>NC_052076.1:38181874-40990624 GCF_015852505.1 Tachyglossus aculeatus
GTTATCTGTGGGCTGCCGATCGCTCCTCTCTTTTCACTGTGCTTGAGTCTCATTTTGACGCAGGGGACCGTGTAAGCAACCCACCCACCTAGGTCCAATGGGGAGGAATCCTCCGTCTGTCTCCGCCGGCCCCTTCCCCAATTCCATCCTGAACCGGTGCCCTCGGGCTCCATCTCCACATGGCACCGTGGGAATGGGCTCCTGGGAGAGACACCTTCCATCCCAGTCCTGCCTTCTCCCCCGCCCTCCCCCCGTTGCTTCTCTCTGTCCCACACTAATAATAATAATAATAATAATAATGGCATTTATTAAATGCCACACTAGTTCACATCTCCCGGGTGCCGACTCTCACCTTCCAGAGATCAGGATTCAAGGGGTCAGAATGGAATGTAGAGGAGCTTGGGAGTAGCTCCTCACCGTACCTCGTTCTCGCCTGTCCCGCCATCGACCCCCGGCCCACGTCATCCCCCGGGCCTGGAATGCCCCCAATCCCTCTGCCCCTCCGCCAAGCTAGCTCTCTTCCTCCCTTCAAGGCCCTGCTGAGAGCTCACCTCCTCCAGGAGGCCTTCCCAGACTGAGCCCCTTCCTTCCTCTCCCCCTCGTCCCCCTCTCCATCCCCCCCATCTTACCTCCTTCCCTTCTCCACAGCACCTGTACATATGGATATATGTTTGTACATATTTATTACTCTATTTATTTATTTTACTTGTACATATCTATTCTATTTATTTTATTTTGTTAGTATGTTTGGTTTTGTTCTCTGTCTCCCCCTTTTAGACTGTGAGCCCACTGTTGGGTAGGGACTGTCTCTGTATGTTGCCAATTTGTGCTTCCCAAGTGCTTAGTACAGTGCTCTGCACATAGTAAGCGCTCAATAAATATGATTGATTGATTGATTGAGTAGGATCAAATCAAGTGAAGTGGATGATGACGGGAATCAATCACTCGATCGATCATATTACTGTGTGGGGAGCACTGTACTGAACGCCTGGGGGAGTACAGTACAACAGAGTTGGGAGACACGTTCCCTGCCCACAATGCGCTTACAGCCTAGATGGGGAGAAGCTCTAAGCACATTGCAAATCAAGAATTCCAGTGCTCTGCACACAGTAAGCGCTCAATAAATACGATTGAATGAATGAATGCATTCATTTTCAACGTTTTTCGTTTCGATCATTTTCGATGATTTCCTCTGTTTCTCGATGAAGATAACGGGGTGAGTCGAACTCAGAGAGGCAACACCAACCCCTCCCCACCAAGACATTCAGGGTCCTTCAGTCAGTCCATCAATCAGTGGTATTTACTGAGTGCCTTCTGTGTGCAGAGCACTGTGCTTAGCGCTTGGGAGAGTACGGTACAACGGAGTTGGTGGAAATGTTCTCCTCCCCCAGGGAGTTTACAATCTAGTGGCTCATCTGTATCTGTTTCACTGTGAATGGCCTCACCTGGGGCCACGCTGGGGAAGCAGCGTGGCCCAGTGGAAAGAGCCCGGGTTTTGGAGTCGGAGGTCATGGGTTCAAATCCCGGCTCCGCCAGTTGTCAGCTGGGTGACTTTGGGCAAGCTACTGAACTTCTCTGGGCCTCAGTTTCCTCATCTGTAAAATGGGGATGAAGTCTGGGAGCCCCACGTGGGACAACCTGATCACCTTGTAACCTTTCCAGCGCTTAGAACAGTGCTTTGCACATAGTAAGTGCTTAATAAATGCCATTATTATTATTATTATCTCTGTTTTCTGGGAGCCAGAGGATCTGGGTTCTAAAGCTGGCTATGCCACTTGCCTGCCGTGACCATGGACAAATCACTTCCCTGTGCCTCAGTTTCCTCATCCCTCTAGACAGACACTGTAAGTAGGGAGTGTGTCTGCTAGCTCTGTTATATTGTACTCTCCCAAGTGCATAGTAGAGTGCTGTGCATGGAGTAAGTGCTTAATGAATCCGAGTGATTAATTGATCGATTGATGTGCCCTCCTAACTGTGGGACTTTGTCCTCTTTAAAAACTGGAGCCAAGCTGGCTTGTAAAAACCCAGTGAATAAAGAGCTGTGTAAATAGAGCACTGCCTTTTGTGACCCCCCACATTGAAATAACAATTTTATGAATGGTGCGGGTGTGACGGGGCCTCTTATTCCCAATGTCTGTCTTACCTCACCTAGCATTTTGCCCAAAGTAGGCACTGGGAGAAGAATGCCCCATCTGAAGAGTGAGTTTGGAGTCAAAACACAGAAGGTATGTGCGGATTTAGCGTGACGAGAAGCAGAGAGGCCTAGTGGTTAGGGAATGGGCCCAGAAATCAGAAGGACCTGGGTTCTAATCCCAGCTTTGCCAGTTTGTCTGCTGTGTGACCTTGGACGAGTCATTTATTAAGCACTTACTATGTTCTAAGCACTGGGGGGGGGGGGGGTACAAGCTAATCAGGGTGTCCCACGGGGGGCTCACAACTTATTTATTTGCCAATTTGTACTTCCCAAGCGCTTAGTACAGTGCTCTGCACCCAGTAAGCGCTCAATAAATACGATTGATTGATTGCTTTTATTTGTACAGGTTTATTCTATTTATTTTATTTTGTTAATATGTTTTGTTTTGTTCTCTATCTCCCCCTTCCAGACTGTGAGCCCACTATTGGGTAGGGACCGTCTCTAGATGTTGCCAACTTGTACTTCCCAAGCGCTTAGTACAGTGCTCTGCACACAGTAAGCGCTCAATAAATAAGATTGATTGATTTTATTTGTACAGTTTATTCTATTTATTTTATTTTGTTAATATGTTTTGTTTCGTTCTCTATCTCCCCCTTCTAGACTGTGAGCCCACTGTTGGGTAGGGACCGTCTCTAGATGTTGCCAACTTGGACTTCCCAAGTGCTTAGTACAGTGCTCTGCACACAGTAAGCGCTCAATAAATGCGATTGATTGATTTTATTTGTACATGTTTATTCTATTTATTTTATTTTGTTAATATGTTTGGTTTTGTTCTCTGTCTCCCCCTTCTAGACTGTGAGCCCACTGTTGGGTAGGGACCGTCTCTATATGTTGCCAACTTGGACTTCCCAAGTGCTTAGTACAGTGCTCTGCATACAGTAAGCGCTCAATAGATACGATTGATTGCTTTTATTTGTACATGTTTATTTTATTTATTTTATTTTGTTAATATGTTTTGTTCTCTATCTCCCCCTTCTAGACTGTGAGCCCACTGTTTGGTAGGGACCGTCTCTATATGTTGCCAACTTGTACTTCCCAAGTGCTTAGTACAGTGCTCTGCACACAGTAAGCGCTCAATAAATGCGATTGATTGATTTTATTTGTACATGTTTATTCTATTTATTTTATTTTGTTAATATGTTTTGTTTTGTTCTCTGTCTCCCCCTTCTAGACTGTGAGCCCACTGTTTGGTAGGGACCGTCTCTAGATGTTGCCAACTTGTACTTCCCAAGTGCATAGTACAGTGCTGTGCACACAGTAAGCGCTCAGTAAATACGATTGATTGATTTTATTTGTACATGTTTATTCTATTTATTTTATTTTGTTAATATGTTTTGTTTTGTTCTCTGTCTCCCCCTTCTAGACTGTTAGCCCACTGTTGGGTAGGGACCGTCTCTAGATGTTGCCAACTTGGACTTCCCAAGTGCTTAGTACAGTGCTCTGCACACAGTAAGCGCTCAGTAAATACGATTGATTGATTTTATTTGTACATGTTTATTCTATTTATTTTATTTTGTTAATATGTTTTGTTTCGTTCTCTATCTCCCCCTTCTAGACTGTGAGCCCACTGTTGGGTAGGGACCGTCTCTAGATGTGGCCAACTTGGACTTCCCAAGTGCTTAGTACAGTGCCCTGCACACAGTAAGCACTCAATAAATGCGAATGAATGAATGAATGAATTTAACTTCTCTGAGCCTCAGTTTCCTCATTTGTATAATGGGAATTATGACCAGGAGGCCCACGTGGGACAACCCGCTTAGCTAGTATTTCCCACAGGCCTTAGAATGGTGCTTGGCACAAAGTTAAGTGCTTGCTTACTTTCCACGCAAATCAGACGCAACGCAAAGGCACGGAGGCTCCCGATGGCTTGCCGGCTTTCTCCAGCTCATTCAGAGATCAGAGAAGCAGCGTGGCTCAGTGGAAAGAGCCCGGGCTTTGGAGTCAGGGGACATGGGTTCAAATCCCTGCTCCGCCAATCGCCGGCTGTGTGACTTTGGCCAAGTCACTTCACTTCTCTGGGCCTCAGTTGCCTCATCTGTAAAATGGGGATGAAGACTGTGAGCCCCCCGGGGGACAGCCTGATCACCTTGTAACCTCCCCAGCGCTTAGAACAGTGCTTTGCACATAATAAGCGCTTAATAAATGCCATTATTATTATTATTATGTCTACCAACTCCGTTATATTGTACTCTCCCAGGGGCTCCTAGTACAGTGCTCTCCACTCAGTAAGCACTCAATAAATACCATTGATTGATATGATAACCGCCCTGCAGCAGCGTGGCTCAGTGGAAAGAGCCCGGGCTTTGGAGTCAGAGGTCATGGCTTCGAATCCCAGCGCCACCACATGTCTGTGGTGTTACCTTGGGCAAGTCACTTCACTTCTCTGAGCCGCAGTTACCCCATCTGTAAAATGGGGATTAAGACTGTGAGCCCCACGTGAGACAACATAATCAATCAATCAATCGTATTTATTGAGCGCTTACTGTGTGCAGAGCACTGGACTAAGCGCTTGGGAAGTACAAGTTGGCAACATCTAGAGACAGTCCCTACCCAACATCATCATCAATCGTATTTATTGAGCGCTTGCTATGTGCAGAGCACTGTACTAAGCGCTTGGGAAGTACAAATTGGCAACATATAGAGACAGTCCCTACCCAACAGTGGGCTCACAGTCTAAACGGGGGAGACAGAGAACAAAACCAAACATACTAACAAAATCAAATAAATAGAATAGATATGTACAAGTAAAATAGAGTAATAAATATGTACAAACATATATACATATATACAGGTGCTGTGGGGAAGGGAAGGAGGTAAGATGGGAGGGATGGAGAGGGGGGCAAGGGGGAGAGGAAGGAAGGGGCAATCACCTTGTATCCCCCCAGTGCTTAGAACGGTGCTTTGCACATAGTAAGCGCTTAACAAATGCCATTATTATTATTATTATTATCATTATTACAGAGAGGACTTTGGGGTGGAAGTGCCCTTGGATGTCTAGGAGGGGGTTCACTGGGTGCAGAGGGCAGGAGAACCCCACTGTGCCCCTCATCTCTCCTCTGACCTTCCCCTCTGCCCCCCAGCTGGGCACACATCCAGCCAAAGGGGCAAATCTCTTGCCTAATAGCCAGCCGCCTAGGAGCAAGGCGGCTTCTAAACATTTTGACTGAAAAAACCCAAACAAAAACAGTTAACTCGGAGCAGATGGATGCAGCTGATTCTCCAAGAGGAGGATACCATGAGGGAGGGAGCCTGCTTTGTTTAAAAATGGCGTAAATAGATAAGTATAAATGCGTTTTTTCCTCCTTTAAAGAAACACAGGCTGAGGCTCAGATTATGTGAAGATTATTCCGAGATGTCTATCTTTTTACAAGAGTAAATACCGAAAGAACAGACTGCAACATGGATGATTTCCACTGTTGGTGTCTGGCTCTCCAGCTACCTACGTAAGGGAGTTTTTCCACAAGGAGAAGATTGAAGACCTGCAGCCTTCTGCTGATCAGCCGTTTTCTCCCTTTTTGTTTTCATTTTCAAAAATGAGGAGAGATCAGCGTGTGAGGTCTGTTACAGCTCAGATGTGGGGAATGGAAAAAGAAAAATCCACCCCGGGCAGTTACCTCATTATGGAATATTTACTGTAATTTCTATAGTGGAATCGCAGAGGGAAACTATGCTGAGCTGAAACGTGGAGTGAAAGATGAACTGGGGAGAGATCGTTAGCTGTGGGGACAAGGAGGAGGTTGGAAACAGATGAGCTCAATTCTCCCTTCTGCTGGCAGGGAAAGCAGGCAGTAATTGGGCTGCTTCAACTGGTCCACGTTTATGGAGAGGAGGCGGGAAGGGACATTACTCCTTCTAGAGGGAAGAGAAGCCCCCTGGACTGGGGCAATTGTGGCTGTCTTTATAGACCTCAACAAAAGGAAGGATGATCATGGATAAAGGCAGGATCTGGAGAAGACACTTGTCCCGAAATTTCCAAGGCACCTTATTGGCCTTGACAATCTGATTACCCTGTAACCTCCCCAGCGCTTAGAACAGTGCTTTGCACATAGTAAGTGCTTAATAAATGCCATCATTATTATTATTATTATTATTGCCCTCTCCCAAGTGCTTAGTACGGTGCTCTGCACACTGTAAGTGCTTAATAAATATCATCTATTGAATCGATTGAATCCGTGTCCTCACGCAGCCCCCGTATCCAGGGTCGCTAAAACGCCAACAAAATATGTGTGCGTTTTGCGGGGAGGGAGGGTGGATTCCTTTTGTCGGCCATCACCTGGACCTGACCCTTCAGCTTCTAAGTCCCGAGTCCTTTAGTTTCAAAATGGTATTTAAGTGCTTACTGTGTGCCAGGCACTGTACTAAGTACTGACTAATTCTTTCCTCTGGCCAGGCCTATACCCGTAGGAAGAGAAGAATCCTTTACCTCCTATGCTCGACTGTAAGCTCCTTCTAGGCTGGGGACTTGCCTACCAACTCTGTTATATTGTTATACATAGTATTGTTATACATAGTAAGCGCTCGATAAATACGATTGCTGATATTGTACTCTCTCCCAAGTGCTTAGAGTAGCATTCTGCACAAAGGAAGCGCTCCATCAGTACAGTCGATTGATCGATCATAATGAAGGGAGAAATGGGCCTTGTGATTTGTGGTTCAAGCTCTGCAGTCAATTTGCAGACCCTCTGTTGGGCCCCGTGATGCTTTCTCCATTGGCCGCACCTGGGGACGGAAGGGGTGAACTCACAAAACCATCCTGTTTTCCCCCCGTATCCAGCGGGCAGAGAACCCCAGGCGGACCTGCTCCGACCCGAATCGAAACCAGTCGATCAGTTGGGAGACCTCGTTAGACTGAAAGCAAGGATCGTGTCTGCCAACTGTATTTTGAGAAGCAGCATGGCTCAGTGGAAAAGAGCCCGGGCTTTGGAGTCAGAGGTCATGGGTTCAAATCCCGGCTCCACCAATTGTCAGCTGTGTGACTTTGGGCCAGTCACTTCACTTCTCTGGGCCTCAGTTCCCTCATCTGTAAAATGGGGATTAAGACTGTGAGCCCCCCGTGGGACAACCTGATCACCTTGTAACCTCCCCAGCACTTAGAACAGTGCTTTGCACATAGTAAGTGCTTAATAAATGCCATCATTATTATTATTATTACTATTGCCCTCTCCCAACTGCTTAGTACGGTGCTCTGCACACTGTAAGTGCTTAAATATCATCAATTGAATCGATAGTATTTATTGAGTGCCTACTGTGCAGAACATTGAACTAAGGACTTGGGAGAGTCCAATAGAGTTAATGGATAGGATCAATCAATCAATCAATCAATCAATCAATCAATCGTATTTATTGAGCGCTTACTATGTGCAGAGCACTGTACTAAGCGCTTGGGAAGTACAAATTGGCATCACATAGAGACAGTCCCTACCCGATAGTGGGCTCACAGTCTAAAAGGGGGAGACAGAGAACAGAACCAAACATACCAACAAAATAAAATAAGTAGGATAGAAATGTACAAGTAAAATAAATAAATAAATAAATAAACAGAGTAATAAATATGTACAACCATATATACATATATACAGGTGCTGTGGGGAGGGGAAGGCGGTAAGGCGGGGGGATGGAGAGGGGGACGAGGGGGAGAGGAAAGAAGGGGCTCAATCTGGGAAGGCCTCCTGGAGGAGGTGAGCTCTCAGCAGGGCCTTGAAGGGAGGAAGAGAGCTAGCTTGGCGGATGGGCAGAGGGAGGGCATTCCAGGCCCGGGGGATGACGTGGGCCGGGGGTCGATGGCGGGACAGGCGAGAGCGAGGTACAGTGAGGAGATTAGTGGTGGAGGAGCGGAGGGTGCGGGCTGGGCAGTAGAAGGAGAGAAGGGAGGTGAGGTAGGAGGGGGCCAGGTGATGGAGAGCCTTGAAGCCCAGGGTGAGGAGTTTCTGCCTGATGCGCAGATTGATCGGTAGCCATTGGAGGTTTTTGAGGAGGGGAGTGATATGTCCAGGGCGTTTCTGGACAAAGATAATCCGGGCAGCAGCATGAAGTATGGATTGAAGTGGAGAGAGACACGAGGATGGGAGATCAGAGAGAAGGCTAGTGCAGTAGTCCAAACGGGATAGGATGAGAGCTTGAATTAGCAGGGTAGCGGTTTGGATGGAGAGGAAAGGGCGGATCTTGGCAATGTTGCGGAGCTGAGACCGGCAGGTTTTGGTGACGGCTTGGATGTGAGGGGTGAATGAGAGAGCGGAGTCGAGGATGACACCAAGGTTGCGGGCTTGTGAGACGGGAAGGATGGTAGTGCCGTCAACAGAGATGGGAAAGTCAGGGAGAGGACAAGGTTTGGGAGGGAAGACAAGGAGCTCAGTCTTCGACATGTTGAGCTTTAGGTGGCGGGCGGACATCCAGATGGAGATGTCCTGAAGGCAGGAGGAGATGCGAGCCTGGAGGGAGGGGGGAGAGAGCAGGGCAGAGATGTAGATCTGGGTGTCATCAGCGTAGAGGTGATAGTTGAAGCCGTGGGAGCGAATGAGGTCACCAAGGGAGTGAGTGTAGATTGAGAACAGAAGGGGACCAAGCACTGAACCTTGGGGAACTCCCACAGTAAGAGGATGGGAGGGGGAGGAGGAGCCTGCAAAAGAGACTGAGAAAGAACGACCGGAGAGATAAGAGGAGAACCAGGAGAGGACGGAGTCTGTGAAGCCAAGGTCAGATAACGTGTTGAGGAGAAGGGGGTGGTCCACAGTGTCAAAGGCAGCTGAGAGGTCGAGGAGGATTAGGACAGAGTATGAGCCGTTGGATTTGGCAAGCAGGAGGTCATTGGTGACCTTTGAGAGCGCAGTTTCCGTGGAATGAAGGGGACGGAAGCCAGACTGGAGGGGGTCGAGGAGAGAGTTGTTGTTGAGGAATTCTAGGCAGCGCGTGTAGACAACTCGTTCAAGGAGTTTGGAAAGGAATGGTAGGAGGGATATGGGACGATAACTAGAAGGTGAGGTGGGGTCAAGAGAGGGTTTTTTTAGGATGGGAGAGACATGGGCATGTTTGAAGGCAGAGGGGAAGGAACCAGTGGAGAGTGAGCGGTTGAAGATGGAAGTTAAGGAGGGGAGAAGGGATGGAGCGAGAGATTTCATAAGATGAGAGGGAATGGGGTCAGAAGCACAGGTGGCCGGAGTAGCACTTGAGAGGAGGGAGGAGAGTTCCTCTGAGGATACCACTGGGAAGGATGGGAGAGTAGCAGAGAATGTTGAGAGCCGGGGGGGTTGGAGAAAGGGGGGAAGAGACTTTGGGGAGGTCGGACCTGATGGATTTAATTTTGTTAATGAAGTAGGAGGCCAGATCGTTGGGGGTGAGGGAAGGAGGAGGGGGAGGAACCGGGGGCCTGAGAAGGGAGTTGAATGTACGGAAGAGCTGGCGGGGGTGATGGGCATGGGTGTCAATAAGGGAGGAGAAATAGTTTTGTCTGGCAGAAGAGAGGGCTGAGTTAAGGCAGGAAAGGATAAACTTGAAGTGAACGAGGTTGGCATGGTGTTTAGACTTTCGCCAGCAGCGTTCGGCAGCTCGAGCATAAGAGCGAAGGAGGCGGACAGTGGCAGTGATCCAGGGCTGTGGGTTAGTGGTGCGAGAGCGGCGAAGGGAAAGGGGGAGCGAGCGAGTCTAGCTGAGTAGAAAGGGTAGAGTTGAGAGCAGTAATCTGATCATCAAGACTGGGTAGAGAGGAGAGGGCGGCGAGGTGGGGTGTGAGGCGTTCCGAAAGATGGGTGGGGTCCAGAGAGCGGAGATCTCTGTGAGGGAGTAATACGGATTTACAGGGGAAAGGAGTGTGAGTGAGGAGGCAGGTGAGAAGATTATGATCAGAGAGAGGGATCACAGAGTTGGTGAGGGTGGACACAGTGCAGCGGTAGGAGATGATGAGGTCGAGGGTATGACCAAGTTGGTGAGTGGGTGAGGTGGGGTGGAGGAAGAGGTTGGCAGCGTCAAGGAGAGATAGAAGGCGGGCGGCAGAGGAGTCGTTAGGGATATCCATGTGGATATTGAAGTCTCCAAGGATCAGAGTGGGCATGGAGAAGGAGAGAAGGAATGTGAGGAAGGGGTCAAAGTCGTTAAAGAAGTTGGAAGGGGGGCCCGGAGGGCGGTAGATGACGGCTACAAGAATCTGGAGGGGGTGGTAGAGGCGAATAATGTGGGCTTCAAAGGAGGGGAGGGAAAGGGAAGGGGGAGGAGGGATAGTGCGAAAGCGACATTGGGGGGCGAGAAGGAAACCGACACCTCCTCCTTTTCCAGTGAGTCTGGGGGAGTGGGAGAAGAAGAGGCCTGCACTGCAGAGAGCAGCAGAAGAGACCGTGTCGTCCGACGACAGCCATGTTTCAGTTAGGGCGAGGAGGAGTAGAGAACTGGAAAGGAAAAGGTCCAGGATGAAAGGAATCTTACTTAAAACGGAGCGGGGGTTCCAGAGGCCACACTTGGCATCAGCTGTCGAGGGTGGGGAGGGAGGGGGAAGGGTGCGAGGGGTGGGGAGGGTTTGGATTGGGATGAGTTGGCGGGGGCCTGGGCGGGGAGAGTGGGAAGGGGGGGTGGCGATGGGAAAGGAGAACTGGGATGGGGTGGGGGCGGGGAGAAGGGGAGGAGGGGGGGTCGGGAGGGAGAAGCAGAGGACCTGCGCTGGTACAGAGGAATCCTTGGTAGGGGTTGAGGGGGGAGCGGTCTTGGTGGGTGAGAGGGAGGGAAACAGCTGGGTGGGAGAGGGGAAGGGGAAGGTGAGGAATGGGAATGGCAGTTGGGAGCAAGGGAACTGAAAGTTCATGGTGAGGTCAGCAGGGCGAGTGACAGTACAGTGGGGGGTTAACAATTGAGATGCAGAAGCAATAAAACAGTAGCAATGATAAAAGTAGGCGATGGCATCACAGGGTGTAGTTGAGCAATCAATATGCTATGGCAATAATAGAATTGGCAAACAATGATGCCACAGAGAGCAGATACAAACTATTAAGAGCTGGAGTAGGGTGGGCCAGTTAAGGGGGGTCAGGGAGCAGGGATACCTGGGGAGGGGAGCGAACAGTCAACTAGCATGGGAGGGCTGAGGAGGTGTGAATGAGGTTGTCGTTAATGTAACATGTAACATGGTGCTAACAAGGTGCTAACAAGGGCTTTTTACCTGGGGGCGGGCGGGGGTAGAGTCAGTCAGGACCGGACCGGGAAGGGGGGGGGATGAGGGGCACTTTACGGAAGGCCTCCTAAGTGGGGGGGGTGGAAGCAGGCGGGGCGTCCGTGGGGGCGCTGAGATGGCGGGAGGGTGGGCGGCCAGGCCTCTCGGGAACGGAGTCACGGGCGTCAATGGCGGCGCTCTGAGGAGAGGAGCCTTCCGGGAGCGGCAAGTCCTCGCGGGGGTGATGGCGGGGCGGGCGGGGCGGGGCCTCTCGGGAACGGAGTCCCGGGCGTCTATGGCGGCGCTCTGAGGAGAGGATCCTTCCGGGAGCAGCAAGGCCTCGCGGTGTGATGGCGGGCGTGCGGGCCTCTCGGGAACGGAGTCCCGGGCGTTTATGGCGGCGCTCAGAGGAGAGGATCCTTCCGGGAGCAGCAAGGCCTCGCGGTGTGATGGCGGGTGGGCCTCCCCGGGAACGGAAGTCCCGGGCGTCTCGCGGTGTGATGGCGGGCGGGCGGGCCTCTCGGGAGCGGAGTCCCGGGCGTCTATGGCGGCGCTCTGAGGAGAGGATCCTTCCGGGAGCAGCAAGGCCTCGCGGTGTGATGGCGGGCGTGCGGGCCTCTCGGGAACGGAGTCCCGGGCGTTTTATGGCGGCGCTCAGAGGAGAGGATCCTCCGGGAGCAGCAAGGCCTCGCGGTGTGATGGCGGGTGGGCCTCCCGGGAACGGAGTCCCGGGCGTCTCGCGGTGTGATGGCGGGGCGGGCGGGCCTCTCGGGAACGGAGTCCCGGGCGTCTATGGCGGCGCTCTGAGGAGAGGATCCTTCCGGGAGCAGCAAGGCCTCGCGGTGTGATGGCGGGCGTGCGGGCCTCTCGGGAACGGAGTCCCGGGCGTTTATGGCGGCGCTCAGAGGAGAGGATCCTTCCGGGAGCAGCAAGGCCTCGCGGTGTGATGGCGGGTGGGCCTCCCGGGAACGGAGTCCCGGGCGTCTCGCGGTGTGATGGCGGGCCGGCGGGCCTCTCGGGAACGGAGTCCCGGGCGTCTATGGCGGCGCTCTGAGGAGAGGATCCTTCCGGGAGCAGCAAGGCCTCGCGGTGTGATGGCGGGCGTGCGGGCCTCTCGGGAACGGAGTCCCGGGCGTTTATGGCGCGCTCAGAGGAGAGGATCCTTCCGGGAGCAGCAAGGCCTCGCGGTGTGATGGCGGGTGGGCCTCCCGGGAACGGAGTCCCGGGCGTCTCGCGGTGTGATGGCGGGCGGGCGGGCCTCTCGGGAACGGAGTCCCGGGCGTCTATGGCGGCGCTCTGAGGAGAGGATCCTTCCGGGAGCAGGAAGGCCTCGCGGTGTGATGGCGGGCGGGCGGGCCTCTCGGGAACGGAGTCCCGGGCGTCTCGCGGTGTGATGGCGGGCGGGCGGGCCTCTCGGGAACGGAGTCCCGGGCGGATCCCCGCCCTCAAGGAATTTATCAGTCTCGGGCTGGGAAGCCTATGTAGGAATGGCCTTTTTTCGCTTCCCAATGCGGCAATGCCAAGTGCATGTAGAGCAGTGGCATTAATTTGATTCATTTAAAATATTTAAATATATGTAAGGTCATAGCTCTAGTCCCAGTGCGACAATCCGATATCCTAGGAGTAAACAGGCGCCTTTGACCAGGATAGACCTGGGGCTGTGATGGGGAATAATCTTATCTCTTGAATTTCTTTGCAGATACAGAAATTGGAAAGAGATAGTACCTTGCCCACGTTGCACATTTTTCTATCCAGCAGTTCAAAGGGCTGGGGCGGGGACACGTCATTATCTGTCTTTTACAGCCAGAGGAGTTTGTCTGTCCCGTCACACTCCTGGGCTTTGATTCTATGAAAGCAGAAGGAGAGGGCTGCAATTTGGGGAGACAGCTGGCTACAGTACACCCCACGGTTTCCTGTTTGGTTTTCAGCACAGCCCCCTCTTTCCAAAAAGCACAGCGGTAGCAGTGGCTTACATTTTCAGTAATTTCTCTGTTCGGGACAATCACGAAACTTAAATCTCTTATGGCTGGGAATGCCATTTTGTTTCCATCTTGCCAAGCATTCTTAGAAGAAGTTAGTTGTGTGTGAATCTGGAGGATTAAAATTCAAAGTGCAGTATTTGAAGATTGGAAGGATCCAGGAGGCTTAGTGGAAAGAGCACAGGCCTGGGAATCAGAGGACCTGGGTTTGAATCCTGATTGCCACTTGCCTGCTGCGTCACCCTGGGCAGGTCACTTAACCTTTCTGTGTGGCAGTTTCCTCATCGGTAAAATGAGAATTCAGTGCCTGTTCTCCCTCTTCTCAGACTGTGAGCCCAGTGTGGGACAGGAACCCTGCCTGACCTGACTATCTTCAACCTACCCGAGGGCTTAGTACAATTCTTGGCACAAAGTAAGCATTTAACAAATACCAAAATTATTGTTAAGGAAATTTAGGGACACACCTGAAAACTGCTGAAAAATTTAGGGAACCTCTCCCAAAATATCCCTGCCCCCTGAAGGGGGCTGCTCCTGGAACGGACTCACTGAAATCTACGACGAGTTTATGGCTTGCCGTTGTTTGACTCCCCGTCAAACGAAATTCCGTTTGGGTTTCGCGTTAGACGTAATTCCTTTGGATGAGACAAGTGCCAGGCCTCACTATCACAAAGGTTCTGTTGGTTCCTGGTGTCTGGAGTGTTGGGAAAAATAAATACCACCTCCCACATCTTGAGAAATAGCCACCTCGGAGGCAGACTATATTTCTTGGCTGGTAGCTAAAGACTCAAGCCCTTGGAGACATGAGGTCGTCGGTCTCACATTTACCTGCGGCGGGCCGTTCACCACATAGTAAACATACCAGCCATTCCGTAGAATTAATCCCAGTGCCAGACCTGTGCAGAGAAGTGGCCAGATGTTGGGCTCAAACGAAGGCTAGGTCACCTATCTTATTTCCCTCGATTGCTGGGAACAGGGGACTAAGTTACCTCTTACTCTGACCTGACCCTTTTCAGAAACCAAGGAGTCACAGATGGGGGCTGTTTGGGATTAAAAGATTAAACCCCATCACCTGGAAAGCTGAGTTCTCACTTGGGATGGATTTCTTTTTAGCTGGATATTAGGAATGCAGTGCCCATTGAGCTCAGTTCTTCCCTTAGGGCTTGGGAAGAGAGGAAGGAGGTGTCTCCTCTCTTGCTTTCTTCTCCCGGCCACCTTGGCTGAGCCTCGTCCTTGCTCCATTTGGAATCCAGAGCAGCAGAATGAGGGCGGGCAAAGGGAACGTGTCTGTTATGTTGTTATACTGTACTCTCCCAAGCTCTTAGCACGTAGTTAGCACTCAGGAAATACGATCGACTGACCGAGGAGCACTGAGGTGCAGCCTCAGTAGCGATCTCCCCTCAGGCCGTCCTTGACCTGACCACAGCTCACATGGAGAGCAGAAATGACTGAGTGCGGGACTGTGGGGCGGGGAAGGTGTATTTCTTCTGTTCCCTTTTTCCTCCTCTTCCCCAGCCACACACAGTTGTGAAACCCCATGGAAGGATTCCCGGGTGATATTTACCACATCTCCACTGTTGGGTAGGGACCGTCTCTATATGTTGCCAACTTGTACTTCCCAAGCGCTTAGTACAGTGCTCTGCACACAGTAAGCACTCAGGAAATACGATCGACTGACCGAGGAGCACTGAGGTGGAGCCTCAGTAGCGATCTCCCCTCAGGCCGTCCTTGGCCTGACCGCAGCTCACGTGGAGAGCAGAAATGACTGAGTGCGGGACTGTGGGGCGGGGAAGGTATATTTCTTCCGTTCCTTTTTTCCTCCTCTTCCCCAGCCACACACAGTTGTGAAACCCCATGGAAGGATTCCCGGGTGATATTTACCACATCTCCACTGTTGGGTAGGGACCGTCTCTATATGTTGCCAACTTGTACTTCCCAAGCGCTTAGTACAGTGCTCTGCACACAGTAAGCACTCAGGAAATACGATCGACTGACCGAGGAGCACTGAGGTGGAGCCTCAGTAACGATCTCCCCTCAGGCCGTCCTTGGCCTGACCGCAGCTCATGTGGAGAGCAGAAATGACTGGTGCGGGACTGTGGGGCGGGGAAGGTATATTTCTTCTGTTCCCTTTTTTCCTCCTCTTCCCCAGCCACACACAGTTGTGAAACCCCATGGAAGGATTCCCGGGTGATATTTACCACATCCCATTCTCGCCCTTTGGCTCCGTTCACCCACCCATAGTCATAGGGATGCAAGGCTGGGAAGTCATCTGTCTTATACTAAGGTAGTCAGTTCATCAGTGGTAATTATAGAGCACTTACTGTTAGCAGAGCACTGTACTAAGCGCTTGGGAGACTACAGTATAACAGAGTTGGTAGACGTATTCCCTGCCAACAAGAAGCTTACCGCCTAGAAGCGGCGTTTACAGCCTAGGGGGAAGGAGTCATCATCATCAATCATATTTATTGAGCACTTACTATGTGCAGAGCATAGAGTCATTCCACACCCTTACATCCATGCAGAGTGACCCTGCTCAGATCTCAAAAAGTCCTGGCCCATTTGACTTCAAATTTTGGATTGTCCATGGAGTGTCCAGATCTAGGTTTTGGATATGCGCCCATGGGGTTCAACCTTCTGTTTTCCCACACACCACCCCACATGGACCAAAATACCTGCTGGAGGAGATGATTAAATCTTTCTTTCCTCTTGGCCATCACGGTGGGGCAGGAGGGATGAGAGAGAGAAAAAGCACACTGGCTTTTTATCGTCCCCACCAACTCCCGCCTCCTGCCACCAAGGCCAGCCTCTGTCTAGGCTTTGTCCTGGTTGGCTTGGAGAATTCCTTGGGAAAGGGGGATGCAGAGTGGCCTAACTCTCTCCTTCTGAGTGTCAAAGGGAGAGCGAGCTCTTTGAAGAACTAAGGAGAACAGAATTGTGGTCAAGTGGGGGCTTGGGTTTGAGACCCAGATGTTCCGCTAAAAGAATTAGGTAACTTCTGGGGAGTTTCTGACTCTCCCAAGCCTCAGTTTTCCCAACTGTAAGACACCTGCCCCCTTCCCTCCATCACGGGGGTGTTGAGGGGACTTGGGGGTGAAAGGAAAGCAGCGGGGCCTAGTGAACGTAGCCTGGGACTGGGAGTTAGAAGGACCTAGATTCTAATCTTGTCTTCTGTGTGACCTTGGGCAAGTCACTTAACCTCTCTGTGCCTCAGTTACCTCGTCTGTAAACTAATAATAATAATTGTGGTATTTAAGTGCTTACTATTTGTCAAGCACTGTTCTAAGTCCTGGGGAAGATACAGGATAATCAGGTTGGACATAGTCCCTGTCCCACATGGGGCTCATAGGAGGGAGTAGGATTTAGTCCCGATTTTACAGATGAGGTAACTGAGGCACAGAGAAATGAAGTGACTTGCCCAAGATCATCATCATCATCATCAATCGTATTTATTGAGTGCTTACTATGTGCAGAGCACTGTACTAAGCACTTGGGAAGTACAAATTGGCAACATATAGAGACAGTCCCTACCCAACAGTGGGCTCACAGTCTAAAAGGGGAAGACAGAGAACAAAACCAAACATACTAACAAAATAAAATAAATAGAATAGATATGTACAAGTAAAATAAATAAATAAATAAATAGAGTAATAAATTTGTACAAACATATATACATATATACAGGTGCTGTGGGGAAGGGAAGGAGGTAAGAAGGGGGGATGGAGAGGGGGACGAGGGGGAGAGGAAGGAAGGGGCTCAGTCTGGGAAGATCATACAGCAGACGAGTGGCAGGGTCGGGATTAGAACCCAGGTCCCCTGACTTCCAGTTGCTTGCTCTTTCCACTAGGCCACACTGACTGTGAACCCCATGTGTCACATGGACTGTGTCTGATTAGCCCGTATCTCCCCCAGCCCTCAGCACAGGGCCTGGCACATAGTAAGCACGTACCAAGTACCATTTAAAAAAAAAACAAAAACCAAAAAACTCCCAACAAGGTTGCTGGAGAGCTGCCAGCAGGGAGAGGTGGAGGAGGAGATGGGATGAAGCACAATTTGGGAATTGCTGTAGCCCTGCATGGAGACCCGGGGATTGAGCGGAGCTAGGAATGGGACAGTAGCATTAGAGGGCCGTGGACAGCCCTACATGGGAATGGACTTAACACCGAGGGAGGAGAGGAGGAAGGGGAAGGCATCAGTTCCCTTCACTGGAAAAGTTGGGGTGATAAAAATCAGTCAATCAATCAATGCTATTTATTAGGTTCATACTGTGGGCAGAGCACTGTAGTTGGCATTTGAGAGATTACAATACAACAGAGCCCTCAAGGAGCTTACAGTCAACAGGATCGAAAGAGCAGCAAGAGAAGTGAAACCAGGATGGGGGTTTGTGGAGGAAGGCGATGCCCCAGGGGCTGCTTGATTTTCTGTTTTGTTATCAGTAAAGGTTAGGAGAGGAGAAAAAGAGCCAACCTTGAACCAAGGAGTGAGAGAAAGCCATGCGCCGAGGCTTTGAAGGGCAGAGGAGTGAGCCGGGAACCACCCCAAGCATGATTTGTTTTGAGGGTGCTGAACGCTCAACAAGTTTATGCGCTCAGAGTCTACGGGGAGGGAACGTTAATGATTGAACCATTGGGGATGGTATTTAGTGATGTTTCTGCGCTGACTCAAATCCCAGGTGCAAAAGAGTTTGACGTAAGCTTTGGGAGTGGGGCATCACGCGATGGAAGAAGAGGAGAGAAAATGGCAGGAGGGCTCAGTGATACTGCCATTTTAGGTAGGGATGAATTGGTGGCAGTGAAGTGGGCGTTTAGTGGCTTGAAAATGCCTTCCTAGTGTTTAACTATCATTACAGTTTACTCATTATTTATCATACATTTACCTCTCTAATCTCCTCCTACTGCCCAGCCCGGACACTTTGCTCCTCTAGCGCCAGCCGACTCACTGTGCCCCGTTCTGCTCCATAATAATTATGGCATCTGGTAAGTGCTTACTCTGTGCCAGGCACTGTACTAAGCACTATCTCACCACCGACTCCTTTCCTAGACCCTCCCTCTAGCCTGGAACTCCCTTCCTCTCCAAATACTCCTGACCACTACTCTGTCCACCCTCGAAGCCTTATTAAAGTCACATCTCCTCCAAGAGGCCTTCCCTGATTAAGCTCTCTTTTCCCCATCTCCCTCTCCCTTCCATCTCATCTATGCACTTGGATCTGCGACCCTTGGGCATCTGATATTCACCCTACCTTCAACCCCATGGCACTTGGGTACATATCTTGGAATTATATATTATTAATTATTCCTGTATATTAATCAATCAATCAATCAATCATATTTATTGAGCGCTTACTGTGTGCAGAGCACTGTACTAAGTGCTTGGGAAGTACAAGTAATGCCTCTCTCCCCCTCTGGACTGTAAGCTCTTTGTGGGCAGGGAACGTGTCTACCAACCCCTCCTTACCTCCTTCCCCTCCCTACAGCACCTGTATATATGTTTGTACGTATTTATCACTCTATTTGTTTTACTTGTACATATTTATTCTATTTATTTTATTTTTTTAATATGTTTTGTTGTCTGTCTCCCCCTTCTAGACTGTGAGCCCGCCGTGAGGGTAGGGACCGTCTCTATATGTTGCCAATTTGTACTTCCCAAGCGCTTAGTACAGTGCTCTGCACACAGTAAACGCTCGATAAATACGATTGAATGAATGAATGAATGTTGTATTGTACTCTTCCAAGTGCTTAGTTCAGTGCTCTGCACATAGTAACCACTCAATAAATACCAGTGGTGATGATTACAATCCAAACATGATTTGGGGTCACCTGGGGATCGGATCAGGAGATCGGGGGGTGAAGGAAGAGAAGAAGAGACTGAAGGAGGGCAAAACATAAGGTGGTAGGAATATGGGTGATGTTTTCCGAACTTGACCCAACTATTTCCTAGTAAACCGTTTCTTAATAAAAACCGTATTGCATTGCAGGGGATTGAAAGCCATTCTGTAGACCCGGAGGCTCTTAAACGGGGTTCCTATTTTATTCAGGTTCTCCCCTACACTGATACGATTGCAGCATCCATAAAAGGGGGAGGAAGAACATGGAGGGACAGCAGGTGACCAGGGCTGAGGGAATTTAAGCGCTTTGGTCCAGCCCTGATAGGGGAACGTTTCAGAAATAAGTTGGGAAAGGTAGCATAGGCCATCCTTGGCATCCGGGTGCCAAAGGGCAGGGATGCGGATCTTTCAAGAGAAAAGATCGGCCCGAGAGAGAGTTAAAGGCACAGGCTAGAATTTCAGTACTGTAATCACTCTAAATAGGGATATTTTTCTTGATCAATGTAGTCAGCCTTTTACGGGATACGTGGCTATCTTGGGAAATGAGGGTTGTAAACAGATCACAGCATACCGAAGGAATGATAAGTAGGTATATAAAATAGCACCTGTGTATATGTTTTAGAACATGTTTGTATTTTTTACTCATCCGCTTCCCTGCAAACTTTCCCAAATAAGAAGCCCGGGCAGGCCGTCAGCTCACTCCCGCCTTGAATGGGGCAGGATTGGATCGGGATTCTCCCTGGAGTGAGCTCTTGTGGTTCAGCCCCGACCTTGGGGGATGGAGCACTTGATGGGGGTGGAGATCATCATCATCATCAATCATATTTATTGAGCGCTTACTGTGTGCAGAGCACTGTACTAAGCGCTTGGGAAGTACAAGTTGGTAACATATAGAGACGGTCCCTACCCAGCAGTGGGCTCCAGGAAGCTTTTGTTGTTGGGATGGGGACACAGATGTGGGTGGGGGGGACAGACATGTCGGTGTCCCTCTGTGCCTTTCTGACAGCTCACTCGTTCTTCTCCAGAGGAGGGAAGACAGAGGATAGAACAGGGACGGAGAAGAATTTGAACCCAGCCACTCAATCCCAGCCCAGGATTTTAATTAAAAACCTATGTGGATTAATCACGTCTTGGGTTTTTTGAAAGAGAGTAGCTTCCGAAGCATCATATCAATCAATCAATCAGTTGTACTTGCTGAGCACCTACTGTGCACACTCCGCTCCTCTGGTGTTAGCCTTCTCACTGTGCCTCGTTCTCGCCTGTCCCGCCGTTGACCCCTGGCCCACTTCCTACTTCTGGTCTGGAATGTCCTCCCTCCTCAAATCCGCCAAACAATCCCACTTCCCCCCCTTCAAAGCCCTCCTGAAGGCTCGCCTCCTCCAGGAGGCCTTCCCAGAGTAAGCCCCCTTTCACCCTTTGCTCTACCCCCCCATCCCATAGCACTTGTGTATAATAATAATAATAATAATGTTGGCATTTGTTAAGCGCTTACTATGTGCAAAGCACTGTTCTAAGCGCTTGGGGGGATACAAAGTGATCAGGTTGTCCCACGTGGGGCTCACAGTCTTAATCCCCATTTTACAGATGTGGTAACTGAGGCTCAGAGAAATTAAGTGACTTGCCCAGGGTCACACAGCAGACATGTGGCAGAGCCAGGATTCGAACCCATGACCTCTGACTCCAAAGCCCGTGCTCTTTCCACTGAGCCATGCTGCTTCTTCTTCTATACATATGTATATATGTACATATCTATAATTCTATTTATTTATATTAATTTCTCTTGTTCTGATGTGTATTATATATATATATATATATTTATCAGTGCGTGGCACATAGTAAGCGCTTAACATACCATCATCATCATATCTATAATTCTACTTATATTGATGCCTGTTTATTTATCTTTCATTCTCAGTGGAAAGAGTCCGGGCTTGGGAGTCAGAGGTCGTGGGTTCTAATCCCGGCTCCGCCACTTGTCCGCTGTGTGACTTTGGGCAAGTCACTTCACTTCTCTGGGCCTCAGTTCCCTCATCTGGAAAATGGGGATGAAGACTGTGAGCCCCATGTGGGACAACCTGATCCCCTTGTATCCCCCAAGTGCTTAGAACAGTGCTTGGCACATAGTAAGCGCTTTACAAAAGCCATCAGTATTGTTATTATTATTTCATTCATTCATTTAGTCATATTTATTGAGCACTTAATGTGTGCAGAGCACTGTACTAAGCACTTGGGAAGTACAAGTTGGCAACCTATAGAGATGATATATATATATATATATATGTATATATGTTTGTATGTATTTATTACTCTATTTTATTTGTACATATTTATTCTATTTATTTTATTTCGTTAAGATGTTTTGTTTTGTTCTCTGTCTCCCCCTTCTAGACTGTGAGCCCACTGTTGGGTAGGGACTGTCTCCATATGTTGCCAACTTGGACTTCCCAAGCACTTAGTCCAGTGCTCTGCACACAGTAAGCGCTCAATAAATACGGTTGAATGAATGAATGAATATATATAACAGTGCTTGGCACATAGTAAGCGCTTAACATACCATCATCATCATATCTGTAATTCTACTTGTATTGATGCTATTGATGCCTGTTTATTTATCTTTCATTCATTCATTCATTCATTCAGCCATATTTATTGGGTGCTTACTGTGTGCAGAGCACTGTACTAAGCGCTTGGGAAGTACAGGTTGGCAACCTATAGAGACAGTCTCTACCCAACAACGGGCTCACAGTCTAGAAGGGAGAGACAGACAACAAAACAAAACACGTGGACAGGTGATCTTGATGTCCGCCTCCCCGCTTCTAGACTCTGAGTCCACCGTGGGCAGGGATTGTCTCTCTTTGTTGCTGAATTGTACTTTCCAAGTGCTCAGTAAAGTGCTCTGCACACAGAAAGTGCTCAATAAATACGATTGAATGAATGAATGAATGAATTAAGCACTTGGGAGAGTACGGTATAGCAACATAACCGACACATTCCCTGCCCCCAGTGAGCTTACCTGAGATTCCCGGGCCCCTGGGTCTGGTGGACCAGAGAATTATTTTGTTAATATGTTTTGTTTTGTTGTCTGTCTCCGCCTTCTAGACTGTGAGCCCGCTGTTGGGTGGGGACTGTCTCTAAGTGTTGCCAACTTGTACTCCCCAAGCGCTTAGTGCAGTGCTCTGCACACAGTAAGTGCTCAATAAATATGATTGATTGATTGACTGATTGGGGGCTCAGTCTGGGAAGGTCTCTTGGAGGAGGTGAGCTCTCAGTACTCTTTTATTTAATAACTGGCCATTACCAGAATTTCACCTGAGGACTTGAAGGAGAAGGGAAGGAGGGCATGTTTGAGAGGAAGAGGAATGAAGTACTGTCCTGAGGGCGGTGGTCTTTTTTATGGAGGAGAGTATTGGGTCCTGTCTACGTGTTTTGTTTTGTTGTCTGTGTCCCCCTTCTAGACTGTGAGTCCATTGTTGCGTAGGGACCGTCTCTATATGTTGCCAAGTTGTACTTCCCAAGTGCTTAGTACAGTGCTCTGCACACAGTAAGCGCTCAATAAATACAATTGAAGAAGAAGGAAGAAGCCAATTCCCCTATCCCCCTGCCTGAACTATCCTGGGCCGTCGCAAATGTCGCCTATTTTTGTAGATTTCCAGGGAAGGAGATTCCTGAGTCACCCTGGAGGACTTCTTCCAGTCTCAAATGATCCCCCTGCCAGGAAACTCATCCTTAGATCTAACTCTTCTCCCCCCGCAACTCCCACCCCCCCACACAACAATCCAAGTCTGTTTCCCCGACGCAACTCAAAACCACCACCCCTTTGAATAGGAGCCCTTCACGGACGTGAAGACTGTTATTAAATCACCCCACAGCCTTCTCTTTTCCAGACGGGATAATTCCAGTTCCCTTAACTTTTCCTCGCAAGCCTTACTTTCGAAACCCCTTCATCATCTCTGCGGTTCCCCGCTGAACCCTATCCTAGTTTTCCACGTCCCGAGAACCGGACATGGTACTCCAGTTGGAATGGGACTGGCGCCGAGGAAAACGGAAAAAGGCCCGAACCGATCTTTGCAGGCCGTGGCTCCTATATGAAGTCCTTGGCCCGCTGGTTCTACAACGCTCCTTCCCCTCCCAGCAAGACACCCTGAACTCAAGCTAGACTATGAGCTTGTTGTGGGCAGGGATTGTCTCTCTTTATAGCTGATTTGTACTTCCCCAAATGCTTAATACAGTACTCTGCGTACAGTAAGTGCTCAATAAGTACTATTGAATGAATAGTACTCGAATAAATAAATCTCTGTGTAAGTAAATATTAATAATGATGGTGTTTGTTAATTGCTTACTATGTGCCAAGCAGCACTAAGCAGCCCCTTATTGGGGAAGCGGCCCCCTCACCCATTCAAGTGCTTAGTACAGTGCTCCGCACCAAAAGATCAATGATGTCCATTGATTGATTACCTCCTGACAGTGCCTTCGGTCTTTGAGAAGTCCTACTTGAGAATGTGCTGCTGCTCACCCAGTTTTGGCTAAAGGCTGGGAAAGCTGCCCTCTGATTTTCAAGCAATCAGTAGTATTTATTGAGCACTTACTGGGTGCAGAGCACTGTACTAAGCAGTTGTTTAAGAGAGGTGGAGACCACCTTTTTGAACAGTTCACATCCAGGGATTAAATCTCCCCATCAGCAGTGTTGTCTCTCAGTGTCTTTCTCTTTTTTCCTCTCCCTCTGCTCTCTTTGTCTGACCCTCTCTCTGCTTCTCTGTCTTTTGTGCGCACTCTCTCATTTCTGACACTCTTTGTCTGACACACACACACACTCTCTCTTTTTCTCTCTGTTTCTCTTTCTCTCTCTTTCTGTCTCCTTGCCTGTGCCCAGGGCTGTCTTTCTTTCTAACTTGAGAACACTGTGGCTGTTCCACTGCTTGCAATCCACTCTGCTTCCTAGATCTTTTTCTGCTCTTGTTGCCTAGCTGGTCTTCGAACTGTTCATTTTTTTCTTTCCCGGCATTCGTCTTCACTCAACTTCATCCCGTTGGTTTTCGACCACTTCTCCAATTGACCAAGTCCACTTTGAATGCGGAGACGATCTTCAAAGACGCTGGCTCCTCCCCAAGCCTCAGCTTTCTGTCATCTGCCAGTTTAAGGAGCATGTTCCCTATTTCTATGGCTTTGATGGAAATGTTAAGTAGCTTTGGGCCTGGGACAGATCCCTGTGGATTGTCACTCGTGCTTGTTACCCTCCTCGTCCTCTCCCTTCCCTAGTCTTTCTCCTCCTGCCTTCCCCTCGGGTGACACATATCCGTTGGGTAATTTGGACATAGCCCTTCGACTGGTTGTCACCCAATCTGTGTGACCCGAGTCCTTTCTGCCGGGATTATGTTTAGGATTCCTGTGTAGCATTGGAAATTTGCAATGTTCTAGAATGGTTTGGAGATGGAAGATTTTTGGTCATGATTTGGATGGGACCTTGGCCACCAGGATCACCTCTCCATGAAGGGATGTGACGTGTTTTCTCTGTGTGACTGTAGATCAAGATGACTCAAATTAGCGTGAAAGAGAATTTGGGACCTGATCCCTCTAGACAGCATAAAACTAGGTTCATTTTAAAACAGATTCCCTTTGCACCGTCTTTTTGCTTAACTTTATGACTCCTGGATAAAGTGAGGGAGGCCTTGTGTTTCAAGAGGGCACACATTTATCTCTTCCCTGCTCTTCACACAGTAAGTGCTCAGTAAATACGATTGAACGAATGAATTTCCCATGCTAGTCATAGCAGGCTGCATCTTGGTCAGTGCTCTGCTCTCTCTATCCCAGCTTCTTTGAGTGGTTTTGCAGTGAGAGCCCGTTAAGTGCCTTTTTCTCCTCCACGACTGGCAGGGCGGTTTCTTGTACTAGAGGAGGTACAGAGGAGACAAATTAAGCCGGCCAATGGAGAAAAACGTGTTTCCTGGAAAGAGCGATTATGTTGCACTTTGCTGCCCTTAATCTTGATTTTGTGAGTAGGACAAACTAGAGATTTATCAAACCTCCTGCTGGGCATGGCCACAGGGGTGAGTTGCGCTAGAGAAGCCTCTGTTGGCACTTTGAGTAACAAGCGAAGTACCTTGCCTGTAGCCCAGCCAAGCCGACAGAGGGTCCAAAACCAGAATTTGGTGGTCAGGGTCTTTCTGCCCATTGAACTGGTCTAATGTGGTTGGCAGTGGAGGTGATTGTTTTGAAGCCAAACCAACATTTCACCCCTCAGGGGTTGAGGACGGAGTTGGGTGGGGTCTATCTGGCAGTGTGGTGGGTCCTGGGGTTGTGCGTAGCCTCCATTTTCCCGCTGTGCTGTTTTCTGTTCCCAAAGGTGAACTGGGGTGTGTCTTGTGTACCTTGATCCCTTGCGGATGGATCACCCCATTTCCGTACTCCAGGTCGGCAGGCACGCTTCCTCCTGTGGGAGGGAGGGAAGGGGGCTGTCCGGAGTGGCACTGCAGTAAAACTGATGCAACGGGCAGCCCCGTCTTTCAACTCTCTGGCCTGCCGAGCCACTGGGGTAGGGACGTGTGCCCAGAGAATGAGTCACATCTGTGTCATGCCAACATTGCCCTCCACCCACGCAGGGGATCCAAGAAGAGGAGAGAGAGCAGGAGCGATGGCGGGGAGGGGGCGTGGGGAGTGTTGATGCTTGGCTCAGGGACCACCCACACAGATAAAGGGAAAGGGGGGAAGAGAAGGAAAAAATGCCACAGGGAGGTGAAGTCAAAACTCCCAAATTTCTCCAAAATGTTAGTGAAGTTTAGGAGAGGGAGAATGAGAATGCGATAGATGGAAGGAAAGGAGGGGAAACAGTGGGCCTAATTTAAAGCCTAAATCGAGTGCTTAGTGCAGCACTTGGTTCAGTGCCAGGCACATAGTCAGCACTAGTAAGCAAGTAACTAATACAGTTAAAGAATAAAGTAGCTAACATATCTATTCTATTTATTTTATTTTGTTAGTAAGTTTGGTTTTGTTCTCTGTCTCCCCCTTTTAGACTGTGAGCCCACTGTTGGGTAGGGACTGTCTCTATATGTTGCCAACTTGTCATTCCCAAGCGCTTAGTCCAGTGCTCTGCACACAGTAAGTGCTCAATAAATGCGATTGTTTGATTAAATCTATCAGAACAGCAGCCACCATCCTCAGGGGCCCATGATTGAGGACGAGGTTGAATTGATGGTTGAAAAGGGGTGTCACCAGGGCCTCCTAGACCCTAGGACCACTATCTCCCATCGTAGCCAATGGGAGAACCCTCGGTGTCAATCTTGACAGTGTTTTCTCCTTGCTTCAGCCTCCCCTTGCAGTAGTGGGGAGTTCCAAACATGTGTGCTCAGTTCAGAGCGGATGGGAGGTGGTGAATTGGGCTTAGGGATCTTTCAGACTCCCGCCTAACCCGAGCCCTAATCTGCCCTCAGGAACAATATTTAGATTATCTAGTATCTTTATTCACACCCTCCTTGGCCTCCAAACGGGTGTTAATCAATCAATCAATCAATCGTATTTATTGAGTGCTTACTATGTGCAGAGCACTGTACTAAGCGCTTGGGAAGTACAAATTGACAACATATAGAGACAGTCCCTACCCAACAGTGGGCTCACAGTCTAAAAGGGGGAGACAGAGAACAAAACCAAACATACTAACAAAATAAAATAAATAGAATAGATATGTACAATTAAAATAAATAAATAGAGTAATAAATATGTACAAACATATATACAGGTGCTGTGGGGAAGGGAAGGAGGTAAGGTGGGAGGATGGAGAGCGGAAGGAGGGGGAGAGGAAGGAGGGGGCTCAGTCTGGGATGAGTTGTATCCACTGATCCGGGTGGGCAGGGAAGAGAGAAGGAGCGGGGATGGAGTGGGAATGGCTGCTCCTCATACTAACAAAATAAAATAAATAGAATAGATATGCACAAATAAAATAAATAAATAAATAAATAGAGTAATAAATATGTACAAACATATATACATATATACAGGTGCTGTGGGGAAGGGAAGGAGGTAAGATGGGGGGATGGAGAGGGGGACGAGGGGGAGAGGAGTTAATCAGGCTTAACTCTTCATAAGCATTCATTCATGCAATCGTATTTATTGAGCGCTTACTGTGTGCAGAGCACTGTACTAAGCGCTTGGGAAGTACAAGTTGGCAACATACGGAGACAGTCCCTACCCAACAGCGGGCTCACAGGCTAGAACCCAGGTCCTTCCGACTCAAGTTGTTGCCAGCTTGTCCTTCCCAAGCGCTTAGTACAGTGCTCTGCACACAGTAAGCACCCAATAAATACGATTGAATGAATAAATGACTCTCAGACTCGTGATCTATCAACTAGGTCACGCTCCTTCTCTTACAAAATACATAAAAATCAACCTCTCCGGGTTGCACATTCCAAAATATAGATTGAGTCTCACCAGGTCATCACATAAATGCCCCCAACTGAACTGGAGAGTGGCAGAACTGGGAGTGAAAGTGTTTCGAAGCATTTAGAGATGCATTGTTTCGGGAACTATATCCTTTCGGGTGTGTATTCTTCTATTTCTAATACCTAGAGCTTTTCCGCGATTTAAGGGGCTTCCAAGTCCTCAAACTTTCCATTTCAAAAGCTTTTCTTTTTGCGTCTGGTTTTCCATAGGGTTCACCGGCATTTCTTTTACTCTTTAAATGGTTTTCAAGATCAGCTGCTGCATATCCAATCTCCCTTGGCCAAGGGGTCCCACCACAACCTGCCTAGAAGACCGTTCTGCCATTTTTTAAGATCAAAGCAAGCTTTCTTTGCACAGTGAAGACCACGGGACCAACTCGATCAAAGGCCGATCTCAGGGTTTTGATTTTCGAAAGATTCCCACCATCCCCTCCAATTGTTGTGGGAAGTGGGTGAGCGGGCGAGGAAGAAAAGAGAGATTCTTAGTTACCAATGCCTTTATGGTCTCTCCTATCATATTCGACAGAATTAGTTTACCTTCTGTTTCACTCTGGACTTAGGTGATGGCATTTATTAAGTGCTTACTATGTGCTAAGCACTGTTCTAAGCGCTGGGGAGGTTACAAGGTGATCAGGTTGTCCCACGGGGGGCTCACAGTCTTAATCATCATCATCATCAATCGTATTTATTGAGCGCTTACTATGTGCAGAGCACTGTACTAAGCGCTTGGGAAGTACAAATTGGCAACAAATAGAGACAGTCCCTACCCAACAGTGGGCTCACAGTCTAAAAGGGGGAGACAGAGAACAAAACCAAACATACTAACAAAATAAAATAAATAGCATAGATATGTACAAGTAAAATAAATAAATAAATAAATAGAGTAATAAATATGTACAAACATATATACATATATAGAGGTGCTTTGGGGGAGGGAAGGAGGTAAGATGGGGGGATGAAGAGGGGGATGAGGGGGAGAGGAAGGAAGGGGCTCAGTCTGGGAAGGCCTCCTGGAGGAGGTGAGCTCTCGCATGGCTCAGCTGGAAAGAGCATGGGCTTTGGAGTCAGAGGTCCCGGGTTCAAATTCCGGCTCTGCCAGTTGTCAGCTGTGTGGCTTTGGGCAAGTCACTTCACTTCTCTGTGCCTCAGTTCCCTCATCTGTAAAATGGGGATGAAGACAGTGAGCACCCCGTGGGACAACCTGATCACCTTGTAACCTCCCAGTGCTTAGAACAGTGCTTTGCACATAGTAAGCGCTTAATAATAATAATAATAATGTTGGCATTTGTTAAGCATGTATATGTGCAAAGCACTGTTCTTAGTGCTGGGGGGGATACAAAGTGATCAGGTTGTCCCATGTGGGGTTCACAGTCTTCATCCCCATTTTACAGATGAGGGAACTGAGGCTCAGAGAAGTTAAGTGACTTGCCCAAGGTCACACAGCAGACATGTGGTGGAGCCGGGGTTCGAACCCATGACCTCTGATTCCAAAGCCCGGGCTCTTTCCACTGAGCCACGCTGCCTCTCAAATGCCATTATTATTATTATTATTATTATTATTATTATTATTAATCCCCATTTTCCAGATGAGGTAACTGAGGCCCAGAGAAGCAAAGTGACTTGCCCAAAGTCACACAGCGGACAGTTGGCGGAGCCGGGATTTGAACCTATGACCTCTGACTCCAAAGCCCAGGCTCTTTCCACAGAGCCTAGATCTTCGAGGCTCATGAAAGGAGAAGGAAGTGGTTTAGTAGAGAGAATAATTCCAGAAGATCTGGACCTGTAGCTCAGCTCAGCACTGGCTGGGCGTTTCTGAGAAAAGTTACGCATTAAAGACTCAAAGAGGAAAATAAATGGGAGAAAAATCGCGGTAACCTCTGGGCCTCTTAGAGTTAGCGGGCAATCAAGTGACTCAGTGTCACTCATTCAGCACTGGACTGGTAGTTCTGCTGCGATGGAGTGGTCATCATCATCATCAATCGTATTTATTGAGCGCTTACTATGTGCAGAGCACTGTACTAAGCGCTTGGGAAGTACAAATTGGTTGGACGGCACAGACGTCAGCTTTTCGCTCTGTGTGCAGAGCCGTAAAGGGAGCAGGAATTTTAGGGGAATTTATTACTAATTTATTACTATTTTTAATTACTATAAGTTATTACTATTTATTACTAATTTAGGGGAATTTTATTACTCTATTACTCTATTTATTTATTTTACTTGTACCTATCTATTCTATTTATTTTATTTTGTTAGTATGTTTGGTTTTGTTCTCTGTCACCCCCTTCTAGACTGCGAGCCCACTGTTGGGTAGGGACCGTCTCTATATGTTGCCAGCTTGTACTTCCCAAGCGCTTAGTACAGTGCTCTGCACACAGTAAGTGCTCAATAAATACGATTGATTGATTGATTTAGGGGTTGTAGGGGACCCAACAAGCCTGAAAACTGCCCTTTTGGATCTTTTCAGCCCTGCATGACGACTCTCAGGTCTTGTCACGAGGGGGTCTGCGAGTCTGGCTCAATCAATCAATCAATCAATCGTATTTATTGAGCGCTTACTGTGTGCAGAGCACTGGACTAAGCGCTTGGGAAGTACAAGTCGGCAACACATAGAGACAGTCCCTACCCAACAGCGGGCTCACAGTCTAGAAGGGGGAGACAGAGAACAAAACCAAACATACTACTTACAAACCAAACAAACATACTTTGGGCAAGTCACTTCACTTCTCCGGGCCTCAGTTACCTCCTCTGTAAAATGGGGACTAAAACGGTGAGCCCCACAGGGGACAACCTGGTCACCTTGTAAATTCCCCAGCGCTTAGAACAGTGCTTTGCACATAGTAAGCGCTTAATAAATGCCATCATCATTATTATTATTATTATTATACTAACAAGATAAAATAAATAGAATAGATATGTACAAGATAAATAACTAAATAAAGTAATAAATATGTACAAGCATATATACATATACATCATCCAGGATGATGATGGTATTTGGTAAGCGCTTACTATGTGCCAACCACTGTTCTAAGCGCCGGGGGAGCGGGGGGACCCCCCCACACCCCACTTCGCCCGCGGAGCTGCCCATGGAGTGGTCTTGGGGGTCCTCATCGCTCCGGGCAGCTGGTTTGAGGACCAAACTTTCACAACCTTCCCCGTGTCCTGCCTGCGGTTTTGGGGGGTTTCACTCCATTCTCAGCCCCGTGGTCGGTGGGAGAGAGGGGCTCTTTACATCAGGCAGTGGAAATCTAGCATTGCTTTCTGTAGCCATAGCTATTCTATTTATTTTATTTTGTTAATATCATCATCATCATCAGTCGTATTTATCGAGCGCTTACTGTGTGCAGAGCACTGTACTAAGCGCTTGGGAAGTACAATTTGGCAACATATAGAGACAGTCCCTACCCAATAGTGGGCTCACGGTCTAAAAGGGGGAGACAGAGAACAAAACCAAACATACTAATAATATATATATATATATATATATAAATATATGTAAAAATATAAATAAAAATTAATATGTTTTGTTTTGTTCTCTGTCTCCCCCTTCTAGACTGTGAGCCCACTGTTGGGTAGGGACCGTCTCTATATGTTGCCAACTTGGGCTTCCCAAGCGCTCTGCACACAGTAAGTGCTCAATAAATGTGATTGATTGATTGATTAGACTGTGAGCCCGTTGTTGGGTAGGGACCATCTCTATATGTTGCCAATTTGTACTTTCCAAGTGCTTAGTCCACAGCTCTGCACACCGTAAGCGCTCAATAAATACGATTGAATGAATGAAGGAACAGATGGTCCTTATTTCAGTGATTTTTTTCACCCCTCCCCAGCTCCTCACGTGTATTGATGCACCATTCAGAGTTTTAGGAATTCATTCATTCAGTTGTATTTATTGAGCGCTTACTGTGTGCAGAGCACTGTACTAAGCGCTTGGGAAGTCCAAGTTGGCAACGTCTAGAGATGGTCCCTACCCAACAGCGGGCTCACATTCATTCATTCATTCAATCGTATTTATTGAGCGCTTACTGTGTGCAGAGCACTGGACTAAGCGCTTGGGAAGTCCAAGTTGGCAACAGATAGAGACGATTCCTACCCAACAGCGGGCTCACAGTCTAGAAGGGGGAGACAGACAACAAAACCAAACATACTAACAAAATAAAATAAATAGAATAAATATGTACAAGGAAAATAAAGAAATGAGTAAAGTAATAAATTCGTACAAACATATGTACATATATCCAGGTGCTGCGGGGAGGGGAAGGAGGTAAGCCGGGGGGAAGGGGAGGAGGAGGAGAGGAAGGAGGGGCCTCAGTCTGGGAAGGCCTCCTGGAGGAGGTGAGCTCTCGGTATTCATTCAATTGTATTTATTGAGCGCTTACTGTGTGTAGAGCACTGTACTAAGCACTTGGGAAGTCCAAGTTGGCAACATATAGAGATGGTCCCTACCCAGCAGCGGGCTCACAGTCTAGAAGGGGGAGAAAGACAACAAAACAAAAGCTATTAACAAAATAAAATAAATAGAATAAATATGTGCAAGTAAAATAAAGAAATAGAGTAATAAATACATACAAACATATATCCAGGTGCTGTGGGGAGGGGAAGGAGGTAAGGTGGGGGGGGAGGGGGAGAGCAAGGAGGTGGCTCAGTCTGGGAGGCCTCCTGGAGGAGGTGAGCTCTCCATTCATTCATTCAATCATATTTATTGAGCACTTACTGTGTGCAGAGCACTGTACTAAGCCCTCGGGAAGTCCAAGTTGGCAACATCTAGAGACGGTCCCTACCCAGCAGCAGGCTCACAGTCTAGAAGGGGGAGACAGACGACAAAACAAAACATATTAACCAAATAAAATAAATAGAATAAATATGTACAAGTAAAATAAATAAATGAGTAGAGTAATACATACGTACAAACATATATACAGGTGCTGTGGGGAGGGGAAGGAGGTGAGGGGGAGAGGAAGGAGGGGGCTCAGCCTGGGAAGGCCTCCTGGAGGAGGTGAGCTCTCAGTAGGGCTTTGAAGGGAAATGAGGGGACTTTGAAGGGAATGAGATTGTTAAGAAGTTCATCATTGGAGTGAGGAGAATAGAAGCCAGGGAATCCAGATTCCCTTTTCTTAGTCCATAAGGGGAGGGTGAGACTCACTGAAGAGGGGGAGCCCTGCTGCCCTTGGAGTGGGGGGAAGAGGGGGTCTTGCATAGCTCAAGGTTGACACAGATAAGATGTCTGCCCTGCTTTGAAGTGGGAAGTGATAGTGGGAAGGTTTAAACACTCCCCTGTCTTGCCAGCGACCGAAACACCAACTTTCCATGAGTAAGATAAAAAAAAAAAAATGAAATTGACTGCGGCAGTTGAAAACTGGTTAGTTTGGTTGATCAAGTTTATTCATTCATTCGATCGTATTTATTGACTGTGTGCAGAGCAATCAATCAATCAATCAGTCATATTTATTGAGCGCTTACTGTGTGCAGAGCACTGTACTAAGCGCTTGGGAAGTACAGGTTGGCAACATAGAGAGACAGTCCCTACCCGACAGTGGGCTCACAGTCTAAAAGGCACTGTACCAAGTGCTTGGAAAGTACAGTGCAGCAATAAAGAGAAACAATCTGTGCCCACACTGGGCTCACAGTCCCGTGAAGGGGGGAGACAGACATCAATACGAGTAAACAGGCATCAATATGAATAAATACAATTATAGATATATACACACATATCTATATCTATATCTATATATCTATGTATACATAGATATATACACACATCTATCTATCTGTCTATCTATCTATCTATCTATCTATATATAGACAGATATGGGAAGGGGGGGAGAACAAAGGGAGCCAGTCGAGGTGACGCGGAAGGGGGCTTAGTCTGCGAAAGCCTCCTGGCAGATTTGAGGAGGGGGGGCATTCCAGGCCATTCATTCATTCATTCATTCAATCGTATTTATTGAGCGCTTACTGTGTACAGAGCACTGGACTAAGCGCTTGGGAAGTACAGGTTGGCAACATAGAGAGACTGTCCCTACCCAACAGCGGGCTCAGAGGTAGAATGTGGGCTAGAGGTTGGCGGTGAGGCGGGCGACAGTGAGAAGGGTAGCACCAGCGGAGCAACGTGCGCGGGCCGGAATCTAGGAGAGAAGGGGAGGGGAGGTAAGAATCAATCAATCAATCAATCGATCGTATTTATTGAGCGCTTACTGTGTGCAGAGCACTGTACTAAGCGCTTGGGAAGTACAGGTTGGCAACATAGAGAGACGGTCCCTACCCAACAGTGGGCTCAGAAGGGGGCAAGGTGATGGAGAGCTTTAAAGCCAATAGTGAGGAGTTTTTGTTTGATACGGAGGTGGATAGGCAACCACTGAAGATACAGTGGGGCTACTCTGGGAAAATTCAGAGGAAAACCCTTAGCCAAAGGCCCTCTTCCCATTCTCGGCTTCTCACCCTGAAGCTGGGAATGAGGCCGTTCCCTGGAGAGACCCCGTATCTCTGACCCAACCCTGGGCCTGTGGTCCAGCCTCCTTATGATGCCGGAAAGGGATACTGTCAAACTCTTTATTGTTTTTTTGCTTTGAGTTGCTCCCGCTGGGAAGCCTGAATAGCCAAAGGTGGCATCATAAAGAAATATTCTTTACTCAGCTAGTACAAGCGTTACCGTCTGCCACTTTAGTGTGGGAGAAAGTCTGCCATCCTCAACCGTTTTTCTTCAGATTTTCTTTTGAGGCAACACTGAAGGGCGCCAAAGACACCTTCTGGACTTTGTTCTTTGGGACTGGGGGTGGGAAACAGCAGCCATGTTACAAAAAATAATAATAATAGTAATAATAATAATACTGATGGTATTTGTTAAGCGCTTACTGTGTTCCAAGCACTGTTCTGAGGGCTGGGGTAGATACAGGATAATGAGGTTGTACCACGTGGGGCTCACATTTTTACAGGTGAGGTAACTGAGGAACAGAGAAGTGAATTGACTTGCCTAAGGTCACACAGCGTACCACATGGGGCTCACATTTTTACAGATGAGGTAACTGAGGCACAGAGAAGTGACGTGACTTGCCCAAGGTCACACAGCAGACTCCTAAGCCCGGGCTCTTTCCACTAAGCCTTGCTGCTTCTGTACAAATGAATAGAAATATTGTGGCCTCGTGGAAAGAGAGAGGGAGACAGAGGGCCTGGGTTCTAGTCCCGGCTCCACCACCTGGCCACTGTGTGACCTTGGGCAAGTCACTTCACTTCTCTGGTCCTCAGTTATCTCATCTGTAAAATGGAGATTAAGACAGTGAGCCTCATGTGGGATGTGGACTGTCCAGCCCGACTAGCTTATATAAGCTATCTACTAGCTTATATCTATCTTTATATTTATATATCTATATCTTCTATCATCAATCGTGTTTATTGAGCGCTTACTGTGTGCAGAGCACTGTACTAAGCGCTTAAGACTGTGAGCCCACTGTTGGGCGGGGACTGTCTCTATATGTTGCCAACTTGTACTTCCGAAGCGCTTAGTACATGCTCTGCACACAGTAAGCGCTCAATAAATACGATTGATTGATTGATTGATCTGTAAATTTATTTATTCATATTGATGCCTGTCTACTTGTATTGATGTCTGTCTCCCCCCTCACTGGACTGTGAGCTATACTAGCTTATATCGGGGAAGCAGCATGGCTCACTGGAAAGAGCCCAGGCTTTGGAGTCAGAGGCCGTGGGTTCAAATCCCGGCTCCGCCACTTGTCAGCTGAGTGACTTTGGGTGAATCACTTCACTTCTCCGGGCCTCAGTTCCCTCATCTGTAAAACGGGGATGAAGACTGTGAGCCCCTCGTGGGACAACCTGATTACCTGGTATCTACCCCGGCGCTTAGAACGGTGCTTTGCACATAAGTAAGCGCTTAACAAATACCAACATTATTATTACCCCAGTGCTCGGAAAAGTGCTTCGCGAATAGAAAGCGCTTAACCAATAAATAAATGAATAAATGTGCCTTCCCCCCTGGATTGTGTGCCAACCTTGGAGGTCGCACGTCTCTGCTCTGAGTGAACCATTGTGGGCAGCCACTTGACTGAGATTTCTGTTTTAGGCCTGCGGGTAGGTGTGTGCAGCCAGCTGCATGTTCAGAGATGTATCTACCACAGTGAATAGCACAGTGTCTGGCACATAGTAAGCGCTTAACAGATACCATGAAAAAGAAAAAAAAAAGTCACAACCAAGCTTCTGGGACAACCTGCCTTTCCCAGGGCGGCACCGAGGAGCAGGGAAGATGTTTGACCCTGGGTCCTGGGGGAACAGTGAAATGATTCACTGCTTTTTGGGAGAAGATGCACAGGCCACTTCATCTGTTACCACAAATAAACCAGTAGTTTAAAATCTGCCTGGAGGTAGCCGATTCTGCTCCTCTTTCCCTCATTCTCTTTCTCGTGACTTCATAGAATGATGAAGAAATACCCCAGGGTTTGACATCTAGCTCATTTGCCAGCTGAGATGGAACTGTGTAACTCTGGGAAGATAATGCTACGATTACTACTGTAGCACTGACTTTGGAGTCAGAGATCGTGGGTTCAAATCCTGACTCCGCCACGTGTCAGCTGTGTGACTTTGGGCAAGTCACTTAACTTCTCCGGGCCTCAGTTGCCTCATCTGTAAACTGGGGAGTAAGACTGTGAGCCCCTTTGGGACAACCTGATCAGCTTGTAACCTCCCCAGCGCTTAGAACAGTGCTTTGCACATAGTAAGTGCTTAATAATTGTCATTATATATATATAGTAATAATAATAATAATTGTGGTGTTCGTTAAGCACTTCCTATGTTTCCCAAGTGCTGGGGAAGATGTGAAATAATCAGGTTGGACAAAGTGTCTGTCCCACAGGGCTCACAATTTTAAGTAACAAGGAGAACAGGTATTGAATCCCCATTTTTCAGGTGAGGTAACTGAAGCATAGAGAAGTTAAATGACTTGCCTAAGATCACACGGCAATCACATGGAGGAGCCAGAATTAGAACCCAATTCCTCTGATTCCTAGACCCATGTGCTTCTCTGGGTGGAGCAGGTTAAAGGCAGTTAGGAGGTAAGGAAGGAATCTGTGAAGAGGCTCCCTTCCTTTATGAGGGGAAAGGAGGGAAAAAATATCTGGCCAGATGGAGGGCATTGCCCATGGCTATGCCCCTTAAGCTTTCTTGAGTGCCTGCTTGTGGACGCGCCTAGGGGTTGAATCAGTGCTTAGAACAGTGCTTTGCACATAGTAAGCGCTTAATAAATGCCATTATTATTATTATTTTCATTATTGGGGTGGGGCTCAGAGAGATTGGTCAGCTCTCGGAGCCTGTGATGGGACACCCCAGAAGCTAGCCGACAGTACAGCTTGGACAGTGACTGGTGAATTTGCCAGGAGTGATTTTTAGAGATCCTAGTGGAAAGTGAGGGGAAAAGGGTAGGTGGGGGGACATGTCAGAGTCAGGGGGAAGGTAGATTTTTCCTTCTCCTTCTTAAGCCTAGAGGGTGCCTTTAGTGTTTCGTTTAGTCCCAAGGAGAGAGCTAGAGAAGATCTGAAATGGCCCTAGGAATGGAAGGGAAGTTAAAATGATCAAAGGAAAGAGGCAGTTTCCATTGGAGACTAGATCGAAAAGCTCAGGATTCTTCAAATGGGAAAGTTGAAGGTCCAGAGGTGTCTTGACTAAAGCCTATAAAGCCACGAAGGGGATTGACAGGGAGTACACGGGATTATTGTTCACTAAATCCCACAACCCCAAAATGAAGGTACCCTCAATGAAGCGCCAAGCCTGTAAGTTGGACGCAAACAAAAGGGAACCCTTTTCTACCCAGTGGGTGGTTCGCATTACTTCAGGAAGTTCCGTGGGCTGGAAACATCAGGAAGTTCAAGAAGGATTGGGATCGATTCCTGACCGAGGGGGTTATTAGAGGGCAAATTTAGAGTGCTTAAGGGAAAAAGGCAACGATGTTAGAAGGCTCGACAGTTTAGGTAGATTTATAGGTGAAAAGTCCATCTGGGCCATTAGAGAGAAAAAGTGAAGGATGTTGAAAGGTACATTTCTGACCACAAGGCTGGGGGTCAGAGAGGGTACCCATCACACTGTTGTCCGAAAGGACATTTGCTACTTTCAGAGAGTAAGATGGATTGGGCCAGTTATTGGCTTTATGAGGACTGACCTCATCAGATTTATACTCTCCCCGCCTCAGAGAATGGCCATATTGATCCTTAGCCCATTAGTATCTCCCAAGCATTTTGGTGCCAGAAAGTGGACAAGTGAAAAGTGGAAGAGAGCATCACAGCGATGTCCCCCGGACCTGAAATGCCCTTCCATGTGGGGCGTGGGTTGATGGCCGAGCGGAGTTGGAGCTAGGCACTGCTCGGCGATGCATGCTCTCCCCCAGAGAACTTGCGCTAATCTGACGTGGTTCTCCTCGGCTCCCCTTGAACTAAGCGGGGTTGGCCGCAGAAGGGCTGCCCTGGGAAATCGAGGATTGGCAGGAGAAATGGGAGTAACTGGAGCCCCAGTAGTGATTCCAGTAAAGGTCCTGGAGAGGTGGCCAACCAGAGAAACAAAGCCCCATAAAATCCCAACTCCAAGGCAATAGAGAGGAGAGTCAGAGTATATAAAATTTTCCACTGGCCCCACCACCTGATTTTCCCTGAGCCTGGGTGGTTTTTTTTTTAGCCCTGGGAAGGTAGGCAAGGCCTTATTTTTATGACTGCCTTGCACTTACAAGATGTTCAATAAATACCCTACCCCCTCCTCTTCTTCCTCTTCCTTCTCTTAGAGCCTGGGTTTGGGAGTCAGAGGTCGTGGGTTCTATTGTCACTTCTGCCGCTTGTCAGCTCAGCTGTGTGACCTTGGGCAAGTCACTGAATTTCTCTGGGCCTCAGTTCCCTCATCTGTAAAATGGGGTTGAAGCCTTTGAGCCCTACTTGGGACACCCTGATTACCTTGTATCTACCCCAGTGCTTAGAACAATGCTTTGCACATAGTAAGCGCTTAACAAATGCCATCATTATTATTATTATTATTCCTCCTCCTCCTTTTTCCACGCTGTTCTCCTCCTCCCTCCTTCTCATCCTTCTCCTCCTCCCTTTTCCCTTCTTTCTTCCTTCTCCTTCTCATCCCTCTCCTTCTATCAGTCAATCAGTCAAATGTATTTATTTAGTGCTTACTGTGTGCAGAGCACTGTACCAAGTGTTTGAAAGAGGACTACAGAGTTGGTAGAAATGTTCCCTGCCCACGATGAGCTTACAAATTTCTACTCCTTCTTTTTCTCCTTCTCCCCCTCTACTTCCTCCTCCACTTCCCCTGCCGCCTCCTCCTCCTCCCCCTCCCCTTTCCCTTCTTTCATCCTTCTTCTTCTCTTTTTTTCCTCCTCATCGTTCTCCGTCTGTCAGTCAATTGGTCAAATATTCCCTGTCCACAATGAGCTTACAAATTTTTATTCTTTCTTTTTCTCCTTCTCCCCCTCTACTTCCTCCTCCACTTCCCCCGCCTCCTCCTTCTTCTTCTCCTCCCCCTCCCCTTTCCCTTTTTTCTTCCTTCTTCTCTTTTTCCTTCTCATCTTTCTCTGTCAGTCAATCAATCAAATGTTCCCTGTCCATGATGAGCTTACAAATTTTTATCCCTTCTTTTTCTCCTTCTCCCCCTCTACTTCCTCCTCCACTTCCCCCGCCACCTCCTTCTCCTCCTCCTCCCCTTTCTCTTCTTTCTTCCTTCTTCTTCTCTTTTTCCTCCTCATCCTTCTCCGTCTATCAGTCAATCGGTCAAATGTTCCCTGTCCACGACGAGCTTACAAATTTTTATTCTTTCTTTTTCTCCTTCTCCCCCTCTACTTCCTCCTCCACTTCCCCCGCCTCCTCCTTCTCCTTCTCCTCCTCCTCCCCTTTCCCTTCGTTCTTCCTTCTTCTCTCTTTCCTTCTCATCCTTCTCCGTCTGTCAGTCAATCAAATGTTCCCTGTCCATGATGAGCTTACGAATTTTTATTCCTTCTTTTTCTCCTTCTCCCCCTCTACATCCTCCTCCACTTCCCCCGCTGCCCCCTCCTCCTCCTCCTCCCCTTTCCCTTCTTTCTTCCTTCTTCTTCTCTTTTTCCTCCTCATCCTTCTCCGTCTGTCAGTCAATCAGTCAAATGTTCCCTGTCCATGACGAGCTTACAAATTTTTATTCCTTCTTTTTCTCCTTCTCCCCCTCTACTTCCTCTTCCACTTCCCCTGCCGCCTCCTTCTCCTCCTCTTCCCCTTTCCCTTCTTCCTTCCTTCTTCTTCTCTTTTTCCTACTCCTCCTTCTCCATCAGTCTATCAGTCAGTTGTATTTGAGTGCTTACTGTGCGCAGAACACAGTACTAAGCATTTGGGAGAGTGCAATACAAGAGTTGGTGGAACATGTTCCCTGCCCACAATGAGTTTACCCTCTAGAGTCACAGACAGACATTAATATAAATGAACAAATTATGGGTACATACACAGTGCTGTGGGACTGAGGGAGTGGTGAATAAAGGGTACAAATCCCAGTGCAAGAGTGAAATGTGAACAGTGCTGTGAATACTCTAAGTGTTCAGTAGATAGCTTTGAGTGATTGAAACATAGAGAGACCAGTTCACACCTATGAAACGTTAGGGGAATGTTCAAGTTGAAAGCCTTGGTTATTCCAAGCGCTTAGTACAGAGCTCAATGAATACGATTGAATGAGTGAATTCCACCTCACTGCCCTGTCTGTGGGTCGAGAGGGGAAAGGAGACTGGCTTTCCTAAGAAGCGTTCTCGGCGTATGAGTACATCCTCTAGACTGTTAGCCTGTTGTGGGCAGGGAACGTTTTTTACCAACTCTGTTGTATTGTACTCTCCCAAGTGCTTAGTACAGTGCTCTGCACTGCGCACAGTAAGCGCTCAATAGATACGGTTGATTGATTGGCACATTTTTCCAAACATGCAAATATGAATAGATAGCCAAAGTCGCACGACGGGAGCGTGGGACTTTTCAAGAGGAGGCATCAGTGAGGCTTTTAAAGCCTTATGTGTAGTTTCCGTTCCTCCTATGGAAGGAAACAAATGATGAGCACTCCCTAGGTGAAAATTCTTTTGGAAATATCACTTGGGAAGACGTGATTGGAAAAGTTATTGCTTGCATGGTGGCGGCCAGCTTCCCTGCACATTCCTCACGACTGCTGGGCAGATAAGCTAGAATTTTGTCAACAATTAACGCGCCGAGGATCCTTTAAATGTGTAGCGATAACTGGCCAAGATAATTGGGTCAGGTCAATACTGACCCAATTTTCAACAAATCCATACCTAAAAATACACCATGGCCTCATTAATTTGGGTATTTCGGGCTGCAGTTTGAGAAAGGCCTGTCACAGTATTTGTGCATCCCTCTTGTCTGAATGAAAGACTCACTGACAAGGTCAATTTTGAGAGGATGGGCTAGGTCTTCCCCAGAGGGGCAGGGAGGGGGACTTCCTCCGTGAAGGCGGCTGCTTTGATGGAGGTTTCTCAGATTGGGCAGCAGATGTAGACTTGAGGCTGTCTCTCTAGCGGGTAAGAGTTTCCAGCCATGATGTCGGCCCCAAACTGACTCTCCGTCTTAAGGTTTTAGGGCAAGGCAGAGCATTGGTTTGGGACCAAATGGGGTTGGACAGAAGGGATGGTGCAGTGATATTTGTTTTGGCTTTTATGAGAGGGAGAGGGGGTATTTGTTAAGTGTTTACTAAGCGCTTAGTACAGTGCTCTGCACATAGTAAGCGCTCAATAAATACGATTGATGATGATGATGATGCTGTGTACTTAGTATATACTCTAAATCACATCCCTCTGGACTGTAAACTCATCATGGGCAGGGAATGCGCTTGCTCATTCTGTTGTATTGTACCTCTCCCAAGTGCGTACAGTGCTGTGCACGTAGTAAGCACTCAGTAAACATGATTGATTGATGTTCCAGGCACTGTATTAAGTGCTGGGGTCTTGTCTTATCTTATGCCGTCGAGTCGTTTCCGGCCCATAGCACCGCCATGGACACATCTCTCCCAGAACCGCCTCGATCTCCAATCTGCAGTCCTTCGGGTAGTGTATCCATAGAGTCAAGTGCTGGGGTAGATACAAGATAATTGGGTTGAACACAGTATATAGGACTCTTAGCCTAATCCCTGTTTTACAGATGAAGTAACTGAGGCACAGAGAAGTTAAGTGACTCACCCAAGGTCATACGACAGATAAGTGGCAGGGCTGGCATTGGAACCCAGGTCCTCTGGCTCCCAAGTCTGTGCTCTTTCCACTAGGCCTTGCTGTTTCCTGCATCTCTGTGCCTTCTTTCCTTCCTCCCCTACAGGTTGCGACTCTCCCTGATGGAAAAAAATCACTATTCTTCCAGTGGGAAAGTTGGAGGCCCAGGTGGGTTTTGACTAAAGCCTATAAAACCATGAAGGGGATAGATAGGGAGTAGATGGAATTATTGTTCACAAATTCCCACAGCCCCCAGATGAAGGAACCCCTAATGAAGCTCAAAGCCAGTAACATAGAGGTGGACATACTGGTCTGTCCCGGGAGAACACCGAGTCTGAATGGGCCCTACCTCTTGAGGCTTTAAGGACCACCTCTTCTGGCCCATATGATAAGTTCCAGAATTGCCATTTTTTAAACACTATGGCCCAGACAAAGCAGACTCCAAGTCATTCCATCTTGTGTATATTATACTCCCCCTACCAAATATCCCAAGTTCCTTATGACCTCGGTGGTGTTCCTCAGGCAAGCCAAAGGCTGTAAAGAAATTAATTGTTCCTGGGTAATTCCTTCAAAGTCTTCACCACGCCTAAGCTTTCTGACAATATCTGGCTCAGGCAGCCGTTTCTATTTCAATTACCATTTTCTCAAACCAACGCATTTACAGCGGTCGGTGTCAGGAAATCCCGAGTCCTGTTTATGTCCGAGTTTCCACCACCAGGTCATAAGGAACCTGGGATATTTGGTAGGGAGAGTATAATATACACAAGATGGAGTGACTTGGGGTCTGCTTTGTCCGGGCCGTAGTGTTTGGAAATGGCAATTCTGGGATTTATCATATGGGCCGGAAGAGGTGGTCCTTAAAGGCTCAAGAGGTAGGGCCCATTCAGTTAGGAAATCCCGAGTCCTGTTTATGTCTGAATTTCCACCTCGGGGGATGGCTACAGTGCAAGATCCAGTTCCAAACTCCTGGCATCTCCAGGGCCTCGGGCCTCAGGGATTCTGTGACCAGGAAAACCAGCATTCATTCATTCAGTCGAATTTATTGAGCACTTACTGTGTGCAGAGCACTGTACTAAGTGCTTGGGAAGTCCAAGTTGGCAACATCTAGAGACGGTCCCGCCCCAACAGTGGGCTCACAGTCTAGAAGGGGGAGAGCAGACCCTGGGCCAGAATCCGCTGTTGCGGTTGAATATTTCTGGAGGTTTCACGGTGGGCTGAGGTCCCAGTTCCCCTTCCGGCACAACCCCTGACGTTGTCCAGAACTAGCTGATTCTTCCAGTAATGCAGCGGTTGGGATCCTGATGTGCCCTGCGTGAAGGAAACCTTGGCCTTTGACGGGCACCTTCCCGTTTCCCCTGGCATTGTATCGCCTCCTTCTCCGGGTAGCCGCGCTCTGGTGGAAGAACCCTCCCTGTCCCCATCGGTGTTCTCCCCAAAACCCAAAATGAAAACATGGGGAGTCATGATTGTAGTCATAGTAATAATAATAATAATAATGATGATGGCATTTATTAAGCGCTTACTATGTGCAAAGCCCTGTTCTAAGCGCTGGCTTACTATGTGCAAAGCACTGGGGAGGTTACAAGGGGTTCACAGTCTTCATCCCCATTTTACAGATGAGGTCACTGAGGCCCAGAGAAGTGAAATGACTTCCCCAAAGTCACACAGCTGACAGGTGGTGGAGCTGGGATTTGAACCCATGACCTCTCACTCCAAAGCCCGGGCTCTTTCCACTGAGCCGTGCATAGTATTCATGTCTGCTGTGTGACCTTGGGCAAGTCACTTCACTTCTCTGAGCCTCAGTTACCTCACCTGTAAAATGGGGATTAAGACTGTGAACCCCACATGGGACAACCTGATCACTTTGTATCCCCTCCAGCGCTTAGAACAGTGCTTTGCACATAGTAAGTGCTTAACAAATGCCAACATTATTTATTATTATTATTATTATTATTATTATTATGAAGCACTTACTGTGTGCAGAACTGGACTGGGAATTAGATGAGAATTAGATATAGTCTCTGGCTGTGTAACGGGCGAGTTGACTGTACTTACCGTGAGAATTAGGAAATGGTTAATTTCCTTGCTATAGCTGAGTATATTCTCTCTCTTCACTCCCAAGAGGTTCACCTGTCCGGCTCATTGGAAAAGAGCCCGGTCTTTGGAGTCAGAGGTCATGGGCTCAAATCCTGGCTCCGCCACTTGTCAGCTGTGTGACTTTGGGCAAGTCACTTCACTTCTCTGTGCCTCAGTTACCGCATCTGTAAAATGGGGATTAAGACTGTGAGCCCCACGTGGGACAACCTGACCACCTTGTAACCTCCCCAGCGCTTAGAACAGTGCTTTGCACATAGTAAGCGCTTAATAAATGCCATCAAAAAAAACAAACTGTCATGACCAGGGCTCCAGGAGGGTAGCCTAACCTTGGCATCCTTACCAGCAAGACGGATGCAGACTTTTGGGGGCCCTGGTCTAGGACAAGGAGGTCAAAGAAAATCTCACAAATACGTTCTCGGAGCTTGGAAAATGCTTTTTGGGGCCAGTGATAAGAAACGCTCACTGTGTGCGAAGCACTGTAACTAAGTGCTTAGGAGAGCATAATATAACAATAAACACATTTCCTGCCCACAACGAACTTGCAGCTCGGAGAAATAACTCAGCATGCTTGCTATAGCTTGCTGTAGTAGGGCAATGCGTCAAACTGGTTGTTACCAAGATTTCTGGACGTTCACTGGGCCATCTCACGCCCTTCTTTCGTTCTTTTGTGATGGTAGATGCTAACAACACACTTTCTGGGAGCAGAGGGAGCTGAGTAGTTACCTGGTTACTTAGTGGAAAGAGCAGGGGCTGAGCCAGAGGACCTGGACTTGCCTTCTGAGTGACTTTGGGCAAGTCATTTCACATCCTCTTTGCCTCAGTTTCCTCATCCTTAAAATCAATCAATCAATCAATCGTATTTATTGAGCGCTTACTGTGTGCAGAGCACTGTACTACGCGCTTGGGAAGTACAAGTTGGCAACATATAGAGACAGTCCCTACCCAACAGTGGGCTCACGGTCTAGAAGGGGGAGACAGAGAACAAAACCAAACATACTAACAAAATAAATAGAATAGAATATGTACAAGTAAAATAAATAAATACATAGAGTAATAAATATGTACAAACATATATACATATATACAGGATATACATATATACAGGGATTCAATACCTGTTGTCTCTGCTACTTAGACTGTGAGCCCTATGTGGGAGAGGGACTGTGTCCAACTTGATTATCTTGTATCTATCCCAGTACTTAGACCAGTGATTGACACATTATGAGCGCTTAACAAATACTATAATCATCCCCTCCACTCTATGGAAGTATTCTCCCATCCAACCAGGGATAATAATAATAATAACAGCAACAATAATAATAATAATAATAGTAATATAGTGCTTGTTAAGTGCTTACTATGTTCAAAGCCCAGTAGTAAATGCTGGGACAGGTACAAGATAATCAGATTGGACCCAGTCCCTCTCCCACATGAGACTCATAGTCTAAAGAGGACGGAGTGGAACTCAATACCCATTTTTCAGATGAGGAAACTGAGGCACAGAGAAGTGAAGTAACTTAGCCAGGGTCACCCAGAAAACAAGTGGTAGAGTCAGGATAAGAACCCAGGTCCTCTAACTTCCAAGCCTGTGCTTTTTCCACTAGGCCATCCTGCTTCTTCCCACGGGTGCCCACGCCGGCCCCTCCGTTTTTTCCCCTCTGGCTTCTCCTCCCTATAGGATTGAGGATCTTTGGGTGGCGGGGGGGGAGCGATACCTCACACACGGGGGTGGGAATGCCAATCCCCTCCCCGCTTCAGGAGACGCGGGCACCCGGAGGTGTGTCCTGAACCCCCACGGTAGGGTGAGGCGTCTCAATCCAGGAGCTTCCCAGACAAAAGTGGAGCTCTCTTAGCATTTACTTTAATTCCCTCTTGTAAATCACAGCCTCTCAAGGCCGCATTCGTTTTTGCAGCTCAGTAGCCTGGCACTCTGAGAAACCATGTGGAATCTGCCGCCTCGGGAAGTGGCGTAGATTGAAAACATCAATAGATTCAAGGAGGGTCATGGCTGATGAGGCCAGCAGGGTTATAAGAGGGGAAAGTTTGGGATGTTTGGAAGTACTCCCCCTTCAAGGATCTTTGGGGCCTCTGTTCGCGATTGAACACTGGACGGGCTGTTCCATCGGTTTGACCCACTTTGGCATTCTTCGTGTTTTGAATGCTGGGCCGTGATTCTCTTGTAGAACATTTCGGTAGCTGTTTTTCTCTCTCTTCACTCCCAAGAGGTTCAGCTGTCATGACCAGGGCTCCAGGAGGGTAGCCTAACCTTGGCGTCCTTACCAGCAAGACAGATGCCGATTTTGGGGGCCCCTGGTCTAGGACAAGGAGGTCAAAGAAAATCTCACAAATACGTTCTCGGAGCTTGGGAAATGCTTTTTTTGGGCCAGTGATAAGAAATGCTTACTCTGTGCGAAGCACTGTAACTAAGTGCTTAGGAGGGTATAACACTAACATTCCCTGCCCACAAAGAGCTTGTTTGGGGCCCCTAGTCTAGGACAAGGAGGTCAAACAAAATCTCACAAATACGTTCTCGAGCTTGGGAAATGCTTTTTTGGGCCAGTGATAAGAAATGCTTACTGTGTGCGAAGCACTGTAACTATGTGCTTAGGAGAGTATAATATAATAATAAACACATTCCCTGCCCACAACGAGCTTGTTTGAGACCCCTGGTCTAGGACAAGGAGGTGAAAGAAAATCTCACAAATACGTTCTCGGAGCTTGGAAAATGCTTTTTTTGGGCCAGTGATAAGACACACTTACTGTGTGCGAAGCACTGTAACTAAGTGCTTAGGAGAGTATAATATAACAATAAACACATTCCCTGCCCACAACGAGCTTGTTTGGGGCCCCTGGTCTAGGACAAGGAGGTCAAAGAAAATCTCACAAATACGTTCTCGGAGCTTGGGAAATGCTTTTTTGGGCCAGTGATAAGAAATGCTTACTGTGTGCAAAGCACTATAACTAAGTGCTTAGGAGAGTATAACAATAAACACATTCCCTGCCCACAGCGAGCTTGTTTGGGGCCCCTGGTCTAGGACAAGGAGGTCAAAGAAAATCTCACAAATACGTTCTTGGAGCTTGGAAAATGCTTTTTTAGGCCAGTGATAAGAAACGCTTACTGTGTGCGAAGCACTGTAACTAAGTGCTTAGGAGAGTATAATATAACAATAAACACATTCCCTGCCCACAACGAGCTTGTTTGGGGCCCCTGGTCTAGGACAAGGAGGTCAAACAAATTCTCACAAATTCGTTTTCGGAGCTTGGGAAATGCTTTTTTGGGCCAGTGATAAGAAACGCTTACTGTGTGCGAAGCACTGTAACTAAGTGCTTAGCAGAGTATAATATAACAATAAACACATTCCCTGCCCACAAAGAGCTTGTTTGGGGCCCCTGGTCTAGGACAAGGAGGTCAAACAAATTCTCACAAATACTTTCTTGGAGCTTGGGAAATGCTTTTTTTGGGTCAGTGATAAGAAACGCTTACTGTGTGCGAAGCACTATAACTAAGTGCTTAGGAGAGTATAATATAATAATAAACACATTCCCTGCCCACAAAGAGCTTGCAGCTCGGAGAAAGAACTCAGCATGTTTGTGCCGGTCCATTGTACGCGAGGCTTCACTGACTTGAGTGGACGTTGTCTATCAGGTGGATTTGGGTGTCCATTTCTCCCCAAACTGGGGGCATGGATGTGATATTATGTTGTGTCGACTGTGGGGTGTGATGGGCATTTAATTGAGACTTTCTAAACAGCCCTGTTAAATCCTCCTTTTAAAGGCCTCTAAATCCTCGGGCCATATCAGGAGATATTTCTCTTTTGTCCGGACCAATTTGCACCAGGCACGAAAGGAATCAGACGGGGGTGAATTCCATGGTCTCCTCTTCTTCTCGGTTTATTCTGCCCTGTTTAGTTTGCTCTAACCTCATTCATTCATTCATTCAATCGTATTTATTGAGCGCTTACTGTGTGCAGAGCACTGTACTAAGCGCTTGGGAAGTACAAGTTGGCAAAATCTAGAGACGGTCCCTACCCAACAGTGGGCTCACAGTCTACACTTCCTCTGGAGAAAGTGTACCGACTTCCCAGATGTGGCCAACCAGCTAGGGAGAGTTTGCTTGGGAGGAGGAGTTTCCTTGTATTTTCCCAAGTGTTTTTATACTTTCTCAAGGCCTCAGTACCGTGTTCTGCCCACAATAAACCCTCAATACCATTGATGGATCGATAGACTGATTGATTAAAGGGGAAAAAAGTGAAAGAGGCCCAAAAAGAGAAATAACTTGGGAATCGCACTCATTATATCCAACTTTGATACCCATCCCTGGTGCCATTAATCTCCTTCCAGTTTAAAGGCCTACGCCTGTGCAGATGGAATTTGTTTTGATTTTCGGGAAAATTGCCACTTGCGCCCACTTCTCAGGGAACCGAAAAGTGTTTGGAGTTCTTGGCAGCCCATTATTGTTGATTTGAGAGAAGAGTGTTTTCAAGTTTTCAAATCCTAACCAGTTATTGGTGTCTTATCTGACAGGTGGGATGGGAATAGGGGAAAGGGAAGGAAGCAACGTGGCTCAGTGGAAAGAGTGTGGGCTTGGGAGCCAGAGGTCTTGGGTTCGAATCCTGCCTTCCCCACATGTCTGCTGTGTGACCTTGGGCAAGTCACTTCACTTGCCTCCATCTTACCTCCTTCCCTTCCCCACAGCACCTGTATATATGTATATATGGTTGTACATATTTATTACTCTATTTATTTATTTATTTATTTTACTTGTACATTTCTATCCTATTTATTTTATTTTGTTGGTATGTTTGGTTCTGTTCTCTGTCTCCCCCTTTTAGACTGTGAGCCCCCTGTTGGGTAGGGCCTGTCTCTATGTGTGGCTAATTTGTACTTCCCAAGCGCTTAGTACAGTGCTCTGCACATAGTAAGCGCTCAATAAATACGATTGATTGATTGATTGATTGATTCACTTCTCTGTGCCTCAGTTCCCTCATCTGTAAAATGGAGATTAAGACTGTGAGCCCAACACGGGACAACCTCATCTCCTTGTGTTCCCCCCAGCACTTAGAACAGTGCTTTGCACATAGTAAGCGCTTAACAAATACCAACACTATTATTAAGGGAGGGGAAGAGCAGTGGATTTGCCGGGAACCAAGTTGTTGAGGAGGAGAGTGAAGGAAGGGGGAAAAGGGGTGGAATGGCAACCGCAGTCGTCCCCATCCATCCCCTCGGGAAATGCTGACCGATGCCTGGGCTGCAGGGGGAAAGACTTGGATTCGAAAGCCTGGCACGAGGGGATCGGCCCAGTCTGGCCCTCGGTAGTCCTCCCTTGAGAGGAGACCATGTGCACTGATCGGAAGCAGCATGACGTAGTGACTAGGGCATGGACCTGGGAATGAGAAGGTCATGGGTTCTAATCGCGGCTCTCCCACTTGTCTGCTGTGTGACCTGGGGCAAATCACTTCACTTCCCTGGGTCTCAGTTAGCTCATCTGTAAAATGGGGATTGCGACTGTAAGCCCCACGTGGGCTAGGGAGTGGGTCCGACCTGATTTGCTTGCATCCACCGCGGCACTTAGTAAGGTAAGGTGCCTGGCACATCGTAAGTGCTTAACAAATGTAATAATAAAATCTCTAATTCACCTTGTTGGGCGAGATGCTAGCCTTAGTGACCCTACAGTAGTAACCAGAGACATAGTAATAGTCAGAGAAGCAGTCATAGTCAGAGAAGCAGCGTGGCTCAGTGGAAAGAGCCTGGGCTTTGGAGTCAGAGGTCATGGGTTCAAATCTCGGCTCCTCCACGTGTCAGCTGTGTGACTTTGGGCAAGTCACTTTACTTCTCTGGGCCTCAGTTCCCTCATCTGTAAAATGGGGATTAAGACTGTGAGTCCCACGTGGGACAACCTGATCGCCTTGTACCCTCCCCAGCGCTTAGAACAGTGCTTTGCACATAGTAAGCGCTTAATAAATGCCATCATTATTTTTATTATTATTAATAATAATAATAATATTACTCTGTCTCTGGTTACTACTGTAGGGTCACTAAGGCTAGCATCTCTACCAAGAAGGTGAATTAGAGATTTTAGGCAATTATCTACATGTTTCAGGCTAAAATATATGCCACCGAGGAGAAAAAACCTGGGTGATTCAGATTGGCTGAGTACATTGGATGATCATTCAACTTCCCATGCTACTTTGAGTGGGTAGGCCAAGTGTTTTGATTTTGAGCCCAGTCTAAGCTTCTGCTCAAAAACACTAATGTCTCCTGTCAAGCTTCAACCTCCTCTTAGAGCACTTTGTATCATAAGAGCTGTACCGGGAAGGTCACACTGCATTTTGCCTTCCACGTGCTTTCTCAGCTGAAATTGCCTTTGTATGAAGCCCACACCTTGCATTTACCAGCGCTTAGAACAGTGCCCAGCGCTTAGAACAGTGCTTTGTACATAGTAAGTGCTTAATAAGTGCCATCATTCTTATTATTATTATCAGAGCACCTTAAAAAGCAGCAGAAAAAATACAGTATTTCCAATTCAGTTCAAGCATATTGAGCGCTTACTGTGTGCAGAGCACTGTACTAAGTGCTTGAATAATGATGGCATTTCTTAAGCGCTTACTATGTGCCCAGCAATGCTCTAAGCACTGGGGTAGATACACGGTATTCAGGTTGTCCCACATAGGGCTCACAGTCTTAATCCCCATTTTACAGATGAGGGAACTGAGGTACAGAGAAGTGAAGTGACTTGGCCAAAGTCACACAGCTGACAAGTGGCGGAGCCGGGATTAGGACCTACGACCTCCAGCTCCCAAGCTCCAGCGCTTAGAACAGTGCTTTGCACAGAGAAGCAGCGTGGCTCAGTGGAAAAGAGCCCGGGCTTTGGAGTCAGAGGTCATGGGTTCAAATCCCAGCTCCGCCAGTTGTCAGCTGTGTGACTTTGGGCAAGTCACTTCACTTCTCTGGGCCTCAGTTACCTCATCTGTAAAATGGGGATGAAGACTGTGAGCCCCCCATGGGACAACCTGATCACCTGGTAACCTCCCCAGTGCTTAGAACGGTGCTTTGCACATAGTAAGCGCTTAATAAATGCATCATTATTATTATTGTTATAGTAAGCGCTTAATAAATGCCATTATTATTATGCTCTTTCAACTAAGCCACGCTGCTTCTCAGTCAAGCAACGTCTGAAACGCTCTTAGAAGAACAAGAATAAGATTCAGATTATAGGAAGCAGTGTGGCTCAGTGGAAAGAGCCCGGGCTTTGGAGTCAGAGGTCATGGGTTCAAATCCTGGCTCTGCCAATTGTCAGCTGTGTGACTTTGGGCAAGTCAGTTCACTTCTCTGGGCCTCAGTTACCTCATCTGTAAAATGGGGATTAAGACTGTGAGCCCCCCCGTGGGACAACATGATCCCGTTGTAACCTCCCCAGCGCTTAGAACAGAACAGTGCTTTGCACATAGTGAGCACTTAATAAATGCCATCATTATTATTATTATTATTATTATATTCAGGTAGTGGGTTATAGGAGAGGAAGTTATTCCAGAGATCTGACTCTGTCTAAGGTCAGTTGGAGAGAAATAGGATGAAAGAGCGCCAAGTGCTTGATAAAACCAAAATGGTAGAATGGAAGGGGGGTTTTTGGAATCCCGTTCTGCTTGCCTAGCCTTGCGGTGACCGAACCGTCTGTATATGTTGCCAACTTGTACTTTCCAAGCGCTTAGTACAGTGCTCTGCACACAAGAAGAGCTCAGTATATACGATTGAATGAATGAATGATCTGATTATCTTGTATCTATCAGTACTTTGGATGTGATTAATTATGGTAGTTAAGTGTTTTGTTCTCTGTCTCCCCCTTTTAGACTGTGAGCCCATTGTTGGGTAGGGACTGTCTCTGTGTGTTGCCATCTTGTACTTCCCAAGCGCTTAGTCCAGTGCTCTACACACAGTAAGCGCTCAATAAATATGATTGATTGATTGGTTGATTCCTTCAGAGAAGTATTTTGGCCTAGTGGAGAGAGGATGGCCCTCTATCACACAGCTGACAAATGGAAGAGCCGGGGGTAGAACCCAGGTCCTTCTTGTTCTCAGGGCCATGCTCTATCCACTATCGATCAATCAATCAATCGTATTTATTGAGTGCTTACTGTGTGCAGAGCACACAGTAATTAATCACATCCAAAGTACTGATAGATTCAAGATAATCAGATCATTCATTCATTCAATCATATATACTGAGCTCTTATTGTGTGCAGAGCACTGTACTAAGCGCTTGGGAAGTACTGTGTGCACAGTAAGCGCTCAATAAATATGATTGAATGAATGAACCGTATTGCTCGAGAAACGTGCTGGCTGGCTTCCGTGAAGAGTGGCCATGGTCAGAAGTTGCCGGAAATCCTGCCGATCTCAAGGGGTTGAGGGGCTGGTGTCCGCAACGGATTATCGGACTGGCCAGTGGTGTTGATTCCTGTGTCCTTTTGCAGATTTGGATGTGTATTAGCGCCAGCCACGAGAGGTTAAATGCTTGTCCCCGTGCCCCGGTGAATATTAGCAGCTTCAGCCCAGTTTGCAGTTGCAGAAACAGGATTTGTTTCACCTCCTCCAGTTCACCTCCTCCAGGAGGCCTTCCCAGACTGAGCGCCCTCCTTCCCATCCCCCTCTTCCCCCTCTCCATCCCCCCCGCCTTACCTCCTTCCCTTCCCCACAGCACCTGTATATATGTATATATCAATCAATCAATCAATCATATTTATTGAGTGCTTACTGTGTGCAGAGCACTGTACTAAGCGCTTGGGAAGTCCAAGCTGGCAACGTATAGAGACAGTCCCTACCCAACAGTGGGCTCACAGTCTAGAAGGGGGAGACAGACAACAAAACCAAACAATCAATCAATGAATCAATCGCATTTATTGAGCACTTACTGTGTGCAGAGCACTGGACTAAGCGCTTGGGAAGTACAAGTTGGCAGCGTAGAACCAAACATACTAACAAAATAAAATAAGTAGAATAGATAGGTACAAGTAAAATGAATAAATAAATAACTAGAGTAATAAATATGTACAAACATATATACATATATATAGGTGCTGTAGGGAAGGGAAGGAGGTAAGATGCGGGGGATATGTTTCTACATATTTATTACTCTATTTATTTGTTTTACTTGTACGTATCTATTCTATTTATTTTATTTTGTTAATATGTTTGGTTTTGTTCTCTGTCTTCCCCCTTCTAGACTGTGAGCCCACTGTTTGGTAGGGACCGTCTCTGTATGTTGCCAACTTGTACTTCCCAGGCGCTTAGTACAGTGCTCTGCACACGGTAAGCGCTCAATAAATACGATTGAATGAATGAATGAATTGGGGAAATGTTGGGTCATTGGAATAGGAGGGTATCTCTGTGGCCCCGATGACTGAATGGGGTTAGAAATCCCTGTTTATTTTGACAGGGAAACTCACTTCTTGTCCTTTCCCCCTTTTAGACTGTGAGCCCACTGTTGGGTAGGGACTGTCTCTATATGTTGCCAACTTGTACTTCCCAAGCGCTTAGTACAGTGCTCTGCACACAGTAAGTGCTCAATAAATACGATTGATTGATTGATTGAGAGCAAAGACACAATATAATGAAATGTGTTCGTCTCTTTGAGGGGGAAGATTTCAGAATGGTTGGTGTATTGGTAAATTCCTTTTTAAACACAATCACACAGTAATTAATGACATGAACAAAACCTGAGACCTGAGGCCCGTTAGGGTAGTCGACCTTGGAGTCCCAGGATAGATATTTTCTGATTGCAGTGGCATTTATTGAGCACTTACTGTGTGCAGAGCACTGTAGTAAGCATTTTTTAATAGCATTTATTAAGCGCTTACTATGTGCAAAGCACTGTTCTAAGCGCTTAGGAGGTTACAAGGTGATCAGGTTGTCCCACGGGGGGCTCACAGTCTTCATCCCCATTTTCCAGATGAGGTAACTGGGGCCCAGAGAAGTGAAGTGACTTCAATCAATCAATCAATCGTATTTATTGAGCGCTTACTGTGTGCAGAGCACTGTAGTAAGCATTTTTAATAGCATTTGTTAAGCGCTTACTATGTGCAAAGCACTGTTCTAAGCGCTTAGGAGGTTACAAGGTGATCAGGTTGTCCCACGGGGGGCTCACAGTCTTCATCCCCATTTTCCAGATGAGGGAACTGAGGCCCAGAGAAGTGAAGTGACTTCAATCAATCAATCAATCCTATTTATTGAGCGCTTACTGTGTGCAGAGCACTGTACTAAGCGCTTGGGAAGTCCAAGGCGGCAACATATAGAGACGGTCCCTACCCAACAGCGGGCTCACAGTCTAGAAGGGGGAGACAGAGAACAAAACCAAACATACTAACAAAGTAAAATAAATAGAATAGATATGTACAAGCAAAATAAATAAATAAATGAATGAATAAATAGAGTAATAAATATGTACAAACATATATACATATATACAGGTATATAGGTACACCCAGTTACAGCGTAGAGACAGTCCCTACCCAACAGTGGGCTCACAGTCTAGAAGGGGGAGACAGAGAACAAAACCAAACATACTAACAAAATAAAATAAATAGAACAGGTATGTACAAGTAAAATAAATAAATAGAGTAATAAATATGTACAAACATATATACAGGTGACTTGCCCAAAGTCATGCAGCTGACAAGTGGTGGAGTCAGGATTTGAACCCGTGACCTCTGACTCCAAAGCCCGGGCTCTTTCCACAGAGCCATGCTGCTTCTCCATTTGGGAGAGTACGATACAACATAGCTGGTAGACGTGTTCCCTGCCCTCAAGGAGTTTACAGTCTAAAACTTGGATTAATTTGCGTCGGTTAAGGGAACTGCAGTCCATTTTCTGAGCTCCACTTCCACTCAAAGCAGAGTGGCTTCATAGAAAACGTCCCAGACTCACCCCTTAGACTTCATCATCATCATCATCATTGTCAATCGTATTTATTGAGCGCTTACTATGTGCAGAGCACTGTACTAAGCGCTTGGGAAGTACAAATTGGCAACATATAGAGACAGTCCCTACCCAACAGTGGGCTCACAGTCTAAAAGGGGGCAGGGACGGAGAACAAAACCAAACATACTAACAAAATAAAATAAATACAATAGGTATGTACAAATAAAATAAATAAATAGAGTAATAAATATGTACAAACATATATACATATTGTGCACCTTTTAAATTAGGGCCACTAGTTCAGGAGCTCACTGTGGGCAGGGAATGTGTCTGTTTATTGTTATATTGTACACTCCCAAGCGCTTAGTACAGTGCCCTGCACACAAATACGCTCAAAAAATGAACGAATGAGTGAATATGTCCTTTCTTCTGGTATATTCCCACTCTTTCACCTGCCAACCGAAGTGCAAAGCAATTCTATGTTTCTAGGGCACTAGTCCTCACTGATAGTGGCCGCTGATACCACACCGTGCTTTGTGGTTACTGTTTATCTTCACAGGCTGTCAATTTGGTTCATTCATTCATTCAATTGTATTTATTGAGCGCTTACTGTGTGCAGAGCACTGTACCAAGCGCTTGGTAAGTACAATTCAGCAACAGAGACGAGCCCTACCCAACAACGGGCTCACAGTCTAGAAGGGGGAGACAGACAACGGAACAAGTAGACAGGCATCAATAGCATCAAAATAGATAAGTAGAATTATAGCTATATACGCGTCATTAATAAAATAAATAGAATAATAAGTATGTACAAATATCCACAAGTGCTGTAGGGTGGGGAAGGGGGTACAGCAGAGGGAGGGAGTAGGGGTGTTGGGGCGGGGAGGAGGAGCAGTATTCTACTTCATCTTGATGTATTCGGACTACTCCCTGGTATATCTTTTTGTATTCATTCAATCAATCGTATTTAGAGCGCTTACTGTGTGCAGAGCACTGCCTAAGCGCTTGATCTCATCCTCCCACTATTTTGTACATTTACCTCTGCAAGTCCCCACTAGACTGTAAGCTGACAACCCACTGCTCTGTTTGTGCACTATGAAAACTTTTGACTATTCAGTTATTTATTCAGCTATTTCACCCCAATACAATTCCTTATATAGCCCATTAATAATAGTAATAATGGCATTTATTAAGCACTTACGATGTGCAAAGCATGTTTTCCCTGTGTTCCCCCATCCCTCTGCTGCTGTGCACTGTTTAGGGATGAGCAGACGTTCATTGTTCTACCCCCGGCCCACGTCATCCCCCGGGCCTGGAATGCCCTCCCTCTGCCCATCCGCCAAGCTAGCTCTCTTCCTCCCTTCAAGGCCCTACTGAGAGCTCACCTCCTCCAGGAGGCCTTCCCAGACTGAGCCCCGTCCTTCCTCTTCCCCTCCTCCCCCTCTCCATCCCCCCATCTTACCTCCTTCCCTTCCCCATAGCACCTGTATATATGTATATATGTTTGTACATATTTATTACTCTATTTTATTTTGTTAGTATCTTTGGTTTTGTTCTCTGTCTCCCCCTTCTAGACTGTGAGCCCACTGTTGGGTAGGGACTGTCTCTATATGTTGCCAACTTGTACTTCCCGAGCGCTTAGTACAGTGCTCTGCACACAGTAAGCGCTCAATAAATACGATTGATGATGATGATGATTGTTTTCCCTGTGTTCCCCCATCCCTCTGCTGCTCTGCCTTGTTTAGGGTTGAGCAGAGCTAACTCTCTTTATTTATACTCTATTTATTTATTTATTTAATTTATTTGTACATATCTATTCTATTTATTTTATTTTGTTAGTATGTTTGGTTTTGTTCTCTGTCTCCCCCTTTTAGACTGTGAGCCCACTGTTGGGTAGGGACTGTCTCTATATGTTGCCAATTTGTACTTCCCAAGCGCTTAGTACAGTGCTCTGCACATAGTAAGCACTCAATAAATACGATTGATGATGATGATGATGATTGAAAGGGGCCTGGTTTTTAACTCTCTCCCTGTATTCAGCACAGAGTTTATTTGTTGAGATTCACCGAGCCTGCTCTCTTCTGCCTTCCATTTGGGATGGGGACAGCAGCTTACCATTTTTTATTGAATTTGTTAAGGGCTTACTATGTTCTAAGCACTGTACCAAGTACTGGGGCAGATACAAACTAATCAGGTTGGTTGCATTCATGTCCCACATGAGGCTCCCAGTCTTAATCTCCAATTTACGGATGAAGTAACTGAGGGACTTGCTCACGCTCTCACAGGAGGAAAGTGCTGGAATTGGGATTAGCACCCCTGTCCGCCGATTTCCAGGCCTCTGTTCTTTCCTCTGTATTCTCCCAAGCGCTTAGTACAGTGCTCTGCCACAGTAAATGCAGCCTGGCTCAATTCATTCATTCATTCATTCATTCAATCGTGTTTATTGAGTGCTTACTGTGTGCAGAGCACTGTACTAAGTGCTTGGGAAGTACAAGTTGGCAACATATAGAGATGGTCCCTACCCAACAGTGGGCTCACAGTCTAGAAGGGGGAGACAGACAACAAAACAAAACATATCAACAAAATACAATAAATAGAATAGTAAGTGCTTAATAAATACCATACAAAAACAGACTTTCTCTCCTCCTCCTTCAGGAGAAATGTGGTTCTGTGGCATGAGACGGTGAAGGGCAGAAATCCATGGTATCATTTCAAAGCAAGCGCAGACTATAGGCTCGGATCATTTTCCTAGCAGTGATTTGTCAAGGTCACACATCTGGGGCCTCAATGGAAAGAGCCCGGGCTTTGGAGTCAGAGGTCATGGGTTCAAATCCCAACTCCGCCAATGATCGTGCCGTGGGGCTGAATAAAGGGTGCAAATGCATTCTAGTTATTGATTATCCTATTTGACTAATAATAATAATAATAGTGTTGTGGCACCTACTATGTACCAAGCTGAGGTAGATACAAGGTAAGGAGATGGGACACAGTCCCCATAGGAAGGTGAATATGGAATCCCCATTTTATTCATGTGGAAACTGAGGCCCAGAGAGGTGAAGTGATTTGCTCAAGGTCACCCGGCGGCCAAGTGGCAGAGCGGGGGGTTGTAACCCAGGCCCTCTGACTCCCAGCCCGGGGGTCTTTCCACCATGTGGCGAAAAGTTAGGACTGTTCAGAAAATAAGGGACTGTAAGCTCGTTGTGGGCAGGGAATGGGTCTGTTTATTGTAATATTGTATGCTCCCAACCGCTTAGGACAGTGCTCCGCACGAAGTAAGCCCTATTGAGAGCTCACCTCCTCCAGGAGGCCTTCCCAGACTGAGCCCCCTCCTTCCTCTCCCCCTCCCCATCCCCACCGCCTTACCTCCTTCCCCTCCCCACAGCACCTATATATCTATATTTATACATATAAAATATACAAAAATATACAAACATATATACACACACACACATATATGTGTGTGTGTGTGTGTGTATATATGTTTGTATATTTTTATTACTCTACTTATTTTACTTGTACATATTTATTCTATTTATTGCATTTTGTTAATATGTTTCATTGTCTGTCTCCCCCTTCTAGACTGTGAGCCCGCCGTTGGGTAGGGACCGTCTCTAGATGTTGCCAACTTGGACTTCCCAAGCGCTTCATACAGTGCTCTGCACACAGTAAGCGCTCAATAAATACAGTTGAATGAATGAGTGAATCAACCTTGTGACTTTGGGCAAGTCACTTCACTTCTCTGGGCCTCAGTTCCCTCATCTGTAAAATGGGGATTAAGACTGTGAACCCCCCGTGGGACAACCTGATCACCTTGTAGCCTCCCCAGCGCTTAGAACAGTGCTTTGCACATAGTAAGCGGTTAGTAAATGCCATTATTATTACTATTATTATGATGATGATGATGATTGAGAAGCAGCATGACCTACTGGAAAGAGCCCCACGTGGGACATGGACTGTGTCCAACTTGATTACCTTGTATCTACTCTAGCGCTTGGAATAATGCTTGGCACATAGTAAATGCTTAATAAATACCATAAACACACACACAAACACTCACACACACAAAAGATTAACTGATAACTATTCCTGAACAAGGCTGTGGATTCCTTCCCTAGCTTTTTATCAGCCCATTCTTCCTCTCGAAGGGGAGACAGCCAACCTGCTCAAGAAGGCTCCCTTGCCGTGTCTCCCAGAGTAATACCTCTATCCATATTGCTTAGGAAATGTTCCCGACCTTTCCATTCCTTTTGCTTGACAATCTAAAGGAAATGGCATTCAAGAGGTGAGTGTTTCAGTGGGATTCCCCCTCACAAACCATGGAAATCTCCGTTGGTAATGTGGAGTTTGTGGGCCAAGCACCGAGGGGAAGAACATGAAAGGAATTGGCATTTTTCCCCGTTCTACAAAAGGAATTTGGATGTTCCAGGATTTCAGGCAGAAGAACACCCAGTTCTCTTGTCAGGCACGGTTTCATCATGTGTTTGAGACGGAACGCCGTTGGGAATTAGGGAACATTCTTCCGACAACGTGCTTCTGTAAGGCTAGAACACGATGTGAGGTTGGAAGAGACGGTTGCGCCCCCGTGCCGGAATGCAAGTTTTTCCTCAGCGTGGGGTCGCCAAGAACGTCACTCCATCCCCCTCATCTTACCTCCTTCCCTTCCCCACAGCACCTGTATATATGTATATATATTTGTACATATTTATTACTGTATTTATTTATTTTATTTGTACATATCTATTCTATTTATTTTATTTTGTTAGTATGTTTGGTTTTGTTCTCTGTCTCCCCCTTTTAGACTGTGAGCCCACTATTGTGTAGGGACTGTCTCTATATGTTGCCAACTTGTACTTCCCAAGCGCTTAGTACAGTGCTCTGCACACAGTAAGCGCTCAATAAATACGATTGATGATGATGACGATGAGAACCGAGCGGATGGCTACTTTGCAGAACTGAGTGTACGGTTCTTGCCTCGTCCCCATGTGAATGACCTGATAGACAACAGGGGGTTTCACTTTTTCATCTGTGTTCCGTCAGTGTTTTCTAGAAGGAATTTTCTAGAAGTTGAGTCTGTTGGTTTCTCACCGGGTGACATGATGCCAAACAATGTTGGAACATTATTAGGGCTGTGGGTGTCCGCTTATTTAACAGTGCCACAAGCCGGGTATCTGGAAATGCGGATGAGTGGCGTAGGAGATTCTCGTTCCTTCCTTTAGAAAGCATCTTCTCGTGAGTCGCAGCGCGTCTTTTTGATTCCTGAGCCTTTGGAAAAGATCGTGTACTGTCAGAGCCCGGATTAACTTTCCCTGCCCCTTGTGAGTATGTAGAAGTTTGTTTAATGAAGCCTGTGGCGAATTGTCAGGCATCCGATCTTGCTGGGCTCAAAACAGGGAGAGTTCACACTGTGTTGGCTAAATTGCATCGTGAAATAACATCAGTTGGCCCAGACCCAATGGCTTGGTCTACGCTGGCCAGTGATTCTTCTGCTTTGGTGCAAGCTCCTTACTCAGTTGTGGCTTTCAAATCTCTACCACTTTTTGCTCTACTTTCCCACCCCTTCCCGTTCCCAGGGTGTTTGCCTCCTCCTGACACTTGGAGTTGGCCCCTGTAGCTCTAAGAAATAGTTGAACATGTTACTTAAGAGTGGCATAGAGCCTCCATGAAAGGTTTTTTTTCCACATGTGGCTGTAAGGTAGGGGTGAGCAAGAGAACGAGCCGCGTTTGTATGGCTATATTTAATGTGAATTTGTTTCAGTAGGAGGAATCCACCTTCCTCTTTCATGTGGAAATGCTCAGAGGTTAGTAGTTTGAGCGAGGTTTTGCTAAAATACTCTCAATGGTTTCATTGTAACACAGGCAGAGTAAAATTTCCCAGTTTCTTTGTTCTTCAGTCAGCTCAGCTTTGGCGCTCTTTAAGGAAGAATAACTTCTTTTTCATTCAACCTGAGTACAAGGCCATTTCAAAATCAATTTCTAAGCTAGGTCGAGATGGGTCCAAGTACTGTTCTGAAGCCTGTAGCGTTTTAACCAGAAACTGCACCAAATGTTTTTCACTTCTGGCTTGACAACACGAAACTGACCATCTTTCTGTCATGCGTCATTCTCCTGACGGCCTCGTCATCTTTCCGAGGAGATTGTTTCAATCTGTCCCATTTCTGCAATCTGTCCCATTTCTGGGCACTCAGCTCGCCTGGGAGAACCTGGATTTCCACATTGGTTCCCACCAAATCTCATTTGTTTTCATGGTCACCGGGGGGTTCTTACAGCTAAATTAGGATTGCCGCAGTTTATATGACTGGAAATGCGTTTTGTATTGATCCTTGTGTTGTTGGGTAACCATGACCAGGAAGCGCAGTGGATAGTCTGAATTCTTCATCCAGCATCATAGGCCAGTCCTGTATTTTCTCCATACATTTTTCCAAGTTAGGAATTTCATTGGCCGGTCCTGTATTTCTCCATACATTTTTCCAAGTTAGGAACTTCTTGCGGGAATGAAATGTCCAGCAAGCATCGACGACTTCGGCATGTACCCATGAAACAAACACTCCTGCTCCCCCAAGAATATTTACAAAAGATTTTTTTATATCTTGCAGAACACTTTCATTGCTTTTGAAACATTCCACTTGTGCTCTTAATTTATTAATCAGTCAATAATAGTAATAATCGAGGTATTTGTTAGGTGCTTACTCTGTGCCACACACTGAGCCCCACGTGGGACAACTTGATCACCTTGTAATATGTATACCTGTATGTATGTTTGTACATATTTATTACTCTACTTATTTATTTATTTATTTATTTATTTATTTATTTATTTTACTTGTACATATCTATTCTATTTATTTTATTTTGTTAGTATGTTTGGTTTTGTTCTCTGTCTCCCCCTTTTAGACTGTGAGCCCACTGTTGGGCAGGGACTGTCTCTGTATGTTGCCAATTTGTACTTCCCAAGCGCTTAGTACAGTGCTCTGCACACAGTAAGCGCTCAATAAATACAATGATGATGATGATGGTTGTAACCCCCTCCAGCGCTTAGAACAGTGCTCTGCACATAGTAAGCGCTTAATAAATGCCATTATTATTATTATTATTATTATCATTATTACTAAGCACTGGGGTAGATACAAGATAATCAGGTTGGATACAGTCCCAGATAGGACTCACAGTCTTAATCCCCGTTTTTCGGATGAGGTAACTGAGGCCCACGCCCGTGCAGGTATTTCCTGAGTGCTTACTGTGCGCAGAGCATCTTATTAAGTGCTTTGGGAGCGTACTATACGATAGAGTTCATTCATTCATTCAGCCGTATTTATCGAGCGCTTACTGTGTGCAGAGCGCTGTACTAAGCGCTTGGGAAGTACAAGTTGGCAACATAGAGAGACGGTCCCTACCCAACAGCAGGCTCACAGTCTAGAAGTGATGTCTTACTGTTGATGCTTTGCAAGGAGAGCACTTGATCCGGAAATTTTCAGGAGAGCTGAACAGTCCGAGCGGTCTTAGTCTCGCTCAGTGATTCTCGTATGAATCTTGCATTTGGTTTTGAAAGACCACAGGAGACCTGAGCCCACTGTTGGGTAGGGACCGTCTCTATATGTTGCCAACTTGTACTTCCCAAGCGCTTAGTATAGTGCCCTGCACACAGTAAGCACTCAATAAATACGATGGATTGATTGATTGATTGGCCGCACCACTTGCCTGGGTGACTTCGGACGAGTCACTTAACTGCTCTGTGTCTCTGTTTCTCCAGTTGTAAAATGGGGATCAAATATCCGTTCCTTAGACTTTAGCACTCTGCGCACGGCAAGTATTCAATATCTACCTCTGGTCCTCATGACGCATTCTTTATATAATAGATGAAATTAATCACCCAAATTTAACCATCAAAACATTCCACAAGCTGTTGAGAGTAAAGAATGTGTCTATCAACTCCGGTATAATGTAGTCCCCCAAGTGCTTCGTACAGTGCTCTGCACACAGTAGGTGTTCAGTGAGTATGTTTTATTGATCGATTGTTTGGACTCTGAGCCCCATGTGGGACAGGGCCTGTGTCAGGTCGGATTATCTTGTTATGTAATAATAATAATGATAGCATTTATTAAGCGCTTACTATGTGCAAAGCACTGTTCTAAGCTCTGGAGAGGTTACAAGGTGATCAGGTTGTCCCACGTGGGGCTCACAGTCTTAATCCCCATTTTCCAGATGAGGTAACCGAGGCCCAGAGAAGTGAAATGACTTGCCCAAAGTCACCCAGCTGACAACTGGCGGAGCCGGGATTTGAACCCATGACCTCTGACTCCAAAGCCCGTGCTCTTTCCACTGAGCCACGCTGCATTTAGCACAGTGCTGGGCACATAGTGAAAGGTTTAACAAGGATCAGAATTAAGCCCAAATCCTCAGAGTGGGAATGTTTCCAGCTCCTTTCCCCCCTTCATGCCGGGGCACACAGGAAGATCCTTCCTTCATCCCTCTGCCAAAGGGGAGAGGGGCTGTCATTTGCTGCCCCATTAAAGGGGCCCAAGGAAGTAAGGGCATCACGCTCCTGGCCCCAGCCCTTATACCCCGATCTGTTTCCCTTTCAATCAATCAATCAATCAATCAATCGTATTTATTGAGCACTTACTTTGTGCAGAGCACTGTACTAAGCGCTTGGGAAGTCCAAGTTGGCAACATATAGAGACAGTCCCTACCCAACAGTGGGCTCACAGTCTAAAAGTGGCTATGTGTGTTCAAGCACTGGTCTCCACTTGAATAATAATAATAATGGCATTTATTAAGTGCTTACTATGTGCAAAGCAAACCCCAAGACTAGCTTAGTCCACCAGCTTCCTGTCCACAGTGTGGGAGGAGGTGAGACCCTCTGAGCCTTTCTGAAAATGCCCCAGAGCGTTCAAGGATTCTTTCTTCCCCCTTTTAGACTGTGAGCCCACTGTTGGGTAGGGACCGTCTCTATATGTTGCCAACTTGTACTTCCCAAGCGCTTAGTACAGTGCTCTGCACACAGTAAGCGCTCAATAAATACGATTGATTGATTGGTTGATTGATTGACTATGCCCAGAAGCAGAGTTCTGTGATTGCCGCTTGCCCACGGGCCCCCGGCCAGTAGAGGACAAGTGTCCAAATGCCCGCCGAGACGTTCAGGCCCACTCTGTATGAATAGCGGTTTTTCCAGCGCCAAGCAAACCTTGATGGTTTTAGGAGAAAGAATCAATCAGTCAGTCGTATTTATTGATCACCTACCGTGTTCCCAGCGCTGAACTAAACGCTAATCCCCTTTGTCATCTCGGGATTCCTTGCCGGTCATGCCCCCCCCCGCCGAGAAATCAGAGTTTACTTGTAAAATTTTGATTTAAAATTGTATTTCTCCCATTCTCTGGCTTCAATTGGGTTAACTGGAAAACAACTCTAGATTTCAGTGGCACGAGTGGATCGTGCCAGCACGGGGGATTCTTGAAAGGCGTGGAGAGTGGCCTGTGGGGACCACTGCTCCCTGAGACCCCAAAAGCTCTGACTGTTACATAAATAGTACCCCGGAGCTCCATATCCATGATGATGAGGATACATAATGAAGGATTACGTGGCATTCCTCCGTAATAGAGCCCGAGGGGCTCAGTGTTCGGAGAAGCAGCGTGGCTCAGTGGAAAGAGCACGGGCTTTGGAGTCAGAGGTCATGGGTTCGAATCCCGGCTCCGCCCCATCTGCTGTGTGACCTTGGGCAAGTCACTTAACTTCTCTGAGCCTCAGTTCCCTCAGCTGTAAAATGGGGATTAAGACTGTGAGCCCCACGTGGGACAACCTGATCACCTTGTATCCCCCCAGCGCTTAGAACAGTGCTTTGCACATAGTAAGTGCTTAACAAATGCCATCATTATTATTATTATTATTATTATGACTAAGGGTCCACAGCTCTCCTCTCCGGGAACTCTTCGGGTGAATTTCTGCCCCATTTCTCCCCACTTCCCCCATGGTGACCTGGCTAGCAGGACAGTAGCCTCCTGCTCCTGTTTCCAGTCAATCAATCCATTAATCGGTGGTATTTATTGAACATTGACTGTGTGTAGGGCACTGAACTAAGCGCTGGGGAGAGTCCAATACAACAGAGTTAGTAGACACATTCCCTGTATCCGTACAGTGCTTGGCACGTAGGAAGCCCTTAAGCACTTAGTACAGTGCTCTGCACACAGTAAGCACTCAATAAATACGATCGATTGATTGATTGATTAAATACCCATGAAAAAAAGAGAAAGAGGAACCCCCGGGTAACAGTGTTTACACCTTCAAGCTTCAGTTCCAAATGTTCCGGCATTTGACTCCACCCCATCTAACGGGTCTCTCCAACTTTCATCGGTGTTTGTGGCTTACTGATCAATCAATCATATTTATTGAGCGCTTACTATGTGCAGAGCACTGTACTAAGCACTTGAATACTGATGCATCTTTCGAAATCTCGTTGGACCCATCTTACTTCAGTTCTCTAAACCAATGCGTGCTTCTTTTTTTTGTTGTTTTCTTGCAGCCAACCGGGTACATGGAAAACTCTGTTTCCTACAGTGCGATTGAAGACGTTCAGCTGCTGTCCTGGGAGAACGCTCCTAAGTACTGTTTACAGCTTACAGTTCCCGGGGGGACCGTTTTACTTCAGGTACAGTTGATAAACATGAGCAAGCAATTTATCTCACTCTCCACACTCTTTCCCCTTCAGTCCTTCCGTTATTTCTTCCCTCTGTCCACTCCTCTCTTCTACTTTCTTTTCTCGTTCTTCTGTATGTTTTCCCTCTGCTCTCTCACTTTCCCACTCTCCTCGCCTCTTTCCTTCCCCCTTTCCCTCCCTCCTTCTATGGCTTCTTTTCCTTCTCCCACCCTGGATCCCTTTCTGCCTGTCACATATACCTGTATATATGCTTGTACATATTTATTACTCTATTTATTTATTCTATTTATTTTATTTTATTCTACTTATGTACTTCCCAAGCGCTTAGTCCAGTGCTGTGCACACAGTGAGCGCTCAATAAATACGGTTGATTGATTGATTGATTGTCAAATCAGTGAATCAACTAATCATCAATGTGCCGACTGTGTGCAGAGTACTGTTCTAAAAGCTTGGGAGAGGGTAATACAACAGATTTGGTAGACACTTTCATTCATTCATTCTTTCAATCGTATTTATTGAGCGCTTACTGTGTGCAGAGCACTGGACTAAGCGCTTGGGAAGTCCAAGTTGGCAACATCTAGAGACGGTCATCATCATCATCAGTCGTATTTATTGAGCGCTTATTGTGTGCAGAGCACTGGACTAAGCGCTTGGGAAGTCCAAGTTGGCAACATATAGAGACAGCCCCTACCCAACAGTGGGCTCACAGTCTAAAAGGGGGAGACAGAGAACAAAACCAAACATACTAACAAAATAAAATAAATAGAATAAACATTGAGCCAACCTACTACTGACTCTACCTCGCCGCTGACCACTCGCCCACTTCCTCCCTCTGGCCTGGAATTCCTTCCTCTTTGTCAAATGTGTGGCCAAGTCTAGAGATGATCGACCTTCATAGCCAAGTTGGCTGGTACTGCCCGGATGGTGAAAAGAGCAGACACGTTCATGTGGAGAAGGTGGACACGTTCATGTTCTTTTAGACTGTGAGCCCACTGTTGGGTAGGGACTGTCTCTATATGTTGCCAATTGGTACTTCCCAAGCGCTTAGTACAGTGCTCTGCACATAGTAAGCGCTCAATAAATACGATTGATGATTGATGATGATGATGTGGAGGAGACTTGCCCTTTTCCTCCTTCCCCCGAACCCACCTACTAGGTTTGAAAATGGAGTGACTGGTTTACCTCCCCGGGGCTGGCCCCTGGTCTTCAAGACCCAAACGAACCTTGTCGGAGAAGATCCGGAGAGCCTGTTAGCCCTGCTGGCCCCTTCTCCTGGGCCTAGGGTTTGTTGCGGGGCACCAGGAGGGCACTCGCAGATCATAATAATAATAATAATGGCATTTATTAAGCGCTTACTATGTGCAAAGCACTGTTCTAAGCACTGGGGAGGTTACAAGGTGACCAGGTTGTCCCACGTGGGGCTCCCAGTCAATCCCCGTTTTCCAGGTGAGGGAACTGAGGCCCAGAGAAGTGAAGCGACTGGCCCCAAGTCACCCAGCTGACAAGTGGCGGAGCCGGGATTTGAACCCATGACCTCTGACTCCAAAGTCCGTGCTCTTTCCACTGAGCCACGCTGCTGCACGCACCTGGGCTGTCCCAGAAGGGAAAGATGTGTGTTACTTGGGTCGTGTGATGTAATATAATGACGTCATACAGAACCTCTTGTAGGAATTGTCAGCATGTCCCCTGGTGACCTCCGATCTCCCCGCCGCTTCAAAGCCGATGCGTTCGTTACTCTTGCACGTCCCTGGGAACAACAGTGCCATTTTCTAGCCATTTATTCATTCAGTCGTATTTATTGAGCGCTTACTGTGTGCAGAGCACTGTACTGAGCTCTTGGGAAGTACAAATCGGCAACATAGAGAGACGGTCCCTACCCAGCAACGGGCTCACAGTCTAGAAAGGGGGGAGACAGACCACAAAACAAAACAAGTAGATAGGTGTCAATACCATCGGGGACCGTCTCTATATGTTGCCAACTTGTACTTCCCAAGCGCTTAGTACAGTGCTCTGCACACAGTAAGCGCTCGATAAATACAATTGAATGAATGAATGAATACCATCAGAATAAATAGAATTGTAGCTATATATTTATCATTAATAAAATAAATATAGTATGTACAAATAAAATAAATATAGTAATAAATATGTACAAATATATACAAGTGCTGTATCTCTCCCCCTCCTCCCCCTCCCCATCCCTCCCGCCTTATCTCCTTCCCCTCCCCACAGCACCTGTATAGATGTATATATGTTTGCACATATTTATTACTCTATTTTACTTGTACATATTTATTCTATTTATTTTATTTGGTTTATGTGTTTTGTTTTGTTGTCTGGCTCCCCCTTCTAGACTGTGAGCCCGCTGTTGGTTAGGGACCGTCTCTATATGTTGCCGACTTGGACTTCCCAAGTGCTTAGTACAGTGCTCTGCACACAGTAAGCGCTCAATAAACGCGATTGAATGAATGAAAAAGTGCTGTGGGGAGTGGAAGAGGGTGGGGAGCGATGGGGAGGAGGAGGAGAGGAAAAAAGGGGGAGTTCAGTTAGGGAAGGCCTCCTGGAAGAGGTGAGCTCAGTAGGGCTTTGAAGGGAGGAAGAGAGTTAGTTTCTCTAGTTCAGACAATTAACCTCTGGATTCACTAAATGTAATTCTGTTAGATTTTAAAAGTTTTAAAACAAAGTTAGGCATTTTAGCCTGAACAAAATATCCGACACAGTTAAGCTAACGTTAAGACAGCAGCGTAACTGTATGAATTCAAAGAAGCGCAGGACAGACTCAAAATTAAACCAATACTTCACCAGATTTCAGCCTACTGTGTGGTTCACCTTCATGCTCAAAAGCAGATGCCATCATTTTCATAATCCTGTGTACAGCACTGCAATCCAAGGGAAGATCAAAAGGTCCTATGATGAGGCTTTTGCTTGACCTCTCTTGAACGTTTCCCAGATCGTCACTCTTTGAGGAAAGGTCTTGTTGAGACCCAGACACTTTGCCGCTGAAGTTTTCCATTGTGTACAGATAATCCATGTAGACAGCCCCAAACCTCTGCATTCCAGCTATCTCTGTGTATGTCTCCTTATGGTGAGTCGCATCCAGAATGAATTCCGCACGAGTGCCGTTATTTTCTGGACTTCTGCAATCAAAAAGGGAATTCGTAAGGTATGTCATCCCTTTGGTGCTGAAACTTTCACCACAAAGGAAGAAACGGGCTTCCTCTTCACTTCTGTTCATATTCTCTTCAAAGTCTTTAACTTCCATAATTCCTTTAAGACACATAGCTTGGCAACCTACGAAGCCTTTCTGGCAATCAAAGAAAGGTTCTCCCATCATAAAAGCCTCAATTGCCGCTCCTTCTTGCTCCCAGCGTAGTACTTCTTCGGATTTTACTTTCTGCGGGCCCTGAGTCTTGACAGGAGGAGCTGAGGTGGAGGGTGGCCAGATGCTTAAGATTAAATCAATCGATCGTATTTATTGAGTGCTTACTGTGTGCAGAGCACTGTACTAAGCGCTTGGGAAGTACAAGTTGGCAACATATATTAAAGCAGCGTGGCTCAGTGGAAAGAGCCCGGGCTTTGGAGTCAGAGGTCGTGGGTTCAAATGCCGGCTCCACCACTTATCAGCTGTGTGACTTTGGACAAGTCACTGAACTTCTCTGGGCCTCAGTGACCTCATCTGGAAAATGGGGGTGAAGACCGTGAGCCCCCCATGGGACCACCTGATCACCTTGTTAACCTCCCCAGCGCTTAGAACGGTGCTTTGCACATAGTAAGCGCTTAATAAATGCTATCATAAATGCTATCATTATTATTATTAAAATATGGGGCAGAGAGGAGTTTAGTGCCATGCCAGTAGTGGACAATGGACAGACCAGCTGAAAACTGTCTGGTGTGAAACTGGACATGTGGCCATCCTACCCGCTACTGGCCTGCCCTGGGTGGCTGAGAGTGGAGCATTGGGGGGCAACTGGCAACTTTAGCCCAACTTCCTCCAGTGTAAAGGGGATGAGTTGGGTGGCCAAGCCCAGCCTTTCCTTAGGTGGAAAATGAGGGGCGCTTCCTAGACTCCCAGCGGCTTGGGCAAGGCCCCAGAAGCCCTCAGGCTGAGTGACCGAGTGTTGCTGGGCCTGCCCTTAAGGCGTGTTGGGCGGGCATGGGAGAAACCCATCCCTCAAAGCTGCTTTTCCCTTGACTGAAAGCCACATCCAGGGCAGTTCTGGACAGAGCGGGGCATCCGTGTCCGAGGAACGGTTCTCTAATGCAGCCTCGTCCCAGGAGAGCACGGCATCGCGCCTTCAATTCCACTGTTCCTTCTGACTCTGGCAAATAGCTGTAGCCAGTGAGCAAGTGCCGGCGCCTCAGGGCTCCCCCACCCCCGGCCAGTTTGGGCTGAGTGACCCCTGGGTGTGGAGGTCCCTGGCAGCGTTCCCAGCCTGTTGTTGGATTTCCCCAGGACCTCTCAGAGCCCCCAGAGACACAAACTCAGCAAGGCCTCAGTCAGGAATGTCGTTGGGACCCCCATTCCTGGGGCAGGACACCTTGGCCAAGAATGCTGCTCCGTGGAGCGGAGCCAGACTTCAAAGTGTGAGCAGACTCAGGACGGGCCAGAATGCCCTGCCCGCAACGGTGGGCAACTGTGGGCAGGTAGTACGTTTGGTGGGGTCGGGGACCAGGGGTGGTATGGCCTTCGAGACACCCGAGCCTCTATGGGGTTGAGATCTGAAGCAGTCTGTGGCTTGCACAACTGGTTTCCTTCGGGCAGTGACTTCTGAGTGAACAAGAATTCACATTGCGAAGGCCCCCAGGCCCTCGGGGACCCAGAGTAGAGGGCAGGGGTTGCGGAGGAGAGGAGGGCAGAGGCCTCCCGAATAAAAGAGAAAACATCAATCGATCAATCAATGGTATTTATTGAGTGCTTACTATGCACAGAGCACTCTACTAAGCACTTGGGAGAGAACATTACCACAGAGGCAGCAGCACGTTCTTTGCCCACTAAGAGCTAACGGTCTAGAGGGGAAGGCAGGCATTAATATAAATAAATACTTTATAATATATAATGTAGAGATATGTACATAAGTGCTGTGGGGTTGAGGGTGGAGCACTTATGTACATATCTCTACATTATATATTATAAAGTATTTATTTATATTAATAAATAATAATAATAATAATGGTAATGATAATGATGGTATTTGTTAAGTGCTTACTATGTGCCCAGCACTGTTCTAAGTGCTGGGGTAGATGCAGGGTAATCAGGTTGTCTCATGTGGGGCTCACAGTTTTTATCCCCATTTTACAGATGAGGTGGCTGAGGCACAGAGAAGTTAAGTGACTTGCTCAAAGCCCTACAACTGACAAGTGGCAGGGGCGGGATTAGAACTCATGACCTCTAACTTCCAAGCCCGTGCTCTTTCCACTAAGCCACGCTGCTTCTCCAAATGCCCAAAGGTCACAGATCCAAGTGCATAGATGACGCAGAAGGGAGAGGGAGCTGGGGAAAAGTGGCTTAATCGGGGAACGCTTCTTGAAGAGACCAAAGAAGGTGTGATGGAAAAAGAATGACCAGGACGGAAAAGAATGAAGCAGGAAAGGAGAACATACAGTGGGGAAAAGAACAGGCAAGGAGGGAGGAAAAACCAAAGTGGAAGGAAAGACAGAAAGCACCAAAGGGGAGCCCACAAGGAGGACAATGGGGGAAAGACAAACTAGGAACAGGAAAATTGACACAATCAATTCATCTACATTTTTATTGAACACGTGTTGCATGCAGAGCAATTGGGAGAGTACTAATAGGTAGAAGTCACGATTCCTGCCCTCAGGGGGCTTGCTTGCAGTCTAGCAGGGAGACTGATAAAAAAAAAAAAACATTTACAGATAGAAGGAAAAAAAGGGTATGACGAGGAAAGACTTAAATAGTAGGGTGTATAAATTGATATGTACAAGAGTTCTACTCAGGAAGAAAGTTCCCAAGTGAAAAACCAAAGAAAGAAAGAAAGGATGAGGAGGTGGGAAGTAGAGGAGGAGAAAGGAGGATGGCCTTTGCAGACTGCTTAGCGGAAGCAACCGGCGGCTTGGAGAAGTCAGTGACCATCATCATCATCATCAATCGTATTTATTGAGCGCTTACTATGTGCAGAGCACTGTACTAAGCGCTTGGGAAGTACAAATTGGCAACATATAGAGACAGTCCCTACCCAACAGTGGGCTCACAGTCTAAAAGGGGAAGACAGAGAACAAAACCAGGTGATCGGGTCAGTCAGTCAGTCCATTGTATTTATTGAGCACTTACTGTATGCAGAGCACTGTACTAAGTGCTTGGGAGAGTACAGTATAATATACTGTATTATTCTTATATAATATTGTATATTATATACAGTATTATACTGTATTCTTCTAGACTGTGAGCCCACTGTTGGGTAGGGACCATCTCTATATGTTGCCAAATTGTACTTCCCAAAGCGCTTAGTCCAGTGCTCTGCACACAGTAAGTGCTCAATAAATACGAGTGAATGAAGGAATGAATGAATAATATGACAGACACATTCCCTGCCCACAGTGAGCTTACAGTCTAGAAGGGGAGATAGGTATTAATATACATAAATACAATCGCAGATATGTACATAAGTGCTGTGGGGCTGGGAGGGGGATGGATAAAGGGAGCAAAGTCAAGGCGGTGCCGAAGGGAGTGGGAGAAGAGGAAAGGAGAAGGCCTCTTGGAGGAGATGGGCCTTCAGTAAGATTTTGAAGCGGGGAGAGTAATTGTCTGTCGGATATGAAGACGGAGGGCGTTCCAGGCCAGAGGCAGGACGTGGACGAGAGATTGGCAGAGACATAGACAAGAAGGAGGTCCAGTGAGAAGGTTAGCAATAGAAGAGCCAAGTGTGCGGGCTGGGTTGTAATAGGAAAGTGGCGAGATGAGGTAGGAGGGGGCGAGGTAATGAAGTGCTTTAAAGCCAATGGTAAGGAGTTTCTGTGTGATGCGGAGGTGGGTGGGCTGTCACTGGAGGTTCTGAACGATTTTGTAGAAAAATAATCTGGGCAGCAGAGAGAAGTGTGGACTGGAGTGGGGAGAGACAGGAGACAGGGAGGTCACCAAGGAGGCTGATACAGTAATCAATGTAGGTGGAGGTTCTGAACGATTTTGTAGAAAAATAATCTGGGCAGCAGAGAGAAGTGTGGACTGGAGTGGGGAGAGACGGGAGACAGGGAGGTCACCAAGGAGGCTGATACAGTAATCAATGTAGGTGGAGGTTCTGAACGGTTTTGTAGAAAAATAATCTGGGCAGCAGAGAGAAGTGTGGACTGGAGTGGGGAGAGACAGGAGACAGGGAGGTCGGCAAGGAGGCTGATACAGTAATCAATGTAGGTGGAGGTTCTGAACGATTTTGTAGAAAAATAATCTGGGCAGCAGAGAGAAGTGTGGACTGGAGTGGGGAGAGACGGGAGACAGGGAGGTCGGCAAGGAGGCTGATACAGTAATCAATGTAGATGGAGGTTCTGAACGATTTTGTAGAAAAATAATCTGGGCAGCAGAGAGAAGTGTGGACTGGAGTGGGGAGAGACGGGAGACAGGGAGGTCACCAAGGAGGCTGATACAGTAATCAATGTAGGTGGAGGTTCTGAACGATTTTGTAGAAAAATAATCTGGGCAGCAGAGAGAAGTGTGGACTGGAGTGGGGAGAGACGGGAGACAGGGAGATAAGCATGGAGGCTGATACAGTAATCAATGTAGGTTAGGATAAGTGCTTGGATTATTGTGGTAGCAGTTTGGATGGAGAGGAAAGGGCAATCAATCAATCAATCAATCGTATTTATTGAGCACTTACTGTGTGCAGAACACTGTACTAAGTGCTTGGGAAGTCCAAGTTGGCAACATATAGAGACAGTCCCTACCCAACAGTGGGCTCACAGTCTAAAACGGGGAGACAGAGAACAAAACCAAACATACTAACAAAATAAAATAAATAGAATAGATATGTACAAGTAAAATAAATAAATAAATAGAGTAATAAATCTGTACAAACATATATACATATATACAGGTGCTGTGGAGAAGGGAAGGAGGTAAGATGGGGGGGATGGAGAGTGGGACGAGGGGGAGAGGAAGGAAGGGGCTCAGTATGGGAAGGCCTCCTGGAGGAGATGGGCTCTCAGTAGGGCAGACTTTAGTGATGCCGTGAAGGTCTAACCGACGGGATTTAGTGATGGATCGACTGTGTTGGTGGAATGAGAGAGTGGACTTAAGGATAATGCCAAAGTTATGGGCTTGTGAGACAGGAAAGATGGCGGTGCCATCTACAGTGATGGAAAGTCAGGGGAAGGGCAGCGTTTGGGTGGGAAGATAGGAGTTCTGCTTTAGACATGTTAAGTTGGAGGCAATGTGAGACTGCCGAGAGGGAGAGAGATCGGGGCTGGAGATGGAGATTTGGGAATCATCCGCAAAGAGGGGGTAGTTGAAGCCATGGGAGCGAATGAGTTCTCCAAGGGAGTGGGTGTAGATGGAGAATAGAAGGGGCCCCAGATCTGAACCTGAGGGCCGTCCACAGGTAGGAGATGGGAGGGGGTGTGAAGTAGAGGAGGAGCCCACGAAAGAGACTGAGAATGAAAAGGACAGGGACAGGTGGAAGTCAGGCTCTGGGTAGCAGGTAAAGGGGTTTGCAGAACTTCAGAACCAGTTGCCAGCACTTAAATACCACTAAAGCAAATCCTGTTGGGATGATCTCTCTTCCGAGAGCTCGAACCCCCAAAAGGCGTCATCTTTGAATGTGGAGGATAATAATAATAATAATAATGAGGGCATTTATTCAATCAATCAATCAATCAATTGTATTTATTGAACACTTACTGTGTGCAGAGCACTGTACTAAGCTCTTGGGAAGCACAGGTTGGCAACATATGGAGATGGTCCCTATCCAACAGTGGGCTCACAGTCTATTAAGCGCTTACTATGTGCAAAGCACCGTTCTAAGCGCTGGGGAGGTTACAAGGAGATCAGGTTGTCCCACAGGGGGCTCACAGTTTTAATCCCCATTTTCCAGATGAGGTACTGAGGCCCAGAGAAGTGAAGTGACTTGCCCAAAGTCACACAGCTGACAGTTGGCGGAGTCGGAATTTGAACCCATGACCTCTGACTCCAAAGCCCGGGCTCTTTCCACTGAGCCACGCTGCTTCTCTTGAGCCATGCAGCTTCTCTGTACTCTGTAGAGAGTACAGAGTTGGTAGGTATATTATTTATACAAGAGGGGCTTACAGTGGACAGACATGAAAATAAATGGTTGATATGGGCATTAATAATAATAATAATGGCATTTATTAAGCACTTACTGTGTGCAAAGCACTGTTCTAAGCGCTGGGGAGGTTACAAGGAGATCAGGTTGTCCCATGGGGGGCTCACAGTTTTAATCCCCATTTTCCAGATGAGGTAACAGAGGCCCAGAGATGTTAAGTGACTTGCCCAAAGTCCCACAGCTGACAGTTGGTGGAGCCGGGATTTGAACCCATGACCTCTGACTCCAAAGCCCGGGCTCTTTCCACTGAGCCACGCTGCTTCTCTAGTGCTGTGGGGCTGAGGGTGGGGTGAATGCCGTGCCTGCAGGGTACAGATCAATCAGTCAATCAATCAATCAATCAATCGTATTTATTGAGCGCTTACTGTGTGCAGAGCACTGTACTAAGCGCTTGGGAAGTACAAGTCGTCAACACATAGAGACAGTCCCTACCCAACAGCGGGCTCACAGTCTAAAATCCAAGGGCATAAATGATGCAGAAGGGAGAGCCCACTGTGAGACTGTGACTGAGACTGTGAGCCCACTGTTGGGTAGGGACTGTCTCTATATGTTGCCAATTTGTACTTCCCAAGCGCTTAGTACAGTGCTCTGCACATAGTAAGTGCTCAATAAATACGATTGATGATGATGATGAGAGGGAGGAGGGGGAAAGGGGACTTTAGTCAAGGAAGGCCTCTTGGAAGGGATGTGATTTTTAGGAGGGTTTTGAAGAAGAAGAGAACGATGCCCTGTTGGATATGAAGGGGGAGGAAATTCCAGGCCAGACGGAGAACATGGGCAAGGAGCTGGTGATGAGATAGACAAGATCAAGATAATAATAATGATGGTATTTGGTAAGTGCTTACTATGTCAACTTGTCCTTCCCAAGCACTTAGTACAGTGCTGTGCACACAGTAAGCACTCAATAAATACGATTGAATGCATGAATGAATGCAAAGCACTGTTCCGAGCACTGGGGAGGTCACAAAGGTGATCAGTTTGTCCTGGGGGGGCTCACAGTTTTAATCCCCATTTTACAGATGAGGGAACTGAGGCCCAGAGAAGCTAAGCGACTTGACCAAAGTCACACAGCTGACAGTTGGCAGAGCTGGGATTCGAACCCATGACCTCTTACTCCAAAGCCCGGGCTCTTTCCACTGAGCCATGCTGCCTCTCCACTATGTTTGTAAAGATTTATTACTCTATTTATTTTACTTGTACATATTTACTATTCTATTTATTTTGTTGATGATGTGCATCTGGCTTTACTTCTATTTATTCTGATGAGACGCTAGCTATACGTGGGACCCAGGAATGGAGGCCGACCCTTCATCTGGTTTCGTTGTTATACTCTATTTATACTCTATCTATACTCTATACTCTATCTATGCTTCTAAGAGAAGCAGCGTGGCTCAGTGGAAAGAGCCCGGGCTTTGGAGTCAGAGGTCATGGGTTCGAATCCCGGCTCCGCCAATTGTCAGCTGGGTGACTTTGGGCAAGTCACTTAACTTCTCTGGGCCTCAGTTCCCTCATCTGTAAAATGGGGATGAAGACCGTGAGCCCCCCGTGGGACAACCTGATCACCTCGTATCCTCCCCAGCGCTTAGAACAGTGCTTTGCACATAGCAAGTGCTTAATAAATGCCATCATTATTATTATTATTATATCTGGGGACCCAAGTTGTTCTCAGAAAACCCCAATTCTCTCTCTCTCTCTCTCTCTCTCTGACTCCTTTGTGTGTCAGAGATGTAATCAACATCATCAATCATATTTATTGAGCGCTTACAGTGTGCAGAGCACTGTACCAAGCGCTTGGGAAGTACAAGTTGGCAACGTATATAGTCCCTACCCAACAGTGGGCTCACAGTCTAAAAATGTAATGAGCACTCCCCCTCACCCCTGAGCCTTGAGGGGGGCCAAAGAGACTGTGCCACACCCTGCCAGGCTGCATGCCCCCCGCCAGCTCCCGTGGGGCTCCCCAGGAAAGCCCCAGAGTCGGGGTCCACCCGAAACCCCCCGCAGTGGAACAGGGCATGAGAAACCCTTAGGTGTGGACACCCTCTTCTCCCCCTTGCCCCGTTGGCAGGAGACCCAGGGGCCGGGCCGGTCCCCTGGCAGGCCAGGCCGGAGCCCCTTCCCGGCTTGACCCCTGAGCAGCACCAGAAGCAATGCGGGGCGTGACCGCCCCGTGTGCAGCGGGGCAGAGGCGGGCAGATCCTGCCGTGACTGCGCGACTGAGCGGCTCGGCCGGCCTGCCACTCGTCAGCAACCCCGTGGCCGAGCCAGCAGACCAGACGCGGCCGCGAGAGCTGGAGCCGAGCCCCGGGCCCGCCCGACCAGCTGGCAGAGCTCCTCTGGAAAACTGATCGGCGCCAGAGCCGGCGGCCCGCTCTCTGGAGCTAGCGGCTCCCGGCCGGCCTGAACCTGAGATTTATGATTCATTTATAGGGGGACAATCAGGAAAGCCCCCTCTTCCCTGCGTGCCCCAGCCGGCCCGCGCCAGGGAGCGGAGGTACTTAGCCCCTGCTCTGCAGCCAAGGTCTGTATGACAGTTTTCCCTCGCTCTTCTCTCGTGATCTGTCTCGCCCAATTCTGCACGAAGGCCTCAGCTCTGTTCTCAGCAACCTCTGGTCTCGTTTGGTGCCTTTCAAGACCCTTTCCGCCTGGCTGACATCTCCTCTGCCCCAGGTCCACGTTCCCCCACCCCCGCGGGGCCTGAGTGATCTTGGAAAGGCCGGGATGGGTGACCGCCCCGTCCGTTTACTCCTCCGGCCGGCCTGCCGCTCACTTCAGACGGGACCGTCGTTTCTCTCGGCCCCGCTGGATTTTAACCGCATAGGGGCTGTGGGCACGGGGTCTGCGAGCAGCGGGAAGCACCCGTTACGGGCTAGCGGGACCAGGGCAGAGAGTTCGCTCTCGGGCCTCGCGGAGCCATCCGATCCCTCGGTCGACAGAACCAGCCTGGGCCTGGACCCTGGTGCTGGAGCCGTAGGGAAAAGCGGGGAGGAGGCGAACAGAGAAATGGTATTTCGGAGGCCCCGGGGGTCAGCAAGATGATGCTCCTTTGCCCCATAATTTGCACTTGCCAACATTTTGGGCTGCCTGAAACTCTGCCCGGTGGCTTCTCTAGCTTCCGGGCCATTTGGGTGATCTGAGTGGCTATTTCTAATCGAAGCCCATTATCAGAGCAGTCCCTTAGGAGTGCAATTCTAACACATTTTTCTCCCTGTGAAGCAACCTCTTGGAGCGGACCTGGCTAATTGAAGGGAAGATGCATTACACAAATGCACACTGAATTCTTCCGATCCCGAAAGATGTACACACGTTGCAGGCCGTTCTTGGGTTTTGCTGAAAGGGCAAAACCACAGCATCCCGGGGCTTGAGCACAGATCCATTTGTTGTGCATTTTGGTTTTTCATTTCTTCCCCCCGGGATATGTTCCATTAACGCCCTGTTGTTCAGTCTCTGAGTTTAATAAGGGTTTCCTTTTTTTTCTTCCTTGCGCCTTAATGGCTCTTCTAATAGTTCATTTTTACAAGATTTATTATGAGTAATTAGGAGCCAGGGAGAGGAGAAATCTTTTTTATTTACAGGGATAATTTTTGCGAGACACAATTCAATTATCGAGGCGGCAACATATGATTTTCCGTGCTCGGCATCCTGACTTTAAATTCCATTAGGTAGCAGGTGGGCTGTTTCTTATTGATGAAGGAACAGATTGATTCTCGTGGGGTTTGTATTAGGAAGACTGACTTCCAAGCCAGTGTTGGGCTTTGGAAGCAAGTTAGTGGCAATGGCATTCATTCATTCATTCAATCGTATTTATTGAGCGCTTACTGTGTGCAAAGCACTGTACTAAGCGCTTGGGAAGTCCAAGTTGGCAACATATAGAGATGGTCCCTACCCAACAGTGGGCTCACAGTCTAGAAATGGCAGCTATTTGCTTAATGTTTGGTGGAAAGGCTCCTGCCCGCAAAGGTTGCAATAAGGGGAAATCAGTTCAGGAAGAAAAACAGCTTTTGTTCGCAGCAAGGTTTACCAAGTGTTTATTCCAAAGGTTTTTCTTTTTCTTTTTCTTTTGAGGTGGGGAAATCCTTTCAGTCTAAAACAGGATAAATAGGCATTTTCCTGGCTGGAAGGAACAATGACATTTTTCCTAAGGAATTGGGTTGAGGGAAGCACCATAGAAATCATGTGCAGTGGGTTGTTGGGCTATTTGTGTTCATCTCAGGGACTGAAAACAATGGGAAAAGCCTGGCTTCCACTAGAAGGAAATTTGGCAGGTGGTTTCATGGCTATTCTTCCAAAAAAAAAAAAACCAAATTGGGGAGAAATTAAAACCTAAAATCTGCCCCCTTGGCCAATTGGATTTTTTTCTTTCTTCAAGGTTGGACCATTTTATCATCAGATTAGCTCTTAAAAAGCCTCACGAATCCGAAAGTCCCATAATGTTTATATGTGGTTATGTTTGGCTGGATGAGTTTCCAGCCTAGCTGTATGGGAAATCTTATGTATAAACACACCCTCTCCCAAAGGGTCATCTCCATGGCCTTTCTGTTCCTCTGGAAAAACTGAAGACTCCCAACTGGAGTCCAAGTCCTGGAAGTTTCGGCCGACTACGGGCTCTTAAAGTAGACAAACTCAGTAGCGGGCCATTTGTTGTAAAGAGCGGCTTCCCCTTAACGGCTCTGTTGGGATGCTGATGATCTCATCTAGAAATTCATGAGAATATGGTTTTGCCCCAGTGTTCTTGGCCAGAATTCTTTCAGTGGGAGAGCCATAAAATAACCCAGCTGTCTGAGAAGTGGATTTTCCCATAGGCCCTCATCGCTTCCCTCCTGCTCCTCCCTGCAGTGACACAGAGGAAGATGAGTAACGTCAGCAGATCCCCAGGGGTTGCCTTTGGAGGTCATCCACCATCATCAATCGTATTTATTGAGCGCTTACTGTGTGCAACCATGAACCCTGGCTCAACCCCTGGGGTGCCCTGTGATAAGCGGGGGCCTTCATCCCTCTTTGGTGATAGCCCACTGTTGGGTAGGGACCGTCTCTATATGTTGCCAACTTGGACTTCCCAAGCGCTTAGTCCAGTGCTCTGCGCACAGTAAGCGCTCAATAAATACGATTGAATGAACGAATGATAGCATTGGTAGACAGGGTCCCTGCCCTCAAGGAGCTTCCAGTATAGAGGGAGTCCTCAGTTTCCACCTGGGCCCATTTGGTCCTCCTCCAGCGGGGCTTCCTTGTTGACTCTCTGCTTTTTTCATAATCCCTCTTCCACTCTGCCTATCACTGTGTTTTAAATGGCATTTATTAAGCCCTTACAATTTGCAGGCACTGAACTATAGCTTTAATTCTATTTCTTCTGACGATTTTGACATCTGTCTACATGCCTCGTCTAGTTGTCCGTCTCCCCCTTCTAGACTGTGAGCCCGCTGTTGGGTAGGGACCGTCTCTAGATGTTGCCGACTTGTACTTTCCAAGCGCTTAGTACAGTGCTGCTCTGCACACAGTAAGCGCTCAATAAATATGATTGTATGAATGAATGAGCCCGTTGTTGGGTAGGGACCGTCTCTATATGTTGCCGACTTGGACTTTCCAAGCGCTTGGTACAGTGCTCTGCACACAGTAAGCGCTCAATAAATGCAGTTGAATGAATGAATGAGCCCGTTGTTGGGTAGGGACTGTCTCTATGTGTTGCCGACTTGTACTTCCCAAGCACTTAGTACAGTGCTCTGCACACAGTAAGCGCTCAATAAATACGATTGAATGAATGAATGAAATGCGATTGAATGAATGAATGAATGAATGAATGAGTGGTGATCCCTCCTGAGTCCCAGTAGGGGTTGGCTGTTCAGCCCTCGAAGGCTGAAGCTTCCTCCTCTCCAGTGCTGTTCAGGGTTCACTTTTCTTTTCCATTTTTGTCAATCAATCAATTAATCATATTTATTGAGCGCTTACTGTTGAGCGCTTGTCGTGCGTGTGTGCGTATCTCACCAGTGGGCAGGGAGAATGCCCTGGACCCCTCCAGTAGTGCCTACTCTCTGTGGCCGACGGCGTGAGGCAGGCAGCCGTTGGCAAAGAGAGTCATCATCAATCGATCGTATTTATTGAGCGCTTACTGTGTGCAGAGCACTGTACTAAGCGCTTGGGAAGTACAAGTTGGCAACATAAACACCCTTCGGGATTACCGATGCTCCAGGAATATCACCTGCGTTGGGTGCTGGGGGCTCTAGACTGTGAGCCCATTGTTGGGTTGGGCAAGTCACTTCACTTCTCTGAGCCTCAGTTCCCTCATCTGTAAAATGGGGATTAAGACTGTGAGCCCCACGTGGGACAACCTGATCACCTTGTAACCTCCCCAGCGCTTAGAACAGTGCTTTGCACATAGTAAGCGCTTAATAAATGCCATTATTATTATTATTATTACCTTGTCTGTCCCAGAGTTTAGTGCAGCAGTGTCTGGCACATAATAAGCAGTGAACAAATACCAACCCCACCTCCTTCCCCTCCCCACAGCACCTATATATATATGTTTGTACGGATTTATTACTCTGTTTATTTTATTGGTACATATTTATTCTATTCATTTTATTTTGTTAATATGTTTTGTTTTGTTCTCTGTCTCCCCCTTCTAGACTGTGAGCCCACTGTTGGGTAGGGACCGTCTCTATAAGGAGAAGCAGTGTGGCCCAGTGGAAAGAGCCCGGGCTTTGGAGTCAGAGGTCATGGGTTCAAATCTGGACTCCACCACGTGTCTGCTGTGTGACCTTGGGCAAGTCACTTCACTTCTCTGAGCCTCAGTTCCCTCATCTGTAAAATGGGGATTAAGACTGTGAGCCCACTGTTGGGTAGGGACCGTCTCTATATGTTGCCAACTTGGACTTCCCAAGCGCTTAGTACAGTGCTGTGCATACAGTAAGCGCTCAATAAATACGATCGAATGAATGAATGAACCCCCCTTCCCCCTCAAAATGTACTTTAGCTGTTCCAAGGGCATGAGATACTGGCTTAGGTTTCTAGCCTTAGAGCTTGACCTCCACACAATTTGTGTGCACAAGGAAAGCCCCCTTCTGCTACTCACCTTAAAATAAACACTGGAGTTGGGTGCAAGTTGGGGCCATATAACCAGGTAAAACCACCATACCCTCAGGAAACCGACAGTGTAAATAGAATTGAGGCTCAGAGGTCTGGGGATAAGGCCTGGGAGTGTTGAAAGAAGAAAGGTGAGAGATAATCCTCCTGTGTACAGAAGGGGAGGTTTTCCACGGTTGGGGAGATTTCGGGGAGGGCTGGGGATCTGAGGTTTTTTTGTTTAGGCCCGTTTTTGACCTTTCCCTTTTTTCCACTTGGCACACAGAAAACCATATTGGAGTCTGGAAACTCCAGGCCGAAGATGTAGGCTCTGGACATTGAATAGTCTTTTAGACTGTGAGCCCACTGTTGGGTAGGGACTGTCTCTATATGTTGCCAATTTGTACTTCCCAAGCGCTTAGTACAGTGCTCTGCACATAGTAAGCGCTCAATAAATATGATTGATTGATTGATTGATTGATTAAGTCACTTGCCCAAAGTCACACAGCCGACAATTGGTGGAGCCGGGATTTGAACCCCCGTCCTTCCTCTCCCCCTCCTTCCCCTCCCCGTCCCCCCACCTTACCTCCTTCCCCTCCCCACAGCACCTGTATATCTATCTATATATATACATATACATATATATGTACAAACATGTATACATGTGTATATGTATATATACACATGTATATATGTTTGTACATATTTATTACTCTGTTTTACTTATACATATTTATTCTATTTATTTTATTTTGTTAATATGCTTCGTTTGGTTGTCTGTCACCCCCTTCTAGACTGTGAGCCCACTGTTGGGTAGGGACTGTCTCTATATGTTGCCAACTTGTACTTCCCAAGCGCTTAGTACAGTGCCCTGCACACAGTAAGCGCTCAATAAATACGACAATGAATGAATGAATGAATGAATAGGGAGGGAGGGCCTCAAATGAAAGAAGAGAGGCGGAGAGAGAAAAGCTGATCGCAGAAGCAGCGTGGCTCAGTGGAAAGAGCCCGGGCTTTGCAGTCAGAGGTCACGGGTTCAAATCCCGACTCCGCCGCTTGTCAGCTGTGTGACTTTGGGCCAGTCACTTCACTTCTCTGGGCCCCAGTTCCCTCATCTGGAAAATGGGGATTAAGATTGTGAGCCCCCCGTGGGACAACCTGATCACCTTGTGTCCCCCCACTGCTTAGAACAGTGCTTTGCACATAGTAAGCGCTTAATAAATACCATCATTATTATTACTATTATATGTAGCTCAATAAATGCCATCATCATCATTATTATTATTATTATATGTAGCTCCCTTGTGGCATTTCAACTAGGTGTATGGGGGAGACTTGCGTAACTCAGATGATTAATAGGGAGGGGAGAGGTTAAAAAAGAGTCAAGAGACAGGGTATGGCTATTGTGTATAAGAATGCAGGTTGAAAGGTTTCCTGCTTCACAGGACCCGCTGGGTGGAGAGAAGGCAGAGGCGGAAAGCCGAAGCATTCAAATCTTGGGACAAGAAAACTTCGCTATTATGGAATGCGAAGTCTCGCGGAGCCATCTCTTCTTTTCCATGCACCCATCTTGCTAGTTTCTGTTTCCTTTTACCTGCCAACTTGTACTTCCCAAGCGCTTAGCACAGTGCTCTGCACACAGTAAGCGCTCAATAAATATGATTGATTGAACCATTTGACAGCTGTCTCCAGTAATTCGATTGAGTGAATGAATGAAAAGTGCCCTAGTAGACTCTTGGTCCCAAACTGAGCCCCCTCCTTCCTCTCCCCCTTTTTTCCCTTCCCCTCCCCACAGCACCTGTATATATGTATATATGTTTGTACGGATTTATTACTCTATTTATTTATTTATTTATTTTATTTGTACATATTTATTCTATTTATTTGATTTTGTTAATTTGTTCTGTTGTCTGTCTCCCCCTTCTAGACTGTGAGCCCGCTGTCGGGTAGGGACCGTCCCTAGATGTTGCCAACTTGGACTTCCCAAGCACTTAGTACAGTGCTCTGCACACAGTAAGCGCTCAATAAATACGATGGAGTGAGTGAGGGAGGGAGTGAGTCTCCCCGTTGTAAGCTTCGTGACGGCAGGGAGTATTTCTACTTCATTCATTCAGTCGTATTTATTGAGCGCTTGCTGTGTGCAGAGCACTGGACTAAGCGCTTGGGAAGTCCAAATTGGTAACATAAAGAGACCCAACAGTGGGCTCACAGTCTAGAAAGGGGAGACAGAACAAAACAAAACATATTAACAAAATAAAATCAATAGAATAAATATGCACAAATAAAATAAGTAGAGTAATAAATGTGTACAAACATATATACATATATCCAGGTGCTGTGGGGAGGGGAAGGAGGTAAGGAGGGGGGGATGGGGAGAGGGAGGAGGGGGAGAAGAAGAAGAAGAAGGCTTCCCCGACTAAGCCCTTTATTTCCCCTATGTACCCTCCCTTCTGCATCATTCATTCGTTCATTCAGTCGTATTTATTGAGCGCTTACTGTGTGCACAGCACTGTACTAAGCGCTTGGGAAGTACAATCTGGCAACATATAGAGACGGTCCCTACCCAACAACAGGCTCACAGTCTAAAAGGGGGAGACAGACAACAAAACAAAACATGTGGACAGGTGTCAAGTCATCAGAATAAATAGAAATAAAGCTAAGCACTTGGCTGTGTACCCCTTAAGCAGTCTGATGCCCAGTCTCACAATACTTACCTAAATATGTTTATACTCTATCATTTTTCCCATCCCTATTGAATGTTAATGTAAGCTCTTTGTGGGCAGCGATCACAACTTCCAACTCTGTTGCATTTTTCTTAGAACAATGCTCTGCACTCAGTAAATGATCTATAAATACCAATGATTGAAGTTTTACTCTCTCAAGCTCTCAGTGAAGTGTTCAGCACAGAATAAGTGCTCAATAACTTTCTCTTGAGTACATGAATGAGGTCTTGGATAGGGAAATGCACTGTGGAAATCCAAAAGACAAACCCTGATTCTCCAGCCAGTGGTTCCAGGTAAACATACGCTGCAGAAAATGAAGTCAGAGATTGAAAACGAAAGTTCATCTTGTTAAATCTTTAAACCAAAATCCAACTTTTCCTTTAATAGAAATATCACAGCTTGATATTTTTGTCCGCTTCTGTCTTCCTTGACAGTTTTTGTAAGAATGAAAAATAGGGGCATTCATCTTCAAGGTGGCCTTTGAAAACAAAGTGGCGCTCAAAAAACAGATCACTTATCCTAAGAATTATAGATTGTTTTTTCTTTACCTTGCAGCTGGGTGAGCGATTCACTACAATGATCAAACAATCAGTTGTAAATGCTGTGGCTTTCACTGGCGCTTTATCCGGCCAACGTCGAAATAAATTATTTGTTATTTTTGCTGGTTTAAAGGCTGATGAAAATGTAACTAATTCTTAATTTTCCACAGTTTTTCTTTAATGAGTCATTCTGTGTTACTGTGCACTGAGCCTTGAAGAAATGCTGTGAATCTTGATCCTCAAAAAATGACAGGGCTGGCATAGAATTCAATTTTCATCATTACTTCCGTGCATTTCTTCAGCTCTGTATCCAAAACTGAACCTAGTCCTTCTGCATGATACAGCAGAATTGAAGCAACATTTTGGTGTTCACATTCCATTTTGATGAGAGATCCATTAAGGGGGAAACCATCACTGGGAGCCCATCTGCTGCCCCTGATATCCTTTTCCCGACTGGGTTGCTGTTCCCTTGGAAGGGGAATTCCTGCTTCTTTAACTCCCCCATTGGTACACAAGTGAGGTTAGTCTTACCGCCATGGATATTTAGCTTAGAAAATCCAATTTAATGCCCTTACCTTTTATCCAATTGGAGGTCCCCACCATTTTGGGGAAAGGAGTGTGGCCTAGTGAAAAGGACATGGGCCTGGGAGTGAGAAGGGCCCAGGTCATCATCATCATCAATCGTATTTATTGAGCGCTTACTGTGTGCAGAGCACTATACTAAGTGCTTGGGAAGTACAAATTGGCAACATGTAGAGACAGTCCCTACCCAACAGTGGGCTCACAGTCTAAAACGGGGAGACAGAGAACAAAACCAAACATACTAACAAAATAAAATAGGATAGATATGTACAAGTAAAATAAATAAATAAATAAATACATAGAGTAATAAATATGTACAAACATATATACATAGGTCCTAATCCTGGCTCTGCCACTTATCTGCCATGTGATCGTGGGCAAGTCACTTCACTTCTCTGAGCCTCAGTTACCTCACCTGTAAAAATGGGGATGAAGACTGTGAGCCCCACGTGGGACAACTTGATCACATTGTATCCCCCACCCCCGGTTCTTAGAACAGTGCTTTGCACATAGTAAGTGCTTAACAAATGCCATCATTATAATTATTATTATTATTATTTTACTGTGTGCAGATCACTGTACTTAGAGCTTGGGAGAATTCAAGATAACAGAGTTGGTAGACACAGAGCGCTTGCTGAGTGTTGAGCTCGGTACTGCCGAGCTCCACCACTTGTCAGCTGTGTGACTTTGGGCAAGTCACTTCACTTCTCTGGGCCTCAGTTCCCTCATCTGGAAAATGGGGATGAAGACTGTGAGCCCCCTGCGGGACAACCTGATCACCTTGTAACATCCCCAGCGCTTAGAACAGTGCTTTGCACATAGTAAGCGCTTAATAAATGCCATCATCATCATCATCATCATCAGTTACCTCGTCTGTAAAGTGGAGATTAAGACTGAGAGCCCTTTGTGGAACAAGGACTATGTCCAACTTCATTAACTTGCATACCGCAGTGCTTAATCATTCGCTCATTCATTCAACTGTATTTATTGAGCGCTTAGTGTGTGCAGAGCACTGGACTAAGCGCTTGGGAAGTACAAGTTGGCAACCTATAGAGACGGTTCCTACCCAACAGTGGGCTCACAGTCTAGAAAGTGGGCTCACAGTCTAGTCCAGTGCCCAGCACATAGTAAGTGCTTAACAAGTACCATATTAAAAAAGGAGGGCCTCCTCCTACCTCACCTCCCTTCTTCCCTTCTCCAGCCCAGCCCGCACACTCTTCTCCTGTGCCGCTAACCTCCTCACTGGGCCTCATTCTCACCTGTCCCGCCATCAACCCCCGGCCCACATCCTTCCTCTGGCCCGGAATGCCCTCCCTCCGCACATCCGCCAAACTAGCTCTCTTCCTCCCTTCAAAGCCCTACTGAGAGCTCCCCTCCTCCAGGAGGCCTTCCCACACTGATCCCCCTCTTTTCCTCCCCTCCTCCTTCTCCCCTCCCCACCGCACTTGTATATATTGGTATATACAATATATACAATATACACTTGTATATATTCAAGAAGCAGCATGACTCAGTGGAAAAGAGCCCGGGGCTATGGAGTCAGAAGTCATGGGTTCAAACCCCGGCTCCACCAATTGTCAGCTGTGTGACTTTGGGCAAGTCACTCAACTTCTCTGTGCCTCAGTTCTCTCATCTGTAAAATGGGGATTAAGAATGTGAGCCCCATGTGGGACAACCTGATCTCCTTGTAACCTCCCCAGTGCTTAGAACAGTGCTTTGCACATAGTAAGCGCTTAATGAATGCCATTATTATTATTATAGTAAGTGCTTAATAAATGTCATCGTTATTGTTATTATTATATTTCTACATATTTATTACTGTATTTGTTTTATTAATGATGTAGTACAGTGCTCTGCACACAGTAAGCGCTCAATAAATATGATTGATTGATTGATTGAGTGTATATAGCTATAATTCTATTTATTCTGATAGTGTTGACACCGGTCTGCTTGTTTCATTTTGTTGTCTGTCTCCCCCTTCTAGACTGTGAGCCTGTTGTTGGGTAGGGACCGTCTCTATAAGTTGCCGATTTGTACTTCCCAAGTGTTTAGTACAGTGCCCTGTACACAGTAAGTGCTCAGTAAATATGATTGAATGAATGAATGAGTGAATGGAGTAGGAGCTGTTGGATTTGACAAGAAGGAGATCATTGGTGACCTTTGAGAGGGCGGTTTCAGTCTAGAGGAGGAGACAGACATTAGTATAAGTAAATAACTAAATTGCACGTATGTACATACGTGCTGTGAGACTGGGAGGGGCATGAATAAAGGGAGCAAGTCAGCGGACACAGAAGGGAGCAGGAGAAGAGGAAAGGAGGGCTTAGTCAGAGGAGGCCTCCTAGAGAAGATATGCCTTCAAAAAGACTTTGAAGTGGGGGAGAGTAATTGTCTGTCATTCATTCATTCATTCAATCATATTTATTGAGTGCTTACTGTGTGCAGAGCACCGTACTAAATGCTTGGGAAGTCCAAGTTGGCAACATATAGAGACGGTCTCTATCCAACAACGGGCTCACAGTCTAGAAGGGGGAGACAGGCAACAAAACGAAACATGTGGACAGGTGTCAAGTCATCAGAATCAATAGAAGTAAAGCTAGATGCACATCATTAACAAAATAAATAGAATAGTCAATATGGACAAGTCAAATAAATAGAGTAATAAATCTGTACAAACATATATACAGGTGCTGTGGGGAGGGGAAGGAGGTAGGGCAGGGGGGATGAGGAGAGGAAAGAGGGGGTTCAGTCTGGGAAAGGGGGCTCAGTCTGTCGGATATGAGGAGGAAGGGTGTTCCAGGCCAGAGGCAGGATTCATTCATTCATTCAATCATATTTATTGAGCGCTTACTGTGTGTAGAGCACTGGACTAAGCGCTTATGTGGATGAGAGGTCGGTGGCGAGATAGATGAGATGGAGGTACAGTGAGAAGATGAGCATTAGGGGAGCAGAGTGGCGAGGTAACCATCCCCCCTGCCCTACCTCCTTCCCCTCCCCACAGCACCTGTATATATGTTCGTCCAGATTTATTACTCTATTTATTTTACTTGTCCATATTTACTATTCTATTTATTTTGTGAATGCTGTGCATCTAGCTTTACTTCTATTTATTCTGATGACTTGACACCTGTCCACACGTTTGGTTTTGTTGTCTGTCTCCCCCTTCTAGACCGTGAGCCCGTTGGTGGGTAGGGACCGTCTCCACATGTTGCCAACTTGGACTTCCCAAGCGCTTAATCCAGTGCTCTGCACACAGTAAGCGCTCAATAAATACGATCGAATGAATGAATGAATGAGGGGGCAAAGTGATTGAGGGCTTTAAAGAATCGCTGTCATCCCGTTGCCACTTCTTTAGCCTCTTTCCAGCACATCCACCCGGGGCTGGGTGGGAGCCGTGCAGTCCTGCTGAGATTTCATGAATAAACTTTCATAAAGCTGCGTCTCCTCCCCGGCCCGTACGTGGTTGACTGCTCAGACGTCCCCCTCCCACAGAGGTTTTTATCATTTACCAAAAATGCCGCCATCCTCATTCTGGCTATAGCAAAATCATCCAGCCCTGTCCATATTAAGCAGAACTGTCCGTCCGTGTGTGTCTGTTGTCTGTCCCTCCCCTTCTAGACTGTGAGCCTGTTGTTGGGGTCTCTAGATGTTGACGACTTCTACTTCCCAAGCGCTTAGTCCAGTGCTCCGCACACAGTAAGCGCTCAATCAATACGACTGAATGAATGAACTGTTCAGAATTCTTACGGTGACGGCCAGTGAGGACATAGTTTTGATGCTTCCAAAGGTTGTGGCTTGTTGTCCAAAATTTAAGCAGCCAGGCTGACGTAAAAATCTGTAAAGGGCAGAGCAGCACATGCCTTCTTAGGGCTCTCTGCCCTCAGATTCTGCTGTGTGCGTAGAAAAGCTTGCATTTATCCACTTGATTTCGTTTATTCTCAATGGATGTCTTGTTCTCTTAATTAGGGACATTTTAGACACATAGGGAAAACATCAGGACGGGCAGTATAAATCTTTGTGAGGGGCTCTTCACTTGAGATAAATTAAATCTTTCGAAGGACTTGTTTTCTCAAGGTTCCCAGAGACCATTTCCTAACCATTGCAGGGAGCTTTTCATGGCTCCCCTCCCTCCCTCACTGGGCCCCCTCACCCAGTGGCCAAGGACTTTGGACCAGATAGAAAAAACCCTTTTCCCAGATTAGAGGGCTATTTTAGCCAAAGGAAACAGCAGCAACGTGGCTTAGTGGAAAGAGCATGGAGTCAGAGGACCTGTGTTCTAATCCCTGTGTTCTAATCTAATCTTGGAGAAGCAGCGTTGCTCAGTGGAACGAGGAGTCAGAGGTCAGGGGTTCAAATCCCGGCTCCACCAACTGTAAAGCTGTGTGACTTTGGGCAAGTCGCTTCACTTCTCTGGGCCTCACTTACCTCATCTGGAAAATGGGGATGAAGACTGGGAGCCCCCCGTGGGACAACCTGATCGCTGTGTAACCTCCCCAGCGCTTAGAACAGTGCTTTGCACGTAGTAAGCACTTAATAAATGCCATCGTCATCATTGTCATCATCATCCCTGCTCTGCCAATTTGACTGCTATATGACTTGGGGCAAATCACTTAACTTCTTTGTGCTTCACTTACCTCATATGTAAATGAGGTAAGTACTTTTTGTACTTTTGTACTTTTGTACTTCCCAAGTGCTTAGTACAGTGCTCTGCACATAGTAAGCTCTCAATAAATATGATTGATGATGATGATGATGATGTAAAATGGAGATTAAATCCTCCTCCCTCCAATTTAGACTGTGAGTCCCATATGGGATAGGGACTGTGTCCAACATAATACACTTGTGTCTACCCCAGTACTTGTACATATTTACTATTCTCTTGTACATATTTACTATTCTATTTAATTTGTTAATGATGTGCAGCTAACTTCACTTCTGTTTATTCTGATGACCTGATACCTGTCCACATGTTTTGTTTTGTTGCCTGTCTCCCCCTTCTAGACTGTGAGCCCGTTGTTGGGTAGGGGCCTTCTCTATATGTTGCCAACTTGTGCTTCCCAAGCGTTTAGTCCAGTGCTCTGCACACAGTAAGCGCTCAATAAATACGATTGAATGAATGAACAGTCCTTGACACATAATAAGCACCTAACAATTACCGTTAAAAACAAAACAGAAAACAAGGTAAACTGAGCTGCAAAGCTGGAGAGGCCAGACTGAGGTCATCCTCTGTGGCTTTTCCTTTCACTTTGGGACTTAGCCTGAAAAGTAACCTCACTCATTCTGCTTGCATGACTGAAGGGATTTGTTTGTTTTTCAATCCCAACATAGGTGGTAGACATGTTCCCTGCCCACAACGAACTTAGAGTCTAGGGAGTGGGGGAGACAGACATTAATATAACTAAATTACTGATTTGGGGCTTTGGGTGGGGTGGTAGACATGTTCCCTGCCCACAACGAACTTAGAGTCTAGGGAGTGGGGGAAACAGACATTAATATAACTAAATTACTGATTTGGGGCTTTGGGTGGGGTGAATGAAGGGTGCAGGTTTTTTGTAAAGAGTGTCAAAAAACAAGCCCATTTCTCTCTGACTCTCCAGAGGAAGCTCAGGTCTTGATGCCATCATCATCATCATTCATCCAATCGTATTTATTGAGCGCTTACTGTGTGCAGACTTTACTGTTCAGAATTATTCATCCTCAGGTCTCTGGTCTTTGTTCACTCCATAAATTTCCACCTAAAGCCCTTCAAAGGAAGGTCTGGGGCCTGATAGCATAACATTCACCATGACCGCCTTGGATGTTTAATCGGGCTCCCCGCTCACAAGCCTCACCCAGGGAAGCTTTCGGCCGAGAAGACAATGGTTCACTAATATACGTGTATTCATGTTTTCTGTTTCTGTGTCCAAAACCACTGTGCGTTACCCTTCAGAAGGAAGAAATTTCCTGGAGACGACAGATCGAAAAGTTTTGATATAGTCCCCCCCCGCCCACCCCAACCACCACCTTCTTTTCTAAACGTCAGCAATGTCACCTGATTTGTTAGTGGGCTAATGATGGAGAGCATTACCTGGGAAGCTACCGAAGAAGGCCTTTCCCGAGAGAGAGAAGGGCGTCTCTGGTCTGGCCGACGAAGCCCACCGCTGCTGAGCTCCGACCATTCCAGTTTCCCATTTCCAAGTACAGCTCTGAGCCCCCTACGTTAGCCAGTGGATTCCAGTTGCTTTTGTGTTTTCCCCTAGAGCCCGTTTTCCCCAAGCTGCCGGTTTAGCGGGTCACATTTCAGAATCTGCGCATCGTGAAGTGCCAGTTGTATTTCAACAGGCCATTAACGTTGGTTGGTGGCAGCTGTCCATGGAAATTCAGGGCGGGGGTTGCCGCAGGACTTGCTCTGGACGGCTCCGACATTAGAAAGTATTTCCAACCTTGATCGGTAGCTTAGGACCCAATTTACCTGGCTCTGTAAATTGGATCTGATGTTGCCTTGTGTTCAGATGGCAAGTGAAAGAAGCACTTGTAAGTTGCAGCATATCCAGAGCAGGCTGAAGAAGGGCTAAGTGAAGAATGCTAGAGACTGGCAAGAGCTATGACCTTTAGCTCACCTCCCTTCCGTGCCTCAGTTTCCTCATCTGTAAAATGAGGCCTAAATACCTGTTGACCCTTCTTCTGCGAGCCCCAGTTGGGACGGGGATGAGTCCGATCTGATCACCTTATCCCTACCCCGCTGCTTGACCTAAAGTCAGTGCTTAAGAAATGCCACTGTTATTGTTATCGTTGCTATTCTAATTATTATTATTATACTGGACGCACGGTGTGTCTGGGAGCCCAGGCTCCAGGGCCGGGGATGTGTTTGAGCAGCTGCTTAGCAGCACATCCTCTTGGGGTAGGGACGGGAAATCTCACTGCATGAGCGGAGCCCATCCTTCCTGGGTGGAGAGAATTGTGCTCGATGGGCTGTGTGTTTCCTAAGGAAAGGGATTGTTTAAAATTTAAATTATGAGTAAGGTCACTCCAGCCTGTTCAAACAAATGCATCAGGTTTCCCCTTTTCAGGAAAATGCATTGGTTTAACTTGGCAACCTTGGAGATCAAAGCTCTCCAGCTGGCAAGCCACAGTCATATTCAGCCCACCCCGCGGGTGCCGGTTAGAGTCGCAGGTGCTGAGCCCCTGGGGTTCCTTTTAAAAAAACAAAAAATTGAATTGACTTTACTAATTCATGGCTGACCTTCAACTCCCTTCTGCGTCGCCCTAACTTGCTGCCTTTATTCATCTCCCCTCCGTGCCCCACGACACTTAGGTCCATCTCTGTAATTGATTTATTTACATTAATGTCTGTCTCCCCTTCTAGACTTTACGCTTGTTGTGGGTAGAAAATGTGTCTGTTAGATTGTACTCTCCCAAACGCTTAATGCAGTGGTCGGCACACAGTAAATGCTTAATAAATACGATTGCCTGACTGACTGAATTGCATTCATTCACTCATTCACCTTGTAACCTCCCCAGTGCTTAGAACAATACTTTGCACACAGCGCTTAATAAATGTCATCATCATCATCATCATCATTCATTCAGTCGTATTTATTGATCGCTTACTGTGTGCAGACTTTACTGTTCAGAATTATTCATCCTCAGGTCTCTGGTCTTTGGTCACTCCATAAATTTCCACCTAAAGCCCTTCAAAGGAAGGTCTGGGGCCTGATAGCATAACATTCACCATGACCGCCTTGGATGTTTAATCAGGGTCCCCGCTCACAAGCCTCACCCAGGGAAGCTTTCGGCCGAGAAGACAATGGTCCACTAATATACGTGTATTCATGTTTTCTGTTGCAGGCCGCCAACAGCTACCTGAGGGATCAGTGGTTTCACTCCCTGCAGTGGAAGGTAGGTTCCTCGCTCGGTATTTACCTTCTGATTATAATGATTATCACAGGGTTAGGGAAGACATGCTAGTGGTGAAGTCTGTTACCATGTCCTTAGACAGGCCCGAGAGCTGGGCAGAACATGAAAGCCTTAACTTCCCAACCTTCTGCCCTATTGCGGTCACTCTTTTCCCACCCACGAAACTCTTTGATAACACGAAGCGTTGATGGAATAGTGTGATATAGGATGGTGGCCGGAGAGTCTGAAGTAGCAAAGAAAAAGAGAAGATAATCTGTGGTTCAGATGTAGGGAAGAGTAATTTACCCAGAGTTTGGCCTTGGGAAATCGAGGCCAGATGCCAGTGCTGTGATGAAGCAACGTGACCTAGTGGAAAGAGCTTGGACCTGGGAGTTAGAAGACCTAAATTCTAATCCCAGCTTCGCCGCTTGCCTGCCGTGTGACCTTGGGCAAGTCACTTAACTTCTCTGTACCTCCGTTTCTTCAACTGTAAAATGGGGATTCAATACCTCTTCTCTCCCTGACTGTAATCCCACGTGGATCAGGGATTGTGTCCGACCCGATTATCTCATATCTACCCCGGGACTTAGAACAGTGCGTGACACATAGTTAAACGCTTGAAAATACCAAAAGAAGAAATTGAAGAAAGTTGCCAATCGATGTAGGGATAGGTGCGGGGCGACTTTGGAGGAACTCTGTTCCCCTCTGATGAACATGCAAGGAGGGTTCTCTCAGCCTGTATTTATATGGCTCGTTGTTGGTACGTCCTCCACCCGTCCCGAGGTTAAAGAGCAGGGGGATGGATGGCTTGTAGCCTGAAAGTACCTTTTTGATGTCTCAAGATGAAGCAATGAAAGCGGGATTGTCTCGCACACAAAAGCTCTCTCTAACCAAGAGTCCAAGGCAGTAAAATCTCAGTCACCCATTCATTCACATTCTCCCCACCCCATCCCTGCAAAAGAACAGCCATCCCTGGGCCGTGACAATACATCTTCTGGCTCTTCGTTATCTCTCCCTATCCCACACTCCACCTGACCAGTTAGGGGTCAAAAATAGGAAATCATCATCATCAATCGTATTTATTGAGCGCTTACTATGTGCAGAGCACTGTACTAAGCCCTTGGGAAGTACAAATTGGCAACATATAGAGACAGTCCCTACCCAACAGTGGGCTCACAGTCTAAAAGGAAATGGAGGAAGAACTGGTTGCAGCTCCACAAGGCTTCACCTTGAGGCCCTTTGGGAGGGATGGATGGAGGAAGAGATGGAGGGAGAGTTGGAGGGAGAGCTGGAGACCGGCCATGAAGGGCTAGAAACAGTCAGTGATATTCCAGCTCTATTTAGGGGGGGCATTGTAGAACAAATTTCTAAAACCTTCTTTAGGGCTGGAGTCTCTCAGCAAGCAACTCCCATTTTATCCAACAACCCTGCGGCTGAAGGAAGTGTCAATGCCCCATTCCCTAGGCTGAGAAATCAATAATCCTCCGGAGCTCCTCCCTGGATAAAGAGGAAAGCCCAGAAAGGGATGGGTTGGCAGTTTATCTTGGTCCTATGGTGGCCTCTTCCCATTCAGACTTTACCCGAAATATGTAGAAATGCATGGAAATCCACATGAGCTAGACTTTATGCCACTTTCCCAGTTGAAGAAACCTGTGCTGGCCACATCCAGCGTGAGGAAACAGGCAAGAGGTTCATAGGGAAGAGAACTTCACTGAGTTCAACTTGTTTGAACTTCTATTCTCAAGGACACTAAATGGGTCATTGCTGTTCGTAGTCTTGGCAAGATGAGGGTGAATAATTTGTTGGACTCATGCCTGCTTACTAAGCCAGTAGCTGTCTTCGAACTTTTTTGGTGTTTTTTAACTTTTCATAAAGAAGGCAAGGGCTGAATAGATGCTATTATCATACAGTATTTAGGAACGGCAGCTGGCTCACAACAGTTAAGGTGGTAATAACCAGAGGTTCTGAAAGAACATCGGCTAGTCTTTGCGGATGCCGTTAGGATGACATCTCATCCGTGTTGCACTTTGGAAACATCAGAGTTTACTGCCAAGTTAAGGCTCACGTTGAAAGTTGTTTGGGAGAGCAGCTAATTGATCATAAGAGGGTGATAAATCTGATGAACGTCTTGCGTGAACATACTGTGCCTTTCATCCCAGGGGATCTTAAAGCACTTTATTACTTAATAGGGCGATTTGCAAGTGAATGGGGGAAAATAAAAACGAACTTGCCTCCAAACCATTGGACATTTCTTCTCTCGGGTACCATGTAGGATCCTCTAACCACGCTCAAAGACCCTACCGAGGCAGAAAGTGAGGAAGGCATTTTCTGCTCAGAATCTCAGGGAGCATTTAGAAAGACCAAGTATCTGTTTTATGTCAGGTCCAACCCAGGGCTTGGAAGTTAATTTCCCAAATTTTCTGAAGAATGTTGTGGGATTTTTAATGGCTACTAGTGGTCAGTAACTTGGATTCCAGGACCTCTCCAAATGGACAGGCCTTCTTAAAATAATAGTTGTGAACCCCCTGAGAAACGGGGACCATATCTGACGCCCACCTGTGAATTCCCTCGCAGCGCTTAGTTCAGCGTTCTGGGTGGGCATGGTAGTGTTTAATAAATACTCTTACTATTACTAAGATTATGCTGGATCATTGGTAGGTCAGCAAGGCTAATAATTTGAAACTAATTTCGTGCAAAGCCAGTGCCACCTAAATATTTGGCGTATCGTACCATTCCTGGGTCACGTACTGGCGTTGAAGGTTATCAGTCAGTCAGACAATATTCATTCACTCATTTTTATTGAGCACTTACCATGTGCAGAGCACTGTACCAGGAGCTTGGGAGAGTACAATACAACAATAGACACATTCCCTGCCCACAACAGGCTTACAGTCTAGAGTGGGGGAAACAGACATCAATAAAAAATAAAGAAATTATAGATATGGACATAAGTGCTGTGGGGCTGGGAGCAGGGAAGAGCAAAGGGAGCAAGTTAGAGAAGCAGCGTGGCTCAGTGGAAAAGAGCCCGGCCTTTGGAGTCAGAGGTCATGGGTTCAAACCCCGGCTCCTCCAATTGTCAGCTGTGTGACTTCGGGCAAGTCACTTAACTTCTCTGGGTCTCAGTTGCCTCAGTTGTAAAATGGGGATTAAGACTGGGAGCCCCCCATGGGACAACCTAATCACCTTGTAACCTCCCCAGCACTTAGAACAGGGCTTTGCACATAGTAAGCGCTTAATAAATGCCATCATGAAGTCACGGCGATGCAGAAGGGAGTGGGAGAAGAGGAAAGGAGGAGCTTAGCCTGAGAAGGCTTCTTGGAAGTGATGTTTCTTCAATAAGGCTTTGAAGCAGGGGAGAGTAATGTTTATGTTAAACAATTATTATTAAACAATAATGTTCAATAGACATAAGCTGACTCCGTTGGACTCTCCCAAGCGCTTAGTACAGTGCTCTGCACACAGTAAGCGCTCAATAGATACGACTGATTGATTGATTGATTGCCTGTCGGACTTGACGAGGAAGAGTGCTCCAGGCCAGAGGCAGGATGTGGGCTAGGGGTCAGCAGCAAGACGGGCGAGGTTGAAGCACAGTGAGGAGGTTAGCCCTAGAAGAGCGAAGTTCATTCAATTGTATTTATTGAGCGCTTACTGTGTGCAGAGCACTGTACTAAGCGCTTGGGAAGTACAAGTTGGCAATCAATCTATCAATTGTATTTATTGAGCGCTTCCTGTGTTCAGAGCATTGTACTAAGCGCTTGGGAAGTCCAAGTTGGCAACATATAGAGACGGTCCCTACCCAACAGTGGGCTCACAGTCTAGAAGGGGGAGACAGAGAACAAAACAAAACGTATTAACAAAATAAAATAAATAGAATAAATATGTACAAATAAAATAAATAAATACATAGAGTAATAAATACATAAATAAAGCGAAGTATGTGAGCTGAGTACCTACTCTGTGGAGAGCACTATTTCAGGCCCTTAGAAAAGTACAGCTGAGTTAATCTTCATTCATTCATTCAATTGTATTTATTGAGCGCTTACTGTGTGCAGAGCACTGGACTAAGCGCTTGGGAAGTCCAAGTTGGCAACAAATAGAGAGGGTCCCTACCCAACAGTGGGCTCACAGTCTAGAGGCAAATAGACATAAACATAATAATGTTTATGTTAATTATTGTTAAACAATAATGTTTAATAGACATAAACTGACTCCGTTGGACTCTCCCAAGTGCTTATTACAGTGCTCTGCACACAGTAAGCGCTCAATAAATACCACTGATGGACTGATAATCCTTGCCTTCAAGTAGTTTGTAATCCAGAGTGGGAGACAGGCATTTAAATAATTTGCAAATAGGGAGAAAGAGAAGGGGATATGTTCAGTTGCCGCGTATCCAGTGGAATGCATTCATTCATTCATTCATTCAAGCGTATGTATTCATTCATTCAGTCAGTCGTATTTCTTGAGCGCTTACTGTGTGCAGAGCACTGTTCTAAGCGCTTGGGAAGTCCAAGTTGGCAACATACAGAGACGGTCCCTACCCAACAGCGGGCTCACAGTCTAGAAGGGGGAGACAAACAAAACAAAACAAACCACATTAACAAAATAAAATAAATAGAATATTAAATATGTACAAGTAAAATAAATAGATTAATAAATCTGTACAAACATATATACAGGTGCTGTGGGGAGGGGAAGGAGGTAAGGTGGAGGGGTTGGGGAGGGGGAGTGCTGTATGCAGAGCACTATATTAAGCGCTTGGGAAGTCCAAGTTGGCAACATATAGAGACGGTCCCTACCCAACAATGGGCTCACAGTCTAGAAACAGTGCATGCTTGGAGGGAGATATAGTAGGCTCTGCCCCCTCATAAGAGCACATTAACTGTTTTTGTCCGTGCTTGACAACTCGCTTCCTCCCGGTCCAGGAGGGTAAGAAGTGACCACGCCGGTTTCATCATCATCATCATCATCAGTCGTATTTATTGAGCGCTAACTGTGTGCAGAGCACTGTACTAAGCACTTGGGAAGTACGGTCTTCCTGACCATGGGGGCATCCGGAGAACCTGTGTGAGCTGGGGACCCTCTGACTAAAGGGAAAGACCACGCTTGAAAACTGGGAGCGCCCGGAATATTGGGGGGGGGGAGGTTCACTGTCCGTGAAATCAACCGGATTCTTAATTAGCGGCATTAATCCCCAGTCGGTGCCTCTGAACGGGCCACGTGGATATCCGAAGGGTATTCAACGCTGCTCCCTCTAGAACCACAACCATTTTCATCTTGTTGTATGTAGCAAGGTCCAGCGTAATATTTCTTGACCGCATTTTAGGGGAACAGTTCAGAAGTAGGAACTTAAGTCTGAGAAAAATTTACACTGAAATACTTCCCCAGCAGCGTTTCAGAGATTGGGCAGGATGGAATTACCCCTTCACTCCGAAGAAAGAACAGTGAAATTTCTTAGCAGTGCCACTTCACACCTGCGGAAGTTGAATACATTTTTTCATTCTAATTCAATAACCATATATCAAAGCTCATAAGACTCTTTTTTCATACGGCTTCATAAAATTTACAAGTCCTGCGCTCCTTTGGAGTCGTGCCGTTAATTCTCACAATTTACAACAGGAAATCCCCCAAAAGCCTGTTCTGTAATCAATCAATCAATCGATCAATCATATTTAGTGAGCGCTTACTGTGTGCAGAGCACTGGACTAAGCGCTTGGGAAGTCCAAGTTGGCAACATATAGGGACAGTCCCTACCCAACAGTGGGCTCACAGTCTAGAAGGGGGAGACAGAGAACAAAACCAAACAAATTAACAAAATAAAATAAATAGAATAAATATGTACAAGTAAAATAAATAAATGAATGCAACACTTAAAATCAAAATGCTTTGACTCCCTTTGCCTAAATGGAGAATAAGCTCACATCAACTTGTACTTCCCAAGCGCTTAGTACAGTTCTCTGCACACGGTAAGCGCTCAATAAATACGATTGAATGAATCAATGAATGAATTAATTTTTACTTGTTTTCAGAAAAGGCACCATTTGGAGAATTAAGCCATCACCAAAGGGTGGAGAGACCTAACTGTGCTAATACGTCGCACAAGTCCTTTGTGTTTCTAGATGCCTCTGCTGACAGTGAAATTTATCCATGTGTGCAGATGTGGTTGAAGGGACTGATGTGTGAGCAACGTTCCCTTTTTAGTACAGTGCTCTGCACACAGTAAGCGCTCAATAAATACGATTGATGATGATGATGATGCTCTGGGTACATGGAAAGATTAGCATGTTCTGCATCGCGGTATTTCCCGTTTGCCTCCTCTTCGTACCACGATCTTCCCGCCCCGATCCTGATTACCTTCTAGACCGTGAGCCCGTTGTTGGGTAGGGACCGTCTCTATCTGCTGCCGATTTGTACTTCCCAAGCGCTTAGTCCAGTGCTCTGCACACAGTAAGCGCTCAATAAATACCACTGAATGAATGAATGACCACGTGCCGAGCTGGTCTTTCAGTTACAAGCCTTTCTCGGTGTTTGAGGTCATGTTGCACTTTGTCTGTAAAACACTCGGCCCTTCCCTGTTTCTAGTTACCTCAGTACATTCAATAAGGTGCTCTGCACACAGTAAGTGAGTAGCTTGGCTCTTTGTGGGCAGGGAATGTATCCACCAATTGTGTTACATTGTACTCTCCCAAGTGCTTAATACAGTGCTCTGCACTTAGCACTCAATAAATACCATTGATTGATTGATTGATCACCAGTCAACCCGTTTTTTCCCATGGCTTCTGTTTGGCTTCCAAAAAAATTCATTCATTCATTCAATCGTATTTATTGAGCACTTGCTGTGTGCAGAGCACTGTACTAAGCACTTGGGAAGTCCAAGTTGGCAACATATAGAGACAGTCCCTACCCAACAGCGGGCTCACAGTCTAGAAGGGGGAGACAGACAACAAAACAAAACATATTAACAAAATAAAATAAGTAGAATAAATATGTACCAAGTAAAATAAATAAATAGAGTAATAAATCCGTACAAACATATGTACATATATGCAGGTGCTGTGGGGAAGGGAAGGAGGTAAGACAGGGGATGGAGGGGGGAGGAGGGGGAGAGGAAGGAGGGGGCTCAGTCTGGGATGAGTTGTATCCACTGATCCGGGTGGGCAGGGAAGAGAGAAGGAGCGGGGATAGAGTGGGAATGGCTGCTCCTCTTTCTGCCTGAGCTTCAGCCTCCTAGTTTTTTATTTTATTTTATTTATGATATTGTTAAGCGCTTACTACGCGCCAAGCGCTATTCCATGCACTGGGGTAGATGCAAGCTAATCAGTTTGGACACAGTCCCTGTGCCACATTAGGGCTCACAGTCTTAATCTCCATTTTACAGCTGAGGTCATTAGGGCATAGAGAAATGAAGCGACCGCCCAATTAAGCAGACAAGTGGCAGAGCTGGGATTAAAACCTAGGTCCTTCCGATGCCCGGGCCTGTGTTTTATCCATTAGGCCACCCGGCTTCTGCACCAGCTTCGTGCCTGCGGCCACTGTCCGCCACTCAGGTGGAGAGGGACTAGGGAGCAGCTCAGCTGGACCCTTTCCCTCCAGTGAGGTTCCCAATCAATCAGTCGTATTTATTGAGCATTTACTGTGTGCAGAGCCCTGTACTAAGTGCTTGGGAAGTACAAGTTGGCCACATATAGAGACGGTCCCTACCCAACAGTGGGCTCACAGTCCCAGTACCTTTGAATGTCCCTGGGGTAATTCCTCCTTTGATCATGGAGCTTGCTCCCTTCCTCCGGGTCTGTCTGGGAAAGAAAACCCTACAAAGGACCGCACTAGGGCACCACAGGGTTTTTCTCGAAGGTTGCGACTGGACAGACGGACATACGGGTTATTTCATAAGCCCCGAAGTGGGTTGGGTTGGAGGGTAATTTGAACTGAATGGGAGCAGGCCTTGTGTATCCTGTGGAGTTTCTAGACCGTAAGCGTGTTAGGGGCAGGGAATCTGTTTGCTAATTCTGTTGTATTGTACTCTCCCAAGTGCTTGGTACGGTGCTCTGCACATAGCAAATCAATCAATCAATCAATCAGTCGTATTTATTGAGTGCTTACTGTGTGCAGAGCCCTGTACTAAGCGCTTGGGAAGTACAAGTTGGCCACATAAAGAGACGATCCCTACCCAACAGTGGGCTCACAGTCCCAGTACCTTTGAATGTCCCTGGGGTAATTCCTCCTTTGATCATGGAGGTTGCTCCCTTCCTCCGAGTCTGTCGGGGAAAGAAAACCCTACAAAGGACCGCATTAGGGTACCACAGGGTTTTTCTCAAAGGTTGCGACTGGACAGACGGACAGACGGGATATTTCATAAGCCCCAAAGTGGGTTGGGTTGGAGGGCAATTGGAACTGAATGGGAGCAGGCCTTGTGTATCCTGTGGAGTTTCTAGACTGTAAGCATGTTAGGGGCAGGGAACCTGTTTGCTCATTCTGTTGTACTCTCCCAAGTGCTTAGTACGGTGCTCTGCACATAGCAAATCAATCAATCAATCAGTCGTATTTATTGAGCACTTACTGTGTGCAGAGCACTGTACTAAGCGCTTGGGAAGTACAAGTTGGCAACATATAGAGACGGTCCCTACCCAACAATGGGCTCAAATGCTCAATAAATACCATTATTTATGATATTATTATACCATTGTTATTTATATTATTATTATACCATTATTTATGGTATCAGTCAATTGAGTTTTGGATTGATGGATTGATTGATGGAGTGATGGATTGATGGATGGATCTGCACACAGTAAGCGCTCAGTAAATACGATTGAACGAATGAATGGTTATCAAATACCACAGGTATTATTATCATTATCATCATGTACATAATGGCTGGGGGGTGGGATGAATAGGGGGAACAGACTGGTCTAGGCCAGGGTTGCTCTAAATCCTAAATGCCTCAGATCCTATTTCATTCTTGCTAGAGAGCCAGAGCCCCAAATTGACCTCTACCAGGGAATGACAGAAACACCGTTTGAGAGTGAACAGGGCTGTTGGTTGTCCTCCCTTCGTCATTTTTCGTTTTGAAATGCGTGCTTTGATGGATTTAGGTTTGTCTCCTAAAACCTTTGCGGGGCACCGTAAAAGCCCACCAACGAGGAGCCAGCCGACAACACAAACCATCAGGGCGGGGCTTCCTGATTATAGTGCCAGGATCCGGCCCTTTGACAGTTATTCAGAACAGATGGAGAAGGGAGTCGAGAGAAGAGGCTCTCCCAAAAACAAAGCTGGGACTGGTCCCCTAAGATCCAGGACTCAAGGTGTCCGGTTCCCTTCATATCCCCACTTTGGGTTGGAAATGTTGGCAGACTTCTCAAAGTGCACTCCCCTTTCCAGTAACCTTCCCCCTCAGAGAAACACATGCGTGCACATTAACACACACGTGCACCCACACAAAGAAGCTGGAAGACGCCTCACCTTTTTGCCTGTCAGGGAGACCAAACACTAGCCTAGGCTACTGTTGGTAGTAGCAATTCTGATATTCATTTTCTCCTTTCGGTGTTCTTCCCCATGTAACGTGTCTTCAGGACAACTAAATTACTGTTATTACAAGGATAAATGGAGTCTGTGTGCAAAGTCTGTAAAAGATTTCCCCCCCCCCCAAATGAAATTTGACACTTGATTGGAAACAAGGCCGCTCTATATCATTTTATTTTTCCTAATTTTTAGCTAGGAAGGACAATTAGCTTAGCAATTGTCCATCACTCAGCCCAAAGCAGGGGTGGGCAGAAAGGGGAACGGAGAGGCAGAGTGACAGGCAAAGGATAAGAATAAAATTAGGAGGAGGAGGAGGACGGTGATGTTAATTTCCAGGGAATATTTGAAGAGGCACAAATGGGATAATACAGGTAGACAGAGTGACCCGGGAGTTGAGAGAGGGGAAGTGATGGAAAGAAGGTTGGGGGCTTGGAGGGGTTGGAGGGGACACAGGACAGGAATGGGGACGGACTTGGTGGACAGGGTCCCTGAAGCCAAAGAGGAAAAAGGACGAGAAGGTGAAAGGAGAAAGGCATGAAAAGCTCACCGTGGGCAGGGAATGTGTGTGTTGTTGTATTGCACTCTTCCAAGAGCGTAGTACAGTGCTCTGCCCACAGTAAGTGCTCAGTAAATACGATTGAATGAAAAGGAGGAGGCAGAATGGACAGTCAGGGAACAGAGGCGAAAGGCAGAGGAAGGGAGGCTCAGAGGAATAGAGCGACAGAAGAGAGGGCAGGTAGCCGGACAGAGAAGGAGTACCACAATCAGTCAATCAATCAATCAATCGTATTTATTGAGTGCTTACTGTGTGCAGAACACTGTACTAAGCGCTTGGGAAGTACAAGTTGGCAACATATAGAGACAGTCCCTACCCAACAGTGGGCTCACAGTCTAGAAGGGGGAGACAGAGAACAAACCAAACATACTAACAAAATAAAATAAATAGAATAGATATGTACAAGTAAAATAAATAGAGTAATAAATATGTACAAACATATCTACATATATACAGGTGCTGTGGGGAAGGGAAGGAGGTAAGATGGGGGGATGGAGGGGGGACGAGGGGGAGAGGAAAGAAGGGGCTCAGTCTGGGAAGGCCTCCTGGAGGAGGTGAGCTCTCAGTAGGGCCTTGAAGGGAGGAAGAGAGCTAGCTTGGCGGACCACAAGAAAGTAGAGAGCAGTCTAGAGTCCCCTTTAGACTGTAAGCTCCTTGTGGCCAGGGACTGTCTGTTATATTGTTATATTGGACTCTCCCAAGCACTTAGTACAGCACTCTGCACACAGTAAGTGGTCAATACATACAACTGATTGAACACTGATGGGGAGATGGAGGACGAGTCCATTGTCTTTCAGACTTGAATGAAGAATGGGGAACTCAACGGGCTGGTTGATGATGTTTTCTGATTTGCCCTCCATGGCCTGGGCCTCGGTTGCCCTTTCCAGAGCATGGGGAACCCTGGGAGGGAGGTGCCTTGCCCTAGGGACCTCCCCCAAAGCCCTCTGCAGCAGCGTCTGTGCCTTTGAGACCCTGGCACCGTTCCCCAGGTGAGGCAAGCTGCTCTCTCTGACATCACTGATGATGCCCTGGGCACAGAAGTCAGTTACGAAACCCGTTACGGGGGGTTGGGTGGTGTAGAACCGATTACAGTGGGTCAACCTGAAACAAAAAACCTTTTGGTATTTCTAGAGGGGAGAAAGAGACTAAATTTGACCGAGTTCTGAATGGGCAAAACCAAATCACCTCGAGGACAGCTCCCTTTCGATTGGCTTTTGCGTGGCTCAGACAAGAACCGGTCTAATTAGCAACACCGCCTGCTTGGACTGTAGAGCTTGAGCAGCTTCTCTCTCCATCTTCCAAATGGGCAGCTTTTCAAATTAGGCCTGTTGACTTAGAGCCTCTGCCCTCCTGTACTGGGCTTAAGTCAGATCCCTCATTTCTTCACATCTGAGGAACCTCGGGTGGGTCTACCCCATGCCTCCAGTTCAGGCACCCAGGAGTCCAGAGAACTAGCGGTTGCGCCTGAGAAGGTAGAGTTGAAATGGCAAAGAAACGGCACTCTTCCTCCAAGCAGCCACAGCATAGGGAAGCCGCTTGTGTTTGACACAGCTTAAATGCCCTTTCTCGTCTTAAGTCCTGGAGCACTGTACTGTGTCTCTTTTCTTTCCTTTCACCTAAGCCTTTAGTCCTCAACTTACTGCCGAATGTCATTTGTTTTACCTAGAGTAAAACAGCCTGCCCTCTCCCCAACTCTCTGACAGTCCAACCCGATTAGGTTGTATCTACCCCAGAGCTTAGAACAGAGCCTGTAACAAATGTTTTTTTTTAAAAAAAGCAGGATGCTGGTCTTTGTGGACCCAAGCTAGAGGGCCAGTGAGAGTTGGGCAGTGGGGGAGGTGCCCTGTCTCCTCCCCTAGGGAGGGGAGGTCCATTCTACCCGGACTTCCCGAGGAGCTGGGCCCCACAGTGGTCTCCAGGCCCTTTCCTCTACCTTGCCCTCCCTATGATGGAGGTTTCTCCGCATCTTGCTACTCTTCCTCCTCTTCCCCTCTCGCCTCCCCCAAGGCCCTCAGTCAGGGGCAGAGGGGAGGATGCTAATGGACTAACACTGTCTGCAGCAGCGCTTTGTCGAGTAACCAAATCACTTCACTCCCACTAATCCCTTCTGGAGGGACTCCAGAAGTGGCTCTGGAACTCCAGTTCCAACGAGCGAGGGTGGCAGCTTGGTATTTCGATCACTGCGGGCTCCTGACCATGCCGCCTTCTGGCTTGCGCCCCAGGCAGCCTCCCTACTCATCCCATCTTCATCAGGAGAGGTGGCAGAGAGGGCTTGGTCTTCCTGCTCCCAGGAGGCCAGGTTGCCAGTGAAGGAGAGATTCAGACTCACGTTTATTGAACTTTCTGACCCGTTGCCTAGGTTCCATACCCGTTGGGTACCAATGGTGAATAAAGTTGTGGGTTTGGGGCTCCGTGGCCCAATCTGAACTGATGTTAGCCATTTCGGAATGACATCCCAGCCTGTTAGGGTGGGATAGAGCAGCTAATGTCACACCCTGCACCTGTCTCCCCTTCTTACTCAGGCTTCTCCCTGCCTCCCTTTGCAGTGGGGGGGAAAGTAGATTCTCAGCACCATGGGAAAGGGTGTCCCTGCACCCATTCTTGACACTCACACAAGAGTCTTGTCCTCCAATCCTCCTCCAGTCCCGGACGCCCTAGGAGGGGCGGTGCAGAAGGTGGGATGATGGAGATAGATACTCAAGCCTTGGCCAAGACTTGTGGTTCATGAACTTGACTGACAGCTGCCTGTACATTGGCCCGAAAAGCAGTGTGGCCTAGTGGAAAGACCCCAGGCCTGGGAGTCCGAAAGACCCGGGTTCTGATCCCAGCTCTGCCACTTGTCTGCTGTGTGACCCTGAGCAAATCACTTCACCTCTCTCTGCTTCAGTTCCCTCGTCTGTAAAGTGGGGATTAAGTTTGTGAGCCCCGTGGGGGACAGGGTCTGTGTCCAGTCTGATTAGCTAGCTGGTATCTGCCCCGTCCCTTATTACAGTGCCTTGCACACAGTAAGCACCTAAGAAATATCATAAAAAACAAAAAAAACGCTTGAGAAGGGGGCCCAGGCGCAGCTGAGCCGGAGCTTCCCTAGAACCCAGGACCCAGACGGTGGGGGAGGACCGCCACTCTCCCCCGCCCCGTCGCTCAGGAAGCCATATCGGTGAGACCTCCGAAGCCCCGGGGAGGGGAGATGCAAGCAGAGGAGCTTATATTGATAATGACGTGTTGGATGGATTTTCAAACAAGCAAAAGGAGCCTCTCCACCAATTACCGGGAGCCAGCCGCAGCCGGGGAGCTTGGCTAGAAATGTGTCCAGCGGGAGTTGGAAAATTCCACCGCGTGAAATAACTCCTCAAAACCGTGTTTAGTTTCTCAAGAAGCAAACTCTGGAACCGCGCTGGCTCCGAGCTGGGCCGACGCGGAGGATTTGCCAGTTTGAAGCATGGAGCCGGAGCGGGAACGGGAGACAGGAGCGCGGCCTCGTTTGCCAAGAGGAAATGGAAACAGGGATGGAAGATTGAAGGGAATGCGAGAGGCCGTTGCCTGCCAAAGGGATGCCTGCGTAGTACACCGTGGAGGCCGATGATGATGAGCGAAGCCCCGGAGGCCCAAGGAGGACATGAGGGATGGTCCTTGGTGGTCACGGGTTTGGGCGGCTGCTGCGGAGCTATTGTGCCTTTGTGCTAAAGGGAGCCAGATGCAAAATCTGCAGGCGGAACAGGTGTTCACGTGAATTTTCTAGCACCTCTTCCTCCACACACCATCACAGCACAGTGCCCTGTGCACAGTTATCAGTCAATCAATGGAATTTATTGAGTGCTTACCATATGCGGAGCGACGTATTTGGGAGAGTACGATATAATAGAGTTGGTGGACATGATCCCTGCCCACAAGGAGCTTACAGTCTACAGAGGGAGATGAGCTTTAAGTTAGTTACAGAGAGGGGAACAGTAGAGTATAAGGCTATTCACATAAGTGCTCCGGGGCTGGGGTAGTATTAAAGTGCTGTTATTGTTATTAATAATAATAACAATAATAGTTATTACTATAATAATAGTACTTGTTAAGTACTATGTGCCAAGCACTGTCCTAAGTGCTGGGTTAGGAATACAATCATAATAATAATGATGGCATTTATTAAGCGCTTACTATGTGCAAAGCACCGTCCTAAGCGCTGGGGAGGTTACGAGGTGATCAGGTTGTCCCACGGGGGCTCTCACAGTCTTAATCCCCATTTTCCAGATGAGGTCACTGAGGCCCAGAGAAGTGAAGTGAGCTGCCCAAAGTCACACAGCTGACAGTTGGCGGAGCCGGGATTTGAACCTCTGAGGTCTGACTCCAAAGCCCGGGCTCTTTCCACTGAGCCAGGCTGCTGCCCCAATAATCAGGTTGGGCTCAGTCCCTGTCCCTCAGGGGGCTCACAGTCTAATATTTATTACCCAAGCCCCAGTCTAGAGCCCTATACTGATGACTTCCAGTCCAGAACTGTAGGGCTTTATAAACTCCCCCTTGAAGGGATGGTAATAATACCAAACAGGCTAGCATGGAGGCTTTGGTAGGGTGCGCGATTGATCATCGATAATAGTTATTGAGTGTCCACTGGGTCCTCTAGACTAAGCTCGTTGTGGGCAGGGAATGCGCCTGTTGTATTGTTGCGTTGTACCCTCCCAAGTGCTTAGAACAGTGTTAGGCACACAGTAAGCACTCAATAAATACGATTGATCAATTGATTGAACAGAGCATTACAGGGTGGTAGGGAGAGTGAGCCCGCTGTTGGGTAGGGACCGTCTCCATATGTTGCCAACTTGTAATTCCCAAGCACTTAGTACAGTGCTCTGCACACAGTAAGCGCTCAATGAATACGATTAAATAAATGAATGAATGAGAGAATGAAATTAAAATCGCAACCCCCTCCCCACCCCTCGCCCCCCGCAAGGCAGTTTGGTTGGGGCTTCCGTCTTTTTGGAGGGCCTTGGGGTCCAGCTTTGACCCCACTGTTGGGCTAGTGGCCTCTTGTGATTGCCCTTCAATCCATCAACTATATGGGCGTGTCCGTGGCCCCTCCTCTGGCCCACGATACGATGAGAGGTCGGTACGTGATGTCATGATGTTGTTCCGAACAGGCGGGTGGCAGTGTGACCCTGGCCCGGCCACAGTTCGTTCTGCTCCAGCAGGAAACTCCCGGGCCAGGTCAGGCGGTCCCCATTGCATCCCACGGTCCGTTGCCAAGGGATTTCCTTCTCTCGCCACTTCTATCCTCTCTCGCTTCCGGAGAAGCCTCTGGAGCCGTTCTCCTCTTCGTAGAGTATGCGATCTGCTGTTACCGGAGAACTTGAAGCCAGCTGCAGGGTGGAGAAGAAAGGGAGGGAGAAGGGGCCTGGAGGAGAGGGCAGATGGTGGCTGTTGTGGGAGAGAGTGGAGCGGGCCGTGGGGAGGAGCCGGAAAAGGGCAGGTGCCTTGTGGCTGGCCAGTTCAGGTGGGAACCTCCCAAGGGAGCTCCCGTGTGGCCCCATTGACGCACAAACTCCCGCTTTCTCTCTCCACCCTGGGAATGAGGGGTGGAGTCAGGCTCCCGATTTGGATTCCCGCTGGCCGCACCGGGGCTAACTGCTCCGAGTCGGGGGTCTCCCCGGGTTTGGTCTTCTCTTCCTCTTCTCTTCCAGCCAGAGTGGAAGCCGTGAGGGGGACAGGGGCTGCTTTCCACCATCTTGCTTCCCTCCAGGGGGAGAGCCTGGAAAGTGCTAGCCTCCCACTCTCCCTCTTGGATTCTCCAGGGTTCCAGGCTTGACCCCACTTGAGGGGGCCCAGCGCTCAGGGGCAGCGCCAGTTAGGTCCATGCTGAAAGCCTGGCGGGGAAGGCCTTGTCCGGGAGGAGCCTGGGGAAATGTATGAGTGCGGTGGTGGGGATGCACCTGCGATTGAACAAACTTCAAAAACATTCCCAAGCGCTTAGTACAGTACAGTGCTCCTCACCCTGGGCTTCAAGGCTGTCCATCACCTCGCCCCCTCCTACCTCATCTCCCTTCTCTCCTTCTCCAGCCCAGCCCGCACCCTCCGCTCCTCCGCCGCTAATCTCCTCACCGTACCTCGTTCTCGCCTGTCCCGCCATCGACCCCCGGCCCACGTCATCCCTCGGGCATGGAATGCCCTCCCTCTGCCCATCCGCCAAGCTAGCTCTCTTCCTCCCTTCAAGGCCCTACTGAGAGCTCACCTCCTCCAGGAGGCCTTCCCAGATTGAGCCCCTTCCTTCCTCTCCCCCTCGTCCCCCCTCCATCCCCCCCATCTTGCCTCCATCCCTTCCCCACAGCACCTGTATATATGTATATATGTTTGTACATATTTATTACTCTATTTATTTTACTTGTACATATCTATTCTATTTATTTTATTTTGTTAGTATGTTTGGTTTTGTTCTCTGTCTCCCCCTTTTAGACTGTGAGCCCACTGTTGGGTAGGGACTGTCTCTATATGTTGCCAATTTGTACTTCCCAAGCGCTTAGTACAGTGCTCTGCACATAGTAAGCGCTCAATAAATACAATTGATGATGATGGTGATGATGCTCTGCACACCGTAAGCACTCAATAAATACGATTGAATGAATGAATTAGGCCCAGCCTGTTCCCGTAAGGAGCTTACAATCTATCAGGGGCAGACAGGCAGACACAAGTGATGCCCCAGTAGAGAGGAAGCAGGATTTCATTCAGTCGTATTTATTGAGCGCTTACTGTGTGCAGAGCACTGGACTAAGCGCTTGGGAAGTCCAAGTTGGCAACACAGAGACACGGTCCCTACCCAACAGCGGGCTCACAGTCTAGAAGGGGGAGACAGACAACAGAACAAAACATGTGGTCAGGGGCCAAGCCATCAGAATAAACGGAAGTAAAGCTAGATGCACAGCATTGACAAAATAAATAGAATAGTAAATACGTAGAAGTAAAACAAATAGAGAAAAACAGTGCTAAAACTGGTAGTGGCAGGAATCTGGGAAGTCGAGTGAGTGAATAAATCAATGAAAAATGAACAGCGCGTGTCAACTGGTACATACACATGAGTGTGTGTGCACATATGAACACATAAACAGGTACATACACCTGGGCTGTAACTTCTCTCAAAGAAAAGCCCAAGACCTATCAACTATCTCTTGACCGTGGGGGCCAAGCAAAGAGAGGCAGGGTAGTCCCCTCTGAAGGGGATGTCTGGTCACCCCAAGAGGGATGCAGGCCTAATGATGGTAAAGGGCTGTAAGCCCACCGTTGAATAGGGACCGTCTCTATATGTTGCCAACTTGAACTTCCCAAGCGCTTAGTACAGTGCTCTGCACACAGTCAGCGCTCGAAAAATACGATTGAATGAATGAATGAATAAAGGAGATGCGATTTGGTAAATGAGTGCAAGAGCGGGGAGTAGTGAGTGGCAGTGATGAGACTGCGCTGTTTTCACATCAGTTTCAATTGGCTTTTTCTCCCCTGCCAGTCCTACTGCCGTCCTCTGCTCCCCAAAGATAGTAGGGAGGAAATTGATTGATTGATTGAAATTGGGGCTGGATTGTGGAGAGGTGCCTAGTCCCCGGTTGCCTCGGGTCTCTCCCCCGCTTCTCTCAGGAGCTGGGACCAATCAGTCAATCCATCAGTGGTATTTCTGGAGCATGTACTGAATGCAGAGCACTGTACGAAGCACTTGGGAGAGCACAATATAATAATAATAATAATGATGACATTGGTTAAGGGATTATTGTGTGCCAAGCACTGTTCTAAGCGCTGGGGGGATGCAGAGTAATCAGATTGTCCCACATGGGGCTCACAGTCTTAATTCTTAATTTACAGATGAGGGAACTGAGGCTCAGAGAAGTTAAATAACTTGCCCAAAGTCACTCAGCTGACAAGTGGAAGCAGCGTGGCTAGAGAAGCAGCGTGGCTCAAGGGAAAAGAGCACGGGCTTTGGAGTCAGAGGTCATGGGTTCAAACCCCGGCTCCGCCAATTGTCAGCTGTGTGACTTTGGGCAAGTCACTTCACTTCTCTGTGCCTCAGTTACCTCATCTGTAAAATGGGGATGAAGACTGTGAGCCCCCCGAGGGACAACCTGATCACCTTGTATCCTCCCCAGCGCTTAGAACAGTGCTTTGCACATAGTAAGTGCTTAATAAATGCCATTAAAAAAAAAAGTGGAAGAGTCCGGATTAGAACCCATGACTTCTGACTCCCAAGTCCACTGAGCTACGCTGCTTCTCAGTATAACACAGTTGGTAGCCACGTTCCCTACCCAGAGACAGCAGGGCCAACACATTTAGGCCTCCAGGTCAGGGGAATTCGGATCGCTGTCTTGTTTATCCTGGGCACAGGCAGGCGGCTTTCACTCCTCTAAAGTGGGTGGAAATGGTCTCAGAGGGAGCCATTTCCTGACATTGAGTGACTGAAGAATGACTGAGGGTGGAAAATGTTATGGCTGGGGCTTTTGTGTGGGTAGGGGCCTGGTGATTAGCACAGGAAATTGCACGTCCGCTTAGAGAGAAGGAATTTTTCCTCCTGGGGTTTCAGCTGCCTTGGACGGCAGAGACCCCATATCATCTCTCCTCCCTGGGAGGTGTGTGCTGGGGAGGAGAATTGGACTATTCAGTTCAATTCTCCCCTCTGTTGCCCCTGTTTGACTGACTGGCATTTGTTAAGTGCTTACAATGTGCCAGGCACCCTTCTAAGCACTGAGGTGGTGGACACAGTCCCTGTCCCCCATGGGGCTCCCACTCTTAGTCCTCATTTTACAAATGAGGTAACTGAGGCACAGACTGACTGGCATTTGTTAAGTGCTTACAATGTGCCAGGCACCCTTCTAAGCACTGAGGTGGTGGACACAGTCCCTGTCCCCCATGGGGCTCCCGCTCTTAGTCCTCATTTTACAAATGAGGTAACTGAGGCACAGACTGACTGGCATTTGTTAAGTGCTTACAATGTGCCAGGCACCATTCTAAGCACTGAGGTGGTGGACACAGTCCCTGTCCCCCATGGGGCTCCCACTCTCTGTCCTCATTTTACAAATGAGGTAACTGAGGCACAGAGAAGTTATACGACTGGCCAAAGGTCACAGGGCAGACAAGTGGCGGAGCCAGGATTCGAACCCAGGTCCCCACCACTTAGTGCTTCAGACTGATGCCTGGCTCAGTGGGAGAATGATCAAGTTCTCTCAGAATCCACAGGCACTAGTTTATTCATTCATTCAGTCATATTTATTGAGCGCTTACTGTGTGCCCAGCACTGTACTAAGCGCTTGGGAAGTACAACTAGGCTGTGTGGTCGTCAGAAGAAAGGCCGTCCCACATCTTGCACAGCTTAGGTTGAAAAATAGCAAGAATATGGGACCTGTGAACTCACAGCCCCCTCCTCATCTCACTCTTGGCCTCGGGGAGTCTGAGGAGAAACTGGCCCTTGAGCCCAAACTGGTTCCTTGGCATGTTTCAGGGTCGGTCAGAGAGGCCATCCGGTGTCCCAGGATATATGTGCCCTTGCTCCGGGGAGAACTGAGCTCACTGTTTCTCAAGGCGACTCCTGAATTGAAGCCCAAGGGTATCGTTTTAGCCCCAGGCCGAGCGAGCGGGCCGGTCGCTGAGTCCAAGCGCCTCATCCCAAAGGCCTTCGCTCTGCTGCTCCGGTTACAGGAAGGGATGAAGGGTGGAATGAAGGGGCCGCGGGTAAGGAGCGTAACAATCCGGCCGTGAACATGCCCTGACTCATTTCCGTCTTTGCCCGCTGATTCAGTCCAGGAACTCAGCAAAAGCCTGGGCTCGTTTCTGTTCGGCGGGGTGCCGGTTGCGTCTCTCCTGCCTGGATATGTTAGGCGAAAGAAGATTGAATTCTGCAGATAATTTGGTAGTGTTGATCAGCCTTCAGTGGTCATTGTGGCTGGGCAGCCACGGTGAAAAACATCCCATCAATCAGTGGGTTTCTGTGAGTCGGGAAGCCCTAGCTGGACCAGATGCTCAGTGATGCAATTAAACGTCTCCAATCAATCAATCAGTCGTATTTATTGAGCGCTTACTGTGTGCAGAGCGCTGGACTAAGCGCTTGGGAAGTTCAAGTTGGCAACATATAGAGACAGTCCCTACCCAACAATCAATCGTATTTATTGAGCGCTTACTATGTGCAGAGCACTGGACTAAGCGCTTGGGAAGTCCAAGTTGGCAACATCTAGAGACAGTCCCTACCCAACAGTGGGCTCACAGTCTAGAAGGGGGAGACAGAGAACAAAACCAAACATATTAACAAAATAAAATAAATAGAATAGATATGTACAAGTAAAATAAATAAATAGAGTAATAAATATGCACAAACATATATACATATATACAGGTGCTGTGGGGAACGGAAGGAGGTAAGACGGGGGGGGATGGAGAGTACTCCACATTGAGTACTGTCCTTAGCCAGAGAGCCCTTGCAACAGGAGCCGAGTTTCACGAATACTCGAGGACTGTGAGCCCACTGTTGGGTAGGGACCGTCTTTATACGTTGCCAACTTGTGCTTCCCAAGCGCTTAGTCCAGTGCTCTGCACACAGTAAGCGCTCAATAAATACGATTGAATGGATGAATGAATGAGGACGGAGCCTTTTAGGTTTCTTTTTAGGTTCCCTCCTTTCTACGTTGAGAAATTGCCTTCTGAGTCACAGAATAAAGCAAGAGGCATCCCTGAGAGGATGCAGTGGCTGCTGGCCCTTTCAGGAATGAAATCCAGAGCCATCTTTAATGTGTGAGTACTACAGCTTGAGTCCCTCCTTCTGCTCACCGTGAAATGGATGGCAGCGTGACTTTAAGCATCGACTGCTGCAAATTCCTCTCACTCGGGCAAGGCGCTTTGGGTAGACTTCCCGGGAAGCAGCGTGGCTTAGCGGGAAGAGCACGGGCCTGGGAATCAGACTACCTGGGTTCTTATCCTGGCTCTGCCACTTACCTGCTGTGTGACCTTGGGCAAATCACTTAACTTCTCCGTGCCTCAGTTCCCTCATCTACACAAAGGGGATTCAATACCCAGTCTCCCTCCTACTTAGACTGTGAGCTCCAGGTGAGAACTAATTATCTCCTGTGTACCCCAGGACTTAGTAGAGTGATTGGCACGTGGTAGGCGCCCAACAAATATTACCAATATAATTATTATCATTATTGTTACGCTTCAGAAAAGAGTCGGCCATGTCCTCTTGCTGGCTTTCGTTTTCCAACCGGTACCGTGAAACAGCAGACTTCCTTTCTCGCCGTTCATTCATTTATTCAATCGTATTTATTGAGCGCTTACTGTGTGCACAGCGCTGAACTAAGCGCTTGGGAAGTGCGAGTTGGCAACGTATAGAGACGGTCCCTACCCCACAGTGGGCTCGCAGTCCAGAAGTCGCTACGTTGTCCAGGTGATACAGCCGTCTCCTGGTTTGCCTCCATGACTAAAAATGCAGTCCTGTTGTGGTGGTGAGAGTTCATTTGAGAACAATACTTGTCGGTGTAAGCATTATTTCCAAGCAAGGAATAAGACCAGAGGGTAAGAAGGGGTCACCCGGATTACCTCTTTCTAGTTTTCTCATCTCTGACTCATTGCTCTTCTGAGAGCTTTTGATCTGAGTTATACGTGATATGGAATGGAGTTAAAAAGAGGGCAACTCCGATACGAAGATGTTGATTCTATTTTCCAGAGTTGAAGGTAGCCAGAAATGGGTGTCTTGTCCTTAATTTTTTTTTTTTAATGGTATTCATTAAGCACGTACTATGTGCCGGGCACCATATTAAGCTCCGGGGTAGATGCAAGCTAATCAGGTGGACGCAGTCCTTGTCACGCATGCTGCTCACCGTCTCAATCCTCATTTTTACAGATGAGTTAACTGAGGTTCAGAGACATTAACTGACTTGCCTAAATTTGCAGGACAGACCAGTGGCAGAGCTGGGATTAGAACACAGGTAATCCTGGCCTCCCAAGCTCGAGCGAACGAATGAATTGCCCTCTTTTATGACTTACAACCAGTAATAATAATAATAATAATGGTATTTGTTAAGCGCTTACTATGTGCAAAGCACTCTTCTAAGCGCTGGGGGGAATACAAGGTAATCAGGTTGTCCCACGGGGGGCTCACAGTCTTACAAATCTGTAGTGAGCCTCAGAACAAGAAATCCAGTTAGGAGGGGAAAAATATTGAGAGTCGTGGGGCAGAGTGGACGTTGAACTTCAGCAGATAGTCAACACATTAAAAAAAGGAACAGGTTGCTGGGATGTGAAATGTCTTCTGAAGTAATAGGGTAGAGCATATCTGTCTCATAATACGTTTTAGGTCCCCAAATGTAAGTCAGTGAAAATTACAGTGAAATTTTCAAATATTCAAATATCTCATCCATCTCAGGCTGGATCTGTACTAGCAAATTGCATTTTGGATTCTTTTGACTGGATTTTGAGGTGAAAAATTCTATCTGCCCTGAAATAGCCATATACTTTAGACCAAACTGTGCATCAGTTCAGTACCTTCAGATTCACTGGTAAAAGTCTCTGAGTCTTCTGAGGATGGAGCAGATTTTCCAAAGCGACTGCTTCTGCCAGCATGTGCTGGAGAATCATCTGGCTAGACAGTGGGTGGGGAAAGTCACCCTTTCCCCTTCCTCTCTTCCCCAACCCCAGCCCCAAGACTCTTCTTCTTCCCCCAGTTCCAGAACAGACTTCCCCTAATAATAATAATGGCATTTATTAAGCGCTTACTATGTACACTGTTCTAATCGCTGGGGAGGTTATAAGGTGATCAGGTTGTCCCACATGGGGCTCACTGTCTTAATCCCCATTTTCCAGATGAGGTAACTGAGGCACAGAGAAGTGAAGTGACTTGCCCAAAGTCACACAGCTGACAATTGGCGGAGCCGGGATTCGAAGCCACGACCTTTGACTCCAAAGTCCGTTCTCTTTCCGCTGAACCACGCTGCTTCTCTCTCCCTTCACATCCACTCAGGACAAGTGTATTTTTCTTAAATTAATTTTTCAGCAGTCGGTTCCTCAGGCATCTTGGAGCCCACCCAGATGCCTCCATGGTGACCAGATTGATAGAGAGCATCTCAGGTCATCTTTCCCCTTTTTCCCTGGTTTGGGCCTCTTGGTGGGGGTTTCCAGAGTTGGAGAGGGGCATAAAGCCAGTCTGTCCATGTGCCCTATGCTCTCCAGTCACCCAACCCTGGGTCCCAGGATTATGCAGCTCATTTCCCCTCCCCTACCAAGGGTAGACCCAACCTTCCTATTCACAACAGCACCGACTTTCAGCCTGAATCCTCGGCTTAATGTGTAGTTGCATTCAGGAGATGTAATCCAGAGGCATTTGACTGTCTCTGGTTACTCTGTGACACTGAGGTAACCCCATTCTGCCTAAATGGAGCTCCTTTTGGGAATCACACACACACTCACTCACTCACTCACTCTCTGCATTTTTCAACAGTGCAGTACCAAGATCAGAGTTACTCAGAAATGAATCAGGAAAATGCCGGAGCAGACATTCCTGATAGTGCCTGTATTTCATTGGTATCACAGACCAAATCTTGACAGTGCAGGTCAGGATGTACTGTTTGAGTTCCGTGACTATTTCAAGGAACTATAAAGTGTTTTTTATTCGAATGATCAGGGCGTTTTTTTTAGCATCATCATCAATCGTATTTATTGAGCGCTTACTATGTGCAGAGCACTGTACTAAGCGCTTGGGAAGTACAAATTGGCAACATATAGAGACAGTCCCTACCCAACAGTGGGCTCACAGTCTAAAAGACTGTGCATCAATCTAGACACAATTACCGGATGAAAAACAGTTGTCCTTTGCTTTCAGTCCCGGTGTCTTTTCCCTTTCAGTGAGCTGCGAGTTCTAATATAGCGAAAAGTCCGTTTTCCCAGAGGAGTCAAATGCGTAACGAACGAATTGTGCAAGTCACTAAGCGTTCCTCTTTCCAGAGCGGGCTTTGGTGGCAGAGTGGGGTTGCCGCTGAGAAGTTGAGAATTGATACTGCCTTCACCCTGCTGTTATCCTAGGGCCAGTGATGTCAAAAAGATTTTTGAATCAGGCGGAGGGTGATAGGGGATAGTTTAGGAACAGCCAGGTTAGACTAGAGAAAGCACTGAAACTCTTCATTGTGCATATCCAGCAACTGGAGACAGGTGAGATTTCTCGTCCTATCTTGTTCCGTCAAGTGGTTTACCTGGACCAAAATCGGGGACTCCCTTCTTGAGCCAGGGCCCGATGTTGCGGTTACAGGTGGTGATCAATTGTGAATTCTACCATTTTCTTGCTTTATGAAGAAGACTGAAGAAGACTGAGCCTCCTTTTTCCTCTCCTCCTCCCCATCCTCCCCGCCCTACCTCCTTCCCCTCCCCACAGAACTTGTATATATGTTTGTACAGATTTATTACTCTATTTTTGTATTTATTTTACTTGTACATATCTATTCTATTTATTTTATTTTGTTAATATGTTTGGTTTTGTTCTCTGTCTCCCCCTTCTAGACTGTGAGCCCACTGTTGGGTAGGGACTGTCTCTATATGTTGCCAACTTGGACTTCCCAAGCACTTAGTAAAGTGCTCTGCACACAGTAAGTGCTCAATAAATATGATTGATTGATTGATTACTCTGTTTTACTTGTACATATTTACTATTCGATTTATTTTTGTTAATGATGTGCATCTAGCTTCTGTTTAACCTTCATCATCAATCGTATTTATTGAGCGCTTACTATGTGCAGAGCACTGTACTAAGCGCTTGGGAAGTACAAATTGGCAACATAACCTGGTAACCTGATGACTTGACACCTGTCCACGTTTTGTTTTGTTGTCTGTCTCCCCGTTCTAGACTGTGAACCCGTTGTTGGGTAGGGACCGTCTCTATATGTTGCCAACTTGTACTTCCCAAGCGCTTAGTACGGTGCTGTACACACAGTAAGCGCTCGATAAATACGATCGAGTGAATGAATGAAAGATCTGCTTGTCATCTCTCAGGGTTAATGGTCAGGAAAAATGGGTTAATGTGGATGAGTGGAAGCATTACGCTGATGGATTGACTAATTGATTGGTACCTCACGACCAAAAGAAAATTCGGCTCTCGGTGCTGAGGATGTAGATATTATGACTTATTTTTGCTTTTGATAGGTTCAAGTGGTGCGGCTCTAGCAATGACTCAACTTTTGGGAAAGCAGCTCTTTTTAGTCAAGAGGCTGTTATCTCAGGATTGCCAGGAAAATGGATCTCATGCATCTTTGGATGTTTTTCCCTTCCAGAAAAAGATTTACAAGTACAAGAAGGTGCTGAGCCACCCCAGCCGCTGGGAAGTTGTCTTGAAAGAGATTCGGACGCTGGTGGACATGGCTCTGACCTCTCCCCTCCAGGACGATTCCATCCATCAGGCGCCTCTGGAGATTGTCTCGAAACTGCTTTCTGAGGTAAGGTGAGGCAGAAGGGGAGGGGGGGCCGCATTGGCAGCGAGAAGCACCGTTTCGACTTATTCCTGTAGTCCCGCTTTAGCCTCCGTTGAGCTCTCCTGGTGAATTAAAATGAGAATTAGAACTGTACAGTGGCCACATTTCCATGGGAGCCTGGAGATCTGAATTCCTTTTCCTTCACTGACAGAGAACGATTAAGCGATCCTGGGTTCGGGTTTCCCCCTCACCAGTGTAGCTGAAATGTCCATCCCCCACTACCAGCTGCTTGGGGCAAGCAGCGTGGCTCAGTGGAAAGAGCGAGGGCTTGGGAGTCAGAGGTCATGGGTTCAAATCCTGGCTCCGCCACTTAGCTGTGTGACCTTGGGCAAGCCACTTAACTTCTCTGTGCCTCAGTTACCCAGGTTGTCCCAGGTGGGGTTCACAGTCTACATGGCTCAGCGGAAAGAGCCCGGGCTTTGGAGTCAGCGGTCATGAGTTTGAATCCCGGCTCCGCCACATGTCTGCTGTGTGACCTTAAGCAGGTCACTTCACTTCTCTGGGCCTCAGTTCCCTCATCTGTAAAATGGGGATTAGGACTGTGAGCCCCACGAGGGACAACCTGATCACCTTGTAACCACCTCAGCGCTTCGAACAGTGCTTTGCACATAGTAAGCGCTTAATAAGTGCCATTATTATTATTATTACCTCATCTGTAAAATGGGGATTAAGACTGTGAGCCCCAAGTGGGACAACCTGATCACCTTGTAGCCCCCCAAGTGCTTAGAACAGTGCTTTGCACATAGTAAGCGCTTAACAAATACCACCATTATTGTTATTATTACCAACAGCCAAGGGAGCGGTGAACCAAGGGTGGGTACCACCTGGGGAGCAGCTAGCAATCAGACAGACCTCCTTGCTAGTCAATGACCACCTAGAAGCACAGCCGAATATTTTCCAGCCCAGCTGTGCTGAATCCTCATAAGGGAATCAATCAATCAATTGTATTTATTGAGCACTTACTGTGTGCAGAGCACTGTACTAAGCACTTGGGAAGTCCAAGTTGGCAACATATAGAGACAGTCCCTACCCAACAGTGGGCTCACAGTCTAAGCCCCCTCCTTTAGTACCACACACGCAGCTGTTCCCATTTGCCCTGTGATGATGCAAGGATCCATGCACTTCGTTTTCCTATCTCCCCAACCACACATTAATGGATAGATAATTGGAAAGGTTTGTTGGCCAATAAAAGACACAAATTTGGAAAGGCCGGCGGAGGCAAAGAGGAGACAGGTGTCATCGCTGCATCTCTCCCTGCCCTACTGCCTGGGTAGTGTGGGGAAGAAAGTAAACAGAATTGGAGCAGGTACTGCTTGCTCGGGAAAGGGCTGCTATGATTAATACTACTACTACTAATAATGGCATTTATTAAGTGCTTACTATGTGCAAAGAACTGTTCTAAGTGCTGGGGAGGTTACAGGGTGATCAGGTTGTCCCACGGGGGGCTCCCAGTCTTCATCCCCGTTTTACAGCTGAGGTAACTGAGGCCCAGAGAAGTGAAGTGACTTGCCCAAAGTCACACAGCTGACAACTGGCAGAGCCGGGATTCGAACCCATGAACTCTGACTCCAAAGCCCGGGCTCTTTCCACTGAGCCACGCCGATTCCAGTTTTCGAGTTACTACCCACCCTAATGACTGTTTGCTGGCTTGAAACCCTGGTCTTAAAAAACTGATGTAGGTCTCAGGCTGCTTAAATCCATTTTGTAAAAAACAATCTCCTCAGAAAGTGCTGACTGAGGCTTAGGTCCTCACGTGCGAATTATCTGGGTAATTTAGTTCACTTTGCAATGGTCTGGAATGTGTATTTTGGCAAGTGTTTATTTTGGCCTGACGTACGGTGTATTTTTAGATCAGAATTAGCCAGATAATTGAGCAGGGGAGGCCTAGCCATAGATTTAAAGCATTGCTCTGCACTCTGACAGCAAGAGCTCTTCTCTAGCCAACCAGAAATACCGGCTCCCGTTTCCATAGCACATGGCTTATTTTTACCAGTTGGGTTAGAAAAATAAATGTCCAGCTCAGTTTTCGCCTCTGTGCTGGGACACGTGCTTCCTTGACCCAGAAGAGAGAAAAAGCTACCTTCCCCTTCCCCTGGTGCATTAAAGTCGAGCGAAGGCGGGGGGAGAGTAAGCTCACCTCACCGATGAGCCCCCCACCCGTCTTCCAGTTGTCCTGACTGTCACAAATCAATCAATCAATCGTATTTATTGAGCGCTTATGGTGTGCAAAGCACTGTACTAAGCGCTTAATAGGGCTGTCCCATTGCAATAAGGTTGATGGGGAGATTGGCCTCAGAGACCAGTCAATCAGTGGTATTTTTTCCGTGCTTATCGTGTGCAGGATGTTGTTTTAAGTTCTTGGGAACGTACCTCATAGCAGAGTTGGTAGACTGTCCCTGCCCTCAAGGAGCTATCTTCTCCCCCATCATTCATTCATTCATTCGCATTTATTGAGCGCTTACTGTGTGCAGAGCACTGTACTAAGCGCTTGGGAAGTACAAGTCGGCAACACATAGGGACAGTCCCTACCCAACAACGGGCTCACAGGCTAGAAGAGGGAGGCAGACAACAAAACACTTACGAGAGCGCTCAGTAAATAGGACGATTTGACGGATTTATGAAAGCGTTCAGTAAATAGGCTGATTTTAGGGATTTACGAGACCGCTCAGTCAATGGGCTGATGTTAAAAAGTTACGAAAGTGCTCAGTCATTACGGTTTTAGGGATTTACGAGCGCTCAGTAAATAGGACGATTTGACAGATTTCTGAAAGCGGTCAGTAAACAGGAGGATCTTACGGATTTAGGCGCGCTCAGTAAATAGCTGACTTTACAGATTTATGAAAGCGCTCAGGAAATAGGCTGATTTTAAGGAGTTCAGTCATGGCGATTTCTCGGCGCTTACAACAATGCTCAGCACCTAGTAAGCGTTTAGCAAATACCACCATTGACAAATTGCCGAAAGCGCTCAGTAAATAGGAGGATCTGTCAGATCCCCCATCACCCCCCAGCTCCTTCTCCTTCAGCATCCCCCCAATCCAGGTGGCTTAGCCTAGCCCCATCCAGAGCATGGAGGTGAAATACTTCTTCCCTCCACTCTGCCCATGCCTAAACCCACGTTGACCCTGTCTGGGCATGGTTGGATGAGCCTGTGTTGGAGTCGGGGAGAAGGAAGAGTCAGGTGAATTTTGACTCCGCAGGCCATAGAAACTCAGATTAAACGGGAAGCAAGCAAGAGCTACTCTACCTCCAGATTCCAGGGCCTCATCAGAGGGCGGAGGGACAGCAAGATTGTCGGAGACGCATACCAAAGTGGTCAGCAACCTAATGTCTCTCCTGCCCCTTTCTTTTTCCCGCACGCCTCTCCTGGGCAGAGCGCTCCTTTGAGGGACAGTAGAACTAGTACCGAGGCTATCACACCCAGTTGTGGTCTTGGGATCTGGGAACGGGAAGCACGGATTGCATTTAGAGAAGCAGCGTGGCTCAGTGGAAAAAGCCTGGGCTTTGGAGTCGGGGTTCATGGGTTCAAATCCCCACTCTGCCAATTGTCAGCTGTGTGACTTTGGGCAAGCCACTTAACTTCTCTGTGCCTCAGTTCCCTCATCTGTAAAATGAGGATTAAGACTGGGACAACCTGATCTCCTTGTAACCTACCCAGTGCTTGGAACAGTGCTTTGCACATAGTAAGTGCTTAATAAATGTCATTATTATTATTATTTTGGTGCCCCTCCATCCCGCCTATCTCCCGGAGCTCCTCACCCATCCTGCCGGGTTGCTGGGCACCCCCAGAACCAGACTGACCCACCCCTGCCCGTCCCCAACCTAGGATCATAAGGTCTTCCCTCTCACCGACCCTTCTGTATTCCTTACAGTACTCTGGGCAGATTCCTGGTAGCCAGGAGAGGGGACCGGCAGTCACGAAGAGAACCGGGTGGTAAATTCAGAAAAGGAATCTGTGGACCGAACGGAAACTTCAGTCGATCCTAAAGTCAGACAGGAAGGCAAACGCAGCATAGGTCATTAGTGCCCACCCTCTCTAAACTTTCAAACCCCTCACTGGATGGAACAAACCCCATATTTACCCAAGCACTGGATCGACGATGGCCATAAAGACGTGACTTTTAGCCCTCATAGGCCTTCCCGCTGCTTCTGGTATCATCAGAGCCCACTCCCTCTGCCGCCAAGGTGGCCATCACAGGCAGACAAGACACAACAGGGCCCCCCGAGAGCGAGAGGGCCCGCCGCACACCGAGCTCTACTGTCTGATAGGTGAAGGAGATCCGTGTCGAGATAACTAGTGAAGACCAAAATCCCTGCCCACAAAAACCCCAAACCCTCCACTTGCACAGACTTCAGAGGTGAGGAGAAAGAGTCGAACGTCGTACAGTGGTCGTCACGGGCCGGGGGGACATTCCCCGGGAAAGCAAGAAGGCGGCTTCAGGTGAAGCGCGAGGTGTGGGGGCCCAGAGGCCCCCCGCAGTGCTCAGGTTGTGGGGCTCTGGGGGGCTGAGAAAGGAAGTTGGGGAGATGTTCAGGGCTTCTGAGAAAGGAAGCTGGGGAGAGGAAAGGGGTGGGGGACTTCCTAAAGGGTAGGAGGATGGAAGACAGCGTCAAGAGCACCACTGCCTGTGGAGAAAAAAAACAAAACCCTCAAGTGGTACTTTTTCTTTCTTTCTGAGGTTAGCCGGAGGGTGCGCGGGCGGCTTCTAAAGTGTTCCGCGGATCTCGCGCCCCGCATTGAGCTCTGAGTCCTGAAGAGAACTGAGCCTCCAGTTCCTGTCCCACCTTTCTCACCATTTCCAGGATGTGGTGGGTCCGGGTGTTTCCAACTCAAACATGTTATCCTTCACCTGTTTATCTCTTTTCCACTTTGATCCCTTAGAACACCAACCTGACCACTCAAGAGCATGAAAACATCATTGTGGTGAGTGGAAACTTCTCCCCTGGATCTTGGACCATAGTTGGGTGGCCGGGGCTGGGGTGGCAAGGAGGAAACAAGCGTGGGATCCGTTGGGCTGTTCCTTTAGCTTTGTGGGGTCACTGACCCAATTTTTTCCCCACTGCTATTTGAAAATCGCTGATTTCAGAGCATCTTTTGGTTTTTTCTAGTAGGTGGGCTACCAGTCTCCAAGATTCATGAAAAATGTACACCCAACATTATCTCCTTACAGATTCTACTTTGGGGAATATGACTGAGAGGCAAGAAAAGTCATTGGCTTTCTAGACTGTGAGCCCGCCGTCGGGTAGGAACTGTCTCTATATGTTGCCAACTTGTACTTCCCAAGCGCTTAGTACAGTGCTCTGCACACAGTAAGCGCTCAATAAATATGATTGAATGAATTGGCTTTTGAGAAAGAAAGTCTGTTTGACTCTAACCACATTTGCTGAGGGGAAGAATGACTCTTCTTCCCCAACTCTTCTCAACAGCAATTCCAGAAATTCTCATGAATTCACTAATATCATTAAGCATAACCTATGCTAATTTCCAGGATTTTAAATTCACTTTCTCATACTCCAGAACCAGAATGTCCTCCTGGGTTCCGGAATTGGTGATTTTGCGCTTTGAAATGTCCCTGTCACCAAGCGAGAGAAATGACCCTTTAAAGACCTTTGCCCTAAAATGGTGGTTTACACTAGAACGTAATCTTATAGGCCAAGACCCAAGCGCTGGATGCCCTGAGCCCCTGTAGAAGCCTTGTGGGCAAAGTAAGCGCTCAATAAATACGATTGAATGAATATATACACATATATATATGTATATATGTTTGTACATACTTATTACTCTATTTATTTATTTATTTATTTTACGTGTACATATCTATTCTATTTATTTTATTTTATTTTGTTAGTATGTTTGGTTTTGTTCTCTGTCTCCCCCTTTTAGACTGTGAGCCCACTGTTGGGTAGGGACTGTCTCTATATGTTGCCAATTTGTACTTCCCAAGAGCTTAGTACAGTGCTCTGCACATAGTAAGCGCTCAATAAATACGATTGATGATGATGATGATGATGATGAATGAATGAATTCCCGTAACCTTCATGTGCTCAGGACTTCCCTCTTCTCCATCCTCATCTCAGAAAAGGTGCCTTCCTGGGGCATCTAAGGGCTCTTTTTTTCTTGTTTTTATGGTATTTATTAAGCGCTTACCAAGTGCCAGGCACTGTTTTAAGTGCTGGGCTAAATACAACATAATAAGGTTGGACACAGTCCCTGTCCCACACGGGGCCCACAGTCTTAATCCCCATTTTACAGATGAGGTAGCTGAAGCGTAGAGAAATTAAGTGACTTGACTGAGGTCACACAGGGGACAAGTGGCAGAACCGGGATTAGAACCCAGACCCTTCTGGTGCCCAAGCCCGTGCTCTAACCACTAGGCAATGCTGCCTGGGTCTTGGTCCCTCCTCCTTCTGTAGAACTGAATGAATGAATGAATGAATGAATGAATGAATTCCTGTAACCTTCCTGTGCTCAGGACTTCTCTGTTCTCCATCCTCATCTCAGAAAAGGTGCCTTCCTGGGGCATCTAAGGACTCTTTTTTTCTTGTTTTTATGGTATTTATTAAGCGCTTACCAAGTGCCAGGCACTGTTTTTATGGTATGGATCTTGGCCAGATCCACACTCCATCACCAGTTCACTTTTCCATGAAGGAAAGGAGGCAGGCAACAACGACCACCAATCCCCACCAGAAAAATACCCACCCCACGGTCCTCCTCCCTCGTTTTTCTCTCCCACTAGCCAGGGAAAAAATATTGAAGACCAGCAATATCCTCTCTCTGTGCAAACGCTAGCCCTGTTGAGCTTATTAGGAAATCTTAGTCTTGAAAGGAGAAATATTCACAGGAAGATGGTAGGACTGGGCCCAGTTAAAAATGATTTTTCTTGCCGCGTGACTTAGTGAAAGGAGCAGAGGACTGGGAGTCAGGAGTACTGAGTTCTATTCCCAGCTCTGTCGCTTGCTGTGTGACTTTGGGCAAGTCACTTCACTTCTCTGTGCCCCAATTCCATAATCCATAAAATGGGGATAAAATATCTGTTCTCTCTCCCTCCTACACTGCGTGCTCTGTGCGGAACAGGGATTGGGTCCCATCTGATTTCCTTGAATCTATTCCAGGGTCGAGTACAGTGCTTGGCGTGTAATTATCATCATTTGCGTGGCTCAGTGGAAAGAGCGTGGGCTTTGGAGTCAGAGGTCATGGGTTCAAATCCCAGCTCCGCCAATTGTCAGCTGTGTGACTTTGGGCAAGTCACTTCACTTCTCTGGGCCTCAGTTCCCTCATTTGTAAAATGGGGATGAAGACTGTGAGTCCCCCCGTGGGACAACCAGATCACTTTGTAACCTCCCCAGCCCTTAGAACAGTGCTTTGCACATAGTAAGCACTTAACAAATGCCATTATTATTAATAATGATAATAGTCTGGTAAATGCTTAATTTGTGCCAAGCACTGTACTAGGCACCGGGAGAGACCTAAGATAATCAAGTTGGATGTGGCCAACTTGTACTTCCCATGCGTTTAGTACAGTGCGCTGCATACAGTAAGCGCTCAATCAATACGATTGAGTGAATGAAGTTGGACACAGTCCCTTCCCCACCCATTTAATAAGTATCATCATGTAGAGGATTTTCCAGCGAATGTTTAAGAAGTGATGATACAAAATATTTTTCCCAGGGGAAAAGTGAGGCATTTTTACCCCACCAAATCAGTCCCCTTAAAAAGGTTAGGACTCTGTTTCAATTTATCCCTCGCATAGTGTATCCACTCATTGTGTCTACTTCACAGTCATAGGAGGCTAGGAGTAGGAAAGAAGGATGTGATAGAGAGGGGAGATTAAAAGCTAGCCTTGGGAGCTACGAGACTTAATGCCGAAAAAGCTCACTCCCCGTTAGTTTTTCCCCTGCCTTGGTCCTGCGGGTGCCTTAAGCTTTACACTGGGAAAGCCCACAGGACTCAACCTGTACGGAGATCCATTGTTCCAGTGCTAGCAGAACATGGACAATGGAAGCAGGAATTGCCTCCAGTGGCAGGTGTGACCTCTTAATGTGTTTACCAGGTTGCCTAGCAATGGGGAAATGAGGATGATTTGAACTCCGGGAAAGTTGGACAGTTGTTCTTGACGACTGGTGATACTGAGCCCCCTTCGGAACACGAGTATCGTGGGGGTCATTGTTTCAGAGAGGAGATGGAAGGGAAGCAGCGATTCCCAACAAACAAGACCGGGGTTTGTGCTCCCAAGGGCATCTGAAAATGAGATCATTTGCGGAATTAGAACGTTCAACTGGATTCTTTGGGGGCCCTTTGGTATTTACTTTTGGGTGTGTTTTTCTTTCTTCCACTCTTAAAGCTTAATCATTGCCACTAAAATGTTCCATATTTGTTAACGTGGAACAAAAAATGTGGTTTTTGTTTAAGCTCTATCAATCAATCAATCGTATTTATTGAGCGCTTACTGTTTGCAGAGCACTGTACTAAGCGCTTGGGAAGTACAGGTTGGCAACATATAGAGACGGTCCCTACCCAACAGTGGGCTCACAGTCTAGAAACTCTATAGTCAAGCACTGGGGTAAATACAAGATAATCCCTATCCCACATGGGGCTTGCAGTCAGAGGGAGGGAAAACAAGTATTGAAACTGTATTTAACAGATGAGGAAACAGAGGCACAGAGAAATGAAGTGACTTGCCCAAGGTCACACAGCAGGCAAGTGGCAGAGCCTGGATTAAAACCCGGTTCATCCGTCTCCTAGGCTCCTACCGTTAGGCAATTCCGCTTCTCTAAATGTGTTTTAGTGAATTGGAAGATGGGCAGGGGTCACGATTGTCCTACTTGTCTTCCCGCTCGTTAGGCAATTCTGCTTCTCGAAATGTGTTTAGTGAATTAAAAGATGGGCAGGGGTCATGATTGTCCCACTTGCCTTCCCGCTGCTTTCGGGCAGGGCCGCTCAAAACGGCCCAGGCAAATGAGAGTGCTTCCTCTTTATAAAGATTTTTAGACTGAGAAGTTCCGCACCCTTCTCACGGTAACTACTTCATCCGTTACCTTGAAGCCATTACTTTCTTACCCACGGTCCTGAAAAGAAAGATGAAAGATGAAAAGGAGAAGTAGCCTTAGAGAGTGTAACAGATCAGTGCTTTTGAAAGGCCCCTGTCAGGTTTGTAGCTGCCTCCATACTTAGACCATCAACCTATGTGGGAAAGGGACTCTCCATCCCCCCCTCTTTACCTCCTTCCCTTCCCCACAGCACCTGTATATATGTATATATGTTTGCACGTATTTATTACTCTATTTATTTATTTATTTATTTTACTTGTACGTATGTATCCTATTTATTTTATTTTGTTAATATGTTCTGTTTTGTTCTCTGTCTTCCCCTTCTAGACTGTGAGCCCACTGTTGGGTAGGGACCGGCTCTATATCTTGCCAACTTGGACTTCCCAAGCGCTTAGTACAGTGCCCTGCACACAGTAAGCGCTCAATAAATACGATTGATTGATTGATTGATTAGTCTGTGTTTCCCATTGTGGGCACGGAATGTGTCTACCAACTCTGTTATACTGTTATATTGTATTATTTTATTGAGAAGCAGCATGGCCTACTGGATAGTACACGGTCTCGGGAGTCAGAAGGACCTGGGTTCTAATCCTCGCTCTGCACTTGTCTGCTGTGTGTCCTTGGGCAAGTCATTTCACTTCCCTGGGCCTCAGTTCCCTCAACTGTAAAATGGGGATTAAGACTGCAAGCCCTAGGTGAGACAGGGACTGTGTCCAACCCGTCTATCTTGTATCTACCCCAGCGCTAAGAGCAGTGCCTGGAATATAGTAACTGCTTAACAAATACCACAATTATAATTATTACTCTCCCAAGTGCCTCCATATAGTAAGCGTTCAATAAGCATGATTGATACAGTTCATTGATTGCCAGCTGAAAGGCGTTTCTTCATTCTTTTTCAGGCGATCGCTCCTCTTCTGGAAAATAATCATCCTCCACCAGACCTGTGTGAATTTTTCTGCAAGGTACCGTGAAAAAGATCCAGCATCTCAAATCTCCCTGATGTTTCTGAAAACTCTTATCCCCGAAACGGTCTATTGGATTCAGGTTAACGGTTACAACAGGGCTTAGGTCTGCTCAGATGCATAGGCTTTGTTCGTAATTGTTGAGGCCAATTCATCGGGGAGCCAGGGTGAGTTTATAGGTTGGCACGGGGGTGGAGAATCACTCACCACGAGGCAGGATAGAGCATCTATGCGGTAGGGCCACTCTGTTCACACATAGCCCCAGTGTGGAGTCCTCACCGTATAGCCATGGTCAGTGCTCGACCAGTTTAGACAATAAACCTAGCCAAACCAGAAAGTCAGGGTTGGGAGGAGTGGGGTTGAAGGGAGGCTTCTCTCCCCCTCGGGACCTGGTGGGGTTGGGATTCCCCAGGTGCAAAGGAAAAAACTGAGCTGATTGAAAACACTTTCTATTGAGGGTTTTCATTTCTGCGTTTTAAAGCCCAGCAAAATCCTTACTGCTGCCTGGCATTACGCTCTGCCAAGCATACATTCAGGGGCACTAGTCAGGGTTCACATTTCTGGGGACCCATTGGAGCACGGTTCAGTAATTCACAATTCACTGTCGCCGGCACTGCTCTGCCGCCATATTGATGTGCGCAATTTAGAAGAGCAAATTGGTAAGAGAACAGCCATTCTTTGCAGTCTGGGTCTAGACTGTGAGCCCACTGTTGGGTAGGCACTGTCTCTATATGTTGCCAACTTGTACTTCCCAAGCACTTAGTACAGTGCTCTGCACACAGTAAGCGCTCAATAAATGCGATTGATTGATTGACTGGGAGAGGAAGGTCCTGTATTCATTCATTCATTCATTCATTCAATCGTATTTATTGAGTGCTTACTATGTGCAGAGCACTGTACTAAGCGCTTGGGAAGTACAAATTGGCAACATATAGAGACAGTCCCTACCCAACAATGGGCTCACATTCATTCATTCATTCAATCGTATTTATAGAGCGCTTACTATGTGCAGAGCACTCTACTAAGCGCTTGGGAAGTACAAATTGGCAACATACAGAGACGGTCCCTACCCAACAATGGGCTCACAGTCTAGAAGGGGGAGATGGACGACAAAACAGAACAAGTAGACAGGTGTCAATACCATCATTTTTTAAATTTAATTATTATTTTTATTTTTTAAATTATTTTTATTTTTATTATTATTTATTTTTCTTGTACATATTTATTCTATCTATTTTATTCTGTTAATATATTTTGTTTCGTTCTCTGTCTCCCCCTTCTAGACTCTGAGCCCACTGTTGGGTAGGGACCGTCTCTGTATGTTGCCAAATTGTGCTTCCCAAGCGCTAGGTACAGTGCTCTGCACACAGTAAGCGTTCAATAAATACGACTGAATGAATGAATCAAAATAAATAGAATTAGAGCTATATACACATCACTAATAAAATGAATAGAGTAATACATATGTACAAATATACACAATATACAAATATTCCCTCCTGCAGCACTGCAGAGAGCGGCCTCGGTCCATGGTGGTTATAGAAGTGTTCACCCCGGTGGTGCAGAGAATCCTCAAACACAACATGGTAAGTGCTTCCTAGACCCTATCGCCCCAACATCCTTGGGAATGCTCTCGCACCTTGACTGGACCCTCCCGGAAAATGGTCTGTGCCTGTGCTCTGGTGGGGAGCAGCTGTATGGAAACTGGAAGGCAGGTTGGCGGGGCAGAACCCCCTGATCCGCTCTCCGACTCTTCTCGTCCCGCTGCACCCTTGCACGCCTCCTTCCACACCCCAGCGGAGCACAGGAACTCAACTCACACCCGGCGAGTTGTGCAAGTCTCAGGACGCCTTTGCGGGGGCTGTGAGGGTCCCACGGGGTTCAACCTCTGGCCGCTGCGACTGCACTAAAGCCAACTGTCCCCCTGAAGTTTCCCACTGCTGGAGGTGGGAGCATCCAATATTGAGGTTGGGGACGACCACGTGAGCGGCTGCGGGGACCGACAGGGGAGGTTTGTAAAATAAATACGATTTTCACCGAGACTGGGCTACCCAAGCAGCCTCTGGGAAGCCCGTATTTGGATCGAGAATTTAATTACCTCTTTGGCGTGCTACCGTGCAGAGAAGAAAGAAGGGCAGGTGTTCATTTTCCCCCTAACTCTCCTCATCTCTGCAGAAGGGCAAAGCGGGCTGCCGTAACCCAACGGAGGGATGTCGGCAGCATTACTCTGGGCTCTCCTTCCTGCCCGTTGCTGGCCGTTGCATCCATTCGTGGCCAGGGTGCTGCCCAGGGGCAGACTAACAGCTGGGCAGCTGGTGCCCACTGGCAGCAAACCGGCCATCAACTTGGCATCCTCTCCCCCTCCTCCACCACTCGCCTCAGACTCCACCTGACTGTGGCCCCAAGAGTCGGGGTGTTGCAGGGCATGCGGTTCTGAGTTCGGGTTGATTCTCCACTTCCTAAGGAGGGTGAGGATGTGGAGAGGGGAGCTTGCTTTCTTGGCTGGAGTCCCCAAACAGTTGTGGCAGGGTTTGGGGGAGCCATAAGGGGCGAGGTGGACTCACCGGTCTTATTATTATTGTCATTAAATGGCTGAAGGCTCACATTGTGGTCCCCAATTAACAGAAAATACATCCCTCTTCTAGGGACTCCTATGCCTTAGAGGGCCGGAATTAGAAACCATCATTCATTCTGAACTTTTATTGGCTCACAGATGAGAAAACGGGAATAACCGCGGAGCCTCGGGATTCCCATCCAAACCTTAAAGGGTTAGATTCAGGCAGCAAATTAGATCGTAAGCTTCTCGAGGACAAGTGACAGTCTCATCTTCTTGGTGGCTCTCCACAATACACCCCAGCAGAGGACAGTGAGCAATAGGGGGAGTTCAGAAAATACCAGGGAAGAAAACATGCTGTTTGAAAGAGGACCAGGAGTCGGAGTTGGCGGGGGCAACGTCTGACGTTTTGAGGGTCTTTTGTGTAAAAACAATGGGCTCATCCTCTGCACATCCTTTCCCGGGGCCTTGCTTCTCAAAACAGCTTTTTAGTAAATGGATTGTTGGAATCTCCTTTTAAGGGAATAGGATGAGACCAGTGAGTCTTGGAGTCCTGAGATTGTGAGTTGCTATTGCTTCGTTTATTTGGTCAGGGACGAGAGGGAAAATATTGTAGTTATCCTGCTTCCCGTCTTGCACTGACATGGAACAAATCTGTGCTTTGGCAGGAGTTCTCTTAGGAAGTGTCTCAAGAGGTTCAATTCCCAGACACTGCCTTTTTTTTTTTTTTAAATGGTATTTGTTAAGCGCTTACTCTGTGCCAGGCACTGTACTAAGCACTGGGATAGACACAGGATAATCTCGTTGGATACGGTCCATGTCCCACATTCATTCAATTGTATTTATTGAGCGCTTACTGTGTGCAGAGCACTGTACTGAGCGCTTAATGGGGCTCAGTCTTAATCCCCATGTGTAACAGACACGAGAAGTGACACGATTTGCCCAGTGTCACACAGCAGACGAGTGGCGGAGCCGGGATTAAAACCTAGATCCGTCTGACTCCTGGGCTTGTTCTCTATTCATTAGGCCACACTGCTTCCTTGCCCAGGCCAGTAGAGTAGCTTGTGTCCTTGTTCAGTGAAAGACACCTTTTCCAGTGGATCACCCGTGAGCTACTGACCGTGGCTCATCCCAATTAATCAATAGTATTTATTGAGCCCCTTCTATGTGCAGAGCACTGTACTCAGTCCTGGGAAAGTGCTATGTGGTAGAATCGGTAGCTATGAGTCCTGCCCCGAAGGAGCTTACGATTTAGTGGGACTTGCTTGATGCTTGTGGTTTCTGCAGCTTGTCTCCCGCCCTGTGGCGTTTTCAGAACCCCGCATTCCAGGGCCTCCCACCCCATCTCTCTCCAGGCACAGATTCAGTTCCAAATAGTCCTTGGTGACCAATAAAATCCTCTCTGAACGGTATTTTGGGATTTCTGACTTATAAAACCTCTAAATTCAGATAAGGGTTGCATTCTAAATATACGATGTCCCGCTTGACTTTGGAAAGTTTCCCCCAGATCGGGCACGTTTGCAGTACTCAGCCTTGGCAGACAGAAATTCAGCATACTTGCCGTCTAACTCAAGAATTTCCAGGGTCTGATGGATCTGTCCGTGCTCTTTATTTCACCCTGGGGATTGCCATTTGCTGAATAATTGCTTCGGTTTAAAAAGAAGAAAAATTGCTGGGAGTGAAGCTGCTCCATTCCGGAGGGCAGTATAATTTAATTTCACTATTGGTTTCTGCTAAGTCTAGCCTGCCTGACTACTGAACACTTTCTTAGACTCATTGTGGTAGAAGGGAGCTTGAGAGATCATTTAGCCCATCCCCTGCCAGGTCAGAACCATCCCTAAACTCACTGCCGGGAAATTGCCCTTTAAATCTCAGCTAAATCCCTCATGCTGCCACTTAATCACATCTCATCTCGAGCTGTTTCTCCATGGAGTTGGAGGAGAACCAGTAATCATATTCCTTGATAGAAACTTGCAAAGACCAAAGAGAGCCAGTAATCGTAACTGATATGGCTCTGAAGGGAGTTTGGAGGAAAGGAAGTTTGGTTAGCTGGGTCCAGCCTGATTATCTTGTATCAGCGCTTAGTACAGTGGTTGGCAGATCCAAGCAGTTAACACGTAGTAAGCACTTAGCTCACAGTATTTTTATTGTAATACGATCAGAGTTGTATTTGGCCATCTCAGACAGATCTTTGTGATCAGAATTTGGGTCAGGCGCCAGAGGGGATATACAAATCATCTAAGCTGTTGTTTGGGGACTTAAATCATCATCATCATCATCAATCGTATTTATTGAGCGCTTACTGTGTGCAGAGCACTGTACTAAGCGCTTGGGAAGCCCAAGTTGGCAACATCTAGAGACAGTCCCTACCCAACAGTGGCTCACAGTCTAAAAGGGGGAGACAGAGAACAAAACCAAACATACCAACAAAATAAAATAGAATAGATATGTAATAAAATAAATAGAATAGATAGAATAGATACTAAGCACTTAAGAAGGTAGAGCCAAAATTAGGTAGCCATTTACCCCTGAAAACTTTTCCCTACTGCAAAATTCCCGAGAGAGCCAGAGAGGAATCTGGGATTTCATTTGAGAACCCGTGCTCCCGACGCAGCAGTGAAGCAACCCACCAATAAATGGTATTTATTGAGTGCTCACTGTTTGCAGAGCACTGTATTAAGCTCTTGGGAGAGCATAGTATACAAATCATCATAATCATAGCTTACAAATCATCTAAGCTGTTGTTTGGGGACTTAAATGAATGCCTTTGATTATTTGGGAAGGCTGAGATGAAGTCATCTCTCAACCTTCTCTTCTGTGGGGTAAATCACCCCAGTTCCTTATAGGTTTGATTTTTCAACCCTTTAAAAACCTTTTTGACACTCCACCAAGGCCTCCAAATTCTCTTCATCACTCGCTATACAAAAGACTCTCTTGCTTCTTCTCTCCGGGAGGACACCGATACATCTATTCTAGGTTAAGCCTTGAAATCGGGAGCCTGTCGGTGAATTCTTAGTGTCAGCTCCTCCTTTCTGGACAGATGTGCAGCTAGGAATTGTGTCTACCAGCTCTATTGTATTGCACTTCTCCAGGTGCTTAGTACAGTGCTCTGCATGCAGTAAGTGGTTAGTGAATACCATTGACTGATAGACTGCTTGGAATTGTGAATGTGGCAACGCAAGGCAGAATCCTCCCCACTGCGCTCCGTAAAATGCTGCTATTTCCCTCCCGCCGAATGGAACTGGTCCTCCCATCTTGTGTCCCCTGCTCTCAGGTTGTCTAAAGGGGTGTAGTTTTGAACCTGGCCGGGCCCACATGGAACCCCTCTGGTCTGCAGCCACCCAGGGAGGATAATAATAATACTAATAATGATGGCATTTGTTAAGTGATTACTATGTGCAGAGCACTGTTGTAAGCACTGGGGAGGATACAAGGTGATCAGGTTGTCCCACATGGGGCTCACAGTCTTAATCCCCATTTACAGATGAGGTAACTGAGGCACAGAGAAGTGAAGTGACTTGCCCAGGGTCACACAGCTGACGAGTGGCGGAGCCGGGATTTGAACCCGTGACCTCTGACTCCCAAGCCCATGCTATTTCCATTGAGCCACGCTGCTCTGTCTGAGCCCAAGACAGGCGGACTCCCTCCCCATGTGTAGAGAAGCCGTGTGGCCTAGTGGAAAGAGCATGGGCTTGGGACTCAAAGGATCTAGGTTTTAATCCAGGCTCCACCCTTTGTCTGCTGCGTGACCATGGGCAAGTCATCATCAATCGTATTTATTGAGCGCTTACTATGTGCAGAGCACTGTACTAAGCGCTTAGCACTGTACTAAGTCATATAATTATTCTGTACCTCAATTTCTTCATCTCTAAAATGGAGATTAAATTCCTGTTGTCCCTCCTACTTAGACTGTGAGTTCCATGTTAGACAGGGGTTACCTTGTATCCCCCCCACCACTGAGTATAATAATAATAATAATAATAATAATAATAATAATAATAATGATAGCATTTATTAAGCACTTACTATGTGCAAAAAGCACTGTTCTAAGCGCTGGGGAAGTTACAAGATAATCAGGTTGTCCCACGTGGGGCTCACAGTCTTAATCCCCATTTTACTGAGGCACAGAGAAGTTAAGTGACCTGCCCAAAGTCACACAGCAGACAAGTGGCGGGGCCCTGACCTCCAACTCCAAAGCCTGTGCTCTTTCCACTGAGCCACACTGCTTCTCTAGTATGATGTTCGGCACATAGTAAGTGCTAAACTAATGCCCCAATCATTAGTATTGCTGTTGTTATTAATATTGTTATTACAATAAAGTGGTTGGCTGCAGGGACCCTTCGCTGGGGTCCGATCTCCTTACCAAGGTTGGGTCAGTTCATCCTCAGGCAGATCGGAATTCCCAAGGGGGTCGTGGAACTCGGCTCCCTGTCCTTCAGATCTCTGCTGGTCCGGACCTTGAGGGGACATTGCCGGTCACTGGGGTCTCCACAGAACCCCTGGTTCACCAGAGACCACCGAGGAACGTGAAAGGCACAGATGAGATCCACTGACTCTCTCTTCTTTCTGTGCAGGATTTTGGGAAATGTCCTCGGTTGAGGCTGTTTACTCAGGAGTACATCCTTGCCTTGAATGAACTGAACGCCGGCATGGAGGTGGTGAAGAAGTTCATCCATAGGTCAGTTAAACTGAGAGCTTTTCCCCCCGCTTTTCCACGTCCTGCTCCTTTGTGTTTCCCCCACCAGGACTGCCCAGGGGTAACCAAGGGCTGTCAAGGAGCCAAAAGGGTGTGAAGTGGTCTCTCGTCAAAGCGACAAGATGACTGAATTTAGGACGTTCGCCTTCCGTCCTCTTCCCTCTCTGAAGGCTCAGCCCGGGACCAAATGCTTCTTGTTAATGGAGCCACGTAGAACCGGCCTGGCTGGGTGACCCTATGTTTGCTTTAAAAAAAAAAGAGGATGAAATGGTATTTTCCCAAGCGCTTAGTACAGTGCTCTGCTCACAGTAAGCACTCAGTAAATACCATTGATTGACTGATTGACAAAATACATATTGCTTACCTTCCCTCTCCCCACCCTAATCTCACTCCGTGATATCAATCAATCAATCAATCGTATTTATTGAGCACTTACTGTGTGCAGAGCACTGTACTAAGCGCTTGGGAAGTACAAGTTGGCAACATATAGAGACAGTCCCTACCCAACAGTGGGCTCACAGTCTAAAAGGGGGAGACAGATATGTTACCAACGTGCCACACCCTGCCCTGATCTCGGTTCTAGCACCGCTGACCGTCCCTTTCTGATCGTTTTTCAGCATGCATGGCCCCACTGGGCAGTGCCCCCATCCCAGGGTCCTGCCAAACCTGGTGGCCGTCTGTTTAGCAGCTATTTACTCGTGCTACGAAGAATTCATCAACAGGTCAGTGTGGCTCCAGTGGAACTGGTGGTTTTATTTTCTCCAAGCTAAGGTGCTCCTGGATTTGTCCGGAGTGGGTTTTTGCTCCTCTTTACGGTGTCGATAGCCTCGCTGTTAGTCGGGTGGAAAGAGCCCGGCTCTGGGAACCAGGAGACCTGGGTTCTAGTCCCACCTCAGCCTACTGGGGTTGTTGTCGTCTGTAGTGAAGCTTTTTGACTGGAGAGTTCCCTTTATTCATCCCCCCTCCCAGCCCCTCAGCACTTATGTACATATCTGTGATTTATTTATATTAATGTGTGTCTCCGCCTTTAGACTGTGAGCTCATCGTGGGCAGGGAATGTTTCTGTTTATTGTTATATTGGACTCACCCAAGCACTTAGTACAGTGCTCTGCACACAGTAAGTGCTCGATAAATATGATTAAATGAATGACCGAACTTCCCGGGAAGTCCCACGGGATGGGCAGGTGGAGCAGCAATCCTGAAAACCAGCAGGGTAATGTGAGCAGCAAATGCCGAGGCAGCTCCCTGCATGCCAGATCGTGCACAACATCAGCACCGAGTCACGGTCACCTTGGCCTTAAACGGGTCCTGCATGTATAAAGCCATGCCCGCCGACTTACTCTCTGCCCTCTGTGCCCCGCCGGGAGCGTGACTGGCAGGGTTGAGAGAGGACTGGTGGAGCTGCCGTAAAACCAGAAGTCTCGGGACTGAGACTCATCCGTCGCTCCCGTCGGAGATCGCGGCAGCGGGATTAGCCATTATCCCTGTGGGTGGGATCCGCAGCAGCCGTATTGTGTCTGGGATGGGGTTTACGGTGAGCGGGGGGGATAGGTGGAAAGCTGCATGTCTGTACCGGTATGGCTGTCTTGGTACATAGCCAGTGGTAGCCAGTCGAGGGATAAACTATCTGGTCAGTGAGAGAAGTCCATTTCCCAGAGAATCCAAGCTTCAGGGTGTCTTCACGCTAGTGGGAAAATCCTGGAGAAACTCATTTTTATCACTGGCCAGACACACCGCTTTCGTCTCTCCTGGGCCTCCACTGCCCCAGTACCAGGGGCTGATCCACCTGGGGTGCAGGGGTCCTAATTTTTTTTTTGATGGCCTTTATTAAGCGCTTACTATGTGCAAAGCACTGTTCTAAGCGCTGAATGACTTGGCCAAAAGTTAGGTCTCGGGACAGAGAAGACCTAAATAAAGGAACGGGGCAATCCGCCAGCTGAAGAACCCAAGTCATCAGCAGCCAATCGATCGCGTCAGCCTTCTGGCTCGTCGGCGGCCCTTTTATCGATCAGTGTGTTTTTCTCCACCCAGCCGGGACAACTCCCCGAGCCTGAAGGAAATCCGCAACGGCTGCCAGCAGCAGTGCGACCGCAAACCCAACCTGCGCCTGCTCCACACGAGCCCGGACCTGGTTTCGCAGGAGGCCGCTCTGGCCGAGTCCCGCCTCAAGGCGGTCATCGTCACGTCCAGCGAGATCCACGTGGAGGTGGAGCGCAACAACGCGGCCAACCAGAAGATGACCGCCAGCGTGGGAAACGACAGCGAGCCCAACCTCATCGACTGCCTGATGGTCAGCCCCACCTGCAGCACCATGAGCATCGAGCTGAGCGCCCGCGCCGACCGCATCCTCGGCTGCTTCGTGGAGATCCTCAAGATGCTGTGAGTCCCTGCCGCTTCAAGCCTATCGGTGCCCTGGCCTATATTAAGCGCTTAGTACAGTGCTCTGCACACAGTAAGCGCTCAATAAACACGATTGATCGATTGGAGGGGCAGGGGAGGGGCTAGGGGTCCACCCAGGAACGGTCTCCGGGCCCCTGTGTGGAGTCAGGAGCAGGGGTCAAAACTCCCCTCCCCCAGGGGTGGATAAATATTTCGGTGTGGTGGAGAATAATGATTATTACTGGTAGTAATAATTATTATCTTTAACTCTTACTATGTACCGAGCACTGAGATAGATACAAGGGTTAGGTGTTGGGCAGGGATTCTCTCTGATCTGTTGCTGAATCGTACTTTCCAAGCGCTTAGTACAGTGCTCCGCACACTGTAAGCTCTCAATAAACGCGATTGAATGACCGAATGAATTCATTCATTCCAGGCTGGGAGCCCACTGTTGGGTAGGGACCGTCTCTATATGTTGCCAGCTTGTACTTCCCAAGCTCTGCTCTGCACACAGTAAGTGCTCAATCAATCAATCAATCATATTTATTGAGCGCTTACTGTGTGCAGAGCACTGTACTAAGCGCTTGGGAAGTACAAGTTGGCAACGTATAGAGACAGTCCCTACCCAACAGTGGGCTCACAGTCTAGAAGGGGAAGACAGAGAACAAAACCAAACATATTAACAAAATAAGATAAATGCAATAGATATGTACAAGTAAAATAAATAGAGTAATAAATATGTACAAACATATATACATTTATACAAGTGCTGTGGGGAAGGGAAAGAGGTGAGACGGGGGACGTATGGAGGGCTGAAAGACAAATCAGAGTCCAGAGAAATATTCTAATAGGAGTGTCCTGAGAAAGCACTTCCAGATAATGTCTCCCCTAGCCCAGTGATTTTTCTACCCCAAAGTGTGCTTGCACTCAGGGAGAGGGGCAAAATAAATACGACTGACGAAGAAGAAGAATTCATTGAATTCATGAATTCATTCATTGAATTCATTCCTTGAGATCGAAGCCTCACCCTGACTCTCACAGTCTCATCTTTGCCCCATTTTCTAGACGAGGAAATTCAGGCCCCAAGAGGGTCGGCAGCTCAGTCGGAGAACAACCAGAGGCTAGCTAGCTCTTTGTGAGGCTAACGTTGCTGTGGTGGAATACAGCAGCGTAGTAGTAATAATAATAATAATAATAATAATGGCATTTATTAAGCGCTTACTGTGCAAAGCACTGTTCTAAGCGCTGGGGAGGTTACAAGGTGATCAGGTTGTCCCACATGGGGCTCACAGTCTTAATCCCCATTTTCCAGATGAGGTAACTGAGGCACAGAGAAGTTAAGTGACTTGCCCGAAGTCACACAGCTGACAAATGGCAGAGCCGGGATTTGAACCCATGACCTCTGACTCCAAAGCCTGGGCTTTTTCCACTGAGCCACCCTGCTTCTCACTGAGCAGCTAGGCCCGATCCCTGCCCAAAAGAGATGGTGAGAGCCCCCACTTCTGCAGAACTCCGTGTGTGACAGGGATTCTGGCCAATTTGATTAAAGTATATCTACCCCCGAGCTTAGAACATTGCTTGACACAGAGAAAGCGCTTTATCAAATACCATAACATAAAATAAATCAGTGAAATAAGGAGCTTGCAAGCTACTGCAAGAAACAACCTAGTAGTCCAGACCTTCCTCGGGAGGATGGCAATCTGTAATACACCGCCTTAAAAACTGCTGGTGATTTTGCTTCAGCCCATAGGACGTGCATTTACTGCACCGCACCAGTGCACCGGTGGGTGCTCAGGAAATACCGTGATTACCCTAGGTGCCCAAGAATTCTCCAAAGCAGGGATCGGTGACAGAATAAAGGTTGTCGTTCCAACCCAACCTAGCCCAGCCCAGCCTGGGCACCAAAAGTGTGCATGCCCCTGCCTGCCTGCCTGCCTGCTTTTCTCCTCCTCCGCCGGAAGCCTCGGGGCTCCTTTCAGAATGAGTGTGGTGTCATGGTGGTGCTCAGAGGGTGGAGAGGAGAGGGAGGTGCTGACACAGGCACCAGCACATACACACATAATAATAATAATAATAATAATGACATTAATTAAGCGCTTACTATGTGCAAAGCACTGTTCTAAGCGCTGGGGGGGATACAAGGTGATCAGGTTGTCCCACGTGGGGCTCACAGTCTTCATCCCCATTTTACAGATGAGGGAATGAGGCCCAGAGAAGTGAAGTGACTTGCCCAAAGTCACACAGCTGACAAGTGGCGGAGCCGGGATTTGAACCCATGACCTCAGACTCCAAAGCCCGTGCTCTTTTCCACCGAGCCACGCTGCTCCTATGTGTACATAGGCTCCTATGTGTACATGTGTGTACACACACACACGCAGTTGCACGCATGCTCACCCGTACCCGGCTCTAAGCTAACCCCTTTGGAAGGGCCTGAGCAGAGCAGAATTGCCCTCCCCTCACTCAAGGAGCTGTCACTCAATCAATCATATTTATTTAGTGCTTACCGTATGCAGAACACTGTACTAAGTGCTTGGGAGAGTACAATATAGCAGAGTTAGTAGACACAGTCCCTGCCCACAAAGAATTTACAGTCTAGAGGGGAAGAGATAATAGTCTAATCGGGGAAGACAAAACACAAAAGCAATGGAAAGCTTTTTTGAATAATAACCAAGTGGTTTTTGAAGTCTCCCTGATATTCCACAAAGATATTTCCCAACTTTCTGCCTGCCTCCCGCCTGGCTGTGGGGTCTACTCCTGCGTTTGGGTCATTGCTTACCCCTCCCTCTTCCGAACCAGTGGGAAGTGCTTCCTGTTCCCAGTCTGATGGGGCATGGGTGGGTATTCCCCCCTCCACCCTGCTCCGAAGGACCCTGACTCCCTAGTGATACAGGGAATCTAATGATATCCCACTGTAGAGTCACCTCTCCTATAGGCACAGGTGGGAAGCAGACTCCGGGCCCGGGAACTGGAGGACCTGGGGTTGTAATTTAATTACTCTATTTAATGTAATTTAATTACTCTATTTATTTATTTATTTATTTATTTTACTTGTACATTTCTATCCTATTTATTTTATTTTGTTGGTATGTTTGGTTCTGTTCTCTGTCTCCCCCTTTTAGACTGTGAGCCCACTGTTGGGTAGGGACTGTCTCTATGTGCTGCCAATTTGTACTTCCCAAGCGCTTAGTACAGTGCTCTGCACATAGTAAGCGCTCAATAAATACGATTGATTGATTGATTGATTGATTGTAATCCGGCCTCTGCCGCCTGTCTGCAGTGTGACCTCGGGCAAGTCATTTAACTTTTCTCTATTCTATTTATTATATTTTATTAATATGTTTAGTTTTGTTCTCTGTCTACCCCTTCTAGACTGTGAGCCCACTGTTGGGTAGGGATTGTCTCTATATGTTGCCAACTTGTACTTCCCAAGCGCTTAGTACAGTGCTCTGCACACAGTAAGCACTCAATAAATGCGATTGATTGATTGATTGGGCCTCAGTTTCCTCATCTACTCCAATCCTGCTCCATCCTCCTTAGACCCTATATGGGACTGGGCCATATTATCTGGTGTCTACCCCAGCAGTCAGTACAGCGCTTGGCATTTCGTAAGCTCTTAACGAATATCGTTCATTCAGTTCATTCATTCAATCGTATTTATTGAGTGCTTACTGTGTGCAGAGCACTGTACTAAGCACTTGGGAAGTCCAAGTTGGCAACGTATAGAGACGGTCCCTACCCAACAGCGGGCTTACAGTCTAGAAGGGGGAGACAGACAACGAAACAAAACATATTAACAAAATAAAATAGAATAAATATGTACAAATAAAATAAATAAATAGAGTAGTATTATTAGTTGGGGAGAGAGGGTCAACCTGGGAGCCAGGAACCAGAACGCTCAAGTTCAGCCCTCCCCTCTGCTTCTTAATCCCTCCGTGGCTTCCCTATTTAGCTCCCCTACTTTACCAGCCCAAAGGGTCAAGAAAAGAACACCCTAATGACGCACGAGGGGCCTTTGTGTTGGTGCAGTTGGAAAGACACCGAGTGAAAAGCATTCTTCCCTAGTCCTCAGCCGTAGACCATTTGGAGGGATTTGTGAGCTCTACAGTGAATAAGTCATTACTCATAGGGTTCCTGCCAGTCCGGCAAGGGAGCCTTTAGTGTTGTCAGGGCCCCCCGAGGTGTGACCTTTTTTGAGCTTGGCTAGTTGGCCCGTGTAGCTTGGGCAGAGGTTCGTTGAGGAGGGAGCTGAGGACCTTTTGTGGGTGGCGTTCAAATCCGGGGCGCAGTGCTGTCTCACATACACTCCATCTTCATTCAAAGGCTCTCGCGGTTTTCCGTAAACACCGTCAAACTTCCAGCCCCGCTGCAACCTTGAATGCCGCCTCGGATTTCTTGTCAAGCGGCGAGAGTCCTGGTTTTGTCCGGCCGGTGGCATATCTCTTTCTAAACAGACCCAGGGAGGAGAACCACAGGCCCCTCGCCTTGGCTCCTGGCCGTCTGTCTGCCCAAGTAGCCCGGTTGCCGCTGCGTGGAATGGCAGGGCCTTTGGTATTGCGGGGTGAGGAGAAGAAACATTGGGTGGAGTACCGAGTGGGTGCTCAGAAAAGAGCGGGCATTTCCCTTGGGTGAATTTTCTGTTCAGTTGAGAAGTTATTGACTTGCTCTCAGGACCCCTCCCTTGTCTGTTTCAATCCCCGGCTAGCGGTTCCGTGAGGAGCCTGTCACACTGTGGGTGCTTAAGAAATATCCCTGCGGTCCCTGGCACCGGCGCAACCTCATCAATCTATCAAGGGTATTTATTTAGCACTCACTGGGCACAGAGCACTGCATTAAGCACCCGAGAAAGTGCAGTTCAACAGAGTTGTTGGATGTGATTCCTGCCCACAAGGAGCTTACAGTCTACAGGGAATCACCCCTAGGGGAAGTCAAACTATGGGCTGTTTTCCCGGCATCAGACCATGAAATGCCACCGCCCTATCAAGGGTAATTATTTAGCACTCACTGGACACAGAGCACTGTATTAAGCACCCGAGAAAGTGCAGCTCAACAGAGTTGTTGGATGTGATTCCTGCCCACAAGGAGCTTACAGTCTACAGGGAATCACCCCTAGAGGAAGTCGAACTGTGGGCTGTTTTCCCGGCATCAGACCATGAGATGCCACCGCCCTATCAAGGGTATTTATTTAGCACTCACTGGACACAGAGCACTGTATTAAGCACCCGAGAAAGTGCAGTTCAACAGAGTTGTTGGATGTGATTCCTGCCCACAAGGAGCTTACAGTCCACAGGGAATCACCCCTAGAGGAAGTCAAACAATGGACTGTTTTCCCGGCATCATACCATGAAATGCCACTGCCCTATCAAGGGTATTTATTTAGCACTCACTGGGCACAGAGCACTGTATTAAGCACCCGAGAAAGTGCAGTTCAACAGAGTTGATGGATGTGATTCCTGCCCACAAGGAGCTTACAGTCTACAGGGAATCACCCCTAGAGGAAGTCGAACTGTGGGCTGTTTTCCCGGCATCAGACCATGAAATGCCACCGCCGGATGCCTGGTTCGGGAGCAGTGTGGGAGCCTCCTGGGTATATCCAGTCAGCTTGGGAGAGTCCCTTGGTCCAAATGCCCTGAGAGTCCCCGAGGAGGAAAAGCACCTCCAGGGTCAGTGAGCGGGGCTGGACTGGCCCCATGAGCATCACATTCCCATCCATTCAATGCCCTGTCCGTGCCACCCACCACTGCCCCTGCTCATCCCCACCCTTGTCCACTCTCGCACTCCAGACCGTTCCTGATATCAATAAATTTGCTCCAGGTTCTGGAAAAGCCTGCCACCTCTGCCTCCTCTTAGCAATAAAGGAAATGAAGTCCAGCCTGAGGGAGGAATGGGCCCAAGGTCCCCGAAGGGCTGTTGGTGGCCCAATTTCCTGACTCGCTTTCTCCAGACCAGCTTTCCTCCTCCGCAGGAGCAGCTGTTCACACGGGCTCGCACAGCTCAGGGTTTGCAGGAGCCACAGCAAGGCAATCAATCGATGCATCGATCAATCAGTGTTTATTTGTAGGGAGGGAATGTGTGTGTTATACTGTTGTGTTGTACTCTCCCGAGTGTTTAGTGTAGTTCCCTGCACTGTGTACTTACTATGTACAGTACTTCGTACATAGTAAGCGCTTAACAAACACCGTTACTATTATTCATTCACTGGTATTTATTGAGCGCTTACTGTGTGCAGAGCACTGGACTAAGCGCTTGGAAAGTACAATTCAATCAATCAATCAATCAATCGTATTTATTGAGCGCTTCCTATGTGCAGAGCACTGTACTAAGCGCTTGGGAAGTACAAATTGGCAACATATAGAGTCCCTACCCAACAGTGGGCTCACAGTCTAAAAGGGAGAGACAGAGAACAAAACCAAACATACTAACAAAATAAAATAAATAGAATAGATATGTACAAGTAAAATAAATAAATAGAGTAATAAATATGTACAAACATATAGTAACATAGTAAGACTGCACATAGTAAGCCCTCAGTAAATACGATTGTTTGATGGATTGAGCATTTACTGTGCACATAGTACTGTGCTAAGCACTTGGGGAAGTACAACAGAAGAGAGCTGGTATATGCGATCCCAGTCCACGAGGAGCTTAGACACAGGTTAGACATTCAAATAGATTCCGGAGAAGGGAAATAGTAGAGTATAAGGATATTGACATAGCTGGGGTGAGTATCAAAGTGCTTAAGGTGACAGATTGTTTCCTAACGTCCTCCCTTCAGTCACTCGGACTCGTTCGGTGTCCAGCCTAACGGATCTTGGCTGACACAATCTTCTAATAAGGCCAGCGGATTCCCCCGGAGGGGAGTCGCCCGGCTGCTCCCGGAACCCATAACTCCGCATTCTCCAGCTGGTCAGCCCCGGGCTCCAAACGCCCCAAATAGATTCTCCGATGTCCTGTTTATGTGGGTTGCCCGGGGCTGCTGCTGTGTTTTGAATTATTTGGGGGCAGCACATAACACCCGGGCAGGTCTTTCATTCTGATGGAAGGTGGCGTGGGGAAGGGCTGCCGGAGGAGCAGACAGCAGTCGTGGCCTGAAGGAAGCAAAGTTTTGGGTGGGAAGGTTAGTGGTCGTTTCACATTCCGTATTGATCCAGAGCCAGGATTCTGGGAATTCAGAGCGTTTGCCGTGGCATGTCATGCCTCCGACCAGCTGCACGCGTTTAGCATCTCGACACCTTCTCCCTCCTTCCGCCAGCCTCCCCCTGCCTCCGGCCGTCTCCCCCTTCAGCTGCGAGGCCAGACCCGTGGCCGGGGCTTTTTCCGAAGCCGTAGGCCATAGCTTTTAATAATCTCTCTCCGACGGATTAGCGATGAAAGAAAAAGCGGGTGGCAGGTTATGGAAGAGGCAGATTACCAAGCAGAAGCCCAAAGTGGCTGGGAATATTTTGTGGGATTTTTTTTTTCAAAGAAAGGGAATTCAGGCCTCTTGTTGAGAGGAGCTGTGCCTCCTGAGCGCGGCTAAAAGGGAAATGAGGTGGAGTGGTGGGATTTTGCAGCGGGGAGGGCCTCCTCGGGATGCAGCAGTCAACTTTGTTTTTTAATGGCACTTGTTAAGCACTTACTGAGTGTCAAGCACTGTACTAGATGCCGGGGTAGGTACAAGGTAATCAGGTTGGACGCAATCCGTCTCCCGCAAGGGCCTCATAGTCTAAGTAGGAGGGAGTAGGATTTAATCCTCAGCTGAGGAAACTGAGGCCCAGAAAAGTGAAGTGACTTGCCTAAGGTCACACAGCAGGCAAGTGGCAGAGCCAGGATTGAAACCCAGCTCCTCTGAGTCCCAGGCCTGTGCTCTTTTCCACTAGGCCCTGTTGCTTTTTCCGTCCTGCCGTTGGCTGCTTCCTCCTCATAGCTTGGTTCCTCTTGTTTTCTCTCCCAGCCCCTTAGGCCCAAGCCGTCCCCCGGCCTCCGAATCTAGAGTGGCAAACTCTTTCTGTCCCCATCTGCCCAAGGTAGCAGCTTTTAGGGATGCCCCCACACCTTCTGGCATTCCCCCAACAGCTGATCGCCCTCTGGCCGGGCCCCAACAGTGAGAAGCAGCGTGGCCTAGTGGAAATCAATCAATCAATCAATCAATCGTATTTATTGAGCGCTTACTATGTGCAGAGCACTGTACTAAGCGCTTGGGAAGTACAAACTGGCATCACATAGAGACAGTCCCTACCCAACAGTGGGCTCACAGTCTAAAAGGGGGAGACAGAGAACAGAACCAAACATACCAACAAAATAAAATAAGTAGGATAGAAATGTACAAGTAAAATAAATAAATAAATAAATAAATAGAGTAATAAATATGTACAACCATATATACATATATACAGGTGCCTATGTGAGCCCTATGTGGGGCTCAGTCTTAATCCCCATTTTACAGATGAATGAACTGAGGTACAGAGAAGTTAAGTGACAGGATCACCCAGCAAGACCCGGGCTCTATCCACTGGGTCGCCTAGGGCGATGGCGCCTGCTCATTCAACTCCCACGTAGGGAGGGAACGGGCCCTCCCTGGGCTGATGGTGTCACCAGAAGAGACCTGCCTGGACGGGGGCCATCGAAAGGGGGGTTGGCTTTGAGCCGAGTGAATGAGGCCCCTTTGACGGGCACCGGAGGGACCGTTAACGAAAAGTTTATTTTGGAACCCGAGCTGAACCTCCAATGGCGCGAGCGTACAGTGCGGTAGTGTGGGAGGGAGGGCTCGGCCAGCACGATCCTGGCCCAGGGAACATCAGGAAGAGGCCCGGGAGGGATGGTTACCTCAGCGTTTGGCTCCCTTTCCGGCCGGCACCGGTGTACATTTCATCCAGGGTCCCCTTCGAGCAGAGGGGGTCGAGCCGGAGAGAAGCGCCCTTCCTCCCAGCGCCGCTCCCCTCTGCTCTTCAGCCCCCAGCAGTGCTCCTGCTGACGTGGCAGGTGGCAGATGGACCATCTCCGGGGGACCCGTGAATCCCTCTGGCATCTGTCCCCCTTTCTGACAGGAATGCCAAGCTCCCCGGGCCCCCGGGGCAGCCCTGTCGAGGCAGGCTGGAATGGCTGTTCACTGTCTGTTCACTGGCACAGCCTGGGAATTCAGCATAACCAAGCCATCTTCCTCTAACGGCTTCAAAGCTCTGCGCAGCGGGGGCCCGCAGGGACCTCTGACACCAGATCACATCACTCCTTGAAAGGGAGTCGTGTGGACGAAGGGGCCGGGGAAGATGTGCGGTGTGAGGCTGGGATTTGCCTTTGGGGCAGGCAACCAAGTTGGTTTCTATGTTTCAGTCAGTTAGTGGTATCTATTGAGCGCTTACCATGTGCAGGGCCTTGTACTAAGCTCTTGGGAGTGTACAGTATGAGAATAGACACATTCCCTGCCCACAACGAGCCTACAGCTCTCAGCTTTCGAAACCCTGCGTCAGAGCATTTGGAGCGTGTTGAGAGGGAAGGAGGAGTCAGGGGTGGGACGGGGAAAACAGGCCCGGGCTAGATCGTTTAGGACACTAGATAATCCACAATGCAGTGAATCGGTACACAGACAAATCAGAAGCGCACGCTATCGCTGAGGAAGACGGGCGGGGCCTACTGGTAGCCTGGATGTGAGGGGGAAATGAGGGAACAGTAAAATGGACTTGAAGATTATGGGTAGCAGGGAGAGGAGGCCGGGGAATCAATCAATCAATCAATCGTATTTATTGAGCGCTTACTATGTGCAGAGCACTGTACTAAGCGCTTGGGAAGTACAAATTGGCATCACATAGAGACAGTCCCTACCCAACAGTGGGCTCACAAGGGAAGAGGATAATGATGCCGTGGACCCTGAGGAGGAAGTCGGACAGAGTTTGGATTGAAAAGAGAGTGTAGATCTAGCTTTGACCCGGAGGGTTATCTTTAAATGAGGAAGAAGGGTGGGTTTAGAAAGTTCAGTTTTAGCAAGCGCTTACTATGCGCCAAGAACTGTGCTAAATACTGTAGTTCATATAATCAATTCGGTTACAGTACCTACCTGATGCTTACATAGGAAAGACAGAGGTGGAAAGCAGTAGTGATGAATTAGAAACAGCTGTTGCAAATTTAACTGCCCAGAGTAACGAAGCTAAAATAATGGCTGAATCCAGTTGGAGGGGGGCAGTCCATGCTTGGCTACAACCCCCAAAGCCTCTCCAACGATCTAATTTGTCAGTGGTATTTATGGAGCACATCTCGTGTTCAGATTACTGAGTGTGGAGCACTGTACTGACAACTTGGGAGAATACAACTGAAGCAAAACACACATTCCCTGCCCTCCAAGAGTTTACAGAATGGTTGGTTTTGTGGGTAAGGATCATCCCAAGAAAGAGCACGTCAAGAAAGAGGCCTAGGATGGAGTTTCAGGGGTCACCTATTGTCCGCTGAGGTGAAGAGACACTCCCCACCATTGCAAGTATAAACTAGGCCATCAAGACCCCGACACAAACAAACAAACAAACGAAGAGATAAGCCAAAGATACACGCAAGTAATCTGGGTAAGGGTGGTTTGGTGATTTGATGGTGAGCCAAGTCTCCATTTATTGAATCCTGTTGTTGGCATCTGCTAAGGCCTTGAATTGAAAGTCACCAGATCATTAAGACAGATTCGCATCTTTCGTGCTATGAACAGTTATTCTTCTAGCAGGCCTAGTACAGTGCTCTGCACATAGTAAGCGCTCAGTAAATACGATTGATTGATTGATTGATGAAGCGCTAATGGAATCGTCTAGACAGCAGAGGTCTTCAAAGATGATCATTATGATGGTTCATTAAGCACCTCCTGTGGGCAGAGCTATGGGGAACATCCAGTAGAAGGAGAAAATGTCTCCCCACCTTGCAGGAGTTAGGCGTAGATAACAAACATCCAGTGAGTACAAAAGGGAAAACCTGCTGCTGTGTGATCTTGGGCAAGTCACCGACTTCTCTGGGTCTCAGTTTCCTCGTCTGCATAATGGGGAATCAATTCCTATTCTCCCTCCTACTTAAACTGTGAGCTCCATGTGGGACAGGTAGTCTACCCAACCTGATTAGTTGGTGTCCACCCCAGCGCTTAGTACGGAGCTTGTGACATTAATAAATACCACAGCTACTAAAATGTAATGTAACTGGTAACAACAAAAGCAAATTAAAAATACACGAATGAACAGGGAGGTGGGGGATCAGCCGGGGAATATGTCCTGGAGGATGTGGATTTTTAGGAAGGCGGAGAAGGGACATGGTTTGGCAGATTGAGAAGGGAAGAAATTCTCCAGTAGGGGTTGGTTGGAGTAACGGTAATTGAGAACAAGGCTCAATTAAGAGGTTATCTTGGGAGACTCTGCACCCCGTTTGGGATAAGGACCGTGTCCAACCTGATTTGCTTGTTTCCACCCCCCAGTGCTTAGTACAGTGCCTGGCACAAAGTAAACCCTTAGCAAATACTGTTATTATTATCATCATCATCCCTGGCTTTCTTTGAAGATGGTGGGAGACGAGCCATTACCATCCGCGATCTGTACCAGGGCCAGGGACTAGACGTACAGTACATCAGGTTGGAGTTTAAGGTCAGAGGGCATTAAATACGTAAATTAAATACGATTGATGATTAAAACTAATCACCATTCAGCACCACAGAAGTAAGGCAATACAGACAGTATTCTAAGCAGCCTTGATCTTCTTGCTGCCATTGAGGTGGGTTGAAATATCTTCTCCATATGAAGAACTGAATATTTTATCCATTCATTCATTCATTCATTCATTCATTCAATTGTATTTATTGAGCGCTTACTGTGTGCAGAGCACTGTACTAAGCGTTTGGGAAGTCCAAGTTGGCAACATATAGAGACGGTCCCTACCCAACAGTGGGCTCACAGTCTAGAAGGGGGAGACAGAGAATAAAACAAAACATATTAACAAAATCAAATAAATATGTACAAATAAAATAGAGTAATAAATACGTACAAACATATATACATATATACAGGTGCTGTGGGGAGGCGAAGGAGGTAATCGGGGGCGGATGGGGAGGGGGATCCAGCTTTTCCCCACATTGCTGCATCTCTGATTCTTCTCACCTGCATGAAGCCCAGGGATTTGGGGGCCCCATCTTGACTCTGGCTCTTAATGAATTCATGAATTATGGTATTTGTTAAGCACTTACTATGTGCCAAGCACTGTTCTAAGCACTGGGTAAATTCAAGGTAATTAGGCTGTCCCAGGTGGGGCTCATAGTTTCAATCCCCATTTTACAGATGAGGTTAACCGAGGCACAGAGAAGTTAAGTGACTTGCCCAAGGTCACACAGCAGACAAGAGGTGGAAGCAGGATTAGAACCCACGACCTCTGACTCCCAAGCCCATGCATGATCTTGCCATTAGGCCATGCTGCTTCAATAGTCATCGAGTCTTGAGTCACTGAGCCTTTCTGACTGCCGGCTGATTCAGTAAATTAGCCATTGGTAAGCAGTGTGGCTCAGTGGAAAGAGCCTGGGCTTTGGAGTCAGAGGTCATGGGTTCAAATCCCAGCTCCGCCAGTTGTCAGCTGTGTGACTTTGGGCAAGTCACTTAACGTCTCTGTGCCTCAGTGACCTCATCTGTAGAATGAGGATAAAAGACTGTGAACCCCCCGTGGGACAACCTGATCACCTTGTAACCTCCCCAGAGCTTAGAACAGTGCTTTGCACATAGTAAGTGCTTAATAAATGTCATCATCATTATTATTATTATTATCAGTCCATCGGTAACATTTATTAAGGGCTTACTCTATCCGTATCCAACTCCATTCATACATAATCCCCAAAGGTCTTTGCGATTTTTAGTAGTTTTTCTTGGCGGGGGGGGGGGAGGTGTTTGACACAGTCACAGTCTTAATCCCCATTTTACAGATGAGGTAACTGAGGTACAGTGAAGTTAAATGACTTGTCTAAGGTCACACGGCAGACAAGTGGTGGAGCCGGGATTAGAACCCAGGTCCTTCTGACTCCCAGAACTGTGCTCTATCCACTGGGCCACACTGCCTCGTCTCGCTATTGAAGCCGACTTGGCGCCGGCCTAGAGTTTCACATAATCTCTGTGGTATTAAAACCCGACGATGGGCTCATTGTCCTGATTTACTGTAAATCCATAATTGGTATTGTTTAGTTTCCGGCTAAGTGGATTCAGACCCCAATGTTATTATCATGAATCAAGAACTAGGTCCCCCTGAAAGGTTTCTTGCTGGGGTGGTGTTCCCCCAGGATGTAAGGTGGTTTTCCATTTGCTCGTTAAAAATTGAATGTTCAAAAGGTTGGTCTTTTCATCCACCTAAATCTAGTAGAAATGAGATGCGACATAGCCTAGTGGAAAGAGCATGAGCCTGTGAATCAGAGGAGTTGGATTCTGTTCCCGGCTATGCCACTTGTCTGCTGTGTGACCTTGGACAAGTCACTTTTCTCTGTGCCTCAGTTCCATTAGCTGTAAAATGGAGATGAAGACTATGAGCCCCATGTGGGTCAGGGACTCTGTTGGACGTTATTATCTTGTACCCCAGTGCATGCCACATAATTAACAAATGCCAGTGGAAAAAATAACAAAAAGTGGGGAACTGCCTTATAGGATTATACCATGGATTGATTGATTCGATCGCTAAGATTTCCTCATTGCAGGGGTCGGGGGAATGTTTGCTTTATTTCACAGTCTAAAAATCCTTTGCCCAGTAGATAATTCCCCATGTTCTTTTTGTAATTCGGTCATGTTATTCCCCTTCACAATTTCAGTAAATCACCTCTGCCAGAATAGGTTTGTCTGGAATGGGTAAGTGTGAAATTGAGCTATATCTCATTGAATCGGAAATGTCATTGCCTTTTGATAAGAGGAAACCATTTCCAGATGTACCTTGAGTCAGCCACTCTTTGCACTTTGAGCGGTACTCACGCGAAGCCTACTGCAGGAATTCCGTGGTCTGCTTGGAGTTTCTCATACCGGGAATTGGACACAGCAACAATCCATCAATCAGTGGTATTTATTGAAAGCATAATGCGTGCAGCAAACGGCATTAAAACCTTGGGAAAGTACAGTACAACAGAGTTGGGAGGTACATTCCATGTCCACAAGGAACTTAGAGGACCTCGTAGTTGCCGAAGCTGGTTATGCTGATTGCTGTGACCTAATGGTGGGATAGTCCCCTGTGTGCTCTTTTCTTTTTCCAGCTGTCCACGTTCTTGTCGCTCTGCACCCTCACTTGAGCACAGTGCAGGGCAGGGCAGAGATTCCCAGCTGACTTTGATCAGTGGTAAATCCTCAATTCCAGGGAAGGCTTCGGTGATCTACTTAGACCCCGTGTAGGACTGGGACTGCATCTGACCTGATTACCTTGTACCTAGCTCAGCACTCAGAACGGTGTTTGAGGCATAGTAAGCACTTAAGAATAATAACAATAATAATTTTTTTAAATGCTCAGCTGCAGAGGATTCAAGAGAGAGGGTCACTATGAGCAGGGACCGTGTCTGCTAATTCTGCTATATTGTACTCTCCTAATTGCTTAGTACAGTGCTCTGTCCATAGTAAGTGCTCAATACATACCAGTGATTGATTGATTGATTATGAGCCCCTTAGAGGCCAGGGACCATGTCTAATTTCCTCCTGGGAACTTTTTTCCCCAGTCTTTCTATCAATCAATCAATCAATCCATTCATCAGTGGTATTTATTGAGTGTGTACTAAGTGCAGAGCACTTTACTAGGCTCTTGGGAAAGTGTGGTACAATAAAGTTGATAGACACAGTCCCTGCCCACCTGTAGAGGGGAGAGAGACTTTGAAAGAAATTTTAGAAAGGGAAAATAGTAGAGTATAGGGACGTCAACACAAGTGCTTTGTGGCTGGGGTATCAGTTGCATAATGCATACGCAGCCAAGTACAGTGTTTTGCACAAAATAAGTGCTTAATGAATATTATGAACGCTACTGCTACCTTCATTAAATGCTTCTGCTTGTGAACCAGAAGAAAGCCGGGTTCTAATCCCAGCTCTGCAAATTGCTTCCCGTGTAACCTTGGGCAAATCAGTTAACATCTCTGGGCCTCAGCTTCCTCACCTGTTAAATGGAGGTTAAAGCCAACCTGGTTAGACCGTACTCTCCGAAATGCTTAGTACAATGTTCTGCACATGATGATGATGATGGCATTTGTTAAGCACTTACTATGTGCAAAGCACTGTTCTAAGCACTGGGGGATACAAGGTGATCAGGTTGTCCCACGTGAGGCTCACAGTCTTAATCATCATCATCAATCGTATTTATTGAGCGCTTACTATGTGCAGAGCACTGTACTAAGCGCTTGGGAAGTACAAATTGGCAACATCCAGAGACAGTCCCTACCCAGCAGTGGGCTTACAGTCTAAAAGGGGGAGACAGAGAACAAAACCAGACTAACAAAATAAAATAAATAGAATAGATATGTACAAGTAAAATAAATAAATGAATCATCATCATCATCAATCGTATTTATTGAGCGCTTACTATGTGCAGAGCACTGTACTAAGCGCTTGGGAAGTACAAATTGGCAACATATAGAGACAGTCCCTACCCAACAACGGGCTCACAGTCTAAAAGGGGGAGACAGAGAACAAAACCAAACGGACTAACAAAATAAAATAAATAGAATAGATATGTACAAGTAAAATAAATAAATGAATCATCATCATCATCAGTCGTATTTATTGAGCGCTTACTATGTGCAGAGCACTGTACTAAGCGCTTGGGAAGTGCAAATTGGCAACATATAGAGACAGTCCCTACCCAACAGTGGGCTCACAGTCTAGAAGGGGGAGACAGACAACAAAACCAAACAGACTAACAAAATAAAATAAATAGAATAGATATGAACAAGTAAAATAAATAAATAAATCATCATCATCATCAGTCGTATTTATTGAGCGCTTACTATGTGCAGAGCACTGGACTAAGCGCTTGGGAAGTGCAAATTGGCAACATATAGAGACAGTCCCTACCCAACAGTGGGCTCACAGTCTAGAAGGGGGAGACAGGCAACAAAACCAAACAGACTAACAAAATAAAATAAATAGAATAGCTATGTACAAGTCAAATAAATAAATAAATAGAGTAATAAATATGTACAAACATATATCCTCCTTTTACAGGTGAGGTAACTGAGGCTCAGAGAAGTTAAGTGACTTGCCCAAGGTCACGCAGCAGACGTGCGGCGGAGCCGGGATTCGAACCCATGACCTCTGGCTCGTGCTCTTTCCACTGAGCCACGCTGCTAGCCCTCAATAAATATGATGGAGGGATCGATTGATAAAGCCTCCTCCCTCCAATTCAGAGAGGATGAGCCCCATGTGGGATGGGAACTGCGTCCCATCTGGTAAACGTGTAGGTACCCTAGCGCTTAGAACATTACTCAACACATAGTAAGCACTTAACAAATCATCAATCGTATTTATTGAGCGCTTACTACGTGCAGAGCACTGTACTAAAACCCAAGGAAGGCATCACTGATGCTCCCACGGTCTAAACTGCGGCATGTGGTTGACCGTGTCATTGCCCGGGAGCGGGTTCGGGTGACTATTTGATAGCCGCGGCTGTTGGTCCCTCTCGCCGAGCGTTGACGGGCCCAGACGGGCGCTGACACGCGTGACCCCCCGCAGTGACGGCTGGAGTGCCACCTGCCAGGCCCCGCTTGTACTTCCCAAGCGCTTAGTACAGTGCTCTGCACACAGTAAGCGCTCAATAAATACGATTGATTGATTGATTGATTGGGACGAGACCCGCGCCGCCTGTCCCTCCTGCCCTTTCGACCTCCATTCCCCCAGATCGCCGGTGAAACTGGGTAAATAGAAAGCAGTGTAGCCTCGTGGAAAGAGCACAGGACTGGAGTCAGGAGACCACGGCCCTGATCCCCGCTTGGCACTTGGCACTCGGACAAGTCCTTAACTTCTCTGGGCCTCAGTTTCCTCATTTGCAAAATGGGGAGAAAATACCAATCGTCCCTCCCTCTTAGACTGTGAGCCCCTTGTGGGTCATGGGACGGTATCTGATCTACTTATTTTGTGTCAACCCCAGCTCTCAGTATAGTGTGTTGCACATGGAACTGCTTAATAAATACCACAATTATTATTATTATTAATTGAGGCACAGGTGTACTTATAATAATAATAATAATGATGGCATTTATTAAGGGCTTACTATGTGCAAAGCACAGGCTTGCACCCTACAGAACATTTGGCTGTAATTATAATGATGAGAAGAATAATACTTGTTTAGCACATAGTACGTGCCGAGCATTGTATTCATTCATTCAATAATAATGTGTCATTATTATTGTGTCAACCCCAGCTCTCAGTATAGTGTGTTGCACATGGAACTGCTTAATAAATACCACGATTATTATTATTAATTGAGGCCCAGGTGTACTTATAATAATAATAATAATGATGGCATTTATTAAGCACTTACTATGTGCAAAGCACAGGCTTGCACCCTACAGAACATTTGGTTGTAATTATAATGATGAGAAGAATAATACTTGTTTAGCACATAGTATGTGCTGAGCATTGTATTCATTCATTCAATAATAATGTGTCATTATTATTGTGTCAACCCCAGCTCTTAGTATAGTGTGTTGCACATGGAACTGCTTAATAAATACCACAGTTATTATTATTAATTGAGGCCCAGGTGTATTTATAATAATAATAATGATGGTGGCATTTATTAAGTGCTGACTATGTGCAAAGCACAGGCTTGCACCCTACAGAACAGTTGGTTGTAATTATAATGATGAGAAGAATAATACTTGTTTAGCACATAGAATGTGCCGAGCATTGTATTCATTCATTCAATAATAATGTGTCATTATTATTGTGTCAACCCCAGCTCTCAGTATAGTGTGTTGCACATGGAACTGCTTAATAAAAGCCACAATTATTATTATTAATTGAGGCCCAGGTGTATTTCTAATAATAATGATAATAATGATGGCATTTATTAAGCGCTTACTATGTGCAAAGCACAGGCTTGCACCCTCCAGAACATTTGGTTGTAATTATAATGATGAGAAGAATAATACTTGTTTAGCACATAGTATGTGCCGAGCATTGTATTCATTCATTCAATAATAATGTGTCATTATTATTGTGTCAACCCCAGCTCTCAGTATAGTATGTTGCACATGGAACTGCTTAATAAATACCACAATTATTATTATTAATTGAGGCCCAGGTGTATTTCTAATAATAATAATAATGATGGCATTTATTAAGCGCTTACTATGTGGAAAGCACAGGCTTGCACCCTACAGAACATTTGGTTGTAATTATAATGATGAGAAGAATAATACTTGTTTAGCACATAGTATGTGCCGAGCATTGTATTCATTCATTCAATAATAATGTGTCATTATTATTGTGTCAACCCCAGCTCTCAGTATAGTGTGTTGCACATGGAACTGCTTAATAAATACCACAATTATTATTATTAATTGAGGCCCAGGTGTATTTATAATAATAATAATAATGATGGCATTTATTAAGCGCTTACTATGTGCAAAGCACAGGCTTGCACTCTACAGAACATTTGGTTGTAATTATAATGATGAGAATAATAATGCTTGTTTAGCACATAGTACGTGCCGAGCATTGTATTCATTCATTCAATAATAATGTGTCATTATTATTGTGTCAAGCCCAGCTCTCAGTATAGTGTGTTGCACATGGAACTGCTTAATAAATACCACAATTATTATTACTAATTGAGGCCCAGGTGTATTTATAATAATAATAATGATGGCATTTATTAAGCGCTTACTATTTGCAAAGCACAGGCTTGCACCCTACAGAACATTTGGTTGTAATTATAATGATGAGAAGAATAATACTTGTTTAGCACATAGTATGTGCCGAGCATTGTATTCATTCATTCAGTAATAATGTGTCATTATTATTGTGTCAACCCCAGCTCTCAGTATAGTGTGTTGCTCATGGAACTGCTTAATAAATACCACAATTATTAATTGAAGCCCAGGTGTATTTATAATAATAATAATGATGGCATTTATTAAGCGCTTACTATGTGCAAAGCACAGGCTTGCACCCTACAGAACATTTGGTTGTAATTATAATGATGAGAATAATAATACTTGTTTAGCACATAGTATGTGCCGAGCATTGTATTCATTCATTCAATAATAATAATAATAATGGCATTTATTAAGCGCTTACTCTGTGCAAAGCACTGTACTAAGCACTGGGGAGGTTACAAGGTCATCAGGTTGTCCCACAGGGGGGCTCGCAGTCTTAATCCCCATTTTCCAGATGAGGGAACTGAGGCCCGGAGAAGTGAAGTGCCTTGCCCAAAGTCACACAGCTGACCGTTGGCAGAGCCGGGATTTGAACCCATGACCTCTGACTCCAGAGCCCGGGCTCTTTCCACCGAGCCACGCTGCTTCAATGTACTAAATGCTGGGGTAGATGCAATGTAGTCTGGGCATCCCACATGTCAGTCTAATTAGGTGGGAGTAGGATTTAATCCCCATTTTATAGATGAGGAAACTGAAGCACAGAGAAGTGAAGTGACTTACCCAGGGTCACTTAGACAAATGGCAGAGCTGGGATTCAAACCCTGGGCCCACGCTCTTTCCGTGCTGGCGTATGCGCGACTGAGGGAGCTGCCCAGCACCTTTCTGCCCTTTAGAGATTCCCCAATTCGGGTTGGACAGTCATTTTACTGGTTGGTTGGTTTTTTTTTTTCCCATTTAATTCTTATTTCTTCCCGAGGTTTTTGGTTTTCCATAAAGAACTAAATTATCGCCTGGGTTCAGAGCGTTTCTCTCTGATTAAAAACTAGTAAAAAGAAGAAAAAAAGAAAGAAACTCCAGCGTGAAAGAAGGAAATGCCAACTAGCCCGAGGTAGTTGAACTTCATTCCATCTATAAACGGTTTGAGCGTTGCCTCCGCCCTTCCCAAGCCTCCTTTTGTGCCTCCCACAATAAAGGCAGCAGCTGTGATGTTTCAGCTGCTCTATTAAGACAGAAAAGACGTTGGTTATTAGAAGAGAGGCAGCTTGATCTAGTGGAGGGAGCATGGGTCTGGGATTCAAGAGACCAGGGTTCTTATAATAATAATAATAATAATAATAATAATAGCATTTATTAAGCGCTTACGATGTGCAAAGCACCGTACCAAGCGCTGGGGAGGTTACAAGGTGATCAGGTTGTCCCATGGGGGGGCTCACAGTCTTAATCCCCATTTTATATATGTATATATGTTTGTACATATTTATTACTCTATTTATTTTACTTGTACATATCTATTCTATTTATTTTATTTTGTTAGTATGTTTGGTTTTGTTCTCCGTCTCCCCCTCTTAGACTGTGAGCCCACTGTTGGGTAGGGCCAGTCTCTATATGTTGCCAACTTGGGCTTCCCAAGCACTTAGTGCTCTGCACACAGTAGGCGCTCAATAAATAGGATTGATTGATTGATTTTACAGATGCGGTAACTGAGGCCCAGGGAAGTTAAGTGACTTGCCCGAAGTCACCCAGCTGACAATTGGTGGAGCCGGGATTTGAACCCATTGCCACTGGCCTGCTGCTGACCGATCAGTTGTATTTTTTTGAGTGCTCACTGGGTGCAGGGCACTGAACTAAGCGCTTGGGAGAGTACAGCACAACAATAAAACAGACATATTCCCTGTCCACAGTGAGCTTACAGCTAGAGGAGGCTGCTGACCCCTGGAAGTCTCATGTTCTTCATCTGTAAAATAAGAATAATATTTGCCTCTTTCTGCCTCACAGATGTTGGGGCTCAGTCAGTCAGTGGTATTTGTTGAGCACTTACTGGGTGCAGAGCACTATAATAAGCACCTGGGAGAGTACAAAACAACAGAGTTGGCAGATGTGGTCCAATCAGTGGTATTTGTTGAGCACTTACTGGGTGCAGAGCACTATACTAAGCACCTGGGAGAGCACAAAACAACAGAGTTGGCAGATGTGGTCCAATCAGTGGTACTTGTTGAGCACTTACTGGGTGCAGAGCACTATACTAAGCACCTGGGAGAGTACAAAACAACAGAGTTGGCAGATGTGGTCCAATCAGTGGTATTTGTTGAGCACTTACTGGGTGCAGAGCACTATACTAAGCACCTGGGAGAGTACAGAACAACAGAGTTGGCAGATGTGGTCCAATCAGTGGTATTTGTTGAGCACTTACTGGGTGCAGAGCACTATACTAAGCACCTGGGAGAGTACAAAACAACAGAGTTGGCAGATGTGTTCCAATCAGTGGTATTTGTTGAGCACTTACTGGGTGCAGAGCACTATACTAAGCACCTGGGAGAGCACAAAACAACAGAGTTGGCAGATGTGTTCCCTGATGTGAATAATAATAATATAATAATTATATATCATCATCATCATCATCAATCGTATTTATTGAGCGCTTACTATGTGCAGAGCACTGTACTAAGCGCTTGGGAAGTAAAAATTGGCAACATATAGAGACAGTCCCTACCCAACAGTGGGCTCACAGTCTAAATATCATAATATATAATAGAATAATTATGTGAATAATAATTATTACTATTATTATGAAGCTTTTGGGGGAAAAAAGCACCATAGCAGTTCAAGATATTATTGATAAGAATAGAGACTCTTTTCTGATCGATCAGCATTGCTGCATCTATTAAGAAGGGAAGAGCCGATCCAGAAGGACTTTGGGAGAAGCAGTGCCGTGGGGAGGGCTGGTCACCTCCGGCTCCCAAGCCTGGAAAAAGGTTTTGGTTTTAAGGGTGTTTGTTAAGCGCTTACTACGTGCCCGGCACTGTACTAAGCGCTGGGGTAGATACGGGTTAATCAGGTTGGACCCGGTCCGTGTCCCAGAGTCTTAATCCCCATTTTACAGATGAGGTGACTGAGGCACGGAGAAGTGAAGTGACTTACCCAAGGACTCTGAGGAAGGACTCTCCTTCCTCAGGCGTGCTCTCCTCCTGACCAGCTCACTCTGCAGACGCTTCCCGCGGCTTAGGCCACCCCCCTGCCCCATTGCCTAGTGGAAAGAGCATGGACTTGGGAGTCGGAGGTCGTGGGTTCTAATCCCGGCCCTGCCACTTGTCAGCTGTGTGACTTCGGGTAAATCACTTCACTTCTCTGGGCCTCAGTTCACCTCATCTGAAAAACGGGGATTAAGACTGTGAGCCCCACGTGGGACATCCTGATAACCTACCCCAGTGCTTAGAACAGTGCTTGGAACATAGTAAGCGCTTAACAAATGCCATCATTATTTTTGTTATTATTATTCTCTGCATCTCTCATCTCTCTCCCGTCATCGGATGGGCCTGGAGGCCCGGCTCTTTCTGGTCAGAGCTCCGGTGGTGCCCGTGAGCCTTTCCCAATGCAGAACCCGGCGCTCGTCAATGAACCAAACGGCTAATTCACACCCTTAAAATGTACTTTGGTTTAAATATCCAGGCCCGTCGTGCCTAAAGTGTTCTTTTTCTTGGACTACCCGTAGCAATTCAAGAGTAATTTAAGACGAGCAATTCAAGACAGGGGGCCTAAATAATTTGGATATTTTGCTAGTGTGGATCCAGTTGACCCCGGAACCTAGACAGCTGCGTGGAGAGCCCCCCTCGGGTTAGGGCTGAGGCCAGGAGCTGGGGGTTGCTTTCAATCAATCGTATTTATTGAGCTCTTACTGTGTGCAGAGCACTGTACTAAGCGCTTGGGAAGTACAAGTTGGCAACATATAGAGACAGTCCCTGCCCAAGGGCATAGATCCGCCCTCTGCTCCCCGTGGGGCACAAATGCTGCGGGAAGGAATATATCTTGAGCTCAGCGGGGGCTGCGGAAAAGAAGGATGGGCAGGTCACTGGGCAGGTGTGCTTACACTTCCTCCTCCTCCTTCTCTTCCTCCTCCTCCTCCCTCTCCCCACCATCCTCCCAGGCTTGGGGATGGGGCGGTCCACCCTCGGTGTCCGGGAAGGGTCATGACAGCCTTTCCACCCTGGAAAAATATAATAATGATAACTGTGGTTTTTGTTAAGCGCTTACTGTGTGCCAGGCACCGTTCCATGCGCTGAGGTGGAGACAAACAAATCGGGTTGTACGCAGTCCTTAGCCTACATCAGGCTCACAGTCTCAATCCCCAGTTTGCAGATGAGGTAACTGAGGCACAGAGAAGCAAGTGACTTCACACAGCATTCATTCATTCAGTCGTATTTATTGAGCGCTTACTGTGTGCAGAGCACTGGACTAAGCGCTTGGGAAGTACAATTTGGCAACATATGATGACGGTCCCTACCCAACAGTGGGCTCACAGTCTCGAAGCGGGAGACAGAGAACAAAACATATTAACAGAATAAAATAGATAGAATAAATATGTACAAGTAAAGTAAATAATAATAAAACAGACAAGTGACAGAGCTGAGATTAGAATCTAGGACCTTCAGGTTCCCAGACTCAGTGAACTATCCACTGTGCCATGTTGCTACTCCCGTGTGGCCCGAGAAGGATATTCTGGACCCTGAAAGCTATGTTTACTTGAGCCTCCATGCGAGGCTGTGCATGTGTTTGTGTTTTTACAGAGTACAGAAAGCAATGGGAAAATATTCCAGATCACCCGAAGATTACCTCTAGACTGTAAGCTTGTTGTGGGCAGGGAACATGCCTGCCAACTCTGTTGTACTGTACTCTCCCAAGCTCTAAGTACAGTGCTTTGCACTCAGTAAACTTTCAATAAATACCATTGATTGATTGATTGATCCTGAGGGGATTTGGAATCAATGAAGGAGTAGTTCCTCATTTATTTACTAGTTGTAGGGATGGGTTTCCCCAATGAACCCTTTCCTTTCCACAGATGGCCCTGCACTGATAGAAAAGTTCTGTTCCACAGGTACCCTGTGTAGCCTTTTTTTTCCCCCTATGGTATTGGTTAAACTCACACTATGTGCCATGGAGGGCCCTGCATTGATAAGAAAAGTTCTCTCCCACTCTCACCTTCCAGCTGCTCCTCATCCCTCGCCAGCTCTTAAAATCCTCCACCAAATCACCGGGCTTGCTCAACGGAGGATTTCATAAATTTCCCATCCTGTCGTTTCCCCTCCAGCCCCCCATTTTTGGATCACGGTCAGCCTCCCCCTCCTGCTGGCATAAGATGAGCTTTTGGTTTCCCCTCGGGGAGGAGTCCAAGCCATGCGTCCATCCAGACCCGACTCTGGGGCACGGACTGAAGCAGTTGTTCAGTCAGAAGAAGCCCAAGAGGGTCTAAAACCTTGAGGAAAGCCCCGAATGAGACAAAGGTCACCAATGCAGCCCAGTGAAGTCCCCCATTGAACCAGTACCATTACCCAGGGTAAACGTGTGGTAAAAACCCACACAAATCTCTTCCCTCCAGCCGCTGGTACCATCACCTGCCCAGCCCCATGGATCTGAACCCACATGCCCTTCCAAATATCAGGCCTGATATATCAGTTTTTTATGAATCAGACCCCATAAAAATTCCCTCCAACGTGTCTGGGCCAAACACTTAAACAGTGTGGTAATCCCAAACACACACCTGATGGTGGGTTTGTGAAGCATTCTCAGAGCAACCGGCTAAGCCCCAGTTCAGTCAATAAATCCATCAATGGCATTTATTGAGCACTTACTGTGCGCAGAGCACTGTACTAAGCACTTGGGAGAGTACAAAACAGAATTAGTGGATGGATTCCCTGCCCGTAATAAGTTTGCAGCCTAGAGGATGAGATTACAGTTTACAAGTTCAAAGAGAAGCAGCGTGGCTCAGTGGAAGGAACCTGGGCTCGGGAGTCAGAGGTCACAGGTTCTAATCCCGGCTCCGCCACATGTCAGCTGTGTGACTTTGGGCAAGTCACTTCACTTCTTCTTTGCCTCAGTTACCTCATCTGTAAAATGGGGATTAAGACTGTGAGCCCCACGTGGGACGTACTCTTCTAGACTGTGCGTCCACTGTTGGGTAGGGACCGTCTCTACATGTTGCCAACTTGTACTTCCCAAGTGCTTAGTACAGTGCTCTGCACCAGTAAGCGCTCAATAAATGCGATTGAATGAATGAATGAATGACACCCTGATCACCTTGTATCCCCCCAGCGCTTAGAACAGTGCTTTGCACGTAGCGCTTAGCAAATGCCATTATTATTATTAAAGGTAGAGGTGATAATAAGTAGGAATAGAACTCCTAAATTGCTGATGTCTTCAACCTGACACGAGGAAGTTTATTGATGATGAGGAGGAGGATAATCACAGTAGTAATAATGGCATTTTTAATCATCATCATCATCAACATCAATCGTATTTATTGAGCGCTTACTGTGTGCAGAGCACTGTACTAAGCGCTTGGGAAGTACAAGTTGGCAACATATAGAGACAGTCCCCACCCAACAGTGGGCTCACAGTCTAGAAGGGAGAGACAGAGAACAAAACCAAACATACTAACAAAATAAAATAAATAGAATAGATTTGTACAAGTAAAATAAATAAATAAATAAATAAATAGAGTAATAAATATGTTCAAACATATATACATATATACAGGTGCTGTGGGGAAGCGAAGGAGGTAAGATGGGGGGATGGAGAGGGGGACGAGGGGGAGAGGAAGGAAGGGGCTCAGTCTGGGAAGGCCTCCTGGAGGAGGTGAGCTCTCAGTGGGGCCTTGAAGGGAGGAAGAGAGCTAGCTTGGCAGATGGGCAGACAGAGGGCAGCCAATTTTTAAGCACTTACTCTGTGCTAAACTCTGGAATGGATCAAGATAGCCCGGTTGGATCCAATCCCTGTCCCACATGGTGCTCATAGTTTAAGGAGGAGGGAGAATAGATATTGCATCCCCATTTTGCAGTTGAGAAAACTGACTAGCCCTGGTTAAGTGACTAGCCCAAGTTTCACATGGCAGGTAAATGGTGGAGCCAGGGTTAGGACCCACGTCCTCCGACTTGGAGGTTTGTGCTCTTTCCATTAGGCCACGCTACTTCTCTAAGCTTCCGGGAAGGTCAGCTCTCCTGGCCCAGCTGGGAATGTTGGAGTTTCAGAGGACTCCTTCATAAGCAAAAAACAGCACAACATAATGGAGAAAGGAGAGCGTGGTGGTCAGCACGAAGGCTTCCGGAAGCGTAGTAATAGCTGCTTTCTTCAGCGTTCAGCTCAACAAACATGGGTCCTGGTTAACCCATCTGATTCAAACCATGATTTATCTTCCCTAGGTCAGACTATGATGACTGGAGACCTGCCCTCGCCAGCCTGCTTCAACCTATTCCATTCCCCAAGGAGTAAGTTCATACAGTGAAGTTTGGAGGTTTCTTTTTTTTTTTTCTAATGATGATGCAATCTCCAGCATCTGTTGAATCGTCAGCAGGGGAAATATTAATTTTTAGGGGGGGCTAAGCAATCTGTATGGAATTGGAATACAGGCAGGAAAACATCCCCTCTCTTCCCAGAGGTGATTTTTTTGCTGATGAAAGTAAGGTGGGAGACCAGTTTTAAAGAGCGGGCTATCTCTCGGACTAGAAGATTCGGTTGAAGGAATCGGGATTTAAGATGTGTAAATGACCTTTTTTTCATAGATTGGAGAAGCCACATAGCTAACCATGAGCAGCAGAGCTCCCTCAGAAACCTATTAATGAGCTCTCGTGTTTAGAAAAAGCAAATCTCCGAGGGTGAACATTACAGCCTGTAATCGCACAATTTGCTGGCTGATCATGCCCCCAGAGGCCCAATGCCTTGGGACCGGAGAGCTACAACTCCGGAGTGGCACAGGGCCCGCTTGGCTGGATGGAGCGGGGCATCGTAAAGCAGTGACATCATCTGCTTCAGCCAGCCTTCCAGGAAGGCTCGGGGGAAGAGGCATGAAACAGACCCGTGATGCAGCGCGCCTTACAGCACAGCCCTTAATTGCTGCCCTGATGTATGGCGGTAATGAGCTGCGTTCCTTTCCCGATGGCAGAGCGATTAATGAACACCCTTGGGCCTCTGAAAGAAAAGTCAAGTGAGATACCTCAGACCTTGTTTACCAGGGTGATTTCTGGATGTGGGTTATTCATGGGATCAGTCTTAGGGACCTTGGAGGATTTTCAACTGCTGGGGTTGGATGGGCTTGAGATGGTAGAATTGGAAATCAGAATTAAATAGTGTTTCGTGGGGGACTTTTTTTTTTACCCTCAGGGAAGTTACCTCAGCATGGTGCTTCCTGAAAGGGTCATAACAACCTGTTTGTGTTTTTTGTTTGTAGGGCTCTTGCACACGAGAAGTTCACCAAGTAAGTGTTTCGAGAATCTCCCCTTTCAAGTGGCTTCAAAGCATGTCTACTTCACTGGGTATTACTGTTTGCCGGGGATTCCTCCACCCAGTTATTGGTTATTAGGACCCAGGTCCTCTGAGAAAGAGAGGGAGGCCGGGAACACCAGCCTGCCATAAACCAACAATCGGATCATCATCATCATCAATCGTATTTATTGAGCGCTTACTATGTGCAGAGCACTGTACTAAGTGCTTGGGAAGTACAAATTGGCAACACATAGAGACAGTCCCTACCCAACAGTGGGCTCGCAGTCTAAAAGGGGGAGACAGAGAACAAAACCAAACATACTAACAAAATAAAGTAAATAGAATAGATATGTACAAGTAAAATAAATAAATAAATAAATAAATAGAGTAATAAATATGTACAAACATATATCGGATGCACTTTGGGATCCAGCCCAGCATCCTGACCCCTTCTGAGTGCTTAGTATAGTGGTGGGCACTGAGTTAAGCACTCATTAAATACCTCTGATGGAATCCCCAAATCTATATCCATCCCCTCATGGCTACATCACCTTGTGAAATTCCCCAGTCTCTTTTCTCTAGCCTCCTGCCAACAGTGGCATGATGGTCTGCCCCATTCCCCATTGAACACACCACCGTCAATTAATCAGTCAATCAGTGATATTTATTGGGCTCTTTCTGAGTGCAGAGCACTGGTACTAAGCACTTGGGAGAGTATGCTACTACAGAGTTGGTGGACACGTTCCCTCCCCGCAGGGAGATTGTGGACCCTGATCCCATCTCCCAGCCTGGGCCCGGGGGGATCGGGGACGCCGAGGAGGACAGAGGTGATGGAGTGTGATTTCGTCTTTCAGGGAACTGAAGCATGTGATTCAGAGATTTGCCGAAGATCCTCGCCAAGAGGTGAGCCTTTCTCTTTCAACCGGAGCCGATTGATGCAACGATGAGAACGATGGGAAGAGTTGGGATGCAAAGGTCTAACTGGCTCTGTTGCTCTGTGATCATCTAAATAGCCGAGAGGCATATAGGATGCAGACGAACCTGTTTTGGATAGCCTGGTGCCTCCTAAGTTATGGTATTTATTCAGCCCTCACTTTAGGCCGGGAACTGTCATGAGCGGTGGGCAAAAACAAGACAAACAGTTCAGACACTGTCCCTGTCTCAAAAGGGGCTCACGACCTCAAGATATAAATACCCACCCCACCCTGGGTGTCTGTGGTTAACTTATGATGTCACTGTTTTTCAGTAACTATAACTACCCAGGATGGTTTTTCCTCTCACTGGAAATTTCCCTAGTTTTCTCCACTTAGTGGAAGGCCCGGTCCAGGAATAAGTAGGGCCTGGCGCCCATCAGGCAACGAGAGACATGTGTTTGGGGCTTTGTTGGGTTTCAGTTTCATTAACTGAAGTTGGTCTTTGAGTTTCCACGAATAGAGAGAAACCAAACAGTGAGCGGAATGTGTGCAGAGCTGTTGTTTCCTGACTCTTGACCTCAGCAGATCCCAGGGGGCTAAAACCTGCTTTAATGTCATCTGCCGTTTCACCTTCAGAAGATATTTTGGTTTCAAATAAGTTGACAGTCAGCCCGCCTGGGGTGGTTGGTTTGGGTGGGGAAGGGAAGATGGCAGGTGTAGACTCCGTTGAATTTTAAGACGTGAGATAGTAGCAGGAGTAATGGTATTTACTAGAGAAGCAGTGTGGCTCAATGGAAAGAGCACGGTCTTTGGAGTCAGAGGTCATGGGTTCAAATCTGAGCTCCGCCAATTGTCAGCTGCGTGACTTGGGGCAAGTCACTTCTCTATGCCTCAGTGACCTCATCTGTAAAATGGGGATTAAGACTGTGAGCCCCCTGTGGGACAGCCTGATCACCTTGTAACCTCCCCAGCGCTTGGAACAGTGTTTTGCACATAGTAAGGGCTTAATAAATGCTATTATTATTATTATTACTAGGGGCCCACCTGTTAGTAGTAACAGGTGTATGTAATTTTTACTGTGGTATTTGTTAAGCACCTGCTATGTGCCGAACATTGTGGTGTGCATTGGGATAGATACAAGATATTAGATTGGACCCAATACAGATACCACACGCCCAGAAGTAGGCTCATTTCCGTGATCACGTCTTAAAGAGATGAACATTATTAATCTCTTACCAGACTGTGTTGCATTCTTAATGGCAAGTGTAGCCTACTGGAAAGAGCAGGGATCTGGCCTACTGGATGCCAGGGCCTAGGTTGCGCACTCTCAGGTCTTGTCAGAGCCCTGGGATATGCGAGGCTGACAATTCACTGGCCAAGACAGCTCTGGGGGCTCTGGGGGTCCTGTCTTACGCCGTCCTGTCGTTGCCAACCCAGAGCGACACCACGGACGCATCTCTCCCAGAACTCCCCGCTCTCCATCTGCAATTGTTCTGGTAGTAGTGTATCCATAGAGTTTTCTTGGTAAAAATACAGAAATGGTTCACCATTGCCACCTTCCGCACAGTCAACTCAAGTCTCCGCCCTCGACTCTCTCCCTCCCATGCTGCAGTGGGCATCTAGTCGCTCCTCCACACCTTTCGAATAATTCCAACCCGTCACCTGAGCCTGGAAGTCAGGGGACCTGAGTTCTAAACCCAGGCCGCCCGACTTAACTGCGGGGTGTCCCTGGGCAGTCACTCCTCTGTGCCTCAGTTTCCTCATCTGTCAAATAGGGATGAAAGGTCTTCCTCCCTCCCACTTCAGCAGAGAGCCCCATGTGGATGAGGGTCTATGTCTAACGTGTTTAGCCATATCTGCCTCAGCGTTCAGCCCGGGGCTTGGCGCCTAGTAAGTGCTTAGTAAATCCCACAACTACTATGAAGTCTGTTCCTATTAATGATGGCATTTATTATTATTAATAATAATAATAATGGCATTTATTAAACGCTTACTATGTGCTAAGCGCTGGGGAGGTTGCAAGGTGATCAGGTTGTCCCACACGGGACTCACAGTCTTAATCCCCATTAAGCGCTTACTATGTGCAAAGCACTGTATCCCTAAACATTCCCATTAATCCCGTTACTAGTAAACATTCCCTATCACTCTGTTACTGCCCATCGCTCTTACCACTGACCCCGCTGCCCACCTCTGCCCCTTCAAGCACCCTTCCTCTTCCCGGCAGGTCCACTCGTGCCTGCTGAGCGTGCGGGCCGGCAAGGACGGCTGGTTCCAGCTGTACAGTCCCGGTGGGGTGGCGTGCGACGATGACGGGGAGCTCTTTGCCAGCATGGTACGTGTCTGCAATTACGTGAGCGTCTGTTCTTTTACCCGACGTGGCCCGGGAGCCGCCAGGATTAACTTCCCCAGTTCCGCCCCCGCAATGCTCAGCGCTGCCGTCCACAGCCCTCCTGGCATCGTGGGTCGGGTCCAGCTTTCGGTCTGGGTGTCCCGGGAACACTGGAGGGGAAGAAGGCGGGCCGTCCGGGATCCGGGGAAGAATAGGAGACCCGTCTTTGCCTCCGGGGTCCCTCCAGCCTTCAGGGATTTCCTGGGCTCTTGGGGACCAGAGGCAGAGCATCCTTGAGTTCAGGATGGCCTGAGCAGAAGGGGACCGTAGCTCTAGAAAGACCGGACAGATCGAGCCTCGGAACTCACAGGTAAAGTGGCATTGCCAAGTTTGGCAACTGCATATGTTTTAAGGAGACTCCTGCTGTAATTGGTCCAGCTGACAGTTTATCCCCGACTCCTCACCACTCCTGCACAACAGAGTGACTTGGGGGGCTTCATTTAGTCCCATTCTGTTCCAAGGGGATAAAAGAGGAGCACAATATCTCGAAGAAAGGAATGCCTCTGGTGAAAACCCCCCACACCCCCATCCCTGGGCTTGGGAAGCTCTTTGTGGGTAGGGGATGCATCTGTTTGTTGTTGAATTATACTCTCCCAAGTGCTTAGTACGGTGCTTTGCACACAGTAAAGGCTCAATAAATACAACTGAATAAATGATTGAAATGTGACCCAACTGGGGTCTGCACCATGCAGGTCCACTCACTGAATCCCAGAGGAGACGTGGGGCATTCCAAGTTGAAACCGGTGCTGTTGGCTGGGTCCTGGTCCCCTCCTCTCTTCTTCCTTCTGGCCAGTGTTGGTTCTGACCAGGGATGACGGGGACATTTCAGGAGGGTACTTTATTTCAGGAGATCCCTCTGCCCAGTGACCGAGACCCAGTGATGGAGTCCCCCGGCAGGGGAACCCTGACGGTTTGGGGAGGCCTTAGGGAAAAAGAGTGGTCCCCCAACCCAGGGACCACTGACTTATCCCCTCCTCCAGGGTCTCCAGCTGGATGATGAAGGGTTCTTAGGGGTCCTTGCAGAAGGCCTCGGAGGAAGCGGTTGGAGAAAGAAGGCAGAGGCGAGGCTGGGAGGTCACATCACAATGACCTCACTTCTCCCACGGTTCCCTTGCCCTATAGCTAGTCCCTGCATCTTTGTAGGGCAGCAGCAGGGTAGTTCTGGGAGTGGGGTGGTATCTTGAGAAAACCAAGGGGCACCCGCACCTGGCCCCTTCCTGCTCAGACAGGATGGGGTGCGGCCCGCGCTTGGAGAGGGCCGCCCATCTTGGGGCCACCCTACCAAACTCCAGTCCCCTTTCCGACCCCAAAACCCTTCACTCCCTCTGGAGGCGGCGGCCTCAGACTCCGTCGACCACAGGCCCCCGGCCAGAGAGTCTTGCCGCCTCTCAGGCTCGCTTTCCGGCCATACATTTTTCTTCAGAGCAGATGTTGATAAATATTTAAAGGGCTGCCGGTGCCTCCTGAAGGAGGCTCTGGTTTTAAGTGCTTTTTAATGTTCCCACTCCATCTTCCCTCCATCCCCGGCGGTTCGACAGCCGAACTGATGTGGGCTATGCAGCTTGGAAACTGGTCTATTTCCTGCTCTCCTTTTGCTTTGCACATTAAGTCTTAACCTTCCCTTTAAAGTGTCCCAGTCCTGCCCCTTTGCAGCAGCTGGTGGGTCCTCCGCCAGGTACAGCTCACCGGGAGGAGCAAGCAACCAGGGCAGGCAGCTCCCCGGGCCTAAAATGGCCCGTCTTCCCATGGGCATCTTTAAATAGAGAAGGGAAACAGAGAGGCTGCGATTCCGGTTCAGATTTGCCATGGCCCTGGTGGTGTCTCGGCTCTGTCCGCCGGCATATCGGCAGCTTGAGTTGGTCGGGGAGCTCAGGGAGGAAACTGTAATATTGTCCAAAACTGAAAGGGAAGACTCCGAAGGTCCCCCTGGAATTCTGGGGAAATCCAGGACCCTCCCTGCTTTCCTCCCATCCACTGTGTGTGTTGGGGCAGAATGGGGTCACGGGTTTGAGTGGAGGATGGGGAGTGGGAGGTGACAGGCTTCAAAGAACTAATGGGACCAAAGCCACCATTTGGGATCTGTTCAGCCCCGACTGGAATCTCTCAGGTTTTGTCAGAATACTGGGATGAGCGAGTGTGGGAATTCGGCAGGCCCACAGAGGGATTCTGCCGAGGTTGTCCAGCAGATGACTGCCAAGCTCCCTTCAGAAACATGAAGGAAGTTCCGTGTTCTTCCTGTGCCTGGAAAGCAGCGTATGGGTCCGGGGTAGCCATTCTGGCTGCCCTCACTGTGAGGGTTTTCCCCTTGGAGATCTCAGCTGGGGGCCAGGATCCTTGAAACCTGCAAAGAAGTCATCATTGCCCCAGACTCCCTATCCTGGGCACTATAAGCAGGAAACTAGACTCTAAGCTCATTGTGGGCAGGGAACATGTTTCCCAACACTGTTATATTGTATTCATTCAGTCATTCGTACAATCGTATTTATTGAGCACTTACTGTGTGCAGAGCACTGTACTAAGTGCTTGGAAAGTACAGCACAACAATCAAGAGAGACAACCCCTGCCCACAACGGGCTTACAGTCTAGAGACTGTACTCTCCCAAGTACGACGCTCGGCACCCGGTAAGCTCACAGTGAATATGACTGATTGATAGGAAACAGTCTCCACTTGGCTGTTAGGTTGAAATCATGTCTTGGGGTTCGCACCCTGCTATTCTGTCTTTTCCTCCCTGTTTTGGTTCATCGCTGGTCTAAAGGTAGGAAAGGGAGGATGGTCTGGACACCCCTAAAGCTGCAAGGTGGGGCCTGGGGTGCCGGCAGAGGGAAGACTCATGTATCGCTCGGCTCTCAGAAGCACTCACGGCTGCAGTCTCTCTGGTCCCTCCTACAGGTTCATATCCTGATGGGATCCTGCTACAAGACCAAAAAGTTTCTGCTGTCGTTGGCTGAGAACAAACTGGGCCCCTGCATGCTGCTGGCTCTGCGGGGGAATCAGACCATGGTGGAGGTAAGGCACCCCGTCCATCGCCACCTCACCCTCTGGGCTACTCTCATGGCAGGCGAGAGCGGGTGAAACGGCTGCCCGGGAGACGGAGAGGGGTACCCGTGGACCGCGGCCTCGTTCAGCCGGCAGAGGCCCCGGCTACCGGAAAGATGGCCTCGATGCTTTGGAGAGTGATGTTCCCCAGCCAGAGATTCCTCCAATTGCCCATCCGTTCGGGACGAGATGTTCTGTCGCGGCTCCGGGCAGGGACAGCTAGAGAAGGCGAGAGGGACACTCAGCAACGTGAGCAGGGAAGCAGGCAGAGTTGAGAGTTGCCCGGGTAACTGAGATGGCTTTCTCTCTCTGACGGAGGAAATGCCAGAGGGAGATGCTGTCCCCTGCCATTTGTCTCCCAAGCCAAGGATGCTTCTGGAAAGAAAAGGTGCCCCTTTCCTCTGCCTTTTCACCCTTCTACCCCCAGCTGTGTCCCCAAAACACTGGTTCGGTTAGTGGGGCTGTGTCCCAATGTGACCCTGGAGTACCAGCCATCTCAAGGTCAAATGCTATCTCGTGACCACCTGAGCCAGCAGAAGTGAAGGGGGGATACTGCCCCCACAACCAAAACTGCCGGATTGACAGCCCAAGCCGGGAATTCAGAAGGTTTCCCTCGCTCCCGTACCAGTTAAATTAGGTATGGAGGAGGGGGGAAGGGCAGAGATTGGATAAACTGAGGCTGAAAGCTGGAATGGCCTAGGAGCACAGGTGGTAAATACCTGTCGCCTCTGACCTTCTGGGGTAGAAAACCGAGACACGCAGCAGGAGCAGCAACAGCAGCAGCGGCCCACGTGTCTTTCTCTGCCCAGAAGGCCAGACACCCGCTCTGCAACCAGAGCCAACACACTGAGGGAAGGGCCGCAGGACGGGTGAGCGTCTCACCGAAAGTCCGTGTGTGGGACCCAGGAGCCCTGCTGCGGACGGGGAACATAAATGGGTTCCTCCTGTATAGGGAGAGAACATGGTGAGAGCTAGCCGCTCACCACGTGTGCAGGTAATGTAGTGGATTCTTCCCGGGTGGGAAAGTAAGTGGATTCTTCCTGTATGGGAAAGCATGTGGATTCTTCCTGAGTGGGAAGCGCACATGGGTGAGAGCTAGCCGCCTCACCCACGCGCGAGTAACATATGAGTGTGTTCCTCCCATCAGGGAAGCTCTAATATTACTAATTGACTACATTCCTCCCGAAAGGGAAGTTCAATTCATTGCTCCTAAATAATTCAATTCGCCTCACGGAATAGATTTTATATAAGACTCAGGTTTTCCGTCCCTGGCGTGTCTCTCTCTCTCTCTCTCTCTCTGTCTCTCTCTCTCTGTCTCTCTCTCTCTCTGTCTCTCTCTCTCTCTGTCTCTCTCTCTCTCTCTCTCTCCCCCCCCAATTACCAAACAAACCCGTCTCCTTCATTCATTCAATCGTATTTATTGAGCACTTACTGTGTGCAGAGCACTGTACTAAGCACTTGGGAAGTACAAGTTGGCAACATAGACGGTCCCTACCCAACAGCGGGCTCACAGTCTAGAAGGGGGAGACAGACAACAAAACAAAACATATTAACAAAATAAAATAAATAGAATAAATATGTGCAAGTAAATAAGTAGAGTAATAAATATGTACAAACATATATACTGGTGCTGTGGGAGGTCGGGTGGAATAGTAATAATAATAATAATGATAATTACTGACGACGGGTGACAGGTGGTCAGTTAGACATCCAGCCCTGGTCCTTCTACTTCACCGTTTCGCCACCGCCGTTCCCAACATGCTTCAGATTCCTAAGTGAGGTCCTTCATCCAGAAAGGTGTTGCTTCCCAGGATAATATAGGGATGTTAGGTTGGTGTCCCAGCTTTGAAAGCCGCTTAAAAATGGGAATCTGTAGTTCTGAGTTGAGGTAGAGAGACTGTAAGCTCACTGTGGGCCGGGAACATGTCTACCAACTCTCCTATACTGGGCGGTCCCAAGCACTTAGTCCAGTGCTCTGCACACAGTAAGCGCTCAATAAATATCATTGCTTGATTCATAGGGAGATGGACTTAGGACAATAGCAGGAATAGGTGAAAATCCCCACCGGGAGGAAGTGGGAAGAAAAGATTAAGAGCGTTGAGTAGAATGTTTATGAAGGAAGGTTCTTTTTCTTAATTGATAATTTTCAAAATAATAATTGTGGTATTTAAGTGGTTACTATGTGCCAAGCACTGTACTAAGTGCTAGGGTAAACGCAAGATAATGGGGCTCACAGTCCAGGTAGGAGGGAGAACTGATATTGAATCCCCATTTTGCAGATGAAGGAATTGAGGCACAGAGAAGTTAAGTGACTGGTCCAAGGCCGAGAAGTGGTGAAACCAGGATTAGAACCCATGCAGTGTGGCTCAGTGGAAAGAGCCCGGGCTTGGGAGTCACAGGTCGTGGGTTCTAATCCCGCCTCCGCCACTTGTCAGCTGTGTGACTTTGGGCAAGTCACTTCACTTCTCTGGGCCTCAGTTACCTCATCTGTAAAATGGGGATTAAGACTGTCAGCCCCACGTGGGACAACCTGATTACCTTGAATATACCCCAGAGCTTAGAACAGTGCTTGGCACATAGTAAATGCTTAACAAAAACCGTTATTATTATGATTATTATTATGTCCTCTGATTCCCAGGCCCAGGTTCTTTCCACTAGGCCACCACACCGCTTCCCTGCGTATAAACTTCTTATAAAATTAAAAGCTCCTCCTCCAGACTATAAACTCCTCTTGGACGGGGTCAATGTCTACCAACTCAATTTTATTGTATTCACCCAAGCACTTAGTCCAGGTCTCTGTACACAGTAAATGTGCAATAAATAGCACCGATTACCATCCGGCACTTAGAACACCGCCCAGCGCTTAGAACAGTGCCTTGCACGTAGTAAGCCCTTAATAAATGCCATCATTATTATTGTTGTTATTATTATTTAATAGATAAACAATTACATGAAGCAAATGAATGAAGTTAAATCGGAAAACCTAAGGATGCTCTTTTGCGTATATGTTTTGAAAAAGGTTTCACTGTTTCTACCTCCTGCGGGTTTGTAAATTAAGAAAAAGTGTGTGTCCAAAGGCATTTCCCCTTTGAGTATGCATCCGGGGGGGTGCGTAAAGGGGGGTAGTAGAGTCCCAGGAGAGATGGAGGACTCTGCTCTGGTTAGGAAGGTGACCACGTGTCTCAGTGGAAAGAGCCCGGGCTTGGGATTCAGAGGTCATGGGTTCAAATCCCGGCTCTGCCACTTGTCAGCTATGTGACCGTGGGCAAGCCACTTCACTTCTCTGGGCCTCAGTTCCCTCATCTGGAAAATGGGGATTAAGACTGTGAGCCCCACATGGGACAACCTGATCACCTTGTATCCCCCCAGCGCTTAGAACAGTGCTTTGAATATAGTAAGCGCCAAATACCATCATTATTATTATTATCTCCCCCCTTAATGAAGGGCCGGAGGTGCCTACAAGGGATTGGAGTAGACTCCGTGAATGTAGGCATACCGCTTTAGAATTAGGCAGTCAGAGGGAGGGTCTCAGTATGAAATCAGAGGGAATGTCTCGGAGAGTGTATACCTCCGCCTCCCGCACAGACCACTCCCCCAACTCCCGGAATTCCTAGAAGGAAGAGGGTGAAGTGGGGACAGGCTTGGAATAAAGGTGGCCAGGGGCTCAGGCTATCTCCCGTACAGTCGGGGCAGAGGTGAAGGTGAGGTTGGTGATTGTCAAAGGAAGAATTTCTTGGTTAGGAAAGAGCCAAGCCAGAGAGCTGTGGCTTTCAACATCAAAACCCTCGCAAAAGGCCGCAGTGTCCACTCGGGAGAGGTAAGTGAGCCCAGAACCCCTGCTAAATCCCCGTTACTCTTGTTTTCCCGCTTAGATTCTCTGTTTGATGCTGGAATACAACATCATCGACAACAACGACACCCAGCTACAGATCATCTCTACCCTGGAGAGCACAGATGTGGGGAAACGCATGTACGAGCAGCTCTGTGACCGGCAGAGGGAATTGAAAGAGCTGGTAGGTGTCAGTGCAGTCTGGATCAGTGCTCCTAACAAATGGGGTCTCCCCAGGGAGCCCACCTGTCCATTTCTGCCAGGGTGGGACCCGCCATCGGGAGGGAGATTTGGTTTTCCGGGAATCAGCTTCTGCTTAGTTGTGGGGTGGGAGAAGGTGCTGGAGTTTCAGCCATCTGGGCAGGTTTCCTGAGAAGTAAGGCACCGTTGCCCCTCCTCTGCCAAAGAGACTGTATGCGAGAATTTTCCAGGCTCTTTCACTTGCTGTGAGTCGGCCCTCTTCCTCTCTGTTGGATTGGGGTGGGGAGGTGGTTGGCCCCCTCCGTCCTGCCTGAGCCTCTGGTATCAGCCTTGGCGCCTGGGTCAGTCACCAGCTGGCTACTGAGGGAGTGAGGTCCAGAGGAAATCTCCTCAAAAATCTCCAATGGCTACCAAACAATCTGCGCATCAGGCAGAAACTCCTCACGCTGGGCTTCAAGGCTGTCCATCCCCTCGCCCCCTCCTACCTCACCTCCCTTCTCTCCTTCTCCAGCCCACCCCGCACCCTCCACTCCTCTGCCGCTAATCTCCTCACCGTACCTCGTTCTCGCCTGTCCCACCATCGACCCCCGGCCCACGTCATCCCCCGGGCCTGGAATGCCCTCCCTCTGCCCATAAGCCAAGCTAGCTCTCTTCCTCCCTTCAAGGCCCTACTGAGAGCTCACCTCCTCCAGGAGGCCTTCCCAGACTGAGCCCCTTCCTTCCTCTCCCCCTCGTCCCCCTCTCCATCCCCCCCATCTGACCTCCTTCCCTTCCCCACAGCACCTGTATATATGTATATATGTTTGTACATATTTATTACTCTATTTATTTATTTATTTTACTTGTACATATCTATTCTATTTATTTTATTTTGTTAGTATGTTTGGTTTTGTTCTCTGTCTCCCCCTTTTAGACTGTGAGCCCACTGTTGGGTAGGGACTGTCTCTATATGTTGCCAACTTGTACTTCCCAAGCGCTTAGTCCAGTGCTCTGCACACAGTAAGCGCCCAATAAATACGATTGATTGATTGATTAAATGTCCCAGTACTTAGGGGAATCAATCAATCAATCAATCGTATTTATTGAGCGCTTACTGTGTGCAGAGCACTGTACTAAGCGCTTGGGAAGTACAAAGGGGAAGGAGCCAAGAGGGCAGCCAGGGAGAACCTCCTGAGAAGGGAGGCTACCTCAGAGGGGAACAAGGTTGGGTGGGGAACAAAGAGGGAAATGCCACCAACGGGTCTTTCTCTGTTTCAGCAACGGAAAGGCGGACCCACTCGATTAACACTGCCGTCCAAGTCTACAGTAAGTTCGTGTCTCTTCCTATCCGGCCTTGGGGCGAGCGGGCGTGAGGTGTTTCTGACGTGGGGCAACGAGGGTGCTGTGACTGGGGAGGTGATCTTTCCGGCGTGATATTGAACGGCCACCATTGGGTGGTGGAGAACAGGGGGTGCGGGAGACCGTAGCTCCTAAGGCAGGTTTAGTGAGGTGTTTTGTGGCCCGGTGAATATCCGAGCTGTAGGTCAGACCTAGCTGCCCCAGTTCTGAACTCAAGCTCTGCAGGGGGGAGGACTGAACCCTCTCGTCTCTCCTCGTTGCTCATGTCGGGCTGGGGAGTCCTTTGAAAAAAGATTTACAGAGGCTGTGTCAGCCTGCCTCCCTTCTCCAGCTCTCCCTGTATTCCTTGGTTTTGTGATAGGATTTGGCCGTGCCCTTCCTGTAATAATAATTGTGGTATTTGTCATGCACTCGTTATGTGCAGAGCACTGTACTATGTGCCGGGGGAGAGACAAGATAATCAAGTTCCAAATGGTGCTACAATCTAATTAGGAGGGAGAACAGGTACTGAATCCCCATTTTGAGGGAACTGAGGCATAGAGAAGCGACTCGTCCAAGGTCAGACAGCAGAAAAGTGGAGGATCTGGGTTTAGAATCCAGGTCCTCCGACGCCTAGGCCTTTGTGTTTTCCACTAAGCCATTTGCTTCTCCTGTGTTAGGATGCTGATTGTTGGGGTGTCACCCTGGGATGAGAATAGCTGCACTGGAACCCCTGTCCCCCTCCTCGTGCCCCCAGGACTTCGATTGGACTCGGGAAGGGCTGGCTTGAAAGGATTCCTCTCTCTGGGCTGCGGACTGTCTCTATATGTTGCCAATTTGTACTTCCCAAGCGCTTAGTACAGTGCTCTGCACACAGTAAGCGCTCAATAAATACGATTGATGATGATGATGATGACCCACCATCCCAGCCCCTCTGGCCTCCAGCAGAGCCCAGCCCAGAGCAGGGAGGCTGCAGAGTGAGACCCATGGGCTCAGCGTCCTGCTCCAAAGTGCAAGAATTCGAGGAGTACAGAAAATCAAGTCAGGCAGCATGGCCTAGTGGAAATGGAAAAGGATTTCACTACTTGAATACATCAGCAGAAATCTTCAGGGGTCTTCTAATCTTTTGGGAAGGCTTTCCAGAGGAAGTAAAGCTGAGATGCGTGCATTCATTCATTCACTCCTATTTATTGAGTGCTTACTGTGTGCAGAGCGCTGCACTGAGCGCTTGGAAGAGTACAGTACAACAATAAACAGACACATTACTGGCTCACAACAAAGCAGTGTGGCCTAGTAGAAAGAGCCTGGGAGTCAGAGACCTTGGATTTTAATCCTGGTTCTGCCACTTGCCTGTGATGTGACCTTGGGATGTCATTGGGCCTCCGTTTCCTTTTCTATAAAATGGGGATTCAATACCATCCCCCCTCATCCTTCATGTGGGACAGGGACTGTCTGACCTGCTTATCTTATGTCTTCCCCAGTGCTTTAGTACAGTGCGTGGCATGTAAATGCTTAACAAATACCCTAATTATTATTTATTATAAGAAGCATATATATTGTGAGAAGCGGCTTGGCCTAGTTGATAGAGCACTGACCTGGGAATCAGAAGGACCTGGGTTCTAATCCCGGCTCTGCCACTTGTCTGCCATGTGACTTTACGCAACTCACTTAACTTCTCTGGGCTTCAGTTACCTCATCTGTAAAGTGGGAATTAAGACTGGTACCCCCATGTGGGACATGGACTGTGTCCAACCTGATTATCTTGTATCTACCCCAGCACTTAGTACCTGGCACATAGTAAGGGCTTAACAAATGCCATTAAAAAAAAATTAAACTCGGGACAATTGAACCCTAAAGTGTGCCCAGAAATAAAATCCCTGAAAAAAATCCCCAACCCTTAGGTCCGCTGAAAATACATCTCAGGGCTGCGGAATGTTACTTTCTCCCCACTCTGGTTGTAGGAAACAGTGGATCCCCGTCTTCCCCATCCTCCACCACGGAAAAGGTGTGAATGTCCTGGGTCCCTCTGGCCTTTCACCCAAGGGAAAATCTCCTTGTCAGAAAGCACGGTGTTCCTCATTCCCTATTCAGACGCCTTCCGTATTATTTCCCGGAGGCCCAATGGATGAGCTCTTCCTGGGCCAGCAGCCCAGTTCAGTGTGGGAAACAGAGAGCCACCCGATGACAGAACCCCACAGCGCCCGGCTTCCAGCTCCCTGTCGGACCCAGTCTTCCTTTTTGCTCAACCGACTGGCCAGAGGAGCGAGCCGATGGGCAGTTTGGATGGCTCCCGCCGACCCATTGAGGCCGGTTGGGGCCCCGTGCCGCTCCAGCCTCAGTGCGCCTGGCCGAGCAGCGGGAGGTCAGCCCCCCGGGGCCACTGCTCCAACCCGGCCTGGGTTTTTGAGGGAAAGACACCAGCTGAACCGGGGCTGTTGCAGCGGGGCCCAGGCTTTCCCACCCTTGTAGACACACCCGACCCCAGCCTGACTGGGGCAGGAGCAGGGAGTGCTAGGGATGTCCTATATTTAGGGGCTGCAGCGCATCCCCCCGCAACCCAACGAGGGGAGGCTGGCCAGCCCACACTCCATTTCACCTGTTGGGGCACGACTTCGGGGAGACTGGGAGCGATGCGCCTCCTTCCCCTGATCCATCCCACGTGTGCCCTCAGGATGCCGACCTGGCCCGCCTGCTCAGCTCCGGCTCTTTCGGAAACCTGGAGAACCTGAGTCTGGCCTTCACCAATGTGACCAGTGCCTGTGCCGAGCACCTCATCAAACTGCCTTCTCTCAAGCAGCTGAATCTCTGGTCCACCCAGGTAAGGGCTGCCCGATGGGCGTTGGGAGACTCGTCAGCGGGGCTTAGGAGGCTGGCCAGTAGAGGTTTGGAGGCCCACCTCAGGGCTATTTTTATGTTGCATTTTCATCCCTCGAGACACTGGGGGTCTCTCCCCATCCCTTACCACTCTTTGTTCAGGAACAGAGGTGGTCCAGGCCTGCTGGGTGGTGAGTGGAAGGCCCTGGACAAAGCACTGTCTGTCAGCCCTCCATTTTGGGGGGCCCAGCCTGCCCTGTCCGGGGTTTTCCCTCCAACAACCAAGCTGTGGACCCCCATCCGTAGGTCCGGGGAGCTCAGCGGGGGTGTAGCCACACTCCTCCCACATCCCCCGACGTCAGTCATGCTTGGCAGGGCAGCACGGTATGGAGGCTTAAGACTCTAGGCTAATAGCCCTGGGCTAGCACGTGCTCCCTGGAAGCCTGCAAGCAGCGTGCCTGGGAATGAAGGTGGGGTTTTAATTTTAAGTTGGACCTGTTCTCTCCCTGCTCCCACCCCCTAGACCTTGCCTTGACCTAGCAGGTGGCCACCTTATTGTGGGAACGCATCACCAAACCCCCCAGCCCAGGGGTTCTGTTCTACCAAGTCGTTTGTGGGAGATGAGGCCACAGAGCCTGCATTTTGGTGGGGTCCGGGAATCTGAGTCAGATTTCTGCTTCGCAGTTTGGAGACGCTGGTTTGCGGCTGCTCTCCGAACACCTGACCATGCTGCAAGTCCTGAACCTGTGCGAGACCCCGGTCACTGATGCCGGCCTGCTTGCCCTGAGCTGTGAGTGGGAGAGGTTCGGGAAGGGTCTCTTGGCCATCAGCTAGTGAGCGGCTGGGCAGGGGAGGTTGAGGGGGTGGATCTGGGAAGGTTCTTTGGGATCTCTATAGGGCTTTTTAGGTGTGGAAGGGAAGAAGATGGCTGCCTGCTGAGGAATTTAGGCCTCCACCCACCCCTGCCCTCTCCGGGTCCCTTCCGCCATGATTCAGTTCCGGCGTCCTCAGCGTGGCAGGGCCCTACTGGGCTTCCCAGCTCAAGTGCCAGCTGGGAAAATGCCCACCACCCTTTATGCCCCGGCTCTCCGACAGCCCTTGGGGACCTGGTACCCCACAGTTATAGGGAATCTGGCCCTGACACTGCACGTTGAGGCTCAGAATTGGCCCCTGGCTGAGACGGGAGAGGGATCGGGGAGCAACTGAAGGCCCAGATCTGCTCACGAGGACCCCAGAGGGGCCCGTCTTCTATCATGGATCCTGCCTCCGGACCCTCAACTAGCTAGTCACCTCCCTGTCCCCGGGCCAGCCTTCGCCCACCAAGGCTCCAGCCTCCTCACACACTCCTCCCACATCCATCCTAACTGGCGTGGGTGATTGGGGTGCTCACTGGGTCCTGTAATCTTTCCCCCAACAAGTCCAAGCAGCCCCATCCATCCAACCTCTATCACTGGATTTCCTAATTACTAGTCTTTGCCCTGTCCTCTTACAGCAATGAAGAGCCTCTGTAGCTTAAACATGAACAGCACCAAACTCTCGGCAGACACCTACGAAGATCTTAAGGTAGTGCCTGTTTCCGTTTCCTTGGTTAATAGTATACGGGGGCAGTTTCTGGGGAGAAAAGAGTCTGGAGGGGCAGGGCCCCCTACAGAAGCCCCGGACTGACTTTTGTGGAGGCTGCTAGCCACCCTTAGGGTGGGGGTCCAGCAGGAGGACTTATTTCAGGGGCAGCTGAGGGACACGGTCTCCATCTGACAACTGTGTGCCATAGTGGAAAGAGCACTGGAGGAGACCCATGATGATGATGATGGCATTTCTTAAGCGCTTACTATGTGCAAAGCACTGTTCTAAGTGCTGGGGGGATACAGTGTGATCAAGTTGTCCCATGTGGGGCTCACAGTCTTAATCCCCAGTTTTACAGATGAGGGAACTGAGGCTCAGAGGAGTTAAGAAGTGACTTGCTCAAGGTCACACAGCAGACTTGTGGTGGAGTCGGGATTCGAACCCATGACCTCTGACTCCAAAGCCCGTGCTCTTTCCACTGAGCCATGCTGCTTCTCTATAGGACCCATGTGGTCCTGTCTCTGCCACTTACCTGCTGTGTGACTTTGGCAAGTCACCTTACTTCTCTGTGCTTCCGTTTTCTCATCTCCTTCCCTTAGACTACGAGCCTGGCATGAAGTAGGGACTGTGCCCAATTTGATTATCTTGATCTAGCCCAGTGCTTAGCACGTTGCTTGGCCAAAAGTCTAAGCGCCAGAGAAGCAGTGTAGCTAGAGAAGCAGCGTGGCTCAGTGGAAGGAGCCCGGGCTTGGGAGTCAGAGGTCATGGGTTCTAATCCCGGCTCCACCACTTATCGGCTGTGTGACTTTGGGCAATTCACTTAACTTCTCTGTGCCTCAGTTACCTCATCTGTAAAATGGGGATTAAGATGGTGGGCCCCACGTGGGACGACCTGCCTCGATCACCTCATCTGTAAAATGGGGATTAAGATTGTGAGCCCCACGTGGGACGACCTGATCACCTTGTATCCCCCCAGCACTTAGAACAGTGCTTTGCACATAGTAAGCACTTAACAAATACTATCATTATTATCATTATTAATGACCCCAGTAATGCTGATATAGGGACTGTCTCTATATGTTGCCAATTTGTACTTCCCAAGCGCTTAGTACAGTGCTCTGCACATAGTAAGCGCTCAATAAATACGATTGATGATGATGATGATGATGATAATAACAACAATGATGACCCTCAGGTGGTTTTCTTAGCCCCTGATGCTTTTTCTCAGGCTGAGGAGTCGGTCCCCCAATGGCCAAGGGGGCCGGGATGACGTCAGAGACAGGCAGCCCCGGGGCTGTGGGTTGCCGTTTCCATTGTGTCTCCTGCCCGCTTTCGATTAGGCCCCAGTGTCGGTCACAGCGGCAGGGCAGGGCTGCACTCCCGCCCCGTCCCGATAGCCGCCCCGGCCACGTGCTGGTGGGCTTCCGGGAAAGCTGGAGGCAACCGAGCCGAGCCACTCGACGGGATTCGTGGGTCGGGAGTCAGGGTGTGCCGGTTGGGGCTGTCTGGGCCTGCCCCGGCGGGGAGGAGAGTCACCGAAGGCGGCTGCCCCCGCCGCCCCGAAAGGTCTTGGAGCCGGGCTCGGGCCGAGACACCGGGCAGGCGGCTGGGTTTTCCAGAGACGATTACCATTGTTTCCAACAGGCCAAGCTGCCCAACCTGAAAGAAGTAGACGTCCGCTACACCGAAGCATGGTGAATTCTCGCTTTCTTTAGCTTGGGACAAAGAAGAAAAAGATTGGGGGAAAGCAAACTTTCAGCTAATTCCTTTAAAGCAGCGATTTGTGGGATGGCAGGCTCTTGGAGTTGTGAATGTGAGAGGGAGGGGTAGTCTTTCCGGGGGCCGAGGGCGGGGTGGGGGGTGGAGGGAGGGGAGGGGGAGGGGTTGGCATAAGCAGGCCCAGACCCTGCTGAATTCTTTTAGCTTCATAATTTTAAAATCGACCTAACGTAAAAAAGACTTTGTAGCAGCAAGAGGATTATTAAGAGGTGGGGGAGGGGGGGCCCCTTGTGAATTTTCTTTGCCCGTGTGTTTACGCCGTGTGAGAGGAACAGGTTAAGGGTCCGGCGTGACTCGGGGTCCAGTGGGATTTCCTGGAGCTTCCCGGGACCGTTCTGGGCTCAAAAGAGAACATAACACACGCATCTACACACCCATACACATGAACCGTCCACTCCCCAGAGAAGACACTGCACCTCTCCTCAAGCAATCCTTGCAATTGTTATGCAAAGCAATTTTGTTGTACATAAGATTTACTTAATGCACCTATTTAAGAAATGGTTCACAAATAACAGGTCTGGGACCTGTCTTTTATTTATGAATTGTTGATTCTTTTCCCCCTTTGGCGTAGCGTACTGTATAAACTAGTCTGCTGTCTTGTTCTTATTTTTGAAAGGAAAAACCCTCCTTGGAACATTGCCCTTCCGTAACGGAAAATGTCCGCCCTAGCTCTCATTGCCGCCACGTGTATGATTTCAAAACGCTTGGAGCGGCGTCCCCAGGTTTGAAGCCCCGAAAGGTGTGAAGGAGTGGGGGCCGCGATGGGGAAGGAGGAGGAGGAGGAGGAGGAGGAACGGGCAGTGGCATTGACAGCGTTGGGACTGAGATCATCTTCTCGCAAGGCCCCCCAAATCTCGGTCGGCACCGTTTTCCGTGGGGGGGTCTGGGAGAGGGTGGGCTCCGGCCCCGGAGACAGACGGGTGGGCTTGGAGCTCCAACTCCCGGGACCAACGAGGCGCCCAAATTCCCCATCCCCACTGTCCCCGGCCCGTGTCCAAGATTTCAAGACTCCCCCGCCGCCCCTCACGGCTTCTCCGTCATGCATGCCTGCTTCTCTGCATGGTCTCCCGGGCCCAGAGAGGCTCCACCCTGCCAACCCGCTCGCTCTGCTCCCCCGGTACACGTGACCACTAGTACTACTGCTACTACTACTACTGCTACTACTACTACTTCGGGTTTCCGGCTCCCCTCCCCTCCCCAGCCCCGGAGAAGACTGAACTGGACCTGCCGCTTTCTTTTCTAAACCCTTGGCTTTTTTTCATGACGGGCCCTTCTGTACAGAACAGTCCCCTGGGTCCCCGTGGGGGTTTTCCTTTTCCGTTTGTCGAGCACAGGTAGTCGATCCCTCCTTCAGCACCTCCAGATTGACCATTCAGCCAATGTAATTTTTTATATATATTTAATCTTATTCAATGGAAGCCATGCTTTTGTTGTTTTATACTTTGCTAGATAGATTTTATTACCCTGTACCCTCATTAGGAAAAAAAGAAAAAAAAGAAAAAGAAGAAATTGGGTTAAGTCTTAATTCAGTGAATGTGTCAGGTTCATTTTACTTTGCCTTGAGTCCCATACTGCACAAGACAGTCGTGCGGGAAGAAGCAAAACGATGCCAACGTTTTTCCTTAGCACTGTTGCTTTGACCAATGGTTTACTACTACTGTTCTGTAGCTGTGTACAAAGAGATGTGAAATAATTTCAGGCAAAAATAAACTGTAAGTGAATATCTTTTAGCCGTGTCCTCTCTGCTTTTTTTGGAGTTTAATCCACTCTGGGGAGGCTTAATGGGTCTGAGGGAAAGCTTTAAGGGGTGTGTTTTTGTGTGCACACATACACGCACACGTGTCGGAGAAAGAGAGCCGCCAAGAGAGGCACCAAGACCCAGTGGAAAGAACACACAGGCCTGGGAGCCAGAGGACCTGGTTTCTAACCTCAGCAATGTCACTTGTCTTCTGTGTGACCCTGGACAAGTCACTTAACCTCTCTGTGCCTCTGTTTCCTCCTCTGTAAAATGGAGATTGAATGCCTGTTCTCCTTGCAATTTAGACTGTGAGTCCCATGTGGAACAGTTTTATTTAATATAAATAAATAAATTACAGATATGTACATAAGTGCAGTGGGGGGTAAGGATGAGGTGAATTATTAATAATAGTGGTATTTTTTAAGCATTTACTATGTGTCAATCACTGTACTAAGAACTGGGGTAGATACAAGGCAATCAGGTCCCACACAGGGAGACCAGGTACTGAATCCCCATTTTGCAGATGAGGGAACTGAGGCATAGAAAAGGGAAAGGACAGGCTCAAGGTCACTCAGCAGACAAATAGACCCTGGATTAGAACTCAGGGCCTCTGACTCCCAGGTCAAGCTGCTTCACATTATTAGTAAGTGATTGGAAATATTGGAAATAATAATGGGAAATGAGCAGAGATCTTCTCTACCCACAGGTTCATTTTCAGCATCTCCATTAACTTCCGCTGGCTCAGGTCCCATTAATATATACAAACAAATTACGGATATATACAGAAGTGCTGTGGGGGTAAGGATGAGGTGAATTATTAATAATAGTGGTATTTTTTAAGCATTTACTACGTGTCAAGCACTGTACTAAGAACTGGGGTAAATACAAGGTAATCAGGTCCCATTAATATAAATAAATAAATTACAGATATGTACGTAAGTGCTGCGGGGGTAAGGATGAGGTGAATTATTAATAATAGTGGTATTTGTAAGCATTTACTGTGTGTCAAGCACTTATTATTAGTAAGTGATTGGAAATAATGGAAATAATAATGGGAAATGAGCAGAGATCTTCTCTACCCACAGGTTCATTTTCAGCATCTCCATTAACTTCCGCTGGCTCAGGTCCCATTAATATATATAAATAAATTGCAGATATATACATAAGTGCTGTGGGGGTAAGGATGAGGTGAATTATTAATAATAGTGGTATTTTTTAAGCATTTACTACATGTCAAGCACTTATTATTAGTAAGTGTTTGGAAATATTGGAAATAATAATGGGAAATGAGTAGAGGTCTTCTCTACCCACAGGTTCATTTTCAACATCTCCATTAACTTCCGCTGGCTCACTGGTCCCATTAATATAAATGAATAAATTACAGATATATACATAAGTGCTGTGGGGGTAAGGATGAGGTGAATTATTAATAATAGTGGTATTTTTTAAGCATTTACTACGTGTCAAGCACTTATTATTAGTAAGTGATTGGAAATAATGGAAATAATAATAGGAAATGAGCAGAGATCTTCTCTACCCACAGGTTCATTTTCAGCATCTCCATTAACTTCCGCTGGCTCAGGTCCCATTAATATATATAAATAAATTACAGATATATACATAAGTTCTGTGGGGGTAAGGATGAGGTGAATTATTAATAATAGTGGTATTTTTTAAGCATTTACTATGTATCAAGCACTGTACTAAGAACTGGGGTAGATATAAGGTAATCAGGTCCCATTAATATAAATAAACAAATTACAGATATGTACTTAAGTGCTGTGGGGGTAAGGGTGAGGTGAATTATTAATAATAGTGGTATTTTTAAGCATTTGCTACGTGTCAAGCACTGTACCAAGAACTGGGGTACATACAAGGTAATCGGGTCCATTAATATAAATAAATAAATTACAGATATGTATGTAAGTGCTGTGGGGGTAAGGATGAGGTGAATTATTAATAATAGTGGTATTTTTTAAGCATTTACTACGTGTCAAGCACTTATTATTAGTAAGTGATTGGAAATAATGGAAATAATAATGGGAAATGAGCAGAGATCTTCTCTATCCACAGGTTCATTTTCAGCATCTCCATTAACTTCCGCCGGTTCACTGGTCCCATTAATATGAATAAATAAATTACAGATATATACGTAAGTGCTGTGGGGGTAAGGATGAGGTGAATTATTAATAATAGTGGTAGTTTTTAAGCATTTACTACGTATCAAGCACTGTACTAAGAACTGGGGTAGATACAAGGTAATCAGGTCCCATTAATATAAATAAACAAATTACAGATATGTACTTAAGTGCTGTGGGGGTAAGGGTGAGGTGAATTATTAATAATAGTGGTATTTTTAAGCCTTTACTACGAGTCAAGCACTGTACTAAGAACTGGGGTAAATACAAGGTAATCAGGTGTCATTAATATAAATAAATTACAGATATGTATGGAAGTGCTGTGGGGGTAAGGATGAGGTGAATTATTAATAATAGTGGTATTTTTAAGCATTTACTATGTGTCAAGCACTGTACTAAGAACTGGGGTAAATACAAGGTAATCAGGTCCCATTAATATAAATAAATAAATTACAGATATGTATGGAAGTGCTGTGGGGGTAAGGATGAGGTGAATTATTAATAATAGTGGTATTTTTAAGCATTTACTACGTGTCAAGCACTGTACTAAGAACTGGGGTAGATACAAGGTAATCAGGTCCCATTAGTATAAATAAATAAGTTACAGATATGTACATAAGTGCTGTGGGGATAAGGATGAGGTGAATTATTAATATAAATTAATTTACTACGTGTCAAGCACTGTACTAAGAACTGGGGTTAATACAAGGTAATCAGGTCCCAGTAATATAAATAAATAAATTACAGATATGTACGTAGGTGCTGTGGGGGTAAGGATGAGGTGAATTATTAATAATAGTGGTATTTTGTAAGCATTTACTACGTGTCTAGCACTTATTATTAGTAAGTGATTGGAAATAATGGAAATAATAATGGGAAATGAGCAGAGATCTTCTCTACCCACAGGTTCATTTTCAGCATCTCCATTAACTTCCGCTGGCTCACTGGTCCCATTAATATGAATAAATAAATTACAGATATATACATAAGTGCTGTGGGGGTAAGGATGAGGGGAATTATTAATAATAGTGGTATTTTTTAAGCATTTACTATGTGTCAAGCACTGATTATTAGTAAGTGATTGGAAATAATGGAAATAATAATGGGAAATGAGGAGAGATCTTCTCTACCCACAGGTTCATTTTCAGCATCTCCATTAACGTCCGCTGGCTCACTGGTCCGTCAACCGTGAGTGTAGAATGGGATGCTTTGTTAGTCTCCCCGGCGATCACTTAAATCCTGGAGCCCTAGAACCGGGACAGTCGCCCGGCCCTCAAGGCGGGAGAACGATCCAGCGAGCATCCAAAGTGGCTGGAAAACTACACTCACCTGCAGTGTGACCTTGGGCAAGTCACTTGTCTCTGTGCCCCAATTCCCTCGCCTGCAAAATGGAGATTCAGTACCTGTGCTCCCTCCTGCTTCGACTTTGAACCCCAAGTGGGACCTTGGTATCTTGTATCTTGGGGAAGCAGCGTGGCTCAGTGGAAAGAGCCCGGGCTTTGGAGTCGGAGGCTGTGGGTTCAAATCCCGGCTCCGCCACTTGTCAGCTGGGTGACTTTGGGCAAGTCACTTCGCTTCTCTGGGCCTCAGTTCCCTCATCTGGAAAATGGGGATGAAGACTGTGAGCCCCTCATGGGACAACCTGATCACCTTGTATCTCCCCCAGCACTTAGAACAGTGCTTTGCACATAGTAAGCGCTTAACAAATACCAACATTATCATTATTATTATTATCTACCCCGGCGCTTAGTATAGTGTTTGACACATGGTAAGCACTTAACAAATAGTACAATATTATTATTATTATTACCAGCACTCTTGGGGGTGGAACTGTCAGGCCAGTCTGGTTCTCACGTACCTGCAATTTCCTCCCAGCTCCAATCAATCAGTCAATCAATCTTATTTATTGAGCGCTTACTGTGTGCAGAGCACTGTACTAAGCTCCAGGGATTTGGCTAAATTCTCTTCCATTCAGATTTCCCCTAGAACCTTTCCAGTGCAAACTGAATGTGTTTGTCCTTCACCACCGCTGAACTCATCCTCAGATCTCCCCTCGTGTGAACCAGACTGTGAGCCCACTCTTCTAGACTGTTGGGTAGGGACCGTCTCTATCTGTTGCCAACTTGTACTTCCCAAGCGCTTAGTCCAGTGCTCTGCACACAGTAAGCGCTCAATAAATACGATTGAATGAATGAATGAATGGAGGCCAGGCTGGCTCAGCGGATGAGGTTTAGCCAGGCCAAGCTAGCTCTCTTCCTCCCTTCAAGGCCCTACTGAGAGCTCACCTCCTCCAGGAGGCCTTCCCAGACTGAGCCCCTTCCTTCCTCTCCCCCTCTTCCCCCTCTCCATCCTCCCCATCTTACCTCCTTCCCTTCCCCACAGCACCTGTATATATGTATATATGTTTGTACATATTTATTACTCTATTTTATTTGTGCATATCTATTCTATTCATTTTATTTTGTTAGTATGTTTGGTTTTGTTCTCTGTCTCCCCATTTTAGACTGTGAGCCCACTGTTGTGTAGGGACTGTCTCTATATGTTGCCAACTTGTACTTCCCAAGTGCTTAGTACCGTGCTCTGCACACAGTAAGCGCTCAATAAATACAATTGATTGATTGATTGATTGATTGATTGATGGCCAACTGCAGGTCTGGACACTGGGGGGTCTGGGTGAGGCCCTGCTTGTCCAGTGCCAACAATGTAAAGTTGCTGCCCCTGTTTGCCCCCAAATTTGGTGTCCCAAAGGGGCAAAGTCGGGCACTAAGTCGGGGTCAGGAAAAGATTCGTGCCTGGAACTGCTATGGTGAATTTCTGGTCAAGCCCTTGGCGGCTTCCAACCCTCAGTGACGTCAGTGGTCCCTGATTGCCGGTCTGGGAGGGAGGTGGGGAGCAGAGGACTGAGTCAGAGCTGTCGATCAATCAGTTGATTGCTATTACTGAGCACCTACCATGCACAGAGAACTGTACTAAACGCTTTGGAAGAGTACAACCCAATAGAGTTGAGAGACACAAGAAGCTTACAGTTCAGCCTGATTCCAACTACGGTCTAGCATCTCTAGGCCTTCCCCCTATCTCCTGGCTGGATTCAAGCACTTAGTCCGGTGCTCTGCACACAGTAAGCACTCATTAAATACCATTGTAACTGATTGATCACGCTGGGATCACCCCAGGCAGAGAGTTCTCTGCCATCCAATCACCCGATCGCATAGAGAAGCATAAACTAGATCACATAAACTTAGAGAAGCGGCGTGGCTCGGTGGAAAGAGCCCGGGCTTTGGAGTTGGAGGTCATGGGTTCAAATCCCAGCTCCTCCAACTGTCAGCTGTGTGAGTTTGGGCAAGTCACTTCACTTCTCTGGGCCTCAGTTACCACATCTGTAAAATGGGGATTAAAACCGTGAGCCCCCGTGGGACAACCTGATCACCTTGTAACCTCCCCAGCGCTTAGATCAGTGCTTTAAACATAGTAAGTGCTTAACAAATGCCATTATTATTATTATTATTATAAACTGGCACTTACTGTGTTCAAAGCACTGAACTAAGCGCTTGGGGGAGTACACTACAAAAGAGTTGGTAGACACGATCCCTTGGGAGAAGTGGCCACTTTCGCTTCTTCATGGGATGGAGAACTCTCCGTCGACATTAGGGCCGGGAAGGATTTCCTCGCACCTGACTTAGCGACAGTGCCGTGGGGTCCAGCTCCGTGAACTCCGGAAAGCAAGAAATGGAGTTGACGTGGAAGAGGCAGAGAGCTTGGCCGGCCCCATCCAGCTGTGGGAGCAGGTTTGTCCTCGAGGAACCGGCCTCTGGCGCCTTGAAGCCAAGGACTGAGGAAGAGGGCTGGTAATAATGATAATGATGGTAATGATAATAATTACGGCATTGGTTAAGCACTTACCATATGCCGAGAACTGTACTAAGCACTGTCCCACACAGGGCTCTCAGTCTTAGGGGTAAGAACAGGTATTGAATCTCCATTTTACAGATGAGGAAACTGAGGCCCTGGGAGGTTAAATGAGGGCCTAGGGTCTCGCAGCAGGCAAGTGGCGAAACTGGGATCGGAATACAGACCTTCTGACTCTCAGGCTCAAGTTAGAATGGGAGGAAGGAAGAGAGCAAGGTGGAGAGCTGAGAGAAGCAAACTTTGGCAGGGAGTGGGGAGAGACCCTGGGAACCCCCTAACAGCTATTATTATCATCAAGCACTGTTCTAAGCAGTGGGGTTGATACAAATTAATCAGTCTCTGTCCCACATGAGGATCATGGTCTAAGTAATAATAATAATAATAATAATAATAATAATAATGGTATTTGTTAAGTGCTTTCTATGTGCCAAGCACTGTTCTAAGCACTAGGGTATATACAAGGTTGTCCCACATGGGGATAACAGTCTTAACCCCCATTTTACAGGAACAGAGAAGTTAAGTGACTTGCCCAGGGTCACACAGCAGACAAGTAGCAGAGGCGGGATTAGAACCCATGACCTCTGACTCCCAAGCCCGTACTTTTTTTCCACTAAACCACGGTTATTATTATTATTATTGCAGTTAGATTATAAACTCCTTGAAGATGTTTCATGTTTACTAACTTTTACTCTCCCAAGTGCTGAGACTAGTGCGCTGCCACTGCAAGTGCTTAATAACATCATCGATTGACTGATTGATTAATTACCCCAGACCCACGAGAGGTTTTTTCTGGGGTCTGATTTCACTGTATAAAATGTATGGTTTCTGAACCCAACCTTTTTTTCCATTATGAATCTGCTCTCCTTCCTGCTTAGACTGCTCACCCCAGCCCCAGAACACTTAGATAAATATTCTTATACTCTATTTCTCCAGTCCTTATTCTATTTGGGTGCCCGTCTCCCCCGTACACTAACCTCACACCTACCAACTGTGATATGTTTTATTCTCCCGAACACTTAGTATAGTGCTCTGCACACAGTAAGTTTTGTTGTCTGTCTCCCCCTTCTAGATTGTGAGCCTGTTGTTCGGTAGGGACCTTCTCTATATGTTGCTGACTTGTACTTCCCAAGCGCTTAGTACAGTGCTCTGCGCACAGTAAGTGCTCAATAAATACGATTGAATGAATAAAAATACAATTGATTGATTGACTGACTGACTGAATGCCCTGGGGGACAGAGACTCTGTCCAGTCTGCCTATATTATATTTCCCCCAGCACTTAGTACTGCGCTTGGCACAGAGTAAGCCCTTCACAAGTAATAATAATAATGATAGTATTTATTAAGTGCTTACTAATAGTAATAATAGTGACGGCATTTATTAAGCGCTTACTATGTGCAAAGCACTGTTCTAAGCGCCGGGGAGGTTACAAGGTGATCAGGTTGTCCCACGGGGGGCTCACAGTCTTCATCCCCATTTTCCAGATGAGGTAACCGAGGCCCAGAGAAGTGAAGTGACTTGCCCAAAGTCACCCAGCTGACAATTGGCGGAGCTGGGATTTGAACCCATGACCTCTGACTCCAAAGCCCGGGCTCTTTCCACCGAGCCACGCTGCTCCTCCAAGCAGCTTCTACTTCTACTTCTACTATGTGCAAAGCACTGTTCTAAGCGCCGGGGAGGTTACAAGGTGATCAGGTTGTCCCACGGGGGGCTCACAGTCTTCATCTCCATTTTACAGATGCAGCAACTGAGGCCCAGAGAAGTGAAGTGACTCGCCCAAAGTCACACAGCTGACAGTTGGTAGAGCCGGGATTTGAACCCATGAACTCTGACACCAAAGCCCATGCTCTGAGCCACGCTGCTCCTGAAAGTACCACCATTATTCTTATTCTCATCATTAACATTATCAAGGAGAATAACACTAATTCATTTCTGTTCTCAACAGGGGACAAGCCGTAGTCTGATGATCTTGCATCTGCCCTAGTGCTCAACACATTTTTAGAAAGCACTCAACAATGACCACAACTGTTATTATTAGCATTATTGCTCACAGGGACAGGTGAGAGGGATATCGTCAGCGAAGCGGGCACCGTGGAGTTGGAGGAGCCCCTTGAGGGACGGGAGGAAACAGGTAGGATGTGGTTTCCCCCACAGTCGTTGGTGGTGAATGAGCGTTGGCCGTTGGCTCCAACAATCCGGGAATGAAACCAGCTGGGGAGCTTTGCCACTCAAGTTGTAGATTCCCCAAGGAGATGTGATTGGTAAACTGCCCTGCTTGGGCAAAGAGGCCGGAGGGGCGGGGGTTGAGGCCCAGCTGCCTCCGAGCCCGTGGGCCGGGGTGGTTGGGAGGAAGGCGTGCACGGGTGGAAGGATCTGTAGAGCTGGGCTGCTGTGGAAAGGGATGGTTTTACTGGAATGGCTGAGGGTCCCGGGTTAGGCTGAGCAGCCGGTGGCTGGGGGGCACCTCACTAGTTGGGCATCCTGGCTCACCTCTGGGAGCCCCCACCCATTCTCTTCCAGCAGATGGATGCTGTACGTGCCTTGGGCCAAGCGAGGGCTTCTGGCCTGCGTTGGGCTGCTCACCAGGAGCAGCGTGGCTCGGTGGAAAGAGCAGCGGGCTTTGGAGTCAGAGGTCATGGGTTCAAGTCCCGGCTCCACCAACTGTCAGCCGTGTGGCTTTAGGCGAGTCACTTCACTGGGCCTCAGTTCCCTCAGCTGTAAAATGGGGATTAAGACCGTGAGCCCCACGAGGGACAACCTGATCACCTTGTATCCCTCTCAGCGCTTAGAACAGTGCTTGGCGCATAGTAAGCGCTTAACAAATACCATCATCATCATCACCAGGAGCCAATCTCAGAGGGGAACCTCCCCCATTCTCCCACTCTCCCTTCATCTAGGGCTGTCCTGGGGGTCTGAATGGGCCCTGGCCTCAGTCTGCACCCCTGGAGGTTTTGTGGGTCCTAGAGGGTCCCGGGCTGAAAGGCGCTGCTTCTGCAGGCGAGGTGGCCCACCATCCTGCTGAGGCTGCTCCCCACCTCCCACACCCAAGATGGCCCTGCAAAGTGTCACGGACCTCGGGCTCTCCCTGGAGGGATGCCAGGGCTTGCCACAAGCTACTTGGGACCCGGCTCAGTGCCCTCCCCTTAATAATAATAATAATAATTGTGGTATTTTTTAAGCACTTACTAGGTGCCAAGCACTGTTCTAAGCACTGGAGTAGATACAAGGCAATCAGGTTGTCCCACATGGGGCTCACACTTTTAATCCCCATTTTACAGATGAGGGGAGAGAAGTAGAGAAGTAGAGTAGAGAAGTAGAGGCCCAGAGAAGCAGAGTGACTTGCCCAAAGTCACACAGCTGACAAGTGGCGGAGGAAGGGACCCAAGTGTTTGCGTGTGGGAAGGAGGTTCGACACAATGTTCTGAAATGATTTTGTCATGCGCTGTGCGGAAAGGTTATTATAAAGGCAGATTTTCCCCCTGCTTCTTCCCCAACTTTTCACGCTGCCATGAGAGGGAGAATAGACTTCCCTTCTGCAGCTTTGACTTGGGTCAGGGGAAGTTGCAGGCGAAGTGGGTGAGGGGTGAAGAAGGAGTCGTTGGTCCTCTTGCTTCTGGCTCCCATTTTGACTGCAAAGGCTTGGTGGGGGCCTGGGGTCCATCTTCTAGACTGTGAGCCCACTGTTGGGTAGGGATCGTCTCTATATGTTGCCAACTTGTACTTCCTAAGCACTTAGTACAGTGCAGAGCACACAGTAAGCGCTCAATAAATACGATTGATTGATTGATTGATCTTGCCAGCTGCTGCCTGAAGCCGGCAATGACTCTCAGTGCCCCGGCCTGTGAAGACAGTGGACAGAGCAAGGAGTGAGAAAGGCCTCGGACGTGGGGAAATATTAGTCGGTCCCAACCAACAAAAAGTCATAATCCAGGCCGGGCCGTTTGACCAAAGTTCGGCCCTCCCCTCTAGACTGTAAATGCAACCTCTAGATTGTAAGCTCATTGTGGGTAAGGGAATGCGTCTGTTATATTGTTGTGCTGCTCTGTGACCTTGGGCAAGCCACTTAACCTCTCTGTGCCTCAGTTACCTCATTTGTAAAATGGGGATTAAAATTGTGAGCCCCCCACGGGACAATCTGATTACCTGGTACCTACCTTAGCACTTAGAACGGTGCTCAGCACATAATAAGCGCTTAACACATACCATTATTATTATTATTATTGTGTTGTACTTACCCAGGTGCTTAGTACAGTGCTCTGTGCATAATAAATGCTCAATAAATACGATTGATCGGTTGATTAAAATTGGCTGATTCAGAAATGATTTAGAAGCAGTGTGGCTCAGTGGAATGTGCCCGGGCTTTGAAGTCAGAGGTCATGGGTTCAAATTCTGGCTCCACCAACTGTCAGCTGTGTGACTTTGGGCAAGTCACTTCGCTTCTCTGGGCCTCAGTTACCTCATCTGTAAAATGGGGATTAAAACTGTGAGCCCCTGTGAGACAACCTGATCACCTTGTAACTTCCCCAGCGGTTAGAACAGTGCTTTGCACATAGTAAGTGCTTAACAAATACCATTATTATTACTATTATTATTATTAAATGATCCCCTGAGCTGCCAGTGTGAATGGCTGAAAGGGAAGAATAGAGTCTGGGTTCGATTCAAGGTCAGAAAGAGGATCGGATTTGGGCTAGGGTTAGTGATTGGGCTTGGCTTATGAGCAGCAGCATGGTTTAGTGGCTAGTGCCCGGGCTGGGAGTCAGAATGACTTGGGTTCTAATACCAGATCTGTGACCTTGGGCAAGTCCCTCAACTTCTCTGTGCCTCAGTTCCCTCATCCATAAAACCGGGATTAAGACTGAGCCCCATTTGGGGTAGGGATTGTGCCCAACCTGATTACCTTGTACCTACCCCAGTACAGCACCTGGCACATAGCACTTTACAAATGCCATTTTTTTAAAAAAAAGAGGGTGAGGGTTGAGGTAGCATCAGGGCAAAGGAATGCATCTGATAGCTGGCTTCGGTTTTCCTTGCTCAAGAGCTGCTAATTCCTCTTCTGGCATCTTCTGATCCCTGATTCTGCATCCTCGTCACTGTAGCTTTCTACCTGCCGGCTGGAGGGAGGGTTCCCTTCCTGAAGGGAATGGGCCAGAAGCCACCCAGGATTAGGCCAGGGAGAGGGCGGGATGCCAAAATAGAGTTGGCAAGTCCGAGCAGCTTGGTTGGAGTATGCTGGGAACAGATCTGTGGGAGGATTGGCTACATGAGCTGCCCAGGTTTTCAGTGCCCCTGTTTACAGAGAGCGGGTAGGGCGCAAATCCAAGCTGGATGCAGGCTGGTGGCCCTGAAACTGGACGGGTCCAGTTAAGGCCAAGCCAGCCCTGGCTTCAGGCTGGGAAAGTGGCTACCAAACCATTCTAGTGGGCACTGAACTCTAGCCCCGTGATTCCCAACCTTCTCGGCCGCAACGCACAGCTGGGATTTTTATTTTCTCTCCAGACACCCCACCGAACTTTAGTGAGATCCCGAAGTTGTCAGATTTAACATGCGTTAATAACAGGCGCAGAACAGAAATGAAATGGAAAAGGTGGCTCGAGACTAGGGCTGACGTTTAGCGTGAAATCCAAGCCGAGTGGCACTTGAAGGCGGGCGAGGCAGAGGCGAGACAGAGTCTGTGAGGCGTTTGGCAGTCAGCGGGGGATTGGGGAATGAATGGGGAGCTTGAAGGAGCCAGTGGGGCACATCTGGGCATGTTACTCCCCTCCTCAAAAATCTCCAGTGGCTACCAATCAATCTGCGCATCAGGCAGAAACTCCTTACCCTGGGCTTCAAGGCTGTCCATCACCTCGCCCCCTCCTACCTCACCTCCCTTCTCTCCTTCTCCAGCCCAACCCGCACCCTCTACTCCTCTGCCGCTAATCTCCTCACCGTACCTCGTTCTCGCCTGTCCCGCCATCGACCCCTGGCCCACGACATCCCCCGGGCCTGGAATGCCCTCCCTCCACACATCCGCCAAGCTAGTTCTCTTCCTCCCTTCAAGGCCCTACTGAGAGCTCACCTCCTCCAGGAGGCCTTCCCAGACTGAGCCCCTTCCTTCCTCTCTCCCTCCTCCCCCTCTCCATCCCCCCCATCTTACCTCCTTCCCTTCCCCACAGCACCTGTATATATGTATAAATGTTTGTGCATATTTGTTACTCTATTTATTTTACTTGTACATATCTATTCTATTCATTTTATTTTGTTAGTATGTTTGGTTTTGTTCTCTGTCTCCCCCTTTTAGACTGTGAGCCCACTGTTGGGTAGGGACTGTCTCTATATGTTGCAAACTTGTACTTCCCAAGCACTTAGTACAGTGCTCTGTACACAGTAAGCGCTCAATAAATATGATTGATGATGATGATGATGATGATCTGTGCCCAGCATCCTGCCGGAGAGTTGCCTGTTTAGGCTCTGCAAGTCACTCGAGTGGGATGGAAGGTCTGTGGGTGGAAGTGGTGTTACCTACTGGATACAGCACAGCCGTGGGAGTCAAAAGGACCTAGTTTCTCATCCCGCTCTGCCTCTTGTCTGCTGTGTGACCTTGGGCAAGTCATTTACTTCTCTCTGCCTCAGTTACCTCATCTGTAAAATGCCGATTAAGACTGTGAGCCCCACTTGGGACATGGATTGTGCCCAACCTGATTAGCTTGTATAATAATGATGGTATATGTTAAGCGCTTACTATGTGCAAAGCACTGTTCTAAGCACTGGGGAGGTTACCAGATGATCAGTTTGTCCCATGGGGGGCTCACAGTCTTAATCCCGATTTTACAGATGAGGTAACTGGGGCACAAAGAAGTTAAGTGACTTGCCCAAAGTCACACAGCTGAGAATTGGCAGAGCTGGGATTTGAACCCATGACCTCTGACTCCAAAGCCCGGGCTCTTTCCGCTGAGCCACGCTGCTTCTCTGTCTACCCAGAGCTGAGAACAGTGCCTAGCACATAGTGAGTGTTTAACAAATACCAATTAAGAAAAAAAGTGAAGGCCCAGGACTCCCACCAACCATTAATGGGACCTCATAAGGAGCAGCCTCCAGGGATAAAGGGAAGCTTCCCCGATCTTCCGCAGGAAGTGAAGACACCAATCAATCAATCAGTAATATTTATTGAGCACTTTGTGTGCAGAGCACTGTACTAAGCACTTGGGAGAGGACAGTAGAGTTGCTAGACACTATCCCTGCCCTCAAGGAGCTTACAGGTTAATGAGGGTGACAGATATTAAGCTAAATTACAGGTAGGGGAAGCAGCAGAGGGCTTGTTGCAATAACACTCCTATCACTTAGTGCACTGTAGCAGTTAATCCATCAATCAGTGGTATTTATTGAGCACTTACTGTGTGCAGAGCACTGTACTAAGTGCTGGGGAGAGTTCAGCAGAGATGGTAGAAATATTGTCTGCCCACACCGAACTTTCAGTCTAGCGTATGAATAGCAACGTTCACGGAGAACAGGATGTAGCCCTCAGCAGTGTAGTGATACCTCTGACTGTGAAATCTCACCAAGGTGAATTAAGGATAAAGAACAGCGAAAGATATCATTCGCTTACAGTATGACGGAAAGAGACTTCCCATTGAATAATGATTTAACAGTTACCGAAGCTTTCGAATCCAGCTGGTATTCAGTACCAAAGCTAAAACAAGCCCTTATTGTTGCCAGCTGTCCAAGCAAAATTAACTGAAGTTTCAACCTTTTCATTAAACTTTCTGGTGGATGGAACCACCAAATTTAGTGCCACCGTTCACCGTACGCACCTAAATGTTGCTACTACCACGACTACCAGCGTGGCTCAGTGGAAAGAGCCCGGGCTTGGGAGTCTGAGGTCATGGGTTCAAATCCCAGCTCCGCCAATTCTCAGCTGTATGACTGTGGGCAGGTCACAACTTCTCTGTGACTCAGTTACCTCATCTGTAAAATGGGGATTGAGACTGTGAGCCCCACATGGGACAACCTGATCACCTTGTATCCCCCCCCCCAGCGCTTAGAACAATGCTTTGCACATAGTAAGCGCTTAACAAATGCCATTATTATTAGTATTATTATTGCTAAAACCACCACTAGTACTACTACTACTTATTGGGCACCTACTGGGTGCAGAGAACTGTATTAAATGCTTGTGAGAGTACAACAGTAGAGAAAATCAGGGAGTTTACAATCTAATGGGGTGGACAGAAACTGAGGCGATTAACGAATAGGAGGAAGGAAGAGGAGTGTGTGTGTTTATATTTATACATATATGATGTTATAATTGTGAAATGTGTTAAGTGTTTACTATGTGCCAAGCACTTAAGTAAGCACTGGGGAAGATACAAGATAATCTGGTCAGATACAGTCTCTGTCCTACATGGGGTTTGCATTCTGAGTAGTTGGGAGATCAGGTATTGAATCCCCATTTTGCAGCTGGGGAAACTGAGGCACGGGACAGTCCTTTTTAAAATGGCATTTATTAAGCACTTACTAAGTATCAAGCACTGTTCTAAGTGCTGGGGTAGATACAACTTAATCAGGTTGGCCACAGCACCTGTCCCCTGTGGGGCTCACGGTCTAAATAGAGGGGAGAACAGATATGGAATCCTTATTTTACAGCTGGGGAAACTGAGGTACAGCGCAGTGAAGTGACTTGCCCAAGGTCACACAGCAGGATATTGGCGGAGTCAGGATTAGAATCCAGGTATGTTGCCAGCTTGTACTTCCCAAGCGCTTAGTCCAGTGCTCTGCACACAGTAAGCGCTCAATAAATACGATTGAATGAATGAATGAATGAATGAAAGGTCCTCTCACTCCTCAGTCTGTGGTCTTTCCACTAGGCCAGGCTTTGGGCAAGTCACAACTTCTCTGTGCCTCAGTTACCTCATCTGTCAAATGGGGATTAAGACTGTGAGCCCCCCGTGGGACAACCTGATCACCTTGTAACCCCCCCAGCGCTTAGAACAGTGCTTTGCACATAGTAAGCGCTTAATAAATGCCATCTTTATTATTATTATTCTAAATTCTGCTTCTCCCATGCCCAAGTCCAGAGTCAGCTGGGAAGGGCCTCTGAAACCAGCCCGTAGCGACAACGGGTGGGGTTCTCACCGAAGGAGCCCCCGAGCTGCGATAACCTTTGCAGGGTCGTGGGTGAGGGGGGAGAGGGGGAGCTGGTTTCCTGAGCCAAGCAGCCGAAGCGAGGAGAAAGCCCCCGTGACGCAGAGGCCGCTCAACCACAGCCACTTCAAGGCTCTCTCTCTCTCTGCTGGATCTGAATGCTGGAGGTTGGGGGAGACAGTTGGGGCTGGGGGGTCGGGTGGGGGGGACAGGGGAGTGGGGCCTAGCCCGAGAAGATGCTGGTGGTTCAGCCGCAAAGCCGGTGACATCAGTGTTGCCGTGGTGACCAGATCTCTCACCTCAGCATCCCGAACACAGCTCGCTCATTGGCCAGGAGACGAACCGCACCAGGGCTGGGGGTGCAGAATGGGGGCGGGGGCCAGCTGCTGCTGCTCTGCAGCACCGGGCTCCCAAAAGGGCTTCAGGGCTCCCACAAGGTGTGGCCACCTTGAGCAAGAAACCCCCAGAGCTGTTCTGTGTGGGGCCAACCCCGGCCGTGGATGTCCAGTTGGTGTTTGGGCCACATATCCTGCGATTGGGAGCCCACTGTTGGGTAGGGACTGTCTCTACATGTTGCCAATTTGTACTTCCCAAGCGCTTAGTACAGTGCTCTGCACATAGTAAGCGCTCAATAAATACGATTGATGATGATGATGATTGCCGGAGCAGTCACCTGCTTCCTTTTGGGGTGAAAAACCTAAGAAACGATGCTGTGCGCTGCCAGCTTTTGGTTCCAGGGCTGCTGGGTCTCTAAGGCAGAGGGGGAGGGATATTAATAATCATGGCGGTATTTGCTAAGTGCTTACTATGTACCAAGCCTTGTGCTAAGTGCTGGTGTAGATAAAAGTTAATCGGGTTGGATGCAGTCCCCATGCCACATGGGGCTCTCGGTCTAAGAGAGAACAGGTTTTTAATCTCTATTTCACAGGTGAGTCAGTCAATCGTATTTATTAAGTGATTACTGTGTGCAGAACACACTACTGAGCACTTGGGAGAGTACAAGTAGGAAGCTGGGCTGAATTGGCTGAATTGAATTTTACTGTAGGCCTGATGGAGCTCACCTCCTCCAGGAGGCCGTCCCAGACTGAGCCCCCGCCCTACCTCCTTCCCCTCCCCACAGCACCTGTATATATGTATATATGTTTGTACAGATTTATTACTCTATTTTACTTGTACATATTTACTATTCTATTTATTTTATTTTGTTAATATGTTTTGTTTTGTCGTCTGTCTCCCCCTTCTAGACTGTGAGCCCGCTGTTGGGTAGGGACCGTCTCTAGCTGTTGCCAGCTTCTACTTCCCAAGCGCTTAGTACAGTGCTCTGCACACAGTAAGCGCTCAATAAATACGATTGAATGAATGAATACAACAATAAACAGAGGCATTCCCTGCCACCAACAAGGAAATTGAGGCCTGGAGAAGTGAAGTGCCTTGGCCAAGGTTACACAGCAGACAAACCAGGACTGGAACCAGGTATCCTGACTTCCAGATTGATTTCTCTTGGACCCCACTGCGTCTCTGGTGAGGCAGGGGGGCGGGTGGAGCATTTTCAGGGTGGGAAGAGACAATTTTTTGTGTGGATTCAGTTTCTTCCCAATGAGCTCATGGCCTAGATGCTGGAGCTGATGTCCTCCAGAGTCCTGGCAATTTGCCGTGGGGGTTGGGGGGGAGGAGGGCCCAGAGCCTGGTTGGGAGCTAGGCGGGCAGCACCACATGATCATTCGGTGTAGTGGTCCTAATTTGTGGGGAGGGGTTTCTGTGGCTGTGCCTCTTCCTCCTCCCCACCCTCACCGGTGGCAGGAGCGATACATGGTGGTGGAGGAGATTCCCCCCTGCCCCAAACCCCCCAAACTCTCCATATCCCTCACCTCCCTTCTCTCCTTCTATAGCCCAGCCTGCATCCTCCGCTCCTCTGCCGCTAAACTCCTCACCGTACCTCGTTCTCGCCTGTCCCGCCATCGACCCCCGGCCCACGTCCTCCCCCGGGCCTGGAATGCCCCCAATCCCTCTGCCCATCTGCCAAGCTAGCTCTCTTCCTCCCTTCAAGGCCCTACTGAGAGCTCACCTCCTCCAGGAGGCCTTCCCAGACTGAGCCCCTTCCTTCCTCTCCCCCTCGTTCCTCTCTCCATCCCCCATCTTACCTCCTTCCCTTCCCCACAGCACCTGTATATCATCATCATCATCAATCGTATTTATTGAGCACTTACTATGTGAAGAGCACTGTACTAAGCGCTTGGGAAGTACAAATTGGCAACATATAGAGACAGTCCCTACCCAACATTGGGCTCACAGTCTAAAAGGGGGAGACAGAGAACAAAACCAAACATACTAACAAAATAAAATAAATAGAATAGATATGAACAAGTAAAATAAATAAATAAATAAACAGAGTAATAAATATGTACAAACATATATACATATATACAGGTGCTGTGGGGAAGGAAAGGAGGTAAGATTGCGGGGATGGAGAGGGGGACGAGGGGGAGAGGAAGGAAGGGGCTCAGTCTGTATATATGCATATATGTTTGTACATATTTATTACTCTATTTATTTATATATTTTACTTGTACATATCTATTCTATTTATTTTATTTTGTTAGTATGTTTGGTTTTGTTCTCTGTCTCCCCCTTTTAGACTGTGAGCCCACTGTTGGGTAGGGACTGTCTCTATATGTTGCCAATTTGTACATCCCAAGCGCTTAGTACAGTGCTCTGCACACAGTAAGCGCTCAATAAATACGATTGATGGTGATGATGATGATCCCTCCTCTCTTCTCCCCCACCTCCCTCTCAGGCCTTCCACTGCCCTCCCTCAGCCTGCTCTGCAGGCTGCTCCCTCCTGTGTGGAGAAAATACAGCCCCTTCCCCAGGGAGGGAAGAGGGCTGGGCCACAGCCGGCTGGGGAAAGGGGACATTTATAGGCCCAGGGCAGGGCTAACTTTCAACAGGAAAGGGCCTGAGTAATAATAATAACTGTGGTATTTGTTAAGCTCTTACTATGTGCCAGGCACTGTACTGAGGTTTGGGGTGAGTACAAATGAGTTGTACACAGTCCCTGACCCACATGGGGCTCACGGTCTTAATCACCAGTCTGTTTATTGTTGTGCAGTACTCTCCCAAGAGCTTAGTAAAGTGTTCTGCACACTTTAGTGCTCAATAAATACAATTGAATGAATGAATTTTGTAGATGAGATAACAGAGGGCCAGAGAAGTTAAGTGACTTGCCCAAGGTCACACAGCAGACAAGTGGCAGAACCGGGGTTAGAACTCAGGTCCTTCTGACTCGCAAGCCTGTGTTCTATCCATTAGGCCACACTGCTTCTCACTGAAATATAAAGCTCCTGGAGCTTGGGTAGGGGCCGTCTCTATATGTTGCCAACTTGTACTTCCCAAGCGCTTAGTACAGTGCTCTGCACACAGTAAGCGCTCAATAAATACGATTGAATGAATGAGAGCAGGGGCCCCTGAGGACTTTTGGCCCCCTCAGTGGCCTTGACCACTGCCCCCAGGCCCAGGTTGGCCTCCCGAGCCTCCTCAGCCCACAGAGCTTCCTGCCCAGTGTGTGGTAGAAGAGCCCTGGCCAACTTGTACTTCCCAAGCGCTTAGTACAGTGCTCTGAACACAGTAAGTGCTCAATAAATATGATTGAATGAACAGCTCTCACCTGAGGAGATTCTGGAACGACGGATCCCAGGAAAATTGTCAGAGGGGAGTGCTGAAGGGCTTGCCACAGGCCCGGCCCGCCACCCACAACCCTGTCTGTCTTGTCTTATGCTGTTGAGTCGTTTCCGACCCATAGCAACGCCACGGAAACGTCTCTACCAGAACGCCCCACTCTCCATCTGCAATCATTCTGGTAGTGTATCCATAGAGCTTTCTTGGTAAAAATATGGAAGTGGTTTACCATTGCCACCTTCCTAAACTCGAGACTCCACCCTCGACTCTCTCCTACGCCACTGCTGCCCAGCATGGGTGAGTTTTGACCTGTAGCAGATTGCCTTCCACTCATTCATTCATTCGATCACATTTATTGAGCGCTTACTGTGTGTTCTGCACTGTACTAAGCGCTTGGGAAGTACAAGTTGGCAACATATAGAGACGGTGACTACCCAACAGCGGGCTCACAGTCTAGAAGGGAGAGACAGACAACAAAACTAAACATATTAACAGCTTGAGACCTGAACTCAACACAAGCACCACATCTAGGCCCTTGAGCTGTTCCACCAGTTGCTTATGGGCCTAAGCCTCATCTATGGGTCAGATAATCGTGAACAATAAAGTTCTAGGACCAAGTGTGTCTCCTAGCTTTGAAGCCATGCCCACCTTCACACAGCTATGCCGCAGGCCACCCGAACGAACAACGCCACGATACCTAAGCAACTGAAGAGCTGAAACTGGAAAGCCAAAAGCAATGAGGACAGGGAAATCATTGTCAGGACAGAGTAAAACAAAGCCTCGCTAGCCACTGCCCGAGCTAGGAATGGAATGGATACGCCTCTGCTTGACTCTCCCTCCCATAGCTGAGACTGGTAGAGTACTGGAAACTCTCCAGGTGTGACCCTGAGAGGGGGACAACCCTGTCAAGGGGCCACAGAACAGCCCCGAGGGCCAGGGGAGGACGGGGAAGGATGGTGAGAGTGTGTCGCGTTAGCAGGTTAGACAAGGAGAGACCATATGGGCATTGATCTGATCAGCTGTGTGATTATTTGAACTATGGGCACTATAGGAGAAGGAGGATTGCGATGTTCCTCTCATTAGCTCAGGCCCTTTAGCCATGCAAAGTATTATACATCCATTCATTCATTCATTCATTCATTCATTCATTCATATTTATTGAGCGCTTACTGTGTGCAGAGCACTGTACTAAGCACTTGGGAAGTCCAAGTTGGCAACATATAGAGACGGTCCCTACCCAACAGTGGGCTCACAGTCTAGAAATCACCAACCCTAGAGCACGTTTTAAGATCCGTGATAAGTAAACAAGTGAATGTGTTTTTTCCAACTTTGATGCCTGTGAAACTTCTGTCATCATCATCATCAATCGTATTTATTGAGCACTTACTGTGTGCAGAGCACTGTACTAAGCGCTTGGGAAGTCCAAGTTGGCAACATATAGAGACGGTCCCTACCCAACAGTGGGCTCACAGTCTAGAAATCACCAACCGTAGAGCACCTTTTAAGATCCGTGATTAGTAAACAAGTGAATGTGTTTTTTCCAACTTCGATGCCTGTAAAACTTCTATGAAGGTTATAGTGTATAATGAAGGCCCCTCGAGGGGCAGCCTTTACAGACTTTAGGGAGTAGGGAAGGTAGTCTAATGGTAAATGTAATGACGGCATTAGTAATACAGATTCCCTAATGATTGCCAGGTAAGATTGGAACAAAGCAGCAGGGACTAATAATAATAATGATGGCATTTGTTAAGCGCTTACTACGTGCAGAGCACCGTTCTAAGCACTGGGGAGATAACAAAGTGATCAGGTTGTCCACAGGGGGCTCACAGTCTTAATTCCCATTTTACAGATGAGGTAACTGAGTAGTGGATAGAGCATGAATCTGGGAATCAAAAAGACCTGGGTTCTAATCCCGACTCTGCCACTTGTCTGCTGTGAGACCCGTCGTTGGGTAGGGACCGTCTCTATCTGTTGCCGACTTGTACTTCCCAAGCGCTTAGTACAGTGCTCTGCACACAGTAAGCGCTCAATAAATATGATTGAATGAATGAATGAATTTATTGAGCGCTTACTGTGTGCAGAGCACTGTACTAAGCGCTTGGGATGTACAAGTTGGCAACATATAGAGACAGTCCCTACCCAACAGTGGGCTCACAGTCTAGAAATACGATCGAATGAATGAATGAATGAATGAACATAACTTCTCTGTGCCTCAGTTACCTCATCTGTAAAACGGGGATTCACACTGTGAGCATATTGTAAGCACTTTACAAATACCATAAAAAAACAACAAAAAACAAAGGAAAACAGCAGTAGCACCTGGACTGGCATTAGTTGTGGAGAATTCCAGCTCACTGAAGCCCCTCTTTGATACTGACTCTTGATTGAAGCAAGACTTCCCCTCAACAGGGCCCTCTGCCCCATAGTGACATCCCTCTCATTCATTCACTCATTCATTCAATGGTATTTATTGAGCGCTTACTGTGTGCAGAGCACTGTACTAAGCGCTTGGGAAGTACAAGTCGGCAACATATAGAGACGATCCCTACCCAACAGTGGGCTCAAAGTCTAGAAGGGGGAGACAGAGAACAAAACAAAACATATTAACAAAATAAAATGAATAGAATAAATATGTACAAATAAAATAAACAAATATAGAGACTAATAAATACGTACAGACATAATAATAATGATGGTATTTGTTAAGCACTTACTATGTGCCAAGCACTGTTCTAAGTGCTGGGGGGGGGGGGGAATACAAGGTGATCGAGGTTGTCCTAAGTGGGGCTCACAGTCTTCGTCCCCATTTTACAGAGGAGGGAACTGAGGCCCAGAGAATTTAAGTGACTTGCCCAAGGTCACACAGTTGACAAGCGGTGGAGCTGGGATTCGAACCCATGACCTCTGGCTCCAAAGCCCGGGCTCTTTCCACTGAGCCACGCTGCTTCTCATATATACATATATACCTTCCCAGACTGAGCCCCTTCCTTCCTCTCCCCCTCGTCCCCCTCTCCATCCCCTCCATCTTACCTCCTTCCCTTCCCCACAGCACCTGTATATATGTATATATGTTTGTACATATTTATTACTCTATTTATTTATTTATTTATCTATTTTACTTGTACATATCTATTCTATTTATTTTATTTTGTTAGTATGTTTGGTTTTGTTCTCTGTCTCCCCCTTTTAGACTGCGAGCCCACTGCTGGGTAGGGACTGTCTCTATGTGTTGCCAATTTGTACTTCGCAAGCGCTTAGTACAGTGCTGTGCACGTAGTAAGCGCTCAATAAATACGATTGATGATGATGATATATACAGGTGCTGTGGGGAGGGGAACCCGACTGGCACCAGTTCAGTGCTGGGCATCAGGAAGTCGGTTCCAGCTTCCAAGCCCCCCAGTGCTCTGGGGGTTCTGTATATAGCCTCAGTCCAGCTGTGGCCCGGGAGTGATCTGATCTGTTTAATGCTGGAGGAAGATGAGTCTTGCTGCTGGGTTGAGGTAAACCAGGGCTCGGGAGAGCTGAGACTTCATAGCAGCAGATAGGGTGAACACCAGCACCAGGTGCAACCAGATGCCACATTAATAAAACGAGGATTTATTTTGTTAATGATGTGCATCTAGCTTTAATTGTATTTGTTCTGATGACTTAACACCTGTCCACACGTTTTGTTTTGTTGTCTGTCCCCCCTTCTAGACTGTGAGCCCGTTGTTGGGTAGGGACCATCTCTATATGTTGCCGACTTGTGCTTCCCAAGCACTGTGTCCCCCCTTCTAGACTGTGAGCCCGTTGTTGGGTAGGGACCATCTCTATATGTTGCCGACTTGTACTTCCCAAGCGCTTAGTACAGTGCTCTGCACACAGTAAGCACTCAATAAATATTATTGAATGAAAGAATGAATGTGAGCCCATTGTTTGGTAGGGACCATCCTCTCCTCCCCCCCTCCCCCCGCCTTACCTCCTTCCCCTCCCCACAGCACCTGTATATATGTTTATATGTATTTATTGCTCTATTTTATTTGTACCTATTTATTCTATGTATTTTATTTTGTTAATATGTTTTGTTTTGTTCTCCGTCTCCCCCTTCTAGACTGTGAGCCCACTGTTGGGTAAGGACCGTCTCTATATGTTGCCAACTTGGACTTCCCAAGCGCTTAGTACAGTGCTCGGCACACAGTAAGCGCTCAATAAATATGAGTGAATGAATGAATGACCATCTCTATATGTTGCCGACTTGTACTTCCCAAGCGCTTAGTCCAGTGCTCTGCACACAGTAAGCGCTCAATAAATACGATTGAATGAATCAATGAATGAATAAGAAGATCTCCGAGGTCATGGGCTTTGAGGTTAGAGGCCGGGAGATGTACCACTCGCCCAGTCACAGAGACTGAAGCCACACATGGGAGGAAACAAGAACCAAGGCAGAGTCCCTGGCACCAGACCTAACCCGATCGGTTTCTGGACAGGCTAAGTTCCTGGAACTGCTGGGGTACTTTCCCAAGTGCTTATGGCAGTGTGTTGCACTCAGAAGATGTGCAAAAAAATTCCATTACTCCTCCTTCTCTTCCTTCTCCCCTCAAGGGTTGGGGATGACTCCGCCCCGAGTGTCTTTGTACCCTCCCGCACTGCCTCTCCCCCTACTCCTCTGGCTAGAGGAGACATGAGAGTCAATTCTCTGGTGGTTTTGTTAGCCCCCCTACTCCTCTAGCTAGTCCTGTAGATTGTAAGCTCATCGTGAACAGGGAATGTGTCTGTTTTATTGCTACACTGTGTTTCCCCAAACAATTAGTACAGTGCTCTGCACACAGTAAGTGCTCATTAAATACGACTGACTGCCTGAGTCAATTCTCTCACGGTTTTGTTAGTTGAAACTTCTGGATGTTAAGCAGAACAGTTCATTGTGAGGAACGCCAGTTAGCAAGCAGAGATTAGAGGCCCCTTAAATGTGTCTTCAGCGCGGCTTTCGGGCTGGCCAACCTCAACTCCTGAGAAGAAACACTCTCCCTCCTCCCTGCCGGGGTTATCTGCAGGCCGCATGGCAGGGTTGACCACACACAAAGCCCCTCGAGAGGACGCAGCAGTGGTCAGCCAGGTCAGGCCTAGAGGGGCCCACAGACTGGATCTTATCTTCCTTGCCTGCCGTAGACTGAGCAGGTGTGACACAATTTCTTACAGGAGGCTTATGGAGAGAGACAGCAGGCAGAGGCCAGTATGCACATGCTATGGGGGCGTTGATACTGGGAGCTCCTTGAGGCCTTGAAACCAGGGGGAGAGTGACAGCTTCCTCCAGTTACACCTGCGCCAGGAGGGAGGGGACAGGACCCAACTGGATCTACGTTGGTCTAATTACTGTCTGATCATCCCCACGAGCTCATCAGCCGCTTAGCGACATCTCTTTTTGAAATCTGTTTCTCTTCACAGAATCGGTCTGGATTCTAGGGTGGGAACCTCTCCCCGCTTGGGGCTGCGGCGGGATGTCTGTCTCCAGAGTCCTTTGTCCAAGAAGGCAGTCAGCACTGCCCCAGGCACGGCGGATAAGGTGGCATGGTTCTGAGGCCAAATTTTCCCTGGTCCCAACCTGCCTGTCCCCGATGATGGGGAAAGTCATCGGTACCCGACAGTGGGCACGATGACCCTAGAAAGCCCTTCATCTCCCCAGAACAAATTCCCAGAGAAAGTGAGGGGTGGGAGAGGTGGGAAACCCCAGTGTGGGAGATTTCCATGCCTGGAGGTGCTGAGGCAGATAAGGGCAGGTTGAGGGCCGGCAAGTCAAATATGAGTCTAACTTTCTGGACTTGACCGTGTCTCACCTCACCCTTCTGCCTCCAATCATCATCATCATCATCATCATCATCATCATCATCATCATCAATCGTATTTATTGAGTGCTTACTATGTGCAGAGCACTGTACTAAGCGCTTGGGAAGTACAAATTGGCAACATATAGAGACAGTCCCTACCCAACAGTGGGCTCACAGTCTAAAAGGGGGAGACAGAGAACAAAACCAAACATACTAACAAAATAAAATAAATAGAATAGATATGTACAAGTAAAATAAGCAAATAGAGTAATAAATATGTACTAACATATATACATATATACAGGTGCTGTGGGGAAGGGAAGGAGGTAAGATGGTGGGGAAGGAGAGGGGGACGAGGGGGAGAGGAAGGAAGGGGCTCAGTCCGGGAAGGCCTCCTGGAGGAGGTGAGCTCTCAGTAGGGCCTTGAAGGAAGGAAGAGAGCTAGCTTGGCGGATTGGCAGAGGGAGGGCATTCCAGGCCCGGGGGATGACGTGGGCCGGGGGTCGATGGCGGGACAGGCGAGAACGAGGTACGGTGAGGAGATTAGCGGCAGAGGAGCGGAGGGTGCGGGCTGGGCTGGAGAAGGAGAGAAGGGAGGTGAGGTAGGAGGGGGCGAGGTGATGGACAGCCTTGAAGCCCAGGGTGAGGAGTTTCTGCCTGATGCGCAGATTGATTGGTAGCCACTGGAGATTTTTGAGGAGGGGAGTAATATGCCCAGAGCGTTTCTGGACAAAGATAATTAGGGCAGCAGCATGAAGTATGGATTGAAGTGGAGAGAGACATGAGGATGGGAGATCAGAGAGAAGGCTGATGCAGTAGTCCAGACGGGATAGGATGAGAACTTGAATGAGAAGGGTAGCAGTATGAATTGAGAGGAAAGGGCGGATCTTGGCAATCAGTGGTATTTATAGAGCACTTAACTGTGTGCAGAGCACTGTATTAAGTGCTTAACACCTGTAAACAAGGTGTTTACAGGCCAACTCCCTGCCCCACTCCATGCTGTGGGGGTGAAGCTTTCTCCTTGAATTGAAACCAGTTTTCCATCCCTTCCAAAGGCCCAGAAACCCAGCACCCAGACAGGCCATCGTTGGATCCTGGGACTTTAAATGGGCCTTTGCTGGCTACGGTTGGCGTCCCTCCCCCCGAGGGTAGCACTCTGACTTGAAAATCTAAAACCTCCATTCTGAGCTCATCTGTCATAAACGGACTCGGATAAAGTGGTTTTTCTTGTTTCCAGCGTCTGGGGCCTGGAGGAGACGCCTGTGGTATTAGATGGTCAACACAAGAGCCTGTCGGCTGTCTGCGCCTGCGGGGGGGAAGAGAGCAGCCTGGGGCTGGGGAAATGGGCATCTGTTCTCCAGAAAGTGGGGGTCACTCGGCCTTTTCCAATGTCCCCCCGGGCCTGACCAGTTGTCTCAGTGGGGCTTTTAAGCCTCTGAGAGACCCTAGTAATAGGATTTACTAAGCCTAACAATGCAGAACACGGTACTAAGTGCTGGAAAAAACATACAAGGATGAGAACTAGATATACTCCCTGATCCTCTAGTATTCATTCATTCATTCAATCGCATTTATTGAGCACTTACTGTGTGCAGAGCACTGGACTAAGCGCTTGGGAAGTACAAGGTGGCAACATATAGAGACGGTCCCTACCCAACAGTGGGCTCACGGTCTAGAAGGGGGAGACAGACAACAAAACAAGACATATTAACAAAATAAAATAAATAGAATAAATATGTACAAGTATAAATAGAGTAATAAATACGTACAAAGATATATACAGGTGCTGTGGGGAGGGGAAGGAGGTAAGGCGGGGGATAGTAGTAGTAATGGTAATAATAGATGATATTTATTAAGCAGTTACCCTATACCAAGCCCTGTACTAAGCAGTGGGGTAGATTCATTCATTCATTCATTCAATCGTATGTATTGAGCGCTTACTGTGTGCAGAGCACTGTACTAAGCGCTTGGGAAGTACTACAAGTCAGGTAGATAGAAGATAATCAGGTTGGACACAATCCCTGACCATTGTCTAAGCAGGAGGGGGTAGGATTTAATCCCTGTTTTACAGATGACTAAACAGGTACAGAGAAGATAAATAATCATAATAATAGTAATTATGATATTTGTATTTGTTAAGCGCTTACTGTGTGCCAGGCACTGTTCCAAACTCTGGGGTAGATACAAGATAATCGGGTTGAACGCAGTTTCCCACATAGGACTCACATTCTTAATTCCCATTTTACAGATAAGGGAACTGAGGCATAGAGAAGTTAAGTGATTTAACATTTAGACTGTGAGCCCACTGTTGGGTAGGGACTGTCTCTGTATGTTACCAACTTGTACTTCCCAAGCGCTTAGTACAGTGCTCTGCACACAGTAAGCGCTCAATAAAAACGATTGAATGATTGATTGATTTGCCCAAGGTTCACACAGCAGACAAGTGGCTGACCCTGGACGGATCCTTTTTCTCCCAGGTCTGTGCTCTTTCCACAAGGGCAGGCTGCTTCCCATCTTATTTCCATTTTGCAGATGAAGAAACTGTGGCCCAAGGTCACCCAGTGAGGGCAGCGGCAGAGTAGATCCCAGCTTTTCTGACTCCCAAACCTGTGTTCTTCCCACTAGGGCATTCTGCTTGCATGCCAGACTGTGAACTTCCCTGTCGGTTTGAGTGGGAGAGTTGAACTGGCCACTTTGTGTGCGGATGGTGGGGTTGGGGGGCCAGCACCCTCACTCTCTTGTTCCCCAGATATCCTCTGGCCGAGACGCAAGTCCGTGAGGCACTTAGCTGTGGAGAGGGCCGAAGTCAAGGAGGGAGACAGGAAGGGAGAGAGATGGAGAGGGAGAAAGGGAAAAGAATGGACACAGGGAGGTGCAGGGACTCAAGGGCAGTGGGGCATAGAGCCAGAGAGCAGTGTTACACCCTTTTTTATGGTATTTGTTAAGTGCTTACAAATATCTTATTTGTGAAGAAGGGACAAAGTTCATCAGGTTGGACAAAGTCTCCATCCCACTCAGAGCTCATGGTCTTAATCCCCATTATACAGACGAGGCAGCTGAGGCACAGAGACGTTAAGTGGCTTGCCAAGGTCATACAGCAGGCAGGTGGCGGAGACAGGATTAGAACCCAGGTCCTTCTGACTCAAAGGTCCATCCTCTTCTATCTTCTAGGCCACGCTGCTTCTCTGCTACCTTGAGATGCTAAGGGTATGCGTGTGGTGAGGAGGACAGAAAAGCAAACACAAACTGTTTCTTCTCCTGCTGTGAAGAAGCCTGCCTCAGCTTCTAACTGGCACTTGGGGAGAAAGCGGGAGGAAAGGCTTGTTTAAGCATTGGATTCTCACTGACCTGCTGAGTGACCTTGGGTAAGTCGGACTACCCAGGCCTGAGTTTCCTCATTAACTGGAGATGAGAAACCTGCTCCCCTCACTTCTCGGACTGTGAGCCTGGGTGAGAGGCAGGGACGGTGTCTGATCTGATTATCTTGTGTCTACTCCCCTCTCAGGGTCGCATCTGGAGAGTTTCCAGTCCTCTACCAGTCTCGACTATGGGAGGGAGAGTCAAGCAGAGGCATATCCATTCCATTCCTAGCTTGGGCAGCGGCTAGTGAGTGGAAGGCAATCTGCTACAAGTCAAAACTCACCTGTGCTGGGCAGCAGCGGAACGGGAGGGAGTCGAGGGCGGAGACTCAAGTTTACTGCGCGGAAAGGTAAACCACTCCCGTAATTTTTACCAAGAAAACTCTGTGGATACACTACCAGAACAATTGTAGAGGGAGGTGGGGCGTTCTGGGAGAGATGTGTCCATGGCGTCGCTATGGGTTGAAGATGACTCGATGGTGTAAGACAAGACAAGACCCCAGCACTTAGCACCATTCATTCAGTCGTATATATTGAGCACTTACTGTGTGCAGAGCACTGTACTAAGCACTTAGTACTAAGCACTTAGTACTAAGCACTTAGCCATCGACCCCCGGCCCACGTCATCCCCCGGGCCTGGAATGCCCTCCCTCTGCCCCTCCGCCAAGCTAGCTCTCTTCCTCCCTTCAAGGCCCTGCTGAGAGCTCACCTCCTCCAGGAGGCCTTCCCACACTGAGCCCCTTCCTTCCTCTCCCCCTCGTCCCCCTCTCCATCCCCCCATCTTACCTCCTTCCCTTCCCCACAGCACCTGTATATATGTATATATGGTTGTACATATTTATTACTCTATTTATTTATTTATTTATTTATTTATTTATTTTACTTGTACATTTCTATCCTATTTATTTTATTTTATTGGTATGTTTGGTTTTGTTCTCTGTCTCCCCCTTTTAGACTGTGAGCCCACTGTTGGGTAGGGAATGTCTCTATGTGTTGCCAATTTGTACTTCCCAAGCGCTTAGTACAGTGCTCTGCACATAGTAAGCGCTCAATAAATACGATTGATTGATTGATTGATTGATTAGGAAGTACAAGTTGGCAACATATAGAGACGGTCCCTACCCAACAGCGGGCTCACAGTCTAGAATGCTATTGCACCGTCGGATGGCTCTCAATACCTGCCTTGATCATTATTTTTGGTACTGCTCTTGCCTGACAGGGAGCCAGAAGGGAGAGGGGAGTGAAATCAGACAGTCTGCCAATCATGTTTTTGAGCACTTACTGCATGCAGAACACTGTACTAAGCACTTGAGAGAGTACAATATAATAATGAGAAGCAGTGTGGCTCAGTGGAAAGAGCACTGGCTTTGGAGTCAGAGGTCATGGCTTCAAATCCCGGCTCTGCCAATTGTCAGCTCTGTGACTTTGGGCAAGTCACTTAACTTCCCTGTGCCTCAGTGACCTCATCTGTAAAATGGGGATTAAGACTGTGAGCCCCCCGTGGGACAATCTGATCCCCTTGTAAGCTCCCCAGTGCTTAGAACAGTGCTTTGCACATAGCAAGCGCTTAATACCATTATTATTATTAATAATAATATTACTATAACAATTATATATTATTATAAATAATTGTGTAATATTAATAATAATAATAAACTAACACATTCCCTGCCCACAACGAGCTTACAGTCTAGAGGGCGATGAAATATCTCAGCTCCCAGCAAGTATCGGGTTCATTCATTCATTCAATCGTATTTATTGAGCACTTACTGTGTGCAGAGCATTGTGCTAAGTGCTTGGGAAGTACAAGTTGGCAACACATAGAGATGGTCCCTACCCAATGGCGGGATCACAGTCTAGAAGGGGGAGACAGACGACAAAACAAAACATATTAACAAAATCAAATAAATAGAATAGACCAGTTCTATTGTACTGCACTCTCCCAAGCTCACAGTAGGTGCTCAATAAACGTCATTGATTGATTGGGGGGAGGGAGGGACGGACAGGGCCGGAGAAAGGAGAGGGTTGACTAACTTCCTAGTGGGCAGGCAACCTGTCTTCCAACTCTTGGATGTCCTCTCCCAAGCGCTTAGGGCAAGCGCTTGGGAGAGGACAATCCAACAGATCCAACCCCATAAGGGGTCACTTGCTTTCCTTTTGGGCTATTGTTTTCACACCTAACTTGTCTTCAGTTCAGAACAATCCAGACCCCATGCAGAAGTCAGTCCCTTCTAGGTGGCCCCAAAACCATGCGAGTAGAGAGGCCATCCCCGACGGCGGCGAGGACAAAGATGTGAGAGGAGTTGGAGGGGGGCCAGGACTCCCCTTGGGTCAGGGATTGGATGATTTTCGGTTTGCCTGACCAAATGGCAATTAACAATTAATTAATGGCTGATGTTTTTCGAGCATCAGGCGGATTGTCTCCAGTCTAATGGGTAAGGCGCCATCTAATGGCAATTAGCGGTCAATCGCTAATTCATTCATTCATTCATTCATTCATTCAGTCGTATTTATTGAGCGCTTACTGTGTGCAGAGCACTGTACTAAGCGCTTGGGAAGTACAAGTCGGCAACATATGGAGACGGTCCTACCCAAGTTGAGGGAGGAAGGAAGGGGAAAGATTGGGGGAAGGAAAAGAAAGTTGAGGGAGGAAGGAAGAGGGAAAATTGAGGGAAAGGAAAGAAAGGCGAGGGAGGAAGGGAGGGGGACAATTGAGGGAAAGGAAAGAAAGGTGAGGGAGGAAGGGAGGGGGAAAATTGAGGGAAAGGAAACAAAGGTGAGGGCAGAAGGAAGGGGGAAAATTGGAGGAAAAAAGAAAGTTGAGGGAGGAAGGAAGGGGAAAGATTGAGGGAATGAAAAGAAAGTTGAGGGAAGAAGGAAGGGGAAAGAAAAGAGAGTTGAGGGAGGAAGGAAGGGGGAAATTGAGGGAAAGAAAAGAAAGTTGAGGGGGAAGGAAGGGGAAAGATTGAGGAAATGAAAAGAAAGTTGAGGGAAGAAGGAAGGGGAAAGAAAAGAGAGTTGAGGGAGGAAGGAAGGGGGAAATTGAGGGAAAGAAAAGAAAGTTGAGGGGGAAGGAAGGGGGAAAATTGAGGGAAAGGAAAGAAAGGTGAGGGAGGAAGGAAGGGGGAAAATTAAGGGAAAGGAAAGAAAGTTGAGGGAAGAAGGAAGGGGAAAGAAAAGAAAGTTGAGGAAGAAAGGAAGGGGAACACTGAGGGAAAAAAATAAAGTTGAGAGGGGAAGGATGGGGGAAAATTGAAGGAAAGGAAAGAAAGTTGAGGGAGAAAGGAAGGGGGAAATCAATTTCAAATCCACGGGGGAGAAAATAAAAGGGAAACTTTGCTTTCCTGCTTCCTGGGCTCATTCATCGATTTACTGGCGGCTGTTCATTACCATAGACCACCCGTGTGGGTTGAATTCGGACATTCTTTTCTGGTTTTTATCTGCATCTCCATCTCTCCTGCCCCCCTCCAAATCAAATGCTTCTGCCTTGTCCAGAGTCAGAGAGATCTCTCTGACAACCTCTGTCACCTCCATAACTCATTAGTACAGTGCTAGGCACTTAGTACAGTGCTCTGCACACAGTAAGTGCTCAATAAATACGATTGAATGAATTTTCTAATCTCTGGGTCAGGGCAAAAAGGTCTTTCACTTCAATTTTCAGAAGGGGGAATTTCACTTGGGGGAAAAATAAGAGGAGTGTAATGAAAAGAACATCTCACAGTAAATAAGGCCAATTCTCCCATATTCTGAAGCATGCAGAGGCTCAGGTACTTTATGATGTGTTGTAAACTAGGATGTTAGGGTGATTTGAAGTTTCCAATACCACTACCCCCTGAAATCTCTCCAAGCCAGACTCACGTGACCTATAAAATGAGAGGAACAAAGCTCAAAAATACTTTTGGGTCACCAACCCACCCTCTTGGCAAAAGTCCCACAATAAGCAGAGAGATGCTTACGCGTGTTTCCAAGGTCGTTGTGCTAATGAGGCTGCAGGTAGCAACATGTTGAAAAACCCGTGGCTTCCTGCCTTAAAAGCAAACCTGTGTTGCCACAGCCTCTTGGAAACAAATCCTAGTCTGTAGGGATGGCCTCATTCCTGCCTTTCAAAGACAAAAATATTAATCAGCCATCAAAACCCTACTGACTAATGTAGAAGCCGGGGGTATATTGGGATGGGGTGAAGTAACTTGCTTCAAAGATTGAAAATTTCTTGTTTATTCTTGTGTCTGATTTCTCCGACTCCTCCACTCCTGACTCATCGCCTCTTTGATTTTTCCTGCTATGGCTCAGCGCTCTCAGCCCTCTTTCCTTCAAAAACACCCTTCTCCTCTTATTCTTTGGTGGGAGCTCCTTCGGGCTCCTTTCTGAACTTCTTGTTCTTTCACCTCAAACCCAGGAAAGACCTAATTATTCCTGTTCTGGAAGGATGGACGTCAAACAAGGGCAGCTAGGGACAGACATGTCCTCCTCCGAGGAGTGTCAGGCAATACTAATCTGGGCTGTTTGGTTTGCTGCGTGTCTTTGTTCTTGTCTTTGAGGTGTGCTTGTGTTTTTACTCTTTCATCTTTTCTTGTGAGTCTGTTGCCGTTCCCCCCTCTCCTCTCTATAAGACTTAGATGGGAAGCTCCTTGAGGGCCAGAGACCATGTCCCATTCCCACCCATGTACTCTTTTCCAGTGCTAAGAACAGTGCTTAGCACAGAGTAAATGCTTAATAAATACTACTGCTACTACAAGAAGTACTACTACTGCTACAAGTATTACTAGTGCCATTACTACTACTACTACAAGCAGAGAAGCAGAGTGGCTCAGTGGAAAGAGCACAGGCTTTGGAGTCAGAGGTCATGGGTTCAAATCCCAGCTCTGCCAATTGTCAGCTGTGTGACTTTGGGCAAGTCACTTCACTTCTCTGTGCCTCAGTTACCTCATCTGTAAAATGGGGATGAAGACTGTGAGCCCCACGAGGGACAACCTGATCACCTTGTATCCCCCCCCAGCGCTTAGAACAGTGCTTTGCACATAGTAAGCACTTAATAAATCATCAATCGTATTTATTGAGCACTTACTATGTGCAGAGCACTGTACTAAGCGCTTGGGAAGTACAAATTGGCAACATATAGAGACAGTCCCTACCCAACAGTGGGCTCACAGTCTAAAAGATTAATAAATGCCATCATTATTATTATTATTACAAGTACTAGTACTTGTACTACTATGAGAAGCAGCATGACTCAGTGGAAAGAGCCCGGGCTTGGGAGTCAGAGGTCATTGGTTCAAATCCTGCCTCTGCCCTAGACTCTGCTCTCTCATTCACCCCTCACATCCAAGCCGTCACCAAAACCTGCCGGTCTCAGCTCCGCAACATTGCCAAGATCCGCCCTTTCCTCTCCATCCAAACCGCTACCCTGCTCATTCAAGCTCTCATCCTATCCCGTCTGGACTACTGCACTAGCCTTCTCTCTGATCTCCCATCCTCGTGTCTCTCTCCACGTCAATCCATACTTCATGCTGCTGCCCGGATTATCTTTGTCCAGAAACGCTCTGGACATATTACTCCCCTCCTCAAAAACCTCCAATGGCTACCGATCAATCTGCGCATCAAGCAGAAACTCCTCACCCTGGGCTTCAAGGCTCTCCATCACCTCGCCCCCTCCTACCTCACCTCCCTTCTCTCCTTCTACTGCCCAGCCCGCACCCTCCGCTCCTCCACCACTAATCTCCTCACTGTACCTCGCTCTCGCCTGTCCCGCCATCGACCCCCGGCCCACGTCATCCCCCGGGCCTGGAATGCCCTCCCTCTGCCCATCCACCAAGCTAGCTCTCTTCCTCCCTTCAAGGCCCTGCTGAGAGCTCACCTCCTCCAGGAGGCCTTCCCAGACTGAGCCCCTTCTTTCCTCTCCCCCTCGTCCCCCCTCTCCATCCCCCCGTCTTACCTCCTTCCCTTCCCCACAGCACCTGTATATATGTATATACGGTTGTACATATTTATCACTCTATTTATTTATTTATTTATTTATTTTACTTGTACATTTCTATCCTACTTATTTTATTTTGTTGGTATGTTTGGTTCTGTTCTCTGTCTCCCCCTTTTAGACTGTGAGCCCACTGTTGGGTAGGGACTGTCTCTATATGTTGCCAATTTGTACTTCCCAAGCGCTTAGTACAGTGCTCTGCACATAGTAAGCGCTCAATAAATACGATTGATTGATTTATTGATTGATTGTCAGCTGTGTGACTTTGGGCAAGTCACTTAACTTCTCTGTACTTCAGTTCCCTCATCTGTAAAATGGGGATTAAGACTGTGAACCCCACTTGGGACAATCTGATCACCTTGTATCCTCCCCAGCACTTAGAACAGTGCTTTGCACATAGTAAGTGCTTAATAAATGTCACTATTATTATTATTACAAGTACTACTACTTGCACTACTATGAGAAGCAGCGTGGCTCAGTGGAAAGAGCCCGGGCTTGGGAGTCAGAGGTCATGGGTTCAAATCCTAGCTCTGCCGCTTGTCAGCTGCATGACTTTGGGCAAGTCACTTCACTTCCCTGTGCCTCAGTTACCTCATCTGTAAAATGGGGATGAAGACTGTGAGCCCCCTGTGGGACAACCTGATCACCTTGTATCCTCCTCAGTGCTTAGAACAGTGCTTTGCACTTAGTAAGCACTTAGCAAATGCCATCATTATTATTATTACTACTACTAAAACTACCACTACTAGTATTGGCCCAGTTTCCACCCAAACCTAAAGAGTTCAGCCCTCAGCACAAGCTGCTGGATCTCCAGCACTTAGAACAGTGCTTTGCACTTAGTAAGTGCTTAGCAAATGCCATCATCATTATTATTACTACTACTAAAACTACCACTACTAGTATTGGCCCAGTTTCCACCCCAACCTAAAGAGTTCAGCCCTCAGCACAAGCTGCTGGATCTCCAGCACTTAGAACAGTGCTTTGCACTTAGTAAGCGCTTAGCAAATGCCATCATTATTATTATTACTGCTACTAAAACTACCGCTACTAGTATTGGCCCAGTTTCCACCCAAACCTAAAGAATTCAGCCCTCAGCACAAGCTGCTGGATCTCCAGTAAGCACTTAGCAAATGCCATCATTATTATTATTACTACTACTAAAGCTACCACTACTAGTATTAGCCCAGTTTCCACCCAACCCTAAAGAGTTCAGCCCTCAGCACAAGCTGCTGGATCTCCAGCACTTAGAACAGTGCTTTGCACTTAGTAAGCACTTAGCAAATGCCATCATTATTATTATTACTACTACTAAAGCTACCACTACTAGTATTAGCCCAGTTTCCACCCAAACCTAAAGAGTTCAGCCCTCAGCACAAGCTGCGGGAGTATCAACTGACTACTTCCACTATCCAATGACCCAGCCCTAGTAACGCAGCCTCTTGGGTAGTGAGGGGAGCTATCCTTCATTAATCAATCCGTGAATTTAGGCACTATCCACTCTCCCCTCTATGCACTCGGGAGAGAACAGTATAACAGAGTTGGTAGATGGATTCCCTGTCCACTGCGAGTTTACAGTCTAGACACCCCTCTTCAGATTCTCGCCTTCAGCCCCTGCTGGGGACCATATTGGTGGCTTCCAGGAGGCGGTGGAGTCTGCCTCTCTCCAGCACTGCCGCTGTATTCCCATCTTCCCGGAGCATCTTCCAGGGAATGTGTCTTTGGAGAGGATTTTTTGGACAGAGGCAGAGCTAAGCAGGCCACCAGACGTCATTTCACCGTCTCTGCTTCCCCTCAGTGGTAAACAGAAGCAATAGCTGTGTGTACACATATGAAACCGAATTTACATGCAGCCGGATTGGAGTTCAGTGAAATCCCATTAATCCAGAAGAAGCAGGGATACATTCATTCATTCAATCGTTTTTATTGAGCGCTTACTGTGTGCAGAGCACTGAAGTGCTTGGGAAGTACAAGTCGGCAACATAGAGAGAAGCAGCAGCGTGGCTCAGTGGAAAGAGCCCGGGCTTTGGAGTCGGAGGTCATGGCTTCCAATCCCGGCTCTGCAAATTGTCAGCCGTGTGACTTTGGGCAAGTCATTTAACCTCTCTGTGCCTCAGCTACCTCATCTGTAAAATGGGGATTAAGACTGTGAGTCCCCCGTGGGACAACCTGATCACCTTGTAACTTCCCCAGCGCTTAGAACAGTGCTTTGCACAGAGTAAGCACTTAATAAATGCCATTATTATTATTATTATTATTATATAGAGAAGCAGCGTGGCTCAGTGGAAAGAGCACAGGCTTTGGAGTCAGAGGTCATAGCTTCAAATCCCGGCTCTGCCAATTGTCAGCGGTGTGACTTTAGGCAAGTCACTTAACCTCTCTGTGCCTCAGTTACCTCATCTGTAAAATGGGGATTAAGACTGTGAGCCCCCGTGGGACAACCTGATCACCTTGTAACCTCTCCAGCGCTTAGAACAGTGCTTTGCACGTAGTAAGTGCTTAATAAATGCCATCATCATTATTATTATTATACAGAGATGGTCCCTACCCTACAATGGGCTCACAGTCTAGAAGGGGGAGACAGACACCAAAACAAAACATGGAGACAGGTGTCAAAATCGTCAGAACAAATAGAATTAAAGCTATATGCACATCATTAACAAAATAAATAGAATAGTACAAGTAAAATAAATAGAGTAATAAATCTGTATAAATATATATACAAGTGCTGTGGGGAGGGGAAGAAGGCAGGGCAGGGGAGATGGGGAGGAGGAGAGGGATCAAATTCTTTCCAGAGACTTTGTCTCTGGAGTCCTCTCAGAGGAACTCAGAAGTTTTTTCAAGGAGAAGTGGGGGTGGAATCCAATTAAATATCCTCCACTTTGACCACAGAAAGACAAGTGTCCAGCCAGGGAGGGTGAGTATTCCCTCAGGGAAGTGGAACATCAGGAAGGGGCAACACTAGTCACTGGGTCAACTCTGTTCTAAGTAATATGCATCCTGAATGGCTATTGACAGCTGCTTCCTGAGTGACTCTGGGCATTTTCCCCTGCCCTCACCCCCATCTTTGCCTGACTATCAGACGGCCTGGTTTCTGGGGAATTTGGTTTGCACTGGGTGTGGAAGAAGGGTGGAGGATGGGGTTGGAATGGGGAAAAACCTGAAGTAATCGCTGACATCAAGCCAATGGACTGACTTCAGGGAACTGGGAGAGGCCCAGAGGCAGAATGCACTATGCTCATTCCCCTTATTCTCTGTTCCTCTCCCCCAGGGTTGGTCTGGTGGAACTGAGGTTAGATTTTCCCCTGAGAGATACAGCGTGGCTAAGTGGGACAGGAAGAAAAGAGATCTTGGTTTCAGTCTAGGCTTTGGCCCTTGCCTGCTGTGGGATCTTGGGCGACTTACTCTCTCTAAACACCAGTTTCCTCATCTGTAAAATGGGGCTATGTTTCTTCATCTCAATTCCCTCTTAGATGCTGGATCTTCTGCAGGCTAGGACCTGGGTCCACTCTTATAATCCTTTGTCTGCTCCATCACTTAGCACAGTGCCTTGGCACTTAATATGGGCTGAATAACAATTCATTTTCTATGGTATTCAAGTGCTTACTGTGTGCCAGGCACTGTACTGAGCACTAGGGGAAGATGCAAGTTAATCAGATTGGACACAGTCCATGTCCCACATGGTGCTCACAATTGTAATCCTCATTTTGCAGATGAGGTAACTGAGGCACAGAGAAGTTAAATGACTTGCCCAAGGTCATGCAGCAGACAAGTGCTATTGAATTCATTTTCAACTCCTTGCCTGGCTTTCCATTTGAGAAAATTCTCATCCTTAATCAGTTGGTATGAATTGAGAGCTAAGGGAACCAAGCTCTTTCCAACGTTTTTGAGGGACATATTAGAAAAATTATAGCTCCTGCTGACAATATGCTTGTAATAGGAGAGGGGAATTTATCAATCTGTGGTTTTTATTGAGTGCTTGCTCTGTGCAGAGGACTGTACAAAGCACCCAACTTTCAGATTTTAAGTTCCTTCTTTGGACTGTAAGCTCTTTGTGGGTAGGGAAAGTGTCTCTGTTGAACTGAACCTTTCCAAGCATTTAGTACAGTGCTCTATGTTCAGAAAGTGCTTAATAAATATGGTTAGGCGAGTACAATACAATAAAGTGTGACTGTGAGCCCGTTGTTGGGTAGGGGTTGTCTCTATTTGTTGCCGAATTGTACTTTCCAAGTGCTTAGTACAGTGCTCTGCACACAGTAAGTGCTCAATAAATACAATTGAATGAAGTGGTGGAGCCAAGGTTAGAACCCAGTTCCTCTGACACCTAGGCCCATACTCTTTCCACTAGGCCGTACTACTTCTATAATTAATTGGTCCAGATCATGAGGAATTTTCCCTGGAAAATCCTTTCCAGTAATATTCCTCGTCTCAGAGGTCGGGAGAGAGCACCCCTTATCTCTACAGATGAAGAAGCTGGCTCAGAGAGGTTAAGTGCCTTGCTCAAGGTCACCCAGCAGACCAGTGGCAGAGCTGGGACTGTAACCTGGGTCTCTTGATTCCTGCCGTCGCAGGATGGACTAGGATACATTCTGTCATTGAAAGGCCATAATTCCCTAGCAGTTTGTCAGTGCTTAACTGTGAACCACATGTGAACCACAGGACTGAACTGATGACAGTGATATCTTTGGCAACGGCCTTGACTGAATCCCCTGTGATGTGCAGAGACCTGAGCTAGGTGCTGCTGGAGTCAGAGGAGGGAATCAGTCAATCAATCATATTTATTGAGTGGTTACTGTGTGCAGAGCACTGTACTAAGCTCTTGGGAAGTACAAGTTGGCAACATATAGAGACAGTCCCTACCCAACAGTGGGCTCACAGTCTAAAAGGGGGAGACAGAGAACAAAACCAAACATACTAACAAAATAAAATAAATAGAATAGATATGTACGAGTAAAATAAATAAATAAATAAATAGAGTAATAAATAGAGTGAAGAGTCTGGCCTCTGAAGAGTTTACCCTCTGCAGAAGGTGTCTGAAGGCCTATGGCCGTGCCTTGTCTGTTCTGAGAAGGGGGCCCCAGTGAAGCAAAATTGGGATTTCTCTTATTGCTGAGTGAATCTGCTCACCCAGGACACTAGAGAACCAGGAAACTCCTCTATTTCTGATCTAACATGACAACCCCATCAACTCCTGATGGCCAAACCTCTCCTCTGTCTCCCCACCCTGTGTCTTGCTGTTCGCAGTTCTGGGTCCTGCTCACCCAGGGTCTCCCCACAGATCTCACTGCTGGAACCCCGGGGATCTGTGGGGGACCACTGCACCAATTAAGCATTAGCCAGGGGCTAAGCAACAAACCAAGGTCAAGAACTTACTTTCAGGTTCCCCCAAAATGGGACGATTTGGGCCATTCCTCAAGATGAGGCCAGGAAGAAGGATGCTCTGAGATTATCACCCTCACCAGCCTCTTATGAGGGACCGCTGGGTGCAGCAGGCTCAAGCCTGGGGTGTATATGGTCACTCAATCAGTCAGCAAGTCAGTCTATCACTATATGGGGTGCACTGGTGCTGTGATAAGTGTATGAGGGTTTGCTGGAGAGTTCTGACATGGCATTAGAGGAAGACCAGGAGAATTGTAGAAAGAAGAAAGCCATGACCTGGGCAGAGCTGCTTGGAGCACTGAATACTGACTTCCTGAGATCCAGGCTGTGGCCACTTAGAGTGTTTGGACTAGAGGTGAGCTCAGAAGGCTATTTTGTCCTGTAGTTCTGACCAAGGAGAGGTGGGAATGGGGAGAGGGAGGGAGGGCTATGCTTGCCTAGGAGAGAGAGAGAGAGAGAGAGAGAGAGAGAGAGAGAGAGAGAGAGAGAGAGAGAGAGAGAGAGAGAGAGAGAGTGTGTGTGTGTGTGTAGGGAATGTTATTCTTATATTTATAGTCATGGGGGAGGTACTAGAAGAGTGTCTTGCCTGAGGAAAAATAGTATGTGGGTGAAAACGAGAGGGCATCAGTTAGGAGTCATATCATGTGGGTGGCCCGAAGGTGTTCTTTGTTCCTCCATCTCTTCTGCTGGCCCTCTGCCCTGACTCTGCAACGAGAACAGTCTGTGCATCCCCCTTGTCCTTTCTGGGAGTTTCCTGGACACTCACACCCAGGCAGGGGGACCGGCCTGGATTTGCTTCCCCTCCGGTGGCTCCTGGCTTCCCCTGGGAGTCCTAGGCTGTCCCTGGATGGGCTGGGGGTACCACTGGCTTCCAGGAGGGGCCACAGGGCTGTGCCATTGTTTGGCTGCCCAGGGAGGGATGGGGGAATCTCTGAGGCTGCCTGGCCTAGCTGGAGCCTCCCTTCCTGAGCTGTGTAGCCCATATGTTCTTGGCAAGGAGGAAAGTCAGGGGCACCGGATCTCTGGATTGCTTCTGAAGTGATAGGTCAAACTTAATTCTCCCCTCTGGGCTTGCCAGGAAATGCTAGCAACATAGTCTTCTGGGTTCTGAGGAGAGAACACCCTCTCTCTGTTCCTGCTCTTGAATTCTCCCCTCCAGCCAGGCTGAGACCAGCCTGAGCAGAGAATTCGGCAGGAGCAGGAAGGCAGTGTCCTCTGTTCTGGTCAATCCACAGTCCTCATTTCCTCCTGACTCCCCCTCAGACCCCACCCTGGCTGGTAGGCTATACACAGGGGTGTATATATATGGGTCCTGGGTGCCAGGGACAGACGGGAGGATGGTTCTGCTTACCAGTGCTGTATGCATGCAAGTGAGGGTGGCTGAAAAGACTGAGTGGGACTGACAGTCATCGATCGATCATATTTATTGAGCGCTTACTGTGTGCAGAGCACTGTACTAAGCATTTGGCAGAGTATAATATAACAATAAAACAGATACATTCCCTTTCCACAATAATAATAGTAATAATAATGATAGTACTTGTTAAGCGCTTACTATGTGCAAAGCACTGTTCTAAGCGCCATGGGGGATGCAAGGTGATCAGGTTGTCCCACGTGGGGCTCACAGTCTTAATCCCTATTTTACAGAGGAGGTAACTGAGGCCCAGAGAAGTGAAGTCAATTGCCCAAAGTCACACAGCTGACAAGTGGCAGAGACGGAATTAGAACCCATGACCTCTGAGTCCCAAGCCTGTGCTCTTTCCACTGAGCCATGCTGCTTCTCTATGAGTGTACAGTCTAGAGGGAGTCCCTCTCATATTATTGGCCCTTGAGAACAAAATCTGGCTTTGCTTATAATAATAATAATAATAATAATAATAATAATGGCATTTATTAAGCGCTTACTACGTGCAAAGCACTGTTCTAAGCACTGGGGAGGTTACAAGGTGATCAGGTTGTCCCATGGGGGGCTCACAGTCTTAATCCCCATTTTACAGATGAGGTAACTGAGGCACAGAGAAGCTAAGTGACTTGCCCAAAGTCACACAGCTGATTCTGTTTTCGAGCCTATCTGTGGGTTATCAGATCTTCATAAAGCCCTTGCAATAGGCAAGTACAGTCTCCCCAGATCGCTGCCCACCAGGCTGATCTATTGGTAGCTGGAGTTTCCCAGCAGAGTGCTTCCCTGGGTCTTTAAATAGTTTATCCCACCCTCCCTGATGGCAAGTCCCCTTCAGCTCCCCCAGAGCAGGTCTGGGTCTCTGAATCCAGAGGACCAGAGATGATAGCAGAGAACCCAGGACATTCCGATCCAGTTCCCATTTGCCTATCATCAAGGAGCCGAGGGAGTAATCGAAAGGCAGGATACTAGAAAACCCTATCCATCTGTTATTGTTCTTCATCTGCACCAAGACAGTCTGCTATTTCAGGATCCAAGCAGCTTCAGGCACTGGGGTATCAAGAAACCTAAACCACAAATGCCCAGGAAACAGACCTTACCCGGAAAGCTCGGGAAGAGTTGAGAGCATGCGTCTCCTCAGCATTCCTGGGAGATCAGAGATCATTACTGACCACCACGTGAAACAGTGCATGGGGCAGATTCGGAAAATGATTGACCTCATGGAGATAATTTCACTGCTGTCTCGGCCGATAATGACTCGTCGGGTTTTTATCGGTTGCGGTGAACTTGAAGCAATAACCCTTCATTGTTACCTGTCACAAATGTGGACAAACACAAGTAGCAAGAGGCTGTCCCATGGATCTGCCAATCTTGTGTTGGCACAGACTGAGAAGGGAAGAAACAGGAGTGTGAGAGCTTCCCTCCTAGAGGAAGAAACGTTAACTGATCAAGTGATCTTGATCTAATGGACATGATTTCTGCCTTCTAGGAGCTCTCTCTAAGTGCTGTATACAATTGGCAATCCCCAAATTATAGTAACTCCCCCTCTCACCCTTCTTACCCCATTGCCTGCACATTTCAAAAAAGATGTCTTCAGGACTTGAGGACTGTATCTGGGGGGTTCTGAAGGCAGCCTGGCCTTGTGGTTAGAACATGGGCTAGGGAATCCCTTCAAGGCCCTACTGAAAGCTCACCTCCTCCAGGAGGCCTTCCCAGACTGAGCCCCTTCCTTCCTCTCCCCGTCGTCCCCCTCTCCATCCCCCCCATCTTTCCTCCTTCCCTTCCCCACAGCACCTGTATATATGTATATATGTTTGTACATATTTATTACTCTATTTATTTAACTTGTACATATCTATTCTATTTATTTTATTTCGTTAGTGTGTTTGGTTTTGTTCTCTGTCTCCCCCTTTTAGACTGTGAGCGCACTGTTGGGTAGGGACTGTCTCTATATGTTGCCAACTTGTACTTCCCAAGCGCTTAGAACAGTGCTCTGCACATAGTAAGCGCTTAATAAATGCCATTATTATTATTATTATTATTAAGTGCTCAATAAATACGATTGATTGATTGATTGATTGATTGAATCAGAGGACCTTGTTCTAACCCTGGATTCCCCCACTGGTTGGCTGTATGACTTTGGGCAAGTCACTTCACTTCTTTGAACTTCAGTTTCCTTATCTGTAAAAGGAGGATTAGATCCTACTCCCTCCTACTTAGACTCCTATATAGCACCTCCCATATAACACCTGTATATATGTTAGCACATATTTATTACTCTATTTTACTTGTACATATTTACTATTCTATTTTATTTTGTTAATATGTTTTGTTTTGTTGTCTGTCTCCCCCTTCTGGACTGTGAGCCCGCTGTTGGGTAGGGACCGTTTCTATATGTTGCCGACTTGTACTTCCCAAGCGCTTAGTACAGTGCTCTGCACACAGTAAGTGCTCAATAAATACGATTGAATGAATGAATGAATGGACTGTGAGCCCCTTGTGGGAAAGGGACTGTGACCAACCTAATTACCTTGTAACCACCCCAGTGCTTTTAACAGTGCTTGACACCTAGTAAGTGCTTAAGAAATGATAATAATAATAATAATAATGGTATTTGTTAAGTGCTTACTAGGTGCCAAGCACAGTTCTAAACACTGGGGTTAAATACAAGGTTATTAGGTTGTCCCACGAGGGGCTCACAGTCTTAATCCCCATTTACAGATGAGGTAACTGAGGCACAGAGAAGTGAAGTGACTTGCCCCAAATCACACAGCAAAGCCAGGACTAGAACCCAAGACCTTCTACTCACAAGCCCATGCTCTTAAGCAGCGTGACTCAGTGAAAGGAGCACGGGCTTTGGGAGTCAGAGGTCATGGGTTCAAATCCCGGCTCCACCACTTGTCAGCTGTGTGACTTTGGGCAAGTCACTTCACTCCTCTGTGCCTCAGTTACCTCATCTGTAAAACGGGGATGAAGACTGTGAGCTCCACATGGGACACCCTGATCACCTTGTAACCTCCCCAGCACTTAGAACAGTGCTTTGCACATAGTAAGCACTTAATAAATGCCATTATTATTATTTTTCCACTAAACTCACGGCTTCTCACTATTATTAATTAATTAACAATTAATTCACAATTAATTGATCATTATTGCTATTATAAATAAGTACTATTGTTATCTTTGTTACCCCACCTTTATTTCTACCCCAGCACATGCCCCACTGCTTTAGAGAATTAAACTTAGACAAGTCTGGGTTCGTGCTAAGAACAGCAATAATGATTATAGTACTTGCAAAGTGCTTATTATGTGCTAAGCATTGTACTAAGTGCTGGGGTAGATACCGGCTAATTAGTTTGAACATTCATTCAATCATATTTATTGAGCACTTACTGTGTGCAGAGCACTGTACTAACTGCTTGGGAAGTACATAGTCTCTGTACCACATGGGGCTCGCACTCTTAATCCCCACTTTACAGATGAGGTGACTGAGGCCCAGAGAAGTTAAGTGACTTGCCCAAGGTCACACAGCAGCAAAATAATAATAACAATAATAAAAATAATAATAGTATTTGTTAAGTGCTTACTATGTTCCAAGCACTGTTCTAAGCGCTGGAGAGGTTACAAGGTAATCAGGTTGTCCCACGTGGGGCTCACAGTCTTAATCCCCATTATACAGGTGAGGGAACTGAGGCTCAGAGAATAATAATAATAATAATGGCATTTGTTAAGCACTTACTATCAATCAATCAATCAATCAATCAATCGTATTTATTGAGCGCTTACTATGTGCAGAGCACTGTACTAAGCGCTTGGGAAGTACAAATTGGCATCACATAGAGACAGTCCCTACCCGATAGTGGGCTCACAGTCTAAAAGGGGGAGACAGAGAACAGAACCAAACATACCAACAAAATAAAATAAGTAGGATAGAAATGTACAAGTAAAATAAATAAATAAATAAATAAACAGAGTAATAAATATGTACAACCATATATACATATATACAGGTGCTGTGGGGAGGGGAAGGCGGTAAGGCGGGGGGATGGAGGGGGGAGAGGGAGAGGAAGGAGGGGCTCAGTCTGGGAAAGCCTCCTGGAGGAGGTGAGCTCTCAGCAGGGCCTTGAAGGGAGGAAGAGAGCTAGCTTGGCGGATGGGCAGAGGGAGGGCATTCCAGGCCCGGGGGATGACGTGGGCCGGGGGTCGATGGCGGGACAGGCGAGAGCGAGGTACAGTGAGGAGATTAGTGGTGGAGGAGCGGAGGGTGCGGGCTGGGCAGTAGAAGGAGAGAAGGGAGGTGAGGTAGGAGGGGGCAAGGTGATGGACAGCCTTGAAGCCCAGGGTGAGGAGTTTCTGCCTGATGCGCAGATTGATCGGTAGCCATTGGAGGTTTTTGAGGAGGGGAGTGATATGTCCAGAGCGTTTCTGGACAAAGATAATCCGGGCAGCAGCATGAAGTATGGATGAAGTGGAGAGAGACACGAGGATGGGAGATCAGAGAGAAGGCTAGTGCAGTAGTCCAGACGGGATAGGATGAGAGCTTGAATTAGCAGGGTAGCGGTTTGGATGGAGAGGAAAGGGCGGATCTTGGCAATGTTGCGGAGCTGAGACCAGCAGGTTTTGGTGACGGCTTGGATGTGAGGGGTGAATGAGAGAGCGGGGTCGAGGATGACACCAAGGTTGCGGGCTTGTGAGACGGGAAGGATGGTAGTGCCTTCAACAGAGATGGGAAAGTCAGGGAGAGGACAAGGTTTGGGAGGGAAGACAAGGAGCTCAGTTTTCGACATATTGAGCTTCAGGTGGCGGGCGGACATCCAGATGGAGATGTCCTGAAGGCAGGAGGAGATGCGAGCCTGGAGGGAGGGGGAGAGAGCAGGGGCAGAGATGTAGATCTGGGTGTCATCAGCGTAGAGGTGATAGTTGAAGCCGTGGGAGCGAATGAGGTCACCAAGGGAGTGAGTGTAGATTGAGAACAGAAGGGGACCAAGCACTGAACCTTGGGGAACTCCCACAGTAAGAGGATGGGAGGGGGAGGAGGAGCCTGCAAAAGAGACTGAGAAAGAACGACCGGAGAGATAAGAGGAGAACCAGGAGAGGACGGAGTCTGTGAAGCCAAGGTCAGATAACGTGTTGAGGAGAAGGGGGTGGTCCACAGTGTCAAAGGCAGCTGAGAGGTCGAGGAGGATTAGGACAGAGTATGAGCCGTTGGATTTGGCAAGCAGGAGGTCATTGGTGACCTTTGAGAGCGCAGTTTCCGTGGAATGAAGGGGACGGAAGCCAGACTGGAGGGGGTCGAGGAGAGAGTTGTTGTTGAGGAATTCTAGGCAGCGCGTGTAGACAACTCGTTCAAGGAGTTTGGAAAGGAATGGTAGGAGGGATATGGGACGATATGTGCAAAGCACTGTTCTAAGCACTGGGGAGGATACAAGGTGATCAGGTTGTCCCACGTGGAGCCCACAGGCTTCATCCCCATTTTACAGATGAGGTAACTGAGGCACTTGCCCAAAGTCACACAGCAGACAATTGGTGGAGCAGGGATCAGAACCTGTGACCTCTGACCCCCAAGCCCAGGCTCTTTTCACAGTCACCTTCCCTACCTGCAGTGAACTTGAAGTCTAGAGGGAAACAGATATTAATATAAATATATTACAGAGTTGTACATAAATTCTGTAGGATTGAGGGTGTGATGAATAGGGGAAGAATAAGTTTGCTCAACTCCTGTTCCCCACCCCACAGCACTTGTGTATATATGTACATACCTATAACTCTATTTATTTATAGTAATGCCTGTTTACTTGTTTTGATGTGCATATATCTGTGATTCTAATTATTTATATTGATGCTATTGGTGCCTGTTTACTTGTTTTGATGTCCGTCTCCCCCCTTCTAGACTGTAAACCCGTTGTGGGCAGGGATTGTATCTCTTTATTGCTGAACGGTACTTTCCAAATGCTTAGTACAGTACTCTGCACACAGTAAGTGCTCAATAAATATGAATGAATAAATGAACAAGTTCTCTCCAGTGGTTTGGAAGAATGTGCCTTTTCCAGCCTACAGGGAACCCTTTAAGGTTCACAGTGGCTGATTGGAGGTTTTAAACACAGGCCATGACAAATCTCATCTTCACAACTGCCCTCAGTGAAAGAGACCAGAACCGACTTCCAGCCTTCTCTTTTTTTTTGCTCCTCCGGCCATAACCGGGATTTTTCTGACAATCCAGCAATGTATATTTTCTGGGTTTGGGGGTGAGGGCCTGCCTATTTTGGTCATTTTATGACCATCTGTCATTCGCATAACATTCACATTCCTATCAGGCAGAATAAATACAAAAGAATTGGCTACTCTATAGGTTCTGAGTTATTAGGCGCTTTCTGTTCCCAACAGATGTACGTTTCGCTATGAGCCTTATGGCAGTTATGTGGGATAACGTGATGATGATGTCAGTTGAATCCTCTTGGGAAAGCCTGCAGAACCTAGAGCATTTCACCGGGGGACCCATCCTCTGACCTCGCCTCGTCTTTGCTCTAGAATTGTGGGTGCCCCTTAGTCACTTGAGCACTGCCTCTGGGACACATTGGGTGGACACTGCCTATTGAGACTAAAATACCAGGCATGAAGTTGTCCGGTGCCTTATCAATACTGGTCCAGGAACTGGCTAACTGAGAACTGGACTATTTGGTGTAAAGCCAGACGAGTGATATCATAGTTTCCGTAGAAGAAGCCGTTCATGCACTGATAGGACCAGGCAGGGGTACTAGCTTCAAAATGGTGACCAGCTCATCACAGTCTCCAGCTCACTCCTGGTCTTGCTCCCAAATAGTGCTGGGTACCAATATGGGTGGGGGGACACCTCCCTTTTCCTCTCTTCTCCCCAAACAGGGCTGCCTGGGGGAAGTGGGAGCCAGTATTCCCTCCTCTGCCTCCACCAGCCTCCAGATAAGGACCACTGGGCTGGAAATCCCATGACAACCTTAATTTTTTTCAGAAGGACGCTGATGATTGAAGACACCAGGAGAAGACACCAGCAGAAACTCCTCACCCTGGGCTTCAAGGCTCTCCATCACCTCGCCCCCTCCTACCTCACCTCCCTTCTCTCCTTCTACTGCCCAGCCCGCACCCTCCGCTCCTCCACCACTAATCTCCTCACTGTACCTCGCTCTCGCCTGTCCCGCCATCGACCCCCGGCCCACGTCATCCCCCGGGCCTGGAATGCCCTCCCTCTGCCCATCCGCCGCGCTAGCTCTCTTCCTCCCTTCAAGGCCCTGCTGAGAGCTCACCTCCTCCAGGAGGCCTTCCCAGACTGAGCCCCTTCTTTCCTCTCCCCCTCGTCCCCCTCTCCATCCCCCCGTCTTACCTCCTTCCCTTCCCCACAGCACCTGTATATATGTATATATGGTTGTACATATTTATTACTCTATTTATCTATTTATTTATTTATTTTACTTGTACATTTCTATCCTACTTATTTTATTTTGTTGGTATGTTTGGTTCTGTTCTCTGTCTCCCCCTTTTAGACTGTGAGCCCACTGTTGGGTAGGGACTGTCTCTATGTGATGCCAATTTGTACTTCCCAAGCGCTTAGTACAGTGCTCTGCACATAGTAAGCGCTCAATAAATACGATTGATTGATTGATTGATTCTCCTTCCCTGGGACTCCCCTGGCTTCTGGAAGCGTAGAAGTGATTGGACCAAGTGCTCGTTGCGATATTTTAAATAACTTTAACACGTTTTCAACTTGGAATCTAGTTTGTGTCATAGGGAAGGTTTTAGCCGGCCAGTTCTCGTGTTTGGTTCCCTCTCCCTGGGCGGGGGGAGGGGTGGACAGTTGATGGTTGGGACACGTCCTGTTTCAAGATTCTTGTTCTACTCTCTCTCCCGTTCACTTCCTCTTTTCCTTGGAGGTCGCCGCAGCTGACACTGTGAATCAATACAGCCACATGAATGAGAACTGAAGTGTCTAGAACAGAATCTGTAAAGATTCCTTTTCCCCAAATTAATAATGATGGGATTTGTTAAGTGCTTAGTATTGCCAAGAACCACGCTAGACGCTGGGGTAAGTACAGTGCAATCAGAGACATAGAGACATAAAACCCATATGGGGCCCATAATAATAATAATAATAATGGCATTTATTAAGCGCTTACTATGTGCAAAGCACTGTTCTAAGCGCTGGGGATGTTACAAGGTGATAAGGTTGTCCCATGGGGGGCTAACAGTCTTATTCCCCATTTTACAGATGAGGTAACTGAGGCCCAGAGAAGTTAAGTGACTTGCCCAAAGTCACACAGCTGACAATTGGCAGAGCCAGGATTTGAACCCATGACCTCTGACTCCGAAGCCCGTGCTCTTTTCCACTGAGCCACTCTGCTTCTCATAATCTAAAAGCATGGGAGAACAAATATTTAATCCCCATTTTACAGATGTGGAAACTGAGGCAGAGATCAGTTAAGTGACTTGTCCAAAGTTATATGGAGCTGGGATTAGAAACCAGCTCTCCTAACTTCCAGTTCTACGCTGTTTCCTCTAGGCCTTTCTGTTTATTTATACTTTTAGGCTTTGGGAAGCTTTAGTGTCTGCATCAGTCTGACTGGAAATACCAAGGTCAGGTCTGGGGAAGCCAAGTCTGCTTGCTCTGCACATAGTAAGCGCTCAATAAATATGATTGATTGATTGATTGAGTCCCTTTGAGTTCTATGATGGAAATGACCATCTGGCATTTTGGAGGTTTGAATGCTTAGTCACCAAACCACTTCAAATGGAACTCTCCCCTCAAGGCTGTTGGTATGGATGGATATTTTTCTCTTCAGCTGAAGGGTAAGGGACGGATTATGGATTATGTACTATTCTAATCTTGTCTGCCTTTCTACCTAGCTTTCTTGTCTAGCCAATTGTTGTTTTACGATCTTGGTTTGCTGCAATTTAGTACGACTCAATGTGTTTCTTAGGGTAGGTGGGTGTCAGTGTCCATTCAGAGATTAACAATCATGAAAGGTTTTGAGGTGGTTGAATGTGTCGTCATTCTAGGTCTTTCTGTGTCATGATATGAAATGATAGGCTAGCAAATGAAGTCAAATGCTGCAACGTGGATCTGAAAATTAAGATCTGAAGTTAAGTGACTTGCCCAAGGTCACACAGACGAGGAGGCCTTCCCAGACAGAGCCTCCTCCTTCCTTTCCCCCTCCTCCCCCTCCCCATCCCCCCAGCCTTACCTCTTTCCCCTCCCCACAGCACCTGTATATATGTATATATGTTTGTACATATTTATTACTCTATTTTATTTGTGCATATCTATTCTATTTATTTTATTTTGTTAATATGTTTTGTTTTGTTCTCTGTCTCCCCCTTCTAGACCGTGAGCCCACTGTTGGGTAGGGACTGTCTCTATATGTTGCCAACTTGTACTTCCCAAGCGCTTAGTACAGTGCTGTGCACACCGTAAGTGCTCAATAAATACGATTGAATGAATGATTGAATGACCAGGAAGGAAAAAAAAAGCCCAATACGTTTCTTGTTTTCAGCTCTGGTAAAAGATTTAGTTAGGTCCAGATTGCAAATAATTGGCCAAATTGAATGTTTGGATTAACTGGGGCTTTCAGTTATCTATACACTTGTTGCCTCATGGCTGTAGAGAATTCCTGGGGGTTTTTCCCCCCGTTTTGGGGAAAATCTACTAGTGATTCCGTCTTCTCACTGGAACACTTACTGGTAAAGCTCAAGCTTCCCCTGGCTGGCACCCCTAAAGTAGTTGGGTTGGGGGCAGGCCTGAGGAGAGACAGGAGGCAGGTTAGGAATTGAATCTAAGAGATCTTCCCATCTAGACTGTAAGCTAGTTATGGGCAGGGAACATGTCTGCTCATTCTGTTGCACTGTACTTTCCCAAGCATTTAGTGCAGTGTTCTACACATAGTAAGCACTCAATAAATACTATCAATTGATTGATTGATCTATCCATCTCTTGGTGCCCCTCCCCAGCTCTATTATTCTATGAATCTTTTCATTTTGGTGCCGCCATCTCCTTGGAAGGGAACTTTTGGTAGTTTTCTCCGACTGGAATGATCAGGACTGCTTCAAAATAAAATAGCTCTGCCCCAGAGTTGAAAACCCCAACACCAATCTATACAAGTAGCCAAGCAGCTGGGGACATGAGAAATAAATCCTTTTTAGGAGGAGAATTTCTAAGCAGCAGTAGCTCTCGGTATCCATTACTGGCTTCAAGTTTTTAATGTCAAAGTCGACAGCGCCTACCACCTCCATTGTACCGTACTCTCTCAAGTGCTTAAAGGTACAGTGCTCTGCACACAGCAAGCACTCAATAAATACCACTAATGGAATGATTGAATTGATATTCGTGGGGTGAGGGGTGTATGGGGGCAGAGGTGGGGAAGAGCCAGTGGGAATCCTACCCAGCTGGAACTAGGGCCCCACTCAATCGGAGCTTGGCTGACTGGGAAGAGAATGTTTCCTGAGGCTGTTGGTGGGATGGAAGATAGTGGTAACAGTGTGATGGGAAGTTTTAGGGTTCAGTAAAGCCAGAGGATGCCCCTGCTCTTTCTAAGCAATGCTCTATCTGGGAGAGAGGAAAGGGGAAAGTCAGTCCTTGGACATTTTCAAATGGTGTATGACCTTCTAGTCAGGAATGCAAAGAGAGAGTGAAGTGAGAAACGATATCCTGAAAACAGAACAGGAGCACAAATCTTCTTCCTCTCCAAAGGAAATCAAAAGCTGCCTTTGTCTTGCTGGTGGACAGGCCAGCCACTGCCCTCCTGCCCAAAGGAAAGGGAAGATGCTTGGGTTGTGGTCCAACTCTGCTCAGAGAGATTGTGGGTATGACACTGATGGTTTTGATTGCTTTTCTCCCCACTTGCTATGGTGGGGAAGCAGCCATCTTATCTGAACTGGCGCCAAGGATCAATCAATCAATCAATCAATCAATCGTATTTATTGAGCGCTTACTATGTGCAGAGCACTGTACTAAGCGCTTGGGAAGTACAAATTGGCAGCACATAGAGACAGTCCCTACCCAACAGTGGGCTCACAGTCTAAAAGGGGGAGACAGAGAACTGAACCAAACATACCAACAAAATAAAATAAGTAGGATAGAAATGTACAAGTAAAATAAATAAATAAATAAATAGAGTAATAAATATGTACAACCATATATACATATATACAGGTGCTGTGGGGAAGGGAAGGAGGTAAGACGGGGGGATGGAGAGGGGGACGAGGGGGAGAGGAAAGAAGGGGCTCAGTCTGGGAAGGCCTCCTGGAGGAGGTGAGCTCTCAGCAGGGCCTTGAAGGGAGGAAGAGAGCTAGCGCGGCGGATGGGCAGAGGGAGGGCATTCCAGGCCCGGGGGATGACGTGGGCCGGGGGTCGATGGTGGGACAGGCGAGAGCGAGGTACAGTGAGGAGATTAGTGGTGGAGGAGCGGAGGGTGCGGGCTGGGCAGTAGAAGGAGAGAAGGGAGGTGAGGTAGGAGGGGGCGAGGGGATGGAGAGCCTTGAAGCCCAGGGTGAGGAGTTTCTGCTTGATGCGCAGATTGATCGGTAGCCATTGGAGGTTTTTGAGGAGGGGAGTAATATGTCCAGAGCGTTTCTGGACAAAGATAATCCGGGCAGCAGCATGAAGTATGGATTGAAGTGGAGAGAGACACGAGGATGGGAGATCAGAGAGAAGGCTAGTGCAGTAGTCCAGACGGGATAGGATGAGAGCTTGAATTAGCAGGGTAGCGGTTTGGATGGAGAGGAAAGGGCGGATCTTGGCAATGTTGCGGAGCTGAGACCGGCAGGTTTTGGTGACGGCTTGGATGTGAGGGGTGAATGAGAGAGCGGAGTCGAGGATGACACCAAGGTTGCGGGCTTGTGAGACGGGAAGGATGGTAGTGCCGTCAACAGAGATGGGAAAGTCAGGGAGAGGACAAGGTTTGGGAGGGAAGACAAGGAGCTCAGTCTTCGACATGTTGAGCTTTAGGTGGCGGGCGGACATCCAGATGGAGATGTCCTGAAGGCAGGAGGAGATGCGAGCCTGGAGGGAGGGGGAGAGAGCCAGGGCAGAGATGTAGATCTGGGTGTCATCAGCGTAGAGATGATGGTTGAAGCCGTGGGAGCGAATGAGGTCACCAAGGGAGTGAGTGTAGATTGAGAACAGAAGGGGACCAAGCACTGAACCTTGGGGAACCCCCACAGTAAGAGGATGGGAGGGGGAGGAGGAGCCTGCAAAAGAGACTGAGAAAGAACGACCGGAGGGATAAGAGGAGAACCAGGAGAGGACGGAGTCTGTGAAGCCAAGGTCAGATAACGTGTTGAGGAGAAGGGGGTGGTCCACAGTGTCAAAGGCAGCTGAGAGGTCGAGGAGGATTAGGACAGAGTATGAGCCGTTGGATTTGGCAAGCAGGAGGTCATTGGTGACCTTTGAGAGCGCAGTTTCCGTGGAATGAAGGGGACGGAAGCCAGACTGGAGGGGGTCGAGGAGAGAGTTGTTGTTGAGGAATTCTAGGCAGCGCGTGTAGACAACTCGTTCAAGGATTTAAGAGAAGGGACCATCTCGGGTGTCTTGCTCACTGTGTACACAATCTTGACAGTCTAACAGTCCCATAGCCATCTGCTATTAATAATAATAATAATAATAATGATGATGATGATGGTATTTGTTAAACGCTTACTATGTGCAAAGCACTGTTCTAAGCTCGGGGGGGGGGGGATACAAGGTGATCAGATTGTCCCCTCTGGGGCTCATGTTCTTAATCCCCATTTTTACAGATGAGGGAACTGAGGCACAGAGAAGTTAAGTGACTTACCCAAAGTCACACAGCTGCCAAGTGGCGGAGCCAGAATTAGAACCCATGACCTCTGACTCCCAAGCCCAGGCTCTTAATGACTCTGCTGCCTGAAGGTAATGACTATTTTTGCATGGTATTTGTTAAGTGTTTATTATGTGCTAGGCACTATACTAAGTGCTTGGGTAGATACAGGTTAATTAGATTGGTTACAGTCCATGTCTCACATGGAATTTTACAGTCTTAATCCCCATTTTACAGATGAGGTAATTTAGGCATGGAGAAGTTAAATGACTGGTTTAACGAGTGACTGTTAAATGACTGTTAAATGACGAGTGACCGTGAGCCCGTTGTTGGGTAAGGACCGTCTCTATATGTTGCCGATTTGTACTTTCCAAGCGCTTAGTACAGTGCTCTGCACACAGTAAGTGCTCAATAAATACGATTGAATGAATGAATGAATGAATGGTGGAACTGAGATTAGAACTCAGGTCCTTCAGTCTCATTCATTCACTCATTCATTCATTCGTATTTATTGAGCACTTACTGTGTGCAGAGCACTGGACTAAGTGCTTGGGAAGTACAAGTTGGCAACATGTAGAGACGGTCCCTACCCAAAAATGGGCTCACAGTCTAGAAGGGGGAGACAGACAACAAAACAAAACATGTAGACAGGTGTCAAAGTTGTCCGAACAAATAGAATTAAAGCTATATGCACATCATTAACAAAATAAATAGAATAGTAAATATGTACAAGTAAAATAAATAGAGTAATAAATCTGTACAAATATATATTCAAGTGCTGTGGGGAGGGGAAGGAGGTAGGGTGGGGGGATGGGGAGGAGGAGGGGAAAAAGGGGGCTCGGTCTGGGAAGGCCTCTTGGAGGAGGTGAGCTCTCAGGAGGGCTTTGAAGGGAGGAAGAGAGCTAGCTTGATGGATGTGTGGAGGGAGGGCATTCCAGGCCAGGGGAAGGATGTGGGCTGGGGCTCGATGGCGGGACAGGCGAGAACGAAGTCCAGTGAAGAGGTTAGCGGCAGAGGAGTGGAGGGTGCAGCTGGGATGTAGAAGGAGAGAAGGAAGGAGGGATAGGAGAGGGTGAGGTGATGGACAGCCTTGAAGCCGAGAGTGAGGAGTTTTTGCTTGACAACTCTCCCAGGTCCGTGCTCTTACAACTAGGCCATGCTGCTTCTAATGATCCAGCTTTAATTTTGGCTGACTTTACACCCACCTTCACTGACATACCCTTAAGCTCCCCACTGCTGGTGACCACTAAATTCTCAAATCCTTTTCTTAGTTTAGGTCTGATGGACTAATTGCCAGAGCCACCAAAATCTCCCACTGCAGCTGATCTCCTCAACATCATCTTCTTTTTTTTAGTATTTGTTAAGTGCTTACTATTGTGCCGACCCTAGGCACATAGTCTGGCACATAAGAAGCACTGGGGTAGATACAAGATAATAAGGTTGGACACAGTCCATGTCCCACATGGGACTCATAGCTTGAATCCTCATTTTACAAATGAGGTAATTGAGGCACAGAAAAGTTAACTGACTTTTCAAGGTCACACGGAAGACAAGTGGTGGAACAAGGACTAGACATTTTTTTAATTTTAGTTTTTAATTTTTTGGTATCTATTAACTGCTTACTTTGGGTCAAGCACTGTTCCAAGTGCTGGGTAGATACAAGTTTATCAGGTTGGACACAGCCCCTGTCCCACAGGGGCTCATAGTCTAAGTTGGAGGGAGGAAGATTTAATCCTCATTTTGCAGATAGGGTAATTGAGTCACAGAAAAGTTAAGTGACTTCCCCAAAGTCACACAGCAAGCAGCTGGCAGAAGCAGAATTAGAATCCAGGTCCTCTGGCTCCCAATCCCATGCTCTATCCACTAGGCTATGCTGCTTCACAGATAGCTTTGACTAAGCATCTACTCAGTGCTCACTCAGTGCACTGGGAGCAGAGGAAGTTACTAGACACTTGAGGACATGCAACAGAAATAAAAAGACGCAACCTTGCTCTCCAGGAGCTCACAAACTAATGGGGTCAACTGGCAGATATTAAATTGTCAAAGCTACAACATGAGAAAGAGTAGTAAAACCGCGAGTCAGGAGCTAAATAAATGATGAATTAAAGTGGTGGATAACAAATTGTAGCTAACAAATGAATGAGTGGCTCTACACGAGAGGAAGCCCGGTGGTTTCTATCGGGAACCAATAAGCTACGCATTGGAGAGCAGGTCTTCCAGAAACCTGGGTGAGTCCCAGGTTTTAAGGGCTAACCAAGGCCTCAGTGAGCTGCACATCCTGTATTATCCCAGGCCTCTCCAGCTGATCCTCTTTGGTTCAACTACAAACAAGGCACCAACATTTAGATCACAAAGAAACAATGAAATTGAAGAGGATTTGCCACTAACGCTTCTGGTTGCCTGTTAGTAAGAAACGGTGAAATCCCGCAGCTTTTTCCACTGTAAGAGTGATTCCTCCTCTGGGCCTCCTGATTAGCAGAGAAATCAGCTTGATTGGCAGATGCTGCCATTCCGTTGCTTTGCTATGTAAAGGAATTGCGACCTTGACATTTGATATTCAAAGCACCCCTGCACGGTCACAGAAAAAAGACAAAGGTGAAGCTGTCCTCTTAAGCAAAACAGCGCTCTCTTTGAGTTTGCTTCTTTTGCATCTGGAGGAAGGATGGTGGCCATAGCAGCAGATGTGACAATCTGCCCCGCCTTCTATCAAGTCTCCATCTGGGAGTCATGAGCAAGACTCTCTCCCTTAACCCCCCCTGACATTTTGCCTGCACTTCGGGACCACGGTGAGGCTCCTCAAAATAATAGGGGAGTAAAGGGATAGCGATGACCTGGGAAGTCAGGGAGGGAAAAAGGCTGCGGAAGTGCCCAGGATACAGTCTTTCAGGGAGGGGGATGTACTGACATTAGTGTTTCTGGTCACGGTTCCAAGCTAGAACCAGAGGTATGTTTCACTGCATTGAGCAACCCCTATCCATGTTGCCTTGATGCCAAAGCTTTGTTTGGTCCCATTTGCTCCGCCAACTGCCAGCTGTGTGACTTTGGGCAAGTCACTTAACTTCTCTGTGCCTCAGTTACCTCATCTGTAAAAGGGGGATTAAGACTGTGAGCCCCCCGTGGTACAACCTGATTACCTTATAACCTCCCCAGTGTTTAGAACAGTGCTTTGCACATAGTAAGTGCTTAATAAATTCCATTATTATTATTATTATTATTATTATCCAGGTTCCCAAACTATGCCTACCCCATGAAGTGAGCTTGGTGTAAAACCCTCAATTGATAACATTTATTGAGTCTATAAGCTGTGCAGAGCACTGTACTATAAACCCTGGGGGGAATCCAATAGAGTTAGCAGACCTGGCAGTCCCTGCCCTCAGAGAGCTTACAGCCGAGTCATGAAGACAGATGCTAAAATAATTAATAGGTAGGGGGAAACAAATGAGTTTAAAGATGTGTCCATAAGTGCTACAGGGTGAGAAGGGGGTGAGTATCCTAAGCGCTCAGGTGAAGTAGAAGCGCTGGAGTGGCAGTATTGGGAAAATAGGGTGGAGAATGTAGGGATTAATCAGGGAAGGCTTCATGCAGGAAATGGGGTTTTAGAAAGGCCAAGAAAATGGGGTGAGTAGTGATGTGTCAGTTGTGAAGGGGGAAGGGGGAAAAATCATCTGCTCCTCCTAGTTCTCTGTATAGCAGATTCAGGTCTGAATCTGTTCTCACCTTAATAATGGCCAATTTGCTCCCAGTGATGGTTTTAGGGGTGCGGGAAGCAGGAGGGTCACTTGAGGCTGCCACATGTTCAAAGTGTTAGGGTCTCTGTGAATGGGTTTGAATCCTTACCTCTAATAGTACACGTTATCAGATTTGACATAGTCCCTGTCCCACATAAGGATCACAGTCTTAATCCCCATTCTACAGTTGAGGTAACTGAGGCACAGAAGAAATGAAGTGACTTGCCCAAAGTCACACAGCAGACAAGGGCCAATTTCGGGATTAGAATCCACAACCTTCTGATTCCCAGGCTCATGCTCCATCCACTAGGCCAGGCTTTTTATCTAAATGATTGATGGAAAACTCCTTAATCTCGAGATTTTAGCACTCAGTACAGTGCTCTGCACACTGTGAGTGTCCAGTAAATACCACTGATTGATCAGTGGGTGGCGGATAAACTATAACTTCCTTTTCTTCTGTTTCAGCCCCTTGCAATGAGGTGTTGGATTGTCGAGGTTCGTTGAGCTCCTTGTTGGGCAACAATTGCTCTGAATGTGATGCGATTAACAAATCGACATCTGCATCATCCGTTTCTAAATTCAGTTGCCTCCCCAGTTCAACAGCTTCTTCAGTTATCTGCTCAGGGATCTCTTCAGTGCCTCAAAAATCTAACATGAACTGCTGGCAGAGCTATTCACTGTTGATTGCTTAATCTCAGTGCAGGTCAGGAGGGGAGTTAGTGGTCTCAGAGAGGAATTTAATGACCCATATCCCTCAATCAGGGCCAGTTGAACATGTGGAGAGTGTTTTCATAGCGGCTCTGAGGAGGAGAATTGAGCTGAATAAGCACTTAGTACGGAGCTCAGCACAGAGTGAATGCTTAATAAATATCATTGATGATGATAATGATGAACAAGCCCACTTTTTTCATTTCTGCATTAACACAGAATCTGTAGTTTGTTTAAAGTGATTATCCATGACAACAGGGTCTGTGTTGGATTGGAAACTGCCAGCAGGTAGGGCGAATATCTGTTTCGAATCATGACGCCAACAGTTCAGCGTGGACCCTGAATGCATGTTTTTGAGGCCGCCGACACGGATGAAGGCACCGCAACATGGCAAAGGGAGAAACAGAGGGCAGAGGAGCGGCACCAAGCCAAGCAAAGATTCTGAATTTCTGGTAACTGCCTTAGTTTAAGGAAATGGCGAAATGGAGAAATGAAGAACCTAGCGTAATAACTCTCAGAAGGAAGATCTGAGCTTCCCAGTGTCTGCGGTACCCTGGATTGTTACGGACCGGAGAAAACTTAAGGTGAGGCTTTCATGGGGGACTCCGGTTGCGTGACTCGGAAAAAAAAGGCCTTTAATATTTGACGTATGGGGAGGTTTGTAGGAGGAAGAGGCCAGGTTAGGAACAGTAAATCAATTCATTGAGTGCCTTGTACGTGAGGTTTCCAGGGACTAGGCCCTTAACAAAATTACTGACATAGAGGAGGGAGGATTTGTGAGAATTTTTCATTTTGCATCGCTCCATAAGTCAGGTTTTGTTGTGGGTTTGCATTTTCTTCTCATTTGCAAAGCTGAGTTGGACTCTGACAGGTGTGTTCAAAACTGTTCCCTGTTCGGTGACCAGTGTTCAATTCTCTCAATAATAGCACTCTATTTCTATCAACCAAGAGAGGTCACCTTGAATCCAGGCTAGAGGAAATCAGTAAGCTGAAATGGTGGCTTTGATGGCAGAGTCCGTTGTGAACGCCTGTTTATGAAAATATAGGTGACATTCATGACGCATTACAGTACACTCCTGCTTCCTGTCCTCTTGCCCATCTGCCTTTTGATCTCAGAAAAGATTCAAATTTGCTTCATTTTTCTTCTAGGAGTAGCAGTGGGAGGTCAGGAATGTCATCAGTGGGACAATCATTTTGGTGCCCCCCCACCCCACCCCCATTGGAGCTTTTTACCCAAAGGTAGTTTGATGATGAGTCAGTGACATTGGTGACCGAGAAAGGATCCTTTTCCCATTCTTGCATTTTATACTCCCATTATACACCCTGATTTTTAATAATGATATTCTATTGCTGAGCATAGTGATGCTTGCGTGTCACTCTGACCCCCGAGTCTTTTTCCTCTGAGATAAGGTACCAACTAAAAGGTTATTCACCAAGTTTCCACTAGACTGTAAGTTAACTGTGGGAAGGGAACGTGTCTACCAACACTTTTACGTTGCACTCTTCCAAGAGCTTAGTACAGTGTTCTGCACTCGGCAAATGTTCGATAAATTGATTGATTGATTGATAAGTTTAGCAGAATCTTAGACTCTGGTTCGGCCTCACGGCTCTCCTCAAGGGAGAGTTCATTGTTTAGTTGGAAACACTGAGAGAAATTAAAGGTGATATTTCACTTTGGCCACTGCTTCAGATAAGTCTCTCCTGTCACCTCCTCTAATGTACCCCCAAACATTCCCATTTCAGTCTTAAGCTTTTGTATTTAAAGGTGATTTCTGAGGATTCTAGTTCTCCTGAAACATGTCACCTTCCAGAAACACTTCCTCCCTCTAAAATGGGAACCATGAATCATACAGTCATAAAATCATTTCCTTTCTCCTGGACCTGATATGGACAGAAAAACTAAAAGGAACAAAAAACCTTTTTTCACCCTGAATCAGTTAAGAAATAGTTTGAACAGTGCTCTGCATGCAGTCAGTGCTAAATAAATACCATTGATAGATTGACTAAATTAATTTTTATCTTTTTATGCCTGTTGTTCTTGAAGGGAAACCATAGTGGTCATTGGGGTAGAGATATTGTTATGAAGTATTTTTTCTAATAGATAGGACTTTGGATTATTAAAAATTCCTAGAATAAATGATCATATTTTACAGAAAGATTGTCTATCATGGTGATTTCTATTTCTCTGCCAATAAACATGGCAGCAGAAAAATTTAAGATGCCCTGGTGTTCAAAATTGTTTCACAAACTCCTGCCCTACTCACATATCTGAATTTTTCTTTGTAAATTCTGTTTTATTAAATGGTTGCTGACAATATAATTGATATCAAACAAAAACAAAGTTGTCAGAACAATTTCCTCTATTTCCATAGACGCAAAAAAAGGATGAAGAGTTGTGATGCTGTAATAAAAAAAAGGCAAGAGATTCTGATCTTCTAAACTGATGACTAATCTTTGAGATGTCTGTCCCCCCACAGCCGCCCCTCCACTCGCTTCTCCCAACTGATTTTTTGGCTGTAATTTGAAGCTAGTGAAGACCTGTAGTATCAGAAGCCCCTGAGTAGTTGTCATGAATAAAATGTCTCCATTAATCAGCTTTTCTGAGCCATGTGGTCCAGTGAAGTTTACGATTGTGACCTCTATGAAATCAAATGAGGCATTTTTCACTGGAGATAAAGAATGTTTGTGTCTGATGAGGCAACTCTTCTTAGAATAGGAGGTTTTTTTTAATGGTATTTGTTAAGCGCTTACTAAGTGCCAGGCATCGTACTAAATGCTGGGGTAGATAAAAGGTAATCGGGTTAGACACGGTCCCTTGTTTCAAATAGGGCTCACACTCTTAATCCCCATTTTACAGACAAGGGCATTGAGTCACAGAGAAATTAAGCAACTTGCCCAAAATCATGCAGCAGCCAAGAAGCAGTGTGGCTCAGTGGAAAGAGCACAGACTTTGGTGTCAGAGGTCATGGGTTCAAATACCAGCTCCGCCACTTGTCAGCTGTGTGACCTTGGGCAAGTCACTTTGCTTCTCTGGGCCTCAGTTACCTCATCTGTAAAATGGGGATTAAGACTGTGAGCCCCCTGTGGGACAACCTGATCACCTTGTAACCTCCCCAGCGCTTAGAACAGTGCTGTGCACATAGTAAGCGCTTAATAAATGCCATCATTATTATTATTATTATAAGTGGGTGGAGCCGGAATTAGAAACCAGGTTCTCCCAGGCTTGTATTCTTTCCCCTAGTCCATGCTGCAATGCAATACTAGGCCATAAATCATTGAACAGTTACCTTTCTTTTGTGCCTAAGAGGCAGCTAACTATAAATTCAGGGACTTTGACCTCCCAGGACTCCCCAACAAGAGTCAGAGAGATAGCGGGGGGCTCTATCACCCCCGAAACCACCATGTCATTTCACCGCCCCCACCCCCAACCCCAGGTTAGGCCATAGGTGAAGATGGGGTGAGTTGAGCTGGGAATGGTGAAGGTCATGAGGGGAGAAGAGAACAACAGGAGAGAGTGCACACCTAGCTCATTTTGGGCAGGGGATGTGTCTGTTTATTGTTGTAGTGTACTCTGCCAAGCATTTAGTACACTGCTCTGCACAAAGAAAGCAAGCAATAAATATTATTGAATGAACTGAATGAATGGTGAACTCCATAGCTGAAATGCCTCAGCCGCAGAATTCTCTAGTAACAGTATTAGTCACAGCATTTATTGACCCCTCCCTGGGTACAGGACACTGGACTGAGCACTTGGACGTTAGCATGATCTAGAAGAAAGAGCACCATTCATTCATTCAGTCGTATTTATTGAGTGCTTACTGTGTGCAGAGCACTGTACTAAGTGCTGGGGAAGTACAAGTCGGCAACATATAGAGACGGCCCCTGCACAACAACGGGCTCACAGTCTAGAAGGGGGAGACAGACACCAAAACAAAACATGTAGACAGGTGTCAAAATCGTCAGAACAAATAGAATTAAAGCTATATGCACATCATTAACAAAATAAATAGCATAGTAAATATGTACAAGTAAAATAAATAGAGTAATAAATTTGTACAAATATATATACAAGTGCCGTGGGGAGGGGAAGGAAGAGAGGAAAAAGGGGGCTCAGTCTGGGAAGGCCTCCTGGAGGAGGTGAGCTCTGAGTAGGGCATTGAAGGGAGGAAGAGCGCTAGCTTGGTGGATGTGTGGAGGGAGGGCATTCCAGGCCTGGGCATCAGGAGATCAGCCCCACCACCTAATAATAATAATAATAATAATAATAATAATAATAATAATAGCATTTATTAAGCGCTTACTATGTAGAAAGCACTGTTCTAAGCGCTGGGGAGGTTACACGGTGATCAGGTTGTCCCACGGGGGGCTCACAGTCTTAATCCCCATTACAGATGAGGTAACTGAGGCCCAGAGAAGTGAAGTGTCTTGCCCAAGGTCACACAGCTGACAATTGGCAGAGCTGGGATTTGAACCCATGACCTCTGACTCCAAAGTCCGTGCTCTTTCCACTGAGCCATGCTGCTTCTATAATAATATAATTATATATAATATAATATAATAATATAATAATAATAACTATGGGACTTGTTAAGCACAATCTACGTGCCAAGCACTATTATAGTAAGTGCTGAGGTGGTTACAAGATATTTGATTTGGACCCACAGTCCAGGTTCCTCATCAGACTCACAGTCTAAACAGGAAGGAGAACAGGCATTGAATTCCCATTTTGCAGATAAGGAAACTGAGACACAGAGAAGTGAGGTGGTGGCCCAAGGCCACACAGCAGGCAAGGGGCAGAGCCGGGATTAGAACCTGGGGCCTCTCACTTCCAGGTCCGTGCCATTCCTCTAGGCCACGCTGCTTCTCAAACAGCCTACGTAACTGCTGAGGATGGATAAAAATGTGTCTCTAATTGCTTTAGATGACCGATTGGGATGCTGAGAATTAATCAGGGAAGGTTTATTGGAGGAGGTGAGATTTCGTTAAAGCTTTGAGTTTGGGGAGAGCTGTAGGATGTCAGATTTGGAGAGGAAGGGAGTTCCAAGTTGGGTGATGGAGGGAGGCAGCATTTAGTGAAGGGTTCAAGGTGGGAGACTTGAGAGTGAGGGCCTTGCCTTGTCCGCTACACCTGAAGCTCCTTGGGGGCTGGGATCATGTCTACTCACTCTCCTGCAGTCCAGTCCAGTGCTCTGCACAAAATTAGTGCTCAGTAAATACCGCTGACTGATCCTCCTGAATTCTTGTGTCCAACCAGACGTATCCCTGGATAAAGTGGAAAATATTCTGATCACTGACTGAAGTTGCACTCCAGATGCCCTAGACTCAGGGAGCGTGTGTGCGCACATGCATATGTGTGCCTGTGTGCGTGTGCACCTGTGTGCGTGTGTGCCTGTATGCATGTGAGCATGTGTCTGAGGCAGCAGGTCTTGGAATCACTCACTTGGTTCTACTCCCCCATGCCCCTTTCCCCTTTCCCCTTAGCACAAGCTCAGAGTAAATTCACTCTTACTGCTTTCGTTTTTCAAGGATTTCAAAATGTTGGACCAAACAATATTCTTCCCCTTTTAGGAAAGGAGAAACAGAGGGCCAGAGGCTAACTGATGCTCCTTCAGCCATTCTCATCACAGTAGCAGCTGCATTTAATAATAATAATAATAATAATAATAATAATAATAATAATAATAATGGTATTTAAGTGCTTACTATGTGCCAAGCACTGTTCTAAGCACTGGGGTAGATACAAGGTAATCAGGTTGTCCCATGTGGGGCTCACAGTCTTAATCCCCATTTTTACAGACTAGGTAACTGAGGCACAGAGAAGTTAAGTGGTTTGCCCAGGGTCACACAGCAGACAAGTGGTGGAGCCAGGATTAGAACCCTTGACCTCTGACTCCCAAGCCCATGCTCTTAGAGAAGCAGCGCGGCTCAGAGAAGCAGCGTGGCTCAGTGGAAAGAGCACGGGCTTTGGAGTCAGGGGTCATGGGTTCGAATCCCGACTCTGCCAATTGTCAGCTGTGTGACTTTGGGCAAGTCACTTCACTTCTCTGGGCCTCAGTTCCCTTGTCTGTAAAATGGGGATTAAGACTGTGAGCCCCCCGTGGGACAGCCTGATCTCCTTGTAACCTCCCCAGTGCTTAGAACCATGCTTTGCACATAGTAAGCGCTTAATAAATGCCATTATTATTATTATTTTTTCCACTTAGCCATGCTGCTTCTCTACTGAGCATTTACTGAGCCCCGCTCAAAGTACTGTGGTGAATTCTTTCAGTGGGGTGAGAGTTGTTCACTTAAACCCAATTCTCACCTATAAACTATCCAGTTAGCTCCAAATGACTCTAGTCTGAATTTCTGATAGTTTCAGGCATTCAGAGGTGTGTGTTTAGGGGTGGGGGGCCAAGAGGGGGGGCATTGGCCAGATCATCCATCCAGGTATTACAAATCTCCATTATTTGGTTAATTTGTGTATATAAAGTCGTGGCAGGTAAGGTGTCTGTTATCAGCGCTTAGAACAGTGCTTGGCACATAGTAAGCGTTTAACAAATACCATCATCATCATTATTACTATGTTGTTATATTGTACTCTCCCAAGCACTTAGTATAGCGTTCTGCATGCAGTAAACACTCAATAATTGTGATTGATTGATAGAGTCACTTTCAGACCCTTGCTGGTCCCATAGGGAAGAACTCTCCCTATGAGAGAGCTCGTGCTTCTCACATGGTAAGCACTTAACAAATACCATCATCATCATTACTATGTTGTTATATTGTACTCTCCCAAGTGCTTAGTATAGCGTTCTGCACACAGTAAACACTCAACAATTGTGATTGATTGATTGATAGAGTCACTTTCAGACCCTTGCTGGTCCCATAGGGAAGAACTCTCCCTATGAGAGAGCTCGTGCTTCTCACTGTGGATGAGGCCCCTTGAAAAAGGTAATTTTTAGTAGGGTCTTATTGAACATACTTCTCTCTGTGCTTCAACAAGCACCTCAGCCTGTTTCCCCCCTCCTTACGGTAAAGCTTCCCTCTTTATTCACTGCAGGCAAAGTTCTCTTTCAAAAAGGTCAGGCTTGGCTTGCAGGGGAGAGAACTCCCGGGTTCTGCATTTGACTCCGGTCTGGTGCGGGTATTTGCCTGCACCGTTCTACATGACCTGTCAAGATCCCAGCAAATATAACTTCTCTGAGCTTCAGTTTCATCCTGACTCTCCCGGATACCCCCTGGCCCACGCTGGGCTGGGCTGGGCCAAGCACAGCTTTGCGAAATGCCCTGTATATTCAAAGCACTGGGCTGGGGAACTTCACCTTGAACTTTTTTTCAGGGGAAACCAGTGTCTTTTTCATTTTACACTAGATCATAAGATGCTTGAGGGCAGGGGTGGTGTCTTCTAGCCTTACTGGAGTCTCTCAAGTGCTTCGTACAGTGCTCTGCACACACTAAGACGTGCGATCAAGTGTATTAGAGAAGCAGCGTGGCTCAATGGAAAGAGCACGGGCTTTGGAGTCAGAGGTCATGGGTTCAAATCCTGGCTCCGCCAGTTGTCAGCTGTGTGACTTTGGGCAAGTCGCTTAACTCCTCTGGGCCTCAGTTATCTCATCTGTAAAATGGGGATTAAGACCGTGAGGCCCCCGTGGGACAACCTGAACACCTTATAACCTCTCTAGCACTTAGAACAGTGCTTTGCACATAGTAAGCGCTTAATAAATGCCATCATTATTATTATTATTGATTGATTGATTGATCGCAATCTTGCCTGTTGCCAGCTGTAGTGAGCCAGTATAGTAACCTATGCTGGGAGGGGAGGGTTATTGGTCAACCCCTTCTGAACCCTGGGCAGGCAGGGCTGAGCAAGGGAAGAAAGCCTCAGGACAGGGATGGTAGGGACAGAAGGAAGTTGGAAGAGTTAAAGACAAGAGAAGCCACAGGATCCGGATCCAACGATCAATGGCATTTACTTTATTTTCTTTACATGGTGTTTGTTAAGCACTTATTACGTACCTGGCACTGTACTAAGCACGGGAGTAGATACAAGCTAGTAAGATTGGACACAGTCCCTGTCCCACATGGGGCTCACAGTCTTAATCCCCATTTTATAGATGAGGGAACTGCGGCACAGAGAAGTTAAACGATTTGCCCAAGGTCACACAGCAGCAAGTGGCGGAGCTGGAATTAGACCACCTGCTGTGTACAGAGCCCTGTACTAAATTTTTGGAACAGTTCAATACAACAGAGTTGGTAGACGTGGTCCCTGTCCACAAAGTTGTTCCACAGTGACTGTGTTAGGCGCTCAGTGCAGAGCTCTGCACACCGAAAAGGATCGGTAAATACTATTGATTGCTTTTTTAAAAATAGTATCGGTTAAATGATTACTAGTACCAGGCACGGTACTGAATTCTGGGCTAGATACAGATAATTGGGTTGGACACAGTCCCCGCCCAATATAGGGCTCACAGTCTTAATCCCCATTTTTCAGATGAAGTGATTAAGACAGAGAGCAGGGAAGCGATTTTTCCAAGGTCCCACAGCAGACAAGTGGTGGATCTGGAATTAGATCCCAGGTCATTTGGTTCCCGGGCCCGTCCTCTAGCCACTGGACCATTCAGCGCTTAGAACAGTGCTTTGCAAATAGTAAGCGCTTAACAAATGCCATTATTATTATTATTATTACTGCTTCTAATTGATGGAGACGACCCCTAGGATCACACCGCTTCCAGGTGTCTCTGTTGGGTGAAGACTGGGGGCGGGGGGGAGTGTGTGTGTGTGTTGGGGGGGGGGGGTTGTCGAAAGGAAGACGTGAGGCTCCCAGTCATCCCCATTTGTCAGATGAGGGAACTGAGACCTAGAGAAGTGACTTGCCCCAAGTCACCCGGCTGATGAGTGGCGGAGTGGAATTCGAACCCACGACCTCCTTCTACTGGGCCCAGCTGCTTCTCTTGATGCCACCCCGACCCCAACCCCTCCCCCAGGACCCCGGGAGGCCTGTGGGGCCCGCACCTTCATGTGCAGGAGGTTCTTGGGGTGCAGGGGGTACAGGGGTGGTGCGTGGGGTGCGGGAGGTGGGGTGCAATCAATCAATCTTATTTATTGAGCGCTTACTGTGTGCAGAGCACTGGACTAAGCGCTTGGGAAGTCCAAATTGGCAACATCTAGAGACAGTCCCTACCCAACAGTGGGCTCACAGTCTAAAAGGGGGAGACAGAGAACAAAACCAAACATAATAACAAAATAAAATGAAGATATGTACAAGTGCGGTGTATGGGGTGCAGGGGGCGGAGCGTGGGGTGCAGGATGCGGGGTGCAGGGGGCAGGGGCGGAGTGCGGGGTACAGGGGGGGGGGGCAGAGGGTGCAGGGGCGGAGTGCGGGGTACAGGGGGCAGGGGCGGGGCAGGGGCGGGGCAGGGGGGGGCGGGGGCGGAGCCCGGGGTGCGGGGGCGGAGCCCGGGGCGTGCAGGGGAGGGGCCCGGGGCGGGGCGGGGCGGTTTGGTGCCGGGCGCCGGGCGCCGGGCGGGAGCGGCGGTGGAGGCGTCTGGGCTGTCCGTGCGCCGCCGGCAGCCGGAGCCCGGGGCCTCCGGACCCGGGCCGTCCCCGCCCGCCCGCCGCCGTCCCTTCCGCGGGTGAGTGTCCGGGGGGCCCGGGGCGGCGGGGGGCCGGGCAGACGGGGGTTGCCGGCAGGTCCCCCTTCCCCTGGTCCGGGGGGGGGGGGGGGGCTTCGGTCCCCCGGCCTGGGCCGCCCCCGCCGCTCTCTCCCCCCTGTCCCTGTCCCTCCCCCTGTCCCCCCCCCGCCCGGCCCCCGCCCGGCCCCCCGGCAAGGAAGAAGGCCGGCGGCGCTGCTCCCTGCGCCAAACTTGCCCTTGCCCGGTGCAGTGCCGCCCTTCCTCACCCCTTTCTCACCCCCACCTCCTCTCCTTCACCCCCTCTCCCCCTTCCCCCTCCCCGTTTCCCCCTCTTCCCCGCCCTCTCCCCTTCCTCCCCTCTGTCACCCCTTCCTCCCCTCTTTCACCCCTTCCTCCCCTCTTTCACCCCCTCCTCCCCTCTTTCACCCCCTCCTCCCCTCTTTCACTCCCTCCTCCCCTCCTTCACTCCCTCCTCCCCTCCCTCTCCCCCTCCTCCCCTCCCTCTCCCCCTCCTCCCCTCCCTCTCCCCCTCCTCCCCTCCCTCTCCCCCTCCTCCCCTCTTTCACCCCCTCCCTCCTCCTCTCATTCACCCCCTCCTCCTCTCATTCACCCCTCCTCCTCTCATTCACCCCCTCCTCCTCTCATTCACCCCCTCTCCCCCTCTTCCCCTCCCTCTCCCCTTCCTCCCCTCTTTCACCCCCTCCTCCCCTTTCTCACCCCCTCCTCCCCTTTCACCCCCTCCTCCCCTCTTTCACCCCCTCCTCCCCTCTTTCACCCCCTCCTCCCCTCTTTCACCCCCTCCTCCCCTCTTTCACCCCCTCCTCCCCTCTTTCACCCCCTCCTCCCCTCTTTCACCCCCTCCTCCTCTCATTCACCCCCTCCTCCTCTCATTCACCCCCTCCTCCCCTCTTCCCCTCCCTGTCCCCCTCTTCCCCTCCCTGTCCCCCTCTTCCCCTCCCTGTCCCCTTCTTCCCCTCCCTGTCCCCCTCTTCCCTCCCTGTCCCCTTCTTCCCCTCCCTGTCCCCCTCTTCCCCTCCCTGTCCCCTTCTTCCCCTCCCTGTCCCCCTCTTCCCCTCCCTCACCCCCTCTTCCCCACCCTCTCCCCTTCCTCCTCTTTCCGCCTTGTCCGCTTCAGACTGGACAGATCCAGGACCAGCCGCCAGCCGTCGGGGAGTCGGGTGAACGGGGGCTGCCCTTCCCGCTGGGCGGGTCTCTGGGAGACCTAGTGGGTCTTTGGGGAAGAAGAAGTCCAGTGCCCCACAGAATCGGGGGACGGTGGGGACGGGACAAATGCCCCCAGCCCTCAGCCAGGCCACCCCAAGGAGACACCTCATGGACCCCACCCCCTCTCCCTTATAGCCCATCCTCCTAAACTGTCTCTTTCCCTCCCTGTCGCCCCCGCCTTGCCCCTACATCTTCTCCCAGCCCTCCACGTTTTCCTTCTGACTCCTTCCACCTTTGTGTTCCCCTAAATCATATTTTTGCTTTGAATTGAGCCTTGTTTTCCAGTCTGCAAGTTCCCTCATTCAAAACCCACCTCTCCGAGGAAGTTCATGGATGTCAGGGCCCCGCCACCCCCAGTTGCCCCACACCCAGCCACTGTCAGCACTTATCCAGCCCCTGCTGCTTCTCCACTTACTCCACTCCCATATCACAAATCCTGAGCTTGGAGAGGGCAGAGCCCATTGCTCAGTAGAGGGCCCATGCTCTGAGTTGTCAGTGAAAGCATCTATTAAACTAATCAGCAATTAGCTCTAGGTCAGCCTCTTTGTAGCACTAATTTGAACAGGGACCACTGTAAACAGTTCTTTCCCCTTCTCCATGACCTGAAATTCACAAATTGTGAGTGTATTCTGAATGCCTTTCTGGGGCTTACTTTGGTAGAGGAGCTCCATGGTCTAGGTGAGTCCTATAAGAGGCAGGGTGCAGAGTTAGATCATTCAGTTGGCCATGCCACTTCCTATCCAACGCAGCTCCGCCTAAGGACTTCTGACATTAAAAGGCAGAGAAAAATTGAGGTGGACCCTTTTCTCCCCAACATATGGTCTATTTTGTTGCTGCTCTGGGATTAATCCTGGGTCATTATGACAGGTTGGATAAGGGACCGGAGAGCTCTTCTGGCCCGGTGACTGAAGAAGCTAACGTGCCCTTCCGTGTCTTCTTCCATCTGGAATTTTTGGCAGCCCATGTTTCTTTAGCAGGTGTGTTTTTATTTTCTGCCCCTGTTCTGCGCTTACTCTTGATTTGTGGACCACCCGAGGTTGGATAGTAGCAGGAAATATGGGTAAGCTCCCAGTGGGCAGAGATCGTATTTTCTTTGCCCACACTTGTATCACATTTACCACCAGCCTAGGACCTCAATTCCCTTAGCCGCTAAAGAATCGAAGGGTTAGGAGGACTCACGGGATGTCATATCGTCAGTCTTCCTGTGTCTTTCAGACATGACCGTGTTTAAATGGGAGAATCTGTTCTGAGAAAGGGATTCTTCAACCTTCAGTGAGAAGCAGTGTGGTCTAGTGGAAAGAGCATAGGCCGGGAGTCGGAGAGCCCGAGTTCTCTGACTCCACCGCTTGTCTGCTGTGTGGCCTCGACCAAGTCACTTCACTTCTCCGTGCCTCAGTTACCTCATCTTTAGTGAGTGCTTAACAAATGCCATAAAACACAAAACCTCCTTCATTAGCCTGTTTCAGAGTAACACCTCAGATTTATGTTATGTCTAACCTAGACCCTGCAATTTAAACCTGTCTCTCATGGCCTGTTCCCAGTGGTGATGGAAAGTAGCCATTTACTCTCAGCTGGGTAAGAACCATCTCATCTAAATTCAGTTCTTCTAGCCTTTTCCCAGAGGCTCTTTTGGATGATGAAGATTAAACCAGTTTCATCTGACTGAGGCCTAAAGAAGAGTAGGTGGTGGAACTGTGAGGGTTTTTAGGTATTGTCTGACACTCATAGTTCTTCATCTTGCAAATTTGCTGCAGGTGACTGAACCTGCTCAACTCATACCCTGGAAACCAGCGGGATGTGTAGAAAGGAGAAAAAGAGCTTAAAAAAATAAGCAGGGGATGGGGAGTGAGTCTCAGAAAGGCAGTGAACCAAGGAGAATATAGAAAAAAAATGCTAAAAGATAATCCTTTTTTCCCCCGGATTAATTGTGGCATGGCTTCTAGATCAGGGCTGTGGATGAACCTGGCACTCGCTGACATTTTTGAGACTGCACTTTTGGAAATTAAGTTTCTGCCATTTTAAGATTAAGGCGTCTAGACAAAAAGTAAATAAAGTCCATGAAGAATAGACTATTCAGTGACTAATAAATAATTTTGACCATTTTGTTGGAGGCCAAACCAAAATGGCCAGTTGGCTGCCCTTGAAAACTGCTGTTTGGGAAGATAATCTCCCCAGTGAAGGATTGTCTTCATTGTGGGTGTTGAAGATCAGTCAAGGGCCATTTGACAAGCCAGAAATGCATCTGAAAGACTGCTGGGAAGGTTGGGTGCCAACCTGAATAATGACTTGGGGCATGGGCAGGGAACTTTTTCAGTTTTCTTTGGTGATCACTGAGATTAGATAAGCCACTGTGGTCACTTGGATGATTGAGATTTTTTTCTTATATATGTATATATATATATATATTCTTATATATGTCCATCCATCCTGAAAAGTGATGTCATGGATGCCTTAGCACTTTATATATAGAAAACATTATTATCAATAGTAATGATTATGGAGAAAACTAGAAGTTTACACAATTTCAGCTTTGGGACCTTAGAAATTCTGAAAACAGCCAAGCAGGAGAAAAGAGGAGTGAATTAGCCTTCTGTAGTGGCAGCTGATCAATTTTAATATTGATTTTGCCATTCAAAACCTGAGCTCAGTTTTGATTGACTGTTGATGTTGCTCCACCCACTCTTTGTCTAGAGTTGACTTCAAAAAGGCTCTGTTTGAGTGGAATATTGTTAATTGTCCCTGCCACTATTCCAGGAAAACTTCTCACTGAAACTCCCATAGACTGGCAAGAACTGGCGAGCCAGTTACACCCAAAAGAGAATATATCTGCATCCGTTTTCCTGTCGAATATAGAGGAACTAGAGAGTATACCCTGTATTTCAAACTAATAGTAAACCTGCTAACTCTCTTTTGCCTCTTTCAGCCCATCGACAGCCAACTCTGTTGCGTGTTTTATTTTCCTTCTTCCTTTCCCTCCTATTTGGAGGGCCCAATTTAAAATGGCCACCACCATTGACTATGAAGCCCTGCCCGAATACGAGAAGAGCCAGATCAAGAGGACCCTCGAACTGGGGACGGTTATGACGGTGTTCAGCCTCAAAAAATCCAGCCCGGAGCGGAGGACGGTCCAGGTTATCATGGAAACAAGGCAGGTGGCCTGGAGCAAGACAGCGGACAAGATCGAAGGGTTCCGTAAGTAGGGGAGCTGTCTGGAGGGGCTGGCATCAACTGTGGCGAGCCTATGCAGGTTTTGTGAGTGGATTTAATCTGATCCCCTTGGGGAATAGTCCAGTAGGGATGACGAGAGAGTTGGTCTTATTCTGACCTTGTTTTTTGAAGGAGGCCTCAAAGCGTTAGGTTAGCTAAAGCTCATGGAGCTGCAGTTGAATAAGACTGTGAGAAAACAGGAACTGGATTTTAGAACATCCATCTTGGAGAGGGCATATTTGGGACCAGAACTGCTCTCCAAAATAGGTTCTGAAGGTTGGTTGATCCTTTTCCAGTCTACTGTCTCACCCACTCGAGGCTAACATACATGACTGGGTATAGCGGGTTGTACCACAGGTAAAATTTGGCTAAACTAAACCGCCCCTGAAACTCTTCCATTGTTAAAAGACTTCTGCACCTTCAACTTGCTAAGTAACACCAATGGTGTCAAGTGTTACTCTCACTATGATCAGTCAGGGTGTCAATTGAGCATCTACTGTTTGCAGTGCACTGTAGTCAGAGCTTGCAGTATGGGGAAGCAGTTTGACGATATTTATGCTCCTACTCCTTTTTGCCAAGTGTGGATATTCATTTCATTCATTCAGTCATATTTATTGAGCACTTCCTGTGTGCAGAGCACTGTACTAAGTGCTTGGGAAGTACAAGTTGGCAACATATAAAGACGGTCCTTACCCAACAACGGGCTCACAGTCTAGACGGGGGGAGACAGACAACAAAACAAAACGTGGACAGGTGTCAAGTCATCAGAATAAATAGAAATAAAGCTAGATGCACATCATTAAGAAAATAAATAGAATAGTAAATATGTACAAGTAAAATAGACTAATAAATCTGTACAAACATATATACAGGTGCTGTGGGGAGGGGAAGGAGGTAGGGTGGGGGGGATGGGGAACAGGAGAGGAAAAAGGGGGCTCAGTCTGGGAAGGCCTCCTGGAGGAGGTGAGCTCTCGGTAGGGCTTTGAAGGGAGGAAGAGAGCTAGCTTGGCGGATGTGTGGAGGGGAGGGCATCCCAGGCCAGGGGGAGGACGTGGGCTGGGGCTTGACTGCGGGACAGGCGAGAACGGGGCCCAGTGAGGAGGTTAGCGGCAGAGGAGCAGAGGGTGTGGGCTGGGCTGGTGAAGGAGAGAAGGGAGGTGAGGTAGGAGGGGGCGAGGTGATGGACAGCCGTGAAGCTGAGAGTGAGGAGTTTTTGCTTGATGCCTAGGTTGACTGGTAGCCACTGGAGATTGTTTTTGAGATCTTGGATTGGTCATTGTAGCTGAATTCCTACTATCTTTAACCTCTGCAGTATTTTCTCCTAAATCCAGCCAGTAGATTGACTGCAGAAATGTAGTCTGGTTGAGATAAAGTGAGAGGTAAGAAGAAAAAAGACTTCGACTTTGTGATTTTTAAAGAAGGAACAGCCCTAGGAAGAGAGCTCTCTGCTGCTTATGTGTCCAACAATGACAAAAAAAAATCCCCCACCCTAACAACAATTCACTGGAGATTTGGACCAAGGAGAAGGGGATTTCCCAAGAGGATATTGCGTCCCCTCGGACAAGGATTGGCTTTCTGACGTTAGAGAATGATTGGCGTTCCAGGGAGTGGGTACATTGAAACTACCCTCTATGTAGCATGTGTTGGAAATTTGGATTTACTTACTTTGGCTCTCCTGCCAAGTAGTAATATTGACTATTACTTTTTCTCTAAAGTCAAGCAAGAACCCATTCATTTGGAGGACCAGCTAGCCTGGAATATAGGCAGTCAGTAGTATTATGTTGTCGTAATGGTTAAGAGTGTTGTTTTAAAGTGTGAAAACAGCAGACTGCCTTATAAAAAGCCAAGCAAGTCTCACTGTAGTCTTTCTGGTTTCTCAGCTCATTTTATGAAGGACATGAGTAAACGAAATGTGAAAACTCTTTAATTTTGCACCAGAGGTTTCAGCCCAGCAATAATCAAATGGCTGTTTATTGCAGCTCTCTTTTCTCCTGATCTTTGACCGAGTGTAGGTGTGGGAGGGAAGTAAAAGCACTTGCTGGTCATTTATGCACTAGCAGCATGTTGAATCAGAGTAGTTTTCAGAACTCGAGTTCGGCTCAGTTACCTGAAAGCGTGGCAGTAGAAAGCCTCCCGAAGGGAAGAGTGCATTTCTCTGGGGTAGAAAGGGTTGGGGAGAGGACACGGTTTTTCCCGGCTCTCTTCTTTTGGACACAAGGCCACTCATACACAATGTCAGCTCCGGTGGCAGAACCTCAGAATGGAGCTCCTCATCACCCAGCTTGGTGGTCTCCCCTTTGCTCCAATACTCACAATGATAGTGATAATAATGGTATTATGTGCCTACGAGGCTTTCCCTGCCAGACGGTAAGCTGGTTATCGAGAGGGAACATGTCTACCAAATCTGTTGTATGGTACTCTCCCAAGTGCTTAGTACAGTGCTCTGCACAGAGTAAGCTCTCAAATCCCACTGAATTATTGATTACTATGTGCCAACACTGCAAATAGCTTGGGTACATTCAAGATAATCAGGTCAGACACAGTCCCTATTTCATGTAGGGCCCACAGTCTAAGTAGCAGAGAGAACAGGTACTGAATCCCCATTTTGGAGATGAGGAAACTGAAGCCCAGAGAAGCGAAGTGACTTGCCCAAGGTCACGGAGCAGGCAAATGGCAGAACGAGAATTAGAGCCCAGGTAATCTGATTCTGAGGCCTACGCTCTTTCCGCTACGTCTTGCAGTTACTCCTGTTGCACCTTTCCCTTTTAGGGGAGCAGGGTAGGGAAACCATGAGAAGCAGCATGGCATAGTGGATAGAGCGTGGGTCTGGGAATCACAAGGTTGTGGGTTCTAATCCCTGCACTACCACTTGTCTGCTCTGTGACCTTGGGCAATTCACGTCACTACTCTGGGCCTGTTACCTCCTCTGTAGAATGGGGATTGAGACTGTGAGCTCCAAATGGGACTGGGACTCTGTCCAACCCGATTTGCTCGTATCCACCCCAGTGCTTTGTACAGTGCCTGGCAAATAGTAAGTGCTTAACAAATACCACAATTATTATTATCATTTTTGTTATTAAAACTGTGTTACTGTGAGTCAGCGGGGGGCTGGGCAGAGGTGGTTTTTCTCCTCCCTGTTCCAAGGACCAGGCATTCTGCAGCGGGGGTGGGGAGAATCCAGTTCATGGATCGGGATTGCTGGGCCCTCGCCTGAGATTTGGAGTGCTTAAAGCTTTTAACACCTCAGGCAAGTCTAGCTCAACTTCCTCCCCTTGGCCCCTTGTTTGCCCAGGTAATTAGGCTTGTTGGTTTCTCTGGTTAGCCTCAAATATGAGTAATTCCACTGAGTCATTCTGTCCAGCTTTTCCCAAGTTGAATTCCAAACCCAGTGCTTTCTCTGGGGTGAGATGAAATACTAAAATTCACCAGCTAATGAAAGCCGACAACCATTTGGAAAGAGATAGATTTTTCTCTTCCATCTCCCAAAGCACCCTCACAAGACTGCCGAAGGAATATCAGATCCCATGCAGCCGTGTCCCATGCATTCATCTTCAAGAGGGCTGAGTCTTCACTCACAACTTCGCATGCCAGTCTGTTGCATGTTGAGCCCCCGCAAGTGAATTGCAGTTGCGGTGTCATGTAGCCAGACAAACCCTGGAGAAGTTGGTCACTTGCAGGTCACTGCTTGGGGCCATGCAGGCCAGGAAATGAGCTCTCCATTTCCTTCCGCTGCTTCGTCTTTGGTTTCTGAAGCCTTGCAGCATTGCACTTTCAATTTTCTGCTCCTCAGCTGATTATGAAAAATAGAAAGCGTGCTGGAAAGCTGATGGTCGGCATTTGTGGAAGGAACCGTGGAGTAGCTGTCTGGGCTTTTTTTTTAAGGTATTTGTTAATCACTTACTATGTTCCACGCCCTGTACTAAGCGATGGTATAGTTGCAGTCTAATCAGGTTGGACACAGTCAGTGCCCCACATGGGGCTCTCAGTATTAATCCACATTTTACGGATGTGGTAACTGAGGCACAGAGAAGTTGAGTGACTTGCCCATGGGCGTGACATGAGGCGCAGCTAGGATTAGAACCCAGGTCCTTCTGACTCCCAGATGTATGGTCTACCCACTAGGCCATGCTGCTTTTCAAGTTAGGTTCCTCTTTCAGGGCCCGTTGCCTTTATAATGACCAGGAATTATCCCTGCCTGTTGAATCAATCAATCAATTGTATTTATTGAGTGCTTACTGTGTGCAGAGCACTGTACTAAGCGCTTGGGAAGTACAAGTTGGCAACAAAGAGTGACAGTCCCTACCCAACAGTGGGCTCACAGTCTAGAAGACTCTCCCAGACACTTAGTAAAGTGTTCTGCACATAGGGATCACTCAGTAAATACCATTAATTTGGTATAATTAGTTCTGCTAAGTGATCGGCTGTGGCAAAGCCCTGCTTTCTCCTCCAGTGCTACTCTGGAAGCAGAGATGGGGGAATAGCTGGGAATCCCAATTGTTTCCCAGGGATTCTCAGGCCAAGAGATTCAGGGTTGTAGAGGAAAAGGGAAACTTAACTGCTCAATCTAGGTTGCCCAACTAAATCCTGTCTGCCGTTTGTCTGCTGAGTGACCTTGGACAAGTCACTTAACTTCTCTGGGCCTCAGTTACCACATCTCTAAAATGAGGATTAAGCTTCTGAGTCCTCTGTGGGATGGGGACTGTGTCCAATCTGGTGCTGTTGTATCTACCCCAGCTCTTAATATAGTGCCTGGCATGTAATAAGCACTTAATGAATGCCATTAAAAAACAAACAACTCCTCCCCCCCAAAAGAAACTGTTGTAATATTGAAGCAATCTTCAGAGTGCTACATCTCTGTAATCTCCATAGGGGTAGGGATTGCGTCTACCAACAGTATTGTATAGTATTCTCCCAAGTGCTTAGTACAATGCTCTGCATTCAGTAACTCCATTGATTGATTAGATGAGGGCTGCAGCTTTGACAGCCTGAGGGGTGGTCTGCGGTGCCCATGGCTGAGTTAAACAGCACAAGGCCAAACCCAGGTGAGTTGCTTCACCGCAGCTGCTTGGTTTCATGAATCCCTGGTATTTGAGTGCCTGCTGAATGAAAAGCACTGTACATCAGCAGCAAGGCACACACGTTCCAAGCCCTCATGAGGCTTCCAGTATAATGAGTGATACAGGATGGACAGAGGGGAGGAGGGGAGGACTCTGATTTTAGGGGATAGGTTCAGTCCAAGTGCAGGGAGCCCTCAGCACCCTGGAAGTCATAGTCCAGCAGCCTACCGGGGCCGTGCATGTGTGCAAACTTGTCCCCTGGAAGTGAGTCCACATCTCCCTGTTTCAGCCAGAACTGGCCCAGTGCCTGGCCAATGAATGATGTTCATTCATTCATTCATTGTCGTTTTTATTGAGCACTTACTGTGTGCAGAGCACTGTACTAAGTGCTTGAAAAGTACAACTCAGCAACAAGTGCTTGCTGTGGGCCAAGCACTGTACTGAGCCCTTGGGAGAATACAGTACAATAGGGTGGGTAGATCCAATCCCTGCCCTCCAGGGTTGATAAGGAACTTACAGACTAGACGGGGAGGCACACCTTAAAACAAATCACAGACGGAGATGGACGTAAAGGGCAGTTCAGCTCAGCGTGAGGACCCTGCAGGCTGAGTGTGCCCGGATGGGCTGCGCTTTGGATTTCTGACCTGCGCAGAGCTGCCGAGCTCACCTTGAGGGGACCTTCCTGGCCATGTTAGAAAAACTGGGAGGAAGCGCCCACCCTCCCGCCCCACCTGCAGACACGGGCCCCGAGTGGGGTTTCCTGGGTCAGTCGGTTGAGTTGGTACCTTCCCTCCGGCCCCTTTCCTTCTCCTCCCCACATGGAGCCGGGCCTTGGGCCCCTCAGAAACTGATTGAGCTCATTGTAGATGCTCCTTTTTAGATTAATATGATGGAAAACCATGAAGGGAGTTTCCCAGAATAGTACCAAGAAGCTACAGGCCTTGACTTCCCCACTATGCCCGCCTCAGTACATCAGCCTTCCATTTGCATATGGCCCCAGAGAGGGCCTTTTTTTTTTTTCCAATTTTGTACATCCTACTAGTCTTCTGCTTCCTCCTGCCCCCTCAAATTCTCTTCTTCTTTCTTCTCCTTCCATTGGTCTCTTGGCCTTTTCATCCAGCTCTCCTTACTCTTTCCCATGATTCTCCTCCTCCTGCTTTTAGTCTTCAGCTTCAGCTCGCTTTTCTTGGGCATGGACCCCAACCTTGCGATTCTTCCACCCTGCCCCCTCCAATACCCCCCCAAGCTCCAGTGCAACCATTCTGTCCACTCCGGGTGATCCTCTGCAGGGGCAGGGAGGCCATTCATTGCCCAGAACACTGCTGTATGCGTCCAGGTATAGTGGACAGACATCTCATAGAGCATGGACCTGGGATCAGAAGGTCATGGGTTCCAATCCTGGCTCCACCATTTGTCTGCTGTGTGTCCTTGGGCAAGTCACTTCACTTCTTTGGACCTCAGTTACCTCATCTGCAAAATGGGGATGAAGAGTGTGAGCCCCCCATGGGACAACCTGATCACCTTGTATCCTCCCCAGCACTTAGAACAGTGCTTGGCCCTTACTTTGTGCTAAGTACCATAATAATAATAATAAAAATGACTATTTTTATTATTATCTTTCCAAGTGCCCTCAAACCTCAGCTTTTTTGAGAGGCCTAGGGCTTGGACGTCTTCTCAATAATAACAGTAATTGTGGTATTAAACATCTATTATATGGCAAGCCCTGGGGTAGATACAAGAAATCAGGTTGGACACAGTCCCTGTCCCTCGTAGGCTCACGGTCCAAGTGGGAGGGAGAGCAGGTGCTTTTACGGATGAGGAAACTGAGGCACTGAGCTTAGTGGCTTGCCTGAGGTCAGCCAGCATGTAAGCGGCAGAGCCGGGATTAGAAGCCAGGTCCTCTCACTCCCAGGCCCGTGCTCTTTCCACTAGGTCATGCTGCCCCTCACTCTCTTATCGGTCTGTCCCAGGATATCGGGAACTCTCTAAAGCTTCTGAGAAGTTGCTTCAGGGACTGAAGAAGCAGTGCAGCTTAGTGGAAAAAGCCTGGGGGTCAGAGCACCTGGGTTCTAGTCCTAGCTTCACTACTTGCCTGCTTGCGTGCTGTATAACTTACAAGTCACCTAATATTTCTGGGCCATGGGCTTTTCTGGGCTTTTCCTCCCTCCACCGGGAGACTTTTTTTTTTTTTAAGTTGTCTTTCTGTTTTATCTCAATTTTCGGGTGTGTGTGTGTGTGTGTGTGTGTGTGTGCACATTGTACTTTCCAAGCACTTAGTACAGTGCTCTGCACACAGTAAGCACTCAATAAATACTATTGAATGAATGAATGAACCAGGAATGTTGATATCTCTTGTCATATGTGTGTTCATGTGAGTCCATATGTCTGTGTATAAATACACATGCATGCATGTACCTGTGCCTCTGGCTATGCATGCACATGTGTGCACACTAACCTTGCTGTGTACATGCATATATGCATATTACTGTGCATAGGCATAGACATTTGTGCCTCTCTATATGCATGTAAAATATATGCACATGTAGGTACATGGGCTTCTGTGTATATGGATGTGTGGACATGTACATGTTGTTACATATCTGAGGGTGAACCTAATGCACGTAACCAATAGCACAGTTTTTGTTATCATTATTATTATAAGCCCGTTGGGTAGGGACCGTCTCTTTATGTTGACGATTTGTACTTCCCAAGCGCTTAGTACAGTGCTCTGCACACAGTAAGCGCTCAATAAATATGATTGAATGAATGGGTCCAGTTTCCTCTTTGGTATAATGTGGGTTCAGGACCTCCTTGAACTGTGAGGCAGAGATTAGGTGTGATTTGTGATAGTATCTATCCCAGCACTTAGCAGTGTCAGTCACATAGTAAGCGCTGAACAAATACCTCAATTATTATTATTACTGGAGATTATCTCCTTGAGGGCAGGGACTGCATCTTCCACTTTAGGCTTATTTGCTTAGGTACAGATGTGGTACAGAGCTCTACTCGTAGTAGGCGCTCCCTAAGTATTACTGGATGGGGTGAAAGTAATCGCTTGCTAGAATAAGGATCAGTTGTGAGAGCAAATAAGATCTCTAGACTTTAAGCTCCTTTTGGGCAGAGTCTACCATCTCTGGTATACAGTACTTTTTCCAGTACTTGTACAGACAGCACACAATAAGCCTTCAATAAATTTGATTAATTAGGATGAGGGGATTGAAAACATAATTGTCTCCCTGGCTTCATCTCTCGCCCATTTGTCCTGCTCTCCTTGGCTCTTTCCTGAGCACTCCTGAGGAGCCTGGGAAATGGCTAACATATTGTTCCTTAGCTTGAGTGACTGCGGGGAGTAGGGACGGGGGCGGAGCAGGGCCCTGAGTGGGGCCCCCCCACCCCTGTGCCCGGCCAGGTGTTCAGTGGGCCATGGATGGTCGCTCCCGAGAGAGGCTGCGTCAGTGTGAGTTCTGCTTTGTGGTAAATGACAGGTGCAGTGGGCTTATCCAGGGCATGTGTTTTTTTCAAGTCAGAAACCAGCTTTTGAACTCTGAACCGCTCCAGAAACATGAATCTGGACGAGATTTGGGTAACGTAACAGGCCCAGCCATTGGACCCCATGAGGATTTGCAAAGAGTGGGAGTTTGAAACTGCCCAGCAGCCTTCTCTGGGCTTTTCCTCCCTCCACTGGGAGACGGTTTTTTTTTTTTTTTAAGCTGTCTTTCTGTTTTATCTCAATTTTCGGTAATCGATTGGGTACGAAAACCTCAAATGCTGCCTCATTGTACTGGTAGTAGTTGTAATGAAGAGAGCTGGATGTTCATTTGTGTCCATGTCGATTTCACACCCAGTCAGTCATTAATCCCCTCTGATCATTTCTTCTTTCATGGTGAATAACAAGATGTCAAGAGTGGAGAAGGTTAGACTTTAAAAGAAATTCATTTGATTCGGGAGAAAATAGTAAAGTGGTTTCAAGTTTCCCCCCCGAAAAATACTCTTCCATTGTGCAAGTTAAAGCAGGGAGTGGGACTGAGTGATTTTTCTAAGCTGGGTTCTCCCGTCGATATTGGGGAATGTGAACTCTGTGAGTTCGGAGGGGAAAAGAGCTTCCTTTATCTGTCTCTTGGTTTTTGCCCTGGATCAGGTTGTCTCCAAAGCTAAGGGCCACAGGGCCCAAGGGAAGGTAAGAGCTGGAATCAGGGAAGCTGGGGCCCTTGAGGCTGAAGAAATCCACAGTTAAACCCCAGATTCCTTGCTCCCCAAATGTTCAGCCTTCTGCCCCAGTCAGATCTCAGGCCGGACCCTTGTGGAAATAACAGCACAAGCTGATTTGAGCATCACTCCCTCCTGATTTCCTTTTAGGCCTTTTCAGAAACCACAAGTTCCATAAGGGAGTCAGATCCTTGTTGGCAAGGAATGTCTCGTGTTTCTGTGGTTAGTGCTGGGCATTGCATTCCTTGTGTGCTCAAAAAATATCATTACTGCTACTTCTGGGTAAGATCTCTAGTTTAGTTCCTCCATCCCAGGCACAGCAGTCTCCCCCTATCCAGTCTCTAACTAGCCCCAGGAAGACTGTCCCCCTGCCATTGGTCCCACTGGGAATGCCGGATTTGAATGCCAACACAGGAGGCTGCTGCTGCTGATTTCATCGTACTTCTCAAAAGTTGGGTGTTAATGTAATAGTTCATGAAAATGATTATACAAGTTTGCTGCGAAAATGCAAAATCAGTGCAAATGAGAGGTGGGTTTATGAGGAAAGTGAGTTAGTCTTAACTCGAAGAAATGAAATATCCAAAATATAGGCAGGATGAGGGGGATTTGGGAAATGGCAGGGAACCGTGCTGCTGAAGGCATTCATTAAATTGTGGAGATGATGAAGGTATGCCTGGATTTTAGCCAGATTTGCTTTCTTTTGTGAAGTTTGTTGTAAATTATTAGGATTATGAAGTGCGATAACAATATATTGGGCAGGAAGCAGTGAGAGAATTTCCTCCTTTCTGTTCCTGGGAAAGAGGGACTCAGGGATCCCTACAGAACAAGGGGAGGAACCGAGCACAGTAGTGCTTCATCTGTTTGCAAAGTGTGAATGCTGATTCAACTCCTAACCACTCACCGCCTGCCATCTCCTCACCCCTAGTCATGAAATGACACTACTAAGGGTAAAGGTGGCAAACAGGGAATGTGTCTGTTGTATTATGTAGTACTCTCCCAAGTGCTTAGTACAGTGCCCTGCGCACAGTACGCTCTCAATAAATACGATTGATATGTAGGGATCTTAAATTGATAGCAGTCGTATCTGTTGAGCGCTTACTGTGTGCAGTGTACTAGGTGTCTGGGAGAGTACAATACAGCAGAGTTGATAAACATATTCCCTGCCCAAGATGAGCTTACAGTTTAGAGTGGGAGACGGACATTAGTAGAAATAACTGTGAGCCCGCTGTTGGGTAGGGACCATCACTATATGTTGCCCACTTGTGCTTCCCAAGTGCTTAGTACAGTGCTCTGCACACAGTAAGCGCTCAATAAATACGATTGAATGAATGAATGAAATGAATTATAGGTGTATATTACTATAAATGAATTATGGATATGATATCTGGAACTGCACATTTCAGAAACCATGAACAAATGCTTTCAAACCCCCTCCCCACCCCGCCACCTCCCCCCAGGCTGGAGTAACCTGCCGATAAGGCAGCTTCCCTTCCCACTTAGACGACAAGTTCTGATGTGTTCCTGCTAGCAAGGGAGGTCGGGGAGACCTGTAGGGGACCCGTATTTCGTTCTGCCAACTGGATTCTGCAGGCTAAATCTACCCACCCGCCCCCTGCACCCACAGACAGCCCCGCACCCACAGACAAAATCTACTTCCCCAGCCGCGTGTCCAGGTGAGCCAGTGCGGGTAGGTTCTGGGTCACGCAAGTCTCTATGTCCGATTGCCTTATGTAGTCACTTCTGCTTCTGCTGTTTTCCTTCTCCTGGTTCGGAAGCAGGTGGCTGACCATCCTCCCTTTGGGGCAGAGGGATGTGGGCCAGGCCCAGGTTCATTCATTCAATCGTATTTATTGAGTGCTTACTGTGTGCAGAGCACTGTACTAAGCGCTTGGGAAGTACAAGTTGGCAACATATAAAGACAGCCCCTACCCAACAGTGGGCTCCGGTTGGAGGGGGATGGAGAAATGGGGGAGGAGAGAGGGAGGGGTGGATGAATCTTCCCTGCTCCCCATCCCTCTCTGCATCCTGATCTCAATTATCAAAGAAATACATAGTCAAGAAAGTACGTTTCCCTGTTTTTGTGCCCACTGTTGGGTAGGGACTGTCTCTATATGTTGCCAACTTGTACTTCCCAAGCACTTAGTACAGTGCTCTGCACACAGTAAGCGCTCAATAAATACGATTGATTGATTGATTTCAAGAGGAGGCTGGGCACAGCCAGATAATAATAATGATAATGGCGTTTGTTAATTGCTTACTATGTGCAAAGCACTGTTCTTAATGCCGGGGAGGATACAAAGTGTTCAGATTGTCCCATGTGGGGCTCACAGTCTTCATTCCCGTTTTACAGATGAGGTAACTAAATCACAGAGAAGTTAAATTGACTTACCCAAAGTCACACAGCTGACAGTTGGCCGAGCTGGGATTTGAACCCATGACCTCCGACTCCCAAGATACCATCCAGTTGAAAGTGACCGTGCTCGGGAAATATTAATAATTGGGGCCAAGAGCTGTATTAAATGCTGAAGTAGATACAGGTTAATCAGGTTGGACACAGTCCCTGTTCCACGTGGGGGTCCCAGTGTAAGGAGGAGGGAGAAGAATCCCCATTTTAAGGTGACTGGCACATAGTAAGCACTTAATAAATGCCATTTTAAAAAATGAGGAAACTGAGGCACAGGTGTCAAGTGACTTGCCCAAGGTGCTCTGACTCCCAGATGCCTGCTTAAGTATCAAATTTCCATCTCTTTGGAAAATAAAGATGTTTTGGCATCTGATTGTTCCCCTGCTGGGTAGACGTGAATGAAGAAATTGTAAGAGAAATAGTTGACTGTCAATATAAAACACATTGGGCCTGATCCCCTTTTCCCTGCTCACTGAAAGAAGTAGACCAGCTGGCTACACACATTTGTGCCAGAAGAGAATTATTCACTATTATTAGTTGTGGTGGTATTTGTTGAGTGCTTTCCATTTGCCCAGGAGTTCTTGATTTATCACCTCAGCCCCACAGCACTTAGGTACATATCTGAAATTCACTTGTTTATATTAATGTCTGTCTCTCCTTCTAGGCTATAAGCTCTTTGTGGGCAGGTAATGTGTCTACCAACTCTTTTGTGTTATACTCTCCCAAGTGCTCAGTACAGTGCTCTGCACATTATAAATGCTCAAAAAATACTAATGATTGAGAGACAGCATGGCTTATTGGAAAGAGTGTGGACCTGGAAGTGAAGGGACCTGGGTTCTAATCCCAGCTCTATCACTGGACTGCTGTGTGAACAGGGGCAATTCAGTTACGCTCTTTGGGTCTCCGTTTCCTCATCTGTAAAATGGGGAGTCAATACGTGTGTTCTCTCCTTAGACTGTGAGCAACAAGTAGGACAGGGACTATGTCCAACCTGATCATCCAGTATCTACCCCAGTGCTTAGTACCATGCTTGACACAAAGGAAGGGATTTAACCAATGCCACCATTAACAGTTATCTGCCAAGCACTGTGCTAAGTGCTGGAGTAGAGGATAATCAGAATGGTTTCTCCTTCCTCTGTGCAGTTCTGGGGCAGGGGAGATGGGCCTGCAGAATAAACTGGTCTTTTGGCCAAGTCCCTAATTAGTGAGTTTAGGAAGGCACGTGACAGGATGCAACACAGACTTAGCATCCTTTGACCATCATTGTTGTTGGGGTAACCCACACAGCGTAGACGAGGACTTAGCCTCACATAGCTGCTGTGTGACCTTGGACGAGTCACCTAATTTCTCTGTGCCCGTTACCCCTTCTGTAAAATGGGGATTAAAACCATGAGCCCCATGTGAGATAGGGAAAGTGTTCAACCCGCTTAGCTTGTATTTACTGCAGTGCCTAACATATAGTAAGTGTTTAGCAAATACCATTATAATAGTGAAATGACTTGCCCGGGGTCACACAGCAGATGAGCGGCGGAGCCAGGATCAGAACCAGATTCTCCGGATTCCCCATCCCTTGCTCTTTCTGCTAGACCACACTGCTTCTGTAGACTGAGGGGGGCGTGGGAAGAACTGGCTCTACAGTTCATACACTCAATCACATTTATTGAGCGCTTACTGTGTGCCGAGCACTATACTCTAGAGGATCCACCGTAGTGGCATAGGAGAGTTGGGCTGATCCCGGGAACCTGCGGGATGAAGGGAGGTGGGAGTGCTGGGGATGGAAGGTTAAGGTCCAGGGCCCTTTCTGGGGAACTAGGAGTGCTTTATGATGCTGTGTTCAGAAGATCTAATGGACAGAAACATTAGCTGTGAAATAGGGAGGAACCAGATTTTATCTCCATTCTCATAGATGAGGAAGCAGGAGCCAAAGAGAGAGGCTGAATATCTTGGGGTCAACTAGTGTGCAGTCAGGGCAGGAGGTGCTGTTTCCCCACCTCAGTCCCCCCTCTTCGAGAGTGAGAGAAGCAGCGTGGCTCAGTGGAAAGAGCCCGGGCTTTGGAGTCAGAGGTCACGGGTTCAAATTCCGGCTCCAGCAATTGTCAGCTGTGTGACTTTGGGCAAGTCACTTCAATTCTCTGTGCCTCAGTTACCTCATCTGTAAAATGGGGATTAAGACTGTGAGCCCCCCCCACCCCGGTGGGACAACCTGATCACCTTGTAACCTCCCCAGCGCTTAGAACAGTTAACATAGTAAGTGCTTAATAAAAGCCATCATTATTATTATTATTATTATTATTCGAGCACTGTAGTCAGAGCTGGGGAAGCAACAAGAAATTGATCCATTTCTGTCTGTGATCTCTTAGAGTTTACCGTCTAAAGGAAGCATGTTATACATGCATGTTTCATTTTCAGGAGCAATGGAAACCTTCCGAAGAGTATCAGAATCAGCAAAAGGAAACAGAACATCCAAAGAGGGAGTGGGCCGCGGTCATAGCTTCCTCGAACCAGCCCCTCTCTTCTCCCCCACCCGTGCTAGTGTCTTGATCTTCCATTTTCCCCGCTCCAGTAATATTTTTGCAATGTTCCAGCCACGGCCTCGACAATGTGATGTCTGTGACACCAGTCTATTTTCTTTCCTCATGGGTGGGCTTCCCTCAGTAGTGTCAGGGTGGGGGAATGGAGGACACAGAGGGTCAGGCCCCCTGCCACAGAAGAAATTCCTGCTGTTGGCTCCGTATCCAGTGATCCAACTCTTAGAGCAGGGCAGGATTTTACTTCTCTGGAGCATTCTAGACTCCTTAAGTTGCCAAAACAGAATCAACCCCTCAATGGTATTTATAGAGCGCTTTTTATATGAAGAACACCGTACTAAGCACCTGGGAGAGTAGAATATAAGAGAATTACTGGAAACGTTCCCTGCCCTTAAAGAGCTTACAGTCTAGATTGAATATTGTCCATGTGTAGTCCACCTAACATTAGGGATTTGCCAAGGGTGAATGGCTATTCATTCATTCATTCAATCATATTTACTGAGCGCTTACTGTGTGCAGAACACTGTACTAAGCGCTTGGGAAGTACAGATGGGCAACATATAAAGATGGTCCCTACCCCACAACGGGCTCACAGTCTAGAAGGGGGAGACAGACAACAAAACAAGTAGACAGGCGTCAGTACCATCAGAATAAATAGAATTATAGCTATATACACATCATTAGTAAAATAAATAGAGAAATATGTACAAATATTTACAAGTGCTGTGGGGAGGCCATCTAATTTGGGGAAGCAATAAGGTATACCAGTTGTATTTATTTTGCTACCTGTCTAGCTTTTGGAAGGAGATGGAGGGGAAGGGAGTGGATGGGTTAAAATACCACCAAAAACATTGACCTCTGGTCATGGGACCAGTCAGTCAGTCAATGGTATTTGAGTGCCTACTGTGTGCAGAGCACTGAACTAAGCTCTTGGGAGAGTACACTATAACAGAGTTGGTAGACATGCTCCCTATCAAACCACAGCACTTATTCAGTCGTATTGAATGCTTACTGCTTGTGAGAGTGCATTGTAACACCAGACACAGTCCTGCCCACAACAAGCCCACAGTCTAGAGAGGGAGACAGAAATTAATATAAATAAATAGATAAATAATTTATATATACAGAAATATGCATATGTGCTGTGGGAATGGGAGGGAGGATGAATGAAGAAGCAAGTAAGAGCGGTGTAGAAGGGAGTGGGAGGAGAGGAGGGCTTAGTCAGAAGGCTTCTTGAAGGAGATGTGTCTTCAATAAGGCTTTGAAGTGGGGCAGAGCAATTATCTGTCTGATATGAGGAGGGAGGGCTTTCCAGGCCAGAGATAGGATGTGGGCGAGAGGTCGGCGGTGAGATAGATGAGATCGAAGTGCAGTGAGAAGATTAGCGTTAGAGGAACACGCCTATAGTTCATATTAATCTTTGTTTCCCTCTCTAGACTGTGAGCTCACTGTGGGCAGGGAACGTGTCTCATTATTATAGAGACTCTCCCAAACCCTTAGTATAGTGCTTTGCACACAGTAAACACTCAGTAAATACAATTGAATGAATGAATGAAATGCGCCTTTGGCATTATTTCAGTAGAATCAATCAGTCAATTCATTGTATTTTTTGAGCATTTACTCCAAAGTGGAATTTTTGACTTCTTTTCCAACTGGTCATTAGTCTTGTCCCATGCAATCAGGACCAGAGCCAAGGCTCTCTGTCTCTCTTGTCCCCTCCTTGACCCGGGTGTCAAAACTTCCGTATTGTTAGTGCTGACTGTGTGCAAAGGTTAGGGAAGCTTACAGTTGGTTTAGCGGCCCTCAGATGGACAGGACACGGCAGACACGGCCCCATCAAAGCTCTCTGCTAACACTGAGCACTCTTCATACACTAGCTTCTGAGTTATTCACAATGATTTCTACACTTTCCCTGCTGAGATCCCCCTTCTTTCTCCTGTGGGTTTCGAGGGGTTCCTGGGTGGCAACCCCCACTCTGTCTTTGGTGTGGCTAGTTGGAGACCAGCCCAGTCCTCTTACGCAAACCCTCTGTGCTGGTTTGAACAAAGTCCAGCTGTCTCCAGGAACCCCTCTTCTTGCGGCTGGCCTCTGCTCCCTTCCTCTCCGATAACAGCGTGAACCCATTTGGCTGGCCAAAAAATGGACTCGGTCCTGGAAAGTTTACCCAATTTCTTAATCTTAGAATGGGCTGGAACCTGTGCGGTACTCCTTCTAGCTTTTGTTAGTGGCCTCCTCTTGCTTTGGGTCACATCTCCTTACCATCCGCTCTAAAGCACTCAATCAGCCCACCCCCTCCACATCTTACTTACCTCAGTGATCTCCTACTGCAGCCCAGCCCACCCAACTTGCTCCTTTAACACCAGCTTATCCACTGTGCCCTGATCTCTCTAACTCACCACAGACCCCTTTCCCCTCCCTCTAGCCTGAAATTCCCTCCCCCTCCATGTCTGCCAGACCACCACTCTCCCCTCTCTCGAAGCCATATTAAAGTCACATCTCCTCCAGAAGGCCTTCTCCAACTAGTCATTTCTTCTGATCCCTCTCCCTTCTGTGTCTCCTTGCACTTGGATTTGTAACCTTTATTCACCCCTCCCTCAGCCCCACAGCACTTAGGTTTGTATCCATGATTTACTTATTTATATTAATGTCCATCAACCCCACAGCACTTATGCACAAACCCATAATTTAATTATATTAATGTTTGCCTCCCCTTCTAGACTGTAAGCACCTGTGGCGGGTGGGGGCGTGGGGGGAGCGGACATGCCTACCAACCTTGTTATATTGTGTTCTCCCAAGTGCTTATTACAGTGCTTTGCACCCAGTAAGTGCTCAGTAAACACCATTGATTGATCTCAGGATCATCCTGTTAGTATCAATAGGCGTGGGGCAGATCCCAGTGGATTTTGTCATAATGTTTGGCTGTGGAGTATGCACATCTGAAGAGTTGAGCCCTACATTATCTGGAATGGGGAGGAAGAGAAGAAGTGAAACAAGCACAGAAGTTGCACTTTAGATGAAATCTCACCCTCAAACTAGCAAATAGAATTTTACAATATTTCTGTTTGTAAAGATAATCATCAATAGCATTGTCTATCACTGTAGAGTTGTAAGCTCCTTGTGGGCAAGAAGCATGTCTACCAGCTTTTTTATTGTACTCTACCAAGTGCTTAGTACAGTACTCTGCACAGAGTAAGTGCTCAATAAATATGATTGGTCACTGACTGGAATAGCTCTGAGACCTCAGCAGCAGCAGACACTGCAATGTTCACACCCAGTTCACAAGCCATATTTGAGTAGGATTCTTAGTGGCCTGGTAAAAATCGATGGGAATCTCTGTGAAAGCCTGAGAGCTTCTTGATATTGTTTTGCTGTTTATTGGCTATGTTTTTTTTTCACCCTTGTAGTCTGTAACCCCCACGGTGTAATGTACACTGTGCCACTGTCTGCCCTCACTACTACTGAATGCCAATTTCCCCATCTTCAGAGGTTGTCGTAATGGTTTTGCTTATTCTCAGTTGCCTTCATTTTTTTTCTGATTTCCTCAATATCTTCCATTCCCTCTGCCCTTCTCCCACACTTGGAGAACAGAACTTTTTGGGAACTGTGAGACTCCGTTGCTTGTCCTGAGAGGCAGGTTGAGAATTCTGGTTGATGCTGCACCCAACGGCAGAATCTTTTCTTCTCCCTCTTTTCCCCTCCCCACCCCCAACCCTCTGTTCACCCATTTTTTTCTATGGTTTCTAAGCACTTACTGTGTCTCATTCACTGTTGTAAGTGCTGAAACAGATGCAAGTTAATCAGTTGGACCCACAGTCTAAATAGATGCATGTAGAGCAGTTTGTTTTTAAGAAAAATGATCTGGGCAGCAAAGTGAAGAACAGATTGGAGAGGGGCAAGACTGGAGGCAGAAAGGTCAGGGAGGAGGCCTGTGCAGTAATTGAGATGATATGACAAATGCTTTTTTTATGATATTTATTAAGTGCTTACTTTGTGCTAGGAACTATACTAAGCGCTAGGGTAGATAACAGGGTTTTCAGTTTAAAAAGGTTTTTAGGTTGGATACAGTCCCTGCCCTGCATAGGGTTCACAGGATTAATCCCCACTTTACAGATGAGGTAACTGAGGCGCAGAGAAGTGAGGTGACTTGCCCAAGGTCACACAGCAGACAAGTGGCAGAGTCAGGTTTAGAACCCAGTCCTTCTAGCAGGCCCGTGCTCTATCCACTGGGCCACGCTGCTTCTCCTGTTCTTGGACCCTGGGATAGCAGTTGGGATGGGAATGAAGGGGCTGATTCAGAAGATGTTGTGAGGCTAGAATCTGTTCTGGAGGAACGTAGCAGGGAAGGAATGGAAATTCTAGCTAAGACTTGTGCTTTCTCGCTAACATTGTCAGCAGTCTGCCAATTTAACCCCAAAACAAGTTTCTAGAGGGGGTCCTGGGAATTACAGACTTGTGAGTTTCACTTCTATGTTGGACAAACTGATCAGGTCTCATAAAGCAGATGATCAGTGAGGGCCTTAGCTAAATACACCAGTTGGGGAAAAGGCAACATGGTGTCTGCTTTGAAAGGGTTGATTGGTGACTCCTCACTCTCCTCACACTCCTCACTCTCAGCTTCAAGGCTGTCCATCACCTCGCCCCCTCACACCTCACCTCCCTTCTCTCCTTCTACAGTCCAGCCCGCACCCTCCACTCCTCTGCCGCTAACCTCCTCACTGTACCTCGTTCTCACCTGTCCCGCCGTCGACCCCCGGCCCACGTCCTCCCCCTGGCCCGGAATGCCCTCCCTCCGCACATCTGCCAAGCTAGCTCTCTTCCTCCCTTCAAAGCCCTCCTGAGAGCTCACCTCCTCCAGGAGGCCTTCCCAGACTGAGCCCCCTCCTCCCTCTCCCACCCCTCCCCACGCTCTACCTCCTTCCCCTCCCCACATCACCTGTATATATGTTTGTACAGATTTATTACTCTATTTTACGTACATATTTACTATTCTGTTAATTTTATTTTGTTAATATGTTTTGTTTTGTTGTCTGTCTCCTGCTACTAGACTGTGAGCCCGTTGTTGGGTAGGGACCGTCTCTATATGTTGCCATCTTGTACTTCCCAAGTGCTTAGTACAGTCCTCTGCACACGGTAAGCTCTCAATAAATACGATTGAATGAATGAATGAGTGACTAGTGGGGAACCAGTAGATGTGATTTATTTGAAATTTCAAAAATCCTTTGATGGGGTTCCCTACACAAGTGCTTAAAAAAACACACCAAAAACCCCCCAAACCCTGAGTTAACATGGGATTGGAAGGAAGTTCTGCCACAGAAGCAACTTGGCCTCATGAAAACAGTACAGGCCTGGGAGGTGGAGAACCTGGGTTCTCTTCCCCGCTCCTCCATCTGTGTGGTGTGTGACCTTAGGTGGGTCATTTCTCCAAGCCTGCTACCTCATCTGTAAAGTGGGGATTAAGACTGAGACCCCCCTGTGAGACAACCTGACCACCTTGTAAACTCCCCGGTGCTTAGAACAGTGCTTTGCACATGGTAAGCGCTTAATAAATGCTATTATTATTATTATTATTATTATTACCTGGAGTGTATCCAACCTAAATACCTTGTACCTACCCCAGTTCTAGTAAGTACTTATCCATTCATAGTAAGTACTTATCCATTTTTTTTAATGGAATTTGCTAAAAACTGGCTCAGAGGTATGCAAAACAGCCTCCTCTCTGTATGGAAGAGGGCAGACAATGAGGGTTAGTGCCCCCCCACCCAGAAATCAGCCCTAGAACCAGTTTGGTGTAACATTTTCAGAGATGATAGTGTGACATTAGCTCTTTTGGGTAAGTGAAGGCCTGGTCAAAAAAGCTTCACCAAGCTGGAAGATGATGGGTGAACTTAATTGTGATTGTGAAAGGGGAAGCATGTGGGGAAAGTAATCAAACTGCAACTCCCTGGTGGTGGATTCAGTCAATTGAGTGTGAGTGCTTGTTGCATGCAGAACATTATAGTAAGTACTTGGGATATTACAATATAACACTGTAGTCACAACTGTGCCTACAACAAGTTGACAGTCTCGACGGGGAGACAGACATTAATATAAAGAACTTACAAGTATGTAAATAAGTGTTGTGCTGTGGGGTTGAGGGAGAGGTGAGTAAAGGGTACAAATCCAAGGTCAAGGGTGACGCAGAAGGGAGTGGGAGACGAGGAAATGAGGGCTTAGTTGGGGAAGGCCTGGAGGAGATGTGCTTTTAATAAGGCTTTGAAGGTGGGGAGAGTGATCATCTGTCAGATGTGAGGAGAGAGGGCATGTCAAGCCAGAGGAAGGACGTGGGTGCCCTCACGGAGGTGAGGTGAGATAGACAAGATTGGAGTGTAGTGCTCCCGATTAAGACTTAAGAAAGTCACCTGGTAGTCATTGCTCACTGTTCCTTCAGAACTTTTCCATGCCTTCAAGTCAGTATCCCAAGCCAACAAAATAATAATAATAATGATGATGGTATTTGTTAAGTGCTTACTATGCGTCAAGCTCTGTTCTAAGCGCTGAGGGAGTTACAAGGTAATCAGCTTGTCCCATGTGGGGCTCATAATCTTTAATCCCCATTTTACAGATGAGGTAACTGAGGCACAGATAAATTTAGTGACATGCCCAAAGTCACACAGCTGACAAGTGGCGGAGCTGGGATTAGAACCCATGCTGTATGACTCCTAAGCCCGGGCTCTTTCCACTGAGCCACACTGCTTCTCTAATGACAGGCATCATGAGGAAAAGTGCCCAAAACAAAAACAAAAAGAGTCTCGCTTTGCCACTTTGAAAGCGTGTCATGTTCATACCCGAAAATCTGCATGGAGTTCTGACACTGCATTTCTGACAGGACCTAGCTGTAAATGATGCAGAGGAGGACAACTGTCCACTTGACTGCCTATCAGGTTGACACTACTGAAATCCGGATACCCCTTTTCCAATCCATGATGGAATGTATGTTATGTGATAACATCAAAGGACCCATACCAAAAAGATTTTTGTGCAAGTTTGAACAGCTTAGGTCTAGGTCTGGGGGTATTCCAGACCCTGGTCGTTAATGATAATAATAATATAAAAATAATAATAATTATGGCATTTGTTAAGTACTTACTATGTGCCAGGTACTGTACTAAGCACTGGGGTGGATACAAGCAAATCACAGTGGACACAGTCCCTGTCCCATGTGGGGCTAACAATTCAATTCCCATTTTATAAATGAGGGAACTGAGGCCCAGAGAAGTCAAGTGATTTGTCCAAGGTCACACAGCAGACAAGTGGAGGATCCGGGATTAGAACTCATGATCTTCTGACTCTGAAGCCCATGCTTTATCCACTATGCCATGCTGCTTCCCATTATCATTGTCCTAGAGCCACTGGTTTCCCCTCCCAGGTTCCTTGGAATAATCAACCAAGCAGTGGTTTTATTTATTGAGCACTTACTGTGTGCAGAGCACTGTACTAAGCGCTTGGGAGAATACAGTATGATGGAATTTCTAGACATGTCCCCTGCCCAAAAATAGCTATAAGTTTCTTTCTGAACTGGGATTTGGTTCCCTAGAGAAGTTATAGAGAGAGAAAAATTCAGTAGGTTCAAGAGGCATTTGGATAAATTCATAGATGAGAGATCCATAGTGAGTAATTAGGGGGAGAAGATAGAAGGCTCAAGAATAGTTCTAATCTAGGACAATTACAATAATAATAAAAATAATAATTGTTATTATTATTGACTTGTCCAAGGTCACACAGCAGGTATGTGGTGGAGACAGGATTAGAACCCAGGTCCTCTGACTCTGAGGCCCTTGCTCTTTCCACTAGGCCACACTGCTTCTCAGTGCTTCATTTTCCTAATCTACAACATGGGGATTCAGTACCTGTTCTCCCTCTTAGGCCACAAGCCTAAGTTGATGGAGACTGTGTCCGACCTATCTTGTATCCTACCCCATTGTAGGCTCTTAAACAAGAACAACAATTACTATTGTGTTATCATTACTATAAATTGGACCCGGTGGGGGGGAGGGTCCTCTCCCACCCAAAAAGTCCCCAGATGACTTCCTGTTTTAAGTCCGGCAGTGGAGATTTGTCAAGAATGCTGGACCCAGAGGCTGGAGCAGGGGTGAGAAGAGGAACTGACTGGCCAGTAGTGCGATGGTGTTCATGGCAGAGAGGCTCATTGCCTTCCCGGGCGGTGAGTCGTGGGGATGGATAAGCCGCCCATCAGGTGGAAGGACTTCTGGAAACCGCTCGGCAAAGGCTGGAAACCTCCTGGCTCAGTCGGGCCACCCAACCAAGGATGCCTCAGTGTCATCTTTCAGTGTGGTAATCAATCAGTCGTATTTACTGAGCGCTTACTGTGTGCAGAACATTGTAATAAGTGCTTGGGGAGGAGTACAATAGAACAGAGTTGGTAGACATGTTAATTTTGAAAACCCAGATCTTTTAGTTTCGGAGATTTGCCTGAGCCAGGACTCGAGCCGGAATACCAAGATTTCTCTTTGTACACTGCTCGTGCTTCCAAATGATGTTCCTGAAGGGAATACATTCTTTGTGTCGGACATGGTTAGTGCTTTCTGTTGGCCATAGGTGCCCACTCCCCCCGACACCCCCTTGCCCTGTGCTGTGTGAGCTGGATTCCCAAACTTGCTCTTCCCAGGTCTCTAACAGTTCCTGAGAATTGTCCTTCAGGGTGGGTGGCTCTTTGGCCTGGGAGTTAGTTCTTGGAAGCCTGTCTTCTTCCAGGCTTTATGCACTCAGCAATCCTTGCTCCCTTTTTGCACTGCTACACCCCGGCGTCTGATGTCTCTGGGAAGACTATTCTTTTCTGCGGTGCTGTATTTGTTGTGGGACTCTTGGTAACTGTTGTTTTTTCAAAGCCTCTGCCACGCCCTGCCACACACTGGCATGTGCCAGGCTGGAGTGTGGCTGCTGTTGTTGACCAGCTGGCTCCCTTTTACCACATTGTTTGAGGTTGGGTTTCCTCTATCCTTATTACCTTTATTCTCTCCTCCCTGTATGGAGAAAAGCAAACAATAATGCTTACTTTCCACGTAAACTGTCCAGATTTTTCTCCAGTTCCCGGTGGAGCATGGCCCTCTTTTGCCCACCCTGGACTTGTTGGGGGCCAAGTAGATTGATTTGGGGGGTCTGATGGAGTGGATAGAGGAAGAGTGGAAAAAGCAGGAAGCGTGCGAGAGAGAAAGACCCAGAGACATCTAACTGTCAGACAACTCATCCCTCCCGTCCCTTCCAGACCCTTTTCCACCCTCTCTTCCAGCAAACCTCCTTCTCGCTCTTTGGCTGTCTGCATCCAGCCCCCCAGGTGGACTCCCCACAACAATCCTCATCGCTTTCCTCCCTTCAGGGATGGGGGCAGGGGAGTCATAAAGAGGCAGCAAACTTGTCCATAGAGGGGCAAAATCTAGATAGTGTGATGGCCAGAGGGGCATTTAAAAAAACTAGGGTGTCCTGGGGGAGGTGGGACTGTCCCACAGAGATTGGCACATCTGGTCACCTCGGCTTTACAGGAGTGTCATAGAATGTCTTTTAAACTACCAAAGAAATCTCAAGGATGTGTATTTTTTTAAAATTAGGCAACACTGACGGTCTTTCTTAAAGCCACACACACCTGCTGTTGAAACTGCAGAGGGATAAGCCAGCCTGTTCCTTTCCTCCTAAACAGCCAGTCAGTAAAGGAGAGAAGTGTATAAAAGTCCACTTCCTGTGGGCTCTGGTTTGAAATAGGCCTTATGGGCTGTTCCACACTTGTGTCCCTCCCTGGTTTGCAGATTTCGCTTGTGCTCAGACCAAAGTCATACTTGATCCCCTCCACCGAGCCGGGGCTCAGAACTGGCCAGGCCGTGATGGCCCCTTGCATCAGTCTCACCTCCGGAAGTGGCTTGCCAGTTCTGAACTCGAGCTGGTGAAAAGTGGAAGCAGGCAGAGAGTGTGAGCAGCCCACTGGAGCCTGAAGAGCTAAAATAAGCCTTTTCTCTCCACTGAGGCCCCTGGGGAGGGGAAGGGAGAAGGGGCAAATATTTTGCCTAATTTTCCCCCAAGAAGTAGAGGTTCAGTGTGTGTGGAGCAGTGAGGGTGTTAGGTTTGGCCAGCTTTGTAGCGAGTGGGCAGACAAGCCAAAATCCAGAGAGGGGAATAAGCCTGGATTCCTCTCTAGTCCTTGGAGCTGCTCTTAAGATGTTGTCTGTGGTCGAGAAAGAAAAGGAAATTCCTCTCCTCCTTTCTCCCCACTAACAGATGTTTCCAAAGTAATATCCCTAAAAAACCTCTCCCTCTTAGGTCCAGGCAATTGAAGAATTGCCCCTTGAAACCTCCAGCTTGGGGGTGTAATGTCGCTCTGAAACAGCAATTCACTGGCCTGCAGACGTTTATTTTCCGGGGGTTTGTTGCGGAGACTTATTTTAGCCCGGGCTCTTGGGATGCACTGGTGCTTTGGAGTCCTTTTTTGGCTTGGTTTTTGGAGATTGGTTTCTGTGGTCAGGTGCAGAGATGAGCACATGCGGCCTTTGTAGCAGCTTACCAAAGGCTTCCTCCCTTCTTCCCCTCCTCCCTCGCTCGAGTGTAGTCCGAAACAGAAAACGAGCTGCTAATATACAAATGGCAGATTTCCTGTTCTGGCCGGCCACGGGTACAATCGCGAAGTTCTTTGGGGAGGGCCGTGGCATTTTGGGTTGAAGCAGGACAGGGCAGATCTGTTCCGTGGCATTTGTTTTCAGGGGCAGGATCCTTCCCACGAAAGCGTGGCGGGTAAAGTGATTGTATTGTGATCTGAAAGGCAGATGGTGTCTGCTAACGTAAGTGCCGTGATGTGCCAGCCCGTTGGGAGTAGGGATGACTCAGATTGCACCCTGAGCTCCTTCTGTGGTAGTTCGCTTCAGAAGCTCCGGCAGCCTGGCTCTGTGCCTGGGGACAAGTGTTCGTTTGACATGGCCAGCTTTCCGTCTCTGCCCCGGTAACCACACGACCGGCGTAAAGCGCCGGAAATGTCTGTCCAGTCCAGTGGCTGAGCCTTCTGAGTCTGCCGTCTCTCAGCTGACGAGGCTGATGGGTCAGAAATGTGTTTTCCAAGTGAGACGAGTGGGGGTTCTGACTCATTCCCGCTTTTAATTACCTGGGGCCTCACGGCCTGATTCCCGCTTATCGGCTGCTCTGTGAAGTTTGCATCCTGACGCGGGGTTTTTGGTGAACTCGGCAGTGACGGTTACCAGTTGAGGGCTGGAGGAGCAGATTGGTGGGATGAATATGCCCCTTTGCCTTCTTTCTCCCCTCTCCAGCCATGCCCAGGGTGCAAGCTATGGGACTTGCCTTAATTGCAATTGCCCTGCTCAATTAGGAAGGGACCTAATGTAGGGAAGACTTGGCATTTGACTCTAGACTTACAGTCTAGCTCTAATAATAATTAATAATAATTATGGTATTTATTAAGCACTTACTATGTGCCAAGCACTGTTCTAAGCCCTGGGGAAGATAGAAGTTATCAGTTTTGCCTGTTTACTTGTTTTGATGTCTGCCTCCTCCCTTCTAGACTGTGAACCCGTTGTGGGTAGGGATTTTGTCTCTTTGTTGCAAGATTGTACTTTCCAAGCATTTAGTACAGTGCTCTGCACACAATAAGCACTCAATAAATATGATTGAATGAATTGAATGAATGAAAGGTAATCGGGTTGGACACAGTCCCTATCTCTCATGGGGTTCACAGTCTTAATCCCCATTTTACAGATGAGGAGAATTGAAGAGACTTGCCCGAGGTCACATAGCAGTTAAGTGGCGGAGTGGGATTAGAACCCAGGTCCTTCTAACTCCGGAGGCCCGTGCTCTATCCACTAAGCCATGCTGCTTCTACATTGGCTTCCATCAGAAGCCTATAGTATACTGTGTGAGAAATGCCACTCGGATTATCATCTGCATCAGGGAGGAGGAAATGAATGAACAGAGCGATCACAGTCAGTCCATCAAATGAGGTTTATTCAGTGCATACTGGGTGCTGAACACACTACTAAGCACTTGAGAAGCTTACAGGACAGTTAGTGGATACCATACGGACCCTCAATGAGTTTGAAGATCTATCCAGGAAGACAGACACTACATTCATTCATTCATTGTTGTATTTATTGAGTGCTTCCTGTGTATGGAGCACTGTACTAAGCGCTTGGGAAGCACAAGTTGGTGACATAGAGATGGTCCCTACCCAACAACGGGCTCACTGTCTAGAAGGGGGAGACAGATAACAAAACAAAACATGTGGACAGGTGTCAAGTCGTCAGAATAAATAGAATTAAAGCTAAATGCACGTCATTAACAAAATAAATAGAATAGTAAATATGTATAAGTAAAATAGAGTAATAAATCTGTACAAATGTATATACAGGTGCTATGGGGAGGGGAAGGAGGTAGGGCGGGGGGGATGGGGAGGAGGAGAGGAAAAAGGGGGGCTCAGTCTGGGAAGGCCTCTTGGAGGAGGTGAGCTCTCAGGAGGGCTTTGAAGGGAGGAAGGGAGCTAGCTTGGTGGATGTGCAGAGGGAGGGCATTCCGGGCCAGCGGGAGGACGTGGGCCGGGGGTCGGCGGCGGGACAGGCGAGAACGAGGTACAGTGAGGAGGTTAGCGGCAGAGGAGCGGAAGATGCAGGCTGGGCTATAGAAGGAGAGAAGGGCGGTGAGGTAGGAGGGGGCAAGGTAGATTTACCTTTAAATCAGTTAAAGGTAGGGGAAGTAACCCCAGTATAAGATACTTAGTACTCAGCACGTAAGGGCCAAGGGATTTGCGGGAATCTTCAGCCCCAGCTTTGGGGCTTCAGCTGGTAAAACACAGAGGGAGGATTTCTCTGCCTGGGATTTGGAGAAACAGCATGGGGTAGTGAATACAGCGTGGGTCTGGAAATCATAATAATAATAATAATAGTGGTACTAAGCGCTTATTGTGTGCCAAGCACTGTTCTAAGCACTGAGGGGGGATACAAGGTAATCAGGCTGTCCACATGGGGTTCACAGTTTTAGTCCCCATTTTACAGATGAGGGAACTGAGGCCCAGAGAAGTGAAGTGACTTGCCCAGTCACACAGCTGACAAGTGGCAGAGCTGGGAGTAGAACCCACAACCTCTGACTCCCGAACCCATGCTCTTTTCACTAAGCCACGCTGCTTCTCCAGCCACGTTGCTTCTCTGCTTCATGCTGCTTCAGAAGGTCATGGGTTCTAAACCCACCCCATCACTTGTCTGCTGTGGGACCTTGGGGAAGTCACGTCACTTCTGTGCCTCGGTTACCTCCGCTATAAAATGGAGATTGAGATTGTGAGCCCCACATGGGACAGGGACTGTGTTCAACTCAGTCTGCTTGTATCCACCCCAGCACGTAGTACAGTGCCTGGCACATAATAAGTGCTTAACAAATATCATCATCTTTATTGTTATTTGGAAGCAAAGGCCCTGGCGATTTGATCCACCACCCCAGTCCCCTTTGGCTCCACTGAAGCCCAGTCAAGGGTCAGTTTCAGCAGCCACAGTGCCCACCCACCCCCTCCGCTGCTGTCAATTCTTTCTGCATCAGGGATCGCACTGGGCTGGGGACAAGTATGGCTTTAGATGTCTTGCCCAGTTGGTCAAAAACTATTCCAGGGCTCATGTCTGCCATCACTCATCCCGTCTCTTGCTCCCTTGCCCTGCAAAAGAGTGATGGTACCACGTCTCTGAATCAGCCTGCCTTTATAATAATAATAATAATAATAATAATAATAATAATAATGGCGTTTATTAAGTGCTTACTATGTTCTAAGCACTGGGGAGGTTACAAGGTGATCAGGTTGTCCCACGTGGGGCTTGCAGTCTTAATCCCCATTTTACAGGTAAGGTAACTGAGGCACAGAGAAGTGACTTGCCCAAAGTCACACAGCTGACAATTGGTGGAGTCGGGATTTGAACCCATGACCTCTGACTCTTTCTGCTGAGCCATGCTGCTTCTCAAGGGACTATTACTATTCTATTTACTTTATTTTGTTAATATGTTTTATTTTGTTCCCTGTCTCCCCCTTCTAGACTGTGAGCCCGCTGTTGGGTAGGGACCGTCTCTAGATGTTGCCAACTTGGACTTCCCAAGCGCTTAGTGCAGTGCTCTGCACACAGTAAGCGCTCAATAAATATGATTGAATGAATGAATTGTTAGGGACACACCAAGTGTAACAGGTTCCAGCCCTGAGGTCTCCTCCCGTCGACCCAGAGCTGATTTCGGGGTACTTCAAATCTCAGCTGAAGTGGTTGTGTTCACCCCCGAGTAAATCTGTCTGCAGGAATCGCGGGCTTTGGATCTTTGTGGAAGTTAGGGAGTGGGGCATGAGTCCCATGCCCTCTCCCCCTCCCTCCAACTAGGTTTTTGCAGAGGAGTTAGAGTGGGGGAGCGGGGGCTTTTCTGGGAGAAAAGGCCACCCAGAGAGCTGGTGTTGGGTTCGTGAGGGTGGAAGTAGATATAAAGGGGAACATTGGTCATTCCAGCAATGTGTTGGGGGTGTGCAAGGCGGGAGGGAGAGGAGGAGGAGGGAGGAGTCCGTATGCCTGGCCACCCGCCGTGTACCCACCTGTTCCCACCATGCTGTTGGATGTGACTTGGGCTGTGGCAGGTTTTCTCAGTTGTGGCTGAAATGACCCTTGTCGTTGACTATATTGTAGCAAGCGGGTTGGTTGGCCAGAGTCAGCTTTGAACCAGGGCTTATAATAATAATAATATATGGCAGGAGTTTCTCCCAATTGTCAATGGCGTGTGCCCCCTGCTCCACCCCCCATCGCCCCATCCAAGGGCCAGGGGCGAGAGCTGACCCAGAGGATCTTGGAGGGGCGTCCGTGGGGCTGGGTCCTTCTGCTAAGCTGGAGAAAGAGGCAGGCTGGGGAGGGCCCGGCCGGCCACAGCCACTGGGACTCTCGGCAGCCGTTCAACTCCCCAGTCTTCCCTCATCCCTGTGCCGCTGGGCAGGGGGTGAGCAGGGCCCGGGAGGGAAGGTAAGGGGCCGCTTTCACGCAGCGAAAGCGCTCTTGTTCCGTTGTCAGCGTGTGCTGCTGGGATTCGGGAGTCAGAGGTCATGGGTTCTAATCCCAGCTCCGCTGCTTGTCAGCTGGGTGATTTTGGGCAGTCACTTCAGTTCTCTGTGCCTCAGTTCCCTCATCCGTAAAATGGGGATTAAGACCGTGAGCCCCACGTGGGACAACCTGATCCCCTTGTATCCTCCCCAGTGCTTAGAACAGTGCTTTGCACATAGTAAGTGCTTAACAAAGCTATTATTATTATTATTATGTCTCCTGGAAGGCGCATGTCATGTTTGAGAGCAGAAAGACGCCAAGCCCACCATGCTTGCCAGTGGCCCAGTCCCCTCCAACTAGCTGAGGCAGAACCTGACAGGGCTAGTGTGGCTTGGGGAATATATATATATATATGTATATATGATGGTATTTAAGTGCTTATTATATGTCAAGCATTGTTCTAAGCACTGGAGTAGATAAAAGCTAATCAGGTTGAACACAGTCCCTGTCCCACAGGGGGCTCTCAGTCTTAATCCCCATTTTCCAGATGAGGTAACTGAGGCACAGAGAAGTTAAGTGACTTGCACAGAGTCACTCAGCAGACAAGTGGCGGAGCCAGGATTAGAACCCAGGTCCTTCTGATTCCCAGGCCTGTGTTCCATCCACTAGGCCGTGCCGCATTTGCTTCTGGAGCATGTTCCATCCCAGTCAGGATGGGGATCGCCTTTCTGCTGCCATGCCCAGAGTGAAGTCCCTCTCAGGCCATTAGGGGAAGAAGAGGCCTGGTGAGTTTCCTTCCCATGAGTAGTGGTGTGACATTTCTTCCTGTCTCTCCTCTTGCTTAAAACTTGGAGACCTCCATTGTCCCTGTGGAGCCCCAGAGTAGTCAGCAGCATGCTGTACTAACTCCCTCCCCTTTGATATCCAACAGAACACAGCTCTCCCCATTTTCAGAGCCGTTCTGAAATCACATCTCCTACTGGAGGTTATCCCTGGATAATTACTAATGTCCTGGTTTATAAGCAGCATGGCTCAGTGGAAAGAGCCCGGGCTTGGGAGTCAGAGGTCATGGGTTCTAATCCTCGCTCCCCTGCTTGTCAGCTGCGTGACTTTGGGCAAGTCACTTCACTTCTCTGAGCCTCAGTTCCCTCATCTGTAACATGGGGATTAAGATTGTGAGCCCCACGTGGGACAACCTGATGACCTTGTATCCCCCCCAGCGCTTACAACATTGCTTCTTACAGAGTAAGCGCTTAACAAATGCCATCATTATTATTACCCAACCAGCACTAGCCAGACACACAGGCTGGTGCAGCGTGGCTAGGTGGAAAGAGCCCGGGCTTTGGAGTCAGAGGTCATGGGTTCAAATCCCGGCTCCGCCAATTGTCAGCTGTGTGACTTTGGGCGAGTCACTTCACTTCTCTGGGCCTCAGTTACCTCATATGTAAAATGGGGATTAAGACTGTGAGCCCCACGTGGGGCAGCCTGATTACCCTGTAACCTCCCCGGCGCTTAGAACAGTGCCTTGCACATAGTAAGCGCTTAATAAATGCCATTATTATTATTATTCTATCTCTGCTATTGTCTTTTTGTTTTTGCTCCTCCTAAGCACTTAAATACTCACAACCTCCTGGAGCACTTTTGTAACTTCATTGCGTACCCTATTACTTAAGCACTAATTAATGTAAAGATCCTCTTTTTCTACTTCCTCCTATCTGCAATTTATTTTGGTATCTGTCATCTCCACTAGATTGTAGCTTCTTGACTTCTTGCTAATTGTTCCTAGCGATCAGTTCGGTACAGTGTCTTTCACTTAGATGTTCAGTAAATATGAAATGCACACTATGAGCTAAGTCCTGGGGTTACTACAAGGTTATAAGGTTGTCTGTCCCTCACGGTACTCACAATCTGTCGTATCCTCATTTTACAGATGAGGAAACAGGCCCAGAGGGGTTGACTTACCCAGGATCACACAGCAAGGCCTTTGGCAGAGCCGGGACTAGAATTTGGGTCTCCTGATTTCCAGTCCTGTGGTCTTTTCCCCAAGGTCACACGGCACATACTGAAATTAGAAATTCCATCAAACTCCACCATCACCAGGGTTGAGGGTGCCAGGAAAAATTTTCCCAGACCTGTCACCAATATATCACCATTTGAAGACCAGAGCCGGCAGTGGCCTGTATGCTGGTGAGAAGTAACATGGCCTCGTGGAAGGAGCACGGGCTTGGGAGTCAGAGGACCCGGCTTCTAATCCCAGCTCTGCTACTTACCTGCTGTGTGACCTTGGATAAGTCACTTCACTTCTCTGGGTCTCAGTTCCCTCATTGGCAAAAATGGGGAATCAATAACCGTTCTCCCTCCTACTTAGACTTGTGAGCTCCATGTGGGCCTTGATTATCTTGAATCTGCCTCAGCACTTCGTGCAGTGCCTAGCGTATAGTAAGCGCTTAACAAATACCACAATTATCAGATTGTATAAGCGTCTTGAGGGCCGGGATCATATCTACCCACTCTGTTCCCTTCAGAGCCCTACTGAGAGCTCACCTCCTCCAGGAGGCCTTCCCAGACTGAGCCCCCTCCTCACTCTCCCACTCTTACCCCTTCCCATTCCCCCCAGCCTTACCTCCTTCCCCTCCCCACAGCACCTGTATATATGTATATACGTTTGTACGGATTTATTACTCTATTTTATTTGTACATATTTATTCTATTTATTTTATTTTGTTAATATGTTTTGTTTTCTGTCTCCCCCTTCTAGACTGTGAGCCCACTGTTGGGTAGGGATTGTCTCTACATGTTGCCAACTTGGACTTCCCAAGCACTTAGTACAGTGCTCTGCACACAGTAAGCGCTCAATAAATACAATTGAATGAATGAATGTTGTATTGTACTTTCCCAAATGCTTAGTACGGTGCTTTGTACACAGTAAGGACCCGATTAATACAATGATTGGCCTTTAAAGAAGCACTGTGACCTAGTAGAAAGAGTGTGGACCTGGGGGTTAGGAGACTTGAATTCTGATCCCAGCTTTACCACTTTCCTATTGGGAAACCGTGGCCAAGTCACATGCCTTAGCCTCAGTTTCCTCCTCTGTAAGATGGGGATTCAGTACAAGTTCCCCCTCTACCTTGGACTGTCAGCCTTATATAGGAAAGGAACTGTATATCTACCTTGGAGAAGCAGCGTGGCTCAGTGGAAAAGCCCGGGCTTTGGAGTCAGAGGTCATGGGTTCAAATTCCGGCTCCCCCAATTGTCAGCTGGGTGACTTTGGGCAAGGCACTTCACTTCTCTGGGCCTCAGTTCCCTCATCTGTAAAATGGGGACTAAGACTGTGAGCCCCACATGGGACAACCTGATCACCTTATAACCTCCCCTGCACTTAGAACAGTGCTGTGCACATAGTAAGCGCTTAATAAATGCCATTATTATTATTACCTTATGTCTACCCAGGTGTTTCATACAGTGTTTGGCATATAGTAAGCGTTTAACAAATATTACAGTTATTCTCATTTCTTAATTTGTTAAAGCAAAACCCACTCCACTCCTAGGTTCAGAGGTCCCAAAATATCCACACCTTCTCACGACATTTGAGCGTAAGTTGCTCCTGGCCTGGATGAGGAGACCGTGTGGTACAGGCCCAGTGAGAACCCAGCTGGGGTCTCTCTCCCATCTTCCCCTGTTACCGGTGTGGCCAGAGCAACCTCCAGAGGTGATCGGCTTTCGCACGCTAGTCTAGGGGTGCAAAACCGGTAAGCCGATAACAAAATGTTCCAAGATCCTTGGGAGTCGGCGAGGGACGACTAATCTGTCCTGTGTCCCCGAAGCATCTCTGAGGCCTGGAGTCGCTCTCTCCTTCCGGGCAACGGCCCCAAGCTCAGGCTTAGCTTTCAGCGGGCCACGCTTGCCCACCCGCTTTGTTTGCAAAACTCAGTTTGCAGAAGTGAAAATGAAGTCACTGTCTCACTAACCACAGTGAAGAGTATTTGCAACAGCTAACGGAGGGCTGCCGATCCGTCCCCCTCTGCACTCCTCTGGGCCTAGAGCCGGGGCAGGTGGAGCCTCTGGGCTGCGGCCTCCCCCCAGCATGTGGATGCCTTTCCGCGGGCCTCCTCCTTCAAACATTTCTCCAAAGAGAAAAAGGAACAGAGCTCTGCTGGTAAAAGAATGGTTTAATCATGAAGGAACAGAGCAGAGCTCTGTGAGACTTATTACATTTCTATGGTCTGAGTCAAGGCGCTGCTGGGCTCTGTATGGGCTGTTCTGTGGCTTGCATTGAAATGCTTTCTAACCTTTTACTCTCCCACGTAGTTAGGAGTTTGCCTGTGAACTGTTGACAGAATAAATGATAAAGACCTCAAGTGTGTACAAGGGATAATAGTCCTCTGAATTTTTGATGAGGCAAGGATCAGCCGGGCATCTCTGTAGAAAGTGACTGTTGGGTTCTGCGCTTGGGTTCTGGGCTGGGGCCCTGGACTGGGTTCATGGGCTTTGGGTTGCCCTGGGCTGGGGATTGCTCCGGGCTTGCCCTGAGGTTCACCACGGGACGTGGAGGGGCGGTGGGCAGGACGGACTCCCAGGACCAAATCTTCCAAAAAGGAAGCACGGCAGTGGAGGATTGGGAGTCCTCAGGAAGGGGAATGTCTTGGGAGGAGCCAGGTAGAGGAGCAGGCCTAGGCCTGAATGTGGACAGCCAGGCACAGGAAAGGGATGAGAGAATGGGTAGGAAAGAAAAAGGAGGGAGAGAACAGGCAAAGGGAGGACAGCAGATGAACCAGACTGTAGCTCTGTTTTTGTTTTTTTTAAAATGGCATTTGTTAAGTGCTTACTACGTGCCAGGCCCTGTACTGAACACTGGGATAGATGCAAGCTAATCTGGTTGGGCACAGACAATGTCCCACGTGGGGCTTACAGTCTTAATCCCCATTTTGCAGATGAGGTAACTGAGGCACAGAAAAGTTAAGTGATTTCCTCAGGGTCACACAGCAGGAAAGAGGCAGACCCTGGATTGAAACCCAGGTCCTTCCGACTCCCAGGCCTGAGATCTTCCCTCTAGGCCACACTGGGTTCTTGGGTTCTGTTCGTTGTGGACAGGGATCGTGCCTATCAACTCTGTTATATTGTACCCTCCCAGGAGCTTAGTACAGCGCTCTGCGCACAGTAAATGCTCAGTAAATATGATTGAAAAAGGGACACAGGGAAAAGCCAAAGGATGGGGAAGGAAAAGGATAGGAGATTAGAAGGCTGTAGAGATGGACGATAGACCATGAGGTCAGAGAAGCAGGAACATGAAGCAGCAGAGGAAAAGGAAAATAAGGGGAAATGAGGGGCGTTAGCTGATAAAGGGGGTAGAGCGAGAGCTGAGGAATGCGGAAAGCGACTGAGGTGGTTGTTGGGCGAGAAGAAGCGGGTCGGGGCCAACAGAGGAAGCAGTGGTCACTGGATAGAGGAAGGGAGGGCTGGCAAGAAAGACCGGAAGAAAAAAAAGGTACATGCGCAAAGAGAGCTAGAAGCTCCTTGTGGGCAAGAACTCTGTCTGCTAATTCGATTGAATTCTCCCAAGTGCTTTGTACTATGCTCAGCACACAGTAAGTGCTCAATACATTCCATTGATTGAGGGAGGGGAGTAACTCAGGAAAAGGATGGTTTTTCCTGCCATTATTCATTCATTCATTCAAATGTATTTATTGAGCACTTGTTGTGTGCACAGCACTGTACTAAGCGCTTGGGAAGTACAAATCGGCAACATATAAAGACGGTCTGTACCCAACAACAGGCTCACAGTCTAGATGGGTGCAACATTTCTCTTGTCCATTAGAATTCCATCGATGAAAAAGGAGAACTGGGTGGACCTGATAATAATAGTAATAATAGTGATGATGGTATTTGATAAACGCCTACCAAGTGCCAGGCCCTGTACTAAGTGCTGGGGTGTATACAAGCAGATCGAGTTGGACACAGTCCCTGTCCCATGTGAGGCTCACAATCTCAATCCCATTTTGCAGAGGAAGTGAAGCACAGAGAAGTGAAGTGACTTGCTCAAGGTCACACAGCAGACCTTATATACATTAATATTCTTTTCGATCCAGTTTATAGGTGTAATGGTAGGAATGTTATTTATTAAGGGCTTACTTTGTGTAGGACGCTGAGAAGATGCAGAGTTAAAAATGTTCAATTTTAAGATTCTCCCAGCGAACACTCTGCTAAATTCCGTGGCTTCATCGCAGCACCAGAGCTCAAGGGGACCTGGGAGGGGGTGGGCAACAGAGGTGGAGCAGGTGGTCTGGGGCAGGGGAGGTGTCCTTGTCCCTCCACAGAGGGTCAAACTCGGGCTTATCTCCTCCTGCGACATCATCACATTCCTCTGCTTATAATAATAGTGGCGTTTATTAAGCGCTTACTATGTGCAGAGCACTGTTCTAAGCGCTGGGGAGGTTACAAGGTGATCTGGTGGTCATTCATTCATTCATTCATTCATTCAGTCGTATTTATTGAATGTTTACTGTGTGCAGACACTGTACTAAGCACTTGGGAAGTACAAGTTGGCAACATACAGAGACGGTCCCTACCCAACAGTGGGCTCACAGTCTAGAAGGGGGAGACAGAGAACAAAACAAAACATATTAACAAAATAAAATAAATAGAATAAATATGTACAAATAAAATAAATAAATAAATAGAATAATAAATCCGTACAAACATATATACATATATACAGGTGCTGTGGGGAGGGGAAGGAGGTAAGGCGGAGTGGGGGAAGGGGGAGAGGAAGGAGGAGGCTCAGTCTGGGAAGGCCTCCAAGATGGTCCCACGGTGGGGGCTCACAGTCTTCATCCCCATTTTCCAGCTGAGGGAGCTGAGGCACAAAGAATAATAATAATAACAATAATGGTAATAATAACATTTAAGTGCTTACTATGTGCCATGCACTGTTCTCAGCACTGGGGGGATACAAGGTAATTAGCTTGTCCCACATGGGGCTCACAATCTTAATCCCCATTTTCCAGATGAGCAAACTGAGGCCCAGAGAAGTTCAGTGACTTGCCCAAAGTCACACAGCTGACAATTGGCGGAGCTGAGACTTGAACCCATGACCTCTGATTCCAAAGCCCGTGCTCTTTCCACTGAGCTACGCTGCTTCTCTGCTTGTCCACGGGTGTCTCCTCGTCCAGAATTTGTCTGGATTTCAGGAGTCCCGCTAGTGCTTGCGGAAGGGAACCGGCCCCTGGGTCTGGAGAGCCTGTAGTCTAGACTAGTTGGATTTTTAACTTTGTCAGAAGGGTTTGGAAAGCGACGCTCTGTTCACCCCAGCAACCTTGCGGGCGATCTGGCGAGTGACGTTGGGGCTCTGTGAGGAGCTGGAGGCTCTCCCGTTGTTGGGTAGGGACCGTCTCTACGTGTTGCCAACTTGTACTTCCCAAGCGCTTCGTCCAGTGCTCTGCACACAGTAAGAGCTCAATAAATACAATTGAGTGAGTGAATGAGGGGACACGGCCGCACTCAGGTGAGGGGACCCTTGACCCTCCACTCAGCTGGGACACTGGCTGAAGCCTTTTAGTGCCAGGGGCTGTTCTCCCTGTCATGAGGCACTGGGGCCAGCCAGGACGCTCCATCCCTCCCAGCCCCGCAATAATAATAATACTAATAATGATGATGGCATTTATTAAGTGCTTACTCTGTGCAAAGCACTGTTCTAAATGCTCTGGGGAAGTTACCAGGTGATCAGGTTGTCCCATGGGGGCTCACAGTCTTAATCCCCATTTTACAGATGAGGGAACTGAGGCACAGAGAAGTTAAGTGACTTGCCCAAAGTCACACAGCTGACAAGCGGTGGAGCCGGGGTTTGAACCCATGACCTCTGACTCCAAAGCCCGGGCTCTTTCCCCTGAGCCACGCTACTTCTCCGCTGCAAGCACTGCCCTGTTCCTCAAAATGAAAAGTTAGCTCCCCAAGTCAGAAGCAGCAATGTATTTGCTGGGAACAGTGTCCTCTTCCCGTATCTGACCAGTCATATGTCCCCCACCCTGGAAAAGAAGCCCTCGGAAACCCAAAATAGAGATACCCAAGCCTGGCCTAAGCTCAGCTTAGTTTTTCATCCCCTCAGCTGTGGTGGTAATAATAATAATAATAATAATGGCATTTATTAAGCACTTACTATGTGCAAAGCACTGTTCTAAGCGCACGGGAGGTTACAAGATGATCAGGTTGGCCCATGGGGGGGCTCACAGTCTTCATCCCCATTTTACAGATGAGGTAGCTGAGGCACAGAGAAGTTAAGTGACTTGCCCAAAGTCACACCAATGACAAGTGGCGGAGCCGGGATTTGAACCCATGACCTCTGACTCCAAAGCCCGGGCTCTTTCCACTGAGCCACTCTGCTTCTCAGGGGCTGCTGGTAGGGGATGAGGCCTGTGTCCAGGGCAGCCCTTTAGATCCCCCTGCCTCCTGATTTGGATGGGGGAGGGTGGGTAGAGTGTGGGCAGTGGAGGGGGTCTTGGGTCTCCACATGTCTGCTGTGTGACCTTGGGCAAGTCTCTGAACTTCTCTGAGCCTCAGTTACCTCTTCTGTAAAATGGGGATTAAGACTGTGAGCCCCCCGTGGGACAACCTGATCCCATTGTATCCCCCCCAGCGCTTAGAACAGTGCTTTGAACATAGTAAGCGCTTAACAAATGCCATCATTATTATTATTATTATTCCCCAGGACTGCAGAGAAGCAGTAGGGAGCCTCCAGTTGACTTCCAAAGTCCTGAGCTGAGGTGGTAACCTTCAGCTGAGAAACAGCGTGCCTACTTGAAGGGGCACGGGCCTGGCAATCAGAGGACCTGGGTTCTAATCCTGACTCTGCCACTTATCTGCTTTTTGGCCTTGGGCAAGTCACTTAACATCTCTTGTGTTTCAGTTACTTCATCTGTAAAATGGGGATTCAGACTGTTAGCGCCATGTGGATCATAGACTGTATCCAGCCTGATTAGCTTGTATCTACCCATTGCTTAGTAAGTGACTGGCTCATAGGACATGAGTAACATATCTTTTTTTAAAAAAAAAAAAAACAATAACAAACACTCTGGCTCTCACCACTCCTTTGGGTTGGAGTTGGGACATGAGGGAATTAATTTCCCATGGATTAGTTCCTTCATTGAATAGAATTTTGGATTCATGCACAGAGAGACAAATTGAATGGACTGTGGCCTCTGAAAAGCCCCGGACCAAATATTCCTGTAGGACCTTAAACCACTCGAGATCCAACGGGTCTCTGCTCTCAGAGCTCTTTGGGCAAACGCTGTAATGTTTGCGGATGAAGTAACGTCTCTTAGAAAAGATAAATAAGTTATTGTTTTTAAAATCAGGCTTAGAATGACCCGTATTTGAAAGAATGGGTCCTTGGCAGCTGTAGCTATTTCAGGGTAATGCTATAGCAGGAGGCAAAGAATAAGGAAAAGGATGAAATAAAGAATGGTTCTTTTTAAACGCCAGTGCACGATAAGAGTATTTCTCACGACAAAGGAATTTGATAGCTGTTGGCAGGACTTCTGGTATCCCTTCTCCTGAAGCTGTAGAAACCTTGCTGGATTAACGGGTTTCTTTCCTGTAGGTTAGCATGGTCAGCTGCCTGGTTTTCAACTGGTCTGGCTGGGATTTTGATTTTCAGTGCTCAGCCTTGACTTCTGCCACATGCAGCCAATAGTAACAGTAATAGTAATAATAATAATAGTGATTGTGGTATTTGTTATGCAGTGGGTCAGATGCCAGATAATCAGATCAGGCACAGCTCCTGCTTGGCCTGGGACTGGCAGCTGTTAGCGCAGGAACCTGGTAGGGGAATGCGGTGAATTTGGAGCCATTGTGGCAAGGTTGGGCTGCCCCAGAGAAACACTCTAGTCTAAAGCAGATTCTGCTAGACTTGCTTGGGTTTCCGTAGAAGGTATCTTTTGAGCATCATTGATTGATTGATAATATTGTTGACCTGATGCTAAATGTGTGATGTTGTGTGCACCTTGGCTTAGGGTTCTCTTCAGTGCCACTGCTGGCCACCTACGTAGCTTATTGATAGGAGAAAATTGGGCAGTGAAAAATTTGGGGAATGCCCTTCAAAGTGAAAAGGAGCAATTTTCCTGCCCCACTGGGCCTTCATGATAATCCTCCACAATTTACAGCTCTTCTTTCACTGCGAAATACTGTTTTTCCACAGAAGGATGGCTGAAGCTAGTTCAGTGCTTTTTTTTAGTGGTATTTGTTAAGCACTTACTAGGTGCTAGGCACTGTGCTAAGGCTAGGGTAGATGCAAGCTTATCATGTTGGACACAGTAGTCCCTGTTTTAGTCCCCATTTTGCAGACGAGGGTACTGAGGCACAGAGAAGTGAAGTCACCTGCCCAAGGTGACGTAGCAGACAAGTGGCGGAGCCAGGATTAGATTAGAACTCACCAGGCTCATGCTCTATCCATTAGACCATGCTACTTCTCAACCAAAGCACGAAATTAAAAAGAAGAAAAAAAACTTTTCTTCTTTTTAGCATCCAAGTGCTTTGGATCCCAGCTGGACTCATTGGAAAAGCGGTAGTTTTTCATGGCCTGTAGTACTTTCTCTCATTTCCTATACAGGAAGAGTAGTGTTTGACCGTTCAGAATTTGGAGTGGCCCCAAAGCCTGGACCAGCTGAAGCGTTGGGTGGAAACCACTTCCTCAGTTTGCTTGTGAACACCTTATCGTGGGACCGCATGCATTTCTATTTCTAGCAGGCTCCGAGATAAGAGCGTGCTCTCCCACTGCAGTGCTGAGAAGGGAGCCTGGACCTGGAATTCCAGCCATGAATTTTGTTACAGCGTAGAGACCCAGAGGGAAGTGTGGCCTAGGGGAAAGAGCCGGAGCCTGGGAGTTGGTGGATCTGGGGTCTAATTTCGGCCCTGCCGCTTGTCTGCCGTGTGACCGTGGGCAAGTCACTTCACTTTGGGGTGCTTCAGTTTCTTCATCTGTAAAATAGGGATTCAATACCTGTTTTCCCTTCCCCTTAGACTGAGAGCCCCTTGTGGTTCAGGGAGAATGCCCAAGCTGATTATTCTGTATCTATTCAAGCACTTATCATGTAGAAAATGTGTGAAAAAATATCACAGTGATCACCCAGGATTATGAGATGTGGGATAAAACATAGGCCGTGTGTGGGCACCTCGAGGGAGGCAGCTTCTCTGAGTGAGATGAGAACCAAAGGGGGAGTTGGCATAGTTAAAGTGAAACCAGCCCAGAGGAGGAAGTCCAGGCTGAAAGGTGAAGCAGAAGAAAGTGCAGAATTGATTGAAGGAGGCCAAAGTGGCTGGAGGCTCAGTCCTTTCTCGGGCCCCTGAGTACCTCCTTCAAAGCCTCTCCCAGGGAAGCCCACTGCACGTGAAGGCCGGGGGGCATTGGGAGCTCCTGGCAGATAGGGATGCGGGGAGCAGCCTGACTGGGCAGGGAGAGGAAGTAGGAACCCCAAGAAGGAGGGGGAGAGGAGGAGGAGGAAGTGAAAGCAGAGATGGAGGTGGAGACTAAATTGGGCATGGACCTCAGAAGGAGCTTACAGTTTGAAGACAAATAACGGAGCGGCAACGAGAAGCAAGAAGGCGTGGAAGGGAGGCAGTGGGGTCTATCTGGGAAGGGACCTGGGTTCTACTTCCAGTTCTGCCTTTGGGCCTGCTGTGTGACCATGAGCAAGTCGACTAACCTATCTGGGCCTCAGTTGGCTCATCTGCAAAATGAGGATAAAAGCAGTCACCCGTCCCTAGCTCCCAGGAGGTTGGATGGGCAGAATGAAACATTTGTAAGAAAGCACTATGGAAAAATGAAAATGCCAAGTCATCAGCACGGAGCAAAGCACCCAAGCCGGTTCCCCGTGACGTCACTTCCAGCCTCCTCACCATTTTCCCATTAACCCATTCTCACACTGCCCCTCACTTTCTGCCCCATGGGGACTCGGGTTTTGCCTTGGGAGCGAGCCTGATGGAGCAGAAGTGGTAGAGAAGCAGCGTGGCTCAGTGGAAAGAGCACGGGCTTTGGAGTCAGAGGTCATGGGTTCAAAACTCGGCTCCACCACATGTCTGTTGTGTGACCTTGGGCAAGTCACTTAACTTCTCTGAGCCTCAGTTACCTCATCTGTAAAATGGGATTAAGACTGGGAGCCCCCCGTGGTACAACTTAATCACCTTGTATCCTTCCCAGCACTTAGAAAGGTGCTTTGCACATAGTAAGCACTTAACAAATGCCATCATTATCATTATTATTATTAGTAGTAGTAGGCACCCTATCCCATTCTCATTGTCGCAAATTCTCATTTTATACCCTTTCTGGCTTTAATAATAATATTAATAGTGGTATTTTGATGGCGGTAGTTGTATTTCACCTGTATACCTGTTTTGTTTCACTGTCTGTCTCCCCCTTTTTGACTGTGAGCCTGTTGTTGGGTAGGGACCATCTCTATATGTTGCCAATTTGTACTTCCCAAGCGCTTAGTACAGTGCCTTGTACACAGTAAGCGCTCAATAAATACGATTGAATGAATGAATGAATGAAATGGACGTAGTGGGTGATGAAGCCTCAGGAGAGTGAAGTGGAGATGTTAAGCGCTGGTCATTTTTCTGGCTGATCTATCACCTCTTTTGTTTTTATGAAGCAGTAAAATAAGGGGCTCACCTAGCATATAGAGCCTGAGCTTATAGGATTAATTGCTAATTTAGTGGTGTTTTACAGGGCCCGTGATCGGAATTGCCAACAATATCTCTGCTGCTGAAAAAGAGAAAGGCCCAGAATCTAAGCTGTAAAATAGCACTGGGATATTGGGGTTTGACCGCAGGGTTTGAAGCGCTTAGTACAGTGCTTGCACATAGTGAGTGCTCAATAAATACAATTGAATGAATGAAGGATGTGTAGAATACTGCCCCTTCTACTGGAAGGGTGTTTCCCCAGCTTGTTCCAGCAAGTTGACTGGTTTATACCAAGGTGCCTATCGTACCATCCTGAGTCCTCAGAATGGGACTCCTGGAGAATGGTGACATACTATGTACTGAGCACTTGGGAGAGAGCAATTTAGTAGTGGCCTGGTGGATAGAGCATGGGCTTGGGAGTTAGAAGGACCTGGGTTTTAATCCCGGCTCTGCCACTTGTCTGCTGTGTGACCTTGGGTGAGTCACTTCTCTTCTCTATGCCTCATTTATCTCATCTGTATAATGGGGATTAAGACTGAGAGCTCCATGTGGACTGGGACTGTGGTCAGCCTGATTAGCTTGTATCTACCCCAGTGCTTAGTACAGTGCCTGGCACCTAGTAAGTGCTTAACAAATACCAAACGAATACCACTGAGTAGGTGACACAATCTCTGCTCACGAGGTGCTCACAGACCAGAGGGATACCTGCTCTCTGTGTCCCTGAGGACTTGGCCACTGGGCATGTGGAAAGAGCACCTCTCTGGCAACAAGAAGATCTGAGTTCTGGTTTTATTTCTGCCTGGGGCTGGCTAACACGAGCCAAGACCATGCAAGCACTTCACGCTGTGCTGTACCTCTGTCCACCTTGACCAGGCGGGACTTGGACTGGTGAGGACGAGAGAATGTGAGTGTCTGGGCCCAAGCCTCTAACTCTATAATCAGTTCCTCGGGTCGAGGGCTCACGCGTCATCCCCTTCGGCTGATGTCACATTAAGAATCCAAATCAGCTCATCACCTGTAACAGGGAAATGCATCTTCCTCTCAAGGTTTTCATTTGCAGGATCTGAGGAGAGCGGGGTTGGAGGCGAGGGAATCTGATGAGGAGATTCATTATTTGATCGATTGATTCATTTGTCACGGTATTATCGAGCAACCCCTTTGTGCAGAGCTCTGTCCTAGGCCCTTGGGAGGGGACAAGAGAAAATGAAAAGCAAGGCAGGGTCCCTGCCCTTAAGGAACTTATTCTTTAATTAATGGAGGAAACAGGCCATCATAGGTTGAGTACATATATTGTGGAAACATATATAAAAGCATAGAAAAAATTAATAAGACAAATGAAAATTGAATACATGTAATGAATATTTGGCCTAGCAGAGAGAGCATAGATCTGGGAATCAGTTCTGACTTCTAATCCTGGGTCTCCCATCTATCTGCGTGTGAAAAGTCACTTCACATCAGTTTCTCAGTACCGCATTTTCTTCATCTAAAAATGAAACGCTTAGTATGGTGATTTGCACACAGCGCTCAATGAATATGATTACTAGCTCTCTTCCTCCCTTCGAAGCCATACTGAGAGCTCACCTCCTCCAGGAGGCCTACCCAGACTGAGCCCCCTTTTTCCTCTCCTCCTTCCCACCTCTGCCCTACCTCCTTCCCCTCCCCACAGCACTTGTATATCAATCAATCAATCAATCAATCAATCGTATTTATTGAGCGCTTACTATGTGCAGAGCACTGTACTAAGCGCTTGGGAAGTACAAATTGGCATCACATAGAGACAGTCCCTACCCAACAGTGGGCTCACAGTCTAAAAGGGGGAGACAGAGAACAGAACCAAACATACCAACAAAATAAAATAAGTAGGATAGAAATGTACAGGTAAAATAAATAAATAAATAGAGTAACAAATATGTACAACCATATTTACATATATACAGGTGCTGTGGGGAAGGGAAGGAGGTAAGACGGGGGGATGGAGAGGGGGATGAGGGGGAGAGGAAAGAAGGGGCTCAGTCTGGGAAGGCCTCCTGGAGGAGGTGAGCTCTCAGCAGGGCCTTGAAGGGAGGAAGAGAGCTAGCTTGGCGGATGGGCAGAGGGAGGGCATTCCAGGCCCGGGGGATGACGTGGGCCAGGGGTCGACGGTGGGACAGGCGAGAGCGAGGTACAGTGAGGAGATTAGCGGTGGAGGAGCGGAGGGTGCGGGCTGGGCAGTAGAAGGAGAGAAGGGAGGTGAGGTAGGAGGGGGCGAGGTGATGGACAGCCTTGAAGCCCAGGGTGAGGAGTTTCTGCCTGATGCGCAGATTGATCGGTAGCCATTGGAGGTTTTTGAGGAGGGGAGTAATATGTCCAGAGCGTTTCTGGACAAAGATAATCCGGGCAGCAGCATGAAGTATGGATTGAAGTGGAGAGAGACACGAGGATGGGAGATCAGAGAGAAGGCTAGTGCAGTAGTCCAGACGGGATAGGATGAGAGCTTGAATGAGCAGGGTAGCGGTTTGGATGGAGAGGAAAGGGCGGATCTTGGCAATGTTGCGGAGCTGAGACCGGCAGGTTTTGGTGACGGCTTGGATGTGAGGGGTGAATGAGAGAGCGGAGTCGAGGATGACACCAAGGTTGCGGGCTTGTGAGACGGGAAGGATGGTAGTGCCGTCAACAGAGATGGGAAAGTCAGGGAGAGGACAAGGTTTGGGAGGGAAGACAAGGAGCTCAGTCTTCGACATGTTGAGCTTTAGGTGGCGGGCGGACATCCAGATGGAGATGTCCTGAAGGCAGGAGGAGATGCGAGCCTGGAGGGAGGGGGAGAGAGCAGGGGCAGAGATGTAGATCTGGGTGTCATCAGCGTACAGATTTATAACTCTATTTACTTGTACATATTTACTATTCTATTTTGTTAATGACGTGCTTATAGCTATAATTGTATTTGTTCTGATTATTTTGACACCTGTCTACATGTTTTGTTGTTTGTCTTCCTCTTCTATACTGTGAGCCTGTTGTTGGGTAGGGACCGTCTCTATATGTTGCCAAGTTGTACTTCCCAAGTGCTTAGTACAGTGCTGTGCACACAGTAAGCGCTCAATAAATACAATTGAATGAATGAATGAATGAAGGATGTGTGGAATACTGCCGCTATTGCTGAAAGGGTTATTCCCCAGCTTTAAATACGTGGGACAGGAACTGTGTCTGACCTGATTATCATATTTACCCCAGCACTTAGTATAGTGCTTGGCACATAGTAAGTGCTTATCAAATACCCAGATAATTGTGTGTATGTACACTACTACTAAGGGCAGCTGATAGGTTGAGCTGATTAGAAAGGAGAAGATTAATGAGGGAATGTGTCTAGTGCTTGGCACATAGTAAGTGCTTATCAAATGCCCAGATAATTATGTGTATGTACACTACTATTAAGGGCAGCTGATAGGTTGAGCCGATTAGAAAGGAGAAGATTAATTAGGGAATGTGTCTAGTGCTTGGCACAGAGTAAGTGCTTATCAAATACCCAGATAATTATGTGTATGTACACTACTACTAAGGGCAGCTGATAGGTTGAGCTGATTAGAAAGGAGAAGATTAATTAGGGAATGTGTCTTGGAGAAGGTGGCTTTATAGGAGGCTTTGAAAATGAGGAAGGATGTGGTGTATCAGACTTGACAGTGGAAGGAGTTTCATCCTGAGGAAAAAGTGTGAGCAGTGGGGTTGGAGTTGAGAAAGGCCAGTGCTAAAAGGATAGTTTAGGAGGAGCAAAGAGCATGAGCAGGGGTTAAACAAGGGAAGCGAGTGGAAAGATAAGACATGGAAAGCTTTGAAACTAACGGCCAGGAGTTTCTGCGTGATCCCAAGAGAGATGGAGAGCCAGAATATGTTTGGGAGCAGTGGAGTGTTGGTTCTGAATGGCAAGTTGATCTGCTGAGGGTAGGAGGGGAGGGGCTGGAGGCTGGGAAACCATTAAAAGGGTTGATGCAGGGCTCCCACCAAGAGGTGATGAGAGCTTGAACCCTGGGTGGAGAGGAAGGGGTGGATCTGGGAAATATTTGTGGAGGTCGCATCGATCCGGGCAAGTGATGACCTGCCCCACACTGGCCGAAGAGGTGGAGAGGATCGGGACGTTCATTCGAGATACAGAGCTGTTTGGATTGGTCAGCCCTTGTCCATTTGGGATGAACAAAAAGGGAAGGCAACCTGGCCTAGTGGAAAGAACATGGGACTGGGAGACCTGGCTCGACCAATTGCCTGCTGTGGGACCTTGGGCAAGTCTCTTAACTTCCTCTTTACCTCAGTTTCTTCCTCTCTAAAATGAGGTTTAAATACCCTCAATTAAAGATGTGAGGCCTGTGTCCCAACTGATTATCTTGTATCTTGCCCAGAACTTAACATGGTACTTAGCACACAGTAAGCACTCAATGAGTAGTATTATTAGTTGATCAAATTAAATCACCGCAGGATGAACCATGTTTTTCCAGGTAAATGCAGTGCAAGACTCCTTTTATTCATCCCCACACCCGGCCCCATAGCCCTTACGTACATGTCTGCAATTTATTTATGTGCAGTAATGTCTGTCTCTCCCTTTAGACTGTAAGCTCATTGTGGGCAGGGAATGTGTGTGTTATATTGTACTCTCCCAAGCACTTAGTATAGTGCTCTGCACACAGTAAGTGCCCAATAAACATGATTGGCTATGAGGTTGCCCCTTGTTTTCTTGGAATGCCCTCCCTCCACACATCCGCCAAGCTAGCTCTCTTCCTCCCTTCAAGGCCCTACTGAGAGCTCACCTCCTCCAGGAGGCCTTCCCACACTGAGCCCCCTCCTTCCTCTCCCCCTCCTCCCCCTCCCCATCCCCCACCTTACCTCCTTCCCCTGCCCACAGCACCTGTATATATGTTTGTACATATTTATTACTCTATTTTATTTGTACATATTTATTCTGTTTATTTTATTTTGTTAATATGTTATGTTTTGTTCTCTGTCTCCCGCTTCTAGACTGTGAGCCCACTATTGGGTAGGGACCGTCTCTATATGTTGCCAACTTGTACTTCGCAAGCACTTAGTACAGTGCCCTGCACACAGTAAGTGCTCAATAAATACGATTGAATCAATGAATGAATGAATGAGTGTGCAGCACCTAGGAAGTATGTGCAATATTCTTACCCTCGTGTCCAACTTTTCTTGTAGTGGATCTGATTGAAATCAAGGAAATCCGTCCAGGGAAGAACGCAAAGGACTTCGAGCGTGGGAAAGCCACCCGCCAGAAGGATGACTGCTGCTTCACTATATTCTATGGAACCCAGTTTGTTCTCAACACACTAAGTTTAGCAGGTACCCCTGTTTTTCTCCCTCCCTATTCTAGAGCATTGTGCTCACAACCGCGTGGTGTGATCTATCGTGGTTTTACCCCAGTGAACTGATGGAGGTGAATGAAGAAATGGCGGGACTCAGTGGATACAGTACAACCCTGGGAGTCAGAAGGACCTGGAGTCTAATCCTGGCTCTGCCACTTGCCTCCTGTGTGACCTTGGGCAAGTCATTTATCTTCTCTGGGCCTCAGTTACCTCATCTGTAGAATGGGGATTAAAACTGTGAGCCCCATGTGGGATAGGGACTTCATCCAACCCAGTTTGCTTGTATCCGCCCCAGCATTTAGTAAAGTTCCTGGCACATAGTAAGCGCCTAACAAATACCACAATTATTATTATCATTCTTTATGCCCATGTCTCTCCCATCCTAAAAAAACCCTCTCTTGACCCCACCTCACCTTCTAGTTATCGTCCCATATCCCTCCTACCATTCCTTTCCAAACTCCTTGAACGAGTTGTCTACACGCGCTGCCTAGAATTCCTCAACAACAACTCTCTCCTCGACCCCCTCCAGTCTGGCTTCCGTCCCCTTCATTCCACGGAAACTGCGCTCTCAAAGGTCACCAATGACCTCCTGCTTGCCAAATCCAACGGCTCATACTCTGTCCTAATCCTCCTCGACCTCTCAGCTGCCTTTGACACTGTGGACCACCCCCTTCTCCTCAACACGTTATCTGACCTTGGCTTCACAGACTCCGTCCTCTCCTGGTTCTCCTCTTATCTCTCCGGTCGTTCTTTCTCAGTCTCTTTTGCAGGCTCCTCCTCCCCCTCCCATCCTCTTACTGTGGGAGTTCCCCAAGGTTCAGTGCTTGGTCCCCTTCTGTTCTCAATCTACACTCACTCCCTTGGTGACCTCATTCGCTCCCACGGCTTCAACTATCACCTCTACGCTGATGACACCCAGATCTACATCTCTGCCCCTGCTCTCTCCCCCTCCCTCCAGGCTCGCATCTCCTCCTGCCTTCAGGACATCTCCATCTGGATGTCCGCCCGCCACCTAAAGCTCAACATGTCGAAGACTGAGCTCCTTGTCTTCCCTCCCAAACCTTGTCCTCTCCCTGACTTTCCCATCTCTGTTGACGGCACTACCATCCTTCCCGTCTCACAAGCCCGCAACCTTGGTGTCATCCTCGACTCCGCTCTCTCATTCACCCCTCACATCCAAGCCGTCACCAAAACCTGCCGGTCTCAGCTCCGCAACATTGCCAAGATCCGCCCTTTCCTCTCCATCCAAACCGCTACCCTGCTAATTCAAGCTCTCATCCTATCCCGTCTGGACTACTGCACTAGCCTTCTCTCTGATCTCCCATCCTCGTGTCTCTCTCCACTTCAATCCATACTTCATGCTGCTGCCCGGATTATCTTTGTCCAGAAACGCTCTGGACATATCACTCCCCTCCTCAAAAACCTCCAATGGCTACCGATCAATCTGCGCATCAGGCAGAAACTCCTCACCCTGGGCTTCAAGGCTCTCCATCACCTCGCCCCCTCCTACCTCACCTCCCTTCTCTCCTTCTACTGCCCAGCCCGCACCCTCCGCTCCTCCACCACTAATCTCCTCACTGTACCTCGCTCTCGCCTGTCCCGCCATCGACCCCCGGCCCACGTCATCCCCCGGGCCTGGAATGCCCTCCCTCTGCCCATCCGCCAAGCTAGCTCTCTTCCTCCCTTCAAGGCCCTGCTGAGAGCTCACCTCCTCCAGGAGGCCTTCCCAGATTGAGCCCCTTCTTTCCTCTCCCCCTCGTCCCCCTCTCCATCCCCCCGCCTTACCGCCTTCCCCTCCCCACAGCACCTGTATATATGTATATATGGTTGTACATATTTATTACTCTGTTTATTTATTTATTTATTTATTTTACTTGTACATTTCTATCCTACTTATTTTATTTTGTTGGTATGTTTGGTTCTGTTCTCTGTCTCCCCCTTTTAGACTGTGAGCCCACTATCGGGTAGGGACTGTCTCTATGTGATGCCAATTTGTACTTCCCAAGCGCTTAGTACAGTGCTCTGCACATAGTAAGCGCTCAATAAATACGATTGATTGATTGATTGATCTGTAAAATGGGGGTGAAAAACTCTGAACCCCACGTGGGACAAGGACTGTATCTAACCTTATTAGTTTGTATCAACCTCAGCACTTAGTACAGTGCCTGGCACATAGTAAGTGCTTAAGAAATACCATTTAAAAAAAGAAAGGAAATGAGGTCATCAGTACCACGATTCCTTGCTTTGCTGTAGGAACTGCTGACCTTCCTGGCTGGCATTTGGAAGAGCTTAACAATCCTCCAGACATGATCATGCAGGGCATAATTATGACCAAGCAGTGGAGGCCCCCAGCCTTGGAAACATGTCTCTTAGCTCAAAACCTCATAATCCAACAGACACTCACAGTCTAAGAATAAGGTGAGGCAGGGAAAGGGGTGGGTGAGAGAAACAAAAGGAAAGCTGAAATATGAGGGAGAAGATCAAAGAACACAAGGAGAGTGTTAAATGCAATAAGAGCGATAGGATACTGTGGCTAGAGGAACAAATTTTCAGGCTCTTCACAATTGAGGAGTCTGAAATTGACAGCAGTCTTATTTGCAGCCACAGTTTTTCAACATTTTAAAGACAGCAGTCTCATTTGCAGCCACAGTTTTGCAACATTTTAAAGGCTGAGAGGGCTTCACAGTGCTACTCTTGCTGCTGAATCAATCAATCAATCATATTTATTGAGCGCTTACTGTGTGCAGAGCACTGTACTAAGCACTTGGGAAGTACAAGTTGGCAACATATAGAGACAGTCCCTACCCAACAGTGGGCTCACAGTCTAAAAGGGGGAGACAGAGAACAGAACCAAACATACTAACAAAATAAAATAAATAGAATAGATATGTACAGGTAAAATAAATAAATAAATAGAGTAATAAATATGTACAAACATATATACATATATACAGCTGAAGTTTCCTCATCCCTCCTGGTCTGAGGCACAGGCAGCTGGGGGTAGCATTGTTCCGGGGGCTGGGCAGCCTTCTTCTCTCCCAGGCCACAGGCTTCTGAGCCAGTGGGAAAGGGACTAGTTCTTCCGTTTGATATTTTGCCTTCTATCTCATGTGGCTGAGCCTTCCCATTCTTGAAAACACAGGGGGTGCTCATCTTAAGCAGTTGGGTTTGAGAAATATTTAGGATTCTTTTTTTTTAATGGTATTAAGCACTTCATCATCATCATCAATCGTATTTATTGAGGGCTTACTGTGTGCAGAGCACTGTACTAAGCGCTTGGGAAATACAAGTTGGCAACATATAGAGACAGTCCCTACCCAGCAGTGGGCTCACAGTCTAAAAGAATAATAGTGATGATGGTATTTATTAAGCGCTTACTATGTGCCAAGCACTGTTCTAAGCGCTGGGGTAGATACAAAGTAATCAAGTTGTCCCACGTGGGGCTCATAGACCTTATACCCATTTGACAGAAGAGGTAACTGAGGCTCAGAGAAGTGAAGTGACTGGCCCCAAGTCCCACAACTGACAGTTGGCGGAGCCGGGATTTGAACCCATGACCTCTGACTCCAAAGCCCGGGCTCTTTCCACTGAGCCCCGCTGCAGGGACGCTGCACTTACTATGTGCCAGGCACTGGGGTAGATAATAATAATGATAATGATGGCATTTGTTAAGCGCTTACTATGTGCAAAGCACTGTTCTAAGCAGTGGGGAGGTTACAAGGTGATCAGGTTGTCCCACAGGGGACTCACAATCTTAATCCCCATTTTACAGATGAGGGAACTGAGGCCCAGTGAAGTGACTTGCCCAAAGTCACACAGCTGACAGTTGGCGGAGCTGGGGTTTGAACCCATGACCTCTGACTCCAAAGCCTGTGCTCTTTCCATTGAGCCACTCAGCTTCTCCAAGCTAATCAAGTTGGACACAGTCCCTGTCACACGCAGTGCTCATTGTCTTAATCCCCCTTTTACAGATGAGGTAACTGAGGCCCAGAGAAGTGAAGTGACTTGCCCAAGAGCACACAGCAGACAAGTAGCAGAGTTGGGATTAGAACGCAGGTCCTCTGAATCACAGGCCCATGCTCTTTCTACTAGGCCATGCTCCTTCTCTCATGAATAGGTTGAGGACCCAGGCTCTGAATGTTGACTCGTAATCATTTTAATTAAATTGGCTCAGCTTGGCCTTCTTCCTGTTGGTTCAAGGCGGGCCGCTTAGGTTCAGGGGGGAAGCAGGGCACTCCAAGGGCCAAGCCGATCCAACCCACAGCAGGGCCCGATGCAAACCTGGAACAGCTGGCTGGAATTGTCCTCAACCTGGCACGCTGGCTGGGGCCAATCCAGATTCAAGGAGTTGGCATCCTTCACAAGAGGGAAAGGAAGGCATTCCAAGTGGAAATCACTGGAGCAGAATAAGGGAGCCCCTGAGAGTCAGTTTTCATTGCTGGGTCTTTTTTTAATTTTTTGTTTTACTTTATGGTATTTAAGTGCTTACTGTGTGCCAGGCACTGTATTAAGCATTGGGGTAGATACAGGCTTATCATTCATTCATTCATTCAATCGTATTTATTGAGCGCTTACTGTGTGCAGAGCACTGTACTAAGCACTTGGGAAGTACAAGTTGGCAACTTATGGAAACGGTCCCTACCCAACAGCGGGCTCACAGTCTAGAAGGGGGAGACAGACAACAAAACAAAACATATTAACAAAATAAAATAAATAGAATAGTAAATATGTACAAGTAAAATAAATAGAGTAATAAATATGTACAAACATATATACAGGTGCTGTGGGGAGGGGAAGGAGGTAAGGCGGGGGGATGGGGAGGGGGAGGAGGAGGATGGGGCTTACAGTTTTATTCTCCATTTTGCAGATGAAGGAACTGAGGTACGGGGAAGTGAAGTGACTTCCCATGGTCATATAGCAGATAAGTGGTGGAGCCAGGATTAATGATAATAATAATAATAATGATAGCATTTATTAAGCACTTACTATGTGCCAAGCACTGTTCTAAGCACTGGGGAGGTTACAAGGTGATCAGGTTGTCCCCCGGGGTGGCTCACAGTCTTCATCCCCATTTTACAGATGAGGTAACTGAGGCCCAGAGAAGTGAAGTGACTTGCCCAGAGTCACACAGCTGTCAAGTGGCGGAGCTGGGATTTGAACCTGCGACCTCTGACTCCAAAGTCCGGGCTCTTTCCACTGAGCCACGCTGCTTCCACAGATTAGAACCCAGGTCCTCCTGACTTTCCAGGCCTGTGCTCTATCTACTAGACCATGCGGCTTCTCTTGAATCAGGTTGACCAGTCCCCAAACCAGAGGGGACTCTTTCTAGACTGTAAACTCCTCGTGGGCAGGGAATGTGTTTACCAACTTCATGGTGTACTTTCCCAAGTGCTTAGTACAGTGCTCTGCACAAAGTAAGTGCTCAAAAAGTACCATTTTTGATTGATTGATTATCCTGGGGCCTCTCCCTTCCAGAAGGGGTGTCAGCAGCTTAGAGAATGCCTGTTGAGGTGATGACGGACAGGGAAAGAGATGACGGGTGATAGCTGAAGAGGTAATGTGCTCCACCAATGCATCAAGACGCACCTGGGATACTGATGGTCCTTTGAAATCGAGGGAGGGTCTGTGCCACTACCTGGCCGGCCAGCATAAACTTGTACTTCCCAAGCGCTTAGTACAGTGCTCTGCACACAGTAATTGCTCAATAAATACGATTGAATGGATGAATGAATTAGAGACTCAGAGCCTCCCAAGGGGCATTGCTAGCTGTGACTGATTCTGACCCGGGAATTGATCATGACAGCATTGCTTTGGCTCCTCTTTTCAGCTGATTCCAAAGAGGATGCATTGAAGTGGCTCTGTGGCTTGAAGATCTTAACCAAGGAAGTCAAGAATGCAGCGACGCCGGCGATTACCGAGAGGTACCATTTGAGTTTTCTTTCCCTCTCTGCCCATTTTTTCAAGGTGGGGTCTGGAAAGCTGGGGAGAGGAGAGAACTACTGGCAGCTTGACAGGTGCTGAGAAATGGAGAATAAATAATAATTACGGGATTTATTAAGTGCTTACCAAGTGTCAAGCACTCTTCTAAGCACCGGCGTAGCTACAATTAATCATACAGGGCACAGTCCCTGTCCCACGTTGGGCTGACATTCTAAGAGGGAGGGAGAACAGGTACTAAATCCCCATTTTACAGACTGGGAAATTGAAGGCCAGAGAAGTTAAGCGACTTGTCAGAGGTCCCACAGCAAGTATGTGGCAGAGCTGGGATTAGAACTCAGGTCCTCTGACTTTGCACAAGACCACGCTGTAAATATGCAAAAATCGAGAACTCTGAAGTAGGCCACTGACAGAGGCAGTAGCTACTCTGAAGCAAATCTATTCATTTTAAACCCAGGCATTTTGCTCAAGAAGAAGCTGCATTTGAACAAGATAATGGCTCTCCTGTTGTAACTCGGGGCTGACGCTAAATTCAGCTGATGATTTACAATTGAGTCAGCACCATTCATTTAAAAAGTGTTAGAGGAGGAAATGGAGGCTGGATCTACTGAAATGAGTGAATCCAAGGTATAATGACAATATCAGTAGGAATAACTGTGGTATTTGTCAAGCTCTTGCTATGTGCCAAGTACTTTACTAAGTGCTGTGATAGACAATCCATCAGTTGTATTTATTGAGTAATCACTGTGGGCAGAACACTGTACTAAGCGCTTGGGAGCAGACACATGCCCTGCCCATAACGAGCTTACAGTCTAGAGAGGGAGGTAGACATTACTATGAAATGGATACAGGTAAATCAGGTTGGATCCAGTGCCAAGTGATCTCTTCACCTCCACCTTAACTTTTAATAATAATAATAATAATAATAATGGCATTTGTTAAACACTTAATTTGTACACAGCACTGTTCTAAGTGCTGGTGAGGTTACAAGGTGATCAGCTTGTCCCAGGGGGGCCTCACACAGTCAATCCCCATTTTACAGATGAGGTAACTGAGGCACAGAGAAGTTAAGTGACTTCCCCAAAGTCACACAGTTGGCAATTGGCAGAGCCGGAATTTGAACCCATGACCACTGACTCCAAAGCCCGTGCTCTTTCCACTGAGCCATGCCGCTTCACAGCCGTGCTGCTTTAAGCTGTGAGCTCCCGAGGGACAGGGACAATGTTGAATTTCCACCAGTGAATTTTTTCCCAGTGCTTATTACACAGGAAGCTCTTAATAAATACAGTTACTCCATGGGACTCACAGCCTGAGGTGAGAGGACAGGGATTTAATCCCCAGTTTACAGATGAGGAAACTGAAGTCCAGAGAAGGAAAGTGACTTAGTTAAGGTCACACTAATACTGGGATTGGCCATTGGCAAAAAGGATGGGGACGCAAGCAGGGCTTGAAGGTGGCGGCTCGTGGCCACCAGCTCTCCCGTAGCCCTGGGATTCTGCACGGTTTCTGTCATCGCCCCTTGTGACCCTAGAGCCCCATCTTCCCTGCCCCTCGGTGGCAGGGGCAGGCGGGGGGATATGTTGGGAGTCGGGGGGCAGAAGTGGCCTTGTGAGAAGTCGTAAAGGGCGTTTGGATTTCAAGGGTTGGCTAATTCATTCATTCAGTCATATTTATTGAGCACTTACTGTGTGCAGAGCACTGTACTAAGCGCTTGGGAAGTAAAAGTTGGCGACATATAGAGATGGTCCCTACCCAACAACGGGCTCACAGTCTAGAAGGGGGAGAAAGACAGTAAAACAAAACAGGTAGACAGGTGAAATACCACTACCACCATCAAAAGGGGGGATGGTGGTAGTGGTAGAAGGGGGAGACAGAAAACAAAACAAAACATGTGGCCAGGTGTCAAGTCGTCAGAACAAATAGAATTAAAGCTAGATAGACATCATTAGCAAAATGAATAGAATAGTAAATATGTACAAGTAAAATAGAGTAATAAATCTGTACAAACAGGTGCTGTGGGGAGGGGAAGGAGGTAGGGCAGGGGGGATGGGGAGGAGGAGAGGGAAAAAGGGGCTCATTCATTAATTCATTTAATCGTATTTATTGAGTGCTTACTGTGTGCAGAGCACTGTACTAAGCGCTTGGGAAGTACAAGTTGGCAACATACAGAGACGGTACCTACCCAACAGTGGGCTCACAGTCAAGTCTGGGAAGGCCTCCTGGAGGAGGTGAGCTCTCAGTAGGGCTTTGAAGGGACTAATAATAGTAATAGTAATTGTATTTGTTAAGAGCTTACTCTGTGCCAAGCACTGTACTAGGCCCTAGGATAGGTACAAGATAATCAAGGGACTCAGTCTAAGCAGGAGGGAGAACAAGCATCGAATCCCCATTTTGTAGAAGAGGTGACTGAGGTACAGAAAAGTTAAGTGACTTGTTTAGGATCTCACAGCAAGTATTCATTCATTCATTCAATCTTATTTATTGAGTGCTTACTGTGTGCAGAGAATTGTACTAAGCACTTGGGAAGTTCAAGTTGGCAACATATAGAGACAGTCGCCACCCAACAGCGGGCTGTGGCTGAGCTGGGATTAGAACCCAAGTCCTCTGACTCCCAGCCCTGTGCTCCCTCCATTAGGCTACACTTCCCATATTGGGTTGATCGAGGGGTCACATGCGGCCCAGTTCAAGAACCGTTTGGCCTAGTTGGAAGAGCATGGCGTAGTGGATAGAGATTGGGCCCGGGAGTCTGCTGTGTGACTTTGGGCATATCACTTAACATCTCTTTGCCTCAGTTGCCTCATCTGTAAAATGAGACTGCAAACTCCATGTATGACATGGACTGCATCCCGCTTGATTAACTTGTATCTACCCCAGCGCTTAATACAGTGTGTGGCACAAAGTAAGTGCTAAATAAATGCCATTTTTAAAAAAAAGTGAGCAGTAGGATCTCGGACTCCAGCGGTAGATCCTGCTTCCAGTCCTTCTGCCCCGAAGTGACAAAGGACTTCAAAGCACTGGTGCTAATCATTCACTATGCTGGAACTGAAATTTTTTGTGGTTAAAAGGAAGTATTAATTTTTACCAGTCTTTCACTGGTAAAAGCAGCGTGAGAAGCACGTGGCTCAATGGAAAGAGCCCGGGCTTTGGAGTCAGAGGGCATGGATTCAAATCCTGGCTCCACCAATTGTCAGCTGTGTGACTTTGGGCAAATCACTTAACTTCTCTGTGCCTCAGTTACCTCATCTGTAAAATGGGGATTAAGACTGTGAGCCCCCCGTGGGACAACGATAATCTTGTAACCTCCCCAGTGCTTAGAACAGTGCTTTTCACATAGTAAGCATTTAATACATGCCATCATTATTGTAATTATTATTATTTCACATCTTTCTAAGTCCAACCCTAAGTCAGAGTAATTAGAAAAGAAAACTCCACTTGGAGACTGTAAATATGTCTGTTTTACACATTTATGTGACAAAGATTATCAGTGTGCTTTTACAGAAGCACTCAGTACAGTGCTGTGCACATCATTGTGCACATTCCTTCCAGCTCCCCACCCCCTTTAAGGGGCTGGTACATGACTTAATTTTGGCTCCATTGTCAATTTTTTGATTTTACCTAGTTTTTTTTTTATCGTACTTGTTAAGTTCTTTTTATGTGCCTGGCACTACACTAAATATTGGGGTAAACACAAGACAGTCACGTTGTATACAGTCCCTGTCCCACATGGGGCTCACAGTTGGTTTGACAACTCCTTTTTTTCCTCAGCTGAAATTGAGGACAGCTTAGCTCCCATTTGACTATTTTCATCAATATTATTTCTTAATTTTTCTAGCTGGCTAAGAAAGCAGATTTATTCTGTGGATCAAACCAGGAGAAATAGGTAAGGTTATTTCATATTTTATGTCCCGATTATTACATTGCCATTTTCTGGTTTCATTCTTCGTTTGACAAAGGACTATAACCTGCGCTTTATGGGGCATTTGCCATCCAACCCCAAGTAAATGAACCAAAGTTCTGAGGGGCGGTTAATTTTCTTAACCATCAAGTGAGTGATGTACCTTTTACAGAAGAAGAAAGTGATTTGTGATGATCAGTTTTCTGTTTGGAGCCTTTGGTTGTAAATTGAAAGTGTGCCAACTTTTCACACGGTTTGCCAATAGATAAATTGGAAATACTGCTCAAGTGTGGTTTAAAATCCCCATCTGGTGCCTGGAGGGCATCCCATAATGTTGAAGGATTAGAGCCCAGAGTGCGAAAGGGATTTTAGAGTTTGTGAGTTCTGAAATTTTGTTCTGGGGCGTTATTGTTTGTAAAAACCTCCCGAGAAGGGAAATTACTCACCCTCTCCATCAAGTCATGTTTGTTGTGCATGTTCACCTCATGGGGCAGGGCATGTGTGGGACATACAAAGTGAAACAGCCGTGATCTCTACCATCTCTTCATGTATGATTAGAGTGGAAACCCCCAGTATAGGCTGGCATGTAGAAAGATGTATAGAAAAAAATGTCCAAAACTGTGCAGTAGTGGGATTCTGGAGATATGACAACAAGATGTGAATAAATGAAGACTCAGACAGAGCATGATTTTGTTTGAGGTTCATGAGCCTTGTGTTGAGGAGTGGGTGAGTAAAGTATTGGAGAGGCAGGCGAGGAAGGTAATCACCTCCCACTCAGTGAAGGGGATGGGATAATGGTTGGGTTCCTCATAAAAACACCTTGGAATCATGGCGGATTTGTTTGAAATGTTGGCTGCAATTCAGTTTATGATCCACTAAGACCCCTAGTTCTTATTCAGTTGAATATCTGCCCAAATCTTCCTCATTCATTGATAGTGCATATAAGGGTTTTTTGTTCTTATTTATGTGTGTGTTTGTTTTGGTTGCTAAGTGCACCACTTTGTCCCTACTGTTCTTATTCTTGTTTTTGATGGCTCATTTCTCCAGTTAATCACTGCAACACTGAATTCCATCCCTGTCATGTGGAATATTTAGAGTCACATTCTGAAAGCTTCATGACTAGAATCTCAGTTGCCTTGCCCTGTCATTTACAAAGATATCTATTGTATTTACTGAGCACTTACTCTGGACAGAGCACTGTACTACTGCTTGGGAAAGTACAATACAACAGGGTTGGTAGACATGATCCCTGCCCACAAGGAGAATGGCCCCACAAGACCAGTGCCTGACAGCCGTCTCCCGATACTTTCCTCCAGATCAGTGCCAATCTGCTCGTAACCCCAGTTTTTAGGTGTAACTCCAAGCCAACTATGCACCCTGTCTTTCCAAGCCATACTTCCTCAGCAAGCTTGGGTGAATCAGTCAATCAGTTGTATTTATTAGGTGCTTTCAGTGTGTAGAGCACTGTGTTATGTGTTTGGGAGAGTACAGTATAATAGAGCAGGTGGACATATTCCCCGCCCACAAGAAGCAGAGGAGAAGACAGACATTAATATAAATAAATAAATTATGGATTTGTACATAAATGCTGTGGTGCTGAGGGTGGGGTGATTAAAGGGTGCAATTTCAAGTGCAAAGGAGATTCAGAAGGGAGAGGAGTAGAGGAATTGAGGGTTTAATCAGGAAAGGCCTTTGAAGAATATGTGATTTTAACAAGGCCTTGAAGGTGGGGAGAGTGATGGTCTTTCAGATACGAAGCTGGAGGAAGTCCCAGGCCAGAGGCAGAATGTGAGTGAAGGATCATCAATCAATCATACTTACTGAGTCGTTACTGTGTGCAGAGCACTGTATTAAACATTTGGGAGAGTACAGAATACAGAGTTGGTAGAGATGTTCCCTGCCCACAACAAGTTTACAGTCTAGAGGGGGAGGCTGATGTTAATCTGAATCAATCAATCAATCAATCAATCATATCTATTGAGCGCTTACTATGTGCAGAGCACTGTACTAAGCGCTTGGGAAGTACAAATTGGCAACATATAGAGACAGTCCCTACCCAACAGTGGGCTCACAGTCTAAAAGGGGGACACAGAGAACAAAACCAAACATACTAACAAAATAAAATAAATAGAATAGATATGTACAAGTAAAACAAATAAATAAATAAATAGAGTAATAAATATGTACAAACATATTTACATATATACAGGTGGTGTGGGGAAGGGAAGGAGGTAAGATGGGGGATGGAGAGGGGGACGAGGGTGAGAGGAAGGAAGGGGCTCAGTCTGGGAAGGCCTCTTGGAGGAGGTGAGCTCTCAGCAGGGCCTTGAAGGGAGGAAGAGAGCTAGCTTGGCGGATGGGCAAAGGGAGGGCATTCCAGGCCCGGGGGATGACGTGGGCCGGGGGTCGATGGCGGGACAGGCGAGAATGAGGTACGGTGAGGAGATTAGCGGCGGAGGAGCGGAGGGTGCGGGCTGGGCTGTAGAAGGAGAGAAGGGAGGTGAGGTAGGAGGGGGCGAGGTGATGGAGAGCCTTGAAGCCCAGGGTGAGGAGTTTCTGGCTAATAAATAAATAAATTAGGGATAAATACATAAGTGCTGAGGGAGGGGTGAGTAAAGGGTGCAAGGGCAACACAGAAGGGAGTGAGAGAAGAGGAAATGAGGGCTTGGTCAGGGAAGGCCTCACTGGGAGGTGTGCTTTTAATAAGGCTTTGAAAAAATGGGGAGAGTCATCTTCGGTTGAACATGAAGAGGGAGGGCGTTCCAGGCCAGAGGCAGGATGTGGGTCAGTGGCAAGATTGAGTTTGAGTCAGTAGGTTGACAGAGAAGCAAATCGTACAGGCTAGGGTGTAGTAGGGAATCGGGGACGTAAGATAGGAAGGGGCAAAGTGATTGAGTGCTCCAAAGCCTATGGTAAGAGATTTTTGTTTGTGAAAATGGGTGGGCAATTTCGGTAGGTTCTTGAGTGGGCAAACATGGACTGAATGATTTGGTAGAAAAATGATCCAGGCAGCAGAGTGTAGTATGGACTGGAGTGGCGGGACAGGAGGAAGGAAGGCAGCAGGGAGGCTGATGTAATAGTCAAGGTGGGATATGATAAGTGCTTGGATTAACAGAGTAACAGTTTGAATGGAGACGGAAGGGTGGATTTTATCCATGATGTAAAGGTTGAACCAGCCGGATTTGGTGGCAGATTGAATATGTGGGTTGAATGAGACAGAGGAGTCAATGATAATGCAGAGTTGCAGGCTTGTGAGACGGGAGGATTGTGGGGGCTGTCTGCAGTGATGGGAAAGTCATGAGAAGGATAAGGTTTGGGTGGAAAGATAAGGAGTTCTGTTTTGGACATGTTAATTGTGAGGTGCTGGCAGGATATCCAAGTAGAGGTGTCCTGAAGGCAGGAGGAAATGCAAAACTGCAGAGGAGGAGAGAGATCAGGGCTGGAGATGTAGATTTGGGAATCATCTGCATAAAGGTGGTAGTTGAAGTCATGGGAGCAAATGAATTCTCCAAGGGAGTGAGTACAGATAGAGAATAGAAGGGGAGACCGAATTGAGCCTTGAAGGGAACTTCCATAGAGAGTGGGAGGTGGAGTAGAAGCCTGCAAAAGAGACTGACAATGAGTGACCAGAGAGATAGGAGGAGAACCAGGAGAAGACAGTGTCACTGAATCCAAGGTTGGTTAATATTTCCAGAAGAAGGGAGTGATTGACAGTGTTGAAGGCAGCTGAGAGGTCAAGGAGGATTAGGATGGAGTAGAGGCCATTGGATTTGGCAAGAAGGAGATCACTGGTGACCTTTGAGAGGACAGTTTCTGCGGAGTGAAGGGGTTGGAAGCCAGATTGGAGGGGGTTAAGAAGAGGATTGGAGGAGAGGAAATGGAGACAGCGGGTGTAGACAATTGCTCAAGGAGTTTGGAGAGGAATAGTAGGAGGGAGATGGGGTGATAACTAGTGGGAGATGTCAGGAGTCAAGGGAGGGTTTTTTTTAGGATAGTGGAGACATGGGCATGTTTGAAGGCATTGGGGAAAAAGCCATTGGAGAGCGAACGATTGATGATAGCAGTCAGGGAGGGAAGAAGGAAGGGGACAAACACTTCGTTAAGGTGTGAAGTGATGGGATTTGAGGCATAGGTGCAGGTGGTGATTTTAAGAGGAGGCAGGAGGTCTCTTGAGATATTGCTGGGAAAGATGGGAGGGTTAAAGAGGAGGAACAGGAGTCTTTGGGGGAGCGTGCTTGATGGTTTCAATTTTCTCAATGAAGTACGTGACCAAGTCATTAGGGACAAGAGGTGGTGGGGGGCAAGGGGATAAGGGGCTTGAGGAGGAAGTTAAACATCTGAAAGAACTGCTAGAGACAGTGAGCATGGGAGTCAATAAGTATGGAGAAATAATGTTGGTGGGCAGAGGCGAGGATGAAGTTTTGGTGGACAAGCTCAGCCTGATATCTATATTTCTTCCAGCAGTGCTCTGCGACTTGTGCACAGGATTGAAGGGAGAGGACTGTGGAGGTGATCCAGGGCTCTGGGTTAGTGGTACAAGATTGGTGAAGGGATAGGGGAGCGAGTCGTTGAGTTCAGTGGAGAGGATGGTGATGAGGATGGCAGGAAGGTATTTTAGGTGTGGAGACTAAAATTGGCATGATGACTTGAGAAAAATGGATTGGAGTCAAGAGATCGGAAGTCTCTGTGGGGAACAGGATAGATTTTCAGGGAAAGGGGTGTGTTGGAGAGAAGTCAGAGTGAGTAGTTGTGGCTGGTTAGAGGGATTTCAGAGTCGGTGAGGGTAGAGATTGTACAGTGCCTAAACATGATAAAATTGAGTGTGTGTCGAAGTTGGTGAGTGGGTGAGGTGGGGAGGAGCAGATCAGTAGAATTGAGGAGGGATAGAAAGTTGGTAGCAAACGGGTTTTCAGAAACACCCGATCTCGAGGGTTTGGCTGCAAGATAGAGATAGATGAAATAGGTGAATTTCTCATGGATGGGATCCGAAGGCTTCCTAAGGTCTAAGTTAATGGCAAGTGTTTCTTCCCCTGTAACAGTTAAAATCTCCAGCTACGGGGCCTCATCCAGGGTTAGGGAGCACCCAGAGCAGAATCATCCAGCAACACAATATTGTTTCTCCTTCTACCCCAAAGCGATGGCCGCCCTTGAAGGCTGGGTGCCGGAGGCAGTGCTGAGACCAGTGCTGCATCTAATGTGAAATGGAAGAAAGCATCTTCTCGAAGCAAAAACCTGTCAAGGGTGTGTCTTTAGAATTAATAAGGGCCATCTCTCCCTCCGAGCCCCCTTGGGTGCATAAGGGAATAGTGAGTCTGGACACAAGCCAGGATGAATTCCTCCCCTCAGCAAAGAGAGAACCTATCCCTTCCATCCCTGATTCAAATCTATGGAAACCTCCCACCAGGATCCAGAAACCTTAGGGAGCAGCTTGGGGGAATGACATTCCTCCCCTCCACTAATCAGCATTGTCTCCGTTTTGTTTCATCCCTGTCTTAAGGGAGTTTTAATGTTAATTTGTGTGGGTCAGTTCAGAGGAAAGGTATCAATGCTATTTTTCTTCAACAAGTGAAAGAGGAGAAAGTCAGTTCTCCTCACTCAACCCCATGGTCAGGAAAAATGTCAGAATGTTCCTTCCGATGTTGTGTGGCATTCCCGTGAACATTCACACTCTGGGGAAGAATGCTCCCAAAATTCTTCTCATTGTTCTGGATAGAATAGAAGCAAAAACATGCATTTTGGCAAACTGATTCTACACCAACTGTGCAAAAGTGGATGTTGTTATTTCAGGAAGCAAACACTTTTCCAGCTATTCATGGCACCAGAGCCAGGCATTGTGTGAAAATCTGAAAGGCTCAGGGCTGGGACCCGAGTTGGACTCCCAAATCATGGGCTTAGAAAGACCTATCCATGCTGTGATGTGACTCACCCAAATTTCACGTGAGGGGAAAGCCCGGCTCCTTCCTTCTTTTACACCTGCTTCCAATAGGAGCCGGTTACTAACCAACAGGAAGGAGAGAAATGGCCAGAGGTCCCATTCCCAAGTCCCCTTCTGATGATATCAAGAAAGGGAGGGCAAATCTTCAAATTAACATTGTTTAAAAGTGGCAGAATCTTTAGGGAGGGGAGAGGGGATTGAGCGGGGAGTGTTTGTGTGTATGAAGACCTAGTGAGGAGAAATTTAGTCATGCCACTTAAGATGAATATTTCCAGATGATTGCCTTCCTGCAGCAAGCGAGTCCTTAAGGGGGTTTTGTTCTAACAGGAGAGCACACTGTGGCTTTTTGAGGAAGTAGTTTGAGCAGACTGGATGAAAGGGCGACTTTAGTTAAGATTGAGGTGCCATCTAAGTGCTAGTTTCTCCATTCTGGGGTTGCCTGGAGTTTTTACAAAGGCTCTCAGTTTGGTCACCCAGTTGCTTGAAGAACTCCCCTTTCCCCTGCTCATCTACCAGGAGGTTCTGGGTATCTGGGATGGTCAACCTGGCTCCACATGATCACTGCCCCTGTGTAACCATTTCGTTAGTTGAATCCAAAATTCAGAGATGACCTGCTCACACTCAACTCTCCAACCCATCACTCACTCCTCTCTGCCCTCACCTATAATGGCATCTCTCAACAGCTTTGCTGTGTCACGGTCTCCCCTCCTTCAAAATTATAAAATGTTGCCACCTTCTTCAGAAAGCATTCACCAGCTAGTCTCCCTGCCATCCCGGTCATTTTATTCCATCAGCTGTTCAGTGGATTTTTATTTATTCACTTGCATCTATTAATAATATTATCTCTATTCTCTCACTTTTTATTGTGGCATATATATTCATTTTGGGCTATACTACTACAGTTAGACTGTAAACTCCTTGAGGGCAGGTATCATCTCACCTTTTTTAGTTTGTTCCTCAAGAGCCAGTAAGTGCTGTGCTCCCAGTTGGTGCTCAATGAGTTCAATTGATATTTTTACCATTATTTACATAAGTATTCTAGCATTTTGGAAAACCTTTATTAGTAAAATGCACTCAAGTATTCAAAAGCATTTAGGCTTGAAAAAATAGATTGGGTCTGCATTTCTACTCTCAAGTAGATGGGAACAGTTATCCAGTTATGTAAAATAACATGTAAAATACTTTGAGAAAGTAATTGGTTTGGTGGTAATGAGTCTCGAGAAATCTATTTTAAATTTCATTAACAAGTGATTATCTATTGCACAACAGAATTGTTGGAAATCATTAATGTTCACTGAAATATTTTTTTTCCCCACACTTGTTTTCCAGCATCAGCCTCAGAGAAATGAAGACTATACTACCCTTAGTAAACTTCAAAGTAGGCAGTGCCAAGTTCCTGAAGGATAAGTTTATGGTAAATTTTGCTTGGGATTCCTTGAATTATTTAAGCATTTGTTTAGAGAAAAGAACCTGCAGTCTTTTGTGGGTAGCTTTGGGAACAAAACCATAGGAGTAAGTTAAACTATTAAATAAGAACCAACTGAGCAGCAGCATGGCCTAGTGAAAAGAGCGTGGGCTTTGGAGTCAAAAGACCTGGGTTCTAATCCTGGCTCTGCCTCTTGTCTGCTGTGTAACTTTGGCCAAGTCAGTTAACTTCTGCATGCCTCAGTTACCTCACCTGTACAGTGGAGATTAAGATTTTGAGTCCCATATGGGACAGGGACAGTGTCCAACTTGATTATCTTGTACTTACCCCAGTGCTTAGTGCCGTGCCTGGCATGTAGTAAACATTTGACAAATCCCATTAAAAAGGCAACAAGCAAAAAAACCTGTTTGCCTGAGGGTCTGGAAGAACATCTATTTTGGCACCTGGAATTTCAGTTAGTGGTGTCTTTGTCATACTCCGACAGGTGCGAGCTTTGGATTTTTTTACAAAGAACATAAGGTTGGCTGGGCACTTTGGAGTCTTATGATGATAGAAGTGAGTGGGGGTGGAATGTATGGCCATGTCCTTGCAAGAATTTAAAGGTGGGAGTTCAAGTGACTGTTTCTTTGGAAGGTAGTTTGGAGATTAGATTCTCCACATGACATGACTAGGTGGTTTTATTATAAAGGTAGGATTCACATGCTCAAACAAATCCAGTCAAGAGGACCATCCAGGGTTAAGGGAGTGTTCCTTCCCCACTTGCAGCGGGGGAATTTACCTTGTTTCCCTTGGCCAGACCCTGAGGGAGGAATTCCAACCAGGACTGGGATTCTTCTCGGTTAGACCGTAAGCTCCTGGTGGGCAGGGAATATGTCACTTCTTTATTGTTACTTCTCAAGTGTCTAGTGTAGTGCACTTCAACAAGTGGGTGCTCAATAAATAGTACAACTACTTCTACTCCATTGGCCATATTGTCTAGAATCTCTTCCTTCCAGAGGGTAGAAGACACTGACCTAACCACAGGCCTGTCTGGAAAGAAGAGGCTTTGGGGGTCTGCTCCCTTCAAGAGAGGAAGGAAGAGAAGTGGCACAGTGAGCCGCTACTGAGCGGCTGTTTGATGCCAACTTGCGGTGGGGTCTGAATGCATTGGGAGTATCCTGGGGGCCAGCAGACATTTGACAGACTTGTGGCTGTCCCTAATCTGGAGATTCCAGGAAGACCAAGTTGATTCCAGAACGCCCTCCTCCACACACCGACCTGTGGTGTCAATTTTGCTGCCTGTTGATCCCAAGGGCCCTCCCCACTCCCTAGCGGACTCCAAGGCCAACCTCCAGCCAGCTCATTGTGCCACTTCCACAGATCACTTCCTTTTCCTGCGAAAGGAGAAAGTTAGCTGTGAACCAACCCTGTGGCCTTTGACTTGACTTCTGAGACCAGACGTTGAAAGTGGAAGGGACCCTCCTTTTGTCCCACTCCCACCCTTCTGAACATCTTCCTCAAAGACACTGTTAAGGAATTATTTTTGAGAAACATCACAGAGGCTGCAGTGCATATCCAGCAGAGGAGGCTGGCAGCGAAGAGCGGGTCTTAGAATTCCAAATGTGGTCAGCAACATTGTTAGGTTGCGAGAACAGGATCCCAAGGAAATCATCTGTTCTTTAGAGTCTATTTTCACACATACTTTCACAGAGCAGGGGCAGTCAAAGCCGTCCTTATTCAGAAACCCGTGAGCCAGATGCTTCTGCCTCAGTTTTTTGGAAGTGGCTCTTCCCCAGTCTACCATGAGCCCAAATGCTTAGTACAGTGCATAGCACCCCATGGGCATTCAGTAAATACTTCTACTACAAGGGGAGGGCTGGGTTGGAAAACGTTTTCTTACCTCAGCTGTCTACTGGATGGCCACTATTCTCCTTGAGCATTGGAGCTGCTTCCTTATTGGCAGTGACTCAATCAGCTTCTGGTGGTGTGTGGAGTTAGAAATAGAAATTTGAATTTTAGAGGGCGAGTTATATTTCAGTGTAGTATTTCATCTCAAACATGACATTTCTGTAAGTGTGTTTTTCTTTTTCCTGGGCCAAACCAAGAGTAATTTTTTCTTTTCTATTTTTGTAGGAAATAGGAGCTCACAAGGACGAACTTAGCTTTGAGCAGTTCCATTTGTTCTATAAAAAACTTATGTTTGAACAACAGAAATCAGTAAGATCATCATTCTCATGTTGTACTCTTTCTTACCTCCTTTTCCTCCTCCCCATCTTCATCCTGCCTGCTGTGCTAGGTTACATTACAAAGAGGGTAAAGTTAACCAACTCTGGCCTTAAGGTTATCATCTGAGACTCATTTGCCTGTTCTCGGGTAATGAGAACAGTGCCCAGAGTTTCTAAAACTAATGACTGTACAATCGACTCTCAATTGTCTGGGCTAATGAGACCCAGGGAAAACCTAGGTAATTCAAATCCACACTCATTTAAGCCAATAAATTCAATTTCTTTCTCCCCATTGTTAAACCGGGGTGGCTAATATGGGTTGAGTGGAAAGCTCACTATTTGAACATCAGGTACCTATTTGGGCTGGTTATTTGGACCCAAGCTATTTTAATTACCCCCTTTTCCATTGCTTCCCCACCAAAGAATCTGAAGCGGGAGTCTTCAGTGTTTTGGTTAAGCTTCCAGATCTTTGTGGATTCTTGGAAACAGTGCTTTTTACCCTAAGAACAAGTCAGCAAAAGCAATTTCTCATATCTGTGCATTAACCAGGCCCTTTCCTTCACTTCACCCTCTACATGTTGCCTTTCTGCTGTTTTGCATTTCACAAGCCCCTTCCAGAGAAATACGGAGATGAAACTCAAGCTAGTCTTCATACTTACTAGCCCATGTAGGCAAAAGATAGAATGGGGAGGAGGTCGCCATAAGTGAAATTCCCAAATGATGCTCCCAACAGTGGGAATTTAGGGGAGAGGTGTAGAAGGTTCCTTCAAAGACCTCTTTGGGTCTGACCCTCCATTCCCCACTGAGTGTAGCCACCTCATCTGGTGCTTGTTGCTGTCTTTGAAACTGTGTCTCACTCACTTTCCTGATTGCGTATCCAGCACACCAATAGAAATGCCAATTGGCCTGTTAATTGTTGTTTCTAATCTCTCCTTGCTGCAGTCCAGAGGTAATTCAAGGTGAGATTTGTTTCCCTCTTCTCCTCCCCTGCCTTTTGGAAGGATTCCCAGAAATTCCTTGAGACGCAGCATGGCCCAGTGGATAGAGCATGGGCTTGGGAGTCAGGAGGACCTGGGTTTTAGTTCCAGCTCTGCCTCCTGTTCACTGTGTGACCTTGGGCAAGTCACTTCATGTCTCTGGACTTCAGTTACCTCATATGTAAAATGGGGATTAAGACAGCAAGGCCCATGTGGGACAGGGACTGTGTCCAAACTGACAGCCATGTGTCTCCCCCAGCACTTAGTATGGTACCTGGCACAGAGTAAGTGCTCAACAAGTACCTTTTTTTTTTTTAAAAAAAGAGTCAATTCAATGAGTTGTAGTAATTGCTGAGCTAGAGCCTAACATTCATGTGTCTCCGGACGGCAAGGCCCTTCGGAAACAGCATTAATTCTTTCGGGCTACCCCAGGACTCCCTCTGCCCAAAGTATTAAATTCCCACAGGGGAGAACCTAGAACGTCTGGGGCTGACCAATCCATTTGATGCTCCAGCTCGAACCTGGGGCCACCCAAAAGGTGCAGGTCCAGATCAGGGTGACTGTCCATATCAGAGTGACCCAGGGTGTCTGGCCATTTCAGTCATGGGCCATCTGGGGAAGTCCAGTCCAACTTCTGGCCATTGCACTAGACTGGAAGCTCCTCGAGGTCCGGGATCGTGTCTTCCAACTTTGTTGTACTATGCTCTCCCAAGAGCTTAATACAGTGCTCTGCAAACAGTGAGCACTCAATAAATACCGTTTATTGGTGGGTTGCTTCACTGCTGCGTCAGGAGCACGGGTTCTAAAATGAAATCCCAGATTCCTCTCTGGCTCTGTTGGGAAAGGGCTTCTCAGGGAATTTTGCAGTAGGGAAAAGTTTCAGCGGTAAATGGCTGCCTAATTTTGGCTCTACTTTCTTAAGTGCTTAGTACAGTGCATTGCCTTCCATTGGTGCTGAACAAATACTATTCTTATTGCTCTACTAGCCTGAAAGAATTATTGAAGCTTGCCAAAGAGCCTGCCACCTGGATCCCATCAGAAGCTGGCTCCTCGCTCATCACTTACCTATCAGCTTGGTACCGTGACATCCATTAATTTTGCTCCATGACTTGCACACAACCAGGATTCCCTGCACCCAGGTCACTGGGTTGCTCCAAAATGTTAAAATAATCTGGATTTTGTTGAGTGAATTTTCACACTGCAGGGGACATTGCCAGACATGGAAGGCTCCTGGTTTATCTTTCTTAGCTGGAACATGACCAGGTTCAAAATTCCAGCACCCCAGCCAATACCTAGATTGTATTTCTAATGCAACATCCTTTTTTGTTCTTTGTCCTTATCTTTTAGATCCTTGATGAATTCAAAAAGGATTCTTCGGTGTTCATCCTGGGGTGAGGTTTCTCCTTTTTAAGATAAGCTGGGTTTGTGCGAATAAAGGATGCCAGACTCCCCTGTCTTACGGGGCCGGGGTGTGCGATCCCTGCTCTCCTCAGCGTCACTTCCCGCCACGTGAGAGAGGGCACCCCTCGAGACTTTAGCTTCTTTGAATTGTGGCGGTCCCCCACCATCTCCCTATACTGGTGGAACAGATCATTGCTGTTGGCCAGAAGAAACATGCCATTTCCAGGTCAAGTGGTACTTTCCAAAGGGTAGCCTGAGTACTGACCAGTGCAGAGAGAACCTTCAGCTGACTTCCTTTTTAGCAGAACCCCTAGGCCACCTGTGGGATCAGTGGGTTCGCCGTACACAGGGGTCGCGGCTGTTCTTGCTGGTGGGCAGTGTTCGGGTGAGGGGCTGGTGTTTCAGAGGGTATCTGGCAGACCGTCCCGAAGGTGCCCTTCAGCTCCAAGGGTAGGCCCTCGGCGCTGGAGGGATACACGTCTAAGCCAGCTGACCAGGCCGAGACCTTTGTCTTGGTCTTCCTTTCCCCAGACTTAGCTGTACTTTGGTCGCTGCTTCAGTTCTTTGAACTGCAAGACAGTCCTGGCTTCTCAGCTGGGCCCCGTTCCTGGCAGCGGGCAGCTCCTTGGGGAACTCTCTCACGCTGCCCTCTCTGTTTCTCTTTGGGGGCAGAAATACAGACCGGCCGGATGCCTCAGCTGTCCACCTGCATGACTTCCAGAGGTTTCTGCACACTGAACAGCAGGTGCGTAAAGGCCAGGACCTTGGACTACTGGGCTGCCTCAAATTGATCCTCCAGGCTCGGTCTTATTTAATAATAATAATAGTATTAAGTGCTTACTATGTGCCAAGCATTGTTCTAAGCACTGGGGGATACAAGGTGATCAGGTTGTCCCACGTGGGGCTCACAGTCTTAATAATAATAATAATAATAATAATAGGCATTTGTTAGGCGCTTACTATGTGCAAAGCACTGTTCTAAGCGCTGGGGAGGATACAGGGTGATCAGGTTGTCCCAAGTGGGGCTCACAGTCTTAATCCCCATTTTACAGATGAGGGAACTAATGCCCAGTGAAGTGACTTGCCCAAAGTTACACAGCTGACAGTTGGCGGAGCCGGAATTTGAACCCATGACCTCTGACTCCAAAGCCCAGGCTCTTTCCACTGAGCCACAATGCTTCTTTATTTGCCAGGATTCCCCCAAAGGTTTTGGACGGTGATCTCTTGGGTGACCCTCGATTTTGAACGCTGAATGTTGGAAAGGTTTGGGGGGGCACTTTGACTCTTGCAGCCATTTGGCCATATTTGAGTACTGGGTGCAGATCCCTGTACAATGGTGGTAATAGAACATAAAAATAATGGTATTTAGTAAGTGGTTACTTATTAGTGCTAGGGCAAATACAATGTTATAAGATCACATCCAGTCCAGGTCCCACACCGGACTCATAATCTGTTGTATCCCCATTTTATAGATGAGAAAACTGAAACCCAGAGAGGTTAAGTGACTTGTCCAAGGTCACACTGGAGTTGGATCTTAAACTTGAGTTCTTTGACTTTCCAGTCCCATGTTCTTTCCACTGGGGAGAAAAAAGAAATGGAACCAAAAGACAGAGCTCTGCCCTTGAGGCATTTCCTACCTAATAGGAGAAATAAGTTGGCAGCATAAATTCTCTGCAGGGAGTGGAAACCGGAGAAAAAGCCGATTATAATTGGTATTACCAAAAGCTTAAACAAAACAAATAAGTGGAGTGCTTGATGCATAGTATGCATTTAACTTACTTAAGGAAGCAGCGTGGCTCAATTGAAAGAGCACGGGCTTGGGAGTCAGAGGTCATGGGTTCAAATTCTGGCTTCGCCACTTGTCAGCTGTGTGACTTTGGGCAAGTCACTTCACTTCTCTGTGCCTCAGTTACTTCATCTATAAAATGGGGATGAAGACTGTGAGCCCCAAGTGGGACAATCTGATCACCTTGTATCCTCCCCAGCGCTTGGAACAGTGCTTTGCACATAGTAAGCGCTTAACAAATGCCATCATTATTATTATTTAAAAAATGCCATAATCTCATATATATATATATATATGTGTGTGTGTGTGTGTGTGTGTGTGTGTATATGTATGTATATAGATATACACCATATTTGATTATGGTATTAACATAGATGTGTAAACGTAGATGTGTTTGTGTCTGATGATTCTGGTATTTAAGTGCTTACTCTGTGTCAAGCACTCCACTTGTTTGCTTGTGTGTGTGTATATATATGTGTATATGTGTGTGTGTGTGTGTGTTATGTATATCTGTTAAAGGTGTTATATGTGTTATATGTGATGACACAATGAGGTGGTTGGGATTAGATGGAAAATTTCTAAAATCCCTACTCAGGTAGGATTTTGGAGGGCTTTGAATATGAAGAGAGTGCTTGGGTGGATTTGAAGGAGGGAGTTCCAGGGAGAGGGTTAGAGATGGGAGAGTCAAGAATGACATATGATAAGAAATCTGGCTTGAGAGGGGCAAACTGGTGAGAAAGAAATAATAGAAGAATAAAATAACAGGACATACAAACAATAATAGAAAGCGTGCATGTGGCTAACAAAGGCCAAAGACAGCATAGAGTTACTGGCCGAATTCTTTGTTCCTCAAAGGGATGATCGGAGGGTGTCAGCAGTTGCTAAGAGCATTTCTGGGCTTTACAAAGTAGTTTGCTAATCTGCTCTTTAGGAATTTATAATTTGACAGATGACCTAGATTTAGGTGGGCATTTTCAGGACATACAAACAACCGACTTCTAACAGATTTTATAAATTCATTAAGTGATACGTGTAAGCGGAGTGTCTCACTAGCAGGGGGACTAGTTTGTATTGGATGAGGTCGAGATGTCTGTCCATCTCCTAGTGAGCCAGGGAAAGCTTCCTTCCTGGAAGGGATGGGATTTCAGGAGCTGCCTGAAGTTAGGAAGGGAGAGAGCTTGTTGGATTGTAGTATGCTATTCTGAAGAGTACTGTAAATCAAGGAACGATGGAGTTTATTGCATCGTCATAATGTATTTTATGAATTCTTTAAAAACAATTTCAGGAACAATGGGCACAAGATCTTGGTAAAGTCCGGGAACGAATGACAAAGTTTATTGACGACACTATGAGAGAAACTGCCGAGCCGTTTTTATTTGTTGATGAGGTTAGTGAACGAAGTATGTCGGCAAAGTTATACGTCCTCTTGCTTTTTGAGGGGCTGAGTTCTGTTCCAAGAGGCTAGCTGGTGACATTACAGCCAGCTTTTGATTACTGAGTGATTGGTGCATTATGCTTTTCCTCCTCCTCCACTTCTACCATCATTACCTCCTTCACCTCCATCACACCTTCTCTTCCTCCTCTCCCCTTCTTCCTTTCCTTCCCCCCTTCCTGATGCCACCTCCTTCTTCCTGCTTCTTCCTCCTCCTCCTCCTCCTTCCTTTCCCCCTCCTTTTCTTCCTCCCTCCCTTCCTTCTCTACGCCTTTTCTCCTTCCTCTCCTCCTCCTCCTCCTGCCTACCGCCTCATCCTCTCCCTTCTCTTCCTTCCCTTTCCTTTCCGCCTCCTTCTTCCTCTTCCTCTTCTTCCTTCTCCCCTTCCTTTCCACCTCCTCCCTTCTGCTTTTTGTCTGGTTCATTTTGTGTAAGGGAGGCAGGTCACTGTGGCCCTTTTTGGGGGGCCACCAAGGACCCCCAGCTGCACACACCAACTTCCATTTTGGTTTGGAAATGCTCCTGGGTTGGAATGGGACTGGCCTTGGGGTGGGGGCAAGGTAGGGCTTCTCTAGCTTGCGAGTGCTTTGCTCCGGCTTACGGTGCAACCCTGGGGATTCCAGGGTATGCCGAGGCCTGGGTGGACCTGGCCTCTCCCTCTGCCTCTTCCCCACCTTCCCCCTCCATCAAGATTCCTTGAGGCCACCAGAACTGTTGAGCTGTGCCTAGATTCCCTGGCCCCATGGGATTGATTCAGTCAGTCATTCATTTTCATTCAGTTCATTAAATTCCATTTATTGAGCGCTTACTGTGTGCAGAGCACTGTACTAAGCGCTTGGGAAATACAGATCAGCAACATATAGAGACGGTCCCTACCCAACAACGGGCTCACAGTCTAGACTGTTAGTACAGTGCTGTGCACACAATAAGCGCTCAATAAATACGATTGAATGAATGAATAGAAGGGGGTGACAGACAACAAGACAAAACAAGTAGACAGGTGTCAATACCATCAGAATAAGTAGAAATATAGCTATATACACATCAATGATAAAATAGAGTAATAAATATGTACAAATATACACAAGTGCTGTGGGGAGGGTAAGGGGGTAGGTTAGAGGGAGTTGAGGGAGATGAGGGGAGGAGGAGAGAAAAAAGTCAGTCAATTAATGGTATTTAGTGATCACTTACTATGTGCAGAGCACTGTACTAAGTGTTTGGGAGAGTACAATACAACAGAATTAGTGGACACACAAGTGCTCAAGTGGATACTTCTGAGTCCAGTGAGGACCCCAGAAGCCAGCCCAGCCCCCATCCAGACATGAAACCATGTTTCTGGCTCATGGGGTGGGAGGAGAGGCCTGTGGTTGGCACTGCATCCTGCTTCACCTTCACATGAAGCTTTTTTGGGCTAGCGGCCCTGGAAAAATCACAAAAGAGCAGAGGGCCAGGGAAGCTGGTGAACAACCCGTATGGCTTGGGGTCAGAAACTCCCCCTTGTTATACCTGTTCACTCAAGGGTGGGTATTTTCAGGGAGAGGAAAGCAAAGCTTGAAGGTTTCTGCTTGTTTCTGGTCCTCTATCAGGTTTGGAGGGATGTTGCCGGCGCAGTTAGTGCTAAAACCCCAAATGGAAGTTTTGTGTCATCTGCAAGTTAGCTTTTTCTTCCAGTTCTGGGAAAGTTGAGAGGTGTCTATCCCACTTCAACATATTATTCCTTTTGATCTCCCCATGATGTCAATTCCCTTTCTTCTTGCAATTTTATTTTAGTTCCTCACCTACCTTTTTTCAAAAGAAAATAGCATCTGGGATGAAAAGTATGACGTGGTAGATGTTCAGGATATGAACAATCCTTTATCTCATTATTGGATTTCTTCATCACATAACACGTAAGTTTCCACGGCATTTTAACCCTGATGTTTGTGTCTCATTTGTCTCGGGATTTCTGTTGGATATGCTCTCCTGTGACTTCACTCCTTCGCCTCTCACTTGTGCTGTAGCTCTGCGTGGCTATGATGTTTGTGAGTCCATCTCTTCTCTTCCCTATTTGATTGTGAGCTTCTTGAGAAGTGGAATCATGTTGCCTTGGGATGGTCCCAGCTGAACTAGCCTCTCACTAAAAGAAAGGGGAAAGACCCAGAAATTTCTATGGCAGGGGATCAATTCATTCCTCTGGACCCCTTCCAGAGGAAAAACGGTCTTAACGTAGGTTGTCAATCACTCACCTGTGACATGAGCTGGAACCCAGCCAATTATGGGAGAGGAATTGAGTAGGAGGTGGGGAAATTGAGGCAAAAAATTCCCAGGTCATGAGGAGTAGGGCTCTTGTGGGGGTTGGTGTGTGTTAGTGGTGAGTTGCCAGAAGGCTGAGGGACAGTGGGGTGAACTGATTGAGAGCTACACTGTTTCAGGGGGGCCATAACCTTTAGGGTTGGGTCAGGAGCAAGTCTCAGATCAGGGATCACCCCACCCTCAGCTCCACAGCACTTAAGTATGTATCTGTGAATTATTTATTCATATTAATGTCCATTCCTCCTCGACCCTAGACTGTAAACTCGTTGTGGGCAGGGAGCGTGTCTGCCAACTCTTTTGTATTGTACTCTCCTGAGTGCTTAGTACAGTGCTCTGTCCCATGTAAACTTTGAATAAATACTAGTGATTGATTGATCGATAGACATGGCCCCTGGCCCTTATGGGGCTATCAATCTAAAAGAAGGCTCCTGGTCCTCCCTGCAGAGGCCCACAACTATTAGTACAGTGGTTGCAATTGGGCTAATGGCCCCGTTAGCCACTGGCCATTGTGAGCTGCCTGAATGTCTTCATTTGTCCATCTAGGTACCTCACCGGGGACCAGCTCCGAAGTGAATCTTCCCCGGAAGCCTATATCAGGTGCCTGCGGATGGGATGCCGATGCATTGAGTGTAAGTAGCCCGGGGTGTGCAGCTCTTGTGGGGGACAATCTGACAGGTAGACACTCTCAGGCTCAGTTCCCTTCCGGTTTGTCGTAGGAAGTTTTCCAGGCCGAACTTGGACTCACGACCTAGTTGGTTCCTGCAAACTGCATCTTAAATTGAAGCGTGGTAAATTGGAGCCTTTTTTCCCAGGGAAACAATCTTCTAAGAGGGGAGTGGTTTTTGAACCAAGATTTGCTACTACATTTCCTAGAATTGGGACTCAGTCAATTATGCCTAAGTGATACAGCTCTTTTAATGTATTTAGAATTTAACTAGCCATCAAATTGACATCACACCAACAGTTATTTTTCAAGTATATAAAGAACTGTAGTACAGAATTCTACAATGTGCATCACCCCAACCTATTATCTAAAACAGCCTAGACAAACTTATGCCCTTTCACCCCAACCTATTAATTATCTAAAACAGCCTAGACAAACTTATGCCCTTTATTTTCTTTTTACAAAGAAGGGACCTATGGGTGGGTCTGATTGGGTGAGGTTTCATTTTAAAATTTTCACTCCCTTCTCTCCCCTGTTGTTGCATGCAATTCTGAAGCAGTGTGGCCTGGTGGTTAAACCATGGGCCCTGGAGTCAGAAGACCTGGGTTCTAATCCCGGCTCCACCACTTGTCTGCTGTGTGACCTTGGGCAAGTCACTTCACTTCTCTGTGCCTCAGTTACCTAATCTGTAAAATGGGGATTAAGGCTGTGAGCCCCATTTGGGACAGCCTGCTTAGCTTGTATCTGCCTCAGTGCTTAGAATCAATCAGTCATATTTATTGAGCGCTTACTGTGTGCAGAGCACTGTACTAAGCACTTGGGAAGTACAAGTTGGCAACATATAGAGACGGTCCCTACCCAACAGTGGGCTCATAGTCTAGAAGATCAGGGTCTTAGAACAGGTTCTGGCATATAGTAAGTGCTTTAACAAGTACCATTAAAAAAATACCATTAAAAAAAAAACATAACAAAATGGGAAAAACCTTGCACTTGGTGTCCCCCTCCCCACCCCTCTCCACCAGGTTGGGTGAAGTTTACAGGCCCTGTGGGATCCCCCCAGTCACGGAGATCAGCTGAGGGCATGCTGGAGAGAGGCGGAAAAGAGCAGTGGGGGTCCTCTCACAGATTTTTCCCCCCCGCCTGTATCCGGACTTCTGGCTGTGGTGGTCCTCGGGTCCGCCATTGGGGAGGCAGGCCTCCTGCTCTCCTGGAGCTTTCGATTCCCAAAAGGAAGTGAGTTATGGGAGTGCTGCAATCCTCAAGTTAAACCTTGCTTTATCGGTTTTTGGATGGGTGAAGGAAGCCCCTTTGTGTTCTTTCACCCCAATTCATCTGTGCTAATTGGCCAGTAGGCTGGACCTGTCAGTTAATTGCTTAGTCTTTTTTTAAATAGTATTTGTTAAGTGCTTATTATGTTCCGGGCACTGTTCTAAGCACTGGGGTAGATACAAACTAATCAGGTTGGGCACAGTCCATGTCCCACATGGGGATCCCGGTGTTAATCTCCATTTTACAGATGAGGGAACTGAGGCTCAGAAAAGTGAAGTGACTTGTCCAAGATCACACATCAGACAAGTGGCGGAACTGGGATTAGAACCCAGAACTACCTTACTCCCAGGCTCTATCCTCTAGGCCATCCTGCTTAGTCAGATTCTTGGGGTTTCAGGGTCCCCTGCAGTGTTCTCCAGGCAGTCCTTTGATAGGTTGCCTTTGGGCAGGGTCATTCCTTTGGAAAGAAGGACTGGCGAAGAGGTTAATTTTACACATTATCCTTACAAAACTGTAAAGTTCCAAATCCTATAGTACAGATGCAGGTGGATTGGAAACAGATGTACTTAACACTCTGTCCCCTACCACTCAAGTGCACACCACACACATACTCCAAAACTTATTCACACTACAACCCTTCCATCCTGTAATTGTTGGGCGTGAAATTTAAGCATATCTAAACGATTATTATTTTGTGGGTCTTGGGTCCTTTCTCTGTGGGCAGTGAAGAACTCTCGAGCTCCGTAAAAGCAAGCCAAAGGAGTATTAAAACCATTCTGTTTCTCCCTTCAGTGGACTGCTGGGATGGCCCTGATGGAAAGCCAATCATCTATCATGGATGGACACGGACCACGAAGATCAAGTTTGATGATGTGGTACAGGCCATCAAAGACCATGCTTTTGTGACCTCAGAGTAGGTTTTCACTTTTCTCTGAGACTTGTTGAGGGGTGTGACCACAGAAAAATAATCTCAGAGATAAAGACCATCATTTCTTGATTCTCCTCCTCCCCACCCCGAGTTACCTTCAGGGAAGGCCCAGGATTCTGGTTTGAACCCAAGATTTCCAGCAGATAGGCGAGGTGATGGATCAGTCAGGCCTGGCTGATTTTGCACCTGAGACTATTTTTAGAGGGCTCCAGACCCACTCCCCTTCTTAGCTCTGGTTCCGGAAGAGGAATAGGAAAAGGGCAGAATTGGAAGAATTCGATGTAAATCTGTCCCAGCTCATGGACTCAGCCTCCTGTTTCCCTAGAACTTGCTCTGCAGATGTTTGTGCAGTAACCAAGAGCCAGGAAACTGCCACTTTTCTCCTCCAAAAGTGTGGTTTACATTCACTGGAGGAGATTTGTCTTTGCTTTTCGGATTTATTTTTAAGTAGGCAAAGAGGAGGTTGACTAGGGATAATAACAAATGTATCTGTTTATTGTTATATTGTACCTCTCCCAAGTGCTTAGTACAGTGCTCTGCACTTACTGTGCTTACTGTGTGCTCAATAAATGTGACTGAATAATGATGGCATTTATTAAGCACACACTTTGCGTGAAGAACCGTATGTTTCAGGAAGGAAAACTGGAACGGTCCTCTTTCTTTCCCTCAGTTTCCCGGTGATCCTCTCTATCGAAGAGCACTGCTGTGTGGAGCAGCAGCGCTACATGGCAAAGGTTTTCAAGGAGGTATTTGGGGATGCCCTCCTCATGCGGCCCACCGAAGCCAGTGCCGATCAGTTGCCGTCCCCGACCCAGCTGAAAGAGAAAATCATCATCAAGGTATGGCTCACCTTATATGTCAGTGCTTCCTGAAGCTTCCTAGCACTTTTTGAGAAAAATGGCATTGGTTAGGCGCTTAAGATGTGCCAGGCACTGTACTAAATTACTGGGGTAGATATAAGATAATTGGTTGGACTCAGTCCCTGCCCCATGTGGGGCTCATGGTCTTAATCCCCATTTTACAAATGAGGGAACTGAAGCACAGAGAAGTTAAGTTAAGTGACTTGGTCAAGGTCACACAGCAGAGAAGTGGTGGAGCTGGGATTAAAACCCAGGTTCTCTGAGGCCCAGGCCCATGCTCTTCCCCCTGTGGGGCGTAGCCAGAGGCAGGACAAGGACTAGTAAGTACCGTGGGTGCCTCCAGCAAAAGAGAAGGAAGAAAATTCTGGAAATTAAAGCCTACCACCAGCATTCCTTCTATTAGTAGGCTATTAAACCCCCAGTTAATCAGTCAGCTCCTTGAAAGGATGAGACGTATTGGCGGGGGTGGCAGACTTTTCATTTTGAAGGCCGGGGTGAATAGAGGGCAGGGCTTTTTAGAAAGGATGGGGGCCAGGAACGGACAGGCTTCAAACTGCTGCTGAACCAGCAAGTCAGCATTTAGGGTCTGTTCAGCCCTGACAGGAAGTTTCAAATCTGGCTGGAGACCTGGGATGAGTAAGTCTGGGAGTCCAGGTCAACATAGCTGTGAGGATCATCATCCCCATGGGCCGGGCACCTAGGGCTGTTGGGTAGAACAACAAGGCCATCAGATATATGAAATGACTTTCTTCGGCATCGTGACCACAAACATCTTTCTCAGACCACAGTCATTAACTCCATCCCCCGGCAAACACCGGCTGAGACAGATGGTTACGTCAGACCTCATCCTTGACACTCAGCCTTCCCCGCCCCAGACACTCACTCAGTTTCCCCCCTTCTCCACTCGCCGTAGAAGTGAGTCTGGCAGCCGGAGAAGGGGCCGGGGCTGCAGCAGCCTGCCGGGCACCTTCAGGGAAAAGGAGGGCTGAAGGGGACCGAGACTGAGGGCATGAAGAGTGGATGTGAGGGAATGGGCAGTCGAGACTTGGATGGCTAGGAAGAATGGTGGAATAGTGCTGAGGAAAGCTGAGGGAATTGTCTGCTCTAGATGTGGTTGGAGAGAAGAGGAGACAGGAACCTTTTAGAAAGGGCTTTAAGTGGGGAAGGGAATGGAGTCCCGTGGTGCCTTCCGACCTGAGGCTTTTGAGCAGGGGTCAGTCAAGTCAGTTGTATTCTTTGAGTGCTTACCATGTACAGAGCACTGTACTACTCTCTTGGGAGAGTGCAATAGAACAATGAACAGACACATTCCGTGCCCACAGCGAGCTTTAGAGAAGCAGCGTGACTCAGTAGAAAGAGCCCGGGCTTTGGGAGTCAGTGGTCATGGGTCATAACCTCCAATGGCTACCGATCAATCTGCGCATCAGGCAGAAACTCCTCACCCTGGGCTTCAAGGCTGTCCATCACCTCGCCCCCTCCTACCTCACCTCCCTTCTCTCCTTCTACTGCCCAGCCCGCACCCTCCGCTCCTCCACCACTAATCTCCTCACTGTACCTCGCTCTCGCCTGTCCCGCCGTCGACCCCCGGCCCACGTCATCCCCCGGGCCTGGAATGCCCTCCCTCTGCCCATCCGCCAAGCTAGCTCTCTTCCTCCCTTCAAGGCCCTGCTGAGAGCTCACCTCCTCCAGGAGGCCTTCCCAGACTGAGCCCCTTCTTTCCTCTCCCCCTCGTCCCCCTCTCCATCCCCCCGTCTTACCTCCTTCCCTTCCCCACAGCACCTGTATATATGTATATATGGTTGTACATATTTATTACTCTATTTATTTATTTATTTTACTTGTACATTTCTATCCTACTTATTTTATTTTGTTGGTATGTTTGGTTCTGTTCTCTGTCTCCCCCTTTTAGACTGTGAGCCCACTGTTGGGTAGGGACTGTCTCTATGTGATGCCAATTTGTACTTCCCAAGCGCTTAGTACAGTGCTCTGCACATAGTAAGCGCTCAATAAATACGATTGATTGATTGATTGATTGATGGGTTCAAATCCCATCTCCGCCAATTGTCAGCTGTGTGACTTTGGGCAAGTCACTTCACTTCTCTGGGCCTCAGTTACCTCATCTGTAAAATGGGGATTGACTGTGAGCCCCCTGTGGGACAACCTGATCACCTTGTATCCCCCCCAGTGCTTAGAACAGTGCTTTGCACATAGTAAGTGCTTAACAAATGCCGTTATTATTATTATTATAGAGGGGGGAGTCAGACATTTAATCACATATTGCATAAATAAATTGCATTCCCGGGAATGCCAATTGTTCTAAGTTCTGATTGGGACAATGGCTCGGAAAAGTCAATTGAAAATGTTTGTGCATCTAGAAGATTGACATTTCAGTAAATTCTGCTGCAGCTGTTTGGATTTCCTGTCACCCCACACCGCCCCCGGTTCACCACAATAGGTTTTCCGAAAAGGTCCTAATTATAGATACCTTTTGTTGGGCAATCCGTCGTAGGCACGGTGTAAATTGGCCACTGGAGGTACTGATACCAGTGAGAACCAAATCATTGTTTATTTGGTGACTGCATTTGAAGCATTAACATGATCTAGAGGAAGTTTTAGAACCTGAGCTAAGGGCAGGTGATCCATTTACTTTGCTACTGACTGAAGGTGCTCAATCAGTGTTGATGATGGGTGGCTAGATGACAGCTCCCAAGAGATTTTCCTTCCCTTACCAGCCTGGTTATGTCATGCCCCTACCGCTGGTCTCTTACTGGACTAATGAAGGAAACGCTATAGCAGATTCTAATTTTAATCATCTCAGGATATGCGTTTGTTAATCTGAAAATGGGTTTTCCTGAAATCATTTTTTTGATGTGTTATTCATTTAGGTATTTCTCCGTGGCAAGTACTGTACCAAGTGCTTGGGGAAGTACAGATAACAGAATTGGTAGATCCTTTCCCTGCCCACAACCATCTCCACATTTGAGCCTGTGTGGGCCTGGTTTGGGCTGAGCAGAGTTCTAGACTTTCAGCCTAGACTTTAGACTGTATGCTGCTCTCCAGACTGTAGGAAGCATGCCTGCCAACTCTGTCGTATTGTATTTTCTCATACGGTGCTCTGTACTTAGTAAGCACTTGATAAATAATTGATTGATTGATGGATTCTACACTTCTGGGATTTGTGCCCAGGGGCCCAGCCAGATTGAGCCACAGTTAGGTCTGTGGGGGAGAAGGGACAGGTGTGATTGACATGTACGGTTTGCCTTGCAGGCTTCTGGGGACATAGTCGTTGTGTGCTTGGTGTCGGCCCCAGCTGCAGTGCTTTGAACAGTCCCTGCTCATCCCGAGGACCAAGCCCTGGCCAAAGCAGGGATCTGTTTTCAAAGCTGTCTGAAATCATTCTAAAATTTCTACATTGGCTTCATGCATGCTCCCTTTCTGTCCAAAAATCTGAGATCTTTACTTCTAGATCATGGCTAGCTTGTCAGCATAGGCTAAGTAGGGAAGTGTTTTCCAGTTCTTGTTGGTAACGCTAGAGGAAAGTGGCATTTTTAGTGATTCGGGGGTGGGAGAGGGAGACCCACAGAGGGAACAGTGTGGGGGTTGGCGGTCAGTATGCCATGTTCCTTGTCTCCTCCTCGTTGGTGCTTGCCTTGTGAGACCTCGTGTGCTATCACACTCTGGTCATTGTGCTTTATCCTTTAGAATCCAGATGTGCCCCAAACAGGGGGGCCAGCTTGTGTGAGGGAGAACATGGAGTGGGCCTTCAGGGGGCGGGTTGGACTCAGAGAGAATATCACCGAAGGAAAACAAGGGAAACATTTCTCTCTGACAGAGCAGTTGTGCACCCTGGAAAAAGGCTGGAACAAGTGCAGCCTTTGAGCTGGAGGGAGATAGGTGCGTGCTTGGAGACTGAAGAATCCTTCAAGGCAGAGGAAGGGTTCCCACAACTGTCATTTTGGCCTCATTGTGACCCTTTGTTTGTTCTGTTCTTAGCATAAAAAGCTGGGCCCGAGAGGAGATGTGGATGTCAACATAGAAGACAAGAAAGAGGAGAAGAAGCAACAAGGGGAACTGTACATGTGGGATTCCATAGATCAGGTAGAGTTGAAGTTGGTTTCGTTGTGAATCAAGATATCCCATAAAAAAAATATTGTGTGGTAAGGAAAATTCAGAAACAATTTTTCTTACCAGTCCTGAGGTGGGAAGAAGCCTTAAGGCAGCTGAGGCTTAAAGAAGAAGGAAACCGTGGAATCGATGTCTTTCCCGGGGGCTGGGAGGACTCAGGGATCATTCCTTCCCAGGCATGGAGAGATGAAAACCCTCCTTCCTCATTCCCTCCAGGGCATCCAAGGCCACTGATCGTGGCAGCTCTTCTAGGCACCTCTGGTGAAGAGATGGCTATATTAGAGCACAACCTCTAAGTAGGTGGGGCCTCTGAGTAGGCTTGTCCCACTATCCAAAATCTTCGCTCCTCGGCACAAAGCTGTGGAAGGGGTTACCATTAGCCCAAACCCCCTGCCTCCCTTCCCTGAAGCTGGAATAATAATAATAATTATGGTATTTGTTAAGCGCTTACTATGTGCCAAGCACTCTTCTAAGTGCTGGGGTAGATATGAGGTAATCAGGTTGTCCCACGTGGGGCTCACAGTCTTAATCCCCATTTTCCAGATGAGGGAACTGAGGCACAGGGAAGTTAAGTGGCTTGCCCAAGGTCATACAGCAGACAAGTGGCAGAGCCAGGATTAGAACCCACGTCCTCTGCCTTCCAAGCCTGTGCTCTTGACACTAAGCCATGCTGCTTGGCTGACCTGTGGAATACCATGTTGGATGTAGACTTCTTAATTTTTCTTTTCTTGAATGGTATTAAAGTGCTTACTTTATGCCAGGCACTGTACTAACTGTGACATTTAAGTGCTTACTGTGCGCCGGGCACTGTACTAAGCCCTGGGGTGAATACAAACAAATCGGGATGGACGCAGTTCCTGTCCCGCATGGGGCTCCCAGTCCCAATCCCATTTTACAGATGAGGGAATTGAGGCACAGAGAAGTGAAGTGACTTGCCCACGGTCACACAGCAGACAAGTGGCAGAGCTGGGATTAGAACCCATGATTTGCTGACTTCAGTGCTCTATCCACTGTGCCATACTGCTTCTCTGTACTAAGCACTGGGATAGAATCAAGATAGTTGGGATGCACAGAGTGTCTGTGCCACAGTGGGCTCTTAATCCCCATTTTACAAATAAGGTAACTGAGGCACAGAGAAGTTAAGTGACTTGGCCATGTTCACACAGCAGACAAGCGGCGGAGAATTAGAATCTAGGTCCATTTACTCCCAGGCCCGTCCTCTTTCCCCTAGGCCACACTGCTTCTCTGAGAGTGTCTGCTTCTGTCTTAAGAAGACTGATAATGCTGGTCTTGTGTTCTAGAAATGGTATCGGCATTATTGTGCCATCGCAGATGAGAAGCTTTCTTTCAGTGATGATATAGAGCAGAGCGTGGAGGAAGATTCCCCAAAGGTTTGTAGTCTCTTTCTTCTTGTCCCATTCACTTACCCTATTCCTTTGGAATCTGACTCATTTCAGCATGGGTTTGGATGTGTACACCAGGGTTCACCTCATCCCTGTTCTTCCTCTGTTCCCTGGGCCAGATCATTTCTAACTTGGGAGTAAAGGTAGAGAAGGAAATCATCCTTCTACAATTCCACGAAGTTGGTACCCTAAAAGTCATGGGAGAAAATTGAAATTGCAGTTCTGCTAAATCAATCGATCAGGGATATTTATTGGGCGCTTACTATGTGCAGAGCACTATACTAAGTGCTTGGGAGAGCACAATATAACAATTAGGAGACAAGACAGCGGAACTATAGTTTGACTCCAATATGTGACACTGTGAATCTCTTAAAGAGTCACCCTACACCCCTACCATCTACTTTTCAGCAGGAATAACAGTCACCAGTGCCTACTTGCTGGGCACATCAAAATTCCCGACAGCTGCATTGCTCTTTTGGCAGAAGGAAAGGAAAGTTCATTGTCCTTCCAGTTGTAGAATTATGGATGTGGAATGGCTTATCCCTGGGTACAGATTTAACTCCTACAAGATGATGATGAAGGTATTTGTTAAGTGCTTACTATGTGCCAAGCACTGTTTTAAGCGCTGAGCACTGTTCTAAAGATAGTGGAATGGTTTCAGGTACCTCCCCACCCCCATCCAAACTTCTCTGCAAGGTTCTTCTGTCTCTTCAGGCCCCGTTTTAGGTCTTGGAATTGGGTCTTGGAATTCAGTGGTCTATGTGGGAAAAGTAGGAATTTCATCCCATCTTTCATCTGAGGGTCCAGCCAAAAGTCAAGTCAGTTTAAAAGAATCATGTTAGAATGTGTGCGCATTTTCTATGTGTCCAAAGGGGTTGGCAAAGATCTTTGTTCAGGGAAAGGGAAAACAGTAGGTTAGAAACAGACTCCAATTTGAATTGTTTCAAGATTTTGAGGAGTTTGTTGAAAATGAGCATAAATTCCTCCATAGTGGAGAGTTTGTCCTCATTACACCACTTATCCAGCCCAGATAAGAAAACCAGAAAAAAACTGTAACTTTCCGTGGACTCACTTAAGTCTAATGGGAAATTCCTCCACTGAGATTTGAAAAGTTGAAAAGTCACTGATGCTGGGAAGAGGCTGCTTGTCTCAGGGAAATTTGGGATGTTTGGGTGCCCATCCTTTGTAGGGTTTAATTGTGGTCTGACTTGATTATGCTTTCTGAGCATTTCCATCCTCCAAAATGGGGTGGAACAAATGAGTCCAGAACTATGGAAATCAGGCGATGGACAGTTAATTAAGGAGCTACTCGTCTTGATTACTTCAGCCCCGCAGGCAAGCCATGAGATGCCTTTCCAGGATTAGGTGTGCAAAGAATTGGAGGAATTATTACAGCAGGCCAGCAGATGGGGATCTGGGCAGAGTTGTAAAGAAAATTTTTTTTAACTCTTTTTATGATTGTAGGATGTAGCCCAGACTGATCTGCATTTTGGTGAAAAGTGGTTTCACAAGAGAATGGAGAAGAGGACAAGTGCTGAGAAGCTGCTTCAGGAATACTGCGCAGAAACTGGGGGCAAAGACGGAACCTTCCTAGTCCGGGAAAGTGAAACATATCCCAATGACTACACACTGTCATTCTGGTATAACTTAGCATTTCCCCTTCCATCACTTTGAAATAGCTTTTTTTCATTTCCCCAAAGCTAAAGAAGCTGAAAAAGATGTAGAGTTTTGCTTTAAGATTTGATTTAGGTTTTCCCTTAATCCATCCTGGGTCGTCTAAACCTTCTTTAGAATGGATAAAGGGGCTGGATCGGTGGCGAGGGGGAGCTGGCTACAGTCTGCCAAGCGTTCAGTCACGTTTCGGGGGCTTGGGGGTGGGAAGAGGAGGTCAGAGGAAAGGTGGTATCCTGATTGGAACCCTATCCACCTCGGAGCTACAGTGGGCAGCAGCGACTGCTCTTGCCCATCTGTTCCTCCCCCTTTCAGCCCATGGGCCAAACTACCGGTGCCTCCAAAGTTGTGGAAGCCGGGCAGCCACCAAAGTGGAAATCACGACTTACCAAGGTGTGGATCTCAAGGCCAGAGAAGGAGTCCATGTCTAGAAGATAAAAAAGCCCCTGTTCTAGTTGGGGAGAGGAGGTGAACGGCTGCTCTGCCTGTGGCTCTGCGGTTCCCTTCTCTAGAAGATAAGCTCTTTATGGGCTGGGATTGTGTCTGTTTATTGTTGTATTGTACTCTCTCCCATGCTTGGTACAGTGCTTGAATGAATAAATGAATTGATGGATGCTTTGAGTGCACAGGCCGGAGGGGCTGGGGCAGATGCCACAGCCTGCACTTCCCTCCTGGGCTTGGGATCACTGGGGCTGCCATGTGCCCCGATTGATCCCTGTATAACAAAGCTCCTTTCTTCTGTGGACTCGACTCCTGTGGGAACAGAATCCCTTTGGGTGCTGAGATAAGGAGCCCATAAGAGCTGATGGTATTTATTAAACACTCTAAATGTGCTGAAGCAGTGTGTTAAGTGCTAGGGTAGATACAGATAGTCAATTCAGACACAGTCATTCCGTAATCAATGATATTGTGTTTACTGTGTGCAGATCACTGTACTAACCCCTTGGGAGAGCACAGTACAATAGAGTTGGTAGACACTAGCCCTGCCTTCAAGGAATTACAGACTAGTGGAAGAGTTCTTGTGCCACATGAGGCTCATGGGCTAAGAGGTGGGGAGAGCTGGTATTTTATCCCCATTTTACAATGGGGAAACGAGCACAGAGAAGTCAAGTGATTAGCCCTAAGTTACACAGCAGGTTGGTGACAGAGTGGGCCAGCGACAGAACTAGGATTAGAAGCCAGACCTTGTGACCCCCCAGTGATTTCAGGGAAGGACTGATAACCCAGCTGACTGGCTCTTTGAACCAGAACTAGGCCCAATAGTCCATCAAAAGAGCACCGTTACAATCTCACATTCCTTCCTGCCTTCACGATATTACTACTTGGTTGTTCCTTCGACACCTTAAACATGACATGTCTAAAACAAAATCCGTCATCTTCCACCTAAACCCTGTCCTCTTCCATACTTTCCAATCACCTTAGACAGCACCACTATGTCTCCAACTCACAAGCTTGTAACTTTGGTGTTATCTTCAACTCATCTCTGTCATTCAACCCACATATTTAATCTGTCACCAGATCCTCTCAGTCAAACCGTCACAACATGGCTAAAATCTGCCCTTTCCTCTCATACAAACTATTACTACACTGATCCAAGCACTTATCCTATCCCGCTTTGATTACTGTGTCGGTCTCCTTGCTGACCTCCCTGCCTCTTATCTCTCTCCAGTCCATACTTCACTCTGCTGCCTGGATCGTTTTTCTACAAAAATGTTCAGTCCATGTTTCCTCACTCCTCAAGGACCTCCAGTGGTTGCCCAGCCACCTGTGCATCAGACAGAAACTCCTTGCCATTGGCTTTAAGGCACTCAATCAGTTCTTCCCCTCCTACCTTTCCTCGCTGATCTCCAAATAAACCAGCTCACACACTTTGCTCTTGTAGGGCAAATTCTTCTATCTCGCTACTGGCCTCTTGTCCAAGTCCTCCCTCTGATTTGGAACTCCCTCCCACCTCATATATGATAGACCGCCACTCTCCCTACCTTCAAAGCTTTCTTGAAATCACATCTCCTCCAAGAAGCTTTCCCCTACTAATCCCTCATTTCCCCTATTCTCTCACTCCCTTCTCTGTCACCTATGCGCTTAGATCTGTACTCATCAAGTACTTGAAATTCACACCACCTTTAAGCTCACACTCTTATGTACATATCGTACATATCCATAATTTGTTTTACTATCTGCTGCCCCTCTAGACTATGAGCTCCTTGGGGGTAGGGAACGGGTTTACCAACACTGTTGTGCTCTCCCGAGTGTTTAGTACAGCACACACTAAGCACTCAAATATCATTGATTACTTGCCTAAGGCAGTAAAGCTCAGCTCAGTTAGCCAAGCTGTCAGGTATTCAGCTTGGCCTGAAGTTGGCCCAAATCCAGGGTCATTCAGAAGATTGCAGAATGGAATTCTTTCTCACCATCATCACTCATGTTTTCAAATGACCAGCAACTTGCACTGCTGAGTGCAGGGCACTGTATTAGCACACAATACTAGTAAAAGACAAACTGAAGGGGTTTACAATTTAAGCAGACCCAAATTGCCAACATACAGTAGGTAAAAGAGAAATGTAGTGGATATGAAAGATTAAAATAAAAATAGGTCATCAAAGGTATTAATTGAGATGCTCGTGATGACAGGAGTAGGAAGGTGGGGGATGAGGTGGGGAGTGGCTTGTGGGGAAAGTGCTTTCCTAGAAGGATTTTGAAGATGGGGAAGGATGTGACTGTTGGATTTGAGTGGGAAGGGATTGAAGTGTGAGCAGTGGGTCAGAGAAGGGAGAGTTGAGAATGAGGCACAGCTAGGAGATTAGTTTGGGTGGAGTGCGAGCTGGTCTGTAGTGGGATAAGAGAGTGATAGGTAAGCAGTAGAGTAACACCTGTGAGGTTTAGCCAAAAAGAGGTCATTGGAGATGTTTGTGAAAGCAATCTTAATAGAGTGAAGGGAGTGAAAACCAGATAGAAGGTGTCAATCAGTCAGTAGTATGTATTGAGCATCTGTTGTGTGTGCAGAGCATTGGACCAAGCATTTGGGAAGAGAGTTAGTGGAAGGCGAAGACAGCGGGTAAGTATTGCCCTCTAGAGTTGGATAGGGACCGTCTCTATATATTGCCATCTTGTACTTCCCAAGTGCTTAGTACAGTGCTCTGCACACAGTAAGTGCTCAATAAATACGATTGAATGATGAATGAATGGATGAATGAGAACAGAAGATGGGGTGATGGCTGGAGGGATTACTAGGGTTAAGGAATGACTTCTGCAATATGTGGAAGATGTATGCTTGGGGAAGGTAATCATTTATTAATATAAATTATTTATATTAAGCTCTGACTCCACTCCAGGGGATGGGTTTACCAACTCTGTTGCAGTCAATTCTCCCAAGCTCTTAGTACAATGCTCTGCACACAGTACGTGGTCAGTGAATACCACTGACTGATGGATTGATTAGATGGCGTCAAAGCAGACTGAGTGGTTAAGTGTGCGGGAAGAGTTGGTGCCAATGTTTTTAAGCAGTGACTGGTTGGCTTCCGACCTTTAGCAGGGAAGCAATGGATCTGGCCTAAAAGCAGCACCAATCGCCCTCTCCTCCCTCCCCTCCCCACCCTCACAGGAGATCTGGCCGAGTCCAGCACTGCCGCATTCGGTCCATCGTAGAGGGCGGCACCATGAAGTACTACCTGACTGACAACCTCATGTTCAGCAGCATCTACGACTTGATCCAACACTATCGGGAGGCTCACCTGCGGTGTGCCGAGTTCGAGCTGCGTCTAACCGATCCGGTGCCCAACCCCAACCCGCATGAATCCAAACCGTACGTTCCCCTGGGTCCTATGGTGTTCAAGTCTTCGGTCAGAATTGTTGGGGAGGAGAGCTCATCATTTTAGCCTTTCCAGAGCTCACTGCTGAGGCTGGTAATGGTGGACGCGTGTAAGCCTGGTGTGGGCAGGGAGTGTCTCTCTTTATTGCTGAATTGTACTTTCCAAGCACTTAGTACAGTGCTCTGCACACAGTAAGCGCTCAGTAAATATGATTGAATGAATTGAATGAACGAATGAGAAACAGATTCTTTTATTGGGGGAAATTATGAACTTTTAACTCTATGACTGACGAGGACTAAGAGACTTTAGCAAGTGAGCTCTGTGTTAAAGGCCTCTGGAGAAGATTCTATTTTAATTCTCCAGGGGTCATTTTTAGTCTTACCCAGCACCTTCCCAACAGTGGCCTGTGTTTTTCTTTTTAATTAACAGCCCCCAAAGCTCCAGGCTTCATTTTCTTTTAATTTGGGCAGAGCAGCATACTGTCCTCTGCTGTTAGAGTCCCTCATTATTGTTCACCTTGAAAACAAAAGGGAAAATCAGCTTTGGCTTTGTAATGAGAATATTGGAAATGGGAAGGAACACACTCCAAAGAGTGGTTTTTGGAGTGTGGGTTGCTAATGAACGTATCCTAAATTATGCCTGCAGTATCTCCCTCTTTATTACAATGCAGCAATTGTCCTCAATGTTTTCTCTCTATGCTCCCCTCCACGCTCCTATCCCTGAAAACCCCTAGTAACAGCAAATTGCATTTGCCAAACCTGAAACTTAGTTTGCCACACTTTTTGCAGTAACCAGCCTGGCTGCTTAGTGTCATGTTACGTAAAGATAAGTTGATTTAGTGTGCATTGCCGTACACAGGCAAGCTCTGCTGATGTTGAACCCAAATAATTTGGTATGTTGCAGTATTCTGTAAACTGCTGTCATGTGTGACAGGTTGGGAAAAATCAAACAGATAATGTATCTTGAAATTTGTGAGGCTTCCAAATCAGGACGCGTGGGCACCAGTTCCTCTTGCTGAGAGACACTTTGACAAGCCTCACTGGATTTTTTTACCTTTCTCCATCCCACCACCTCCCCGCAGCTGGTATTACGACGACTTGAGCCGAGGAGAAGCTGAAGACATGCTGATGCGAATTCCCCGAGATGGAGCCTTTCTGATTAGGAAAAGAGAAGACGCAGATTCGTACGCCATTACGTTCAGGTAAGCGTCGAGCAGTGTTGCTGGATGGGTTTATTATTGTTATGGTATTTGCTAAGCGCTGAAGAAGGCAACGGTAAACCACTTCTGTATCCTTACTGAGAAAACTCCAAGGATACACATACCAGAATGACTTTGACAGAAGGTGGGACGTTCTGAAGAGGGTGCGTGCATGGAGTGGCAATGGGTCGGAAACGACTCGACGGCATTTGAAGAAGAATTTGTTAAGTGATGACTGTGTGACATGCACTGTTCTAAGTGCTGGGGTAGATACGGTTTAATTGGGTTGGACACAGTCCCCGTCCCAATGGGGCTCACAAGGTTCACAAGCAGTCTCTTCTTTCTGGGACAAAGGGATAGCTAGGCTAAATGCTGTTGATCGATTGCTTGGTAGGGCATTTTCCAGCTGGCCTTGCCTTCAGGTCAGCTCTGACTTAGCGTTCAAGGCCGCCCTGTGTACTGTCTAGGAAAGGTTATCAATTAATTTGGTTTCTTCCGACCCTTCCAACACTTAGCTCTGTAATCAATCGTATTTATTGAGCGCTTACTGTGTGCATAGCACTGTACTAATAGACACATTCCCTGCCCGCTCTGTACCCTCTAAGCACTTGATATTTACCCCACTCTCAGCCCCACAGCATTTATATACATAATCATAATTTATATATATTAGTGTCCATCTCCCCCTCTAGACTGTAAGCTCCTTGTGGGCGGAGGACCGTGTCTACCAACTCGGTTGTTTTATACTCTTCCAAGTGCTAAGTACAGTGCTTTGTACACAATAGGAGCTCAGTAAATACCATTTATTGGTTCAGTCTCCTCCACACTGAACTGTTGGCCAGTCTAGGCTCTGTCTCGTACTATCAGAAGATGGAGGGGCTGTGTCTTGGGCACTTTTAGTTTCACTGAGTTATTTGGGGCAGGCCCAAATCATCCCTGGAACCACACCAAAAGGTCATTCCGAGTAGTTCTCCTTTTTTATTTTTCCCCTCACTCCCCTCAGCTGACAATCGCGCATTGGGTCACTATTCCCGAGCCCCGGTTCAACCCTTTCTTTGCATCCCTTATCCACATTTGGAAGGTCGCTCCCAGCAGGCCCACAGACTTTTACCTTGTTCCTGGATATGGTTACCTTATGGGTGAGGGTCACTCTCGTCTTTTCTCTTCCCTCCCAGTCTTGGTAAGAGGAAGTTCTTGAAAGGAGATTTACCTTGTTCTCAGGGAAAAATGAAGGGAGCCACGTTCCTTCAGGACAGTGGTGGAGACAGTCATTTCTTTTGCATGTGAAGAAGGAAAGGTAGCGTGTGTTTGCTCAGTTAAAAGGAGATGGCTTGTGTCTGCTTAATTAAGTGTTGTCGAGGCCTCTGGGGGCAGAGTCAATTTGAAAATTCCAGCATGTCAGCCCTCATGAGCCTTTCGCAGATATTCAGTTAGTACAGTGAGATGCACCAGTCTAGGCCCAAATGTGGCTTTCTTCGATTTGGTGGTTGGTGTTTCTGTTTGGGAGGAACGACTTTTAAAGTAACAGGCCATTTTTTTACTGAACAACTTCTTAGGGAAAGTCTGACTCCATTGAATCCCATGAATATGTTCCTCCTTAGACTGTGAGCCCCATGTGGGACAGAGACTATGCCCGATCTGATTATCTTGTATCTACCCAGTGCTTAGTACAGTGCTTGCCCCATAGTAAGTGCTTAATGACTACATTTATTTTATTATTGCTATTTTAAATATGTGTGGCAATGCAAGATACAGAACTAACCAGGAGATCAGATTCATTGGGTTATCTCTTGTGGTTAGATTTGCTCTTCCAATTTTTGAATAGTATTCTCTCCCTTGGAGGTCCCTGAATCAATCAATCAGTCCTTTGTATTTATTGGGCACTTACTGTGCACCACTGCCTTTGCAGTTAGCTCTGATGAGCTTCCTTTTGGGGAAGGATCTGTTAAAGATCCTTCTGTTAAAGATCTCACACAGCTTTGCTTTTCTAAAAATGTGTCTCTAGAAAAAAAAATGGCAGTGTCCCACGGTCTCTAAAGCCACAAAGAAAGAAGTGAAAGTTGCCAGTGGGTGACTGTATTTAGAGAGTAAGAATGGAATTCCTCTGAAGTGATCAGGAATTTCCTTTTTGAAAATAGATTCATGATGACAGTAGGGCCCTGCAGAGTTAACACGTCCATGTTGCCCATTTAAACTCATCTCCGGGAGATTCTGGAATCAAACCAGTGATGCCTTGAATTAGAATGGCGTTTTAATTTTTCAAAGAGCCTTTCACATCAGTTCTCTCATCTGTTCTCATAACATCCTTAGGTGGTAGGAATGATTAGCTTCATTATACAAACCAGGAAACTGAGGCCCAGAGAGGTTAAATGATTTGCCCTAGTTCTGCAGTGGCAAGATCTCCTGACTTCCCAGATCTGTGTAGTTTCCATGACACAAATTCCTGGGACCATTTTTTTAGTACTACTTCTTAAGCGCTTACTGTGCACCAAGCACTGTGCTATGCCCTGGGTAGATACAAGCTAGTCAGATTGGACACAGTCCATGTCCCACAGAGGACTCGCAGCCTTAAGCCCCATTTTACAGATGAGAAAACTGAGGCACAGAGAAGTGAAGTGGCTTGCCCAAGTTCACACAGTAGGCAAGTGGCTGAGCTGGGAATAGAACCCAAGGCCTCTGAGTCCCAGGTCCAGGCTATATTCACTAGACATTGCCGCTTCTCCACTTCTACATAATATTGGGTCCTTCCATTATTCTGGTCCAGTACAGACCATTCAAGTTCTTAAACACGGGCCCTGTCTCTCAGAGAAAAGAACAGTCACACTGGCCCCTGAAAGAGGCTAGTCCAAAAAGTGCAGAGGAGAGGAAAATCTAAAAAGTTTTCTTTAGACACCTCATGTGCCCTTCTTTCCTCCTTCAAGGTCTCTGATCTAAATAAGCCTTCCCTCATGGCCCCAGTGTCCTCCATTACCTGCCAGTGTTTCAGTTGCGACTAATATCAGTCAATCAATCAATCATATTTATTGAGCGCTTACTGTGTGTAGAGCACTGTACTAAGCGCTTGGGAAGTACTAATAGACTGTTAGTAGCTTGAGGTCAGGGAACCTGTTCTTTATACCTTGTTCTTTTGGGGTTCTTCCAAGCATCGTACAGTGATTTGCACCCAGGAGGCATCCAAAAAAATGCCACTGATTGTTAAGATCCTGAACTGCCTCAGGGCAGCAGTGACTAGGGGAATATCCCTGCTGGTTCCACCTGTGAATTCTTTGTTTCTCCAGGGCAAAGGGAAAAGTGAAGCACTGTCGGATTAATAAAGACGGGCGCCATTTTGTCCTGGGAACTTCAGCCTACTTTGAAAGTTTGGTGGAGCTGGTTAACTACTATGAAAAACACGCACTCTACAGAAAAATGAAACTGCGCTATCCAGTGACGCGGGAGCTGCTGGAGCGTTATAACACGGCAAGTGATTATCCCCATAGAGACTCCGTGAAGGAGAACGACAGTCGTCAACACAGATGAATCTGGTCAAAATTGGTGGGAATAATGATTCGCCTCAGAAGGATCTTAAATCAGGTTGCGTGGAGGGGCGGGGGCGGGTGTCGAGGGTGGGGCAAGGAGGAGCCAGGAGGGAACTGTGAAGGGATAATTGCCTGGGTCACAAAGCCATTATATTAATATTGCTTTCTAATCGTTCGGCTCCGAACAGCTCTCAGGGAGGAAGACTTTCCATGATTACTTCTCTGTTTTAAAGCTGGCACTCCTTGCCTGGGAAATGGTATACTGCTTGTAGGAGAAAAGGGGAAGCAATAGAAAAGGATTAACCTGTCAGGATTACAAACAAAATGGCCAAAAACCCTTTGGAAGAAGGGAGATGACAGGTTTGAGGGACTAAAGGCTATTGAGCCCCATTGCCTGATGGAGAGGGAGGAGCAGAAAGAAGAGGGTGTCGTCACTCTACCAGCATGGTGCTGACCCATGAGAATAAAGAAAGGAAATGGCTCCCAGGTATCCCTCTTCCTGTGAAACAGGTCTTGTTGTTAGAGAAAACAGGAGGGACACAGGGCAGAAAAAAGCATGATGCCAGAAGGGTGGGTGCATTCAGATATGATTTCTTGATCAAAGCCTCATCACTGCTCTTTTGCACAGTGATGTAAACACTCTGGACTATGCAGTTGCCCACGCCTAGTTTTGCCAGTGCCCGTGTTATTGTTTTCTCAAGTGGGAAACTCTTTGAGGGCAGGCACTGGGTATTTATAAAGGACATTTTGGTTTGGACAGGTCCTACTCTCCAAAGTGCTGGCTCCCCACATCCAGCCTGCACGTGCCAAGGATGTGTGAGGGAAAGGAGGATGAAAGGGTGGGCCGCAGCACTCCGGAGGAGTGTGAATGCTAGTCATATTTTGGCAGGGCCCGACAGATGGGGTTGTTTCCAAATTCCCCTCAGGGCACAGCAAGTCTTTTAGATGAGGCTCTCTGTGTTATCTTTCCGTGAGTGTGAAATGACAGCACAAACCTGATTGTCGGAAACAGTGAGCATCAATGTGATTTACTGAGAAACTGAAGTACGCTACTGAAATACCGATAAGCCGGTGTCTTAATCGGCCTCAGTGCCACGCTTGGTGAAGTAAAAAGTTAACTCAGACCCAGGTTCTAACACTTGCATCAGCCGTTCTCATCTTTGGTTACATCACCGGCTTCTAGTGGTATTTCACCTTTCAAGGTCGAGAAGCCTTCTTTCAGTGTCCATGTTGGTGTGAGTCAGGTTCTTTGCTTCTCCTCCCAGTCTCTCCTGCTCCCCGCAGCCTCCACCCCACCGACTCCTGCCTCTGTCTCGGACAAGATGTCAGGATGTGGGCTCTTGGCTGCTGCTGCGGCGCTCTGGCCCAATCTGTATTTTGAAAGCTTTGCTTTCGGGTATCCAGGCGTTGATGACTGAGGGCATGTTGGCTCCAGACTTCTCCCTCTGGTCTATGTATGATTCATTCATTCAATCATATTTATTGAGCGCTTACTGTGCGCAGAGCACTGTACTGAGCGCTTGGGAAGAACAAATCGGCAACTTAGTCCTTACCCAACAATGGGCTCACAGTCTAGAAGGGGGAGACAGACAACATAACAAAACCAGTAGACAGGTGTCAGTACCATCCGAATAGAGTTATAGCTGTATACACATCATTAATAAAATATAGTAAATATGTACAAATAAAATAGAGTAATAAATATGTACAAATATATGCAAATGACTCTATTATTACTCTGTTTTACTTGTACATATCTATTCTATTTATTTTATTTTGTTAGTATGTTTGGTTTTGTTCTCTGTCTCCCCCTTTTAGACTGTGAGCCCGCTGTTGGGCAGGGACTGTCTCTATATGTTGCCAACTTGTACTTCCCAAGCGCTTAGTACAGTGCTCTGCACACAGTAAGCGCTCAATAAATACGATTGATGATATACAAATGCTGTGGGGAGGGGATGGGGGTAGGGCAGGGGGGGGTGATGGGGAGGAGGAGGAGGAGAGGAAAAGGGGGGGCTCAGTCTGGGAGGGCTTCCTGGAGGAGGTGACCCCTCAGTAGGGCTTTGAAAGGAGGAAGAGAGCTATTGTGTGGCAGTTGTGTGGAGGGAGGGCATTCCAGGCCAGAGGAAGGACGTGGGCCAGGGGTCGACAGTGGGACAGGTGAGAACGAGGCACAGGGAGGAGGTGAGCGGCAGAGGAGCGGAGGGTGTGGGCTGGGCTGGAGAAGGAGAGAAGGGGGGGTGAGGTAGGAGGGGTTGAGGTGATGGACAGTCTTGAAGCCGAGAGTGAGGCTTGCCACCAGTTGATTGCCACCAATAAGCGTGATGACTTTACCCTCTCTAGACTATTCTCCCTTCTGAAATCTGAATGAGTTTTCTTTCAGCTTTTTGGCTCAGGTAATCTGAACCATCTCTGCACAGGACTATCTTATTCTGGCCTCTACCTTCTCTGCCACATTCCCCTCACCCCTCTCCCTTTTGACCCTCTAACTCTCTGTGACCCATGTCTAGGGAGAAGAGATGTTCCAGAAACTTTGCAGTGCCCATTCCACATTAAAAATGCTTTGAAAAGTCTTCCTTTAGAGAAATCCCATCGGGATAGCATGGTGCTTCTGCAGAATTTTAAGTATTTACCTTGATTTTCTTTTTTTTTTCTCTCAAAGGAAAGGGATATAAACTCACTTTATGACGTCAGGATGTATGTGGACCCTAGTGAGATTAATCCTTCAACGGTATTGTATATTTTTTCACTCGGTATACTTTGCAATGGGAAGACATTGGTAGAAGATTAGAATTAGGGAAGTTCTTTTCGGGAGGGAAGGGTTTGGGGAAAACTAAGTGGAATCAAAGTTTTGAACAACTAGCTTTGTGGTAAAGAGTGAATCATTAAAAGCTGTAAAAAATAGCTCTTCTAAGCCCATGTTTGGAGTACAGTAGTTGCTACCCATCCCCCAAATTGTCGTTTCCCATTTAATATTTAACAATCCTACCAGCCGCCTATGAAGTGTGCTTCGGCCCTGGTTTCACCGAGTCCACTGAGCAGGATTGTGGTCCAAATCCCAAATCTTCCACCGTCTTTGGGGCTATTTTTTGCTCAGTAAAGCCGTATGGCGGACCTGAGCTGAGGGAGTCTGAGTCTTTTAATATAGCAGACAGATGGAGGAGGTGATTGTTCAGACCTGTATAGGACACACCTCAAGCCCAAGCTGAACTCATTAGGCTGCCAACTTCTGTTGGTACTTTTGAACACGACAGCTCAGTGGGACCAAAGGATGATGGGCTGGTGGGAAGGCTGGGCCTCCAGATAGGGTGTTTTAATCAATCAATAAATCAATCAATCTGTCATATTTATTGAACACTTACTGTGTGCAGAGCACTGTACTAAGCGCTTGGGAAGTACAAGTTGGCAACATATAGAGACAGTCCCTACCCAACAGTGGGCTCACAGTCTAAAAGGGGGAGACAGAGAACAAAACCAAACATACTAACAAAATAAAATAAATAGAATAGATATGCACAAATAAAATAAATAAATAGAGTAATAAATATGTACAAACATATATACATATATACAGGTGCTGTGGGGAAGGGAAGGAGGTAAGATGGGGGGGATGGAGAGGGGGACGAGGGGGAGAGCCTCCGAACTCAACCTCGGATATGTCTGTTGCCTGATCTAGGGCCACTGGTGCTCGTGGGGTGGTTAGCACATGGTAAACTACTTGAGGATAGGGATCATGTCTTCCAACTCTATTGTATTATATTGTGCTATCAATCAGATATATTTAGTGAACACTTACTGTGTGCCGAGCACTGTGCTAAGTGCTTGGGAGAATAGTGTAAGCAGTTTGTAGACACATTCTCTGCCCACAATGAGCTACAGTCTAGAGGCACTTAGTTTGGGTGCTTAGTACAGCTTATGGTCTAGAGGATTTGGTATAGGTGCTTAGTATAGTGCTCTGCACATAGTAAGCCTCCCTCTCTTGCCCTCAGTGGGTCATATTAATGGTCCCTGTTTCAGTAAGGCAGGGCGTAAATATATAATAATAATAATAATAGTAATGATGGCATTTATTAAGTCCTTACTATGTGCAAAGCACTGTTCTAAGCGCTGGGGAGGTTACAAAGTGATCAGGTTGTCCCACGGGGGGCTCAGAGTCTTAAGCCCCATTTTACAGATGAGGGAACTGAGGCCCAGAGAAGTGAAGTGACTTGCCCAAAGTCACGCAGCTGACAATTGGCAGAGCTGGGATTTGAACCCATGACCTCTGACTCCAAAGCCCGGGCTCTTTCCCCTAAGCCGCGCTGCTTCTTCCTTGCGTACCTGCAGTGGGGACAGAATAGCCGCAGCTTGAAAAATGTTGCCGCCCAGTAGATGCTGCTCCCAGTAGATGTCACTGTGGACTCTCAGTGTTCAAATTTCCAAGTCTTGGGAGAGAGGAACCAGAGTGAGGGAATGTATCTTAAATAGGAGAATTTGAATTTACCAATTCATAAGCTGCCCCCATGCCTGACTTTTCCTTTTTTTTTTTTTTTCCAAAAGCCTCAGAGAACTGTGAAGGCTTTATATGACTACAAAGCTAAACAAGAAGATGAACTGAGCTTTTGCAGGGGAGCCTTGATTCACAATGTATTGAAGGAAGAAGGAGGCTGGTAAGAGCGGAGCTCCCCGACCGGAGAGCTTCTGGTGGAAATTGTCTGGGGACACGGATCCCACTTTCGGTCGGCCCTTAAAATCAAGACAGACTGGTAGTAGCAGCATTTATTGAGTGCTCACTTGGTGCACTTTGTTAGGTTCTTGGGAACACCAGAATTACTGAGTGACACATTACCTAATAATAATGATGATGGTATTTGTTAAGCGCTTGCTATGTGCCAAGCACTGTTCTAAGCGCTGGGGTAGATACAAGATAATAAGGTTGTCCCACGTGGGGCTCACAGTGTTAATCCCCATTTGACAGATGAGGTAACAGCCACAGGGAAGTCACTGCTCACAAGGAGCTTACACTCGAGAAAAACAGAGATATTTAAATCTAGAGAACGGAGAAATAAAGTGGAACTCTATGCAGGAATGCTAAGGAGAGTGTAAATAAGCAATATGATCTGGTGGGAAGAGCACACAGGCTTGGGAGTCAGAGAACCTGGGTTCTAGTTCCAGCTCTGCCTGTTGCCTGCTGTGTGGCCTTGGGTAAGTCACTGCTCTTCTCCTTGCTTCAGGTTCCTCTCTGTTGTTGGGCAGAGTCACTTCCCCAATGTGGGAACTACTAAAAGTTCCTGTGGACTCCCTGTCAGCAGCAAAGTCAGTTGATCAATGAGTTATATTTATTCAGCGCTTACTGTGTGCAGAGCACTGTACTAAGCGCTTGGCCAAGTACAATATAATAGAGTTGGTGGACACATTCTCTGCCCACAATGAGCTTACTGTCTTAATGCCCCCCATTTCTGGCTTGCGGGGGTCTTCTGCAGAGTCAGGCCTCCATCCAACTTGCCCAGTAGTGGGGTTGCCTTCTGAAGACAGTGATCTGCTCCCTGTAATTTATTTTAGTATCAGTCCCCCACCTGGATTGTAAGCTCCTTGAGGGTGGGGACCCTGTTTATTCTGTTGTACTCTCCCAAGTACATGGAACGCTACGCTGGGCATCATAAGTGCTCAAAAATTCTCTTTGATCGATTGATTCAAATTATAATTCTCCTTCCTTTTTATTCCTTTGCATAGATTAGGTTCATTAGTCCATTCGAACTCCTGGAATGTAGTGTCTTGGTTTGGATGGCATGTGGCAGATTCTGTTCGGGGCCCAAATAGCTTCCCTGTACCAAGTTTAGAGAGTAGTGACCATCCCAGTCCACTTGAAACTGGAAGTACCTGGTGATCCCAGTTGCTCCATGGATTGCTGGGAGTTGTCAGTCCACAAAACTACAGGGTGTTTGTGTGTATGTGTGTGCATGTATGTAATGCTATGCCTAAGGGGGACAGAAATTGGAGTGATTGCTCTGGAGCCTGTGCCCCAGGTGGCTCCACTTTCCCTGGTGCTAGTTAATAATTGTGTTTTTTGTTAAGCACTTATTATGTGCCATGCACTGTACGAAGTTCTGGGGTAGACACAATATGTGCATATCAGACACAGTTCCTGTCCCTCATGGAGCTCACGTTTTTAGGGATAGGGTATTGAATCTGCATATTTGTATATATGTTTGTACGTATTTATTACTCTATTTTATTTGTACATATTTATTCTATTTATTTTATTTTGTTAATATGTTTTGTTTTGTTCTCTGTCGCCCCCTTCTAGACTGTGAGCCCAATTTTGGGTAGGGACTGTCTCTATATGTTGCCAACTTGTACTTCCCAAGCGCTTAGTACAGAGCTCTGCATGCAGTAAGCGCTCAATACGATTGATTGATTGATTCTGTGATGAGCATAACTGGAGCCCTGCATTACTTACCTGCTCACTGCAGCCACTCAGTGCGTCCTTAGTGGCCAGCAACAGTCTGCCATTTCTTCATTGCCCCCTTACTTCTGTTCCAGCGGGCAAAATGACAGATGAAGAGCCTTAATACAAATTTTGCATTCCTGGCTTATGGTTTTTGTTTCTGCTCAATAACTTGATGTCCTCCAGGTATTTCCCATCATCAACCAATAAAAAGCATTTTAGACGAAAGGGAGAGCAAAAGAGGCTTGTACCTGTAAATCACCCGTTTCCATTTAGAAGCGCTGAAGCCCACTTTAAAATTCCCCAGTGAAACAATTGTTCCTGTTGCCTGTCTCTCCTTGGATATCTTTCGGGGAGGACAGCACAGGTGGGATATTTACAGCATATAGTATGTGCATTTTTTGATTCTCAATGCATTATTGAAAAGCAGTGTGGCTCAATAGAAAGAGCATGGGCTTTGGAGTCAGAGGTCGTGGGTTCAAATCCCGGCTCTGCCGATTGTCAGCTGTGTGACCTTGGGCAAGTCACTTAACTTCTCTGGGCCTCAGTTACCTCATCTGGAAAATGGCGATTAAGACTGAACCCCCCGTGGGACAACCTGATTATCTTGTAACCTCCCCAGCGCTTAGAACAGTGCTTTGCACATAGTAAGCGCTTCATAAATGCCATTATTATTATTATTATTTGAGTCTTTTGTTTGGAGGTCTCTGACTGCTCCAAATTTTATTTAGGTGGAAAGGGGACTACGGTGGAAGGCTTCAGCAGTATTTTCCAGCAAATTATGTTGAAGACATATCAACAGTTGACTTTGAAGAGCTTGAAAAGCAGGTAAGTGCCTCTCTTTTTCTTAGTGTAGGCTGACTTAAGTCCTTGTGTGAGCCTGACACTTTGGAGTACAGTTAAAAGCAACCCCAGGTTCTTCACCAAAACCCTCTGAAGAGGACCAGTGGGGTTTCAGCCTTGCTTTAGAGAAAGACTTGTTTAATGTGCAAGAGAAACAACCTTCAGGATGATGATGAACCTACAGAGAATGAATCCTGTGGTTTGAGTTGTCTCGCAGTGAAAATAATTTTGGGGGGGAGTGTTAGCATTAGAGATCTGCTTTGTGTGAGTTGGGAGGGCGCTGCACAGGGAAATGAGGTCTATGTCTTAAAATCTTGAAATTTTGGAGATACTATTATGGTGTTCATTCATTCATTCACTTATTCAATCGTATTTATTGAGTGCTTACTGTGTGCAGAACACTGTACTAAGTGCTTGGGAAGTACAAGTCAGCAACATATAGAAACAGTCCCTACCCAACAACGAGCTCACAATCTAGAAGGGGGAGACAGACAACAAAACAAAACATGTAGACAGGTGTCAAAGTTGTCAGAACAAACAGAATTAAAGCTATATGCACATCATTAACAAAATAAATAGAATAGTAAATATATACTATGATCAGGTTCTATGATGAGATGATACTATGATCAGATGATCAGGTTGTGAGGAGTTTTTGCTTGATTCATAGGTTGAGGAGGGGAGTAACACGCCCAGAGCGTTTCTGCACAAAGATAATCCGGGCAGCAGCAGGAAGTATAGACTGAAGTGGGGAGAGACAGGAGGATGGGAGATCAGTGAGGAGGCTAATGCAGTAATCCAGTCGGGATAGGATGAGAGATTGAACCAGCAAGGTAGCGGTTTGGATGGAGAGGAAAGGGCGGATCTTGGCGATGTTGCGGAGGTGAGACCGGCAGGTTTTGGTGTCGGATTGGATGTGGGGGTGAACGAGAGAGCAGAGTCGAGGATGACACCAAGATTGTGGGCTTGTGAGACAGGAAGGATGGCAGTGCCGTCTACAGTGATGGGAAAGTCAGGGAGAGGGCAGGGTTTGGGAGGGAAGATAAGGAGTTCAGTCTTGGACGTATTGAGTTTTAGATGGCGGGCAGGCATCCAGATGGAGATGTCCTGAAGGCAGGAGGAGATACCAGCCTGGAGGGAGGGAGAGAGAGCAGGGGATAGATTGATAGATTGATTGGTGTTGATAGATTGAGTACTTACTCTCTGCTGAGCACTTAACTGAGTGAGGGAGATGCAGCCCTATGGTCAATTAAGACACAGCTCCTGTGCCACAAGGGGTTCATGTCCTAAAAGGGGGATATAATCAGATCCACATAAAGCAGGAACGAGTAACAGGTAGCAGGAGATGACATGCAAGATAAGCAAATTGAAGAATTTGGGGTAAAATAGAACTTGAGGGGTGCAGTCTTCAGACTCCTACTGTGTCAGGGAAAAGCCATGACTTTCCGGTCATCCAAATGATTGTTCCAGACTCGGCTCCCACGGGGACTGTGTCAGGGAAGGTGGGAGGGGTTACCTCTCCCCTCTGATGGGCCCTGCCTCGAACCCCAGAACTTGTTTTGGTGAGGTGACTTGGCCAGATTTTACCTGGACTCCGCTTCTGGTGGATGGGGAGGGGCCTAACTCCTATGGGGGGCAGCCAGGACCCTGGGGGCTTTCCCCAACTGGAAAGAGAGAGCCTAAACATTGCATTTTATTCCCTAAATGTGTAGGGCTTATTTATGCAAGTTGGAAAACAAAACCTTTTTAACGATGTTGCCAGACGCCTGCAACAAGGTCACCGGCATCTTCATTATTTATCTCTCTCCCCGTGGATAGATTCCTGAAATAAAAATGAATTTTAAGCAGTGCCATGGGCAGTGGCTGTTAAATTATGTGCATTTGAATCCAGCTTCCTTTTCATTATACTTAAAAATAACGTGAAATGTCTCTTCATCTTATACTGACGAGAGCTCCTTGTTTCTCTGCAGATTATCGAAGACAATCCTTTAGGGTCTCTGTGCAGGGGCATTCTGGACCTCAATGCCTATAATGTTGGTGCGTGGACCTTTCTGTCATTGCTTTCTGCTGATCTGGATCCTTTGGGGCCCACTGTGGAGTGGACCCCACTTCTGACCTTAGCTCAGACCCCTTCGTGGATTCTTCAATGCCCCGAGGTCACAGTGGGCATCTCTGTTAGGTGCCAGACCACCTGCAGGGGCTTCGCCACCCAACCGTCCTTCAGTATCCGATATCCCGTCTCTTCCTAGCTGGCCGGCCGGTCTGTGCCGGCGCTGGTGAATCCTCAATTTTAGGTTTTTCTGCCACCCGGACTACCTGTCTATTCTTCCTAAGGCTGTCCCAGGAGAGAAGTGTGGGGCCCTAGGACATTGGTGAACATTGGCCCCATCTGCCCAGGGCAGAAACTCTTGCTGCTTCCCAAGCACCCATGTTTTGTAATTGTCCAGCAGGGTTCCAGTCCCCCTTCCCTCCAACCAAAAGAAGTTTGGGCAACAGTGTCATTTGTCATCATTCTGAGGCAGATCCAATTCCAGTCCAAGTCATTCGTTTGACTCCACACAGAGGAGGATTTGCACTGTGAGACTGGGTGCTCGGTCAACTGCTCTGAGGAGACTGGGAGACAGCTGCATTTTCGCCACTGCTACCGGGGGTGGGGGAAGAAGGAGAGGGAAGGAAGGGGAAGGAAGGGCAGGGGCAGCTCCGAGCTGCCCCTCTGACATGGCTGCCAGCACAGTGGATGTGGCTTGCCTATTCTCTGTCCGTCTGGGCAGGTGTGCTGACATCATTTTGCCCCGGAGAGGCTCAAAGAATGGGCCTTCCCCCATGCAGACCAGATGACCAGTATTTTCAGGAATGGTGCAATGACTGATGTCTGCAAGGATGTGTCTGTGAATCATGCAGTTGACATCGTCATCATCGTCATCTGGATTGTTTTGAGGGCCCAGTGGGAGCAGAGAATCAGACTAGGGCCTCGGGAACATAGTATACAAGTAGAAGTCTCTGTCTTCGAGAACCATACGATCAGTTGCATAATAATAATATTATCATGGTCTTCAAATAAGTGTTTGTCCTGTGCCAAGCACTGACCTAAGCGCTGAGGTAGATTCAGATAATCAGGTTGGACACACAATCCCTGTCCCACACAGGGCTCACACTCTAAATGGCAGGGAGAACACTTTATTAAATACCCATTTTACAGATAAGGAAACTGAGGCCCAGAAAAGTTGTGACTTGCCCAAGGTCACAGAGTAGACAAGTACAGGAGTCGGAATTAGAACTCAGGTCTACTTACTCCCAGGCCCTGCTCTTTCTATTAGGTCATGCTGCTGCTTTACTTTCAGCAAACATGCTGTGTAGTTGTAAGCAGACAGGGGAAAAATCACCTGAGACTCCTAATTAATTTTTCAGCACATGCATTTCATTAGTTCCTCACTCATTTCAATCTAGAAGTTCTCTTAAATTTAGGCTTTGAGCTAGATTCTTCCTCTTCCTTAAAGGAAAGTTGAAAAGTCTTTAGAGATGTTAAAATGTTTAAGAACTTGCAGGTTTATTTCTAAACAAAACTGAAAGCCGTTTGGGAAATCTGATCCTGTGTGTTTGGATTTACAATGGGCACAGCTTGGATAACTCAGATTCTTGTAACCATTATTTCATGCCTCTCAAAAGATTCCTCTGTTCTTGTTCTTGAAAAGTGAAAGCCCCACAAGGCAGAAATCAAAAGCCTTTCGTCTTTATCTTGGACCCCAAGAAGTCCGACGACCCTCCAGTCGTGTTCGCGACTGACAGAGTGGAAGAACTGTTCGAGTGGTACCAGAGCATCCGAGAGATCACCTGGAAGAATACAACTGTGGTATGGAATGTAACCGATTTTTCTTTCTTTTTATGTTTACTCTCTATTGCTCAGTCAACCAAATACCAGCTGTGTGCAGAACCCTGTACTAAGTGCAGGATAAAGTTTAGTAGTGTGTACTCTCCTGAGCACTTAGTACAGTGCTCTGCAAACAGTAAGCACTCAATAAATATTGATTGATTGATTGATGAAAGAAACAATGAGTTTCCAGGTTAGGGAGAGTCTCTGGCCACATTACCTCATTCGTTCAGTCAGTTTCAGTGGCTTCCTTGATTTTCCTTCCTTGAAGTAGGTGGTGGTTCAGACTTCATTATGGTCAGTGTTATGTCCAGGACTGCTATTAATGTCCCAATTTCCTTTTGTTGTTATTATCACTGTTATTGTAAATCAATTAATGGTATTTATCACTTACTATATGCAGAGCACTGTACTAAGTGTACAACAGAATTAGTGAACACATTCCCTGCCCTTAACAAGCTTACATCATTAATAATAAGAATAAAAACCCTTAAGTACCATATTATTTTACTTAGGTGCTTACCATGTCGAGCACTATACTAACCACTGGAGTAGGTACAAGATAATAAGGTTGGACACAGTCCCTGTCCCACATAGGACTCACCATCAAAGTAGGAGGGAGTAGGATTTAATTTCCATTTTACAGACGAGGAAACTGAAGCACAGAGAAGTTAAGTGACTTCTCCAAGATCCCACAGCAGACAAATGATGAAGTCCAGGTCTTCAGACTCCTAGGCCCACGCTCTTTCCACTAGGCTACAATCAATCAATCAATCAATCGAATTTATTGACCGCTTACTGTGTGCAGAGCACTGTACTAAGCACTTGGGAAGTACAAGTTGGCAACATATAGAGACAGTCCCTACCCAACAGTGGGCTCACAGTGTAACATACACCTACACTGCTTCTCTTTCTTCTTCAGAGTAGTCCATTCTGGAGTGGAGCTAGAACCATCTTCTGGGCTTTGTTAGAATGACGAGAGTATTGGAAAAGACAAGGACCAGAGCCCTGTCAGTAGGGAACTGAAAGGTCCTTCCCATTCTCAAGTTCTTGGGTGGCTGGGTGACTGATGAATCCAACAGAGGATGGCAGGGCTGCTTGCCACCATCTTGTACAGGCAGAGTGGAACCACCTCCTCTGAGTCCTGAACAGGACTTAAAATGATAGCCATTGACCAGCACTAGCCACCAAAGTCAGGGGGAGAGAGTGTTGGTGAGGGTGCCCATGAGGGAGCCCCTCACAGCCAGAACTGCGGGTTCAGGCCTCCAGGAGAAAGACCTGGGCCAGGATGTTAGGCTGAAGCCTGCCCATTGTAGCGACAGCTCTCTGCAGAATGACCTCCTCAGCTCTGCTTTTCTGCTGCGGCAGAACACGGAAGTCCACCGAGAATGAATTGCTTCCACGGACGTTCCGTTCTTCCAAAAGGAAAAACGGATGGTAGCTTAAGAATGGTAGCTTAAAAACAAGGACTGATGAGTGTGCTGGGAAGTCTCTCCCTTTCCCAACTAGAAGATTGATCACAGGGTTGGAGGGTCATCTAGTCCATCCCGCTGCTTCCAGACAGCAAGCACCTAATCTAGCTAAGGAAAAGAGTTGTCTAAGTTTTTCTGGAAGTGTTTATGAGGTTGAGCCTACCATGTGTTGTGCCTCCTATGAGTTATAATGATAATAATAATAATGATGGCATTTATTAAGCACTTACTACGTGCAAGCACTGTTCTAAGTGCTGGGGAGGTTACAACGTGATCAGTTTGTCCCACGGGGGGCTCACAGTCTTAATCCCCATTTTACAGATGAGGGAACTGAGGCCCAGAGAAGTTAAGTGACTTGCCCAAAGACACACAGCTGACAATTGGCGGAGCTGGGATTTGAACCCATGACCTCTGACTCTAAAGCCCGGACTCTTTCCACTGAGCCACGCTGCTTCTCCATAGTCGGGAGAGAGGCTCAGAATAGGCCTGACGTTCTCTCAGTGATTCCTTTGGTTCTCTGCCAGGTTGGCCCAAATAAGTAGGCCCTGGTTATATCACTGCTGACATCAGTTAATCAATCGATGTTATTTATTAAGTGATCACTTTGTGCAGGGCACTGTACTAAGCCCTTCAAAGAATCAATCGTAGTAAGTGCTCAGTAAATGTGTGTGGAGCACTGTACAAGAGAAGTTGGAAGAGTACAATATTACAGAGTTGGTAGACACCTTCCCTGGCCTTGGGAAGGGGAGGAAGTACAATACAGTTACTAGACCAGATCCCTACCTCAGGAAGCTTACAATCCAACAGGGGAAACACACCAAAGTAAACTGCAGGTTTGGGGGAAGCTCCATGTACGTGTGTGTGTGTGTGTGTGTGTGTGTGTGTGTATATATATGTATGTGTGCACGCACCCATGAGCACATGTACACATGCTTCATTATCTGTTGGATCTGTCTGAGGTGTTTATGATCCTGAAGGGTAATTTAAGAGTTATTTTCTTAAGGAACAATTTGCTTAATACTACATTTTCTGGATGTCTGTGTCTCTCCCTCTCTGTCTCTGCCTATCCCCCCCTTTCTGTCTTTTCTCCTTTCTCTCTCTTTCATGAAGTAGGTTTCATCTGTATAGTCTTCTCTTGAGTTTCTGCTCCCATACTGAACCATGCCCCTGGAAGCTGACATTGATGTCAGAGAATGGGAATTTCAGGTGGTAAAGAGAAGCAGGTAACTTAAAAAAAAATTCCTTTGTCATTGCAAGCTGTGGCTCTGGAGTGAAGATAAACTTAGGGAAATAATGAAGCACCGAACATTTTTAAGTCAGATAGTTATGGTCCATGCTGGTTTTTCTTAGTTCTGTTGATAGAGGAGAGGGTAGTAACATGTAGTAGTAACATTTACTGAGCACCCATTTGGGGCAGTGCACTGTATTAGGTGACTAGGAAGTCCAGAATTAAGAAGTGACACATTCCCTGCCCTCAAGGACCTTGTCCTCTTAATTGCTTCAAAGGCTCTTCTTTTCACCTGTTGCTTCTCCTGCTGCTTTTTTTCTGCAACTTAGAAATATGCTTTGATGGGCAAAATAGTGTATATATAGTGCCTGGATTCACTTGGACTTTTTTAGATTTTGCAATTCTGAAGGTTTTGTGGAAAGGGAGGTAAAATCGTCACTTCTTGGTGAGGATCGAAAGGCAGATGTGAACATCCTCTCAAATCTCTAAAATGGCCAGAGTTTACAGCGGGAGACCACTTGCAGAAGAATTTGGAGAAGCAGCGTGGCTCGGTGGAAAAGAGCCCGGGCTTTGGAGTCAGAGGTCATGGGTTCAAACCCCGGCTCTGCCGATTGTCTGCTGTGTGACTTTGGGCAAGTCACTTAACATCTCTGTGCCTCAGTTACCTCATTTGTAAAGTGGGGATTAAGAGTGTGAGCCCTCCATGGAACAACCTGATCACTTTGTAACCTCCCCAATGCTTACAACAGTGCTTTGCACATAGTAAGCACTTAATAAATGCCATTATTATTATTATTATTATTATTCTCTGGGACTCAGTTCCCTCATCTGTAAAATGGGGATGAAGACTTTGAGCCCCCCGTGGGACAACCTGATCACCTTGTAACCTCCCCAGCGCTTAGAACAGTGCTTTGCACATAGTAAGCACTTAATAAATGCCTTTACTATTGTTATTATTCAACATTTTACATCTGGCCAGAGCGCTCAGTATCCTGACCCTCGCCAGGTCTTCCCATTTCCTCTTAATCAGTAACAGGCTGAGACCAGCCCTGCCTGCAGCAGACCCAGCTTCAGGCATCTAGAACCCACCATCCCCTTACCTCTCATTCCGTGCCAAAAGAAGTGAGCTTCCTGGACACACTCATTTCAAAACTTTTTTTCCTCGGAAGCTGTTTCTCATGCCTCAGCACAGTGACCATGTGCGTAGTCAGGAAGCCACCAGATTTTAGTCTTAATAATAATAATACTTATTGTGGTATTTATTAAGTGCTTAATATGTGCAAAGCGCTGTTCCAAGTGCTGAGGCAGATCCAAGATCATTGGATCAGATACAGCCCCTTTCCCATATGGGGCTCCCAATCTAAGGGGGAGGGAGAACATCTTACAAATGAGGAAACTGAGGCACAGAGAGGTTAGATCACTTACCCAGTGGCAAGCAGTATGGCCCAGTGGCAAGAGCATAAAGAGTCAGAGGACCAAGGTTCTAATACCAGCTCTTCAACTTACCTGCTGTGTGACTTAGGGCAAATCACTTAACTTCTCTGTGCCTCAGTTTCCTCATCTACAAAATGGAAATTAAGACTGTGAGCCCCATGTGGGGAATGGACTATGTCAACCTGATTAGCTTGTATCTACCCCAGCACTTAGTATTGTGGCTGGCACATAGTAAGTGCTTAACAAATGCCATATTAAAAAAAAAAGTGGCAGAGTTGGGATTAGAACAGAACCCAGGCCTGGTCTCTTCCCATGGTGCTTCTCCTAGAGCGGTCACCACTCTTAATGCTCCTCTAGAAGGGCAGAGGAGAAAATTCTTGGGCCGTCAATGTCTGCAAGCCCTACCTGGCAACAGTAATTAATAAACCACCCGCAGGAGAGCAAAGCAATGCCTTCCTCCTTACACCTGAATTCCCACTGAGGAAAAGAAACAGTTAATCTGACGAGGCAAACTGGCATGGATCTATCGGTCCAGAACCAGAAAGAAATTAGGCAGGCCCTGAAAGAAGTCAGGTTGTGGGAAGTAACAAAACAAAAATTTGGAAGGGAAAAACCTGGACCCATATTTCTTCAGGGGATCAAGGCCAGAAGCTTTAAGGTAGAAATGGCTAGGGGAAAAACAGACTCCTAGTTTGTTGCTTAGGCTGGTTTAGAAACATGCATTTAGATTATTCTTGAGAGGGAATTTACGCCAATTTTAGCTTCGGTTGGGCAGTTTGTCTCGTCTCCCTTCAGGGTACCCCACGTGGAAGAGTAATTGTGTGAAACCGATGCCTGGGTGTGCAGTTTCAAGGAAGAAACCAGGTTCTAGAGAATGTTATTGTTTTCCAGTCATTGACTTCTTCCCCGCGAGGAAGAGAGGGGTGGTAGGAAAGGCCGGCTCTAAGCTTAATGTACTTGCAACTTTCAAAGAAGCATAAACCTGAGATGTCTTATTTCAAACAGGAGAACAACATGAAGTACTGGGAGAAGAACCAGTCCATTGCCATAGAACTGTCCGACCTGGTCGTCTACTGCAAACCAACTAGCAAAACCAAGGATAATTTGGGTAATTTCCCCCGTCACCAATTGGATTCTTTGGCCAGTTCCGATTGCAAGGCAGAGTCGGGACCGAATTGGGGAATTGGAACCAGAACGTTGTCTATTCCCAGGGATGACTCCAGGGGGTCAGGGGAACAATGGCAGTGATCCATGAAAGCCAGGAAGGAAGAGAGAAGCCCCTCCCCTTCCTCTCCCCCTTGCTTTAGCAGCCAAAACTAGTAATAAGAAGAATATTGATAATTGTGGTATTTGTTACATGCTTCCTTTGTGCCAGGCATCATACTAAGTACTGGTGATGATACAAGCCAATCAGGTCCCACATGGGGATTACAGTCTAAGTAGGAGGGAGAACAGGTTTGAATCCCTATTTTGCAGTTGAGGAAACTGAGGCACAGAAAGGTTAAGAGACTTACCAAAGGTTATGCAGGTAAATGGCAGAACCAGGATTAGAACCCAGGTCCTCTGAGACCAAAGCCTTTGCTTTTTACACTGGGCCACACTGCTTCTCAGTTGCAGCTACCCTGGCATTCTAGCTTTGGTCCGACGTGAAGCCAGGCCCAGGAGAGCTTAGCGAGATTTCTGAGTTAGGGTTGGTTAGACTCCACATTCCCACATTGGCCTGGGCAGATGATGTCCTCAGACCTTGGTCACCCTCGTGCCTTAAGCCCCTCCGCCTGGGGACTGGTTTTTTGGTGGCAAATTAGCCTTGCACTTCAGGGAGACCATGATATGAAAGATCAAGGGGCTCATCAGATTTGTATTGAGGTGGCCTCTCACCCTGTCAGAAGGGAAGGCCACATGAAATCCAAGATGGAAATTGAGAAACGAGGTTAAAAGAAGCACAGGAGGTCAATTACAAAGGAGGTGGACACAGGTTTCCGAATGGCTCGGTTTCCTCTCTTCTGTCCCTTCCATTATTCCAGTGATGTGCTTAGGTTATACTTTGACAGGGTGGGTCCAGGGAATTTACATCTCTTGGGGAGAAATTGTGTAATTTATTTAATAGGTTGTGACTGATGCCAGCATTCAAGAAACACCCTTGTCCAGGCCAAGCTTAATGAGAACAGACATTGTGCCGTGACTTGTTTGGTTTGAAGAGAAGGGACGCAGCTGAGACAGAATCTCATTTTCCTGTTTCTCCTCTCTGGAGAGCAAGTCACTGAATTTGGGGCAAGAAATGTTTTCCGCAAGCTCCATTTCCCACCCCCCCCCAATCACTGAAAGTTACTGGGTTTATCACAGAAATAAAATTTGATCATCCGTAATTTGGGATTTCTACAACTACTTTTAGATGCCAAGCGCCCCTAGAATATCTCCAAGCTGGTATTCAGGGAGTTCAGATTGAATTTCAAATAAGCAAAAGTTCATCTGGCTTTTCATTGCCACATGTCCCCAAATAACTGTAATATAGAGTTTTAGTCAAATAGACCTCAGTGTTCATTATGTTATACAGTATTTCTGTCCCAGGGCCCTAGAACTATGGGCATCTTGTAATAAAATAAAACAGAGCAGACAGCCTGAGATGACACTGTCATAAGTAACTGAATATTCTTGTCAAATAGAGTGATGGTTGATTTTATTGTGCATACTTGGCATCCAGCCATTAAGTAATGTTTGGGAAAGAGCTGTGTGCATTGATGCACTATTGTCTGGAAGGACCAGAGGGCTTCACAGGGGAAAAGTGATTTTACTCTCTCCCTCACCCACTGCCCCTTGTTTTCTTTGCAGAAAATCCTGACTTCCGGGAAGTACGTTCTTTTGTGGAAACTAAGGCCGACACCATCGTCAGGCAGAGGGCAAATGAGCTCTTGAAATACAATCAAAAGGGACTGACTCGAGTTTACCCTAAAGGACAGAGAGTCGACTCCTCCAATTACGACCCCTTTCGTCTGTGGCTCTGCGGCTCTCAGATGGTGGCTTTGAATTTCCAGACAGCAGGTAATGGGCCTCGTGGTGTTTTGTTTGTTTGTTTTTTGTTTTTAGTAGTGGTATTTATTAAGCGCTTACTCTGTGCCAGGCATTGTACTAAGCACTGGGGTAGATACAAGCTTATCAGGTTGGACACAGTTCATGTCCCATTTGGGACTCTCACTCTCATTCCGCATTTTACGGATGAGGTAACTGAGGCACAAAAAGTTAAGTGACTTGCCCAAGGTTACCCAGCAGATAAATGGCGTAGCTGGGATTAGAACTCAGGTCCTTCTGACTCTGCGGCCTGTGCTCTATCCACTAGGGCATGCTGCTTACCTTTTGAGAAGGATTGCGTGGCCAGTTGGTGAGCTCTTGGAGACAGGGCCTTTGTCCCAGTTCTTGGAGCCAGGGGAAGTCACACGTGGATACCGCAGGCATTGGGACAAAAGCAGAAGAAAAGAAAGCTGGGTATTGAAGGTCGCCAAATTTAAGAATAGAGTTGAATTCTAGAATGTTTCTAGAATGAACACGCGGCTCTGCACACAGTAAGCGCTCAATAAATACGATTGAATGAATGAAATGCAGCCTTGCATGTTAAAAAAAAAAAAAACACCCAGCAAAGGCAGTCCTAACACTTAACTGGATGATCTTCACCCTTTCGCTCAGTCATTCAAGAATACAGCCAGCCCTTCTGTGACATGTTATATATGTAGGGGAATCCAGATTAATGAAAACCCACACCTTGATCAGTGCTGCACGTATGTGCATGGTGGTTTCTTCCAGTTTTGCCTCATGTTCTCTCCAGATAGATGATCAGGGAAGGAAAAACATTCCCCAGTTCCCTAATTCATTCACTCATTCATTCAGTCAGTCGTATTTATTGAGCACTTACTGTGTGCAGAGCTCTGTACTAAGCGCTTGGGAAGTACAAGTTGGCAACATATAATGAAAAGGGATAGTGAAAATGTGTGTTAGTGAAGATCTGAGTGTGTGTGGGTATTGAGCACCCGCTGTGTGCAGAGCCCTAAAACCAAGCACTTGGGAGAGATCTCACCCTACCAGAAACGTCAGGGAAGAGAGAAAGGAAAGAGGGATGGACAGAGGTGGGGGATTGCTTACAGCAGCAGCAGTGACCCATGATACAACCTGGTCCAAATCTCATCCCTTCACCTCCTGCCTGCCCCCTCCTCCCGGGGAGCTGTAAAGTTGGGGGACCCAAGGCCGGGCCCCTGGACAAGGAGATGCTTGTGGCCGTGATTAGAATTTTGTTGATTATGATGGTGGCATTTGTTAAGTGCTTACTGTATGTCAGGCACTAAGAGTTGGGTGAGTATCCGGGCCCAAGCTTGCCCAGACTGTTGATGACAGATCATATTTTCCAGCCCCTGGGAGTCTATGGGGAAGCCCCAAGGGAGGTTCACCCTGATGATGAGCTAGGCATGTTTTTTTTAATGGTATTTGAGTTCCAAGCACTGTTTTACAAGCTGGGGTAGATACAAGGTAATCAAGTTGGGCACAGTCCCTGTCCCAAATGAGGCTCACAGTCTTAATCCCCATTTTACAGATGAGGTGACTGAGGCACAGAAAAGATAAGTGACTTGCCCAGGGTCACACATCAGACAAGTGGTGGAGCTGGGATTAGAATCTAGGTCCTTCTGATTCCCAGGGCTATGCTCTCTTCACTAGGCCACGCTGCTTCTCAATGGCCTAGTCAGGTCATTGGCAGCACAGGCAGACAGGTCTAACTTTGCATGGCAGCTAGGGTCATGCCCATCCCTAGTGTTCAGAACCTCTTCCTTTCCTGTAAGCGCTTAGTACAGTGCTCTGCACACAGTAAGCGCTCAATAAATACGATTGAATGAATGAATGAATGAAGAGTACCCTGAATGATTGTCATTCATGAATGCCTTTATTTTGACAGCAAAGGGACTAGAGAAAAGGTCAGAGGCTGTTAAGGGAACTAGATCCTTAGGCTCGTTGTGGGCAAGGAGTGTGTCTGCCAACCCTGTTATTAGTGTACTCTCCCCAAGTTCTTAGTCCAGTGATCTGCCTACAGTGAGCACTCAGTGATTGCTTTTGGGGGTGGTTTGGGGTGGCCTGCCCTCCCAGTCCCCCAGACCTTCTCTTTAGTTTGACAAGACGTCAGAGAGAACAATGGACTCCTTCCAGCTGCTTGTTTGAGTCTTGGACTCATAGGCTAAAATGGCCTGAATCAAACACCTCGAGCCCAGCCCCGCCTTCCACTCTACCAGGGCCACACAGAAAGGCACACTTTTCAGGGTCATGAGATATAATTTTAGCTCTTACTGGATTATTATTCAAACCCAACTCCTTCCCACTGCCCTTCTTTATAGCTGCTTCATTTCCTCCCCAGACAAATACATGCAGATGAACCACGCCCTATTCTCCCTCAGTGGGCGGACCGGATACGTCCTGCAGCCGGAAAGCATGAGAAATGAAAACTACGACCCGACGCCATCGGAATCGCAGCGAAAAATGCTCATGACTCTGACGGTGAAGGTAAATCTGGTTGTTCTTACCTCCCTGTGGGCTCTCCGACTGAAAGAACAAAACAGATTCTGTATCTTTTGTTGAATTTTCTTTAAGGGCTCCATAGTATATTGGGAGATAGGTTGGCGATAAAAATCAGTGTTTACCTAGCACCAGCTAACTCTGCTGATTTTTCAGTAACAAAAATGCTTTTGCTCTCTCCCAGTGAAACCAACGCTGGGGGGAAAACCTGACTTTGAGGGATCCTGGCTAGGGCTGTCTTTGATTTGGGAAGTGAAGAAAAACAAACACACACACACACACGCACTACGCTCCCCCCCACCCCCGTCCCCCCAACTGTGTTCTTTTCAGAGAAGAGGGCAGATTGAAATGATGCTTTATTCAGAACAACACCAACAGCTTTTGTAGTTCCGTGGAAGTAGCATGGCCAAGTGGAAAGAACTTGGGTCAGAGGACCTGCATTCTTGTCCTAGTCCTGTTGCCAGCCTGCTGTGTGACACTGGGAAAGTCTCTTGACTTCTCTGGACCTCAGTTTCCTCAGGTGTAAAATGGAGTTGAGCCCCGAGCCCCATTCTCTCTCCCTCCTTCTTAGATTGTCAACTCTGTCCAAGTGGGAAGAGCCTGTGTCAGATCTGATTATCCTGTACCTTCCCCTGAGTTTAGCAGTGTGCTGAGCGCATAAGTGTTTAATGATAATTAAGCATAGTAATGATTATGGTATTGACTAAGTACCTCCTATATTATAGGTACGTTAATCACCCGAGTGACAACTTGATCACTGTGAGAGAACTTAAAAAGCACCTTTAAGTTTCTTTAAAAAAACTCCATCAACCTGGCTATTTCTGTATTCCCTTCTTTCAGAATCTCGTTTTTTATAGGGAGAGAGCTTTTCATTGAAAATCACCATAGTTTCAGGTGGCTAGAGGCTCTCTGTCTCAATCTGACGTTCAGGGAGAATATTATTCTACACAAAAAGACCATATTCCTTCACACCTCAAAGACCTGTGGGAGAGGAAAATGTATGATTGACTATCCCATGAGGCTGGAGAGGAAGGGTAGGATGGATCTGCTTGAAACAGTGAAATCCAAGGTGGTGGGGTGGGAGGAGGCTACCCAGTGAGGAGGGCGCAGGCCTTTGGGACATTCAGCATGGTCCCCCCTAGGTGCCACAGAGGAACACTCCCCTCCCCTCTCCTCAGGAGGCGGCCGGATGGGCGAAGCAGCCCTGCAGAGAAGTAGAAAACATCCACTGTCTCTCAGCAGCCTTCTTCCTCCCAGGAGGCCCAAAATAATCAATCAATCAGTGGTATTTATTGAGCGCTTACCTTATGCACTTGGGACAGTATAGTAGATGTGGTAGACACTATCTCTGTATAGAGGAAATAGGCACCCGATTTCCCCAGTTAGTACTTATTAAACACCGCAGTTGGGGAGTACAAAGTGTATGTGGGCCAGGGACTCTGTTTATTCTGGTTTATTTTTCCCAAGAGCTTAGTATAGTGCTCTGCACACAGTAAACACTCAATAAATACCATTGGTAGATTGATTTATCTTATATCTGCCCCAGCTCTTAGCACAGTGCATGGCATAATACAAATCATAGTATTTAAGTGCTTACTATGTGTGAAGCACTATGTTAAGCACTGGGATAGATATAAATTAATCCGGTCAAACATAGTCCATGTCTCAGGTGGGCTCAGAGTCTAAGGGGAAAGGAGAACAGGTCTTGAAGCCCTATTTTACAGATGAGGAAACTGGGGCACAGGAAAGGGACTTTCCCAAGGTCACCCAGCAGGCAAATAATAATAATAATAATGATGGTATTTATTAAGCGCTTACTATGTGCAAAGCACTGTTCTAAGCGCTGGGGAGGTTACAAGGTGATCAGGTTGTCCCACGGGGGCCTCAGAGCCGGAATTAGAACCCAGGTCCTCTGATGCCTGGACTCTTTCCACCAGGCCACGCTGCCTCCCAAACACCACTATTATTATTAAGAATGTTTTTAGTGGGAAAACATGTGGCGACTTAGAAATGGAAGCAAATTGACCAGACAGACCAGTTCCTGGTCTGTGAAACAATCTCTCTCAAGTACCGTGTTGGCCACAAGATTATCTGGAGTTTGATCAGGGCCAGGCACTCTCAGTATCTGTCACAATGTCACACACTGACACTAACTCCTTGTTGCGGTTTTAGGTCCTTGGGGCTCGCCACCTGCCCAAACTTGGCAGAAGCATCGCCTGCCCATTTGTGGAGGTGGAAATCTGTGGGGCCGAATACGATAACAATAAATTCAAGACAACGGTTGTGAGTGAGTATCCAAATAATCTTGCTCTTTTGGTGTGAATGAACCGACATAGGATCAGTGGCAGGTGCTGTTGAATGCTCAGTATGTGAAATTTATCAAGACCGTCAGAGGAGTAAATGATGGGAGTTTATCGCTATTGACAGATGTTTCCTTCAGCGTGATTTTAGTGTTCTGTCTAGAAGCACATGAATGTACATGCTGTTAATCTAGGAAGGGAGACAAGGCCATCCTTAAACTCTTGATTATCTGTTGTAATGAGAGACAAGAGTTTCTGGATAAGGGAAATCACCGATAATCCTCCATACCCCTCATGTTAGTAGTTTCAAGCTACTTCAGCATCAAGCTGATCTCTGCTACCTCTTCTTTTAACCCTGCCCCATGCTGTTATACTGCTTTCTTCCACACCCTCTTCTCTTTGCTGTGCTTCTTAGGTTCTTTCCCAACTCTGTCCTTCTCCCTATCTCTTGCCATTTTTCAGTTCCTCATTCCCACCTGAAGCCCGCTTTTTCTAACCTCCCCTCTAGCAGAAGTGCCACTAGACAGAGCTTGCTATCCTTCGATTTTGAGGACAGGAGGTGGATATTCTTTGCCCTTGGATAATAACCTGGAAAGATAAGTTGCCCCCCAAAGCTTCCGGGAAAAACCGATTTTGCTTGATTATCCCAGAGAATCTTTTAGGATTCTCTTAGGAGCAAATCAGATAAACTTTCTGATTCCATGTATTTGGAGCACACCCAATTCACCTCTAACATGGGGGTTAAGTCCCCATCGAACCCTTCATGGACACAATCCCTGTGTACATATTTGTTCCTTCAAACTTCACATCCATTTTGGAAGAGCTGAGTTTTATTTTAGGGAACTTAAAAATACCTGAAAATGGAGTAAAAACCAGGCATCCGTTAGGCAGAAGGGTACAGACCATCCTCCTGTGCGAAGATCAACCTGGCAGTTTGGAGCAGGGAAATAAAGCAAACTCTTTTTTTGCTCTCTACCTTCTTTTCTGATTATGTAGTAGGTTTTATTTCTTTTGCCTATCTTAACTGTGAGGGAGAGTGCTTGTTTCATCTGTTACAGGATCTTTTGCTGCCGAGACTCCTCTCCACTGAGAGATGTTTGCTTAAAAGCATGATTTTTCAAAGGAAACACGACACTGGGGGCCATTTCATCTGGACTGTGGGTTCACTTTAGGAGAAAGTCTCAGTGATGGGTGGAGGAGCCTAACCTGGGTGTAGCCTGAAGTTTGATCAACTCTGTTTGACTCTAGACTGTAAGCTTGTAGTGGGCAGGGAATATGTCTGTTTATTGTTGTATTATACTCTCCCAAGTGCTTATTACAGTGCTCTGCACACAAGCACTCAATATATATGATTGAATGAATCCAATGGCCTGTTTCTGTTTCCATGGAAGCAGCTAGACCACGTGGCCTCACCTCATCCTATGTCTGGAGGCAGTCAGCGATCTGAACAGCTCCCATGTTAAAGGAACATGGAATGTAGGGGTTTCAAGCTCAGCAAAATATTCTGGAAACCTGAACAGTGGAAATTATGCAAGTTTGGTATCATAGGTTCACACGCCCCTAACCGTGAAATGTTAATGCAGCCAGACTGGGGTCCGGGTTGAGATTTTCCCTCAGGAACTGAAGGATTCTAATATTTACATGTTAAGGCTTACTTTCTCTCGTGTGAGCACAAAAAGGAAGAAAAAATCCTCCTGCCTGTGACCTACTTTCCATCTATCCACCTTCCTGGCATTCAGGCTGGAATTCAATTAAGTTCCTAAAAGAGACGATGAAACGTAGTTGTGCGGAAAAAATTGCCCCAATTAATTTCCTATCTGCCTGGGATCCTGAATGCTCTTCCTTAGCAAATCCAGAAGACACAGGCGTGGCCTTAACCAGCATGTTGTCTCAGGCCCAAGTGGTTCTGTAACTTTGCAAGATTCTGTTGGGCCCAGAGCTATATCATTGGTAAATTCATTCATTCAGTCGTATTTATTGAGCGCTTACTGTGTGGTAATATGCCCAACAGGTTCAGCCTGATGCTCCCTTCTCCCCAGCTTTACACCCAGTAGGGAGACTAAGGCTGTGACGGTATAGTAAATGGAAGAAAATTTTTCCCCCACTTAGTGTTAGTGCTGAGATGCCTAACGACTTTAGGTTGATTCGGGGCAGTTACCAGAGGTGGGATAGGGAGCACAATGCTGCACCCAGGATAAAGCCATTTTCTCTGCAGCAGTGTCACCTTTTTTTTTTTTTACGGTATCTGTTAAGTGCTTATTATGCTCCAGGCACTGGACTAAGCACTGGGTAGATACAGGCTAATCGAGTTGGACACAGTCCTTGTCCCACATGAGGCTCACAGTGTTAATCTCCATTTTATCGATGAGGGAACTGAGGCACAGAGAAATGAAGTGACTTGCCCAAGGTGATATGTGGCAGATAAGTGGCGGAGCTGGGATTAGAACCCAGGTAATAATAATAATAATAATGATGGTATTTGTTAAGCGCTTACTATGTAAAGAGCACTGTTCTAAGCGCTGGGGAGGTTACAAAGTGATCAGGTTGTCCCACGTGGGGCTCACAGTCCTCATCCCCATTTTCCAGATGAGGGAACTGAGGCCCAGATAAGTGAAGTTACTGGCCCAAAGTCACACAGCTTGCAATTGGTGGAGTTGGGATTTGAACCCATGACTCTGACTCCAAAGCCCGGGCTCTTTCCACTGAACCACGCTGCTTCTCTTCTTTCTGACACTCAGGCCCTAGCTCTGTTCACTAGGCCATGCTGCTTCTGTGTAGGAGACCTGCTCAGCCAGCAGCCGTCAGTTCAGGAGGCAAATTCTTTGTAGAAGGGAGTATCAGGATGAGGTTTGAGGAAGCTCTCGCACCCTCTGGTCCCAGTGTGGTTGGAGAATTGAGCTCATTGACTTATTTGGGCTGATTTCTCCTCACTCTTGGCTTCAAGGCTGTCCATCACCTCACCCCCCTCCTACCTCACCTCCCTTCTCTCCTTCTACAGCCCAGTCCGCATCGTCCGCTCCTCTGCTGCTAGCCTCATCACTGTGCCTTGTTCTCGCCTGTCCCGCCATTGACCCCCGGCCCACGTCCTCCCCCTGGCCTGGAATGCCCTCCCTCTGCACATCCGCCAAGTTAGCTCTCTTCCTCCCTTCAAGGCCCTACTGAGAGCTCACCTCCTCCAGGAGGCCTTCCCAGACTGAGCCCCCTTTTTCTTCTCCCCCTCCCCATCCCACTGCCCTACCTCCTGCCCCGCACAGCACCTGTATATATGTTTGTACAGATTTATTACTCTATTTATTTTACTTGTACATATTTACTATTGTATTTATTTTGTCAATGATGTCCATCTAGCTTTACTTCTATTTATTCGGATGACTTGACACCTGACCACATGTTTTGTTTTGTTGTCTGTCTTCCCTTCTAGACTGTGAGCCCGTTGTTGGGTAGGGACCGTCTCTATATGTTGCTGACTTGTACTTCCCAAGCACTTAGTACAGTGCTGTGCACACAGTAAGCGCTCAATAAATACGATTGAATGAATGAATTTCCTAATGCACGCTCCCAGACTGGGTGTCCCAAATTACAATTCAAATAGTTGTCTTTCGTAGTTGAGAAGACACCAGCGGTGGCAGAACTGAAAAGAGGTCTCTTAAGTCCGGAAAGGTTACTGTGGGACTCAGTCTCAACCACATCATGGACACGCGGAGACTAAACTTTGTCATGCTGGTGTGATTAACGGGGTGATTCCCAGACGTGTGCCCAAATTGTTTCTCACGTTGGATGATGGGTTGCCCTGAGCCATCCTTACTCTCTAAGCCAATAGCTGCTATCGCCGGGTGGTTAGCTGGGGTATGGGGGTCCCCTGAGGTTGTGATCTGGCATCTCTCTGCACTGTCCCCAGCAACAGACCCTTTTGTACTTTTCTATCCGTGCACACTGAAAACTTGCATACAGTTGAGATTCGCTCCTAGGGAAGGTTTCCCAATCATCTCTCATGAGCTTTTGTGTCCTTTCAGATGATAATGGTCTTAATCCCGTCTGGGCTCCCACACATGAGAAAGTGACGTTTGAGATTTACGATCCCACTTTGGCCTTCCTGCGTTTTGTGGTTTATGAGGAAGATATGTTCAGTGATCCCAACTTCCTTGCTCATGCCACGTACCCCATCAAAGGAATCAAATCAGGTAAGTGTCAGATTGGTCAAAAAGCAGAGACTGAGTCTGACTGAAAGTCACTGTGGACTATTGCTGGTCTGCTTACTTGGTGGGTCTATGGCCGTACAGAGGAGTTCCTCTCTTTCTTGGATTCTCTCACCTCATTTTCGCACCCCCATCCCCCAATTGTTTCCTTTCTTGCTGCTGAGGCAGGTGTGCCGTGCAGAGGAGAGGCGGTCTAGGGGATCATGCCCTGGCTGGGCAATAGGTGAATGAAAGTTTCAGATGGGTTTGTTACAGATGTGAAAGGCTAAACACAATTTCTGACCTCTGTGCCTAAACCAGGCTGGCTATTTCAAGTGCCTCTTCCTCCTCCTCATCTTCCCCTTTCTCATCTTCCTCCTCCCTTTCCTCCTCCTCCTCCTCACCTTCCTCCTCTTCCTTTTCTGGTAGGAGACTTGTAGGAGTCCATCAAGGCCTAGTGCTGGGCCCTCTTCTATTCTGTATTAACACCCACTCCCTTGGAAAACTCATTCACTCACATGGCTTCCAGTACAATTTCTGTGCGTTTGATTCCCAAATCACCCCAGCCCTGATCTCTGTCCTTCTCTGCAGTCTTGCATTTCCTCCTGCCTTCAGGACCTCTCTACTTGAATTGCCAACAACATCTCCAACTTAACTCGTCCAAAACAGAACTCCTCATATTCCCGTCTAAACCCTTTCCTCCCCAAGACTTTTCAATCACTGTAGACAGCACGACCATCCTCCCTGCCTCACAAGCCTGTAACCTTGGCGTTATTTTCAATTCATCACTCTCTTTCAACCCACATTTTCAGTGTCACTAAACTCTGTTTGTTCAGACTTCTCAACATTGCCAAAATCTACCCATTCCTCTCCAGCCAGCTCTCTTGTAGTGTACTCTCCCAAATGCTTAGTACAGTGCTCTGCACACAATAGATATGATTGATAGCCACAATTTGTTTATATTAATGTCTATCACCCCTTCTAGACCATAAGCTTCTTTGGGCAGGAAACGTCTACAAACTCCTGTTATATTGTACTTTCCCAAGCACTTAGTAGTGCTCTACACACAAGGAGTACTATTGATTAATTTTCCTCCCCTTTCTCTTCCTCCTCATCTTCACCCTTCTCCTTCTTGTTTTTCTCCTCTTCCTTTTCCTTGGATGGTTAGAGGTTCTCCACCTCTGCCTAGAGGTGGACTAGAGGAAGAGGTATAAATCACTCCTGGGAAACTGTGGTGTGGAAATCCCAAAGAACTTCCTTAGAGTGGGTGTGAAGGAATGAGATAACCAGGGAGGTGGAGTGGGATCACCTTCCTCAGAGGCAAAATAGAGAGGGTGCTTGCCTGTCTTGGTGGCCACACTTCTAACCCATCCCCAACCAGCTGCACAGAGTGGGGTGAGCTGGCCTCAGCTGCCCACCCTGCCCACAAAGCCGTGGGAGCAGAACCACTGGTTTCACCCCCTCAGGGCCAATTATCCTGATGGTGGGATAACATTCCCCCCTTACCTCCAGGGACCCCAGATGCTGTACCTCTCTCTGTCCATTTGATTCTCACCCCAGCTCCACAACACTTAAGTGCACATCCTTTGCTCTACCATTTCCCCTCACTGTAGTTTATTCTTAATGGCTGACCCCACTTTAAGCCGTAAGCTCGGTATGGATAAGGATTGTGTATACCGACTCTGTTATATTGTGCTTTCCTCAGTGCTTAGTACAGTGGTCTGCACACAGTAAGTGATTGATAAGACCCTCTGAATGATGGATTCCACTTGCTGTCCTTTGCCGTGCATATTTGCAGGTTGACGGCATTTTTTAGCTGTTTCTCAGGCCTCCCAGGAAGGTTCCAGATCTGAGTTCTGCTTAGTTTGAAGGCCTGGTCTCACAAGGAAACCAGCTTCAATCAAGCACTCAATCGGTGGTTTTAATTGACTTACTGTGTGCAGAGCAGTGTACTAAGCGCTTGGGAGGGGCCAGTACATAGAGGAGGTAGACACGATCCTCATAAGGACAAGGTCACGACCTGGAGACCAAGCTGGTGGGGCAGATGGAAGTAACTGGGTACTGGATTGTTGACAGAATTCTGACTCTCAGTCTAATGTGCTCTTGTGTTTGTTTTTGACCACGTGGGCCAGGGTTCAGATCCGTCCCTCTCAAAAATGGTTACAGTGAGGACATCGAGCTAGCTTCCCTGTTGGTTTTCTGTGAGATGCGCCCAGTTCTGGTAAGTGTGGTTCAAATCATGGCTGTTTCTACGTCTCTGTTTGTTCTCTCTCTCTCTCTCTCTCTCTCTCTCTCTCTCTCTCTCTCTCTCTCTCTCTCTCTCTCCCTCTTCTCTTCTCTTCTCTTCTCATCTCTTCTCTTCTCTTCTCTTCTCTTCTCTTCTCTTCTCTTCTCTTCTCTTCTCTTCTCTTCTCTTCTCTTCTCTTCTCTTCTCCTCTTCTCTTCTCTTCTCTTCCTCTCTCTTCTCTTCTCTCTCTCTCTCTTTCTTTCTCTCTGTCTCTCTGTCTCTGTCTCTCTCTCTGTCTCTCTCTGTCTCTGTCTCTCTGTTTCTCTCTCTCTCTCTCTCCCCCCCCCCACCCCACCTGTTATCCTGTCTCCCTCCCCGTGAGCTGACTAAAGTACCCATCTCAGGAGCCCAGAGCTGGAAAGGAGACTTGGGTGACTGAGGTTCTATTTTTTAAACCTTTAAACTGCTCAGGGAGGTCAAGGAACTTCCCCATCTCCTGTCTTATTAACATGGGAAGCTCTTTAGGGCCACGGGAGTAGGAAGATAAGGGGAACAATTCTTGTCCAATGGAGTCCTCCCAGAGGCTGGGTGCAAACCCCTAGTAATCCCAGTCCCCAAAGTACATCTCTTGGCCAAGCATAATAATAATAATAATAATTGTGGTATTTATTAAGTGCTTACTATGTGCCAGGCATTGTACTAAGTGCTGAGGTGAGTACAAGCAAATTGGGTTGGAAGCAGTCCCTGACCCCTGTGGGCCTCACAGTCTCAATCCCCACTTTCTTTGTCCAATCTGATTTGCTTGTATTCACCCCAGCGCTTAGTATAATGTCTGCCACATAGTAAGCACTTAACACCACAGTTATTATTATTATTATTATTATTTTACAGATGAAGTAATTGAGGCACAGAGAAGTGAAGGGACTTGCTTGAGGTCACACAGCAGACATGTGGTTGATCCAGGATTAGAACCCATGACCCAGGCCCGTGCTGTCTCCACTATGCCGTGCTGCTTCTCAGCATGATAATTGTGGTATTTAAGTGCTTACTATGTGCCAAGCACTGTACTGAATGCTGGGGTAGATACATGATTATCAGTTCAGACCCACCTCCATGTCCCTGTGGGGCTCACATTCTAAGAGGGAGGGGAACAAGAATCAAATCCCCTTTTCACAGATGAGGAATAGGAGACCATCAGGGCCTTGCCTAAGGTAACACAGCAGCCAAGTGTCAGAGCCAGCATTAGAACCCATGTCCTCTGACTACTAGGCTATGCTGTGATCCCTTCAGGGAGAATTTTCTGGTGTCTAATTTCTGCTCATAATAATAATAATAATAATAATAATAATAATAATAATAATAATAATGGCATTTGTTAAGTGCTTACTATGTGCAAAGCACTGTTCTAAGCGTTGGGGAGGTTACAAGGCAATCAGGTTGTCCCAAGTGGGCTCACAGTCTTAATCCCCATTTTACAGATGAGGTAACTGAGGCACAGAGAAGTTAAGTGACTGGCCCAAAGTCACACAGCTGACAATTGGCAGAGCCGGGATTTGAACCCATGACCTCTGACTCCAAAGCCCGTGCTCTTTCCACTGAGCCACGCTGCTTCTCATGCCAGGCAGGTGGTAGGAGGGAGCTACGCATCACAAGCATGACCCCCAAGGTCATGCCAATGACAGCACATGAATCTGATTGACAGAGAGCAGCTCAGTGATGGTCCCTCCAACAATTCCTTTCTTCCCATCCCCCTGCCCTTCAACCTCTGGGTTGGGCTCAGTTCAGCTTCCAGAATCTAGTCATTTGAGTGGTGAGGTCAGAGGAGAAGGGCAGGCAGTCCATTTCCTGCGATCAGGAGTTTGTACTCCTGGGCCAATAGGGGAGGAAGGCTGCTCCATCATGGAGTGGTCTCCGGGCAGATAGTGGTTGCAGATTCCCTCACTGAATGGATCGAGGACTGTACCCCACCTCCTCGAGCCATGAGCAGGGGTTGGGATCCAGTCAGACTCCTTTGATGTTTTTCTTCTGAGCGGGATCCCCTTGGCAGGCCGACTGATACAGTGAGGTGTTAGAACTAGATTCTGAGCTTGAGAGTTCACCAGAGGTGCCTGTCCTTCCGGGGAGGAAGCTGAGGGATCCTGTTGGGCAAATGGAGAGACCAGTTAGAAGTTCGAGCCCCTAGGGTGATTTTTGCATGAAAGAGTTCATCGTGCCATCCTCTCCTGAATGGACAGCCCCACAGCGACAGTTTCATGAGCTCTTCCTCTCAGTAAAAACGCTCTTTTGGGTAAATTGCTTCCAACCTTGGGATGACTAAAATGCGATTTTATTCAGAGTGTGGGACCCTTGCCGGTGTTTCTGAATGCAGCGCACTCCGATCAGTTCTAAAATTCCTTGTCGGGTCGCACTCTGACAGGAGAATCGGGGCCTCTGAGACTCTCTATCCAGCAGAGGTGCTTGAAGACTTTCTGTTCTCTTCTTCCTTGCTGCCCACTTTTTGGCAGGCTTGCTGTCTGTCAGCATCTCCCTTGGAGAGCAGTTCAAGGAAGGGGGAAAGGAGGGAACTCTTATCAGCCAATTTGCTACTGGTTAGCAGCCGCGGCCAAGGATTTCATGGGAAAGTGCGTCAAAACCATCTCCCACAACTTGATTTCAGCCATTGCCAAAGATTCCCAGGATGTGTTCTTTCTCCCTCTCTCTGTGTCTCTCTCCTCCTCCTCCCCCCACTTTCATCTTCTCACTAGTGATTCTCTGGGCTGTAGCTGGAAGAAACATTACAGAGGCAACTTTTCTGTGTGAATTTTAATGTAGTGGCTCTCTCCTTCAGCTGGCAGCCTGCTCCTCCAGGGGGGTCGACTGTCCTTGGAAGTGGGTAGGGACCTCAAGATTAGATTGAGGGTTCCAGCAGGCCTGGTCAGGCCCAGGGGAGGACCCCTCTCTCCCCATGGGAAGCCTGGCACCCATCCTTACCTCTGGCCTGTGGGGAGTGGGGCAGGGCCGAAAGGTCTGAGGTAAGATATGCTGGTGCTGGGTGGGGTCAGCCCGCCCCAGCCCCCTCCGTCCTCTGAGCGGGCCGAAAGGGAGCGGCAGCAGGGGGCACGTGGTCCCTGAAAGCAGGACTGCGAATCAGGGGACCTGTGTTCTAATCCCAGCTCCAACACATGTCTGCTTTATCACCTTGGGCAGGTCAGCTTCTCTGTGCCTCGGTTTCCTCATCTGTAAAATGGGCGTTAAAATACCTGTGCTCCCTCCCACTTACTTAGACTGGGAGCCCTGTGTGGTACAGGCTTGGGTCTGATCTGACTGTACTGAAGCTACTCCCAGGCCAGGCATGTAGTAAGGCCTTAACAAATACCACAGTTATCAGTTCTGGATTATTAAAGCTATGTATAAGTAGGAGCCCCTGTTGCCACTCAGCAAGCAGCTGGGGACAGGGGACTTCTACTACGACCATCTTGTTTTGGGTCGAACGCTTTTATTTTTCCAAAGCGTTTTCCCATCAGTGATCTCATTTTTTCCTCACAAACATCGCTGTGAGTAGGGAGAGGCAGATCTTTTTAGCCCCAGTTTACAGATAAGGCAACTGAGGCCCAGTGACCTAGGTTCTGATTCCAGCTTTTCAACTTGTCTGCTGTGTAGTCTTGGGCAAGTCACCTCATTTCTCTGACCCTCAGTTACCTCATCTGTAAAACGGGGATTAAGACTGTGAGGCCTATGTGGAACAGGGATACAACCTAATTGGCTTGTATCTAGCTCAGCGCTTAGAACAGTGCCTGACAACATAAGTGATTAACAAATACTATTATTAATTATTATTATTATTATTGCCCAAGGCCAGCCACCAGGACAGTGGCAGAGCTGGGACTCCTGACAAGTTCTCTTTCTTCCAAACCATGGCGTGGCCGAGCGATTGGGCCAATGCCACTGGTGCAAGGAAACCTCTCCCCGACGCAGGTGCTGGGGCACAAGTCCCGGGAAATGCCCCAGACCCTAACCCTACTCCTGGGTCTGAGGTGGTACAGGCATGAATTATCCATATCCCAGCCCTGCCTTCCTCCCCCAGTCCTGTGGATCCTGGCCCCCTTAGGGGCAGCTGACCTAAGGTGGCCGCTCTGCTGACCCTGTCTGCCTTCATCCCATCTTGGCTGGAAAATACTGCTAAGCCCATGCAGCTCTAGTTTCATCCGTCTGTCGCCCCGTTCTGATGGCAGGCATCCCGGGTGCAGGGTCCCGATGGAAGATAGGCAAACTCCTCCCTGCTCACCAGCCCCTCGTGATCAATCCCCGGGTTGTGACTGCCTCAAGGGCTGTCCCGCTCTTGATGGTTTATGGGAATGGAAGGAAGGGGAGCTGCTCCCTGAGGCTGTCCCCCACTCCCATTCACCTTGTACTTCCCAAGCGCTTAGTACAGAGCTCTGCACACAGAGAGCGCAATAAACACGATTGATTGATTGTTCTCCCTGTTCTTCCTAAGGTGAACAATGCATCAGATTCCACACCTGGCCAGGATTTGGTCAAGTTAACTCAGCAGGGATGGAGAGTGAGAGCAGGAGGGAGGGTCATCCAAAGAAGGGGCAAAGGTGCATTCTTGCCAAGTTCCCTGTCTCCTCGGGCTCCCTTGCCTCCCTGGGATCTTTGTACACTTACAGCTGCCCAGCTGCATTGGACTCTTCTTGGGTTCTCTTCCTCCCTCCAAAGCCCTACCGAGAGCTCACCTCCTCCAGGAGGCCTTCCCAGATTGAGCCCCCTCCTTCCTCTCCCCCTCCCCATCCCCTCAGCCTTACCTCCTTTCCCTCCCCACAGCACCTGTATATATGTTTGTACGTATTTATTACTCTATGTTATTTGTACATATTTATTCTATTTATTTTATTTTGTTAATATGTTTTGTTGTCTGTCTCCCCCTTCTAGACTGTGAGCCCGCTGTTGGGTAGGGACTGTCTCTATATGTTGCCAACTTGGACTTCCCAAGCGCTTAGTACAGTGCTGTGCACACAGTAAGTGCTCAATAAATACGAATGAATGAATGAATGACTGGGCTCCATGTGGTGGGCTCGTTCTTCTTCCTCACCCCTGGCTCCTATCTCCTACCACCCAGCTGGGCCTGGAGGGTGGGGTGGGCAATGTCCATAGATTTGGATTCCGGCCAGTCGCCACTGATTTTGTGTACTGGAGTAAGAGGTCACCCTCTTTCACCCCCACACGCTCCAAAGGCCAGTCCGTCCACCCTGAGTGGCACAGCTGGCCTGGCCTCCTCCCCACAGGAGGAGGCTCCTGCTCCGGTGCCCGGAACAGACGGGGGCACTGCCTGTCCCCGACTTCAGGGGCTCGGGGACCACACTTTCCCAAGTGTACAGCGCTCTGCACACTTTAAGTGCTCAATAAATACGATCGACCGACCGACTGACAGGCCTCAGCAATGACAGGATTCCCCTTGCCCTGCAGGAAAGCGAGGAGGAGCTCTACTCGTCATGCCGCCAGCTGCGAAGGCGGCAAGAAGAACTGAATAACCAGCTTTTCCTTTACGACACCCACCAAAACTTGCGAAACGCCAACCGAGACGCTCTGGTGAATGAGTTCAATGTAAATGAGAATCAGCTGCAGCTGTATCAGGAGAGGTGCGACAGGAGGTAGGTCATCACCTACTTCTCCGGGGGCCTGAATGAGAGGAAGCCTCTGGGGAGAAAGGTCGGTCCCCCTGCCCTGCATAATAATAATAATAATGGTATTTGTTAAGCGCTTACTATGTGCAAAGCACTGCTCTAAGCTCTGGGGCATGAAAGTGCTCATCATCCACACGGCCCCATTCAGCAGTTTCCTCTTGCCTCCCTGATTTTCCTACTCAGTATCCTCTGTTGCCCTATAGGAATTCTAAGACCTGTTTGCTACATCCAGCACCCAGGGCTGGGTAAACATTAAGAAACTGTGAAACAATTCATTGTTGACTTAACCCAACATCTGGAAACTTTCCGAGTAATGAATCAATGATATTTAATCAATCAGTCATATTTATTGGGCACTTACTGTGGGCGGAGCACTGTATTAAGCGTTTGGGAGAGTAAGCAGCGTGGCTCTGTGGAAAGAGCCTGGGCTTGGGAGTCAGAGTCATGGGTTCTACCTCCGGCTCCACCACTTGTCAGCTGTGTGACTTTGGGCAAAAGTCACTTCCCTGTGCTTCAGTTACCTCATCTGTAAAATGGGGATCAAGACTGAGCCCCACGTGGGACAACCTGATCGCCTTGTATCCCCCCCAGCGCTTAGAATAGTGCTTTGCATATAGTAAGCGCTTAACAAATACCATCATTATTATTAGGCATTGGGGATTCAATGGTAGAATCGTCATCTGCCACGCGGGAGGCCCTGGTTCGGTTCCCGGCCAATGCACGTGTGTTTTCCAGTGCTTATAACAGTGCTTGGCACATACTAAGCACTTAACAATTACCATCATCATCACTGTTATTATTATTACAATATAACAGTGTTGGTAGAAACGTTTCCTGACCTCAGAGCCTACAGGCTGGAGGGGGGACAGGCATTAAAATAAGTTACAGATATGTTCATAAATGTGTGTGGGGGGTGAATAAAAGGTGAAAATCCAATGCAAGGGTAATGCAGAAGGGAGCGGGAGTAGGGGATGTGAGGATTTAATCAGGGAAGAACTTTTGGAGGAGATGTGGTTTTAATAAGGCTTTGAAGGAGGAGAAAGTGATCTTTTGTTGACCATGAAGGGGGAGGGAGTTTCAAGGGGTTGGCGACAAAATAGTCAAGCTGGAGATACAATGGGCAGTTTGGCATTAGAGGAGTAAAATGAGGGTGCTGGGTTTTGATAGGAAATCAGGAAATGTATTGAGAACTTACTGTATGCAGTGCACTGTCGGCAGTTCCTGGGAGAATATAATGCAGTAAAGTAATGGTAATGCCTTTCGCTCCCCCAATGGGGCACGTATATATGTTGTGCGTAGGAGCAGTAGTGATATTGATTGTGTGAACTGTGTGCAAAGCACTGTACTAAGTGCTGGGAAAGAATATACAGTGTGTTGTTTTAATAATGTCAAATCACTGACTCCATTTTGTTTTCTTGAAGATTAAGGGAGAAGAGAGTCAGTAACAGCAAGTTCTACTCATAGAATGAAGCTGCATCTTTGTGAGTGTGTGCATGTGTGTTTGCCTTTTCCAAAGTCCCTCAGAAGACACCCACCTGTGAAGCCCACTCCTGCTGCCAAGCTTTCATCTACAGCAATGTTATGCGGAAGTACCGGGACTCAGTCCATTCATTTCCTGTCCCATGCAGTCTTTTTATTTTATCCTATTTTTTTAAGTTATATTCCCTGTTGTAAAGCAGACATCCTGCTTGTTCGTTTTTGGCCCCCTGGGGCCACAGGTCTCAGGAATCAAGAAAATTATAAAGTGCCATCAGTAAAACACCCTGGGAACGGCACATGGAGAAGGAAGTTTTGATCTCTTCTCTAAGGCTATTCTAGCGAACCCAATTCATTGATTCCAACCAAAAATGAGCAAGGATGGTCGGCAGTGAATTGGTCAGATGGTAGAATTGGGGTTTTGTTGAAAAAGGAACGCTTTGTCCTTCCTAATCTCTCATCCACTGAGAGGATTTTGTCGACGCAAACCCTCGGCTTGGTGTGGAGGAGATGCAGGCCGGTAGCTGGAATCCTCTGGGCTGAGCATCACCCCGAAACTGTCTGCTTGAAGTGGGGACCTAGGGTGACGGCGGGGATCAGCCCTTCGGCCACTACCAGAGAGCTGCCCTCTCCTTCCAGCTGTCGGGTGAGGGCCATGCCTGGGCTCTGAGGGATGCTCACCTACCAGCAGTCGGGGGAGGGGGTGTTATGGGGCGGACCAGGACCTGGCTATTTAGCCAGATGCTGGCCTGCAGGAGTGGTGGAACTGGGTGGCTCATCGGGCCCTCCGGAATCGACGGCGGGGCAGGATCACCTCAGCGGAGATTGAACCCTTGGAAACCGGGAACTTTCAAGAGAGCCCACGGTGCCTAGGAGAAGTGGTAACGGGAGCCAAACTTCCCTCAAACCCACCCTTTTCCCGAGAACGGCTCATAGTGCTTCGAGCCCCTTTATGGCGTTAGCCTGTGACTGAGCTCAGCATTTGTGTCAGCCTTTTGCTAAGGATTCGGCGACCATTGCGGTGGGCATCCCTTTATTGGGGCGGGTGAAACTTTTCTTCTTCACATCAGAGACAGGGCCCAAGTTTGAGGGAACCTCACCACCCCCAGCCCCATACTCACTCTCCAGCAATGTACAGACTCCTGGTGATGGCATGGCCCGAGAACAGCTTGGAATGGTTTTCTGATTTATTTCTTTTTCCTGATCCTCTCCCCGACGTCCTTTGTGGTAATTGGGGAAAGTGGAAGGAAGCTGTAAAAGGACTACTGTTCTCCAACTTCCCAAGTTATTTAACTAATGTGCACAAAGAGTTGGGCTAGAGGAAAGGCAGACAGCGTCCCTGAAATAATTTTCCAGCAAGGGAATTCATTGCACCCCAGGCCTGTTCTTTGTTGGCTAACGTCCATGGACTCATTTTTTTTTTAATGGTATTTGTTAAGCACTTACCATGTGCCAGGCACCGTTCTAAGCCCTGGGGTAGATACAGGTTAATCTGGTTGGACGGAGTCCATGTCCCACATGGGGCTCACAGTTTTAATCCCCATTTTACAGATGAGGTAACTGAGGTCCAGTGAAGTGACTTGCCCAAGGTCACACAGCAGACAAGTGGCGAGTCGGGACTAGAACCCAGATCCTTCTGACTTCCAGTCTACCGACTAGGCCATACTTGAAGAAATGTGCCTCTACCACCACAGAGATTTGTGCTGAAGGCCTTGTGTTAGTAATGTGTTCTAGATATGTGGAATGCCAGGGGACAAATAGATGGTTGTTTGTACTTGATCGATAATGTGTTGGGCTGAAGATGTAACCTCCCACAATCATTCCCCTTTTAAGATACTGATAAAGATGACAATCAGCTTTATCATTTTTCCAAGAGGACAACATCCTGGAATAATGTAGTCAGTACTTTTTAATAAGCTGCCATTTGTAATGTATTGAGCACAGAGAATTTCTTTCACCAAATCTTTTACTGTCCAATAAGTGCCATGATTGTACATAGGACGTCATTATGCCATGCTGACTGATGACAGCTCAGGGAGGAGCAAATGCTTTAGAGTTGCCTGGTGAGTTTGGACTGTCAGCTACTCTGGTGTGGAGTTTTCCATGCAGGGAGCAGAATTCCACTTCCCTCTGCGGAGCGCTGCCTGGAAATTAGGAGAGCTAGAAAAGCAGCATAGCCTAGTGGAAAGAGCACGGGCCCAGGAGCCAGAGGACCTGGGTTCTAATCCCAGCTCCGCCTCGTGTCTGTTGTGACAACCTTGGGTAAATCCCTTCACTCTTCTGGGCCTTGTCTTCGAAAGTGGGGATTCAGTATCTTTTGTCCCTCCAACTTAGGCTGTGAACCCCATGTGGGTCCTGATCTTTCATCTACCGCAGCACTTAGTACAGTGCTTGACACATAGTAAGCGCTTATCAAATACCATAATCATTATTTTCAAGGAGTCGCTAGAAATAGAGAGGACAGCTTCAGAGCTTGAGTAGACTGTTCTAGACTGTGAGCCCACTGTTGGGGAGGGACTGTCTCTATATGTTGTCAACTTGTACTTCTCAAGCGCTTAGTACAGTGCTCTTCACACAGTAAGCGCTCAATAAATTGATTGATTGATTTGAGTACCAAAAACAGGAAGGCTATAGCTGTATCCAGCACACGCAAGACAGCGGTGAGCGAGGCCTGAAGGGCTGGGTCAGACTTGCTTTTCACTGACCTTGCCCCTTGACTTTGTTTTGAGACCCCGAGACTGGAGTCCATCCAGTAGCCACCTTCAGATGTAGATAGACCCCGGTCCTTGAAAAGGTTTCTAACTATGCCTGGGGTCTGGGCAGCTTGAAAGGGCCTGAAGCAAGTTTAGATCTTTTTTAGTACCTCAGTGCGTGTTGCTAGATTAGCCAGGTGGCATGGATGAAATTAGCGTGCTATCTTCGCTCTGAAACCTCTATGATTAGGGAAGGACAATCTCCGATGCTTCTGTTTTTCTTTAGGCTTAAAGAAGCTGCATTTGTAAACTTCTGTATCCCATTGGTTATCAAAACTTAATTTATTTTTTTATAAATACCGTGTGCTCGTGTACATATCAAAAGTATGAGTGAATTAATAGGCATCACTGACACTGGGTTACAATTTCTGTTGTGATGAATTAAAATGCTGTGTTGTCTAAAAAATGGTTATTCTGATTTATTCCACCTCAATTGCTCAGATTTTATTGCCATCTTAAGGTTCTCCCCCTTCATTTTCCACCCCACTACCAAAATGCTGTATAAACAAAAACTTTTCAAGCGTATCAATTATCCTTTTAAAAATTCAGCCGTAATTTTCATACCCTATTTAGCTTTCACTTTCTACCACACCTCAGTATTTTACACAGTATTGAAAATGGAAAACCTTCAGGGATGTGCCTGCTCAAGTTGATAATTACCTTAATTATCTTTATTCATGTGCATATGCCCAAAGCGAACAAAAATCAACCCCTTGGACAAGCTTGAGAAAAAATTAACATCAAATTAGTCGGCAGGAGTTCTGAGGAAACAGATTTCTGTGGCCAGCTATCGATGGTCATCCCATTGAGGTCAATCAGTGATATTTATTGAGTGCTTACTTTGTGCAGAGCGCTGTACTAAGTGCTTGGAGAGTACAATATAACAGAGTTAGATATGTTACCTGCCCACACTGAGCTGACTGCCTAGGGTGAGGGTTAAGGGGGAGGAAAGTGGCCTCAATTGCCTTCACGGTTTTTCCCTCACTATACAGTTGGCAGAGGAGACACCGTAGGATTTTGACGATGCCACCATTTGGGCCTTCTTCAAGAGGCGAGGTGGGAGAACTGACCACAGATATGACCATGGGAGTCTCACCGGTCTTCATTGCTGACCAAATCCTAGCCAGAGTCTGCAGCAGGTTTGTGACTTCCTTAGTTATGGCCTGCTTCATTACGTTAAGCGTCCCGCAAAGTTTTTGGATGAGAAGCCACGAACTAAAACATTGCTTTGTGAGCTGCCCCGCTCTGATTGGTTCCCCCTGGAGGGATCAGATGGACAAGCTAATGAAGAGCGTCTATCACATTCTCCCGGAGTTTCAGGGCAACTTCCAACCTCAGTGGCGCGTGAGGGATATGATCTTTCCTACACTTCAGATCCAGACGAAGTCCTGGAAGTAATATCAAAGCCGCTTCGTGATGCCGGCAGTCCCGATCAAAGCATTGGACCCAATCAGCAGGAGGCTCTGTAGCCAATCAGCTGGGCTAACCTGAGAAGTTTATCAAGATCCTGAAGTTGCTCCATGATGAGGTGGCTGGCCCTGGTGAGAATTGGAGAGTCCTTGCCCCGTCTTTTCTCCATTTCCAACAGAGTAGAGCCGAGCAGCATATGAGGTCCAGGCAATCAACCTTCATGTGCGGCCATGCATAAGGACACTGTGAGGAATCTGGTGTCTGAATACAATTCTGATGCTCTGGGGCCCCTACTACTCAGGTGTTTAAGAACACTTCAGGAATGCTTGGGAATCACTCCTATGGAAAGTGATCTACTGAAGACCTTTTGGGAAACTGCCGCAGAGGAAGACAAGCTGATGATTATAAGTAGCTTCTCAGAATCGGCAAAAAGCTAGGGAGGGGTATTTATTCTGAAGAAGATAAGTTTATGTACCAGCCTGCACTTGGCAGACCCTAGGGTCCCTTGAGGATCAATATCCGCAGCACAGAGCTGAAGGCGGGCAGTGAATTCTGCTACCTAGGCAGCACACCTACTTAGACTACTCCCTCCTACTTGAGCAAGGGGTCAACAAGAGGGACTAGAGTAAGTATGGGGTTTCAAGGAGCAAAGTGTGCAGTCTGGGTGGAAGTGGGAGAGGAGTGAGTGTAGGTAAGAGGGAAAGAGCTGGCTGTGAGATCTGGCCCTGCCAGAGCTGACTTGGAGAGCAGTTCACCAATGCCACCCATGTGCCGTACTTCTCTGTGCCTCAGTTCCCTCATCTGTAAAATGGGGATTAAGACTCTGAGCCCCACGTGGGACAACTTTGATTACCATGTATCCCTACAGTGCTTGGAATATAGTAAGCGCTTAACAAATACCAACATTATTATTATTATTAAATGGCAGCCATAATCCACTTTATTATGGTATTAGTTAAGTGCTTACTATATACCAGGCACTTTACTAAGTGCCGGGGTAGATATGAACTTATCAGGTTGGACACAGTCCAACCTCCTTAGGACTCACAGTCTTATTCTCCATTTTACAGATGGGAGAACTGAGGCACAGAGAAGTTAAGTGATTTGCCCAAGGTCACAAAGCAGACAAGTGGAAGACCCGGGCTCAATATCCTAGAGGTACAATCTCAACGACAGAAATGACATCTTCAACTGTAATGATTAATGCATTCCAGTTTTCCCTGACAACTGTAGGGTTAGTTTCCTGAGAGTAAGTGCATTTGGTAAAACTTGTAGGTGGTAAAAACCAAAGATTTATGGCACAAAGGGTGCTAGGCTGAGGAGCATCATCATCATCTAATAGAAAGAACATGGGCCTGAGGACCTGGGTTCTAATCCCATCTCTGCCACTGCCTACTGTATGACCGTGGATAAGTCACTCTACTTTTCTATGCCTCAGTTTCCTCATCTGTAAAATGGTGATTAAATACCTTTTTTTCCCTCCTACTTAGAAAATGAGCCCAATGTGGAACAGAGGCTGTGTCTGACCTGATTAACTTGGATCCACCCAAGCACTTAATGGGCACATAAGGTAATTGCTCAACAAACATCATTATTATTTATCATTATTGTTGTCTGGCTCCCATCATGTGGCAATTTAAGAGATGCTTGGGGTGGGGTTAGCAAGCATTCTAAACATATTGGTAATCCAGTAATTCTGCCCTAACCCATACTTTAACTATGGCAAACGAGAAACCATCCCCGGCCCGTAAGCCCAGCATTGAGCGTAGTGTGAGTTCTCCAACCTGAGCCTCCCGGAAAGGGACTTTTTTTCCGAGCGGAGCCTCCAAGTTAGAGGAGAAATGATTGTGCTTTTTTCAAGTGGCAAGGGAAATCAGCAACAGAAACTGTTTCAGGTTTTCTGTTAGCTGGTGCCGTACCCTCGATTACCACGCGCCCCTCAGCAGTTCACAACCCTTTCCCTATGTAATGTTAGTGATCTACTGATACCGTCAAGGAGAAGTACAGTGTGATCCCTGGCCTGGAAGCAGCAGGGGAGTGCACAACCAGCTAGTTTGACATGACTGATGTTAGCTGTGGCTAAAAGAAACCAGGTTTAGTTTCAAAACTAGATATCCTGGTGGCCAAATTGTTATACTGAAAAGTGAGCCTGGATATGCCAAGTAGTGGTTGGAAATAAACAAGATTGGTTAGGGAAACCTGAACATTCGTATACATACGTAATAATTATAGTATTTGTTAAATGCTTAAGTGGTTGTTGTCAGTTGATGGTATGTATTGAGTGCTTACTGTGTGCAGAGCACTGTACTTAGGACTTGGGAGAGTACAACAGAGTTGGTAGACACATTCCAAGCCCACGATTAGCTTATAGTCTGTGCCAAGCATTGTGTTTACCTCTGGGGTAGATACAATCAGATCAGACAAAATACCTGTCCCACTTGGGCTCACAGACTAAGGTGGCAGGAGAACAGGTATTAAATCCCCATTTTACAGATGAGAAAACTGAGGCATAGAAATCAAGTGACTTGTTTAAGGTCACAGAGAAGCAGCATGACTCAGTGGAAAGAGCACGGGCTTTGGAGTCAGAGGTCATAGGTTTGAATCTCAACTCTGCCAATTGTCAGCTGTGTGGCTTTGGGCAAGCCACTTCACTTCTCTGTGCCTCAGTTACCTCATCTGTAAAATGGGGATTATGACTGTGAGTCCCCCGTGGGACAACCTGATCACCTTGTAACCTCCCCAGCACTTAGAACAGTGCTTTGCACATAGTAAGCGCTTAATAAATGCTATTATTATTATTATTGTCATAGAGCAGGCAAATGCTAAAGCATCCATATATGCAAAGAAAAAGGCCTGGTTACACACCAGGTCCCCCAAAGTGTCCCCTTCTAACCTGACCTCTACATCTACTGAACCCCCACTTCTTTAGCTTGTTTCTGTAGTGCTGGCAGCATCATCCCATCCCTCCAACGATGATTCCTGTACATCTGGAGGCTTCAGTGATTACGCAGCCAATTTAGGCCAGCACAAATCCAATCTTGGGTTCAAGAGGAGGTTTTGAGCTCTCGTTTATTTCCCACTCTCAGCCTGGTAGCCTCAGCCTCTTCCTCCTCTTAGACTATGAGGACCATGTCCAACCAGATTATGTTGGATCTACCCCAATGTGTAGTACAGTGCTTGGCACATAGTAAGCACTTAACAAATGCCCCAATTATTATCATCAATCGCATTTATTGAGCACTTACTATGTGCAGAGCACTGTACTAAGCGCTTGGGAAGTACAAATTGGCAACATATAGAGACAGTCCCTACCCAACAGTGGGCTCACAGTCTAAAATTATTATGAGGAATTAGGGAACACACAATCAACAAGTTGGTGCAAATAGAATTTTTAGATTGTGAGTCTCACGAGTGACAGGGACCGTGTTTAATTCCCTTCCGTGTATTTTCTAGCCCTGCTTAGTACAGTGCTTTGCACCCAGTAAGTGCTCAATAAATATTACTGCTACTACTATTACTACCACATATTCAGTGTAGGAGGGAACAGTCCCATACCTACCTCAGGCATTGGTTAAGGAACGACACAGCTGTACTTCCCAGCCTCCTTTTCAGCTTCACTGAGCTGTAACTTTGTGTTTCCATGTGGTTTCACAACTTTACAGTATTTAATACAATAGCAATATGTGGCTTGGGTGGAAAGCATTTTGCTAATGATGGACATAACTGTATTAGAAACGTGTATAAAAATACTCTAGTCATGGTGGTAGCTTCAAGTCATCTACCTCCTAAACCATTAATCCCCTTTGAACCACTGGTTACACTGAAATGATTTTTCCAAACTAGGACATTGCTCAGAAACACAACTACTGTGTTATGGCAGAAATGACTATTGGAAGAAATTTTTATATGAACTTTAGCCTCCTGTACTAGGTGTTCTTCAAAATCTTTTTTTATGCATTTCTGTTTGCCTCTGACCTGCCACCCTCTAGGAACTTCTGTGTTCTTAGGTGAATCTTTCCATATTTGATAGGTTGACTTTTATCCTCCAGTGATCCCTTTTAATGCTTTCTGCCTGGTTACCTAGCTATTTTTCTTTTGTGACCTCTAAGATGGTGCTGTAGAGCAACTTACGAGCCAACCTTGTGTTTTGGGTCACTCCCTCTTTTTCATATTTTCCTAAATAAGGTCACTTTATTTTTTTATGATATTAAACACTTAACTGTACTAAGTGCTGGGGTAGATACACACTAATCAGGTTGGACCCAATCAGTGTCCCACACGGGGCTCACAGTCTTAATCCCTATTTTACAGATGAGGAAACAGACACAGAGAAGTGAAGTGATTTGCCCAAGGTCACACAGCAGACAAGTGGTGGAGTAAACCCCCAGTTTTGCGATTGGGGCATATCCTAATTGCCCATCTTATTCACACCTCTGCTTTCTTTGCATGGCACATGGACTCTCCTCTTGAGGAACAGCTAGGGAAGAGGGGCTTGTAGGGTAGTGAGGGGGGCAATGGAGAGACTTTGGAAAGTTCAAGCCTAATGGTTTCTACTTTACCAACCAAGTCTTTGGTGAGTTCCTCAGGAGTTAGGGGTTAAGTAGGAGGTGGTGGGGCCACTGGGGGCTTCTGAACAAGGCTGTACGTTGAGCCCACCTGAGGGACAGGGACCCTGTCTAATTCCCACTAGTATCTGATCACCCAGTGCTTAGGACAGTGCTCAGCGCACAGAAAGCAATCTGTTAACTACTACTACTGCAGCCAAAACTCCACTCCCATCTAGTGTTCAGTGTTGATGGACTTTTGGGATTCAGCTACCTGAATTGCACACTCCAAACAAAACATCAATTAATTGTATTTACTGCTTACTGTTTATTTATCGTACTTATCGAGTGGGAAGCAATGTGGCCTAGTGGAAAGAGCATGGACTTTGGAGTCAGAGCACCTAGGTTCTAATACCAGCTCTGTCATGTACCTGCTGTGTGACCTTGGGCAGGTCACTTAACTTCTCCGGGCCTCAGTTTCCTCCTCTGCAAAATGGGGATTCAATACCTCCCCGCTACTTAGACCAAGAGCCCCATATGGGACCTATCTCATATCTACTCCAGCATTTTGTACAGTGGAAGCATTCAACAAATACCACTATTATTATTATTCCTGTGTACTAAGCTCTCGGGAAAATGCAATAGGTAACAGAGCTAGTAGACCAAATCCTTGCCATCAAGGAATCAAACGGAAATGGCTAGGGTGGCCAGTAGTCTGGTTTGGACCGTCTGGTTTTCAGCAGTTTGGTCCTCTGTCTAGTCGGGGGATATGGTGCCAGACACCCTAATGACTGGTATTTTTATTTAAAAGTGTGCAACTTCTTTCCCGTCCATGCTCCTGTGGCTCAGAAGCAGTGCTTGGGTTCTGTAGCATGGGAAGGGGTCTGGGAATCCCACAAAGAAACCCTCTAAGTCTGGAAGAAACTTCTGTCCACTTAGAGCCAAACCAACACTAGTTTCCAAAAAACTGTCAGAACCCAGATGTGTCTTCACAGCCCAAATATTCCAGGCGTCGTTTTCACGTAACTCAAAAGTGACTGGGAAACAGTGCCCGGTTTCATCACAATTTGATATTGACTCAGGGTCAGGCTGAAATAGTGCGTTGGCCCATGCAGGTGTGGATTTTTAATATGACAATGCAAGATTTTGCATTCCCTTTGAATAAATAAAAAATTGCCAAAGCAAACTAAGAAATAAATAGTTTATTTCTCGATTGGTGAGGAAGAGTCAAAAAACCGAAGAAGAAACGGACTGCCGTTTAAGGGTCCCTTAGGAATGTAAGCACCCAGCAATGTTTAGGGCTCAAGTAGCTGTCCCTCAAACCTTTCACCATTCCCCACATCTCTAGAATGCACACAAAAATGGAACATTATGGGGACAAACATAGTGTTTTGTGCCTTAAATCCCCTGCTGGTCAAGATACATGGTCAAGGTAACCAACTACGCGTAAATTCACAGACGGGCTGTAAAAACCACTTAAAATTGGCCATGTCCCAAAAAACAATCGGGAGGCCCAGAAAACCAGGCAGTCGCCAGGTCACGCAGGAAGGATGCCAGGGCCATCGACACCACAGTCTCTTCACTGAGACAGCAGACACCTGGATGTCAGATGCTGTGGCTGGGAAAAAGTTTTACAGAGTTTGACAGGCATCTCCCTATTGTTCCCACATACACACTCACCTCTGCCTCATGCTTTTAGAATGCCTGCTACAGGTTTGAAAGTCAGGAATTTTTGTGCTTACCATTTTTAATTCAGCAGTTGGCTGCCCTGACAGGGACAGAATGACCTCAGTGGGCATGGCCACCCCTTTGGGATAGTGTTCTGCACTAGTGTTGATTTCTCCCTGAGAAAATCCATCTTCCCTGGAGGAATGTAAGTTCCCGGCACCCTGCAGGTAAGGATGGAAATGTTTAGGGAGGTGGCCATCCCTGCTATTGCCCAATAGTAGCCACTGGAACCCGTAGGAAACCAGAGAGTTGGGGCAATTGGTCCAGGGACTGAAAGGAGTTAGTTATATAGGGGCAAAACAGTTGGAAAAGTTTAAAAAAATAAACAAAAACCACAATGGAATATACAGCCTAAATCTCAGTGCTTAACTTCTGGTGGTAATCAGTGCTGACGGCTGCCAGAAGCATCATTGCTAGGATATTGGCCATTGTGAGAAGGAAATGATCAAAGGCTTATTAAAAACAACAACCCGCAACTGTGAGGCTGGTCAAGTGCTTGACTCTCTGCAATTATAGGGAGGGAGATGAAGAGAGAAGCAGAAGATAGAGACACTTATCAGGTCTCCCTCAAATCTCATCTCCATAAACCCCTTTTAAACTTCTCTGTGGAGCTCTCTCTCTCCCCTGCTTTGAGAAACACCATCATCCCCCAAGTTCTAGAGCCTCAAAAACCACTCAAAAGTTGGGCTCTGGGGGTAAAAGCGAGAAGGAGCCCAGTAAAAGCTCTGGAGGGGAGGTGGGCAAAAGCCAGGGCCCTGCATCCAGGCAGTTATACAAGGCTAACGTCGTGGAAATGGCCACTTCTTCTTCCGACGGCTGCCGGGTGAGGAATTGGGTTGGCCACTCTCTTTCTCTGGAATTTCTGCAAACCCTGTGTAGGTTCAAGGTCGCACCTGGTGCTGCTCCCTGTCGCCTCTGAGGGGTTCAAGCTTTCAGTCCGTTTTTTAGTCCATTTCAAGTGAGTGGGCGGTCCAGCTGAAAAAAGTGCTCTCGGGCAGCAACCCTCTTCGAAAGGAAAATCCCTGCTCACAAATGAAGAGTCTGAAGTCATTAAGCACTTTCTCTACCAGCTCAAACCGAAGTGAGGCAAGAGGTGCCTCCCGGCTCTGCCACACGTCTGCTGTGTGACCTTGGGCAAGTCACTTAACTTCTCTGAGCCTCAGTTACCTCATCTGTAAAATGGGGATGAAGACTGTGAGCCCCACATGGGACAACCTGATCACTTTTTATCCCCCCAGCGCTTAGAACAGTGCTTTGCACACAGTAAGCGCTTAACAAATGCCATCATTATTATTATTAAGTGCAAATCCAGATGGCTTATCTTGCCCTTTTCTAATAACAATAATAATAATTATGGTATTTGTTATGCGCTTACCACTGAACTAAGCGCTGGGGTGATACAAAAAAAAATCAGGTTGGACACGGTCCCTGGCCCTCGTAGGGCTCACAGTATCGATCCCCATTTTACAGATGAGGCACAGAGAAGTTAAGTGACTTGCCCAAGGACACACAGCAGACAAGTGGTGGAGCCGGGATTAGAAGCCATGACCTTTCGAAGCCCAGGCCCATGCTCATCCACTACACCATGCTGCTTCACAAAGACGGGACCGGTCGATCAGAGGTATTTGAGTGTTTACTGCATGCAGAGCACCATACTTATAAGCACCTGGGGGAGTTGTCAGACACGTGGCTAGCCCACGGGAAGCTTACAGTCTAGGTGTCAAAGATGGGCTGTTGTCGAGCCGCTCGGAGAACCATAAGCTTGGCCACATCATAGGAGGGGGACAATCGTACGGTCTTTCTAAGGCCTCCTCAAGTGATTCGGAAAGTCCTTTCCTTCAGCCTCCTCCTCCGCCGACCCGACTGTGTTGGGTAGGGACTGTCTCTATATGTTGCCAACTTGTACTTCCCAAGCGCTTAGTACAGTGCTCTGCACACAGTAAGCGCTCAATAAATACGATTGATTGATTGATTGATCTCCTTTCAAAATGGCATCGCCAGACCGGTCGGAAACCAGGCCAGAACAACTGTAGCCAGGAGCAGAACCAGTATCCCGTTCCAAAAGAGATTCTTCAAGGAACTGACCTTGAGCTTCCTGCCATGCCCCTGGGCTTTAAACCACTCCACTACTTCTCGGAAGTCGAAGGCCTGGGCCTCGTACCCCAGCTCTCTCCTGGCCTTCTCCAGGCTGAAGTAGTGGGTCACCCCGGTTTTGTACACCTCGGTGCGGGTGAGGAAAGGCTGGAAGTTGTAGAGGCGGCCCACGAGGAAGTAGACCATCTCCGTCAAGAAGGCGAGGGAGTAGATGAGAGACAGGGGCAGGCGTAGGGTCGGGAAAGGGTAACCTAAGCCCTCCACCAGAGGACGGAAGAACTCGAAGTTGTTGACCGGTCTGCCGTCCGAGATGAAGTAGGGCTGGCCGGAGGCCACGTGCTCCTTGTCGGCCTTCAGCGCCTCCGAGGCCAGGATGTGAGCCTGAACCAGGTTGTCCACGTGCACGAACTCCACCAAGCTCCTCGGGTCCCCGTACACGAACTTGAAGAGTCCCTTCTCGATGTAGCTCACCACCCTGGGGAGGTTCCTCCGCTCCCCGGGCCCGTAGATTCCGGCCGACCGCAGGGCGCAGGTTCGCAGGACGCCCTCCCCGCCTTCCAGGGCCGAGCCGTTCGCCTCCAGCACCTTCTTCTCGGCCACCGACTTGGTGCGTGAGTAGTGATCGGGGTGGAGGTGGAGAGGTAGATAGGGCAGAGACTCATCCCCGTTTTCTATAACCTGGCCCCCAAACACCACGTTGTAGGTGCTCGTGTACACCATCCTCGGAACCGCCCTCCTCCTGCAGGCCCGGATCACATTCTCCGTCCCTTTCACGTTGACTTCTTCGATCAGCTTCCGGTCCAGCTGCTCCCGCCCGGACATGCCGTAGGAAGCGATGTGGAAGACGCAGCTGACTCCTTGGAAGGCTTCCTCGACCTCGGAGAGGTGGCAGATGTTCCCCTGAATGAACTTCATCCCCTTAGGGACTTCTTGAGGGGGATTCTGGACATCGAACAGGATGATGTCCACTCCCATCCTGTGCAGAGTACAACCTAAACTAAAATGAAGGTGAGGCGTTACGTGGATTCGTGCCTGGGTTTTCCCCAGCGGAAGCATGGCTGGCATTACAACCGACCCAGGATCTCTAGATCTTCTTAATACTCTGAAATGGACAATCCACCGGGGATGGAAGTAGAAGACGGTGGATTGTCCATTTCAGAGTATAAACTGTTTCTTATAACTTCACGCTCAGTACAGTGCTCTGCACATTCATTCAATCGTATTTATTGAGTGTTTACTGTGTGCAGAGCACTGTACTAAGCGCTTGGGAATACATAGTAAGCCCTCAACAAATACCACTGAATGATTGATGATACTCAAACTGTGAGCCCCGTGTGAGACGGGGACTGTGTCCCACATTGTATCTGCCCCAGCACTTGACACATAGTAAGTGCTTAACTGGTATCATTTTTTAAAAAGTCTCCGAAATAGCTTACTTTTGAGTTTAACATCCAGGGGACAGGATTGTCGTTAATAGCTTTATCAATTATTCCGTCAATCAATGGTATTTATTGAGCACTTACTCTTCATAGAGCACTGTATTGAGCGTGGAAGAGTACAGAGCACTAGCTCTGGTAGAGAGTACCCATCTGGATTTATTAAGGGCTATACATTTTCTGAAAAGAAACTACTTACATCTGCCTGTCTCTCCCGTTAGATTTAAGTGCTCTGAGAACAGGGACCGTGACTTGCATTTTGACTGAATGCTCCCAAGTGCTTAATACTGCATTCTACACAGAGAAGGCGCATAATAAATGTACTCAATTCTTCTTTTCTTCTTATATATATTCATGTCTGTCTCTCCAACCCCTAGACTGGACGCTCACTGTGGGCAGGCAACGTGTCTACCAACTTTGTTACAGTGTAGTCTACAAAGAACTTAGTTCAGTGCTCTGCACATTGTAAGTGCTCAGTAAATACCACCGATTGATCGATTGATTCTGTTTTGGAGAGGAGGCTGCTAGGGAATGGGTGGGGGTTGGAGGGGGAGGAGGGGACATGCTTCTGACACGTCGACCTGGATTCATTCATTCATTCAATCGTATTTATTGAGCACTTACTGTGTGCAGAGCACTCTACTAAGCGCTTGGGAAGTACAAGTTGGCAACAGATAGAGACGGTCCCTACCCAACAGCGGGCTCACAGTCTAGAAGGGGGAGAGAGACAACAAAACAAAACATATTGACAAAATAAAACAAATAGAATAGTAAATATGTACAAGTAAAATAAATAAATAAATAGAGTAATAAGGCTCACGGGGCTCTGCCCACCCCGCCACAATGGAACATGAGGAGAGGCTAGAAGAAATGACTGTGCACACACACTCAGAGTTTGACAAAGCTTATGAACTAGAAGGTGAGTTTTCTTCAATGTGGGGTTTGATAACAATAACTGTGATATTTGTTAAGCATTAACTAGGTGCCCAGCATTGTACTAAGCGCTGGGATAGACAGAGGTGATCAGGTCGGAAACAGTCCCTGTCCCACAAAGGCTCCGCCTCCAGACTGTAAACTCATTGTGGGCAGGGAATGTATCTGTTTATTGTTATAGTGTACTCTTCCAAGTGCTTAGTACAGTGCTTTGCACACAGTAAGCACTCAATAAATATGAATGAGTGAATGAAGGTATTTTGCAGATGAAGAAACTAAGGCCCAGAGAAGTAAAAGACTTGCCCAAGGTCACAGAGCAGGCAAGTGGCAGAGCCAGGATAAGAACTCAGCCTGTGCTCCTCCCATGCTGTTTCCCACTGCTTGGTAGAAATGCAATCCTCACATTTAAAGGAGAACAGAATGCACAGCCGAAGGAATGAATGCCTCCTAACAGGTTAACGTCCACTGAATTTTTCACTCAACTTCCATTAAAGCAACTGGCAGAAATCATGCAGCAGAGCTGTGAATGTTTTAAACAAGGGCACTGACCGGAAACCAAAATAACCACCTCCTCCTGTTATGAGAACAGTTTCCCTGGCGCTGTTTTTCGGATCCATCCTCCTGCCCTCAGAGTGACTTTAGCAAAGATATCTATGAGACACAGAGAAAAAGAGAAATACATCATGAAAGTTGCGACATTATCATCATCTCTGGTGGGTTGTCCTTTCCTCTATGCCTGGGACTAGAGGCTTAGCAACAATGTCTTGGATTTATATCATGGTTTCCTTGCCAGGGCTTTAAAGGGCTTCAGATATCGTCAGTCATCACCCTGGGAAGGAAGGAGAGACAGGTATTATTCCCATTCTATATATGGGAGACAGCGAAGCATAGAGGAGTTAAGCCATGTTTTCACCACAGGATTTGAGTTTAAGGTCTCACTTTTCCACCTTCTTCAAGAGTCAATAAATTACGATTTCAGATGTGTCGTCTCTGAATGGGACTCCAATGGCAAGCCACCGTGAGAGGGTATATTTCAATTTCCTAATCCCACTCGAATTTTTCAAGGGCACATTTCATTAGATCCCTCTTTTTAAAAATTTCTGTTAAAATGTATTTGTTAAATTCTTACTGAGTGCCAGGCATTCTACTAAACACAAGATACAAGATAATCAGGTTGGGCACAGCCCGTGTTCCACATGGGGCTTCACAGACTTCACCCCCATTTTACAGAAGAGATAAGTGAAGTGCTGTTACATAAGTTCAGTTACTGTGTGCACAGCACTGTACTAAGCGCTTGGGAAGTACAAGTTGGCAACATATAGAGACGGTCCCTACCCAACAGTGGGCTCACAGTCTAGAAGGGGGAGACAGAGAACAAAACAAAACATTAACAAAATAAAATAAATAGAATAGATATGTACAAGTAAAATAGAGTAATAAATACGTACATACAGCCAACTTGTACTTCCCAAGCGCTTAGTACAGTGCTCTGCAAACAGTAAGCACTCAATAAATATGATTGATTGATAAGTCACATAAATACTTGTTCTCCCTCTTACTTAAACTGGGAGCCCCACGTAGGACAGGGACTTTGTCCAACCTGATTAATTTATATCTGCCCCAGTACTTAAACTTAGTAAGTACTTAAATATTATTTTTTTAAAAAAGTCCTTAGAGCCAGTGAGGCAAGGGGCCTACTTAATCTATTATACTCTCCCAAATGCTTAGTACAGTGCTCTGCATAGGCGAAGCACTCAATACATAGTATTGATTGATAGACTGATTGACCTATAAGTTCCTTGTGGGCAGGGATCAAGTCTTCCAACTCTATTGTATTGTACTTTCCTAAGCACTTAGTAATAATAATAGTAATAATAATGCCATTTATTAAGCACTTACTATGCTTCTAGACTGTGAGCCTGTTGTTCGGTAGGGACCGTCTCTACATGTTGCCAACTTGTACTTCCCAAGCGCTTAGTACAGTACTCTGCACACAGTAAGTGCTCAATAAATACAACTGAATGAATGAATGAATGAATAAATATGTGCAAAGCACTGTTCTAGGCGCTGGGGAGGTTATAAGGTGATCAGGTTGTCCCACGAGGGGCTCACAGTCTTAATCCCCATTTTACAGATGAGGTAACTGAGGCACAGAGAAGTTAAGTGACTTGCCCAAAGTCACAAAGCTGACAAGTGGCAGCATGTGACTCAATGGAAAGAGCCCGGGCTTTGGAGTCAGAGGTCATGGGTTCAAATTCCGGCTCCGCCAATTGTCAGCTGTGTGACTTTGGGCAAGTCACTCAACTTCTCTGTGCCTCAGTTACCTCATCTGTAAAATGGGGATTAAGACTGTGAGGCCCCCGTGGGACAACCCGATCACCTTGTAACCTCCCCAGCGCTTAGGACAGTGCTTTGCACACAGGAAGCACTCAATAAATGCCATCATTAAGTGGCAGAGCCGGGATTTGAACCCATGACCTCTGACTCCAAAGCCTGTGCTCTTTCCACTGAGCCACAGTGCTCCGTATTCGGTAAGTGCTCAATAAATATCACTGATTGATTCATCAAGCTTCACCTGCCATTTCCGATGTTTCAAACTTTGGAAAAGCAAGGATCATTCATTCATTCTTTCATTCAATCGTATTTATTGAGCGCTTACTGTGTGCAGAGCACTGTACTAAGCGCTTGGGAAGTACAAGTTGGCAACATATAGAGACGGTCCCTACCCAACAGTGGGCTCACAGTCTAGAAGGGGGAGACAGAACAAAACAAAACATATTAATAGAATAAAATAAATAGAATTTATTTCCCACTCTTAAGATCACACAGCTTGAAGGGTGGCAGCACAAAGATTACAGTGGCCTTCTGGAGGCTGACGTAGGTCATCCCGATTTGCTGAAGAAATTCAAAAAGAGATGATTCTTTGTGAGGCTGAAGCAAAAAATGACTGGCTTGGAAAGACACTTTCAGGAGGTCTGAGAAGCAATGCTAATTTAGGGGCCAAGAAAATGCAGGTTTTTTAGCTAGCAAAATTCAAAAACACCTGCCAATTGCCAATTAGTATTAAACCCCCCAGCCCTGGCAAAACCCCAAATCTCACTTTCAATCCTTTAGTCAGGACTGTACAGCAAACTTGGTCAATAGAAGGAAACACAATTTCAAGCACAAATTCAAGCCCCATTTCAAAACACAAAGGAGGCCCCAGAATCTTCTGGACCTCTTTCAGCTCCCTATTGTCAGCTGTGTGACTTTGGGCAAGTCACTTAACTTCTCTGTGACTCAGTTACCTCACCTGACAGGGCCTGAATTGACGCCCACAGCCTTGTTCTAAATTCCAGCTAGCTCTGACCCATTTTTACCTGCTCTGCCTCCCCTTTGAAGCCCTCAGTACTAAGGAAACACGAGAATCTCCCTGGTACCTCCAGAATTCCACGGGAGACATCGCTTTTGTATGGTATTTAAATAATAATAATACTAATGATGGCATTTATTAAGCAGGTGACAAGGCAATCAGGTTGTCCCACAGGGGGCTCACAGTCTTAATCCCCCTTTTGCAGATGAGGTAACTGAGGCACAGAGAGGTTAAGTGACTTGCCCAAGGTCACACAGCCGACAATAAGCACTTACAACAGTGCTCTGCACACAGTAAGCGCTCAATAAATATGATTGAATGAACTGGCAGAGCTGGGATATGAACCCATGACCTCTGATTTCAATGCTCACTATGTGCCACGTACTGTACTGAGACCGGGGGTAGATACAAGCTAATCAGGTTGGACACAGTCCATGTCCCACATGGGGCTCACGGGTAGTTTTGAAATTGGGGAGAGTGGTGGCCTGGCAGATATGGAGGGAAAGGGAGCTCCAGGCCAGAGGGAGGATGTGGGAAAGGGGTTGGTAGTGAGATAGATAATAATAATAATAATAATAATAATAATAATAATGGTATTTGTTCATTCATTCATTCATTCAATCGTATTTATTGAGCGCTTACTGTGTGCAGAGCACTGTCCTGAGCGCTTGGGAAGTACAAGTTGGCAACATATAGAGATGGTCCCTACCCAACAGTGGGCTCACAGTCTAGAAGTTAAGCGCTTACTATGTGCCAAGCACTGTTCTAAGCACTGGGGGGGGGATACAAGGTGATCAGGTTGTCCCACGTGGGGCTCACGGTCTTAATCCCCATTTTACCGATGAGGGAACTGAGGCCCAGAGAAGTGAAGGGACTTGCCCAGAGTCACACAGCTGACAAGCGGCGGAGCAGGAATTCGAACCCAGGACCTCTGACTCCCAAGTCTGGGTTCTTTCCACTGAGCCACGATCAAGGAAGCACAGAGAGCAAGCTGACGCTCTAGAAGCGAAGCGTGCGGGCTGGGCTGCAGCAAGGGGAGAGAGGAGGTAATTAAGTGCTTTCAAGTCGGTGGTAAGGAGTTTCTTTTGATGCTAAGGTGGATGGGCGACCACTGGAAGTCCTTGGGGAGTAGGGAGCTGTGGATTGAATGTTTTTGTGGAAAAATGATCCTGGCAGCCAGAGTGCAGTATGGACTGGAGTGGGGAGGGACAGGAGAAAGGGAAGTCAGCGAGGAGGCAGCTGCCATGACTGTTGCCACATGTAGGTCTTCCTTCTCAGAGGTTGCTTCTCCCAGCCTCAGTCTAATATTTCACAGTGTTTTAGAGAAGCTGCGTGGCTCAGTGGAAAGAGCCCGGGCTTTGGAGTCAGAGGTCATGGCTTCAATTCCCGGCTCCGCCAACTGTCAGCTGTGTGACTTTGAGCAAGTCACTTCACTTCTCTGTACCTCAGTTACCTCATCTGTAAAATGGGGATGAAGACTGTGAGCCCCCCCGTGGGACAACCTGATCACCTTGTAACCCTCCAGCGCTTGGCACATACTAAGTGCTTAATAAATGCCATTATTACTATTATTTTGTAACGTATTACAAAATTAGTCATGAGAGGCAGTGTTTAGTAGAGAGCCCGTTGTTGGGTAGGGACCGTCTCTATATTCATTCCTTCATTCAATCGTATTTATTGAGCGCTTACTGTGTGCAGAGCACTGGACTAAGCGCTTGGGAAGTACAAGTTGGCAACATATAGAGACGGTCCCTACCCAACAGTGGGCTCACAGTCTAGAAGGGGGAGACAGAGAACAAAACAAAACATATTAACAAAATAAAATAAATAGAATAAATATGTATTGCCCAAGCGCTCTGCACACAGTAAGTGCTCAATAAATATGACTGACTGAATGAAATACCATAAGAATTATTATTATAATGACAAAGCAGAGTATCAAGTGAAAAACAGCATGGGCCTGGAGTCAGAGGAACTGAGTTCTAACCTCAGCTCTACCACTCGCCTACTGTATGATCTCGGGCAAGCCAATTAAACTTCTTTGTGCCTCGGCCTCCTCCCCCATAAAATGGGGATTAAACACCTGTTCTCCCTTCTACTTAGACTGTGAGCTCCATGTGGAACACGGACTGTGTCCGACCTGATTACATTTAATGTGTCGCAGAGCTTAGTTACAGTGCTTGGTACATAGTATTTAACAAATACCACAATTATTATTATTATCATTTCAGGGATAATGAAGCACTGAGTTCTATAATTTTTCATTTACCAGTTTATTCCCTTTATTTATCTTTCCTAACACGTGCTATTTCAATGGTATCTTATGCTTCCTCCTCCTACCAATGTGCACGCCTTTTTTTTTCCCTGTAAGATTGTAAACTTTTTGCAGATAGGGGACTGTGTCTTTCACCTCTTTTGTAATTAATCAGTGTGTGCAGAGCACTGCACTAAGCACTTTAAGAAAGTGCAACACAATAGTGTTAGTAGTTGAGAGAAGCAGTGTGGCTCAGTAGGAAGAGCCCGGGCTTTGGAGTCAGAGGCCATGGGTTCAAATCCCGGCTCCAGCAACTGTCAGCTGTGTGACTCTGGGCAAGTCACTTAACTTCTCTGTGCCTCAGTTCCCTCATCTGTAAAATGGGGATTAAGACTGTGAGCTCCCCGTGGAGCTTATCACCTTGTAAACCCCCACCTTGTATCTCCTTATCACCTTGTAAACTCCCCAGGGCCTAGAACGGTGCTTTGCACAGAGTAAGCGCTTAATAAATGTCATCATTATTATTATTATTAGGCAAGACTGCTGCCCAGAAGGAGCTCCGGTTCTACAGGAGACAGAAGTTAAAATAAACTATAGATAGGAGAAGTTGTAGATTATGAGGATGTTGTACTCGCCCAAACATTCGGTTCAGTGCTCAGCACATGGTAGTCTTTTAAAAAAATGTTTTTTTAAAAGAATATACCCTAAGGCTATTTTGTTATTTAAAAAAAGTTCTGGTTTCCCTAATAATACCAACAGTCACTAATGATAACCTGGGAGAATAATGCTGACCTTACTCATTGGTTGGCTGATTCAGGGCACTTTACTTGGCTGTAAAGCACTTTCCTTTGGCTGAGTAATGAGAACCCTTGTGCAAACACACATACACACACACACATATCACTAAAAATCTACCTTTCTTTTCCACCTAAACTGCTACCACGCTGATTCGAGCCCACCTTGACAACGGCATCAGCCTCCTCGCTGACTTCCTTACTCCAGTTCTTCACTTTGCTGCCTGCATCATTTTCTAAAATACCATGCAGCCCATGTCTCCCACTCAGGAATCTCCAGTGATTGTCCAACCATCTCTGCATCAAACAAAAACTCCTTATCACCGGCTATAAAGCATTTCTGCGGCTGGCCACCTCCTAACTCACCTTGCTACTCTCCTACTACAACCCAGCATGTTCACTTCACTCGTCTAGCATCAACCAACTCAGTGTACCTCAGTCTCATCTATCTCATGGCCAATCCCTTGCCCATGGCCTGGATCTCCCTCCCACTTCGTTTCTGATAGACCACCATTCATTCAATCGTATTTATTGAGCGCTTACTGTGTGCAGAGCACTGTACCACTCTCCCTATCTTCAAAGCCGTATTAAAATCCCATGTCCTCCAAGAGGCCTTCCCCCAAGAAGTCCCCCTACTCTCTCTCCCTTCTAGATCACCTATCCACTCGGATCGGTACCCTTTAAGAACTTGGGATTCACCGCCCCATCCCCAGTCCCACAGCACTTACGTACATAGCCACAATTTATTTTAATGTGCGTCTTCCCCTCTAGACTGAAAGCTCCTTGCGGGCAGGGAACGCATCTACCAACTCTGTTGCACTGTACACGCTCAAGCGTTAGTACAATGCTCTGCAGGCCGTAAATGCTTCATAAATACCACTGATTGACTGATTAATAATAATAATAATAATGGCATTTTTATTAAGCGCTTACTATGTGCAAAGCACTGTTCTAAGCGCAGAGGTGACAAGGTGATCAGGTTGTCCCACAGGAGGTTAACAGTCTTAATCCCCATTTTACAGATGAGGTAACTGAGGCACAGAGAAGTTAAGTGACTTGCCCAAAGTCACACAGCTGCTTCCGCGATAAGGTTAGAGTATCTCAGAGAGCTGCTTGGGGTTCTTGATGGCAACAACTGCAAAGTGTGGACAGCTTTACCCTGTTTCCTGTTGGATCGGCAAGAAATCATTTGCCCTCTTAAGTGCTTGCTTAGTGAACAGGAGAGAATTTGGCATCCACGGTGTGGCCTAGTGGATCTCTCTTTCTCCCTTCAAAACCCTACTGAGAGCTCACCTCCTCCAGGAGGCCTTCCCAGACTGAGCCCTCTCCTTCCTCTCCCCCTCCTTGCCCTCCCCATTGCCCCCACCCTACCTCCTTCCCCTCCCCACAGCACCTGTATATATGTCTGTACAGATTTATTATCTATTTTACTTGTACATATTTACTATTCTATTTTATTTTGTTAATATGTTTTGTTTTGTTGTCTGGCTCCCCCTTCTAGCCTGTGAGCCCGCTGTTGGGTAGGGACCATCTCTAGATGCTGCCATCTCGGACTTCCCAAGCGCTTAGTCCAGTGCTCTGCACACAGTAAGCGCTCAATAAATACGACTGAATGAATGAATGAATTGGCGGAGCCGGGATTTGGACCCATGACCTCCGCCTCCAAAGCCTGTGCTCTTTCCACTGAGCCACGCTGCTTCTCTATATAATGCAGTGTATTTTCCCAAAGGGCTTACGACTGGCATCCTTTCTATGACTGGCATCCTTTCTCGGAGAAGCAGCGTGGCTCAGTGGAAAAGAGCCCGGGCTTTGGAGTCAGAGGTCATGGGCTCAAACCCCGGCTCCGCCAATTGTCAGCTGTGTGACTTTGGGCATGTCACTTAACTTCTCCGTGCCTCAGTTACCTCATCTGTAAAATGGGGATTAAGACTGCGAGCCCCACGGGGGACAACCTGATCACCTTTTAACCTCCCCAGCGCTTAGAACAGTGCTTTGCACATAGTAAGCGCTTAATAAATGCTATTATTATTATTATCCTTTCTCCATCCCTTGGCAACAAGGCAGCCCACTCCAGAATTGCACTTGTAACGGAAGAAAGGGACACCTTTACTTTCACAGAGTTAAGCAATAGTCACCCACTGCATTAATCCTCCTGCCAGTTGACAATCATGAGCAATTTGAGCAGGATCTGCAGGCATAAACCAGATGGACAAATCAGATGCATCCAACTCCAAGAGTCATCATCAATCGTATTTATTGAGCGCTTACTATGTGCAGAGCACTGTACAAAGCGCTTGGGAAGTACAAATTGGCAACATATAGAGACAGTCCCTACCCAACAGTGGGCTCACAGTCTAAAAGAGAGAGTCGAGAGAGCATTAACACCCCTTTTCTTCCTCTCCGTTCCCCAACCCCCAAACATCTCCCACAAACTATACGACATGAATACAAGAGTGCGCACTGTTAGCACTGTGGATCGGATCACGTCTTTTTTTTTTTTGAATGGCATTTGTTAAGCGCCTACTATGTATCAGGCACTGTTCTAAGCGCTGGGCTAAGTACAAGCTAATTAGATCGGTCCTTCCCCTGTCCCGCATGGGGCAGGAGAGACAGCCGCTGTTTAATCACATTACAGTCTAGTATATACTCAGGGGATTCATTCATTCATTCAATCGTATTTATTGAGCGCTTACTGTGTGCAGAGCACTGTACTAAGCGCTTGGGAAGTCCAAGTTGGCAACATATAGAGACGCTCCCTACTCAACAGTGGGCTCACAGTCTAGAAGGGGATTCAGGGAGGAGCAGCGTGGATCAGTGGAAAGAGCATGGACTTTGGGGTCAGAGATCATGGGTTCGAATTCCGACTCTGCCAACTGTCAGCTGTGTGACTATGGGCAAGTCACTTAATTTCTCTGTGTCTCAGTTACCTCATCTGTCAAATGGGGATTAAAACTGTGACAACCTGATCACCTTGTATCAATCAATCAATCGTATTTATTGAGCACTTACTGTGTGCAGAGCACTGTACTAAGCGCTTGGGAAGTCCAAGTTGGCAACGTATAGAGACGGTCCCTACCCAACAGTGGGCTTACAGTCTAGAAGGGGATTCATGGAGAAGCAGCGTGGATCAGTGGAAAGAGCACGGACTTTGGGGTCAGAGATCATGGGTTCGAATTCCGACTCTGCCAACTGTCAGCTGTGTGACTATGGGCAAGTCAATTAATTTCTCTGTGCCTCAGTTACCTCATCTGTCAAATGGGGATTAAAACTGTGACAACCTGATCACCTTGTATCAATCAATCAATCGTATTTATTGAGCGCTTACTGTGTGCAGAGCACTGTACTAAGCGCTTGGGAAATACAAGTTGGCAACATATAGAGACGGTCCCTACCCAACAGTGGGCTCACAGTCTAGAAGGGGATTCATGGAGAAGCAGCGTGGATCAGTGGAAAGAGCACGGATTTTGGGGCCAGAGATCATGGGTTCAAATTCCATCTCTGCCAACTGTCAGCTGTGTGATTGGGCAAGTCACTTAATTTCTCTGTGCCTCAGTTACCTCATCTGTCAAATGGGGATTAAAACTGTGACAACCTGATCACCTTGTAGCCTCCCCAGCGCTTAGAACAGTGCTTTGCACATAGTAGGCGCTTAACAAATACCATCGTTATTATTATTCATTCATTCAAAGGTATTTATCGAGCACTTTCTGTGTGCAGAGCACTGTACTAAGCGCCTGGGAAGGACGAGTCGGCAACGTATAGAGACGGTCCCTACCCAACAACGGGCTCACAGTCTAGAAAGGGGATCAAAGCATGAGATATTAGGTGCTCAGAGTATTATCCAGTTCGGGCAACTGCACAATTCAAAACTGGGCATTTGTGTGGGTGCCTAGGGAGGAACGAAAGAGTCCCCCTCTCCATCCCCCCATCTTACCTCCTTCCCTTCCCCACAGCACCTGTATATATGTATATATGTTTGTACATATTTATTACTCTATTTATTTATTTTACCTGTACATATCTATTCTACTTATTTTGTTTTGTTGGTATGTTTGGTTTTGTTCTCTGTCTCCCCCTTTTAGACTGTGAGCCCACTGTTGGGTAGGGACTGTCTCTATGTGTTGCCAATTTGTATTTCCCAAGCGCTTAGTACAGTGCTCTGCACATAGTAAGCGCTCAATAAATACGATTGATGATGATGATGAAGCAGCGTGGCTCAACGGAAAGAGCCCGGGCTTGGAAGGCCGAGGCCGTGGGTTCGAATCCCGGCTCCCCCATTTGTCAGCTGTGTGACTTTGGGCAAGTCACTTCATTCATTCACTCATTCAATCGTATTTATTGAGCGCTTACAGTGGGCAGAGCACTGTACTGAGCGCTTGGGAAGTACAAGTCGGCAACATATAGAGACGGTCCCTACCCAACAATGGGCTCACAGTCTGGGCCTTGGTTCCCTCATCTGGAAAATGGGGATGAAGACTGAGCCCCACGTGGGACAACCTGATCACCTTGGATCTCCCCCAGCGCTTAGAACAGTGCTTGACACCTAGTAAGCGCTTAACAACTGCCATCAGTATTATTCTAATCCCCTGCCACCCGTCTGCTGGGTGACCTTGGGCAAGCCACTTCACTTCTCTGTGCCTCAGTTCCCTCACCTGGAAAATGGGGTTGAAGATTGTGAGCCCCACGTGGGACAACCTGATCACCTTGTATCTCCCCCAGCACTTAGAACAGGGCTTGACTGAACTCCTTGTCTTCCCTCCCAAACCCTGCCCTCTCCCTGACTTTCCCATCACTGTTAACGGCACTATCATCATCATCATCAATCGTATTTATTGAGCGCTTACTATGTGCAGAGCACTGTACTAAGCGCTTGGGAAGTACAAGTTGGCAACATATAGAGACAGTCCCTACCCAACAGTGGGCTCACAGTCTCCCGTCTCACAAGCCCGCAACCTTAGTGTCATCCTCCTTCCTCTCCCCCTCCCCCCCACCTTACCTCCTTCCCCTCCCCACAGCACCTGTATATATGTATCTATATTTGTACGTATTTATTACTCATTTATGTATTTATTTTATTTGCACATATTTATTCTATTTATTTTATTTTGTTAATATGTTTTGTTTTGTTCTCTGTCTCCCCCCTTCTAGACTGTGAGCCTGCTGTTGGGTAGGGACCGTCTCTCTATGTTGCCAACTTGGACTTCCCAAGCGCTTAGTACAGTGCTCTGCACACAGTAAGCCCTCAATAAACACGATTGATTGAATGAATGAATGCTTGGCACCTAGTAAGCGTTTTACAAATACCAACATTATCATTCTAATCCCCTGCAACCTGTCTGCTGGGTGACCTTGGGCAACTCACTTCACTTCTCTGTGCCTCAGTTCCCTCATCTGGAAAATGGGGGTAACGACTGTGAGCCCCACGTGGGACAACCTGATCACCTTGTATTCCTCCCCAGCGCTTAGAACAGTGCTTGGCACCTAGTAAACGCTTATCAAATGCCATTATCATTATTCTAATCCCCTGCCACCTATCTGACCTTGGACAAGTCACTCCACTTTTTTGGGCCTTAGTTCCCTCATCTGGAAAATGGGGATGAAGACTGTGAGCCCTACGTGGGACAACATGATCATCTTCCATCTCCCCCGGCGCTTAGAACAGTGCTTGGCACCTAGTAAGTGCTTAACAAACACCATCATTATCATTCTAGTCCCCTGCCACCTGTCTGCTGGGTGACTTTGGGCAAGTCACTTCACTTCTCTGGGGCTCAGTTCCCTCATCTGGAAAATGGGGATGAAGACTGTGAGACTCCCGTGGGACAACCTGATCACCTTGTATCTCCCCCGGCGCTTAGAACAGTGCTTGGCACCTAATTAGAGCTTAACAAATACCATCATTATCATTCTAATCCCCTGCCACCTGTCTGCTGGGTGACTTTGGGCAAGTCACTTCACTTCTCTGGGGCTTAGTTCCCTCATCTGCATAATGGGGATGAAGACTGTGAGCCCCACGTGGGACAACATTATCACCTTGTATCTGCCCCGGCGCTTAGAACAGTGCTTGGCACCTAATAAGAGCTTAACAAATAACATCATTATCATTCTAATCCCCTGCCAACTGTCTGCTGGGTGACTTTGGGCAAGTCACTTCACTTCTCTGGGGCTCAGTTCCCTCATCTGGAAAATGGGGATGAAGACTGTGAGCCCCACGTGGGACAACATGATCATCTTGTATCTCCCCCGGCGCTTAGAACAGTGCCTGCACCTAGTTAGCGCTTAACAAATGCCACCATTATTATTCTAATCCCCTGCCACCTGTCTGCTGGGTGACTTTAGACAACTCACTTCACTTCTTTGGGCCTTAGTTCCCTCATCTGCATAATGGGGATGAAGACTGTGAGCCCACGTGGGACAACCTGATCACCTTGTATCCCCCGCAGCGCTTAGAACAGTGCTTGGCACCTAGTAAGCGCTTATCAAATGCCATTATCATTATTCTAATCCCCTGCCACCTGTCTCCTGGGTGACCTTGGACAAATCACTTCAATCAATCAATCAATCGTATTTATTGAGCGCTTACTGTGTGCGGAGCACTGTACTAAGAGCTTCGGAAGTACAAGCTGGCAACATATAGAGACAGTCCCTACCCAACAGTGGGCTCACAGTCTAGAAGGGGGAGACAGAGAACAAAACCAAACATACTAACAAAATAAAATAAATAGAATAGATAGGTACAAGTAAAATAAATAAATAAATAGAGTAATAAATATGTACAAACATATATACATATACACAGGTGCTGTGGGGAAGGGAAGGAGGTAAGATGGGGGGGATGGAGAGGGGGACTTCTTTGGGCCTTAATTCCCTCACATGGAAAATGGGGATGAAGACTGTGAGCCCCACGTGGGACAACATGATCATCTTCTATCTCCCCCGGTGCTTAGAACAGTGCTTGGCACCTAGTAAGCGCTTAACAAATACCATCATTATCATTCTAATCCCCTGCCACCTGTCTGCTGGGTGACTTTAGGCAACTCACTTCACTTCTCTGTGCCTCAGTTTCCTCATCTGGAAAATGGGATGAAGACTGTGAGCCCCACGTGGGACAACATGATCATCTTGTATCTTCCCCGGCGCTTAGAACAGTGCTTGGCACCTAGTAAGCGCTTAACAAATACCATCATTATCATTTTAATCCTCTGCCACCTGTCTGCTGGGTGACTTTAGGCAACTCACTTCACTTTTCTGGGCCTCAGTTCCCTCATCTGGAAAATGGGGATGAAGACTGTGAGCCCCACGTGGGACAACATGATCATCTTCTATCTCCCCCGGCGCTTAGAACAGTGCTTGGCACCTAGTAGGCGCTTAACAAATACCATCATTATCATTCTAATCCCCTGCCACCTGTCTGCTGGGTGACTTTGGGCAACTCACTTCACTTCTCTGTGCCTCAGTTCCCTCATCTGGAAAATGGGGATGAAGACTGTGAGCCCCACGTGGGACAACCTGATCACCTTGTATCTCCCCCGGCGCTTAGAACAGTGCTTGGCACCTAATAAGAGCTTAACAAATACCATCATTATCATTCTAATCCCCTGCCACCTGTCTGCTGGATGACTTTAGGCAACTCACTTCGCTTCTCTGGGCCTCAGTTCCCTCATCTGCAAAATGGGGATGAAGACTGTGAGCCCCAAGTGGGACAACCTGATCACCTTGTATCTCCCCTGGCGCTTAGCACCGAGTGTGCGCTTAACAAATGCCATCATTATTATTCTAATCCCCTGCCACCTGTCTGCTGGATGACTTTAGGCAAGTCACTTCACTTATCTGGGCCTCAGTTCCCTCACCTGGAAAATGGGGATGAAGACTGTGAGCCCCACGTGGGACAACCTGATCACCTTGTAGCTCTTAGTAGCTCTCATCCTATCCCGTCTGGACTACTGCACCAGCCTTCTCTCTGATCTCCTATCCTCGTGTCTCTCTCCACTTCAATCCATACTTCATGCTGCTGCCCGGATTATCTTTGTCCAGAAACGCTCTGGGCATATTACTCCCCTCCTCAAAAATCTCCAGTGGCTACCAATCAATCTGCGCATCAGGCAGAAACTCCTCACCCTGGGCTTCCAGGCTGGCCATCCATCCCCTCGCCCCCTCCTACCTCCCCTCCCTTCTCTCCTTCTCCAGCCCAGCCCGCCCCCTCCGCTCCTCCACCGCTAATCTCCTCACCGTACCTCGTTCTCGCCTGTCCCGCCGTCGACCCCCGGCCCACGTCCTCCCCCGGGCCTGGAATGCCCCCAATCCCTCTGCCCCTCCGCCAAGCTAACTCTCTTCCTCCCTTCAAGGCCCTGCTGAGAGCTCACCTCCTCCAGGAGGCCTTCCCAGACTGAGCCCCTTCCTTCCTCTCCCCCTCGTCCCCCTCTCCATCCCCCCATCTTACCTCCTTCCCTTCCCCACAGCACCTGTATATATGTATATATGGTTGTACATATTTATTACTCTATTTATTTATTTCACTTGTACATTTCTATCCTATTTATTTTATTTTGTTGGTATGTTTGGTTCTGTTCTCTGTCTCCCCCTTTTAGACTGTGAGCCCACTGTTGGGTAGGGACTGTCTCTATGTGTTGCCAATTTGTACTTCCCGAGCGCTTAGTACAGTGCTCTGCACATAGTAAGCGCTCAATAAATACGATTGATTGATTGATTGATTGGTTCTGTTCTCTGTCTCCCCCTTTTAGACTGTGAGCCCACTGTTGGGTAGGGGCTGTCTCTATGTGTTGCCAATTTGTACTTCCCAAGCGCTTAGTACAGTGCTCTGCACATAGTAAGCGCTCAATAAATACGATTGATTGATTGATTGATAGCACACTGCTCTGCACACATAAGCGCTCAATAAATACGATTGATTGTATCTCCCCCGGCGCTTAGAACAGTGCTTGGCACCTAGTGAGCGCTTAACCAATGCCATCATCATCATTAATTCGGAACTGAGCCTTTGTGTGAGTGCTGTGAGCCCGTTGTTGGCTAGGGACCGTCTGTCTATGTTGCCAACTTGGACTTCCCAAGCGCTCTGCACGCAGTGAGTGCTCAATAAGTGCTCAGCACACAGTATGAATGGGATTGAATGAATGGATGCAATGCCCTAAGGCTGGACCAGATTGGGTCCCCTACCTGCTTGGTGGTGCGGGGCCCCTCCGAGCCGTCGGGCAACCAGGAGTCCGGGGCTCCAGCCAGGGCTGGGCCACCTAAGGCTCTGGGGGCGGAGCCCTTTCCAACTTGGGCCCCACCTCCTTCGTTGGAGGGAGTGCCGTACGGAAAGATGGCGGCCCCCAGCTGAAGCAGATGGGGCGCCGCTTCCGCCGTACAGGCCTGGCGCGCCTGCGCGAACGGAAGCCTGGACGGCCATGGCGGGCCGGAGCGACCCCGCGGAGCTGCGGGCCGCGCTGCGGGGCCTGGCCGCCGTCAACCGCAGCCTGGGTGAGTCGCCCCCCGGCGGGGCTCGGGGGGAACAGCCCCGCCCTGGGAGGCAGAGGGCGCGGGTTCGAATCCCGCCCCCGCCCCTTGTCAGCTGGGTGGCTTTGGGCAGGTCATTTCATAATGATAATAATCATGGCATTTGTTAAGCGCTTACTAAGCGCTGGGGAGGCTCCAGGGTGATCAGGTTGCCCCAGATGGGGCTTACAGTCTTCAACCCCATTTTTCAGATGAGGGAACTGAGGCCCAGTGAAGTAATAGTAATAATAATGGCATTTGTTAAGCGCTTACTAAACGCTTGGGAGGCTCCAAGGTGATCAGGTTGCCTCGTGGGGCTCACAGTCTTCACCCCCATTTTCCAGATGAGGGAACTGAGGCCCACTGTAGTAATAATAATAATAATGGCATTTGTTAAGCGCTCACTAAGCGCTGGGGAGGTTCCAAGGTGATCAGGTTGCCCCACGTGGGGCTCACAGTCTTCACCCCCATTTTCAAGATGAGGGAACTGAGGTCCAGTGAAGTAACAATAATAATAATGGCTTTTGTTAAGCGCTTACTGTGGGCAAAGCACTGTTCCAAGCGCTGGGGAGGTTCCAAGGTGATCAGGTTGCCCCACATGGGGCTCACAGTCTTCACCCCCATTTTCCAGGTGAGGGAACTGAGGTCCAGTGAAGTAACAATAATAATAGTGGCTTTTGTTAAGCGCTTACTATGGGCAAAGCACTGTTCTAAGCGCTGGGGAGGTTCCAAGGTGATCAGGTTGCCCCACGTGGGGCTCACAGTCTTCACCCCCATTTTCCAGATGAGGGAACTGAGGCCCACTGTAGTAATAATAATAATAATGGCATTTGTTAAGTGCTTACTTACTAAGCGCTGGGGAGGTTCCGAGGTGATCAGGTTGCCTCGTGGGGCTCACAGTCTTCACCCCCATTTTCCAGGTGAGGGAACTGAGGTCCAGTGAAGTAACAATAATGGCTTTTGTTAAGCGCTTACTATGGGCAAAGCACTGTTCTAAGCGCCGGGGAGGTTCCAAGGTGATCAGGTTGCCCCACGTGGGGCTCACAGTCTTCACCCCCATTTTCCAGATGAGGGAACTGAGGCCCAGTGAAGTAGTAATAATAATAATAATGACATTTATTAAGCGGTTACTATGGACAAAGCACTGTTCTAAGCGCTAGGGAGGTTACAAGGTGATCAGATTGCCCCACGTGGGGCTCACAGTCTTCATCCCCATTTTCCAGATGAGGGAACTGAGGCCCAGAGAAGTGACTTGCCCAAAGTCACCCAGCTGACAATTGGCAGAGTCGGGATTTGATCCCATGACCTCTGACTCCAAAGCCCGGGCTCTTTCCACTGAGCCAAGCTGCTTCCCACTTCTCTTCTCTGGGCCTCAGTTCTCTCATATGGAAAATGGGGATGAAGACTGTGAGCCCCACGTGGGAAAACCTGATCACCTTGTATTCCCCCCAGCGCTTAGAACAGTGCTTGTCACATAGTAAGCGCTTAACAAATGCCATCATTATCATTCTAATCCCCTGCCACCCATCTGCTGGGTGACCTTGGGCAAGTGACTTCACTTCTCTGGGCCTCAGTTACCTCATCTGTAAAATGGGGTTGAAGACTGTGAGCCCCAAATGGGACAACCTGATCACCTTGTATCCCCCCCAGCGCTTAGAACAGTGCTCGTAATGGTATTTGTTAAGCACTTACTAGGTGCTGGGGGAGATACAAGGTGATCAGGTTGTCCCACGGGGGGGCTCACAGTCTTCATCCCCATTTTACAGATGAGGGAACTGAGGCACAGTAAAGTTAAGTGATTTGCCCAAAGCCACATAGCTGACATGGGGTGGAGTCAGGATTAGAACCCACGACCCTTGACTCCCAAACCCAGGCTCTTTCCATTTCTGTCACGCTGCTTCTCTGGATGTGTATATATCTTCAATTCTGTTTATATTGATTGCTATTGATGCCTGTCCACTTATTTTGTTTTGCTGTCTGTCTCCCCCCCTTCTAGACAATGAGCCCTTTGGGTAGGGATTGTCTCTATTTGTTGCCAAATTATATTTTCTAAGCGCTTAGAACAGTGTCCTGCATATAGTAAGCACTCAGTAAATATGACTGAATGAATGAACTTTACTTCTCTGGGCCTCAGTGATCTCATCTGTAAAATGGGGATTGAGACTGTGAGCCCTACGTGGGACAGGGATGTGTTCAACCCGATTTGCTTGTATCTACCCCAGCTCATCTCCCCTCCCCCTGCTTTTTTTTGTCTTAATGGTATTTATTAAGCGCTTATCAATGAATCAGTCCATGGCATTTATAAAGCATTTAGTGTGTACAGAGCGCTGTACTAAGCGCTTGGGAGAGTACAAAACAACAGAGTTGGTAGACACATTCCATGCCCACAATGAGCTTAAAATCTAATAATAATAATTGTGGTACTTGTAAGTGCTTACTATGTGCCAGACACTGTACTGAGCGCTGGGGTGGATACAAGCAAATTGGGTTGGGCACCGTCCCTGTCCCACGTGGGGATCCCAGTCTCAATTCCCATTTAACAGATGAGGTCACTGAGGCCCAGAGAAGTGAAGTGACTTGCCCGAGGTCACACAGCAGACAGATGGCAGAGGTGGGATTAGAACTCATGACCTTCTGAGTCCCAGGCCCGTGCTCTATCCATTATGCCATGCTGCTTCTCTAAAGGTTTACCACTTTTCATAAATGTTTTCACTTTTCCTAAATGGAAATATTTTCCTATAATACTGGTTTTCTAAAGAGATTTCAGAGGTGGCTGCCCAAAGACATCCATGTGAGGAGAGTAAAATTTAACTTTATATTTACTGGCTGTGCCGACAGGCAACGCCACCCCGACCCCACGGCAGAAAACCTGAAAACCAGGATAGCAACAGGACATTTTTCAAATTGAAAGAAATTAAATGCAAATTCATAACTCCTTATGATTCATATCACTGATACACCGCCAGGCACTGTACTAAGCGCTGGGGTAGATACAAGCTAATCAGGTTTGCCACAGGCCATGTCCCAAGTGGGGCTCACATTCTAAGTAGGAAGGAGAGCAGGTATTGAAAGACCGGAAGATCGTTATGGGCAGGGAATGCGTTTCTTTATTGTTGTACTCTCCCAAGCGCTTAGTACAGTGCTCTGCCCACAGTAAGCGCTCAATAAATGCGATTGAATGAATGCACTCCCATTTTACAGTTGAGAAAATTGCGGCACAGTGAAGTTTCCCAAGGTCACACAGCAGGTACGTGGCGGAGTTGTGATTAAGCAGCGTGGCTCAGTGGAAAGAGCCCGGGCTTTGGAGTCAGAGGTCATGGGTTCGAATCCCGGCTCCACCATGCGCCTGCTCTGTGACCTTGGGCAAGTCACTTCACTTCTCTGAGCCTCAGTTCCCTCATCTGTAAAATGGGGATTAAGACTGTGAGCCCCGCGTGGGGCAGCCTGATCACCTTGTATCCCCCCAGCGCTTAGAACAGTGCTTTGCACATAGTAAGCGCTTAACAAATGCCATCATCATCATCATTAATAATAATAATGATGGTATTTGTTAAGCATTTAACTATGTGCCAGGCACTGTACTAAGCGCTGGGGTAGATACAAGCAGATCGGGACAGCGCTTAATAAATGCCATCATTATTTATTATTATTATTTACCGGGTTGGACACAGTCCCACGTGGGGCTCACAGTTCTGAATCCCCATTTTACAGATGAGATAACTGAAGCCCAGATAAATTAAGTGATTAGAACCCAGTCCTCCAAATCCCAGGCCCGTGATCTTTCCATTAGGTGACGCCGCTTCCATATCTGCTAGTTCTCTTGAATTAGACTCTCCCAAGCACTTAGCACAGTGCTCTGCTCACAGTCACGCTCAATAAATACCATTGATTCATTGATTGTGAGGATTTCAGCTGCGTAGGAGGGTGCTCTGTGTAGGAGAGTGTCTTCAAAGGCTCCAGGAATGTTGTGGCTTGGACTTCTTCCTTGGAAGTTTCAGGATTCGGTGAGCGGATTCTAGGTATGGCGCTCTGTACACAGTAAGCACTCAATACACGCCATTGATTGATATACAGGCCTACAAATTTGATCAGTTATATTAATGAAAATAACCAGAGCCAATGGAAATTTTAGTCCTTGACATTGTTGCACCTCCACATAGTCTTTTGTACATATTTATTACTCTATTTATTTATTTATTTATCTATTTGTGTGCTTATGTATTTATTTATTTAGTTATTTTACTTGTACATATCTATTCTATTTATTTTATTTTGTTAGTATGTTTGGTTTTGTTCTCTGTCTCCCCCTTTTAGACTGTGAACCCACTGTTGGGTAGGGACTGTCTCTATATGTTGCCAACTTGGACTTCCCAAGCGCTTAGTACAGTGCTCTGCACACAGTAAGTGCTCAATAAATACGATTGATTGATTGATTGATTTTGGATCCAACTCGTGGGGCAAGTCAGTGAACTTCCCAATTAGTTCCGTAGAAAAGATCTGTGATGCCAGCGGTTGTCCATTTAGCAGTAAGAATGAGTTTTCTGAGTCAGTGGTCTAAAATCAGACATGAAAAGAAGCAAAAAAAAAAAAAAAAAAAAAGCAGAGAAATTGAGAGCAACGTGCTAATGTTCCTTTTTTCCTATGTTTCAGAGGCTTGTGTCCAGGTGCTGGAGGAGTCTCAAAAAACACTAGAAAAATCCATTCAGAGTCAGAACTTCTTAAACTATGTAAGTCAAATATTTTCTTCATGCCAATTACCAGAGGAGGAAGAAACAAAATTGGAAAACCTTTCAAAGCATGTTTTCAAGAACGGATTACTTCCACGGCTCTCTTTCATTGGGGCTTTCCCACTCCACACCAACAGTGCCCTTCACAAGCTGCGTCATGAGTGTGTAGCTCCCATTTGTTGCAGGATGTAAAAAAAGATTGCCAAGTTCTTTGTTCTCATTCAAAGTCAGTAAGTTTCGTTTTACTGCCCTGGTCAGGAAGATCCCATTTGTCTGCCTCCCTCCCGTCTTCCAAGAGTGACTGTGGAGAGGACAAAGGCGACCCGCGGTTGTCCTGGGCCACCCACAGTGACACACAAAGATGGAGGGATGTACTCTCCCAAGCACTGAGGGATGGAGAGCTTAAAGACAATTTCCCTTAGATAGTTAAACCTCCAAGATGGGTGACCTGTGGGTAGAAGCGACCTTGGAAGCCCCCTTCTCCCACCCTGGGCTTCCTGGAATAATTGCTTTGCTGAGATTTTTTTTGATTTGAAATGGAAAAATTCTTTCTTTTACTTAAATTTCTGCCACGTCGCAAAATCAAATTACCAAGACCATAATCAATCAATCAATCAATCAATCGTATTTATTGAGCGCTTACTATGTGCAGAGCACTGTACTAAGCGCTTGGGAAGTACAAATTGGCAGCACATAGAGACAGTCCCTACCCAACAGTGGGCTCACAGTCTAAAAGGGGGAGACAGAGAACTGAACCAAACATACCAACAAAATAAAATAAGTAGGATAGAAATGTACAAGTAAAATAAATAAATAAATAAATGAATAGAGTAATAAATATGTACAACCATATATACATATATACAGGTGCTGTGGGGAAGGGAAGGAGGTAAGACGGGGGGATGGAGAGGGGGACGAGGGGGAGAGGAAAGAAGGGGCTCAGTCTGGGAAGGCCTCCTGGAGGAGGTGAGCTCTCAGCAGGGCCTTGAAGGGAGGAAGAGAGCTAGCTTGGCGGATGGGCAGAGGGATTGGGGGCATTCCAGGCCCGGGGGAGGACGTGGGCCGGGGGTCGATGGCGGGACAGGCGAGAACGAGGTATGGTGAGGAGAGCAGCGGTGGAGGAGCGGAGGGTGCGGACTGGGCTGTAGAAGGAGAGAAGGGAGGTGAGGTAGGAGGGGGCGAGGTGATGGACAGCCTTGAAGCCCAGGGTGAGGAGTTTCTGCTTGATGCGCAGATTGATCGGTAGCCATTGGAGGTTTTTGAGGAGGGGAGTAATATGTCCAGAGCGTTTCTGGACAAAGATAATCCGGGCAGCAGCATGAAGTATGGATTGAAGTGGAGAGAGACACGAGGATGGGAGATCAGAGAGAAGGCTAGTGCAGTAGTCCAGGCGGGATAGGATGAGAGCTTGAATTAGCAGGGTAGCGGTTTGGATGGAGAGGAAAGGGCGGATCTTGGTAATGTTGCGGAGCTGAGACCGGCAGGTTTTGGTGACGGCTTGGATGTGAGGGGTGAACGAGAGAGCGGAGTTGAGGATGACACCAAGGTTGCGGGCTTGTGAGACGGGAAGGATGGTAGTGCCGTCAACAGAGATGGGAAAGTCAGGGAGAGGACAAGGTTTGGGAGGGAAGACAAGGAGCTCAGTCTTCGACATGTTGAGCTTTAGGTGGCGGGCGGACATCCAGATGGAGATGTCCTGAAGGCAGGAGGAGATGCGAGCCTGGAGGGAGGGGGAGAGAGCAGGGGCAGAGATGTAGATCTGGGTGTCATCAGCGTAGAGATGATAGTTGAAGCCGTGGGAGCGAATGAGGTCACCAAGGGAGTGAGTGTAGATTGAGAACAGAAGGGGACCAAGCACTGAACCTTGGGGAACCCCCACAGTAAGAGGATGGGAGGGGGAGGAGGAGCCTGCAAAAGAGACTGAGAAAGAACGACCGGAGAGATAAGAGGAGAACCAGGAGAGGACGGAGTCTGTGAAGCCAAGGTCAGATAACGTGTTGAGGAGAAGGGGGTGGTCCACAGTGTCAGAGGCAGCTGAGAGGTCGAGGAGGATTAGGACAGAGTATGAGCCGTTGGATTTGGCAAGCAGGAGGTCATTGGTGACCTTTGAGAGCGCAGTTTCCGTGGAATGAAGGGGACGGAAGCCAGACTGGAGGGGGTCGAGGAGAGAGTTGTTGTTGAGGAATTCTAGGCAGCGCGTGTAGACAACTCGTTCAAGGAGTTTGGAAAGGAATGGTAGGAGGGATATGGGACGATAACTAGAAGGTGAGGTGGGGTCAAGAGAGGGTTTTTTTAGGATGGGAGAGACATGGGCATGTTTGAAGGCAGAGGGGAAGGAACCAGTGGAGAGTGAGCGGTTGAAGATGGAAGTTAAGGAGGGGAGAAGGGATGGAGCGAGAGATTTCATAAGATGAGAGGGAATGGAGTCAGAAGCACAGGTGGCCGGAGTAGCACTTGAGAGGAGGGAGGAGAGTTCCTCTGAGGATACCGCTGGGAAGGATGGGAGAGTAGCAGAGAGTGTTGAGAGCCGGGAGGTTGGAGAAAGGGGGGAAGAGACTTTGGGGAGGTCGGACCTGATGGATTTAATTTTGTTAATGAAGTAGGAGGCCAGATCGTTGGGGGTGAGGGAAGGAGGAGGGGGAGGAACCGGGGGCCTGAGAAGGGAGTTGAATGTACGGAAGAGCTGGCGGGGGTGATGGGCATGGGTGTCAATAAGGGAGGAGAAATAGTTTTGTCTGGCAGAAGAGAGGGCTGAGTTAAGGCAGGAAAGGATAAACTTGAAGTGAACGAGGTTGGCATGGTGTTTAGACTTTCGCCAGCAGCGTTCAGCAGCTCGAGCATAAGAACGAAGGAGGCGGACAGTGGCAGTGATCCAGGGCTGTGGGTTAGTGGTGCGAGAGCGGCGAAGGGAAAGGGGAGCGAGTGAGTCTAGCTGAGTAGAAAGGGTAGAGTTGAGAGCAGTAATCTGATCATCAAGACCGGGTAGAGAGGAGAGGGCGGCGAGGTGGGGTGTGAGGCGCTCCGAAAGATGGGTGGGGTCCAGAGAGCGGAGATCTCTGTGAGGGAGTAATACGGATTTACAGGGGAAAGGAGTGTGAGTGAGGAGGCAGGTGAGAAGATTATGATCAGAGAGAGGGATCACAGAGTTGGTGAGGGTGGACACAGTGCAGCGGTAGGAGATGATGAGGTCGAGGGTATGACCAAGTTGGTGAGTGGGTGAGGTGGGGTGGAGGAAGAGGTTGGCAGCGTCAAGGAGAGATAGAAGGCGGGCGGCAGAGGAGTCGTTAGGGATATCCATGTGGATATTGAAGTCTCCGAGGATCAGAGTGGGCATGGAGAAGGAGAGAAGGAATGTGAGGAAGGGGTCAAAGTCGTTAAAGAAGTTGGAAGTGGGGCCCGGAGGGCGGTAGATGACGGCTACAAGAATCTGGAGGGGGTGGTAGAGGCGAATAATGTGGGCTTCAAAGGAAGGGAAGGAAAGGGAAGGGGGAGGAGGGATAGTGCGAAAGCGACATTGGGGGGCGAGAAGGAAACTGACACCTCCTCCTTTTCCGGTGAGTCTGGGGGAGTGGGAGAAGAAGAGGCCTGCACTGCAGAGAGCAGCAGAAGAGACCGTGTCGTCCGGCGACAGCCATGTTTCAGTTAGGGCGAGGAGGAGTAGAGAACTGGAAAGGAAAAGGTCCAGGATGAAAGGGATCTTACTTAAAACGGAGCGGGGGTTCCAGAGGCCACACTTGGCATCAGCTGTCAAGGGTGGGGAGGGAGGGGGAAGGGTGCGAGGGGTGGGGAGGGTTTGGATTGGGATGAGTTGGCGGGGGCCTGGGCGGGGAGAGTGGGAAGGGGGGTGGCGATGGGAAAGGAGAACTGGGATGGGGTGGGGGCGGGTAGAAGGGGAGGAAGGGGGCCGGGAGGGAGAAGCGGAGGACCTGCGCTGGTACAGAGGAATCCTTGGTAGGGGTTGAGGGGGAGCGGTCTTGGTGGGTGAGAGGGAGGGAAACAGCTGGGTGGGAGAGGGGAAGGGGAAGGTGAGGAATGGGAATGGCAGTTGGGAGCAAGGGAACTGAAAGTTCATGGTGAGGTCAGCAGGGCGAGTGACAGTACCGCGGGGGGTTAACAATTGAGATGCAGAAGCAATAAAACTGTAGCAATGATAAAAGTAGGCGATGGCATCACAGGGTGTAGTTGAGCAATCAATATGCTATGGCAATAATAGAATTGGCAGACAATGATGCCACAGAGAGCAGATACAAACTATTAAGAGCTGGAGTAGGGTGGGCCAGTTAAGGGGGGTCAGGGAGCAGAGATACCTGGGGAGGGGAGCGAAGAAATGGCCATCCAGGCCAAAATTCCATCAGTCGCTTGGGTGAGCCATGTTATGTTGCCGTCCATGACATCAATTGTAACGTTTAGGGATGTATCATCAATCATCAAACATCCCCCCCTTCCTTTTTTCTCCCAAACGGGCCCCCTAGTAACTAGGGACCACTGCCCGTTGGTATGTACTAATGTTTGGTATCGGCACAACTCCTGGTGTTAATACATTTCACGTCTGATTGGTATGTTTACCATCTGAGGGGTGAGGAAGTGTTTTCTTTCTGTTCTTTTGAACCTACCACTCTTATGCCCCCACTTAGACTCTGAGCCCCACACAGGACGGGGACTGTGTCCGACCTGATTGATTCATAGCTACCCCAACGCTTAGAACAGTGTTTGACACACAGTGAGTGCTAACAAATACTATACAAAAAGCCCCTCGGCCCGGGTGTCCTTTTATCCGGCCTGCATGGAATATGGCTAACAGCTATTCTGTGTTTGCCTAATAGAGGGTGCCTTTAAATAGAGATTTAGGCCCTCTTAAAATTCTCACGCATCTGGTTTTGAGAGACGTTTAATGTGAAAGTTGAGGGAGGTGCGGGGAAGGACCCAGAAGATCAATCAATCAATCAATCGTATTTACTGAGCACTTACTTTGTGCAGAGCACTGTAGTAAGCGCTTGGGAAGTACAAGTTGGCAACATATAGAAACAGTCCCTACCCAACAGTGGGCTCACAGTCTAGAAGGGGGAGACAGAGAACAAAACCAAACATATTAACAAAATAAAATAAATAGAATAGATATGTACAAGTAAAATAAATAAATAGAGTAATAAATATGTACAAACATATACATATATACAGGTGCTGTCGGGATATCTTGGTAGGATGAGAATTGGTACTGTTAAAGCCATTTTTAACTCAAAATAGAGGGGCAGGACATGAATTAGTGAAAACAAAACAACAGCAAGTTTGAGTTATTCACAGTAGAGTTGATTTTCCTAGCCTAAACAGCTGAGTTCACTGATTTTTAAAAAAATAAATAAAGCAAAACCCCACAAAACTCTGCTTCACTATGTGCAAAGGGAATTGTGAGTCTGAGTCCTTCTTTTAGTAAGAAGGAAGTACTACTCTTACCTCCTGGATGCAGAAAATTTGATTAAGTTCATAGATTCCCCTAGGGCTTTTTTTTTCCTCCTGAGAGTTAGAATTGTAAGCACTATATGTATAACCTTTAAAAATTAAGAATTTTCAAATGCTATAAAAGTGAAAATGGACGGGAAGAGCAAAAAATGAAAAGAGACGAGCAAGCAAGAGCAATCATTCCCAGCAGTAGGTCTACACTCACAGTCAATTAATGGTATTTATTGAGCACTTACTGTGAGCAGACTAAGTGCTTGGGTGAGTTCAATGCAATAGAGTTGGTTAGGCAAGATCCCTGCCCCCAGGAGTTTATAGCGGACCAATGAAGCAATTATCTGGGTATTTTGGGCAATCCAGCACATTTGCTTGAAATAACTAAGTTAAATGAGACAGAAGTTGTTTTGCTGGGCATGAATCTTCCAGGAAATTCCTTCAGTTCTCCAATTCACTTTACCAGTGAACACCTGGCTATTAAATCTCTGCACAGCAGGTGTATCCTGGATGGAAGGAAGGTTGTGTCAAAATCTAGACATGGGTTAGGCCTGTTTGTGGCAGACACTCTCTGCAAGGGTAAGCGTCTGATTTCTTCCAATCTCTCCCCAATCCTGCTTCTTGACCGACGGGCTTGGGGCTCCCCAACTCTTCCAGGAGCCCCTGCTTCCCAGTGGAACTGGCTCTCTTTCTCTCGGCATTAGAAAGTGCAGGGAGAAATCCCGAACAGAGCCTTCTGGGGATACTGCATATCGTCCCGGGCCCCTCACGGTACCAAGCTGAGGGAAGCCCGTTGCCTAGGATTGGGAAGGGTCCCAGCTGAGCTGGGGAGCCCTGAACCCCGGAGCTGGGGGCCCCCCTGGCCAACTCAGCAGAGTCAAAACAAAATCTGTGCATTGTCTAGGAGTCAATCAATCAATCAATCGTATTTATTGAGCGCTTACCGTGTGCAGAGCACTGTACTAAGAGCTTGGGAAGTACAAGTTGGCAACATATAGAGACAGTCCCTACCCAACAGTGGGCTCACAGTCTAAAAGGGAGAGACAGAGAACAAAACCAAACATACTAACAAAATAAAATAAATAGAATAGATATGTACAAGTAAAATAAATAAATAAATAGAGGAATAAATATGTACTAACATATATACATATATACAGGTGCTGTGGGGAAGGGAAGGAGGTAAGATGGGGGGATGGAGAGGGGGACGAGGGGGAGAGGAAGGAAGGGGCTCAGTCTGGGAAGGCCTCCTGGAGGAGGTGAGCTCTCAGTAGGGCCTTGAAGGGAGGAAGAGAGCTAGCTTGGCGGATGGGCAGAGGGAGGGCATTCCAGGCCCGGGGGATGACGTGGGCCGGGGGTCGACGGCGGGACAGGCGAGAACGAGGTACGGTGAGGAGATTAGTGGCGAAGGAGCGGAGGGTGCGGGCTGGGCTGGAGAAGGAGAGAAGGGAGGTGAGGTCGGAGGGGGCAAGGGGATGGACAGCCTTGAAGCCCAGGGTGAGGAGTTTCTGCCTGATGCGCAGATTGATTGGTAGCCACTGGAGATTTTTGAGGAGTCGTCCCTTTCATGGCGGTGGAGCCTCCTTGAGCTCACATGTGAGTGCTATCTCACAGCGTTGAAATTGCATCAGTTTTTCTTTTTTCTTTCCGGTTGATATGGTTGATATACCATTTGCAGCGTGGCTCAGTGGAAAAGAGCATGGGCTTTGGAGTCAGAGGTCATGGGTTCATTCATTCATTCATTCATTCAATCGTATTTATTGAGCACTTACTGTGTACAGAGCACTGTACTAAGCACTTGGGGAGTACAAGTTGGCGACATACAGAGGCAGGCCCTCCCCAACAGCAGGCTCACAGTCTTTAAGGGGAAAACAAGCAACAAAACAACATATTAACAAAATAAAATAAATAGAATAGTAAATTCATTCATTCAATCGTATTTATTGAGCACTTACTGTGTGCCGAGCACTGGACTAAGCGCTTGGGAAGTACAAGTTGGCTCAAATCTCGGCTCCGCCAATGGTCAGCTGTGTGGCTTTGGGCAAGTCACTTAACTTCTCTGGGCCTCGGTTACCTCATCTGGAAAATGGGGAGTAAGACTGTGAGCCCCAGGGGGGACAACCTGTTCACCTTGTTACCTCTCCAGTGCTTAGAACAGTACTTTGCACATAGTAAGCGCTTAATAAATGCCATTATTATTATTATTATAGTTTAGCAATCCACCCCACCGTATAGGCGTGGGTTGTGGCAGTGGGGTTGTGGCAACAGCAAGGCCTGGAGGAAAGAGTACAGGCTTGGAGGTCAGAAGAGCTGAGTTTAATCCCTGCTCCACTGCTTGCCTGCTGTGTGACTATGGGCAAGTCACTTCTCCGGTTCTCAATCTCTTCATCTGTAAAATGGGGTTGAAGTTCCTGTCCTCTCTCCTAATTAGACTATGAGCACCATGTGGGACAAGGAATGCATCCGACCCAATTAACCTGTACTGTGAGCCCACCTTTGGGTAGGGACCGTCTCTATATGTTGCCAACTTGTACTTCCCAAGCACTTAGTACAGTGCTCTGCACACAGTAAGCGCTCAATAAATATGATTGATTGGTTGATTGATCTACCCCGGTGCTAAGTACAGTGCTTGGCACATAGTAAATACATTATTATTATTATCTATTATTCATCCTTCCTATCTTTTGGGGGAACCACACAGTGTAGACAGTATTTCTGGTGTCTGAGTTTGGGAAACGATTTCAGGTGTCTAATTTTGATAAGAGATTTATGATCAGAAATTCTGTTAAGGGGGAGGAAATGAGTTCAGCAGAGAGAGGGTGCATTTGTCTGACGAATAAGGAGGAACTAGAAGATTAAATGAGAACCAGTGTGGCCTAGAAGGAAAGCAAGGGAAGCAGTGTGGCTCAGTGGAAAGAGCCCGGGCTTTGGAGTCAGAGGTCATGTGTTTAAATCCCTGCTCCACCAATTGTCAGCTGTGTGACTTTGGGCAAGTCACTTAACCTCTCCGTGCCTCAGTTACCTCATCTGCAAAATGGGGATTAAGACTGTGAGCCCCCCGTGGGACAACCTGATCACCTTGTAACCTTCCCAGCGCTTAGAACAGTGCTTGGCACATAGTAAGCGCTTAATAAATGCCATAAAAAAGGACCTTGGTTTTAACCCTGGCTCTGCTACTCATCTGCTGTGTGAGCTTGGGAAAATCACTTAATTTCTGTGTGCCTCAGTTACCTCACCTCTAAAATGGGGATTATGACTATGAGCCCCATGTGGGTCAGGGACTGTGTCCAACCTGATCAGCTTGGATCCATCCCAGGACTTAGTACAGTGCCTGGCACATAGTAAATGCTTAGATAAGTGGTAGCAGTGAGGAGTTAGGAATGAGCAGTGAGGAGTCTTGATGGGGAGAACAGTGAAGGAATTGGGAAAGGGATTTGAAGGGATTAATAGCCATAGAGATAGAGGAAAGTAAATTTGGCTCAGGAATCAAGGGAACATCTGATGGGAGTGGGAAATTAACTTTATATCCCCAGTTGCGGTGTTTGCACTTTTGTGCTGTCCAACCACTTCAGTACTCATTACACCCAGCGTGTACATATCTTCCTCTCTATTACTTCTTTCATTCATTCATTCATTCAGTCATATTTGTTGAGCGCTTACTGTGTGCAGAGCACTGTACTAAGCGCTTGGGAAGTACAAGTTGGCAACATATAGAGACGGTCCCTACCCAACAGTGGGCTCACAGTCTAGAAGACTACTTCTTCCTATATATAACTTTGTCCGTGTCCCCTACTGTACTGAAAACTCCTTAAAAGCATTCCTCTTGAAGTAATTCTTTTGAACTCTCCCAGGTACTTCAGCGCAGTGTGTTCTGCACACAATCAGTATCATTGATTTATTCACTCATGAGTTTGATGACCGTCAAGATATCAAATGGCAATAATTTGGTGTGATCTCTGGAACGTCCTTTGGCTGCACAAAATTCAGCTGCACTATATGCAGAATTGGAAATGTCCCCTTGTAAATGTTAATTAATATTTAACGCCTTTCATTTTTGGACTTAGTATCTCTTGATTTTGCTCCCTCTTTGGTGCGTACCCCGATCTATAGATTGGTAAGAGAAAAGGTGAATTTAACTGTGCTGTTTTCTAGCTGTAATTAAATACATTGCTGAAGATGGTGACACATAGAACAGTTGTGGGTTATCTGTGTTTTTCACTTACCTGCACTGGACTTGATTAAAAATTGAAATCTGGCTATGTTAGAAATTCATTCGTTCGCATTTATTGACTGCTTACTGTGCACAAAGCACAGTACTTAGTACTGTGTACTAAGCGCTTGGGAAAGTACAATATAACAATAAACGGACATATTCCCTGCCCACAACGAGCATACAGTCTAGCGGGGGAGATTATATGTACCAACTTGTACTTCCTAAGTGCTTAGTACAGTGCTCTGCACACAGTAAGCGCTCAATAAATACGATTGAATGAATGAATGAATATGTAACTTCTTGTGACCAAATAATAATAATAATGATGGTATTTATTAAGTGCTTACTATGTGCAGAGCACTGTTCTAAGCACTGGGGAGGTTATAAGGAGATCAGGTTGTCCCACGGAGGGCTCACAGTCCTAATCCCCATTTTACAAATGAGGGAACGGAGGCACAGAGAAGTTAAGTGACTTGCTCAAAGTCACACAGCTGACATTTGGCAGAGCCGGGATTCGAACACATGACCCCTGACTCCAAAGCCCGTGCTCTTTCCACTGAGCCACGCTGCTTCTCCAAATGACTTTGTTTCTGCTGTAGCTTAATAGCATCGCAACCTCCTCCCATTACTATCTTCGAGTTCTGATCAAGGGTGTCAGCTCCTGGTGGGTGTAAAGAAATCCCTTGATTATATAACACGTTCAACTGAAAAGACAATGTTTTATATGTAGAAATTGAATGGTGATTCATTCAGTCATATTTGTTGAGCGCTTACTATGTGCAAACCGTGATGATGATGGTGGTGATGCCGTGAAATATGTATTAGTTTCACAAGATACAACTCCCTGAATTTTGAATTTTCTTTTCCAACTTTCAGAGTGTGGGTCCCGTCCAGAAAGGATTTATGCCAAAGGAAAATATCCAGAGTGTTCCTGGGAATGCAGCAGTTTAACTCATCAGATTTTCTACCAGTTGCTGTAACCAGCCATATCGTGGATGTTGTCATTTCATTATGTAATTCTTCACTAAAGTTCTGCACAAACTCAACTGTTTTCAAATACAAATTCTGTGTTACCAGAAGTTAAAATGTATTCTTGGTGTGGCTTGTGCAAAGGTGTGGAGGAAGGATTTAGATTTGGGACAGCTGCTTTCCAAAACTGAAAGGAGTAGGGAAAGAAATAAGCCTATAGTTTCTCTTCCAGAGATCATTTGGTAGAGGATGACTTCATTAGAACTAATCTTGGGGAAAGTAAGTGGAATAATCTGTGTAGTTATGAAATTAGAGAAATATTAATATATTAGTCATCCTGGATATAGTTTTTTTCCCCCTCAGCATTATCTCTCTCCACACAGTCTGGTTTGTCTTGTTCTGACCATAATCAGTGGTGGTATTATCGTTATTGTTGTTATTGAATTTGTTAAGCACTCTGTGCACTAAGCAGTGGGGTAGATACAAGTTAATCAGGTTGGATACAGTTCGAGTCCCACATGGGGTTCACACTCTAAGAAGGAAGAAGCAGTGTGGCCTGCTGGATAGAGCACGGGCCTGGGCGTCAGAAGGACCTGGGTTCTAGTCCCGGCTCTGCTTCTTGTCTGTTGTGTGACCTTGGGCAAGTAACTTCACTTCTCTGTGCCTCAGTTACCTCATCTGTAAAATGAGGATTAAGATTGGGAGCCCCATATGGGACAGGGACTGTGTCCGACCTGATTAGCTTCAATCTACCGCAGTGCTTAATGCATAGTAAAAGGTTAACAAATACCATTATCATCATTATTATTACTATACTAAGTGACTTGCCCAAGGTCATACGTTAATACCACCGCTTATCCTATCCTGCCTTGATTACTTATCAGCTTCCTTGCTTCCCTCCCAGCCTCCTGTCTTTCCCCACTCCAGTTCATACTTCTCTCTGCTGCAAAGCGTTTTTCTACAAAAATCTTCGGCACATGCTTCCCCACTCCTCAAGAAACTCCAGAGGATGCCCATCCACCGCTGCTTTTAACAAAAACTCCTCACCATTTGTTTAATCACCTGGCCCCTTCCTGCCTCACCTTGCCAGTCTGCTCCAACCCAGCCCTCACCGTCCATCCTCTAATCCTCTTCTTCTCATCCATCTCACTCCCACACCTCACCCACTTACTGCCTCTGGCCTGGAATGCCCTCAAGTCTCTCCTCAAATCTCTCCTTAAATCAGTGACAATGAACTCTCCCACCTTCAAAGCCTAATTGACGGCGTATCTCTTGCAAGAGGCCTTCTTTTCTCCTTTCTGCATCACCCTGACTTGTACCCTTTATTCATTCCCACTCCCAGCCCCCCGGCACTTATGTACATATCTGTAATTTATATTAATGTCTGTCTCCCCCTCGAGACTGTGAGCTTGTTGTGGACAGGGAATGTGTCTGTTTATTGTTATTTTGTACTCTCCCAAGCACTTAGTACGGTGCTCAACACATGCGGTTGAATAAGTGAACACAGAAGACAAGTGATGTAGCTGGGACTAGAACCCAGGTTCTTCTGACTCTTAGGCCCATGCTTTGTCTATTGTGTAATGCTGTTTCTCTGTGGCAGCTGTTGTACACATTGGTGAGTTGAAAATCCAGAGTTGGGGCCATTCATGCTTGCCAATGTCACCCTGCCCCTCCAGCCACTTTTAGCCCATTTACTCCCCGCCTACTCCTTCCATTTTCTTTCTTTCTGCCTTTACGCTTTTCTCGTTCACGAGATGGGTTGTGGGTTTTTGTGTGACTAGATCTTTCACTGCCCCGATTATGAGAACGCGGGTGAGGCTGAGACCGAGATTATGTGCTAAGCACTGTTCTGAGTGCTGGGGTAGATACAAGGTCATCAGGTTGTCCCACACGGGGCTCGTACACCCCTCCTCACTCTGCTTTTGGACCTTGATCTCTGAGATCCGTGATATCTGCCCCGCCCCCTCGAATGGCTTCGGCTGCGTTTTCCTCTGGACCCATAAGAAGAGCTGCTGCTGGAGTGGTGGCTGCGTCTTTTGTCGTACGAATGTGAGCGAGCCTGAAGATCTCTCGACCATGATCTCGACTTTGACCTTGACTTTCCGTCCGACTTACTATGGATGAACGTTCTGTTGTCTGTTAGACAATTGTCTGTTGTCAATTGTACACATTGGTGAGTTGAAAATCTAGAGTTGGGGCCATTCATGCTTGCCAATGTCACCCTGCCCCTCCAGCCACTTTTAGCCCATTTACTCCCCTCCTACTCCTTCCCTTGGGACTTGGAGCTCTTAAAGCTCCTGTATATATGTATATATGTTTGTACATATTTATTACTCTATTTATTTATTTATTTATTTATTTATTTTATTTGTACATATCTATTCTATTTATTTTATTTTGTTAGTATGTTTGGTTTTGTTCTCTGTCTCCCCCTTTTAGACTGTGAGCCCACTGTTGGGTAGGGACTGTCTCTATATGTTGCCAATTTGTGCTTCCCAAGCGCTTAGTACAGTGCTCTGCACATAGTAAGCGCTCAATAAATACGATTGATTGATTGATTAAAGGGAATTATAGGATCTACTCCTATAACAGTTTATCTCTATTCCAAGAACCCAAGTGGGCCTACAGTAAACGGGGTTACTTTGTCTGTTGGGGGAGTTGGACAGCTGCCCAGCACCTATCACCTCAATTTGCCCCCTGGGATCCTCCCCAAAACACCACCCCCACTCCCCGCCTCTCATTTCCCCATTACATCTTCTTTATCTAAAGATAACCCAGGCTGCGCCAGAGAGGGAGAAGGGCCAGGATGGCGTTGGAGGCCTTCCCAGGCCTTAGGCAGGACCTAGAGAGGGTGAACTTTCGTCTTGGTGACCACTTGGTTCCTGCCCCAGAAGAGCCTCACACTAGCCCTGAAATCAGTTACACTTGATCCCTTGCAGTGCAGATTCCCTGAACAATATTAATAATAATAATGATACCATTTATTAAGTACTTACTATGTGCAAGGCACTGTTCTAAGCGCTGGGGAGCTTACAAGATGATCAGGTTGTCCCACGTGGGGCTCACAGTCTTCATTCCCATTTTACAGATGAGGTTAACTGAGGCCCAGAGAAGTGAAGTGACCTGCCCCAAGTCACACAGCTGACAATTGGCAGAGATGGGATTCGAACCCATGACCTCTGACTCCAAAGCCACTGAGCCACGCTGCTTCTCATTCATTCAGCTTGGCATGCTGAAAATAAATAAGTCCAGGGGCACCGAGAACCTCAGGCCTGTGTACCAGGGACAGCAAGTCACTCCATCCTCACTAGCACGCCAAGCCACTGGCTACTGGAAGAGCCCAAGGCCTGTGCCAACCGCCACATTTCTTCCTGCCATCCGTCCTGAAACTCAACTGGCCAGGGTCTGCCTTCCCCCGTATTTGCTCCCCATGCCTCCCCATGAATGGCAGAGGCCCCGGGATGGGGTGGGGGGCGTCTGTAGTGACAGCCCGATAATGTCAGAGAAGCAGCGTGGCTCAGTGGAAAGAGCACCGGCTTTGGGGTCAGAGGTCATGGGTTCAAATCCCGGCTCCACCAACTGTCAGCTGTGTGACTTTGGGCAGGTCACTGAACCTCTCTGTGCCTCAGTTACCTCTTCTGTAAAATGGGGATTAAGACTGTGAGCCACCCATGGGACAATCTGATCACCTTGTAACCTCCCCAGCACTTAGAACAGTGCTTTGCACATAGTAAGCACTTAATAAATGCCATTATTATTATCATCATTATTATTATTATTATTATTATTTACTGTGTGCCCTTGGCATAGGGTATGGGAGCAGCAGCCCAACCTAGAGGTAGAGGTGGCAGTAGTTGCCCTGTCCTATAAAAACGTTCAGACTACATTTCCCCCCTTCTCAAGAAACTAGTGGTTGCCCCACCACCTTCTCATTAAACAAAAACTCCTCACCATTGGCTTTAAAGCACTCATCAATCAATCAATCAATCAATCAATCAATCGTATTTATTAAGCACTTACTGTGTGCAGATCACTGTACTAAGTGCTTGGGAAGTACAAGTTGGCAACATATAGAGACAGTCCCTACCCAACAGTGGGCTCACAGTCTAGAAGGGGGAGACAGAGAACAAAACCAAACATATTAACAAAATAAAGTAAATAGACTACATATGTGCAAGTAAAATAGAGTAATAAATATGTACAAACATATATACATATATACAGGTGATGTGGGGAAGGGAAGGAGGTAAGACGGGGGGATGGAAAGGGGGATGAGGCGGAGAGGAAGGAGGGGGCTCAGTTTGGGAAGGCCTCCTGGAGGAGGTGGAAGGCCTCCACCTTGCCCCCTTGCCCCCTTCTACCTCCAATCATCTTGCCCCCTCCTACCTCACCTCTCTACTCTCATTCATTCATTCAATCATATTTATTGAGCGCTTACTGTGTGCAGAGCACTGTACTAAGCACTTGGGAAGTACAAGTTGACAACATATAGAGACGGTCCCTACCCAACAGCGGGCTCACAGTCTCTTACTACAACCTAGCCTGCACACTTTGCTCCTCTAAATGCCCACCTTTTCATTGTACCTTGCTCATCTATCTCGCCGCTGAACCCTCGCCCACATCCTGCCTCTGGCCTGGAATGCCCTCCCTCCTCATATCCAACAGACAATGACTCTCCCCACATTCAAAGCCATATTGAAGGCCCATCTCCTCCAAGAGGCCTTCCCTGACTAAGCCCTCCTTTCCTTTTCTTCCATTCCCTTCTGCACTGCCTTGACTTCCTCCCTTTATTACTATTCTATTTATTTTGTCAATGATGTGCATCTAGCTTTATTTCTATTTATTGTGATGACTTGACACCTGTCCACATGTTTTGTTTTGTTGTCTGTCTCCCCCTTCTAGACTGTGAGCCTGTTGTTGAGTAGGGACCATCTCTATATGTTGCCGACTTGTACTTCCCAAGTGCTTAGTATGGTGCTCTGCACACAGTAAGCACTCAATAAATACAATTGAATGATTGAAATCCCCCTCCCCAGCCCCACAGCACTTATATTCATTCAATCATATTTATTGAGCACTTACTGTGTGCAGAGTGAAGCCCTTGGGAAGTACAAATTGGCAACATACAGAGACGGTCCCTACCCAACAACGGGCTCACTTATATACATATCTGTAATTCATCTATTTTTATTAATGTCTGTCTCCCCCTCTAGATCGTAAGCTGGTTGTGGGCAGGGAATGTTTCTGTTTATTGTTGTGTTGTACTCTCCCAAGTGCTTAGTATGGTGCTTTGCACACAGTAAGTGCTTGACAAGTACAATTGAATGAATGAATGGTTGAATGATCTGCCTGCCCCTTTCCTCCAGGCCTTCTCATACCACTTCATTGCTGTGAATTTGATCATATTTCTTGTGAACTTTGCCCTTGGTTTTCTTAATTCCCTCATCTCATTTTTATTTTGCCCAGCCATATAATAATAATAATAATAATGGCATTTATTAAGTGCTTACTATTTGCAAAGCACTGTTCTAAGCTCTGGGGAGGTTACAGGGTGGTCAGGTTGTCCCGGTGGGGGGGCTCACAGTCTTAATCCCCATTTTACAGATGAGGTAACTGAGGCACAGTTGGTCCTTGTGGACCAAAGGGCCTGAGCACGTAGGCCCACATTCATCTGCGGGACTCCAAGTTGATTTGTTAATCAGGAGGCAAATTAATTGCTAAATGATGGATTGCTCTTGGGTGTGAGGTGCCAGATTAAATGGAATGAAACAGCATGGCATAATGGATAGAGCACAGGCCTAGGAGTGAAAAGGTCAATCAATCAATCAATCGTATTTATTGAGCGCTTACTGTGTGCAGAGCACTGTACTAAGCGCTTGGGAAGTACAAGTTGGCAACATATAGAGACAGTCCCTACCCAACAGTGGGCTCACAGTCTAAAAGTCATAGGTCATAGGTTCTAATCCTGGCTCCGCCACTTGTCTGCTCTATGACACTGAGCAAGTCACTTCACTTCTCTGTGCCTCAGTTACCTTATCTGTAAAATGGGGATCGAGACTGCGAGCCCCACGTGGGAGGAGGACTGTGTCCAACTCGATTTGCCTCTATCCTCCCCAGCGCTTAGCACAGTGCCTGGCACATAGTAAGTGCTTAACAAATGCCATCATTATTATTATAAAGCTTCTGTGCTCTGAGGTGAGGAGGTCAGGGCATCCCAACATAATGGAGCAATCAGGTGGCAGCTAAATTAGCTCAAAGGTCACATTGCGGGGTCATGAGTGAAAAGCCTTTGACTTTTGGTCCCCGATGTGTGTCCAAGTTGCCTGGAGGGGAGGTGAGCCATCTCCCCAGTGTCCCAATCAGCACCTCGGGAGTTGGGACCTTTGCCAGGTAAGAAAGTGGCTTCTGTCCTCCATCATAATCCTTTCAGAGAGTAACAGTTCTGGAACTGATCCCAATCCTAATTTTTCTTACTTTAGAGGGACCTCTCAAACACACATCAATAATAATAATAATTATTGTGGTATTTCTTAAGAGCTTACTATGTGCCAAGCACTGTTAAAAGTGTTGGACACAGTCCTCCTCCCACATTCATTCATTCAATCATTTTGAGTGCTTACTGTATGCAGAGTACTGTATTAAGCACTTGGGAGAGAAGAATAAACAGACACATCCCTTGCCCACAATAAGCTTACAGTCTAGAGAGGGGGGGGAGAGAGACATTAATATAAACAAATAAATGACAGATATGTACATAGCTTTAATTCTGTTTGTTCTGACTATTTTGACACCTGTCTCCATGTTTTGTTTTGTTGTCTGTCTCCCCCTTCTAGACTGTGAGCCCGTTGTTGGGTAGGGACCATCTCTATATGTTGCCGATTTGTACTTCCCAAGTGCTTAGTACGGAGCTCTGCACACAGTAAGCGCTCAATAAATACGATTGAATGAATGAAGTGCGGTGGGGCTGGGATGGGGGGAGAACAAAGAGAGCAAATCAGGGGAGAAGAGGAAAGGGAGGCTTAGTCAGGGAAGGCCTCTTGGAGGAGATGGGCCTTCAATCATCATCATCATTCATTCATTCATTCAATCGTATTTATTGAGCGCTTACTGTGTGCAGAGCACTGTACTAAGCGCTTGGGAAGTACAAGTTAGCAACATATAGAGACGGTCCCTACCCAACAGTGGGCCCACAGTCTAGAAGGGGGAGACAGAGAACGAAACAAAACATATTAACAAAATAAAATAGAATAAATATGTACAAATAAAATAAATAGAGTAATAAATGTGTAAAAACATATATACATATATACAGGTGATCAGGGGTTTGCATCTGGGGTGGAGGAGAATAGGTAGTCCTTGGAGTTTACCAAATGTCCTGATCACATTTCTTTCATTCACTTTAGAAGCATTTTATTTCTCAGCGCTTAGAACAGTGCTCTGCACATAGTAAGCGCTTAATAAATGCCATTATTATTATTTAGAAGCCCTGATTCTGAAAACTTTTGTCTCCTGGTTTTCTTTATAAATTCCCAATCTTTTCAAGGCAGGAGTTCTCATCTGTGAAGCTCAGGACTGAGCTCAGTTCTAGAAACAGATCTGGCACATGGTAAGCGCTTAATAAATGCCATTATTATTATTATTTTGTGCATATCCATCTCCCTTATCTGTAATTTATTTGAATGTGTGTCTCCCCCATTGACTGGTGGGCTTGTGCTCCTTTAGGCTGGGCTCACGTTTACTAACCCCATTATACTGTACTCTCCCATGAGCCTAGTACGGTGCTTAGCCCACAGTAAGTTGCTCAATAAATCATCATCAATCGTATTTATTGAGCGCTTACTGTGTGCAGAGCACTGTACTAAGCGCTTGGGAAGTACAAATTGGCAACATATAGAGACAGTCCCTACCCAACAGTGGGCTCACAGTCTAAAAGGGGGAGACAGAGAACAAAACCAAACATACTAACAAAATACAATAAATAGAATAGATATGTACAAGTAAAATAAATAAATAAATAGAGTAATAATAATAAGAGTAATAAGGCTTTGAAGGTGGGGAGAGTCATTGTCTGTAGGATATGAAGAGGGAGGGCGTTCCAGGCCAGAGGCAGGATGTGGGTGAGAAGGCGGTGGAGAGATGGATGAGATCGAGGAATAGTGAGATGGTTGCCGTTAGAGGAGTCAAGTGTGCAGGCTGGGTTGGAGTACGAGAGTAGTGAGGTGAGGTAAGAGGGGGTAAGATGATGGAGGGTTTTGAAGTCAATGGTGAGGGGTTTTTGTTTTATGCGGAGGTCAAGGAGATCAGACACAGTCTGAGAAGGAGAACAGGTACTTGATTTTTGTTTCGTAGCGGAGGAAATGAAGGCCTGGAGCTGGGATTAGAACCCAGCTTCTCTGGCTCTCAGGCCCATGCTCCTTCCACTAGGCAACACTGCTCTTTGAAAGAGATGTGGATAAATTTGCATCTGAGAGGTCCCACTAATAATAACAGTGACTGTGGTATTTGTTCAGCGCAACGTGCCGGGGGCTGTACTAAGTGCTGGGGTAGAAACAAGGTAATTGGCTTGGACACAGTCCCTGTCCCACATGGGGCTCCCAGTCCTCTTCCCCATTTTCCAGATGAGGTAACAGGCAGAGAGAATTGGAGTGACGAGGCCAAGGTTGCACAGCAGACAAGTGGCAGAGCTGGAATTAGAACACAGGTCACATTTTCCAGATGAGGTAACAGGCAGACAGAATTGGAGTGACGAGGCCAAGGTTGCGCAGCAGACAAGTGGCAGAGCTGGAATTAGAACACAGGTCACCTGGCTTCTTGGGCCCAAGCTCTTTCCACTAGGTCATTCTGGTTCCCTCAAGTTCCCAGAGCTTCTAGATTCATTCATTCATTCAATCATATTTATTGAGCGCTTACTGTGTGCAGAGCACTGTACCAAGTGCTTGGGAAGTCCAAGTTGGCAACATATAGAGACGGTCCCTACCCAACAACGGGCTCACAGTCTAGAAGGGGGAGACAGACAACAGAACAAAACGTCAGCAGGTGTCATGTCATCAGAATAAATAGAAGTAAAGGTAGATGCACTTCATTAACAAAATAAAATAAACAGAATAGTAAATATGTACAAGAAAAATAAAGTAAGAAATCTACAAACATATATACAGGTGCTGTGGGGAGGGGATGGGGGGATGGGGGGGAGAGGAAAAAGGGGGCTCAGTCTGGGAGGGCCTCCTGGAGGAGGTGAGCTCTCAGTAGGGCTTTGAAGGGAGGAAGAGAGCTAGTTTGTTGGATGTGCGGAGGGAGGGCATTCCGGGCCAGGGGGATGTGGACATGTCCTAAGTGCTGGAGTAATGATGTGAAAATTAAATGAAAATGCCATCCCTAGTCTGTCCCTAGCTTGCAATCTAGGTGGAAAAGACAGGCACATGGAATAGTAAAAGCATAATGAAACAATCCCATTTGTTGAGCATTTACTGTGTGCAGAGCACTGTACCGAGTGCTTGGAAGAGTAAAATATAACAGAGTTGGTAGACGTGTTCTCTATCCACAAGAATACCATCTAGAAGGGGAGACAGAGAGTAATATAAAGAAATAAATTATGGATATGGATATTTACATAAGTGCTGTGGGGTAAAGGTGGGGGGTCAAAAAGGGGCATAAATCCAAGTGCAAGGATGATTCAGAAACTAACGGGAGAAAAGGCAATAAGGGCCGAGTTGAGGAAGCCTTCTAGACTGTAATCATCTTGTGAGCAGGGAACGGGTCTATTAATGTTGTTATATTGTACTCTACCAAGCTCTTAGTACAGTCCTCTGCACACATTAAGTGCTCTATAAATACAATTGATCAATTAATCGATTGGAAGACCAAATTATATTAATTGAATTCCTATTGAGTGCAGAGCAGTGTACTAAGTGCTTGGGAGAGTACAATGAGATTGATTACAATAGAGTCAGAAGGCATGATCCCTGCCCTCAAGGGGCTTCCACTCTAGCTGGGGCGACAGACATGAAAATTAAAAACAAAATTACAGATAGGAGGGGAAGGGACATATGTGGGAGTCAGGGCTGCAGTAATAGGGCTGGTAAGATGTGTATGGCGGCCAGATCAAGCGCTTAGTACAGTGCTCTGCACACAGTAAGCACTCAATAAATATGATTGATGATCATGGTGGGCGAAATGAAACCTGGTGAGTTGTGGATGGTGCTTTGGGATCTGGATTCGCTGAACTGGCGCCTGGGTGAGCTGGTAGAGGGCGGGAGGCTGCTCCTGGGGGGAGGAGATTTGTTCTGCAGAACTCCAGTCCCCCAGCCTGCCTTCCTCTGAGCAGCATGGCTTAGTGGAAAAGAGCCCGGGCTTTGGAGTCAGAGGTCATGGGTTTAAATCCCACTCCGCCAATTACCAGCTGTGTGACTTTGGGTAAGTCACTTCCCTTCTCTGGGCCTCAGTTCCCTCATCTGGAAAATGGGGATGAAGACTGTGAGCCCCCCGTGGGACAACCTGATCACCTTGTAACCTCCCCAACACTTAGAACAGTGCACTTAACAAACGCCATCATTATTATTATTATTCCTCTACTCTCATGTCGTGTCTCGGTCCCGACCCCACTATTTTTTTTCCTTAAAGGTATTTCTTAAGCTCTTATTTTGTGCCAGTCCCTGTACTAAGCGCCACGGTTGAGACGAGATAGGTTGGACACAGGCCATGTCCCAAGTGGAACTCACCAAGTAGGAGGGAGAACAGGTACTGAAAGCTTGCTGTGGACAGGGAACGTGTCCGTTTATTGTTGAAATGTACTCTCCCAAGGGTTTAGTACAGTGCTCGGCATACGGTAAGCGCTCTGTAAATACGATTGATTGAATGAATGAAAAAATACACCAGATGCTACGGGAGGATGTGTTGAATTGTTGGTGTCGGTGTGCTGAACAGGCAGTAGGGGGGGATAGAAGCAGGAGAAATGAGAAAGTAGAGGAGGAAGGCCGCCTGGAGGGAGACATAATATTAATAATAATAATAACGATGATAATAATAATAATAATGATAATAATAATGGTATTTAAGAGCTCTGATTCCATGATCAATCAATCAAACCGATCAATCTGCACATCAGGCAGAAACTCCTCACCCTGGGCTTCAAGGCTGTCCATCACCTCGCCCCCTCCTACCTCACCTCCCTTCTCTCCTTCTACTGCCCAGCCCGCACCCTCTGCTCCTCCACCACTAATCTCCTCACTGTACCTCGCTCTCGCCTGTCCCGCCATCGACCCCCGGGCCTGGAATGCCCTCCCTCTGCCCATCCGCCAAGCTAGCTCTCTTCCTCCCTTCAAGGCCCTGCTGAGAGCTCACCTCCTCCAGGAGGCCTTCCCAGACTGAGCCCCTTCTTTCCTCTCCCCCTCGTCCCCCTCTCCATTCCCCCATCTTACCTCCTTCCCTTCCCCACAGCACCTGTATATATGTATATATGGTTGTACATATTTATTACTCTATTTATTTATTTATTTATTTATTTTACTTGTACATTTCTATCCTACTTATTTTATTTTGTTGGTATGTTTGGTTCTGTTCTCTGTCTCCCCCTTTTAGACTGTGAGCCCACTGTTGGGTAGGGACTGTCTCTATGTGATGCCAATTTGTACTTCCCAAGAGCTTAGTACAGTGCTCTGCACATAGTAAGCGCTCAATAAATACGATTGATTGATTGATTGATTGATGAAAGCTGCTGTCTGTCAGATAAGATGGGGAATCAATCAATCAATCAATCGTATTTATTGAGCGCTTACTATGTGCAGAGCACTGTACTAAGCCCTTGGGAAGTACAAATTGGCAACACATAGAGACAGTCCCTACCCAACAGTGGGCTTACAGTCTAAAAGGGGGAGACAGAGAACAGAACCAAACATACCAACAAAATAAAATAAATAGGATAGAAATGTACAAGTAAGATAAATAAATAAATAAATAAATAAATAGAGTAATAAATATGTACAACCATATATACATATATACATATGGGGAAGGGAATTTCAGGCACTGGGGGCGGGTTGGGGCTGTGGGATTGGTGAGCAAAAGATTGGTGTCGGCAGTGATGAGAGCAAGGCACGGTCAACAGGAAAAAACAGGTCAAAATTCAACAATCCAATCAACTGATCGGTCGTATTGATTTCTAGACTGTGAGCCCACTTTCTAGACTGTGAGCCCACTGTTGGGTAGGGACCGTCTCTTTATGTTGCCAGCTTGTACTTCCCAAGAGCTTAGTACAGTGCTCTGCACACAGTAAGCGCTCAATAAATACGATTGATGATGATGATGATGACTGTCTCTTTATGATGCCAACTTGTACTTCCCAAGCGCTTAGTACAGTGCTCTGCACACAGTAAGCGCTCAATAAATACGATTGATTGATTGATTGATTGAGCGCTTACTGTGGGCAGAGCACGCACTAAGCATTTAGGAGAGTAGACTATAAGAGATGTTAGACGTATTCTGTGACTCAGTCTATCAACAGTAAAATGGATACGTTGAGCAATTCTTGAAGAGGACGGCGTTCAGACAGCTTCCTGTTCGGGGCCAACAGTTCTTGGTAGGACCCTAAATAACTATCTGAACTGGGTGGAGGGGGCTTCCGTCTTTCCCCCTGCCCCAACTTCTGCCGAGTTTGCCGGGCTGTCAGATGTCAGAAATGGGGGGCGAGGTCCGCCCCTCAACTGCCCCCTCTGCCCCCGTGAGCTCTGGGCCGGCCCGCTTGGGGCTCCTCTGCTCTGACCGGTTTCCAAGCCCAGCCAGTGAATGGCAGGCTCATCTTGGCACCGGATCTTGCCCGGACTCAAGAGCTTCAGGTCGAGGGTGTGGGTGAAGGTGTGGGCTCGGTTTGGGGCCTTTCATATTGCAGAGGCCTGGCCCGCCTCCTGATAATAATAATAATAATATGGTATTTGTTAAGTGCTTACTACGTGCAAAGCACTGTTCTAAGCGCTGGATGTGGTGAGAAGCCGCTGGACTGTGGACACCAGTCTGACTTCTTTCCCCATCTCCCGTCTGCCCTCTGTGACCCGAACTGACTTCCCCCACTGCCCGTTTCCCAGCGGGAAGCCAGGTTGCCACTCATCCTTTGCCCAGACATTTTCCAGTAGTAGAAAACTTCCATGTTTCTGAGGATCTGCTCACAACAGACCAATTGCTCACAATCTGCTCACAACGGCCAATTGTCAGCTGTGTGACCTTGGGCAAGTCACTTAACTTCCCTGTGCCTCAGTTCCCTCATCTGTAAAATGGGGATTAATAATGATAATAATAATAATAATGATGGCATTTATTAAGTGCTTACTATGTGCAAAGCACTGTTCTAAGTGCTGGGGAGGTTACAGGGTGATCAGGTTGTCCCATGGGGGGCTCATAGCCTTAATCCCCATTTTACAGTTGAGGTAACTGAGGCACAGAGAAGTTAAGTGACTTGCCCACACTCACACAGCTGACAATTGGCAGAGCCGGGATTTGAACCCCTGACCCCTGACTCCAAAGCCTGTATGAGCCCCCTGTGGGACAACCTGATCACCTTGTAACCTCTGTGAGCCCCCCATGGGACAACCTGATCACCTTGTAACCTCTCCAGCACTTAGAACAGTGCTTCGCACATAGTAAACGCTTGATAAATCAATCAATCAATCAATCAATCATATTTATTGAGCGCTTACTGTGTGCAGAGCACTGTACTAAGCACTTGGGAAGTACAAGTTGGCAACATATAGAGCCAGTCCCTACCCAACAGTGGGCTCACAGTCTAATGATAAATGCCATCATTATTATTATTATCTGCCCTCAGCATCATTGATTTTATTGGCCATTGTCCTGAGAAGAGGCATACATCATTTCCCCCTGTACCTGAAAGCCTGTCACAATAACAACTTGTCAATACTTCATTCATTCAATTTTATTTATTGAGAACTTACTATGTGCAGAGCACTGTTCTAAGCTCTTGGGAGAGTACACTACCACAATAAACGTGTCCACATCTGCCCTCGGCCCCGAGGGTCTGCCCGAGGAACGCCGTGTCCAGATGTCTGCTTAAGGAACCTCGTGTCCAGATGTCTGCTGCCACCCCCGAGGGCCTTCCCCAGGAATCCTGCGTCCACATGTCCGTCCCCAACACTGGGGAGGAGAAGAAAGGAGAAACCTTTCTCCTGAGAAGAGGGGAGAGGCTCTGGGACATGTTCTGGCCTTCCACAACTTCTCACCCCAACAACAGCCTGAGCAGGAAGGGGGTCCCAGGGTTCCTGCCTCTCCCAGCTGGATGCACAGCTGAATCTGAGCCCCCAGAGTCCTTCTGGGGCTCCCCCAGGAGAAGAGGCACGTCAACACTTTGGGGATTGGCTCGGTCTGGCTGTACGTGCAGATGGGATGGAAAGCAGAAATGAGGTGACAAGGGGGCGAGGATTTTAGAAAGGGCGGATGAGGCCAAGCTTCAAAGAGCCAACAGATCAGACAGTCACCAGCTGAGGCCTTTTCTGCACCTGATGGGAAATCCTTAGGTCTTCCTGTGGGGGTGATTGCCCTCATCACCCCAGGACTGTGCGGGATGAGCGTGGATAATTTGGGAGCTGAAATCCTTTATGGGACTTGAAAATTTATATTGTAAGAAACATTATCAGGGGCCTGCCCAGTGATGTTGATGATGATGGTATTTGTTATTTACTATGTGCCAAGCACTGTACTAAGTGCTGGAGTAGATACAGGATATTCAGCTTGGACACAGTGTCTGTTCCATATGAGGCTCACAGTCTTTGTGAGAGGGAGCAGTGGTATTACATCCCCATTTTACAGACGAGGGAAATGAGGCACAGATAAGTGACTTGCCTGCGGTCACACAGCAGGCAAGTAGCAAGGCCGGGATTAGTAGAACTCAGATCCTCTGATCCCCAGGCCCGTTGATCTTTCCACTAGGCCACTCTGCGTGAGAATGAGGGAATTGAAAATGTTCTCATTCCATTTGCAGACGGCACGAGGTTGAACCAGGCTGTTGACATCTCGTGAGATGATAGGAATGGAATCAAAGGGATGCATCAGTCAATCAATCCTTTGCATTCACTGTTTACTATTCATTCATTCAATCGCATTTATTGAGTGCTTACTGTGTGCAGAGCACTGTACTAAGCACTTGGGAAGTACAAGTTACTATGTGCAGAGTTCTGCTTTAAGTGCTTGCGAGAGTACAGTACAACAGAATTAGCAGACACATTTCCTGCCTGGATTGTCATGAATCGTCCTTCCTCTCCCCATTCCCCCCCCCCCCCCCCGGCCTTACCTCCTTCCCCTCCCCACAGCACCTGTATATATGTATATATGTTTGTACATATTTACTACTCTTTATTTTACTTGTACATAGTTATTCTATTTATTTTATTTTGTTAATATGTTTTGTTTTGTTGTCTGTCTCACCCTTCTAGACTGTGAGCCCGCTGTTGGGTAAGGACCGTCTCTATATGTTGCCAACTTGGACTTCCCAAGCACTTAGTACAGTGCTCTGCACACAGTAAGCACTCAATAAATACGATTGAATGAATGAATTAAAGGACCGGTCTGGTCTAAAGTCTGTGTTCAAATTCCTAGTAAGATAACAGGTGTAATTTGGAGAAAGATCTGCAAGCTGAGTTGGCAGTTTAATCTTTATTTAAAAATCTAATTTGCAACTGTCTTGCGGTATCAAGAACAGCATCTGTACCCTTTGGACACTTGGGATTCACCCTACTCTCAGTCCCACCGAGTGGCTTAGTGGAAAGAGTTTGGGCTTGGAGTCACAGGATGTGGGTTCTAATCCCACCTCTGCCACTTGTCTGCTGTGTGACCTTGGACAAGCCACTTAAATTATCTGTGCCTCAGTTACCTCATCTGTAAAAGGGGGATTAAAACTATGAGCCCCATGTGGGGCAGCCTGCTTACCTTGTAAGAACAGTGCTTGACACCTAGTAAGTGTTTAACAAATACCGTAATTATTGTTATTATTGTTATTAATATCTCTCTCCCCCTCTAGACTGTAAGATCCTTGAAGGGAGGGAGTGTTTCTACCAACTCTGCTGTGTTGTATTGTACCCTCAGAAGTGCTTAGTAATAATAATAATAATGACATTTATTAAGCACTTACTATGTGCAAAGCACTGTTCTAAGTGCTGGGGAGGTTACAAGGTGATCAATTTGTCCCAAAGGGCAATCCCAGTCTTAATCCCCATTTTACAGATGAGAGAACTGAGGCACAGAGAAGTTAAGTAACTTGCCCAAAGTCACACAGCTGACAATTGACAGAGCCGGGGTTTGAACCCATGACCTCTGACTCCAAAGCCCGGGCTCTTTCCACTGAGCCACTCTGCTTCTACTGTGCTCTGCACAATAAATAAATAAATACTATTGATTGATAGGCAAGAATAAAAATAAGCTTTCGCTACATTCAGTATAGTTTTGGAACTACTTTTCAAATACTGTGTTTAATTTTGGCCTCTGCTTTGCCACAGTGAGAATCTGGTACTAGTTGCTAAATAAAATGAAGAATCAATCAGTCAGTGGTATTCTGGGGGTGCTTGTGTGTAGAGCACTGTACTAAGGGCTTGAAAGAGTAACAACACAGTTGATAAACATGTTCCCTGTCTTGTAGAAACTTTTAGTCTCACAAAGATATTCATTCATTCAATCGTATTAATTGAGCGCTTACTGTGTGCAGAGCACCGTACTAAGCGCTTGGAAAGTACAATTCAGCAACAGATAGAGACAGTCCCTACCCAACAACGGGCTCACAGTCTAGAAGGGGGAGACAGACAGCAAAACAAAACAAGTGGACAGGTGTCAATACCATTAGAACAGATAAATAGAATTACAGATATGGTGCCTGCCTTCGAGGAGCTGGAAGTTTACAGAGTACTAGTACCTTAAATTTTTTTAAATTAAAAAGCAGTTGATAATACCTTTAAAAAACTGTCCTTTAGAAGTTGCTGAAATAACTGTCTATTAACTGGGAAAGACATTAAGGGATGGAGTTTCTCTAATGCTTATCCTCCACTGCTGTTTACAACCTAAATCGTCTTTTACGTACCCAGCATTTAGTACAGTGCTTGGCACATAGTAATTGCTCAACAAGTGCCATAATAATAATAATAATAATGATCCCTGCAGTCCTAAGCTTTAATGGACTCTCTCAGAATAGCAGACAGGGACCATGATTACTAGAATGTTTCTGTGATCATCTATGCCATTCTACATTCAAAGATAGATGACAAAAGTTTTCACCATGAGGGAAATTATGACCTGATTGTTGAAATAGTATTCTAAATGCAAATGGGGTGAAAGAAGGAGTTATGTATAGAATGTGTGAACTGTATGCATAGACAGAAATGACAGCCCTAAGATTTGCATGAATGCAGGGCATAGATAATGAATAATCAAAGTTCTCAGTTAATCTTTGATGGTGCTATTACTATGTCTTTTTTTCTCAATTTAATTTTTATCCTTTTAACAAATAGCCAATTTCAAGGAATATGTCAGTAAAGATGAGACTCACTATGATACTTCAGTGGAGAATGTCAGGAGCTGTTTACATAAAGTCTATTTTCTTTTGTCAATTGTATAAGTACCGCATGCCAGTTTTGAAGCTTCATCGGTTATCCAGCTAAAAGAATCCTTTCAAAATCAGTCAAATCTATAAACCATACACACGTCTCTGATCCTTATTCACTCCGGTGTTACTAATATTTTGTCCTATAGGTCTGCTGTTCTGATTTTCATTCATCTTCTCATCGTCATGGCAAAGTCACCCAGCTCTGAATATCACTGACTCACCCACAGGATAGGATTAACCTAGAAACCCACATATTCAATCTGTCACTAAATCCTGACAGTACAACCTTCATAACATAACTAAAACCCACTCTTTCCTCTCCAAACTGCTACTCCAAACTGTTAATCCAAGCCCTGATCTTATCCTGCTTAGATTACTGTACCAGCCTCCTTGCTGACCTCCCTGCCTCCTGTCTCTCTCGACTCCGGTCCTTACTTCACTCTGCTGCCTGGATCATTTTTCTACAGAAATGTTCAGTCCATGTTTTGCCACTTCTCAAGAACCTCCGGCAGTTGCCCATCCACCTCCACATCGAACAGAAACTTCTTAACAACGACTTTAAAGCTCTCAATCACCTTACCCCCTCCTACCTTACCTTGCTGCTGTCGTACTACAACCCAGGCAGCACACTAAACTCCTGTATTGCCAACCTACTCACTGCACCTTGATTTTGTCTATCTTGCCTTTGACCTCTCGCCCATGTCCTGTCTGTGGCTTGGAACATCCCCCCTCTCCATATCTGACAAACGATTACTCTCCCTACCTTCAAAGCCTTATTGAAAGCACATCTCCTCCAAGGGGCCTTCCCTGATTGAGCCCTCATTTCCTCTTCTCCTACTCCCTTCTACGTCACCCTTGCACTTAAATTTGCTCCCTTTATTCAGCCCTCTCTCAGCCCTGCAGCACTTATGTACATATCTGTAATTTATTTATATTCCTGTCTGACTGTAAGCTCGTTGTCGGCTGGGAATGTGTCTACCAACACTGTCATATTGTACTCTCTCAAGTATTTAGTACAGTGCTCTGCACAGAGTAAGCGCTCAATAAATATTATGGATTGATAAGAAGAAATCAGGCAAAGGCCTGCTGAATGATAGGGTAATGTGCACTTTTCTGGTGGGCGGAAAGGAGAATGAAGTCTTGCCCTTGAGTTCTGCTCATGGGAAAGTCAGACGAACTTATTTTCCTGAATCCCCCACTTAGAAGAGCATTTTGGTTCTGGTAATCCCACCCGGAGTCCAGCTCTCATGGAAATTTGTGAATCCTTCCCCTATTAATCCCTCTTTCCCCCATTCCCTCTCCCTTCTGCATCACTCACACACTTGGATCTATACCCTTTTAGCATTTGATAATCACCCCATAGCCCTGATGTGCATCACCATAATTTATTCATGTTAATATCTGTCTGCCCCTCTAGACTGTAAACTCTTTGTGGGTAGGGAACTTGCCTGCCAACTCTGTTGTGTTGTATTCTCCCATGTGCTTAGTACAGTACTCTGCTGCACAAATTGTGTTCTATAAATGCCATGGATTGATGCCATGGGCTAGGAAGCAGCATGGGAGAGTGGGTAAAACACAGGCCTGAGAGTCAGAAGTCATGGGTTCTAATCCCAGCTCCGCCACTTGTCTGCTCTGTGACCTTGGGCAACTCACTTTGCTTCTGTCAGACTCAGTTACCTCATCTGTAAAATGAGGATTAAGACTTTGAGCCCTATGAGGGACGGGGACGGTGTCCAACTCAATTTGCTTTTGTCCACCTCAGCACTTAGTACAGTGCCTGGCACGTAGTAAGTGCTAAACAAATGCCATCATTATTATCATTATAATTAGCCCGAACCTAGTAATTAGTAACGATATTTTCTGAGGGCTGACATTGTGGGGTACAACAAGATCATCAGACCACACACGGCACCCATCCCACATGGAGCTCACGATCCAAGTTGTAGGAGAGAACAGGTTTCTTAGCCTCAGTTTCATTATGAGGGAATTGAGAAGCAGAGAGGTTAAGTGTCTTGTCCAAGGACACACGGCAGGTCAGTGGCAGAAATAGGACTGGATAGGATGATTTAATTCCATTTGTTCTGACAACTTTGACACCTGTCTACATGTTTTGTTGTCTCTGTCTCCCCCTTCTGAACTGTGAGCTCTTTGTTGGATAGGGACCGTCTCTAAATGTTGCCAACTTGTACTTCCCAAGCGCTTAGTACAGTGCACTGCACACAGTAAGCACTCAATAAATACGATTGAATGAATGAATGAATGAATGAAAGAATCATTTAGTCTCTTCTCTCTTTGTAAAAAATATCGGCTGGGATTAATAACCTAGAGGAGCTACTGCTTGGGATAGGAGTTTGGAAAATCAAATTTGCTCAGGGAAGGAATCGAGTCCTAGACCTAAAAAATGGATTATATTCAAATATGTAGGGCCTAGGATCCTTAGAAGTTACCATAGATTTTTATCCATTACTTTTCAGAATTCATAAAGGAGTCCCCGAAGATTGGAAAAGGGCAAAGTTGTGTGACAGTCTAAAAAAATGTGGTATTTGTTAAGTTCTTACTATGTGCCAGGCACTGGACTAAGCACTGGGGTCGATACAAGCAAATTGGGTTAAATAATGTCCTTATCATTCATTCATTCATTCAATTGTATTTATTGAGCACTTACTGTGTGCAGAGCACTGTACTAAGTGCTTGGGAAGTACAAGTTGGCAACATATAGAGACAGTCCCTACCCAACAGCGGGCTTACAGTCTAGAAGGGGGAGACAGACAACAAAACCAAACATATTAACAAAATAAAATAAATAGAATAGTAAATATGTACAACTAAAATAGAGTAATAAATCTGTACAAACCTGCATGGGGCTCACAGTCTTGATCTCTGTTTTACAGATGAGGTAACTGAAGCCCAGAGAAGTGAAGTGACATACCCAAGGTCACACAGCAGACAAATGGTGGAGCTTGGTTTTAGAATCAAACCAAACAATCAATTTGCAACTATCAGGAAGAAACACTAGCTCAATCAATAAATCATATTTATTGAACATTTACTGTTTGCAGAAGCACTGTGCCAAACACTTGGGAGAGTACAGTATAACAGAGTGGATGGACACATTCCCTGCCCACCAGGAGCTTACAGTCCAACGGTCTTTTTTAACTCACAGGGAGCTTCCACCACGGTTTTGTGAAGTTCATATCAATCAGTCAATCTGCCAGTCAGTGGTATTTATTGAATGCTTACTATGTGCTGAGGACTCCTCACTCTTGGCTTCAAGGCTGTCCATCGCCTCGCCCCCTCCTACCTCACCTCCCTTCTCTCCTTCTCCAGCCCAGCCCGCACCCTCCGCTGCTCTGCCGCTAAGCTCCTCACTGGGCCTCATTCTCGTCTGTCCCGCCGTCGACCCCCGGCCCACGTCCTCCCCCTGACTTGGAATGCCCTTCCTCCGCTCATCCGCCAAGCTAGCTCTCTTCCTCCCTCCAAAGCCCTACTGAGAGCTCACCTCCTCCAGGAGGCCTTCCCAGACTGAGCCCCCTCCTTCCTCTCCCTCTCCCCATCCCCCCGGCCCTACCTCCTTCCCTTCCCCACAACACCTGTATATATGTTTGTACAATCAATCAATCAATCGTATTTATTGAGCGCTTACTGTGTGCAGGGCACTGTACTAAGCACTTGGGAAGTACAAGTTAGCAACATATAGAGACAGTCCCTACCCAACAGTGGGCTCACAGTCTAAAAGGGGGAGACAGAGAACAAAACCAAACATACTAACAAAATAAAATAAATAGAAAAGATATGTACAAGTAAAATAAATAAATAAATAGAATAAAAAATATGTACAAACATATATACATATATACAGCTGCTGTGGGGAAGGGAAGGAGGTAGGATGGGGGGATGGAGGGGGGGACGAGGGGGAGAGATTTATTACTCTATTACTCTATTTTACTTGTACATATTTACTATTTATTTTGTCAATGATGTGCCTCTAGCTTTACTTCTATTTATTCTGATGACTTGACACCTGACCACATGTTTTGTTTTGTTTTGTTGTCTGTCTCCCCCTTCTAGACTGTGAGCCCGTTGTTTGATAGGGACCATCTTTATATGCTGCCAACTTGTACTTCCCAAGTGCTTAGTCCACTGCTCGGCACACAATAAGTGCTCAATAAATACGATTGAATGAATGAATGAATGACCATACCAGACACTTGGGAGAGAATAGTTCAGTAGAATTCATAGACACGTTCACTGACTCAGTAAATACAATTGATTGATTTGGAGAGTATAAAATGAGTTGGTAGACACATCCCCTGCCCACAACGAGCTTACAAATAACAGCAGCCTAGTTGCTTTCACACAGATGAGAAAGGGGTCTTAGAGATGAGAACACATCACTTGATCTGTTATAGAGTTTGCAGCATTAAAGAAAGGGTCCTATGAAGACCACCTCTTTCATCAACATGTGAACCCCTATCCTTCACATAGGTATTTGATGAAGTTGCCACTTGTGCTTAGAGCTTAAAAGATGGGAGAGCGCCCAGATTTAATAGTGCACTGATTGAGATGAGCCAACAGGGAAGTGATGAATGGCACAAATGCCTGCATAAACCCTTCCTCAACATCTGGAACTTTGAGAAACTGCCACATGCCATCATTACTACCATTCTCAAGAATAAAGGCCAAATCCGTATTCTGGAAACTCTCATGGAAATTAATTGCTTTCTGTTGTGTTTTTTTGTAAATGGTATTTAAGTGCGTACTCTGTGTCAGGCACTGTGCTAAACGCTGGGGTAGATACAAAATAATCAGGTTGGACACAGTCCGTGTCCCACATGGGGGCTTATAGTCTTCATTGCCATTTTACAGATGAGGTAACTGAGGCTCAGTGAAGTTAAATGATTTTCCCAGGGTCAGACAACAGACAAATTGCAGAGCCAGGGTTAGAATCTGAGTCCTCCAAATCCCAGAACTGGGCTCTTTTCACTAGACCTTGCTGCTTCTCTGTTACTTGTACGAACCAAGCCAGGGTCTTTCTGGACTTGTTACTAAAAACATTGCTTACCAGATTCTTTCAGCTTCTTAATGTGGCTTCAGACCACATTGGGTCTCAGTGGGTACAATCTCTGCAGTTGTTCAGATGCTAAAGAAGAGCAGAGAATAGCAGTAAACATCAAACATCGCCCGGGAGAAACACCTGCCCGAGGACACTGAGATCTCTCTGCTGAGATGAGGATGGTAAACCCCCCCTAACTGTGGGGGTCCCTCAAGGTTCAGTTCTGGGTCCCCTTCTATTCTCCATCTATACCCACTCCCTTGCAGAACTCATTTGTTCCTGTGGCTTTAGCTACCACCTCTACGTGGTTAGTATCTCTCTGGCTGCTCATTCTCAGTCTCCTTCACGGGCTCCTCCTCCCCCTCCCATCCCCTTACTGTAGGGGTTCCTCAAGGATCAGTTCGTGGCCCCCATCTGTTCTCCATCTATACTCACTCCCTTGGTGAATTCATTCGCTCCCACGGCTTCAACTATCATCTCTACGCTGATGACACCCAAATCTACATCTCTCTCCTTCTAGGCTCATATCTCCTCCTGCCTTCAGGACATCTCCATCTGGATGTCTGCCCACCACCTAAAACTCAACATGTCCAAGACTGAACTCCTTACCTTCCCTCCCAAACCCTGCCCTCTCCCTGACTTTCCCGTCACTGTAGACAGCACTACCATCCTTCCCATCTCAGAAGCCTGCAACCTTGGTGACATCCTTGGCTCCGCTCTCTCGTTCACCCCACATATCCAATCCATTACCAAAAACTGCCAGGCTCACCTCCACAACATCACCAAGATCCGCCCTTTCCTCTCCATCCAAACCTCTACCTTGCTGGTTCAATCTCTCACCCTTCCCTGACCAGATTACTGCATCAGCCTCCTTTCTGATCTCCCTCCTTCTGTCTCTCCACCCTTCAGTCTGTACTTCACTCTGCTGCCCGGATTACCACTGTACAGAAATGCTCTGGGCATTTCACTCCCCTCCTCAAAAATCTCCAGTGGTTGCCTATCAACCTTCAAATGAAGCGAAAACTCCTCACTCTCTGCTTCTAAGCTCTCCATCACCTCGCCCCCCCCTACCTCACCTCCCTTCTTTCCTTCTCCAGCCCAGCCCGCACACTTCTCTCCTCTGCCGCTCACCCCTTCACTGTGCCTTGTTCTCACCTGTCCCGCCATTGACCCCTGGCCCACATCCTACCTCTGGCCTGGAATGCCCTCCCTCCAAACATCCACCAAACTAGCTCCCTTCCTCCCTTCAAAGCCCCACTGAGCACTCACGTCCTCCAGTAGGCCTTCGCAGACTGAGCTCCCCCTTTTTCCTCTCCACCTCCTCCCCTCCCCATCACCCCCCTCCCTCCCTCTGCCCTCCCCCCTTCCCCTCCCCAGAGCACTTGTGTATATTTGTACATCCATTTTATTAATGATGTGTATATAGCTATCATTCTATTTATTCTGTTGGTATTGACACCTGTCTACTTGTTTTGTTTTGTTGTCTGTCTCCCCCTCTAGACTGTGAGTTCACTATGGGCAGGGAATGTGTCTGTAGTTATAGTGTACTCTCCCAAGCACTTAGTACAGTGCTTTGCACACAGTAAGTGCTCAATCAATACTATCGAATGAGTGAATGAATGGAACACCCTTCCTCCTCATATCTGACAGACAATTACTCTCCCCACCTTCAAAGCCTTATTGAAGACACATCTCCTACAAGAGGCCTTCCCTAAGGCCTCATTTCCTCTTTTCCCCCTCCTGTGTCGCCCTGACATGCTCCCTTTATTCAGCACTCCCAGCACGTATGTACACATCCGTAATTTATTTATACTATTGTCTGCCTCACTATTGTCTGCCTCCCCATCTAGACTGTAAGGTCTCTGTGTTGCATGCTCCCTAGAGCTTAGTACAGTGCCCTGAGCAAATAGGTGCTCAATAAATCCGATGGATTGATTGATTCTACATAAATAAAGTGGGCCCAAGAGCCTCAATTTTTCTGTATCTTTGATTGTAAGCATAGAACTTGGCGCATAGCAAGTGACACCTAGAGAAGCAGTGTGGCCTAATGGATAATGCACCCCAGTGCTTGGAACGGTATTTGACACCTAGCAAGCACTTAACGAATACCATCAAAAATGCTTAATAAGCACCATGAAAATAATAACAGCAATGTCTATATCCCAGAGGGCCTTCATATCTATCATCTCACTGAGTCAGTTGAGGGAGGGAGAGAGAGACATCACCAGTAGGCTAAAGACCTAGTTCTTCATAGCCTCCTGCTTCCCGAGGGCATACATTGCAGCTCTTTCCTTTGGTCCCACAAAAATGGTACAAGAACCAAGTCAGAGTGGTGAGCTATCAGGAGATTCCCCCCCGATTTGAAAGAAGACGAACTACCCCATTCGGTTGGTGGATACAATTCTATTTTAATCAGGAAAGGGTTTTGGGGTCCTGGACCCTGGCCTGTTTTCCTCATGGAAATCATATCCAAGTGGTTAGTAGGGTGCATCAAACCCTGCGGGTGCTCAGTAAATACCATTATTACTACTTTTGTGTGTTGGAATATTGTGTGCTTCCAGGCTGCGGGGAAAGATTCATCCAGTCCATGACTCAACATATTTCTTCACAGAGGCTCCCTTTGGAAAGAGAAGGATGTTTAAGCCGAGCAGTCACATTTCCTCTTAGCTTAAGGTTCGTTCGTGATTGTTCAGTGCTGACTCTGTCAATCATTATCCAATCCATGCTATCGCTCTGAAGGTGGGGTTTCCTTCTCTTTTTTCAAAAAGAAAAGTCGAGGAAGTGCTTTAGTATTTATAGAATTGCCACTGGAGGTTAGAGAACCCATTCTTAAGTATAGAAGTATTTTCTTTAATCCATGCCCATAAAAGGTGTGCCCTTTTTTTTTTCTTCCCTTTCCCCCTCTTCATATAGCACTGACTGCTGTTCGCCAGAGGTTCCTCGCACACCTCGCTTGCTCCGGCTGGGCAGGTGAATTTGCCCTCAGAGAGAATGAATGCTTTCTTCTCTGCAGCGGGCTTGCTTTCCTTGGGTGCAACTGCAGTGTTTGGAGGAATAGTGCTGTATAAACTGGAGAAGAACCATGGCAAGATAGGGAATAAGGCTATTTACAGTATAGCTCTCCTTTTCTTGGGTGAAGTGTACTGCTTTTCCAGCCTGTCATATTTTTGGGGCTTCAGTTTGTTCTCTCTGGCATGCATCATCTCCCACATCTATTTATCTGGTCAAGAAATGTTACCCGTGGATCAAAAAGCAGTACTAATCACAGGTAAGAAGCAATGTATGAAATCTTGGCTCAGGACAAATTAGCAACTTACTTTTCCTAACTTTGAAATGTGTGTTTGTTTTTCCTCCATGAGGACTGAGACTTGCAATTAAGTCAACTCAAACACTTACCAGAGTCGTTTGAAATATTTTTCACTGCTCTGTGCTCTTTGGTCATTTTTGGTCCATTCATTGGGGGAGATTCACATCCATTTCCATTTTGAAATACTAGGTGTTTGTGGTGAGGTTTCTATCAAAAAGAGGCAGAAGGAAGTATTGTCTCTTTTTTTAAGTAGTAGTGACTACCAAGTCTTTTTAACACTCCCTGTGACTTAATGGGATTTCATTTTCCAGATGTGCTGGAAAGTTTATATGGTAATACTAGGTTCTTTTAAGTACGATTTCTTTCTTTCTGTGGCTTATAAATATTGAAAACATTCCTCTCCGCTGAAAGTGCTGGTGTCTTTCTCTCTTTCGAAGAAACTCTTTTTCTTTCTGAGATTTTTCCTCTTTTATTTCATGACAACTTTTTTCCGCTTGCTTAATAAGGTCATTCTGGGATTGCCTCACACCGCTTGTGTACAGAGCCCTGCTTTTCTTTCCTTTTGTGTTTTTTTAGCTGCAATTCTAAGGCTATATTAAATTACTTTGAGTTGTAAAACTGGTTTGTTTGGTTGCGAGTTTGAGCATGGATAGTAATTTAATTAAGATCACCAAGTGTTATCCTAGGTAAGCAAAGATGAGAGACGTAACAATATCAGCATGAGATTCATTTCTGTTCCCTTCTTTTGGACAGTCTGACTGCTGTATCCGGGGAATATTAACCTGAAGGAGAGAAGCAATGAGTGGGAAGGCAATGCTCATTGAAAATGATAAATGGTTAGAGAAATTTGCTCTAAACTGGTTTAACCTAGTGAGAATCTTGATTCAACCAGCTAATGAAAGTCTCACATCTCCAGTTGATTCTGGAAAAGCATAGTTCCTTTCATTATGCATTAAATGATTGATATATATATATTATTTGTATATACATGCATATATACACACATATAGTATTGTATATACTATATATAAATATATATATACTTCATGGTTTTTCAGAACGGCAAAAAGTCTTCTCTGGTTAATACTGTGGATACTTTGGACAGAACAGGGTCAAAAGTCTCTGAGTTTGCTGTATTGTGTTCAGTGAAAGCCCATCTTGGGCTTCGGATCTTGGGAAAGGGAAGTCAAACCTCAGAAGACAGATGTTTTGGATAATTTATGATTTCCATTTTGCAACAATTCAGAGAACCCCAAAGGTGCCTGCAACTTTTCAAGTGTGTGACAAAGACTTAAAATTAGGTTTACTTTAAAGCCATTAAGATGAAGGAGGCACAAAGTGATTCAGAATTTATGCTCTGCATACCCCCAGATTCAGCAGCATTCATGAGCCTAATAAATAAGAACTGAGGCAGAATAAGGACTGTTTTGGAGAGAGGGGAATTTAGCTTAAAACAGAATTATTTACCTCATAAAGAGGCACACTGAGGGCTTGCAATTTCCTTCAATACTTGCTTAACATTCATTCATTCATTCAATCACATTTATTGAGCGCTTACTGTGTGCAGAGCACTGTACTAAGCGCTTGGGAAGTACAAGTTCACAACAGATAGAGATCAATCAAGGAATGGTATTTATTAAGCCCTTACTGTAGGCAGAGCACTGAACTAAACACTTGGGAAAGTACCATCCACCTGAGTTGGTAGACATATCCCCTCCTCATCTGAATGTCTTATAGTTTTGGCTTCTTTTTACAGATTTAGAAAGTAGTAGTAGTAGTAGAAATATTAAGTACTTACTGTGTGCAAAGTATGTATATATGTTTGTACATATTTATTACTCTATTTATTTATTTTACTTGTACATGTCTATTCTATTTATTTTATTTTGTTAATATGTTTGGTTTTGTTCCTGTCTCCCCCTTCTAGACTGTGAGCCCACTGTTGGGTAGGGACTGTCTCTATATGTTGCCAACTTGTACTTCCCAAGTGCTTAGTACAGTGCTTTGCACACAGTAAGTGCTCAATAAATACGATTGATTGATCGATTGATATTAAGCATTGGAAAAGAAGTACCTGAGTGGGACATAGACACTACCCCTGTTCCTCAAGGGGCTCACCTTCTAAGAATAAAGTGAGGAGGAGGTTAGTGATGGAAATGAAAAGAAAGGTGAACAAAAATGTAAAGTGGTTCAGTGGAAAGGGCACGGGCTGTGGAATCAGATGTCATGGGTTCAAATCCTGGCTCCTCCAATCGTCAGCAGGGTGACTTTGGGCAAGTCACTTAACTTCTCTGTGCCTCAGTTACCTCATCTGTAAAATGGAGATGAAGACTGTGAGCCCCCCGTGGGACAGCCTGATCACCCTGTAACCTCCCCAGCGCTTAGAACAGTGCTTTGCACATAGTAAGTGCTTAATAAATGTCATTATTATAATAATAATAATTATTATTAAAGGACAAGGATAATGCTAAACATGAAAGCCACAGCAGACTCCTCATGGTGCAGACTACCACAACTGTGGCTCTGACAGTATTCTTTTCACCAATTTGGAAGTTGAGGCTATCTCACCTTTTAAACAGAGGCTTTTCGAGGGTTCGGGGCAGTGGCCAGTGGGCATTCTGTGCCATGAGGGATGGGGCAGTGTCCCTCCCACATGATTGGACCCTGGAAATCGGGTGTAAAGGAGGGCAGTGGATGGCTTACGAGGCTGCCTCTGTTTGATTCCTCCCCGACCTGGAGTGGAGCCAGAGCTGGTGAGAGTCTTGGTGACTTTCTAGACTGTGAGCCTGCTGTTGGGTAGGGACCATCTCTATCTGTTGCCAACTTGTACATCCCAAGCACTTAGTACAGTGCTCTGCACACAGTAAGCACTCAATAAATACGATTGAATGAATGAATGAATGACTTGGAAGTGGGGCAGTCTCTTTCCCACAGGGCTGGACACCGGAGAGCATCTGTAAGGGAAGCAGAGGATTGCTCAAGCTACTACCTCTGCAGAGGCTCTCCCTAATAAAGGTTTCTAGGTGACATATTCATTTCTCCTTCCTTCCTTCCTTCCTTCAGCAGAACTTAATAATAATAATAATAATAATAATGATAATGAAGGCATTTGTTAAGCACTTATTAGGTGTCAGGCACTGTTCTAAGCACTGGAGGGGATACAAGGTAATCAGTTTGTCCCACGTGGGGCTCACAGTCTTAATCCACATTTTCCAGATGAGGTAACTGAGGTGTAGAGAAGTAAAATGACTTGCCCAAAATCACACAGCTGACAAGTGGCAGAGCCAGGATTAGAACCCATGACCTCTGACTCCCAAGCCTGTGCTTTTTCCACTGAGTCACGCTGCTTCTTTACTACTACTACTACTACTACTACTACTACTACTACTACTACTACTACTACTACTACTACTACTATTAATTGTGGTATTTGTTAAGCACTTACTATGTACTGGGGTATATACAAGCAAATCAGGGTGGACATAGTCTCTGTCCCACGTGGGGCTCACAGTCTTCATTCATTAATTCATACAATTTGATTTATTGAGTGCTTACTGTGTGCAAAGCACTGTACTTAGCATGCTGGAGAGTACATTACAACAACAAACAGTCACATTCCCTGCCCAGAATGAGCTTACTAGAGGTGGGGGAAACAGACATCAATACACATAAATAAAATAAAATTACAGATACATTCATTCATTCATTCATTCAAGTGTATTTATCGAGAGCTTACTGTGTGCAGAGCACTGTACTAAGTGCTTGGGAAGTACAAATCGGCAACATATAGAGACGGTCCCTACCCAACAATGGGCTCAGAGTCTAGAAGGGGGGAGACAAACAACAAAACAGAACATGTAGACAGGTGTCAATACCATCAGAATAAATAGAATGATAGCTATATATACATCATTACTAAAATAAATAGAGTAATAAATATGTACAAATATACAAAAGTGCTGTGGGGAGGGGAAGGGGGTAGGGAAGAGGGAAGGCAGAAGAAAAAGGGGGGACTCAGTCTGGGAAGGCCTCCTGGAGGAGGTGAGCTCTCAGAGGGGCTTTGAAGGGAGGAAGAGAGCTAGTTTGGCAGATGTGTGGAGGGAGGGCATTCCAGGCTGGGGGTAGGACGTGGGCCAGGGGTTAGTGGTGAGATAGGCAAGATTGAGGCACAGTGAGAAGACTAGCACTAGAGAAGCCAGGTTTGTGGGCTGGGTTGTAGAACGAGAGAAGCGAGGTGGTAGGAGGGATAAGGTGGTGGAGTGCTTTAAAGCCAATGGTGAGGAGTTTTTGTTTGATGCGGAGGTGGTTGGGCAATTTTTTGAGGAGCAGAGTGGAATGTCCTGAACATTTTTGTAAAAAAATGATCCGGGCAGCAGAGTGAAGCATGGACTGGAGTGGGGAGAGACAGGAGACAGGGAGGTCAGCAAGGAGGCTGATGTAGTAATCCAGGAGGGATAGGATGAGTGATTGTATTAACATGGGAGCAGTTTGGATGGAGAGGAAAGGGCAGATTTTAGTGATGTTGTGAAGGTGGGACCAACAGGATTTAGTGATGGATTGAATATGTGGGCTGAATGACAGAGAGGAGTCAAAATGACGCCATGGTTATGGGAACAGGAAGGATAGTGGTGCTGTCTACAGAGAGAGAAAAATCAGGGGGAGGATAGGGTTTGCTTGGGAAGATAAGGAGCTCTGTTTTGGACATGTGAAGTTGGAGGTGGTGAGTGGACATACACGTAGAGATGTCTTGAAGGCAGGAAGAAATGCGAGACTGAAGAGAGGGAGAGAGATCAGAGCTGGAGTTGTAGATTTGGGTATTATCCGCTTAGAGGTGCCATCTTGGGTATATAATGATATGCCTAATCTGTACATGTTTGATGAAGTGTGTAACCAATTTTTTTTTCTTGGTTGTCCAAAATTCCGGTGTCAGGAGTTGGGAATTTTTAACCTGGAGTTTATAATGGACCTGCCTAAATGGAATAGAATAGTGTCTAAATCATACCATAACTGAAAGATAATGAAGTCAGAAAACTGGGGACATTTTTGGCAAGTATTGTTGAAGCACGGTCTCAACTTCCTCATCCCCAGATAATGCCATCAAAGAGGCATGGGAGCCCCTTGGGAGTTAGAATACTTTTGTACTGTGTAGGAAAACTTTTTATTAAATATCTTCGTTAACTGTCCATCTCCGTCATGAAGTATTGTTGTCTCAAAGTGAAGCAGAAAAGGGTTGAGTGAAACCTGATTACTTCCTTAAAGTATAATTCTGTGTCTAATTTACATTTTTTTTTTGCTTCATTTACGATTTGGTGTGTCTTAAGATTCAGGACGTGTCACTAGACTTGAGTGCTGAAGTAGATTTGTGTATTGGCCATGCAAGTTCATTGCCATTTCGATAGCATATATTTGCCAATTCTATATCCCTAGCCCCAGGACACAGGTTGCTCTTATAATAATAATAATGATGATGATGATGATGGTATTTGTTAAGCGCTTACTATGTGCCAAGCACTGTTCTAAGCGCTGAGGTAGATACAAGGTAATAAGGTTGTCCCACGTGGGGCTCACAATCTTAATCCCCATTTTACAGACGAGTAACTGAGGCACAGAGAAGTTAAGTGACTTGTTCAAAGTCACACAGCTGATAAGTGGCAGAGCTGGGATTAGATCCCTCGACCTCTGACTCCCAAGCCCGTGCTCTTTCTACTAAGCCACACTGCTTTTCTAAAGTATCCATGGTCCTATTTCAGTCTTTGCCTTCCACGGGAAGCATGTTCAGAATTTCCATAAACCTGGCTTGGTTCCTATCTTAGTCACAGATTAGGAGTTTCAGACCTAGTTTTCTGGCTGTGAAAAATGTCAATAGTCAGTTGACATCTTCTTAATCATTGACAAAATTCACTGAAATCATCTGGCCACCTCTTGGCTAAGCCGAGGAGTACCTGGAAAAGTTGCCCATACATTTAGAGAATTTATTGTCTTTGGCACCTTGGCTGGGATAAAGAAGACTGAAAGGGCAGTTTGGGCATTGTTGTGGGTGGATTGGTTCTGCGGGAACTTTACTTCCAGTTACTAGATTGCTCTGGATATTGTATGTCGTGATTTGGCTGGAGCAAGCAGCTATCTGCTCAGAAGTCCCTTCAAGGCCCTACTGAGAGCTCACCTCCTCAGGAGGCCTACCCAGACTGAGCCCCCTCCTTTCTCTCCCCTTCCTCCCCCTCTCCATCCCCCCCGCCTTACCTCCTTCCCTTCCCCACAGCACCTGTATATATGTATATATGTTTGTATGGATTTATTACTCTATTTATTTTACTTGTACATATTTACTCTATTTTATTCTGTTAATATGTTTTGTTTTGTTGTCCGTCTCCCCCTTCTAGACTGTAAGCCCACTGTTGGGTAGGGACCGTTTCTATATGTTGCCAACTTGTACTTCCCAAGCGCTTAGTACAGTGCTCTGCACACAGTAAGCGCTTAATAAATACAATTGAATGAATGAATGAAAGTCTAAGAAGTTGAAATGGTCAGAACATCCCACTATCACAAGATCAGGTGACTCATAAAATACCACTGTTTGTTTCTTTGCTTTCTTCCTTTGGTTTGAGGGGAAAATAGAAGATGAGAAGCAGTGGGGATCTATGGAAAGAGCACGGCACTGGGAGTCAGAGGACCTGGATTCTAATGCCGGTTCTGCCACGTGTCTTCTGTGTGATCTTGGGCAAGTCACTTCTCCGTGCCCCAGTTACCTCATGTCTAAAATGGGGATTAAGACTGTGAACCCCCTGTGGGACAGGGATTGGGTCCAACCTAATTAGCTTGTAACTACCTCAACATCTAGTACAGTTCCTGGCACATAGTAAGCACTTAGCATGTACCATTAGAACAAAATGGTGATTATGACCAGTAACTGCTTGTATGTGCTCCCATAGCTGAAGGCTACCATTGTGGCACTTTCCTGGGATTTGTGTGAATTCCTCATGGGCCATTGGAGGACTACGTGAGAAGCAGCTTGGCTCAGTGGAAAGAGCACGGGCTTGGGAATCATCATCATCATCATCATCATCAATCGCATTTATTGAGCGCTTACTATGTGCAGAGCACTGTACTAAGCGCTTGGGAAGTACAAATTGGCAACATATAGAGACAGTCCCTACCCAACAGTGGGCTCACAGTCTAAAAGGGGGGTTTTGGTTATCAGAGGTTATGGGTTCTAATCCTAACTCTGCCACTTATCAGCTGTGTGACTTGGGGCAAGTCACTTCACTTCTCTGGGCCTCAGTTCCCTCATCTGTAAAATGGGGATTAAGACTGTGAGCCCCATGTGGGACAACCTGATTACCTTGTATCTCCCCGAGTGCTTAGAACGGTGCTTGGCACATAGTAAGTGCTTAACAAATAACAACATTATTATTATTAATATTATGCACCTGTTTGGTCAAATTGACGTCAATGAACCTTGCAGAAAAATAGAGAAGGGCAGATTCATCACTAAGAGCTTAGGTCTTTGGGTAAATCAGGTGTTTTGAGACAAATCACTATTTGAAAGCCAAGTGAATGTTATCTGGAGATGCCTGAGGAGTCCATTCTGGGATCAGATCTAAGACGTGGCCCTCTTGATGAATTTTCTTCCCCTCATATGGGGCTTTCGATCTCATTTTTGGAACATTCGTGTGCTACAATGGTCAGTCCCTTTTCCGGGAGCCTGTTATTCTCCTGGCACAATGTTCTGACATTTCAAGGAGTCAGCGAAATTACCTGAGCATCTAGCATGTCCTGGTGGGTAGAGCAAGGACTTGGGAGTCAGAAGGAGCTGGGTTCTAGTCCCGGCTCCACCACTTGTTTGCTCGGTGACCTTGCATAAGTTACTTAGCTTCTTTGTGCCTCAGTTACCTCATCTGTAAAATGGGGATTAAGACTCTGAGCCCCATGTGGGAACGGGACTGTGTCCAACCTGATTAGCTTCAAACCTTCCCAAGGTGGCTCAATAATTGTGGTATCTATTAAGTGCTTACAATGAGCTAAGCACTGGGGTAGGTACAAAATAAATATGTGAGACACAGCCCCTGTCCCATATGGGGCTCAGAGTCTATGTGCTCTGCACACAGTAAGCGCTCAATAAATACTATTGAATGAATGAATGAACAGATATTTAATTCCCATTTTAAGGAGGAGGAAACTGAAGAGTGAACTGACTTGCCCAAGATCGCAAAGCAGGCAAGTAGATTAGAACCTTAGACCTCAAACTCCCAGTTCTGTGATTTTTCCTCTAGGCCACATTTACCTAGTGGGATTATGAACCAAACCAGACCCCTGGCCTAGTGGAACTGTAACCTGGACCTTAGTAGGATGGCCAGAACCAAATTTTCCCATGGAATCCTTGGTTCAGGTGACGTTCCAGGTTTCCCAGGGGATCCCTAGGTTGTTTTGATTCCAGCCTGAACTCAGATTCAGGCAAGGTCCCACTGGGCCCCAAACCAGAGGAAAGGAGCCTGTGAGATTAAAGTTTGTCCACACTTTTGTTCCTTCTATCCATGACAGTACCGCGAGGTCTAGGCCAATGATGGCCATCAGTTCCTATGGACTCTCCTACAGCGCCCTAAGAACACTATATGTGGCTCAACTTCTGGAAGAAATTCAAAAAATCCTACAGCAAAGAGCTATTGATCAGTGGTATTTTTTGAATCCTTATTGTGTGCAGAAGACAAGAGTTGGTAGACACATTACTTGCCCACCAGGAACTTACATTCACTCATTCATTCATTTATTCAATTGTATTTATTGAGCGCTTACTGTGTGCAGAGCACTGTACTAAGTGCTTGGGAAATACAAATTGGCAACATATAGAGATAATCCCTACCCAACAACGGGCTCACAGAAGAGAATGGGGGAAAGGAGGAGGAGAATGGGGGAGAGGAGAATAATGGGGAGAAGAGGATAGAGGAGAGAACAGGGGAGAGAGGGGAGAAGTGCGTGGAGGGAAAATCCCCCTTCCTCCACAAGGTCTCATCTTTCTCTCTTCCCTCTGCTACCTCTTCTTCAGACCCTACACCCTTTGAAACAAATCTTGAGTGGATTGGCTCTGCCTAATTACCCAGATGGGATTCACCAAGCATTGCATCAACACCATTCAATGATTGATTAATAGCTAAGCCCCCCCATAGCTAAATGATTTGGGAGGTTGGTAACAAAATTATTCCTCCAGGGCAGTTCCCCCCTACCCGCTTTCTAATTGTGTTATCCTCCATGGGAACCTGGTTAAACCAAAATAAACAAACTCTTTCCTCTCAATATTGTATTTAAATCAGCTAGCAATGGGGGTTTTTAGTTGCTAACCTCACCCTACCTCCTTTTTTACTGCACTGGGGTGAAATGCTCTTTAATAAATAACTCACCCAAGGTCATCTGGCAAAGTCCTGGAGGATTTTGAGGAACTTTGTCTCAGTCAATCAATAGTATTTATTGATTGCTTACTTTATGCAGAGCACTGTAGAGCAGGTAGAGAGCACTGATAATTTTCACTTTAAGTAGACTTCCTGGGCCGCAGAAGCCAGGAATTGAACAGGCCTCCTCCAAGTAAGAGGAGCTTTCATGAAGGAGATCCTCACATCCAAGAGAAGCAGCATGGCATAGTGGATAGAGCACTGGTGTGGGAATCAGAAAGTTGCGGGTTCTAATCCTGTCTCTGCTGCTTGTCTGCTTTGTGACTTTGGGCAAGTCACTTCACTTCTCTGTGTCTCAGTTACCTCTTCTGTAAAATGGGGATTAAGACGGGTGAGCCCCCACGTGGGACAACCTGATCACCTTATAATAATAATAATGATGGTGGTTTATTAAGCACTTACTATGTGCAAAGCACTATTCCAAGTGCTGGGGAGGTTACAAGGTGATCAGGTTGTTGGGGGGGGGGTCACAGTCTTAATCCCCATTTTACAGATGAGGTAACTGAGGCCCAGAGAAGTGAAGTGACTTGACCAAAGTCACCCAGATGACAATTGGTGGAGCTGGATTTGAACCCATGACCTCTGACTCCAAAGCCCGGGCTCTTTCCACTGAGCCACGCCGCTTCTCTACAGTGTGCTTATATAGATATAAGCGGTGCTTATATCTACCCTAGAGCTTAGAACAGTGCTTGGCACATAGTAAGCACTTAACAAATGCCATTATTATTAATAATAATAATAGAAGAATGCACTTCCACAACCTTGGAGGATCAGTCAGGCTTAACTCCCTTTTCAAGAGAGGTAGACTGAGAAATCCAGAAGAAACGGGGCAAACAGAAAATCAACAACAGCACTAGGATTTCTAGACAGTGAGCCCGTTGTTGGGTAGGGATTGTCTCTATTTGTTACTTAACTGTACTTTCCAAATGCTTAATACAGTGCTCTGCACACAATAAGTGCTCAATAGATAGGATTGAATGAATGACTTGGAACCCTGTGGGCAGAGCAATGTACTAAAAGTGCTTGGGGTGAATTCCTGCCCTCAAGGAACTTACATTCTAGTGGAGGAGTTTCTAGTCTAAGTCCTAGTGCCTTGTAACCTCATGAACCAACTGAGGCAGGTTTGTCAAGGGCTACAGTTTCCTTTCTTTGGCTGCAGGGAATTTAAGGCAGTGAGGATTTCCCAAAGGCATTTTTTTTTTGGCAGACTGCAACAGAATCTTTGATTAGTCATTCAACAATTTCTTGAAAGATGCATCAAAGACATGGAAAATGTCTTTTTTAACACCTCTTTGTTTCAGAAAAAGAGAACAAATTTCAATTACTTTTTTGGTTGCTTGGGCTTTTTATGTACTGCTATCTAGTCAACATAAACTTGCTTCTGTAAGATAAAGGTGACATTGCTTTATCTGCTCTGGATTTTCATTTGAGATTGTATTATTCTTTTCAGGCTATCAGGAGTGAGTAACAGAGAAGGCTCAGGAAAAACAGAATTCCTTGAACTAAAAGATAAGGCTCTATCCAGCAAGGTCATAGTCATTTGGATTCTAATATTGGAAGGAGAAGACATATCTCTTTAGGGCATCCCTAGTTCTGTCAGTGAATTTTGAGTCCTTCTGTTGTACTCATCCAAGCATCGAGTATAGTACTAGGCATTCAATACCAGTAAGCAGAAAAAGATCAGGAGAACTCTGGAGCCATAGTGGCCTTGGCAACTGGCCTCCTCCAAGAGTCCCAAGTGGCTGGAGAAGAGTGTCCTTGGGAAGAGAGAAAATGATGATGATGATGATGGTGTTTGTTAATGCTTACTGTGGGCCGAGCACTATTTTAAGTGCTGGGGTATGTACAAGGTAATCAGGTTGTCCCACGTGGGGCTCACAGTCTTAATCCACATTTTACAGATGAGATAAACAAGGCACAGAGAAGTTAAGTGACTTGCCTGAAGTCACACAACCGACAAGGGGCAGAGTCGGGATTAGAACCCGCGACTTTTGACTCCCAAGCCCGTGCTCTTTCCACTAAGTCACGCTTCTTAGCTTCGTGGGTGGGAGGGGGGGCAGCTTGGATGGCAAACTGACAGCAGGCTACGCTTGACCTTGCTGGCCAACGATGCTGAGGAGGCAGCTTTCCAGCACCTCTTTTCAAGTGTTTTTTTGCTTTTCTTTTGGGTTCTGGGGAAGCTATCTGCCGAACCAGAGTGCTGAGTTTATTGGGAGCCGAGCACCGTGCTGATTGTAGCAGAAGGGATTTGATGAGGGTGACTCTTGGGCAAATGTACACAAAAATGCAATGCAAATAGAAATATTTTAATCTTTTTCCTGTCAGAGATGCCAGGCGGATGGCCCCAGGCACAAGGATCCTGTGTGAGCCCTTGGGACACGGTCAGGACGGATGACTCCTGGGGAGAGACGTTTAGATATTTGTCTCCCTGGAGGAGTGGCCACCTTGTCTCACTCTTGGCCCTGCCCTGCAAAGGGGCAAGTGGGAGAGGCTGGGGGGTGGGGAGGGGCCCCTGCAGAATGAACTAAGAGACAGTGGTCTGGAGGATAGAGCAAGAGAGACATAATAATAATAATAATAATAGTATTTGTTAAGCGCTTACTTTGTGCAAAACACTGCTCTAAGCGCTGGGGAGGTTACAAGGTGATCAGATTGTCCCACGGGGGGCTCACTGCTTTTGAACCCCCATTTTACAGATGAGGTGACTGAGGCCCAGAGAAGTGAAGTGACTTGCCCAAAGTCACACAGCTGACAGTTGGCGGAGCCGGGATTTGAGCCCATGACCTTTGACTCCAAAGCCCGAGCTCTTTCCACTGAGCCCCACTGCTTCTCAGAAGGAACTTCATTCATTCATTCACTCATTCATTCATTCAATTGTATTTACTTACTGTCAGCAGAGCACAGTACTAAGTGCTTGGGAAAATACAGTATAACAACAAACAGACACATTCCCTGCCCTCAGAGAGCTGACTGTCTAGAGAGATTCTAATCTCTGCCTCTCCACTTGCCTGCCTGTGTGAGCTAGGGCAAGTCACTTCATTTCTCTGTGCCTCAGTTTCCACATCTGCAAACTGGAGATTGAGACTGTGCGCTCCATGTGGGACAGGGACTGTGTCCAACCCGATTTGCTGGTATCCACTCCAGTGCTTACTACAGTACACTTAACAAATAGCACTTAGAACAGTGCTTTGCACATAGTAAGCACTGAATAAATGCCATCATTATTAAATACCATTATTATTATTATTATCTGTTAGCTGGGGATTAAGACCTAATGATCTTGTATCTACCCCAGCATTTAGTTCAATGCTTGGCACATACTAAGCACTTAACAAATGCCGTATTAAAAAAAAGTGGGTGAAGGGGAAAAATTTATTGCCCAGGGAGGAGCGAGATGGGGAGCAATCCTTGAAACAGAAATGGAGAGACAGAAAAAGAGAGGGAAAGAGGCGGGGAGAGAGAGAGAGAGGGAGAGAGAGGGAGGGAGGGAGAGAGAGAGAGAGAGAGAGAGAGAGAGAGAAGAATGAAAGAAAACTGATGATAGTGAGAGAAGAAACTGAGGAAGGGAAAGGTGAGATAAAGATATGTTTTGTTTTGTTGTCTGTCTCCCCCTTCTAGACTGTGAGCCCGTTGTTGGGTAGGGACCATCTCTATATGTTGCTAACTTGTACTTCCCAAGCGCTTAGTACAGTGCTCTGCACACAGTAAGCGCTCAATAAATACGATTGAATGAATAAAGGGTATCGGCTATGAGATACCAACCAAAGTGACAGGCAGGGAAATTCTTAGGTTTTCAGTAGATCATGGAAGGCTGCTGGGAACTGGGATTTTGGGTTATGGAGGTTGCTGGGAGTTTCCTGTAAATGCCCACAGCCTGCTGTGGCTGAGAAAGGGCAGGCAGACAACCTGCCATCTCCTCTCCACCTCAGAGGCCAGCAGCGAGAGCCCTCGTTCCACCCAATGCTGGCCGGTGGCTCGGATGAAGGCCCCTTGCAAAGCTCCTGGCTTCCTTCGAGAACAAGAGCTGGAGAAGCAGCGTGACCTAGGGAAAAGACGGCTGGCCTATGAGTCAAAGGACCTGGATTCTAATCCCAGTTCTGCCATTTGTCTGCTGTGTGACTTTGGGAAAGTCACTTCACTTCTCTGTGCCTCAATTCCCTCATCTGCAAAATGGGGATTCAATCTCTGTTCTCATTCCTACTTAGACTGTGAGCCCCATGTGGGACCTGCTTATCTTATATCTACCCTAATGTTTAGTACTGTGCTTAACACATAGTAACCTCTTCACCAATATTATTATTATTACTAGTCTTTTCTTTTGCTGTCAAGTCGTCTCCTATCCATAATGATGCCACGGACACCTCTCGCCCAGAATGCCCCAACTCCATCTGCAATCGTTCTGGTAGTGTATCCATAGAGTTTTCCTGGTAAAAATATGGAAGTGGTTTTCCATTGCCTCCTTCCATGGAGTAAACTAGAGTATCACCCTTGGATCTCTCCCATGCCGCAGCTGCCCAGCACAGTTGGGTTTAGCAGATTGCCTTCCTCTCGCTAGCCACTGCCCAAGCTAGAAATGGAATGGGTAGACCTCTGCTTGACTCTCCATCCTATAGTTGAGGCTGGTAGAGTACTGGAAACTCTCCAGGTGTGATCCTGAGAGGGGATCTCAGTGCTGAAAGGAAGGCAGAGCGAAGGCCCTCTCGTGCAAGTTTTGGAATAGGAAATAGAAAAGCAGCTCTTACTACTACTGCTACTAGTAATAGTAATAGTAATAATAATAATAATAATAATAATAATAATAATAATAATAATAATGGTAAGAGCTGCTTTCCTATTCCAAAACTCTCCCCAGAGAGCCTTCGTTCTGCTCTCTTTTCAGCAGTGAGATCCCTGGAGCAGCGAGCAGAAAGCCTGTGGCAAAAAGGTGGGGAGGGACGTGTAGTAGCGAGTAGGGAGTTGCCCTCATTCACATTCCAGCATTGTCCACAGCTCATATGTGGATTATCACAGGTCTTAGGGGTCTCCTTCAGTGCATTCTCTCCATTGCAGAGGGCTATCGACCAGTGAAAGTGTGGGACTGGAAAAGGCAGAGAAAAAACAGGTGGAGGAGATGGAACCAGGTAGTGAGATGTCAACATTCGTGCCCAGTTGGTCACTTCCAGGGTGTCGTTTCAGTACCTATAATTGACACCAATTTAGGAATTGGAGGCAGTATAGCTAAGGCCTCCTACCTCACCTCACTACTTTCTTACCTCAACCTAGCCCCCACACTTAGCTCCTCTAAAGTCAACCTACTCACTGTACCTCAGTCTCATCTATCTCGTGGTTCATTTCTCACCCATGTTCTGCCTCTGGCCTGGAATTCCCTCCCTCTTAATATCTGACAGACAATTGCTCTCCCCACCTTCAAATCCTTATTGAAGGCACCCCTTCTCCAAGAGGCCTTCCCTGACTAAGCCCTCAATTTTTCTCTTCTCACTCCCTTCTGTCTCTCTCTGACTTCTTCCCTTTTTTTGCTACCCACCCCAAGCCTCACAGCACTTATGTACCTATCCATAATTTATTTATTCATGTTAATGTCTGTCTTCTCCTCTAGACTGCAAGCTCATGGTGGGCAGGGAATGTGTCTGTTACATTGTTGTGCCGTGCTCTCCCAAGTGCTTAGTACATGGAAAAAGCACGGGCTTGGGAATCAGTGGACATGGGTTCTAATCCCACCTCTGCCACTTTTCTGCTGTGTGATCTTGGGCAAACCACTTAACTTCTCTGTGCCTCAGTTACCTCATCTGTAAAATGGGGATTAAGACTGTAAGTCCCATGTGGCACAACCTGATTACCTTGTATCTATCCCAGCGCTTAGGACAGTGCTTGGCACACAGTAAGCGCTTAACAAATACCATCATTATTGTTATTACTAGTAAGCTCTCAATAAATACTTGTTATATTTTTTAAGTGCTTACTATATGTCAAGCACTGGAGGTAGATGCACTCCCAGTGGCATTTATTCATTCAATCGTATTTATTGAGCGCTTACTGTGTGCAGAGCACTGTACTAAGTGCTTGGGAAGTACAAGTTGGCAACATATAGAGACGGTCCCTACACAACAGTGGGCTCACAGTCTTACTGTATACAGACCACTGTAATTACCTCTTGGGAGAATACAGTGTGACAGATTTGGTAGACATTTTCCCTACCCTCAACAAGCTTACAGACTAGAGGGGGATAATCAGATCACACCCAGCCCACCCCCCAACACAGCCTCCCCACCTCAGAGGGAGGGAAAATGGGATTTTCACCTCCATTTTACAGATGAGAAAACTGAGGCACAGAGCAGCTAAGTGACTTACCCAAGGTCACCCAGCAGGCAGGTGACATAGCTGGCACTAAAACCCAGGTCAATTGATTCCCTCTCCCATGCTTTTTCCCGGGCCACATGGCCACTGAAACAGATTCCACCGTTTTTTTAAGGATTTTAAAGGCAAATAACTAATTGGCCAGATGGCAAACATGGAAAATTACTGCCTTTACCGTCCTGTCAGAATAGAGGAATGATTTTATGGTTGGTTTTGGCTTTTCTTTCTTTTTTAATGTTTCCTTCCTCTTAAGTGTCTTAAGCATGAAGTCACTGTGATGGTGGAAGGAATTCCTGAAGCCGGGCGAGGGGAACGTGTGATGGTTCTCACTGCCTGTTTGTTTGGCTGGATTTCAGGTGGAGATTCAGGGATTGGCCACACACTGGTGAAACACCTGGATGAGTTGGGTTTCACAGTATTTGCTGGCGTTTTGAATGAAAAAGGACCCGGAGCAGAAGAACTCAGAAGGAGCTGCTCCGAGCGACTCACGGTTCTCCAGATGGATGTCACCGACTCTGCTCAGCTGAAGGAAGCTCACAGACGGGTTTTGGCAAAGGTGAAGGGCACAGGTAGGAAGCTAGCATCGCTCCGGTCAAGAGGCCGTTCACTTAGCATAGAATTCCTCAGATGGTAATCCCGGAAGGGTGTTGGAGAAGCGAGCAGAAAGGAGGGATGATTTGCAGGTTGGAAGTAAGCCGAGTCGGCAGCTAATCATCCGCATTCTCTTTACCCAGAAGGGAGGCAGTCAAGTCCCCAAGCTGAGGGGCACTCTGACCTGCTGGCACTCGAGACTAGGTATTCCCTTCTCTCAGTGGCCCCCACCACCTGGTCAGCTGGGCGACCGTCCCGATGCACCACCTGACCCCCCACCCTGTGACCGGAGCACCTTTCCAGCAGCTCTGACCTGTTCTTTCCCACTCCTGGTGCCCTGGTCAACTTCCTCTGGGCCGCTGGCCAGTCCGAGAGACCCAGGGTGTGGAGAGTACACTTATGCCCCTGGCCATGGGCTAAATGAGAGCCCCTCTTGGCTCTTCCTGGAGCTCACTCTTGTCTAGGGCTGACCTGGCTCGGAAGACCTGTCTCCCCAAACTCCACATTTGGAGCCCACCGTTTCCTTTTGAAGTCAGACCCACAAGAAATGGGCCGGATCGCCTCTTCTCCCAACCCCCGGGCTGGGCGTCTCCTCCCTATTAGCTCATCGATCTGCGGTCTTTTCTGGCTCAATCTGTCACTGAGAGTGAGCTGGACAAACAGAGGCATGGAGTTGAAATTGGGCCACTTGTTTGAAGGGGTAGAGAGGTCACAGGGCATTTTGCTGACCTGTTTTTGGTCAGTGGTCCGGTCTGTGTACACAAATGCACGCCAGAGGCAAGTTCCAGGAGTAAAAACCATCGTAGTTAACTTCTGGACCAACTAAGAATGTCATCTAAACCCACTGAATCTTTTCCTTCACATCTCCAGGACTGTGGGCGGTTGTCAACAATGCTGGGATAATTGGATTCCCAGGAGATGGTGAATTAACTTCCATGAATATTTACAGACAGTGCATGGATGTGAACTTCTTTGGAGCCGTAGAGGTCACAAAGACATTCTTACCTTTACTCCGGAAAGCCAAAGGGAGGCTTGTAAATATAAGCAGTATGGCAGGTGAGTGGCCTTGGAACTGGCAGATTATTCAACGCAAACACACGCAGACTCTCTTCACATGTCACTCATTTCTGCCTTTCCAAATGCATGGTGATGAAATTTTCCATTCGACAGAACAGCTTCAAGCTAAAGTTGGTGTTGTTTCAGTCCGGGCCTAAATTTACATCTCCACATTCATGGTGTGTCCCCTTTGGTAATCAGCAGGGATTCTGTTCTTAGCTTCACACATGCCCTTTAGCTTCAATACAGAGTGAAATGTGTGTAGGTTGAAATTTTTGAATCTGCATTTTATTTTGCATTGGGTGGGAACCTGCTTAACCCACTGAGCAACTTCCCAAGTTGGTAAGGAAGTTGGAGGGTTCTTTGAAAATGGGCTGTGCAAACTGGTGTTTGGTTTTTTTTTTAGGAAGCAAAAACCTTACTTTGGCATTAGAAGCAATAGGGTCTAATGAAGAGAGAGCACAGGACTGGGAGTCGAGAGACTTGGGCCCTATTCCCTGGCTTTTCCCCTTGACTTGGAGCAGTCACTTAACTTTTTTGTGCCTCAGTTTCCTCATTTATATCTATTCTCCTTTCCCCTTAGACCTTGAGTGCCACAAGTTACTGTGTTTGCCATTGAGTTGTCTTTAACCCAGCGCTTAGCACGGTGCTTGGCAGATAGTAATCGCTTGACCAATACCACAAGTTTTATCATTCTACTTATTAATTTTAATGATGTATTAATCTATCAATAATTTATTAACTGATCTTATTGATTAAGTTTTATTAATTTATTATTGTTTTAACAATAGTAATACTTTCAAAATCCAATTCTATTACCACTTATACGTCTCCGGTTTTGTGTCACTTCACGAACTGGAATCCAGGTTGTCCACACCTTTCCACGATTCTTATGCATCCCTGGACCTCAGCCGTTCCACACGAATGCCTCCGGTATTCACCCTGCCTGCAGCCAGCCATCTTGGAAAAAACCCCCAAAGAACTTTCTTCTTCGGATCCCAGGTCTTTTTCCCCCTCACCTGCCCCTCCATGGCTTTCCCCCCTTTGGGAAGCTGAGTGTCTGCAAACTCCGTGTCCTTCAGTCGGCAACACCTGCTGCCCCAGGCCGGTCCCCAAGCCTTTACTAAGCAACCATTCGATTTGGCCATGCAGCTCAGCTGACCACAGAGCCCAACTTGCTCTAATCTGGACCAGAACTGTGTAGATTCTTGGTCAGTCAAGTCATTGTTTTAGCCGTCACTACTGAATGCATATATCGGTTCGGTTGAAAGCTAAAATACTGTCAATCAATCGGTAGTTTTTATTGAGCGCATAATGTGTGCAGAACGTTGTACTAAGTGCTTGGGAGAGTGCACTAGAACAATAGAAACATTCCCTGCTCACAAGGAGCTGATGCTTTAGAAGGGAAGACAGACATTAAAATAAATTATGGATAGGTACACTGAGCTGTCCACGCTGTCACAAGATTTTTATGCAGCAATATTAGAAATCATTCAATCAGTGGTATTTATTTATTTTTTAACTGTATTTACTAAGCACTTATGTGCCAAGCACTGACCTAAGTGCTCGGGGTAAATACAAGATATTCATGTTGGACACAGTTCTCATCCCATATAGGCTCATAGTCTTAATCCCCATTTTACAGATGACGTAACTGAAGCTAAGTGACTCGCCCAAGTTCACACAGCAGACAAGTGGCAGATCCGGGATTAGAACCCAGGTCTTTCTAACTCCCAGGACCATGGTCTTGACACGAGGTCTTACTGCACACTGTACTAAGCCTTTGAAAAATAAGTAGGGTGTTAGTAGGTCTCAATTTGGCAAGGACAGTTGGGAACAGCTTCATGGTTTTTGGCATATCTTCCTAGGGCTTATGAGAACAGTAGTCATAGGGTAGGTGTTGGCACCTTTTTTGGCAGAAGAGGCAAATGAAATGAAAATTTTGAGCAATCGGCACACTGAACCAATCATACGACACACTTTAAAGTTGACTTGATTGGAACAATCTTACATTTTTCAGTGACTCGTTTCTCCTCAACCCCGTAGCTTGAAAGCCACATTATTTTTATGGCACTTACTATGTGTCAGACCCTATACTAAGTGCTGGGGGTGGAAACAAGCTAATCAGGTTGAACACAGTCCCTGTCCCACATGGAGTTCACAGTCTTAATCCCCATTTTATAGATGAGGTATCTGAGGCCCAGAGAACTTGGCCAAGGTGACACAACAGACAAGTGGTGGAAGCAGGATTAGGATCCAGATCCTTCTGTCTCCTAGGCCCGTGCTCGATGCACTAAAGCCACTTTTCTTCTCAAATAGTTGCAGGAAGAATCAAATAGGGGCCCCTCCCATAGACTGCAGACCCCTGCATCTACTCATAATATAGGGAAAGCAGCATGGTCTAATGGAAAGAGCACAGACTGTAATGCCGGTTCTGCCATTTGCTTGCTTGACTTTTCTGTGCCTCAGTTTCCTCATCCATAAAGTGGAAATTGAGCATCTACTTAGACTGTGAGCCTCACGTGAGACAGGGACTGTGTCTCATCTGATTGCATTGTATCTACTCCAGTCAATCAAACCATGACATCTGTTGAACATTGCGTGCAGAGCACTGTGCAGAACAAATAACAAGTCTTTAACAGAATATCACTATTATCATTTTCAGAGCAACTCCAGTCCTATATTCCTTGGTAGCCCTTTCCCCTTATACTCTGACTTCCCTCACACACAGTCTGAGTCGCAGTTTTTGGCTACCAAATTTATGGTTGCCCGAGTGCAATTGAACACCACTGAAAAAGTTTCTCTCTGGGAGGCTGTAGGTGGGCTCTGTAAACCGGATTACCCCTGCATTAGAACCCAAAACTCAAGGTGACATGCCGTTTTGAACTGCATCTTGCAGCCCATGTTCAGTGGCCAAGAAATATAGCTTCCAGGGTCAGTTTGAGTGGGTAGCGACCGGAGACCTGGGGGCAGAAGCAGGACATTATCATCTCCTGGAGGGGAGTGACCGTTGGTCTGGCTTCTGGGCTGGTCTCCCCTGAGTTTAGTACAGTACTACACACTCAGTAGGTGCTAACCCTAACCCTAATCCTAACCCTAATTCTCCCTTTAGAAAAAGGAGAAGGAGGAGGAGGTAGTGTGTACCTGTACTGCCACAGTTCTGCTTTATTCCCATAATGGATACCACAGTAATAATAATAATAATAGTAGTAGTAGTTTTAAGTGATTACTGTGGGCCAAACACTGTGGCAGATAAAGGATAATCTGATGGAATATAGTACGTCCCACATGGAGCTCACAGTCGAAGCAGGAAAGAGGACAGATATTTAATTCCCACTCTTCAGATGAGGAAACCGAGGTCCAGAGAAGTTAAGTGATTTACCCAACATCATACAGAAAGCAAATGGCGGAGCAGATCCTCTGAGTCCCAGGACTGCGTGTTTTTCACTAGGTCATACTGCAGGGCAACAAGGGGATTAGCCTTTAAAGACTGGATAAATAATAGAGTGAAAAACATTTCTCAGCTGAAAATAACATGAGTGCTCACCTTCCCTAAAACAAATACTGTAGCAACCCATTATCAGCGGGGCTGGAAGGTAAATATTTAACCTAGATTTCCTGCAATGAATTTGCAGATTCAGCAGTTGGGTGGATTAAGAAAATAATGTGTTATTGAATGTACAAAGAACAGACATTCCAGGGATTAAGGAGCTTCATAATCCTAGGAGGGAAGACCATTTTACCTCTTTAATTCCCCTGTCTCCCAGTCTCTCCACCTCGCCCAATCCTACTGCACTATTTCCTGGTGCAGAGTAATAAAATACGCTATCTTCATTGAAGTTGAACTAGATAAAATACCAGCAAGATAACATTTTAATGTGTTGGCTTCTTCTAGTTGGCTCACATTTCCAAAACGAGTACCTAATTTATGAAACACACATGTACCCAATGGCTCATGAGGAAATAAAAAAGCTGGTGAAATAAATGTCACAACTCGAAGTAGTTTCTTTTCATAGTTAATGAACAAAAAGGCTATGTTCCATTTTTTTTTGTTTGTTTTGGTGATGCAGTTTTGTCTGGCCGAATACTTCGTATTGAGGGCATGCAGAGCTTTCCCGGCCAGGGGATTAGGTACCTTGTGTTCCTCCCAGTTGACCTGGAAAAACCCATAGTGTTTTCAAGCAGTCATGGGGCATGCCACTGCCAGGTGTCCCATGGTGAAGGACATTCTATACCGTGCAAGACATTCTATATGGTGCAAAACTCCATGCATATGATCTCTTTCGATCCTTTTTTCAATCCATCTGTCACCTTTGTTTGGGGCCAGTTTTTGGCTACCAAACGTAGGGTTGCCCAAGCATAATTGAACGCCATTGAAAAAGCTTCTATCTGGGGATGGGGGGAGGCTGTAGGTGGTCTCTATAAACAGAGGTCCTTTCGGGGCTGGCGCTCAGCCCATCCGTCACCTCGATTTGGGGCCAGGTTTTCGGTCTACCCCACGCAGTTCGATCAATCCATCAGTGTATCTACTGAGCGCTTACTGTGTGCAGTGCACTGTACTATGACTTGAGAGGGTTCAATACAACAGAGTTGGTAGACACATTCCCTGCCTTCAACAAGCTACGGGGTAGAGACATGCTTACAGTCTAGAGGATCAGACGTGAATAAATCATCTCAAGAAATACCTAGGCCTCACGGAGACCCACCCCGAGTGGTTCATTCATCTTTGAGGGTGTGGAGAGGAGAAATAAGTCATAAGGGGCCATTACACATTTTATTACTTCCATTCACTCGCATGAATTTGGTAATTTTCACCCATAAATTTAGCTGACAGCTAAGGAGAGTGGAAAGTGCAAAGGCTGTTTAAAGCTGAGGTTTTGCAATGAGCAGTTCCAATGTGCCACTGAGCAGGTGCCAGAAACTCAGCTTCTGTTCCGGGTTTCTGCTGGGTTCTTTGATTCCATCACTAAGTCAATAGATATTTATGGCTGGGGTACGCGAGGCAGGTGTATTCTTTTCAAGGGGTTTTCTGATTGCAAATTGCCCCAAATCTTAACAACCAGCACTAAAGAAGACAAAATGGGGAGGAGGGTAACCCCTTTGGGGCCATATACCACCAGGTATCCTGCAGAGCCTGTGTCGGGAATAATGATTATTATAATAATAATAATAGTATTTATTAAACACTCACCACATACCAAGCACTGTGGTGGATGCAAACGACCAGGTCGGACACAGTCCCTGTCCCACAGTCTAAGTAGGAAGGGAAACAGGCATCAAATCCCCCTTTTACAGATGAGGAAAATGAGGCACTGAGAAGTGAAATGACTTGCCCAGTGTCATGCAGCAAGCAGGGGAAGCATGAGAAGCAGCATGGCTCAGTGGAAAGAGCCCGGGCTTTGGAGTCAGAGGTCATTGGTTCAAATCCCGGCTCTGCCACTTGTCAGCTGTGTGACTTTGGGCAAGTCACTTAACTTCTCTGGGCCTCAGTTCTCTAATCTGTAAAATGGGGATTAAGACTGTGAGCCCCCTGTGGGACAGCCTGATCACCTTGTAACCTCCCCAGTGCTTAGAACAGTGCTTTGCACATAGTAAGTGCTTAATAAATGCCATTATTATTATTATTATTATTATTATTATTATGGGGCAGCACTGCAGAGCGGGGACTAGAATCCAGGTCCTCTGACTCCGAGGCCCGGAGTCTCACTGGACTGCAATGAGGGGGCTGTTACAAAGGTGGAATCAGGATGCTCAAGGCTCTAGAGATTCGATCACGGGCTCCCCTCCGCTTCTGATGACCGTCCCCATCCCCCAATTGCTCTGTCCGTAACAACATTTCATCCTGAACCAGCCAGGAAAGGGGACTTTTCTCAGCCGCTGCACTGCCGCTGAAGCTATTCACCAGGAATTGCTGGGTGGAGAATCCAGGGCAGGCCAGTGGGAGGAGATGGGATGACTGGAGAGGAAAAGAAGTTAGAGGGAGTCCCAGGAGAGGATGGGTCTCATATTTTTAGGGGTCTCTGAAATCCTGGGGTAAGAGGATGGGCAATACGATTTAGCTAGGATGGATCTTGCCACTTAACTGCCACTTGGCTTCTCCTTGTTCTTGTTCTTGAGTAGAGAAGCAGTGTGGCTCAGTGGAAAGAGCACGGGCCTGGGCGATAGAGGACCTGCATTCTAATCCTGGGACTGTGTCTGATCTGAATGTATTGTATCTACTCCAGTCCTTGCCCCAAAGTAAGCACTTGACAAACACCTTCATCATTATTATTTTTACTATTATCCTGCTCGATCTCTGCTGAAGCACTTTTCACTTCTGGTAATGTAGTTATTATCTGAGCTGGGATGAGGGCGGCTGCCCTTGATTCTTCTTCAGCAGTTATGGGAGAAGGAAAGGTCCTGGGATAGTTCAGGTGCACAGACTGCTTTTTCCTGAGTTTCCCAGATAATGAAGGCAGGTCTTGGGCCTGAATTATCCAGACCGATTGCCTGTGCTGCTGCCCGAATTCCCTGGACGACAACCACTTTTTGCTTCCTTTGGTCCTCAATGGACTGGGTGTATATAGAGCTGAGCTCCTTAACGATCTATGACCTTCTCTCCTCCACGCCCAGAAGGGTACATTTTTTCATTCTTCTGGGCTCAGAGGGAATCGATCACTTGATCAATTGCATTTACTGAGCATTTACATTGTGCAGAGCACTGAACTAAGTGCTCAGGAGAGCACAGTACAAAAAGCCACACAAGAAACAGAACTTCCCATCTTTCCATCCAAACCCTGTCCTCCCTGTCTTTTCCATCAGTGTAGACAACACCACTATCCTTCCTGTCATCCAAGTCTGTAATTTTGGCATTATCCTTGACTCATCTCCCTCATTCAACCCACATATTAATTCTGTGACTAGATCCGGTCAATTCTACGTTGATAACATTGTTAAAATCTGCCCTCCTTCTTCATCCCAACTGCCGCTATGCTGATCCGAGCCTTTACCCTGTCCCACCTTGGCTCCTGCATCAGCCTCCTCGCTGACCTCCCTGCTTCCTCCTGTTTCTTCCCACTCCAGTTCTCATTTTACTTTACTGCTGGATCATTTTGCTAAAAAACGTCCAATCCATGGCACCCCACTTCTCAAGAACCTCCAGTAGTTGCCCATCAACCCGCATCCAACAAAAACTCCTTACCACTGGTTTTAAAGCAATCAATCAGCCAGCTCACTCCTCCCGCAGCTTGCAGATTTCTTTCTACAGTCAAGCCTGCACACTTCATTCCTCTAACGTCAACCTGGCCACTGTACCTCCATTTTGTCTGACTCACTGCTGACCGCTTGCCCACCTCTTCCCTCTGGCTTGGAACTCCCTCCCCCTTCATCAGTCAACCGATTAGTCATTGGTACTCATTAAGCACTTACCGTTTGCAGGACACGGGGCTAAGCGCTTGGGAGAGTACAATACAACAGAGTTGGACAGACACATTCCCTGCCCACAAGGAGCTTGTACTCTGGATGGGGAGACAGACATGAATATAAACGAATACATAATGGATATATTCACAAATAATGTGGGCTGAGGGTGGGATGGATATCAAAGCCTCAAAGGGTAAAGATCCAATTGCATAAGTGAAGCGGAAGGGAGAGAGAGTTGGAGAAAGAGGCCTTAACTGGAGAAGGCCTCTTTGAAGAGATGTGACTTAAATAAGGCTTCATTCATTCATTCATTCATTCATTCAATCATATTTATTGAGCTCTTACTGGGTGTAGAGCACTGTGCTAAGCACTTGGGAAGTATAAGTCGGCAACATAAAGGTGGTGGCAGTGGTGGTGGTCCATCATATGTGGAGGGGAAGGGAGTTCCAGGGCAGAGGGAGAGGCAGAGGGAGAACGTAAGAGGTGTGTTGGCAGGGAGACAGACGAAATAGAGGCTCAGCGAAGCCAGCTGGCATTGGAGGAGTGAAGTGGGCGGACAGTAGGAAATAATGAGGTAAAGTAGGAGGGTGTGAACTGCTTGAGTACTTTTAGGTTCGCCTGCCAAGCCTTGTTAAAATCACGTCTCCTCCAAGAGGTCTTTTCCAACTAAGCCCTCATCTCCCCTAAGTCCTCTTCTTTCTCTTTCCCCTACGCACTTGGATCTGTCACCTTTCAGCACTTCATATTCACCCAACCCTCTCGCCCTGGCACTTGAGGACATACCTGTAACATCTGTCTTATATTAATGTGTAAAATTAATATATAAACAAATTTATATATATATAAATAAAATAATAAATATATTATATATTAATAGGAGGTCTTCCCAGACTGAGCCCCCACTTCCTCTCCCCCGTCTCCCCCTCCCTATCGCCCCGCCTTACCTCCTTCCCCTCCCTCCAGCACCTCTATATATGTATATATGTTTGTATGTATTTATTACTCGATTTATTTTATTTGTACATATTTATTCTATTTATTTTATTTTGTTAACATGTTTTGTTTTGTTCTCTGTCTCCCCCTTCTAGACTGTGAGCCCACTGTTGGGTAGGGACCACTGTTACCAACTTGTACTTCCCAAGCGCTTAGAACAGTGCTCTGCACACAGTAAGTGCTCAATAAATATGATGGAATTAATGTCCGTCTCCCATTCTAGACCGTAAGATCCTTTTATGCGGAGAATATGTTTACCCAATCTGTTGTATTGTACTTTCCTAAGCACTTCATTCCTTCATTCATTCAATTGTATTTATTGAGTGCTTACTGTGTGCAGAGCACTGCACTAAGCGCTTGGGAAGTACAAGTTGGCAACATATAGAGACGGTCCCTACCCAACAGTGGGCTCACAGTCTAGAAATCCAGAGCTCTACACAGGTTTAATTGTTCAATACCTACCATTGATTGACTGATTGAAGTAAGTTAAATGATAACTATTATCAAATTGAGGTTATTATTTTTTGGACATTATCTTTCCAGTTGGCCAATGGGTAAACAGGGGCAGAGAGTTTGAAGAGCTTGCCAAATCCCTCAGGGGGAGCTCAGCCATCGTTCGGAGTTCTAAGGTGCCCATTCAGGGTCCCACCTCTTTCGGCGAGTAGCTGCCATTCTCTGGAGAGACACCATCCTTGCCCTCTCACTCATATTTTCATCCTGCAAAACCTCCCCAAACCAACCTTGCGGCTTAAATAAATATTTCCTCTGCTGATATTCTTCCCTGATGATTTTCCCTGCCACCCAGATATATGACTGGAGTCCCATCCTTTGCCATCACCCTGGAGTACAAATCGTGCAACCTGCACTTAAAAGCAAATAAAGACCAGTTGTCCCACTTTCATATTAGCCACTGCTGTTTTAAAACTCTTTTTCAGGGACATATGATTCCCCTGGATTCAGCTTGGTCACCTTCTCTCAGTGCTCTAGTCTTTCTGGTTTTTAGGGTTTTTTAAAATATAGTATTTGTCAAGTGCTTACTATGTGCCAGACACTGTACTAAGCACTTAAGTAGTAGATAACAAGCTACTCAGGTTGAACACAATCCATGTCCCACTTGGGGCTCACAGTCTTAATCCCCATTTTACAGATGAGGAGACTGAAGTGCAGGAAGTGAAGTGACTTGCCCAAGGTCACCCAGCAGACAAGTGGCGGAGTTGGGATTAGAACCCAGTTCCTTCAGATTGACAGGTCCGTGCTCTATCCACTAGGCAATGCTGCTTCTCAAATGGTAGCGATGGAACTGTGCTGTCTCAGCCGAAGGGGAGGTTCAACTCTCTCATGTTTATATCGCTCCTGCAGGAAGCAGCCCCTTGCCAAATTTCTCCGCATATGGCTCGTCGAAGGCTGCTCTGACCATGTTTTCGGGCGTAACAAGACTGGAGCTTTCCAGATGGGGGGTAAAGGTAACTTTAATTCAACCAGGAGGCTTCAGAACAAGTAAGTGGAGAACACTTGGGCAAATCAAAGTTGTCTCATTTGGTCTGTGGGTTACAGTATGAGAGACAGGTTCCCCCTTAGGTATCAGTGGGTCACACCAGCACCGAGCCCTTTATTTCTTCAGATAAAGTCTCCAGAAGGCCCAACCCTAACACGTGCATTTTTCCCTGGAGCATCAAGGACCGGAGGGCAAAATCGATCAGGGAGGAGCTTTAACTAGGAAAGGAATGAAGTAATGCATTATGCCCTTTCCCTGCCCCCTCCCCGACTCCCACTCTAAGGGCAAGCTTTGCGGCTTGAGAAGCAGCATAGCTTAGTGGAAAGAGCATGGGCTTGGGGGTCAGAGGTTGTGGGTTCTAGTCCCGACTCTGCCACTTATCAGCTTTGTGACTTTGGGCAAGTCACTTAACTTCTCTGTGCCTCAGTTACTTCATCTGGAAAATGGGGATTAAAACTGTGACCCCTACATGGGACAACTTGATTGCCTTGTATCTATCCCAGTGCTTGGCACATAGTAAGTGCTTAACAAATGCCGTCATCATTATTATTATTATTATCCAGCCAACCCGGGGTCTTTAACTGGGAGATCTGCCCCGGCCCCAGACCCATTTAGCAATTAAGTAATGAGTCCAAAGCGTAGCCAGTCATCAGTCACGGGCTGTGGCCATTTACGTTCATTTGTTTAAATGGATGGTTTTGATGTTGGGTCCCAGACAGTCCCTTCTTGTGGTTTTGCTAACTGTGAGGAGTGTGGCGTTGCAGATATCCAAGGCTCACCGGACCAGTGGGAGGCACAAGAAAAGGATCTCCTGGAGAACCTCCAAGAAGATGTCAAGGAAGACTATGGCAAAGACTATATTCAAGCCCTGAAAAGTGTTCTAAAATCCATGAGCAAGTCCTCCAGTACCGATCTCTCGCCAGTGGTCTTTGCTGTTCTCCATGCCATCCTGTCCAAGCATTCTCTTGCCTTATACACTCCGGGGACAAAATCTTATCTGACCCTCTGTCTTTCTTCTTTCTTCCCCATCTGGGTTTCTGATGCCTTTTTTAAGAAACTCTTCAGCCTCAGAATACTGCCCAAAGCTTTACAAAAACCTGATCCTCCAAATAAAAAACTTTAGGCGAGGATCGGCTCCCAAAGAGACCGATCAGGGATTCAGAACATTTATTTTAATCAAATGGAAGTTGCTATGAAAATGAGTTTTTTTGCACCTTTGCTCCTTATTGATGGCTCGGGGTCGATTTAAGCTCAGGAGAGGTGGGCTGGTAGAGTTACGTGACGGAACCAGACTCCAAGAGGAACCTGAATGGAACCTCCTTTCTTGCAGAGATTAAGTTTGACCTTGGTCAGGTGGACACCTATGAGAGAGATTTCCCATTAGGTTGTATTAGCGCTGCTCTCCTCCCCTGTACCCTCAAAATGGTTAAGATCAAAAAGATATCAATCAGTGGTATTTACTGAGTGCTTAACTGTGTGCCAAGAAGTGTGCTAGATACTTGGAAGAGTATAGTCCAGTAGATTTGGTGGACCCAAGCTTTGCCCGCAAGGAACTTATAGTCTAGAATACTTTTCAAGAACCATGAAAAAGGTCTTGGCAGTCGGCTCTCAGTTTAGTGTGGAGGGTCTGTCAATGGACCGTCCGTTAATGCCCTCCTAATCAATCAGTCAGTTAGTTAATCGTATTTATTGAGTGCTTAGTGTGTGCAGGACACTGTACTGAGCGCTTGGGAGAGTACAACACAACAATATGACAGATACATTTCCTGCTCTGACTAGAACAGTTTAAAGTCTGCTCTGAGGACTGCTCCTCTCCTGAGAAACAGGAGATCTGTCTTTACTAGGGTCTCTTCTATAACTGGTTGGAAGGGTCCCTCTGGGAAAAGGAACTCTTGGCCCAGGCTCTGCTTTCGTCTTTGATGTCTGTGTGTTGATGATGGATTTATGCTTGGACTCAGCTCAGGTCGGATCAGTCGGAAAGGTAGTTTAGACGCAGTTCCAAATGCACTGACTTGGAGATCGCGAAGAATGGATTCTCAGCCCAGTGCTTCCTCTGCCTCACCTTGGAAAAGTCACTGAACTCTCTTGATCGTCTCATCTGTGAAATGGAAATGCTCAGTCTTACCGCTTTCTTCACAAGTATTTGCAAAGGCTGAGTGAAACTACAGTCCTTAGAGATCCAGACAAAAAGGGTGCAGCGTAAACAAGCATGGCAGGGAATGGAGTGTCGGCCTGTGGGAGAGGCCCCAAATGCTTTCCAAACGAAGTAGTAATCACTGTTGTAGTAGTAGTAGTACTTCTAGACTGTGAGCCCGCTGTTGGGTAGGGACCGTCTCTATATGTTGCCAACTTGTACTTCCCAAGCGCTTAGTACAGTGCTCTGCACACAGTAAGTGCTCAATAAATATGATTGAATGAATGAATGAATAGTACTACTAAAGGCAATGCCCTATACTAAATGTTTGGGACAGTTCAACAGAAACATGAGGAGGGTGTCATGGAAAAATCATGGGCTTGGGATTCAGAGTAACCCAGTAGTCTAATCCAGGCTATACTACTAGTCTGCTGTGATTTTGGGCAAGTTATTTAACTTTTTTGGGCCTCAGTTACCTCAACTGTATTCTTTTCTCCCTCCTACTTAGTCTGTGAGGTTCATGTGGAACCTAATTATGTTGAATTTCTGCCAGAGTTTAGTAATAATAATAATAATAATTGTATTTGTTAAGTGCTTACTATGTTCCAAGCACTGTTCTAAGCTCCAGGGTAGATACAAGCTAGTCAGATTGGACACGATCCCTTTCCCACATAGGGCTCACGCTCTTAATCTCCATTTTACAAATGAGGTAACTGAGGCCCAGAGAAGTAAAGTGTCTGGCCCAAGGTCTCACAGCAGACATGTGGCGGAGCAGGTATTAGAACCCATGACCTTCTGACTCCGAGGGCCGTGCTCTACCCACGGAGCCACGCTGCTTCTCAGTTGACACATAATAAGCACTTAACAAATACCACAATGTTCCTGCTCACAAGGAGTTTACATTCTAGTGGAGGAGACCGGCATAGAGATATTCACCAATGGAAAAATCAGAATAAATTTCCTTCATCCTGACTGATAATGAATTCTCTTTAATGGGATCCAGAGGCTTTACTCTACTTTTCTCCCTCTCCTTGGATACTTTAAGTGAAATGATACCTGACATTCTCAAAAATGTCTGATCAGATCATGCTGGAGGAAAGTGGAGCACAGGTCCTCTGCCCCGGCGTCCCCCCTCTCCCTACTTCACCCCAATCCAATTTATGGAAACCAAATGATCGAAGATGATTTGGGGTTCTTAAAGACATCTGGAATTTTATCTTGTCTGAGAAAAAGACCCATCTTTTTCTGACTCCTCATTATTTAATCTCTCCTTATTGATTGTTGAATACATCTTCAACATCAGGTATTTATTATATCTAAATAAGGACTGATCCTTATGCCCAGTGAGTTTGCATTCTAATAGGTGATGGGCTGAATGGAGGCTTTGTGAACTTGGCCTCCCTCCCAGAGATGACTGTCTCTCCATAGCACTAAGCCTGCATAAACTTTAGATCAATGTGGTAAGACTACGATGTACTGGACTATGAGCATGAAAATGTGAGGATTTAGATCTGAGGGGGCTCATCAGGCAGCACTTGTTCTCATATCTGTTTAATGCTCGAAATTCGAATTTGGAACATTTTGCGATTTATTGTTTCCAAGTTTGTTTCTCTTACAGATTTTGAACTCCCTGAAGACAGGGAATGTGTCTAATTCATTGTCTTTGTAATTTTCTAAGCCTCTGGAACAACGCTGTCTGAGATGTCAGCAGGCTCTTGATCAATCATTCTCATGACGGGAGTTTGGTAAAGGTGCGGTGTTTGGCTACCTGCTCCTCCTGTGGGGTCACCAGTTTCAAAGAATCGTGTTCTGACCTGGGTTGGATGGTGGGAGAGCATAGAACACCCCTCTCTTCCTAGGCACCGGGAATTTATCAGTCCGCTTCCTTTTTACTGGAAGAAAACCACGTTTTCAAGTATTACATGACCCTACCCAATGCCAATTCGTATTCAGGAAGAGTTTGATCTGCAGATGCACTGTATTATTGAATAATAAAGCAATTAGTTTTTATGGACATCTCGCTTCCCGTTCACTGTGTTTCTTGAAGCTATTGTCTGAAAAATTATGGATGAAGTATCCAATAGAAATGAGTTAGTTTTATGGTTTGCAGAGAGGGTTTAGAATGGAATGAAAGTTTTCTTTCAAGAGAAGATCACACGATGAGCCGTGGATCGTGTAGAAGGAGGAATTCCCAAGCAATTCATAAATGCCGTCTGCCCTGTCCAGGGGGAGACCAGGGGGCTATAACTGGCCTAGGATGGGGGTGCAGTCAATTGGAGAGCAGACACTGGCAGGGACAATCTTCTAGACTGTGAGCCCGTTTTTGGGTAGGGACCGTCTCTATACGTTGCTGACTTGTACTTCCCAAGCGCTTAATACAGTGCTCTGATGATGATGATGATGCTCTGCACACAGTAAGTGCTCAATAAATACGATTGAATGAATGAATGAATGAATGACCAGTCCATAACTCTCTGGCCCGTGGCAAGAGCCTGAACGGGTTGGGCTCAGACTATGGGTGCAGAGTTCTAATGGCCCATGGGCTGGGCCCGATTTGGTGCCTGGAAAGCTAAGGCATTTTAGAAGGTGTATTGCTCCTCAGCCCTCACCCCGCACTGCATGGTGGGCTAGCTTCAATGTCCATCTCCCCCTCTAGACTGTAAGCTCTTTGAGGGCAGGGGATGTGTTCATTGTATTGTTATATAGTACTCTCCCAAGGGCTTAGTACAGTGCTCTGCACACAGTAAGTGCTCAATAAATATGATTGACTGACTGAGTGACTTGGGTCCAGGCTGGTTGCCATGGGGCAGCTGGGGCATTCCTTAGCCTGAGCGATGGGTTTGTTTGCATGTGGTGAGCTAGATGGCTGGCATATAATGGTCAGTCAAATCAATCAATTGCATTTACTGAGCCCTTACTGCATGCAGAGCTCTGTACTAAGTGCTTGGGCAAGTACAATATAACAGAATTGGCAGAGATGCTCCCATAATTACTCTGGTACTTGCTAAGTGCTAACTATGTGCCAGACTCTGTACTAAGTCCTGGGGTAGATACAAGATAATCAGGTTGGAAGCAATCAGGTATTGTGATTATCCCAAGATAATCAGGTTGTACTAAGCCCTGGGGTAGATACGAGATAATACTTTCAATCAATCAATTGTATTTATTGAGCACTTACTGTGTGCATAATTCTGTACTAAGCACTCGGGCGAGTACAATATAGCAGAGTCAGTAGACATGTTCCCATAATTTTTATGGCTCTTACAATGGGCCAGACTCTATTCTAAGTCTTGGGGTAGATACAAGATAATCAGGTTGGACACGGTCCCTATGAGTCAGTCAATCAATCAGTCATATTAATTGAGCATTTATTGTGTGCAAAGCACTGTACTAAGCAATTGGAAGAGCACAATACGACATGTTCACAGTCTAATTATGAGCAGGAGGACAGAGCACTGTATATGTGCAAACTCTCTGCAAACACAGGGCAGTGCCCCTGGGGAGTGTGGTCCCAGCCCCATTCTTTGCCCAGATGTGGGTGTCCTCTCCCCCACCTAATCCCCCCTTGCTGTTTCCCTTCCCTTCTAGCAGCTGGGAACCCAAATGTCCTAGAAATCTCTGAGGTTCGGTGGACACTGGACCAAATGTCCGTTCTTGCTCTCCACAAGTTGGGGACTATCTGTGAGGAAGACACACAGAGTTTCAGCCATCTTGGGCTTATTATCCAAGTGCATAATAATAATAATAATAATAATAATAATGGCATTTATTAAGCACTTACTAAGTGCAAAGCACTGTTTCAAGCGCTGGGGAGGTTACAAGGTGATCAGGTTGCCCCACATGGGGCTCACAGTCTTCATCCCCATTTTACAGATGAGGTAACTGAGGCCCAGAGAAGTTAAGTGACTTGCCCGAAGTCACAAAGCAGATGTGTGGCGGAGCAGGGATTTGAACCCATGACCTCTGACTCCAAAGCCTGGACTCTTTCCACTGAGCCACGCTGCTTCTCATCTCCAGACCAACTGGCCTAAAGAGAAGAACCAACAGTGACTGGTCCCTTTTCCTTGGACTGATGTCACCAAGATGGAGTATTGGTTCAACCCACTGCCCACAGTCTCCCTGGAGACTCCCGGGCCACGGGGTACCCTCAGTGGCCCAGCCCAGGCTCACCACAGTCTACTTCAGAGTCACCGTGGTGGACCGAGTCAGTGAGCCCATTCGGTGGGTTCCCCAAGCATTGTCACTCTCCCGGGGAAGAATTGGATTCGGACTCTTATGCTCCATTTGGCAGGCGGAGGCATCCTGGTTCTTCCTTCTGGGGAAGTTTAATCCCACAACAGGTTTTTCAGGGCTTTTCCCAGCACAGCCAGTGAACTCCCCCACTGAGAGAGCCTGGGCCGCTGCCATTGAGATCCGAGATGCCACCGGATCACTTCCCAGCACCTCGGAGGTTAGCCCCAGACCAGCCTGAGCCACCTCACCCAGTGTTATCTGAGGTAAACATGATCCCAAGGAACCAGCCAGAGGTGCCTGGTCCGCCCTGATCCGGCTACATTTCCGTGATGGATCTGCACATCTGAGGAAACATGATCCCACGGAACCGGCCAGTGGTGCCTGGTCCGCCCTGATCCGGCTACATTTCCGTGATGGACGTGCACCTTGTGTGTGCCCTTCCTCCCTTGCTCAAACAGATCACATCCTCTCACCTCTCTAGACAGGTTTTTTTTTTTTTTTTTGGTCACTTTCAACTCTATGTGCCCCTCCTCACCCTGTCCGGAGGTCTGAACACAGTAAACACTCAATAAATACCATTGACTGATGGACTGATGGGTTGATTTTAGACTGAGTCTCAGGTGAGACAGGGACTGGACCCAATCTCCTTTTCTCGTAATCTCCTTTCTACCCCAGTGCTTAGCACAGTGCTTGGTACACATAGTAAGTGGTTCACAAATGCCACTGTTATAATCACTGTGCTGCCCCTGCCTAGATTCTCTTCAGCCAGAATTGAAGTGAACTGCAATGGTGGTAGAGCATAACATGAGGTTTCCTTCCCCGACCCCAACCTCAACAATGTTTTAGCGGGTCCTTGGATGGGAAGGAGCAGGGTTGCTCAAAGTCAGCTGCTCCCTGGAAGTCTGTCCCACCACAAAGAGCATCCTGATTTGGCTTTTCGTCCTCCCTTTCTCCCAGCCTTGGGGGGAGAAATGGGGTGAATGGTTTAGGCAGTGGCTTCCTCATACGCAAGAGGAGAGAATCCCAAGTTCTGTCCATCTCATGGTGAATGAAGCTGAGAGGACCCTAACGTCCCATCAAACACCTCCAAGGTGTCCTTCAACCCTGCAACTTGCCACACATACACAGAATCGACTCAGAAACTGGGATCCCCCGGGAAAGCTTGGAGCAAAGATTCACCTTTAATTCGACTCCCTTTCCCAAGTTGACCCTTGGGTACCAGCTATCTCAAGGTCAAACGCTATCTCGTGGCCGCCTGAGCCAGCAGGCAGAACTCGGAAGTGAGGGTGGGATACCACCCCCACAACCCAAACTACTAGACTGACAGCCCAAGCTGGGATAGCCCGTTGTTGGGTATGGACTGTCTCTATATGTTGCCAACTTGTACTTCCCAAGCGCTTAGTACAGTGCTCTGCACACAGTAAGCGCTCAATAAATACGATTGAATGAATGAATGGATACAGAAGTTGTCCCTCGCCCCCGCGCCAATCAAATTAGTATGGAGGAGGGGGGAGGGCAGAGCTTGGATAAGCTGAGGCCGGAAGCTGGAACGGCCTAGGAGCACAGGTGATAAATACCTGCGGTCTCTGGCCCTCTGGGCAGAGGATCGAGCCCCCTCCTACCTCACCTCCCTTCTCTCTTTTACAGCCCACCCCGCACACTCCGCTCCTCTGCTGCTAATCTCCTCACCGTACCTCGTTCTTGCCTGTCCCACCATCGACCCCCGGCCCACGTCATCCCCCGGGCCTGGAATGCCCTCCCTCTGCCCATCCGCCAAGCTAGCTCTCTTCCTCCCTTCAAGGCCCTACTTAGAGCTCACCTCCTCCAGAAGGCCTTCCCAGACTGAGCCCCTTCCTTCCTCTCCCCCTCATCCCCCTCTCCATCCCCCCCATCTTACCTCCTTCCCTTCCCCACAGCACCTGTATATATGTATATATGTTTGTACATATTTATTACTCTATTTATTTATTTATTTATTTATTTTACTTGTACATATCTATTCTATTTTATTTTGTTAGTATGTTTGGTTTTGTCTTCCCTTTTAGACTGTGAGCCCACTGTCGCGTAGGGACTGTCTCTATATTTTGCCAATTTGTACTTCCCAAGCCCTTAGTACAGTGCTCTGCACACAGTAAGCGCTCAATAAATATGATTGATGATGATGATGAGACTTGCAGCAGACGGCTGCAGGGCGCCTCTGTCCAGAGCATGAGAAGCCCGTTCTGCCTGCACCAAGCGAGGAGCCGTGGGATGGGGGAGTGAGAGTCCTGTCCCGCTGGATGCTCATGGGGCCGGAAGCCAGGTGCTTCTCCATGGGTATGAAACGAATGAAAGGATCCTCCCAAATGGAAAATACTTGTGGGTGGGAGCTAGGGGCTTCCCCATGGATGTGTACCTCAAGTGGATTCCTCCTGAGTGGGAAGTACGCATGAGTGCAAACAAACTGTAAGGGAATATTGCCTGGGTGGGATCTGGGGGTTCTGCCACGCCGCGAGTAACGTATACGTGTGTTCCTCCCATTAGGGAAGCTCTAATATTACTAACTGATTACATTCCTCCCGAAAGGGAAGTTCAATCCATTGCGCCTAAACAATTAAATTGTTTAATTAAATCTAATCAATTAAATCTAACAATTAAATTAGAGAAGCAGCCTGGCTCAGGGGAAAGAGCACGGGCTTTGGAGGCAGAGATCATGGGTTCAAATCCCGGCTCTGCAAATTGCCAGCTGTGTGACTTTGGGCGTGTCACTTAAATTCTCTGTGCCTCAGTTGCCTCATCTGTAAAATGGGGATTAAGACTGTGAGCCCCCCCCCCTCCCCGTGGGACAACCTGATCACCTTGTAGCCTCCCCAGCACTTAGAACAGTGCTTTGCACATAGTAAGCGCTTAATAAATGCCATTATTATTTATTATTACTATTAAATAATTCAATTTGCCTTCCGGAATAAATTTTATATAAAACTCAGGCTTTCCGTCCCTGGTCTCTCTCTCTCTCTCTCTCTCTCTCTCTCTCTCGCTGAGCTGATTACTGAACGAACCTGTCCTCGGACGACGGGTGACACTCCCCCAGGAAAGCTCTGAGCAAAGGCCCACTTTTTCCCACACACTTCCTGGAGCTATTTTCACCTTGCTGCTTTCTTCAGCTATTAGGCAAATAGTTTGGCTTCACCTCCGCAATCCAATTGTATTTGGCTTCGGCTGAGAAGACAATCGCTGAACTTCCCTGTAAAGGGAAAAACCCCATGTTTCTGGTTTGCCTCCACATATCCAGATAACTCGATTATCTGGATGGACTGAGGTTTAGCAGAAAAGCACACAGAGTGCCACTGGGGCAGTCAGGACACTTAAGGTCACTTGAAATCAGGAACCTGAAGAGTTATTGTCTATCCCTTTCTGTTTCCCCCTAGGGAAAGCCAGGTAGCGTGAATGGTCCAGATGTAATTTTGAACCTAAAAATTATGTTTGGGTTCTAACCTCTGACCCTGAAGTCTGCGCCACACTTCACCTGGAGGAGAAGATTCCCAGGGGGTAACTGGATTGCCGCCCTGTCGCTACTGCAATCCAACTCCGGCGCTTCCAGAAATCCAGACGAGCTTCAATAATAATAATAATAATAATAATTATGGCATTTGTTAAGCGCTTACTATGTGCAGAGCACTGTTCTAAGCACTGGGGGTGGATACAAGGTGATCACGTTGTCCCACATGGGGCTCACAGTCTTATCTCATCATGGCAGACAGCTGATCTCTTCCTGTCCTGATAAACACACCTCCTAGGCTTTCTTCTGGTGCCACTGGTCTCACATCTGGACCCCACCAATTAATCAACCAGTCACAAATATAACACAATTGCCCCATATTTCCAATTTTCTTTAATGACATTTGTTAAGCACTTACTATGTGCCCCACACTGTCCTACGCCCTGGGGTAGATACAAGGTAATCAGATTGGACACAGCTCATGTCCCATATGGGGCTCACAATGAGGTGAGGCAATTGAGGCCCAGAGAAGTGAAGTGACTTGCCCAAGATCACACAGCAGATGGAGTCCCAGTATGTGCTGGATCTCCTAGGCCACGCTGGTTTTTGTTATATTCAGATATGGGTGGGACAATTGTGCTGATCATAGAAGAATTAAGTCTAGCAATAAGGGGGAGAAGAGGAAAGGAGGGGAGAAGGAAAAGGAAGGTAATAGGGTATTTAAGACTGCATCTCTTCTGTTTAAATGCTGTATATACTTCAGTGAATAACCTCCAACCAGCTGCTTTGTCCTGGGTTTTTTAAAATGGTAAATAGATGCTTACTATATAACAAGCACTGTTCTAACCTCTGGAGTAGCTGCAACTTAATCAGACCAGACACAAGCCGGTCCCACTTGGAGCTCCCAGTCAAGTAGGAGGGAGAACAAGTATTGAATCCCCATTTTACAGTTGAGGAAACTGCAGAACAGAAAAATTAAGTGACTTGCCCATGGTCACACAGCAAGCAAGTAGTAGAACTGGGAGTAGATCCTCGGTCCTCTCACTTCCAGGCCCGTGCTTTATCCACTTGGTCATGTTGTTTCTCACCCCTCTCCTCTTCCCCTGGCTCCTCCATCTAAATAAAGAAACTCCTCCTCTCTGCTGCGTTGTCACATACTCATCTTCCTCCTCTGGCACACATCCCTCACATTGTTTCAAATTACGTAACACACACAAAAAATATTTTTATTTCTCCCTGAACAGTTAAGGTGGGGCAGTTATGCGAAGGGAGGCAATTACGTGAATGTAAATGTGATACCTGCTCATTAAACGCTCCACTTATCCTAACCTGAATGTCCCTTTCAGATTTTCTTTGTCATATTCAAGCGGCATTTTGATTTGCTTAGTTTTAAATAAAATCAGTTCCTGCAGTTTTTTTTCCTCAGGAAGCTAGAGCTATGGATGTCACGCCAAGTAAAGAAAATACTAATAAATTAAGCACCCACATTTACTTCCAAACCTCTGGCTCAGTGCGTGGTAGTAAAAATGGCCAGGCTTCAGGCAAAAGGAGCCCTGATTGGCATTAGCTCTTGACCAACTTTGTCCTTTTTAAAAACTTAAATCAGTTCAATTTTCCCGAGGACTTGGGAAAATGTACCAGCTCACCCACTGAACCTCTGATCTACCCAGTATTCCCACATCTCCCCCTCCTCACCAATAACCTTGTCAGACTGGGGGAGTCCATCTGAGTGAAGACACCATTCGGGGTGTGAAAATCAGCTGGCCCAGGCTGGCTCCGTGGAGGTAATAGAGTAGAAAACACTAGAACAAAATCCTATAGGTTTCAGTTTTACCCCACTCTTCCCTAATAATAATGTGGTGATTGCTAAGCGCTCCCATCGTTGTTCAGCTATTTCCCCATCAAACAGAAACTCCTTACCATTAGCTTTAAAGTCACCTTACCCCTTGTTACCTCAACTCACTCATCTCCTACCGCAACCTAAGCTGCTCATTTTATTCCTCTAATCCCTACCTACCCAATGTACCTCCAATTCATCTGTTTCACCACCAACTCCTCGCCCACACCCTGCCTCTGAGCTGGATTTCCCTGCCCCTTCATATCCGACAGACCATCACTTTCCCCACCTTCAAAGCCTTGGAACAGTGTTTGGCACATAATAAGCACTTAACAAGTACCATTATTATTATTAAAATCATACCTGTATATATATGTATGCATGTTTGCACGTATTTATTACATATCTATTTGTACATATCTATTTGTACATATCTATTCTATTTATTTTATTTTGTTAGTATGTTTGGTTTTGTTCTCTGTCTCCCCCTTTTAGACTGTGAGCCCACTGTTGGGTAGGGACTGTCTCTATATGTTGTCAACTTGTACTTCCCAAGTAGTTAGTACAGTGGTCTGCACACAGTAAGCGCTCAATAAATACGATTGATTGATTGATTGATTATTACTCTATTTATTTTATTTGTACATATTTATTCTATTTATTTTATTTTGTTATTATGTTTTGTTTTGTTGTCTGTCTCCCCCTTCTAGACTGTGAGCCCGCTGTTGGGTAGGAACTGTCTCTACATGTTGCCAACTTGGACTTCCCAAGCGCTTAGTACAGTGCTCTGCACACAGTAAGTGATCAATTAATACAATTGAATGAATGAATGAATGAATGAATGAATTAAAATCCCCCCTCCTTCAAGAGGCTTTCCTTGACTTAGCTCTCATTTCTTCTACTCCTTGTCCCTTTTGTGTCACCCTTGTACTTGGATTGTTTTTTCAGCCCCACAGCCCTTATGTACATTGTGAATATTGTATATTATATTATGTACAAGAGTATGTATTTATATCGGTGCTGTTCTCCCCCTCTGGCTGTAAGCTCCTTGTGGTCAGGGATTATGTCTACCAATTCTGTTACATTGTACTCTTCCAAGCACTAGTACAGTGTTCTGTACATTACAAGTGCTTAATAAATATGACTGACTGATTGAGAAAGATCTTGGCATGGAACTAAATGTCCCCTTGATGCGATTTTAGGAAGGACAGCAAATTCTGGGAAGCGGCTGGTTTTCAAATGGGGAAGATCAAAATATCCCAGAATCACCCGACGTAACTCCTCGGGTGGTAAACTGTTCTGAGGGGAAGGAGGTGTGCTAAACGCAGAGATTTTTGTCGACCCATGTCGAAGCAGCTTGGCCTAGTGGATAGAGCATGGGCCCGAGAGTCAAAAGGACCTCTGTTCTAATCCCGCCTCTGCCACTTGTCTGCTGTGGGCAAATTAATTCACTTCTCTGTGCCACAGTTACCTCATCTGTAAAATGGGGATTAAGACTGTGAGCCCCTTTTGGGACTGGGACTGGGACAGACTTGATGAACTTGTATCTTCCCAAGAGCTTAGAACAGTGTTTGCCACATAGTAAGTGCTTAACAAACACCATCATCATTATTATTATCGTTTTTTAGATTTTTATAGACTCCTCGTGGGCAGGGAATGTATCTACAAACATTATTGAACTCTCTGAACCATTTAGTCCAGTGTTCTGCACACACTGAATGCTCAATAAATATCATTAATCAATTAGATAAGTACGGTATCATCAAGCGTTAGTACCATGCTCTATACATAGTAGGAGCTCAATTAATAGTCTTAAAGCTGAATAATGGTGAGGGACATCCAGGTCAGACTCCTTTAGAATTTTCAGCCTGTTTCTATTTCTGAATGGATAAGGTTTTCATGTCTAAAATTAATGTACAGAGACTATAAAGAGAATTTAAATCAATCAATCAATCGATCATATTTATTGAGCACTTACTGTGTGCAGAGCACTGTACTAGGCACTTGGGAAGTACAAGTCGGCAACATATAGAGACAGTCCCTACCCAACAGTGGGCTCACAGTCTAGAAGAGATTGATGGAAGGAGAAAGTTAAAGCTTAGGGCACCAAAATCAGGTTGTAGGGTACTAAACGTCCAAAAATAAGCCAAACTGATTCTCTGTCTGAAATGTGTTGAAGAACTCTGTCTCTGATTCTATTTTCTTAAGTAAAGGTAAATCAATCAATCGTATTTATTGAGCGCTTATCTACCTGACTACTCCTTTCAGCTGTCCCGCGCTGGACTTTTGGATAATACCGCTTTTTGTTTCCTTTGTTTTCCTGCATCACTCTCTTTGGTGTGTCCTGTAGGGTTACAGGTTTTGGGTTTTTTTCTCCACTAGTTACTTTCAGCAAGTCCCCTATTGGATTGCAAGCTCTTTGAGGACAGGAACCATGTTGGGTTATTTCTATTCTACGTTCTCAGGCACCTTATAGCTAGCTCTGTGCACAATAGGTCCCCAATAAATTCTGATGGACGAATGTCTGAAAGAATGAATTTGGGCAAATATTTAATGTCTCTCTATCTTCCCTTCCATCTTCTCCTCAGTCACCTCACTCCGTTTCCTCTTCTCTCACTTTTTTACCTCCCAGATTCTCCCCTTCCCTCACAGCTACCTATGAAAACCCCTAGCCCCTCCCTGCCCCTATCCTGAATACAGAAACTAAGAATTTAAAGAGGAAAGGGATTATGTGGGGAGAAGAAACCAGAGGGAGGAGGGGTTCAAGATGAAGGCCTGAGCTCACTGTCTGCTGGCTGTCAGGGTTGGGAAATCAGGAACAAGAAAGGAAACAGAGTGGCTTAGCCAGAGTGACCCTCTGGTGAGCCCTGAAAGTAAGGGCATCCCCTCTTCCTTTTCCTCCTCCTCTTCTTTTTTTATTAATGGTATGTTTTTAAGTGCTCACTATGTATCAAACACTGTTCTAAGAACTGGGGAAGGTACAAATTAGTTAGGTTGGACACAGTCCCTGTCCTGAATGGGCCTCACGATCTAAGTAAGATGGCTAACAGGAAACTGAGGCACAGAGAAGTTAAATGACATGGCCAAGGTCACCCAGGAGGGATATGGCAGAGCTGACATTATATCCCAGGTCCATCTGACTCCCAAGCGTGTGCTCTTTCCACTAGGCTATGTTTCCTCTTCCTTCTCCTCCTTCTCTTCATCATCCCTGTCCTCCTTCACCTCCTCCTTCTGCTCCTTCTCAGTCTTCTCCTCCTTCTCCTCCTCCTCCTCCTCCTCCTCCTCTTCCATTTTGTCTTTAAAGTCAGTGCTCTAAAGGTTGACCATGATAATAATAATAATAATGATGGCATTTCTTAGGTGTTTACTATGTGCAAAGCACTGTTCTAAGCACTGGGGAGGTTACAAGGTGATCAGGTTGTCTCACGGGGGCCTCACAGTCTTAATCCCCATTTTACAGATGAGGTAACTGAGGCACAGAGAAGCAAAGTGACTTGCCCAAAGTCACACAGCTGACAACTGGAGGAGCCGGGTTTTGAACCCATGACATCTGACTCCAAAGCCCGTGCTCTTTCCACTGAGACACGCTGCTTCTGACTTGATGTTTCTGAAATGCTCACTATTTTGGGAGATGAACTCCTACCTTGACTGAGCACTGGTCTCTAACTATCTCGATGGGCAAGGTGAGAGTTCAGCAAAAGTGACAGATTTTGCACTAGTGTTTGTTGCCCATCTCTCATCCTGGTGAGTCAATCAATCAATGATATTTATTGAGTGCTTACTGTGTGCAGAGAGCTTGGGAGAATAGAATATGAAAAAGTTGGTAGACACATTCCCTGCCCACGACCAGCTGCATTTGCAGGTGGAGGAGGGAGAAGAGGCCAGCATCTTGTGTCTTTCTTGGAACCCAGGCTTCCCAACTCTATAGGAAGTGAAGGAGCTCACAGCTATAGAAGAAATTGGAGGGAGATCTGGTTTTACTGGAAAAGTGTTTTAACAGGAGGAACAGAGGTAGGTGGCTTTTAAAGAAAATAACATTTGTTAAGGGCTTACTATGTGCTAGGCACTATATTAAGTGCAGGGGTAATCAGGTTGGACACAGTCCATGTCCCACATGGGGCTCACGGTCTTAATCCCTATTTTACAGACGAGGTAACTGAGGTAAAGAGAAAAGTTAGGTGACTTGCCCAGGGTCAAACAACAGACAAGTGATGGATCTGGGATTAGAACCTAGGTCCTTCTGACTCCTAGCCTGTGGACTATCCACTAGGCCTCCTGCTTCTCAATATCTTATCTATTGACCTCTCTAACCTGGGTAAAGATCATCCTTTGATGATAAGCCCACTGTCTTTGGGACTTTCTGTTCCCTTAGGCAAAGGTTAACAGTTAACCTAGGCTTCCAGAGCCAATGGTTTTCAGAGACTTTGATTCCCCAGGTAAAACCAAGATCCTCAGTCTAACTGACACAATTGGTTCAACCTTTCACCCCGAGAAGTTGCTGGGGGAATAGAAGGAGGGTTAGGGGAGAAGGGAGAGAGAATGGGTGGACTGGGGACTGCAAGCTAGGAGGGCGGAGAAAGCATCGGAAAATTCTGTGAGATACAACTCCAACTCTTGGGAAAGAGTTGCAAATTGCTGGGAAACCACTGTGGCAGCCAGACACGACCCCGGCGTGGCAGGGAACGGGGTGGCTTCTGGAAAGCTGCAAATCTTAGAAAGAGTCAAGGCCTGGGAACCAGAGGACCTGGGTTCTTATTCTGACTTTACCACTGGCTCACTGTGTCACCCTGGGCAAGTCACTTCACTTCTCTGGAACCTCAGTTTCCTCATCTGTAAAATGGGGATTTCGTACTGCTCTCCCTCCTACTTAGATCGTCCGGCCCATGTGGGACAGGGCATGTGTCTGATCTGACTGATTTGTATCTACCCCAGTACTTAGCAGAGAAGCAGCGTGACTCAGTGGAAAGAGCATGGGCTTTGGAGTCAGAGGTCATGGGCTCAAATCTTGGCTCTGCCAGTTGTCAGCTCTGTGACGTTGGGCAAGTCACTTCACTTCTCTAGGCCTCAGTTCACTCATCTGTAAAATGGGGATTAAGACTGTGAGCCCCCCATGGGACAACCTGATCACCTTGTAACCTCCCCAGCACTTACAACAGTGCCTTGCACATAGTAAGTGCTTAATAAATGCCATTATTTTTATTATTATTATTACTTAGAAGAGTGCTTGGCACACAGTAATCATTTAGTGCTTAGTACAGTGCTCTGCAAACAGTAAGCACTCAGTAAATACAATTGAATGAATGAATGAACAAATGTAAATACCATTAAAGAAAGAGGCAGTTTTGAAAGCAATGCAGCAGTGTCTGACCCTTCAAACCACAAGTGAGGCGGACTGGGACAGGCTTTGTGTGTGTTCCGTCATCATCATTATCATCATCATTGGTATTTATTGAGTGCTTACTATGTGCAGAGCACTATACGAAGTGCTTGGGATAGTTCAACACATCTGGCAGACACATTCCCTGCCAAAGCTGAGCATACAGTCTAGAAGGGGAGAGCCACATTGATGGACTGTTTGAACATTTCCATCAACATCTTTTACAGGCTCTAGTCAACAGCAAATGGGTGGGCAGAATCACAAATACTGGACCAAAAGCAACCTCCTAGCACTGAAGCTACGCTCACTGCAGCACAAGTACCTCGGGGGTGGCAGGCAGAATGGTCCGTGTGACGGAGCCGCTGTCACACAAACGTTGGTCTTTGCAGTCACTCAGAGGATCACCACTACTTTGAACATGTTGCAGAGTGATTTATGTCCTTTTCCCACCACATGGGGAGTTCCCAATTGCTCTTCTACCCAAATAATGGGTAGATCGTCTGTTACAGGCATTTAGTGCGTGGACCAACATTTTTCTTTCGGTTTCCAGGAGAATGATGCGTCTGTGGTTCTGACACTACTCAAGGGATTTTTTTTGACACCAGGATTGGCCTTCAAGTGGGGCGAGTTGTGGCCCTCTAGATGGGGGTGCCTCACTTGTGTGATGGTATCAATCCTGAACCAGGCTGGGGACACTCTCTCCTGAGAAAGTGGGGTGGAGAAAGGGAGAAGCACAGCCTGCCTACACCCATTCAGTGCCCTCAACCTGGAAGCAGGGAGAGGAAATGACTGAACAAGGTGACCAGATGTCCCGATTCGGCTGGACAGTCACACTTTGGGGGCGGATGGCAAGGGGGAGGTCTGTCCCCCTTACCAAAGGGCCTAAGGCAGAGATCCATTAGATTCCCACCATGGTTTTGGCTGTTGTGTTCCATGCACCTTGTTTAACATCTTCTGGAGCACCTCAGGTGAGCAAATTCAGGTAGTCATTTGATGAGTTTAGTGCTCATTTCTGTTTTCAAGGAACTGTCAGTGGAAGAGCTGAAGGTGGGAAAGTCCTGGCCCCAGACCTAGCTAGCTCGTCCTTTGAAGGAAAGGAGGTTGATGGGATGTCTAAGGGGGTTATAATGGGTGCCATGGAATATTTGGATCATTCCCACATTCACTTCCGAATGGCAGGGCCTGGGTGTATTGGAGGAGGAAGTTATCGTCCCTGCAGGTATCCTCATAGCCGTCTTGATTCTCTCTCCCCTGTCTTTTTACTTCTTTCCTTCTCCAAAGGATCTCATTCTTCTCCTACATTCCCCTGACTCCTGTGAATGCTGCATGCTAATTTCACCTCTGCCCTAACTTTTTAATACCTCTTGCGTAACCTTCAAACCTTTCTGTTCTCTGATTTCCTCATCCAGAAACAGGCTGAATGAGCAGCCTTCTTCCCCTTCCTTTTTGCTTCATTAGGTTACAAATCATTGGCCTGGACTCCCTCAGGTTTTGAAACGTGAGCAGATTCAGGTAGAAGGAGGTTATCTGGGACAGACGTGTCAAAGATTGGAACAGGGTGGTTATTTGTGTGGATTTACAACACCCTAGCCCGCAGCTATTCTGTGGAGCTGAACTCATGTCTTCACTAATGGCTGAGCTTCTGCCCACTAGATTGCAGACTGTGAGTTTGTTGTGGGCCAGGAATGTGTCTGTTGTTGGTTATATTATACTCTCTCAAGCGCTTAGTACAGTGCTTTGCACACAGTAAGCTCTCAGTAAATATGATTGATTGATTGATAGACTGTTCTTAATCTGGGATGGGTCTCAGCAAAGAGTGGCTACCGGCAGGTCTCTGACAGGCCACGGACTGGTCTCAAAAATACTAGACACTGAGATACATGTGATATCACATGGTGACCCCAAGTTCGCAGCACTGTTTCCCCAAACCTAGAGAGTTTCACTGGGGGAGTCTCTGAACCCCCCGTTTTCTCTGGACATTTTGCAGTTCCCCTCCCAGGTCTGTGTAACACAAGGCACCACTTCCAAGCTGCAGAACTCGGCCATGGGAGCTATGGTTGGGGGAGGCTGGGAACTGAAAAGAAAGATCAATCTTTCAGTGATATTTATTGAGCACATACTGAGTGCAGAGCACTGTACTGAGTGCTTGGAAGAATACAATAGGGTTAGTATCTCCCCACAATCCCAGCCCATGAGCACCTTACAGTTTAGCAAGAAAGACAGACCTTTGCTACAGATAGCTCTTTGTGAGAAAGAGAGACCTTTGCTCCTTGTGGGTAGGGAGTGGGTCTACCAACTCTGTAGATTTGTACTCTCCCAAGCACTTAGTACACAGGTCGGCACATGGTAAGAGCTGAATAAATACCATCGATGATGATGAAAAATCTGTAAAATGGGGATTAAGATTGTGAGCCCCCTGTGGGACAACCTGATCACCTTGTAACTTCCCCAGCGCTTAGAACAGTGCTTTGAACAAAGTAAGCGTTTAATAAATGCCATTAAAAAAACCCAAAAAAACAAATACCAACATCATTATTATTATTATCATTACTGAGCGCTTGGGAGAGTTATAATAATAACTGTGGTATTTGTTAAGCACTTACTATGTGCCAGGCATTGTTCTAAGCATGGGGGTAGATACAACCTTAATAGTTTGGACAGAGTCCGTGTCCCACATGGGACTCACAATCTTAATCCCCATCTTAGGGATGAGGTAACTGAGGCACAGAAAAGTTAAATGACTTGCCCAGGGTCACACAACAGACAAGTGGCAGAGCTGGGACTAGAACCCAGAACCTTTTGCTTCCCAGGCCCACATTCTAGCCAGTAGACCACACTGCTTCAAAACAGCGTTGGTAGACATGTTCCCTGCCCACAGTGAGCTTACAGTCTAGAGGTGGAGACAGACAATAATGTGAATAATTTACAAATATTTAATGTTATATTTTATGTAATTTAAAGATATGTTACAGACAATAATGTGAATAATGTACAAACATTTAATGTTATATTTTATATAATTTAAAGATATGCTACAGACAATAATGTGAATAATTTACAAACATTTAATGTTATATTTTATATAATTTAAAGATATGTTACAGACAATAATGTGAATAATTTACAAATATTTAATGTTATATTTTCTATAATTTAAAGATATGTACATAAGTGCTGTGGAGTTGAGGATGGGATGAATATCGAATGCACCCCCTTGGCCCAGCCAATGCAGATTAAGCATTACCTGAAACCAGGAAATGTCATGAACATCCCACTGTTGCAGATGCTAATTATCCACGTTCTCCTCCTTCCGGCTACAGGAAAACTGAGCAAGCATATGTCTGCAAGAACATTAATTTCATCTTCCGCGGCCTGCCCGAAAAACGAACAAATGGATTTTTGAGCAAATTAAGCCAAAGAGGTCTTTGGAAGGCCAAATGACTTAGATCAGCATATTTTGGACACAAACTCAGGAGGACTGATTCTCTGGAGAAGACACTAATGCTAGGAAAAATCCAGGGAAGACGTGGAAGAGGCAAACCGGCAGTCAGATGGATAGAGACCGTAACATCGATAACGGAAGAAGCGTTAGCAAGGTTACGGATTGTGGCAGAAGACAGTATGTTCTGGAGAAAATATATCCGTAGAATCGACCACGCATGATAATAATAATTCCGCTTTTCGGGGCCTCAACTCTATTACTATGACATCTAGTTTTGTTTTGTTGTCCGTCTCCCCCTTCTAGACTGCGAGCCCATTGTTGGGTAGGGACTGTCTCTATATTTGCCAACTTTTACTTCCCAAGTGCTTAGTACAGTGCTCTGCGCACGGTAAGTGCTCAATAAATATGATTGAATGAATGAAGTAAATATTACACCCCATCAATGGGGCCATCGCGCCCAAACTTTAATACTGTGCTGTACCGTTCTGTCGGTCTAGGAACGGTAGAGTTGCATTGGCTCAGAGGGTGACGGAGAATTCAGTGCAAGCTCCGTGTGGGAAGAAAACATGTCCCTGTTTGCTTTGTAGTTTCCAAGTACATAGTACAGTGCCTAGCTCTAACGAGCACTCAAGAAATGCTACTGCTGCTTCTGCTACAATTTTTTTTTGGTATTTGTTGAGGGCTTACTGTGTGCTGGGCACTGTACTGATCTCTAGGATAAGAATAATAATAATAATGATGGTATTTGTTAAGTGCTTACTATGTGCAAAGCACTGTTCTAAGCACTGGGGGGGATACAAGGTGATCAAGGTTGTCCCACGTGGGGCTCACAGTCTTAACCCCCATTTTACAGATGAGGGAACTGAGGTACAGAGAAGTTAAGTGACTTGCCCAGTCACACAGCTTATTGGAGGAGGCAGGATTTGAACCCATAACCTCTGACTCCAAAGCCCGTGGATAGATACGGGATAATCAGGTTGAGCACAGTGCCACAGAGTGCTCACTGTCTCAGTCTCCATTTTACAGATGAGGCACCTCAGGCACAGAGAAGTTAAGTGACTTGTCCAAGGTCACAGAGCAGGCCAGTGGCGGAGCTGAGAACTGAGGTTCTTCTGATCCCAGGCCCGTGCTGTATCCACTCTGCGACTACTACCACTGAGAAGCAGCGTGGCTCAGTGGAAAGAGCACGGACTTTGGAGCCAGAGGTCATGGGTTCGAATCCTGGCCCTGCCACTTGTCAGCTGTGTGACTTTGGGCAAGTCACTTAACTTCTCTGGGCCTCAGTTACCTCATCTGTAAAATGGGGATGAAGATTGTGAGCCCCACGTGGGACAACCTGATCACCTTGTATACCCCCAGCGCTTAGAACCGTGCCTTGCACATAGTAAGTGCTTAATAAATGCCATTATTATTATTATTATTATTACCACTGGATCCTTAATCATGTGACCATGCAGGGCACCATCCCTTCTTCACCACCTCCAGAGTCCCGCCCCTCTCCACACCTCCGGGCACCCGTGCAGGACAAACCAGCAAAGTGGACAAGAGTCCTCAGACATGGATATAGCACTGTCCCTGCCATTTACTACTCGATTTATTTAATTTGTGCATATTTATTACTCTATTTTATTGATGATGTTTACGTAGCTATACTTCTATTTATTGTGATGGTATCGACACCTGTCTACTCGTTTTGTTTGGTTGTCTGTCTCCCCCTTCTAGACTGCGAGCCCATTGTTGCGTAGGGACTGTCTCTATAAGTTGCACTTCCCAAGCACTTAGTACAGTGCTCTGCACACAGTAAGCGCTCAATAAATACGATTGAATGAATGAATGAATGAATCTAAGAGATCTGCTTTCTACGTAGGACATCAGGCTATCCCATATTTACACTGTTGGCAACCCCTCTTCCCGCAGCAGCCCTCCTGCCTCCCTCTGCTAAGGGATGGGGGCTCTTTTAAATTGCCGCATAATAAGAATAGTAATTTCCCTCTCAAGGTCGCACCTGGAGAGTTTCCAGTGCTCTACCAGTCTCGACTATGGGAGGGAGAGTCGAGCAGAGGCCTACCCATATCATTCCTAGCTTGGGCAGTGGCTAGCGAGTGGAAGGCATCTGCTACATCTCAAGACTCCCCTGTGCTGGGCAGCAGCGGCACGGAAGAGTGTTAAGGGCAGAGACTCAAGTTGACTACGCGGAAGGAGGTAATGTTAAATCATGTCTGTATTTTTACTAAGAAGACTCTATGGATACACTACCAGAACGATTGCAGTTGGAGGTGGGGGGTTCTGGGAGAGATGTGTCCATGGGGCCGCAATGAGTCGGAGACAACTTGATGGCAAAAGACAAGACAAGAAGAATAGTAATAATAATACTAACAATATTTGTTAAGCACTTATTCTGGGTCAAGAACAGTTCTAAGTGCTGGGGCAAATAAAAATTAGTCAGGTAGGACAGAGTCCCTGTCCCACTTGGGGCACCCAGTCTAAATAGGAGGGAGAACAGATAGTGAATCCCCGCTTTAAAGTTGGGGAAACTGAGGTGCAGAATAGTTAAGTGACTAGCCCAAGGTCAGAGAGCGAGGAAGTGGCAGAGCAGGGGTTAAAATCGAGGTGCTCTGACTTAATAATAATAGCATTTGTTAAGCACTTACTATGTGCAGAGCACTGTTCTAAGCGCTGGGGAGGTTACAAGGTGATCAGGTTGTCCCAACGGGGGCTCACAGTCTTCATCCCCATTTTACAGATGAGGGAACTGAGGCCCAGAGAAGTGAAGTGACTTGCCCAAAGTCACACAGCTGACAATTGGCAGAGCTGGGATTTGAACCCATGACCCCTGACTCCAAAGCCCGGGCTCTTTCCACTGAGCCATGATGCTTCTCTGACCTCTAGGCCCCTGATTTTTTTCCACTAGACTGTGCTACCACCTTTGTGTTCTCTCACAGCACTTAGTACAGTACTTGTTATATAGTAAGTGCTAAATAAATTCCCCCTCCACCCAGAGTCATTTACCTTTCTCAAGGCAACCACAGAGAAGCACTGTTCCCTTGTGGATAAAGCAGGGGCCTGGGGATCGGAGGACTTGAGTTCTAATTTTGACTCAGCCACTTGCTTGCTCTGTGACCTTAGGCAAGTCATTTAACTTCTCTGGGCCTCATTTTCCCCAACTGATAATGGGGATTTAATACCTGTAATTTGACGGTGAGCCCCGTGGGGGACAAGGCCTATACCTGGCCTGACTAACCGAATTAAGAGGGGAAGAGGAACGTTAACTCATTTTCCTCATCTGAAAAATGGGGTTTCAATACCTTAAGTGCTTAGTACAGTGCTCTGCACACAGTAAGCGCTCAATAAATATGATTGAATGAATGAATACCTGTTCTCCCTCCTACTTAGACTGTAAGGGATAGGGATTGTGTCTGACCAGTTTCTCTTGTATCTAACCCCAGGGCTAAGGACATTGCTTGACACACAGTAAGTGCTTAACAAATAGCACAATTTAAGAAGCAGTTGTGTCTGTCACTCAACTGAGATGTCTGCGGCCTTCCTTTTGGGAAGATTTTGGCTCCAGGGGTTGCCCTGTGACAGGACATAACTGCTGGCCTGAAAATAGCCAGTTCTACCAGATCATCCCAACTTCACCCAAAAAGGGACCTTGGGGAGTGTACAGGGGATGAATGCCCCTTCCTCGCCATTCCCATTACCAAATTATCTTAAAACTGAACCACTTTTTGTACCATAGATAGCCCAGAATGTCTCACCCTCAGAATCTCCAAGTGGGAAGTGAAGGTGCCACGAGTTTGGGTTGGAAGTAGCCCGACCTACAAGACAGAACAAACGTCTGGGAATCGGGGGACCTGGTTTCCAATCCCGCCTCCACCACTTAATGATGGCATTTGTTAAGCGCTTAATATGTGCAAAGCACTGTTCTAAGCACTGGGGGGACACAAGGTGATCAGGTTGTCCCATGGGGGGCTCACAGTCAATCCCCATTTTACAGATGAGGTAACTGAGGCCCAGAGAAGTGAAGTGACTTGCCTAAGGTCACACAGCTGACAATTGGCGGAGCTGGGATCTGAACCCATGACCACTGACTCCAAAGCCCGGGCTCTTTCCACTGAGCCACGCTGCTTCTCTACTTCTTCTGCTTCTTCACTTGGCTGCTATATAATCTTGGACAAGTCACTTAACTTCTCTGTACCTCAATTTTCTCATCTGTAAAGCGGGGATTAAATCACTGTTCTCTCTCTCCTTTAGACTGGGAGCCTCACGTGGGGCAGGGGCTCTGTCTGATCCGATTGTACTGTATCAAACTGAGCTCGGCACAGAGTAAGCACTTAACAAATGCCACAATTATTGTTGTTATGGTCCTGGCCCCCGACATTAATAATCTGATCAGTTTAGAGCTGGTGCATTCCTGGCATGGGGAACTGGGTGATGCCGTCGCCCCACAGGCCCCGTTGGAAATCCAATATTGATTGAGTCCAAGATAGAGAGAGCCGATAAACAGGGTGAAATAGGACGACTACCCGGAATCCTTCTGTAATTCACTGAAGCTGGTTCCGCTTCACCAGTTGGGGGAATAAACTCTTGAGGAACTTTGTGTGCAGCCATATAGCTGTTGTGTTTGTTGTTTGTAGAGCATTTAGGGGGCTAACGCACCTACCCGAGCCACAACAGATGAGGCCAGCTGACTTCGGATGCGATGAGGGATGGGAGTCAGAAGGACCTAGGTTCCGATCCTGGCTCCCCCACTTGTCTGCTAGGTGACCTTGGGCAAGTCTCTAACTCCTCCGTGCCTCAGTCACCTCATCATCATCATCATCATCAATCATATTTATTGAGCGCTTACTATGTGCAGAGTACTGTACTAAGCGCTTGGGAAGTACAAATTGGCAACATATAGAGACAGTCCCTACCCAACAGTGGGCCCACAGTCTAAAAGGGGGAGACAGAGAACAAAACCAAACATACTAACAAAATAAAATAAATAGAATAGATATGTACAAATAAAATAAATAAATAAATAAATAGAGTAAAAAATATGTACAAACATATATACATATATACAGGTGCTGTGGGGAAGGGAAGGAGGTAAGATGGGGGGATGGAGAGGGGGACGAGGGGGAGAGGAAGGAAGGGGCTCAGTCTGGGAAGGCCTCCTGGAGGAGGTGAGCTCTCAGCAGGGCTTTGAAGGGAGGAAGAGAGCTAGCTTGGCCGATGGGCAGAGGGATTGGGGGCATTCCAGGCCCGGGGGAGGACGTGGGCCGGGGGTCGATGGCGGGACAGGCGAGAACAAGGTACGGTGAGGAGATCAGCGGTGGAGGAGCGGAAGGTGCGGACTGGGCTGTAGAAGGAGAGAAGGGAGGTGAGGTAGGAGGGGGCGAGGGGATGGACAGCCTTGAAGCCCAGGGTGAGGAGTTTCTGCCTGATGCGCAGATTGATTAGTAGCCACTGGAGATTTTTGAAGAGGGGAGTGATATGCCCAGAGCGTTTCTGGACAAAGATAATCCGGGCAGCAGCATGAAGTATGGATTGAAGTGGAGAGAGACACGAGGATGGGAGATCAGAGAGAAGGCTGGTGCAGTAGACCAGACGGGATAGGATGACAGCTTGAACGAACAGGGTAGCAGTTTGGATGGAGAGGAAAGGGCGGATCTTGGCAATGTTGCGGAGCTGAGACCGGCAGGTTTTAGTGACGGCTTGGATGTGAGGGGTGAATGAGAGAGCGGGGTCGAGGATGACACCAAGGTTGCGGGCTTGTGAGACGGGAAGGATGGTAGTGCCGTCAACAGAGACGGGAAAGTCAGGGAGAGGGCAGGGTTTGGGAGGGAAGACAAGGAGTTCAGTCTTCGACATGTTGAGCTTTAGGTGGTGGGCAGACATCCAAATGGAGATGTCCTGAAGGCAGGAGGAGATGCGAGCCTGGAGAGAGGGGGAGAGAGCATCTGTATGTATATGTGTTTGTACATATTTAGTACTCTATTCATTTTACTTGTACATATTTATTCTATTTATTTTATTTTGTTAATATGTTTTATTTCGTTGTCTGCCTCCCCCTTCTAGATTGTGAGCCCGCTGTTGGGTGGGGACCATCCCTAGACGTTGCCAACTTGGACTTCCCAAGCACTTAGTACAGTGCTCTGCACACAGTAAGCGCTCAATAAATACGATTGAATGAATGAATGAATCAATCTGTAAAACGGAGATTGAGACTGTGAGCCCTATGATAGCGATGGTATTTTTTAAGCGCTTACTATGTGGCAAGCACTGTTCTAAGCATTGGGGGTAGATACAAGCTAATCAGGTTGGGCACAGTCCCTGTCTGACATGGGGCTCACAGCCTTAGTCCCCATTTAACAGATGAGACAACTGAGGCCCAGAGAAGTTAAGTGACTTATTTATTTATATTAATGTCTCTTTCCCCCTCTAGACCGTGAGCTCACTGTGGGCAGGGAGTGTGTCTGTTTGTTGTTGCATTGTACTCTCCTAAGTACAGTGTTTTGCATGCAGTAAGTGCTCAATAAATACGATTGAATGAATGAATTAATGAATAAACTTGCCCAAGGTCACACAGCAGACAAGTGACAGAGCCAGGATTTTACTTGTACATATTTATTCTATTTATTTTATTTTGTTGATATGTTTTGTTTCATTGTCTGTCTCCCCTTTCTAGACTGTGAGCCTGCTGTTGGGTGGGGACCGTCTCTATATGTTGCCAACTTGGACTTCCCAAGTGCTTAGTACAGTGCTCTGCACACAGTAAGCACTCAATAAATACAATTGAATGAATCAATGAATCTGTAAAACGGAGATTGAGACTGTGAGCCCTATAATTACGATGGTATTTTTTAAGCGCTTACTATGTGGCAAGCAGTGTTCTAAGTGTTGGGGGTAGATACAAGCTAATCAGGTTGGGCACAGTCCCTGTCTGACATGGGGCTCACAGCCTTAGTCCCCATTTAACAGATGAGATAACTGAGGCCCAGAGAAGTTAAGTGACTTATTTACTTATATTAATGTCTCTTTCCCCCTCTAGACCGTGAGCTCACTGTGGGCAGGGAGTGTGTCTGTTTGTTGTTGCATTGTACTCTCCTAAGTACAGTGTTTTGCATGCAGTAAGTGCTCAATAAATACGATTGAATGAATGAATTAATGAATAAACTTGCCCAAGGTCACACAGCAGATAAGTGACAGAGCCAGGATTTTACTTATACATATTTATTCTATTTATTTTATTTTGTTAATATGTTTTGTTTCGTTGTCTGTCTCCCCCTTCTAGACTGTGAGCCTGCTGTTGGGTAGGGACCGTCTCTATATGTTGCCAACTTGGACTTCCCAAGCGCTTAGTACAGTGCTCTGCACACAGTAAGCGCTCAATAAATACAATTGAATGAATGAATGAATCTGTAAAACGGAGATTGAGACTGTGAGCCCTATGATAACGATGGTATTTTTTAAGCGCTTACTATGTGGCAAGCACTGTTCTAAGCATTGGGGGTAGATACAAGCTAATCAGGTTGGGCACAGTCCCTGTCTGACATGGGTCTCACAGCCTTAGTCCCCATTTAACAGATGAGATAACTGAGGCCCAGAGAAGTTAAGTGACTTATTTATTTATATTAATGTCTCTTTCCCCCTCTAGACCTTGAGCTCACTGTGGGCAGGGAATGTGTCTGTTGTTGTATTGTACTCTCCTAAGTACAGCGTTTTGCACACAGTAAGTGCTCAATAAATACGATTGAATGAATGAATTAATGAATAAACTTGCCCAAGGTCACACAGCAGACAAGTGACAGAGCCAGGATTTTACTTATACATATTTATTCTATTTATTTTATTTTGTTAATATGTTTTGTTTCGTTGTCTGTCTCCCCCTTCTAGACTGTGAGCCCGCTGTTGGGAAGGGACCGTCCCTAGACATTGCCAACTTGGACTTCCCAAGCGCTTAGTAAAGTGCTCTGCACACAGTAAGCGCTCAATAAATATGATTGAATGAATGAATGAATCTGTAAAACGGAGATTAAGACTGTGAGCCCTATAATAACGATGGTATTTGTTAAGCGCTTACTATGTGGCAAGCACTGTTCTAAGCGTTGGGGGTAGATACAAGCTAATCAGGTTGGGCACAGTCCCTGTCTGAAATGGGGCTCACAGTCTTAGTCCCCATTTAATAGATGAGATAACTGAGGCCCAGAGAAGTTATGACATTTATTTATATTAATGTCTCTTTCCCCCTCTAGACCGTGAGCTCACTGTGGGCAGGGAGTGTGTCTGTTTGTTGTTGTATTGTACTCTCCTAAGTACAGGGCTTTTCATACAGTAAGTGCTCAATAAATCTGATTGAATGAATGAATTAATGAATAAACTTGCCCAAGGTCAATCAATCAATCGTATTTATTGAGCGCTTACTGTGTGCAGAGCACTGTACTAAGCGCTTGATGGTCACACAGCAGACAAGTGACAGAGCCAGGATTAGAACCCAGGTCCTCCTGACGGGCTCTATCCACAAAGCCATTTTACTTCCCTTTGTGGGACATGGACTGTATCCAGTCCAATTAGTATAGTGCTTAGTACAGTGCCTGGAACATAGAGGCAGCATGGCTCAGTGGAAAGAACACGGGCTCAGGAGTCAGAGGTCGTGGGTTCTAATTCCAGCTCTGTCACTTGTCTGCTGTGTGACCTTGGGCAAGTCACTTAACTTCTCTGTGCCTCAGTTCCCTCGTCTGTAAAATGGGGATTAAGACTGTGAGCCCCATGTGGGGTAACCCGATTGCCTTGTATCTACTCCAGTGTTTAGAACAGTGCTTGGCACATAGGAAGCGCTTAAGAAATGCCATCATTATTATTGTTGCTTAAGAAATAATAATAATAATAATAATAATAGTAATAATAATAATAATAATAATGGTACTTATTAAGCGCTTACTATGTGCAAAGCACTGTTTTAAGTGCTGGGAGGTAACAAGGTGATCAGGTTGTCCCACGGGGGGCTCACAGTCTTCATCCCCATTTTACAGATGAGGTAACTGAGGCCCAGAGAAGTGAAGTGACTTGCCCAAAGTCACACAGCTGACAAGTGGTGGGGTCGGGATATGAACCCATGACCTCCGACTCCAAAGCCCGGGCTCTTTCCACTGAGCCACACTGCTTCCCCATGCAAAGAAAAAAAAAAGTAGGCACAAACAGCCATGGTAACCTTTATCCTCTTCCCCATGACCGCCCCAATCGTAAATTAACAAAAAAGGTCATTTCTTTGAGCCCTCAAAGCTAATCCATGATCTGGGCAAAGTAGAGGCTCGTAAACACCCCGCCACACCAATTCTGCTCAGGTTTATGGCACCATCCGACTACTGGACCTATAAATTTGAATTTTGGACTTTGTTCATTCTGTTAAAAGGCAAATGTAATAAGTTCAAACCCAGTCACGTGAGAAACCCTATCCTCTCCTTTGGTGTCATACCCTGTTAATTTAATAAAGCCGTCCAGAGGGAGATCAGAGTCTAGTGCGGGTCAAACAGTGAGAGACTTAGCTTTGAGTCCCAGCTCCGCTGCTGTCTCCCGGACTGTTGAAGAACAAGTTGGCTAACCTCTGTGGGACTCAGTTTCCCTCTTTGTCAATGTGACCTTCTCCCCTCGCCAAGAATGCTGTGTAGTTAGATGAAGGTAACACATGGTTGGTAAAAGCAACCCATGAAGCAGCGTGGCTCAGTGGAAAGAGCACGGACTTTGGAGTCAGAGGTCATGGGTTCAAATCTCGGCTCCGCCAACTGTCAGCTGTGTGACTTTGGGCAAGTCACTTCACTTCTCTGGGACTCAGTTACCTCATCTGTAAAATGGGGATGAAGACTGGGAGCCCACCGTGGGACAACCTGATCACCTTGTAACCTCCCCAGTGCTTAGAACAGTGCTTTGCACATAGTAAGCGCTTAATAAATGCCATTATTATTATTATTATTATTAAAATGCTTTGAGTTCTTGGAAAGAAAGATGGGATTGGGGCAAGTTCATTGTGTGCAGGGAATGTGTCTACCAACTCTGTTATATTGTACTCTCCCAAGTGCTTAGTACAGTGCCCTGCACACAATAAGTGCTCAATAAATAGAATCGATTGATTCATTTTGTAGCCATTAACTCTGTTGGAGGGAGTGTTAGCTTCGATGCGGTTAAACTGATTCCATTCCAGGACTTAACATTTGACGTTCCGGAATTGCCCACCATACTATTCTATTTATTTTATTTTGTTAATCTGTTTTGTCTTGTTGTCTGTCTCCCCCTTCTAGACTGTGAGCCCACTGCTGGGTAGGGACTGTCTCTAAATGTTGCCAACTTGTACTTCCCAAGCGCTTAGTACAGTGCTCTGCACACAGTAAGCGCTCAATAAATACGACTGAATGAATGAATGAACTATTCAAGGACTAGGAATGTAGTGTTTAGAATGAGTTCCGGGTCTCACAACTATACAGCGGGTTGGACAGCACCCTCTTCATCTCGATCTGAAGCTTGATAATAATACTTATAATTATGGTATTTGTTGAGCGCTTGCTATATGCCAGGCACTGTACTAACCGCTGGGCATGTTGCCTTCACGCTCTATTAGACAATCTCCCAGAGGTCACGCTACTCTTTTTGTTTCAAGTGTTTGGCTTGCATGTTTATCAATTCATGATTGGAGAGCGTGCGGCTTAATTAACAAAATTCTGGGTTGGTGCTTCCTTCCGTGATGATGGGGCTTGTTGCCCGCTCCGCCCGCAGCGATAGCCAGCACGGTGGAGGATTTCGGAGTAAAGGTCGGGGATTAGCCTATCACTAGATTAGCCTAGCACTACAGGCCGTTCTAGCCGTCACGTGGTGGAATTGGTTGCCGAAGGTAGAGCTAGGAAACCCTGTTCCCTGCTGAACCTGGTGGCCGGCAAGATTATAGAAGCAGCGTAGCTCAGTGGAGTCAGAGGTCATGGGTTCGAATCCCGGCCCAGCCGCATGTCTGCTGTGTGGCACAATTTCTCTGAGCCTGTTACCTCCTCTGTAAAATGGGGATTAAGACTGTGAGCCCCACGTGGGACAATCAATCAATCAATCGATAAATCGTATTTATTGAGACAAGAAGAATAGTAATAATAATACTAACAATACTTAAGTATTCATTCATTCAATCTTATTTATTGAGCGCTTACTCTGTGCAGAGCACTGGACTAAGCACTTGGGAAGTCCAAGTTGGCAACATATAAAGACGGTCCCTACCCATCAGTGGGCTCACAGTCTAGAAGGGGGAGACAGAGAACAAAACAAAACATATTAACAAAATAAAATAAAAAGAATAGATGTGTACAAGTAAAATAAATAGAGTAATAAATATGTACAAACGTATATACATATATACAGGTGCTGTGGGGAAGGGAAGGAGGTAAGGCGGGGGAGATGGAGAGGGGGAGGAGGGGGAGAGGAAGGAGGGGGCTCAGTGTGGGAAGGCCTCCTGGAGGAGGTGAGCTCTCAGTAGGGCCTTGAAGGGAGGAAGAGAGCTAGCTTGGCGGATGGGCAGAGGGAGGCCATTCCAGGCCCGGGGGATGACATGGGCCGGGGGTCGATGGCAGGACAGGCGAGAACGAGGCCCGGTGAGGAGATTAGTGGCAGAGGAGCGGAGGGTGCGGGCTGGGCTGGAGAAGGAGAGAAGGGAGGTGAGGTAGGAGGGGGCGAGGGGATGGACAGCCTTGAAGCCCAGGGTGAGTAGTTTCTGCCTGATGCGTAGGTTGATTGGTAGCCACTGGAGATTTTTGAGGAGGGGAGTAACATGCCCAAAGCATTTCTGGACAAAGACAATCCAGGCAGCGGCGTGAAGTATGGATTGAAGTGGGGAGAGACAAGAGGATGGGAGATTGGAGAGGAGGATGATACAGTAGTCCAGTTGGGATAGGATGAGAGCTTGAACGAGCAGCGTAGCGGTTTGGATGGAGAAGAAAGGGCAGATCTTGGCAATGTTGTGAAGCTGAGACCGGCAGGTTTTGGTGACTGCTTGGATGTGAGGGGTGAACGAGAGAGTGGAGTCGAGGATGACACCAAGGTTGCGGGCTTGTGAGACGGGAAGGATGGTAGTGCCGTCAACAGTGATGGGAAAGTCAGGGAGAGGGCAGGGTTTGGGAGGGAAGACAAGGAGTTCAGTCTTGGACATGTTGAGTTTTAGGTAGCGGGCAGACATCCAGATGGAGATGTCCTGAAGGCAGGAGGAGATGCGAGCCTGGAGGGAGGGGGAGAGAGCAGGAGCAGAGATGTAGATTTGGGTGTCATTAGCGTAGAGATGACAGTTGAAGCCGTAGGAGCGAATGAGGTCACCAAGGGAGTGAGTGTAGATAGAGAACAGAAGGTGACCAAGCACTGAACCTTGGGGAACTCCCACAGTAAGAAGATGGGAGGGGGAGGAGGAGCCTGCAAAAGAGACTGAGAATGAACGACCGGAGAGGTAAGATGAGAACCAGGAGAGGACGGAGTCTGTGAAGCCAAGGTTGGATAGCGTGTTGAGGAGAAGGGGGTGGTCTACAGTGTCGACGGCAGCTGAGAGGTCGAGGAGAATTAGGACAGACAACTCTCCTTGTTACCTTTCTCTACCCCCCTTATGCAGAAAGTGAACCGGACTGTAACTCGTGGCCTCCACCTCCTTCTCCTCCTCCGTCTTCTCTCCCTGCCCTCCCCACACCGTGTCCCCTCCCTCTATTCTGCCACAACCTGGACCTGCTACTCCCCAGCTTGGCTGCTGGCCCAGCCTTCTGAGCCCGGAGGTTAGCAGTTCTGTGTGGCCCTGGGTCAGGTGTTTCCAAGAAGTCGTGGGGCTCAGAGACTTCTGGGCTCTTCCCGGCCTGTATGGCCTTAGGGACTCCAACTGGTCAAGGTTCCTCAGCTTCTGCTTGGCCAGAATCCACTGCCCTCAGGCTGTCTATGGCCCTGGCACAGGGCAGGCACTCTGGGGCCAACAAAGGCTGTAAGGGTAGTTCCACAACTCTGGGGCAACCAGCTGGACACACAGAGCTCAGAAACCTTAATGCATCTTGCCCAGGGAATCCCACGGCTTTACATTTATTCAGAATGGAAAATGATACTGGCCGGAAGGAGGGAATGGCCCTGAGGGTCAGTGGAGGAAAATGGGAGGTAATGTCTCAGCTCTTCACTCCCAGGAGCCAGTGGGACTTCACTGGAGAGATGGGTCCCCAAATGGCCATCCCAGGAGACAAGAGGTCCTTACCTCAGTCTGCAAAGCTCCTCAGCAGAAGGACAGTGACCCCGTTGTTGGGTAGGGACCACCTCTATATGTTGCCGACTTGTACTTCCCAAGTGCTTACTACAGTGCTCTGCACAGAGTAAGTGCTCAATGAATACGATTGAATGAACGAATGAATAGGCTATGAGGTCACCATGCTGGCGGCGAAGGTGTACAGTGTCCTAGAAGAGAGGTACTGTGAGAAATTACCTCGTCTCCTGCTCCTGATAACGGCTGAAGGTAAAGCCTACATAGCAGATAGTGGGTTTGGAATTGCCTCTTACCAAACGTGGCAGCCGATAGGGCTGGTTTCCGGAAAGGACCAGCCCCAATCTCCCGGCATCTTCCGCCTGGCGGAAGATAATGCAGCCTGGTACTTTGGTAAAATAAAAAGGAAACCATACACCACAAACCGAATACTCTCTCATCTGGGGAAGAGAGATTACAGAAAAATCTACTCATTCACTTTTGAGCCTCACACCATAGAAGACTTCTCTTATGCAAACAAATATCATCACAACTCTCCAGAATCAATGCTTACCAAAAATTCCATCTGTTGCCTATGGACTTTGGAGGGGTCGAGCACTTTAACTGGCTGGACCCTAACCACGGTGATATTCAATTATAAGGATGACATGGACTGTGAGCCCGCTGTTGGGTAGGGACTGTCTCTATACGTTTCCAGCTTGTACTTCCCAAGCTCTTAGTACAATGCTCTGCACGCAGTAAGCGCTCAATAAATATGATTGAATGAATGAATGAATGACCGGACCTGGTGACATCCACGACTGTGAAAGGTAAAGACATAGAGAAGATTCTGAGGGAAAAATTCAATATAGTTTTGGAGAGAAAGTTTGTACCATGTTCTTCCAAGGACGTGGCGTTGTTAGATTAGGCGGAAGGTACATTTAAACTGGGAACCCAGTCAGAATATAGTCCCAATAAATACCACTGATGGATTGATATTCATAATCAGAGGTGAAATCAAGCCTAAAAGAGTCTGATCCTGTAGCATTTGTATATGAAAGCAATAAAATGCAGAGGGGCTGACTGCAATGAGACCAATGGAACATCATCATCATCATCATCATCAATCGTATTTATTGAGCGCTTACTATGTGCAGAGCCCTGTACTAAGCGCTTGGGAAGTACAAACTGGCAACATAACAGGCCTTTGGGTTTCTCTATATCCAGTCTCCATTGTACTGCCCCCATTGCCTCCTATGGCTTCCACCTCCATCAGGTATTCCAGACATTTAACTCCCTCCTAAGAACCCCAGGGCCCCTGCTCCTCCTCATTCTCCATCTCTAAGACTTGACTAAACTTAGTTCTGTCATTATTGATGAAAATATTTTTTGCCCATAGACATATGGACATATGAGTTTGATCATGTCTCTGCCTCCCCTTAGTCACAGGAGCACAGACTTGAAGGGGCAGGACTACGAAACCACATTGATAGAGCCCGGGAGTCTAAAGGACCTGGGCCCTAATTCTGGCTCTGATACTTCTCTGCTGTGTGACCTTGGACAAGTCACTTAACTTCCCTGTGCCTCAGTTACCTCATCTGTAAAATGGGGAATCAGACTGTTTTTCAAACATGTGGGACACGGACTGAGTCCAAGCTGATTTTGTCTTATGATAATGATAACATTTATTAAGCGCTTACTATGTGCGAAGCACTGTTCTAAGCGCTGGGGAGGTTACAAGGCGATCAGGTTGTCCCACAGGGGGGCTCACAGTCTTCATCCCCATTTTACAGATGAGGTAACTGAGGCCCAGAGAAGTGAAGTGATTTGCCCAAAGTCACACAGCTGACAATCGGCAGAGCTGGGATTTGAACCTATAATAATAATGATGGTACTTGTTAAGTGTTTACTATGTGCAAAGCACAGCTCTAAGCGCTGGGGGGATACAAGGTGATCAGGTTGTCCCATGGGGGGCTCACAGTCTTAATCCTCACTTTAAAGATGAGGTAACTGAGGCACAGAGAAGTTAAGTGATTTGCCTAAAGTCACTCAGCTGACAATTGGCAGAGCTAGGATTTGAACCCATGACCTCTGACTCCAAAGCCCGGGCTCTTTCCACTGAGCCACGCTGCTTCTCTTGCCTTGTCTCTTGTCTTATCTACCATATTACAGTGCCTGGCACATAGCTAGTCCTTAACACATACCATTAAAAACAAAACAAACAAAAACAGTCCCCTACACGGAAGCCATTCAACAACAAATCCAAATTGATGATGACTTCAAAACCGGGGAAGGTTTCCTTTCTTCAAACTCAATTATCAACCCAACTGGGGCGGTACAGTTTGGCTAAGTAGCCGGAGAGCATCCTCTCTGGGAAAGGCCAATATCCTCGGCCCTGTTCAGAGCCTCATTGGAAGAGGAGCAAAGGAGTAAAGAGATCATAAGGGGAGAGAAGAACAGGGGAGGGGATGACTGACGGACAATATTCCATCGCTAGCAACAGCACTAGCAACACAAAAAAACTCTTCGTTCAACTGTATGCTGACGTCTTGGGGATTTCTCTATTTGTAAATATTTTAAGGCTCTCTCTCCCTCAAGAGAGTGGAGGCTCCTTGTTGGCAAGGAAGATGTCATTTCTTGGTTCTATAGTAAGTGGCGGCCGATTACGATCATTATCGTTATTTTTATCATCATTACTATCACCTTGGGAGAATGGAGGAAGGCAATTTTAGGGTAGGGAAGGAAAGTAAGGGTGCAAATCTGGGGGGTTCTGAACCAGTTATAAAATGTGGTGGCCAAGAGGCTGAAACTTTTCCTTGGTTTTACCCCCTGAAAACCCCCTGATTAATTTAACGACCAGGTCGGTCCAATCAGGACGCCACATTTTTCAAATATCAAAAATCGGATCATTTTTACCTTACGCTGCAGGCTAACATTAAGGTACGTCATCTGTCAAATGGGGGTTGAGACTGTAAGCCCCACATGGGACAGGGACCGTATCCAACCCGATTTGCTTGTATCCACCCCAGCAGTTAGTACAGTGTCTGGCACATAGTAAGCGCTTAACAAATGCCATAATTACTACTTTTCAAGTGCTTAGTGCATTTCACCCAGTGAAGGCTCAAGAAATTCTTTTACTACGATCGCTACGACGCAAAGACTCACCTAACCTAATCTAGAAGCACTTTCTAATCCGTATAACTCATTTTTCCTCTTCCTTCTTCTATCTGAAAAATATTTTGTCAGTCTTTCCCCACAATACTATAAGCCGCTTGAGGGTAGGGGTAATGTCTTTTAGGTCTATTGTACTCGCCCAAGTGCTTAGTACACAAAAACAGTGCTTTGCACATAGTAAGCGCTTAATAAATGCCATCATTATTATCATTATTAAAAACAATAAAAATACTATTGATTGTATTTATTAATTTATTTATATTTATTTATTTATTCTACTTGTACATATCTGTTCTATTTATTTTATTTTGTTAGTATGTTTGGTTTTGTTCTCTGTCTCCCCCTTTTAGACTGTGAGCCCACTGTTGGGTAGGGACTGTCTCTATATGTTGCCAATTTGTACTTCCCAAGCGCTTAGTACAGTGCTCTGCACATAGTAAGCGCTCAATAAATACGATTGATGATGATGATTGATAAACTGACAATATTTGATGAATAAATATCTTCTAAGTGAGAACTGCCAGCCTAATTATCCCAAATAATGGGGGACGAGTTGCAGTTGGATTAAACTACAACTTGAGTAAATCAACTCAATACCAATTCATAGATTTTATACCAATTTTTTCTTCAATTTTTAATAAAATTGTTTTCCCCTGAAAATGTGTTGCCATTATTTAAGCATTTCCTCATCACTCACCGATGTTTCCTTTCTCCTTTTCTATCTGTAAATTACTTTGTTGGTGTCCCCCATAAAACTGTACGCTTTTGGAAGGCAAGGATCTTGTCTTCTAACTCCATTGCACCTTCCCAAGTGTTCAGTTCAGGGCTCTGTACACGGTAAGCACTCAATAAATGCGACTGATTGATGAAGAAACTGGCACTGCTGATTCTTTCGAAATTAAAACAGCCTGATTGAGAACACGGCACTTATTGAAGTAGTGGAAACATCTTTCAGAGTTGCGAAGAGGAGTGTTTGTATATTTGTGTGCGTGTATGTGTGTTTCTGAGTGTGCATACACAACAGCTGTACTTCAAGTTTGAAAATTTTAGAATGTGTGTGACTTATCAGGCCAACTTAGGGCTGAATGCGCTGGGCAATTTGTGCTTGTAAAGATTGCCTTTTAATAATAATAATAATAATAATAATAATGGCATTTATTAAGCGCTTACTATGTGCAAAGCCTTTTGGCACGGCGGCTATCCATTGGTGCTGTTTTGGTTTCCTCATCATCACCTTCATTTATTCAATCGTGTTTCTTGGGCACTTACTGTGTGCAGAGCACTGTACTAAGCGCTTAGGAAAGTATAATGCAACAATATAGAGTGACAATCCCTGCCCACGTTAAGCTTACAGTCTCGGGGTAGCGGGGAGACAGACATCAATATAAATAAAGGGGATGGGGCTGGGTGATGAGGGATCTTCTAGACTGTGAGCCTGCTGTTGGGTAGGGACCATCTCTTTATGTTACCAACTTGTACTTCCCAAGCGCTTAGTACAGTGCTCTGCACACAGTAAGCGCTCAATAAATACAATTGAATGAATGAATGAATGAATAAACAGCCATCAATATAAATAAATAAAATTACAGATATATACATGTGCTGTGGGGCGGGAAGAGCAAAGGGAACAAGTCAAGGTGATGCGGAAGGGAGTGGGAGATGAGGAAAAATGGGGCCCACTGTTGGGTAGGGACCGTCTCTGTATGTTGCCAACTTGTAATTCCCAAGCGCTTAGTACAGTGCTCTGCACACAGTAAGCGCTCAATAAATACGACTGAATGAATGAATGAACAGCCATCAATATAAATAAATAAAATTACAGATATATACATAAGTGCCGTGAGGCAGGAAGACCAAAGGGAACAAGTCAGGGTGATGCACAAGGGAGTGGGAGATGAGGAAGAATGGGGCCCCCTGTTGGGTAGGGACCGTCTCGGTATGTTGCCAACTTGTAATTCCCAAGCGCTTAGTACAGTGCTCTGCACACAGTAAGCGCTCAATAAATACGATTGAATGAACGAATGAATCATCATTATCAACAGTGGTATTTCTCGAGCGCTTACTGTATGCAGAGCACTGTACTAAGGGCTTGGGAGAGTACAATACAGGAGTTGGCAGGCTTGTTTCTTCTCTCGGAGTCACCATCTTCCTGAAGCTTCTGAAACTTCTGCTCCAAGAAAGTCACCCCATTTCTGACCGTCGTCTGGCCTTTAGCAGTCACCTTCCAACTGTTTACTGCTGGGCTGCATCACTGTACCATTTCTACAGTGAAAGTGTACTCTCCTACTCTTGTCCGCACTCCATGGAGCGATTGTTTAGGTATCCTGACCTCAGCCATTTCCCCTCCGGGCATTGGCACAGTAGATCAATGTCCCCACTTAAAAGCCTCATTAAATCACATCTTCTCCAAGAGGCTTTCTCCGAATAAGTCCTCATTTCCTCTTCTCCTACTCCCTTCTGTATTAACCTTGTACTCCGACTTACTTACACCCTTTTTGTACTTATGTACGTTCCCATAATTTACTTATATTAATATCTGTTTATCTTTCTAGACGGTAAGCTCTTCGTAGGTAGGGATTGTGTCTACCAACTCTGTTATATTATCAATCAATCAATTGTATTTATTGAGCACTAATATAACAGAGAGTTATTATACTCTCTCAAGTGCATAGTACAGTGCTATGCACACAGGGAACGCTTAATAAATGACTGAATGACAGATTGATCTCCCCAGTGAAGGAATGATGCGACAAACATTACTTCAATGCCAATGATCGAACTTCATTCTAGAATTTCATTCGAATTTCTAGACTGTGAGCCCACTGTTGGGTAGGGACTGTCTCTATGTTGCCAACTTGTACTTCCCAAGCGCTTAGTACAGTGCTCTGCACACAGTAAGCACTCAATAAATACGACTGATTGATTGATTCATTGTTGCTCATTTTGAGCAGGGGACACGTGGGACGTTTAGTCAATAATAATAATGATGATGGCACTTATTAAGCGCTTACTATGTGCAAAGCACTGTTCTAAATGCCCTGTACACTTTCAGTTTGAGACAAATTTTGCTGCTATATTGGCACCACATTCTCATTTTCAAAAGCCCAAATGGTCTTCTTGATTCTATTATCTACTTCCTTCTCTACTCTTGCATTATTGGGCCATGTGTTTCCCAGGTAAGACAATTCCCAAATAGCGGCATTCCAAATCTGTGACACTGTTGTTGATCCTTGATGGAGTGTAGGGTTTGCCCTGTGCAAAGTAGTAGACTTTTAGACTGTGAGCCCACTGTTGGGTAGGGACTGTCTCTATATGTTGCCAACTTGTACTTCCCAAGCGCTTAGTACAGTGCTCTGCACACAGTAAGCGCCCAATAAATACGATTGATTGATTGATAGTAGTCTTCTTTAGACTAATCGCATAAGATGACTGATTCTGAATAGTATCATCATCAAACATCACCATCACCATCAATGGTATTTATTGGGCATTTATTACGTGTTGAGCTTTCTAGACTGTGAGCCCGCTGTTGGGTAGGGGCTGTCTCTATGTTACCAACTTGTACTTCCCAAGCGCTTAGTACAGTGCTCTGCACACAGTAAGTGCTCCATAAATCAAATTGAATGAATGAATGAGCACTTTACTAAGCACTTGTACAATATAACAGAGCTGGTAGATACATACCCTGCCCACAACGAGCTTACAGTCTAGAGGAGGCAGACATGAATATAAATAAATAATTTATAATATGTAAAGATATGCACACAAGTTCTGTGGGTTTGAGCATGGGGTGAATATCAAATGACTTAAGTTGACAGATCCAAGTGCAAGGACTAAAAGTGGTAGTAGCACCAACGGTTTTTGAGCACCTATCACCCTGCCCAAAATGAGCTTCCATTCTCACAGATCAGCTTAAACTCTTATGGGAAACTCCTGGGAAAATGTCATGCCTCTGTGAATCTGTTGACAGACTAAATCAGCAAGAAAAATTGGAGGGCTGGACCTACCTGATTTGAAATTTAGAAGTGAAAATGCTCTGCTTTGATTCGGGGTGGAATAGTGACTTTGGGCGAGGGAAAAGCACTTTCCCCCCACCTCTGTGGGGCTGCTAGGTCGCTTCATTCATCATTCAGATGTATTTATTGAGCCCTTACTGTGTGCAGAGCACTGTAATAATAATAATAATAATAACAATAATAATAATAATAATGGCATTTATTAAGCACTTACTATGTGCAAAGCACTCTTCTAAGCGCTGGGGAGGATAGTGCTTGGGAAAGTACAATCCAGCAATAAGCAGTGACAATCCCTGCCCACAACGAGCTTACAGTCTACAGTCTTAGCTCTGAGCTAAGGCTGGAGATAATAACAATAATAATGGCATTTATTAAGCACTTACTATGTGCAAAGCATTGTCGTAAGCGCTGATAATGGTGGTATTTGTTAAGCACTTACTATATGCTAAGAACTGTTCTAAGCGCTGAGGTAGATACAAGGTAATCAGGCTGTGGGCTCACAGTCTTAACCTCCACTTTACAGACGAGGTAACTGAGGTACAGAGAAGTTAAGTGACTTGCCCAAAGTCACACGGCTGACAAGCGGTGGAGCCGGGATTAGAACCCACAACCTTTGACACCCAAGCCCGTGCTCTTTCCACTAAGCCACGCTGCTTCTCCAGATGGACAGCTCAGGAGTTGACAAGGGATGAGAGGACAAGGATGGGGAACCGTGGCAGTGGTCAAGCGTGCAACACAGTGCTTTGCACATAGTAAGCACTTAAATGCCATCATTATTATTATTATTAAACTCCAGTGGAATCAATGACCAGCAAACAGATTATAAACCAGGGAAAAAATGGCCAATATCTAGTGCCCAACAAGGCTCTAGTACTGGAATGAGAACCTAAGAATCTCTAACAGCGACAGCCTTCTCCAGCCCCAGCTAGCCGCTAATTTGCCATCTTCCCAAGAACCTACTTCAATATTCTTTATGCAAGAGGAAATATATATTATTTAGTTTAGAAGCATTTACATGGAAAAAAAAGCGTTTCACTACTGTTCTATTTATTTTGTTAGTATGTTTTGTTTTGTTGTCTGTCTCCCCCTTCTAGACTGTGAGCCCGCCGTTGGGTAGGGACCGTCTCTTTATGTTGCCAACTTGGACTTCCCAAGCGCTTAGTACAGTGCTCTGCACACAGTAAGTGCTCAATAAATACGATTGAATGAATGGATGAATGAATGATTAGCTTTTACTCATTTGGGAAGTTATATTCAGTAAATCTCTTTTAAAAAAGGAATGGAAAGGACTGATTTTGGTGCACTTCGTTACATGGCACTGTAATCTTCCAAGCACTTAGTAGGTGCTCTGAACAACGTAGACACTCAATACCACTGATGGATTGACTTTGGGGAACTCTTTGTACAAAGGCCATTAAATGTGTATTAAATGACAGCGAGAGCACGGATTGAGAGAAAGCCATCTACCAACTCTGTTATATTGTTGTATTGCACTCTCCCAAGCGCTTAGTATAGTGCTCCTGCCCACAGTAAACATGCAATAAATACGATTGATTGATTCATTGACTATTGGAGTCCTCTCCCCATCATCGCCTTACCTCCTTCCCGTCCCCACAGCACCTGTATATATGTATATGTTTGTGCATATTTATTACTCTATTTATTTTACTTGTACATATTTATTCTATTTATTTTGTTAATGTTTTGTTTCATTGTCTGTCTCCCCCTTCTAGACTGTGAGCCCGCTGTTGGGTAGGGACCGTCTCTAGATGTTGCCAACTTGGACTTCCCAAGCGCTTAGTCCAGTGCTCTGCACACAGTAAGCGCTCAATAAATACGATTGAATGAATGAATGAATGTGGGCAAGGGAGAAGGGGCAGGGAGAAAGGCTGCCAAAAGGACATTTGTTCTAAAGAGATTTTACAGTAGATAAGTTTGAATTAACTCAAGCATCCATATTCAGTTTCAAGATTAAATCACAATCTCCACTCTTGTGGAGAAAAGGAGATACAAAGTATATTTCTCTTTCCATTACAAATGAGGTGAGGAGCATTATATTGTTATCGTCAGAGAAGCGGCGTGACCTAGTGGAAAAAACCATGGGTCTGGGAACCTGAGAACCGGGTCTTAATCCCAGCTCCATCTGCCTGTGTAACCTTGGGCAAGTCACTGAACTTCCCCGTGCCTCAATTCCCTCCTTTGCAAAATGGGAATTCAATACCTGTTCTCCCTCCTACTTAGACGCAGCGTGGCTCAGTGGAAAGAGCCCGGGCTTTGGAGTCAGAGGTCATGGGTTCAAATCCTGGCTCCGCCAATTGTCAGCTGGGTGACTTTGGGTGAGTCACTTCACTTCTCTGGGCCTCAGTTACCTCATCTGGAAAACGGGGATAAGACTGTGAATCCCCTGTGGGACAACCTGATCACTTTGTAACCTCCCCAGCGCTCAGAACAGTGCTTTGCACATAGTAAGCGCTTAATAAATGCCATTATCATCATCATCTGGGCCTCAGTTCCCTCATCTGTAAAAGGGGGATGAAGACTGTGAGCCCCCTGTGGGACAACCTGATTGCCTTGTAACCTCCCCAGCGCTTAGAACAGTGCTTTGCACATAGTAAACGCTTAATAAATGCCATTATCATCATCATCATCATCTGGGCCTCAGTTCCCTCATCTGTAAAATGGGGATGAAGACCGTAAGCCCCCGTGGGACCTGATTGCCTTGTAACTGAGCCCACTGTTGGGTAGGGAGTCTCTATATGTTGCCAACTTATACTTCCCAAGCGCTTAGTACAGTACTCTGCACTAAGAGCTCAATAAATACGATTGATTGATTGTAACCTCCCCAGCGCTTAGAACAGTGCTTTGCACATAGTAAGCGCTTAATAAACGCCATCATTATTATTATTACTAGACTGTGAGTCCCATGCGGGTTCTGATTACTTCATATCTGCCCCAGAACTAAGCAGCACTTGGCACATAGGAAGTGCTTAATAAATACCCCAGTTATTATTAACAGACAGGATTATCGTAGACCCGCTCCTACAGCTGAATTTCCCATACCTAATTTTCTCTCAACAGCTGGTGAACTTTTTGCCTGTGGGCATAGGGCTGGTTAGGCCTCGATGTTGCACTGTCCCAATAATTCAGACTAAAAGCCTTGGGCGTGATAGGGCCTGAGTCTCATCTGAGGGCATCTTGTGTCTAGCCTAGGGCTAGATACCATAATTAGCATCATCTGATCTGGTGCCCGGGTTGGGGGAAGGTTCATTTATCATAGTGGGTCACGATACAAGTGGAAACATCAGAGCTGTTCCATGGACATCCTCAGACTGGCTTTCAACTTTACCACATACCTGGCCTGAAATCCATTTGTACCTGCCAACCTACATACAGGAAACGTAGAATATCCAGTAAATTTGAGGGGAAGCTTTGCCAAATTCTTCGTGGGTTTCTACTTCTAGAAGCAGGCCCTCATTGGTTCTTTTGTGGGTTACCTAAAACAGAAAAAGGCTAAAAAAGCCATCAGTTTTTTTCCACTCTCCCTAGTCATCAACATACTTCAAATTCATCAGCAGGCATAAATGAGGTCAAGCATTATTTGAAAAAGTTCCCAACCTACCCTTCCTCAAATCATTAGCTTGGTTATAGCCAAAGAAGATGCAAATCTCCCTCAGATGTAGAGATTCTATGTTTAAGATTTTCCACATTGGCCTTTGCGGTCCAATGGTTATGGTCTAAGTATCTCTCTGGGCTTGGCTTCCTAAAACATCTTACGTAAAGTTCCCACGTATTGTTGAATTCCTGAATTCAAATTCAATTTTTAAAGACACACTTAACAGAGGTAGTTGAAGGACAAAGTTTTTATTTAGTTTCAGAATGCCTTTTGCCCTCAAAGAATTATAAAAGGACACTAGGGCAATCTAATATGATAGCAGAGCAAAAATTTCCTGTTTAAACACAATTCCAGACCAGTATAAAACCCAAGCCCTTGTAAAGAATGGTAATGGTTTGCAACTAATGACATTCACATGTTACCCGTGGTCTGTAGGCGACCGTAAGGAATCTATTAGGCAGTTATGGGACACATGGCCAAGGCAATTCCATTTGTTCAGAAAGTCCCTGAATCATTGTTCGCTCTGTTGAACCTTTTCCCACCTAACCGGGCCCCTGCCTAGGAGTGGGTATGTTCGGGGGGTGGATGAGAATCTCGGTGTGCCTCTGCCCTGTGACAGTTTCACTTCCTCAGGGGACTCGTCTCATACAACCTCAGGGTTGGACCAGAATCCAGGGGTCTCTGGCCCCTAAATGCTCTCTGTCCAAGAAGACTAGGGGCACACAGAGGTGGAAAGGCGGAAAGGCACAGTCTCCATCTCTTCCCACAGGCCCAGGGAACAGTTGGAGGAAGTTGAGGGGCTGTGGGGGCAGGCCACATCTTGGGAACCAAGATGGAGAGTGAGGTTTCACTGGAGAGACAGGGAAAGGGGTAGACATAAAGATCTCTCCCCCAGCTAGGCTGGAAATCCCACACTGGGGGAGACTCTGAACCCCAGCAGCATCACAGGCTATGGTGGTGGGGACAGGGGTGAGGTGGTTATAGGGAACGAGTGGAGCCTGTCAAAACGGCATAGGGCATTATTAAAACCTCGAAATTCTTGATTAAAAATGGCAATACAAATTGGCGATCAACTTATCTGGGTTAATTTTCAAGGGAAACAAAAAGTCTACAGTTAGTTTTGTATTCTAAACTGTTCTGGCTTAAAAATTCAGACCAATGGCAGGGGCAGTATCAGTTATGATGCCGGGAGAGTTGTCTTGAGAGAGTTATGGGAACTTAGGGGAGAAGGCAAGTAGGTGAGCAGCGACCACCCCCACCTAAGGTCTCCCACGCTCTCTCTCACTAGACCTCAAGAGACCAGGAAGGATGGTACTTGGAGATTCTGTTAAGTACCATCCTTGCTGTGCTGATACGGAGGACGAACACGTCTCACCCTCTAGACTGTGAGCTCGTTATGAGCAGGGACTGTCCTCTTCCAAGTGCTTAGTACAGTGCTCTGCACGCAGAAAGCGCTCAATATGACTGAACATAAGAAGTCAAGGGCAATAAAGCCAAAAAAAGTTAGCTCCTGGTTTTTTTTTTTTCTAAACTCAAATCACTCCCTTTCCCAACTCTCCTAAAAGGCTTTAGGCAGCGACCACACCCTCTTAATAGCTAGAGGCCTAGAAGGCCAAACCACAACTAAAATCTGCTCAGTAAAGGATGTATAACATCCATCATTCACCTGTTTCAGGAACAGCATATTTCCATATTACAAACTTACATGACCAATAATTGCATAACAAGATCAAATTAACAATGGTTCCAAAACGGGCGTCTGAACTGCTTGAAACTTCAGTGAGTTCATTTGATTTTAATCTTGGGGTTTTAAAAACGTCTTCTTGGCTTTAGATGGCCCCAGGTTTCCATTTTCATCAAGTTTTCCACGGTCTCTTTTTTTGGCAAATTTTTTCTTGATTGTTCCTACTAATGTTTCATACCTAAAGAGGATAAATCAAATCAACACTTACTGTTATTGGTAACCCAGAATTGCCTAAAGCATTAAAAACTAAGACTGAGCTTCATGTGCTCCCCAAGAGAGGAAACTGTACTGCTGAATAGTACACAAACATGCCTGCCTATACCCCTAATCTATATAACCCATTTTTCCTCTTTCTTCTTCTATCAGCAAATGATTTTGTCAGTCTCTCCCCACAATACTATAAGCTATTTGAGGGCAGGGATAATGTCTTTTAAGTCTGCTGTACTCTCCCAAGTGCTTAGTACACAAAAACACCTAAAAAATACTACTGATTGATTAGTTGACATTTGATAAATATCTTCCAAGTGAGAAGTGCCAGCCCAATTATCCCAAATAATGGGGGATGAATTTCAGTTGGATTAAACTACAACCTGAGTAAATCAACAGGATATGCACAGAGATTTTATACAAATCAACAGGATTTGTATAAAATCAACAGGATATTCAGATATTTTATACAAATTTTTTCTTCAATTTCTAATAAAATTGTTTCCCCTGAAAATGTGTTACAATTACTTAATTCACATTTACATTTTGGCCAGGGTTTTCTCCTTTACAGCACATTCTTGGCATCTAAGCCCTGCCACTGCTCTGAAAGGGTTTCCCAGGTCCTGGCCACCATCATCGTTGGTATTTATTGAGTGCTTACTCAATGCACAGCACTGTACTGAGCACTTGAGAGAGTACGACAGTGTTGCCCGACACTTTCCCTGCCCAAGACGAGCTTACAGTCTAGAGGGGGAGAAAGATATTAACATAAAAAATTTATGGTATGTAATTTAAAGATATATTCATTAAGCGCTGTGGGGTTGAGGGTGGGACAAATATCGAATGCACCTACAAAGAGAGATGCAGCAGCGTGGCTCAGTGGAAAGAGCCCGGGCTTGAGAGTCAGAGGTCATGGGTTCGAATCCCACTTGTCAGCTGTGTGACCTTGGGCAAGCCACTTGACTTCTCCTAGCCTCAGTTCCCTCATCTGTAAAATGGGGATGAAGACTGTGAGCCCCACGTGGGACAACCTGATCACCTTGTATCCCCCTGCACTTAGAACAGTGCTTTGCACATAGTAGGTGCTTAACAAATGCCATCATCATTATTATTATTATGAAGGAGAGGAAGGGGAGGAGGGAAAGAGACTGAGAGACACAGAGGAAAACAGTCGGGAACACAACCCCTACTTTTTCTAAGCAAGACTGATCCACTTCCCATTCACTGCGTCTACCAACTCTGTTATATAGTACTCTCACAAGTGCTTAGTATAGTGCTTTGCACACAGAACGTGCTCAAAAATACGACTGACTGAGTCTCTGTATTTCTTGGTTTAGGAGTGCCTCCCACTGAAAAGGGAGGGAGACCTGATTTAACTGATTTTCACACATTGTAGATGTACAACCTATCACGTAATGCTTCATATGCTGAAAACAGAAAGAAGAAAATGTCCCTCACCTAGTAAACACATTCTATGCACGCACACTGCCTGGACTAAAATAGCCACATCGATCATTTCACCATCAGCAAGCAGTATTTTCCCTTTGAGGAAGGCAAGCTGGCTGGCAAAAAAAAGTAGTGGAACAAAGGCATTTCTGGCATTCTTTACAAAACGACAAAAAAGTCGCCGTTACCTTCTGGCCATTTCTTCATCTGACACATCAACCTCCATTTCTACATCCTCAATTTTTTCCTCTTTTTTCTTCGGATTCATTAGGATCATTAACTTCTGAAACAGGAAGAGTTGAGCTTAGACTTGAACAGAGGAATCTAAGTGAGCCTTGCAGATACCCACCGTGAGCCTTAATGGAGTCAGGGGTGTGAAGCAGTGAGAAAATGTGCTTTTTACCAGCAGCCCCACCCTGGCTCCCAGAAATCTTTCATCTTGTCCAACTGCTGTCCAGGGACCAGGGAGCTACTTGATAAACCTGCTTTCCGCTTCCGCTTAGGGGCTCCCATTTAGCGCTTAGAACAGTGCTTTGCGCAACGTAAGCGCTTAACAAATGCCATCATTATTATTATTTAGCACACAAACTCAAGCCCTGATACCACCTATGCTTTTAGCATCCCCTTTACTCTAGCTGAGGATGATGTTCTTTCATTCAAGTGTATGATCATCCAGCCTAGAATTTAATTCTTTCAAGCCCGCCTATCTTGTCAAGATCTAAGAATAAAGCAGACTACCATGGAACATTACCTCTTCTACGCAAATACTTCTCAAAGGAGTGCGGAAAAGTTACAGCTTCAATGTCCAGGTGTAAACTTAGTGATCCTGTGAGTCGTTCTTGCAAAATGAAAGTTATTGACTGTGATCCAGGGATCTCAATAAAATCCTCATGTCCCACTGAAATCCTGGAGTGGCCCTTGAAGGCTAGGGCAGTCAGGGACACACAGGACTACATGGGTCACCCGGTTTCACTATAAGTTGAACTGAACTTTGTTGAAAACGTAAAAAGCTTCTGAATATTCTTCTCCCAACTCCTGCAGCGCTTCCGTCCCGTGCAAATAAATACTTTTTGTCGGAACGACACCACAGAAAGGGGGTGGGGGAGATTCCTAAATTTCTGGGAGAAATGTCACCTCCTACTCCTGCTAGACCGTCTGCCCCGAGTCACTGCCACCCCAACGGAGGTGAAACAAAGCAATCCCAGCGCGGTGCCCCTCACTGCAAACGCTGCTTCCTTTAACAGGGGGCTATCAGAAAACATGTTGTTTTTCACACAAATGATCCCTCAACTATGAGTTAAGAGTTAAAATCAACAACTCTCCTCAGTTCTGTAAGAATCTATGTTTTCGGTGACTGCAGAATGAGGGGATGTTCTCCTGACAGAGAAAGCCTGTTTGGAGGCAGCGGCAACACGGCATCAGAGGAGATGGCTGTGCGCAACTGCGCGGCTTTGGATGCGGCGAGGCCTGGCGTCTGAGATTTTCTTCACGCGGAGGGCCTGTGAGAACGGAGCCTCACGGGGTACTGAAGAGCTGGAGGTAGCGTGAGAAGCAGCGTAGCTTAGTGGAAACAGCACGGGCCTGGGACTCAGAGAACCTGGCTCTGCCCCGTGTCCGCTGTGTGACCCCGGGCAAGTCACTTAACTTCTCTGTGCTTCAATGACCTCATTTGTAAAATGGGAACTAAATCCTTCATCCTCCTACTTAGAATGCGAGCCCCACGTGGGACAGACTGTGTCTGACCTGATTAACTTGTATCTACCTCAGAGCTTAGAACAGTGTGTGGCACGTAGTAAGCACTTAACAGGTACTATAATTAGCTTAATGAGTACTATGATTAAGTATATTTGAAAATTTTACCTCTACTTCTGGATTAAATCCATTAAATGACATTCTTCCATAGAGAAGATCTTCACACACCTTAAAACTCTGCTCCTCTATTATGAAACTCCTAAGGGGGAATACCAATAAAGACAGCAAATGTCATTTGCAAATCAAAACCAGACTGGGTAATTTCCATTCACACTCAACCTCCTACTGGTCTGAAAAGCCTGGCCTGTGACCTTTGGCTAGTCACTTAACTTTTCCTCATCTGTTAAATGGGTATTCAATACCTGTTCTCCCTCCTACTCAGACTGTGAACCCCATGTGGGACAGGAATGGGGCCTGACCTGATTACCCTGTATCTACCCCAGCACTAAGCAAATACGATTATTATTCTTATAACAGTATATATGGCTGTATTTCTGGAAGTAGAATGAAGAAAAACCTTTCCCGCTGCCCCATTTCCACACAGGTTTGCTGTGGGCAGGGAACATGCCTACCAACTACGTTGTAATGTAGTTAATGTAGTTCCTTTAACAGGGGACTATCAGAAAACATGAAACCTTTCCCGCTGCCCCATTTCCACACAGGTTTGCTGCGGGCAGGGAACATGCCTACCAATGTAATGTAGTTACTGTAGTTCCTTTAACAGGGGACTATCAGAAAACATGTTGTTTTTCACACAAATGATCCCTCATCCATGAGTTAGAGTTAAAATCAACAAATCTCCATTTAAAGCACACTCAGTTCTGTAAGAATCCATGTTACACTACATGTCTTGGACAGACGGGTGGACCAAGGTCTTAGTACAGTGCTCTGCATATGGTAAACGCTCAATATGACAGATTGATCGGTGGTGCCCCAACCAACCCTCTAGGTTCAGGCTGGCCTCCGGCAGAGAATCATCTCTCTGAAATGAGAGATGACCGGGGTCACTGCTGGTTTCTCTTTGGGGCTTTAAAAAGAGCAAAGGAACCGTTCAGAATATCCAGGATTCTTCTCACTCTCGCAGGCTGGTCCCACTGTCACTTGGGCCCACTCCTGTCTTCCCAGCTTGTCTAGTCCTAAGACTATTTATTAACTGCTTACAGTACGCAAAGCACTGTACTAAGCACTGGGAGAAAATTCAGAAGTGGGAATTAAACATGGCCTCTATCCCTCCTGGGGGTTCTCTCCCACGGAGGAGGGGCTATTTCCAGCTGTCCCAGTTTGACTGAGAATCTCCTCTAGCCTCCAATCCTCCACTCCCTGTTCTGGAATTTCCTCCCAAATGCCGGTGCTTTTCCCACCACAGCGCACTACTTCCTCCTCAAATGCCTCCCTTACGTGGGGCGCCTGTGCAAATTCTGAGGGCCGATTCAGGTGGGCCTTTCAACGGTTTCCAAACTTTCTGCCAAGTGCATTTAAAGGACGGAAAAGTCACTATTTGTACCCCTGAAAACTAACCAAATTCAGTTTCTTTCCTCCTTAAAACAAACAAAAAAACCAGAGCATCACAAATGTGATATTTTGACGAACTTACTCTTTCTCCTTCAATTCTGGTAAATCCAAATACCAGTGCTCCTCACTGATTATCTTCTTCTCTTCCTCCTCGAGCTGTTTTTTGGTTTCTGAGTCCAATCCCCTTTGCATAAACTGAAAAAAAAAAAGTTTTTGTACTGGTAAGCTTTTAGTTGAATATTTTCCAGGCAGTACAATGTTGTGTCCTATTAATGGCTACTTTTCAAGTCTGTCTAGAGAAATCTAGGGATACTACACCCTTGCCTGCATATGCCTTGTTCGGACGCCCTTGCTGTTTTTCAGCTCTGGCCTGTCTAGTTGTGTGGAACTGTGAGCCCACAGTTGGGTAGGAAGCGTCTCTATAGGTTGCCAACTTGTAGTTCCCAAGTGCTTAGTACAGTGCTCTGCACACAGTAAGCGCTCAATACGATTGATTAATTAAGAGCTTAATAAATGCTATAATTAAATTAAATTAAAATTAAATTAATAAGGGTATTTAAGCGCTAACTTTGTGCCAGGAACTGTATTAAGTGCTAGGGTGGACACAAGCAAATCTAGTTGGCCCCAGCCCCTTGTCACTTGTGGAGCTTCCGGTCTCAATCCCCATTTTCCAGATGAGGTGACTGAGGCCCAGAGAAGTGAGGTCACTTAACAGACAAATGGCGAAGACGGGATGAGAACCCATGAAACTTCTTACTCCCAGGCCCCTTGCCCCTCTCCATCCCCCCAGCCTTACCTCCTTCCCTTCCCCACAGCACCTGTATATATGTAGGTACATATTTATTACTCTATTTATTGATTTTACTTGTACATATTCTATTTATTTTACTTTGTTGGTACGTTTGGTTTTGTTGTCTGTCTCTCCCTTCTAGACTGTGAGCCCGCTGTTGGGTAGGGACCGTCTCTATATGGTGCCAACTTGGACTTCCCAAGCACTCAGTCCAGTGCTCTGCACACAGTAAGAGCTCAATCAATCAATCAATCGTATTTATTGAGTGCTTACTATGTGCAGAGCACTGTACTAAGCGCTTGGGAAGTACAAATTGGCAACATATAGAGACAGTCCCTACCCAACAGTGGGCTCACAGTCTAAAAGGGGGAGACAGAGAACAAAACCAAACATACTAACAAAATAAAATAAATAGGATAGATATGTACAAGTAAAATAAATAGAGTAATAAATACGTACAAACGTATATACATATATACAGGTGCTGTGGGGAAGGGAAGGAGGTAAGATGGGGGGATGGAGGGGGGGACGAGGGGGAGAGGAAGGAAGGGGCTCAGTCTGGGAAGGCCTCCTGGAGGAGGTGAGCTCTCAGTAGGGCCTTGAAGGGAGGAAGAGAGCTAGCTTGGCGGATGGGCAGAGGGAGGGCATTCCAGGCCTGGGGGAGGACGTGGGCTGGGGGTCGATGGCGGGACAGGTGAGAACGAGGTACGGTGAGGAGATTAGCAGTGGAGGGTGCGGGCTGGGCTGGAGAAGGAGAGAAGGGAGGTGAGGTAGGAGGGGGCGAGGGGATGGACAGCCGGGAAGCCCAGGGTGAGGAGTTTCTGCCTGATGCGCAGATTGATTGGTAGCCACTGGAGATTTTTGAGGAGGGGAGTAATATGCCCAGAGCATTTCTGGACAAAGATAATCCGGGCAGCAGCGTGAAGTATGGATTGAAGTGGGGAGAGACACGAGGATGGGAGATCAGAGAGAAGGCTGGTGCAGTAGTCCAGACGGGATAGGATGACAGCTTGAACGAACAGGGTAGCAGTTTGGATGGAGAGGAAAGGGCGGATCTTGGCAATGTTGCGGAGCTGAGACCGGCAGGTTTTGGTGACGGCTTGGATGTGAGGGGTGAATGAGAGAGCGGGGTCGAGGATGACACCAAGGTTGCGGGCTTGTGAGACGGGAAGGATGGTAGTGCCGTCAACAGAGATGGGAAAGTCAGGGAGAGGGCAGGGTTTGGGAGGGAAGGCAAGGAGTTCAGTCTTCGATGTGTTGAGCTTTAGGTGGCGGGCAGACATCCAGATGGAGATGTCCTGAAGGCAGGAGGAGATGCCAGCCTGGAGGGAGGGGGAGAGAGCAGGGGCAGAGATGTAGATCTGGGTGTCATCAGCGTAGAGATGATAGTTGAAGCCATGGGAGCGAATGAGGTCACCAAGGGAGTGCGTGTAGATTGAGAACAGAAGGGGACCAAGCACTGAACCTTGGGGAACCCCCACAGTAAGGGGATGGGAGGGGGAGGAGGAGCCCGCAAAAGAGACTGAGAATGAACGACCGGAGAGATAAGAGGAGAACCAGGAGAGGACGGAGTCTGTGAAGCCAAGGTCAGATAGCGTGTTGAGGAGAAGGGGGTGGGCCACAGTGTCGAAGGCAGCTGAGAAGTCGAGGAGGATTAGGACAGAGTATGAGCTGTTGGATTTGGCAAGAAATACGACTGACTGATTGATTGTAAGCGCTTATTAATTAAGTATTAATAATATTGATACTTAATATTAAGTATTAATATTAATCATTTTAAATGCCCAATAAATACAAAGCACTTAACCAATGCCATTATTATTATTATTATCATTAATAATAATAAATAAATGCTCAATAACTACAACGCGCTTAACCAATGCCATTATTATCATTAATAATATGAAATGCTCAGTAAATACACAGCGCTTAACCAATGCCATTATTATTATTATTATCATTAATAATAATAAATAAATGCTCAATAACTACAACGCGCTTGACCAATGCCATTATTATCATTAATAATAATATTCATAATATGAAAAGCTCAATAAATACAAAGCGCTTAACCAATACCATTATTATTATTATCATTAATAATAATAAATGAATGCTCAATAACTACAACGCGTTTGACCAATGCCATTATCATTAATAATAATGTTAATGATATGAAATGTTCAATAAATACAAAGCGCTTAACCAATACCATTATTATTATTATCATTAATAATAAATAAATGCTCAATAACTACAACGCGCTTGACCAATGCCATTATTATCATTAATAATAATATTAATAATATGAAATGCTCAATAACTACAAAGCGCTTAACCAATGCCATTATTATCATCATTAATAATAACAAATAAATGCTCAACAACTACAACACGCTTGACCAATGCCATTATTATCATTAATAATAATATTGATAATATGAAATGCTCAATAAATACAAAGCGCTTAACCAATGCCATTATTATTTCATTATCATTAATAATAATAAATAAATGCTCAATAACTACAATGTGCTTGACTAATACCATTATTATCATTAATAATAATATTGATAATGTGAAATGCTCACTAAATACAAAGCGCTTGACCAATGCCATTATTATTATTATTATCATGAATAATAATAAATAAATGCTCAATAACTACAACGCGCTTGACCAATACCATTATTATCATTAATAATAATATTGATAATGTGAAATGCTCACTAAATACAAAGCGCTTGACCAATGCCATTATTATTATCATTAATAATAATAAATCAAAGCTCAATAACTACAACGCGCTTAACCAATGCCATTATTATCATTAATAATAATATTAATAATATGAAATGCTCAATAAATACAAAGCGCTTAACCAATGCCATTATTATCATTATCATTAATAATAATAAATAAATGCTCAACAACTACAACGCACTTACCAATGCCATTATTATCATTAATAATAATATTAATAATATGAAATGCTCAGTAAATACAAAGCGCTTAACCAATGCCATGATTATTATTATTATCATTAATAATAATAAATAAATGCTCAATAACTACAACGCGCTTGACCAATGCCATTATTATCATTAATAATAATATTAATAATATGAAATGCTCAATAAATACAAAGCACTTAACCAATACCATTATTATTATTATCATTAATAACAATAAATGCTCAATAACTACAACGCGCTTGACCAATGCCATTATTATCATTAATAATAATATTCATAATATGAAATGCTCAATATATACAAAGCGCTTAATCAATACCATTATTATTATTATCATTAATAACAATAAATAAATGCTCAATAACTACAACGCGCTTGACCAATGCCATTATTAGCATTAATAATAATGTTAATGATATGAAATGCTCAATAAATACAAAGCGCTTAACCAATACCATTATTATTATTATCATTGATAATAATAAATAAATGCTCAATCACTACAACGCGCTTGACCAATGCCATTATTATCATTAATAATAATGTTAATGATATGAAATGCTCAATAAATACAAAGCGCTTAACCAATGCCATTATTATTATTATTATCATTAATAACAATAAGTAAATGCTCAATAACTACAACGCGCTTGACCAATACCATTATTATTATTAATAATAATATTGATAATGTGAAATGCTCACTAAATACAAAGCGCTTAACCAATGCCATTATTATTATCATTACCATTAATAATAATAAATAAATGCTCAATAACTACAACGCGCTTGACCAATGCCATTATTCTCATTAATAATAATATTGATAATATGAAATGCTCACTAAATACAAAGCGCTTAACCAATACCATTATTATCATTAATAATAATAAATAAATGCTCAATAACTACAACGCGCTTGACCAATGCCATTATAATCATTAATAATAATATTGATAATATGAAATGCTCAATGAATACAAAGCGCTTAACCAATGCCATTATTATTATTATTATCATTAATAATAATAAATAAATGCTCAACAAATACAAAGCGCTTAACCAATGGCATCATTATTATTATTATTATTATTATTATTCTCCATGCCCCCCCCCGTCCCCCCCAGGCGTTCCCCTCACCTTCATGCGCAGGAGGTTCTTGGACAGTTTGCTCTTTCGCTCGGCCGCCATGGCGCCCCGTCCCCCTCGCCTCAGCCGCCGCCGCTCTGTGACGTCATCCCCCGGCGACGCCGCCGCTCCGCGACGTCATCCCCCGGCGCCGCGGCTGAGGGCCCCTCCCCGCCGCCGCTCTGTGACGTCATCACGTCGTTGCAGTCCATGAATTCATTCATCCATTCAGTCAATCAATCCTATTTAGTGAGCATTTATTAGTAGTAGTAGCAATTATAATTCAGTCGCATTTATTGAGCGCTTCCTGTGTGCGGAGCACTGTACTAAGCGCTTGGAAAGTCCAAGTCGGCAACATACAGAGACTCTAGAAGGGGGAGACAGACAACAAAACCTACTGACAAAGCGCTTAACCAATGCCATCCTTATTATTATTCTTAATAATGAGTAAATGCTCAATAAATACGATTGATTGAATGAATGAATGAATGACTTGAATTTCAATCGTATTTATTGAGCATTCACTCATTATTAATAATGATAATAATGGCATTTGTTAATCAATCAGTCGTATTTATTGAGCGCTTACTGTGTGCAGAGCACTGGACTAAGCGCTTGGGAAGTCCAAGTTGGCAACATCTAGAGCCAGTCCCTACCCAACAGTGGGCTCACAGTCTAAAAGGGGGAGACAGAGAACAAAACCAAACAGACTAACAAAATAAAATAAATAGAATAGATATGTACAAGTAAAATAAATAAATAAATATAAATACCTCAGTTACCTCATCTGTAAAATGGGGATTAAGACTGTGAGCCCCACATGGGACAACCTGATCACCTTGTATCCCCCCAGCGCTTAGAACAGTGCTTTGCACATAGTAAGCGCTTAACAATTGCCATTATTATTATTATTATTATTATTATTATTAAATCCCGACTCCGCCCACTGTCAGCTGTGTGACTTTGGGCAAGTCACTTAACTTCTCTGGGCCTCAGTTACCTCATCTGTTAAATGGGGATTAAAACTGGGAGCCCCCCGTGGGACAACCTGATCACCTTGTAACCTCCCCAGCGCTTAGAGCAGTGCTTTGCACATAGTAAGCGCTTAACAAATGCCATTATTATTATTAAATCTCGGTCCCACCAATTGTCTGCTGGGTGACTTTGGGCGAGTCACTTCACTTCTCTGGGCCTCAGCTCCAAGTGTCTCAGTGGAAAGAGCCCAGGCTTTGGAGTCGGAGGTCGTGGGTTCAAATCCCTGCCCCGCCAATTGTCAGCTGGGTGACTTTGGGCAAGTCACTTCACTTCTCTGGGCCTCAGCTCTGTGTGACTCAGTGGAAAGAGCCCGGGCTTTGGAGTCAGAGGTCATGGGTTCAAATCCTTGCTCCGTCAATTGTCAGCTGGGTGACTTTGCGCAAGTCACTTCACTTCTCTGGGCCTCAGTTCATCCATTCATTCAATCATATTTATTGAGCGCTTACTGTGTTCAGAGCACTGTACTGAGCGCTTGGGAATTACAAGTTGGCAACATATAGAGATGGTCCCTACCCAACAACGGGCTCACAGTCTAGAAGGGGGAGACAGACAGCAAAACAGGACAGGTGGACAGAACAAATAGAATTAAAGCTAAATGCACATCATTAACAAAATAAATAGAATAGTAAACATGTAAAAGTAAAATAGAGTAATAAATCTGTACAAACATATATGCAGGTGGTGGGGGGAGGGGAAGGAGGTAGGGCCGGGGGGATGGGGAGGACCTTGTGACTCAGTGGAAAGAGCCCAGGCTTTGGAGTCAGAAGTCATGGGTTCAAATCCCAACTCTGCCAACTGTCAGCTGGGTGACTTTGAGCAATTCACTTCCCTTCCCTGGGCCTCAGTTACCTCATCTGAAAAATGGGGATTAAAACTGTGAGCCTCCCATGGGACAACCTGATCACCTTGTAGCCTCCCCAGTGCTTAGAACAGTGTTTTGCACATAGTAAGTGCTTAGCAAATACTATTATTATTATTAAAATGGGGATTAAGACTGTGAGCCCCACGTGGGACAACCTCATCACCTTGTATGCTCCCCAGTGCTTAGAACAGTACTTGGCACATAGTAAGCGCTTAACAAATGCCATTATTATTATTATTACTATGTGCCAGGTACTGTTCTAAGCGCTGGGGGAGATACAAGGTGATCAGATTGTCCCACGTGGGGCTCATAGTCTTCATTCCCAGCGTGGCTCAATAGATAGAGCACGGGCTTTGGACTCAGAGGTCATGGGTTCAAATCCTGCTTCGCCAATTGTCAGCTGTGTGGCCCTGGGCAAGTCACTTAGCTTCTCTGTGCCTCAGTGACCCCATCTGTAAAATGGGGATTAAGACTGTGAGCCCCACGTGGTGCCTCAGTGATCTCATCTGTAAAATGGGGATTAAGACTGTGAGCCTGCCGTGGGACAACCTGATCACCTTGTAGCCTCCCCAGCGCTTAGAACAGTGCTTCGCACATAGTAAGCGCTTAACAAATACCATCATTATTATTATTAAAATGGGGATTAATACTGTGAGCCCCACGTGAGACAACCTCATCACCTTGTATCCTCCCCAGCGCTTAGAACAGTACTTGGCACATAGTAAGCACTTAACAAATGCCATTATTATTATTATTACTATGTGCCAGGCACTGTTCTAAGCGCTTGGGGAGATACAAGGTGATCAGGTTGTCCCACGTGGGGCTCATAGTCTTCATCTTCAGCATGGCTCAATAGAAAGAGCCCGGGCTTTGGACTCAGAGGTCATGGGTTCAAATTCCGGCTCCGCCAATTGTCAGCTGTGTGGCCTTGGGCAAGTCACTTAGCTTCTCTGTGCCTCAGTGACCCCATCTGTAAATTGGGGATTAAGACTGTGAGCCCCACGTGGTGCCTCAGTGATCTCATCTGTAAAATGGGGATTAAGACTGTGAGCCCCACGTGGGACAATCTGATCACCTTGTATCCCCCCCAGCGCTTAGAACAGTGCTTTGCACATAGTAAGTGCTTAACAAATGCCATCATTATTATCCCCATTTTACAGGTGAAGTCACTGAAGCCCAGAGAAGTTAAGTGACTTGCCCAAAGTCACCCAGCTGACAAGCGACGGTGGTGGGATTAGAACCCACGACCGCTGACTCCCAAGCCCAGGTTCTTTCCACTGAGCCACGCTGCTTTAGGCTTCCATAATTTATTTATTTAGATTAATGTCTGTCAGGTCTTTTTGGGGAGGGAACGTGTCTACCAACTCTGTTATACTGTACTCTCCCAAGTGCTTTTTATTTTAATGGCATTTATTAAGCACTTACTATGTGCAAAGCACTGTTCTAAGCGCTGGGGAGGTTACAAGGTGATCAGGTTGTCCCACGGGGGCGGGGGGGGGGGGCTCACAGTCTTCATCCCCATTTTACAGATGAGGGAATTGAGGCCCAGAAAAGTCAAGTGACTTGCCCAAAGTCACCCAGCTGCCACTTGGCAGAGTGGGATTTGAACCCATGACCTCTGACTCCGTAGCCTGGGTTCTTTCCACTGAGCCATGCTGCTTCTTGCTGTGCACACAGTAAGCACTCAATAAATACAATTGATTGAATAATTGATATCAAAAGATCTTTGGAAACTGTGGAGGGGTCTTGGGTCTGCTTCCTGCTTTTCTCCTGCATCTGACATGCTCCGGCGCTTAGAACAGTGCTCTTCACATAGTAAGCACTTAACAAATTCCATCATTAATAATAATAATAATAATGTCTGCTATGCCGTGCTGTGAAAAAAACATGCTCTAAATCCAGGAGCAGTAGGGTCAGTGGCAGCGTGGCTCAGTGGAAAGAGCACAGGCTTTGGAGTCAGAGGTCGTGGGTTCAAATCCCGGGCTCTGCCAATTGTCTGCTGTGTGACTTTGGGCAAGTCACTTAACTTCTCTGTGCCTCAGTTCCCTCATCTGTAAAATGGGGATTAAGACTGTGAGCCCCACTTGGGACAACTTGATCACCTTGTATCCCCCCCCAACCCCCGGCGCTTAGAACAGTGCTCTGCACATAGTAAGCGCTTAACAAATGCCAGCATTATTATTATTATCCTTCAATAGCTAAGCCAGAAAGATTCTGCCTAGGATTTTTTCAGCAATGAAGAGAGAGTAGTGGGATTGCTCAGTGGTTGCTGAAGTTTGATTTTTCACCTTCCTCCTTGACAGTGGTAACGATGGTGGAAATCACTGTGGCACCACTTTAGTGTATCTGGTGTATTTCTGTTAACATCTGTCTTCCCCTCTAGACTCTCAGCTCACTGTGGGCAGGGAATGTGCGTCCTCTCCCAAGTGCTCAGTCCAGTGCTCTGCACCCAGTTAGCGCTCAATAGCTAGGATTGAGTGAGTGAGTGGTGAGCGGTCTGCTGGCTGGGGCTGCAGCCGCATGGAAGGGGAGAAGTGGATGGAAGGTGGACCAGCTTTATCCTCCTCCTCCTCCTCCTCTTCCTTTTAATAGTAATAATAATAATGTTGGCATTTGTTAAGCGCTTACTATGTGCAAAGCACTGTTCTAAGCGCTGGGGTAGATACAAGGTGCTCAGGTTGTCCTCCTCCATGTTTCCTTCTCCTCCTCTTCCTCCTCTTCCCTTTTTTCTCGTCCTGTTCTCTCTTTTCCTCCTCTCCTGCTCCTCCTCCTCTTTTTCTCCTCCTTTTCCTTCTCTTCCTCCTCTCCTCTGCTTTTTCTCCTCCTTTTCCTTCTCTTCCTCCTCTCCTCTGCTTTCTTTTTTCCTCCCTTTCCTTCTCTTCCTCCTCTCCTCTGCTTTCTTTTCTCCTCCTTTTCCTTCTTTTCCTTCTCTTCTATTGTCTTTTCTCCTTCCCCTCCTTTTCATCCTCCTCCTCTTCTCCTCCACTTCCTTCTTCTTCCTTCCTTTCCTCCTTCTCCTCCTTCCTTTCTTTCTCTCCTCCTCCCCCCTACTTCTGTTCTTTCCTCCTCCCCCTCCTTCTCTTCCTCCCCTCCTTCTCTTCCTCCTTTTCTTCCTTTCCTTACTCCTCTTCCTCCTCCCCTTAGTCCTCCTCCTCCTTCCCTTCCTCCTCCTCCATTCTTCCTCCTTTTCTTCCTTCCCTTATTCCTCTTCCTCCTCCCTTTAGTCCTCCTCCTCCTTTTCCTTACTCCTCCTCCTTTCCTTAGTCCTCCTCCTCCACTCCTTCTTCTCCTCCACTTTTATTCCAGATATCCTTCCTGTTAGCATTTCCCTCATGTTGCCATTTTATGCCCTCCATTTCAGCAAGCCCTAATTTCCCTCCGCTGACCTCAATTCTGTGTCTGGTGTCTGGTCTGCAGGAGGAAAGAGATGAAGGGATCAAATAAAGTCTTGTATTTTTCTGGTAACGAGGAGTTCATGTAAGGCATCTGGGTTTTCCTCTTACTTTGTTTTTTTTTTAAAAAAAGGTATTTGTTAAGTACTTACTATGTGCCAGGCACTGTACTAAGGTCTGGGGTATATTTAATCGTATTTATTGAGCACTTACTGTGTGCAGAGCACACAGTATATGAAAGATAATGAGATTTGGACACAATCCATGTCCCACCTGGGGCTCGAATTCTTCATCTCCACCTTACAGATGAGGTAACTGAGGCACAAAGAATTTAAATGACTTGCCTAAGGTCACACAGCAGATAAGTGGCAGAGCAGGGTTAGTATATAGGTCCTCTGACTCTCAAGCCCATACTCTTTCCACTAGCCCATACTGCTTCTTTTGCTAGATGCAGTGCAATGTTTTCTTCATATGGCTAACCTTTTTTTATTTTTTTTTGACAAGGGGAGAGCTCTTATATGGTACAGTTTCCTTAATTTATGTTAGTGTTTCAGAAAAGCATATTGCAGAGAGACTGTAATTACATCGAAATGAAACACTCTGACACATTTGTTTGAAATATGCAAAAATACCCAGCTAGCATCAGGAAAAATTTCGCTGGTGTGTAAATGAAAGTATAACACACAAAATGATATTCAGTTTACACAACTCCTGTCCTCGGGAAGGAAAACAAAAGGTCTCAGCAGAAAAAAAGACAAACCGTATGGTTTATGATTTCGGCACAATTTGACCCGCTCAGTTAAAAACTGGAACTGGGTAACGGAGCTCAGAATATTCACTCTTGAGTCCGGTGGATTGTCTCGCGAGAACCAGCAGCAGCAGGAACTGAAGCCCGGGATGTGCCTTTCCTCCTCTGGAATTAATAATAATTTGTAATTCTTAAGCACTTATTATGTGCAAAGAAGAAGGGGTAGGAACAACACAAATCAAACCTACTCCTTGTCTCACTTGTCTCACAGTCCAAGTAAGAGGAAGAACAGGTACTGAATCCTCACTGTACAGATGGGGAAACAGAGTCACCAAGTTTAAGGGAAACAGTGTGACCTAGTAGAAAGTACACCTGGGAATCAGAGGGCCTGGATATTAATCCCAGCTCTGCCCCTCATCTGCCGATTGACCTTAGACAAGTCCCTTAACTCCTCTGTGCCCTGTTTTCCTCACCTGAAAAAAGGGAATTACATCCTCATCCTTCCTACTTAGACTGTGAGCTCCCTGTGGGACAGGAACTGTATGACATCATTATGTGATGTTGCTGAAATAATCATCAATCATATTTATTGAGCGCTTACTGTGTGCAGAGCACTGTACTAAGCGCTTGGGAAGTACAAGTTGGCAACATATAGAGACAGTCCCTACCCAACAGTGGGATAATGTTGGTATTTGTTAAGTGCTTACTATGTACAAAGCACTGTTCTAAGCGCTGGGGTAGATACAAGGTGATCAGGTTGTCCCACGAGGGGCTCACAGTCTTCACCCCCATTTTACAGATGAGGGAACTGAGGCCCAGAGAAGTGAAGTGACTTGCCCAAAGTCACACAGCTGACAAGTGGCGGAGCCGGGATTTGAACTGACGGCCTCTGACTCCAAAGCCCGGGCTCTTTCCACTGAGCCACGCTGCTTCCCCACACAGGGTTCATAAAGACATCATACAAAGCTCTGTTTATTTATTTATTTATTTGTAATAGTATTTATTAAGCACTTACTCTGTGCCAGGCACTGTACTAAGCGCTGGATTAGATACAGGCTAATCAGGTCAGACACAGTCCATGTCCCAGAAGGGGCTCACAATCTTAATCCCCATTTTTCAGATGAGGTAACTGAGGCACAGAGAAGTTAAGTGATTTGCCCAAGAGGACACCACAGACAAGTGGCAGAGCTGGGATAAGATCACCGGTCCTTCTGACTCAAGACCTTGGCGCTTCCCACTAGGCCAGCTGCTTTCACGCTGTTTAAACCTCTATAAACCCAGATCGTTTCTTTGGCCCTCTCCCGCCACTTAGTTTCAGACCGTTAGTGTTACCTTCCTATCAATCAATTAGTTTTATTTATTGAACACTCACTAGGTGCAGAGATGGTATTGACACCTGTCTACTTGTTTTGTTCCATTGTCTGTCTCCCCCTTCTAGACGGTGAGCCTGTTGTGGGGTAGGGACCGTCTCTATATGTCGACAATTTGTACTTCCCAAGTGCTTAGTACAGTGCTCTGCGCTCAATACAGTAAGCGCTCAATAAATACAATTGAATGAATGAATGACTGCTTGGGGGAGTGAAATATAACAGAATTAGGAGACACGTTTCCTGCCCGTAACGAGGTAGTTGCCTGTTCGCACAGGGGTCACTAATTACTCGGACGGGGCCCTTTCAGATTTTTAGTCTCCGTAGCCCGCGCCCCACTGCCCCCATTGTCTTGGCATCCCCTCCGCCCCCCCTCAGCTCCACCGTGTCCTCTGCTCTGAGTTCGGGGACCTGCTGCATGGTGTCCACGGTTCCCTCATTTCCACTTCCTCCTCTCAGGCCTCTGATAAGGCCTGACATATCCAAAATGGCAGCTTTCTGGTCTGTTCATTTTGTAATGTCTAGCCCCTCTCGGTCCCAATTCCCCCCTAAAATCCCTCCCCCTTCTCATGCTCCGCTCACAAAATGAAAAGTGGGCACGTAAGCCACTGAGGTGGTGCTTTGATCGCTGTTCTAATCCCGGCTCTGCCACTTATCAGCTGTATGACTTCGGGCAAGTCACTTAGCTTCCCTGTGCCTCAGTTACCTCATCTGTAAAGTGGGGATTAAGTCTGTGAGCCCCACATGGGACAACGATTACCTTGTATTTACCCCAGAGCTCGGCACATAGTAAGCGCTTAACAAACACCATCATTATTATTATTATCTGCAGCTGGCCCTGTCCAAAGGAAGTTTGGTTCCATGTTTTTGTCATCCCTCTAGGTGTGCCAGGACCATAGCAAGGTAGACTGTTCCCCCTGAGGGCAGGGATTGTGTCTACCAACTTTATTTTGCTGTATTCTCCCAAGGCAGTAATACAGTGCTCAATAAATTCATTCAATGGTATTTACTGAGTGCTTACTGTGTGCAGAGCACTGTACTGTATCATTGATTGATTGACCCAGCTGGATCCGAAAGTCAGTCAGTCCGTCAATCATACTTATTTAGTGCTTACTGTTGGCAGAGCACTGGACTAAGCGTTTGGGAGAGTACAACCTAACAGACATATACCCTGCCCACAGTGAGCTTACAGTCTAGAAGGGGAGGCGGCTGAGATGGGTAACCCAATAATAATAATAATAATAATGATGGCATTTATTAAGCGCTTACTATGTGCAAAGCACTGTTCTAAGCGCTGGGGAGGTTACAAGGTGATCGGGTTGTCCCAGGGGGGACTCACAGTTTTAATCCCCATTTTACAGATGAGGTAACTGAGGCCCAGAGAAGTTAAGTGACTTGCCCAAAGTCACACAGCTGACAACTGGCGGAGCCGGGATTTGAACCCATGACCTCTGACTCCAAAGCCCGCGCTCTTTCCACTGAGCAATGCTGCTTAATCACCTTACCTTAGTAAGACGCAGCCCCAGAGTTCAGTAGTGATGGAAGGAAAACCCCCACCGTAAAGACACGTGTAGCCCGGCACAAAGGCAACTTTGATTTACGTATTGCATTTTTAAATAAATACATTTGTAACAACATAATGAAATTCTTGAACAAAAGTTCTTTTCCGGAAGAGTAATCTTTAACTGATATGGAACGCCTCATTGGATTTGGTCTGGGTTTAATTTCAGTTTGAATAAGTAATGTAAAACACTAGGCGGCGGAAGATAAAGGTGAATCTTCCCTACCTTCATCTTGCCACGATGAAAATAATAACTACTTCAGTCTAAAACAAGTTTCCAATTAGTTTCCCCGAAATAGCATTATCTTCCCTTTTATAGATACCGCAGCTCATTTTGAAACCCAATTTTGATAATATATAAACATTTCTGAAACCGTTATTTCCACCGGAAGAGTGACAGTTGTAATATTTCACATTCCTCCCTGGGAGCATATCAGCGAGATGAAAAAGTCATTATTGGGACTTTCTTTTCTAAATTTTAAAGACTGAAAATGGTTTCATTTTAGGTCACCTTTTCAATGTTTTTTTTTCCCTCTCGAAGCATTTGATGTTAAATGGAGGGATTGTATTTGTCACGGAGAACGTGCTGGCGGGGGCAACTTTTATTAAAGTCACTGGATAGTCATCTCCAAAAGGGGAAAGTCTGAAAAGACGGGTTGTGAGGAAGGGTCTCGGCCGTTGTTCTGGAAAGACTCATTGCTGGGGTGCTCCTGGAGGGGAAGGGGAGAATCGGGCTCAGTAATGGTGAAGGAAGTATGGGGCCGTCAGTCGATCCATCGTATTTATTGAGCACTTAACTGTGTGCCAAGCACTGCACTAAACACCGGGGAGAGTACAATGCAACCGAGTTGGTAGACACATTCCCTGCTCACAAAGAGCAGTGTGACCTAGAGGATAGAGCCAGGGCCCAGAAGTCAGAAGGACCTGGGTTCTAATTCTGCCTTGACCACTTTTCTGTTGTGTAACCTTGGGTGAGTCACTTAACTTTTCTGTGCCTCAGTTACCTCACCTGTAAAATGGGGAAAAAGACTGGAAGCCCCATGTGGGACCGGGACTGTGTCCAACCTGATTAACTTGTGTCTACCCCAGAGCTTAGTACAGTGTCTGGCACATAGTAAGTGTTTAACAAATACCACTATTAGTATTCTTATTCTTGTTGATCCCAGATCCTCCACTTGCTTGCTGTGTGACCTTGGGTAAGTCACTTAATTTCTCTGCGCCTCCGTTTCCCTATCTGTAAAATGGGGATTCAATACCCGTTCTCCCTCCAAATTAGACCGAGTCCCATGAGGGAGAGGGACTTTTTCCAGCTGATCATCTTTTATCTACTTCAGAGCTTAGAGAGCATTCAACACATAGTTAGCACTTAACAAATACCATAGTAATGGACAAACTAGGAAAAAAATCCTCAATACATTCAGTAGCTCAGGTCTTACTGACTTTTCAGTCAACGGTGACCTGCTAACTTCTGGGAATCCAAGGAAATGGAAACACATTTGCTGGCCTCAGCATTTTAATAACCCCTTCCCTTCTTCTTTTTGGCCCCTATTCCTTCCCTTATCCCTCCCCTTGGGCTGGGCTAAATTAATCAGTCAATCAATTAATCAATCACATTTACTGAGACTTACTGTGGAAGAACACAAAGCAGAGTCAGTAGATACGTTCCCTGCCCACAAGGAGCTTGAAATCTAGAGGAAGGGGACTGACATTAATATAAATTATGAAAATGTACACAAGTGCCACGGGGCTGAGGGGGGAGTGAATAAAGGATGCAAATCCAAGTGCGAGGGTGATGCAGAAGGGAGAGGGAGAAGGGGAAATGAGGGATTAGTCAGGGAAGGACTCTTGGAGGAGATGTAATTTTACCTACCAATGGAGGTAACCTCTCAGCTTGAAGACCCTGGGGGCCATGTGTCCTTTGGCTCTCCCTGAAATCAATCAATGGTACAGAGCACCTGTACAGAGCAATGACTTAGAGCACTGTACTAAGTACTTAGGTGAGTGCAGTAAAGCGGAGTTAATAGGCACGTTCCTTGCCCACAATAAAGAGCAAACACTCACTTCCAGGCCCAGTAATTGTGACTCATAAGCTCAGGATCAAAGAGTCTGCATGAGTCACCCTCCCTTCCACTGTTCAGTGAAGGAGCAGTGACCAACTGAATGAAGAAATCTGCATCTTTCTGGTTTGCTTTCAGAATGATCAGCGCTCCTCAAACTGCTGGGTGACTTCCAGAGGGGGAAAATGAAAATTTGCTACAGTACTTGACTGAAGCTTCCAAATTTTCTTCCTGAACTTTTCACAGAGAAGATACACGAACTGTCTCCCCCTTCTAGCCCGTGAGCCCGCTGTTGGGTAGGGACTGTCTCTATATGTTGCCAACTTGTACTTCCCAAGCGCTTAGTACACTGCTCTGCACACAGTAAGCGTTCAATAAATACGATTGAATGAATGAACGTATATATCAAGGCCCTACTGAGAGCTCACCTCCTCCAGGAGGCCTTCCCAGACTGAGCCCCTTCCTTCCTCTCCACCTCATCCCCCTCTCCATCCCCCCATCTTACCTCCTTCCCTTCCCCACAGCACCTGTATATATGTATATATGTTTGTACGTATTTATTACTCTATTTATTTATTTATTTATTTTACCTGTACATATCTATTCTATTTATTTTATTTTGTTAGTATGTTTGGTTTTGTTCTCTGTCTCCCCCTTTTAGACTGTGAGCCCACTGTTGGGTAGGGACTGTCTCTATGTGTTGCCAACTTGTACTTCCCAAGTGCTTAGTACAGTGCTGTGCACACAGTAAGCGCTCAATAAATACGATTGATTGATTGATTGTACATATTTATTACTCTATTGTACTTGTACATATTTATTCTGTTTATTTCATTTTGTTAATATGTTTTGTTTTGTTGCCTGTCTCCCCCTTCTAGCCTGTGAGCCCGCTGTTGGGTAGGGACCGTCTCTATATGTTGCCAACTTGTACTTCCCAAGCGCTTAGTACAGTGCTCTGCACACAGTAAGCGCTCAATAAATACGATTAAATGAATGACCACGAACCACTTGGTCCTGTGAGTATCTGAAATGGCAATTGAATTTTCTTTAAAAAAAAATTCCAGAAAAAAGAGTGTCCTTTTCAAGTGAGATGGTTGCATCATTGTAGGTTGAATAGAGTCTTCACCCTAACCCAGATGTTCAGTTTTCAGAATTTCTATCCAGGTGAACAAGAAATATCTGGGTGCAGACTGTGATCCTGAGCTCATAAAGGACAACTTGGAGGAGAGCCTAAAGGAGACATGGCCCCCGTGGTCTTCAAGCTGGGAGGATGGATCCATTGGTTGGTAAAATCACAACTCCTCCAAGAGGTCTTCCCCAACGAAATCCTCATTTCCCCCCACTCTCTCTCCCTTCTGCATAATCTATGCACTTGATTCTGTATCCTTTAAGCACTTCATATTCATCCCACCCTCAGCCCCACATCACTTACGTACGTTTCCATAATTTATTTTAAAACTGGTCTCCTTCCTCTAGACTTCAAGCTCCTTGCGGGCAGGGAATATGTCTACTAATTCTGCTGTATTGTGGTCTCCCAAGAGCTTAGTTCAGCACTCTGCTGAGCACAATAAAGCGCTCAATAAATACGATTGATCGATCAGTTGACTGATCGACTGAAACCTTCCAGGCACTTTTGATTCACTGTTGGGCGAAAGTGAAAGTATTTTCTAGCAGGAAGTGGTGATGGGGGTCGTGGGTTGGTGAGAGGGCACTGAGGTAGGGCAGTGGACTGGTGGGTTTGGAGGGATGCAAAGCATGGGAACAAGGAATGGACTAGACCACCACCATAGCAGGGGAGGGGGGCGAGGGGCCGGATGCTCTAGCCCCCTGCCCAGCCTGGACCCAGTAATCTGAGACACAGTTTCCCACTGGCTGAAAGGTAGCTATTATAGCGGAATAATGTTCCAAGGTGGAATGGCCATTCGGGACTTTTCTTTTACCAGAGCTGAATTTTAGCTATGCCCATTTCCTTCCACCCGTGCTTCTAACAGACCGGGCTCTTGAAGTTCTCTCTGCCTATGTGCAAAAGCTTTCTGCCCCACCAGTTCCAGCACCCCATCTCTCTTGAGGTTCCATTTAATTCTTCTGCAACATCCGGTTCCTTCCACAATGCCCGAAGTCTCTGCTGAAGGATAGTCGAGTTTTCAGAAAGGTTCCTCAAAAGAAGGTGATTGCTCACAGACTGCTCCTTGTGTGCTACAAGGTGCTTGCTGCCATCTTTGTATTGGGGCATTGGAGGCATTGCTGAGAGCACTCTATCCTCCCCTCGCCCAGGTACATGCATTCAAGCCAGGTGACTGGAGCTTCCTGGGACACACTCCAGTGGCTGCCTGTCAACCTACACATAAGCAAAAACTCCTCACTCTCAGCTTCAAGGCTGTCCATCACCTCTACCCCTCCTACCTCACCTCCCTTCTCTCCTTCTCCAGCCCAGCCCGCACCCTCCGCTCCTCTGCCGCTAACCTCCTCACTGTACCTCGCTCTCGCCTGTCCCGCCGTCGACCCCCGGCCTACATCCTCCCCTGGCCCAGAATGCCCTCCCTCCACACATCCGCCAAGCTAGCTCTCTTCCTCCCTTCAAAGTCCTACTGAGAGCTCACCTCCTCCAAGAGGCCTTCCCAGACTGAGTCCCCCTTTTCCTCGCCTCCTCCCCATCCCCCCAGCCCTACCTCCTTCCCCTCCCTACAGCACCTGTATATATGTTTGTACAGATTTATAACTCTATTTTCCTTGTACATATTTACTATTCTATTTATTTTGTTAATGATGTGCATTTAGCTTTAATTCTATTTGTTCTGACGACTTGACACCTGTCCACATGCTTTGTTTTGTTGTCTGTCTCCCCCTTCTAGACTGTGAGCCTGTTGTTGGGTAGGGACCGTCTCTGTATGTTGCCAACTTGTACTTCCCAAGCACTTAGTACAGCGCTCTGCACACAGTCAGCGCTCAATAAATACAATTGAATGAATGAATGAATGCATAATATTGTCCTTGTCCTTTATGGGTTTTTTTTGCTTTAGTCCTTTTATCCTTTATCTATCAATCACCATCCCCTCTCTTCTTCCTTTATCTCAGATTGTGAGTCCCTGGAGGTCCAGGGACCTTATTCAGTTTTCACCTGTTTACTGTTTCTTAGTGCTTAATGCAGTTCTGGACACCCAGTAAGCACTTAATAAGGACCATTATTCCTTCTCCTCCTCCTCCTCCTCCTCCTCCTCCTCCTCCTCCTGCTATAATCTACTATTGTTAACCCATGGAAAAACAACTTTGGTTTCTAAATCAGAGTCCTGACCAACCCCCATCTTTTTAACCAGGACACCCAGGCCTTCCCCTCTTCAGCCCCCCTTCCAAGCTGGGCAGTTTTCCCTGACCATTTCTTCTGGGCAGCAGAGAGGTGTCAATCATACAGCCTTGTGCTGGGTCTCTACTGATGGTCATTGCTAATTCCCGTGGCAGCAACCTCCTTCTCAAAATTGAACCTCTGCCTGTCGCAGTTTGGGTCTTTTTTCAGACTATATACTGTAAACTAGTTAATAATAATAATTATTATTATGGTATTTGTTAAGCGCTTACTATGTGGCAAGCACTGTTCTAAGCACTGGGGTAGATACAAGGTAATCAGGTTGTCCCACTTGGGGCTCATAGTTTTAATCCACATTTTTCAGATGAGGTAACTGAGGCACAGAGAAGTTAAGTGACTTGCCCAAGGTCACACAGCAGATAAGTGGCAGAGTCAGGATTAGAACCCATGTCCTCTGAATCCCAGGCCCATCCTCTGCCTGCTATGCTATGCTGCTTCCCTCAGTTATGGGCAGAGAATGTGTCCACCAATTCTGTTGTGTTGTACTCTCCCAAGTACTTAGTACAGTGCTCTGCACATAGTAAGCACTTAATAAATACGATTGAGTTGTTGATTTGAGAGAATTGATTTTTCTAACTCCACCAGGAGGCCCATCTGGATGTGACCAAGGTTGATCTGTATTGCTTTTCCAAAAGTCCATTGGGAAAACTGAGGGAAATGTCTAAGTTTGAGGATGATGGAGGGCAGTCTGGAAAGAGACATATGCCCAGCAGCCTGGTTTCTCTTTATTAAACTAGAATTTAATAATAACTGTGGCATTTGTTAGGCGCTCACTATGTGCCAGGCACTGTACTAAGCATCGGGATGGATACAAGCCCCCCTTTCCCCCTTTTAGACTGTGAGCCCACTGTTGGGTAGGGACTGTCTCTATATGTTGCCAATTTGTACTTCCCAAGCGCTTAGTACAGTGCTCTGCACATAGTAAGTGCTCAATAAATACAATTGATGATGATGATGATGATACAAGCAAATTGGGTTGGACACGGTCCCTGTCCCGTATGGGGCTCGCAGTTTTAATCCCCATTTTACAGATGAAGTAACTGAGACACAGAGAAGTGAAGTGACTTGCCCAAGGCCACCCAAAGGACAAGTGACGGAGCTGAGATTAGAACCCAGCTCCTTCCGATTCCCAGGGCCGTGGTCTATCCACTAGGCCACGCCGCTTCCCAACAGGGAGGCAGGGGGCTGGATGAGCCAGACCAACGGCTGTCTTGGGCAGAGAGGAAAGAGCGTGGCTGTTCACAGCAGATTAAATAAGAGAAGACTCAATTAACACAATGGCATTCCAGAAAAAAGATCAAATGAGGATCAGGCAGGGCAGCAGTGTCAATCATGCAGGTCTCTGGGGCTGATCAAGAGCCCAAGCATGTGATTCCAGAAAACCACAGCTGCCTGAGCACTTCAAACAAATGGAGCTCAGCCAGCCAGAAAATGACATAAAAAACCGGTGGCAGACACACTCCTTGATCGAAAACGAGGCCGCTCTCATTCGTGCTACTCGAAACCAGGTAGGTGCAGGATATTTCTTTCAAATGACCATTCATTTTGCCCTATGCCAACGTGTTCATTAGGAATCCTGAAGTAAATATTGGGCCAAATGGATGGAGCATCCGACCTGGATTAGATTCGGAGTGGACGTCGTTGTCCTAGGGGGTGCTTTCAAAGTCAAACATTGATTCTACATTTTTATCCTGAGGAAAAGACTGGCATCTATTGGCTATTCCGGAACTTAGCAACAATGACAATGATAATATTGACGATAACGGTATTTATCTTACATTAAAAAATCAAAGTCCACTTTGGAGCAAATGCAGTCCCCACCAACACTTCCTGGTTGAATGGCTGAGGGAACCACTTTTTTTAGTGATATTTTTTAAGCGCTTACTATGTGTCAAGTACTGTTCTAAGCGCTGGGGTAGATACAAGTTAATACAGTTGTGCACAGTCCCTGTCCCATGTGGGGTTTACTGTCTAAATAGGAGGGAGAACAGGTATTGATTCTAGTTTGCATTTCAGGTACCTGAGGCACAGAGAAGTTAAGCAACTTGCCTAAGATCATAAAGCAGACAAGTGGTGGTGGCTGGATTAAAATCCTGGTCCTCTGGCTCTTAGGCTCATGTTTTATCCAAGCTCCTTCCAAACTGCTCTCTCTCTACTTTGCTCCTGCCCCTCTTCTTATATCTGATGATAATAATAATAATAATGGTATTTGTTATGCGCTTACTATGTGTCAAGCACAGTACAAAGCTCTAGGGTGAGTGCAAGCAAATCGGATTGGACACAGTCCCTGTCCCATGTGGGGCTCACAGTCTCGATTCCCATTTTACAGATGAGGTAACTAAGGCACACAGAAGTTAAATGACTTGCCCAAGGTCACACAGAGGACAAGTGGCAGAGCTGCGCTTAGAACCCATGACCTCTGATTCCCAGGTCAGAAGCAGCATAGATCAGTGCAAAGAGCCTGGGCTTGGGAGCCAGAGGTCATGGGTTCTAATCCCGGCTCCACCACTTGTCAGCTGTGTGACTTTGGGCAAGTCACTTCACTTCTCTGTGCCTCAGTTACCTCATCTGTAAAATGGGGGTTAAGACTGTGAGCCCCACGTGGGACAACCTGATCACCTTGTATCCTCCCCAGCACTAAGTACAGTGCTTTGTACATAGAAAGCACTTAACAAATGCCATTATTATTATTATTATTATTATTATTATTACCCACTACACCATGCTGCTTCCTACTACGCCATGCTGCTTCCCACTCCATTCCCAATCCTCTTCCACTATTTATGCCTGTCATATTGCCCGACTTTCCAATAGATTGTAGCACTTCTGGGGCCAGAATCATGATTTTCACTTTTACTGAACTCTCAAGTGCTTCATACTTAGACTCTTCTCACTCCTACTTGGACTGGGAGCCCCATGTGGGACCGGGACTGCGTCTGACCTGATCAGACAAGAACAGTTCTTGACACATAATAAGCGCCTAATAGATACCATTATAATAGTACAGAGCTCTGCACACAGCAGGTACTCAATAAATAATAATAATAATAATAATGATAATGGCATTTATTAAGGGCTTACCCTGTGCAAAGCACTATTCATGACATTAAATGAATGAATGAATAACAATGACACATTAAAGGTAAGGCATCTCACCTTTTGAACTGTAAGCGCCTTGTGGACAGGGATTGGGTTTACCACCTCTATGGCACTACACTTTCCCAAATGCCTAGCATAGTGCTCTGCATTCAGTAAGCGCTCAAAAAATTTGACTGATTGATTTATTGATTATACTGAGCTCTTGGGAAAGAACCACAGAAGCACAGACTTGACCTTGGGCAAGTTACTTCACTTCTCTGTGCCTCAGTCACCTCATCTTTCAAATGGGGATGAAGATTGTAAGCTCCATGTGAGACAGGGACTGCGTCCAACCTGATTACCTTGTATCTACCTTAGTGCTTAGAACAGTGCCTGGCGCATAGTAGGCGCTTAACAAAGTAAGCATGTAAATACCGTAAAAAATGCATATAAACAGGATCCCTGCCCACAAGGAGCTTGCCACCGTGGCCTAAGGTACTTTCTGGATCAACATATAATGTTATGTTGCCAACTTGTACTTCCCAAGCGCTTAGTACAGTGCTCTACACACAGTAAGCACTCAATAAATACGATTGAATGAAGGAATGAATGAATGAACATATTAATGGTAGAGATTCAATTTGTAGGGAAATAAAAGCAAGGGAAGTCCAGCTGAGATATCCCACGCGCTCTGCTGTGCTGCCTTTTATACTAAACATTATTAGAGCAGTGTCTTTAGTAAATGTAATCTACATTCCCATATAAACTGGAAATGCTAAGTTAATAGCTTCCCTAGGGCTTTGCTTTTCGCTATGCTTCCTTCAGTCATTTTTTTTCACAGGCACAGTAAAATATTGAAATTCATGAGCAAACATATTCCTCAGTAAATATACTGTAATACTCAGATAGTCTTTGATGGTCTTGAAAGAAGAATTCTTTTTTTCACATATAATCTGAGTAGAAAGTAAAGATTATTTTGAGCACCATAATATTATATTGAGTACCGTAATGAAGTTTGCAATGCTTTAAAATATTTCATAAGCACACTGAATGGCTGTAACAATGGTTGCCCTTTTTGTTTTTCATTTTGAGCTCTTTGACATGATGCCACCCTTCTTTTTCTTTGGTTTTCATTTCATTTTCCACGCCAAACTCTTCTGGGAAAGGTTATTTCTGTGCATACTACTTGGGAAGAAAGTGTTCCTGCTCGCTGCTCGCTTACGAGTTTGTGCTTTGGCTCCCACTCCAGGTAACCCAAACCAACCTGGGTCCTGAGAAACATATATCATCACACACACACACTTTGATGATGACAGCATATGGCCGCCAATTTGCTGGTTTGCCCAATTCGAGCTGAATTGGCCTGAGCCCAGTGAATTTCTCTAGGTTTCCTGATCCTTCCAATTACTGCAGAGCCTTTGTTTTCCCAGGTCTGGGTAACTGCTGACTTCCAAGCTTTGGAACTTGGCAGAAAGAGGTGAGGCCAAGGGAGGCTGGACGCTGAAGATAAAACTAGTGGGTCTAAATGTGTCTGGTGTCAAATTAGTACAGACAGTAGATTGACGATCGAGAACTAGTCTGTCTGTTGAAAAACTGACTGAATTGCCCCACTTTTTCCTACCAAACCTTGAGTGTCTGTGAGGTCCTCTTGGGATGATGCCTCAAGCAGATTCTTCACTGGCCTCCCTGCAGTGTTCACTGTAGGGTTCACTTTGGTCTGTGCTTGACCCAACCTCTGCCTGTGCACCCCAAAACATTTCCCCAGATTCATCCCATCTGGTGCTTCTGTAAACCATGGGGACTGGGCTTTTGGGGAGCTCATGACCTTTGGGGCCCCTCCTGGGTACATTACTTACCATCGAGGTCTGTCCGACTCGCCCCACATAGAGCCAGGGGACACAGACCCGTCCCCCAGTTTTTCCGGAACCATCACCTTCCCCTCCCAAGCTTTTTATGAACCCTAGTGCCTTGCCTGAGCTGTAGAACACAGTGGCAGGAACAGCAGCAGAGAGAGGCTTGATTCTGATAATTTCTAAATCATTTAATCAACCAATCCTATTTATTGAGCACTTACTCTGTGCTGAGCAATCAATCAAACAAACATATTTATGGAGTGTTTATGGTGAGAAGACCACTGTACTAAGTGCTTGGGAGAGTACAAGTCACTTAACTTCTCTGGGCCGCAGTTACCTCATCTGTAAAATGGGGATTAAGACTGTGAGCCCCACGTGGGACAACCTGATCACCTTGTAACCTCCCCAGCACTTAGAACAGTGCTTTGCACATATTAAGCGCTTAACAAATGCCATTATTATTATTATTATTATTATTATTATTATTATTACAATATAACAGAGTGGGTAGACAGATTCCCTACCCACAATGATCTTGCAGTTTAGAGGCCCGTACTGAGAACTTGGGAGGATACAATATAACCGAGTTGGTAGACATGTTCCCTTCCCACAAGGTGCTTACAGAAAATTGAGTGTTCAGTTCGGCAGTGGTGCCGGCTAGGGGAAGAGCTAGCAAAAAAACAAATAACTGGTGTGTATTCAGAGAGGTAACCAGGCCGCAATGGACAGCAAGAAAGGAAATGCATAACTGTGGGACAGTCCAACCATGATCTTGAGTTTCAACCAAAAATTATCTTTGATTTCAGGAGAGTAAGACTCTGCTTTATATTAATCTTTAAGAACCCTTTCCGTGCTGCAAGAAAACAGTTAATAAATTTTTCTAATGTCTACAGAATTGTTCACTAGGGATCTTTTGGAAGAGTAATCTTCCCATTTAGAAGCATTTTCTCATTATGGATAATGGCATGATGAGCTGAAAAATGATCCCCTCTACTTATGAAACTAAAGGCCTCAGTCTGAATCATCTGTGATGATTTAGACGTAGTGACAGTGAAGAAATAGCTCATTTAGTACAATGTCCATTTAGTTATTTAATCACTTTTACTGTCACATACTATGCCTGTTCAGAGTGGTAAAAAGTTAGTAATGGCATAAAACACAATAGCACAATTACAGACTGACATGGTACGTGGGGAAAGGAGGATTTGGCTTAAGCAGTACCTTAACTGTGCAAAATCTCCTGCTGGAGAACGGTGTCAGAGGGGCAAAAACTGGAATTCCTCATTTTTCCACCTGAAACGTGGAGCACGGTGGATCAGCTCCAGGGCAGAAGATGGGAGGGCAGTGCAGCTAGAGTCTATGGGATTGATTGTTTCAGCGCTTTCAGTGTCTCTGCATAGCTTAGGTGGGGACTGGTCAAATGGCATCCCCAGGGCTGCAATGAAGGTTGAGTGATTGATTGAAGAGATGGCCAACTACCCAATTATAGGGAGATGAAGGTCAATAGCAATCAATCAATGATTCTTGTTGAGTGCTCATTATGTGCAGAACACTATACTAACCACTTAGGAGAGCACATCCCTGGAGTTTGGTAGACGCGATCCCTCCCCACAACAAGCTTATTATCTGAAGGAGCTTACGCCTTCTCACTGCCCTTGGGTACTCCCCCTTCAGCTTCTTCAGCCCCGGCTGCCTTGGCTCATTTAGAGTTCACAGATTACAATCTTACCAATACAATCAATCAATCAATCAATCAATCAATCGTATTTACTGAGCGCTTACTGTGTGCAGAGCACTGTACTAAGCGCTTGGGAAGTACAAGATGGCAACATATAGAGACAGTCCCTACCCAACAGTGGGCTCACAGTCTAAAAGGGGGAGACAGAGAACAAAACCAAACATACTAACAAAATAAAATAAATAGAATAGATATGTACAAGCAAAATAAATAGAGTGATAAATACGTACAAACATATATACATATATACAGGTGCTGTGGGGAAGGGAAGGAGGTAAGATGGGGGGATGGAGAGGGGGACGAGGAAAGAAGGGGCTCAGTGTGGGAAGGCCTCCTGGAGGAGGTGAGCTCTCAGTAAGGCCTTGAAGGGAGGAAGAGAGCTAGTTTGGCGGATGGGCAGAGGGAGGGCATTCCAGGCCCGGGGGATGACGTGGGCCGGGGGTCGATGGCGGGACAGGCGAGAATGAGGTACGGTGAGGAGATTAGCGGCAGAGGAGCAGAGGGTGTGGGGTGGGCTGTAGAAGGAATACAAGGCTCCCTCCTCTTTGGGGAGCCAGGGTTGGTGTCAGTCAAAATATAGGATAATAACCATCTGTTCTGGAGAGACCATTTTGGTGAAAATTGTTCAAGGCAATGAAATGAGGGACAATCGACGTGGGAGTGAGAGAGCGGAAGCAATGCTATGATAAATCAGACCAGCGGTCTGTCCAGGCCAATGCTCTCTCATCCACTGTGGCTCTAAAGGAAGTTTGAAAAACTAGTTTGATGGCTACCAACATTGACAGCCATCCTCAGGGTTAAGGCCTCACCTTCTCACATCCCTCAATTTTCCCTCTGATAATCCTCTAGGGACCGATCACCCACAGATACTTTTGTAAGCTTCTTGAGGGCAGGCATCTTATTAACTCACTTGATTGTATTTTCCCTACCATTTAATACAGTGCTCTGTTCATGCTGTTGAGAAGCAGCATGGCTCAGTGGAAAGAGCACAGGCTTTGGAGTCAGAGGTCATGGGTTCAAATCCTAGCTCCAGCAATTGTCAGCTGTGTGACTTTGGGCAAGCCACTTAACTTCTCTTTGCCTCAGTTACCTCATCTGTAAAATGGGGATTAAAACTGTGAGCCTCCCGTGGGACAACCTGATCACCTTGTAACCTCCCCAGCACTTAGAACAGTGCTTTGCCCAAGTAAGTGCTTAATAAATGCCATCATTATTATTATTACCAACTCTGTTGTATTGTTCTTTCCCAAGTGCCTACGAATAAGAATAATAATAATTGCGGTGCTTGGGATAGAAGCAAATCGGGTTGGACACAGTCCCTGCCCCACGTGGGGCACACAGTCACGATCCCCATTTTACAGATGAGGTAAATGAGGCACAGAGAAGTAAAGTGATTTGCCCAAGGCCACACAGCAGACAAGTGGCGGAGTGGGGATTAGAACCCACAACCTTCTGACTGCAAGGCCCATGCTCTAGCCATTCATTCATTCATTCAATCGTATTTATTGAGCGCTTACTGTGTGCAGAGCACTGTACTAAGCGCTTGGGAAGTACAAGTTGGCAACACATAGAGACGGTCCCTACCCAATAGCGGGCTCACAGTCTAGAAACTACAATGTGCTGCTAGTATGGTGCTCTGCACATGGTAAGTGCTCAATAAATGCCATTGATGATGATGATGTAAGGCAGGCCCTCACCCCCACCACATGGCTGGATGGAGGGGCCTCCAGCTATCTCTCCCCCTCCCCTACCAGCAAATTGCTAATTTTTTCATGGGTGCTCCAGGCCTTCCTTGGAAAAAATCCTTCTTTGAAAACTCCCTCTTCACGGGGGAAATAAGGGAATCTTCCTCACTTGAAATTATTATCCATTCTACTTTCTGCCCTTGCTTCGCCCTGCCCCATCCTATCCTCTCTTCCCCTGCACTTAGCAACTCCTGCTGGGTAATCAGCGCTAATCACCTGGAAAAGACATCACCTGGAGAGTCAAGGCAAAAAATGAAAACTAGTCTGCCCCACTGAGCGGTCCGTAAGAAGACAACTCCACCGCCACGGGACCCCCTTTGAATATTGGTCTCCACCCTCCCCTCTTTCCTGAGCTCTGATTTGAATTTTTTGTATGCAATGAAAACATGAATTATTAACACCATAAAATATTGATAAGCTGCTGTTCAAAATAGAACATCTTTAGAGAGTCAATTAAGAATCGAAACAGCTACAATTATTTTAAGCAGAAAAAATAATTAAGATGCTATTGTTTGTATTTCTTTTAATATGATGGATAGAAGGTAATTAGCCCAAACTCCACAACACAGGGTTAGATTCAAGCAAGAGCTGCAGAGGTCTAAGTAATGATAGCTCCATTTCATGCCGTTAGGACACTTAGAATGCTCCAGAGGTAGGTGAGTCAACCAATCATATTTAATAATAATAATAATAATAATGGCATTTATTAAGCACTTACTATGTGCAAAGCACTGTTCTAAGCGCTGAGGAGGTTACAAGGTGATCAGGTTGTCCCACGGGGGGCTCACAGTCTTAATCCCCATTTTACAGATTGAGGCACAGAGAAGTTAAGTATTTAAGGAGCGCTTACAGTGTGCAGAGCACTGTACTAAGCGCTTTGGAGAGTACAGGACAACAGAGTTGGTAGACATATTCCCTGCAGACAGGGAGTTTACAGTGTAGAGGGGGAGACAGACGTTACTATAAATAAGTGAATTACAGATATGTGCATAGAGTGTTGTGGGACCGATGATGGGGGTGAATATTCATTCAATCGTATTTATTGAGCGCTTACTGTGTGCACAGCACTGTACTAAGCGCTTCAAGTGCTTACAGAGCAGAGAGCCAAGTGGCTGCTGTTTGTCACCAAGGACTAGTGCCTGGAGGGGCACTTGACCCTCAGTGCTGCCCCTTCATTGTATCATGAGAGTTATGTGATTTAACATTGTTCTTTTGGTGTGCTGAATTTGTGTCACATTGCTATTCATAATTCATTCCTATTGTTCTACATACTCTGTGTGAGGATTTTCAATTCCAAACTTTTGAAGCCGGTTTAGTTTTGAGTTCCAGCATCTGTGAGATGAAAATTGTGAAAAGATCGGATTTATAATTTACATGGTCATATTCCTGAGATAGGTTTGGGTGGACTCAGGTGGACTTCTGTTCTCTTTGATGCCAGCTATGAACCGGTTATGCCGGTGGAAAAGCTTGGTGTTAACACATTATTTCTTCCTGACCGGGGAAGGTTGTCTCATGATTTGGAGAAGGGCTCATTTCCTACTCTTTCGTATAATGATAATGATAATAATAATATAGCAAAAATAATGTTTATTTAGTGCTTACTATGAGTCAGGCATTGTTCTAAGCAATAGGCTAGAGAAATCATAAACATGAGGCTCACAGTCTAAGTAGGAGGAAAAACAGATGTTGACTCCCTATTTTACAGTTGGGGAAAATGAGGCACAGAGAAGTAAAGTGATTTGCCAAAAGTCACACAACAAGCAAGTAGCAGAGCTGGAATTAGAACCCAGACCCGTGCTCTTTCCAATAGGCACACTCCTTCGTTAGAAAGTACACAAAGCAAATGAGGAGCATAAACGACTTTTCATTAGTGCATTTTGGGGCGAATCAGACTAGTCCATCAGAAATGTGTCCGGGCATTTGTGGGCAAGCTGCCGTCAGGTTGGCTCCTAATTTCCCCTCCTTTGGTAATGTCATCCAGGGAATCACCGATCACCAAAGACCTCCTCTTGGAATCTCCACCCAGGATGTCCACCCAGGATTTCCACGGGCATCCTTCTGTGCTGACCGTTAAGGGGCCTTCAGGCTAAAGTCCATCCATCCAACTGTTTTTGGCCATCACTTGGGTAGCCGGAGGGGCAAATCTCCCAGGAATGATGCTGTTTGTGCCAATGGACTCCGGGTTATCACCGTTCTGGAAGTATGGCCGTGTTGTGATCTCTGGTGATAACATCAGGCTCTCCTTTGCTATGTTTGCCTCCTGTTTTCCCTTCTGTTCAGAGTTTCCCCAGTTTGTGTTTTTAATCGCGTGAGTCAGCTCTTTGGCTTTGACATTTCACTGCACACTGTGTCATGTTCAAGTGGATATTGCGATCCAGAGACCTTGAATTCTGGCTTAATTGGGAAGGCTGGATTTTTTTTCCCCTCCTTTTCATATCTGGCAGCTGCCTGCTGAGAAATCAGTTTAATATGTGATTCACAGTTGCAGGCCTGGCATTTAATTTCTGCCCCCTTATTATGCAGGAAGGTTTCTCTCTGAATAGTAAAAGGAAAAGAAAAAGCACAGGTCCTCAGAGTCAATGGAAATCCAGTAAGCCACTGGGGGCAGAGATGGGAGGACTGGATTTGGGCTGGTGTGCGGCTGTGGGGAGGCTTTCTTTACTTGCTGCCAAACATCCTTGGAAAATGCAGCCGACAGGATCCCGGAATTCAATGGCAGGAGCCGGATGACAAAATGGGACATTTATTTCAGTTCTCTTTCTTTCATCTCAACGCTTCTCCTCACACCATTTCCGGGTAATCAGGCATCAAATACAAATTAGTTGAGTGGCACGAGGGAGCATTTAAAAACAGAGTTAATCTCTAAAATCAGTGTGGCATTCAGGATGATGGCCCTGGGTGCTCGAAGCTCTAAATTCACTCCTCTTCTACGCCAGTCAGTTTGACTGTTTGCAAAGCCGTCCTTCGCTGAAGATGCTGCAGAACCACTGACTATGTGAGAGAGGGGGTTATTCAGAAATGCCTTTTTTCCCCCCAGATTTGTTTGTATCTCTCCTCTTGTTTGTGACATGGGAAAGAGTATCTCCTCCTGTGCATAATGGCCACAGCTTCATCCAACTTGTACTTCCCAAGCGCTTAGTACAGTGCTCTGCACACAGTAAGTGCTCAATAAATACGACTGAATGAATGAATGGATGCAGGACTAACAGTCATGTGTCATTTTGGCATGCCTGGTTGGAGGATGGATATACAGATTGCATTGCCTCTGAGTTGAAAGGTTCAGCAGATGAACAAAATCAGGTTTTGAAAGGTCAAGACAGCCGCTCTTAGCCACGGTTCTGCCACGGGGACCGTGATCAATCAATCAATCAATCAATCAATCAATCAATCATATTTATTGAGCGCTTACTGTGTGCAGAGCACTGTACTAAGCACTTGGGAAGTACAAGTTGGCAACATATAGAGACAGTCCCTACCCAACAGTGGGCTCACAGTCTAGAAGGGGGAGACAGAGAACAAAACCAAACATATTAACAAAATAAAATAAATAGAATAGATATGTACAAGTAAAATAAATAAATAAATAAATAGAGTAATAAATATGTACAAACATGACCCCAGTTTGTTGTGGAATTGGTTCAGGGCTTACAAAGTGTCGAGTTCTGTGCTAAGAGCTAGAGTAGATACGAGATAATCAGGTCAGACACAGTCCCTGTCCCACGTGGGACTCATAGTCTAAGTAGGAGGGAGTTTAGTTGTTGAATCCTCCTTGTATAGATGAGGAAACTGAGGCACTGAGATGCTAAAGGACTCATCCAAGATCACACAGCAAAAAGAGGCTGAACTGGGATTAGAACCCACATTTTCCAACTCCCAGGCCTATGTTCTTCCTATTAGGGCATTTTACTTCCCCAGGGTGCTCTAAGGACTCTAAATTTCAGGCCTTGAACTCAGTCATTCATAGCACTGATGGGGGCTGTAGCCGAAACCATGACAGAACTCTAAATGGTCTTTCTTCCTCCCCAAGTGGAGAAGCCAGAGACACCACAAATACAGCCTGGGGAACCGAAGAACTTTCAACCAGTTCCTGCTGTGCCTGTCCTATAGCCCAGGCAAATTATTTCTACTATACTCTCTCTTCCACCAGCAACCCAAGCTCAGGGCAGGAGTCAGTCCTCATCTGTCTCTGTCACTTGGCCCAGCTGAGCTCTGAAGGGCTTTCAAGGCCTCAGGCTGTGAACCCTTTCCCGTGGACCCTGATGTGCTGATCCCACTCCACCACTTGTCTGCTGCTTGGGCAAGTCACTTGACTTCTCTGTGCCTCAGTTGCTCCAACTGTAAAATGGGGATTAGACTGGGCCCACTTGGGGCAACCTGTTGTGTGAAGGGACAACCTGTTTACTGTGCATCTACCCTAGTACTTACAACAGTCCTTTGGCACGTAGTAAGCGCTTCACAAATCCCATAATTATTATGGCATTTTATTATTATGGTAATTATTAGTGTTATATTAAGCTCCTTGAGGGCAGGGATGCAATAGAATGCCAATCCCAGACTGAGCCCCCTCCTTCCTCTCCTCCTCCTCCCCCTCCCCATCCCCCCATCTTACCTCCTTCCCCTCCCCACAGCACCTGTATATATGTATATATGTTTGTACGTATTTATTACTCTATTTATTTCATTTGTACATATTTATTCTATTTATTTTATTTTGTTAATATATTTTGTTTTGTCGTCTGTCTCCCCCTTCTAGACTGTGAGCCCGTTGTTGGGTAGGGACCGTCTCTAGATGTTGCCAACTTGGACTTCCCAAGTGCTTAGTCCAGTGTCCTGCACACAGTAAGCGCTCAATAAATACCATTGAATGAATGAATGAAATGTGCTGGGCCTTAAGATAGATCTGCGGTGGAGCAGCTGCTTTGACCTGAGAAACAACACGGGTGGGCAAAACCCCACGGCTGGAGACCCCAGCCTGGCAGCACGGCCACCAATCGGGGCCCAATCCTCTTCCTCCCTTCATCCACCCAGCCTGGGCTTGAGGCCCACGCTGGCTCAGCGAGGCGATTTCCGAGAACTCCTGGACAAGCTTCCCTCAGAGCAGCAGGAAGAAACGAGCTCTGGCTCTCATGAGTCCGGGTGGAAACTAGCCCCTGATGCCTCAGGGCTTCCTAGTGATATCTTCCAATATCACCACAGTGCAAGGACCGTGAGTCCAGGCCATACGGAGCCCTCTGATCTTCACATCCAACAGATTCATTTCAGGGCTACAGATCACTTCCATACAGCCCATCTAAGCTAGTTTCTTTCACCCCTTCTGTGCTCCCGCACAGTGTCACCAAAAATGACCCACCAAAATCCAAAAAATCTTGGCCGAGCTGTTTTAGCCACAATTTTCAGGAATTAGGTAACATCACCACCATGGTCTGAGGACTATCCAGATGAGAATATGTGTAGAATGTTTGGCCCTTCAAAGATATCCTTATCTTCCCCTAAATTCTTCCATCATTCTGTATCATCTATTATCTAAGGAAAGGGTTTAGGAATCTATCATCATCGTCATCATCAGTATTCATCAAACATCTCTGTGGGCAGAGCACTGTACTCTCAATCAATCAATCAATCAATCAATCAGTCTTTTGTATTTATTGAGCGCTTACTCTGTGCAGAGCAGGTCTAGAGGAAAGAACATAGATTAGGAGTCAGAGGATCTGGGTTCTAATCCTGACTCTGCCACGGGGCAATCTCAGGCAGTGCAATAACGGGTTACTTGTCAGCCGTGTGGGAGGTTGGGACTGGATTTCCCCATCATCATCATCATTGTCTAATACAGAGGGCAACAATATAAATAGGTGGTATAGAACATGCTTAGAGCTATGCCAAATGAGAGATATTCTCTTTTCAGGGTTTTCCATAATGGAAAGGTCTAAGCCGAAGGGTCAGACAAAGTTGATTCACCTGTGCTGGGCAGTAGCGACATGGGAAGGAATCAAAGGCGAATGATCAAGCGATCAAAATCTTGATCAAAGACACCGACAGAGACTTAAGTTTTTACTGCCCGGAAGAAAGCAATGATAAACCACTTCCATATTTTTTATCCATAGAGTTGCTATGAATCAGAAATGACTCAGTGACATTCGAAGGAGATAGAACACTTTGCACATAGTTAAGTGCTTAACAGATGCCATCATCATCATCATGACAGTGAGCTCATTGAGGGCAGGAAATGTCAGCACTCTGCAAACAGTAAGTGATTACTAAATAAGACTGAATGAATAAATAAATCTTGAGACAACTCACAAGAATACTGGCCCTGCATGGCACTGCAGCCATGGGGCACTACTGGGGAGACAAATTCAATTACTGGTGTTTGGGGAGGACTTGTGTGCAGATGGAATTCAGAGCTGACCCGTCTATTTAGATTATTCAAGATAAAAAGTGTCCTTCCTTTGCCCGATTTTAATTTAGATTGTTGGTGTGGGAGGCCCTGAATACATTGGCTACCTGGGCAACTCTGCCTTTACATTATTTGCCTATAGAGACAAGATTTTGTGGATAATATTTAACCACTGTAAATAACAATAATAATAATTGTGGAATTTTTTAAGCACTTATTGTGCTCCAAGCACAGTAGTGGATACAAAATGACCAGGTTGGACATAGTGCCTGTCCCATACGAGACTCACAGTCTAATAGACATATTAAAATAGGCATATTTATTCTATCTATTTTATTCTGTTAATATGTTTTGTTTTGTTCTCTGTCTCCCCCTTCTAGACTGTGAGCCCACTGTTGGGTAGGGACCATCTCTATATGTTGCCAAATTGTACCTCCCAAGCGCTTAGTACAGTGCTCTGCACACAGTAAGTGCTCAATAACGATTGAATGAATGAATGAATAATAGGAGGGAGTTCAGGTATTGAATCTCCACATTATAGATGAGGAAACTGAGGCATCCAGGATCTAAGCGGATTGCCCAAGGTCATACAGTAGGCAAGTGGTAGAGCTGGGACTAGGCTATGCTGTTTTCCTTTTTTTTTTAAAAGATTAGACTCTCAGGAAGTGAATAATTTTAGTACTCTGGCATAAGCCATGATGAAGTTATTTGGTGTGAAGTGGCAGAGAAGAATTGTCTGTCTCCCCCGGCCCCCGGCGTCAAACTCCACCGCTTTCACCCTCTCTTGAGGAACAAAACCATTTGTTTCTTTTGGCTTCATATTTACTGCCTTTCTGCCAAACCCCATCCCCCTCTGCACTCTCCTCATTTCACCCGTGGGGCTGTTCTGACTCAAAAAGCAGCAGTTTGATGGTCAGCATTTCACTCTGGTCTGACATCTCGCCCCGTCCTGCCCCCGACATTGCCTTCCCTGCTTGGGTCAACCATTCTGCATTTTTGCCTTTTCTGAGTTGGACAGAAAACAGGTTTCAGATGGGTTTATAACCTCAAACAACCGGAATTGGAAAAGATTTTGCTAGGCTTGTTTTAGGAGCCTTTAAAGCTCATCAGACCTTGACTCTCTAGAAAGCAGCTCCAATCAGTCCTGGAAATAAAAGTCTTTGTAACAGTGGATCAAACATCCTGACACTTCCTTTGTCCAAGACTATCTTACTTTGTTCTAATAGAGGAAAAGAAAGCATTTTAAAAGATTTTCTATCAGTCATGCATTTGTTTATTGCTTAAAAGCAAGGCATTTTAAAGCTTAGCTGTAGAATAACACTTTGCAAGGTGAATATATAACAGCCATGATCACAGCATATTGATTCTAACCTCATCTTCCAGCTACCTTCACTGCAAGCCAACTGCTGCTACATTTTAAATTTATTTTTTTTGTATCTGGGAAGTATCGGCCCCATTTTCTTGGGAGTTGAACAGAGCAGTTAGAGGCCAGATGGGCAGATGCTGATATCTGCCAACGTCATTTCAAATATTAATAACATCATTTCTGGGGAGAAAATGCTCAAGAACTTATTGGAGAAAGTCAACAGTGCTTTGCACATAGTAAGCGCTTAATAAATGCCATTATTATTATTATTCAATTAAACAGAAGTTAGCTACACAGCATCCAAACTATAACCATTTTCAAGTTCCATACTTGGTACAAAATGAATCATCGTCATCATCATGATGGCTGTTGTTATCATTACCATATATAGGTACGGCATTTGGGAGGCCTTTCTTTGCGCAAAGCTCTGTGCTAAGTGCTGGGGAAAGGGACAAAGATGCACCCAATTCTTCCATAATGTGTGTTTTCACTATACGTTTGGGGAATTAAGAAGCTTTTTCCTGACAATGGCCATCTATCTGGGTAGAACGTGATTGCAATGTCAAAAGAAACACAAAGTGACCATCATAATAATTGTGGTGTCTAAAGTGTTTACTTTGTGCCAGGCACTGTGCTAAACCCTCGGGTAGGTATAAGATAATCAGGTTAGACACAGCCCCTGTTCCATGTGGGGCTTACAACCTAAGGAGGAGGGAGAACAGGCATTGCATCCCCATTTAACAGGTAAAGGCAGTGAAGCACAGAGGAGGTGTGACTTGCCTATGGTCACACAGCAGAAAAATGGCAGAGTCTGGATTAGAACTCGGATCCTTGGATGTCCAGTCCCGGACTTTTTCCACTAGGCCCTGCTGCTTCTAACTATAGGGAGATATTTCCTCAGTCTCGGGTTTGACTGGAACCAGGCTCTCGTATTATAGGAGAACTGAATGTTTTGGATCAGACAGTATCCCTGCCTCTCAGGGGAACCGTGTTCTAAAATGGGGAAATGGTGGAACTAGCAGAAAAAATCCATTATATCAACCAAGCACTTGCTTTGCGTATAAGTAAGACCTTTGAGTGCAGGGTCCATGTCTTTTTGTTTCTGGTGTGCTTTCCCAACTGCTTAGCACAGTGCTTTGCACACAGGTGTTCAAAAATACCATTGATTGATGGAAAAAAGAAATCACATAATAAATAAAGCCAAATCAAGAAGTTGGCGATGGACTACAACACCAATAACAGTACAAAGAGCAGTGTGGCCTAGAGGAAGGAGGGCGGGCATGTGAGTCAGGGGACGTGGGTTCTAATTCTTGCTCTGTCAGTTACCTGCTGTGTGTCTTTGGGTAAGTCACTTAGCTTCTCTGTGCTTCAATCGCCTCATCTGTAAAATGGGGATTCAATGCTTCTTCTCCTTCCTACTTAGACTGTGAATCCCTTGTGGGTCAGGGACTGTGTCTGACCTGATTAACTTTTATCTACCCCAGCGCTTAGGACAGTGTTAGACACATAATAAGTGCTTAACAAATACCAAAATAATAATACATTCCTGCCAGAGATAAACAGTGACTCTGAGCCCCAGGTGGACAGGGTCTTTGGCTGATCTGATTTATCTTGTATCTACCCCACTGCTTGACTCTGAGGGTGTCTATGGAAAACCTTTTGCTTAGGGCTTCAAGAGAGAACAGGCCGGTTAATTTATTTGTGTCTTTGCTGGGTCTATTTCAGCTCCACCTCGTGACTCGGGTGGCCTAGCGAAGCTATCCAAGGATCAGGTTAATCGACTTGATATTACAAGAATGACACATTAATCACACAGTTGGGCACAACTCACGATAGACATAACTCAGGGTTTAAAAATGCCTCAAAAGGTGGTTTGAAAGGTTTACCTGTCAGTTCATTTTTAATAAAAAAAAATTGGCCCATGTGGTTTACAGATAAAAGAGCAATTTTCTTTATTAATGTGCACAATGGATTTTAAATTAAACACTGTAGGCACAGAGGTGCCACATGCTTATCAAAAACTCCAGCCCATTCAGTCCCCTGAGTGTAAATTTGGCAAGTTGACCCAACTGTGATGATATCAGCCTTCTTTCTAAGTAGCAGGGATTGGGTGGAAGAGGGCAGGGGGCAGAAGGAGGCAGGGATAGATGATGGTGCAGACTTCTTTGGCTCAGTTTAAAAGGATCACGGGCTTGGCTCTTTTTCCCTCTAGGGAGGATAGGAGGACTGTGGGAAAGCTGGCCTGGATATGGGGTCCCCCTGACTTCCCTTGGTTCTCATCTTTCCCTCCTTTTCAGGATTTAAGTCAGGGTGGGGGAAGAGAGCTCAGGATGACAGCGGAGGCATTACTGCACCTGAATTATGGCTCAGTGGAAAGAGCCCGGGCTCGGGAGTCAGAGGTCATGGGTTCTAACCCCGGCTCAGCCGCATGTCTGCCGTGTGACCCTGGGCAAGTCACTTAACTTCTCTGAGCCGTTACCTCGTCTGTAAAATGGGGATGAAGGCCGTGAGCCCCATGTGGGACAACCTGATCACCTTGTATCCCCCCCAGCGCTTGGAATGGTGCTTCGCACGTAGTAAGGGCTTAACAAATGCCATCGTCATTATCATTATTACTGTTGCCGATGGGCTGGGAGGAATACAGAGGCCCCCCAGCGACCCAAGGAGCTGCAGCTCTGTGGTGACATTTGCCAGAAGTGAGCCTGGACTCGCTTGCCATCTGACCCAACTCCCCCCAGACCAATTTAGTGTGGCACTAGCACCCTTTCTAGACTGTGAGCCCACTGTTGGGTAGGGACCGTCTCTATATGTTGCCAACTTGTACTTCCCAAGCACTTAGTACAGTGCTCTGCACACAGTGAGTGCTCAATAAATACGATTGATTGATTGATTGACAATCGCTCCTACTTCTCCTTTTGAAATGGAGACAGGACTGTCAGCTCCTTAAGAACGTGGAATATCGCCTTTTCCTTCAGTTAAATGCCCCCTAAAAGCCCAGGACAGTGCACACATTAATGCTGTAGATAAGGATGCTATTCAATCAATCAATCAATCAGTGCTATTTATTGAGCACATAATTCATAACCATATGTATTGAGTGCTTACTGTGTGCAGAGCACTGTACTAAGTGCTTGCACTGTACTAAGTGCTTGTAATAATAATAATAATAATAATAATAATAATGGCATTTGTTAAGCACTATATGCAAAGCACTGTTCTAAGCACTGGAGAGGCCACCAAGTGATCAGGTTGTCCCATGGGGGGCTCACAATCTTCATCTCCATTTTACAGATGAGGTAACTGAGGCCCAGAGAAGTGAAGTGAAATGACTTGCCCAAAGTCACACAGCTGACAAGTGGCGGGGCTGGGATTTGAACCCATGACCTCTGACTTCCAAGCCCGGGCTCTTTCCACTTAGCCACACTGCTTCTCTGCATACTGCATACTGAGCCATGTACAATATGAAGAGCTATGTACTAAGCACTTGGGAAAGTACAGTACAACAGAGTTGGTAGACATGTTCCCTGCCCACAAAGCAATATGGAAGCATCACTTCTGGAGAAACTGGTCTCTCCTTAAAACTCTCTTAAGCCCTGCTAAAGATGAGAGTCTTGGAGGGTGTGTGTGAAAAGAAGTGAAAGGTGGTGGAATAGGGGGTCATAATAGCCTGGGTTGTCTTGGATGAGAATCAAGTTGAATCGCACTACTTCTGGACTCCTTCTCCAAATGGCTGGCTACATTTCTTTATTTTTTTTTATAATGACATTCATTAAGAGCTTACTATGTGCAAAGCACTGTTCTAAGTGCTGGGGAGGATACAATAATAATAATAATAGCAATAATGATGGCATTTATTAAGCGCTTACTATGTGCAAAACACTGTTCTAAGCGCTGGGGAGGTTACAAGGTGATCAGGTTGTCCCCTGTGGGGCTCACAGTCTTAAACCCCATTTTACAGATGAGGTAACTGAGGCACGGAGAAGTGAAGTGATTTGCCCAAAGTCACACAGCTGACAATTGTGACTTGCCCAAGAGCAGTACTTTGCACATAGTAAGTGCTTAATAAATGCCGTAATTATTATTATTATTAATTGGCAGAGGTGAGATTCAAACCCATGACCTCTGACTCCAAAGCCTGTGCTCTTTCCACTGAGCCATAATTCTTCTAATAATAATAATGACATTTGTTAAGTGCTTACTACGTGCAAAGCACTGTTCTAAGCGCTGGGGGCCATACAATGTGATCAAGTTGTCCCACGTAGAGCTCACAGTCTTAATCCCCATTTTTGCAGATGGGGTAACTGAGGCTCAGAGAAGTTAAGTGACTTGCCCAAGGTTAGACAGCAGACTTGTGTGAGGCCGGGATTCGAACCCATGACATCTGACTCCAAAGCCCGGGCTTTTTCCACTGAGCCATGCTGCTTCTCTGCTGGTTACTTCAGAATCACCGGAAACTAGGGGAAGTTCAGGTAGCTGTTAGGTTCGTTGAACTGAGAGGCAAATGGGGGCACAAAAGAGGCTGTGATGTGACCCAGACCTCAGTGAGGAAACAGAAGAGGAGGGAACAGAATCCATCCCCATTCCATACTATGTGCTCTCCCCAGCCCCAGGAAGACGCATGTGAAAGTGCTGGAAGAATTCGTCCTTAACTGCCATCAGGCGAGGTCTAAAAACTCGATCTTTCGATTGAGGGTTTGGGTCACAATGACAGAAGATAAACTGAAATGGAACTGGGTGACCTTATATATGATGATAGCTACTAGTGGCGGGTCTCCTCGTTTCTCCGGCTGCAGTTGTGAAACCACTGAGGGAGGATTGAGAAAAAGAAAGATTGGAGCAGAGAACAAGAGCTACTCTGGCTTTACATTTTTGGACAGGATATGCTAAGAGAATATCCTCTTCGGAAACAAAACCTCCGCTCAGGTCAGGGTGGCCCACAAAAATTCCTCTCCCTGCAGGAAGCCACTCGAAAAGGCAGACAGAAGAACCAAAGAGTGGCTTCTCCAGTCATAAGGGAAAGAATAATGAGGCAACTGAAAAGACGGAGCAAATAAAGCAGGAGAATGTTGCCGTTTTTCTATGATGGCGAAGGCCCTAAATTGATGCCAACTGCTTAGCATAATTGTCTGGGTCATTCCTGTTGGTCACTCATTTCTATGTCCATGCTCAGCATTTACCTTATTAATGGAATAATTAGACCAGCTACAGAATCATTTTCAGGTTAGTGGTGGTTGCTGCTTTTTTTTTGCTGGGGCACAGAGGATTTTCTCCTGGATTCTTGGTGGACAGGAGTTTGAGGCATTTATAACCCTTCTAAATTGACTTGGAAAAGGAAATGTTTGGGCTGGAGTGTGGCAGGGGTTGAAGTGTCTAGATAATAGTTGGAGACAGTATTTATCAGCTAAAATGAGCCTGATTCTCTGTCTCTTAGCTGTCCCCTTACCTGAGAGGAATGGCTCCTTTTTTGGAAAGCTCACACTTAGCCAATCAATCAATCATATCGATTGAGCACTTACTGTACTAAGTGCTTGGAAGAGATGGTATAACAGAGTTAGTAGATATGTTTCCTGCCCATAGTGAACCCGATGATTTCTATTTTGTCAACAGAAATATGAGCTCAGTCAGCAGAAGCAAGACGGAGAGGAGAGCTTCACTTTTGATATCAAAAGCTCCAGCCATTCAGAATATCATTTTACATTTTACATTTTACATGATGCTTACTTTATCTCTGCAGGCGTGTGGGTGAGGTGGGATAGTGGGGGAGTTTCTTTAATTCATGTTTAAAAGTTAATGATCCTCAGCCTCCTGCTGGAGGTTTATAAGGAGGCAGGTGAGAAGGGAAACAATCTCTGAAACAGGGTTGACGCTTGAAAATACTTCCTAGTCAATACCATTGTCAATCAAGTGAATTGTATTCACTGAGCACTTGCTGGGTGCAGAGGGCTTGAACTTAGTACACGGTCAGGGGATATAACTGGATGAATTGCATATTAATTTCTGAGATGGGGTAGAGAAGGAAAATTCTCTTTCTAACTCCACTTTTGGAATTCTCCTCTTGAGTTATCAGGGACTGTGTCAATCAGTCAGCAGTATTTATTGAGCATTTACTGTGGGTACAACACTATATGAACTGTTTGGGAGAGTACAGTTCAGTAGAGTTGCCCTTCAGGAGCTTGCGATCTATATCCAACCTCTTTATCTTGTGTCCGTCCCAGCGCTTAGTACAGTGCTTGGTGTGTAATAAGAGTTTGACAATTATAATTATTAGCCAAACTCTATTCAGCTTGAAAAGACAGTCATGCCCTGATCACTGGTCTCCGTGGCCACCTTCTACTTTCTTGTAACCCTTCAGAGGGAAGGAACCGTGGTGTCTCAAGATGACTGGCAGAAACTCCAGCTCATCTTCTTTCTAGTCCAAACCTGGCACTTCCCAGGTGGGAAGATTCCTCTCAGGTGAGGGGAGAGAGATAAAGGAAGGAGAATCAGGCTCATTTTACCTGACAAGTATTGTCCTCAATAGATATCTGGGCACTCCAACCCTCATTACCCTGCTGCCCAAACATTTCCCTTCCTAAGGTCATTTCAGTTTCAGGCAGGAAGCATTTTCTCCAACAAGCCTTCCCTGATTAGTATTTTAATGCTAATGCTCCTTGTGGGCAGAGAACATGTCACTTTGTTTAGTTCTTCCCAAGGGCTTAGTAAAGTGCATTCCCCTCAGTACGCATTACTACTATGACTATTATCAATCCATGCATTTATTGTGTGCTTACTTGCTTACTTGTGTGTTTGCAGAGCACTGTACTAAGGGCTTGGGAGAGTACAATACAATAGAGTAATAATAATAATAATAATGGCATTTATTAAGTGCTTACTATGTGCAAAGCACTGTTCTAAGCACTGGGGAGATACAAGGTGATCAGGTTGTCCCACGTGGGGCTCACAGTCTTAATCCCCATTTTACAGATCAGGGAACTGAGGCCCAGAGAAGTGAAGTGACTTGCCCAAAGTCACACAGCTGACAATTGGCGGAGCCGCGATTTGAAGCCATGACCTCTGACTCCAAAGCCCGGGCTCTTTCCACTGAGCCACGCTGCTTCCCCAGCGAGTCGGGAGATTTACTACTATTTGTATTATTGCTCCTACTTCTAGTCTTATCTTATGCTGTCGAGTCATCTCCAACCCATAGTGATGCCATGGACGCATCTCTTCTGGAACATCCCACCTCCACCTGCAATCGTTCTGGTAGTGTATCCATTGAGTTTTCTTGGTAAAAATTCAGAAATGGTTTACCATTGCCTCCTTCCACGCAGTAAACTTGAGTCTCCGCCCTCAACATTCTTCCATGTTACTGCTGCCCAGCACAGGGGAGTTTTGACTTGTAGCAGATGGCCTTCCACTCGCTAGCCACTGCCCAAGCTAGAAATGGAATGGATATGCCTCTGCTTGACTCTACCTCCCACAGTCGAGACGGATAGAGTACCGGAATCTCTCCAAGTGTGAATCTGCGAGGGGATCTACTTCTAATACTATTATTATCACTACTACTACTACTTCAACCACTACTATAAAACAACTACTATAAAATATACTATATAGTATATATATACTATAAAACACTTACTGTGTGCAAAGAACTATACTAAGCACAACTAAAACAACTACTACCATTACTTCAACTACTACTACTAGTATTACTACTACTTCCACTCCTACTTCAGCTACTAAGGGAGCTCATCCACTCTTATGGCTTCACCTTCCCCCTCAATGTGGAGAAGCAGCGTGGCTCAGTGGAAAGGGCCTGGGCTTTGGAGTCAGAGGTCATGGGTTCAAATCCCAGCTCTGTCAGCTGTGTGACTTTGGGCAAGTCATTTAACTTCTCTGTGCCTCAGTTGCCTCATCTGTAAAATGGGGATTGACTGTGAGCCCCCTGTGGGACAACCTGATCACCCTGTAACTTCCCCAGTGATTAGAACAGTGCTTTGCATGTAGTAAGTGCTTAATAAATGCCATTATTATTATTATTACAAGCACTTAGTACAGTGCAAGTGCTTAGTACAGTGCTCTGCACACCGTAAGCACTCAATAAATACAATTGAATGAATGAATTACATACTCAATAAATACCATTGATTGATTGATTGATTGATTGAATATCATTATCTACAGCACTAATGTGTGCACTGTCCTGGGCTTTTAGGGGGTATTTAACTGAAGGAAAAGACCATATTCCAAATCTACCTCTCTAGGCCTGACCTCTCACAGGGGAGTGGGAGAGAAGGGGGAAAAGAGCAACTCCTTCCTGTGAAGAAAGCCACAGGGGAACAAAAGAAACACTTCTCAGCTGCTCCCCACCAACCCTTCCGTTTCCCAAGGAAAGGAGGATGGATTCAAGGAAAGAAGGACAACTTGACATCCCCATCTTGGAGTTTTACCACCCTTCTTACCTGACGACATTGAATGGAGGGATGGGGAAGGGATTCCAGTCACACAGACCAGGCCTGCGGCAGCTACCATTCACAAGTGACTGGCTAGTAATGTTGTGTCAAGCTGGCAGCACAAGCCTGGGAGTCAGAAGGACCTGAGTTCTAATCCTGGCTCTGCCATTTGTCTGCTCTGTGACCATGCACAAGTCACTAGCTTCTCGGTACCTCAGTTACCTCATCTGTAAAGTGGGGATTAAGTCTGCGAGCCCCATGTGAGCCTGGGACTGGGTCCAATCTAACTACCCTACCACCTAGTAAAGTGCCTGACACACAGAAAACACTTAATAAAAACCATTAAAGATACTTTAAGACATTTTCTCTGACTCCACTGTTTTCCCTATCCCCCTTGCTCCTGAAGAAACATGGCACTGAACTACTCTGACCAAGAAAATCTTGAGGTCTGAGGCAGCAGAGTTTCCATTTGTTCTATTAAATGTCACTGAAGGCTGTCCATCACCTCACCCCCTGCTACCTCACCTCCCTTCTCTCCCTCTACAGCCCAGCCCACACCCTCCGCTCCTCTGCCGCTAACCTCCTCACTGTACCTCATTCTCACCTGTCCCGCCATTGACCCCTGGCCCATGTCCTTCCCCTGGCCCAGAATACACTCCCTCCACACATCCGCCAAGCTAGCTCTCTTCCTCCCTTCAAAGCCCTACTGAGAGCTCACCTCCCCCAGGAGGCCTTCCCAGACTGAGCCCCCTTTTTCCTCTCCTCCTCCCCATCCCCCCCGCCTCCTTCCCCTCCCCACAGCACCTGTATATATATTTGTACAGATTTATCACTCTATTGATTTTACTTGTACATATTTACTATATATTTTGTTAATGATGTGCATATAGCTTTAATTCTATTTGTTCTGATGATTTTGACACCTGTCTCCATGTTTTGTTTAGTTTTCTGTCTCCCCCTTCTAGACTGTGAGCCTGTTGTTGGGTAGGGACCGTCTTTTGTACTTCCCAAGCGCTTAGTACAGTGCTCCGCACACAGTAAGCTCTCAATAAGCACGACTGAATGAATGAATGAAACTTCCATCAAGTCTGGCCGCCGGGAGCTATCCAGTCATGTGTGACACAGTGGAGGGAAAACAGCCGTGGCAGATGGGAGCTGAAGCAATTTGTAACTCCTGCGCTATTTCCTAAGAAGCCCATTCCTCTTGCCAGAAGGATTTCACAAATGTGTCCTGGAGGTAGTTTATTGGACTCATGGGAGAATTGATCAGTGGTATTTATAGAGCACTTACTATGTCCAGGGAAATGTATCAAGACTGAGGAGTTTCCAGTAGAATTAGCAGACATGATCCCTGCCCTCATGAAGCTTACAATCTTAATGCAGGGCTTACAATCTAATGATCTCAATAAATCAATCAGTGGCATTTACAGAACCCTTACTCTGTGTTGAGCACTGGTTTTAGGACAGTAGTGCAAGACCCCTCCAGTTTGAACTGATTCAGAAATCTCTTATTTGACATCATTTGGGTGGATGCGTGGCAGAGCCAAGCTGAGGAGGATCAGAAGCATAGGAAGGAAGTAGAGTGAATCATGAGTCCCAAACATGGCACACCTAACTGAAGGTAGCTGAATCAATCAATCAATCAGTGGAATTTATTGAGTGCTTATTATATGGACAGCACTGAACTAAGTTCTTGGGAGAGTACAATACCACAGAGTTCACAGATACATTTCCCACCCATGACAAACCTACAGTTTCGAGGGGTATCGCCCAGATTTTGCGCATCATATTGGAATTCAGTGATTTGCCAAACAAAGCCGATGGTCTTGCAGGCCTTCGGCTGGGTTGTGCAGTGGCTTCACTTACCATCCAGCAGAGTTGGGAGGCTGGTAATCCATTGTTAGAATTTACGATGCAATCACTTGGTCCAAAGTACTGTAAAAAGCACTTGGGGGAGCATAGTAACGTTAGTCAAAGCAGGGGCAGTTCAAATTTATTTAACGGGTCCTCCGATTTCATGGTGGGAAAGGGGATTCTTGCTTTGATTGAATTAAAAAAATGGGGATGAAGCTGTGAACCTTCAAAGTACTTGAGACGGCAGGTTTCTTGTGGGCAGGGAACATGGCTATCAACCCTGTTGTAGTGTACGCTCCCAGGAACTTAGTAGTGCTCTGCACATAGTAAGCACTCAATAATACCACTGATTGATTAAGTACCTACAGCTCTTTTCTCAAGCCTTCTCTATGGTGTTTATACCCATCTTATTGGAGACCTAGCAACTGTAGCCCTGGAAATCACTGGGTGGAAGCTCTCTCCCAGAACCTTGGCACCTGTGACTATCTCTTCTCATTTTGCTGGGCCTGGGCAATGAGACAAGCCAGGTTAATTTCATTTGTTCTAGAGACGAGGCATGCTCGGTGCATATCTGAGTGGAGGGATGGTTTTTAGGATGCAGCTATCGTGAACTAAAATAAGTGTGGAGCTAGACGTAGACATAGGAATCTAAGTCATGTGGCCTGGCCCAGAGCTACTGCTGGCTCAGTTTTGATAGTTTTGTTTGGACATCGCTTTTTGACACCTGTTTACTGGTGATTTATATCGGCATCCATTAGTTGGTAATTTGTTTGGGCATCCATTTTGACATCTGCTAACTTCTCCTATGTCTCTCATTAATGTAACTGCTTTTGCCCTATATTGGTTTAAGTTTTGGCACCCGGGACTGAGGAAGATTAGTTATTCATTTACTTACCTTGTGGATCTAGTTACTTTTACCTTGCACTTAGATTCGTCTCTCATTAAGCCCTTAGTTTTTCAGGGGACTCTCTCAGGGGCTGCCCCATTCAGTCAGTAACAAAAAAAATTGAGCTCTATGTGAGTGGAAAATACCAGAGGTTGTTTGGCTGCGAGTATCTCCAAGGTGGGGGCCCTGAATTCTCAATATGTCAGGGCTGCCTTGGGTCTTAGCACCTCATCTGGGCAAATCAGGGTTACCCTTGAAGCTTTGAGAAGATGGGATGAAGACAGTGACTTTCCCATTACCTCTGAGATGGAGTATTAGCCTCCAAACCCCTTATCATTTCTTCAACCTTGGAAACCCTCCATGATGCTTCAACCCAAGAAGCTCCCTTTAAATTTCTGGAACCATTGGGTCTCCTGAAATAGCAGCATTGGAATGTTCTTTGGACCAGTGGATGACCATGGACAGGTAAATGGGTTCATTGTAGAAAGTCCCTTAGTAATCCTACCAAACAGACAGGGGCACGAAGAGGAAATCCAGGTTCAGGGTCATCGGTATCTGGCGTGGCCAATAGTCTCTTGTTCAGAAACCATTGTTCCAGGGAATAAGACATATATGGTCTTCTCTGTGGACTCTCACTCTTCTTTTAACTTCCTTTTCTTTAATCCCTCCTTTTCTTCCTACTGTCTCTTCTTCTTTAACAAAGCCAACATGATACAGCATTGGACTCTCCAAATAAATGCACCGCTTCTTCAAGAAACCATCCACCCCATTTCGGCCTGGCAAGAACATCTCCCCATTTATACCCAGCGTTCAAGAAACAATTTGTATTATTGACTCAAAGAACTCATATACAATACAAAGTCCACAACTGTCCCACCAGCCCTGGCATGTGCAGACCTAGGCTATTGGGTTTTGAAAGTGTCTAATTCCAACTTGTTGTTTTGAAGTATTGGCCAGCCCCATTTTTAATTGTTGACTTTTCTCAGGTTCTGTCCTCCTCCTCTCCTAACTGGAAGCCCGTAGAGACTCTGCTTTAATTGTATGTTGTTTTGCCCAATGCATGCACTCATTGACTGGCTGACACCATCCACGGCACCACACAGATGATGATGATAACCTTGTGACATCCATCATCCCCTCAGTGTCCTCCTGCATCTTTCCCTGTATCAGGGCTTAACCTTGCTGGAGAGAAGAGTCTGCCCCATTTAAAGAAGAAGGGTATAAGCATTGCGTGTTTTCAGTGGGCATAACTATGACAGAACAGTCAGGCTCTTCTAGAAGGGCTAAGGCACCACAAAGTGCTCTGAGTTTTAAGCTACTGCTTCCCCAAAACTGTGCAGCAGATAGGCAGCAGTCTAAGGGCAGGGATCATGTCTGCCAACTGTCTACCATGGTAAAATGTCTACCATTTAACTCTCACTCAGTTAATGGTATTTATTGAGTCCCTCCTATGTGCAGACCACTGTGCTAAGTGCTTGGGAGAGTACAATACAACAGAATTAGCAGCCACATTCCCTGTAATGTCTTTATATATCTGTAATATATTTATTTATATTAATGTCTACCTCCCCATTTAGACTGTTAGTTTGTTGTAAGTAGGAGATGTGTCTGTTTATTGTTGTAGTGTTCTTTCCTCTGTGCTTCATTCAATCATATTTATTGAGCGCTTACTGTGTGCGGAGCACTGGACTAAGCACTTGGGAAGTACATGTCGGCAACATATAGAGATGGTCCCTACCCAACAGTGGGCTCACAGTCTAGAACGGGGCGACAGACAACAAAACAAAACATATTAACAAAATAAAATAGAATAAATATGTACAAATAAAATAAATAAAAAAAGACTTTATTTATTAGAGAAGCAGCATGGCTTAGTGGAAAGAGCATGGGCTTGGCAGTTAGAGGACGTGCCTGTTCTAATCCCGCCTCCACCACTTGTCTGCTGTGTGGTCTTGGGCAAGTCATTTAACTTCTCTGTGCCTCAGTTACCTCATCTATAAAATGGGGATTAAAAATGTGGGACAATCTGATTACCCTGTATCTACCTCAGCACTTAGAACAGTACTTAGCACATAGTAAGTGCTTAACAAATGCCATAATAACAATTATTATTATTACAGTGCTCTGCACACAGTAAGTGCTCAATAAATACATTTGACCCCCTGATTGTTCATCACGAGTTTATAGTCTAGAAGGGAGACAGACACTAATATAAATAGAATATAGAGAAGCAGCATGGCTCAGAGGAAAGAGCCCGGTCTTAGGAGTCAGAGGTCATGGGTTCTAATCCCGGCTCCGTCACTTGTCTGCTGTGTGACTTTGGGCAAGTCACTTAACTTCTCTGTGCCTCAGTTCCCTCATCTGTAAAATGGGGATTAAGACTGTGAGCCCCAAGTGGGACAACCCGATTACCTTGTGTCACCCCCAGCGCTTAGAACAGGGCTTGGCACATAGTAAGCACTTAACAAATACCAACATTATTATTATTATTAAATAAACTAGTAATTTAATACAGTGAAATGCACAAAATAAGTGCTCAATAAATATCACTGATTGATGGATTGGTTTAATAATCACTGTTGCAAATCTTTGACGTGGAAAGCAAGGGAGAAGAATAAGAGGAAGACTCGCTTCTCTCCTCCAAGGGCTTATAGCGTAAGAAGCACACCTAAAAATAGACGGAAGCACACCTCAAAATAGCAGGTGAGAGAGTTCCTGCAGCAAAGCTGCAACTACAGGGTGGGTAGTAATTGGGCGGGAGAGCCAGAAATGACAGTCTGGGTGAAGAGAAGGTCTCTGTGTAACCTGCCCCTGCCCCAGCTCTCAGATTCTGGATTGGGGAAAGCCGGGGGAAAGCGATTGCTTTGAGAGTTGCATATTTAATCCAAAGTTTTATTCCCCCAAAGAGGAGCAAGTCAAGGTGTTAATGAGAACTAAAGAATTAGGTGGGGGAAGCGAAGGTATTTCAGGAGAAGCAGTGTGGCTCAGTGGAAAGAGCCTGGGCTTGGAAGTCAGAGGTCATGGGTTCTAAACCCGGCTCTGCCGCTTGTCAGCTATGTGACTTTGGACAAGTCACTTCACTTCTCTGTGCCTCAGTTCCCTCATCTGTAAAATGGGGATTAAGACTGTGAGCACCCCGTGGGACAACCTGATCACCTTGTAACTTCCCCAGTGCTTAGAACAATGCTTTGCACATAATAAGCGCTTAATAAATGCCATTATTATTATTATTATTCTCTGTGCCTCAGTTCCCTCATCTGTAAAATGGGGATGAAGACTGTGAGCCCCACGTGGGACCACCTGATCACCTTGTATCCACCCTGGTGCTTAGAATAGTGCTTTTCATATAGTAAGTGCTTAACAAATGCCATTATTATTATTGCAGCCCGTGGCAATTCTTTCCTAGTCCCAGACCAGCTGCATGTGTGGTTAGTAGCTCCAGCAGAACCCGTGACCCCGAAATAAGCAGCGGTTGGGGGTTACCGCCTGGGCCTACGGCTCCCTCTTATTCATGGGGGAGCTGTCACTGGTGGAACCTGCTGCGTTTCCATGACCATCTGGACCCATCCTGGAGCCTGCATTAAATTTGTTGGCAAGCCAGATCTGACCTGCGGGCTGTGTTAGATGTTATCTCCTGCTGACTTCAGGCCTGATTCTGATTTTTGCTGGTCCCTGGTGTGTGGGATGGCATCAGAGGGGCCAGTGGCGGGGAAGGAGGAGCGCTTCCCCAGTGCCAACCAACCCCTCCCACCTGCAGGGAGAAAATCAAGCTTTACATCCCTAATTGGCATGGAAATCAGGCACTCTCCTTGGCGCCGGGGGAAAGCGATTGCTTTGAGAGTTGCATATTTAATCAGAAGTTTAATTCACCCACAGAGGAGCCAGTCAAGGTGTTAATGAGAACTAAACAAGGGTGGTGGAGGTCTGCTGTTCTGAGCATAGGTCTGAGAGAGAGGAAACTTCTGAAGTCTCCTAAAATTCTTTGAGAAGATTGGTCAGTCTCTTCCCTTAGCGATCTTGAAAAGCTGGATGATCACTAGGGACAATTAAGAAACTTCCCTACTTAAAGGAAAAGGGAAAAACATCTGTAGCAGAGGCCCACACAAACTATCAGGAAGGCTAGTGCTAGTCACTTGTGGCTACAGTGAGCTTTGACTTTGGGCTACCAGGAATGTGAAATTCTACTCCTCTAGCCTTTGCGCCCTATCGCCTTCTGTTTTTATTTTGTGTATATGGTGTATTTGTCCTCTTTTTTATGTTATTTAGGGTTTTAGTGTATCATTCAAAACCTGTTTTCCCTCCCCCTTAGACTGTGAGCCCCATGTGGGACAGGGATTGTGTCTGATCTGACTGAATTGTATCTACTGCAGTTCCTGGAACACAGTAAGCACAGAATGGATACCCCAATAAATTATTATTTGAGCCGATGGAGCTCACTTTCATCCCAATCTTTCCAGGGTTATCCCCAGGACAAGCTGATTTTGCCTCCAAGGAACCAAGAGTCTGAAAAACTAGGGAGAGAATGGACAGTGGCTTCTCAGTGTTTTGGGCCCATTACATTCCTCTAGAATCCCCTACAGTCCTCTAGACCGTAAGCTTATTGTGGGCAGGGACCTCTTTTGGATTGTACTCTCCCAAGCGCTTAGTACAGTGCTCTGGACACAGTAAATGCTCAGTAAATACCTTTCATTCATTCATTCATTCAATCGTATTTATTGAGCGCTTACTGTGTGCAGAGCACTGTACTAAGCACTTGGGAAGTACAAGTTGGCAACATATAGAGACGGTCCCTACACAATAGCACCACTGATTGATTGTTTGATTGATCATTTCTCCTGAAATGTCTCTCTCCAGTTCCCTCTCCCCCTCTTTTATTTGTAGATTCCGAGCCCCTCAAAGAACAGGGTTTGTTTCTAATTCCCACCTGTTGGGATTTGTTTTTGGCGGGAAACCCAGGATTGGGAACCCTTCCTCTCCGCTAACTGGGGAGGTGAAAAGCATGCAGTAGATGCTCAGTAAATGTCAACCATTAACAACAGCTAGCCAACACTTGCATTAGGGAAAGACAAGTGGAGGGAGAAGGTTTACGTTGATCTGTTCTGACTAGGACTGCCATTTTTTATGTTTTATTCCACACAGTTTGGCTTTCGGTGGATCTGTTTCCTGTTTCCTGGTTTTGCTACACCATTGGGTACCTTTCTACGTGGGACTTATATTTTGAGCCCCAGATTCCCCCTATCCGGGTTCCAGTCACCGAGTTTCATAACTTGACACCTGTCCACATGTTTTGTTGTCTGTCTCCCCCTTCTAGACTGTGAGTCCGTTGTTGGGTAGGAACCGTCTCTATATGTTGCCGACTTGTACATCCCAAGCGATTAGTACAGTGCTCTGCACACAGTAAGCGCTCAATAAATACAATTGAATGAATGAATAAATGAATGAATGAACTTGGAGAGGGCACCCATGTCTATAGAGACCTGAGGAAGGAATGCAGTGGCTCTGAAGTGAGTGGGGAACAGAGGTAACTCTAGAAGTCAATCATGAGAAGCACCATGGCCTCATGGATAAAGCGTGGGCCTAGGAGCCAGAAGAACTGTGTTCTAATCCCAGATCTGCCCTTTGCCTACTGTGTGACCTTGGATAAGTCACTTCACTTCTTTGTGCCTCAGTTTCCCCAACTGCAAAATGGGGATTCAATTCCCATTCTCCCTCCAACTTAGACTGTAAGCCCCATGTGGGACAGGGACTGTTATCTGACCTGATTAAATTGTATCCACCCTAGTGCTTAGAACAGTGCTTGACACTTGGTAAGCGCTTAACTAATACCATAATTGAGAAAGCCATGCTCTGTTGCATTTCTAGTGGCATAACTGACTCGATTGATTGAGGAATTTTTAGCCAACCAGCATCACCCATCTCTCAGGCTCAGTGGGCTCAGATTCCCAGCCCTCTGCTCCCAGGTTAGGGCTGCCGCTGCCGCAAGAATGCTTTACCAGCCCATGCCCTGCATGTGGATCCCAGGCCGTGCAGCTCTGCAGCCTCCTTGGAGGGTTTCCCTCATGGGCCACGGACTTTCCTGCTTTCTCAGCCCCATGGGCCTCTGCAGCAGAGAGGGAGCTGGAAAAACAGCCAGGTGGCCGCAGAAACATGGAAGCCCACTTTCATATAAAGTAGGGTGGTCGTCTATCACTGCTATGGCCTCCAATGCCTCCCCGGCAGAGTTATGTTGCCTTAGAAACACAATCCTCTTCCAGAATGGGGCTGCTTGGACCACATGACCCAGAAAAACCTGAGACAGAGACCTCCATCTCCCCCAACTACTCTCTCATCCATCGCTGACATCTGCCCACCCCGGCTAAGGCCCTCCCAGGGGAATGGCTTTTTAAAATGTATTTACTCTATTTTTATGGCACATTTATGTACTTCCTATTTATCAAACCCTGTACTATGGGGTGGAGGTAGATACAAGCAAATCGGGTCGCACTCACATGGGGCTCACAGTATTGATCCCCATTTTACAGATGAGGAAACTGAGGCACAGAGAAGTGAAGTGACATGTCCAAGCTCAACCAGCAGACAAGTGGCAGAACCAGGATTAGAACTCAGGGCTCTGAGGCCCATACCGTAGCCACTAGATCCTCTTCCAGAAGGCGGTTACTCTGACCACATGACGCCACCACCCTTGGCTGCTCTCTCATCCATCGCTGGGCTGTTTGCTCTCCTTGGATCAGACCCTCTCTGGGGCCTGGATATTTTGTCTTAAGAAAAAAGCCCCTTCTCTAACTCTCAGGGAGAGGGACAGTTCATTACATGGAATGGAAAGCTACACAATAAATCAGTTTGGTGAAGTCAACTTAGATTACATCAGCCTGGGGAAGGGGGTGAGGAAGCATAAATACAAGTTAAACAAACATAAACAGACACTCGGCAAGTAATACAAGTTGAGCTGGAAAGATACCGTGACATGAAGCTATTGAAGGAGAAAAGTTGCTATTCAGGGAAACTGTTCCCCGTATTCAAATCCCTTCTAGGAAAGCAGAATCATCATCATCATCAATCGTATTTATTGAGCGCTTACTGTGTGCTGAGCACGGTACTAAGCGCTTGGGAAGTACAAGTTGGTAACATATAGAGACAGTCCCTACCCAGCAGTGGGCTCACAGTCTAAAAGGGGCAGACAGACAACAAAACCAAACATACTAACAAAATAAAATAAATAGAATAGCTATGTACAAATAAAATAAATAAATAAATAGAGTAATAAATATGTACAAACATATATACAGGTGCTGTGGGGAAGGGAAGGAGGAAAGATGGAATCACTTGGGTTACTGTAGAAGGGATACTTTTCCCTTTCCAGGAGATTCCTGGAATTCCCTGTGGTTGGGAAAGTTGCGGTGGGAAAGACCAAAGGATTATGGGACAAATGGGATTTTGTTTCAGTCACCGTGGATATCCTCCTTCAGCTTACGGGAGTGCATATCGATTGCCTCCCCAGAGGGGAACACACTCTTTGACTGGATCAATCAATCAATCAATCTATCGTATTTATTGAGCGCTTACTGTGTGCAGAGCACTGTACTAAGCGCTTGGGAAGTACAAGCTGGCAACATATAGAGACAGTCCCTACCCAACAGTGGGCTCAAAGTCTAGAGTGGGCTCACAGTCTGGATGGTCCAGTGACTCCACTTTCTTTCACTAAGGATGTTCTATTCCTTGGTTTCTTCGAAATACTCATGACTTGTTAATTAGAGGCCATAATTAAGGGGAAAGGAATCAGGAGAAAAATGTGGGGAGTGCTTGGATCTGAACAGTGGGTATCAGTGTGACTTAGTACATGGGCCTGGGAATCCAAAGGGCCTGGGTTCTAATCCTGGCTCTGCCACTTGTCTGATAGGTGACCTTGGACAAGTCATTTCACTTCTCTTTGCGTCAGTTACTTCATCTGTCAAATGGGGATTAAGACTTCGAACCCCATTTGAGACAGGGACCGTGTCCAACCCAACTTGCTTGTATCTACCTCAACGCTTAGTTCAGTGCCTGGCACAGAATAAGCACTTAACAAATACCGCAGTCATCATCATCATCATCATAATAATAACTTCTCTGTGCCCCAGTTACCTCATCTGTAAAATGGGGATTAAGACTGTGAGCCCCACGTGGGACAACCTGATTACCTTGCATCTAGAACGGTGCTTGGCACGTAGTAAGCGCTTAACAAATACCATTATTTTTATTATTATAATTATATTAAGTGCTTGGAAGGGCAAAATACAACAGAGTTAGTAGACACATTCCTTGTCCATAGGAAGCTCCTCTATGAATTTCTTTCCAGTTTGCCGATTCTAGTTTTTCAAATTCCCCTGATTTGGGGCTGGCTGTTTGGGGGGAATATAATGCACCAGTCAAACTATTCATTGGTAAGAGCAGTCCTTCCCAAGCACTTAGTACAGTGCTCTGCATACAGTAAGTGCTCAATAAATACGATTGAATGAATGAAAGAAGTATCCTTAACTATAAAGGATAGCAGCCCAGTTAGCTGACAAGGCCCCATACAAGTTCTCAAAATTTTAAATGGATTGAACAGATGGATGTTGTCAGGTTCAATTTGTCCAGCCACTCAATAGTGTTGCCAACAATTAACATCTACAAAATACGAACATTTATTAATATGAACATTTATTACCATTTGTGTGAACGACTTAAGGAAGGCCTTCTGTTCTCATGCACTCAAAGGGCCTGGGAATCATAAGGATCTGCGTTCTAATCCTGGCTCCACCACTTGTCTGCTAGATGACCTTGGGCAAGTCACTTAACTTCTCTGTGCCTCAATTACTTCACCTACAAAATGGGGATAAAATTGTGAGCCCTGCGTGGGATACGGACTGGGTCCAACCATAACAAGTTTGTATCCCAGCACTTAGCACAGTGCCTGGCACATAGTCAGCGCTTAACAAATACCACAAAAAACAAAACAAAAATTCAAAGGTGACTTTACCCATTCCTGGGCTTTGCTTTAAAAATTGGGCCCTGGGTCTTCATGTTGTAGGGGAATCGATCTTCCTCTCTTCATTCCCTTGCCTCCCATCTGGTGTGGGCCTTTGACCTGCCATTTCACCTTCATCCAGGGCATACCATTGTTTCTCAATGCCCCAGGTTCACAGTGCCAGGCTCCCAACTACTCTGGGAATGTGGCAGGCTCTGCAGAGGTGCTTGGGAACCTGGTGGAGCCAGAAATGCCCCGTCACTAAGATGCCCAGTAAGATGGAGCCAAGGACAAGCTATCCCAGTGATCTTCCTTTTGTGGGGCCCAGTTAGCTTTCAATCTATCTAATTTTAACAGTAATGATTGTGATATTTGTTAAGCTCTTACAGTGTGCCAAGCCCTGTACTAAGTGCTGAGGTGGTTACAAGCAAATCGGGTCGGACACAGTCTCTGTCCCACGTGAGGCTCACAGCCTCAATCCCCATTTTATAGATGAGGTAACTGAGGCACAGAGATGTGAAGTGACTCCCCCAAGGTCCCACAGCAGACAAGTGGCGGAACTGGGATTAGAACCCATGAACTTCTGACTCATTCATTCATTCATTCATTCATTCATTCATTCAATCGTATTTATTGAGCGCTTACTGTGTGCAGAGCACTGTACTAAGTGCTTGGGAAGTACAAGTAGGCAACATATAGAGACGGTCCCTACCCAACAGCGAGCTCACAGTCTAGAAGGGGGAGACAACCAAACATATAAACCAAATAAAATAAATAGAATAAATATGTACAAGTAAAATAAATAGAGTAATCAATCTGTACAAACATATATTCATATATACAGGTGCTGTGGGGAGGGGAAGGAGGTAAGGTGGGGGTGATGGGGAGGGGGAGGAGGAGGAGAGGAAGGAAGGGGCTCAGTCTGGGAGGAGGGGGCTCATGCCCATCCTCTATCCAGTAGGTCATGCTGCTTCTCTACCCTAGGTTGGCATGACTGAGGATCTGAGATGAATTCAGGGATGCCCAGAGCCTCTCTAAGATGGGCAGAGCTGCACTTGGTTGGGAGAATTGCACCTGCCACGTAATACCTGCTGAACTCCCAATACTCCGCAGGGTGGGCACTAGGCTCTTTGATCTGAGGAGAGAGCAGATCTCAGTGATGGAGGATTCTATGCGCATCTTAGAGTCAGTCAGTCCATCATCAGTCATATTGATTGAGCACTTACTGTGTGCAGAGCACTTTACTAAGCACTTGGGAAAGTATAGAATAACAATAAACAGACACATTCCCTGCCCATAGCGAGCTTACGGCCTAGAGGGGGAGACAGACACTAATAGAAATAAATAAATTACAGATTTGTACATAAGTGAAGTGGGGCTGGGAGTGGGGAGGAATAAAGGGAGGAAGTCAAGGTGATGCAGAAGAGAGTGGGAGAAGAGGAAAGGAGGACTTAGGGAAGGCCTCTTGGAGGAGTTACGCCTTCAATAAGGCTTTGAAATTGGAGAGAGTAATTGTCTGTCAGATATGAGGGAGGGCATTCCAGGCCAGGGTCAGGATGTAGGCGAGAGGTCTGCGGCGAGATAGATGAGATCGAGGAACCGTGAGAAGGTTAAGAGCCAATGCTGTAGCAGCCTAATCCCAAGTGAGAGGCCCCGAGATGTTGGAGCAGTGCCGCTCAGCAGATTTTGAAGTAGAAAAATGGATCCATCCATGCAATTACCAAGAATTGCTTTAGAAGAAAGATGTTTCAAAAAATGATCTTCGTCCGCAGTTGCCGCCACCAAGAATGTACCAAAGTCTGCGTCTCCTGTCATTTTGATTATGAAAATTCCATGTCATTTTCATTCTCATTTCATGGCAATAAATTACTTTTATATTAGAGTGGAGGTTCATTTTAAAAATAATAACTCATTCTGGCCTGGAAGACCCAGCCACAGTAATTCAAATAATGCATGTAAAACCCCTTGCTATTGAAGAGACGACTCAAACTGTCTACAGGGCTTATTCTCTGAATCACTACCAGCTCTTTATTGTGAGGTAGAGACCTGGATTTATCCTTTTGCACTTATGGACAGCTGATTCAAATACTGCATCAATTTCTTTATTCATTTATTTATTTTCCATATTCTTACCTTCACCAGTCACATCTGTATTTTCCTCCTGCTCCCACTCGGTATATGTAATTTATGTTTGTCTGCCTTCCCCGTTAGACAGCCAGTTCCTAGAGGACTTGACTTCAGTTGCACTTTCCCAAGTGCTTGGTACAATGCTCTGCATCCAGAAGAGAGAAAGGGAAGGCCAAGGGAAAGGAGAAACGAATTGCTAAGCCAATTAAAAGAGCCTTAGCTGATACTATTATTATTAATAATAATAATGATAAGCCATGCCAACAGGGTGATGGGGGGCTGGAAGGGCTGGGTCGTGGACTCACTCTCTGATCCCACTTGGATCCCATAAGGTTCAGGTTCATTAACATTACTAGGGGAAAAAATCATCAGTAAAAATTTCAAAATATATCTAGGGCTTGGAGACCAGGTAGTTCTCATTTTTTCAAAGCTTTTGGAACTGCGTTTCCTACATGTTATAGTAAAAATGGCCCAGAATCTCTCCAGTGAAACACTCCAAAATCTCCAGGAGCTGTCAAAACTTGGATTGGAATATGAATATGAAATGACAGCCTGTTTCATATGCTGTTGTTAAACTTCCCAGTTGGAATTTTTTAAAGACAAATTTTCATGTAAAATATTTCTGCAGCGTTAAACCAGAAATGAAATTGGTTTATTTTTTCTTTTACTAAGCCCGATGTTTTGGAAGGAAAGTTAAGCCCTTGTCCCACCAGATGTTTTGAGGTATTTCTTTACATAGCCATTCAGTTTAATTATGACTATTAGCAAAATGTGGCAACTGTTCAAGGGTTATATGTCTCCAAAGAACAGTATTGGTTTAAATGGGCCGATGAATTTAAACTAGGAGCTCCGACCGTTTAACTTTCTTGGCACTCAACCATGAGATGGTTTTGCTCACATTTGGCTTCCTTTAGGGCTGTGTCTGTCAGCAGTATGTGTCTGTTACACTAGATAAACGGGGAACTGGGTGTAAATGGAGACATCCACCTTTAAATCGAATTTGAGAATAATTTCATTTTCTCAGAAGACTCACGGGGTTTACCACCAGATGTCACTGTTATGTCACACAACTTAGCTAGGAAAAGCTGGACAACTGTGACAACTGACAACAAACTTGTTACCTAATTGTTTTCTTTAAAATGTCTCCCAAAGTCAGAAGTCCAGGCCCAGCTTACCTGAAGCCACGAGAGCTGCTTAGGGTAGGGTGGAAATGAGCAAAACAGGACCAAGATGCTGAATTTGCTCATTCTCCAGCCCCTGGATTTTTTTCTGTCACTCCAGCATTCCTTTATCCCTCCTCTTTGCCCAATCTTTCTCCCTTTCATTCATCCATTCAATCGTATTTATTAAGCGCTTACTCTGTGCAGAGCACTGTACTAAGCACTTGGGAAGTACAAGTTGGCAACATATAGAGATGGTTCTTACCCAACAACGGGCTCACAGTCTAGAAGGGGGAGTCAGACAACCAAACAAAACACATGGACAGGTGTCAAGTCGTCAGAACAAATTAAATTAAAGCTAAATGCACATCATTAACAAAATAAATAGAATAGTAAATATGTACAAGTAAAATGAGCCCACTGTTGGGTAGGGACCATCTCTATATGTTGCCAACTTGTACTTCCCAAGCGCTTAGTACAGTGCTCAGCATACAGTAAGTGCTCAATAAATATGATTGAATGAATGAATGAACATACAGAGACGGTCGCTACCCAACAGCAGTGGGAAGCAAATATCCTTTATCCCTCCTCTTGGCCCAATCTTTCTCCCTTTCATTCATCCATTCGATCATACTTATTGAGCACTTACTGTGTGCAGAGCACTGTACTAAGCACTTGGGAAGTACAAGTTGGCAACATACAGAGACGGTCCCTACCCAACAGCAGTGGGAAGCAAATATCCTTTATCCCTCCTCTTGGCCCAATCTTTCCCCCTTTCATTCATTCATTCAATCGTATTTATTGAGCACTTACTGTGTGAAGAGCACTGTACTAAGCACTTGGGAAGTACAAGTTGGCAACATACAGAGACGGTCCCTACCCAGCAGTGGTGGGAAGCAAATATCCTGAGCTAGGCAGAAGTGGAGAGGTGCTAGCTATCTTGATGATTGGAGGAGAGAAGGTGCCACATGAAAAGAGATGAGAAATGAGCAGCCAGAGCCATTTATAAGATGAGCATCGTCATCATCATCATCATCATCATCATCATCATCATCATCATCCTAATAGTTAAGAGCTTATCCTGTGCCAAATATTCATTCATTCATTCAATCGTATTTATTGAGCGTTTACTGTGTGCAGAGCACTGTACTAAGTGCTTGGGAAGTACAAGTTGGCAACATATAGGGACGGTCCCTACCCAACAACGGGCTCATAGTCTAGAAGGGGGAGTCAGACAACAAAATGAAACATGTGGACAGGTGTCAAGTCATCAGAACAAATAGAATTAAAGCTAAATGCACATCATTAACAAAATAAATAGAACAGTAAATATGTACAAGTAAAATAGACTAATAAATCTGTGCAAACATATATACAGGTGCTGTGGGGAAGGGAAGGAGGTAGGGTGGGGGGATGGGGAGGGGGGAGGAAGGAGGGAGCTCAGTCTGGGAAGGCCTCTTGGAGAAGGTAAGCTCTCAGTAGGGCTTTGAAGGGAGGAAGAGAGGTAGCTTGGCGGATGTGTGGAGGGAGGGCATTCCAGACCAGGGAGAGGACGTGGGCTGGGGGGGTTGACGGCCGGACAGGCAAGAACAAGGCCTGGTGAGGAGATTAGTGGCAGAGGAGCAGAGTGTGCGGGCTGGGCTGGAGAGGGAGAGAAGGGAGGTGAGGTAGGAGGGGGCGAGGGGATGGACAGCCTTGAAGCCCAGGGTGAGGAGTTTCTGCCTGATGCGCAGATTGATTGGTAGCCACTGGAGATTTTTGAGGAGGGGATTAACATGCCCAGAGCATTTCTGCACAGAGATGATCTGAGCAGCAGCATGAAGTATAGACTGAAATGGGAAGAGACAGGAGGATGGGGGATCAGAGAGGAGGCTGATGCAGTAATCCGGTCGGGATAAGATGAGAGATTGAACCAGCAAGGTGAGAAATGAGCAGCCAGAGCCATTTATAAAATGACCATTGTCATCATCATCGTCATCATCCTAATAGTTAAGAGCTTACCCTGCGCCAAACACTTAACTAAGTGCTGGATTGACACACTATAAGCCGGTTGAACACCATCCCTGTTCCTCAAGAGGCAACAGCCTAAGAGAAAAGGAGAATAGGTATTTTATCCCCATTTTATAGAGAGGCAAATTAGTTACAGAATCCCATCCTCTCCTGTGACGTCCCAAATTGCAGCTGAAGTGGCTGTCTTCTTAGGGAGAGGTCAGGTCTCTCATAGTGCTGCTGAACCCTCACCTTGTGGAGTGAATGGTTTGGGACATGCCTGAAGTATATGTAGTAAGTTTAGGCTTAGTCCTTCCCCTGGGAAAATCAGCTTCAGTGACATGGGACATTTGAGGGGGAATCAGGAATTCTATTTCTGGTTTTACAAAACGATGACAACCGGGTCCCAGGTTCTAATAGCGCCCCAGTTTCCCCAGCTCCTAGTTTCTTTTATGATATTTGTTAAGCGTTTTATATCAAACCCTAAGTGCTGGGGTAGATACAAGTGAACATGATTGGACACAGTCCCTGTCCCACATAGGGCTCACAATCTAAATAGGAAGCAGGACAGGAGAACTGAGACACGGAGAAATTAAGTGACTTGCCCAAGGTCACACAATAGACAAGTGGAGGATTCGGGATTAGAACTCAGATCCTCTAACTCTCAGACCTGTGCTCTTTCCACTAGCCCATGCTGCTGCTTGACTTCACAGTGACATTGAGTTTAATGTCCAGGGACATTATGAAAATGACTTGGCCTGACTAAAGCAGAGAGACCTAGTAGAAAGAACAGAGGCCTGGGACTCAGAGGATCTGGGTTCTAATCCTAGCTCTGACATTGCCTTTTGTGTGACCTTGGGTAAGTCTGTAAATTTATCTGATCCTCAATTTCCTCATCTGTAAAATGGGGATTAAATTCCCGTTCTCCCCCTCAGACTATGAGCCCCAGGTGGGCCAGGGACTGGGTCCAGTAGATTATCTTGTTTCTACTCCAGAACTTAGTCCAGAGCTTGGCACAGAGTAAGTGCTTAATGCATACCGCAACAATGATTATATTTAAAAAAAACCCTCAGTAGAGTGCATTGCTTTTAGTGGGTGCTCAATAAATGTCATTATTACTACTACTCTTGCTGTAGCTACTACTACTACTACTACTACTACTACTACTACTACTACTAATGATGGTATTTGTTTAGTGCTTACTATGTGCAAAGAACTGTTCTAAGCGCTGGGGAGCTATCAAGGTGATCAGCTTGTCCCAAAGGGGGCTCACAGTTTTAATCCCCATTTTACAGATGAGGTAACTGAGGCACAGAGAAGTGAAGTGACTTGCTCAAAGTCACACAGCTGACAGTTCACAGAGTCAGAATTTGAACCCATGACCTCTGACTCCAAAGCCCGGGCTCTTTCCACTGAGCCACGCTGCCTCTGTGCTATTACTACTACTGCAACTATGGCTACTATTAATACTACTACCACCACTACCACCTTTAGCTGCATTTTATCTGAAAAAATATCAAGATTTGATTGGAATTGGAAGGGAAGATTCGAATGGCTGCTAAGAAGGTCAATGTAACACTCTTCTGTAGTACTAATTAAAATCCCTGAAAGTTAGCTGTTCAAGATGACATTTCTTTATTTGTAAAGTTGAAAAAAAAACAACTGATTTTAACTGGGTGCTGTATTCTCTTATTATTTATTCACCGTTTTCCTGGGCTTCAGTTATTAAATGGAGCTTCCAAATTTCCAAGAACTCCCTGCCTATCTACATGTTGTGTACTACGTGATCTATTTTTTAATTTCCCTCAAACATTTCAGCAATAGGAAGCATTTAATTTTGTAGAATTTGCTAATACTTTTCTGCAATTGTCTATTCTCTGTCAATTTTATGAACGCCCCTGGATCACACTTACTGTTGCCATGTGCAATTTATTAAATTAACTCAACAGAGAACAAACCAACATTTTTATTTTGGAATCTCTCAGAGCAAAACTTGCCGGCAGCATGTGTAGTCTGGGTAAAACCACATGGATGGGCTGGAATCCAATATCCCCAATCAGTTCGGAACTTCGAGAAGCTTTAAGATGGTCTTCAAATTGACTTTATGCCAGGCCTTCTTGAGTTTGGAAAAATCATTCGCTCAGAGAATCACAGGGATTTCAAGAGGGCATCCAACTTGATTATCTTTTATCTACCCCAGTGAAGCAGTGTGGCTCAGTGGAAAGAGCACGGGCTTGGGAGTCAGAGGTCATGGGTTCTAATCCCGGCTCCGCCACATGTCTTCTCTGTGACCTTGGGCAAGTCCCTTAACTTCTCTAAGCCTCAGTTCCCTCCTCTGTAAAATGGGGATTAAGACTGTGAGCCCCACGTGGGACATCGTGATCACCTTGTATCCCCCCCAGCGCTTAGAACAGTGCCTTGCACATAGTAAGTGCTTAACAAATGCCATTATTATTATTATTATTACAGTGTTTTGCACATTGTAAGTGCTTAACAAGCTCTTTCTCCCTCTTAGACTATGAGCCCCAAGTGGGACCTGATTATCTTTTTATCTATCTCAGTGCTTAGTACAGTGCTCGGCATGTAATAATCTCTTAAGAAATAACACAGTTATTCTTCTCATTGTTAATACTATATTATTGTCATTCCCAGTCCCCTATTCTCAGGCAGAATGACTAAACCACTCTGGACAGTCTCTCCCTCTAGACTGTTCTCTCCCTCTAGAGTGTAAGCCCCCTGTGGGAAGTTTCCCAAGTGCTTAATACAATGCTCTGTATACAGTAATCACTCAGTAGCTATCACGGATGGATTACTTTTTTTTTTGTATTTGTTAAGCAATTACTATGTGCCAGCACCATACTAAGCGCTGGGGTAGATGAAAGGTAATCAAGCTTGAGCACAGTCTATGTTCCACAAGCGGCTCACAGTCTTAATCCCCATTGTACTGATGAGGTAACTGAGGAACAGAGAAGTTAAGTGAATTGCCCAAGGTCACACAGCAGACAAGTCGCAGGGCAGAATTAGAATTCAGGTCCTTCCGACTTCCAGGCCTGTGCCTGGACAGATTAATGATTTTTTTAAAGAGTTTCCAGGACAGAAATTCCACAGTCCCTATTGGTTACTCCCTGTTGGTAGCCTGATATTTGGGAATACCGTTCTTATGTTTAACAAAAGTCTCCCCAGCTTTTATTCAAGCTCCACTCTTCCTGTTCAGTCCTCAGATTGCAGGGAGAACAGGCAACTGGCAACATTTCCAAAACCTAGACCTTCTCTTCTATAGACTAAATAGTCCCAAGGCCTTTAATCTTTTCTCCTAGACCTAATTTCCATTCCTTTCATCAATTTTTGTCTCTCTTCTCTGATCGTCTCCATTTTGCTACATCTTTTTTTAAGTTTGGTGACCGGCATTAGGCCTAATCCTCTCGTAAGTTTGTACTCCCTGATTGGGGAATTTCTGGGTTGTAGGACAATGTGTCTGCAGCTGGGCAATGCAGTAGAGGTCACTGGTGTCCACAGTGACAAAAAAATAGACACCCAAGTGTCTCCTTCCCCAAATCAGAATCCAACAGTGCCTGGAATTGAGAGTGGCGGGTTGTCCAAACTCATCCTTGAAAGATAAGGTCAATTTTAGGCTAAGCTAGTCTAGGAAAGGGATGGTGTCATATTTAAATTTGGTTATCTGCACTGTTGAGGTTTGATAGTTATGTACAGATAGCATCTTACCCCACTGGCCTTTCCCCTTTCCCCCACCCTTACCCAAGAGAATCTCATCTCATGGGGGAGCAGAATTGGAGGAGCTTGGGGGCAGTATGCTGGATACTGGAATGTAGAGGGGGACTAGTGGTAGATTTAACCAAGAAGCCAACTAGCTATGGATCAAGGAAGTCAAGTTTTCCACTGCCATCCTGGCCCTACAGCCAAGGCCTAGACTGCCCTGCAGCTCAGGGAGACTCTCTTTCTCTACCACTCTGGTCCCAAACTCCAGCTGTTCAGCTTCTCTCTCCCCACTTCTACCTGCTGCCACAAGAAGAGTAAAGGGACAAGAGCAGGAATTCGGAGACTACTGGGAAATTTGCCTCAGTTTGGGAAGGCAGGAGTTGGCTGGGGGTGCCACATAGCCTTATATTGATTAATTGTTATCCGCCGCTTGGATGAGTTCTGAATTAATTCATTCAATTTTTTGAGCGCTTACTGTGTGCAGAGCACTGTATGAATCTGACTGAGTTTTCATTCCCCAGCCCTTGCTAGGCCACACTACTTTGAGCTGTCAGCTGAGTTGAGATTACTCCTAAGGGAATGTAATTAATGTTTCTTTGGGTTTACTAATTAACTCTCCCTCCATTGAAAAGCCAACTTCTTGATAGGGGCAGCTCTTCCTTTAGGGGATCAGTACATTTGAATATGTCCATCAACTTTCCAATATGTTTTGGTCATATGTCTCTCCTCAGCTCCCGGGAAGAAATCAGCAGCTCATTCGTTCAATCATATTTATGGAGCATTTATTGTGTGCAGAGCACTGGACTAAGCTCCAGAGGAAGAAGCTGAGTTTGAGGCAAATGTGACTATTGATTTTAAGAATGGGGAATGTGAACACGCCTAAGGCTAATGTCTCCTAGACAAAGAGAACCTGAGACTTCAGAGGTTAAGGAAATGGTCTAAAGGAAGGCCGTAATGAGTCTTCTTCTCCCAAGGAAAATGTGGACTTGGTGTTGCTATACTGTTTGGAAGTTTTTAGGAGCAAAGGGAGGTCTGGCTGCATTATCTGCTTCTAGACTCTAAGCTCTAAGTGGGCAGGGAACTTGTCAACCAACTCTACTGTTTTTTACTGTCCCAAACGCTCAGTACAATGCTCTACACGTAGTAAACTCTCAATAAATGATTGATAGATATCATGTGTGATATAGTTCCTCAGCATTCCTACTTAAAATTCTGCTTCAAAGGGACCACTTGGCCCATGTTTTCCCATTGGTGAAGACACTTGGAGAGATTCAGATATAAAGACCTCAACAGAGGCTGGATCCTCTGGTTTCCAGCCCTGCACTGCCTGCTGAAATAGAATTGGAGTCTCCTATGCCATAGAAAATCAGATCCAACATCAAATTAGTCTTTTCTTGGCACAAAAAGCTGAATTTTTAGGTCCAGGCTTTTCTTTCTATCTCTGCCAGGATCAAAAGTTCAGGGCTATATTTGTCCCATCTTCTGTTTAATCAGCACCGTCCCGGCATGTTTCTCTGGCTGCCAACGGGACCGGAATCCTCTCTGGAGAATCCCCCCTCAGTGGTAACCAAAATGTCACCATGCTACTCCCTGCCTTGAAAAGCAGGGTTCGGGGAGTGAGTGACTGGCCTCTCTTGGTTGCCGTGGTGACACAACTTCTGGGTGGAGTGTGTTTTCCAAACACATCTTGGTGCATCTCGGGGAAATGCAGATTGATTTTTGTGTCAGAATCAGTACTTATTTCTCACTGATGAAATGATGTAATTTAAGAAAGGAACCGGATCTTTTCTCACCAGCCCTGGTAGGGTCGCCACTGGGGTCCTAACAAACGTCGGGGAAGTTGATGGACGGGACGTCAAAGGTGTCATGCCAGGCACACGATGTCACACCTCTCCGATGGATGGTCAAGGCAGTTCAGGGCTTCAAGCCTCGTTTTCCTCTGGACTTCTCCTAGCCTAAGGCAGAAGCAGTCTTTCAAAGCTGACAACTATACTGTGAGCTAGATTTGGCAATTACAAAATCCGATAAAATAATGTCATACAATATGCATGGCCATATGGTTAAGGGGCCTCTGATGTGATAAGAGCAGTGTTGGGTGAGAAGTGCAGAAAACTGGTTTTATTATGTCGCAGCTGATTCAAAAATGGCTGAACAGCTTGAAGGTCTTATTTTTAAGTTGCCCGGGGACTGACAAGGCATAAAGGATGCCTTTTGAATGACAAAATCTGGGAGAGTCAGGCTATGAAACTGGAAGAATCGTAACTGCTGTGAAGGGTTTATTTTTAGGATCACCATTTTTAATGGACTGCTAATGTTATTCCTAATTTCCCTGGGTCTGGGAATGCATTCTCCCACTCAGCGAGAGAGGAGCCTTCTTTGGAGGCCCGCCCCATCTTCAAAGCCCTACTAAAATTAGATCTCCTCCAATAGAAATGGGAAGTAGTGCAGCCTAATGGAAAGAGCATGGGTTTGGGAATCAGAGGGCCTGTGTTCTAATCCTGGCTCCACTACTTGCCAGCTGTGTGACTTAACTTCTCTATGCCTCTAATTCCGGCTTAGCCACTTGTCTGCTGTGTGACCTTGGGCAAGTCACTTCACTTGTCTGGGCCTCAGTTACCTTGTCTGTAAAACTGGAATTGAGACTGTGAGCCCCACATGGGACAGGGACTGTGTCCAACCCAATTTGTTTGTATCAACCCCAGCGCTTAATACAGTGCCTGGCACATAGTTAAGCACTTAACACACACCATCATCATTATTATTATTATTAAAATGCCAATTCAATACGTCTTCTCCCTCCTGATTAGGCTGAGATCCACTATGTGGGATAGGGACTATCAAACCTGATTACCTTGTAATTACCCCAGGACTTCTAGACTGTGAACCCATTGTTGGGTAGGGACTGTCTCTATATGTTGCCAACTTGTACTTCCCAAGCACTTAGTACAGTGCTCTGCACACAGTAAGCGCTCAATAAATACGATTGAATAAATGAATGAATGAATGACTTAGAACAGTGGTTGTCACATAGTAAGTACTTAATAAATACCTCAAGTAATTATTACTAAGAGGTCTTCCCTGACTCACCCCTCACTTCCCGACCCTATTCACTCTCTCTTCTGTCACCTATGCACTAGGTGAGGCCACATGCCAACCCTACAGTACTTATGTTTATATCCTTTAACTCTGCTGCTTCTTCTATTTTAATGTCAGTCCCCCCAGCTAGACTGCAAACCCCTTGTGGGTGGAGAGCATTTCTACCAATTCTATCCTATTGTACCCTCCCAATCAGTTAGTTGCATTGCTGTGCACACAGTAAGCATTCAATAAATAACTTTGCTTGCTTGATGTACCCTCCCAATCAGTTAGTTGCATTGCTGTGCACACAGTAAGCATTCAATAAATACCTTTGCTTGCTTGATTGACTGATTGGTTGATCGAGAAAGGGGCCCAGCTACAACTGGCTAGAAAGTCAGGGAAACACTAACAGAGAAAAGCTTCTGTTGAAGGTTGAAGAAGCACCTTTCAGGCCTCAAAGGGCTTTTTCCTTATTTATCTGGATATCATCGTCATTATCATCATCCACAGTGGTGTTTATTGAGTGCTTACTGTGTGCAGAGCACTGTACTAAGTCCTTGAGAGAGTACAACAGAGTTGGTAGGCATCCACAGTTGTTTTTACTGAGCACTTTCTGTGTGCAGAGCACTGTACTAAGTCCTTGGGAGAGTACAACAGAGTTAGTAGCACCATGTGCTTACAGTCTAGAGGGTATACTTTAAGCAAATATCTCCTGGATAACTGCTGGGCATTAGGAAACCTGAGTTCTAATCCCCATTCTGCCACTTGCCTGCTGGTGACCTTGAAAAAAAATCACAATTTCTCTGTGCCTGTTTCCTCATCTGTAGAATGAGGATTAAATACCTGTTCTCCCTCCCCTTTAGACACAAGGAACAGGGGCTGTGTCTGACTTCATTATCCTCTATGTACTCTTTCTACCCCAGTGCTTAGCTCAGTTCTCGGCCCCTAGTAACCTTTAATAAATACTATTATTGTTCTTCTTCTTATTATTATTATCATCATTTTTGCTTTTCTAGTAGAAATTTGAAGGGTGGGGAGTTGTTTTCCATCCCATGCATCTTAAACTCTCTCCACCCCTCACTCGGGGAGGCTGTTGAAGGGCCAGAGAGGAAGAGGTTCATGGGGCTTGAGAGGTTTAGTGTGGGCCTTGAATGGAGTCGGTTGGAAAATGCCTAGGTATGCCGAAGAGGGATCTCCCTCACCATGGGTGAGTTAGGCTCTCTAGTCATCTCTGACTTTTGGTGGGACTGAACCGAACTCCCTCATTATGCAGGCACTTGACCTCGACACCCACCTCTAAAGGTCCCTGCCCTCTTGGTCAGAGGTCTAAGATCAACTCCAAATTATTGCTGGAAACTGGGGGTTGGGGGAGGTAACAATGTTTAAAATGATAAACTCTCATTTTAAATAATAGCCTCAATCTTCCCTCCCAATAATGTAGCAAAACAGATTGAAGACTCCATGTGTCTGGTCGTCTCCAGAACCTTTCGACTTATGCTGTTGTTCCCTTCTGTGGTTCTGTGCCTTCTGTACTCTAATTGGCCTTTGAATTATTCCTGTTCTTCCCACCTGTCCTTTTCTGGAATTTGGCTCCCCATCCAATCTCTCTCTCTCTCTCCAAACATTACCTTTCCTGTTACCTCTTTTTACAGGTGTCGTCCCTTTGATTTTCCCAGCCTAGGTTTAGGATTAATACCTTCTTCCAGAACGGGCTTTTAAGGAGCTTTTCCTCCAGGACCTCCCTCCAGTTTGGCTAGTCTCCTCCTAAAGTGGCTTCTCAGTTCCCCTCTCCAACTAACTGCTCAGAAACTTTTACTCCATCTTCCTCCCAAACCCGCACATTTTTATTTTCCGCCTTGCTTTCAAAATGGCCTTGTCAGTTCCCAGGGGAATTGGCCTCTTCAAGGTTTTCCTGCTACATCTGTTTTCATTCCTTTGGTTTTAGCCTCTTGAATGTTTTGCCAAACTTGGGTATGGTTTTTTCTAAATCTCACGCTTCCACTCTGACAGCTGCCTCTCTTCTGTCAAGGTTCAATAATGAATTCACAGAAGTGCATTTCGGTTTCTCCTGGAGCTGGAGACAGGCACAATTAAACTCATTTCCTCCCTGCCTCCTGCTACCTGAACGATGTTTGCAAGGATAAAACGATGACTTTTAGGGATAAGGACGAGAAGCAGCGTGGCTCAGTGGAAAGAGCCCGGGCTTGGGAGTCAAGGGGTCGTGGATTCTAATCCTGACTCTGCCCCATGTCTGCTGTGTGACCTCGGGCAAGTCGCTTAACTTCTCTGAGCCTCAGTTCCCTCATCTGTAAAATGGGGATGAAGTCTGTGAGCCCCACGTGGGACAACCTGATCACCTTGTATCCCCTCCAGCACTAAAAACAGTGCTACACACATAGTAAGCACTTAACAAATGCCATCATTATTATACATCCCACCATGCACAGTTTGGGGAATCGCAAACTGAGTGGAGGAGTTGGGTAGGTGGCAATCTTGTAGAAGCCCAAGCTCTTCACCTTTAAGAAGACCAAAGTTGGACTAGATAATAATAATAATAATAATAATGATAATAATAATGATGATGATGGCATTTGTTAAGCGCTTACTATGTGCAAAGTACTGTTCTAAGCGCTGGGGAGGATACAAGGTGATCAGGTTGTCCCAGGTGGGGCTCACAGTCTTAAGCCCCATTTTACAGATGAGGAAACTGAGGCCCAGAGAAGTTAAGTGACTTGCCCAAAGTCACACAGCTGGCATGCGGCGGAGCTGATATATTATACAGTGAATGTATCTACACATAAAACTTTTAGCTACACATCCCTATATAAACACATACACATAGAGAAGCAGCGTGGCTCAATGAGAAGAGCATGGGCTGCGGAGTCAGAGGTCATGAGTTCAAATCTTGTCACCTGTGTGACTTTGGGCAAGTCACTTCACATCTCTGTGCCTCAGTTACCTCATCTGTAAAATGGGGATTAAGACTGTGAGCCCCCTGTGGGACAACCTGATCAACTTGTAACCTCCCCAGAGCTTACAACAGTGATTTGCACATAGTAAGCGCTTAATAAATGCCATTATTATTATTATTATTATTATTATTATTATTATTGTTATTATTATACCAACACGCACAAATAAGTGACCTATGTATTTACAGAATTCAGGCATAACCCAGGTCAACCACCCCAGAGAAACAAACCTGTATTGCTTGATGTCTTATCCCATTCATTAATTTGGCTGTCTTTTTATCTCCTATAAATATCTCATATATCCATATATCTCATATATCTCATGAGGAGCATCCTGGCTCAGTGGAAAGAGTGCAGGCTTCGGAGTCAGAGGTCATGGGTTCAAATCCAGGCTCCGCCAATTGTCAGCTATGTGATTTTGGGCAAGTCACTTCACTTCTCTGTGCCTCAGTTACCTCATCTGTAAAATGGGGATTAAAGACTGTGAGCCCCACTGGGACAGCCTGATCACCTTGTAACTTCCCCAGCGCTTAGAACAGCGCTTTGCACATAGTAAGTGCTTAATAAATGCCATTATTTTTATTATTATTATCTCCTCATCTTATTTCCCCCAAGCTGCCACTTCAGCACTGCTCAGTCATCTAAACTCTTGAATCCTGCCTCACCATCCAGCACTTATAAACATATCTTTATATTTAATCAATCAATTATGTTTATTGAATACTTACTACATACAGAGCACTGTATTAAGCGCTCGGTAGAATACAAAATAACATAATTGTCAGACATATTCCCTGTTCACAAGGATCTCATGAAGAGGAGTTTGCAGTCTTGTTTTCCCCACCTGCAATTTATTTTAGCATCTGTCTCACCTGCTGGATTGCGAACTGCTTGAGAGCAAGGATCATATCTATCTCTACTGAACCCTCCTAAGTATTTAAGACTGTGCTCTATACAGGGCAATAACTCAATAAATCCCATTGACTGAGTGAGTAATTTGGCCATGCGGTACAAGGAATTAAATCTTGCCTCACCTCCTTCTCAGCTAGGCTGAGATCAAGCAATTAATAATGAATGGATCTTGGAGGTAGCTCTCTTCTCACAGTTCATGTCACATTTTCAAAGAGCAGAAGAGATCCCTGAGCAGAAACCAAAAATAATCGGTTGAAACAGGAAGACAATTTCATTTAGAAACGGATGATGCAGACGTGAATGACTAGATTGTAAACTCCTTGTAGGCAGGGATCAAGTCTACCAAATCTATCATATTTTACTTTCCCAAGACTTTAGTACAGTTCTCTGCCCACAGTAAGCACTCTAAATACTATTGATTTATTAATTGCACCTTATTCAGAGGAAGTGTTGTCTAACGAGGACCTCATCAACTTCAACTCAACACATCATTTGCAGGGTGCTGAAACCGATACCTGCCTCTCCTCCGTCAGCTAAGATTTGGGGACCAGCAAATCTTGCCTCAGTTTTCAAGAAAGTGAATTCATTTATGAAAATCCTCATGGAAAGAAAGTTTCCAAAGTATGCCGAGGTTTTCGGAAGGAGTACACAGATTACAAAATAGTAGTATTGGAATTTATTGAGCTTTCACTGAATGCAGTGCACTGTCCTGAGGGCTTGGGAGATCCAACAGAAGCATAACCCTTGTGCCCTGCCTAGGAGGAGCTTACACTTTAATTTAAAGTGCTTTTTGAAGACAAGAAGGCTGTTCGACCTAGGTTGAATAAATTATTCTCTAAAATCAATCAATCAATCAATCGTATTTATTGAGCGCTTACTATGTGCAGAGCACTGTACTAAGCGCTTGGGAAGGACAGATTGGCAACACATAGAGACAGTCCCTACCCAACAGTGGGCTCACAGTCTGAAAGGGGGAGACAGAGAACAGAACCAAACATACCAACAAAATAAAATAAATAGGATAGAAATGTACAAGTAAAATAAATAAATAAATAAATAAATAAATAAATAAATAGAGTAATAAATATGTACAACCATATATACATATATACAGGTGCTGTGGGGAAGGGAAGGAGGTAAGATGGGGGGGATGGAGAGGGGGACGAGGGGGAGAGGAAGGAAGGGGCTCAGTCTGGGAAGGCCTCCTGGAGGAGGTGAGCTCTCAGCAGGGCCTTGAAGTATCAAACTCAGCAGAACAAGTTTCTGCTTCTTGATCATCCTGAAAAGACTCATAATCATATTACAGCTCATTTAATGTCGTGATGTTAGGCTCTGAATTATTTCACAAAGATTAAACAATAGCTGTATTTAATAAAACCACAGGTACTGCATAAAGGATTTCATATTTTTCCCAGGGCTGTGCAACAGATCCCAATTTATTACATGCTAGTCTGAAGGGAAAATTTACCCCATGTTATATTTCTCCCTGATAACCAATTAGTTATGATCTTCATTATCATCATCATCAATGGTATTTATTGAGTGCTAACTGTGTGCAGAGCACTATACTTAGCACTTGGGAAAGTACACTACAAAGTAGTTGGTAGGCATGTTCCCTTGCCCACAACGAGCTTGCAGTTTAGAGGGGGAGACAGACATAAACAAAAATGATTAGTTTATAACTATGGATAATTTATAAATAGTAAGTGATGACTATGTGCCAAACACCGTGCTAAGGACTGCGGTAGATGCAACCATAAGAAGTCGGGCACGGTCTCTGTCTCACAGAAGTTTTGCAGGGAATGTGTCCGTTAATTGTTGTACTGTCCCAAGCACGTAGTACAGTGCTCCATTCAGTTCATTCAATCGTATTTATTGAGCGCTTACTGTGTGCAGAGCACTGAAGTACAAGTTGGCAACATATAGAGACGGTACCTACCCAACAACGGGCTCACAGTCTAGAAGGGGGAGACAGATGACAAAACAAAACATGTGAACAGGTGTCAAGTCACCAGAATAAAGAAAAATAGCTAGATACACATCATTAACAAAAGAAATAGAATAGTAAATATGTACAAGAGTAAATATGTACTCCACACATAGTAAGTGTTCAGTAAATACTACTGGAATGAATGAATGAACAATCTAGTTGTGGGTAGCCAGGATATCACAACAGCAGGCAACAGAGTCAACAAGCTAAGATGATGATGACAAGGTGAATAAAGAAATGGATTTTGGAGGGGGGAGAGTCCTCGGATTCTTCATCGTTTTAAGGGAGCAATCATTCATTCATTCATTCATTCAATCGTATTTATTGAGCACTTACTGTGTGCAGAGCACTGTACTAAGCACTTGGGAAGTGCAAGTTGGCAACAGATAGAGACGGTCCCTACCCAACAACGGGCTCACAGCCTAGAAGGGGGAGACAGACAACAAAACAAAACATGTGAACAGGTGTCAAGCCGCCAGAATAAATAAAAATAAAGCTAGATACACATCATTAACAAAATAAATAGAATAGTAAATATGTACAAGAGTAAATATGTATTCCACACATAGTAAGTGTTCCAGTGCTTGGAACAGTGCTTTGCACATAGTAAGTGCTTAATAAATGCCATTATTATTGTTATTATTATTATTATTATTATTAATAAATACTACTGAAATGAATGAATGAACAATCTAGCTGTGGGTAGCTAGGGTATCACAACAACAGGCAACAGAGTCAACAAGCTAAGATGATGACGACAAGGTGAATAAAGGAATGGATGTTGGAGGGGGGAGAGTCTTCGGATTCTTCACTGTTTTAAGGGAGCAATCATTCATTCATTCATTCATTCATTCAATCATATTTATTGAGTGCTTACCGTGTGCAGAGCACTGTACTAAGCGCTTGGGAAGTACAAGTTGGCAACAGATAGAGACGGTCCCTGCCCAACAACGGGCTCACAGTCTCGAAGGGGGAGACAGACAACAAACAAAACATGTGTGGTTCAGTGGAAAGAGTCCGGGCTCTGGAGTCAGGGGTCATGGGTTTGAATCCCGGCTCTGCCACTTGTCAGCTGTGTGACTTTGGGCAAGTCACTTCACTTCTCTGAGCCTCAGTTACCTCATCTGTAAAATGGGGATTGCCTGAGAGCCCCACGTGGGACAACCTGATCATGTTATATCCCCCCCAGCGCTTAGAACAGTACTTTGCACATAGTAAGCACTTAACAAATGCCATCATTATTATTATTATTATTCTCTGGGCCTCAGTTCCCTCATCTGTCAAATGGGGATTAAGACTGTGAGCCCCCCGTGGGACAGCCTGATCTCCTTGTAATCTCCCCAGCACTTAGAACAGTGCTTTGCACGTAGTAAGCGCTTAACAAATACCAACATTATTATTATTATTATGTGGACAGGTGTCAAGTCAGCAGAATAAATAAAAATAAAGCTAGATACACATCATTAACAAAATAAATAGAATAGTAAATATGTACAAGAGTAAATATGTACTCCACATATATAGTAAGTGTTCAATAAATACTACTGAATTGAAAGAATGAATGAACAATCTAGTTGTGGGTAGCCAGGGTATCACAACAACAGGCAACAGAGTCAACAAGCTAAGATGATGATGACAAGGTGAATAAAGGAATGGACGTTGGGCGGGGGGGGAGAGTCCTCGGATTCTTCACTGTTTTAAGGGAGCAATCCTTAGTTATAAACCACGGCAGGTCCAGGCCTTGGTGGCAGACCCTAGGGGTTTAAAGGGACTCAGAGCCACTGGTCACCCAATCCTTGCCCATTGTCCTGCTGTGTTGTAGGATAATAATAACAATTACGATGGCATTTATTAAGCACTTAGTATGTGCAAAGCACTGTTCTAAGCGCTGGGGGGATCAGGTTGTCCCACGTGGGGCTCACAGTCTTAATCCCCATTTTACATTAGAGAAGTTAAGTGACTTGCCCGTGGTCCCACAGCAGATATGTGGAGGAGTCAGGATTCGAATCCATGACCTCTGACTCCTAAGCCTGGGCTCTTTCCACTGAGCCACAATGCCTTGTAGGCAGGGATCATATCTACCAGCTCTACTACATTGTAATAATAATAATAATAATGATGACATTTATTAAGCACTTACTATGTGCAAAGCACTGTTCTAAGCACTGGGGAAGTTACAAGGTGATCAGGTTGTCACACATCGGGCTCACAGTCTTAATCCCCATTCTACAGATGAGGCAACTGAGGCACAGAGAAGTGAAGTGGCTTGCCCAAAGTCACACAGCTGACAAGTGATGGAGCGGGGATTTGAACCCGTGACCTCTGACTCCAAAGCCCGGGCTCTTTCCACTGAGCCACGCTGCTTCTCTACTCTCCCCAGTGTTAGTACGGTAGTCTGCACTTAATAAATACTATCACTACTACTCTTCTCAGAGTTAGTGCTCAATAAATGTCATCAGTTGATTGATTGACTGATTTGTTTGGTTTTTACGTAGACCCGGTCTCACTCTACAAAGAATGGAATAGTTTGGAAGGGGGGGTCAAATCTTGTAACGTTTCAAAGGGAAATCAGCACCTCACAATTTGGAAATGGGGGTCTGTATTTCTGGTAGGCCCCGCAAACGCAGATAGTATTTACCTTCTGAGGATCTTTTTCACCTGGAGTTTCACCTCCAAGCCTGCCATAGACAAAGTAACGATTATGATATTTGTTAGGCTCTTACTATGTGTAAAGCACTGTTCTAAGTGCTGGGGTAGATACAACAATTAAGTTTGACACAGTCCCTGTCCCACATGGGGCTCACAATCTAAGTAGGAGGGAGAACAGTATTTAATTCCCATTTTACAGGTGAGGAAACTGAAGCACAGAGGACTTAAGTCACTTGCCCAAAGTCACAGAGCAGGTATTTGGTGGAACCGGGATTAGAACCCAGGTCTTTTAACTCTCAGGCCTCTCCCCCTTCTAGACTGTGAGCCCACTGTTGGGTAGGGACTGTCTCTATATGTTGCCAACTTGGACTTCCCAAGCGCTTAGTACAGTGCTCTGCACACAGTAAGCGCTCAATAAATACAATTGATTTATTGATTGATCGTTCCATTAGCCATTGTACTTCTGAGTACCGTACTTCTGGCCGATTTTGCTTTGTTTCTTTGTTGGCTGCTCATGCTTCTTAATTGTTTCGGGATTCATATTAGCTCATATTTTTAAAGTGGAAAATAGGTTTCGAAAGCTAGCTTTGAACCCCAGGGAATCTCTGAGATTACAATCAAGCGGATTGTTAAAATGCAACAAATGAACGCCGTGAGAGTAGGTAAAAAATGTGATTGCAAGGAAGGTAATGATAGCTTTGAGTCCACTTGCAATACAATTTATTTTTGCTGAACATCTTTCACACAGATAAATCATACAAACACACTACAATTGATTACCCTGAAGAATAACCTTTTATTAAATATATATTTCTTTTAGTCATCTGCCTTTCTTTTCCCAGGATGTCTCCATTCCCTGGTTTCCAGCTCCATCATCCACAACCTCAACTTGTCTAGACTGCTGTTTAGCTAGAAAGGTAAAAAACAATTTTTTTTTGTCATTTTCTTTATCACTCTTCTGAATCTCAGAAAACATGGCCTAATGGAAAGAGTATGGATCTGGGTTCTAATCCAGTCTCTGCCACTTAATCATCATCATCATCATCATCATCATCATCATCATCATGGTATTTAAGTCTTACTATGTGCTAGGCACTATACTAAGTGCTGAGGTGGATACAAGCAACTAATGTTGGACACAGTCCCTGTCCCACATGGAGCTCACAGTCTTATTAATAATAATAATAATGATGGCATTTATTAAGCGCTTACTATGTGCAAAGCACTGTTCTAAGCGCTGGGGAGGTTACAAGGTGATCAGGTTGTTCCACGGGGCACTCACAGTCTTCATCCCCATTTTACAGATGAGGTAACTGAGGCCCAGAGAAGTGAAGCGACTTGCCTGAAGTCACACAGCTGACAATTGGTGGAGCCGGGATTTGAACCCAAATCCTTCTGACTCCCAAGCCTATACTCTGTCCACTAGGACATGCTGCTTCTCTGCTGTGTGACCTTGGACAAGTCACCTTCTCTATACCTCAGTGACCTCATCTGTAAAATGGGGATTAAATCCTCTTCCCCCTGATTTAGACTGTGAGCCCTATGTCGGTCAGGGACTGCATACAAACTGATTAACTTGTAGCTACCTTGGCTCTTAGAACAGTATTTGATACATACTAATCCCTGCTCAGGATTGCATCTGGAGAGTTTCCAGTACTCTACCGGTCTCGACTACGGGAGGGACAGTGAAGCAGAGGCCTACCAATTCCATTCCCAGCTTGGGCAGTGGCCAGCGAGTGGAAGACAATCTCCTACAAATGAAAACTCACTTGCGCTGGGCAGCAGCGTCCTGGGAGAGGGTTGAGGGTGGAGACTCAAGTTTACTGCATGGAAATAAACTTTCATATTTTTACCAAGAAAACTCTTTGGATACCCTACCAGAGTGATTACAGATGGAGGTGGGGCATTCTGGGAGAGATGTGACCATGGGGTCGCTACGGATTCTAGACTGTGGGTAGGGACCGTCTCCATATGTTGCCTACCTGTACTTCCCAAGAGCTTAGTATAGTGCTCTGCACACAGTAAGCGCTCAATAAATACGATTGAATGAATGAATGAATGAATGATTGGATCGGAGAGGACTCGACAGCATAAGACAAGACAAACACTTAACTAATACTGTTTAAAAAAAGGCATCAGGCCACTAGCTTTGTGGTCCATAATAATAATGATGGTGGTTATTAAGCGCTTACTATGTGCAAAGCACTGTTCTAAGCGCTGGAGAGGTTACAAGGTGATCAGGTGGGCTCACAGTCTTAATCCCCATTTTCCAGATGAGGTAACTGAGGCACAGAGAAGTGAAGTGACTTGCCCAAAGTCACACAGCTGACAGTTGGCGGAGCCGGGATTTGAACCCCTGATCTCTGACTCCAAAGCCCCTGCTCTTTCCACTGAGCCATGCTGCTTCCCATGTGACCAGCCCCATCATCATCATCATCATCATCAATCGTATTTATTGAGCGCTTACTGTGTGCAGAGCACTGTACTAAGCGCTTGGGAAGTACAAGTTGGCAACATATAGAGACAGTCCCTACCCAACAGTGGGCTCACAGTCTAAAAGGGGGAGACAGAGAACAAAACCAAACATACTAACAAAATAAAATAAATAGAATAGATACGTACAAGTAAAATAAATAAATAAATAAATAGAGTAACAAATATGTACAATATGTATGCCCCACCTATATAGTTTTTACCAGGGCTTTATCTGGGCAGGTCAGGGTGGGGAGGAACCAGGGGGCTCTCCAGGGAAAGGGAAGGAGGGTGGTTTTATTTTCCTGACCTCCCAGAGGAATGCATGGACAATCTGGATTTGATTCTCCCATCACTGCCTGCCCCTGCAGGGCCTGGGGGTGGGGAAATTCTCAGAGCTGTCAATCCCCATCCCTGAAAAGCTGAGGGGGTGATGTCAGGGGGAGCTCCTTATTCATTCATTCAATCATATGTATTGAGCGCTTACTGTGTGCAGAGCACTGTACTAAGTGCTTGGGAAGTACAAGTAGGCAACATATAGAGACGGTCCCTACCCAACAGCGGGCTCACAGTCTAGAAGGGGGAGACAGACAACAAAACAAAACATATTAACAAAATAAATAGAATAAATACGTACAAGTAAAATAAATGAATAGCATAATAAATATGCACAAACATATATACATATATACAGGTGCTGTGGAGAGGGGAAGGAGGTAAGGCAGGGGGGGATGGGGAGGGAGAGAAGGGGGAGAAGAAGGAGGGGGCTCAGTCTGGGAATTAACTTGTATCTACCCCAGAACGTAGAACGGTGTTTGGTACATAGTAAGGGCTTAACAACTACAATTATTATTGTAATATTACTACTCTCCTCCATGGTAAACACGCGGAACCCATTCTCACAGGAAGACAGGCCTAAGAATAAGAAACCACGGGGTCTAGTGGTAAGAACCCGAGCCCAGGAATCAGAGGACCTGGGTTCTGACCCTTTCTCTACCACCTGTCTGCTGTGTGATATTGGGCAAGTCACTTACGTTCGCTATGCCCCTTTCCCCCCTCTTTCCTTCCCCTGTCGACAGTTCCCCGCGTCCTCTGGGCTCCTCAAAGTGCTCACAGAGCACAGGGGTAGCAGAGCCCAGGGAAAGAGCACCGAGCAACGGGAAACAGTTATTGTGCAGAAGATTTTGAAATTGACGTTATAGACATGGTCCCCAGAAAGATGCAAATATCAAACAGCAGATCGGCAGTCTCTGCTGGATAGCCTGGGAACCTATTACCTTAAGAAGTTAATCACAGGTATAGGCCTTTCACAGCGGCTCTGTGTTATTCTAAAACAGCATCTTCGCTCATCTTTCTGGAGTTATGATGGCCACTTCAACTGGCTAACTGTTGTGTCGGCTGTGCTATCTTTCCGGATAACTAAAGAGGACGCTAATTTGGCACAATCGACCAGGGAGTTGTAGCTGTGTTAGTTCCAACGTAAAATGGGATTTTAAAATTGTAATAAATTACAGGCCTATTACCTGTGATGTGTGTGTGAGGAGGATGGATGAGGAGAGCGGAGGGAAAGGGCTTGGAGAACAGGGAATGGAGAAGCTGGAGAGCAGGGATGGTGGGCCTTGGGGAAGGAAGAGGGGCAAACTGTGGGCAGAGAAGAGGAGTTTGAAGGGGCTGAGAAGACACAAACTGCCCCTCAACCTCACACCATTCCTGTCAAAAGCAGCGTGGCCTAGTGGAAAGAGCGCAGATCAGAGGACCTGGGTTCTAATTCTGGCTCTGCCATTTGTTTGCTGTGTGACCTTGAGCAACTTATTTAACTTCTCTGTGCCTCAGTTACCTCAGCTGTAAAATGGGAATTAAAACTCTGAGCCCCATGTGGGACAGGGACCGTGTCCATCCTGATTAGCTTCTATCTACCCCAGTGCTTAGTGCAGTGCCTGACACATAGTAAGTGCTTAACAAATACTATTAGCATACCTAGTGAAAAGAGCTTGAGCCTGACAATCAGAGGACTTGGGTTCTAATCCCAGATCTGTCACTTGCTTGCTATGTGACCTTGAACAAGTCACTTTACTATTCTGTGCCTCAGTTTCCTTATTTGTAAAATGGGGATGAAATTCCTGTTTTCCCTCCTCCTTAGACTTTGAGCACCGTGTGAGACAGGGACTGCACATGACCTGATTATTTTATATCTGCCCCAGTGCTTAGTACAGAACTTGGTACGTATAAATGCTTAACAAATGCCACATTTATTCTTGTGAGGAAACACTCAGCTGCTTTGGGCTGTGGAGTGGCAGCTCATAATCATCATTATCATCATCAGTGGTCCTTATTGAGCACTTTCTGTGTGCAGAGCAATCAATCAATCAATCATATTTATTGAGTGCTTACTGTGTCCAGAGCACTGTACTAAGCGCTTGGGAAGTACAAGTTGGCAACATATAGAGACGGTCCCTACCCAACAGTGGGTCACAGTCTAAAAGGGGGAGACAGAGAACAAAACCAAACATACTAACAAAATAAAATAAATAGAATAGATATGTACAAGTAAAATAAATAAATGAATAAATAGAGTAATAAATACGTACAGACATATATACAGAGCACTATATTAAGCTCTTGGGAGAGTACAATATAGCAGAGTTAGTAACCAGGTTCCTTACCCACATCAGAGGTCAGGGGTTCAAATCCCACCACCGCCACTTGTCAGCTGTGTGACTTTGGGCAAGCCACTTAACTTCTCTGTGCCTCAGTTCCCTCATCTGTAAAATGGGGATTAAGACTGTGAGCCCAACAGGGGACAACCTGATCACCTTGTAACCTCCCCAGCGCTTAGAGCAGTGCTTTGCACATAATAAGTGCCTAATAAATGCCATTATTATTATTATTATCAATCAATTAATTATGCTGAACCCACAGCAAGGCACTTTATTAGTGACTCTTTGTCCACGAACAACAATGAAGAGGAAGAAGACATTTGCTAAAGAACCGGGCTGCTCTACTTCAGGATAGGTGATTGCTGGCCTGTAGGAGTGGGGAACGGAGGGAGATGAGGCCTTCTCTCCCCGCTCTCCCCAGTAACGGGCCTGGACCAATTAATAATTGCTATATAGAGCCGCAGCTGTGATGCTTAAGGCAGATGAAAGGCGGTCGCTTTGAGTCGCGAGCAGGGGAAACAGTGTGTGGAGGAGGCTTGCAGCCTCAGTGGTCTGTATCTCCAGGAACTTCTCCCATCCTCTTGCTGCGAGACTGAAACAATGGGCTCCCTTGACCAGCAAATTGGTGTGGACCCTTGGTGGAGTGGGTGTGAGTGAGAGTGTGTATGTGTCACTCCCCTGCATGTTGGTAAAAAAAAACTAAGTAAAACTTTCCACAGTAACTTTGGTGGTTTGGTTTGACTGTACATGTCACGGAGGCTACCCAGTCCAGGAAAGTCCTGGTTGGCAAGAGCCGGGGGCTCATGACATCAATCAGTCAATTAACCAATCAATCAATTGAATGTATTAATAATAATAATGATTTTGGTATTTGTTAAGCGCTTACTATGTACAAAGCACTGTTCTAAGCACTGGGGAGGATTCAAGATGATCAGGTTGTCCCATGTGGGGCTCGCAATCTTAATCCCCATTTTACAGATGAGGTATCGGAGGCACAGAGAAGTTAAGTGATTTGACCAAAGTCACACAGCTGACAAGCAGTGAAGCCGGATTTGAACCCATGACCCCTGACTCCTAAGCCCGTGCTCTTTCCACTGAGCCACGCTGCTTCTCTATGAGCACTTACTGCATGAAAAGCACTGTAGTAAATGCTTGGGAGAGTACAACACAAAAATAAAAGATACATTCCCTGTCCATGAGCTCAGTTCCAGTTGCAGATGATGGGGAAAGGACCTGTTCATGCTGAGCTCATCTGATTCATTCATTCATTCATTCAATTATATTTATTGAGCGCTTACCGTGTGCAGAGCACTGTACTAAGCGCTTGGGAAGTACAAGTTGGCAACATATAGAGACGGTCCCTACCCACCAGTGGGCTCACAGCCTAGAATAGTGGGCTCACAGTCTAGAAGATTCCTTTGTGCTCAGTGCTGGAGATGGGGAAGGTTGATAGAATTTTCTTCCCATTTTACAGATGAGGCAACAGAGGCACAGAGAAGTTAACTGACTTGCCCTAGGTCACACACAGGCAAAGTGGAAGAGCCAAGATGAGAAACTTGGTCTCCTGACACCCAGTCCATGTTCTTTCCAATAAACCATGCTATTTAGGCCTAGCTCCTCAAAGGAACTAGAATAATAATAATAATAATAATAATAATAATAATAATGGCATTTATTAAGCATTGACTATGTGCAAGGCACTGTTCTAAGTGCGGGGGTGGTTACAAGGTGATCCCAGACTGAGCCCCTTCCTTCCTCTCCCCCTCACCCCCTCTCCATCCCCCCATCTTATCTCCTTCCCTTCCCCACAGCACCTGTATATATGTATATATGCTTGTACATATTTATTACTCTATTTATTTATTTATTTATTTATTTTACTTGTACATATCTATTCTATTTATTTTATTTTGTTAGTATGTTTGGTTTTGTTCTCTGTCTCCCCGTTTTAGACTGTGAGCCCATTGTTGGGTAGGGACTGTCTCTATATGTTGCCAACTTGTACTTCCCAAGCGCTTAGTACAGTGCTCTGCACACAGTAAGCGCTCAATAAATACGATTGATGATGATCGGGTTGTCCCACGGGGGGCTCCCAGTTTTAATCCCCATTTTACAGATGAGGTAACTGAGGCACAGAGAAGTGAGGCGACTTGCCCAAAGTCACACAGCTGACAGTTGGTGGAGCCGGGATTTGAACCCATGACCTCTGACTCTAAAGCCTAGGCTCTCTCCATTGAGCCACACTGCTTCTCGAAATAGAAAGGCTCTATTCATCATAACAACCCTCTTGGCACTGAGAAACTTGTCACTGAGCCTGGTTCTTCGGCCTGTGCCTGGAATGGTGTTCCCAGAGGAAGCAGCTACACAGAAGTGATTTGGGCATTTTCCCAGGGCATGGTACCTTCTGTCCTTTCCCGGAGGAGTTAGGGGGTGGGGAGAAACAGTCCAACCTGATGTAACCTCACCCCTGATGATGACAGGAGTTCCCCAAAGCCTTGCTCCAAGAAGGTTCACCCTTCATTGAGGAGCTCTCCCAGTGAAACCATTCCACACAAACTCTTTCAATACCAATGTCTATGCTATCCCTCAATTACCAATCTTCCTAGACAAGAAAGTTCATCAGCATCAACACCCACCTCATCCACTGCATGTTTCCTTTGTGTAGGCGTTGCATTGTCTTTCTTTAGTCACCTCTAGCTAATGGTGGAGTTTGGTGATGATCCAAACCAGGCATTTCCTCTGTCTCCTTCTGGCTACCTGTCTCCTGGCTCCTTAATTGGCCATTAGCTCTTTGAGCAGAGGACAGACCGTTGATGGAAAATAAATTAAATTCCATTTGGTCCAGTTGGTTCTGCAAAAACAGCTTTGATAATCTGCCTGGAGGAAAGGAGGTGGGGAGGCTGGGCTAAAACAATCCCATTTGGATCATCTGTGAGGTTCACTGATCTGGGGTGGTTGTCGTCCACTTCCACGGATAATCAAGAATTGGTTCAAAGTTCCGTTTTCTGTCCCTTTAACATATGCTAACATCCCAGAGCTTGAAAATTAACCCTTGAACTTGGAAGGGAGAGTCGATTTAAGACATAAAATACAAACAGTGTGGCTCAGGGCAAAGAGCACGGGCCTGGGTTCTAATCCCGCCTCTTGTCAGCTGTGTGACCTTGGGCAAGTCACTTAACTTCTCTGAGCCTCAGTTACCTCATCTGTAAAATGGGGATTAAGAATGTGAGCCCCCCATGGGACAACCTGATCACCTTGTATCCCTCTCCAGCACTTAGAACAGTGCTTGGCACATAGTAAGTGCTTACCAAATGCCATTATTATTATTATTATTAAGATGAGAAACAATGTGGCCCAGTGGAAAGAACCCGGGCCTGGGTTCTAATCCCAGCTACATCATATGTCTTCTGTGTGATCTTGGGCAATTCACTTGACTTCTCTGGGCCTCATCTGTAAAATGGGGACAAAGACTGTGAGCTCTATGTGGGACAAGGCCTATGTCCGACCTGATTATCTTGTATCTACCACAGAGCTTAGTACAGTGCCTGGCACATAGTAAACACTTAACAAATACTATAATTCTATTTATTCTGACAGTATTGACACCTGTCTACTTGTTTCGTTTTGTTGTCTGTCTCCCCCTTCTAGAATGTGAGCCCGTTGTTGGGTAGGGACCGTCTCTATATGTTGCCAACTTGTACTTCCCAAGTGCTTAGTACAGTGCTCTGCACACAGTAAGCGCTCAATAAATATGATTGAATGAATGAATGAATAGTAAGCACTTAACAAATACTATAATTCTATTTATTCTGACAGTTTTGACACTTGTCTACTTGTTTCATTTTGTTGTCTGTTTCCCCCTTCTAGACTGTGAGCCCGTTGTTGGGTAGGGACTTTCTCTATATGTTGCCAACTTGTACTTCCCAAGCACTTAGTACAGTGCTCTGCACAGAGTAAGTGCTCAATAAATACGACTGAATGAATGAATGAAATACCATAATTATTATTATTGTGTATTTCCTTACACTCTTGACCACAACATCTTCAAATTTCTTTCTGTGTCTCTCTCTTTGGTGCCTATTTCTCCATCAGTAACAACCACAGTATCTTCCCTTATCCTGCTTCTCAGCTAGCAAGGGAATAAGTGTGAAAGCTAATTTGGGGGAGAAAAGCCAGGTGTCAAAGACAAGAAGACGAACAGAAATTGTCCTCCTGTCAAAAAAGTGGCTCTTAGGCCTAATCCACCTCGATTTTATTTTAGGTTTGCTGTCACTTCTTTTTGCTTTCCTTTTTACTCCATGAATTGCTTTGGTCTTTGTTATACCATCCTTGTTAGATAAGCATATTATTGTGGACTTCTCCCCAAGGTAAGGAAAAACGGTATCATCCCTCTTTTAATTCTCTCACATAGCAAAGGTCCTGTGCCTTTCCCGCCTTCAAAACCAGAAAATATCAAATGAACGCAGAACCCCCCTGGTGCAGTAAAAGGGTGAATGAAAACTATATTACCAAGATAATTAGCACAGTCCGGTTTATTTGTACAGTCTTTATTCCTTTATGGGTTTCAGGAGTATCAGTAGCAGTTGCAGGGCTAATGAATTTGCTGAAATTTGCATGTTAATGAGGTTCCCATGACTGCCTGTATACTATACTTCAAGTCAAACTTTGCAGCCACTAAAGGAATATTAACAGAAATGAAGAAAATGGAAAAAATGAAGACAGCCTTGTGCCTTCTTGTATCATATCGCTTGGGCATTTGGTATTCATTCCACCCTCAGCCCCACAGCATTTCTATGCTTATTTATAATTTAGCTATTTATGTTGATGTCTGTCACCCCCTCTAGACTGAAAGCTCACCGAGAGCAGGGGATGTGTCTACCAACTCTGTACTCTCCCAAATTCATTCATTCATTCAATTGCATTTATTGAGCAGTTACTGTATGCAGAGCACTGTACTGAGCACTTGGAAAGTACAATTCGGTAACAGATAGAGCTCTGCACATAATAAGCGGTCAACGAATACTGCTGATTGACTGGTTGACTGATTAAAAGTCATGCTCTCTTCCTTCAAGGAGCTTACAATCTAATGGCGGAGGAAGACAAAAATGATTTCCAGGTAGTGAAAGTGGGAGGACATAGTATAAAGCAGGAGAAGTGCAAATGTATCAGAATAAAACAACAGAATGAATAATTGAGTGTTCAGATGATATCTATGAATGAAAAAGTGTGCCTCTATGCATGAGTGCTATTAAAACACACAAGTGCTACCACTCAGCTCAGCTATGGGAGTTGTGACTTGAACCAGGAAGGTTTCCTGGAATAGGTGGAATTTGTGATGTGTGATTTATGACTTGGATTTGGATTTGCGATGTGATGTTACTGGGAGTTCTCAGCCCTAAATTCCTGCAGAAAGGGCCTCCAGAGTCACTTTAGGAGTTCCTGGACCCCAGTGAGCCTCCACTGGACCTTAAAACCCTCCATGTTGTCTATACTTCTACTAAAGGTTTTGGGGACCTGCTCAGTGCTTCCCAAGTCCCTGCACCCTGTGCCACCATCCTAAGGCTGAAGCCCAAGTGTTTCCCAGAAGGTGAAGGGGTCATATGGCCAGTCTACCCCTTCTCCCCTGGGGCTGGCTGCAGGAAGCTCACTCGGACAAAGCACACCCTTCCATGCCTGCAGCTCTCCAGGTCATCACACATCCCCCGGAGTTTCTCCCCAAGCCCCTACCCGAAGTGGGCACCAAGACCTGAGATCTCAACAACATGTAAGAAGTTCTTTACAAGGTAACAGTGAAAACAAATCTGATGATGATCGTGGTATTTGTTAAGCACTTTTGATGGGCCAAGCAATGTGCTACACGCTGGGTTATATACAAGATAATCAGGTCCCACATGGGGCTCACTGACTAGGTAAGAAGCAGAGCGGATATTGAATCCCCATTTTGCAGATGAGGGAACTGGGACAAAGAGAAATGAATTGCCCAAGATCACACAGCAGACAAGCCAGGATTAGAACCTATCTCCTCTGACTCCTAAGTCCATGCTTTTTCCACTAGGCCATACTGCTTCCATGATCTAGATAGATAGCCTTTCCCTGGATCAAATGCTTTTTTCCCCAGGAATCTCTGAACTTCTCTGTGGGTGTCCCGGGGCTTGGGTTCCTTGGGTCGGTCAGTCGATTGTGTTTATTCAGCGTTTACAGTGTGCTAAGCACTGTACTGTTTGGGAGACAGGGTCCCCTCCCACAACTTCCTTCTCCCTCTTCTCTTGTGGAGTCCCGGGTTCCAGTTTCACCCACTCTTAGTCCTCTGATGAAGAGTGTCCTCTCTCCCTCTTGCTCCTATGGAGTTCTCAGCCACCAGACCTCGAACTTCCAGGGTATCCAAATCCTAATCCAGAATCCTCTCCCTTCATCTGTTAAAGATCACAACATGAATTTTCCCCATGTCCTTTCCTTCCAGAAACACAGCTCACATCCCCCTCACCTCCAACATGACCAAGGGTCTTCTTTCAATACCTGGCCCAACTCCTCATTAATTCTTCTCCCTGAATGGTTCAGCTAAGTCTTTTCACTTTCCACAGAGCAACTCTTCTGGCTCCCTCTTCACTGTGGGGGTGAATGCAATTGATCGCCACATAATTTTAGGGTTTTTTTAAAAAGATAATAATAATAATAGTAATGGCATTTGTTAATCGCTTACTATGTGCAAAGCACTGTTCTAAGCGCCGGTGTGGGGGGGGGGGGGCGGCGGATACAAGGTGAACACGTTGTCCCACGTGGGGCTCACAGTTTTAATCCCCATTTTACAGATGAGGTAACTGAGGCTCAGAGAAGTTAAGTGACTTGCCCAAGGTCACACAGCAGACATGTGGGGAAGCTGGGATTAGAACCCATGACCTCTGACTCCCAAGCGTGTGCTCTTTCCACTGAGCCACACTCTGGGGGATTTGGTGGGGAGAGTAGTTCTAGTTCCAGGGGAACAGCTTGGAGATGGGAGAGTTTAGTGCAAAATATCCAGAGAATAAAGCCAAGATGTATTAATAAGTCTGAATCATCTGGATCATCTGCTCGGGAGAGCTCAGCTCCAAGTGTTTCTCTCAGAAGCTCTGTAAATTGAAGAGATGATTTTGGTTCCTATCCCTGAGTAGACTTTCGGCTTCCTCTCGTTTCTTCTAGGTCGGGTTGCTAAGGATCGGCCCTACATGTGGTAGAAAACATCTGTGATTTTTATTGCTTACTGTTGGTCAGAGCAAGTGTGGAGCCAGCCTGTGTGAGCACCTCGGGCTCCTTTCCAAATGTTGGATTCAGAAGTTCTGAATTTCCAGATGTGCAGGCCTTTTGTGAAGCGAGGCGCTCTACTTCTGAAGGTTAATCATGGACCCGATGTGACTCTTCATCACCAGTGGACACAGCAGAGGAAATAGGATTCCCACAAACAACCTCATCGGGAGATCTGATTTCAGTCTTAATTTTTTTAGTGCTCGGCGGTACAGCTAACGCATTAAAATTAATGGAAAATGGGATTCTTCACTGAACCACCCTATGTCTGATACACTTAATTTGATACAGTAGCAGCACACAAATTGAAATTAGAAAGCTTTTTAGGTACTCACTTGCGTCAAACCCCTTTGCACCAGGAGGGTTCTCTTTTCCCTGGGACTGGCTGAAGGAGGAAAAATCAAGCGGCTTTTGTTTTGTGGTCGACGGGAAAGTAACCCAATCTTCCCATTTGCCAAGCGAAGGAAAGAAAATGAAATAAAATGAAAACCAATCTAGGGCCTAATTATCCTTTTCAAAATGATTTCAAACTGTCGACGGGCCTGTTGAATGAGTAATAACCATTCCTTTCTGGGGGTTTGAGTTTGTGAGTTGTTAGATCCAGAGGTCACACTGACACATGGGGATCTGAAGGGGTAATCAGGCAAAAATTCCTCACTCTCAAGGCTTCAAGGCTCTCCATCACTTCGCCCCCTCCTACCTCACCTCCCTTCTCTCCTTCTACAGCCCAGCCCACAACCTCCACTCCTCTGCCGCTAACCTCCTCCCTGTATCTCATTCTTTCCTGTCCTGCCGTTAACCCCCTGCCCATGTCCTTCCCCGGCCTGGAATGCCCTCCCTCCACACATCCGCCAAGCTAGCTCTTTTCCTCCCTTCAAAGCCCTACTGGGAGCTCACCTCCTCCAGGAGGCTTTCCCAGACTGAGCCCCCTTTTTCCTTTCCTCCTCCCCACCCCTGCCCTACCTCCTTCCCCTCCCCACAGCACCTATACATATTTGTACAGATTTATTACTCTATTACTTGTACATATTTACTATTTATTTTGCTAATGATGCGCATATAGCTTTAATTCTGTTTGTTCTGATGATTTTGACACCTGTCTCCATGTTTTGTTCTGTTGTCTGTCTCCCCCTTCTAGACTGTGAGCCCGTTGTTGGGTAGGGACTGTCTCTATATGTTACCGACTTGTACTTCCCAAGCGCTTAGTACAGTGCTCCGCACACAGTAAGTGCTCAATAAATACGATTGAATGAATGAATGAATGCCGAGCTGCAGATCACACTGAGGTCTTCCTGACTATTTAAGATTGATTTTTCCTTCACTGTGGAATGAAGTGATGAAATATCACAGAACTGAGTGAAATATATGGGGATTTCTATTTTTTGCTTTGATGTTAAGTTCACGAGACACCTTCTTAAGCTGCAGAAGAACAATATTTAAAGCACAGACACCTCCCAGACTTTGGACCTGCTTCTTTGAACAGTATCTGCTGCCCATTTCCCAAATCTTTTCCACAAAACCTACCTGCATGGCTTAATCTATCGATTTGGATTGATTCATGCGAAATGAGGTGGCAGGATTCAAGTGATAGTATCATTCTACATGTGAACTTTGTAATAACTGTGAACATAAGACTAAATGATGATAATTATTACCAATGCCAATGATGCTACTGCACATTCAACCTTCGAAAGAGAGGCCTAACTCCCACTGCACTGGGGTTAGATGTTTACAGATCTAAAATGTAGATTTTGTTTTTACTTTCAGAATTGAAAAGGCAACTCAGAGATGCCATTGTTAAGAACTGCCGGGCACAGGGATGCTTAGGTTCTGACCTGCTAAGTGCAGAGGTGCTAGGGTTAGGAACTACTATAAGCAGAGGTGCCAGGGCTTTGGATTGTCAATTCCAGATATGCCAGAGCTGTTTTGATGTTTACCTGAGTCATATTTTCAGGAACTTTAGGTTTAAGGTTCTGACGGTCCTGTATTTAATAATAATAACACTTATTAAGAGCTTATTATGTGCCAAGGACTATTCAAAGTGCCAGGGTAAATACAAGGTGATCAGATCTGACACGTGGCTCTCAAAGTCTAGGAGGGAGGAAGAACTGTTCTGTACCCTCACTTTATAGAAGAGGAAACTGAGGTTAACTGTGAAGTGGACAGAGAGGCTAAGTGATGTGCCCCGGATCACATGACAGGCAAGCGGTAGAACAGGACTGTAACCTAGGTCTCATTATTTCCAGTAATGGGCTCTTCTCACAGGGCCAAGCTCTCCCCATCTGCCGCTTGGAAGTCAAGATGCCCATTTTGTTGGAAAACATTGGTAGACAGTAGGGATCTGCTCAGTTAGAATACTGAGAAGGTTAGTTTCCAGTAGGCAAAGAACTTACGTACTGCGGAGTTATTCTCACTTCTGGCTTTAAGATCACCCACCTTGGTTTGTGGTAAATGCTCCCTGAATAAATCCATTTTCTTCAGAATTACATTTTAAAGGACTAAATTGCAGGTAGATCCCAGAATCCTGGACCTCAGAAATCATTCTTCTTCAGGAGATCCGTGGCAACTGGGGGGGACCACTGCTGCCTGCGGGTTTGGTTACGGATGCCACATTGATAGCCGCTATGTGGGGGACCTGAGCTTCTTAAGGGGCTTATGGGTCAGGGAATGAGCAGGCAGTAGATGAGGAGAAGAACAGAAGGTGGGAGTTGGAGGAGAGGACACCCCTCCCTCCCAAAACTGTACAAATCCCAGTCATTGCCCAACCAGCTGTTGCTTCTGCCAGTTTGTCTAATCAATGTCAGTGGTATTTATTGAGAACTTACTACATGCAGTGCACTGTACTAAGCATTTGGGAGAGTATGTTACCTGCCAATTACAAACTGCTACGACATTCAATAATCCCACATTGATAATAATAATAATAATAATGATGGTATTTCTTAAGCGCTTACTATGTACAAAGCACTGTTCTAAGCCCGGGGGTAGGTACAAGGAGATCAGGTGGTCCCACGGGGGGCTCACAGTCTTCATCCCCATTTTCCAGATGAGGTAACTGAGGCACAGAGAAGTGAAGTGACTTGCCCAAAGTCACACAGCTGACAATTGGTGGAGCCAAGATTTGAACCCATGACCTCTGACTCCAAAGCCCGGGCTCTTTCCCCTGTGCCACGCTGATGAAAAACAGTCCCCAGCATCCCCAAAACTGAGGGAGGTACTTGTCATAGTCCATAATAAGAAGCAGCATTGCTCAGTGGAAAGAGCACAGGTTTTGGTGTCAGAGGTCATGGGTTCAAATCCTGACTCCGCCAATTGCCGGCTGTGTGACTTTGGGCAAGTCACTTAACTTCTCTGTGCCTTAGTTACCTCATCCGGAAAACAGGAATTAAGACTGTGAGCCCCCCGTGGGACAAGCTGATCACCTTGTACCCGCCCCAGTCCTTAGAACAGTGCTTTGCACATAGTAAGCATTTAATAAATGCCATCATTATTATTGTTATATCCTCCCTATGTTTCTTGCTTTCTCCTGAAACTTGGACAATGAAACTGAAAACGCCAGTTTTATTCTCTGTTTTACTGGAAGTGTGACATTGATATTTGACCCACTATTATTTCTGAAGAAGGGATTTCACTTCCAAGCATTTTTCTTTCCTTCCCATTCTCAGTTTGTCGCTTTCCTACTAGTAGCATTTTTCTTTGAAACAAGAGGGTGGTGGCAAAGGGATTTTTCAGGATAATAATAATGATGGCATTTTTTAAGCGCTATGTGCAAAGCATTGTTCTAAGCACTGGGGAGGATTCAAGGTGATCAGGTTGTCCCACGTGGGGCTCACAGTCTTAATCCCCATTTTACAGATGAGGTAACTGAGGCTTAGAGAAGTTAAGTCACTTGCCCAAGGTCACACAGCAGACACGTGGCGGAACCGGAATTCAAACCCATGACCTCTGACTCCAAAGCCCGTGCTCTTTCCACTGAGCCACACAACTGTGGTATTTGTTAAGTGCTTACTATGTGCCAGGCACTGCACTACGCTCTGGTGTAGATACAAGTAAATCAGGTTGGACACAGCTTTGTCCCACATGAGACTCCCAGTATTAATCCCCATTTTACAGATGAGGAAACTGGTCCCGAGAAGTGAAGTGACCCTTCCAAGGTCACACAGCCAACAAGTAGCAGAGCCAGGGTTAGAACCCAGGTCTTTATAACTCCCAGGCCCACTCTATCCTCTAGGCCAGGCTACTTAGGAGAATGAATGAAGAGGAAAACAGGAAAGTATTTTCCTTAGTTTAGAAATATTTGGGTGATTTTTCTATTCACCAGATTCCCTGATTCCGGTGTCTCCATTTAGGCATGAGCAGCTCTGAACACAGGACACACCTATTTATCCCCCAAAAGATGGTCAAGGATGGACACCTTAGTGTAGCTGGCGTCCTCACCCTGTCTATGTAGCCTTAGTGTGAATTTGGCTGCCTTGTCAATAAATTCCATCTATTAATTGAGTTCCCAGTGAAAATGTTCCCATAAAGGCCCGGTGATGGATCACGTTGAGAGAAATTGTCAAAAATGAGATTTAACTTTTAGATTGCTCACCCACCGCCACTTAAGCCTACAAAAGCTAACGGCCATGGTGCTTTTCATTTAACACCTATAGACAAGGCTGTTAGAAATTGGCAGGCTACCTCGGCGCTCTCTGCCAAGGAAAAAGAACGTGAGAATCCGATGAAATCAGGCTTCCTAATAAGCGCATTCTCCGCCGGCCTGAAAAAAGCCCCAAATGGAATTTGGAATTTCAAGTGCTGTGAAGTAACTTCGGTCAGGGTTTTATCTGAAGGCACTAGCCAGGCCTTGGTCTCCTTCCCTTTCAGATGGAAGGATGTAAGGCAGGGCTGCAGGGACAAGTGTCTGCCCCTCCACATCAGACACCTTGCCTGGCCCAGGGACAGGATGTGCAAACGCAAACATTTTCCCCTAGGAAAGGAAAAGGAGTCCACCAGCAAGTTGAAGTGTGTTTCAAAGCCTTCTGGACTCAACTTGGATGAGGCCAGACTGAATTCAAGATTGCAGGGTTTGGACTGACTCACTGTGGGTGGGTGGAAAGAGCACAGGCCTGAGAATCAGAGGACCTGGGGCCTAATCCCAGCTTTGCTTCTTGCCTGCTGTGTGACTTTGGACGAGTCACTTAATTTCCCCGTGCCTCCGTTTCCCCATCTGTAAAATGGGGTTTCAGTACCTTTCTCCCTCCTCGTTAGACTGTGAGCCTCAGGTGGGACAGGGACTGTACCCCACCTATCTTGTATCTACTCCAGTGCTTAGTACAGTGCTTGGCACAGAATAAGTGCTGAACAAATGCCACAATTATTATTAAGATTGGCATTAGATATGCTGCAAGCCAAACAGCTGATTAATTGGCTCCATTGTGCTGCCAGAAATTCTATTCCTCACACAGGTGAGTCTATTTTCTTTGGTTTCTGGAGCCCACCCCGGTCCTCATGATGATTACTGATCTCACCACAGTGTGGTTTGTGCTGATAATAATAATAATAATAATGGTGATGGTTTGTACATATTTATTACTCTATTTATTTATTTTACTTGTACATATTTATTCTATTTATTTTATTTTGTTAATATGTCTTGTTTTGTTGTCTGTCTCCCCCTTCTAGACTGTGAGCCCGCTGTTGGGTAGGGACCGCCTCTACATGTTGCCAACTTGTACTTCCCAAGCACTTAGTTCAGTGCTCTGCACACAGTAAGCACTCAATAAATATGACTGAATGAATATTAAGCAATTACTATGTGCAGAGCACTTTTCTAAGCGCTGGGGTGGTTACAAGGTGATCAAGTTGTCCCACGGGGGGCTCACAGTCTTAATCCCCATTTTACAGATGGGTAACTGAGGCACAGAGAAGTTAAATGACTTGTCCAAAGTCACACAGCTAACAGTTGGAGGAGCCGGGAATTGAACCCATGATGACCTCTGACTCCAAAGCCCGGGCTCTTTCCACTGAGCCATGCTGCTTCTCCAAGGCCCTGCCGGCTGATCGGAAATCAGAGACTGCCTATGGCTGAAGGTGGATGATTAGAAGTCAGAGTTTAACACTGGCAGTGTGTTGACCCAGTTTCCAAAAAGATCCGTTTGATTGAATGAATGAATGAAAAAGAGGAGGAGCAACTGGGATTTAACTACTCTGTAATCATTCATTCATTCAATCGTATTTATTGAGCGCTTACTGTGTGCAGAGCACTGTACTAAGCTCTTGGGAAGTACAAGTAGGCAACGTATAGAGACGGTCTCTACCCAACAATGGGCTCACACTCTAGAAGGGGGAGACACAAGGCTGATGAGTTACCCTTCACCTCTATCCAGGCAGATTGGGAATTTCTGAAGCGACAATTTAATTGAATTCACTACCCTCAAGCAAACTAGTCATCTTTAATCGACCACAAGTAAATTCCCTGGTTTTACCTGAGCTGGGGAAACAGGGATGGGGCAGCCCTACCCCATTGTCCCCATGTCCGTGGCTTCTCAGTCACCACCCCCACGAACTGGGCACTCAGCTGGTGCCCAGAGAGAAGTAGAGTGGCCAATGTCTGGAGCAGATAAAAACAGAAGCTTCTGTCATTGCCACCATTGCCACAGCCCAAATGGCAGGAGTCATCTTCCCCAGGCACACAGGGCCTATGTTCTTCCTTTGAAGCCCCATTTACCCCGGTGCAGGTCCTCTGGGCACTGGGAAGACTCAGCCAGGCCCAATTTTAGGGATAGATGGCTAACTAGATCAAAGATTAGTTGAGCGAGAGATAGGTCAATCTATCAATCTATCAATCAACTGTATTTACTGAGAGCTTACTGTGTGCAGAGCACTGTACTAAGCTCTTGGGAGAGTGCATTATAACAGAGTTGGTAGATACATTCTCTCCCCACAACGAGCTTAAAGTCTAGAGGGGGAGACAGACATTAATATAAGTGAATAAATAAACAAATGAGCAAATAAATAAATTACAGATATGTACATAAGTACATATGTACATGAGAAGCAGCATGGCTCAGTGGAAAGAGCATGGGAGTCAGGGGTCATGGGTTCGAATTCGGCTGTGCCAATTGTCAGCTGTGTGACTTTGGGCAAGTCACTTCACTTCTCTGTGCCTCAGTTCCCTCATCTGTAAAATGGTGATTAAGACTGTGAGCCCCCCATGGGACAACCTGATCTCCTTGTAACCTCCCCAGCGCTTAGAACAGTGCTTTGCACATAGTAAGCACTTAATAAATGCCATTATTATTATTAGTATTATTAAGTCTCTAGGCTGTGAGCTCGTGCCTAGATTGTGAGCTTGTTATGGGCAGGGAACATGTCAACTAATTCTGTTGTATTACACTCTCCCAAGTGCTTAGTACAGTGTCCTGTGCATAGTAAGGGCTCAATAAATATGATTGATTGATCGATAAATGCTGTGGGGCTGAGGGAGGGGTGGGTGAATAAGGGGTGTAAATCCAAGTGAGAGGAAGGCAGAAGGAAGTTGGAGAAGGGGAAATGAGGGCTTAGTCGGGGAAGGCCCCTTGGTGTCTTCAATAAGGCTTTGAAGGTGGGGAGAATGCAGGGGTGGATCTACTCATCTGACAGGGAGGCGTTTCTATTTGATGTGGAGGTGATTGGGTAATGACTGGAGGTTCTTGAGGAGAGGGGAGACGTGGATTGAATTCATTAATTCCTTCAATTGTATTTATTGAGCGCTTACTGTGTGCAGAAAACTGTGCTAAGCACTTGGAAAGTACAATTCGGCAGAGGATAGAGACAATCCCTACCCAACAACGGGCTCACAGTCTAGAAGGGTGAGACAGACAACAAGACAAAACAAGTAGACAGGCATCAATAGCATTAAAATAGACAAATAGAGTTTCAGACTGAATGGTTCTGTAGAAAAATGATTCGACTGGCAGAGTGAAGTATGGACTGGCAAGGAGAGAGGTGGGAGGGATAAAGATCAGTGATGGGGCTGATGCAGTTGTCAGGGCAGAAATTGATAAATGCTTGGATTGGTATGATGACAGTTTGGATGGAGAGGAAAGGGAGGATTTTAGTGATGTGAAGGTTGAACAACAGAATTTTCTGTCAGAATGAATATGTGTTTGAATGAGAGAGATGAGTTGAGGATAACACCAAGGCGATGGGCATGTGAGACAGGAAAGATGGGGGTGCTGTCCCCAGTGAGAGGAGGACTGGGTTTGGGTGGGAATATGAATTCTGTTTTGGACATGTTAAGAGTGATGTGTCAGAGGGACATCGGAGCACGGATATTCTGAAGTCTGAAGGAAATATGAGACTACAGAGAAGAAGAGAGATCAGGGTTGGAGTTGTAAATTTGGGAATCATCCCCATAGAGATCATAGTTGAAGCCATGGGAGTGAATGAGTGAAGGGATTCCAGAACGGAGCCTTGAGGGACTCCCACAGTTAGGTGGTGGGAGTCAAAAGAGGAGCCTGTGAAAGAGATTGAGAATGAATGGACAGAGAGATAGGAGGAGAACCAGGAGAGGACAGTGTCAGTGAAGCCAGGGTTGGATAATGTGTCCAGGAGAAGGGGGTGGTTGGCAGGGTCAAAGGCAGTTGAGAAGTTGAGATGAATTAAGGTGGAGGAGAGGCCATTGGATTTGACAAGAAGGAGATCATTGGAGATGATCGCTGATCTCTGAACAGTTGGGAATAATCCCGGATGGGGTGGAGATTATCTCTGTTTGGAGACTCATCTATCAATCAGTGGAGAGGACAGAGAGAATTTGCAGTGGTTATGGGTGAAGGGGAAGTGGTCTTCAGGGTTCAGGGGTGGGGTCTGGATCGGGATTATTAGTTTGAGGAACAAACAATTCTGCCATCCTCCCATCTAGGAATCATTTATTAAATGCACCCCATGCTGAATTGGGTTATATTTGGGTACTTTCTCCGAAGACAACCCTCTCTCCTGGCTGATAATAATGATAATAATGACAAGAGAAGCAGGGTTGCCTACTGGAAGGAGCATGGGGCTGGGAGTCAGGTGACCTGGGTTCTAATCCCGGCTCCACCACGTGTCTGCTGTGTGACCTTGGGCAAAGTCTCTTCAGGTACCCCAACTGTAAAATAGGAATCAATACTGTTCGCCCTCCTGCTTAGACAGTGAGCCCCATGTGGGAAGTGGACTGTGTCCGATGGAATTATCTTGTACTTACCCCAGGGCTCAGTACAGTGCCAGGTACATAGTAAGTGCTTAACAAAAACCACTGAAAAAATGATAACAACTGTGTTATTTGTTAAGTGCTTCCTTTGTGCCAAGCACTCTTCTAAGTGTTGGGGTATATGCAAGATAATTAGGTTGGGCACAGTCCCCTGTCCATTCATTCATTCATTCATTCAATCGTATTTGTTGAGCGCTTACTGTGTGCAGAGCACTGTACTGAGCGCTTGGGAAGTCCAGAACAGGCTTATAGTCTAAGTAGGAGGAGAAGTAGCATGGCCTACTGGGTAGAGCATCATCCTGGGAGTCAAAAGGAACCGGGTTCTGATCCCGGCTCCGCCACCTGTTTGCTGTGTGACCTTGGGCAAGTCACTTCACTTCTCTGTGCCTCAGTTACCTCATCTGTAAAATGGGGATTGAGACTGTGAGCCCCAAATGGGACAGGGACTGTGTCCAACCCGATTTGCTTGTATCCACCCCAGTGCTTAGTGCAGTGTCTTGCACACAGTAGTCACTTAATAAATACCATTATTATTATTATTAGATACTGATTCCCATTGTACAGATGAGGAAACTGAGGTTCAGAAAAGGGAAGTGGCTTGCCTAAGGTCACCCAACAGGCAAGTAGAAGAGGCAGGATTAGAACCCAGCTACTCTAACACCCAGGCCTGAGCTCTCTCCACTCTGGTTCTCTAGCCACTGGTGGTACCTCCAGCCCCGTCACTGAACAAGAAGCCAAGCACTGTTCCGATACACTCCTTCAGACCAATGGATCCCAACAGTTTCAGGCCTGCTGAACTGGGAGAAGAGAGAGTGTTGAATGTTTGAAAAATGGCTTAAAGGAAGAGGAAAAGTAATGCTTCAAAGGAGAGGAGCAGAAGACTGGGTTGGTGATTTGAAGATGTAAAAGAGGGGAGGCAAACCTCAGCGTTTCTTGTACAATCATTTATGGCAAATGTGTCAGCAAGCACAGAACCATCTTTAATTGGCAGTAATACAACTAAAATAAATCATTTTAGTAAGCAAGGCAGCATGCGCAAGACCAATATGGCTATAGACCCTTATTTGCTTGTTTCAAAAGAACAAAATACTGCAAAGGAGGAGCTTCAAGTGAATAAAAGCTTTCCAATTCACAATCAAATGGAACATGCCCTGGGCCCAAAGCCAGAGAATAATCTTGAATTATCCTTTTTTCAGCTTTAAAGGATAGTCCTATCCAACCTTTTGCAGTGAAGGATTTGCCTTTTATTGGGAAAGATGCATTTCATCACAAAGATGGAGCCTAATGTCTAAGGCTTATTCTCCAAGAAAGAAGGCTTTTTTTTCAAACTGTTTAGCATATGGAAAAATCTCTGTCTCTTGCAAGCCTGTTTATAGCAAGAGAGATTAAAGACACAAAGACATTCATTTCATTCATTCAATCGTATTATTGAGCGCTTACTGTGTGCAGAGCACTGTACTAAGCGCTTGGGAAGTACAAGTTGGCAACATATAGAGACAGTCCCTACCCAACAGTGGGCTCACAGTCTAGAAGGGGGAGACAGAGAACAAAACAAAACATATTAACAAAATAAAATAAATAGAATAAATATGTACAAATAAAATAGAGTAATAAATACGTACAAACATATATACAGGTATACATAAATATTAAAAGGCCCAAAACATGGAAAGCAGTATGGCCTAGCTTGTAGAACCTGAGCCTCGGAGTCAGAAGGACCTGGTTTCTAGTCCTGGCTCTGCCATGTGTCTGCCATGTGACTTTGGGCAAGTCACTTAACTTCTCTGTGCCTCAGTGACCTCATCTGTTAAATAGGGACTAAGACTGTGGGACGTGGATAGTGCCCAACCTGATTATCTCAAATCTACCACAGCACTTAGAATAGTGCCTGGTACACAGTAAATGCTTAACAGATACCGTAAAATAATAATAAAAAAAATGTGAGCTTCTCTCCCAGGGCAGAAGTGACACCATTGATCTGGTTTCCAACCACTAAACTGTGGAAAATCTGTAGGATTCCCAACTAGTGGAGCACTCAACTGGAAGAGACTAGTTAAACCCACGTGGATCCTGGAAGAAAGAAGAATCCTCTAACCAAACATTTGAATAGTTTCATTCACATATTTTCTCATTTGCTTTGTGTCTTCAACTACTACCTCTATGTGGATTATCCCCAAACCTACTTCCCCAGCTCTGACCTCTCTTCTTCTCTGCAGTCTCGCATTTCCTCCTGGCTTCAGGACATCTCTATTTGATTGTCCTGCCAACGCATCAAACTTAACATGTCCAAAACGGAATGCCTCATCTTCCCACGCAAACTTTGACCTTCTCCAATACTTTTCTATCACTATAGACAACGCCACCATCCACCCTATCTCACAAGTCCATAGCCTTCACATTATCCTTGCCTCATCTCTCGTATTCAACCCACACATTCAATCTGTCACAAAATCCTGTCAGTTCTATTTTCACGTCTGTAGAATCCACTTTTTCCTCTCCATCCAAACTGTTACCATAATAATCCAAGCATTTATCATTTTCTGCCTTGACTACTGCATCAGCCTCCTCTCTGACTTCCCTCCCACCTCTCTCCTCTCCTGTCCATACTTCACTCCGTTGCCTGAATAATTTTTCTAAAAAAAATTCAGTCCATGTTTCCCCACTCCTCAAGAATCTCCAGTGGTTACCCATCCACCTCCACATCCAATAGAAACTCCTACCATTGGCTTTAAAGCACTCAATTACCTTGCCCCCTCTTATCTTACTTCACTGATTTCCCAATACAACTCAACATGGGCACTTTGCTCCTCTGACACCAACCTACTCACTGTACTTCAGTCTTGCCTATCTCACCATCAATCCCTCACCCAAGTCTCATCATCGTATCCGATGGAAGATCGCTCTCTCCACCTTCAAAGCCTTATTAAAATCCCACCTTCTTCAAGAGGCCATCTCCAACTAAGCCCTCATTTTCCCTACTCCCTCTCCGTTAAGTGTGACCCTTGCACTTGGATTTGTACCATTTTAAGCCCTTGATATTTACCCAACTCTCAGCTCCACACCACTTAAATACACACCCATAATTTATTTTAATACCTGTCTCCACCTCTGGACTGTAAGCTCCTTGTGGACAGGGAACATGTCTACCAATTCTGGTTTTTTATACCCTCCCAAATTGCATAGTACAGTGCTCTGCATGCAGAGAGCACTCAATGAATAGGGTTGATTGATTGATGCATTAGAATAAACAAGTAAATTATGAATATGTTTGAAAGTGCACTGGGGCTGAGAGTGTGAATATCAAATGCTGAAAGGTTACAGGTCCAATTGCCTTAGTGATGCTGAAGGGAGAGAGAGTAAGGGAAAAGATGGTTTAATCAGGGGTGGTGTCTTGGAGGAGAGAGCACTCAGTAAACACTCCTGATTGAATAATCCAAAGTGACTCTTCCATTGTTCAGACTTCTCCATGCCACAACTCTGTCCTTCAGCTAAAACCTCAGCCAATTAAGAGGTCTGTAGGAAAGTGGGCCATAAACATGTTTAGTTAAATCACGATTCCTGACTAGGGTAGCATATAGGTTCCAGAGCATGGTGGGGCCAAGAGTAAAAGAAGCCCAAGGATCCCAAAAAGTCTCTTTCTTTATGGCACTCTGTAGTTGGCTGCACAGAGACATAGACTCGTCTTTTTTTTTTGATGGCATTTATTAAGCGCTTACTATGTGCAAAGCACTGTTCTAAGTGCTGGAGAGGTTACAAGGTGATCAGGGTGTCCCACGGGGGGCTCACAGTCTTCATCCGCATTTTACAGATGAGGGAACTGAGGCATATAGAAGTTAAGTGACTTGCCCAAAGTCACCCAGCTGACAATTGGCAATTGCCAATTGGCGGAGCTGGGATTTGAACCCATGACCTCTGACTCCACAGCCATGCTTTTTCCACTGAGCTACGCTGCTTCTGTGTCTTAGGTAACTTAGCACCTTAAACACTCTTTGGCAGTGGGTTGGAATCACCAGAATTTAGGGTTTCAGCTACCTTAGTTTTATTGATAGTCCTCCTTCACCTCCTTTCTCCAACTCCATTTCTGCCTTGGCTTTCATATGTTGGGTCTGTCACCCCCAGGTGAGTTTTCTGGGCCTAAACATCCCCATTGGCTGTTTTATCTTTAACTCTGTCTCTCGCTCCAGTGAATCATCAATCACATTTACTATGTGTGCAGAGCACTGTACTAAGCTCTTGGGAGAGTAAAATATAACAAGGTTGGTAGACACATTCCCTGCCTACAAGAAGCTCTCAGTCTAGAGGGGAGAGGCAGACATTAATATAAATAAATAAATTATAGATAGGGACATAAGTGCTGTGGGACTGAGGGAGGGGAGAATAAAGGGAACAAGTCAGGGCAACGCAGAATGAAGTGGGAAAAGAGGAAGACAATACAGAGGGGAAAGAGGGTAGAGTCCAGACTGGCCCCTGAGAGACCTCCCTTTGGAAGATTTCTTGTTTTCAAGCCTAAATCATAAAGCCTCATTTTATCCCCCCTCAACTCTGTAGCCAGAATCATTGGAAAGGTTATAACCAGAAGCCAAGCCTGGGGAGGTTCTTAGCAATTTAATGGTTCAAATCCAAGGAGGCAATGTGAATTCCACTTCCATCGCAGGCCCATTTAATATAAATGGCAAATATCACAGGATCTCAGGTGAGCTCCTTTTGACAGCATCATTGTTGGATTCTTCCCCCTCCTCACCCCCCCACCTTACCTCCTTCCCCTCCCCACAGCACCTGTAGATATGTTTGTACATATCTATTACTCTATTTTACTTGTACATATTGACTATTCTATTTATTTTATTTTGTTAATATGTTTTGTTTTGTTGTCCGACTTCCCCTTCTAGACTGTGAACCTGCTGTTGGGTAGGGACCGTCTCTATATGTTGTCAACTTGTACTTCCCAAGCGCTTAGTACAGTGCTCTGATCACAGTAAGTGCTCAATAAATACGATTGAATGAATGAATGAAGGGCACAGAGATGATGTTCAGGAATAGAGATTTGGGGGCTGGAAAAGACCAGCATCTGGCCATACTTAGATGTAGTCTCCGGCTGCTCCCTTCAGAAACCACCTTTGTACTTTTTCCATCATCCCTCCTCATTACCAAGTTTGCTATATTGTACTTTCCCAAGTGCTTAGTACAGTGCGTTGCACACAGTAAGCTCTCAGTAAATTTGATTGAATGAACGAATGAATGAATGAACGAAAGAAAGTGCTAACCTCCTCTACCAATGGTTTTCCCTTTATCCTCTCTGCCCAATACTGCATATATCGGTACTAACAGGAGCCTTCCTTTTTCTTATCCCGCAGGCTGGCTCTGCCTTACTTATTACTGAGTGTCTCGGTTGGGTGAGGTATATCCTGGATTCAGCCATCAATTTTGTTCCCTTCGCCTCTGGTCGCTTGAGTTATAGGGGTATCTGTGACCTTGGGTTGATCGTTGGCTACGCCAGGCCTCTGGCCTTTTCCCCTGATTTGTGTGTTATATTCTTCCTGCCAGACTGCTCTGTTTCAACATTAACTTCCCATTGCCCACTCTCAGCACGCTGCGTTGTTACCATTCATATTATCGATCCTCAGGGAAGGATCTCTCCCCATGTGGCACCGTGCCCCGTCCTCCCACTTCACCCCACCGTTTTTTTATCATGTTAAACCATCTCAGATACTGTTTATATGTTCTCATGGAATGGCAGTGGACTTGTAGGCTGAGAGAAGGAAGGTATCAGAGGCATGATCTCCCCCTTCTAGACTGTGAGCCCACTGTTGGGTAGGGACCGTCTCTATATGTTGTCAACTTGTACTACCCAAGCTCTTAGTACAGTGCTCTGCACACAGTAAGCGCTCAATAAATACGATTGAGTAAATGAATGAATGAATGATCCTGGATTGACTGCAGTCCTGATATAACTGGGGGCACCTGACTGCCCTAAGGTGGGGAAAAATTCACTGCTCCATCCAGCTCCATATGATGCCATAAGATGTTTGTGAGGTCATGGGTTCCAATCTTGGCTCCGCCAATTTTCAGCTGTGTGACTTTGGGCAAGTCACTTAACTTCTCTGTGCCTCAGTTACCTCATCTGCAAAATGGGGATTAAGACTGTGAGCTCCCCGTGGGACAACCTGGTCACCTTGTAACCTCCCCAGTGCTTAGAACAGTGCCTTGCATATAGTAAGCACTTAATAAATGACATCATTAATTAATACACTCATGCAGGGTAATACAAAGAAGTCATCAGTCAATCAATCAATCGGATTTATTGAGCACTTACGGTGTACAAAGCGCTATACTATGTGCTTGGGAGAGTAGAAAATAGCGGTTGTCATAAGGAAGTCTTTTTGAACGGTCAAACCTCCCTCCCCCCTCCCTCCCTCCGTCCCTTTCCCCCTTCATTGCTCCACAACCATCAGGTTCACCTCCTGGAGACCTCCCTATTCCCACAGGCACCGCTAACTGCCATCATCCTGCAGGTATGAATCCCACCCCCACTTCAGTAAGCCCTGGGGCAATCGCCTCACTAGCTTCCCATCTAACAACGGCCTTGCATGGAGGAAACTTCAAGAAAAAGCTATCCCTGGAAAGTGGGTGCCTTCAAAAGATCCTCCTGGAAAGGTGCTCGGAAGATTATTCATCTCTGCTGCTTTTAGGCAGACACTGAGAGCAGGGGAAAATGTGCCTCTCTAAATCCTAAATCACCAGAAGCACTTCATGGAAATGTTTCCATTGTAGTTTAGAAATTCCAAACCCTACATTGAACAGAAAAATGTGTGCCTCAGGTTGTTTGAAGATTTCACATGGAAACTGAAAGCTAAAAATTCCAGCCTAACAAAGTCAGAATAAAACAGGGCTTGAGCCTCTCTTCCCCACTCCCATCTATGCTGAGGGAATCAAGAATCTCCTGAAATGTTTTTGATGGCATTTTTTAAGCACCAACCATGTGCCACGCACTGTGCTGAGCACTGGGGGAGTTTCAAGATAATTGGTTTGTACAGAGTCCATGTCCCACATGGGGCTCACCGTTTTAATCCCCATTTTACAGATGAGGAAAGTGAAGTACTGAAAAATTATGTGACTTGCCCAAGGTCACAAAGCAGGCAAGTGGCAAGGCAAGGATTAGAACCCAGGTCCCTCTACTTCCAGGCCCATTCTCTTTGTACTAAGGTTAGGCTGCTTCTCAGCTGCTCCTCTAATCCTGCAAGTCTCCTCCATTTTTGGTGGTACAGTGGTTGATTAATCTAAGCTCTTTGTCCTTACCTGTTGGCCTTCTCCTGTTGGTCACCTGTTGGAATATCTCCTGACTGCTGGGCTTCCAAGGGGCAGCCACAAGTTCCCTACTTTAAAAAAAATATGGTATTTGTTAAAGGCTTACTATGCGCCAAGCACTGTAATAGGCACTGGGGTAGATATGTGATACTCAGTTGGACGCAGTCTCTGCCCCACTTGGATCTCATAGTAGGAGGGAGTAAGATTTAATCCTCATTTTACAGATGAGGAAACTGAGGTACAGAGAAGTTAAGTGACTTGCCCAAAGTCACACAGCAGACAAGTGTGGGAAATGGTAATAATAATAATAATGATGGCATTTATTAAGCTCTTACTTTGTGCAAAGCATTAGAACCCAGGTCCTCTGTCTCCCAGTTCCTTGCTCTTTCCACTAAACCATTTTATTGTTGTTCTCTCCCAGGAGAAGAACCAGGAAGGCCTGGCAGAGGCCCAATTCCAGGGTCTTCTAAGAACTCTAGGTTCTGAGAGGAGTATCTTCTTTGTCCTAATCCTAGTTCTTCCAACATTTCTGGAGAAAAAAAACACTAAAAAAATATCAGCTCCCAGCTCAACCTGCCAACTTCGGATTTTATGAGCAGAACAGAGGGTAGTATCTGACTGAGCTCCGAAGAATACATTTCCTGCTGTATCTGAGGGCCAAAGGAGAGGCGAATCTTTGCTTTCAGAAATGTATTTCTGTCCAGAAGAACAAATGGATATCTTGTTTCTGACAGACTCATTTCAGACAACTCTGCCAAACCTTCATAAAAAGTGAGATATATTTAACTAAACTAATTGGTTCTCATGAATGTCTGGAACAGCCCACCAGCATATTAAACAAGGAAATGTTCTGTAAATATTGTTTCTCACTCTGATGAACAAAGTTTTTTTTATAAAATCTGAAAGTCAGTACAGCACCCAAATTACTATTTAATTGAGAAATGGCAAATTCCAAGTTTATCTTCTTCTATTAAAAAGAACATATGAACATGGAGGCAAGAGATTTCTGGGAGTAGAATCCATTTTCATTCTGGAGGCCACATTTTGATGCCGTTCCTTTGCCATTATTTTGCTACACCACTTGTCTGCTGTGTGACATTGGGCAGGTCATTTAACTTCTCCGGGCCTCGTTTCCCTCATCTGTAAAATGGAGATTAAGACTGTGAGCCCCACGTGGGACAACCTGATTACCCTGTATCTACCCCAGCACTTAGAACAGTACCTGGCACTTTGTAAGCGCTTAACAAATACCATCATCATTATTATTATTATTATTGACCAGATCCCCTTTTTCTATCCGAATAAAGGCGTCAGAGATGCAAGAAATCACAGAAGGTTTCGTGGGTATTCCCCTTAATTTTGAACTTCTGTCTGAGCTCCTAAAGCTCTCTAGCCTTGACCTGTCATCTGACCGGCAATTCATTCATTCATTCAATCGTATTTATTGAGCACTTACTGTGTGCAGAGCACTGTACTAAGCGCTTGGGAAGTCCAAGTTGGCAACATATAGAGACGATCCCTACCCAACAATGGGTAGTCTTGGGTAAATACGATTGAATGAATGAATGAGAGAAGGGAGAGCAAAGACAGTGAGGGAAGAAGGGGATGGGAGCCCACTGTTGGGTAGGGACCGTCTCTATATGTTGCCAACTTGGACTTCCCAAGTGCTTAGTACAGTGCTCTGCACACAGTAAGTGCTCAATAAATACGATTGAATGAATGAATGAATTGCCGGTCAGATGACAGGTCAAGGCTAGAGAGCTTTAGGAGTCATCCATACAGAGATGAGTGGGGAGGGGAAGAAATAATAATAATAATGATGGCATTATTAAGCACTTACTATGTGCAAAGCACTGTTCTAAGCACTGGGTGCTTACAAGGTGATCAGGTTGTCCCACAGGGGGCTCACAGTCAATCCCCATTTTACAGATGAGGTAACTGAGGCACAGAGAATAATAATAATAATAATAATAATAGCATTTATTAAACGCTTACTATGTGCAAAGCACTGTTCTAAGCACTGGGGAGGTTACAAGGTGATCAGGATGTCCCACAGGGGGCTTACAGTCTTAATCCCCATTTGACAGATGAGGTAACTGAGGCACAGAGAAGTGAAGTAACTTGCCCAAAGTCACACAGCTGACAATTGGCAGAGCCGGGATTTGAACCCATGACCGCTGACTCCAAAGCCTGTGCTCTTTTCCACTGAGCCACGCTGTTGGGGCCTCAGAACAGAACCTGGTGGAAAGTGCTTGGGAAGATGAGAGGCAGCTAAGAAAACTGAGAAGGAGAGGTCAGGGAGGACTGAGAGAGGAAAGGGTAGTCCTAATTAGCCTGATAGTGTTGGATAGGGTGGCAAGACCAAGAAGTTGGGGATTAGTCAGGGAATGCCTCTTGGAGGAGGCGGCTTTTTGATGTCATTGCTGGATTAGATCTGGGTTTTAATCCTGGCTTCACCGCTTGCTTGTTGGGCAATCTTGGGCAAGGCACCTGACTTCTCTAGGATCTCCCTTTGAGAATGACAGGGTCCTAACTACAAGCTCCTACTATTGTACCCTCCTAAGCGCTTAGTAGAGAGCTCTGTGCTCAGTAAGTGCCCAATATATACCACTGATTGATTGTCAATCACTGGCAGTACCTGTGGCTCTTTTGCAGTCTGCTTCCTGATTTCTCAGGCTTCCTGAGGCCATTTCTTCAGGCCTGGGTCTGCCCCCTCATTAGGGGGAATCTTGGCAGCGGCTGATAGGCTCAGGTCGGGGAATTGGGATCTCTGGAGTTGGGGGAGTAAGGGCAAAACACATGTGCTTCTCTGTGTGACCACCCCATCCCCAGGCCACTGTCATCTGGGAGGGGATCACAAGTGAACCGGAGCCACCTTGAAACGTGAGTTTCAAGCCAGGTTACCACAGTGCTTAGGAGAGCTTCCCAACACACCTGTACCCCAGGGAGATGACTGGGAAGACATTCTTTTCTGTCTAAGAAATCTTCCCTATTTAATTTCCAGCTCTATTAACTGCCACTTCGGCACTTCCATGCCACTTAAGCACTTGGATTCTAACCACCCCCTATCTGAAGTTTAGTTTTGTATCTGTCCCCCTAACTAGGCTGTATGCTGCTCAAAGGAAGGAATAATTTCCAACTATTCTTCTTTATCAAGCACTTACAAGAGTGCTTTGAACAGCATGGCCTTGGGGAAAGAGCATGAATCCAGAGTCAGAGAACCTGCATTTTCTTCCTGGCTCTGTCACCTGTCTGTTGTGTGACCTTTGGCAAATCGCTTAAGTTCTCTGTGCCTCAATTCCTTAATTTGTAAAATGGGGTTACAATACCTATTCTCTCTCCTACTGAGACTGTGAGCCCCAGGTGGGACAGGGATTGTGTCTGACCTGATTTTCTGGTATCTGCCACAGCACTATGCTTGACACATGGGAAGCTTAACAGTACAATTACTATTATTGTTCTGCACGCTGTAGGTGATTTAATCACTACTTCTGAAATTCTACTGCATTAGATTCTGCTAACTTAGTAAAAGAGATATATAAGCAAGTTGAGTACAAACTATAATAATAAATAATAACGATGGCATTTGTTAAGTGCTTACTACGTGCAAAGCACTGTTCTAAGGGCTGGGGGGATACAACGTGATCAGGTTGTCCCACGAGGGGCTCACAGTCTTAATCCACATTTTGCAGATGAGGTAATTGAGGCTCAGAGATTTTAAGTGACTTGCCCAAGGTCACACAGCAGACAAGTGGTGGAGCTGAGATTAGAACCCATGACCTCTGACTCCCAAGCCTGGGCTCTTTCCACTGAGCCTTGCTGCTTCTCTAATTATACTGCAAGCTGCAAGGCCTAGTGGAAAGTGGAAAGAGTTCAGGCCTGGGTGTCAGAGGACATGGGTTCTAATCCCATCTCCACCACTTGTCTGCTTTGTGGCCTTGGGCAATTCACTTGACTTCTCTGTGCCTCAGTTGCCTAATTTTGTAAAATGGAGATTAAGACTGTGAGCCCCATGTGGGACATGAACTGTGGGCAACCAAATTTGTTGCCCAACACTTGGTTCAGTGGTTGGCACACAGTAATACCTTAACAAATACCAGAATTATTATTATTAGTAAATACTATTAACTGATTCTGATTACTTTCTTTAAATGCAGCCACCTTCTGTGCTTTACATCAATCCTTGCCCTGCTGCAGTTGCTTAAACTTTGACCCCCACCATTGCTTGTTCTAAGCACTGGGGGGGATACAAGGTGATCAGGTTGTCCCATGTGGGGCTCACAGTCTTAATCCCCATTTTTCAGATGAGGTAACTGAGGCACAGAGGTTTTAAGTGACTTGCCCAAGGTCACACAGCAGGCAAGTGGCGGAGCCACTAATAGTACTTGACTTTTTCAGCCACAAACCAGAAAGCATTTAGTGGCCATGAAGACGTGATAAAATGTAGACACAGTTTTAAATATCCCATTGTAATGCACTGTAAACCCCTCTTTAAAATGAGATGACTTAAAAGGCCGCGGGGATCGGATTGATGATTAATCATCAGTATTTATGGCCGTTGGGGCTTGGGAAACTCAGAATGCTGTGTTTTATTTGTGTCCCGCTCCCAGTGACGTTTCCTGCAGTGATGTATTTTATCAACAGCCAGGGTTTCCCGCCACGGCTCTGGTGACGCTAAGTGATGATAATGGTTCTGAGCCTCAGTTTCAAGAATATCAAGCTTCCTAGTGAGATTCGGGACAAACTGGCTTGTGAGAGCCTGTCTAATCATTCTTGGGCTTTAACTTGGGGGCTTTGAATGGAGGGGGTGGGAGGATGGAGCGGTAGCCATTCAAACAGAAAACCTACCAAGCTTATTGAACCAGAAAGGCTAAGGAAGAAGCGTGGCTATGGGGAAAGACTGTTTCTTCATGGGGAGGTGGAAATTTGACTTGGATAGGCAGCCAGGGGGTCATGGGACTGACTCCAGGGCCAGGGAATGCCCAGTAGCCATGCCCTGCAGGGAAATAGGTCAGGGAAATTTGGTTCCTCCTCCTCCTCCTCCTTTGGAGAAATTAGGAATGCCTACTCGAGACCCTTTTAGTGAAGCAGTGAGGCCTGCTGGAAAGAGCACTGGCCTGGGATTCAGGAGACCTGGGTTCTCATCGTAGCTCTACCATTTTGCTTGCTGGGCTATCTTGACCAAGTCACTTGACTTCCCTGTGCCTCAGTTTCCTCATCTGTAAAAATGTTAACCCTCCCTTTAGACTGTGAGAGAGGAGGGTGGGGACTATGTCCAATCTGCTTATCAATATCTATCTCAGTGCTTAGTACAGTCCTTAGCACATTAAGGCACTTGAATACCACCATTATGATTCCCACCCCTTTACCTGTGAGTAAGCTAGAGACTGATCTTTGTCTTTTTTGGTAAGGTCCTTCCATCGGTAACCCAGAAGGCACGGGGCAGAACTGGTTGGGGAGCATAAAGATTGGAAGCTCCTTTAGAGCAGGGACATGTGACTTTAACCTCTATTAGAAGGGCTTAGAGTTCTGTACTAAATAGATGCTTGGCAAATGTGACTGATTTATGGAGGTCTGAGAAGGTGAATCAGTCATATCTCTCCTGGATCACTATGTGTCATAAGTGTCACTGCAGCGGAGTTCTTCCTGGTCATAGCCAGGGCCAGATTCAGATCTGCGACTTCCAGTACGTTCAGGCCACATTCCGGGCACAGAAAATGGGCTAGGCAATCCTGCCTCCATTGTCAGGTAGGGGGAAGGAAGCCTTCTTCATTATAGCAGCTGTAATTGGTGAAGAGTCTTGAAGATTCTGATTGTTAATTGACGATGGTGACTATGATGATGGTGACAATGATGATATCATAATAATTATTATAATGACGGTATTTGTTAACTGCTTACTAAGTGCCACACACTGTCTTAAGCACTGGGACAGATATAAGAAAATCAAGTTGGGCGCAGTCCCTGTCCCACATGCGGCTCACTGTTTAAGCAGGAGGGGTAGTATTTAATCCTCATTTTACAGATTAGGAAATTGAGGCACAGAAAAGTTAAATGCCTTGCCCAAGGCCACACAGCAGGCAAGAGGGAGCCAGGATTAGAACCTAGGTCCCCTGACTCCGAGGTCCGTTCTCTTTCCAAAAGGCCGTGATGATGACAATGGCAATTCATTCATTCATTCATTCTTGAGGATGAAGATCCGGTAGCAGTTTAAGTGTCTTGCCTGAGTATAGGCTACAGGTTCCTTGATATCCTTTGGGAAAATCCCACTTCCAATTTAAACAGACTGCTGAATAGGGGAAGGAATGAGATGGAATTTCAGAACTTCTCAAACTGCCCCCACTCCATTCTGAAATAATGTTCAGCATTTTACTGCAATGATGTCTTGATTCAAATTCCCAGAGTAAAACATTATTTCTATTGCTGCCACTAACCCAGGTGTTGCTATGAGGGCACTTTGAAACAGCATGGATGGAAAAGGGCCTGTATGGATGGTTTTCAGGGGGCAACAACTCTGACTGCTAAATCCTTCGCGCCAACTGTGAGCAGTGTATGGCAGTAAGAGCAGAGGATGTAATAGTATTGACTATTAACTACTGACTAGTATTGACTAGGTGCAGTGCACTGAATAGCCTTGGGTGCAATCACGAGCTAATCAGTTTATCAGTCAATAGTATTTATTGAGCACTTTCTGTGTGCAGAACACTATCCTAAACACTTGGGAAAGTACATACAACAGAGTTAGACATAATCCCTGCCCACAAGTAGCTTACAGTCTAGAGGGGAAACAGACGTTAAAATGCATTATTGATAGGGGAAAAGGTAAAGTAAAAGATAGGCACTTAAGTGCTGATCTCGCAAGAGTATTAAAGCACTGAAGGGTGCACCGGAAGCTTTTCTTAAATTTGACAGTCATAAGCATTTTTGCTTTCAAGAACCCTCAGACAAGCCACATCTCCATTATGATCTGTTGAGTCAGAATTAAATGACACGTTTAGAGAATTCAGAAACGACTTAGCTTTATGGTTTGTGTAAATTAATATTATGATTCCACGGAGCATTACGGTTCAAAAGCTGATTCGGAAACCTGGCACTAAAGATTTGAGTTTAATTTCTAGGGAGGTGTGTCTGGGTCGATGTATCCTCCTCTCAAGAAGCTGTCTCTCTCTCTCTCCCATTAAATGGCCATCTTCATTCAGCTTTCAAATCAAAAACAGATTTTCGTTTAAAGAAGCGCTTGGTTCCTGAGAAAATTGTCTTTTATTCCTTTGGGACAGCCCTATCTTCCGGTGAGTCATTGCTTCATTCTTTCATGCGTTATCTTTGCAGACTAGCTCATTCCATTCTTTACTTAGATGCTATCTAAACATTATATTAATAATGGTGATTTTTCAGAGGATTTTCCCCATTTTTTTGTTTTTAGTCTTTTTGCCTTTTTCTCGATTAATGGGTCTGCATTTTCCAAGGGTAATTTCCATGAAAATGGACTCGTTTGCACGAGCGTCTGTTCCCCCGACTCCCTTTTCTCTTTACCTTCGTCTTTCACAGAACATGAGATGTATTTTTTTCAGATCATATTTGACACATCTATCGACGCAGCCAGATAATTCATATTTCTAGACTCGGTGAACCACATGACTAAAGTTAATTAAACTGGCTGGGACAGGAATACCTGTTGTTGGATCAGGGAAATTGTCACATTTCTCAGAATAATCCCAACCAACTGGATCCCCTTTCTGTCTTGTTATTATTAATAAATGTCCAGGGAGGTAACTTGAGATTCCCCAAAGCTACTCAGGGTCATTTCCAATGTCGTTGGAAGGATTTCTTGCAAACAATTCCCTAACACTCAATTCTTCCAGTCGGTGACGTCCAAGGTTCTCTGTGTCTTTGGTGAGGTTGTTGTATTTCAACCGCGGCAGCCAGGGCTCAAGGGGACATTGGCTTGGAGAACCTCCATTGACAGGTTTTTTCTGCTCGTGTCTGTATTGATTATCTTCCTGAAGGTCTGTGTTCTCCAGGTAAAGGTCAGATGACAGGAAATCAACGGGCCATTCCTTGACAGCATGAATGAATCTGTCAGTTCCGCTACCTGGAATTATCGATGAAGGAAGGACTGCAGCGCAGGGGTTAGAACTGCACACTTATGATCACCGAATTGCCTCTTGCCAACACAAAGGCGTGTTTGGAATAAAAAAGCTTGAAAGTGAGAAAGGATTCTTCTGAGCATTGCTATTAAGGGGCTCCTTCAAGTTGGTTGTTTCAACATTTCCAAGAGGGATGCTGGTCACAGGGCCATCAAAAGAAGCTGAGGCCCAGAGAGGTTAAATAACTGGCCCAAGGTACCAAAGCAGGACCGTGGCAAAATCAATAACAGAACTCAGGTCTCCTGACTTCTAGTCCATGCCATTGTGTGCCTGAAGTTACCACTGGCAAGTTCTATGAAATGTCATTTTGGCTTTGTCGGATATCAGCATCGAGAACTTTCAGACCTTAACCATAAAGAAACAGATGACAAAGAGGTTGAACCTCCCCATTTTTGCTGATTCCTACCTCAGAAAGTCATTGTGTGTGTGGAGGGAGGTGGTGGTATGAGTGAGGCAATTGCTACCTCCCCGCACTGTAACACTTATGTGCTTATCTTTAAAAACAGATGCTTCCCCCTTCCTGAAATTTATTTTAGCGTATGTCTCCCCTACTAGATTGTAAATTTCTTAAGGGTAGGGATCATGGGCACCAACTCTGTTGAACTGCCCTCTCTCAAGTGCTTAGTAGAGTGCTTTTCACACAGTAAGTACTCAGTAAAAACGTTGACTGATTGAATAATAATGATGGCATTTATTAAGCATGTACTATGTGCAAAGCACTGAATATGGAAATAAGTTGTCTTGGGAGACACTGAATCACTTAAATTCTAGACTTTCCCTGCTAAGCTTTTGAATCAGAGAACCACTTGGACCATGATTGCAACCTACACTCCAGTTAGAAACAGAGACAAGTGGAGAGAGATGGAGACAGGCAGAGAGAAACAGATGAAAAACATAGATGGGAGAGATACGAAGGCAGAGAGATGAAGGAAGGCAGAGAGATGGAGAGAGTGAGAGTTTAGACACGGGAAAACATGGGATGATAGGGAGAGGGAAACATAGAAACACTTAGGGTGGCAGAGAAACATGGAGACAAAGGGAATCAGAGACAGAAATGGAGACACCCACACACATACATAGAGTGACCCAGAAGCAGGTGTGACACGCTGTTAGAGACAACACTAACCTAGGTGGCACCATGGCTTATTGGAAAGAAAATAAGAAAAGGAGTCAGGAAACCTGGGTTTCACTCCTGGCTCCACCACTTACGTGACCATAGGCAAGTCACTTAACTCTTCTGTGCCTCAGTTTCCTCATATACAAAATGAAAATTCAATATCTGTTCTCCTTCCTAATGTCCCATATATGACTTCTACTGTGAGTCCCAAGAGGGACAGAGACTGTGTTGGCCTGATTATCTTCTCAATACTGCAGTACTTTGTTAATCATATTTATTGAGCACTTACTGTGTGCTGAGCACTGTACTAAGCACTTGGGAGAGTACAATATAGTGGACACATTCCCTGCCCATAACTAGCTACGGTTTAGAGGGTACATTTCAATCAGACTAGAGAGAGTCTCTGTCTCACTCGGAGTTCATGGTCTAAGGGAAAGAGAGAACAGGTATTTAATTCCCAATTTACAGGTGAGGATACTAAGACTAAGAGGAGATAAATGACTTGCCCAAATTCCCACAGCTGGCTAGAAGCAAGAGCCAGGAATTGAACCCTCTCTTCTGGCCTCCTAGTCCACTAGGGAACACTGCTTCTCATGCTTAATCACAACTGTGTATTATTTCCCCCAGGACCTTGCTCCGCAGACATTAGGCATTTAATAAGTGCTATGAATGCAATTGCTCTAACTCACCACATAAACCTACTCAACTATTCCTTGGCCAGTCTGATTTTGGAAGAAGATATGATTGCAGCTCTGAGTCTTACGTGACTCATCAGTCTACATAGCGTCTTTTCTCAAACAATTCGAAATACTTGGCCACCTCAACCGTGCCAATTTTTACTACCAGTATTAACCATCGGGAAAATCATTTTCTTCATCCAAATGAAGGCTATCTTTAAGCTCTCGGCCAAGTGTACGTATTTTCTTTCAACTTTGCAGCCCCACTGTCAGGTGTAGCTTTATTCTTTGACTCTTCTGAGGCCTACATGAGCCTTCGTTGCATCTCTCCCAAATGCCTGGCTTTTGGTCAGTACTTGGCACATAGTAAATGCTTATAAAAATACCATTAGTGTTATCTGGAAAATGGAGATGAAATACCTATTATCCCTCCCTCCCAGGCTTTGAGCCCCATATGTGACAATACGCACAGGAACTATGTCCATTCTAATTATCTTTTATTTAGTCCAGTGCTTGGCACACTGAAAACCCTTGATAAATATCATCATTATTAGACTATAATCTCCTCGAGGGAAGGAACCCTTCATACCTTTTGTGTGTCCCTATGCACTAATTATCTATTAATGAATGGCATTTATAGAATATTTACTGTGCCCTGAGTGCCAGACTAAGTACTTGGGGGAGTACAATAGAGTAGGGAAACACAATCCCTGCTCTCAAGAAGCTTATATGATTATCCCAGGGAAGATATTCAATAAATGATAATGGTTAAAGTAAGGATAAAAGTCAGAGGGACCCCAAAAGACAGACCACCAAGAGAGAGAATAATAATATAGATTCAGAGATACAAACTGAAGGGCAGAGAGAGACCTAGAGACAGAGATAGAGACCCATTGAAGTGGAGAAGATTAGGTAACCATGTGTGGTTAACTAGGTGGGAGAGAGGAAGGGTTAATGGATAGGTCGGTGAGAGAGAGAGAGTGCATGTAGTAGGAGATTGAAAGAAAAACCGGGTTAGTAGCAGGAGTTGTAGAAGTTTTAAAATACAGGGCATTATGTCTTTCTGCCAAGAATGAGTTTTGAGGGACAGGAGTGGATGATGTAGAATGGTAGGGAAAGGACCGGATTAATCAAGGAAATATTCCTGGTGGAGGTGAGCCTATATTTTCTAGCATGACCATAAATTCACTGAGCCAAGCTGCCTGAGGGTGTACTGTGCTGCATCTCAGGACTGCAGAGAAATATCCTTGACATAGAACAAAAACTCAAAACCCAAATAAATAAAGCAATATTGCACCACAAAGCAGCCCCTAGATGTTATTAAAGGAGAAACTTTGGGAATGCTATTTGATGCCTGTCATTAAGAATAAACTTGATGAATGACCTTTCTTGAGCAAGCATGAGGCTGGGCAACGAGAGCTTTCCTTGTATTGGGATCCACTGGGGAGTCAGAAGAAACCGCTTGGAAATTGTGCTCTAATCCAACTCCTATTGCTAATTTCCTGTTAGAGGAGGTACCAGAACAGCCCTTGGCCCCAATTTCTGAACCTTTAAATTAGATAGAGATTTACCTGATCGATTGTCAGGAAGGGAGAAAAAAGCAGAGAAAAACTCAAAAAGTCTGTTTGAACTTTCAAGTGCAGCTGCCGAGTTGAGCTGAGACTCCTTATCTTGAGAAGCTTTGTGGCACAGTGGACAGCAACTGGGAGTCAGGAGACATGATCCTAATCCCAGCTTTGCCTGCTATGTGACCTCGGGCAGGTCACTTCACTTCTGCGTTCCTGTTTCCTCATCTGTAAAATGGGGATATAATATCTGCTCTCCCTCTCCTTCTTGGACTGTGAGGCCCATGTCTGTGGGACAGAGATTGGATCTGATTGCTCCACAGTGTATTTATCCCAGAGCTTAGCACAGAGCTTGGCACATCGTCAGTGTTCAAAAAAGCTATTATCATTATTATTATTATTGGAAGTTGTGTCTTTGTAACAGATATATGTCTCACCCAGCTTCCTTCACTGTATGGTAAGAGGAGAGGGTGGCCCCCGGCATCCCTCTGCAGCTCCTTAAGGGAATGATTTTAATATCAGACATTATTTGAATGTCTGCCTGCTCAGCTAGGCTGAAGCTCCTTGAGGGCAGCGAGCAGAAACTGTGTGGCTCTGTGGAAAGAAAATGGGCTTGGGAGTCACAGGTCATGAGTTCAAATTCCGGCTCCACCCACTGTCAGCTGTGTGACTTTGGGCAAGTCACTTAACTTCTCTGTGCCTCAGTTACCTCATCTGTAAAATTGGGATTAAAACTGTGAGTCCCACGTGGGACAACCTGATCATCTTGCATCCTCCCCAGCGCTTAGAACAGTGCCTTGCACATAGTAAGCGCTTAACAAATGCGATTATTATTATTATTATTATAACTTCCAACTGAATTGAACTCTTCCAAGTGCTTAGTACAGTGCCCTTCACAAAGGAAACACTCAATAAATAACATTTATTGACTGATGTTTCCTACCTCAGAAAAGATAGAAGGGACTGGTGGACTTAGCTCAGCCCTCAATGGGAGCAAGCTGGGGGATTCTGGGAGCAGTGCCAGCAGCAGTTTCCCATGGGGAAGTTTGAACAGCTCATGTTGGATCCAACACAGAAGTACGCTGAAGCAGGGTGGCTCAGTGGAAAGAGCATGGACTTTGGAGTCAGAGGTCATGGGTTTAAATCCCGGCTCTGCCACTTGTCAGCTGTGTGACTTTGGGCAAGTCACTTAACTTCTCTGGGCCTCAGTTACCTCATCTGTAAAATGGGGATGAAGACTGTGAGCCCCTTGTGGGACAACCTAATCACCTTGTAATCTCCCCAGCGCTTAGAGTGCTTTGCACATAGTAAGTTCTTAATAAATGCCATTAATATTATTATTATTATTAAGTGGCAGTGACTGAGGACTGATTTTCCCCTGAACAGGACAGCTACCAATGGCCATAGGTTGGAGGGAAGGTTTTCCGCTCTCTCTGCCAGGGAGAGCATATTGCTAGCACCTGTCTGAATGTGGTTTGTTTTTATGGCATTTATTAGGCACTTATTATGGGTCTAGCTCTGCATTAAGCTCTGGGGTAGATGCAAGCTAATCAGGTTAGATACAGTCCCTCTCTCACATGGGGCTCCCAGGCTAAATACACTTTTACAGTTGATGTAACTGAGGAACAGAAAAATGAAGTGATTTGCCCAAGGTTGCAGAGCATACGAGTTGGGGAACCAGGGTTACCTCCTCCAATAGGCCTTCCCAGATTGAGCCCCCTTTTTCCTCTCCTCCTCCCCATCCCCCCCGCCCTACCTCCTTCCCCTCCCCACAGCACCTGTATATATGTTTGTACAGATTTATTACTCTATTTATTTTACTTGTACATATTTACTATTCTATTTATTTTGTTAATGATGTGCATCTAGCTTTATTTCTATTTGTTCTGATGACTTGACACCTGTACACATGTTTTGTTTCATTGTCTGCCTCCCCCTTCTAGACTGTGAGCCTGTTGTTGGGTAGGGACCGTCTCTATATGTTGCCAACTTGTACTTCCCAAGCGCTTAGTACAGTGCTCTGCACACAGTAAGCACTCAATAAATATGATTGAATGGATGAATGAACAAATGAATGATTAGAACACCTTGCTTCTGACACCCAGGCCCCTGCTCTATCATGCTGCTGCCCATAGTGGGGAGAATTGGGCTCATGAAGCATTCAATCAATCAATCAGTCATATTTATTGAGCACTTACTATGTGAAGAGCACTTACTTGAGAGAGTACAGTATGACAGAATTAGCAGAAATGTTCCCTGCCCATAACAAACTACATTCTGAAGCATTCCTACGTTACTTCTCCTGAGGATTGCTCGACACGGGTTGAGGCCATTTTAATTACCTTGGATGGAAAGGAAAACTTTTTTCTGAAACCCTAGGAAAACTGATGCAAGACTCAAGGCTGAAGCTTGGCCTCCGGATGAGTCACGGAACAAGCCCATGGTGATGTTTCATCCAGAGAAAAGGAATAAAGGGCAATTTTGGGCCTTCAGAAAAGAGGTGGACAAGAGTTATTACTGATCTGTGGCAAGATAGATTAAAGGTTGGCCCAGTCTCGTGGCAATCAGCCAAGCATCAGGCAGAGATCAAAGAGACTATCCAGTACAGAAAGTGAGCTCATGGCTATTAAGTGGGCAAAAAATGTGCATCTCAGAAATGAGATTATTAAAAAGAAGGAAGAGAGGGAGTGAGAGGAAGAGAGAGAGTCAGAAGCAGAGGCAGAGGTGGGGAATGAGAATGAGCCAGAAGTCTAGACTGGCAGGTCCTGAAAAGGAAAACAAAGAAAAGTTTTCTGAATCTCTTAAAGCGAGGTCACTCTGGCTAGTTGGCCTGGAGCAGCAGGCCTCTAGTACCAGAATCAGCAGTCAGATTCATTCAGGGCATGTGAGACGGTTCTCTCAGGTTCGAGTTCAGAACTCAAAGGTTTGAGGGTGAAAGATTTGACAGAAAGAGTTTGCTGGGGAGCTGCATCCCTGGTGATGTCTTCTCAGTGCCCCCTGACACTGACCAATCAATCACCGTGACCCAAAGTCCCACCCACCTGCAACTATCAGAGGAGGAGGTGGGTGTCATTTATCACCTCTTCCCTATGCCTGGAGCCTTCCAGGAAATCGGGTAGAGGTTCTACTCAGACAGAGACCCTCTCCAACATGAATGCCCCACTGACCATTCTTGTGAATGTCACACGTGTTCCACTGGGCACACAACATCGCAGGCTGACATCCTATGAGCCACTGTGAGGAAGAATGGCAATCTCATGTGATCCCGGAGCATTTCTCTGGGAGAACCCCAGGGCCCCCCACTAGAAATGCGGCCTTCGTGTTCCCCTCCCAGGTCTGAATGAACAATAGACACCATGTCCAAGCTGTGGATCCTGGGATCAGGAGAGGGGGTAGAGGAAGGATGGGTACTGAAGATGGGGACAGGGAACGTGTCTACCAACTCTGCTTGATTGTACTCTCCCCAGTGCTTAGTACAGTGCTCGGTACACAGAAAGTGCTGAATACTATTCAATGACTGATTGACAGGATCAATGGCCACCATATCTTCAACAGAAGGCGAACACTGCCAATGAAGTTTTCAGTCCCAGACAAAGAGGGCCCGGGGGGAATGGGAAGCCTATAGAACTCTTTTCCATGGAACGAGGCAATTGATCATATTCCCAATGTGGGCTTGGAGATGCGGGACCAGTGCTATGCAGCTCTTAAAACTGCAATTGGCCACAATTTTGCGCAATCATTATTACTTCCATTTGACACTCAACGTGAGCTTGGATGTGAACAAATTCATATCCGAACCAGATTTTTCTACAGGGAATGTCTTTTCTAGGGCTAATCTCATTTGAGTGAAATTCCTACTTTTGAACAGTCTGTTTCTTTCAAGCCTGGTTTCTGTCAGGGAAAAGTTTCAAGGGTGGTTTGAGGTTTGGGTTGAAGCTGAAATGTCACTGAATGGGTGACTGACTGTGGGAAGCTGTACCCAAAACAACAGCATGTCTGTCTGGCAATAACTCATTGGATAATACTGACACTGTGCCCGAGAATTCCATACTGTAAAACTGAAAACTCCTGGGAGGAAGGGAGGCAAGTCAAACTCTGGGGTCAGACAGTTTCCTTAGGAATTGTTTTGGCATACTGAATTCCTACCAGATGACAAAAAATAAGCCTCTTAAGCAGGTGAGATTTTAGTGAGTTTGCAGTTGTGCCATATTAAAGCAAAGAACTGAATTCTGGCCTTGTGGACAAAGACACTGAATAAGGTGAAGAATGTCCAGTCTTCAGGCCATCCTTTACAGCTTTGCATCAAGCTTCCAGGGCATAGAAAGGTGGCAGGCTGGACAAGAGTCAAACAATCAATTTAGCCACACACCAACTTTTTAATTAACTCACAGAAATTTGAAATGAGAGACAGCTTTATTTGGAATGGAACTGCAATTGGCTTCATTCCATACTGAATTATCTGGAGAAATTCAATTCCTTTGGCAGGTTTCTTGGTCAGAGTGGGTGGTGGGGGACTTTCCTGAAGCGATGAAGGTAGAAGGGATTTAAGTGACAGAAGCTCGGGATGACAATGGATTAGGGATCTCAGAATGGGGAAGTCAGCAGAGATCCAGGTCAATGGGAGATTGCGTCAAAGTTGCTTGCCTCAGGCTTACCCAGCAAGGGATCCACGGAACTGCATTTCCATTTTGGTACATATCCCATTCATTCCATTCAGAGTCTGATCGTTTTCCATCCTAGAAATTTGACTAGGCCAACTGAAGGACATCCAGTCTTCTGGCTCCTTCCCTCTGAGCTGGAGCCTGCATTTCCAGCACAGAGGAATATTAGTTGCTTTAGGAAACCTGCACATACAGTTAGTTCTAGCTTAATGAAATCATTGGGAAACATTAATCAATGAGGATAGTTTATGTAGCCACAGGTATATGATAGATGATTCTACCCTGTTCTAAAGGCAGGGAGTCAGGTGGAGGAGCATTGTGGAGGAAGGAGGAAGGGGAGGGAAAATAAGGTTCCTGAAATCTCAATGTGAATTTCCCAGCAGAGAAATTCTTAGAAGAGTAAAATTCTCCTAGATGGATAAAACACAATATCTTCATTAGGCTATTTAGTAAGTATTCACCATGTGTCAAGTACCAAGCCATACACTGGGACTAATGCAGAATGGTAGGATTGGAACCAGTCCAAGTTGCTATATACCTTATCCCCTGTTTCACAGAGGTCAAGTGACTTGCCCAAGGCCACACATCAGGCCATTCATTCAATTCAATTGCACTTATTAAGCTCTTACTGTGTGCAAAGCACTGTACTAAACGTTTGACAGTGGCAGACCTGGGACTACTCCTGACGGCTGATCCTGTGCTCTTTCCACTAGACCACACTTCCTCCCTTTCACCGTTTCATTCATTCAATCAATCATATTTATTGAGCGCTTACTGTGCGTGCAGAGCATTGCACTAAGCACTTGGGAGAGAATAATACAGCAATAAACCATTTCAATCCTAATTGGACCAGTCAAGAAATCATCCTGCCCTATCAGCATCTTGGTCTGGTGGTTTTGGAAATGTGACTGAAGAGCAGGAGGAAGAACAGGGAAGCAGTATTCATTTATTCAACTCCATTCAATCAATCAGTCAAATTTATTGAGCACGTACTGTAGGCAGAGCATTGTACTAAGCACTTGGGAGAGTGCAATATAACCAAGTTGATCGACATGTTTCCTGCCCACGATGAGCTTACAGTCCAGAGGGGGAGACAGACATTAATATGAATAAAAATGAACTATAGCTATGTATGTAAGCGCTGTGGGGCTGAGGGAAGGATGACTAAAGGGAGCAAATCCAAGTGCATTCATTGCTGCTGAGCTCCAGAGACACAATGCAAGAGAGGTGGCTCAGACGATTTCAGAGTGATGTAAATCACCTTTAATCAAGTTGCACCGAAAACAGTTACATCTTCTCTCCAGCTTCTGATAAAGCACATTGACTACCTTAGCCACAATCCTTAGGCATTACACAGAGCCTAGGTGGCTCCAGTTTATCACCTGGAAATCAGACTCCTTACCATCAACAGGAAATAATTTCAGGTAATAATAATAATAATAATAATAACATTTAATAATAATAATAATAATAATAATGGCATTTATTAAGCACTTACTATGTGCAAAACACTGTTCTAAGCACTGGGGAGGTTACAAGGTGATCAGGTTTATTAAGCGCTTACTATGTGCATTGTAGTAAAAGATTGGGAGAGTACAACACAAAAATGCAAGACACATTCCCCGCCCATGAGCTCAGTACCAATTGCAGATTATGGGGAAAGGTCACGTTCATGCTGAGCTCATAGTAATAATAATAATGATGGCATTTATTAAGGGCTTATGTGCAAAGCACTGTTCTAAGAGCTGAGGTGGTTACAAGGTGATCAGGTTGTCTCACGGGGGGCTCACAGTCTTAATCCCCATTTTACAGATGAGGGAACTGAGGCCCAGAGAAGTTAAGTGACTTGCCCAAAGTCACAGAGCTGACAATTGTTGGAGCCGGGATTTGAACCCATGACCTCTGACTCCAAAGCCTGTGCTCTTTCCACTGAGCCACGCTGCTTCAGGTGTCACAGTAGCTACAAAAATCAGTAGAATCCCAAACCATCTGATTCCTAAATATCTCTGGAGAATAGGCGGGAGAACCCACATCCAGTGGGAATGCAGACTTTTGGAGAAAGCCGCCAATACTGATCCTTGCAAGGACTGTGGCCAGGGTTGGGCCAGTCTAACATCTTTCCAGGAAACTCCATGATGAACAACTCATAGTTGGTGCCCAGGCAGGGAGGGTTTAAGAGGTAGAATCTCTCCTTCCATCTATGTCACTCAATCTGACAAAACAGTCAGACTCATGGCTAATAAATCTATTCCATAAACTAAACTCATGTATGGTTTATCCAAGTCTTGTTCCCTGTTTTGTACGAGCCGCATGGCTTGGGTTCTAACCCGGGCTCCACAGTTCGCCAGCTGTGTGACTTTGGGCAAGCTACTTAACCATTCAGTATTTCAGTTTCTCCAGCTATGAAATGGGGATAAGAGTCCCGTTCTTTTTCCCTCTTAGACTGTGGGCTAGGGACTGTGTTTGATGTGAATATCTTGCATTTAACCCTGTTCGGATCTGTTTGAAATGCCTTTCCATCGTCTTTAAAGCACTCAGTCATCTTGTCCGATCTTACCTTATCTCACTGATCGACTGCAGCCCAGACTGCACACTCTGCTCTTCTAGAGCCAGCTTGCTCAATGAGTCCTGATCTCAACTATCTCTCCACTGACCCTTTTCCCACCTCCTACCTCTGGCCAGGAATTTCCTCCCCCTCCATATATCCCAGATCAACACTCTTCCCACTTTTAAAGACTTATCATGGTCACATCTCCTCCAAGAGGGCTTCCCAGATTAAGCCCTCTTTTCCCTGACTCCTTTTCCCTTCTGTGTCATCTATGCTTTTGTTATTCACCCTACCCTTCGCCTCACAACACTTATGTTCATATTTGTAAATTATGTATTCATATTAATGTCTGCCTCCCTTTTTATACTGTAAGCTCATTTTGAGCAGGGAACGTCTACCAACTCTGTTGTAATTATAATGGTGGTATTTTCTAAGTGCTTACTGTGTGGCAAGCACTGTATTAAGTGCTGGGTAAGGACTGTCTCTATATACTGCTGACTTGTACTTCCCAAGTGCTTAATACAGTGCTCTGCACATCTCCTCAACATGTTACCCAATCTTGGCTTCACTGACCCTGTCCTCCTCTGGTTCTCCTTTTATCACTCTGGCTGTTCATTCTCAGTCTCTTTTGTGGGCTCCTCCTCTCCCTCCTATGCGCTCCTGGAGGGGTTCCTCAAGGGTCAGTTCTTCATCCCTTCTATTCTCCAACTACACTCACTCCCTTGGTGAACTCATTCACTCCCACGGCTTCAACTATCATCTCTATGGGGATGACACCCAAATCTATATCTCGTTCCTGTTCTCTCACCATCCCTTCAGGCTCACATCTCCTCCTGCCTTTAGGACATCTCTACTTGGATGTCCTTCCAGAACCTAAAACTCAACATGTCCAAGACAGAACTTCTCATCTCCCCTCCCAAACCCTGTCCTCTCCCTAACTTTCTTATCACTGTGGATGGCACTACCATCCTTCACGTCTCACAAGCCCACAACCTTGGTGTCATCCTTGACCCTGCTCTTTCATTCATCCCACACATCCAATCCATCACCAAACCTGCTGGTCTCACCTTCACAACATCACCAAGATCTGCCCTTTCCTCTACATCATTCATTCAACTGTATTTATTGAGCGCTTACTGTGTGCAGAGCCCTGTACTAAGTGCTTGGGAAGTACAAGTTGGCAACATATAGAGATGGTCCTTACCCAACAGTGGGCTCACAGTCCATCCACATCACTACTATGTTAACACAATCACCCATCCTATCCCAAATGGATTACTTCATCAGACTCCTTTCTGATCTCCTAACCTCCTATCTCTCCCCTCTTCAGTGCATACTTCACTCTTCTGCCTGGATTATCTTTCTACAGACATGCTCTGGGCATGTTACTCCCCTCCTCAAAAATCTCCAGTGGTTTCCTATCAACCTTCTCATGAAACAAAAACTTCTCACTGTTGGCTTCAAAGCTCTCCATCACCTTGCCCCCCTTACCTCATCTCCCTTCTCTTCTTCTACATCCCAGCCTGCACACTTCACTCCTCTGGTGCTAAACTTCTCCCTGTGCCTCATTCTTGCCTGTCCTGCTGTCAACCCCTGGCCCACGTCGTACCTCTGGCCTGGAATGCCCTCCCTCCTTAAATTCGCCAATCACACTTCCCTGCTTTAAAGCCCTAATGAAGGCTCACCTTCTCCAAGAGACCTTGCCAGACTAAACTCCCCTTTTCCTCAGCTCTCCCTCCCCTCCACGTCACCCTGACTCACTCCGTTTTCTCTGCACCCCTCACCCCGCCTCATAGCACTTATGTATATAAGTACATATCTATTTATATCACATATGTACATATTATGGACATATCCCCCTTTTAGACTGTGAGCCCCTTTTAGACTGTGAGCCCACTATTGGGTAGGGACTGTCTCTATATGTTGCCAACTTGTACTTCCCAAGTGCTTAGTACAGTGCTCTGCACACAGTAAGCGCTCAATAAGTATGATTGATGATGATGATGATGATTAATGCCTGTTCACTTGTTTTGACGTGTATTAATCTATAATTCTATTTATGTATATTGATGCTTGTTTACTTGTTTGGGTGTCTGTCTCCCCATTTCAAGACTGTAAGTCTGGTGTGGGCAGGAATTGTCTCTATTGCTGAATTGTACTTTCCAAGTGCTTAGTACAGTGCTCTGCACACAATTAGTGCTCAATAAATGAATGAAAGGGATCATCTCTTCTATCTATTGCATTCACCTTGTCCCTTCCTATCTGGCCTTGCTGATAACTTAGTACAACACAGCATGCTCACTTTGCCCCTCTAATGCTGACCTTCTCACTGTACCTCAATCTTATCTATCCCACCTCCGACCCCTCTGGCCTGGTTAATAATAATAATAATGATGGCATTTGTTAAGTGCTTACTATGTGCGAAGCACTGTTCTAAGTGCTGGGGTGGATACAAGGTGAGCAGGCTGTTCCATGTAGGGCTCACAGTCTTTATCCCCATTTTACATATGAGGTAGCTGAGGCACAGAGAAGTTAAGTGACTTGCCCAAAGTCACACAGCTAACAATTGGAGGAGCCGGGGTTTGAACCCATGACCTCTGACTCCCAAGCAGGCTCTTTCCACTGAGCTACGCTGCTTGTCAGTGTGGATCCTCCTCCCCGTTCATATTAAACAGACCACCACACTCCCCATCTTAAAATCAACCAAACGTATTTATGAAGTGCTTACTGTGTGCAGAGCACTGTACTAAGTGCTTGGGAGAATACAATATAACAGAATCGGTAGACATGTTTTCTGCCCTTAAACGGCATATTAAAATCACATCTCCTCCAAAGATGCTTTCCTCAACTAAGCCTTAATTTTCCCTACTCCCTCTACCCTCTGTGTTGCCTTTGTGCCTGTATTTGTACACTTTATTTAACCCACTCTCAGCCCCACAGCACTTAAGTTTATATCCATAATTTATTTTAATGCCTACCTCCCTCTCTAGACTATAAGCTCTTTGTGGACAGGGAATATGACTTCTAACTCTGATACATTGCACTTTCCCAAACACTTAGTAGTTTGCTCTGCACACAGTAAATGCTCAATAAATAAGATTGATTGGTTGATTTAATTCCCCTGTGCCTCAGTTTAATCATCTGTCAAATGGGCATAGTTACATGCCTTCCATTCTTCTTGGAATGTGAACTGCGGATGGGCCAGGAACTGAATCTGATCTGATTATCAGCACAGTGTTTAGCACATAGAAAAAGCTTAATGAATGTCATAATTATTGAAAGAGCTAGTACTGCTCATGCATTCCATTTTCTTCTAAGGTTCTACTTCAGCCTGCAACCTATTCATTTTTGCTATGGGTCAGAGATTCCCCACGCTTCCCTGAACAGTATACAAGTGGAGAATTTCACAGATAAAATGACCAGGCACAGAGCTTTCTGTAATTCAGCTAGAATATGGCAGTTTTCAACTTTGAAGCACCGCCTGTATTTTTATGAATTTTCCTTGTTATCCAACAGCTCTCTGGCAATAGTTCTCATGAAAGAAAGGACACATGTAAAAGCAGATCGGTGTGCACTGCTACCTTTTCCAAACCAGCTCTTCAAATCCAGCAAATCCAACCCCAGACCACTGAGAAACTTGATTTGAGCAGCTCTTCCCAGGGGAAAACCTCAGTGATTCTCCCCAACATGGAGAGGAGCGTTAGCGGAAATGTCTGTTGGACTCTGGGCCTTGTGGAAATTTCTGAAATTCCACTCTTCTAGCCACAGCTGAATTCTGCTTCTTTTGATTTTGCTTTTGTATTTATCCCTTCCTCATCACTTGTGTGATTTCAGTGTTTCATGGTTTCATCTTTCCTTATGCCTCAGTTACCAGTTCCCTCTCCTTTAGTCTTAGATTGCTAGCTCCTCAAGGCCCAAGGATAGAGTCTGATTCTTACCCATGTATTCTTTCCCAGACCTTAGTAAAGTAATAACAATGATAATAATAATAATTATGGTATTTGTTAAGCACTTACTGTGGGCTGAGCACTATTCTAAATTCTGGGGTAGATACAAGGTAAGGTTGTCCCTCGTGAGGCTCACAGTCTTAATCCACATTTTACAGATGAAGTAACCGAGGCACAGAGAAATTGACTTGCCCAAAGTCATACACCTGATAAGTGGCAGAGACAGGATTAGAACCCACGACCTCTGATTCCCAAGCCCGGGCTCTTTCCACTAGGCCATGCTGCTTCTCTGCTTGAGAAGCAGTGTGGACTAAGTAGAAAGAACACCGGCTTGGGAATCAGGAGACCTGGCTCCATCACTTGTCTGCTGTGTGACGTTGGCCAGGCCACTTAACTACTCTGTCTTCACTGTCCTTGTTTATAAAATGAGTATAAGCCTCCTCTTCTCTTTCCCACTAAGACTGGGAGCCCCATATGCAATGAGCACTGGGTAACTCTACCCCAGTGTTTGGGCCATAGAAAGTGCTTAACAAATACAATTAGTTTGCTCACAGAATAAATAATAGCAACAATGACAATGACAATAGTGATACTTTGTTAAGCAATTACAATGTGCCGAGCACTGAACTAAGTACTGGGGTAGATACAAGATATACATGCCCTTTTCCCACATGAGGCTTAGAATCTGAGAAGGAGGGAATATTACTACTCTACTATTGCTACTACTATACTTCTACTATTTCTACTACTACCAGTAGTAATACCACTACTACTATTACTATCTCCCCCTCCTTCCTCCCCCTCCCCATCCCCCACACCTTAAGTCCTTCCCCTCCCCACAGCACCTATGTTTGTATGTATTTATTGCTCTATTTATTTATTTATTTTACTTGTACATATCTATTTTATTTAGTTTATTTTGTTAATATGTTTTGTTTTGTTGTCTGTCTCCCCCTTATAGACTGTGAGCCCGCTGTTGGATAGGGACTGTCTCTATATGTTGCCAACTTGGACTTCCCAAGTGCTTAGTCCAGTGCTCTGCACACAGTAAGCACTCAATAAATACGATTGAATGAATGAATGAATGAATGAATATCTCCCCCTCCTCCCTCTCCTCATCCCCCCGCCTTACCTCCTTCCGCTCCCCACAGCACCTGCATACATGTATTTATGTTTGTACATATTTATTACTCTATTTTATTTGTACATATTTATTCTATTTATTTTATTTTGTTAATATGTTTTGTTTTGTTCTCTGTCTCCCCCTTCTAGACTGTGAGCCTGCTTTTGGGTAGGGGCCATCTCTAGATGTTGCCAACTTGGACTTCCCAAGTGCTCCTTCCCCTCCCCACAGCACCTGTATATATGTATATATGTTTGTACATATTTATTATTCTATAGTATTTGTACATATTTATTCTATTTATTTTATTTTGTTAATATGTTTTGTTTTGTTGTCTGTCTCTGCCTTCTATCAGTCAATCAATCAATCGTATTTATTGAGTGCTTACTGTGTGCAGAGCACTGTACTAAGTGCTTGGGAAGTACAAGTTGGCAACACATAGAGACGGTCTCTACCCAACAGTGGGCTTACAGTCTAGAAGGGGGAGACAGAGAACAAAACAAAACATATTAACAAAATAAAATAAATAGAATAGATATGTACAAGTAAAATAAATAAATAAATAGAGTAATAAATACGTACAAACATATATACATATATACAGGTGCTGTGGGGAAGGGAAGGAGGTAAGGTGGGGAAAATGGAGAGGGGGGGGAGGGGGAGAGGAAAGAGGGGGCTCAATCTGGGAAGGCCTCCTGGAGGAGGTGAGCTCTCAGTAGGGCCTTGAAGTGAGGAAGAGTGGTAGCTTGGCGGATGTGGGGAGGGAGGCCAGGGGGATGACGTGGGCTGGGGGTCGATGGCGGGACAGACAAGAACGAGGCACGGTGAGGAGATTAGTGGCAGAGGAGCGGAGGGTGCAGGCTGGGCTGTAGAAGGAGAGAAGGGAGGTGAGGTAGGAGGGGGCCAGGTGATGGAGAGCCTTGAAGCCCAGGGTGAGGAGTTTCTGCCTGATGCGTAGGTTGATTGGCAGGCACTGGAGATTTTTGAGGAGGGGAGTAACATGCCCAGAGCGTTTCTGGACAAAGACAATCTGGGCAGCGGTGTGAAGTATGGATTGAAGTGGGGAGAGACACGAGGATGGGAGAACGGAGAGGAGGTTGATATAGTAAAATGACAGGGAATGAGGTGTGAAGCACAGGTGGATGGAGTAGCACTTGAGAGGAGGGAGGAGATCTCATCTGAAGATACTACTGGGAAGGATGGCAGAGTAGCGGAGAGGGTTGAGAGCGGGGGGTGGGGATGGAGAAGGGGGAGGAGTGACTTTGGTGATCTCAGACCTGATGGAATTAATTTTACTAATGAAGTAGGAGGCCAGATCTTTGGGGTTGAGGGACGGAGGAGGGGGAGGAACAGGGGATCTGAGAAGGGAGGTAAATGTACAGAACAGCTGACGGGGATGATGGGCGTAGGTGTCAATAAGGGAGGAAAAACAGTTTTGCCTGGCAGAGAAGAGGGCAGAGATAAGGCAGAAAAGGATAAACTTGAAGTGAACAAGGTTGGCTTGGTGTTCAGACTTTCGCCAGCAGCGTTCAGCAGGTCGAGCATCAGAGCGAAGGAGGCAGACAGTGGCAGTGATCCAAGGCTGTGGGTTAGTGGTACGAGAGCGGTGAAGGGAAAGGGGAGCGAGCGAGTTGAATTGAGTAGCGAGGGTGGAGTTGAGAGCAGTAATCTGGTCATCAAGATTGGGTACACAGGATAGGGAGGTGAGTTGGGGTGTGATGTGCTGAGAAAGATGGATGGGGTCGAGAGAGCAGAGGTCTCTGTGGGGTACTAATATAGATTTACAAGGGGGAGGAGTGTGAGTGAGGAGGCAGGTGCGAAAGTTATGATCAGAGAGACGGATTTCAGAGTTGGTGAGGGTGGCGATACTGCAGCGGTAGGAGATGATGAGGTCGAGGGTGTGATCAAGTTGGTGAGTGGGTGAGGTGAGGTGGAGCAGGAGGTTTGCAGCATCAAGGAGAGAAAGAAGGCGGGCGGCAGAGGAGTCACCAGGAACATCCATGTAGATGTTAAAGTTCCCAAGGATCAGAGTGGGCATGGAAAAGGAGAGAAGGAAGGTGAGAAAGTGTTCAAAATCGTTAACAACGTTGGAGGTGGGGCCTGGGGGCGGTAGATGATGGCTACAAGAATCTGGAGTGGGTGGTAGAGGTGAATAATGTAGGCTTCAAAGGAGGGGAAAGAAAAGGAAAGGGGAAGAGTGATAGTGCAAAAGCGACATTCATTCATTCATTCAATCATATTCATTGAGTGCTTGAAGCACTGGGGTAGATACAAGGAAATCAGGTTGTCCCACATGGGGCTCACAGTTTTAATCTCCATTTTACAATTGGGGTATGAGAAGGAAGCCTACACCTCCTCCTTTTCCGGTGAGTCTGGGGGTGTGAGAGAAGACGAGTCCTCTGCTGGAGAGAGCTGCAGAATAGACTGTCATCTGAAGTGAGCCATGTTTCGGGTAGGGTGAGGAGGAGGAGAGAGCTGGAAAGGAACAGGTCAAGGATGAAAGGGAGCTTACCTATATTGGAGCGGGGGTTCCAGAGGCCACACTTGGCAGCAGCTGCGGAGGCAGAGGAGGGAGGGGGAAGGGTGCGAGGGGTGGAGAGGGTTTGAATTGGAATGAGTTGGCGGGGACCTGGGTGGGGAGAGGAGGAAGAGGGGTGGCGATGAGAAATGAGAACTGGGATGTGGTGGGGGAGAACTGGGATGTGGTGGACTGTGAGCCCGCTGTTGGGTAGGGACCATCTCTAGATGTTGCCAACTTGTACTTCCCAGGCACTTAGTATAGTGCTCTGCACACAGTAAGTGCTCAATAAATATGATTGAATGAATGAATGAACTACTACTACTTCTATTACTAACACTACTACTACTACTACTATTTCTATTAATACTATTACTACTACTATCATACTACGACTACTACTATTACTACTACCATGTCTATTATGTTTTTAATGGTAGTTCCTAAGCCCTTACTATGTGCCAGGCACCATACTAAGTGTTGGGGTAGATAGCGCTTAGAACAGTGCTTTGCACATAATAAGCGCTTAATAAATGCCATTATTATTATATAAGCAAATCAGGTTGAACACAGTCCCTGTCCCACATGGGGCTCTCTGCCTTAATCCCCATTTTACAGATGAGGTTAACTGAGGCACAGAGAAGTGAAGTGACTTGTCCAATGTCACGGAGCAGACACGTGTGGAGCCTAAATTAGCCCTCCAAGAGGCCATCCCAGACTGAGCCCCCTTTTACCTCTCCTCCTCCCCTCCCCCCTCCACACGGCACCTGTGTATATGTTTGTACAGATTTATTACTCAATTTATTTTCCTTGTACATATTTACTATTCTATTTATTTTGTTAATGATGTGCATCTAGCTTTATTTGTTCTGACGATTTGACACCTGTCCATATGTTATTGTTTTGTTGTCTGTCTCCCTTTTCTAGACTGTGAGCCCGTTGTTGGGTAGAGACCATCTCTTCATGTTGCCAACTTGTACTTCCCAAGCGCTTCGTACAGTGCTATGCACACAGTAAGTGCTCAATAAATACGACTGAATGAATGAATGAATGAACCCAGGTCCTTCTGATTCTCAGACCCATGTTCTAACCAGTAGGCAACACTGCTTCTCCACTTCACCACTGATACTACTCTTGCTACTATTACTACATTTTACTTCTATTACTTCTATTGTTACTACTACTATTTCTACTATTACTATTACTGTCTCCACCGTCTCCTGGCGTTTGCATTGCACCTCTGATGTGGTGTGATTATATACTATGGGGGAAGAAGACATGGATTCCAGGCCCACGTGTTGTTTGCTTACAAATGCTAAGTGGTGAAAATGTTTTAATTTCTCTGCCAGTTCTTTTCAGGTATTGAAAGCAAGGAAGAAATCGGACTTTCTTTCAAAAGGATTAATCAACAAATAGCATTTCCTCGTCTGTAGATTACTGTGCTAAGTGGTTTGGAGAATACTATTCCACAGAGTTGATAGACACATGTAATGCCCACCATGAACTTATAGTCTGGAGGAGGTGACAGATGTGAAAATCTGCCTTTTCCACTCCATCCAAACTGCTAACACGTTAATACAATCAGCCTATCCCACCTTGATTACTGTATCAGCCTTCTTGCTGACCTCCCAGCCTCCCATCTCTCCAGACTCCAGTCCATACTTCATTCTGCTGCCTGGATCATTTTTCTGTGAAAACGTTCAGACCATGTTTCCCTTCTCCTCAAGAAATTCCAGTGGTTGCCCATCCACCTCTGCACCAAACAAAAATGCCTCATCATTGGTTTTAAAGCACTCAATCACCTTGCCCCCTCCTACCTCATCTCACTACTCGCCTACTACAACCCAGTTCACACACTTCACTCCTCTAATGCTAACCTTCTCACTGTATCACAATCTCGTCTATCTTGCCACGGACCCCTCGCCCACATTCTGCCTCTATCCAGGGAAGCTCTCCCTCCTCAAATCCGACCGACAATTACTCTCCCCAACTTCAAAGCCTATTGAAGGCACATCTCCTCCAAGAGGTCTTCCCTAAGTTTCCCTTTCCTCTTCTCCCACTCCCTTCTGCATTGCTCTGACTTGCTCTCTTTATTCATCTCCACTCCCAGCCCCACAGCACTTATGTACATATCTGTAATTTATTTATTTATATTAATCTCTCCCTCTCTAGACTTTAAGCTATTATAGGCAGGGAATGTTCCTGCTTATTGTTCTATTGTACTCTCCCAAGGGCTTAGTGCAGTGCTCTGCACCCAGTAAGCACTCAATAAATATGATCAAATGAAGATGGGGGAGAGGGGAAATAGAGTAATCAGGAGAAGAGTGCTTCTTCCTAAGGAAAAGTTTAGTCAAGGGAAAAGTCAAAATACAGCATCGGGGTTGCTAATGGCAAATATAGCCATCACCTAGGTCACTGTCCAAATCCATCAATCAACCAATCAACCACACGGGTTTAGCACATTGAAGGGGCAAAGCCATCACCTAGGTCACTGTCCAAATCTATCAATCAACCAATCAATCATATGGGTTTAACACATTGAAGGGGCAAAGCACTGTAATAAATGCTGGCAAGAATACAGGGACTCTGATTCAGATAAAGTCACAGGCTCACAAGGAGTTCACCATCCCCAGGGCGAGACTATCTGGGGAGGAGAATGGAGAGCAAAAGGTCCCAAGAAAAAGCCTTCATTAGAATGGATTCTAATGCCTTCTCCGTCACACTTGGATGCACAGACAGTGATCATGGTCAGAAATGCTATTTTAGTTAACTATGGTCTTAAATGGGAGCAGGTGGATATACCCTCATGCACTCAAAACTGTCCCCAGTAAAGTGGCAGCACAAAAGGTTTAAAGTTGCTCCCCTTGACCAGGTTGTGAAATACATTAATTAGCATTAAATTTGCTGAGTTATCTGCAAGCCTTCATTTTTACGTTTCTTGACATTTTTTCCCAGTGAAATTCTTAACAGTAATACTGGAGGACTGTGGGATTTTAGTTATTTCTAGGGTGAGGACATGAAACAAATTTTGTATTTATCATAGCATTCCAATATCATATTGTGTTGTGCTACTAAAATCGTCTTTATTTTGTGCCCTAAAACTGGCAAAAAATTTTTGATTGAAAAATGGTATTTGTTAAGCTCTTACTATGTGTCAAGCACTGTTCTAAACTCTGGGGTAGATACAAGTCAATCAGGTGGGACAATAGGAATCAGGGAGGGAGAATAAGAATTCAATCCCTGCTTTTTTAGATGAGGCCACCGAGGCACTGAGAAGTTAAGTGATGTGCTCAAGTTCACATAGCAGGAAATTGTCAGAGCCATTATTTGAACTCAGGTCCTCTAATTCCCTGGCTTCTGCTCCTTCCATTGGGCTATATTTTTTTTCAAGAAGACACTACAACAAAATGCTGTGAGACTCGCAGTTATGCAAACATTTTCTAATGAACACAAGGCCACAGACTTAATAATTACGGTATTCGTTAAACCCCTACTGTGTGTCAAGCACAGCAGTAAGCACTTGAGTAGATAGATTGGACACAGACCCTTTTCCACATTGGGCTCACAACTTAAGTAAGAGGGAGAAGAGGCACTGAATCTCTACTTTACAGATGAGTAGAAAGAGGCACAGAGATGCTAAGTGACTTGTCCAAGTCCATACAGCAGGCCAGTGGCAGCGCTGAGATTAGAACCCAGATCCTCTAATTCCCAGGCCTGTGCTCACTACTAGCAGAGACCCTAAAAAAAACTGGCGGGATTTTATGAGCTGGAAAATGACTTGAGAATGTTTTGATTTGCAGAAGACAGGTTTGTTGTTTCTACCCTGCTTACTAGAGCTGGCTTCTCATTAAGATAAGAAGACCTCCCTTAATTGAGAAATATCTGATTTTAATATTAAAGAGTGGTCTGAGGCCAGAAAAACTAATCAGACGTGTTTTCCCATAAACGAGACTATTATTATTGTCAGTATGAAAATGTCAAGGAATGCACAGAATCACTGTGATGGGGGCATTTTCCTCCCAAGCGGAGTGTTCTAATTAAAGAGGAGAGCTTATCCAACTTTGTCGCTGATACCAACCAAATACAAATGAAAATGTATGTAAAAACTAATCCACCACAAACTGAGAAACTAAACTACTGTATTTTTATTGCTTTCAAATTCAGTCCTTCTCATCCATCCTCTTTAACACACTTCTCTCCTTCTCCTCCCTCCCTCCTTCATCTTCCTTCTGCTTTTCTTTCTCCATCTTCTTCTGAGAAGCAGCGTGGCTCAATGGATAGAGCCCGGGCCTGGGAGTCAGAGGTCATTTGTTCTAGTCCGGGCTTCACCACATGCCTGCTGTGTGACCTTGGGCAAGTTACTTACCTTCTCTGAGCCTCAGTGACCTCATCTGTAAAATTGGGATTAAGACTGTGAGCCCCACGTGGGACAACCTGATTACCTTGTATCCCCCCAGCACTTAGAACAGTGCTTTGCACATCGTAAGCGCTTAACAAATGCCATTATTATTATTATTATTATTATTATTATTATTATTCTCCTTCCTCCCTCTCCCTTCTTTCTCTTCCTTCCACCTCCTCCTGCCTCTTCCTCTCTCCTTCCTCCTTCGCCCTCCTGGTTCATTCAATCTGACCTGGACCTAGGGTGGCCATTAATGGAACTCATGAATACTGGACAATCCTTGGTCAATCCACCCACCTTACTCTCCCATATTTCACAAGGGGCAGACCAACTGAAAATGGAACTTTACAAGATTAAACCAGATTAAGGGCCACCCTACCTACAGCCTGAGGTTCATAGGCATTGTAAAATCCAGGGTCTGGCCTGCCTGGACCATGAGAGGGTGGCTTAACATTTGAAGTAATAATAATAATAATAATGTTGGCATTTGTTAAGCAGTTACTATGTGCGATGCACTGTTCTAAGTGCTGGGGTGGATACAAAGTGATCAGGTTGTCCCACACGGGGCTCACTGTCTATGTCCCCATTTTACAGATGAGGTAACTGAGGCACAGAGAAGTTAAGTGATTGCTCAATGTCACACATCTTATAAGTGGCAGAGCCGGGATTAGAACCCATGTCTTCTGACTCCCAAGCCCGGGCTCTTTCCACTGAGCCACACTGCTTGTAGGGCTTGGACCTTTTAAATCAGGCATTGCCTCAGAATGAATCTGTAGTTTCCATGATGGTAGGCTGCATAATAATGATAATAATAATTATTATGGTATTTGTTAAGCACTTAGTACGTGCCAAATGTTGTTCTAAGCACTGGGATAGATACAAGGTAATCAGGTTGTCCCACATGGGGCTCACAGGCTTAATACCCATTTTACAGATGAGGTAACTGACTTGCCCAAGGTCACACAGCAGATACGTGGCGAAGCCGGGATTAGAACCTGCATCCTCTGACTCCGAAGCCTCTGCTCTTGGCACTAGACTATGCTACTTCTCGCATCCATGTTGTATCCATATGTTCTAGGATGCAAAGCCTTTCATAGTACAGTCACTGAGGCTTGTGAAAAGATTAATTAAAAGATTAATCACTGGAGGCTGGAGGCAGGAAAGACCTCATGTCTCAGAAGGCAATGGGTTGCCATCACCTTGTGAATCAATCAATCAATCAATCGTATTTATTGAGCACTTACTGTGTGCAGAGCACTGTACTAAGCGCTTGGGAAGTACAAGTTGGCAACATATAGAGACAGTCCCTACCTAACAGTGGGCTCACAGTCTAAAAGGGGGAGACAGAGAACAAAACCAAATATACTAACAAAATAAAATAAATAGAATAGATATGTACAAGTAAAATAAATAAATAAATAAATAAATAGAATGATAAATATGTACAAAAATATATACATATATACAGGTGCTGTGGGGAAGGGAAGGAGGTAAGATGGGGGGATGGAGAGGGGTCGAGGGGGAGAGGAAGGAAGGGGCTCAGTGTGGGAAGGCCTCCTGGAGGAGGTGAGCTCTCAGTATTGCCTTGAAGGGAGGAAGAGAGCTAGCTTGGCAGATGGGCAGAGGGAGGGGGTCATGAGTTCTAATCTCAGCTCTGCCACTTGTCAGCTGTGTGACTTTGGACAAGTCACTTAACTTCTTTGTGCCTCTATTACCTCTTCTATAAAATGGGGATTAAGACTGTGAACCCCATGTGGAACAACCTGATTACCTTGTATCACCCCCAGTGCTTAGAACTGTGCGTGGCACATAGCGCTTAACAAATGCTATTACTGTTATTATTATTATTATTACCTAAAGGATTGTAAACTTGGCCCCAGGCATGGTGACCTAAATAAAACATTTTGGAGAGTCAGGTCCTGCCTACCCTGAATTTGACTGCCTTGTTCTTCAGTTCTGTGGTCAGGTCAGCCTGACCTGGTCTTTGGGACTAGGGCCTCTGAGACTTCTGACTGACTCAAGTCCATTTAAGGTCATCTGTAGAAAGGAAATGGTAATCAAAAATAATTAATAAGCACAAGGAAATTAGCCTTGGAAAGAAATCTTTACAAAGCAATGTGATCTAGTGGAAAAGTACAGAATTGGGTCAGGTGACCTAAGAATAATCAATCAATCAATCATATTTATTGAGCTCTTCCTGTACACAAAGCACTGTACTAAGTGCTTGGGAAGTACAAGTTGGCAACATATAGAGACAGTCCCTACCCAACAGTGGGCTCACAGTCTAAAAGAATAAAAGGGATTTGTTAATCAATCAATCAGTGGTATTTGTTGAGCCCTTACTATGTGTAGAGCACTGTACTAAGCACTTGGGAGAGGACAATAGAACAGAGTTAGCAGACATGTTCCCTGCCCAGAACAAGCTTAGAAACTAGAGGGGGAGACAAACATTAATATAAATAAGTAATCTATAGTATGTGCTAAAAAAGATATGAGCTTTAGATTAAGCTAAGAGTTTACTCTGTGTACCTCTGGAGTAGATACAAAGCAATCAGATCTGATCTAGTCCCTGTACCACATGCAGTCTAAGTGGGAGGGAGAATAGGTATTTAATCCTCATTTTACAGATAAAAAATTGGGGTTCCCAGACGATCAGAAGAACTGTGGTCTAATATAAAGAGCTTAGGACTGGGGGTCAGAGGACCTGGGTTCTAATTCTTGTTCCTCCATTTGTCTGCTGTGGGACTTTGGGCAAGCCCCAACTTCTCTGTGCCCTTGTTTCCTCAACTGAAAATAGGGATTCATGCTCTTCCTCCTGCTTAAACTACAATTCGCACGTGGGGCAGACTATGTCTGACCTGATCTACCCCAACACTTAGTACAGTTCTTGGCACATAGTAAAACACTTTACAAATACCATTTATTAGTGTTATTATTGAGTAGAGTTACTAAGCATTTTGATTTCCTGAAGTCTTACTCTGGGCTAGATTTCCAACCTGCCATTACAACCTTGAACATTGTCCAGAGTCCAGAGAATTCATGGTGGGGAGAATGTTGTTAAATCACTTTGCCAACACTCGTAATTGGATAAGAATCTGTCCTGTGGATGCCAGATTAGCAGAACCCATACAGTTTTACGAACACTGGGCCTGAAAGCCCAGGCCACAGTGGAATCCAAATTGAAAATCTGGTCTAACAGTGAGGAGGAATCACAGACATGGCCTTAAGAAGCTGGTAAGTCCGGCTTAATTAGTTAAAAACAGGTTTGCTAATCGCTTTGGCAGGGGATTGAGAAAGCCCTTTTGTGTGATTATATTTGAACATAGGTCTCTTCCAGCCCTATGATTCGATGATATAGCCGTTCCTAGAAACAATGCTCGGAAAAAGGAACAGATGTTTGGCCACTTGACAGTGCTTCAGGAAGGCACTTAGAAAAATTAACACGTTCACAGGGCTATTCATGACCTCTAGGCTAGAGGCAGAAATGAGGAAAATTTCAAGCTGTTTCAGTTCTGAAATGAAGCTTGTCCACCCTACCAGCTCCAGCTGCCGAGGGGGTCCATTCTTCTGGAGCTTCTCTCTTCATAACCTCCCCGGAACAGGTCTCCGCAAAGAGCAGCGGAGAATCCGATGGGCCTCCCACAGGAAAGACTTGTGGGAATTAGGACAGGATCATCTTTCCCAAATGTTTTCCATTCACCTGGGGGCTGTATTTCCCATTTCCAGGGAGCCACCTTGCAATCACTCTTGGAACCAAGGGGATGAACCATCCCAGATTTGTCACCATCCTCATCCCCAACCAATGACTTCAGAGCCCCTGGGATGAAACCTGGGAGGTGAAGGGAGATAAAAGGGGCAACAGGAAAAACTCTTCTCTTGAAAAATGCCCCAGGCTTTAATGCATGAAAGATGTCCCCTGGTCATGGATATTCTATCCTGGAGTCTTTCAGCAGATTAATTACTTGGCAATTATAATTGGTGGTAGTAATCAGAGTCGCATTGATTGGGCCCCCATTTGCTGTGGTGCACTCTACTATCAATCAGTTATATTTACTAAGCGCTCACTGTGTGCAGAGCACTGCACTAAACATTTGGAAGGGTACAATATAGCAGATTTGATAGACATATTCCCTGCCCACCAGGAATTTACAGTCTAGAGAGCACTTTACTAGGGGCTTGAGGCATAGAGAGTTGTATGGGAGTTTGAAAACTTACAAAATCTGGTATGCACTTATTTATGTGCTGTCATCAGCATTTTGCTTCTAATGTATATTCAACTGCGTATTCAGTTTGATTTAAACTGATTTCACTACTTGGGAATATTTCTATGTTGGTCTCATCTATTAGAGTGTAAGCTCCTTGTGGTTAGGAAACACACCTTGTTCTTTCGTTGTGCTTCCCAAAAGCTTAATATGGTGCACTGCATTCAGAAGGTGCCTGATAAATATCATTACTACAGCCACCATTCGTATGTTATTGATTCCTTTACTTGCCTCTCTTTCTTGCTTATCCAGTCTTTGAAACAATTAATTTACCGTGGGCAGGGAAGATTTCTACCAGCTCCAGTTGTTTTGTGCTCTTTCAAGTGTTTAGTACAGTACTCTGCACATAGTAAGCCCTCAATAAATACCATGGCTGATGATTATCTAGAATTTCCGCATTAATTTATGTCTACTGCCATTCCCCTGTTCTCAGGATCGCACCCTGAGAGTTTCCAGTTTTCTAACAGTCTGGGCTTCAGGAGGGAGAATCAAGCAGAGGCATACCCATTCTAATCCCGACTCTACCAGTTGTTTGCTGTGAGGCCTTGGGTATGTCACTTAACTGCTCTGTGCCTCAGTTTCCTCAACTGTAAAATGCAGACTAAATTCCTGTTCTCCCTCCTACATAGACTTATGTTCTTCCTGATCGTAAACTCCTAGTGGGCAGAGAATGTGTGCTTTGTATTCCTGTTGTACTGGGAAATAGATCTGCAGTTGTCATCTTCTGCCTTCAAAGCGATCCACTAGGCTAAGTGAGAGGGCAAGTTTAGGGATGGCTGGCTCACAGCCAAGGCTCAAGCGAGATGAGGTCCAGTGACATGGGATGCCAGGGATGTTGGGATAACCAGAGTTCAAGGGTCAGTGGGTGTGAATCGGGGCTGGATTAGCTGCTAGTTGGATAGAACCTCCACTAAGAACAACCCTGCAAGAGTGGCATCCAGGTGTCCACATAGCACTGGGCTACTCTGGCTCCCCATTCTCACTGCCCATTTTTATTAATGGCCATCTGGGTATAAGGAGTGCTGAGAGAGAAATTTATTCTATTCCTAAGGCAGAGTCCAGTTTGGTTCTGCTTCTCTCAGTCCTCTCAACACAGCATTGGGGGCCTGAAGGATTGAGGGCCCAGGGACTGTACCCTTTACTGACCTCCCAAAATAACTGAGTCCATCGAGTGGCTATCTTGGACTCACCTTTCTTTAATTTTAATTCTCAAGAGAAAGAAGGTTTTGATGGGAAGAGCAGAACTCTCCATCCTGTCTGGCCGCCAAACATTTCTCCAGATGATGATCTCTCTCCTTCCCTGCAGTCTTGCATTTCCTCCAAGACATCTCTACTTGTATGTCCCCCTTCCAGCCCCTCAGCACTTATGTATATATCTGTAATTTATTTATCTATTTATATTAATATCTGTCTCCTCCTCTAGACTGTAAGCTGGTTGTGGGCAGGGAATGTGTCTTTATTGTTATAATGTATTCTCCCAAGCACTTAGTACAGTGCTTTGTACACAGTAAACACTCAATAAGTACAACTGAATGAATGTCCTGCTGACACCTCAAATTTAACGTTTATGACAGAACTCCTTATCTTCCTACCAAACCCTGTCCACCCTCTAACTTTCCCATAACTGTAGATGGCATCACCATCCTCCCTGTCTCTCAAGCCCGTAACCTTGGCATTGTCCTTAGCTTATCTCATTCAACCTATATATTCAGTCACCAAATCCTGCAGGTTCAACCTTCACAGCCTTATTAAAATCCCCCTTTTCTTCTCCACCCCAACTTAATAATAACAATAATGATGGCATTTGTTAAGTGCTTACTATGGGTAAAGCACTGTTCTAAGTGCTGGGGTGGATACAAGGTGATCAGGTTGTCCCACGTGGGGCTCACAGTCTTCATCCCCATTTTACAGATGAGGTAACTGAGGCACAGAGAAGTTAAGTGACTTGCCCGAAGTCACACAGCTAAGTGGTGGAGCTGGGACTAGAACCCATGACCTCTGACTCCCAAGCCTATGTTCTTTCCACTGAGCCACGCTGCTTCTCTTAAATTCTACCATGTTAATCAGAGTACTTATATTCTGCCTTGATTACTGCAACAGCCTCCTTGCAGATCTCCTTGCCTCCTATTTCTCCCCACTCCATTCTATATGTCACTCTGCTGCCCAGATCATTTTCCTATAAAACCGTTCAGTCCATGTTTCTCCACTCCTCAGAGACCACTAATGGTTGCCCATCCACCTAGGCATCGAACAGAAACTCCTTACTATCTGTTTTAAAGCATTCAATCAGCTTTCCCCCTCCTACCTCATCTCCTGGCTTTCCTACTAAAGCCCAGCCCTCACACTTTGCTCCTCTAAGTCTAACTTATTCACTGTATTTTGATCTCGTCTACCTGGCTGTTGATCTCTTCCCCGTGTCCTGCCTCTGGGCTGCAGTGCTCTCCTTTTTCATATCTGAGATAACCACTCTACCCACCTTCAAAACCTTATTAAAAGCACAGCTCTCAAAAAGCCCTTCCCTGGCTAAGCCCTTATTTCCTCTTCCTTCACTTTTGTCTGCATTGCCCTTGAACTTGGATTTGCACCTTTTAGTCATCTCTCCCTCAGCCCCACAGCACTTATGTACATATTTATAATTTTTTTTTATTAATATCTGTCTTCTCCTCTAGGCTGTAAATTCGTTGTAGACAGAGAACACATCTACCAACTCTGCTATACTGTACTCTCCCAAGTACTTAGTACAGTGCTCTGCACACAGTGAATCCTCAATAAATATGATTGCTTGATTAATACTCTCACATTTCTAGTGTGGCTCAGTGGAAAGAGCACAGGCTTGGTAGTCAAAGGTTGTGGATTCAAATCCCCGTTCCGCCACTTGTCAGCTGTGTGACTTTGGGCAAGTCACTTAACTTCTCTGTGCCTCAGTTACCTCATCTGTAAAATAGGGATTAAGACTGTGAGCCCCACGTGGGGCAACCTGATCAACTTGTATCCTCCCCAGCACTTAGGACAGTGCTTTACACATAGTAAGCGCTTAACAAATGCCATCATTATTATTTCTAGGGCAGACCTTGGGAATGCTGGATGGACCATTGAGGAGTAAACAGATGCAAGTTAAAAGATGGGGAAATCCCAGTCTTTTGGATAGAAATGCAGGAATGAGGACTGAAGATCTAGAAAATTCTGAAACTGGACAAAGGATAGTAGGAAAAAATAGCTCATTGGTTTTACCCTTTTGAGTCATTCTGTCCTGGACCATACAATGGAGCGTCTGCTGTATGGAGACCTCTGTACTAAGTGTTGGGAGTATTCAACAAAAATTCTGTTCTCCCTTCCACTTGGACTATAAGCCTCATGTGTAACAGGGACTCTCCTCTCTAATTATCTTCTATCGTCCCCAGAGCTTTGTACAGCACTTGGCACAGTGTAAGTGCTTAATGAATACCACAGTTGTTATTATTATAAAAGACGTGGTCCCTGCCCTCTCTATGCTCTGGTCTCTTTAACCCCAGCACAGCAAACTAACCAAAGAAGCAGATGGAATGACTCAAAATAAAATCCTTTTAAGAATGCTGGTTCTATTTTTCCATCACTTTTAATAGACTTGACTGCATGCCATGTTTCAAGGCACTCCCTCTTCTGTAATATGCAGCCCAGATGAAATAGCTCCTTTCTGTTTTTACTCTGAAACCATGGCAGCTTTAAGGGAGGGGATGAGATGAACTCCTCTTCGTTCTATTCTCCAAGCTAGGACAAGGATCATCTTCAGGAAACATTGCTCGACCATCATCTCTTTGCTCCTCGAAACCATCCGATGGCTCCCTCTTTCCCTTCACACCAAGAAACCCTTCTCATGATCAACCTCAGGGCTCTCCACCAACTCACACTGCCTTATATATCTGGTCTCTTGACCAGTTTCTCCCCAACCTGCTCTCTGCATTCCTTCCAAGCTAAACTTGGATATTTCCCTCTTAACTCTCCCACGTCCATTCTTTCACTTACATTGCTCTCCAGACTTGAAACTCCCTCTCTTTGATGGCTCCCTCTTTCCCTTCACACCAAGAAACCATTCCCATGATCAACTTGAGGGTTCTCCACCAACTCACACTGCCTTATATATCTGGTCTCTTGACCAGTTTCTCCCCAACCTGCTCTGTGCATTCCTTCCAAGCTAAACTTGGATATTTCCCTCTTAACTCTCCCACCTCTATTCTTTCACTCACGTTGCTCTCCAGACTTGAAACTCCCTCTCTTTGCAAACCTGACAGATCACATTCAAAGCCCTCATGAAAGCCTACTTAATCTGCAGTAACTTCCCGATGTATTTTTAGAATCCCGAGTCATATAAAACCATAAGCAATCTCTCGCCCTTACGTACCTTTTCATAACTATCCTCAGCATTCATGTATAGCCGTCTCTTCACCTGTACAATTAATTATTGAATTTGATTACTCGGTAACTACTTTCACATCTGTGTCTGATGATAGAGGATATGCTCCTCACTTGTTTGTTTTGTTCCCAGATCCATCACTTGCCTGCTGTGTGGCCTTCGGCAAGTCACTTGGCTTCTCTATACCTCAGATACGTCGTATGCAAAATGGAGATTAAATGTCAGCTCATCATCAACCATCATCAATCATATTTATTGAGTGCTTACTATGTGTAGAGCACTGTACTAAGCGCTTGGGAAGTACAAATTGGCAACATATAGAGACAGTCCCTACCCAACAGTGGGCTCACAGTCTAAAAGGCTCTACCTTATTAGTCTGTGAGCCCCATGTGGGATGATACCATGTCTAAAATGATTGTATTGTACCTACTCCAGCACCTAATGGAGTGCTTAACTTAAACTAAGCTAAATGCTTAGCATGTACTATTATTTATTCATTAATGTTTTTATATCACTGTTAACATAAATAAAGTATTAATATATTATTAGAGAAGAAGGGTGGCTTAGTGGAAATAGCACAGGCTTGGGAGTCAGAGGTCGTGGTTTCTAATCCCGGCTCTGCCACTTATCAGCTGTGTGACTTTGGGCAAGTCACTTAACTTCTCTGTGCCTCAGTTACCTTGCCTGTAAAATGGGGATAAAGACTGTGAGCCCCACGTGGGACAGCCTGATTACCTTGTACCTACCCCAGCGCTTAGAACAGTGCTTGACAATAGTAAGTGCTTAACAAACACCATCAATGCTATTATTATATTATTAGTATTTTTTATTATCGATAATAATAAAATTCCCAAGCTAATAGTACAACATATCCCACCCACTGGCTGCTCAATCAGTGCTATTGCTAAAATTCTAATGGCAAAACATTCCCTACCCCCCTGTGGCTTTAGACGATGAATGTGAATCTGCCATTGCACAGGGATAAAAAAAACCCTAATAAAGCCCCCAGCAACTCATCCCCCACCACCAAGCCTCACACATACCGGGGGGCCGTGCAAGGGTTCCTATTTACAGGGAAGCCCCCTGTGCCCTGCTGCCCTGTTGAAGCATCTTGGTTGGGAACCTTGACATTCACATTGCAGATTCATTTTTAAAAACTGTCTTACAAGCCTAGGGAGCAAGCCCATCCATTCTGCAGAGTTCCTCCCTGACAGGTAAAGCCTCAGTGCTCCAGACGGCAACTGCTGCAACACAAAAACATTTCTCTTGTCTTATCTGGCTCTTTTTCAAGTTTGGTCTCTTCCCCTCTTTGTTGGGAAGAGTCTTGCCCAACAAAACATTGCCCAGTGCTCTCTGAACGTTGAATGACTCCTCTGCTCTGGCTCCTCCCGTCTATCACCAAGTGGTCAGTCTCGTCTGCATTCCTTCTTTCTCAGCTTGTCTTTTCTTCCTCTAGCTTCCCTGATGTCTTAGCAGCTAGGTTTCTGGAAAACCCTCTAAGAAGGTGGGGATTGACCTCTGAGTACCAATCTGACTATACCTAAGTGACTGGCAGTTCCAGGAAGTAGTGGAAGTGGTGGTGAGGAGGGCTGAGGAATGGGAGTGCTAGAGTTGTGTGGACGGCAGAATGAATAGGGTCAAAACTTGGTCAAGCCTAATCTCAAACAGTGTGAAATAGCTGCGGTTGGCTGGGAAGCCAGTGAAGTGGAAAAAATGACCTGGCAGGCTTCTCTCCATGAGCAAAGCCAGGCTTGCAAATAACGATCGGTCCCTGTATCTGACTAAACTTTACTGCAGCAAGAATCTGTGCTCGTATTCACATGTAATATAGCCCAAGGTGTCTGTCACACCCTCTCTCAGGGTTGCATCAAGAGAGTTTCCAGTACTCTACCAGTCTCGACTGTGGGAAGGAGAATCAAGCAGAAGCCGACCCATTCCATTCCTAGCTTGACCAGTGGCTAGCGAATGGAAGGCAATCAGCCACAAGTCAAAACTCACCAGTACAGGGCAGCAGTGGCATGGGAGAGACTCGAGGGTGGAGACTCAAGTTTACTGTGTGGAACGAGGCAATGGTAAACTACTTATGGATTTTTACCCAGAAAACTCTAAGGATACACTACCAGAATGATTGTCGGTGAAGGTGGGACATTCTCGGAGAGATGTGTCCATGGAGTCACTGTGAGTCAGAGATGACTCGACAGCATAAGACAAGACCAGTCTATCACACATTAATTTGCTCAGTCACAATTGCACATCTGGATAGGATGTTAATATCAGTAACACCTTCCTCAAAAATGAAGGGCAGCCGTATGACATAGGTGAGGGCTTTTCACTTTGAACAGGTGAAAGCAGGGCTGGGATTTTAGGATGTGAGGTGAGGAAACCTGTAGGGTACAGACTTCAAAGAGCTGTCTCTCCTCATTCCTCCGGTATCCCCTCCCTGCTCTCCCACCCCCAATGCACACACATTTTCTCCAAGAAGTCTTCACTAATTGATTTTTCATCTCCCCACTCTGTATCCCCCAACTGCCCAAATCTCTGCAGCACTTATGTTTACATTTTTATACTCCACTATTTTCCCCTAACTGGGATTGATTTTACTGTCTCCCCCACTGGACTGCCAACTCCTTGAGGGCCGGGATTGTGTCAAATAATTTGATTGTACTCACCAAAGCTCTAGGACAGTGCTCAGCATGCAATAGCACATCACTATATGCTATTGATTGGTTGATTAAGGAAACATTGTTAACATGTATCAATCACAGCCATATGGTTGGGGGGCTCTGCCCTTGGGGAGCTCCTGTCAACCAAAGAGTCTAGAAGCTTTACATCTTTAAGAGAAGCAGTGTGTCTCAGTGGAAAGAGCCCGGACTTGGGAGCCAGAGGTCACGGGTTCTAATCCTGGCTCCGCCACTTGTCAGCTGTGTGACTTTGGGCAAGTCATTTAACTTCTCTGGGCCTCAGTTACCGCATCTGTAAAATGGGGATTAAAACTGTAATCCCCATGTGGGGCAACCTGATCACTTTGTATTCCTCCCAGGGCTTAGAACAGTGCTTCACACATAGTAAGTGCTTAACAAATGCCACCATTATTATTATTATTATTATTATTATTATTATTATTATTATTATCATCTGCACAGCCTCCCATAGAGCCCCTGGGAATGGCTAAGGAATTTCAAAGGAGTCACCATCATCTCTATAGTAGTAATGGTAATAGTATTTATTACTGACTGCAGAGCAACAGACTAAGCACTTGGGAAGAATACACAGGTGAGATTTAGACACCAGCCCTAGCCCTCAAAGGCTCCAGGGCAGAAGGAAAGGACAGAGACTAAACTGACTGTAAAACTGTGATGGAATCCCTCTTCTCTCCACTACTGGCAAGATCTCAGAGAGAGGCCATTTGTACTAGAAGCTGAGTGATGCTGTTATGTTTCTGCCCCTGGACTTCCAAAGATGCTTTGAACATCAGTATGTCCCAGCAGATGAGATCGCTGCTTCAGGTCAGAAACAAGAACAGACCTGCAAGAGGCATGTAAGGCCTGGGGTGAGTATTATCTTGGGGCCTCACTTCCCCCTCACACATCATCACATACTTGGCCTGGCCAGGTGGGGTTGGAGGGGCCAGTCCTGACACTTCAGTGCCCCAGTGAGGGGTGACACTGTCGGGCTGGGGGAAGCAGCGGTAGGGGTGTCACCCAGAGTTGGGACAGTGCTGTTAAGCCCTTAGTACGGTGATTAGCACACAGTAAGCTCTCAATAAATACGGTTGGATGAATGAGTGAATGGAAGCCTCCTCTTCTGTCTCTGTTCCCCTTCCTCCCTTTTCCGATTTCCCCTGATGAGGTTGCCTGCCCCAGGGATCCCAAGATAATGGGATACAGTAATGGGATCCACACCATGGCCACTGCTGCTTGTTCCCCCATTTCCCCATAAATGGATTCCGTATTAAGGGCAAGTCCTTACCTGGTGTGGGGCCTGGGGCGACCGCTCTGTTCACACTTTTTCTTTCCAGCCCCCTACTCTGGCCCTGGGAAAATATTGGTGGCTACTAACCAAGCCTGGACACCCAGAGATATCCATCCATCCATCAATCAAAGGTACTTATTGAGTGCTTACCATGTGCAGAGCACTGTACTAAGTGCTTGGGAGGGCACAACAGAATTAGTGGACGTATGCCCTTCCCATAACAAGCATACTCTGTCTAGTCCCTGATAGAAGGATCATGATATTCAGGATTGAAAATGCCTTATGTGACCTTCTCTCATCAGCAGTGATGGCTTGCTGTTGGCTTCACCACACCACATGGATGGAGGATTCCCCATGGGGCCTAGAAGCTGATGTTTGATGGCTCTTCTGGCCCTCTGGGAGACTCTTCCATCTCAACAGAGGCTACTGAGATTCCTTGAGGCCAACTAGCATCTGTGCTGATGACTGTCCTCTGGGAGCACATATGCAGGAAGACGTGAAAATGATTATTAACTGTCTCACGGTCTGGTCTGTTCAGCATGGCTGCCTAACCGTATTCCTAAAGACCGAGAAGCAGTGTTGCCTACGGGGAAGATTACGGGTCTGGGTGTCAGAGGACCTGGGTTCTAATTCCGGCTCTGCCATTTGTCTACTGTGTAACCTCGGGCTAGTCTTTTAACTCTCAGTGCCTCAGTTCCCTCATCACTTAATTGGATTTATTGAGTGCTTACCGTGTGCAGAACACTGTACTAAGCACTTGGAAAGTACAATTCGGCAACAAAGAGAGACAATCCCTGCCCACAACGGGTTCACAGTCTAGAAGGGGAGAGACAGACATCAAAATAAGTAAACAAGCATCAGTAGCATATGAAACTATAGAACTATAGATATAGACACATCAAAACAAGTAAATGGTATTAATTATAAGTAAATAGAATTATAGATACGTACTTATGTACACAAGTGCTGTGGGGCAGAGATGGGGGTAGAACAAAGGGAGAGAGTCGGGGCGATGGGGAGGGCTGAGGAAAAAAGGGGGGTTTAGTTTGGGAGCTTACAGTCCAGAATCTTATATCGTAAGCCCCCCTGAGAGACAGGAATCATGTCTAATTCCCATCTGTGTATTCTTTCTCAGTGCTTAGAACAGTGCTCTGCACATAGCAAGCACATAATAAATACTATTAATAATTGTGGTATCTGTTAAGCACTTACTATGTACCAGGGACTGTACTAAATTCTGGGGTGGATACAAGTTAAATCAGGTTGGACACAATCTTAGGTAAATCCCAGTCTTTATCTTTCCTTCCCATCCCACCCACCACACTGTAAAGAAACAAACAATAACAAATAATAACGACTCTAGGACTGTCATCTCACAGATCCAAGTTGAGATGGGAGTCTGGAGGGAAGGAGGAAAGTTTCTTCAATAATGTTGGTCTGGGAGCCTAAAGCTAAGAAGATTTTGTGCCCAATTTGGGGGTAACTGGTAGAGAGCGGCTCTTTAAAATCAATCAATCGTATTTATTGAGCATTTACTGTATGCAGAACACTGCACCAAGAGCTTGGGAGAGTACAGTACCTCCATCAACTACTATCTGATGCAGCATATCCTACTAAGCACTTGGGAACACACAATAAGTATAGAAGAAATGGTTCCTGCCTTCAAGGAGACGTCCGTCTAATGGTGGTGGGTAGTTCTGGGGTTGTCAGGGAAACAGTTTCACATTTGCCTAGGTGTAAATTCTCAATTAGCATGCACTTCTTCACACTGGGGGGTGGGTGTCTGTCTGTTAGTCCATCCAGCCGTCCAATTAATAATAATAATCACATTTATTAAGCACTTACTGTGTGCAAAACACCAATTCCCTAAGGGAGATAAGAAGATGGTTGAGGGAGAATTGTCCCAATGGTATTAAAAGAGTCTTCAGCTGCCTAGGTGGTTTTACAGGGGATTAATGTGTTACTAATGTAGACACACTAAAAAAGAGAAAATAAATGCTTTCATATTTCGGTGTGCCGGAAGATTTTCCTTGTTAGGAAACATTCTGACCACACACTGAGCTGATTATTGAAATAATGATGCGGCAATCACATTGGAGGAGACATTCAGGAAAATCATCTCCTACTGTCCGCCTACTTGCAGGGAAAAGACTAAAACCTGTCAAATCTGAAAAGTGAGAACAGGTGGCCTCATTAATAAAGGAGTGTTTTCTGTCTCACCCAGCTTTTTTTAATAAATAAGCAAGGATCATGGAGGAGAGTAGGAGCAAATACATGGGAGCATGTGTGCACACTCGCGCACACATACACAGGCGCCCATTCTCCAAACATGAGAACTAAATTTGTGTCTGTCTACATCTGCAAATTTTCCAATCATTTGAGGCTTAAAAAACAGATATAATAGAGATACTTCAGGTGGATGACTTCATTTGGCAAGAAATACTTGTATCTACCCCAGCTCTTAGTACAGTGCCTGGCATACAGTAAGAGTTTAACAAATATCATTATTATTATTATCTTATTGAGGCCAGAGTCAATGCCAGCCCTTGTTCCCAGGAGAGACGGGATGACAAGAGATTTTGTTTCCTCTATGGCTCTTCTCTCTTTCTTCCTCTGCTACTAAGTGGCCAACTCAAAATGAACGGTTTCATTGTGGGAGTGGGGAGAGAGGCCTTATAAACATCTGGGAACTTCCATCTGGAATCAGGTCCCAGATTTTGGGCCATTTCTGGAGGTCTTTCTGACCATGACGGCATTTGAGGAAAAGGGGTAACAAAGACACACTTGGGAGTGAGGAGACATGGCTTCTAATCCTAATTCTGACATTTCCCTGCTGTGAGACCTTGAACAGTCACCTAACTTCTCTCTGTCTTGGGTTTTTCCTCTATAAAATGGGGATTCAGTATCTGTTCTCCCTCCTTCTTAGACTGTGAGCCCTGCATGGGACAGGGACTATGTCCAACCTGATTATCTTGAATCGACCCCAGGGCTTAGAACAATCCTTTCGTAAGTAGTAAGCACTTAGAAAATACCACCATTATTATTATCAGGATAATTATTATCATATCTTGACTATGGACCTAAGCTTTCATCCACGCCCCGGGCAGTTTGGTTTTGTTTGCTTCTCTGGCCGGCGCAGACCACAGGGTATTTTCAGGCTTTAATTATCTGGGTCGTTCATCCCTCAGCATTCTACACAAATACACTTGCAATCATCAGTGGTTTTCCCGTACCATTCTGATGTCGGCTGCTGGTTTGGCGACAAGAGTTATTTTTTCATCTTGGATACAGTAATGTGGAGAATATTAGGCTGCTAAGGAATGAAGGAGAAATGACTATATTGACTGAACATTCAAGTGGACTTGAAATTGGTATTTGTGATAGAAGTTCTCTAATTCTCTTTGCAGCCACAGCCCAATTCCTCCACCTCACAGAAACCTCATAAATCAAGCATTCATTAGGAGTTGTTCTCTTACTAGGGCTATAACAGAATATTCAATATTTATTTTCCTTTGAATTGGTTTTCATTTCCTTGTGCGGGCTCTGGTATTCTATTTCCCTGGCTCTGTCCATCCAGACAGCGTGAAAATGATGATTGGAGAGGCACCTCTTTCTGTCGCTCAGGCCAAACCCATTGTCCCATCACTGGAGTGGCCAGCTTAGTGAGGGGGTAACTTAGCTAGGCCATGGTTTAGGGCTGGAATATTTATGGAACTGGAAAATTTAGGAGGATTTTGCTCTGGCCTGAACTGCCCTTCACTGAGATGTCATCTCCATTATTGGTTTTTGTGTGTTTGTGTGATATTTGTTAGTTGCTTACTATGCCTTTTGTTGGGTAGGGACCGTCTGTATATGTTGCCAACTTGGACTTCCCAAGCGCTTAGTACAGTGCTCTGCACACAGTGAATACTCAATAAATAAGATTGAATGAATGAATATGCCAAGCACTGTTCTAAGTCCAGTGGGGTCCCACAGTCTAAGGGGAAGGAGAGCAGATATCAATTTCTCAATCTATTCATTCAATCGTATTTATAATAATAATAATAATAATAATGTTATTTGTTAAGCACATACTATGTGCCTAGCACTGTTCAAAGTGCTGGGGTAGACACAAGGTAATCACGTTGTCCCATGTGGGTCTCACAGTCTTAATCCCCATTTTACAGATGAGGTAACTGAGGCACAGAGAAGTTAAGTGACTTTTCCAAAGTCACACAACTGACAAGTGGTGGAGCCAGGATTAGAACCCACGATCTCTGACTCTGAAGCCCATGCTCTTTCCACTAAGCCACAGTTCAGAGCACTGTACTAAGCTCATTTCACAGAAGAGGAAACTGGAGCACAGAAAAAGCTGAAATGATTTGCCCAAGGTCACACAGCAGGCAAATGGCAGAGCTGTGAGAGCTTGATTCTCAGGCCTGTGCTCATTCCATAAGAGTGTAAGCTTGTCTCTAGACTCTGAACTCATCTCTAGACTATACACTCCTTATGGGCAGGGAACGTGTCCACTAATTCTGTTTTATTGTACTCTCCCATGCACTTAATATAGTGGCCTGCATATAGGAATGCTCAATAAATACCATTGATGGATGAGGCCACGCTGCTTCTGTGCTCCACTGCTTACCATCCCTGTCCTCCTACTCATAAAATATGGAGCTGGAAGCTGAAGTCTTTGCGGAGATGAATTTCCGAGGTGGCGGGAATGAGTCGTCATAGTCCTCAGCTGTCTTCCTTCTGAAATGGCAGGGCAAGGAGTGAGACGTGGCTACTCGCACTGTATTGTGAAAAGGGAGGGGGGAATCTCATGGCAGATGCTATATCTTGCCAGCCCTTCCCCTCTTGCTTGCTGAGGAAGTTGAGTAAGATGGGAAGGAAGACTGAGGAAAAGAGGATGATAGAGGGAGGATCCCAGCCAAGTCTCCAACCCTCTGACATGATAGGTGGTTCTCTGCTCCTTCACTCAAGCTAGGGGGTTCATTCATTTATTCAATCATATTTATTGAGCGCTTACTGTGTGCAGAGCACTGTACTAAGTGCTTGGGAAGTACAAATCAGCAACGTATAGAGACGGTCTTCTCTGCAACTACATCACTGCCTGATAACAATAATAATAATAATGATGGCATTTATTAAGTGCTTACTGTGTGCAAAGCACTGTTCTAAGCACTCGTGAGGTTACAAGGTGATCAGGTTGTCTCACAGGCAGCTCACAGTCTTAGTCCCCATTTTCCAGATGAGGTAACAGGCCCAGAGAAGTTAAGTGACTTGCCCGAAGTCACACAGCAGACAAGTGGCAGAGCCGGGATTTGAACCCATGACCTCTGACTCCAAAGCCCAGGCTCTTTCCGCTGAGTCACGCTGCTTCTCTGATATCCCTGGCTAGAGCTGTGGGAGCAAGAGGGCCAGAGCAGGGGCCCTGGATTGTGGCCCCTACCGCAATAATCAGTCCGCCAATAGTCATTATTGACATTTTGTGCAGAGCATTGCACTGTGCACTTGGGATAGTCCAATAGAAATAGTAAACACGATACCTGCCCTTAAGAAGGTTATTATTGAAAGGAGTGGTGACAGAGGCTTCGAAAAGCTATCAAGACGAGGAAGTCATAGAGAATAAAGACACGTACAGAAGTGCTCAATAAATACGATTGATTGATTGATTGATTGTGAGAACTGAAATGTCACCTGGTGGGGGACTGAGGATCGGGTCTGCCAGACTTGCCAGCCTCCAGCCCATGCTTGGAAAAACCGATATAGGAGCAGGAGAGGGAATTCTCCCCCCTGAGCCCAGCCCCATTCTGGGGGCCGGAGGGATGGTCAGTTCTTCTGAAGCCACGGAAGAGATCGGCTGCTTGGATCAACTAACATTTGGGCCTCATCTGGCCAGTGGAAAGTAAGTTGTGAGGAGAACTACCCAGTGCGGCTCTGAAAAAGAGCTGGTGGATAGATGCCCAGGGCCACAGGGTGGACAGAGAAGCAAAGGTGAAGAGATGCAGTGGATAGAGCATGGGCTTGAGAGTCAGAGGATCTGAGTTCTAATCCCACTCTACCATTTATATACTGTGTCCTTGGGCAAATCACTTAACTTCTCTGTACCTCAGTTACCTCATCTGTAAAACGGAGATTAAGACTGTGAGCTCCACGTGGGACATAATAATAATAATGTTAAGTGCTTACTAAGCACTTGGGAGGATACAAGGTGATCAGGTTGTCCCACGTGGGGCTCACAGTCTTAATCCCCATTTTACAGATGAGGGACCTGAGGCACAGAAAAGTTAAGTGACTTGCCCAAAGCCCACCACTTACAAGTGGCAGAGCTGGGATTAAAACCCATGTCCTCTGACTCCAAAGCCTGTGCTCTTTCCACTGAGCCACGGAACTGTGTCCAACCTGATTAACTTGTGTGTACCCCAATCCTTAGTACAGTGTGTCTGGCACATAATAAGTAATTTTCAGACATCTTTTAAAAAATAGTGCCCATCTGCAACATTAACCTCTAGTTAATAGAGCAAGAACAAAATCAGTTTCCCCACCAGGGAACCCCAGCATTTCCCATCTGCCACATACAGCTTTGGCCCCACCATTATACGTGGACAAGGAAGCTCACTCTGTGAGAACATGGGTTCTAATCCCGGCCCCAGCACCAGCCTGCTGTGTGAGCTTGGTCAAGTCATTTAACTTCTCTGTCACTTAACTTCCCTGGGCCTCACTCTCCTCATCTGTAAAATGGGAATTCAATACCTGCTTTTCCCTCCCTCTAAGACTCTGAACTCCATATGGGGCAAGGACTGTACCCAGCAGGATTGTCCTGTAATCTGTACTTGTTAAGTACGCGCTTAACAAACACCACAATTCTTCTTCTTATTTACTGCCAGCTCATAGCACACCAACTGTTGAGATTGCCTGGTGCCAGTTTACAGGAAGACAACACTGGCACTGGATTCCTTAGTCCCATCTCTGCGCCCTAACCCCTCAGAATAAACTCCTGCTTGCTTGTCAGTTTAAACAGCTGAACTTAATTGCAAGATGTTAAGAAAAGAGCTGAGCGTGTTGCCGGAGAACAGACTGGGGCACTTCATCACCATTAAATGTAATCTATAGGGATCTTGGTTCTTCATTCTAATCAGCAGTTGAAAAGGAAAAATGCAATAACTTTGCTGCTGTAGTTTATGGACATTCAGAGATTGGGCCTCTTGATTCTCCCTTTCCGACACCCACATTCCTGGGCAGGGGGGAAAGTGAAGAGAATATGGTTTTCCCTGCTGTGTCCAGTGCTTCCTGGGGCTCCTCATTCATTCATTCATTCATTCATTCATTCATTCATTCATTCATATTTATTGAGCACTTACTGTGTGCAGAGCACTGTACTAAGAGCTTGGGAAGTACAAGTTGGCAACATATAGAGATGGTCCCTACCCAACAGTGGGCTCACACTTCAAGACTCCCCATTTGCCCTCCCCTCTCTCCCCTCGGGCTCCCACATAAGCACAGCAGTCAGTCAATCACATTTATTCATTCATGCATTCAATCTAATTCATTAAGCACTTACTGTGTGCACAGCACTGTACTAAGCGCTTGGGAGAGTACAATATAACAATGTGACAATCCCTGCCCATGACAAGCTCACAGTTTTGGGGGTGGGGGAGATAGACATCAATACAAATAAATAAAATTACAGATATAGGCTTAGTACAGTGCTCTGCACAGAGTAAGCGCTCAATAAATAAGTAAGCGCTCAATAAATATGATTGAATTGAATGAATGAATGAGAGGGGAAAGAGCAAAGAGAGCAAGTCAGGGTGACTCAGAAGGGAGTGGGAGATGAGGAAAAGTGGAGCTTAGTCTGGGAAGGCCTCTTGGAAGAGACGTGCCTTCAATAAGGCTTTGAAGTGGGAGAGAGTAACTGTCTGGCAGATTTGAGGAGGGAGGCCATTCCAGGCCAGAGGCAGGACTGTAAGCCCACTGTTGGGTAGGGACCGTCTCTATACGTTGCCAACTTGTACTTCCCAAGCGCTTAGTACAGTGCTCTGCACACAGTAAGAGCTCAATAAATATGATTGAATGAATGAATGACATGGGCCAGGCGTTGGCAGCAAGCACTTACTGTGTGCAGAGCGCTGTACTAAGTGCTTAGGAGAGCATGATATAATAATAGTAATCATAACGGCATTTATTAAGCACTTACTATGTGCACAGCACTGTTCTAAGTGCTGGGGGGATCCAAGGTGATCAGGTTGTCCCACCTGGGGCTCACAGTCTTAATCCCCATTTTACCGATGAGGTAAAAGGCTCAGGGAAGTTAAGTGACTGGCCCAAGGTCACACAGCAGACATGTGGTGGAGCCGGGATTCGAACCCATGACCTCTGACTCCAAAGCCTGTGTTCTTTCCACTGAGCCACGCTACTGTATATTGTATTGTATTGTTCAGCAGAGTCCCAGATGAGAGTGTAGCTGGGGTAGACAGGTGGAGGGACTGGAAAATGGGAGGAGGGGACCAGTGTAGAGTACTCGGTCCTCCAGATTTATACTGGACAGTCTGGTCCCAGTTTGGAACTGGGTACTGTATAAATTTTGTTGCTGAGCCTTCCTTCACAGTGACTCCTGCGGCCTGATGTTGAGGCTCAGACACTGCCCAGGCTTCATGGTGACCTCAAAGGGGAGCAAATGGGAATTGGGGGGGCGGGGTCAGGGCTCCTCAAAGGTAGGGATTGTGTCTATATACTATATTGAACTGTCCCAAGTTCTATTGCTTTAAGCGCTTAGTGCAGTGCTCTGCCCACAGTAAGCACTCCATAAATACCATTAATCCATATATCACTCTGCACTCATTAAGGGCTCAATAAATACCATTTACTGATTCAATAAAGAGGGTCAGAGCCAATGACCCTGGCTGCTTATTGGCTCACCTGTTTCCTGCCGATTCTCAACCCACTGAAAGCAGGGTTTGGTAACGGACATTTTTTGCCCTAATTGAGCTGAGTTCTCTGTGAGGGTGCTGGGTTATGCTGCTGCTAATGGTTAGTCTAACTAAGCACTCAGCACAGTGCTCTGTGACCAGTAAGCACTCAGTAAATACCACTGATTGATTGAGACAGGCACCAGACCATGGTGTTCACAGGCCCCACCTGGGAGTCCACATGATTTTTGCCCAAAAATGTTGGCGGCCTCCATCAATCGATGGTATTTATTGAGCACTCGCTGTGTGCAGAACACTGTAATAAGCACTTGGAAGGACACAAGAGAGCTGGTAGACACAATTCCTGCCCTCAAGTTGCCACCCTCCTGCTCCCCACCTGTCATGTCTACTGCTGGCCTGTCTGGATTCTGGGGATTTCCCTGAGAGCACCCAAGTCAGAACTGGCTGAGGGGAGAGTACTATGGATGTTCTCTGCTTTTTAGGTGGAGGTGGTTTTTATACTGAGTGCTTAGTACAGTGCTTTGCACACAGTAAGTGCTCAATAAATACGACTGAATGAATGAATGAATGTAGGTAGGTGGTGACAACACAGTTCCTGCTAAGTCTGAGACAGGACCAGTGCTGGATGCCTCTATGAATCCTTGTTCCTCCCTGTCAGGGGACTGAGAGGCTGACTGCCCAAACGGAAATATGGGAAGTGGCATGGCACTATGGAAAAGCACATGCCTGGAGTCAGTGGACCTGGATTCTAATCCCGGCTCCACCACTTATCGGCTGCGTGACTTTGGGCAACTCTTTGTGCCTCTGCTTCCTCATATGTAAAAATAGGGGTTAAATCCTATTCACTTTACTTTGGCTGGGAGCCCTATGCGGAAAAGGGACTGTGCCCAACCTGAATATCTTGTATCTACTCCAATGCTTAGCACCATGCTTGGCTCATAGTAAGCATTTCACAAATATCATTTAATAATAATAATAATAATGATAATAAATATGACAAGATAACTTTCTTCTGGAGGTTCATCCTAAAACAGAGCCTAGTTAGATGATAATAAATATAACAAGATAACTTTCTCCTGGAGATTCATCCTGAAACAGAGCCTGGTTAGCTGTGATAGAAAACGATGTCCTCCAAATAGCAGATATATTTTGCAATAAAATTATATTTGAATTCTCCGTGATGTATGCAAATGATCACTGCAACATTTCCTCATTAAGACACTTTTCCAAGCCTTAATTAATCCTTACATAATTCCAATCACACATGGAAGCGGTTAAGCAAATGAGAATTATAAACCCCATCTTACAGATAGGATACTTGAAACTGAGGCCCTATTTTGGAGGTTGAGGTGATTTAGTGGCTGTCTGAGTATGTGAAAGGCGTGGGGAGAATTCTGATAATTTTTTCACCTTGTCCTTAAGAAAACCAACCAAAAGGTTTTGAGCTTCAGTGAACACTTGAAGCAGGAGTTTAGCTGGACAAATGAAAGGACTTATCTGTCAAAGGGTTAGAAGGTTGGAACGAACTTCTAAGGGAGGTTTGGAGTCTCTGAGTCTGGGGACCTTTAATTCAGAGAAATAAGCAAGTGTCTGCCTTAAATGGTAAGAAGCAGTGGGTTGGACACATTGAGCTCTTGGCTCGGTGCAGAGGTTCTATGTAAGGACATTAACCATTTTAGGACTCACCTGCCAGTGCATTTTAGAAAGGGCTGGGTTGTCCACATAGCAGACCGACCTGTGAAATGCACTGTGGGAGCGAGTGTGTTCATTCTGTGTGTTGAACGATCTATTTTGATTTCTCCCAAGACAGTCTCATCACCGCAAGCGGCAATTGCTAGAGCTATTTGATTGCCACCAAAGGCTGCCTGAAACTATGGGGTGTGTGCAGCTCTGACTCCAATCCTTAGCCAAGGCCACTGGAACAAGCGGGGATTCTGATATTTCAACAATGGCCACCGTGACTGTATTCCCAAATCAACATGGGTCCTATTTTGGTCAAGAGAAATAAGGCAAAATTCTTACTCATAACCCTCTTGGAGCCCCTGAGCAGCTTTGGCAGCCCCTGGACTCAGACCAGTTCCATCTCTGCAGCTTGCAGTCCCAGGGGGTTCCCAGGAGGGACTACTTTGGGCCCTATTTCAATCCTGCTATTCTGGTAGGCCTCTCCTTACCCACCCCTTCTGCCTTCTCTCTTCTGATGCTGTCTAGCACTCTGGAAACAGTGAGAGGTGAACAACTCTGACTTTGAGAGCTCCAAGCTCACCAGAGTTAAAAGAACTGGAGAGGGAATTGGGGAATGAACTATTATTTTTTTACTGTGATTTCTGAATTTAGCCAACTGACTTTTCCCCATGTGTCTGTCTTCCCCCTTCTTAGCATGGGGAGCCCCTTGAGGGCTAGGGACCGGTCTGATCGAACCTTACATCAGTGCATACTTCCATGAGCTGAGCACAGAGCTCTGAGCTTAATAAATGCCATTAATGATGGTATCAATATTGATCAGTTCCCTTCAAAGCCCACGACAACATCCTCATGTACTTATTTCTTTCCTTAGATACTGCAAGAAAGAGAAATTAGCAGGCAGAACTGGATGGTTAAGAAAGCACCGCCCACTTTAAAAGACCGATCTATTTCTCTTCAAAATGGATTATTGACTTCCTGAATACATGGCCTCAGCAGAGAGTTTAGAGGTAGGGGGACTCACAATTGCATCAATTAATCACACTGGCTCTCTTCTACAAATGCCCTGCAGACACATCCCTTTAATCTCTGTAACTATCAAGGATGGGAATGGGAAGTTTTGACTCCTACTCTCAGACCTCCTATTGATAAATGCTATACAGAGAAGGGCAGAGGATCCTTTTCCAGGAAGGGAAAGAAGCTAGCTCCTGGCGAGTGGTTGAACTGGAATGGGACAATGATATTTTTTGACGAGGTGAGTAGCACTGGAATTTCTAACTTTGAGAAGCACTGTGGCCTAGTGGAAAGAGACTGGGCCCAGAAGTCCAAGGACCTGAGTTCTAATTCTCCCTACCACTTGCCCAATATGGGACCCTAGGCCAGTCACTAAACTTTTCCGTGTTTCCTCATCTGCAAAATGGGGTTTCGGTACCTGTTCTCTCTCATACTTAAAATGTGAACCGTGATTGAGGAAGGAGCTGTGTCCAAAATATCTTGTATCTATCCCAGCTCTTAGTATGGTACTTGGCAGGTAATAATAATAATGGCATTTATTAAGTGCTTACTACGTGCAAATCACTGTTCTAAGTGCTGGGGAGGTTACAAGGTGATCAGTTTGTCCCACGGAGGGCTTACAGTCAATCCCCATTTTATAGATGAGGTAACTGAGGCACAGAGAAGGTAAGTGACTTGCCCAAAGTCACAGAGCTGACAATTGGCGGAGCTGGGATTTGAACCCATGACCACTGACTCCAAAGCACATGCTCTTTCCACTGAGCCACGCTGCTTCTCAGGTAGTAAGCACTTAACAAGTACCATTATTATTATTATTGTTATCATCATCTGAATTTGTAGAAGGAAACATTGACCTCCCCTACTCTCAGATGCCTGAGGGGCAAATCAAGGAATGACTTCTGTGGGGCCTTCTATCTCACCCCAGGGATCCTGAGGTAGATGCACCTGCCCTCTTCTCCGTCCTGTGCATCCACCCAGAAAGACCTGATGTGAGAGCTCTGCCACCTTCAAGCTCTGCCCTCTTCCCCACCAAGAGCTTAGGTAACTTTGAAGGTGAGGGAGAGGCTGGTGGCAAGATTGGGGGAGCTATTAAGTAGGGCCAGCCCCACTGTCAAGCATTAGTTTGCAATCATCATCAATTGTATTTATTGATTGCTTACTGTGTGCAGAGCACTGTACTAAGCGCTTGGGAAGCACAAGTTGGCAACATATAGAGACAGTCCCTACCAAACAGTGGGCTCACAGTCTATCGTGCATTCCCCTGGGCCAATCAGCAGCAATGGCTGTCCCGCTGTCGACCCCCGGCCCACGTCATCCCCCGGCCCAGAATGCCCTCCCTCCCCACATCCGCCAAGCTAGCACTCTTCCTCCCTTCAAGGCCCTACTGAGAGCTCACCTCCTCCAGGAGGCCTTCCCAAACTGAGCCCCCTCATTCCTCTCCCCCTCCTCTCCCTCTCCATCCCCCCCACCTTACCTCCTTCCCTTCTCCACAGCACCTGTATATATGTATATATGTTTGTATGTATTTATTACTCTATTTTACTTGTACATTTTTATTCTACTTATTTTATTTTGTTAATATGTTTTGTTTTGTTCTCTGTCTCCCCCTTCTAGACTGTGAGTTCACTGTTGGGTAGGGACCGTCTCTATATGTTGCCAACTTGTACTTCCCAAGTGCTTAGTACAGTGCTCCGCACACAGTAAGCGCTCAATAAATATGATTGATTGATTGAAGCAAACTTCTAAGGGAGGTTTAGAGTCTCTGACCTTGGGGAACTTAAACAAAGAGAAATATGCGAGTGCCTGCCTTAAATGGTTTTGTCATTACTTGGTCAGAAGCAAAGGGGCTCCCATTGCCCTTAAAATGGAAGAATCGAGCTAAGCCAAATGGGAAGGACTCTCCGGGAATAGAGAGAGCCTGCTGGGGAAAGGAAACCTCAGTTCATAACCGTGGGTGAATTTCTATCTGTCCATTTTGGAATGGCATATGGTTTTCCTTTGGGGTCCATTTGGGCTTTGGTAGGTTTTAATGTCTACATGTTGCCACTGGGAATGATTTTTAAGAGGAATCGCCCAAGCAGATGACACATAGCTGCACACCGGCCTCGCTCATGGCTCTGGCTGGGCCCCGCAACATTTGAGAAATTAGATTAATAAAATTCAGGACCAGAGGAGAAATTGTTTCACACACAACCTTAGGAAATCTGAAAACATATTGTGGGGCTTGGATGGGATCTGAGGAGGACAGCTGATCCTCTGGAGATTCAGGCCAGGGTGCAGGTTAGTTAATCACCATTTCACAGAACGTTCGGCGGTGGTCAGAACAGGTAATTGCCATTCACGGGGGCCTGCCAGCTTACCGCCATTCTTTCTCCACTCAGGCCTGCCAGGTGTTCTAATGCAGTTCCATCACAGCTATACACAATCTGGGTTTAGCCCCATCCAGGCAGATTTGCCATCTGCAACCTGTCTGCAGTTCAGAAAGCAACGGAGAGCTGCCACCGGGCCGGTCACGAGGCGTCCTGCCCCTGTGCTTCTGTACAGCCTCTACCTGCTTCCATTTTATGCTTGGCTTGACATTTTCATCGTTGTTTTGGCAGATTCCAGAATTGTGGCGTGATGGATGGACAGAGCATCAGCCTGAGTCTGAAGACTTGGATCACCGATCCATCCTGTTCCCCAAACCTGGGTCTCAGGACTTTATAAACAAAGGGAGGGTTTAGGATATCTTAGCTGATGATAAGAGCAAAAGTAATAACAACAATAATAGCATTTAAGCCCTTACCCTGTGCAAAGCACTGTTCTAAGCACTGGGATTAATACCAGATAATCAGATCCTGTTGGTGATGTCCATTGGTTGTCATCAGTGATACTGATCGAGCACTTACTGTGTGCAGAGCACTGTACTAAGTGTTTGACCTTTGGCTTCTGGGATCATATAGGTGAAGTTATGTTGAAGGTGTATAGAAATACCTCATTTTCAGCATAAGAGGGTTCAAACTATCAATCAGTGGTACTTATTAAGTGCTTACTGTGTGCCGAGCACTATACTGAGTGCTTGGGAAAGTACAATCCAATCTAGTTGGTAGACGTGATCCCCGTCCACAAAGAGTTTACAGTTGAGAGAAGCTTACAGTCTAGGCGCTACCTTATGGGTGGATTTCTAATTTTGTGTCATCTTTCAATTATGTCGGGCCCTTCCAGTACAAACCACGGAGTATTTGAGTTTCTGGGTGGTTTTTAAGGCTAATGATTTTCCACTCCCCATTGTCTCACACAACTTGTGTCTTGAAATCCTGTGTATGAACCTAAACAATCCAAATGTATAGATAAATAGCAATTTGAGTGACCCCAGGACACAGGGTTGTTCCCATTGCAGGTTGTCTATATTATCGTTTTCCTTCTCTTGAAATACTTTTCTAGATGTCTATTCAGGCTAGCATCCATGGTAGAACTGCCATACCTCTTCTTTCAACATCTGTGACTATCCACTGGAGAGATCTTTTCTGCAGCAGGAAATGCCATCACTACTACATTTAGACATCAAATGAAGTTGTCTTTTGGCAAAGTGTTACATTGTGTTGTCCCTCACTTATCACTGTGTGTGTTGTTCCATTTACAATATATGAGAGATCAATTTGGTCCATCAGGATCGCCATCAGCGAACAGATAGCCGTTAGAGACGTTACTTTCATACTGACTCTAGCGGAATGAGAAGAGCCTTATATCTTGTGTTTGCAGGGCTAGAAAGGGGAATTTTTAATCTCTGGACTGCTCAATCAATGGTATTTATTGAGTGTCTGTGTGCAGAGTGACATACCAAATGCTTGGGAGAGTACCATTCAACAGAATTGGTAGATACATTCCCTGCCCTTGAGCTTACAGACTAGAGGGAGAAAGAGACATTAGTATAAATAATTTATAATAATGATGGCATTTTTTAGGCACTTACTACGTGCAAAGCACTGTTCTAAGTGCTGGGGAGGTTACAAGGTGATCAGGTTGTCCCACGTGGGGCTCACAGACTTACTCCCCATTTTCCAAATGAGGTAACTGAGGCACAGAGAAGCGAAGTAACTTGCCCAAAGTCACACAGCTAACAAGTGGCGGAGCTGGGATTTGAACCCATGACCTCTGACTCCAAAACCCACGCTCTATCTACTGAGCCACACTGCTTCTCCATTTGTGGATTTAATTTAATTTACCTAATATATGGATATATACAAGTGCTGCAAGGCTGAGAGTGGGGTGAATCCACAGGATACAGATCTTACTGCTGTTCTACGATTGAATGTTTCTGTTTTGGTGAAGAATCAGTTCTAGAGTAATCCTTCTGAGAAAGAGACAACACGTCACCTGCTTCACTGCTGCGTTTGTCACTGACACACTGATGGAGCACTGACTGTGAGTTGTACTCGGTCCTTGGGAGCACACAATGGAAATCATCTAATGGGACTGGTCAGGACCACGAGTCTCAAATACGTATGGAGAGTTCAGAAAAAGCAATTCTCTGTCAAGCCCTATTAGACTCAGGCTAATAGCCCCGGCTAGGCCCAGTTATGCTGGGCACTTGTTCTGATCGAGTATAGAAAGACTTATATAGAAAATACTTCAATTACCCACCCAGGTCCTGGTGTTCGGAGTTCAATCTCTTTGGTGGGGAGAATTGCCGGGCTTCACGTATTTAAAGAGAGATTTAAAAACACATTCGGCAGGGGCCTCAGATTTATTTCATTTTAATTGTCTTACGTGAGTTAAATTGGTACGAATGGATTTGTGATATTCTTAGGAAAATACACTCTCTTCCTAACAGTGAACATTTCAGAAAATAATCTTGAAAAAGCCTCACACCCTTATCTATTTTAATGGTTTGGAACTCCCATTAGCCATAATGGGATTTACCCACATAAATTAGCCACGGACCTAAAAGACCCTTTTCACACTCAGGCAAAACTACAGGAGAAATTCTGATTTTTACCCATAAAAGTCTTATTTCTCTTCTCAATGGAGTCCAATGTCCAGCACCCTTAAAAAAAAAAACCCAAACACATTCTCTGGTCAGTGGTGTAATTCTGGTTTTGAAGGTTGAAGTAGCACCTCCATCAGAATATCTGGATGGCTAGGAAATCACAATCCTTAACAGACTCCCAATAACAGACATAAATACACCAATAAAAGGACAGGGGACCTCCTCAAACTCTCTTGAATTATATGCCACTACGATACACTGTTCCTTGAGTGCTAGGATAAACCTTTCAAACTGTCCCCATGAGTCTCAGTGGTAACTTTTGTTTCTGGGTAATAGCCATTGAAATCTTTTATGGTTAATATGGACTGTAATGTTTCTAACTAACTCCGAGCCCAGCCACCTTGAGCCTGTAGCCCAGGCGTACAGACGGCATCTTGCTTATCATCAATAAAAATGATGAAGAGCACACTGTGGAGTTATTCAACAAACAATTTCCCAAGATCACCTTTACCACAGTGAAAAAAAAACAGAGAGAGGAGTCCCTAAGCATAGATGTCAGGATTTTAGAGAGCAATAATACATTCACACACACACACACACTCTCTCTCTCTCTCGCGCACACACACACACACACACACACACATAGCAGCATGGTCTAGTGGAAAGAACTGGGATCTGAGAGTCAGAAGATCTGGGTTCTAATCACAGCTCTCCCAACTGCCTGCTGAGTGCCTTTGGGCAAGACACTTAACTTCTCAGTGCTTCAGTTTCCTCATTTGTAAAATGAGGATTCAACAGCTGTTATTCCTCCCACTAAGACTGTGAGCCCTATATGGGACGGACTGTCTGACCTGATTATCTTGTATCTATCCCAATGCTTAGCACAGTGTGCACCCAGTAAGTGCTTATGAAATACCACAGTTATTATTTTAGACACACTTAAACACGCACATGCAGTTTCTTCATATGAAAAAGACACCAGAGTCCAGTAGATATATTTTAGCCAATTCAGAGTCCCTGTCCCTTTGGCCCAGCACTTCTGCCACTGAGGAAGCTCATTATTAAGGTCTAAGCCCATAGCCACACAAGGCATATTCATAGCTGGATTGATGAATATGGCCTAGAAGTGTCACAGCCTCCCTCCCTCCTTTAGTTGCCTGCCTGCATAATAGCTAGTGGATGCTCCAGGAAGGAAGGAATTGAAGCCTGGGAATGAGTTTCTCAATCTGGGAGCAGGGTGGATGCCACTCCAATGCTTGGCACAAAGTACGCACTTAACAAATACCACAGTTATTATTATTAAAAAGCACAAATGGTGTAGCAAAGCTCCAGAAACAGTCTCTCTCTAGAGGGCTAAATGTTCTTTCAGAGGATCGTCTGTCATCTTATGGGAATGGAATTCCTGATCAAAAAAGCTTTCTTCCAAATATCAAACGTTATTCTCCTTCCAGCATTTAAATTGCAGCAGATGACTTTAAAATGTTGCGTGGATTTAAAGTAACAATAATAATGATGGCATTTATTAAGCGCTTACTATGTGCAAAGCACTGTTCTAAGCGCTGGAGGTGCACGTTTGACCCACGAATTTTAAAGTCTCCATCCCAAGTAGGATTTAGAATAGTAAGAAAGTACCATCTACCCAGGGCAGCTGTGCTTTTAGTCCCTGACATATTCATCATCATCATCATCAATCGTATTTATTGAGCGCTTACTATGTGCAGAGCACTGTACTAAGTGCTTGGGAAGTACAAATTGGCAACATATAGAGACAGTCCCTACCCAACAGTGGGCTCACAGTCTAAAAGGGGGAGACAGAGACCAAACATACTAACAAAATAAAATAAATAGAATAGATATGTACAAATAAATTAAATAAATAAATAAATAGAGTCAAAAAATATGTACAAACATATATACATATATACAGGTGCTGTGGGGAAGGGAGGGAGGTAAGATGGGGGGATGGAGAGGGGGACGAGGGGGAGAGGAAGGAAGGGGCTCAGTCTGGGAAGGCCTCCTGTAGGAGGTGAGCTCTCAGCAGGGCCTTGAAGGGAGGAAGAGAGCTAGCTTCCATATTCCAGCTATATTCCAGCAGTTAACTGAGTTTCCAGCATTCACTCACTTGGTAGGCCTTAACAATTTAGGGACATAATCTTTATTCAGACACACATACTCTCCAGCAAAGATGAAATGAATACTGAATGACTGATACGGTACTGAACCAGCCCATTCAATTGTGCTCTGCCTGGGATAAACAACTACTCTCGAGTGATTTCTCCAGGTGGCCATCTACGGTGCTTCAGCAACAGACATCATAAAGATATTTGGCCAAGGGATTGGCCTTTGAATCAGGGAACACTAGTCTAAAGAGACCGGTTTTCCCGTGTTACCTGGGAGGATGCCATGTTCGTGGAAACGTGGTTAGGACAAATGATGCTTCTTGGATGCTCGATAAACCTAAGATGGACGCAATGCCAGCACTGTTGCTGTTTTCCTACTAAGGCTGCTGCTTTTCTCTGAAAGTTGGCTGCTGCCTAGTCGTTAAGGTGGCATGTTCTCCTGAAGTTTGGGGGGCAGCCACCACTTTGGGATCACAAGTCTTACTGATCCTCAAGTCCTGTTTGCTAGCCTGAATTGTGGCTCCATGCTGAGTTCGGGAAGGGGTTGTCCACTTCCAAGGAGGGAGATAAGTCCTTTAGACTGTGAGCCCATTGTTGGGTAGGGACCGTCTCTATATGATAATAATAATAATAATAATGGTATTTGTTAAGTGCTTACTATGTGCAAAGCACTGTTCTAAGCACTGGAGCACTGTTCTAAGTGCTGGATGTTGCCAACTTGTACTTCCCAAGCGCTTAGTACAGTGCTCTGCACACAGTAAGTGCTCAATATGATTGAATGAACGAATAAGCTTAGTGGACAGAGTACGGATGTGGGAGCCAGAAGGTCCTGGGTTCTAATCCCAGCTCCGCCACATGTCTTCTTTGTGACCTTGGGCAAGCCCCTTCACTTCTCTGGACCTCAGTTTCCTCATCTGTAAAATGGGGATTCAGAGTGGGAGCCCCACGTGGGGCAGGGACTGTGTCCAACCTGATTAACTTGCGTCTACTCCAGTGCTTAAAACAGTGCTTGGCACATATTAAGCTCATAACAAATACCATAATTATTATTGTTATACATCATTGTTGTCCTGGTGTGCATAGGACAGTGGGACAGCATATGTGGAGATACTAAAAATAAATCCCGAAAAAATATACAAACACTCCAAACTCCACAGATACTCCCAGATGTTCCCAGACACACAATTAAAGGGAAACACACACCCATGCATATACAAACCCACACCCAGATCCCTATTTGGTTACCCCACAAATGGACACAAAAACATTAGTTTTAATAGGTCAGGCATGAGCTCTGAGAAAATGTGTGAGGGAATGGAAGATTAGGAGATTGGATGAACAGAGAAGGGGGCAGTTGGGAAGGAAAAGGAAATATTCTGTGAGATTGGGTAGAGATAAGATGATCCAAAATTGGATCTCTTTGATCTTGGTTAATTTAGCCACTTGACTCTTGATCTGGTCCCTATTCCTCTGCTGGTTATTCTCTCTCCTGGGTTTTCCCCTGCCTCTATATCTTTCTGTGTGTCTCTCATCTTTCTCTCCCATTCTCTGCCTCTATAATCTTTTTAACTCTGGCTCCTTTTGCTCCCCTCCCTATAATGCACCTGGTCAGACACTTTGATCCCTCTGCTCTACCCTTTTCCCCACCCCACAGCACTTGTGCATATTTGTACATTTTATTATTCTATTTATTTTATTAATGATGTGCATATATCTATAATTCTATTTATCTATTTTGATGCTATTGCTGCCTGTCTACTTGTTTTGTTGTCTGTCTCCCCCTTCTAGACTGTGAGCCCGTTGTTGGGTAGGGATTGTTGCCAAATTGTACTTTCCAAGTGCTTAGTACAGTGCTCTCCACATAGTAAGCACTCAATAAATACGATTGAATGAATGAATGAATCCCTGGGATTCCCATTCCCCAGGAAATTCCATCTGCAAAATCTCCTCCCATTGTCTCTCTTCAGACCTGGGACCATCAGGTTACTTTCCCGATGACCAGCCCGTTGTTGGGTAGGGACTGTACCTGTTGCCGAATTGTACTTCCTAAGCACTTAGTATAATGCTCTGCACACAGTAAGTGCTCAATAAATACAGCTGCGTAAATTCGTCCCCAAAGGAGTACTAGCCAATAGATAATTAACGAGACCCAGAAATGTACCACCTTCTAGGTGTTTAAAAGAGTACACAGCCTTCCCAGGCTGCTTTCAGAGGTGAGAAGTAAATAAGGCCATCTGCAACATTCCCATAGAATAACATCAAGCATTTAGGATAATTACTACACTTAAACCAGGCCAAAGATAAAGCACTACAAGAAAATTCTTGGCTTCCTCTCTGGTTCTTTAATCATCTGCTTTGCGATGACAAATCGACTCTTGAACCAGAGAACAAGATGCTCGCTAGTTGTTCTCCTCCTGGCAAGAGGGCTGTTCTGCCATTCCACTTCAAGATTGTTTCCTGGTGGGGTTGGGGTGGTGATGAAGGAAGCTCTGGCTCCTTTAAGAGGTCACTAAGGAACCCAACTGAAAAATCCAGCTGCCTTGATTGAAAGAGGCTGGGCAGCAGCTGACCCTCAAAGGAAGTAGCGAAGCCTAGTAGAAAGGGCCTGGGCCTGAGCATCAGAGGACCTGGGTTCTAATCCTGGCTCTGCCAATTGTTTGCTGTGTGACCTGGGACAAGTCAGTTTCCTCAACTGTAAAGCGGGGATTCAATACCTGTTATCCCTCCCATTAAGACTGCGAGCCCCACGTGGGACAGGAACTGTGTTCAACCTGTTAAGCTTGTATATAGCCCAGTGCTTAGAACAGCGCTTGACACAGTAAGTGCTTAACAAATAACCCAAATCAACGAACCATCACTGGCCATCCAACTCCACTCTCCTGCTCATCCCTCCCCCTGGAGTGGCGTTGCGGAGGTTCAGATCAGGAGCCCCCGAGGACTGAACAATCCGGTTTGAGATTTGAAGCAGCTCCAGGAACATAGCGAAGGCAGCAACATGCAAACGATGATCTTTACTACATTCAGGACAGCATTGTCAGCCTTGCATCAATCTTGTCAGAGCCTCACAGTCACATCCATAAAACCTCCCCGTCAGTCACATTATCTTTGAACGAGACACATAAATATATGTAATATATGTATTTGTCCCAGATTTTCTTAACATCCACAATGCTAATATGCAATCATTTCATTTATATGGAGATGATGGTCCCTGGATTGTATACCTTTTAACGTAATCACTGCTAGTAAGGATGGTTATTTCCATTTCATAAATGAGACACAGTGTAGAGTGGGTGATTTTTCCCAAGGACATAAGAGTCGATCGCTCCTCATTGGCAGGTGAAGGGTGTTACTTGGAAATCCACAAGGAATACAGAAGCTTCAGTGCTTGTTTAATGTCTGCAAATAATGCACTTTGTAGTGTCAGCAAAGAAACAGTGATGGTGTAGTTGGTGGAGGTTATGACCCCACTGAAGAGGACAGTTATCTTCACCTTGGGTTCAGCAGCTGGAACTTATTGGAGGAATCTTTCCTTAATATCCTAGCTTGCTTTGTGCTAGGCAGTCGGGATTGTTCCGTGCTCACTGCTGGAACAAACTGCTCTGGTCCTGCTCAGGATGTAGGCCTTATGGATGGGAGGCTGTACCCCTGAGCTGAGAGGGAAAGAATGAAAGGTCGGTGGCCATTTAGTTTGGCTGGCAGGTTTGGAAACCTGGAAATCTTCAAAGATATACAGAGGCACAGGGTCAAATGATGTAACAAAGCTATTCTTTGATGAATGTGCAGCCATCTGGAAGGGAATAATAATAATAATAATAATGGCATTTATTAAGCACTTACTATGTGCAAAGCATAGTTCTAAGCACTGGGGAGGTTACAAGGTGATGAGGTTGTCCCACAGGGGGCTCCGAGTCTTAATCCCCATTTTACAGATGAGGTAACTGGGGCCCAGAGAAGTGAAGTGGCTTGCCCAAAGTCACACAGCTGACAATTGGCGGAGCCGGGATTTGAACCCATGCCCTCTGACTCCAAAGCCCGGGCTCTTTCCACTGAGTCACGCTGATCAGGGCTGGAGAAAGATCCTCTGCTTCAGGAATGGGGTCTCAAAAACAGTCCGGCTTGACAATCAGCTGTGTTTGCAACTGCAAGTAAATGACAGGCTTCTTCATCTAGTATTATACTAGGGATTCTCATCTGTCATTGCGGCAAATTGATGCATCTGCTAAATTTTAAGTTCTCTGAGGGTAGGGTTCATGTCCATTGACTTTATTGTACTATCTCAAACTCTAAATGCCGTGTGCTAAGTGTACACGCTACACTACTGAAGGTGATTGATTGACACTACTGGTTGACTTTCAATATGAAAAGAATTAGGGAAGGTGACTATCCACAGAAAAAAATCAAATAGAGGAAATGATAACATAGGAAGTAAGCCCGGGAACTGGAATATCTTCATTCTAATCTAAAGGAGTAAGAGGAATAATCTCCAAATTCCCTGCCAGCATAATTCCTATGATGTTGACAAGACTGTTTATTCTCTCCCAGTATTTAGTTTAGTGCTCTGCACCCCAGAAGCACTTAAAGCTATTACTACAAAGAAGGAGACTGAAAAAAATTCAGATTTTCAGAGAAAAGCTAAAATCAATTAATATTTGAGTGCTTATTTTGGGTAGAACACTGTATTAAGTACTTGGGAGAGCACAGTGCAATAAAGTTGGTAGGTATTAGCCCTACCCTCAAGAAATTTATGAACTAATGGAGGAGCTTAACCTTCATATAATTTAATATGAAGAACTTACATTTTCTAACTTGCTATTCAGTTATTTCTGTCCCTAATGTCTCCTGTGATTACTGCTGCTAGGCAAGCACAACCAGCACAAAGTGAAGAGAGGACTTGTCAATTGACTAATTAATTGAGGCTGGATAGTAATAATAATTATTATGACACTATTAAGAGTATGCTATGTGTCAAGTGCTGGTGTAGTTAGAAGATAATCAGGTAGGACACAGTCCCTTGTCTTACATGGGGCTCGCAGTCTAAATAGGAAGGGGGATAGGTATTGAATTCCTATTTTACAGAAGAGGAAACTGAGCAACAGAGAAGTTAAGTGACTTGCCCAAGGTCACACAGCAGGCAAGTGGCAGTCAGGATCAGAATCCAGACCCTCTACCTCCCAAGCACTGGGCCGTGGTAAGCTAGTATTTAGGTAATTTGTGGCCAAAATATTATTCAGGGCTCAAATGATAGGGGTTGGTTGTCACCTCTGCTCCCACTCGTAGAGAGGTGCAGCATAGAGAAGTCATGGACTTTTTAGACTTTGAGCCCACTGTTGGGTAGGGACTGTATCTATATGTTGCCAGCTTGTACTTCCCAAGCGCTTAGTACAGTGCTCTGCACACAGTAAGCGCTCAATAAATAAGATTGATTGATTGATTGGACAACAGCTGGCTCCAAGTCAGGCATCTTTAATTCCACTTCTTCTCAGGAGGTCTCAACACCTGAGTGTAGGTTACTTGCATACGGAGGATTTTAATCCATCTTTCATTTGTATAAGCCCAACCCTAGCTGACAGTCAGTTCCACTTGGCCCTTTCATACATGATCTCACTGGTACGAACCATCGTTAGATCCCATTCATTCATTCATTCAATCGTATTTATTCAGAGCTCACTGTGAGCAAAGCACTGTTCTAAGTGTGCTATTAGTTCAGTCCATCCATCATATATATTGAACACTTACTGTGTGCAGAGCAGAGTACTAAACAATTGGGGGAGTATAACAGAAACGTTACCTGTCCACAACGAGCTTACAGCCTAGAGGATGTTCTGAGCTTCCCATCGATGGCTAAAATGGGCACCCCTCTTTCTCCAACGGTACCTATTCTTCATTCTTCGTCCCTCCTCCAACATTCCCCACCTCCTGGCCAGATCCATCATCTTAGAGCCACGTGACAGGGGTTGGAGTTATCCCGGGATGACAGTGGTTCCAGGAGTGACAACAGACAGGAAGGTGGGAGCAGGGGCCAATGTCGGCTCTACAGAGAAAGCGGCCCAGAGCTCCCCTCTAGACTGTGAGCTCATTGTGGGCTGGGAATGTGTCTGTTATATTGTTATATTGTACTTTCCCAAGAGGTTAGTACAGTGCTTGGCACACAGTAAGTGCTCAACAAATACGATTGACCGGCTGACCTTCCAGCCCGGAGCCCAAACAAAGCAATGGTAACAGTTCCATCTAGAGACACCTTATTAGGACAGAACCCCCTCCGGGTTCGGCCCGTAAAACCGTAATTTAGGATGAAGCCTGAACCTCATTTAAATCCAAAACTTCTCTCTCGAAAACCAGCAGCCTATCACAGTCCATTCCTCGTTTTCTAGTGTTTGACTCGAGTTGCAGTGAAACAATGGAACAAATGTTGAGTGAAAAATCTATAAAGATCTAGAAAAAAATAGGACCATAACCCATAAAGAAGATTTATAAAGAAAAATATGCCAAGGGAAACCTGATTGCTTTTATTGATAGAATTGCTAAATTAGAAGATGAAGGGAGTGAGTAGAAGTAATAGATCTCATTTTAGTAAAGGAGCTGATATATTATCTTACAAAATTTAGCTTGACAAATTAATTCAAATTGGCTTCATGGGGAGAACTGTCGCATGAATTGAGAGATGGCTGAAGGATCATAAAGGAAGGGTAGTGATAAACAGCCAGGTGTCAAGCTGGAGGGAGAGGGCTAATCTGGTGCCAGAGGTATTTAGTGAGAGGTTGGGTTTCATTTAATATCCTTATTCATCGTTGAAATGAGCAGATAAAGAACGAGTTGATTCTGTGGTGGTGTTACTAAACTAAGAGCTGTGGAAAACACTGGGGAGGATGGGAACGGGAGAAAAAGATTTCAAGGCTTGAAAAAGAAGGTCCAATTTTGGCCTGATCCGAGTCTTGTGGGGTTGAGCCAACCACAGAGCAAACTTTGAATCTGATGGGATTGCTCTCAAATTAGCACTGCAGTCTGCAGAGAAGGATGAGAGATGCAAGTGAACAAATGATAGCCAACGCCATAGAATACAAACTTGAGATGACTTGAGAAAAAGAGCTAAACTGTAGATGACTTTACAACGGACATCCAGAAATCTGAAGGAGACTTGGAGGAAGAAACCAGGGTAAATTTGTTTCTTTCTTGCCACGCAGCACGGGTGCATGAACACAGCTGTAACACGGTGGTGTTTGTTAAGCATTTACTATGTGCCAGGCACTGTACTGAGCAATTTGGGTTAGACACAGTCCTTGTTCCACATGGGACTTGCAGTCTTAGTCTCCATTTTATTGCACATAGTTAGTGCTTAACAAATGCCATCATTATTATTATTACTTTACAGATGAGGGAACTGAGAAACAAAGTGAAGTGACTTGTTCATGGTCACACAGAGACAGTAGGGAGAGCAGGGATTAGAACCCAGGTTCTTCTGACTCCTAGGCCTCGAGGAAACACTGCTTCTCAACCAAGAAAGCCCCTATCAATGAGGCAAGACATCTTTCAACTCGGAGTTCCCGGACACCAGGTAGATGCACAGTACAATGGTTTGGGAAGATACAGAAATAATGAGTTGGAGGTTAAAAAAAAAAAGGAGCAAGTGTTTGGGTGGGGAAAAGTCCTATAAGACTCCTTCCTTCATGTAATCGTATGGAACTGAACTTGTCTCTAGATTGTAAGCTCACGGTGGGGAAATGTTTCTACCAAATCTGTTGCATTGCACTTTCCCAAGTGCTTAGTACAGTGCTCAGCACACTAAAAGTGCTCAATAAATACCACTGATTAACTGATCGTCTAGACTGTAAGCACCTGTGGTCTGTCAACTCTGTTGCATTGCATTCTCCCATTCATTCATTCATTCAGTCATATTTATTGAGCACCTACTGTGTGCAGAGCACTGTACTAAGCGCTTGGGAAGTACAAGTTGGCAACATATAGAGACGGTCCCTATCCAACAGTGGGCACACAGTCTAGAAGGGGGAAGTTCTAGATAGTCCTTTATCCTAGAAAGTCCTTTTAGAACTTCTCCCAAGTTCTCAGTATAGTGGTCTGGACACAGCAAGTGCTCAACAAATCCTATTGATTGAGTTTTCAGATTTGGGTGAGTCAAGCTCAGTACTGGACAGGAAATTTTCCTAAACCAAGACGCCACTTGTTTGCCATCCTTTGCTTCCCAGAGCTGTTCCCTACTACCTGCTTGGTTCCCAACTTCTTGGATTCCACCTCTGCCCCTCCCATTCAACCTCTAATTATATGAACAAATCAAGGTCCCTCCGCCATGTATCTACACTTGTAATGATGGCCAAGGTGCCATTTTCTGTTACACTGCATTCCCCTACCACCCAGAAGCACTTCTGTACATATCCTTAAATGCAGTGCCTTCCTCCTTCCTATAATTTATTTTAGCGCCTCTCCCCCCAGCCAGATTGAAAGCTGTTTGAGGGCAAAAATCATCGTGGCTCAGTGGAAAGAGCCCGGGATTTGGAGTCAGAGGTTAGGGGTTCAAATCCTGTCTCTGCCACTTAGCTGTGTGACTTTGGGCAAGTCACTTCACTTCTCTAGGCCTCAGTTCCCTCATCTGTAAAATGGGGATGAAGACCGTGAGCCCCTAGTGGGACAACCTGGTCACCTTGTAACCTCCCCAGTGTTTAGAACAGTGCTTTGCACATAGGAAGCACTTAATAAATGCCATCATTATTATTATTATGTCTATCAGGATACTCTCCCAAACATTTAGTAGGGTATTCTGCACAGAGGAAGTGCTTATTCAATACTAGTGATTGGTCAATTGTTCATTGATTGATACTGTGAGTAACAGTTTGGCCTAGTGGATAGAGCATGGGCCTGGAAATCAGACAGACCTGGGTTCTAATCCTGGCTCCATCACTGGCTTGCTGTGTGACCTTGAGGAAGTCACTTCATTTCTCTGTGCCTCAGTTACATCATCTGTAAAATGGGGAATAAGATTGGGGGCCCCTTGTGGGATATGGACTGTGTCCAACCTGATTAGCTTGTATCTATCCAACATTTAGTACATTGCCTGGAACATAGTAAGTACTTAACAAATACCATTATAAATTAAATACTACATATCAACTTAAGTAGGTCTGTGCGTCCACTATCTGTGAGAAGAACCAGTGGCCACTCTAGCCATGTGACCTTCTTCCTAGTGGCTTAGTGGAAAGACCATGGGCTTGGGAGTCAGAGGATGTGAGTTCTAATCCCAGCTCTGCCACTTTTCATCTGTGACCTTGGGCAAGCCACTTAACATCTTTGTGTCTCAGTTACCTCATCTGTAAAATTGGGATTAAGACTGTGAGTCCCAGGTGGGACAACCTGACTACCCAGTGGTTAGAGCAGTGCTTGGCACATAGTAAGTGCTTAACATATATAATAATAATGATAACAATAGTAATAATAACAATAACAATAATAATAATAGTGGCTCTGGAGAGAGGTATGCTTAGAGCCAAACTTCAAGGCCCTGCTGAGAGCTCACCTCCTCCAGGAGGCCTTCCCAGACTGAGCCCCTTCCTTCCTCTCCCCCTCGTCCCCCTCTCCATCCCCCCATCTTACCTCCTTCCCCTCCCCACAGCACCTGTATATATGTATATATGTTTGTACATATTTATTACTCTATTTATTTATTTATTTTATTTGTACATATCTATTCTATTTATTTTATTTTGTTAGTATGTTTGGTTTTGTTCTCTGTCTCCCCCTTTTAGACTGTGAGCCCACTGTTGGGTAGGAACTGTCTCTATATGTTGCCAATTTGTACTTCCCAAGCGCTTAGTACAGTGCTCTGCACATAGTAAGCGCTCAATAAATACGATTGATGATGATGATGATGATGATGGGGCAAAACTGGGGGCCGCTTCTGGCACTCAAATGGGTCTTTCACCCCTCAACCTGAGGGCTGATTCTTCCACTTCAGTCTGACTTTTCTCCCCGGGATCCTGAAGGCCTCTGTCTTGGCATTCAGTATCAATCAATCAATATTTATTCAGTGCTTACTGCATGCAGAGCACTGTACTAAGCACCTGAAAGGGTACAACCCAACAGATTCAGTCCTTGCCCACAATGAGCTTACAGTCTAGAGGTACTCATCTTCCCATAGTAAGACTCAGTTTGACTCAGTAAGACTCAAAGACACACCTTGCTCTCAGGAGATTTGAATTGTTTGGATTTCCAATAGGCTAATTTGCTTTGATTGCCAATAGGGTTTTAAATGAAGGGAAGGAAAATAGAAATGGTTCATGATATGAATAGGACTAATGAAGTTAAAAAAGAAAGCGTAAGCCTTTGCAAGGATCACGGATGTGTGTATCAATCCTATGCTTGGTGGACAGAACCCAGTTCCAGGAAGCAAATCCAAATGCCCAGAGCCATTTCCAGGAAATGACTGACAATTGTATGTAGCAAAGCTGATACCTGATGTTGCAGTAATCAGCGTATGCTACACCAGCGTTAATTATTTTGGATGAATCAATTTCACATAACTCTAAGTACAAACATTTAGTAGGCTGCCAGCTTGACATTTCAATCAATAGAACGTCTCCAGCAACGTCCCAGAATGGTCCATTAGGATGCCTATCAGAAATTATAGTTGTTTGAATCTATGGATAATAATATTAATAATGAGGTAATGCTAATGATGTGGTACATGGCTTAGTGGAAAGAGCACGAGCTTGGGAGTCAGAGGACATGGGTTCTAATCCTGGCTCTGTCAGTTGTCTGCTGTGTGACCTTGGGCAAGCCACTTCACTTCTCTATGCCTCAGTTACCTCATCTGTGAAATGGGGATTAAGAATGTGAGCCCCACGTGGGACAACCTAATTACCTTGTCTCTATCCCAGCGTTTATAACAGTGCTTGGCACATAGCGCTTAACAAATACCATTATTATTCCCCTTCTCGACTGTGAGTCCGTTGTTGGGTAAGGACTGTCCCTATATGTTGCCAACTTGTGTTTCCCAAACACTTAGTGCAGTGCTCTGCACACAGTAACCCTCAATAAATATGATTGAATGAATGAATGAATTTGTTAAGCACTTACTCTGTGCCAAGCACTATACTAAATACAGGGGGAGATGCAGGATAATTAGGTTGAACACTGTAAGGCTCAGTCCCACATGGATCTCACAGTTTAAACAAGAGGGAGAACATATTTTGAATCCCTATTTTACAGATGAGGAAGCAGGCACTGAAAAGTTAAGTGACTTGTCCAACGTCACACACAAAGTGGTAGACCCAGAATTAGAACCCAGGTCCTTTTACTCCAGGACTGTATTCTTCCCTCAAGGCAACATGATTCCACTTTCTGAGAAGTCATTCATTCATTCATTCAATCATATTTATTGAGCACTTACTGTATGCAGCTCACTGTACTAAGCGCTTGGGAAGTACAAGTCGGCAACAGATGGACATGGTCCCTACCCAATAACGAGCTTATAGTCTAGAAGGGGGAGACTGACAACAAAACAAGTCTGTTATATAGCCCTCAAATTTGGCTTTCTGTCTGAATTTTCTTCCAAAATACAGCAATACACTGTTCTTACTTCCTATCTGTAATTTATTTTGGCACCTATCTCCCTTCTGGACCATAAACTCCTTTAGGGCAGGGATCATATTTATCAATTCTGTTCACTCTCAAGCACACAGTATCATGTTCTGCACAAAGTAAGCACTTAAAAATATTCTTGATTGATTTCTCTGATCTAAACTGGAAACATTTTATATATTTTTTTATTGTGCACTTCTGGAATTTCAATGGCTACTTCTTGGTTCTGGTAAATCCAATTTCTAGAACAGATTCTCTCTCTTGTGGGCCCTCAAAATCCAGGGAGGGGGCAGGATCACTTCTTCTCCTTGTCCTCACCCCCTTGCTCCTCTCCCCTCCAAGAAGCAGATTCAGGACCCCATTGAAGCAGTGCCCTTGTGGCCTGGCACTCCCTCCCACTTCGTATCCAACAGACCACCACTCTCCCTACCTTCAAAGCCTTATCACATCTCCTCCAGGAAGCCTTCCCCAACTAAGCCCTCATTTCCCCTACTCCCTCTCCTTTCTGCATCACATATGCCCTTGGATCTGTACCCTTTAAGCACTTGATTTCACCCCATCTTGTGCCCCCATAACCCTTATGGATTATCCATAATTTGTTAAATGTCTGTCTCCCCCTCTAGACTGCAAGCTCCTGGTGGGCAGGAATGTGTCTACCATCTACTACTACTACTACTACTAATGGCATTTATTAAGCACTTACTATGTGCAAAGCACTGTTCTAAGCACTGGGGTGGTTACAAGGTGATCAGGTTGTCCCACAGGGGGCTCACAGTCTTCATCCCAATTTTCCAGATGAGGTAACTGAGGCCCAGAGAAGTGAAGTGATTTGCCCAAAGTCACACAGCTGACAGTTGGCGGAGCCGGGATTTGAACCCATGACCTCTGACTCCAAAGCCCGTGCTCTTTCCACTGAGCCATGCTGCTTCTCTGAAGCATGCTCTCTCAAGAGCTTAATACAATTCTCTGCACATGGTACGGACTCAGAAATGATTGACTGAGTGCAGGGACCAGGTAGAACACAATGGCAACATTCAGAAAGGGGGTGAAGCAAAGTAGACAAAGACAGAGCCACTAGACTCCAGCTGTAAGGATTCTCTCATTTAGACTCCCCTTCTCCCCATCCCATCCACCCCCAAGGTGTGATGACTTGAGCAATCAACACTCGGAAGGAGCCCAGGACCTAACTGATTAAGGTAATTCTTGATAGCAACTCCTATTTTTATTCATGTGCTCACCCTTTCTTGCTTTTAAATTTTAGATTTGTTTTAGTGCCAACTACAGATTTACCAAACAGACTGAATTTCTCATGGCCTAGAAAGGAAATACAAATGCATTTTCAACAGAATTTAGATAGCTACATAACAGACATCCCAGACCCGAATACATATTCTCTCCTTGTTTTCAGGAGACATGGGGAAATCAAGTTCACCGTCTAGTTTTCCTTTTCCAATTGTTTACAACAGTGAGATGGAGCCAGATTCAATTTCTAAGTTTAGTGTTGCTATTTAGGGCTTTTGAAAAATCTGCGTCTGGGCTCCCCATCTTCAAGGGCCTTTTAGGCTTTACCTAGAGTTGAAGACTGATTTGGGGGAATGACTTTTCCATTTTTTTTGTGATGGGAAAGTTTTCTTCTCTGACCCGCAGCACTGAATTCACCCAGTACCAAAGAACCATTCTCAAGACCCATGAAACTCATCTTGGCAACAGAAAATTGGGGCAACTTTTTGAAACAACCAAGAGAGTCCTCGTCTTCAAGAATTAATCTAACAGGAATATATTCTTGCTGAGGGATGGAATTGTTACCTCACAGGCTCTTCCTATAGACAGTAAGCTCTTTTTGAACAGGGACTGTCTCTACCAACTCTACTGTATTGCACTCTCCCAAGTACAGTCCTCTACGTACAGTAAATTCAAAAAATACCATTGGTTGATTTCCCTTGGAAGTGCTCAGGTAACTCTTTGGCATCAAAGATTCCAAGAGCACTTTCTTGAGCGAGAAGGGCGACAAGCTCTGCTATTTATTTCTCACAGGAATCGTGGATTTTACTCATCAGTAAATTGAATCATAGTGACTTCTCAAGGATACACAGCAGATCTGTAGTGTGACTTGACCAAACACCAAAGAACAAATAGTATGAGTCTCCCCTATGAGCTCAGAAGATCCATACAGACCACTCTTCCAGACTGCAGATTAGAACCACCCATGCATATGGTCCTAAATACTTAGAGTCCAGCAGGAGGAACACTTGGCTCCTCTCTTGGCTGCTGGAGAAACCACATCTGGCTCCATCCAGTCTCAAAATCAAATACACAGGGACCGTTGTGAGCAGCATTGCAGGGAGACTATAAGGTCTGTGAGAACAGGGATTCTGTCTATCAACTCAATTGAACTCTCCCAAAGCTTAGTTGAGAGATTTGCACACAGCACATGCTCATTAAATTGATTGACTGGCGAAAGGGTGTCCCACTCTGATTAGAATATCAGTTCAATCCATAAATGCTATTTATTGAGTTCCTTGTTCAGAGCACTTGGGAGCGTACAGTAGAATTTGTAGACACCTGCTCTTGAGGTATTACTTCTACTGCTTTTACTCAGCTTGGCCTCCAGCAAAATTAATCAATCAATCAATCAATTGTATTTATTGAGCACTTACTGTGTGCAGAGCACTGTACTAAGTGCTTGGGAAGTACAAGTTGGCAACATATAGAGACAGTCCCTCCCCAACAGCGGGCTCACAGTCTAGAAGGGGGAGACATAGAACAAAAACAACCTGAGGTTAAGGAGTGAGGAAATTGGCTCATTATTTGGGAAAATGCACCCCAAGGAAATGCCAGCTCAATGGCTATACAGGTTTTATTTGTTTTCCAGGCAAAATTTGGCTTTAAATACTTTGAAAATCACTCAATACTTTTGTTCCTTGGGTCCTTGCATGGTCCCGATCTAAACTGACTTTTATTCCTGGTTTCTAATGTGAGCATGTTCATTTAGAGGGTCTTGAGACGGAGAAGTAGTAAATTGCAGAGTTAATCACAAGTTAAATATCTGAAACCATCTATGAGATGCAGCTCTGGCTCCGATGAAAGAAACAGAAAGGTACAGATCCATAAATTTTAAATATATACTGGACTGCTGGTTCACTGTACAATAATTGGCAAAAAATAAAAGTAAGAAATGGAAGCCCCGCTTATCTATCTCCTCCTTATTTGTATTGGTGATAGAATAAATAGGCATGAAGGATAAGGTCACCTTTAGTGACTACAGAACCTGCTTCTCTAGGTCAAATCTAACTTTTTTCAATTATTTGATTGAATTAAGACATGGCCTCCAATCTCTAGGCTCCAACAAATGAGACTCAATTGCTTTATAAAAAATGGCTACACCTCTCCGTATTTATGATTAAGGCATTTACTTATTATCAGCCTTGCTAGGAAAAAGACATATAATCACTGGTTCTCTTCAGCCACTGTCATGACAGATTAACATTAATAATTTGGAGAACAGCTGCATTAAAAGTAATTACAAACTGTCAGAAAGATACAAGAAATATGCCAAGTAGCCCCCGTTCCTTTTCATACTTCAAATATTATTTTGAGGGAGAAATAATTACATCTTTCTGTTCATTTCCTTATATAAAGCAACCTAGTTGTCTTTGCAGCTCTGGAGATGCGCAATTAATTCCTCACCAGATGGCCTGCTTGATCACCCATTTAATCCGGTTCTCGGTGGAGACTGATTCCCAAGAATTCAGGGATCTATGTCCTTCCAAGGACCCAGTGTGGGCTAGGGAGAAGGTTTAGGCTCTTTGGGAAACTGATGAAACCTCCCTATTGCCTCATTCATGGATTTAGTAGTAATAATATCTATTATGTGCTTACTATATGCTGTACTATAATATACAGGTGAGAATTAGACAGTCCCTATACTTTGGGGGCTCACAATCTAAGTTTTTAAGCCCCTTGTGGGCAGGGAATGTGTCTATTTAAGCTTCTTGTAGGCAGGGAATGTGTCTAACAACTCTGTTGTATTGTACTCTTTCAAGAGCTTAGTATGGTCCTCTGCACACAGTAAGTGGTCAACCAATACTATTGATTTATTGAATGGGGTAAGAGATTGATTAGATCTACCCCATAAGCACTTAAGTATTTCCCCCTCAACCCCACCACCACAGTAGTTCTGTATATGGCCATATACTCAGTTTTTCACTTCCCTGTAATTTTTCAATGGCATTTTTTGAGTGCTTACTGTGTGCAAAGCACTGTATTAAGCACTTGGGAGAGTACAGTATAACAGGCATATTCTCTACCCACAATGAGTTTACAGTCTATGTTAATATCTGGCTCGCCTAGTAGACTGTAAGCTTCTTGAGGGCAGGGAATGTGTCTATCAACTGACTGTACTCTTCCAATCTCTGAGTACAGTGCTCTGCCCAAAGTAAGCCCCCTAGAAATAGCTTGCTGGCTATTAATTTACTGAATGGCTGCCTGGGGGCTGGAAAGAGCACAGAGAGACAACCAGCCTACCTCTGTTTCAAGGTCCAGTTTGTCCTGGAAGAAACTGGTTTATTCTCAGGTTCACTGCTGGGAGTTTTCAATCCTCAACCTAATCTAATCCTAATCTAATCCAGCCACTTCCACTTGTCTGCTGTGTGATCTTGGGCAAGTCACTTCTTTTCTCTGGCCCTTGCTTACCTCATCTGTGAAATGGGGATTAAATCCTACTTCCACCTACTTAGACTATGAGCCCCATGTGGGGCAGGGACTGCGTCCAACCTGATTATTTTGTATCTATCCCAGGACTTAGAACTGAAGCGGCATGGCTCAGTGGAAAGAGCCCAGGCTTTGGAGTTAGAGTTCATGGGTTCAAATCCCGGCTCCACCAATTGTCAGCTGTGTGACTTTGGGCAAGTTACTTCACTTCTCTGGGCCTCAGTTCCCTCATCTGTAAAATGGGGATTAAGACTGTGAGCCCCACGTGGGACAACCTGATCACCTTGTATCCCCCCAGCGCTTAGAATAGTGCTTTGCACATAGTAAGTGCTTAACAAATACCATCATTATTATTATTATTAAATACCATTAAAAAAAAAAAGAAAAAAAACCACTGAAAATTCATGGTGCATCATCACCAGTTTGAGGGAACCCCCATTGGCCTGCAGATCTGCCCTCAGGGACTTTCTGGGTTTTGGGGGAAGGCTGACAGCCCAGAGTGCACTTCTACATCAGCTCCAGACATCGCAGTAAAGCATTCCCGTTACAATATAAGCTTCTTGAGGGCAGGGATCGCTACCAACCATATTGCACTCTCCCAAGTGCTCAGTGCTCCGTAGAAATCAATCGATGGTATTTATTTAGTGCTTACTGTGTGCAGAGCACTGTACTAAATAATTGGAAAAATTCAATACAACACATTTTGTAGAAGGACTCAATAAATACCATTGATTAATTGATAGCAAAGGGACTCAGATTGGGGCAGTTATGGCTTTGTGTTTCTTAAATCCTGTCAGTTCAACCTTATCAGCATCACCAAAATCCACCCTTTCCTCTCCGTCTGAGCTGCTACCACGCAAACCCAAGCACTAATCCTATCCCTCCTTGATTACTCCATCAGCCTCCTTGCTGACTTCCCTGACTCCTGCCTCTCCCTACTCCAGTCCACACTTCGCTCTGCTGCCAGGATCATTTTTCTACACAAGCATTCAGGCCATGTCTCCCCACTCCTCAAGAACCACCAGAGGTTGCCCATCCACCTCTGTATCAATTAGAAACTCCATACCATCGACTTTGAAGCACTCAGTCACTTTGCCCTCTCCTAGTTTACCTCACTGCTTTCCCACTACATTCCTCTAGCACCAGCCAGCTCATTATGCCTCAATCTCATCTATCTCACCAGCAGCCTCCTGCCCAAGTCCTGCATCTGACCTGGAACATCCTCCCTCTTCATATCTGGCAGACAATTTCTTCCCAATTCAAAGCCTTATTAGAAAAAACACATTTCCTAAAGGCCTTCTCCACTTAAGCCCTCATTTCCTCTTCCCTCACTCCCTTCTACGTCACCCTTTCACTGGATTTTCTCCCTTTTATTCACCCTTTCCTCAGCCCCACAGCACTTATGTACTGCCCATAATTCATTTATATTAATGTCTGTAGCCTTCTCTAAACTGTAAGCTTGTTTTGGGCAGGGAATGTGTCTGGAGAAGCGGCATGGTTCAGTGGAAAGAGCACGGGCTCGGGATTCAGAGGTCATGGGTTCTAATCCCGGCTCCCCCACATGTCTGCTGTGTGACCTTGGGCAAGTCACTTAACTTCTCTGAGCCTCAGTTACCTCATCTGTAAAATCGGGATTAAGACTGTGAGCCCCCCGTAGGGCAACCTGATCACCTTGGAATCTCCCCAGTGCTTAGAACAGTGCTTTGCACATAGTAAGTGCTTAATAAATGCCATTATTATTATTATTATTACTACCAACTCTATTGTAATGCAGTCTCCAACGTGCTTAGAATAGTGCTCTGCACACAGTAAGTGCTCAGTAAATACGATTTGGTGGATTCTCACTTTTCTTTGTGGGTAGGGCCCAGGTCAGCTGCCCCCACTGTCCTCATCACACTCTGCCCTTCTCCCAACGATTATTCAAAACAGCCCCTAGGAAGAAACAAACACCACTGACAGTAAAGCAGCATGAAAATACCCAGCAAATTGTGTTTTGGCAACAGACGCAGTTCTGCTGCAACCTTGACATTACTGTGATATATGTTCCTTTTTTTTTAACTGTTTAATAATTTAGCAATAAATTTTACAATGAGAATATATTGCATAGAGGAACATCAACATTTCATGAAGCATGTTGGGATTTATTAATATTAAAATGCCCAGGCAAAAGCTTATTCATTAGGCAGTGTTGGTTGAATGATTCATTTTAATATTCCCTTTCAAATGCAATATACCTGAATTCTCAGGATGATTTGGGGGGCCATTCAGAAAGCTCATTTCTGTTTTGTTTTTTTTCCTCTTATCCTTCATTTGCTTCATCCCACTGTCCAGTTATGCTGACACCACTAAAAGAGGCACTTTCATTCATTCATTCAATCAATCGTATTTCTTGAGCGCTTACTGTGTGCAGAGCACTGTACTAAGCACTTGGAAAGTACAATTCGGCAACAGATACAGTCCCTACCCAACAACAGGCTCACAGTCTAGAAGGGGGTTCTGAATATTAGAGCAATATTTTATAGAGGAAAAATAGCAGGGATGATCAGAAGTCCCTGGGACCATCCCTCTGCCTAACCCAACCCAAACGGAGGAACATCTATCCCATTTTGAATGATTCCAAAATCTCTCTGGGAAACCTATTTGGCGGTTTATTCGTGATTTGCCAGGAGCATCTTCACAGCTAACCTCTCTGGAATTAAAACCCATTTCTGCGAGTTCTGTTCTCTGAGGAGGTGGAGGACAGGTACACCTCATAAGTATCCTGCAAACTGTTGAAAGAAAGGACTTCATGTGGATTTCTCTCCCCCATCCTCTGCGGGAGGTAAAAGGGGCTGTGATGTTGTGAACGCGAAACACGGTTGAGCCTTACATCTCTTTGGTGAAACTGTAAGCCCCTTGAGGGCAGGAATTGTGTCTACCAACTCTACTGCATTATTAATTCAGTCATTCATTCAGTCATATTTACTGAGCACTTACTTTGTGCAGAGCACTGTACTAAGCACTTGGAAAGTACAATTGAATTGTACTCTCCCTAGCACTTGGTACAGTGCACTGCACAGCATTAACAACTGTGGAAAGAGCCCGGGCTTTGGAGTCAGGGGTCATGGGTTCAAACCCCGGCTCTGCCAATTGTCAGCTGTGTGACTTTGGGCAAGTCACTTCACTTCTCTGTGCCTCAGTTACCTCATCTGTAAAACGGGGATTAAGACTGTGAGCCTCCCGAGGGACAACCTGATCACCTTGTAAACTCCCCAATGCTTAGAACAGTGCTTTGAACATAGTAAGCACTTAATAAATGCCATTATTATTATTATTATAAATACTCTTGATTGATTGTATCTGAGGGATAGAGAGGCAGGCAGAACAAACCTGCCCTTTCTTTGCTTGAGTGCTGCAGGCAAGGCTCCATGACCACCCCGTGTTTGTACCCTGTCCCAAACTGGGAGCTTCAAGAGGGGATCAATAATAATAATAATAATTTTGGTATTTGTTAAACGCTTACTATGTGCAAAGCACTAAGTGCTGGGGAGGATACAAGGTGATCAGGTTGACCCATGTGGGGCTCACAATCTTAATCCCCATTTTACAGATGAGGTAACGGAGGCACAGAGAAGTTAAGTGATTTGCCCAAAATCACACAGCTGACAAGCATTGGAGTCGGCATTTGAACCCATGACTTCTGACTCCCAAGCCCGGGCTCTTTCCACTGAGCCACGCTGCTTCTCAATGACTAGAGTGGACGTCGATGACACTCGCCAATACCGCTGCCGACAGTAATAAGGGACATACGGGGAGTTATGCCGGTGGTACAACATTTATAATGATGCCACACAGAACCTGAAGCAGAGAACTCAGGCCCATCCTCAGTGGGCCCCCTCACCCCTTCAACTTCCCCCGGTGCCTGTGTACTGAGAAGCAGCATTGCCTAGTGGATAGAGCACAGGCTTCGGAGTCAGAAGGAGATGGGTTCTAATCCTGGCTCTACCACTTGTCTGCTGAGGGACCTTGGGCAAGTCACTTAACTTCTCTGTGCCTCAGTTAGCTCATCTGTAAAAATGGGGAATGAAGACTGTGAACTCCATGTGGGACAGGGACAGTGTTCAACCTCATAAGCCTCTATCTACCCAATTACTTAGTACAGTGCTTAGCACATAGTAAGTGCTTACCAAATACTATTAAAAAAAAGGAGCTGGAAATGGCCCCATCTTGGCTACTGTGGTCAGGGAATGTGTCCGTTTACTGTTATATTGTTCTCCCCCAAGTGCTTAGTACAGCACTCTGCACTAAGTGCTTAGTAAATATGATGGACTAAGTATCTGGGAGGTTGTCTTGAGGTAACGAGTAGAGCTCTTCCCAAGAACACCACATGCTGAAGGTGGTACTCAATCAATAAATCATATTTATTGAGCGCTTACTGTGTGCAGAGCACTGTAATAATAATAATAATAATAATAATAATGGCATTTGTTAAGCGCTTAGTATGTGCAAAGCACTGTTTTAAGCACTTGGGAAGTACAAGTTGGCAACATATAGAGACGGTCCCTACCCAACAGTGGGTTCACAGTCTAGTAAGAGAAGGAAGTTCATGACTATTACTCCATCCTGTTAGGGGACTTCCCTCCTGGATAGGGAAGGGAGAATTGTTCCCATGAAGCCATTCCTCCAGCTTCTCATCTCCCGACTGAATAAGCCAGCATCTCCTTCCTGCCTTCATGGGCTCTTTTTTTCATCTCTTTCTCATTCGTCTTTTCTTGGTACTCTCTCTGGTACTGCCTTCCCCTCTCAATGAGTACAAATCAATCTTTCAATGATATTTATTGCACTAACCGCCCTGTGCAGATCACTATATTCAATACTTAGGAGAATAGTTAGTCAATCATATTTATCGAGCACTTACTATGTGTAGAGCACTGTATTAAGCATTTGGGAGAGTAACAATATAACACTCACATTCCCTGACCGCAACAAGAGAACAATGCAATAGTGTAAGTAGTCAGTAACCCCACTGTCAAGGAATTTATAATCTAGCAGGGGAGATAGACACTAAAATACACTTCAGATGAGGGAAACAACCAGGTTTAAAGATATTTACATAAATGCAAGGTTGGGGGAGACAGAGGGGTGAGTTCCTAAGTGGTTGACAGTAAGGACTTAAGTAGGGGGGAAGCAGGTTGGGGGATGAGTGATTCACCAGGGAAGGCTTCCTGAAGGAGAGGTGATTTTAGGTTCTCTATTTAGGGCCCCAGTGCTACCAATTTTAACAGTAGGATTACATCCCATCTATTCTAGCAAGTCTCCACCATGACCATCTAAATACTTTTCAGCCCATTTGCCTAAACTGCTACCCAGAACATGTTACATCAGGCAAGATTAATGGCTTTGAAGTGCTTTCTGTGGGTGTGAAAAATGGTCTTACTCTTCCAGGTCCAAAATAATGAATGATGCCAATATTTATCAGTGGTCCATGCTTGTCTATTGAGCATCCTTACTGCTCAGGATGAGATTAAGTTCTACTTCCTGGTTGTGAGTGTGGGACTGGAGGGAAAGAGGGAAGAGAATCGGTCTCAGTTGGTTTTAAAACCCCTGACATTTCTTTCACAGCACCCAGAATTTATCACAAGAAGGAAGTACCGAAAGGCAGGAGATTAGAAAATACTGTTGGCATCATCACCTTCAGATTGGAAATGATTATGAGTGCTCTCATTATCTCAATTAATAGTAACACTTTTACTGACACAATGTCAAAGTTATGACATGCAAAATTCTTGATTCCACCCTTTTGAATAATGACAGTGTGCTAGAGTCATCTTTAATTAGTGAAATTCATAAGATAAAATTAACACATCTGCCTCAAGAGATCCCTCCAAACATCAAAACTGGCCATCTGATATGTGTTGGCTGACACTTTACGGCTCTAAACACCAGGACTGACTGCATCAGGTAAAGGTTAACAGATCTGACATATTCTCTGTCCCACATGGGGTTCACAGTCCTAGGGGGAGTAGAAGTAGTAATAACATTTATCAAGTGTTTACTGTGTGCAGATCACTATACTCAGCCCTGGGAGAGAATTGCCAGGCGGGAATTTGATATAGCCCTTGCCCCTTGTGGGATTCAAAAATCTAAGAGTTTAAGTGGGGATAAGTGAATTGAAGACAAGACCCATCAGGAGTGATGAAACATCACTACAAATACAAACAGAATAGGTTCAAAGTCTCAGTGTAGATGGAGAAGTCTGAGAACATGTGTGGAGTTTGCTGGGAGCAGGGACACTCAGTGGTGGTGGGAGGGAAGGTGGTGATTAGGGTATTTAACTGCCATTTTGCAGATGAGAAAACAGAGGCCCAGAGAGGTTAAGTCATGGGCCAGTGGCAGAACCAGGATTCAAACCTGGGTCTCCTGACTCCCAGTACTGTGCCCTTTTCACTCTGCCTTTTGATTTCCCTTTCTGCTTCACTCAGGTAAGCACTGTAAGATCAAAGGTTTCTGCTCCATACACCTCAAGGGGCAATTTATCACAAACACCCCGCTGTGATGCATTTTGATTGGAAATTAAGAAAACAAAACTCAGGAAATGTTTCTTATCCTGGTGAGTTTTCTTCCCCAAACCTGCGTTTTTCACAGCACCCAAATCCAAAGCACAAACACCTCCCCTGCATGTCTGGGAATGGATTTCTCTTGGAAATAATTTAGCTCACTCTCACCAAAGCAGTATCTATCTCGGCTTCCCTCTTCACAGCCCTCATCCCAACTGGATTACTGTATCAGCCTCCTCTCTGATCTCCCATCCTCCCGTCTCTCTCCGCTTCAGTCTATACTTCACTCTGTTGTCTGGATTATCTTTGTACAGAAACGCCCTGGACATGTTACTCCCCTCCTCAGAAATCTCCAGTGGCTTCCTGTCAACCTATGAATCAAGCAATAACTCCTCCCTCTCATCTTCAAGGCTGTCCATCACCTCACCCCCTCCTACCTCACCTCCCTTCTCTCCTTCTCCAGCCCAGCCCGCACCCTCCACTCCTCTGCCGCTAACCTCCTCACTGTGCCTCGTTCTTGCCTGTCCCGCTGTTGACCCCTGGCCCACGTCCTTCCCCTGGCCTGGAATGCCCTCCCTCCACACATCTGCCAGGCTAGCTCTCTTCCTTCCTTCAAAGCCCTACTGAGAGCTCACCTCCTCCAGGAAGCCTTCTCAGACTCAGCCCCCATTTTCCTCTCCTCCTCCCCATCCCCCCTGCCCTACCTCTTTCCCCTCCCCATAACACTTGTATATATTTGTACAGATTTATTACTCTATTTTACTTGTACATATTTACTACTCTATTTTGTTAATGATGTGCATATAGCTTTAATTCTATTTGTTCTGACAATTTTGACACCTGTTTACAAGTTTTATTTTGTTGTCTCTCTCCCCCTTCTAGACTGTGAGCCCACTGTTGGGTAAGGGCCGTTGCTATAAGCGCTTGGGAAGATGATCCCTACCTAACAACAGGCTCACAGTCTAGAAAATAGGCTCACAGTCTAGAAGTGGAAAGGTTAACTTGGGAGAAACCAAGAGGAAGTAGGAAGGGAAGAGGTAAGCACGAGATAGCTGGTGCAGGCTTATAGCCTAGGGTTTGACTTTTTTTTTTTAACTTTACCTGAAAAAAACTTAGTAGTCTTTAGCTGTTTTTGAACAGGAAAGTGGTGTGTTCAAAATGGCATTTTTGACAATAATAAGAGCAGCTATAAGTAGGCTTAACTGTTCAGGGGAGGCCAGAGACAATACGACTATGGTCTTTATCTCTACTGTACTGTCCCAAAGCTTAGTTCAGTGCTCTGTATATGGTAGACTTTCAAGAAGCATGGCTCAGTGGAAAGAGCATGGGCTTTGGAGTCAGAGATCATGGGTTCCAATTCCCGCTCCGCCACTTGTCAGCTGTGTGACTTTGGGCAAGTCACTTAACTTCTCTGTGCCTCAGTTACCTCATCTGTAAAATGGGGTTTAAGATGGTGAGCCCCACGTGGGACAACCTGATCACCTTGTAAACTTCCCAGCGCTTAGAACAGTGCTTTGCACCTAGTAAGCGCTTAATAAATGCCATTATTATTATTATTATTATTATTATTACAGACCGGCTAATTAGTAATACAACTGGGAGGAAATGAGCCTTGTTTATCAAGGGTGATAACCCTAAGGGTGGTACTTATCCATGAAATATATTAGGAGAATAACCGGCAGCATTTAGAAACTGACTACATATAAGATGGGAAGGCAGAGAGAAATCAGACATAACACTACGGTTGTGAGCTTCTAGCACAGGGTAGAGCGTAGCATGGAAGAGAGTAGATGCAGGTCATGGTAAAATTTGCAATATCTTTTTAACTCCCTGCATCCTTCTCCTATTAGTCTATGTCTGTCTGGACAAAACCAATATGCTATCTCCAATTTCTGCTGACATTTTATTTGTAGAGGAGTGATGAAAGGCAGTGGGAATCCCGGGTCCCTTGTGAAGTTGCAAGATGGATATGTTGTATAACCACTCACTGACTTGGTGTAGCCCAGCCCACCAAACTTGTGTACTTCCATTTTTATTTCTCCGAAAGTATTGGCTCAGTTCAGCAAATAAAATTACTATTCATCAAATACGCACTGTCTCTGCTTGTCTGTGTGTTTGATGCTGTCCATGAGGTGTCTTTTTCAGATGTGGACAAATATATGTGTGTGTATGTGTGTATATATACATATACTATAAATATATACACATATATATTATACATAGTCTTCTCTCAGTATCTCTGTACCACCCATGGCTAAATTTGCTAATTACTATAACATGTAAGCTAGACTGTTAGCTCTTCTCTAGAGTGAAGCTCTTTGCGAACAGGAAACAGTCTAGCAACTCCGATGTAGTGTACTCTTTCAAGCACTTAGTTCACTGCTCTGCACACAGTACGTGGTTGATAAATACGACTGATTGATTACACATAGGACTAAGGGGGTGATCTGCTCAGGAGTTCAGTCTAATGTAGACATAAATGGGACCGGGGAAGAGATTCAGACAGCTTGCCAGGAAGCCCCCATCAGTGAATCAGCTCTACAGAGAAAGAAATGTTTCCTATGAGAAAGGAGGTTCCAGGACCATGCTTTGGGATCACACCCACAATGCTTGCTCAGAAGAGCACCAATCTCTCATGGATGATGAATGTTTTTGGAGTGTATATGAAGAAGCCAGTGAAAGTGGCAAAAAAAACCCAGTGATGGAGAGAGCGTTTTTCTTCAAATATTGGGGAATAAAGGGCCTAACCTTCTTGAGGTGGCCATATATGAGGCCTTCTTCATGAGCAGTAGCAATGCCTGTCTAGCTGAATATCCCGTTACCTCTTTCATCAATCGTATAGGTGGCGTTCCCCGGTCAAAAGTTCTGATTCATTCATTCATTCAATCATATTTATTGAGCGCTTACTGTGTGCAGAGCACTGTACTAAGCACTTGGGAAGTACAAGTTGACAACATATAGAGATGGTCCCTACCCAACAGCGGGCTCACAGTCTAGAAAGTCACTCCTTAAATACCTTTCAACCCCAACAAGCTCCTCATAGAAGCCCTGGGGCCTTTAAAGGAAGGCCATTCTTGAAACCAGTCCTTGCTTCTCCGTCTATGGGAACCTGCTTAAACCCCCAGAAAAGTCACAGTGCTCTATTTGTGGCATCAACGTGATTTCCATGACAACATGTCATGATTGTGGCTCGACTGCAGTAACAGGCAGATGGAGACACTGCGTTTTGCTGGAGAAAGCTCGTGCCGAAAGCACAAATATTTACAATAGTTTGAGAAACCCAGAATAAGACTGGCTTGTGAAACTATTTGCTCTGTATTCTCCATTTCCTTTCCGTTCTGAGGCTGGAGTAAAAAGCCTCCTGTAAGCTATAGAAAAAAAAGGTTCCAGCCAATCGCTGCTCCGTTCAAAAAATATATTCCCATGTGGAAGTTTTTTTTAAAATGGCATCTGGTAGGCACTGTAGTAAGCAATGGGATAGATAGATACAAGCTAAGTAGGCTGGACACAGTCCATGTCCCACAAGGGTTCACAATCTTAATCCCCATTTCCCCCTCTAGACTGTAAGCTTCTCCCTCTAGGCTCATTATGGGCCCGGTACCTGTCTGGTAATTCTGTTGTAATCTCCCAACTGCTTAGTACAGTGCTGTGCACCTAGTAAGCACTCAATATATGCTATTGCTTGATTGATGAGGTAATAAGGTCACAGACCAGACAAGAGGCAGAGTCCAAATTAGAATCCAGGTCCTTCTTATTCCCAGGCCCATGCTGCTTCTTGTAAATATGCTTTAACTGGTGAGACACAAATATTATCCTTTTAGTAGGCCATATTATTTCACGGTAAACACAAGGGAGGGTACGGCACGGTTTCGTTTTCTAGCCACTGTCTTTTCTTCATCTTCATCTCCCTGAGTCTCCATTTAAGGGATTGCAAAATGAGGTGAAACTCATTCCAAAAGGCTAGCAGGGCCTGGTCAGGATGTGAGAAGGAGAGGTGCAGATGAGAGCTGCCCAAGACCGCCCAACCCCTTGCCCAGGAGCGAGACTGACCAGCCCCATTCCATCTGAGCTCCCAGCAGCCCCTTCTCCTGCAAGACAGAAGAGTGATGACATGGCAGTGGGAGTTCTTTCCAACTTCAGAAGGTTGGAAAGCCTGAGGCTGAGGATTTAGCCTTTCTGATCTCTTCAGGACCCTGCATGGGTGGGGGGTGGGCAGGTGGGCTTGGAACCTCCTTAAGACTAATGCCAACCTACTCCTTGTAATTATCATGCCAATGACCTCTTTCCCACATCCTGTCTCTGGCCTGGAACACCCTCCCTCTTCATATCTGACAGATGATCACTCTCCCCCACTTCAAAGCCTTATTGAAGGCATATGTCTGCCAAGAGGCCTTCCCTGTCTAGTCCCTCACGTCCTTTTCTCCCACCTCCTTCTGCATCACCCTTGCACTTGATTCTTTCCCATTATTCACCTTCCCTCAGTCCCACAATACTTATGTACATATCCATAACTTATATTAACATCTGTTGCCCCCTCTAGATTGTAAGCTCACCGTGGGTAGGGAATGGCTCTACCAATTCTGTTGTACTGTGCTCTCCCAAGGACTTAGTATAGTGCCCTGCACATGGTAAGCACTCAATAAATACCATTGATTGACTGTGGCTTTTGGGTCTCCCTCAGCCCGCTGGACGTCTGGTTCCAGGAGACTACCTTCACAATCTTTAGAACCTACAAGGAGATAGGGGGGTATGGTTTGTAACTAAGGACCATTAACTTGGAGACGTGTGGATTCTGAGGGCTCCCACCTCCAAAATCCGCTCTTTGACTCATCTTGACTTAGTCAGGTTGGCCTGTTGACTCCACTGCCTGTTGTGCAACCTGTTATTTTTATCTGTCTCCCCTCCAACTCGATTGTCAACCTCATGTGGGAGAGGACCTTTGCCCCAATTGTTTCTGCCTGTATCTGCCCCAGCATTTAACACAGTCCATGTAGTAAGTACTCAAATATCATAACAAGGTGAAATGGTGAGGTAAATTCTGATCCAAAATTATGGAAAATTGGCCCAGGTCATGCCATCCCCCACTTGACCCTCACCCTGCAGTTGACTCTGTCAACCTCGGAATTCCAGCAGGGAAGGTCCCTGTTCCGGGAGACGAGCCCAAGCCCTCGGCATAGGGAGTCTCAGGTCATCCCCACCAGTCCTCTGGCTAGCTATTAGAGAGAGGAAGCACACTCCACATGATGGTTCCTCGAAGGAAATTAAGGAGTAATTATGGTGCATGTTGGCAGACAAAGGGGAATGTCCTTCTTCAGCTTTCTGTGGCAGGTGGTGGAGAATGCATTTCCTCTCGCATGGTGCCTTTACCAGTGAGTTTTCTAGGCCACCAAATTTGTGGGGGAGAGCCCCAGAATTGGGAAGAACCAAGGAGAGACAGGGAGAGGGAGGACAGGGTTAGTCATTCTCGGTTTGTATCCCTTAAGCCCTTTGATTTTCACCCCAACACCGCAGCGCTTAGATACAAATCCATCTGTAATTTACTTTAGTGTCTGTCTGCCCTGTAGTCCGTAAGCTCCTTGTGACGAGACATCGTGTATACATACTCTATTATATTGCTCTCTCCCATGTGCTTAGTACATACAGTGCTATCCGCTCAATAAAAAACACTGATTTTCACAGGAGGTCCTTACTCATGGAATCAATTAGATGATATCATTATTGATAATTATATTTAAGCACTTACTAGACACCAAGCACCCAGATAGACACAGAATAATTAGGTTAGACACAGTTCCCATCCCATATGGGACTCATAATTTGAGTAAGATGGAGGGCAGGTGATTTAATCTCTATTTTACAGATGAAGAAACCAAGGCTCAGAGAAGAAGCGACTGCCCAAGCTCATACAACAGACCAGTTGGAAAGCCGTGTTCAGAACACAGGTCGTATACTACCAGTCTCATGCTCTCTCCCCTAGTTCTTCTGTAGTTATTGTATGTATTAAGCGCTTACTAGGTGCTAAGGCCTGTGCTAGGCACTGGGGCAGATATAAGATCTCTTCAGCCCTGCCTGCCTCCTTTAGAGTTCATAGTTCTCCATTAGTGAATTACTACAGGAAGTTCTGCTGGAGGATTTGGGTACTTGAGTGAATCACAGGGAGCCATATACCTTGCAGAATGCTACAGGAGGGAAAGAGGGCCCTCCTGGACTCAGGTGGCGAGAATCAGACTGGGGCCTATGAAAACATGAAGCCTCATCTCATCAATGAAAGATTCTTTTTGAAATCACCCACCACCAGCTTATACATGAAACACAATTCCCTTGAAAGATTTGTCATTAGGATAATAATTTGAATCAGTAGAGTATTAAAACCTCCTAACTTTGATTTCTCCCAAGAGATTAAAAATTGATGTTAAAAATTCAGAAGAAAGCCATCAACATTCTAGATACCCTGGGAAAACACTTCCCGACCAAATGACATTTCTTAATAAACACATATTTGCTGCCACATCTTCAGTCTTCAACTCCCACACTGACATGGCGTAAACAAGCAGATTCAGTGCATTTCATTTCTGTGGATATTCTGCTTGTCAGTCTGAATTGTGTTTTTTCTTCCTTGAACATCCTTAGTTGTTTACGCCCTCCCTGTCAGAGTTTATGGTAATATGTTGGTATGGCCATGATATGCGGTAATTTCAAAAAGTAGTTTCATGACATACTAAATATCTTTCCTCACATCTAGTAGTTTAATCTTTTTAAAGGAGGTGACATACCTGAAGTATATCTTTTTCAAAGCAATTGCTTGGTTCATAAAGTAAAATTAGTAATAATGGTATTTTTTGAGCACTTGCTCTGTGCTAGGCGCTGGGGTGGATACACGGTAAAAACGCCTGAGTCTCTTTCTCCCACGGGGTGCACAGTCTCAAGGGAAGAAACAAGAACAGGTATTTAAAACCCGTTGCAGAGGCGAGGAAACTGAGGCCCAGAGAAGTTGACTTGCTCAAGGTCACATACCAGGCAAGTGGTAGAGTGGGGATTAGAACCCAGGTCATCTGATTCCCAGGCCTGTGCTCTTACCACAGAGCCCAATTAGAGAAATTTGAGTGGATGGAATAGGGGTGATCTATTCTTTTACTGTTACTTCTACTCCAAGGGATCACTTAGTAGATTGAATTCAATTGTAATTGCATCCTTATTACCATCACAAGCTTTACTTATCTAATTATCTACTGCTTCCAGAAGTTGGAGGTCAGAAACCCTTCCCTGTAATAGCCATTAAATTCATCTATCTAGTAGCTCGATCTATCTATCAAGTGAATGATTCACTTAACATCCCTTTTGGTAGTTAACATCTCTGACATTTCAGATTACATCCCCCAAGTCTTTTAATCTGGCCAGAAGAGTCCAATTCCTTAGATTTGAAATTAATTATCATTAAATTTAAGTCACCCCCTATCAGTTTTCTTCATTCCTTCATTCAATCGTATTTACTGAGCGCTTACTGTGTGCACAGCACTGTACTAAGTGTTTACCCTCCTGCTTTTTCTTATAAATGGATTCATCTTCCAAGACTCCTTCATATTAGTGTTTAACTTCCCTTTTTCAAAGTTAGCAACTACTTTGCCATTGGGTGCATTTTCTGAGGTACATCTTAGGTGGTCGTTTGTGCTGTTTGACCTTTTCCCGTTTTTTTCCCCAAATGGTATTTATTAAGGCCTTACTTCATTGCAGGCACTGTACCAAGGGCTGGAGTACATAAAAAATCAGATTGGAAAGAGTCCATGTCCCACAAGGGGCTCAGGGTTTTAATCTCCACTTTACAGATCAGATAACAGGCACAGAGAAGAGAAGCGATGAGCCTAATGTCACACAGCAGATGAGTCATTTGACTCCCCAAGTCCATGCTCTTTCCACTAGGCCATGCTGCTTCCCTGCCCAACCTGGTAACTCTACATGTTAGACCTCTGATTGGGCACAACCTCCTCTCTGCAAAAGTTTGAATTTCCTTTATAGTAGAGAAGCAGTGCGGCTTAGTGGATAGAGCAAGGACCTGGGAATCAGAAGGAACTGAGTTCTAATCCTGACTTTGCCACTTGTCTGTTGTGTGACCTTAGGCAAGTCACTTAACTTCTCTCTTCCTGTTACCTCATCTGTAAAAAGGGGATTGAGACTGTGAGCCCGATGTGAGAAATGGACTGTTTCCAACCAGATTAGCTTGTATCTACCCAGGGCTTAGAACAGAACCTGGCACATAGTAAGCGCCCAACAGATACCCTTAAAAAACACAACTCGGAGTAGAAAAGAATGTCTAATCCCTCCAACATGGGATGCCTTTCTTGAGAAAACCTTTTAGCCAGTTGCCCAAATAAATTGATTCCTATATGTTATGTTGAAGAGTCATTAGGATGTGATGTTTGCTTCCTCCCCTTGCCTGGTTTAACCAACCATTTTTTGAAATCAAGGTGACACGTATTTAAGAATTCTGAGCTTATTCCCACTCTTGGCAGTCTGTAGCACACAGCTGACTGCATGCTAAGTCTAGAAAGGATAATTACACCAGCTGTGACCTTTGAGAACACGTATTTGGACTAAAGCAGTTTGCAGTCACTTCTGATTGATTTAGACTTTCCTTGGTTTACATTTTGTAAACTTCAAATATTTAGCTGACTGGTAGGGTGGTTAGACTCCCAGGGTCATGTAGCAGGTACCATTTGAATTGTGGTATTTGTCCAGTGCTTATTATGTGCCAAGTTCTTTACCAAACGATGTAGTAGATAAAAAGCTAATCAGGATGGGCACAGATCCCTGTCCCACGCGGGACTCACACTCAATGACTTTCAGTTCATTCGTTCATTCAGTCATATTTATTGAGCGCTTACTGTGTGCAGGGCACTGTACTTTCCAAGTACAATTCAGCAAAAGATAGAGACAATCCCTGCCCACACCATGTTCACACTCTGGAAGGGGGGAGATAGGCATCAAAACAAGTAAACAGGCATCAATAGAATCAATTTAAATAAATAGAATTTTAGATATACACATCATTAATAAGAATAAATAGAATTCTAGGTATGTACATATATACACACAAGTGCTGTGGGTTAGGGAGGGGAAGCAGAGGAAAAGGAGGGCTTAGTCCGGGAAGGCCTCCTGGAGGACGTGAGCTTTCAGCAGGGCTTTGAAAGGGGGGAAATGTGCTAGTTTGGCAGATTTGAGGAGGGATGGCATTCCAGGCCAGCGGTAGTACATGAGCCAGGCTTCAGTGGCGGGACAGGTGAGAACGAGGCACAGTGAGAAGGTTTCAGTTGGTTTTGATGGCAAAAACAGATATGGAATATGTGTGTGAGAGTGAAGGATCTAATGAAATCTGGAGTATATTGAGCCCCAGGAATTACATATTCACTGGCATCCTTACCTTGCGAGCTTTAGTCTGCCCTGCCCAAGCTTTACGGCCATGAACTATGCTTGGGGTGGTAAAGACAGAAGGAATTTTTCATTTCTTTTTTCCTCTCTTACACGCACACACACCCTCCCCCCATCCCTGTGCCCCACCCCTAAGGAAAGTTGTAAGTCAGGTTCATGTATAAATTCCCACACCTGCCTTCTGTTCTAAGCATTGTTTTCCTTATTTTATGGGTGAGGGAACAGACTATGACTCTTCCAGATTTAGCCAGTGAGCGGCAGAGATGGGGTTGGAATTGAAATAACAACAATAATAATAATAATAATGACCGTCAATCAAACCTGCCTCATGTCTTGCAAGTCTTCCAGGGATATAATTTTTAATGGAATTTTTAACTTCAAAAGATTCATTTCTACCAGAATATTGTGAACTGGAAATTTTTGGAACACAATTCTTTCATCCTTAATCAAAATTATTCCAAAGGAAAGTTATTAGGTCTTAATACACAAAGAGAAATAATTGCTCCTCAGAGCTGTTGCAGCATGCGGCTGGCAGGGAACTGGAAGGGAGATGATTAAAATGGAGGGCTTGAATTCCTGCTGCCTCAGCTCAAACCACTGGCCAAAGGCAGATGGGTTGATGTTCATTTCAAGGGCCTGTGCGGTAATTGTTTAAAATTGCAAGATGGGCACAGTGAAAATAGGTGACAGAAAGAAGGGAAATGAAAAGCTGAGGACATGGAGTTTGAATTAAAACTTTTTGAAACTTCCCTAGCAAATTACTAAAAGGAGAGAGAACTGCATCTCTCCACTTTTTGCGGAAAGCCAGATAATAATGAAGATAAATAATAATAATAATGACATTTCTTAAGTGTCAAGCACTGTACTAAACACTGGGGCAGATACAAATTAATCTGGGTAGATACAGTCCCTATCCCGCATGGGGCTCACAGTCCAAGTAGGAGGGTGAACGGGCATTTAATCACCATTTTACAGATGAGGAAACTGGAGGCGCAGATAATTAAAGTGGCTTTCCCAAGGTCACACAGCAGGCAGGTGGCCGAGCTGGGATTAGAACCCAGAAAATAGAATCATGTGCTTTAGTGAAAACCACAGGGGCCTGGTAGTTAGACAAGTTGGGTTCTAGTCTTGGATCAGCCATTTGCTTGCTGTGTGACCTTGGATGATTACTTCTCTGTCTCAGTTTCCTCATCTACAAAATGCTGATGAGAAACCTGTTGTCCCTCCCTTTTAGACTGTGAGCCCCCTGTGGGACAGAGACTGGTCTGATTATCTTGGCATGTACTAAAGACTTAACCAATACCACAATTACTATTATTATTACCCAGAAGGAAAGTTTTGGAGCCAGGATTAGAACCCAAGCTTCCCAGTCTTGTTCTTTTTCCACTAGGAAAGGAAGGGGCAAGGACACACATAAGGCTGGTGATTCTTCTGACCCTGCTACAGGCATCAATCAATGGTATTTATTGAGAGCTTATTTTTTACAGGGAACTTTGAAAGCACTTGGGAAAGTAATCAATCAAGGGTATTTATTGAGCACTTACTGTGTGCAGAGCCCTGTACTAAGGCCTTGGGAGACGGCAATGCAACAGAGTTGGTAGACACGTTCCCTGCCCACAATGAGCTTACAATCTGCAGGGGGAGACAGATATTAAGATAAATAAGTCACAGGTACGTACATGAATTCTGTGGGACTGAGGGTGAGGTGAACATCAAACATCCAAAGGGCACAAGGGAGCCAAGTGCACAGACGATGCAGAAGAAAGAGGGAGTAGGGGAACACTGTACAATAGAGTTGGTAGACATGATCCCTGCTCACAAGAGCTTACAGCCTAGGTGGTTTTGGGGGTTGGGGAGGGGGAAGGGGCAGCCCCATACCCCTTAGATGTGCATGGTAACATGCACTCATTCAATTGTATTTAATGCTATGTGCAGAGCACTGTATTAAGCACTTGGGAGAGTACAGTGTAACAATAAACAAAATCCCTGCCCACAGTGACCTTACAACCTAGAGAGAGCAACACTAACTGCTAGGCTTTGCCCACATCATCTGCAAGAGGTCAGTAATTCTCTTTGCCACACAATTCCCTCCGCCCCCTCCCTGAACCCCCCCATAGGTGTAGCTTTTGTACAGATTTACTACTCTATTTATTTTACTTGTACATATTTACTATTCTATTTATTTTGTCAATGATGTGCATCTAGCTTTACCTCTATTTATTCTGATGACTTGACACCTGACCACATGTTTTGTGTTTTGTTGTCTGTCTCCCCCTTCTAGACTGTGAGCCCACTGTTGGGTAGGGACCGTCTCTATATGTTGCCACCTTGTACTTCCCAAGCGCTTAGTACAGTGCTCTGCACACAGTAAGCACTCAATAAATATGATTGAATGAATGAATGTAGCTGCAGGTAGAATGGGGCGAGGTGAGGGGGCATCCTGCGAAAACCCGGTTGGGCAGGAAGGGGTATTCAAACCCCTCTTTTCCCCTTCCTCACCCTCTGGCATGTAGGCTTCCCTCATTCTGCCTTTTACCTCCTCTGCTTTCTTGCAGACTTCGGTAGTTAACTTGGGTCAACCTAAACTCACTTTGTTTCTTTTCATCTTGGGCCTTGTGTAGGCAGTTAGAACAGAAGGCGAAAAAAAGCAAACTGGCAGTTTTGGCAATGCTCTCTACAAGGATCACCAGCAGGAAGCAGAGAGATATTTTCTTTCCCTTGGTTCTGGCCTTTCCATCTGCCTTGTTCTCCTATTTTCACTCTGTAATGCCACTGGGCTGATATTTTAAAAGACAAAAATTATAGATCACAATTGAAGGGCCTTTCCTTTTTGGAGTGGGGCGGGGAAGGGGGGGTAGGTGATGAGCTTGATGTAATTCATTGATTTCTCATTGTTATTAAAACACAGGGTTGCAGTTAGGAAGAATATTTAACAATTCCATTTGTCATCTAGTAGGAAGAGTATTAATACATTTCCTGTGCTCAAAGCTGGGTATTTTGATGATCTTAGGTCCCAGACCCATTAAGAGAGAGGGATTGTCTCTAAACTGATTATCTTGTATCTACACCAATGCTTAGTGCAGTGCTTGGCACATAGTAAACACTTAAATGCCATTATTATTATTGAGGCATGAGTGAAAATGTTTTGTGTGCTTTTTTTTTCCTTTGCTTTCTCTTGGCTCCTTTTCCCATCCACTAAATTCGCTCAAACCAGCGTTCTGCACTTTTGCTGGGTACTTAGCTAGGGACCTTCTTGTAGGAGCGCTCCATTTCCAGGCTTCTTGAGGCTAAATGAATTTTATCTTGAATTTTCATTTTGCTTCATTTTCCCAGCTGCTTAGAGAAGCAATGAGCCCTAGAGGAAAGAGTACGAGCCCGAGAGTCAGGGGGCTTGGGTTAATAATTGTGGTTTTCGGTAAGTGCTTCTTATATGCCAAGAAGTGGGATAGATACAGGTTAATCAGATCTGACAGTCCCTGCCCCTATGAGGTTCACAGTCTAAGTAGGAGGGTGAACAGGCATTTAATTCCCATTTTACGGAGAAGTTCAGTGACTTGTCCAAGGTGACACACCAGAAAAAGTGATGGAACTAGGATAAGAACCCAGTCTGTGCTCATCCCATTAGACTATATTTCTTCTAAGCCTTACGGTCCTGGTTCTTCAGCCTGCCTGCTGTGTTTCTTTGGGCAAGTCTCAATTTCTCTGTCACTCAGTTTCCTCATCTGGAAAATGGGGATTCAATACCTGATTCATTCATTCATTCAATCGTATTTATGGAGCGCTTATAAGCACTTGGGAAGTCCAAGTTGGCAACATCTAGAGACGGTCCCTACCCAACAGTGGGCTCACAGTCTAGAAGGGGGAGACAGAGAACAAAACAAAACATATTAACAAAATAAAATAAATAGAATAAATATGTACAAATAAAATAGAGTAATAAATACATACAAACATATATACAGGATATCTGATAATCCTCCTACTTGGACTGTGAGTTCTGTGTTGCACAGGGACTGGGTTTAACCCAATTACCTTGTATCTATTTCAGCGCTTGGCACACAGTAAGCACTTAGATATCACGATTATTATTATATGTTACCTTAATTTATTCCTATAACATTCCTGTGAGGTAGAAATAAAAAGGTACCATTATTCCCATCTCACAGAGCAGCTTGGCCTAGTAGAAAGAGGACGGGCCTGGGATCCAATTCCAACTCCTTCATCCCTCTGCTGTGTGAAACTGGGCAAGTCCCTTTACTTCTCTGGGCCTCAGTTCCTTCATCTGTAAAATGGGGATTGAGAGTGTGAGCCCCACGTGGGACAGGGACTGTGTCCAACCCCATTTGCTTGTATCCACCCCAGTGCTTATTACCATGCCCAGAACACAGTAAGCACTTAACAAATACCACAATTATTATTGTTATTATTCCACATAAATTAACTTCTCCCAGAACAATTCTCCATCCAGGAGGGCAACTGCTACAACACTGCCCTCCAGGATTAAGAAAGCCTTAAAACAATCTTCCAGTAGAAGAGTAAAAATCTCTCAGGACGCATTTCCCAACATTTTTCATAATTACTTAACACCCAAGTAGGTCCACTGTACAATTCACTTTTGACCTTCCCAGAAAAGGTCAGCTGTCATTCCTCCTGGTGTCTGACAGATGCCTCGTCTTGGAGAGGTTGTAATGTTTTTGGGACCGAAGATAGATGAATAAAAATCTTCCAACTCAGACCTAATGGTCAGTATTCCTTCCTTGCCTCTCATTTCCTTGGGGTTAATTTCCTTCATCTAAGTTCAGGTCTTCTTGTCAAGATTCTGGGTTTTTTATTCATTTTCACTTTTCCTTTAAATGGAGGCCATAATAAGATTATGTCATTACCCGATAGTTAGTTGCCAGCCAACACACTAGTCCTTACTATACTTATCTACCTTCTCTGGAAATTTTTTTTTTCTTGGAAGAACCAACTCAAACTCATCTACAGCCTCTTCTGACAGTTACTTCATCCTCCCCATGAAAATCCCTCTCCTAAAAAGGTCCTTTTCATTACATTTTAAAATGGATCATTTGTACCAAGCAGACAACAACACAGCAATGTAAATTATTTCATTTAGTTAATCATATTATGTTGTCACATTCCTTTTACGCCACACTAAGCTCCAGAGTCCCATTCCCGGGATGTTGCTGGCATAATTCTGTGCTCTTCTCTTGGTGTTGGTTGCTGCATGCTGACCTTGGCAGAAGCATGATTTGAAGTATTTTGTGACATCCAAGTGGGTGAGCAGGCGGCCAATTTTTTTTTTGTTGTTTTTGTTTTATTTTTTGCCTGCAAAATCTTAGGGTGGATCTGACAGATGTCCGGAATGAAAGTTTAGTTGGTGTGATAACTGAACTCATTTAGAAAGATGCCGTCATCCATCCACATGAAAATAGATGTGAAGGCCAAAATGTTGGGCAGAGAAAACTGAGTAGTTGATATATATATATTTTAAATGGCATTTGTTAAGAGCTTCCTATGTGCCAGACACTGTACTAAACACTGGGGTAGATACAAACAAAACAGGTTGGACACCCATGTGGGTTTTACAGTCTTGAACCCCATTTTACAGTTGAGATAATTGAGCCCCAGAGAAGCGAAGTGACTTGCCCAAAGTCACGCTGCAGACAAGTGGCAGAGTCAGGATTAGAATCCACTGACTTCTAGGCCCTTGTTCTACCCACTAGGTCACGCTGCTTTTCTTGCAACTATTTGCAGACTCAAGGTATATGTCTACCATGCAATTGAAACTTTCATTTTTCTTGGCCAAAGCCCAACGAGAAGCAGCGTAGTCTAGTGGAAACAGCACAAGACTGGGAGTCAGGTCAACCTGGATTCTGATCCTGGCTTCAACACATCACTGGCTTCAGTTTCCTCATCTATAAATATGGAGAAAATGCCTGTTTTCCCCTCTGTGAGCCCCATGTAGGAACGGTTTCTATGTCTGATCTGATTACTTTGCGTCTACTCCAGCACTTAGTATAGTGTTTGGCACAGAGTAAGTTCTTAAATACCGCACTTATTATTAGTCCTGCATAATCCTGTCATTCACTCTAGAAAATAAGAAGGAAAGAAGTTCCTCTCCCCCTCTCCATCCCCGCCTTACCTCCTTCCCTTCCCCACAGCACCTGTATATATGTATATATGTTTTAACGTATTTAATACTCTATTTTACTTGTACATATTCTATTTATTTTATTTTGTTAATATGTTTTGTTTTGTTCTCTATCTCCCCCTTCTAGACTGTGAGCCCACTGTTGGGTAGGGACCGTCTCTATATGTTGCCAACTTGTACTTCCCAAGCACTTAGTACAGTGCTCTGCACACAGTAAGTGCTCAATAAATATGATTGAATGAATGAATGAGAGAAGGAAAGGGAAGGGAGAGCAAAGAGAGTGAGGGAAGAAGGGGATGGGAGCCCACTGTTGGGTAAGGACCATCTCTATATGTTGCCAACTTGGACTTCCCAAGCACTTAGTACAGTGCTCTGCACACAGTAAGTGCTCAATAAATACAATTGAATGAATGAATGGGCAAGTCTCACCAAAATGAATTAAGCTTGCCTGGACTTCAGAATTAATCTCTGTGTCCACCTACTCTGCCTCTAACCCCCATCTTCCTCTTTCCCCACCTCCCTCATGCCTCTCTCCCACCTTGACAGGTCATAGTTTGGAATGGAAAACACCTAATACCAAGTCCTGGGGTAGGAACAAGATGATGATGATAATAATAATAATAATAATGGCATTTAGTAAGCGCTTACTACATTCACAACACTGTTCTAAGTGCTGGGGAGGTTACAAGGTAATCAGGTTGTCCCATGTGGGGCTCGCAGTCTTAATCCCCATTTTACAGATGAGGGAACTGAGGCACAGAGAAGTGAAGTGACCTGCCCAGAGCTGACAATTGGTGGAGCTGGATTTGAACCCATGACCTCGGACTCCAAAGCCCGGGTTCTTTCCACTGAGCCACAAGTTTGGACATAGTCTATGTCCTTCGTGGGGCTCACAGCCTAGTGGAGAGGGACAACAGGCATTTGCTCACAGCCTAAGGGAGAGGGACAACAGGTATTTAATCACCATTTTACAGGTGAGGAAACTGTGGCCAAGAGAAGTTAAGTGACTTGCCTGAGGTCAGGCAGAAAGACAAGTGGTGGATCCAAATTAGAATCCAGATCCCTAGACTATTTCCAGGCTGGTGCTCTTTTCCTTTCACATAAAAAAATTCTTTAATTTCTCCACCATACACTGGCAAAAAAGTTAGGGCCCAGTGAAACAATCCCCTCCATGCCCATAAACTTGCCTTGGTGTGTTTGGATCAATCAATCAATCAATCATATTTATTGAGCGCTTACTGTGTGCAGAGCACTGTACTAAGCGCTTGGGAAGTACAAGTTGGCAACATACAGAGACAGTCCCTACCCAACAGTGGGCTCACAGTCTAAAAGGGGGAGACAGAGAACAAAACCAAACATACTAACAAAATAAAATAAATAGAATAGATATGTACAAATAAAATAGAGTAATAAATATGTACAAACATATATACATATATACAGGTGCTGTGGGGAAGGGAAGGAGGTAAGATGGGGGATGAAGAGGGGGGCGAGGGGGAGAGGAAGGGAGGGGCTCAGTCTGGGAAGGCCTCCTGGAGGAGATGAGCTCTCAGTTTGGATCTCATCATGGGTTTAGCATTCTGTGTTCCTGGATACTTTTACACCCAGATCTGAGAACCTGCGTTCTTCCCTCATACCCCTTTCTCCCTGCTCCCACCCTACTTTGCCTCAGCCTCTCTGATCTCCCCTTTCTCCACCCCCAATCCCTGCAGCTTCCTCAGTGTCCCCCCCACCATTGCTTTTCTGATCCCTTCTCTGCAGGTCAAACTCACTTTCTACCAGCCCCACCATCCTCCCGTGCTCCACACCATGGTTCATCTGAAAATGCCCCAGTGCTTTGTAGGTCTAAGGGCATTTTTCTTATTTTTTAAACTGCCTTCTTCCCATTCCCATCTCTTGAGGCTGCCAAAGCCAGGGGATGCTACCAGCCCAGAGCAAAATGGGAGTAGTCATTGGTGGTGCCGGCTTCAGAAAAGGAGGTCTGAGAGGAAATTAAGAGACCTTCCTCTGGCCTCCGTAGGATGGGCCATTGTGAAAAGTGGGTCTTGAGGAAAGCAAAGCAGAAGTCACTGCACTGAGCGGAAAGCTTCAACCAAAGGCGCCCTGAAAAACGTTCATTTATCCCACCTCCAAGAGAGCCACCAGTAGATGAGCTCAGAGGAGGAGAAGGCTTCTACCCAGAAACATGTTTGCAGTGTCATATTTATAGAGTGTTTACAGTGTGCAGAGCACTGTACTAAGCTCTTAGGAGAGTACCATACAACAGACACATTCCCTGCCCACAACCAGCTTATAGTTTAGAAGGGGAGACAGGCACTAATAAAAATACATTACAGATATGTGCATAAGAGTTGTGGGGCTGGGAGCAAGGATGAACACAGGGAAGAGATTAGAAAACACAATGCAGGAATGTTGTCAAACGGTCAAGCGGGCCATTAGCAATCTGGCGAGAGGGTGGGGGTTCTGCTAAGGGGTTATGAGCTTGTAACTGGGTTTAAATGACCAAGTTTACCCAATTGGAAGTCTCCTGGATTAGAGCTGACAGGAATATTTATAGAGAACTCCTGGGCGTTGGAGCTGGATCATACGCTGCAAATGTCAGCTGTCAGTTTTGTAACGTCACTGTGTTTCGAAGATCGGCAGGCCCTGACTTTTGGGTTAATTTCTAGACCTTGTTGTAGTCAGCATAAATTCATGGTACAGAAAGAGCATACCAAGCATATACTCTTTGATTTATTGCCCATCTAACTTTCCGTTTCTTGTAGCACTACTCAACACTCAAGAGAAAGACTCTTATAAGGGAATTTTAATACTGTCCCGGACAGATCGCCTGGCCTATAAAACCCATTACTGTTAATGGAAATTTTGTGTCAAACTATGATGCATTTTGGTCCTTAAAGCAAAGGTATGCAGTTATGAGATGCAAGCTATTTAACTTATTTAGGTAAATAATTGATAACATTTATCTTTATTAGGTTGTAAAATCCTTGAGGTCAGGGATTTTATATTCTAATTTCTATTGTATAGTGCTTAATACAGTGCTCTGTCCACAGTAAGCACTTAAGTGTTATTTGAGCAATTGAACTTTTACAATGCAAGATGGATGCCAATTGACAGATGAGGTAACTGAGGCACAGAGAAGGAAAGTGACTTGCCTAAGGTCACACAGCAGACAAGTAACAGAGCCAGGATTGGAACCCAGTTATTCAATTGTAAGTATAAAGTGCTTAGGGTGTGCAAAGCCCTGTTCTAAGCGCTTGGGAAAGTCCAATACAACAATAAATAGTGACATTCCCTGCCTACAATGAGCACACAGTCTAGAGGGTGAGGGAGACAGATATCAGAACAAACAAATAAAATTACAGATAAATATATATAAGGGGCAAGGTGATGGAATGCTTTAAAGATAATGGTGAGGAGTTTTTGTTTGATATGGAGGTGGATGGGCAACAACTGGAGTTTTTTGAGAAGTGAGGTGACATGTCCTGAAAGTTTTTGTAGAAAAATGACCCAGGCAAGCAGAGTGAGGTATGGACTGGAGTGCAGAGAGACAGGAGGCTGGGAGGTCAGCAAGGAGGCTGATGCAGTAATGCAGGCAGGATAGGATGAGTGACTGTATTAATGTCGTAGCAGTTTGGATGGAAAGGAAATGGCGGATTTTACCAATGTTGTGAAGGTGGGATCGACAGGATTTGGTGACAGATTGAATATATGGGTAGAATGAGGGAGAAGTCAAGGATAACGCTAAAGTTACGGGCTTGTAAGACAGGATGGATAGTGATGCAGTCTACAGTGATGGAAAAATCAGTGGGAGGACAAGGTTTGGGTGGGAAGATAAGGAGCTCTATTTTGGTCATGTTAAATTTCAGGGGATGGGAGGACATCCAAGTGGAGATGTCTTGAAGGCTGGAGGATGTGTGAGACTGGAAAGAGGGCAAGAGATCAGGGATGGTGATGAAGATTTGGGTATCATCCTCATAGAGGTGGTAGTTGAAACCATCGGAGTCAATGAGTTCTCCATGGGAGTGGGTGTAGATGCAGAATAGGAGACCCAGAACTGAACCTTGAGGGACCCCCCCCGCAGTTGGGAGAGGGAGGCAGAGGAGGAGCCTGTTAAGGAGATTGTTTAGGGAAGCAGTGTGGCTCAGTGGAAAGAGCACAGACTTTGGAGTCAGGGGTCATTGGTTTAAATCCCAGCTCCACCACTTGTCAGCTGGGTGACTTGGGGCAAGTCAGTTAACTTCTCTGTGCCTCAGTTGTCTCATCTGTAAAATGGGGATTAAGACTGTGAGCCCCCCATCGGACAACCTGATCACCTTGTTACCTCCCCAGCACTTAGACCAGTGCTTTGCACATAGTAAGCGCTTAATAAATGCCATCACTATTATTATTATGGTTTGAGGGGTGATACAAACAATAATGATAGTGATAGTATTTGTTAAGTGCTTACTGTGGGTCAAGCATTATGTTCAAATACTAGGGTAGATATAAAACAATCCAAACACATTCCCTAGGCCATGCAGTGCTTACAGTCTAAGGGGGAGGGAGAACAGCTATTGAATCAACACTTTACAGGTGGAGAAACTGAAGCCCTGATGGGTTAAATGACTTGCTCATGATGACATGGCAAGAAAATTGTACAGTTGGAAATATAACATGATCCTAATTTCCCCTATCCGCACCCCTTGAGCAATTAGGTCATCCCCACCCTACCCCACTTATACCCTGCCATTTCAGGTTATGTCTCCCCACCTGGACTGTCAGCTCCTTGTGGGCAGGGAACATGTCCACCAACTCTGTTGTACTGTGCTCTCCCAAGCGCTTAGTGCTCTGCACATGGTGTGTGCTCCATCAGAATGACTAATTGGCCCTGGCCTATCTCTCCATCCTCAAAAATCCCTCCCTTGACCCTAAGTCCCCTTCCATTATCCCCCCCCACCACCCTTCTCCTTCCTACCATTCCTCTCCAAACTTCTGGAGTCAGCAGGTGCTGACAATTTCCTCTCCACCAATTCTCTCCTTGGCCCCCTTCAATCTGGCTTCTGTCCTCTTCACTCCACAGAAACCACCCTCTCAAAGGTCACAAATGATCTCCTTCTTGCCAAATCCAATGGTGTCTACTCCATCCTAATCCTCCTCGATGTCTCACGTGCCTCTGCCATTGTCCACCACCTCCTTCTCCTGGAAACAATATCCGACCTGGGCTTCACTGACAAGGTTCTCTCCTGGTTCTCCTATCTCTCTGGCTGCTCATTCTCAGTTTCTTTAGCGGGCTTCTCCTCTGCCTTCCCCTGCCACCCAAACTCTTAAGACTTAGTTCTAGGTCCCCTCCTATTCTCCATCTACACTCACTGCCTTGCAGAACTAATTCACTCTCATGGCTTCAACAACCATTGTTATGTGTATGATTCTCAAATCTACATCTCCAGCCTTGATCTAGCTCTCTCTCTGCAAATTTACATCTCCTTCTGCCTTCAAGACATCTGTACTTGGGTGTCCCTTCGACACCTCAAATTTACTGTGTCTGAAACAGAACCCTCCATCTTCCCTCCCAAACTCTGTCCTCCCTTTGACTTTGCTGTCACTGTAAACACCACCTGTCTCACAAGCCTGTGACTTTGGCATTTTCCTTCATTACCCTCTCTCATTCAACCCACAAATTCAATCTATCACTTCAACCTTCACAACATCGCTAAAGTCCACCATTTCCTCTCCATCCAAACTGCTACCATGTTAATCCAAGCACTTATCGTACCCCTGCCTTGATTACTGCATCAGCCTCCTGTCTTTTCCCCACTCCAGTCAAAACTTCCCCCCGCTGCCCTGATCATTTTTCTACAAAAACATTCAGTCCCTGTTTCTCCACTCCTAAAGAACCTCTGGTGGTTGCCCATCCATGTCTGGATCAAACACAAACTCCATACCATCAGCACTTAGTACTAACTGCAGTGCTTTGAACACAGTAAATGCTCAATAAATACAATTGAAGGAATGACTCATCTTCAAAGCACTTAATCCCCTTGTGCCCTCCTACCTTACCCTCACTGCTTTCCTACTACAGCCCAGCCCACATTCACTCCTCTAGTGACAGCCTGCTCATTATTTCTCTCTCATGGGCTGGGAGTTGGAATGTCTTGGGCTCTTATACCTCCTCTGCCACTTGTCTGCTGTATAGCCTTGGGCAAGTCACTTTACTTCTCCATGCCTCAGTTCCCTGGTCTGTAAAATGAGGATGAAGACTGTGAGCCCCATGTGGGACAGGGACCGTGTCCAACCTGACTTGCTGGTATTCACCCCAACGCTTAGTACAATGCCTGGCTCATAATAAGCACTTAACAAATATCACTTCATCGCTGACTTCAAAATGATTGTGCTTTTTATATCTTACAATTACTCTCTCCACATTTAAAGCCTTATTGTTGAAGGCACGTTTCCTCCAAGAGGCCTTCCCTAAGTCCTCTTTTCCTCCTCTCCCACTCCCTTCTGCTTCACCTTTGTACTTGGATTTGTTCCCTTTTTTCACTCCTCGCTCAGCCCCACAGCACTTATGTACATAGCTGCAATTTATTTATGTTACTGTCTGTTTGCCTCTTTAGACTTGCAAGCTCTTTGTGGGCAGGAAATGTGTCTACCAACTCTGTGGTACTGTGCCTCTCCCAAGCACTTTGAATAGTGTTCTGAACACAGTAAGTGCTCAAAACAATAGATCGATTCATCCAGTGAGTCAAAGGACATGTGTTCGAATACCAGCTGGGCAATTGCTTGTTGTGTGACACTGGGTAAGTCACTTTTTCTCTGTGCTTCAGTTTCTTCAACTGTAAAATGGGGGATACCTGTTCTCCCTCTTACTTAGACTGTGAGCCCCATATAGGACAAGGAATGTGTCCAACCAGATTAATTTATATCTATCCCAGCACTTAGAACAGTGCTTGACATATAGTAAGCAGTTGTTAAATTCCAGAATAATAATAATTCTACCAAGAAGCCCTCTAGGGTGGAGTGAGGATATCCTTTGGCATATTAATGGGAATGTATGACCTGAACAGTTTAACCAGCAGTTTCATTTCCCAACTGCAAATAAATCTTCATTTGAAACCATTTGAGCATACACAAAACCACAGTATTTCAACTTTTAATGAGTGATTATTGGCTATAAAAATTATATTTAGGTGTCGTTTTACTGTTATACATTAAAAGTGGGCAGTTTGATTGTGTCCCTGGAGCCTAGTTTAGAGGAAAGGCAATGAGTAACTTCCCATTTTACTAATGCAAGGGGCCCATTATCTGATCAATCTGCGATCTCTTCCACCCAAGACAGTCTTGGCCTCAACATGGAAGCATCTATTGTTTTATTGATGACATTCCAAACACTAGCGATTCCTCCAAAGTCCTTATGGAGAATGGTTTATCAAAGCTGTCATCAGTTCCAACCATTCTAAGACAAGTGCTGGATGGAATTATGAATACAGTAAGAGCATTTGATTTCTCAAACAGTATGGAGCTGACGGTTCTGTCCAAGATGCCTTAGAGGGACTATTTTTTTTTTTGCCTTGGTTTACATGATATTACTGACCAATTGCCTTTCTGAAGGAGGAAGCATTTCAGGGGAATATTCAGCCTGGGGTCCCAGTTGGCATGCCACAACAAAATGATCCCATCAAGTTTCATCAGCATAAAAGTCCCATCTGTTGGGAGAATTAAAGATGGCCTCTGGCTGTTTTACTTTATTAATCCCAGATCATTTCACATGTGGGAGTGTCTGACTTCCTTTCGTGAGGGCAGCTTCAAACTGGAAGAAAATTCATCTTGGTTTTGCTATGGAATGAAGCAAATCATATTCATTTCTACAACCTCAAACCTTACTAAGTACATCAGAGTGGGGAAGAACTCGAGGTGTATAAAAGGAACGGAGCGTACTTGAGGCAAAGGACTCTAAGATCATCCTGGCTTCTCAGGGAAAAGGTTTAGGCTCATTGTTCACTGACCAAAAGTCCTTGGGAGTCTGCAGTCTCATGTTAAATCTTTCCTTTTGATGAGCTGTTTTATGGTGGATACTGTAAATTACTTCTTAAAGATTTCAGTCAGCAAGAATTTATGACAAAGATAAATTTTAGCAATGCCTTTTTTAAGTGTCCCCATGAATTAACACTTTCCAAATTTCCCCAGGTTCCAGTCAAAAGTTAAGGTCTATTGGTGATTATTTTCATGCTTTCCATTATCCCAAGAGATTTCTTTTATTAGGATTCCCAGGTACTAGAGTTCTGATTTATCTTGATGACATATTAATGGCCAGTCACATAGAAAACATTTTTCTTATGTTGTAGGAAGAATCTATCTTTAGGTGTCTGTTACTAGACCAAAAGTGAATTCCAAATGGTCCCTTTCATATTCTTCCTCAAAATTAAGTTTTTAAATGAGATTGGGTAAAATTGGATGGGGGGGGGGCAAAGAGTGGGGCTGAGATTAATTCTTTACCCTTTGTTAAGTAGATGACACTTCAAGGTGGTGCTATTTAGGAAAAAACATTTTTTTCATTTCATTCTTTGTTACCTTTTCAGATGTCTGAGACTACACTTAGACATGTTCACAGTACAGGAAGCAATCACATCATTGGCCATGTCCCTGAGAGTTGATGAGTCATTCATGACTCATTACAGGAAGACAGGATCTTTCATCTACTGCAAAAGCACCTTTTTTCTTCTTTTACTACAGAGCCATTTGTCTCCATTCCCTACTACTGAGGCCTCACATTCTAATTCAAGGATCATGAAACCAGCTTGAAAATATGCAGAGGCACCGCTGAGCATATTGGAGGCACACCTCAGCATAAATAAGATAGAATTATTAATGTCACTGTCAAATTTCATTCTGACCTTGTATGCTCAAATTTGAATTCTTACAAATATTGCAGAAATGAACATGATCAGAATGTCAAAAATGACGCCTCAAGGTTTAGCTCATCTATGTACTTCTAACACAACTAAGTGGATGCTTATATGGTAATATTTGGCTTCTGCTTGCAAAATCGTGGGTTTGCCAGATACGCATGATTTAGAAGCCAAAGCAATATAGACTCCTAAAAGTGGAATGAACCCTTCAAGTCCTCTTTTTGGTTTCTTTCATCTTTCCTCTGAGAAAGAAAACCCCCTTCCTGATTGCCTGCCTCATGCTGGCTACTCTGCTGCAGTGTGGTCTTCCCCAAATTTTGTGGCTGCTCTATTCCATCAAAACTCTGCTTCAGTGTATCTTTTAAGTGTTTAGTTTGTCTTCGCTGCTTGAGAGTGCCAAATATTTTTTAAAGATCTTCAGAGAAATGAATTTCATAAGCTTCCCATGTCTTCCAGTGACTCACCCCTTTTTGGGAAAGTCTTTCAAAAATTTTCCCTAAATTTTTCAGGCATTAGGAAAGGAGACTGTTAGGAAAGTGAGGCAGAAATCAAGATTAATCAAGATTCCAAGCAGCAGATTGGGCTACAGTAAGAGGCATTGTAAGTGGCAAACACATCAGCCTAGCAGAAGACTATTTTTATCAGTATACAGTGCAGAATAGGTCTTTTCAGTTCATGCCCACATTCTGGTAGGGTTTTTCCATTCCTAACCATCTTGAAATCCAGATATTCCTGCCTGGATACCATGTTTAAGAGTGAGCTAGAACATGACAGGAGAATACAGGAACCCAGTTACCGTAACGGCATCCATGAATAAGTGCAAAAATGCTTTTTAACACTTGCTTCAATTAACACCCAGGATTGTGTAACCAATACTTAATCAGCAGTTCATGAGCAGGGTACAGGGAAGAAAGTCGCATCCATTGAAAGTTCACTTCATTGTTTACCGGAATCAGTGAACTATAAACAGTGACAAAGTGATTAAATTACAAGAGTGTTCGGGAAAGTGATAATGTGGACTGCTTCAAATCAGTTTTTTTTTTTGGTTTTCCACAACCTTCTAGAATTTCACCAGATGTGACAGAAGCTGTATGCTATTTCTATTGCTTTCCCTTAAGCCCTTATTTCTCACTGAAACAATAGCTGATGCAATATGCTTTTTGGATAAAAGGTGGGGAATCAGGGTGGTTTGCAGACCCGCAGCTAGGAGGAATGCCTGACCAAAAGATCCTCATTAGCAGAAAACCATTAGGGTTGATTAGTGATTCTTGAGCACTGCCGAGTCCATCTGTGACACCAAGAGCGGGCATAATCTGAAGGTCAGGGCTAGAGTTTGAGTTAGGCCTATGGAGAGGGATTATCATTCTAAAAACTGTTCTGTTAACTTCATTGTATCCAAGAAATTGCATTTATAGTCTGCAAACTTATTGATCTTTGAATGCTATACTTTCTAACAGTGATTTTTGTTCATGTCAACTATGCCTTTTTTTCCTTTGTGGCTGGTGGGTTCTGACTGTTTTGAAGCCTTGTCATGAATTATTAGGAAAAAAAAAAACACACCCTAATTTTAGGATGGAGCAAATCAAGACAGCAATCAAGATTTTCCTGGGGTTTCAGGGTCTTGGAATGGCATTATCATTTCAACCACTGCCAGGCATCTTTGAAGAAAACATTTGTAGATACAGCAACAGAAGAAGGGCAGAACATGGCAATTAAATAGAATTTGCCCTTTTTGGACATGCCATGGCTGAAACTAATGAATGTGGTCCTTAGAAACCCAAGGTTGTCTGCCAAAAAAATTCAGTAGAAACTCTTCTTAGAACTCTAGATATACAGTAATAGCATTCAAATGAATGAAAGAGTCCAAACCAATTAAGGTCATAAAATGAAGAGGGGAGGAAAAAAAACCAAACTTACTGACATTGACCCACCAACATGCAGTTTTAATATCTCCTTCTGGAACTACTGGAATTATGTTTTGGATTTTTTAGGTAAACAGGGATGCAGAGAAGCAGCATGGTTCAGTGGAAAGAGCATGGGCTTTGGAGTCAGAGGTCATGGGTTCAAACCCCGGCTCTGCCAATTGTCAGCTGTGTGACTTTGGACAAGTCACTTAACTTCTCTGTGCCTCAGTTACCTCATCTGTAAAATGGGGATTAAGACTGTGAGTCCTCCGAGGGACAACCTGATCACCTTGTAACCTCCCTAGCACTTAGAACAGTGCTTTGCACATAGTAAGTGCTTAATAAATGCCATCATTATTATTATTATTATTAACTATCTGGGCAAAGATGACCTGCTTTCTCATGTGAAATAAAGCACTACCAGACTCATATATTTTTTTACTCCCAAGGTATGAGTCATGTTTCCTTTATTAATTCAGTTGTTATAGATTTATAATATTATCAATGTTCAATGACCCAGACCAGTTAGCAGGAAGGCAGCATGCAGAATAAGTTATTTCCCTTTTTGTATTTCTTGGTTTTCCCCAACTTCCATGATCTCCCACTGGCTTATCCCAGGAAAGGGGTATAGGCAGGGGGCAGCAGGGAGGGGGAAGGAAGAGGGGACTTTGGGGGAAATGTGCTTCCTCCATCCCTTATAGCCTGGATAATATGGAGAAGAGTCTATAAAGTTTTGTGCCCAATCCACTTCTCATTTTACTTTCTCATGACCCACATCTGTCTCATCTGTTACAGAATCCCTACAGTGGTCAATATTTCATGCATTAGTAATGAGGGCCTCATTCAGCGGTAGTAAAAAAGCCAGATGGAACCAATGGGAGGGCAGTGAGTGGTCAAAAGCATTTCTCTTTTATATATTCTTCCACTGACCTGACCCCGAGAGAGGGGTCTTCTGAAAAATCAGGGCTCCTCTGCTCTTGGTTTACTGGTTGGCATCATGCAGAGGGCAGATGGGCTTTTATCTTAAGTTTTTTTTCCCCTGTCTTTCTCACTTCTGTGCCATCTTCAAGTGCTTCCATACCAATCAATCAATCGTATTTATTGAGCGCTTACTGTGTGCAGAGCACTGTACTAAGCGCTTGGGAAGTACAAGTTGGCAACATATAGAGACAGTCGCTACCCAACAGTGGGCTCACAGTCTAGAAGACCGTGTTGTACAGTGTCCTGTATACACTGTAAGCACATAATAAATACCATTGATTGATTGCCTTTCCAATCTGGGCTCTGGAAGTGGCCACATGTACAGCCATTGCTCAAATAAGGCAAGAACCACATGTGGCTAGCCGGATGTGGAGCCACTAGTACAGCACTTTATGGGCTGTTGGAAGATAAATCCAGGAGATGGGTGATGGATGTGCCTTGTTAGGAAAAGGTTTTCCTCTTGGGAGTGGTATCTGATGAAAGGAGGTTTTCAATGAAATAATCTCAGGGAACACCTGCCCAGACTGCTGTATCAGCTAAGCACTCGGCGGCCCCAAACCCCCACAACACTTAAGCACACCTCTTCATATTCTGTGACCTCCTCTTATCTGTAATCAATTTTGGGTCTGTCCCCACTCAGCTAGACTGTAAGCTCCTTAAAAGCAGGTATTGTGCCTACTGACTCTGTTGTGTTGTCCCAAGCTTAGTTCAGTGCTCTACACACAATAGGTGCTCAATAAATACCATTGATTGAGGTTGAAGTGACTGGTGAACATAGTGGTATTTATTGAACACTTGATTGTATTTATTGAGTGCTTACTGTGTGCAAATAATAATAAAACGACAGACATATACCCTGTCCACAACGAGCTCACAGTCTAGAGGGGGAGGACAGACATTAATATAAATTACAAATATATACCCATGTGCCCCAGGGATGGGAGGGAGGGTGAATGAGGAGAGCAGGTTAGGGTGATGCAGAAGGGAGTGCGAGAAGAGGAGAGTTTTGTCAGGGAAGGGTTCTTCGAGGAGATGTGCTTTCAATATGGCTTTGAAGTCCGGGAGTACAATTATCTGTCTAATATGTGTGCAGAGCACTCTACTAAGCACTTGGGAGAGTACAATAGAAGAGAGCTGATAGATGCATTCCCTCCTCACAGTGACTTTACAGTCTAGAGGAGGAGACAGACATTAATATAAATGATTCATGATATATAATTTATAGATATGTACATAAGTGCTGTCGGGTTGAGGGCAGGGCGAACATCAGATGCCCAAAGATCACAGGTCCAAGTGCGTAAACACAGAAGGGAGAGGGAGCTGGAGAAAGGAGGGCTTAAATGGCAAAGGCCTCTTGGAGAGAAGATCCAGCACAGTGAATAAACTGGCCCTGTAAGAGCAAAACAGATAAGATAAGATAAGGTCAGTGAGGGAAAGTAGTCCTTTCCTGGAAACAATCACCTTCCCCTGCTTGTGCTCTCCCTATCTACATTCTTTGTTTTCCCCCCTCTTCTTTCAGAGGAAAGAGATCTTCAGATCCATGGAAATATTCTCAGAGGTTTCTGAAGAGAATACAATGGGACAGTTCACAAGAACAGTTAACAAGCTATCGTACCCTAACTTCAACAAAAGAGCCAAAAGGAAGAAGAAAAGAGATCCAGCTAAACTAATTCCAAACCAATTATAAGGATTATTCAGTCCCCAGAGGGCTCTGCAGGAGAGCAGGGTAGCCTGGTGAGCTCTCTGCCACCTTTGCTCACTGAAGTGGAAAGAAAGTTCATTATTTCAGTGCCCAGAGGAGTTCAGGAGGACAGCAGAGTGCACCCCTGCTGCCCTCATCTTGGATAAGAAAGCTGGAGATGACCTAGGATTTCTAAAGGATCATAGCACAGATCATAGCTCTGAAAGGCTTTCCATTTCAAATACTTAAGGAATCAACAACAACAAAAAAGCAGTTAGCCTTCAGGATAGCCAACTTTGAGGAACTTCGGTTTCATATAAAAGGTGGTTTTGAAAAAATAAATCCAAACAGGTATCAGAAGGAATGCAATGCTGTAGTCTGTTAGGATCTTTAAAACACAGGGTCAGTGAAGTCTAGTGGAAAGGGCATGAGGCAGAGAGTCAGGAGATCTGATTTATAATCCAGGCTCTACTACTAGCCGGCTGAAGGATCTTGGGCAAGACACAACCTCTTTGTGCCTCAGTTTCCTAATCCATAAAATGGGTCTTCTGTGGGACAGGGATTGTGCCTGACCTCAGTCTAGTATTTAGCAAGTAGTAAATGCTTACGTTGCATAAAAGACACCAATTAATGCATTCTAGATAAATTAAATTCTATCTAAATTAGAACTGACAATTGCATCCATGGAGATTACGACAAGGTTTGAGAGTTGTGTTCTTGTAGGGTGTCCATTGTTCATTCCTCAAGTTGAAATAGATCAAACCTGATCTCTAAATGGCTGGAAGATATTTGAACCAGTCCATAGGGATATCCAACCGGAAAAAACCCCCAACACAATCACTTGTTAAATTACAGCCACTATAATTTAATGTTGCAAATTTCTATTAAATTGCATGCAGTCTGGGGATCCGATGGTATTGTTTGATGGGTGCCTTTCCTTGGGTTATGGCCCCAGTGTGATGCAACCACTTTGGGATGCAATCTGTATTATTTTATGCTTTTTCCAACCCATTCACCAGACTGTCCTACAACTTGGCCAAGCTCTCTGGTTAAGGAAATCTCTCCCCACCCCAGCTCTACCTGGACTGAGATTAATCACTCAATAATGAATGGATCTTGGACAAAATTTGTGTTAGATTTTCAGGGTCCCGAATATGCCCATGAGCAGATAAATATGCTGTTGAACTGGGGAGACAACTTAGTTTAGCAGTGGATGGTACAGATATTGATGAGTTAATCACACCTCAGTCAGAGAAATCATTGTTCAATGATGACCTCTTTGAAACCAACAGTCCAGTGCAGCACTGCTAAATACCAAATCAGATGAAGATGCTGTTTTGATCTCTCCACCAACACCTCAGGTTTGGGGAATTAAGTTTTGCATCAGTTTTCAAGTGGATGAATTTATAAAAATGACTGAAGGCCCCTATGGGCAAAGGAGTTCACAGATGTGTCTACAGACTTGTTCAGAAGTTAGCCTACAAGTTCTTTATGGAGAAAAGGCTGTTCTACCCAGAAATAGAACACATTCTTCACATAAGCTTAATAACTGCTCCGAGGGAGCAGAACAAGCTTCTTCTACAGCCTCCTGCAAAGGCTCTTTATCCTATTACACTTCTCATTATTTCAAACAGGAATAATCAGTCACTGGTATTTGAGCACATACCGGGTGCAGTGCATTGTACTAAGCATTTGGGAGAGTACAACAGAGTTTGTAGTTATGATCTTGCCCACAGGGAGCTTACAATCTAGTGGGTAGTGTGCTTTGAATAATTTAACAAAGATTAAGTTAGTGACTTTTAATATTACAGTATTTAGCCTAGAGAGGAGTTTCAGATTTTTCTGAGGTTTTGGAATAGACTAATTTACAACATGTAAATGGGAAAGCGTGCCACACAAAACAGTCATTCATGATGCAGACACATTTTCAAGGAAAATAACCCCCATCCAATCGTTGCTTAAGCCTGTACTCAAAATGTTCAAGGAATTGAACTTTGTGCTGGATTGGTTACTTGGAAATTGATTAAGGCTTAGTTCCTGGTCCACTGGGGGCTCCTGAGCTAAACTCAACGTAACAGAACTGTGATTTTTCATGTGTAGTCATAATCGCAATAATTATGGTATTTGTTAAGTGCTTACTATGTGCCAAGCATTCATTCATTCAATCATATTTATTGAGCACTTACTGTGTGCAGAGCACTGTACTAAGCGCTTGGGAAGTACAAGTTGGCAACAAGCACTGTTCTAAGCACTGGGGTAAATACAAATTAATCAGGTTATACCTCGTGGGCTTACAGTCTTAATCTCCATTTTGCAGATGAGGTAACTGGGGCACAGAGAAGTTAAGTGGCTTGCCCAAGGTCACACAACAGACGAGTGGCAGAGCCAGGACTAGAACCCACACACACGAGAAGCAGCGTGGTTCAGTGGAAAGAGCCCGGGCTTGGGAGTCAGAGGTCATGAGTTCTAATCCCGGCTCCGCCACTTGTCAGCTGTGTGACTTTGGGCAAGTCACTTCACTTCTCTGGGCCTCAGTTACCCCATCTGTGAAATGGGGATGAAGACTGTGAGCCCCATGTGGGACAACCTGATTACCTTGTATCCCCCCTAGCGCTTAGAACAATGCTTGGCACATAGTAAGTGCTTAACAAACGCCATCATTATTATTATTATCCTCTGCCTCGCAAGCCCATGTTCTTTCCACTAAGCCAGGCTGGGCAAGGTAATGAGCACACCAATGAAATCATCCCTAATCATCATCATCAACAGGACCTGTTGAACTCCTACTGTGCCCAGAGCATTATAATAGGTCTTTGGAAATGTACAATGGAAGTAAAAACATGACCTCTAAAATAATCAAAATACTACTTGTTCTCTTTTAAACATTAGTATTTTTTGTGTATCAGATTATGGTTGAGTTTGCATAGATGCCAGCAGCATAAAACCATTTGTCAAGAACAGAAAATAAAATTGTACCTGTTAAATTTTACCGTGTGCTAAGCACCGTTCTAAGCTCTGTGGCGGATACAAGTTAATCAAATTGGACACAGTCCCTGTCCCACATGATGCTCACACTCAATCCCCATTTTACAGATGAGGGAACTGAGGCGCGGTGAAGTGAAGTGACTTTCCCAAAGTCACAGGGTAGACATGTGGCAGAGCAGAGGTTAGGACCTAGGTCCTTCTGACTCCCAAGTCTCTAGCCACTAAGCCAAGTCTAATTTTTATGAGGTGTAGTCATTTAAATAAAATGGCTCCTCTAATATCCCCGCAAAACCTCCCATTAAAGTCAAAGTCACTGGAGATTCTGACCACTTGTCTTCATAGTGAACCACAGCCTGCTCGTGAGAGTCAAATACTGGTCAGCCCCTCCAGGCAAATTAGTGTCTGCAGTGGATGTGGAGTTTGGCTCAGCAGGGCAAACCCCCAGCTTCTCTAAAGGCCTCAGAAATGCCACATTTGAAAGGGACCTTCTCTGATTGCATCCTTTTGAAATACTTTCACTCTGCTCATCTTTGAAGACTTTCAAGAGCTCTGAATTCCTCCCTGGGCCATTCCTATATTACTGTGACTCAGCTGCCCTGCCATGTCAGGGGAGCTCCTGACCTAGAAATCCTTCCTTAGATGTACTTGGATTCATGGCTGGGCCAACTTTATAAGCTCACTGAATTTTTTAGTCCAGAACAAAGAGCACTGATGACTCTTCATAGGCTTTTTAGCACTCCTCTCCAAGTTGAGCTGACTTGCATTTGGAAAAAAAAAATCTCATTGGTCATTAAGAATCCGGAAAAGGAGGCAGAAAGCTCCGTCAACTTTATGTTAGCTTGCATATTAATGAATCTTTACTAGTGCTCTTTGCTACTTCAAAGATCCCATACATTGTCCATTTAACCTTGAAGAGCCCAGTGTCTAAATGGGTTGGAGATTATGAGATTCTTTTCTGCCTAATTTACTTTATAAACTACAAATGGTAATCATGCTACCCAGAAAGGCAATTTAGGAAGAGAGTCAGCATGACCGCTTGGTTATAATCTTTATAACAGTTTAACTTCTTTTCCATTGGCTTCTGGACAGCCTAAGTCAGAATGTTGAATCAATAGTTTTGGATTGCATTTTTAAAAATGGTATGTGTTTAAGCACTTACTATGTGCCAGTCTCTTTTCTAAGCACTGAGGTAGATACAAGCTAATCAGGATGGGCACAGTCCATGTCCTACATGGGGCTCAGTCTTAATCCCCATTTTAGAGATAATAGTAATAATGATAATAATGGCATTTATTAAGTGCTTACTATGTGCACTGTTCTAAATGTTGGGGAGGTTACAAGGTGATCAGGTTGTCCCATGGGGGGCTCACAGTCTTAATCCCCAATTTACAGATGAAGTAACTGAGGCACAGAGAAGTGACTTGCCCAAAGTCACACAGCTGACAATTGGCGGAGCCAGGATTTGAACCCATTACCTCTGACTCCAAAGCCCATGCTCCTTCCACTGAGCCACGCTGCTTCTCTATGTAACCAAGATGATGTAACCAAGGCTCAGAGAAGTCAAGTGAATTGCCCAATGATCCACAGCAGACATGTAGAGGAGCTGAGGTTAGAACCCGGGTCCTTCTGACTCCACTAAGCCATGCTGCTTCCCTAATCTTGGCCTATAATGGGTATTTAATCAGTACTGGTGGCTAGCAAGTTCTGATCCTCAGACCAGAAACCAGAAGGTGAGCATAGATTCTAGTCTGTTTGCCACCTGCCTTGCATTTACCATTTTGTCTGAAATCCTCAGTCTTTAGCATCCACCTCCATCTTTGGCCTGCAGTCGGTTCCATCCCTAATCGTCGCGTAGGGTCCCTGACCTCGTTAATTCAGAGAATGTGTCAGAAGACAGAGGAGAAGTAGTAAAAAGATACAGTGGGTGCTGCATAGCCTAGTGGAAATTGGGAGTGTCCACTCCCAGTGAAGCTTTATGGCCAAATGGGAAAAGCACTGGCCCAGGAATCAGGGTGGGTTCCAGTCCATTCAATTATTCTTTCATACATTAATTCATTCATTTGTATTTTTGAGTGCTTACTATGTGCACAGTGCTTGGGAGAGTACAATAATAACAATGACAATATAACATGAGAAAAGCAGCGTGGTTCAGTGGAAAGAGCACGGGCTTTGGAGTCAGAGGTCATGGGTTCGAATCCCACTCCAACTGTCAGCTGTGTGACTTTGGACAAGTCACATAACTTCTCTGTGCCTCAGTTACCTCATCTGTAAAATGGGGATTAAGACTGTGAAACCCCCATGGGACAACCTGATCACCTTGTAACCTCCCCAGGGCTTAGAACAGTGCTTTGCACATAGTGAGCGCTTAATAAATGCTATAAAAAAATAAACAATAAACAGACACATTCCCTGCCCACATCGAGTTCACAGTATAGAAGGGGAGGCAGAAACTAATACAAATACATTGCAAATACGTACATAAGGACTGCTGGGCTGGGGGGGATGAATAAAGGGAGCAAGTTAAGGTGACTCAAAAGGGAGTGGGAGAAAAGGAAGGGGGGCTTAGTCGGAGAAGGTCTCTTGGAAGAGATGTACCTTCAGTAAGTCTTTGAAAGGAGGGTAGAGTAATTGTCTGTGGGATTTGAAGAAGGAGGGCATTCCAGGCCAGAGGCAGGACATGGGTGATGGGTCAATGTCAAGATAAGTGAGATCGAGGTACAGTGGGAAGGTTGGCATAGGAGTGAAATGTGTAGACTAGGTTTCAGTAGGAGAGCAGCTCTGCCACTCAACTGCTGTGTGACCTTGGACAAGTCACTGCAACTTGCAGGATATACTGCTCTTGCTACTAGCAGTGGGAACATCATCATCATCATCAATCGTATTTATTGAGCGCTTACTGTGTGCAGAGCACTGTACTAAGCACTTGGGAAGTACAAATTGGCAACATATAGAGACAGTCCCTACCCAACAATGGGCTCACAGTCTAAAAGGGGGAGACAGAGAACAAAACCAAACATACCAACAAAATAAAATAGAATAGATATGTACAAGTAAAATAAAACATAAAACATCAGCCTAGTGATTGGACAAAGAGGCCACCAAAGATGGGAATCGCACCAAAACTTTCTAATTCACAACTTGTTTTTCTCTTAGCAAGGCCTGGGGTCATTTCCCTCGGAAGACAAAAACATGAGCATCCTGATGTTCTCGAGACTCCATGTTGCTTCTTTCTGTGACTTGAGGGAGTGAATGTGAAGTTAATGGAGAAGGGAGTCCTTCCCAAGCGCTTAGTACAGTGCTCTGCACACAGTAAGTGCTCAATAAATACGATTGAATCAATGAATAAGTGCATGGTTTGAAGAAGGGTCATTAGCAGTTGTTTGGAGTAAGAGGAGCGACATAGGCTGGACGAGTCTGGAGGAAGGAAAGGGCAGCTGGTTTAGCCTAGGGAATGAGTGCCAACAAGCTGGGAATGTTTTCCCCAGTGGCCCATGACAATCTGCTCCGGGTCCAGGACTCTACTTGCCCAAACAATCTGTTGCATCGAACTCTTCCAATCACTTTGCAGTGCTCTGCACACAGTGAGTGCTCAACAAATGATTATTTAAGCTGCTGCTGACTTCACCTCTCTGCCTTTCCCTTGCCCTTAAAGGGATTGAAGCCAAGCAGTCAGAAATGGGTGAAGCCGTTGGCAGAGGCTGTTTGTGTCACAAGGCAAACAGCTACAATTAGTGTCCTTGGCCAGGCCCCTCATCCGGCACATTTCTCTGAGACTCCACCAGGGCTTTGAACCACTGATCTGTTTTTTCCCCAAGCAAGACTTTAGGTTTCACGGAAAGTAGTATTGGTAACGTTATTTGGTGAGCTCTTAGTGAGTGCAGTGCACTGTACCAAATACTTGGGAAGTACAACTGAAACACAGCACATTTTCTCTGCTCTCAAGACTGCATTACATACATACAATACACAAACATACAACCTGGTAATGTTGAAAGCATTGGTCCATGAAGGTTTGCAGACCTCTAAGAGTCAGAAGCACGCTGTCTGCTTTGGAGTACTTTCCTCTCTCTTTCCACCACATATCATCCTACAGTGGGGAAGCTGCATGGCCTAGCAGATGGGAAATAGCAAGTCACCTCTCATTTCCTCATCTGGAAAATGTAGAGGAAGTAGTTTTTCTCCTTCCTACTGAGACTACCTACTTAGAAGCTGCATGGCTTAATGGGTAGAGCACAGGCCTGGGGATCGGAAGGTCCTGGGTTCTAATTCCAGCTCTGCCACTTGTCTGCTTTGTGACCTTGGGCAAGTCACTTCACTTGTGCCTCAGTTACCTCCTCGGTAAAATGGGGATTGAGACTTCGAGCCCCATGTGGGACAGGAACTGTAACCAACCCGATTTGCTTGTATCTACTCCAGGAGGATGCCTGGCACCCAGTAAACACTTAAATACCAAAAAACAACAACAAAAAACTGTGAGCCCAATGTGAGATAGGAACTGATTCAGATCTGATTGTCTTGTATCTTTCCCAGTGCTCTCTTGGCACACATTAAGCAACTAACATTATAATTATTATGGTTATTACTACATGTGATTTCCCATCCTCCTGTCCCTCCCCGCTTCAGTCTATACTTCATTCTGCTGCTTAGATTATCTTTCTACAGAAACGCTCTGGGCATGTCACTCCGCTCCTCAAAAATCTCCAGTGGTTGCTTCGAACCAAGCAAAACCCCCTCACTCTTGGCTTCAAAGCTCTCCATCACCTCCTACCTCACCTCCCTTCTCTCCTTCTATAGCCCAGACCACAACCTCCGCTCCTCTGCTGCTCCCCTCCTCACTGTGCCTCGTTCTCATCTGTCACGCCTTTGACCCCTGGCCCCCACCCTACCTCTGGCCTAGAACGCCCTCCCTCCACATACCTGCCAAACTAGCTCTCTTCCTCCCTTCAAAGCCCTACTGAGAGTTCACCTCCTCCAGGAGACCTTCTCAGACTGAGCCCCCCCTTTTCCTCTCCTCCTCCTCTTCCCTCCTGTCCCCATTGCCCCCATCCCTCCCTCTGCCCTATTCCCTTCTCCTCCCCACAGCACTTGTGTAGATTTGTACATATTCATTACTCTATTTTATTAGATATGTTTATAGCTGTAATTCTATTTATTCCAATGGTATTGACACCTGTCTACTTGTTTTGTTGTCTGTCTCCCCCTTCTAATAATAATGATGGCATTCATCAAGTGCTTAACCATGGGCAAAGCACTGTTCTAAGCAATGAGCGGGGGATACAAGGTGATCAGTTGTCCCACTTGGGGCTCACAGTCTTAATCTCCATTTTACAGATGAGGTAAAGTGAAGTTTACCTCACTTTGGGTCACACAGCAGACATGTGACAGAGCGAGGATTAGAACCCATGACCTCTGACTCCCAAGCTCATGCTCTTTCAACTGAGCCATGCATCCGTTCTTGGGTAGGGACCGTCTCTATATGTTGCAGATTTATAATTCCCAAACAGTACAGTGCTCTGCACACAGTACGTGCTCAGTAAATATGATTAAATGAATGAATGAATCCCTATAAGGGTGCCTAACTACAAATCTGCTGGGGAGGGAGGAGGGCTCTGACCTCCCATCCAGCAGACGACTATGTGGGTATTTTCTTGGGTGAGCTTCTCATTTGAATTTAAGACGGTAGTCCAAATCATGCAGAGATTCCTGCAGAGCACAGACCTTGGTTCTCCTCCTTTGCTTTCTCTGGTAACCAGCAATCACTCTGCAGGGAGAGGCAGGTTGAAGACTGTCCTTCCACTCTTTCCAGGTTTTCACAAGTCAGACTTTCATCAAGCAATTTTCCCCACTCCCCAAATGCTCATCATGTATTCTAGCCCGTAAGCAGAATTGTACAAATCTGTAATTTTATTTGTATCATTTATTTTATTTTTACTGATGTCTGTCTCCTCCCCTCTAGACTCGTTGTGAATATGGAATTTGTCTATTGTTGTATTGTATTCTTCCAAGCGCTTAGTACAGTGCTCTGCAAACATTAAGTGCTTAATAAATATGACTGACTGAATGAATGACTGTCCACAGGGAGGAAGACAGTTCCTGTTGCTGATTGCATGCCTTCATGCTCTTAGTGGCATAGAAAAGGTTAAACTCCCCCATCGTTTGGGTTAAAGACAAATAACTGCAAACACGTTCAAACAGAAAGGCAGACCTGTGACAGCATAAAGAACAAAAGCCCCAGAGTACCATTAGCAGCAAGATTAAACAAATGAAATTAACCCTGCACTAAAGCCTGTCCTTCACAGAATGGAAATTACGATGGTGGCTCAATCGTGAAAATTGTTTATATTTGGATTTAGTGGGGGAATGTCATTAGAGACCAGGGCATTGTTCCCTCAAATATCCAAAACAAGAACTATATATTTACTCACTGGAAAAGTAAATTTAGTTCTTGTTTTGGATATTTTCCAGTGGGGGGTGGGAAAAAAAATATATATATTTAGTAAATTCCAGTAAATTCACTGGAAGAGCGTGTATGTATAGACAATACTTATATTTACTTCCAACCCCCCACCCCCCCAAAAAAAAACACCCCCAAAACAAAACCCCATCCCAGTATGGATCAGGAGATTTCCCTTTCTCTTATTCAGCTGTTCATTAACATAACAAACACAGGCACAGCACAATTTTAGCATGTAGCCTCATCTGTTCAGAAAGAGACTGGTTAAAGTATTTCATCTCAGAAGCAAACTATCCAAAGGAAAAAAAAAAAAAACCGAAACCCAGAGAAGTGAAATACTCCGTCACCCAAGAAAGGCCATCACATTTTACTTTTTAATTATGAAAATTTTTCTCTTTTGACAAGTGAAATGAATTTCAGCATCAGACATGGGGAGAGAGTCTGATTGCCGGAAAAATAAACATGAGAAATATAAATGGGGGCCTCATATCCACCAGCAGTCATCTTTTAGATCTGACATTCCAAAGCAATCCTTGAGAAATTTGATTGTTTATACACTAAGTAAATTATGCTCTCAGAATAGCATGGAAATAATTGAGAATGTTTGTTGCTTTTAAATAAATGTAATAAATCCCCAGTGGATATAGCACTTTGAAATGGAAGGAATCAAAGTTTCTTCCCTGAAGTACATGTGTTCCCTATTCCCTATTTGGATAGGGAAACTTGCCAAATTCTATCAGCTAAGAGCAGGCTTATTTTCTGCTTAGGTTAACACATTGACAGATTTGTGTACCTAAGACCCCTAGCTACTAGCAAATACTTGCACTGAGAGTGACTTTCGATCACTCTGGGCATCTCTGAAAAAGGAATGTGACTTTGTAACTTAAATCTTGGCCCAGTCAATTCCATCTGCTTAGTCTCTGCACTAAGGTAATCGTCACTTAAAGTGCAAAATAGATTGCTTAAGTTACTGCCTGCCCCTTCCATCCCCCCAGAGGATTTGATGATGAAAATTCACAGGTTGACCTCTGAGGCAGTTCCCTAGTAAAGGGTTGACTGTATGAGTCAAAAAATAAGGAGCATGTGATGCAAATAATGCCATCCGGCTGAGAAGGTTCTGCACTGAGTTCAGCTAAAACTAGATATGAACCTGAATTAGCAAGGAGTTGAAGTCACCTGTTTTCCTCTTAAAGACAAATGGCTGTGACATATTCTAGCAAAGCTACAGAAAACTTCTCAAGCTCAACTAGTTCAATCCCATCTCCAAGAAAGATCACATATTCACAGTTGGACATGCAGCCAAGTTCCACCTGAGCTTAAGCCTGCTGTTTTCCAGATTGAGTGTTTCCTATTCATTTCAGGACAGTGGTTAAATAAACTCTGCCAGATCTTGATAAGCTTTTACCACAAGCAATGTGGCTACACTTGAGCAGGGATGTAAGCAGCAGGCTTCTCTCTCCGCTGATTTCCACCCTGCATTCCTGACAAGAACTACATTCTATCATAAACAAAATACATCTGGTGTTCAACTCATTGGAAATATTTCTTTTTGGTTGAAAAGAGCTGTGTTGATAGTCTGACTCCATTAATTTCCACTGTACCATCTGCCTTGGCTAGTGCTGCTCTAATACAGAAAAGGGGTTGAGAAACAAGATTATACAGCTGAACAGAAGTAGACCTTGGAACATCTCTTATAATCAGACCAAAGAGTGAAAGTTATACACTCACCCAGACATATACATTTCCAAAGGCAGTCTCTTTGGCTTCCAACAATAACAGGGCTCCCACAAACTTTCATCTTAATTAAAAAGGGGGATTTATCTATAGTTTCCACTGCTATGCAGGTGAGAAGCTGCAATCCAACCTCAGAGGCCACAAACTACAAAATGTGCTACACTTCCTCTGCCTTCCACAGTACCTTCATCTTTTCATTACCCAGTATGCCCACAGGTGATCCTGAAAATTTCTAATCAGAAAAGAGGGGAAGTTCTTAATTCAGAGTGAGCTGGGCTTCATACTTTGACAAGGAATCTATTGTTGTGTACATACCTGAGGGCTGGTAATATCACAGAAGAAACAAGAACAGGCTCCTGATACAGGTCACTGTAGCGCTGGTCTCAAACAAGCATACTCCCTCAATCCAAGTGATGCCTTGAGATATCCATTTGGCCTCATAGATTCCCCTCAAACAGTCCACAGCCCAATAAGAGGCTGGTTGGATCTCTTGACAGCCCCACATGTGACTCATTGCCACTCCTAGGTGATCCTAGGGGTGAACATAACAGCATCTGGACTGGAGAGAGAGATCGGTAGGAAGTGTCCCATTCCTCTCTTAGGAGTTGCCTCGCTTATCTGTTTTCTGATCCACTCGGAGTTCATCTTTCACAACTGGACTACAAAATAAGAATAAGAGGAACTGTAGTGTTTATTAAGTGCTTGCATTGTGCTAAGTACTCCATTAAATCCTGGAGTAGGTAGGAATTGATCAAGGAGACCAACATGCTTCCATTCCCTTTTCATATCCATAGTTGTAGTCAAGCAAAAGAAAATGGGGCGGATAAAGAGAAAATGCAATTGAATACCTCTTGCCATACATACACAAGATCATACCTAAAACTGAAACCTTCTTATTGATATCATTTCTAGGCTAGGAAAACTACCCACCCCCGTGAGCAAGGAGGAACCAAGAAAACTAGATAGCTGAGCCCATTTCAGGTGTTACTTATAGATCCAGCTGCCCCGGGCCTCACTTTCAATCCATCCAAAGGCTGATTGGAAATGGTGAGTTGATCCTTCTCAAACTCAGTAGTTCTCAAGGTTCCAGCAGGTGTGAGGAATGGCTTCCCCACTGATTAGCCAGGTACTCTGCTCAATCAGCATCAGCTGTGGGCTGACTGGAGGAAAGAGAGGTTTAACCGTTCTTTTTTTCAACTCTCCCACCTCACTGCCAGTTGGTCTGCATTCTGTAGATCAACCAAGAAAGCTGAGGAGCAGAGGTCAGTGGAGAGGACCTAGTGAAGACCGAATGGTGTCTGGATTCCAGGGCGATATTCTGGTGCCAGTGGACGTGAAGTGGATTTGATCCCAGAGCAGAGGGATGTCTCTGGACAATAAGATCCTTGTGGGTGAGGAATGGTTTATGTTGTACTCTCCCAAGTAGTTAATACAGTGCTCTGTATAGGAAGCACTCAATAAATACCCTTGATTAAGGGCTTTTTTTCACCGCTCCACCTCTCCCATAAGCAGGCATTTGTTAGGTGCTAAGTGAGTGGCTAGCTCTGGGTGGAATCATGACAAGAAATGTAGCAGCTGCTATAGTTCAATTAGAAAAAAAATTTTTCACCTGAAGCAGGCACAATTCTAAAGCAGGCACAATTCTAAAGCAGAAGATTATTCAACTAGAATGGGATAAGTTCAACAGATGGGATTCACAAGAGAGCAGGTTGAATGAAGAAACTGGTTACCTTGGGGCAATACTGGAATATTCTGTATAGTATTTTTATACCATTTATAAAAAAGTTAGTGGCAGCTACTGAGTAAGTAATTGGTTATCCTGGTAGGCCCAGAGTTGTTATCATTTATAGACTTCCTTTGTATTAATTTAAAATGTGGCTGATTAGAGGCTCATGAATATTTAAATCTTTGTTTTCCTTTATTTGTTCCTGCCTATTATAATTCAGTCTTGATATTTATTTTATATGTTTTGTCTTTGTGAACATTTGTTCAGTGCATGAGGATCCTTCTTACTTTACCAGCTTTGAGACAATCTATTTCCGTAAATCCGTATTTCCGTAAATCTCATTTGCGTTAGATTTGGCAGGTCAGTCAGCATGGGCAACAGAAACAGTTTATTTGCCTTATCACTTAATCATCAAGACATGAGGGTTACCTGGGAGTTTCAACAAATCACCCCAATTCCCCAGATCAATAATACAATGATTCTTGACCTCACAGATTCAGGGCTGGGAAACTAAATGGTGAAAGGAGAGTCAAGGGACCCTTTAGGAAAATAAAGACGTGTCACAACTTAGCAAGTCAACACATGCACAATGTTATTGTTATTTATTATGTTCATTAAACGTTTTCATTGAGCGCTCTGAGTATTAAGCACTGGGGAAGTTACAAGAATATTATATTACTCCGACCCTCAAGGGGCTCACAGTCTTAAAGGAGGGACAGGCAGGCAGGAAAATAAATAAGGGGGTAAACTCAGCAAAAACAACAAATAAACCACAAGAACAACAAATGGAAGCTACAGTGTGTGACTGCTGAGATGAGCAGTTTTCAGGCTTGTCGTTGCTCCCAGGAGGGTCATTCTTAGTCTAATGCTCAACATCTTCCCAATCTAATGGCTGGAAAGGCAAGCTTCCCCACTAAAATTACAATGGACCATGGATCTATTTCCCAGGAAAGGGACAAATCCCAGGCTTTCCATTCCCCCTTTCCCCTTAATAAGAAGGGCGATTTGTATTTTGGAAAGCCCCAAGATTTAAAATTAGCTTCCCAATTCGTCACTCCATGGTATTTATTGAGCACTACTGAGCACTACTGTGTGCAAAGCATTGTACTAAATGCTGGGGAAGGGAATATAGTGTTGGTAGACATAATCCCGGCTCTGCAGGAGTTACAGTCTAATGGGGGAGATAGACATTAAAATAAATTACAAATAGGGTAAGTAGGAGAGTATAAGATTATGTACATAGGTGCTGTGGGGCTCCCTCTAGACCATAACCTCATTGTGGGCAGGGAATGTATCTGTTACACTGTACTTTTCCAAGTGCTCTAGATGCCAAGCTTGTGGGCAGGGAATGTGTCTGTTACATAGATATATTGTACTCTCCCAAGTGCTTAGTACAGTGCTCTACGCACAGTAAGGGCTCAATAAATACTATTGACTGACTATCTAGTACAGTGCTTTGCACTAGGTAAGGGCACAATAAATATGATTGATTAGTCCACAATTAGTGCGTACTTTGTTCAAAGCTCCCTACCTTCTCCCTCTGACTTGGGCTTTTCAAGGATCATTCCTGTTCTGAGTCCACTTTCCTTCAGAGCTGGGATTGCCAAGAAGTTCACAAGAAGTTTTCTTTGCCTGTGAGGAGTTGTAGCGAATGATGGGATACTCTGGTAAATGTTCGTAATTTGCCCATTCAGTACGACCATCTGTCTTGCCTTTTAAATCTTTTAGTTGTTGCAGATGAACTCTCTTCCACTCCATGTTTCAGTCATTCATTGATTGATTCATTCAATCGTATTTATTGAGCGCGTACTGTGTGCAAAGCACTGTACTAAGCGCTTGGGAAGTACAAGTTGGCAACATATAGAGACGGTTCCTACCCAACAGCGGGCTCACAGTTTCCCCACACTGCTGTTCTTGGTCCAACTAGTTTCACCCTTGAGCCCCACAGTGATAGCCAGTCCCCCAGGCCGTTCGTTTCTGAAAGAGGATTCTGTAGTTACTGATTCAGAGAAGCTCAAACCACAGAGAATATTGTGGTTCATGCATTCTTTAACAGTATCCAGAACGGAGCTTAAATATTGACTCTAGGATATTATATTCTGTCTTAAAATATACAGGAAAAATCTCTCAACTCTCTAGAACTGGACCCCAAGTATGACTTTTAACTCACCAAGTGACCTAACCCAGTATTTTCCAAGGGTTAAGAGGTTCCTCATGAAATAATTCAGAAAAAGGAGAATATGGTGAATTGCAGAGGATGAAGGTGTACACAGAGTAAAGGTTTCTAGACTCAAAGGGAATTTTAGAAGTGCCTTTGTTTTACAGTGGTTAATCAATAGATTGTTAGAGCACATACTCTATATTGAACAGTGTACTAAGCATTTTGGAGAGTACAATAGTGCAGGGATTGCATTATCTATTTCTGCATCCTCCCCCATCCCTAGATTTGATAGACCAGAGTAACATCACAGAATTATTTTTAGGCTGCATTAACAGCAGGAATTTAGAGTGCAAACTCTCCAGGGGTTGGATTTTGTCTACCACACATCTTAAAGTCCTGCGAGTTCTACATCTCTTTCAGCAGATATGGATCCTCTTTGATCTCCACTAGATTGTTAGGTCCTTGAGGTCAGGGATAATATCTACCAACTCTCTTGTACTCTCCCAAACACTTAATACAGTGCTCTGTTCCTAAGACCAGAGACTGTGTCTGTTTATTGTTATATCACACTCTTCCTAGTGCTTTGTACAATACTCTGCACACAGTAAGTGTTCAATAAATTCGATTGAATGAATGAATGAACTAAGTATATGCCATTGATTAAAGACTCCCAAGCTCCAAAGACTCTTTTCTAAGAGGGTAGAAGCCAGTTGATTATCTAAACAGGAAGATAATTTATATTTTAAAGAATTGGAGTGCCTAGGTGTTAGAGCGAATCATTTATCATAAGACAAGTATTACCAAAACTCTACGTCTACAGGATCTGTTCAATTTTCTTTACAGCCCTTTGTGGTAAAGATCTATTTCTTTTTTTCTAAAATTGGGAATAAAGCTGTTAGGACCTGGATGAATTCAATCAGGCAAAAAGCAGTTTCCTTACTTCTCTATTGCCAGAGAAGTCAGTATTATATCCTAGCTAATATTAATGTCCGCTAACAGTGAGCCATTTAGGGAGTTAGCCTTTAAAAAAGGAGTCACCTATTTTTACAGAATCCTCACTTCGTTAAAATAAGCATTTAATTCTTGCAGACTGGGTAGTTCCTACATAACAATAATTATGGTATTTGTTAAGCACTTACTAGGTGCCAGGCACTGTACTAAGTGCTGGGGTGGAGACAGGCAAATTGGGTTGGACACAGTCCCTGCCCCACATGGGGTTCACAGTCTCGCTCCCCATTTTACAGATGAGGTAACTGAGGCCCAGAGAAATGAAGTGACTTACCCAAGGTCACACAGCAGACAAGTGGCTGAGCTGGCATGAAAAACCATGACCTTCTGACCCCTAAGCCCATGCTGCATACATACCAATATGGTGCCCATGGCATTCTAGCAGGGTGGCTCAGTGGAAAGAGCATGGGCTCAGGAGTCAGAGGTAATGGGTTCTAATCCTGACTCCACCACATATCTGCTGTGTGACCTTGGGCAAGTCACTTCATCTCTCTGTGCCTCAGTTACCTCATCTGTAAAATGGGGATTGACTGTGAGCCCCAAGTGGGACAACCCGATCACCTTGTATCCCCCCAGCTTTGCACACAGTAAGTGCTTAACAAATGCCATCATTATTATTATTTTTCTATAGACAACAGAAATCTCTTGAGATATTTGAAAACAAAAGATTGCAAGGAGATTAGGTTTGTTTGGGTATGTGAATAATCCGTGAAGTCTCCAAGTTAAGGTTAATTGGAATCATAAGTTCACTATCCTACTGGAGCTGAAAGCCTTCAGTTCTCTGATCATTCTGGCATTTATCTTCAAGGCCAGGAGTTCAAAGACTGTGTTTCGAGACAATGGATATTTTGGCCAAGAGATACTTTGGGGAGGCACAAAGTGAATGTCAAAACTTAGTGTGGAATCTTGAAGTAGATTTATATATGAAGAGAACACTGCACCCAGATGAGAACTTAATAGACTTGACAAGGAAGGAGCTCTTATGTCTCTGTCAATTTTACTATTCATTTATAGACAAGAAAAATAAAAGCTGGGTGTCAAGAAAACATTCAGCAGAGGGTGAATGGAGCCATTTCTGAACTTCATCTGACAAGTGTTTGATTATCAGAATCTGAATATCCTTAGAGGATTTTTTTTTAACCACTAAGTCCTGATCCAGGAGCAAAAAGGCCACTGTTGGCTAGATCATAAAACAGTCAGGAAGAGTCACATTTAATATAGTTGTAAAGCAGGATGATTGTTCCATTAGAAAATCACTACTGACAGAGGCATACATTTTGAGACCTGCAGACGGCATTCCTGATCTCTCAAGGAGAGGGTTGGCAATCTCTAATGGACTGTGCCAGTCAGACTATGTCAGTAGTGTAATAAAGCAAGGCTTGGAGGGCTTGGGGGATCTAGATAGGGAACTGAGAGCTTATTGTTTCCAGACCAGTGGTGAGAATTCCACCAAGGAAATACTTGGGATCTAAAATCATTGAACACAATATCAATCAATCAATCAATCAATCATATTTATTGAGCACTTACTGTGTGCAGAACACTGTACTAATTGCTTGGGAAGTAAAAGTTGGCAACATATCGAGACGGTCCCTATCCAACAGTGGGCTCACAGTCTAGAAGGGGGAGACAGAGAACAAAACCAAACATATTAACAAGATAAAATAAATAGAATAGATATGTACAAGTAAAATAAATAAATAAATAGAGTAATAAATATGTACAAACCTATATACATATATACAGGTGCTGTGGGGAATGGAAGGAGGTAAGGCGGGGGGGATGGAGAAGGGGAGGAGGGGGAGAGGAAGGAGGGGGCTCAGTGTGGGAAGGCCTCCTGGAGAAGGTGAGCTCTCAGTAGGGCCTTGAAGGGAGGAAGAGAGCTAGCTTGGCAGATGTTGGGAGGGAGGGCATTCCGGGCCCGGGGGATGACGTGGTCCGGGGGTCAATGGCGGGACAGGTGAGAACGGGGCACAGTGAGGAGATTAGCGGCAGAGGAGTGGAGGGTGCGGGCTGGGCTGGAGAAGGAGAGAAGGGAGGTGAGGTAGGAGGGGGTGAGGTGATGGACAGCCTTGAAGCCAAGGGTGAGGAGTTTCTGCCTGATTCTTTCCGCACCCTCCCCATCCACCTTTTCCAATAGTTGAGTCCGGTAATGGGCTATTATTGTGCCACACTCTAGAATGCCTGGTAGTCAATGCAGTATACTCTCTGCCTCTCTTTGCCAAACTTCTAACTCCCAGATCCGGGCTCTATCCACCAGACCACACTGCTTCTGGGACTACTTCCTTCCCACTCAGCCTGGAAATCTCAGTTCCTCAGTTTAATCAATGGTATTTACTAAGAGCTTACTCTGTGCAGAGCACTGTAATAAGCACTTGGAAGAGCACAATACAATAGAGATGGTAGACAAGACCTCTGCCCTCAAGCAGCTTACTATCCAATGGGGGACAGACATTAGAATACATTACCAATAGGGGAATCCAGGCTTTGCCGCTTGTCTGCTGTGTGACCAAGGGGAAGTCGCAACTTTTCTGTGCTTCAGTTATCTGTAAAAAGGGGAATAATCCTGTGAGCCCACGTGGGACGTGGACCGCGCCAACTTGATAAGCTTTTATCTACTCCAGTGATTTGTACAGTGCCTGGTGCATAGTAAGTGCCTAACAAATACCCCCCCAAAATGAAGAGGCCTAAGCAGAGTTCTGCAGTCAGGAAATGATTTCTGTTGCCTGGACAGCAGATGGAGGGCTGACTGTCCAAGTCATGGGGACATCACTCAGGAAACTGGAAGAAAGAATGATTTCCTAGCCTACGTTGAAGAGCAGAGTTATGCCAAGGGTATGGTAGCCATGGCAACTAACATACTTGCCCAACCTCAGAGGGCACACTAGAGTGTACCCAACCCACTATGCCATCTCCTAGCATGGCCCTGCTGAAGAGATGGATTGACCCTGTTTGGATCAATCAATCAATGATATTTATTGAGCTCCTAGTGCAGAGAACATTCTACTAAGAGCTTAGGAGGGTACAATAGGTTTCACACCTGGCCCTTCCTCTTCTGCTCATCTTTACCTACTTCACTTCCACGGTGGTTATTGGGGGGCCAGGAAGACACCTATTGGGTGGCCCCCATAGGCCCCTGAGCTCTCAGAATTATGGCAACTCCAGGCTGGGTTGGTTTGAGTCTATTGTAATGGGGATTGGTAATTTGTGTATTTTATCCTCTCCTTGAGATTAACAGGACAAGCTTTTGGGAAAAAAACCCCAACCAAACTGCTCATTTATGTAAGGCATAGTTTCCTTCTGGGTGCCTTCTAATAATGACAATTGGAGCATTTATGAAGAACGTACTATCCCCTTAGCATTGGGGTTGACACAAGAAGATCAGACAAAGACCCTGGCCCACTTGGGGCTCCTGATCCCAGTGGGAGGGAAAACAGACCGCTTATCCTCATACGTACAGATCAGGAAACTGAAGCAAAGAAAAGGTAAATGACTTGTTCAAGGTTACACAGCAGGATGATGATGATTACTATTATTACTAAGTGACAGATTTGGGATTAGAACTACAGTCCCCTGACTCCCAGTCCTAAACTCTTTCTGCTAGACCACATCACTTTTCCCAACTGATCCAGAGAGAAACACAATTCACCGTTCTCCTCCTCTCTCCAGACCTTTCTGCTTGCAGCACGGGGACTGTGGAGCCTTTTCTGAGATGGAGGTTCAGACAACAAATGCCACAGTGTTCTCTGCAGTCACTCCAAGAGGGCAGATTTGGGACTTGCTTCCTTACCACTGTGCCATCCATTCACGGCAAAAGCCCTGTGTGCGGTCGCTGATCAATGCATAGGAACCATAGGTAAAAATTCACATCGGACAATTTCCAACATTTGAGGAGATAGAATTTGCGTGCCGTAACAGTCCCCTAGCAGGTGGAGTAAGGCAGGATTCCTGGCTCAGTTTTCTGTCCTGCTTCTCAACCTTCTCTTTCTCTAACCACGTCTAGAGAGGGTTTTCACATTAATAATGAAACATTTACACCAATCTTCAATCTTGTTCCATCGAAGATAATTATATATCAAAACAATGAAAACCCCTGCAGTTTCAGCTGTTGTTTTTTCCCAATTACCTGAAAACTGGAAAGGTTGAAGATGGGTATAAATATGTTATAGGGTAACATTTGAAGTAGAAAAAAATCAGAACTGTTAAATGCCAAAAACAAATCTTTTCATCTCCTAATCTGAGCTTCTCTCTTAATACAAAGAGACAAATGATTGCTTCAGTAATGGACAATTGAGTTGTGGTCAGGCACTACAAAAACTTTAAACATTTGGCCATAAATATAAAATCAGAGCAATACGAATCACAGGGGAAGAGGGGTTAATGCACTGGCTAAGATGGTCTTTTAGAGCCCAGACACTGAACTGCATGTGCTTTTTAAGAAGTCAGGAAAGAAAAAAAAATCTGATGTATCTATATTTCCTAAATATTTCCTGGGCCTGATTCTTCTAGGAACGAGGGGTGATGGGAGAACCCGTAGGTTTGCACCTCTTTAGCCGGTGCCTTACGGTTTCTGAAGCAGCATGGCTCAGTGGAAAGAACACAGGCTTGTGAGTCAGAGGACATGGGATTTAATCCCGGCTCCACTGTATGTCTGATGTGCCTCAGTTACCTCATCTGTAAAATGGGGATTAAGACTGTGAGCCCCACGAGGGACAACCTTGTATCTATCCCAGCACTTAGAACAGTGCTTGGCACATTGTAAGAGCTTAACAAATACCATCATTATTATTATTATTTTTAATAAAGGTGGGCCAGTCTGAGATGGAGTAGAGTTTGGGTGGGGAGAAGCTATGGTCTGCTTATTTAAATAGGATTTTCTTACAGGTGGCTCCAAGAAGAGATGGTTGGGAAAGTACAACTGGCATGGGACATTTCCTGCCCAACTGGCTCACTCTCTAACTGGGGAGGCAAACATCATCACATTTACAGACAGTAGAAGAATTAACATTCTCTCTGGGTCATGGAAGAGGGACTCATTCTCCACAAGTCTCCCTGCTCCCCCAAATCCTCCTGTGGTTGACCATTCCTCGCCATGTTAAGCAGAAACTCTTCACCATTCCCTATAAGGCCCTCAATCAGCGCTCACTCTCTAGCTCGCTCTCTCTGTCTCTGTCTGTCTCTCTGTTTCTCTCTCTGTCTCTCTCTCTCGATCCGCTTTTTACTCATTACCCACCCAGCCACAGCTGACATTCTTGAGACAGCAGGGGTAGACCCTAAACAGTGTCGCTGTTTTTTTCGGGAGGGAGGGGAATCTGATTAGCAAAAAGTGACCAGAAGTCATTCATTTTCAAGGGCTTTGCAAACTGAAATTTGGTTGGCTACCTCTGAGCATTCTGGCTACCTTGAACAAAAGAGTACATTCCCAGACAGAGGGGCACATGAGATGTGATGCAGGCTATAGGATGAGTGATCACTGTCCAGGAAAACTAACCTTGCTCCATTTACCCTGTGCCCAAGAGTGCCTCATTCTGACCTTGGTTGCTGTTTCTCTTCCACTTCAGGATAGAAGATGGGAGCTTACTGCTTTGTGGGTGGAGGCAGAGGGACACAGGAGTCACTTGAACTTGTCACTGATAGACACAGAGAGCTAAAGCTCCTCCAGGGATTGCAAATTTCTCTTGTTCGTTCATTCATTCATTCATTCAATCGTATTTATTGAGTGCTTACTGCGGGCAGAGCACTTACTAAGAGCTTGGGAAGTACAAGTTGGCAACATATAGAGACGATCCCTACCCAACAACGGACTCACAGTCTAGAAGGGGGAGACAGAAACAAAACAAAATATATTAACAAAATAAAATAAATAGAATAGTAAATATAAATATAAATAGTAAATATGTACAATTTTCAGGCACACTCACCATTTGAATCTGCCTCAACAGCAGCTGTGTGCAATGGAAAATTAACCCACTGTCATTTCTGCCACCAAACAAAACTGGTTTGGTGGTCGAGTGTTGCTCTTGAATGCTCCTAGTTGTGTTCTGCATTCAGTAGGTGCTCAAGAAATACTGATGCAGCAGCAAAGCCCTGACCTAGGTTCTCAAGGGAGAAACCATAAAGTAAGTGATGTAGCATCTGCCATCAAGGAGCTCACAGAAGAGACAGAGGAGCAACCGACAAAGCAGATAAACATATGAAGCTGCACGTAGCACCCCAGATAAAACATACTCACGCAGAGAAGTGTAGGTTCACTGCTGAATCTCTGGGCCAGTCCCCAAGACAGTCTAGCAGCCTGGTCCCTGCCCTTGCCTCCTGGATGCAGCTGGGAGGAGGAGGAGGAGCTGTCGGGGTTCAGCTGGGTTGGGTAGGGGGGAAGCAGATGGGGAGGTTGTGATGCTGGACCTCACCTTGGTGATGCGGGGTGGAGCAGGGTGACTTGGATCAGAGTTGGAGGGCTGGGCCTTAGAGATTGCTGGAGTGGCAGGTCACTCTGCCCACTAGTTCCTCATAATAATGATATTAATAATAATAATAATAATAACTGTGGTATTTGTTAAGTGCTTAGTATGTGTCAGGCATTGTACTAAGCATTGGGGTAGATACAAGATATTCACTGTCTTCAAAGCTTTATTAAAGACACATTTCCTCCAAGAGGCCTTCCCCCCAAAAGCCCTCATTTCTTCTTCTCCCTCTCCATTCTTTGTAGCCCTTGCACTTGGATTTGCTCCCCTCATTTACCGCCCTGCCACAGCCCCGCAACACTTATGTACATATCTGTAATTCAATTATTCATATTAATGTCTTTCTCCCCCTCTAGACTGCAAGTTCCTTATGGGCTGGGAATGTGACCACAAGCTCTGTTGTACTCTTTCAAACGTTTAGTACAGTGCTAACTACCACTGATTGATTGATTGATCTCAGGGAAGAGAAAATGTTCTGGGGACGGGGATAGAAATAAAACCACTCTTCTTCTTCTGCAACACCTTCTTTCCAAGAGGTTTGGAAGCTTCCCTCTGCTGGGTGAGGAGAGGGGCCTCTTAGTGAGTACAGTGCTCCGCACACAGTAAGCAGACAATAAATACGAATGAATGAATTAGCCTGAAACTCAGTATTCTTCTACTGCGAGATTTAGTCGCAAGAGCATGGGGCGGGGGAAACTGGAGGACACAGTAAGTGCTTAATAAATACCGTTGATTGACCTGGGTTCTACTTCTGGCTCCACTATTTGGCAGCTGTGTAACCTCAGTCAGGTTACTTAACTTCTCTGGGCCTCCTTTTCCTCATCTGTCAGATGGGGATAAAACACCTGGTGTCCCTCCCTCTTTGATGTTGAGCCTCATATGAGATAGGGATTGCATATAATCTGATTAGTATGAATCTATCCCATGCTTGGCACTTTGGTTGGCGCTTAATAACTGCTTAATAAATGTAATCATTATGAAGTATATTGTAATGAGCATCTGGGGGATTTTAGGATGTCTTGAGCTATTAATAAAAGTGGTCTTTCTTAAGTGCTATGTGCCAAGAACTGTACTAAGCACTGGGGTAGATACAAGGTAATCGGCTGTACACAACCACTGCCTCACAGGGGGCTTCAGATTTTAGCTAATCTCAAATGTCCATGTGTTCAATAAATTGTGTTTATTTATATTTGTTTCAGTTCCCACCCATGTGTTTTCATCTTCCTCAGTGTTTCACCCCCAGCACCTAGAATGGTGGTCTGCATGTTAGGAGAAGTCAAAAAAAGGTTGCTGATGCTGGATATGACAATTAAAAAAAAAAAGAGGCATAAACCATATTCATGGATTTTAAGTGTAAATCTTTTTAAGCTTCTTGAAGACTGTAAAAGATGACTTTGCCAGTTTCATTTATGGTGTAGAATAGTTCTGCTTGTCAGACTGGCACAATTTGCAGTCTCTGCTTTGAAGGTGCCCAGAGCAGCCACTGCTACAAAACTGCCAAAAGACCTAAACTTCTGTTTTATTCACTATTTGCCAGTATGTAACATAAAAATAGCCCAACAATTTAAACTAAATTAAACTTAACAAAGTTTTTCTCGGCTGAGACTTTGCGGGCAAAGTTGCAGCTCGCATCAAGTTCTCGGGGGTCAAGTTATAAATCACAAAATAAAATGGGCTGTAATGAAAATACTGACAGACCCTTCAATGTAATGATGCTAGAGGGTCTCACTTTTCTTGCACACTGTGTATTATGCAATTACCAGCTACAAAATTGAATTTTCTTCATTCCTAACAGGAGTCTTATATTTCAGGAATGGGGCACCCTTTCTCGCAGACAGTTTCATGTCAGAGACTGGGACCAAACAACGGGCAGGATCATTGTTTGCCCTTTACAATTGTTAACAATTTTCCATCTCCTGGGCACTAAAATCGACCCTGTCTGATCCACCGAACCTCCAAAATGAGAAATGGAAAGGAGAAATGGGTCACTTCTTCCTATTCAACTCGAAGTGGTTTTCCGAAACTGACTGTTAAAACTCAGGGAAATGCTAGGTTTCTATCACAGGATTCTTCTCAGTGGATCAGTAGTGCTCTCTGAAGAGTCCTAAAATCCATTTTGATCTTTCCTTCATTTGCATATTAATAATAATTTTAACTTGAAATTGAGCCCTTTGTGGGACAGGGACTGTTTCTGACCTGGCTACAATAATAATAATAAGTTTGGTGCTTGTTAAGTGCTTACTATGTGCAAAGCACTGTTCTAAGCGCTGGGGAGGATACAAGGTGATCAGGTTGTCCCATGTGGGGCTCACAATCTTAATCCCCATTTTACAGATGTGGTAACTGAGGCACAGAGAAGTTAAGTGACTTGACCAAAGTCACACAGCTGACAAGCGGCGGAGCCGGGATTTGAACCCATGACTTCTGACTCCCAAGCCCGTGCTCCTTCCACTGAGCCACGCTGCTTCTATCGCATATCAGTGTTCAGCCCACATTAAATTTAACAAGCATCACAATTATTAACAATATTAAGAGTTACCTCTGAAGCCCGTGAGTGGCCTTCCGCATTCTATACTTTAGGGAATATCCTGTTCCTATGTCTCAGAACAAAATGTGAAGGCAGTGGATGTATTTATTGGAGTCCTCATCTGGCAGCAGTTCTCCACGTTAGTAAACAAGGAACCACTGCTTAAAGGACAACTCTAGAAGAGGGTTTAATAATAATAATAATACTTATGATATTTGTTAAGTGCTTACTATGTGCCAAGCACTGTTCTAAGCTCTGAGGGGGATACAACATCATCAGGTTGTCTCACGTGGGGCTCACAGCCTTAATCCCCATTTTACAGACGAGGTAACTGAGGTAAGAGAAGTTAAGTGACTTGCCCAGAGTCACCCAGCAGACAAGTGACGGAACCGGGATTAGAACTCACAATCTCTGACTCCCATGCCCGGGCTCTTTCCACTAAGCCACGCTGCCTCTCTGATGTGCAGGGCACCATCAATATTAAGAAGATGACTCCACTGAAGGTTATTTTTCTCGTGTTCTAATAGAATCGCAGAACACCAGGCTGAAGAAAATGTTGTTTACTTTCCTCCTTCTCAACCGTTCATATTTAGCACCTCGCTTAGCTAATGAAATTAACATCATCTGTTTGCTAAATCAAAGTCATCCGGACTGTGTTTCCGGATTTGTATTTCTGCTGCTGGGAAATTACGCTATAGCCCCACGAGTGTGCCTGAAAGGAGATTTTACCATTTCCCAAGACGTTCAATCAGTCAGTCAATCTATCAGTAGAATTTATTTGATCACTTACTGTGTGCAGAGCGCTGTATTAAGTGTATTAAGTGCGGTGGGAGCAAAACCTAGAGAAGCAGCATGGCTCAGTGGAAAGAGCCCGGGCTTTGGAGTCAGAGGTCATGGGTTCAAATCCCGGCTCTGCCAGTTGTCAGCTGGGTGACTTGGGCAAGTCACTTAACTTCTCTTTGCCTCAGTTCCCTCATCTGTAAAATGGGGATTATGACTGTGAGCACCCCCGTGGGACAACCTGAAATCCTTGTAATCTCCCCAGCGCTTAGAACAGTGCTTTGCACATAGCAAGCGCTTAATAAATGCCATAAAAAAAAGTGCTTGGAAGAGTACAACACAACAATAAAGCCCATTTCCTGGCCACAACAAACTTTTGTTTGTTTTAGTTTTGGTGATCTATTTGCTGCCCACGTGGTCGTAGAAACTACATTTGGAACATGGGGGTATTTCAGGGCATCCCTTGAATGTAAGATTTTTTTTTTCCCCTATTCATTCATCTCCCTTTTCAGGGCTAAATTCTCACATAGTCCCTTCCACAACTGTGGTGGGAGCAAAACCTAGTCTTTATGTTCACCTGACCCACCAATAAAGCTTTGTTTACAAAAATGTTTTCCTCCTGATTCAGTATGGGTCTCAATTACAATACTTCATTTTTAACCACTTGCTATTTTTCCCTTTGTTACTTTAAGCTTGAAGCAGTGTGCCCTAATGGGTAGAGCACAGGCCTGGAAGTCAGAAGAAGAGAAAAAACAGCTTAAAATAGAGGCAGAACATTATGTTGTTGAAATTCAACGCATTGATTCCTGGTTCTCATTCTGGTTTATGGAACCCTTTAATCCCCTTTCTCCCACTGTCAATCTTTCAAACTTTTTCTTCAGATTCTCATCCTGGAGGGAAAATGTGAGAGAACCTGGTTGGGAGTCATTCATTCTGGTCATTTGCAGAGCTGAAAAGAATTAAAGTATCAGGACTCACTATCAGTGCATTTGGAGGGCCAGAAGGAAGCACCATATTAAAAATGATACCTAAAACAGAATGATACATACCAGGTGATTGGTTAACATTTAATATAGAATCAGCCAGGCCAGTCTTGGGAGAAAGGTGCAGAAGTGTATGTGCTTGACTTCAACTGATTAGAAGGAATAAGGCGAAGACTCTCCATCATCTCATGAGGAAAGACTATGACCTGCCCTCAGTGTCCTGAGTTAGAGGAATAGCTAGTAAATCATCTTTTGGCCACACTTTCAGTTCATCACGGTGACAAAGAGTAGAAAAGGTGTCGCAAAGGCGTGAGGTCCTTTCCTGATGCCAGAAATGCGGCGAAAGGGGTGGAGCCAGTCTTTTCCTATCAGCCCCCTCTTGTTCTGGTCATGAATCTGCACCCAATAGGAAGGCCTTATGCCTAAGGATACGTTATTGTTTAGTTAAGTGACTTACTGGTGGACTGACATGTTTTTAAATATTTTTTTTAATGGTATTTGTTCAGACACTGTTCTGGATACACAATAATCAGGTTGGACCAAGTCCATGTCACACATGGGATTCACAATTTTAATCCCTGTTTTACAGATGAGGTAACTGAGGCATAGAGAAGTGAAATGACTTGCACAAGGTCACACAGCAGACAAGTGGGGGAGCCAGGATTAGAACTCAAGTCTTTCAGATTCCCAGGCCTATGTTTTATCCACTAGGCCACACTGCTTCCCTAAATTTCTGACACACATTCTGTCTAGGTAAGGTAGGGTGAAGGGTTGGGATGGGTATTTTAGGTTGATATTCATTCATTCATTCATTCAATCGTATTTATTGAGCTGTACTGCACTAAGCGCTTGGGAAATATAAGTCGGCAACATATAGAGACGGTCCCTACCCAACAACGGGCTCACAGTCTAGAAGGGGGAGACAGACAACAAAACAAAACATGTAGACAGGTGTCAAAATCATCAGAACAAATAGAATTATAGCTATATGTACATCATTAACAAAATAAATAGGATGGTAAATAGGTGCAAGTAAAATAGAGTAATAAATCTGTACAAATATATACAAATGCTGTGGGGAGGGGAAGGAGGTAGGGTGGGGGGATGGGGAGGAGGAGAGGAGAAAGCGGGCTATGTTGTCAGGCCTATGTTGATTTGATTCCTAGTGTAAAATAAGGAGTATTCATATTGATTTATTTTTTCAGAACTAATGATAACTTAGGCACTTGAGCCCATCTGAGGTCAGGGCTGGGTATCAAAGCATGAAATAATCCCCTTCTCTCCTTCCATGCCCCTATCGAGGAAGAGGAACAAAGAGACACGGTCAGAATATGTTTTCTAGAGGTAGAGAGGATCATTTTGTCCTTGCTAACCCCCTCTGTCCAGCTGCAGTGCCCGTGACCAGCTGGTGGGAGAGCAGGGCAAGATGCCCTCTTAAGCCCGGATTTCGGCTGCCTCTGCATTTCGAAGCAAAGCAGTGGCCAGAGTTTAATTTGTAATGAAATAAGTGTCAGGACTCAAATGACTACTTGCCCTTTCAGTTTCACGTTGTAATTATTTTAAAGCTCAGAAGGTCTGGGCCTGTGAACTGAAATTGACATGATCAATTATCTCATGGTCACAAGGGTGAGAACCCCAGGAGTTTCAGTACAGGACCAGACCACTGGCCTACCCAGTTTAGCATTCTGCCTCTGACAGGCACAACCTGATTCATGGAAGAATCAAGTGATGTTTTGCCACTATCTTGAAGTCCATCCTCTTCTTTAGAGATCAATCAATCAGTGAGTGGTACTTATTGAGTGCTTACTGTGTGGAGAGCACTGGACAAGCACTGGGGAGAATACAGTACAATGAAGTTGGTAGATGTGATCCCTGCCCTCAACATTGAAATCAATTACAGGAAGGGGAAGTGGCGGAGTATTGGTAATATGTCTACTAATATGTCTAGTAATATGTCTACTAGGAGAAGCAGCGTGGCTCAGTGGTAAGAGCACAGGCTTTGGAGTCAGAGGTCATGGGTTCAAATTCCGGCTCCGCCAATTGTCAGCTGGGTGACTTTGGGCAAGTCACAACTCCTCTGTGCCTCAGTTCCCTCATCTGTAAAATGGGGATTAAGACTGTGAGCCCCCCGTGGGACAGCCTGATCACCTTGTAACCTCCCCAGCGCTTAGAACAGTGCTTTGCACATAGTAAGCACTTAATAAATACCATTATTATTATTATTAGTAGTAGTATGTCTATCTAATAATGAGTGTCTTTAACTTTCCCACTATACATCCTTAGTCTTCATAGCTACAGTCTTGGTTGGACCTAATTATTACCCTTACCTTCCTCAGGCTAGGGCTCTGGGGCAGAAAGGTGAGCACCGGGCTGGTCCCTGCCCCCCACCTTCCTGTTTGTCATCACCCCCGTCCCCACCCCCAGCTTCCCCAAAGCCCTTTGCATAGAGCCCCTGCTCCAGTGGTGTGTCCCCGCCTTTCCATGACAGTCTTCCTCACCCCAACTCTCCTCCCTGGCTCTGAACGGTGGCCAGAATGGTAACGCCAATTATTCTTTAAAAGAATCACAGTTGAGGATCAGATGTTAGCTGACCCAGCAAAGTTAACTCATCAGTTATTAAGTGGGAGATCAATCAATCAGTCAGTTGATCAATCTTATTTATTGAGTGCTTGTCATATGCAGTAAATGTTCAGTTCATGTCTCCTCACTCCTCAGGAAGCTCCAATGGCTGCCCATCCACCTCCACATCGAACAGAATCTCCTGACCTTTGGTTTGAAAGCACTCAATCAGCTTACCCCACTCTACCTCACCACACTATTCTCCCCCTCCACACTCTGCTCCACTAGCACCAGTTTACTCACTGTGCCTCAATCTCACCTTTCTTGCCGCTGACCCCTTTCCCACTTCATCCTCCTAGCCTGGAACTCCCTTTCCTTCCATATATGCCAGACCACCACTCTCTCCACCTTCAAAGCATTACTAAGGTCACGTCTCCTCTGAAAGGCCTTCCCCCATTAAGCCCTCTTTTCCCTGGCTTGCTCTCCCTTCTGCGTTGTCTATACATTTCAATCTGTAACCTATGGACACTTGATATTTGCCCCTTTCCAGCCCCACAGCACTTCTGTATATATCTATAAATAATATACTACAAATTACGTACTTATTCATATTAATATCTGTCCCCCCCTCTAAACTATAAGCTCATTATAGGTAGGGAACATGCCTGCTAATTCTGTTAGATTGTTCTCTCCCAAGAACTTAGTACAGTGCTCTGCACGAAGTAAGCTCTCAATAAATATGATTAATTGGTTGGTTGATTACAGAACACTGCACTAAGCACTTGGGAGAGCACATGATAACAGAGTTAGTAGACATGTTCCCTGCGCACAGCCAGTTTACAGTCTAGGGGGAAGAGTAGCACTAAGAAATGTACCACACCTCCAAGGTAAACAATTCAGATGAAGATTGCAAATCGACAAATTAAAAGTGGTCAGGTGTTGCTCCTGTAAGAACCTGGGAGCATTTAAAACTGGTATTAGAAAGAATTCAGGTTGCAGAGAAAGCTGTAAAGTCATCCAGGGTTTCAAATTTGAAAGGCAGTGTGACAGCAGTAAGATTGCTTCAGTTGGATGATATACCAAGCATATACTATTGAGTCTCATTGTAAATATGAACACTAACTTTATGACCACTGATAGTGTCACTCAGTGGATTAGTACTAATTGTTTTCTGCATACTAAGGCTGTTGCACTCTCCCAAGTGCTCTGCACATAGTAAGCACTCAATAAATGCCATTGACTGATTGACTGTCAAGCCTCCATTTTACTAAGCAAACCCCACTATGAATTAACCATATCATGGACTGGTTGGGTCTGCACTGAGAAGAGGTATTTTTCGAAAGGAATTAATTTTTTCTGAAAATGATGCTTTGGACTCAAATTATCATGGGGCAAATCTAGCACATGAGGCTGAGCTAATGTCTGCAGGGAGAGTGCTATTCACATAGGGTTAATGTTTGTGATGTTATGTATAATTCAATTGTTCAATAGTATCTGTTGAGCATCTACTGCGGGCAGAGGTCTGATCAAGTGTTTGGGGAAGTAGAGTAGAATTAGAAGACACAGTCGCTTTCCCCATGGAGTGTACAATCTAATGGAGGAGTCAAGTAGACATAAAACAGTTACAAAGAGAGGCAGGAGGAAAAGCATAGATATGGCTCCTAATCTCAAGAATAGGGACACATGAGTATACAAATGGAGACTGTAAATTCATATGTACATAAATCATCATCATCAATCGTGTATTTATTGAGCACTTACTGTGTGCAGAGCACTGTACTAAGCGCTTGGGAAGTACAAGTTGGCAACATATAGAGGCAGTCCCTACCCAACAGTGGGCTCACAGTCTCTAAGAGGAGCTGTATTTGCAGACTGTATAATGACTTTTTCCCTCACAACCTGTCACATTTTATCCTCATATCATTGTGAGGTAGTAAGGAAGGTATTGAACGCCCTCATTTTACAAATACGGATATTGAGGCTAGAGGTAGTAAATGATTTGCCCAAGGTCATACAGCAGGCCAGAAGCAGAGTTAGGAATAGAACCTTGGTCTTCTGACTCCCAAACCCATGTTCTACCCATTAGACCAGACCATGTTTCCTTTATTGGGAAGCTACAACCTGCCATGGCAGAAATCAGTCAGCCCCAGTATGGCTCCAGAAACTGTTCTGGGAATCCTTTAGCCAGTGTACGAATTGCCAGAGTGACACATAACATTTCAGTTCCTGGACTCGTGTTCTCTCTCACTTTCTCTCTCCCACCTTAAAACACTTCAGGACAGTTCCTAGGATCTAAGCTGGCTGGCATATGGAGAAGGAGCGTGGCTCAGTGGCAAGAGCCCGGGTTTTGGAGTCAGAGGTCATGGGTTTGAATCCCGGTTCCACCACTTGTCAGCTGTGTGACTTTGGGCAAGTCACTTAACTTCTCTGTGCCTCAGTTACCTCATCTGCAAAATGGGGATGAAGACTGTGAGCCCCCTGTGGGACAACCTGATCACCTTGTAACCTCCCCAGTGCTTAGAACAGTGCTTTGCATATAGTAAGCACTTAATAAATACTATTATTATTATAACAGAGTCCCCATAACTCCCAAGCAACAGCCTCTTGGGCTAATCAGTAGTCCGACAAGGGAAGGTAATTACCCCACCATAACTTCCAGTCTACCCTGATGCCAACAAAATGTTTACTGTGAAACCCCAAATATTTCATACAAATAAGCAGAATGCTTACCCCTCTTTAGCACCACTGAGAACAAAGCTGAACTCATTGGCCCCAATAAGAAAATACATGTTTAGACCCTCCCCTGACAACCAAAAATTAAAATAGTTGTGGTGTTTGTTAAGCACTTACTATATGTCAGGTACTTTACCTAGATCTGGGGTGGATACAAACAAGTCAGGTTGTACACAGTCCCTGTCCTGCATGGGGCTCACAGTCTTCATCCCCATTTTACAGATGAGGGAATTGAGGTACAGAGGAGTGAAGTGACTTTCCCAAAGTCACACAGCAGACAAGTGGCAGAGCCAAGATTAGAACTCATGACTTCTGGCTCCCAAGCCCGTTCTCTATCCACTGTGCCGTGCTGCTACCCACCACCGGAACACTGGTTTCTTCACCCAGCTGATTTGGTCATGACCTCAGTCTGGTCCCACGGGGAAAAAGTCTAGTCTAAAGTAGCAGTGCTCAAACTGTCATCTGTTTTATAATTGTCCTCACCTCCGACACCACAATTACCATATAACTGTGAATCTTGACTAGATGAAGATCATTTTTCAAAGTTCCGGTGATAGAAAGTCAGAATTTGCTCTTTGTCTATGATTTAACCTGGGTATATCTTAGATATTTGCTGATGAAGCATCCACCATATGAAATGAGCAATTATGGGAAGGCCCACAACAGAGACCATGTGAATAGGAAAGTCAGTTAAATAAATGGGCCAGAGCCAACTGAGGTTATATTTGCCTCTGAAATGCTGGCTGGAGAAAATCATACAGGAACAGACCTCCTGAATCACTGGCTATCCAACCCTAATGTTCTGAGGAAATAAAATAATTTGATCACACTGACACTAAGAATATTAACATAGTAAAAAGGATTGCACTCAATGGCATTTTTTGAGCAATTTGTGCAGATCACTATACCAAGTGTTTGAAAGAGCACAATATAATAGTTTGGTAGACATGATCCCTGCCCTCGAGGAGATTACAGCCTAGTGGAGCTTACAAAATTATAGTTATGATTGTAATATTTTTAGCTGACACCTATGAGTGTTGGTGCTAACATCTGGGTGAGTAGAGCAGATTTAGGGGAGAGAGCTTTTGGGAGAAGCAGAAATTCTGATCTTCTTCACTTGGTATTTTCAAATCTGAACTAGATCCAGGCATGATCTATCCTTAACTGGTGATTTGATGATGTGAACGATTTGATTTCTGTCACAACTGTGTTCAGGGAAACCTCCAACCTTGTGTGAGCTGGGTCTAAGAGGGATCTGGGGACTCTTCCTGCTGGCCAGCCCAGCCAGAACCCTGACGTTCACACATATACTGGGTAGTATGACCCCTGCTTTCACCTCACCATTTTCAGCTCATGCCAATTTTCCCCAGAATAATCAAATTATCCATGCATGGCCCGGAGGCTGCCCCCAAATCATGTCTGCCTTTATTCCCATCTCCCCTTGGATGGTCCCCTGATAAGAAAGCATTTCTTATGCATCCCTTGAGCAATTTAGCCAAACCTCTCAGGCTGCTTTACCTAAGCTCAGAGTGGCGTCAGGAATTTGCCTACCATTTACTGGGCTGCCTTGAGGTGGGGAAAAATTCCCCTGTTCTGCATGATGTCATTACATCAAACTGCATCCAGTACATCAGCATTAGAATGTGCCATGAGACCTCATTGGGTTTCAGATGACATCATAAGGAAATCCCCAGAAACACCAGAAACTAGAGTGCTTCTCTGCAGGGAAGGGAAATCTATTCACCTCCCCTCTGCTGACTCCAAAGGCGTCGACTTCCGTTTCCAGGTCCCTGCTAACTCAGAGGCCACTTCTGACATGGACTGGGTGATTCTCAATTTTACCCGCCACCATGTCCGCACTGCCACCTCCTTTGAGGTTTTTCCCTGAGGTGCTTCCTTCCCTCAGCGCCCTTCTGAAACCGGCCCCACTTCACCTCTACCCTGCCCTCTGCTTCTTCCAACCTGGAACAGACAACAGGCTCTGGTGGAGAGTTTCTCGCTCTTCCCATCCCATTCCCGGTCTGACTCTGGAGGCCTTTGGTGTAGAAGGCAGGGTGGGGTGGGACCTGCCTGTGAGAGTGACCTCAAACTGTCAGATAGGTGGTTGATGAACGATAAAGCAATTCAGGGTGACCCTCTGACTGCAGACAATTGTCAATCTTCCAGGCAGCAGGCCACTGCTTGCCAGGCCAATCCAGAAGCATTGCCAGAGGCTCATCTTGGAATGCCTGCTCCTCACTCACCCCAGTATGGACTGGAAGAGAAGATGACCAGTCCACAGATCCTCTGATACTCTACTCACATTCCTGCTCACTCACTTGTTGTCTACCAAAATCCATCTCTCCTTGGGTCCTGCTTTAATCCAACATCTCACTCGACAGCATCCTAGCTAGCGTTACAACTGATAGACATCTGTCAGTAAGTGATACTTGTTGAGCACTTACTCTATCGGGAGCACTACAGTAAGTGCTAGGAAATCAATAAATCCACGGTATTTGAGAGCTTTCGGTGTGCAGAACACTCTACTAAGTGTTTGGGAGAGTACAAGAGTAAGCAGGCAAATCCCTGCCCTCAAGGAATTTACAATCTAGCAGAGTTTACCGTCTAATGGGAAAGAATACATGGGTGGGAATTCGACCCAATTCTTGGCCCTCATAGATGTGGAGGTAAATCTATCTCCAAGTGCTAGAGTGTTGGTATGATTGGATGTTGGGGATTCATCGGGAAAGGATGGCTGGAGGAGGTGATGTTTTAGGAAGGCTTTACAGGAATGGAGGGCTCAGATCTGCTAGCGCTGTTGAGGCGGGCGATCTAGGCTGGGAAAACAGTGTGTTGCCAACTTGTACTTCCCAAGTGCTTAGTACAGTGCCCTGCACACAGTAAGTTCTCAATAAATATGATTGAATGAATGAATGAATGTGAGCAAAGGGTCAGAGGGGGATGAGAGGAGAGTGATGGAGAGCAAGAAGGTCGGCTTGGGAGGAGAAGATAATGCAAACTGGGAAGTAGTGAGTGTGAAGTGCTGGTATGTAAATAGGGATTTGATATCTGTTCTCCCTCCTACATTTTTATAGTATTTGTTAAGTGCTTACTTTGGACTGTACTGTACTGTACTCAGGCACTCTACTCAAGCACTAGGGTAGATTCAAGCTAGTCAGATTGGACCCAATCCATATACCACATGGGGCTCACCGTCAAAAATCCCCATTTTACAGATGACATAACTGAGGCACAGGAAATTTAAGTGACTATCCCAAGGTCACCCAGCAGACAAGTGGTGGAGCAGACCCAGGTCCTCTGACGCCCAGTCCCATGTGGGACCTGACTGTCTTGTATATACTTCAGCTGTTAGTGCTGTGCTTGGTATATTCTATGTGCTTAACAAATAACATTGTTACTATTTTTATTTTTATCATTATCACTATCAATCCCATAACTTAGTGCAGTGCTTAGCCCATAGAAAGTGCTTAACAAAGACCACAATTATCATTAGATTCAGAAGACGTTAAGCTGCTGGGAAGGCATAGGAAGAACATAGAAGTGGGAAGAGAAAACCAGCTGAAGTGAGTTCAGAATCACTTGGATCAACTCAGGCAGGTTTTCCTTGAGAAGAAGCATGGCATAGTGAATAGAGCAGAGGCCTAGGAGTTAGAAGGTCATGAGTTCCAATCCTGACTCTGCCACTTGTCTGTTATCTGCCACTTTTATCTGTTATCTAAGTCACTTCACTTCTTCAGTTCCCCTAGCTATAAAATGGGGATTAAAACTGTGAGCCCTGTGTGGGACAGAGACTTTGTCCAATCCGACTATCCTGTATCTACCCCTGTGCTTAGAACAGTGCCTGGTACATAGTAAGAGCTTAACAAATACCATAATTATTATTATTACGATGCATGGCACATGTCTACTAAAAGCTGGATTGAGACCATCACACATATCTCTCCAGAGATACTGAGTGGAGCAGAGTGGGTATGCTCTGATTCTCAGGTCATAAGAGGGATTTGAGCTAATTTAGAAATTGGGGGTTCGAAATGAACTTTCTTTTTGAGCAACGAACCAGAGATAACTGCCGCTTTCTTATGCCTCAGCTCCAAGACTGAGAAGTGCCATTTCCAAAGAAGAAATGAAAAATCTTGAAAAGTGGTTGCAAAGCAGAGTAGTCAGGTTCTGAGACAAACTATGGGTCATCAGACAGAAAATGAAATACAAGTTCCATCGTCAGAGCAATTTGGTCAGACATTTCCTTCTTTTTATTCCCAGGTAAAGGGAGCTCAAAGATTCTACAGTGCAGTGACCTGGTTGGCAAAATAAGGTAAAAACTGCTCTTCAGATATCAAATGGCTAATGCAGTATTAATATAAGACTCACAGTTGAACATAGAACAAACAAATGGTAAAATGTGATGAGGAATTAGCCCAGTAAGGTGAGTTTGACAGACATCAGACCTTGACTGACTCTCAAAAGTAATCCATAATAAAATGCCAGGCAGGTCTGTATTTGAAAAGTGTACAGCAGAAATAGGTAAACAGAATGCTTAATCATAATACAAGGCCCATCTGGAACTAAAGAAGTAAAGGCAAAATTCTCCATTCCTTTTAAAGTAGACTTCAGCTATCCTTTAAAGCCTCTATGAAGGGAAATCACCGCAGATCCTGCTGCTCTATTAAATTATAGTTTCAAAATATTTAAGATTAATTTTCCACTAAGTGCCCTGCTCTGCTTGAGGAAAAGAATGCAAATTCACAGTGAAAATTTGTCATGTATTCCAAAGTGGCCCTGCAAATGGCTTGCTTTCCTGTTTTGCAGCCAATAGCTTCCGCGACAGCACTAAGGTGAAATAAAATGAACATGTTGTTCTCCTTTGGGATTTGCTCTTAGTTTTTGTAAATTCGTCAGTAATTACAATTAAAATAGACTCTGGAAGTCCACAGCCCCCTGGGAGACTGGTATGGGAAAGAGGGGTAGCTAGCCTAATATGCAGGCATCCGGACTCTTTCCTTTTTGCCTCTGTAACTGGGGTGGGGTAATAATACACTCTTCCAGGAGTATCCATTGACTGAGAAGGGAGAAGATTCTTCCTGACCAGACTCTAGTGGGAGACTGGGAGCTCCTGATGGGCAGGGAACACGTTTATTATTCTTATTGGTAATAAAAATAATAATACTAATAATAGGCCTGGGAGTCGGAAGGACCTGGGTCCTAATCCTGGCTCTTTCACTTGCCTGCTGTGTGATTTTGGGGAAGTCACTTCACTTCTTTGAGCCTCAGTCATCTTATCTGAAAAATGGGGATTAGGATTGTGAGCCTCAGGTGGGACAGGGATTGAGTCCAACCTGATTAGCTTGTAATTATCCCAGTGCTTGACACACAGTAAGAACTTAACAGATATCATTATTATGATGATGATGATCTTCAGCATCATTATTATAATTGTAAATGCTTAAAAATGCCATTATTATGATAATGTAATATCATACATGATTATAATGTAGTATTACGTATATTATACCTGTTTGCAAAATAAGGTTTATAGTATATATAGTGTAAATATAATATAATGATCATATAATTAATAATGATAATGGTATTTGTTAAGCATTTACTAAGGGTCAAGCACTGGTCTAAGCTCTGGGATAGATACAAGTTAATCAGTTTGGACAAAGTCACTGTCCTTTATGGGGTTTTCAGTTTAAGTAGAAGGGAGAACAGATTTCCAAATGACGAAACAGAGGATTTATTTTATTTATTTATTTATTTATTTTTTTAATGGCATTTATTAAGTGCTTACTATGTGCAAAGCGGTGTTCTAAGCACTGGGGGGATACGAGGTGATCACGTAGTCCCACATGGGGCTCACGGTCTTAATCCCCATTTACACATGAGGTAACTGAGGCTCAGATAAATTGAGTCACACAACAGATACGTGGGGGAGCCGGGATTAGAACCCATGAGCTCTGACTCCCAAGCCCGGGCTCTTTCCACTGAGCCATGCCATTTCTCTTTCATTCATACAATCATTTTTATTGAGTGCTTACTGTGTGCAGGGCACTGTACTAAGCCCTGAGAAGTACAATCAGCAACACATAGAGACCTTCCCTACCCAACAGCGGGCTCACAGTCTAGAAAGGGGAGACAGACAACAAAACAAAACATATTATACATTCAATCGTATTTATTGAGCATTTACTGTGTGCAGGGCACTGGACTAAGCGCTTGGGAAGTACAAGTCGGCAACACATAGAGACGGTCCCTACCCAACAGCGGGCTCACAGTCTAGAAGGGGGAGACAGACAACACAACAAAACATATCAACAGAATAAAATAAATAGAATAAATACGTACAAATAAAATAGAGTAATAAATACGTGCAAGCATATATACATATATACAGGTGCTGTGGGGAGGGAAAGAAGGTAAGGCAGGGGGATTGAGATCTCTTGTTCTCTTCCAAGCACCCGCTAGAGTACTCAGAACTTAGTGAGCATTCAATAAATACCAACAATTTGATTGACTGCCAGCCAAGACACCCACTCTTGTGCCCCTGGTTGATACATAATAGAAGCTGACCTCTGAGTGGCAGAATATCTCTCCTGTTTGCCGGTGACCAGGCTCATTGTCCCTGGTTTCTCCAGTTAGGGCACAGTCCACATTAACCAGACACAGACACAATGTCCCTCTGTAGTTTGTGGCCAGCCCACACCTTAATTCTGTAGAGGAGGGAGTCTGCTAGGTATCGATCAAGGCAACCAGCAGAAAGCATCAGCCACTTCCCCCACTTGGAGTTCAAGGTCTTGATTATCTTCTTCCTCCCACAAGTACCACTCTCCATTGTGGTGCCCAACCTTGGAGCAAAGGACAGGTGAGGCAGTTGCAAAATTTGAAATGTTGGATATTTTTCTGCTACTTGCGGGGGTGGAAGTGGAAGAAGTAGAACTGCTGCTCTCGTCTGTTACCTTTGATGTTTCATTTGATGCGGGCCTCAGGCTGGCATTAGATTGCATCATATGATTGGCCAGGTGGCACCTTCACCAGGTTGGGTCAGATTTCAGCTCCTTCTATTAAGGGTTTGTAGAATTTATAGGGTTCCTAGACAAATTAGTCATCCAACCTAACACATCACGCAAATTGTGTCCCCATAGCAGACATGTACAGTAATCTCCACACCTAGTAAGCATTCAATTACTACCATCGATTGATTGATTTAAAGCTTCTCACAGGCAAGGAACTCAAGTGTTTTTTTATTTTGCTGTACACGCCCAGGCACCCAGAACAGTGCTTTTCAAACAATACTTGCTTAGTAGACTCAGTACTGATGCTGGTAAGAACCTCTCCTTTCCAAATGTCCTTTGCCCCCATTTTTACCCTGCAAACTGGTCATGCATTTACCATTTCTACACAGCATCCTAATCTGCATTAAAGCTTTATTTCTCCTAATTAGTCCAGGAATCTACAGCAACTCAATTCTTCTGAAAGGGCCATCAAAATAGGAGGAGATTATTAGAGTCTTCTGCTTTATGCACAAGCATTTCTAATATTCATGGCAGCTTCAAAACCACTTAAAAATACCACAATTATTATTATTGTTATTAGTATTATAATTATTATTACTTCCTTGTGGGCCGGGAACCTGTTTACCAGCTCTGAGGTATTGCACTCTTGCACACAGTCAATGCTCAATAAAGACTATTGATTAATTCATCGATTGTTAGCTGTAGAGCTGATCTTTGGGTAATATATAACTCTCCTGAAAGGGATATTTAATGCACATGCACCAGTGTCGCTGAAGAAAACAATATATGATCAATAATCCCATCTATTTGAGAGTGTGGAAACATCCTCCATTATTACAACCTAGATTTTATTAAATAGCAGGTGAGTCATATTTTCTTTTTTGCCTTTCACATTATGATGTTCTCAAAGCCAATGCCCTAAGAATCACCTTATTTCCAGTGCTATGCCACTAAATAATGGTATTTATTGAGCACTTACTTTCTAGGCTGTGAGCCCATTGTTGGGTAGGGACCGTTTCTATATGTTGCTGATTTGTACTTCCCAAGCACTTAGTACAGTGCTCTGCACACTGTAAGCGCTCAATAAATATGATTGAATGAACTTACTATGTGCAGAGTACTGAGTAAACACTTAGGGTAGTACAATACCATAGAGTTGGTAGATATGATCCCTGCCCACAAAGATATAGTGATAATAGTAATAATGATATTTATTAAATAATGATGGTATTTGCTAAGCACTTACTATTTGCAAAGCACTGTTCTAAGCGCTGGGGAGGTTACAAGGTGATCAGGTTGTCCCATGGGGGCCCCACAGTTTTAATCCCCATTTTAGAGATGAGGTAACTGAGGCACAGAGAAGTTAAGTGACTTGCCCAAAGTCACACAGCTGACAAGTGGCGGATCCGGGATTTGAACCCATGACCTCTGACTCCAAAGCCCGTGCTCTTTCCACTGAGCCATGCTGCTTCTGTGCCCAGCACTGTACTAAACACTAGAGTAGATACAAGATAATCAGGTCAGACATAGTCCTTCAATCACGTGGAGCTCACACTCTAAGGGGATAGATGTCAACCTCAAGGAAATCCTATAATGCTCATATTGGCTATACTCATTCACATTAAGGTTTAAAGCTGTGAAATGTTAAATACACTTTTCCATGTCCACATTCCGGGTAAAAGTGTGTCTCTCAAGCCAAAATTCTGTGTCCTGACTGGGACAAAACAGACGTCTAGCAGCGTGAAGCAGCTGGCTCAGTGGAAAGAGCACGGGCTTTGGAGTCAGAGGTCATGGGTTCAAATCCCGGATCTGCCACTTGTCAGCTGTGTGACTTTGGGGAAGTCATTTAACTTCTCTGTGCCACAGTTACCTCATCTGTAAAATGGGGATTAAGACTGTGAGCCCCACGTGGAACAACCTGATCACCTTGTAACCTCCCCAGCGCTTAGAACAGTGCTTTGCACGTAATAAGCACTTAATGAATGTCATTAGTATTATTATTATCTAGTGTATATGAGTTGCCTCTTTTGCCTCTTGCTCTCTTCATGTGACTGTGGTTGCTGACTCTGTCCTGTTGCTTATTCTACATACCAAATTTTCTTGAAAAATGAGTAGTAGGGGGAGGAGGGAAAGAAAAAACTTCTTTGGCTTGAGACCCTCAGCTCTAATGGGAACATAACCATAGGCACGTTTCTGGGGGGCTTTTAGAGAAAACCAATTTTCTAGTGAATTTGATCTTGTAAGTAATGGATAACTCAGACCCTAAATTGCTCATTCTTGTCTGAGTTTTCTGAGTAATTGTCTCAAACCCAATATTTCCTTTGCCTGCATAAGTAAGATCTCATGAGCAATGGCCTTTATGATTTCACCCAAATAATAGAAATAATTAATCAATTCCATTTACTGAGCATTGGTATAGGTGCAGAATTGTACAATGCTCTTGGAAAACTTAAGTAATGCTGGACAGGACTCTTTCTCTCAGGGATCTTATAATCCAACAGAATTGGGGGATTTCACATGTTGGGCTCCATTACAGTGTTTACCCGGCATTTTCAGAACTTTGCCTCCTTGCTTTTCCTTTGTCAGTGCTTTTCCATTTTAGTCTTGAGTCTGCTAATGCTAGAAGAATTTGATCTTGCTTTACGTCCCTTCTGCCTAAGGTGGAAAGGGGAAATAGCTGAGGCCAAGTATGGAGAACTTAAAGTATATTATGTCCTGAAAATGTTGTTCAACTGTCAGCATTGCCTTTACTTTAAGGAGAACTTCAAACTCAACTAAAGCAAACAAGTAAGCAAACAAGTGAACTTTATCCTTAATAGAGAAAGCAAACATCACAGAAGCTTTTATTTAATAGACATGGTTGAAGTACCACCAGTTAAAAAGCTCCGTCCTTCTCTGATATTCAAGTCAACCCACACTCAAGATGGAAATCCTTTAACCCAGGCAGGTATTGATATTTCTTCAATTTGATTAGATAGCAAGAGGAGCTGAAGTTAAGAGTGGAGAGGGGGATATCTTTAATCATTTCCACATAGGCGGAGGTATACAAATTGACTTCCCAGTCTCATCTGGAGGCTGAAACATAAAGAATATCTTTTGCCATCAATCAACCAATCAACGGTATTTATTTTGTTCCTATTTTCATTTATTCATTCAATCATATTTATTGAGTGCTGTGTGCAGAGCATTGTACTAAGCGCTTGGGAAGTAGAAGTTGGCAACATATAGAGACAGTCCCTACCCAACAGTGGGCTCACAGGCCAGAAGAGTGGGCTCACAGTCTAGAAGTGGGCTCACAGTCTACTTTGTGCAAAGCACTGTACTAAATGCTTGGGAGAGAACAATAGAATTGGTAGGCACGATCCCTGCCCTCATGGAGCTTACATCATAACTGGGGGTAATTTGGGAAATTGATAGGAAAGGGATTGGATCAGGTATCTGTGTGGCTCAGTGGAAAGAGCCCGGGCTTTGGAGTCAGAGGTCATGGGTTCAAATCCCGGCTCTGCCAATTGTCAGCTGTGTGACTTTGGGCAAGTCACTTAACTTCTTTGTGCCTCAGTTACCTCATCTGTAAAATGGGGATTAAGACAGTGAGCCCCCTGTGGGATAACCTGATTGACTTGTAACCTCACCAGTGCTTAGAACAGTGTTCTGCATATAGTAAGCACTTAATAAATGCCATTAATATTATTATTATTACATGTCAATTTGAATAGCTTAAAAGGAAGGAGGGGAAGAAAATGAGAAAACACTTACTATAATTAGAGGACAAATCTTAGCTCTTTTTCTCTACTCCAAAATTTGGTACCATTGTCTTCTTTATAGGCACATCTCTTATCTTCCAGGCGTAAAACTGCTCAGCCATCTCAGGGGTCCACAGTTACTGCTGAACAAGTTTAGTGATCTCTAAGAGGTAGGCATAAACGTGCATGTTACGATGGATCATTATGAATTCTGAACTGTCAGATCATTCCTTGCAGCATGTTTTCCTTGGGGTTTGTTGATTATGCTCTTGCTTCTCTTTTTGTTCCCACCTCTGAGCTTTAGAGTGCTCTATTTGCATGCCTTCTTTATACTGTCATAATCATCTCCCCATCTTACCTAAAATCTATTTTTCCCTTTATTTAAATGAGCAGGAGAGGAATGCAGCAAGCTGGCTGGATGAATAAAACAGCAGAAGCCACAAAAGAAAGGAAATGATAGGCAGCAGCTTGCCACTAGAAGGTTCATGACCGCAGAGTTGCCTGGCGTCCAAATGCAAGGCAGAAACAACTTTCCCCTCTTCAAACTTCTTTATCCCCATTAAGGTCTTGGGAATTATGATAGGTGTGAACCTGGGAATCATCACAGCGATGATTCATTCATTCATTCATTCAATCATATTTATTAAGACCTTATTGTGTGCAGAGCACTGTACTAAGCACTTGGGAAACTATAATGCAACAATAAAGGGGGACAATCCCTGCCCACAGTGAGTTCACAAGTCTAGATCTTTCTAAGTCCAGGCTTATGTGAGACAAGTGTATTGCATTGTTTCTGGAAAACATATGGGTGATCAGGACCTATGATCTATATGGTATAGGGGCTTAGCATGGGACCCATATACCCTAAATTGTGCTTGGGAACAAGCAAAAACTCCTCACTATTGGCTTCAAATCTCTCCATCACCTCGGCCCCTCCTACCTCACCTCCCTTCTCTCTTTTTTTATATTTATTATAATGGCATTTATTAAGCACTCACTATGTGCAAAGCACTGTTCTAAGCACTGGGGAGGTTACAAAGTGATCAGGTTGTCCCACGGTGGGCTCACAGTCTTAATCCCCATTTTACAGATGAGGGAACTGAGGCCCAGAGAAGTGAAGTGACTTGACCAAAGTCACACAGCTGACAATTGGCGGAGCTGAGATTTGAACCCATGACCTTTGACTCCAAAGCCCGAGCTCTTTCCACTGAGCCACGCTGCTTTTCACGCTGCTTCTACATCCTAGCCCGCACCCTCCGCTCCTCTGGTGACCATCTTCTGAATGTGCCTTGTTCTCGCCTGCCCTGCTGTTGAACCCTGGCCCACTTCCTACCTCTGGCCTGAAATACCCTCCTTCCGCAAATCTGCCAAACTAGCGCACTTCCCCCCTACTGAAAGCTCACCTCCTCCAGGAGGCCTTCCTGGACTAATTCCCCCTTTTCCTCTGTTCCCCTTCCTCTCCCCATTGCCCCCACTCACTCCCTGTGCTCTACCCCTCTCCCCACCCCACAGCACATGTGCATATATGTCCATAATTATAATTCTATTTATTTTATTAATGATGTGTATATATCTATAATTCGATTTATTTCTATTGATGCTATTGACGCCTGCTTACTTGTTTTGATGTCTGTCTCCCTTCTTCTAGACTGGGAGCCTGTTGTGGACAGGGATTGTCTCTCTTTGTTGCTGAATTGTACTTTGCAAGCACTTAATACAGTGCTCTGCACACGGTAAGCGCTCAATAAATACGATCGGATGAATGAATGACCTCAAATGCAAATTAGCCATCTAATTGGAAGAACACATACGAATACATTAATGTCTATCTCCCCCTCTAGACTGTAAGCTCGTTGTGAGCAGGGAAAGTGTCTACCAATTCTGTTGCATTGTACTACCCAAGTGCTTAGTACAGTACCCTGCACATAGTAAGCACTCATTAAATACCACTGATGATGGTGATGATGATGATAATAATAATGACTGAAGCCTAAAAATACACTTTGACCAAATTTTTCCAGCCTGAAGTAGTCAGACAGTAGTTTTATTTATTGAGTGTTTATTGTGCACCAAGCACCATACTAAGTAAGCACCTGGGAGAGTACACTGAAACAATAAACAGACACATTCCCTGCTCTCGATGAGCTTACAGTCTAATAATAATAATAATAATTATGGCATTTATTAAGCACTTACTATGTGCAAAGCACTGTTCTAAGCACTGGGGAGGTTACAAGGTGATCAGGTTGTCCCACGAGGGGCTCACAGTCTTAACCCCCATTTTACAGATGAGGGAACTGAGGCACAGAGAAGTTAAGTGACTCGCCCAACGTCACACAGCTGACAATTGGCGGAGCCAGGATTTGAACCCATGACCTCTGACTCCAAAGCCCGTGCTCTTTCCACTGAGCCACGCTGCTTCTCAAGAAGCAGTCTAGAAGGGAAGGCAGACATTAATAGAAATAATAATAGTAACTGGGATCTTCTCCATATGGTGAGGCTGATCAGAGGGGTTGAGAAGCTGAGGGAAGAGAAAATAGAGCTATAATTCTATTTATTCTGATGGTATTGACACCTGTCCGCTTGTTTTGTTTTGTTGTCTGTCTCCCCCTTCTAGCCTGTGAGCCTGATGTTGGGTAGGGACGGTCTCTATATGTTGCCATTTTTGTACTTCCCGAGCTCTTAGTACTGTGCTCTACACACAGTAAGTGCTCAATAATTATGATTGAATGAATGAAATAGAAAAGCATTAGCCAGTGAGTGAGTCAAACTGTGAAAAACTGAAGGCCCAAAGCATGGCTCAGTGGGAAGAGCACGGGCTTGGGAGTCAGAGGTAATGGATTCGAATCCTGGCTCTGCCACTTGTCAGCTGTGTGGCTTTGGGCAAGTCACTTAACTTCTCTGGGCCTCAGTTCCCTCATCTGTAAAATGGGGATTAAGAACGTGAGCCCAAGTGGGGCAACCTGATTACCTTGTATCTGCCCCCAGTTCTTAGAACAGTGCTTGGCACACAGTAAGTGCTCAACAAATATCATTATTATTATTATTATTATTATTATTATTATTATTTTAGAGTGGGTGGGTTACATGATGAAGAATGAACAAGATCCCTGTTTTCAGGTTGCTTACAGTAAACTTCATAATGGCTATTCATTGAGTGCTTTCAAGGTACAGAGCACTGTACTAGGGGCTTGGGAGAGTACAATATGATAGAGTTAATAGACATGATCCCTGCCCACAAGGAGCTTACAGTCTTGATGGGGAGACAGAAAATGAAATAAATTACAGATAAGGGAAACAGCAAGTATAAGAATATATATGTAAGTGCTGTGAGGCTCGGGGAGGGTGAATATCAAGTTCTTGAAGGGTGATATAGATGTACAGGTAATGCAGAAAGGAGAGGGAGTAGGGAAATGAGGGCTTATTTGGGGAAGACTACTTGGAGGAGATGTACTTTTAGGATGGCTTTGAAGGTATGGAAAGTGGTGGTATAATAGCAGATCAGAACCTGGGCAAGTCACTTAACTTCTCTATGCTTCAGTTACCTCATCTGTAAAATGGGGATTAATACTATGTCCAACCCGATTAGCTGGAATAATAATAATAATAATAATAATAATAATAATAATAATGGTATTTGTTAAGCACTTACTATGTGCCAGGCACTGTATTAAGTACTGAAGTGGCTACAAGCAAATTGGGTTGGACACAGTTCCTATCCCACATGGGCTCGCAGTCTCAATCCCAATTTTATAGATGAGGTAACTGAGGTGTAGAGAATGAAGTGACTTGCCCAAGATCACACAGAAAACAAGTGGCGGAGCAGGGATTAGAACCCACGACCTTCTGACTCCCAGTTCCATCCTCTATTCACTATGCCATGCTGCTTCCCTACCCCAGCGTTTAGTACAGTGCCTGGCACCTAAAGAGCACTTAACAAATCCCATTTTAAAACAAAACAAAACAGAAGACAAGCAAAAAAATAACATTCACATTATCTAGGTGGAGTGTTGACAATCATTACGGAGGAGTACTGGGGTGTGGAGAAGGAATGTGTTTAATCAGGGGAAGTTTTTGGAAGGAAGAGGTTATTTTGAGGTATTCTTTACGCTGGAGGAGGACTGAGAAAAATGGTAAGTTCTTTAAAGACAGGAATCATGTCTAAATTCCTTGGGGAAAGGGATCACATCTACCAACTGTATTGTACTCTCCCAAATGTTTTACAAAGTGTGCTGCACATAGTAAGCAGTCAGTAAATATTATTTATTAAGTGGCTATGGCCAAGGGAGCTGAGAGGTTGTTCTCTCCATAAGAGACTGTGTGGGGCCTGGAGACACAGATATGGAGAGGTTAAGTGATTTGCCCAAAGTCACATAGCAGGCCTGTGTCAGATTATTTAACTTTGGGGATTTTAAGAGACTCATATCCTTGAATACCCATATTTCGGTAGAATTTTTTTTTCTATGAGGTCTATTATGGAATTCAAGCTCTATCGAGCTACTCAGTCATGTTTGACTTGTATTTTGCCCTTTTTTCTCAGGCGTATGTTCCATGCTCTACCTTTGTTTAGCTGAATTCCACCAGTGGGATCCTAGAGCTTTCTTGGTCTGCGGTCCCCTAGTCTATGGATATAGATGAGTGTGACTGTCTGTCACATTTAATTATCCCTTCAATCCAAATTCAGTAATTGGCCCATTAATGGAGAAATGGTTGGTTCATAGGCTCATTAGAAAAAGAAGAATTTCGTGAAATAAGAGAGAGAAAGGAAATTTAGTATTTGTTTGACTGTTTCAACTAATGAAGACGGATTGGAGAAGAGTGGAAAGAGCACGGGCCTGGGAATCTGAGGACCTGGGTTCTAATACCATCTCTGCCCTTTCCCTGCTGTGTGACTTTAGATAAATGACCTAATTACTCTGTGCCCAGTTACATCACCTGCAAAACAATCATGAAATACTTGTTCTCCCTCCCTCAGATCATGTACCCCATATGGAACAGAAATTATGTTGAATCCGTATCAGCCCTAATGCTTTGCGTGGCTCAATGTCAATATTTAACCAATATCATAATTATTTTTATTTAGAAATTGTCTAGGTGAAACCTCTCTTTATGTCTGAATGGTACTTTCTAAGTGGTTAGTACAGTGCTCTGCACAGAGTAAGTGTTCAATAAATATGATTGAATGAATGAACAAGTACCATAAAACAAAACAAAACAAAAAAGAAAATAAAATAAGAGGGAGAATGAGGAGAGGGAAAAGAGGAAGGAGGAAATACCCCTTTCAATCAATCATTATGTCAGTGAGCCCTTGCTGCATGTAGCTCACTTTGGAGCTAATTCTAGAGTTAGCCAACACAATCCCTGGCCACAACTGGGCAATTAGAAATGGCCCAAGGCCCTACTGAGAGCTCACCTACTCCAGGAGGCCTTCCCAGACTGAGCCCCTTCCTTCCTCTCCCCCTTGTCCCCCTCTCCATCCCCCCCATCTTACCTCTTTCCCTTCCCCACTGCACCTGTATATAAGTATATATGTTTGTACGTATTTGTTACTCTATTTATTTATTTATTTTACTTGTACATATCTATTCTATTTATTTTATTTTGTTAGTATGGTTTTGTTCTCTGTCTCCCCCTTTTAGACTGTGAGCCCACTGTTGGGTAGGGACTGTCTCTATATGTTGCCAACTTGCACTTCCCAAGCGCTGAGTACAGTGCTCTGCACACAGTAAGCGCTCAATAAATGCGATTGATGATGATGATGATGATGATGATGAATATTGCGAAAATTGCACCGGAAACTAGGTAGGGGTAAATTATCGAGTTCTTTCTTCTCTTCATCTTCTGGGGGTCATCAGTTCTCACAACTGCTTCCCAGCCCAGCATTTTCAACACAGCCAGAAGCCAGACATAACATTGACATTTATTAAGCACTTACTATGTGCAAAACACTGTTCTAACCGCTGGGGAGGTTACAAGGTGATCAGGTTGTCCCACGGGGGGCTCACAGTCTTAATCCCCAGTTTACAGATGAGGTAACTGGGGCACAGAGAAGTTAAGTGACTTGCCCAAAGTCACACAGCTGACAAGCGGCGGAGCAGGGATTTGAACCCTTGACCTCTGACTCCAAAGCCTGGGCTCTTTCCACTGAGCCATGCTGCTTCCCCATCTGGTGTCACCTGTGGGTGACAGTCAGGCTAAAGGGAGTGATGGCAGAAATGACCAGCAAATGTCAGTGGGGTTCAGTATGGTTTGACCCGCCAAGATACGCTGGCTCTGCCATCACTTGGATCCTGAATAATAAAGAAGCACTGCTTAGAGAATCAATCAATCAATCGTATTTATTGAGCGCTTACTGTGTGCAGAGCACTGGACTAAGTGCTTGGGAAGTACAAGTTGGCAACATATAGAGACAGTCCCTACCTAACAGTGGGCTAGAGAAGCAGTGTGGCTCAATTGAAGGAGCATGGGCTTTGAGTCAGAGGTCATGGGTTCAAATCCCAGCTCCACCAATTGTCAGCTGTGTGACTTTGGGCAAGTCACTTCACTTCTCGGTACCTCAGTTACCTCACCTGGAAAATGGGGAGTAAGACTGTGAGCCCCCCGTGGGACAACCTGATCACCTCGTGTCCTCCCCAGCACTTAGAACAGTGCTTTGCACATGCCATCATTATTATTATTAATATTAAAGGCTTTTGTTGGTTGCTCCTTGGCCAGTCTACTGAGCAATTAAAAGGGCAGGAAAGCCCATTCCCCGGCTGTCTCCCACCAACTGAGGCCTCAGTACACTCCTTCCCACAGCGAAGTGAATGTTTGATTCAAGAGGGAGTCGCCGAGAGGTCAGTAGGAGCGGGCTCTGAATTACCATCTCTGTTTCATAGAAGCCGAAACTGAGGCCCAAGGAACAGACTTGTTCTCCCAAGGTCCATAACCAAAGTGAGGCAGAGTTGAGAGGAGAGTGCAGATCTCCTGCAGCCTGTGGATTCCTTGCCCCATTCCACCACCCACCCTGAACGTGCTCCAAAGGGCTTGGACCCCTTGTGTATCCAATTTCACATATTAAGCTCCATTTTCCACTGGATTGCATCATTTTTATTTTCAATTATTTTTAGTTACCTCTACTCCACATGAGAAGCAGCGTGGCTTAGTAATGATAATAATAATGATGGCATTTATTAAGCACTTTCTATGTGCAAAGCACTGTTCAAAGCGCTGGGGAGGTTACAAGGTGATTGGTTGTCCCACAGGGGGCTCACAGTCTTAATCCCCATTATACAGATGAGTCAACTGAGGCCCAGAGAAGTGACGTGACTTGCCCAAAGTTACACGGCTGACAATTGGCGGAGCTGGGATTTGAACCCATGACCTCTGACTCCAAAGTCCGTGCTCTTTTCCACTGTACCACACTGCTTCTTAGTGGAAAGAGCCTGGGCTTGGGAGGCAGAGGTCGTGGGTTCTAATCCTGGCTCTACCACTTATCAGCTGTGTGGCCTTGGGCAAGTCATTTAACTTCTCTGTACCTCAGTTACCCCATCTGTAAAATGGGGATTAAGACTGTGAGCCCCACGTGTGAAAACCTGATGACCTTGTATCTACGATTGATTGATTGATTGATTGATTACCCCAGAGCTTAGAACAGTGCTTGGCACATAGTAGGCACTTAATAAATACCATTGTTATTATTATTATTTGCAATTTCATATAGGAAGAATAAGCTGTGTGAATTAAATCGACGGCAATAAAGAGAGGAGAAAAATGGGCTGCTTGGTCCACACTCTGTAATTTAGTCACCTTTGGAGTCTATCGAATGTGTTAATTTTCATGAAAAAACGAATTTACCTCAAAGGTAGTAATGGAATTTCAGGCCTGCCGCCTCCATGGTTGAAATGGGGCTGAGTGGAAGTGAGCTCCTAAGGCACATACAACTCACTTCTAATGAACACTTGGGTCTTAGGGTGATAGACAGGCTATCAACTGTGAGATGGAGAGAACACAAAGACGCAATTCTCGGGCCATTTCCAATCTCCAGTTGTGAGAGAGTGAGGTCACCTTCCTGGGGGCTCTTGGATCTGGAAAGGTTAGGCCCAGAGAAACTGTGCATAATGTCAGAGAAATCAGTTCCTTGGCAGGAGGCTGGGAGACTCATTTAAAGAAAGTTAAAGAGATTCATAAAAAGATCAGCCATGCAGAGCTGTGCCAAACAGCCTGTTTGCATTGCAGGAGCGCTGTCTGCCTCACGCTTCCCCAGACTTGGAGGTAAGACCAGAAATGGTCCTGTTTTTTTATCGGGCCCAGCGAATGTGGGAATTTTTACTGTTGGCTGGAAAGATTTTTCTGCATCTGAGAACGACCTTCATTCCTTACTACATCCCAGCTCGCACATTTCACTCACGAGCCGGACTACTTCCTCCTGTGTCTTGTTCTCTTCTTTCCTGTGGTCGACCTCTGCCTGGAACTCCCATCCATCAGGGCTGGCAGATCAGTGCTCTCCCCATCTTCAAAGACCTTCAGAATTCACATCTCCTCCAGGAAGCCACCCTGATTCATCTCTCATCTCCCCACTCTATTTCCCTCCATACTGCCATCCCAACATTTCCGTCTCAGCTAAACAGTTGGTTACTCACCTGCTGCACCCCCATAGCCTTTAATAATAATAATAATAATGGCATTTATTAAGCGCTTGCTATGTCCAAAGCACTGTTCTAAGTCCTAGGGAGGTTACAAGGTGATCAGGCTGTCCCCCTGGGGGCTCACAGTCTCAATCAGTCACAGTCAGAGGTCGTGGGTTCGAATCCTGGCTCTGCCACATGCCTGCTGGGTGACCTTGGGCAAGTCACTTCACTTCTCTGAGCCTCAGTTACCTCATCTGTAGAATGGGGATTAAGACTGTGAGCTCCACGTGGGACAACCTGATCACCTTGTATCCTCTCAGTGCTTAGAACAGTGCTTGGCATATAGTAAGTGCTCAACAAATGCCATTATTATTATTATTATTATTAATCTCCATTTTACAGATGAGGTAACTGAGGCCCAGAGAAGTGAAGTGACTTGCCCAGAGTCACACAGCTGACAATTGGCGGAGACGGGATTTGAATCCATGACCTCTGACTCCAAAGCCTGTGCTCTTTCCACTTAGCCACGCTGCTTACTTTCTTGCTTCTCCTGCTTGTCATTTATTTTAGGGTTCACCTCTCCTGCTGGATTATAAAGAATCTTGAGGGCAGGAATAGTGACTGATATCTGTTAAGCGCTTACTTTGTCCCAGGCACTGTACTAAGCGCTGGGGTAGATACAAGCAAATCGGGTTGGACATAGTCCCTGTCCCACGTGGGACAACAGTCTCAATTCCCATTTTACAGATGAGGGAACTGAGGCCCAGAGAAGTGAAGTGACCTGCTCAAGGTCACACAGCAGACAAGTGGTGGAGCGGGGATTAGAACTCATAACCTGCTAACTTCGAGGCCCACGATCTATCCACCACGTTATGCTGCTTCTCATGTACTCTACTGTACTCTTCCAAGCACTTGGTACAATGGTCTGCGCAAATAGACTGTGAGCCCACTGTTGGGTAGGGACCGTCTATATATGTTGCCAACTTGTACTCCCCAAGTGCTCAGTACAGTGCTCTGCACACAGTAAGCACTCAATAAATGCAATTGAATGAATGAATGAAATAAGTGCTCAGTAAGTACTACCAATCTATTTACTGGGCCCTCGTCCAGTTTCTCTCACCACCAACCTTTTTCTCATGCTCTCCCTCTTCCTATCCCAAGAACCACCACTCTCTCCATCTTCTAAACCTCCAGGAAGTCATTCCTGACTCACCTCTCATCCCGCCTCCCTGTTCTTCCTCCCTCTGAAGAACTTAAGCACTAAAATCCACTACTTTCTAAGCACTTTAATGATTTATGAGACGCAGAGTGGCTTACTGGAAAGAGCACAGGCTTGGGAGTCAGAGTCATGGGTTCAAATCCCTGCTCCACCAGCTGTCAGCTGTGTGACTTTGCGCAAGTCACTTAATCAGTCAATCAATCAATCGTATTTATTGAGCGCTTACTGCGTGCAAAGCACTGTACTAAGTGCTTGGGAAGTACAAGTTGGCAACATATAGAGACAGTCCCTACCCAGCAGTGGGCTCACAGTCTAAAAAGGGGGAGACAGAGAACAAAACCAGACATACTAACAAAATAAAAGAACTTCTCTTTGCTTCAGTTACCTCATCTGTAAAATGGGAATTAAAACTGTGAGCCCCCCGTGGCACAACCTGATCACTTTGTAACCTTCCCAGCACTTAGAACAGTGCTTTGCACATAGTAAGCATTTAACAAATGCCATTATTATTTATTATTATTTATTTGTCCCCTTCACCCTCTCTTCCATAAAGCTATGCTTTAAACCTCTATGATATAGGAGGCAATGAGGCACTTTCTCAATTCTTTTATTACATGGGACAGAGCTTGGCTTGGTTACAGATCTTCTTCGTTTTCAAACAAGTGTGATATTTTGTTTGTATATGAAGACGCTAGTGAAAAGACAGATGTAGAACCAATAATCTCTTCCACACTGTGCACACAAAAACACTCTCTGTTGCTTTTTGCAAAGCTTTTTGTAATGCCCAGTGTGCTTTATGATTCTGCCTCTTGCTATCATGCTCTCCACCAAGCAACCATCCTAAAAGACTGTCCTCCCTGCCCCTGCCTGCCATATTACAGGAATGTCTGGTAGCCACTTTTGCTTGCAAACATTTCCAGCTGTGATTAAGTCACACTTCCTGGGGAAACCTTCTCTTTTTCCATAAACCAAAGTCCAGACACCCAGTCATCCTGGACAGCACTTAGCACGGTGCTGTGGCTCAGAAAAATCTTTGAACCAACAATTTTTCAACATTCAAAGAACCTTCCTTGCAACTGGGGTTTTGGTGAGATGCCTGGGCACTGCAGCATATCCCAGTTCTGGGTCCCAGCCCAACCTCACCAGGTCCACTCACAAATTAAAATAAACCTTCCTACCCCTCTCAATCGCCTCTCTGACTTTCTTCCCCTCACCCACGATGTTTCCCCACCTTGTGACTTCTTCTCCAAATTCCACAGACCACAGCCATCCCCAGAGTCAAAGCTCTCCTTATATCCTCAAGATCACAAGCTCCTTAAGACTGTACCCTTGCTGTGGGCAGGGAACATGTCTTCCAATTTTATTGTATTGTTATTTTGTACTCTCCCACTACAATACAGTACAATAGGCAGTACATCAGGCAAAAACTCCTCACCCTCGGCTTCAAGGCTCTCCATCACCTCGCCCCATCCTACCTCACCTACCTTCTCTCCTCCAGCCCAGCCCGCGCCCTCTGCTCCTCTGCCACTAATCTCCTCACTGTGCCTCGTTCTCGCCTGTCCCGCCATCGACCCCCGGCCCACGTCATCCCCCTGGCCTGGAATGCCCTCCCTCCGCACATCTGCCAAGCTAGCTCTCTTCCTCCCTTCAAAGCCCTAATGAGAGCTCACCTCCTCCAAGAGGCCTTCCCAGACTGAGCCCCCTCCTTTCTCTCCCTCCCCATGCCCCCGCCTTACCTCCTTCCCCTCCCCACAGCACCTGTATATACGTATATATGTTTGTACGTATTTATTACTCTATTTATTTATTTTATTTGTGCATATTATTCTATTTATTTTATTTTGTTAATATGTTTTGTTTTGTTCTCTGTCTCCCCCTTCTAGACTGTGAGCCCGCTGTTGGGTAGGGACCATCTCTATATGTTGCCAACTTGTACTTCCCAAGCGCTTAGTACAGTGCTCTGCACACAGTAAGCACTCAATAAATACGATTGAATGAATGAATGAATGAATAAACACGATTGATTTATTGATTGATCCCACTTTCTCAAGTTGTTCAGATAAAGCAACCATATTCAACCAACTCCAGCACTTTTGGCACTTATCCCGAGCATTTTTCTATGCAATGTGTTATGTCTCCCCTTCTAGATGGTAAGCTCGTTGTGGCAGGGAGAATGCCTCGCCAACTCCATTGCATTGTATATTCTCACGCACTTGAAACAGTGCTCTTTTTAATGGTATTTGTTAAGTACTTACCACGTGACAGATACTGTTCCAAACGCTGGTATGGATATGAGGTAATCAGGTTGGACACAGTCTACGTTCCACATGGGGCTCACAGTCTTAATCCCCATTTTGCAGATGAGGGAACTGAGGGACAGAGAAGTGATGCAACTCGCCCAAGGTCGTGGTGAACAAGTGGTCGAACCGGGATTAGGACGCAGGTCCTTCCTACTCCCAGGCCTGTGCTCTCTCTCCACTAGCCTGTAGTAAGCTCTCAATAAATATCACTGATTGATTATGCCATCATGCATTCAATTTCCTAGTTCGATTATTTGTATTTTTAAGTTTCTCTTAGTCCCCTATCTTCTTGCTCATTATTCACTTTCTAAGGGAGATTATGCCTTCACATTAGTTGCACTCTCTCTGTGGATGACTCCCAAATCTATTTCACTAGCCCTGACCTCTCACCTGACCAGCGGTTCTGCGTTTTCTCTTGCCACTCTGGTGATTCGAGGTCTGATGATTCTGCTGTATTGTATTTTCCCAAGCACTTAGTACAGTGTTCTCTGCAAGTAGTAAGCGCTCAATCATATCATTGATCGATAACTCGCTCCATTTGGCAATGACTGGACAGCTAGAAAGAAGGTTGACTCTTCAGATATTTACAGGTGTTCCAGCAATCTGTTTGAAAGAGTGTGTTATTATTAGCTAATACTAGAGAGGAGCTGATGAACCCTTATATTTCTTTCCAGCTTGGTTATTGTGTTAGACTTTCACCATATGGTACTAATTGATAGACAAAGGAAGTGTACACGATCATATTCACTAATTTGTATAAACCAAATATTTTTGCCTTCTACTTGAACTCACTAGATCCTACTTTCCAGCTTGAAATATTCAGTGATTACTGCTTAACTATTATTCATGAAGTGAACAGGAGAGAGGATTCAGCATCTGCTCAGTCAGCTGAATTGGAGAAGAGTAGAAAGTACGAAAGCTCTTCCTTCACCTCTAGGCACAATCCTTTACTGGCATGCCCAATTATGCATCTAATAGCTCTAAGAAAGTGGATATGGAATGGATGCATTCATTCGGGGGAAGATAAAATGGGTGTGGACAGAGCTGGGCTGCCCTCTTCTCCCAAATGACAGAGACACAGGGAAGCAGCTAAAATGGCTACTTTGTTCTCCAATGAGGAGACAGATGAGATGATACTGGGTAGTGTTTGGTATTTGGGAAACTGGGATTTTCCAAGTTGGAGATGCTGTAGGGGAGGTCACAGGACGATGAGGGCTGGAGCTCTCCAAACATCTGGCATCAAAACGCCAGTGAGTCTCACCACAAACATCAGAAAGTAGAAGCCCAGAGTCCTAAGGCTAAAAGGTGCTTTAAGAAAGCAATGGGCCCTTCCTTAGTCAAATCCCACCCAGCCCCACAGATAGGAATCCCAAATCTTCAGAGAGGAGATTTCACGTCTTCTCTCAGACACCCTCATGGGTGCTCAGGGAAGACATTAAGCCTGCTCCCTCAATCAATCAGTCAGCAGTATTTATTGAGCAGCTACTGGGTACAGAGCAATCAATCAATGGGATTGGTTCAGATCAACCAAAGATATTTATTTAGTGCTTATTATAGGCAGAGCACTGTAATAAGCATTTTGGAGAGTACAATAGAGTTGGTAGACATCATCAGATACCTGCCCTCTAGGAATTTCCACTTGAATAGGAGGAGTTTACAATCAAGTGGGAGAACCATACACTCTAGTAGAGCACTGTTTAGAAGAGTGCAATAGAGTAAGGCACACAATCCCCACCCTTAAGTAACTTTCTGCTCACCTGCTGCAAGATGTGCAGTCCCAACCTTATTGATCTTCCTGGCTTTGGATGTTAACAGTGATTAGGGACAGGCTTGCTACAGTGGGGGAGGACTGAGCCAGGGTAAGCAAGAATAGTGGGGTAGGTTGGCTCCAGTAGATCCCAAGTCTTCTGGAAAGGACAAGAAAATCCAGGACCTGCCCATTGAGTTGGATCCGGGCAAAGGGAACTCTGGGCACTGTCTCAGAACTGGCCCAGACTTTCAGAGGTCCTCCGGATCATTCATTTCATTCATTCATTCAATTGTATTTATTGAGCACTTACTATGTGCAGAGCACTGTACTAAGAACTTGGGAAGTACAAATTGGCAACATATAGAGACGGTCCCTACCCAACAACGGGCTCACAGTCTAGAAGGGGGAGACAGACAACAAAACAAAACCTGTGGTTGGGTGTCAAGTCATCAGAATAAATAGAAGTAAAGCTAGATGGACATCATTGACAAAATAAATAGAATAGTAAATATGTACAAGTAAAATAAATAGAGTAATAAATCTGTACAAACCTATATACAGGTGCTGTGTGGGGAAGGAGGTAGGGCGGGAGGAAGAGGGAGGGGGAGAGGAAAAAGAGGGCTCAGTCTAGGAGGGCTTTGGAGTCAGAGGTCATGGGTTTGAATCCCGACTCCGTCCCATGTCTGTTGGGCAAGGTCTGAGCCTCAGTTCCCTCATCTGTAAAATGGGGATGAAGACTGTGAGCCCCCACGTGGGACAACCTGATCACCTTGTATCTCACCCAGCACTTAGAACAGTGCTTTGCATATAGTAAGCGCTTAACAAATGCCATCATCGTCATCATCAGTGATGAGCTAGGCACCTGTAAGCCCCTTGAGGGTAGGAACTGTGTCTACCAACTCTGTGGTTTTTCAAGCCCTTAGCACAGTGCTCTGCACATAGTAAGCCCTCAATAAATTCTAGAAGCAGTGTCTCTTAATGGAAAGAGCCCGAGCTTGGGAGTCAGAGATTGTGGGTCCTAATCTCTGCACTGTCACTTGTCAGCTGGATGACTGTGGGCAAGTCACTTAACTTCTCTGTGCCTCAGTTACCTTACCTGTAAAATGGGGATTAAGACTTTGAGACCCACGTGGGACAACCTGATTACCTTGTATCTACCGCAGCTCTTAGAACAGTGCTTGGCACATAGTAAGTAAGCGCTTAACAAATACCCAAAAAAAAATGTATTCATTCATTCAATCCTGTTTACTGAGCACTTACTGTGTGTAGAGCAGTGTACTAATCGCTTGGGAAGTACAATTCAGCAACAAAGAGACAATCCCGATTGATTGAAGAACCAGATCAGAGTGTCCGCCTCTTGCCAAACTCATTCTGTGAGCTCTGTGGGGCATGGGAATTGTGACTGAATTTATTTTGTGTTTACCCCAGTGCTGGGCAAGTTCCTGAGTCACTGAACAAATACCATTAGAGTACGGCCTTGGGAGTCAGGGTACCAGGGTTCTTATATTGTAATTGCCACTAGCCTGTTGTGTGACCCTGGGAAATCACTTAATTCCTCTGCATCTCAGTTTCCTCATCTGTAAAATGGGAATACAATATTTGTTCTCCCTCCTACTTTGACAGGGAACCTTATGTGAGAGGGGGAGTGTGTCTGACCTGGTTATCTTGTATTTACCCCAGTGTTAGTATATTGCTTCTAGACTGTGAGTCCACGGCTTGGTAGGGACCGTCTCTATATGTTGCCAACTTGTAGTTCCCAAGCGCTTAGTACAGTGCTCTGCACACAGTAAGCGCTCAATAAATACTATTGAATGAATGAATGAATGAATGAATGAACATATAGAGACGGTCCCTACCCAACAGTGGGCTCAGAGTTGGTAGACATGCTCCCTCCTGCAACAAGCTTACAGTCCATGGCACTGAATCAGCAATCTTGTCACTTAATAACCATAATAATAATAATAATTGTGGTATTTATTAATTGCTTACTATGTGCCAGGCACTGTTCTAAGTGCTGGGGCGGATACAAGCAATAATTAAGCGCTTAGTACAGTGCTCTGCACATAGTAAGCGCTCAATAAATATGATTGATTGAATTCAGGGTGGACACAGTCCTTATCTCTCGTGGGGCTCAGTCTTAATCCCCATTTTCCAGATGAGGTAACTGAGGCAGAGAGAAGTGAAGTGAATTCGCCTAAGGTTGCACAGAAGACAAGTAGCAGAGCTGGGATTAGAATTTAGGTCTTTCTGACTTCCAGGAAGGTACTCTATCTATTAGGCCTCGCTTCTCCTCAAACACAGATACCAGAGAACTGCTTCTCAAGTGGTCTGGATCATTCTTTTTATTATTTTAATGGTATTTGTTGAGCACTTACTTTGGGCCAGGAGCTGAATTAAGCACTGGGGTAGATACAAGATAATCAGGTTGGACACAGTCCCTGTCTCACATAGGGCTCACAGTCTTAAATCTCATTTTACAGATGAGGTAACTGAGGCACAGAGAAGTTAAGTGAACAGTTCAAGGTAACACAGCAGACAATAAGTCAATCATATGTATTGAGCGCTTACTGTGTGCAGACCATTGTACTAAGCGCTTGGGAAGTACAAGTTGGCAACATATAGAGACGGTCCCTACCCAACAGTGGGCTCACAGTCTAGAAGGGGGAGGAGTGGCAGCGATGAGGTTAAAACTCAAATCCTCTGACCTCCGGGTCCGTGCTTTTTTCAACAGGCCACCCTGCTTTCTTTATTACTCTATTTATTTTACTTGTACATATTTACCATTCCATTTATTTTGTTAATGATGTGCATCTAGCTTTACTTCTATTTCTAGACTGTGAGCCTGCTATTGGGTAGGGACCGTCAAGTGTTTAGTACAGTGCTCTGCACACAGTTAGTGCTCAATAAATACGATTGAATGAATGAATGAAATGAATGAATTTATTCTGATGACTTGACACCTGTCCACATGTTTTGTTTTGTTATCTATCTCCCCCTTCTAGACTGTGAGCCCGCTGTTGGGTAGGGACCATCTCTATATGTTGCCAATTTGTACTTCCCAAGCACTTAGTACAGTGCTCTGCACACAATAAGCGCTCAATAAATACAATTGAATGAATGAATGAATGAATGAATAGCATGGTAGATCAAACCACCTCCCGACAACCATGAGATTGTCTACATTGCGAGCCCTTTAAGGGACAGGGTTGGTGCCTAATTTCCATTTGTATATTATTTCTCAGTGCTTAGTACAGTGTTTTGCATACAGCAAGCACCTAATAAACAATATTACTATTATTATTGTTATTCATTCATTCATTCATATTTATTGAGCACTTTCTGTGTGCAGAGTACTGTACTAAGCGCTTGGGAAGTACAAGTTGGCAACATATAGAGATGGTCCCTACCCAACAGTGGGCTCACAGTCTAGAAGGGGGAGACAGACAACGGAATAAAACATGTGGACAGGTGTCAAGTCATCAGAATAAAGAGAAATAAAGCTAGGTGCACATCATTAACAAAATAAGTAGAATGGTAAATGTGTACAAGCAAAATAAATAGAGTAATAAATCTGTACAAACATATATACAGGTGCACACTTATTATGTGTCAAGCACTGTTCTACGTGCTGGGGTAGATACAGGTTAATAAGGTCCAACACAGCCCCTAGTCTAGATGGAGCCCATAACTTTAGTAGGAAGAACAGGCACTGAATCTCCATTTACAGATGAGGAAACTGAGGCATAGAGAAGTTCAAAGACTTGCCCAAGGTCACACAGCAGGCAACTGGCAGAGTTGGGATTAGAAATTTATTTTATTTTCTTTATATGATTTGTTTTACTGTCTGTCTCCCCCTTCTAGACTGTGAGCCCGCTGTTGAGTAGGGACTGTCTCTATATGTTGCCAACTTGTACTTCCCAAGCGCTTAGTACAGTGCTCTGCGCACAGTCAGTGCTCAATGAGTATGATTGAATGAATGAATGAATGAATGAACCCATGTCTTCTGACTTCTTTGGTATTACTACTACCACTCTTCAGCAATTCAAACTTTCTTGAAATCCATTTCTCAGGTCAGGCCTACTTAAGGATCCAGCCGTTGAATATCCCCATCCCACATCTTGAACTGACTTTCAGACATTCAGGGCACCTTACTCATTTTTCCCCTACTCCAACAACAATCATGCCCGAACTCTTCTTCCTCAGGGCACCACCTATGCGCCTAAATTATTCTTTAAAAAGGGATGACCAAAGTCTGGCAATTAACAGGAAGGGAAGACTGTTAAATCACACTTGAAAGTCCAATTTGTGGCCAACACTAGATAATGAAATTCAAACTCTCTGCACCCTGGCTAAGGTCTGCTCAGGATGAACATTTAGCTGTGTTTGCCTGATCTTTGCTGAGGGTATAATTTCCATGTCATTAAATTGACTGTACAATTCCTTATAGTTTTCAAAGTCCAGCCTCTGGTTCAACTTCAGTTCATTCCTCATGGCAGGGATATGCAAAGGCTATTGTTTGGGCAGTTATTTGAAATTAAGGATGGTTTTAGCAATCAGACTCACAAGGAAGCAGTGTGGAAAGAGCATGGACCAGAGAGTTCGAGGACCTGGGTTCTAAGCTCCACTCTGCCCCTTGCCTGCTGTGTGACCTTGGGCAACTCACTTAACTTCTCAGGCCCTCAGCTTTCTCTTCTGCAAAATGGGGATTCAATACCCACACTCTCTCTCCCCCTTAATCTGCGAGACCTGTGTGTTGGAGGGACTGTGTTTGATAAGATTGTTTTATATCTACCCCAGTGCTTAGCAGTGCTTGCCATACAGTAGGTGTTGAACAAATGTTATTATTACAAAATCACTCGTACACAAAAGCACGTTTATTCCCTCCCAGAGTGCTTGCTGAGTATTGGACAGATCCCAGCTGAGCTCCCATTCTGTTCAGTAATGGCTAATAATCTAGGTGCCCTCCACCTTGTGGTATATCCTCTCATATACAAAATTCAAATAAAACTGGTTTTATTCAATAATACATTCCTCACTCATCTACATAATTTCACCACATTCCAGTAGCCTCTCAAATTCCCTCATGAGGGTCTCAAGAAACCTTATCTCTTCCTTCCCTCCCTAGTCCCTATTTATTTCACTCTCTATGGTGTTGGTAAAATGAAAGCCACCAGGCATGAAATTCCCGATGTCTTCCTATCACTCCCCCAATAACGACAGTTAATTTCTCAGCTCTCTCTCACTACTCTGAAGAGATCTCCTGTCTACTCTGTAAATCCTCCGCCTCTTCCTGTGCCTCTAACCCTATCCCTCCTCACCTCCTAAAATCATTCACCTATTCTCCTCCCTTCCTCACTACTATTTTCAACTTCACACTCTCCAAAAGCTCCTTCCCTTCAGCCCTCAAAGAAACTCAAGTTTCCCCAATTCCAAAAAAAAGTCCTCTCAACCCCAGGTCCCTTCCATCTATCCCCCCATCTCCCTATCCCATTCCTATCCAAATTATTAAAACAGGGCATATGTATTCAGGCCCTTAATTTCCTCTCCATCGACTCTCTTCTTAACACCCTACAGTCAGGCTTGTGATACCTTTACTCCACTGAAATCACACTCTCTAATAATAATGATTAATTGTGTTATTCATAAAAACTTACTATGTGCCAGGCACTGTACTAAGCACTGGGGTGGGTATGAGCAAATCAGGTTGGACACAGTCTCTATCCCACATGGGGCTTAGAGTCTCAACCCCCATTTTACAGATGAGGTAACTGAGGCACAGAGAGGTGAAATGACTTGCCCAAAGCCACAAAGCAGACAGCTGGCAGAGCCAGGATTAGAATCCCGGTCCTTCTGATGCCCAGGTCCCTGATGATTTCACCAATGACTCTGCTCTATCCTGCTCCTCCTTGACATCTCCGCTGCTTTTGACACTGTGGACACTGCCACCTCCTCCTACAATCACTACAGTCCTCTAGACTTATAAGCTATTTATTGGCAGGAAATGTGTCTATTAATTCTGGTGTATTCTATGCCCTCAAGTTTTTAGTACAGTGCTCTACACATAGTAAGCACTCAATCAATGTCATTGATTGATATGTAGTCTCAGTTTTGCCAGAACGGGACAGAGTTAGCTCTTTTTCTACTTTTTTAATGGCATTTATTAAGCGCTTACTATGTGCAAAGCACTGTTCTAAGCTCTGGGGAGGTTACAAGGTGATCAGATTGTCCCATGGGGGGCTCACAGTCTTAATCCCCATTTTACAGATAAGGTAATTGAGGCACAGAGAAGTTAAGTGACTTGCCCAAAGTCACACTCTGAACACTCTTCCGTTCTGTGCACTGACTTCTCCTGATCCTCTCATCCTCTCTCTGTGAGTGTCTCACAATGCTTTGCTCTGGATCCCCTAATCTTACACTCTCTCTCCCAGAAAACTCATCTACTCATAAACCTTTGGGCACCAACTCTATTCAGCCATCAAATCTATTTTTCTAGCCCTGAGGATGATAAAGCCCCAAAGCACTTATGTGCCTATCTTTAAACTCCTTTCTCCCCTTCTAGACTATAAGCTCCTCGTGGGCCTGGAACTGTCTGTTTATTGTCACATTGTATTCAGCCAAGCACTTAGGGCAGTGCTTTGTACACAGCAAGCACTCCATTCATTCATCATTCATTCAATCATATTTACTGAGCACTTACTGTGTGCAGAGCACTGTATTAAGCGCTTGGGAAGTACAAGTTGGCAACATACAGAGACGGTCCCTACCCAACAGCAGGCTCACAGTCTAGAAGGGGGAGACAGACAACCAAACAAAACATATTAACAAAATAAAATAAGTAGAATAGTAAATATGTACAAGTAAAATTAATAGAGTAATAAATCTGTACAAACATATATACAGGTGCTGTGGCAAGGGGAAGGAGGTAAGGCAGGGGGGATGGGGAGGGGGAGAGGAAGGAGGGGGCTCAGTCTGGAGGAGGTGAGCTCTTGAATGAATGAATAAATTACGAAATAAATGTTGTCTCCCCCTTCCTCTAATTTATTCGAGTGTCTGTTTCCCCCTTTAGAGGCTAAGCTCCTTGAGGGCAGGGATCATCCTTGTACCTATTAATTCTATTGTAATCACCCAAGTTCTTAGTTGTCCTCTTCACAGAGTACATGTTCAACAGATACAACTGATTCACAGCTAAAGCTCTTTGGGTTGTCCCGTCTGGACAAGTTACCACAGCTAAAATTCCGTTCCAAAAACCGACTTCCTTTTTCTCCATTTTTCCTTCCCGTCAATATGCATTCAGACTGCCCTCTGCTGTCTCCCCCTCCAAACACTTACACCTAAACCTGGGAGCCAGGATGAGGTGTAGAGGTTATAAAGGATCAACTAATAACAAATTATAAATAATAATAAATAATGAACTAATAAATTTCTTCATTTTTAAGAGGTTCCCCCTCCCCCCTTCATATCCCCCTGCTGCGAATGACTCCCTTCCCTCTCCTTACAATAATAATAATGATGACATTTATTAAGCGCTTACTATGTGCAAAGCACTGCTCTAAGCGCTGGGGAGATTGCCAGGTGATCAGGTTGTCCCACGGGGGCCTCACAGTCTTCATCCCCATTTTACAGATGAGGGAACTGAGGCACAGAGAAGTTGAGTGATGTGCCCAAAGTCACACAGCTGCCAACTGGTAGAGTCGAGATTTGAACCTGTGACCTCTGACTCCAAAGCCCGTGCTCTTTATTTCATTCATTCGTTCAATCGTATTTATTGAGCGCTTACTGTGTGCAGAGCACTGTAGTAAGCGCTTGGGAAGTACAAGTCGGCAACATATAGAGATGGTTCCTACCTAACAACGGGCTCACAGCCTAGAAGGGGGAGGAAGACATCAAAACAAAACATGTAGACAGGTGTCAAAATCATCAGAACAAATAGAATTAAAGCTATATGCACATCATTAACATAATAAAAAGAATTGTAAATATGTACTAAACGTTTTCCAATGGCTGTTAACACTGTCCAAATATTTCCTAACATAGTATTGTGATGACCCAGCCTAGAGGAAAAAGCCCCAATTGTATTTTCAACACAGTCTTATAGATGTCTCTTTCCACTGAGCCACACTGCTTATGGCTCCGGATTACATCAAAATCATCGGTTTCAACCTTCAGTTGAAATCGGAACCCGGATCACAACCAAACCGTAGAAGCAGAGAGGTTTTGTAGCTGAAACCATTTGGTTTGATTTTTATCCCTTTGGTACAGCGATATGTGTAAACTGGTCCCTGAGGAGTAAAATACCAAATGCATTTTCTTGTGTGAAGATGTGAGACTGGTTGATTATCTGAGCCGAATTCCATGAAGCTCACCACTTTCATCGATTTAATTCACAATTACACCCATATTTCCAGACAAAAAACATCTGGACCCTTCAGAGGATGGTCTGACCTTGAGCCATTAACTGGGACTTTCATGGGAGTTAGAATTATTATTGGAGGGATAAGGCAAAGCCAAAGCTTTACCCTTTTCCACTTCTGAGTAGGATCTGCCTGTGGAAAACAGGGAAGCTTTTTGTTCAATCAATCAATCAATCAATCATTAATATTTGAGTGCTTAGTGAATGCAGAGCAGTAAGCCCTTAGGAAAGTATCATACAATAGAATCGGTACGCACAATCTCTGCTTTTAGGGCTTTCAATCTAGGACTGTCACCTGCTTTAATATTGGACAGGCTGATTTTCAGCTGGCCTATCTCCTCTGTACTTGAGATATGACAATGGGTTCTTTTATGTGTGGCATTTTAATTCTAAGCACTCAACTTCCTTCCACTTTGGTTCTGCCACCAGGTCCCTTGACTTGGAAATGATGTCAGGATTCAGAGGGTTTTGGGAGAGGAGCACAATTGCTTGGGGCAGGGGCAGGTTATAGCAATAATAACAATAATAATAATGACAATAATAATGATAATATTTGTTAAGCTCTGTGTACCATACTTTGAGCTGAACACCAGGATAAATACAATTTAATCAGGACAAGTCATTTCCCCATATGGAGCTCATATTTGAAGGACAAGGGGAAACAGGTATTTAATCATCATTTTATAGTTGAGGAAATTGAGGTGCAGAGAAGCTAAGGGACGATGTGTCAGAATTTCAGTCTGCAAGTCAGAGAAGCTAGGCAAGGGAGGGAGGGCTGCAACCCTTCTTTGCATGGATTTAAAAGCTCTCTGATATGTTAATTGCCTGGTGAATCTCATCTTCTCCCAGAAGTTTCTGCTTTCACAGAGGATTCTGGGAAATAGTCCTTCTGGATTTGGTTATCCTCCATATGTAATGGTTTTTGTTTTAACTTAAATCTGCCCTAACAAGTTTTCCAGAGATTTCTCAAAGTAAAGTAGCATTTTTCCTTAAGATATGAGCGTTGTTGGGGCCTTGAGGAATCAGATGTGTCCACATTTTTTTTATGGTACTTGTTAAGTGCTTACTATATGCCAGGCACTGTACTAAGCACTGGACTGAACTACGCAATGTCATTCTTCCCCAGATTGGTATTGCGGACTTTTGTAATCTCTAGGTTTCACTCATACCCATCCCTATTTTCTTCTATGACGCCCAAAGGAATTTCCAGTCTCAAGAGAATGTCGAGAATAAATCCTCGACTCCGCTCTCTCGTTCACCCCTCACATCCAATCCATCACCAAAACCTGCAGGTCTCACCTCCGCAACATCGCCAAGATCCGCCCTTTCCTCTTCATCCAAACCGCTATCCTGCTCATTCAATCTCTAATCCTATCCCAACTGGATTACTGCATCAGCCTCCTCTCTGATCTCCCATCCTCCTGTCTCTCCCCACTTCAATCAATACTTCACCCTGCTGCCCGGATCATCTTTGTGCAGAAATGCTCTGGGCATGTTACTCCCCTCCTCAAAAATCTCCAAAGGCTACCAATCAATCTACGCATCAGGCAAAAACTCCCCAGTCTCGGCTTCAAGGCTGTCCATCACTTCACCCCCTCCTACCTCGCCTCCCTTCTTTCCTTCTCCAGCCCAGCCTGCACCCTCCTCTCCTCTGTCACTAACCTCCTCACTGGGCCTCGTTCTTACCTGTCCCACCGTCGACCCCTGGCCCACGTCCTTCCCCTGTCGTGGAATGCCCTCCCTCCTCACATCCGCCAAGCTAGCTCTCTTCCTCCTTTCAAAGCCCTACTGAGAGCTCACCTCCTCCAGGAGGCCTTCTCAAACTGAGCCCCCTCCTTCCTCTCCCCCTCCTACTCCTCCTTATCCCTCCCACCCTCCCTCCCTCCCCTCCCCACAGCACCTGTATATATGTTTGTACATATTTATTACTCTATTTTACTTGTACATATTTACTATTCTATTTATTTTATTTTGTTAATATGTTTTGTTTTGTTGTCTGTCTCGCCCTTCTAGACTGTGAGCCCGCTGTTGGGTAGGGACCGTCTCTATATGTTGCCAACTTGTACTTCCCAAGTCCTTAGTACAGTGCTCTGCACATAGTAAGAGCTCAATAAATATGATTGAATGAATGAATGAAAAGTCCTTCTAACACAGGGGTGCCATAGGAGGGGGCTGATATTGTAATCCCTGGTTTTCAGGAAAGGAAGAAGAGAGGTTAAGTGATTTACTCAAGTCAACTGCAAAACTGGGAATCAAACTCAGATCTCCCCTATTCTGTTCTCTCCACTAAATCTGGTTGTAATTCAACTACTTACCAAGCAAATGCACCCAGTCCTCCCACAGGGAACAGTAGTTTCATTTTGATTAACCGATGATTTAGAGGTAGAAAAGCTCAAGATGTCAGAAGGGGGCAACAGTTCAAAGTTCACCGAGATAAAAGTCGTTTGCTATTTGTCTTTGAAAAGAATCACCTGGAAGCAAGTGCCCTTTCCAAAGGGGCTAAATTGCAGTTATTGGGGGCAAAGAACTCCCCTCATGGGTCAGAAAAGAGCCAAGACATTTTAAAGAAGTTGACTAGATTAATTAGGCTGCTGCTCAGGGATAGGCTGATGCACATCTTTATGTACCCAATTACCAGGTGATGTGTCCCCACTGGTGACCCCAAATCATTTTATGGATCACCCCTCTAGGAGAGCCTGAACCATGAAAGGAACTGGAAATGATCATAGATTATGCACCAATGTTTATGCTTTGTCAGCAGTGAATAAGGCCAGTGAAGATTGCAGCAGCATGCCTAGATTGACTGTATTTGGAAAAAAAAGGACGTAAATATGAGCATTGCGAAGCTGTTCTGGCTGCAGAATTAGGAGGACAGAGTGGAGATGGAAGAGGTGGAGTGAGGCAGTGCAGCTTACTAGAAAGAGCACAGGCCAGGGAATCAGGAGACCTGAGTTCTAATTCAGACTTCACCACTTGCTGGCTGAAGTACCTTGGGCAAGTCATTCTGTTCTATTCTCTGTCTATACCCACTCCCTTGGAGAACTCATTTGCTCCCATGGCTTCTACTACCACCTCTATGCAGATGACATCCAAATCTACATCTCCAGCCCTCGTCTCTCTCCCTCTCTCCAGTCTCGCAACATCTCCTGCCTTTGAGACATCTCTATTTGGATATCCTTCTGCCACCTCAAACTTACCATGTCCAAAACAGAGCTCCTTATCTTCTCACCCAAACCCTGTCCTCCCCATGACTTTCCCATCACTGTAGATAGCACCACCAACCCTACTGTCTCAAAAGCCCATAACCTTGGCATTATCCTTGACTTCTCTCTGTCATTCAACCCACATATTATTCATCACCAAATCCTGTCGGTCCCACTTTTGCACCATCTCTAAAATCTTCCCTTTACTCTGCATACAAACTGCTACCACGTTAATACAATCACTCATCCTATCCCACCTGGATTACTGCATCAGTCTTCTTGCTGACCTCCCAAGCCTCATTCATTCATTCATTCAATCGTATTTATTGAGCGCTTACTGTGTTCAGAGCACTGTACTAAGCTCTTGGGAAGTACAAGTTGGCAACATATAGAGACGGTCCCTGTACAACAGTGGGCTCACAGTCTAGAAGGGGGAGACAGAGAACAACACCAAACATATTAACAAAATAAAATAAATAGATTAAATATGTACAAATGAAATTAATAGAGTAATAAATACATACAAACATATATACATATATACAGGTGCTGTGGGGAGGGGAAGGAGGTAAGGTGGGGGGATGGAGAGGGGGAGGAGGGGGAGAGGAAGGAGGGGGCTCAGTCTGGGAAGGCCTCCTGGAGGAGGTGAGCTCTCAGTAGGGCCTTGAAGAGAGGAAGAGAGCTAGCTTGGCGGATGTGCGGAGGGAAGGCATTCCAGGCCAGGGGGATGACGTAGGCCGGGAGTTGATGGCGGGACAGGTGAGAACGAGGCATGGTGAGGTGATCCTCCTGTCTCTCCCCACTCTAGTCCATACTTCAGTCTGCTGCGTGAATCATTTTTCTACAGATACGTTCAGGACATGTCACCCTGCTCCTCAGAAAACTCCACTGATTGCCCATCCACCTCTGCATCCAACAAAAACTCCTCAATATTGGCTTTAAAGTACTCCATCACCTTGTCCCCTCCTACCTTACATTGCGTCTCTCCTTCTACAGTCCATTCCACAAACTTTGCTCCTCTAGTGCTACCCTTCTCATCGTGCCTCAATCTTGCCTGTCTCGCTACCGACCCCTGGCCCACGTCCTGCCTCTGGCCTGAAACGCCCTCCCTCCTCATATCCGACAGACAGTTACTCTCCCCTCTTTCAAAGCTTTTTTGAAGGCACATCCCCTCCAAGAGGCCTTCCCAGACTAAGCCCTAATTTTCTCATCTCGCACTCACTTCTGCGTTGCTCCCTTTTCTCTTCCCCCCTCCTAGCCCCACGACACTTTTGTATGTATCTTTCATTTTGTTCATTTGCATTGATAGCTGTCTCCCCGCTCCTCTAGACTGTAAGCTTGTTGTGGGCAGGGAATGTCACCACTTTTGTTGCATTGTACTTTCCCAAGTGCTTAGTACAGTACTCTGCACACAGTAAGTGCTCAATAAATATGCTTGAATGAATCAATGAATGAAAGTCACTTAACCTTCTCTGGGCCTCAGATTCCTTATAATGTAAAATGAAATTTCAATACCTGCTCAGTTTCCCCCTTAGCTTATATATGTGTCAGGGCTGTGTCTAACCTGAGTGTATTGTGTCTACTCCAACACTTAGTTCAGTGCTTGGCACTTAGTAAGTGCTTAACAGGTCCCACAGTTATTATTAGCATCATTATTTTATGTACATAAACAGTTACTCTATCTCTATGAGTGACTCTATTCTTGATCTTGGAAGCTTGCTAGTTGAAGCGAAGCAGCCCTGACATATACGACCAGTTCCTCAACCCGACAGCACTTAGATACATACCTTTAAATTATATATTATAAAGTATTATTATTAATCATATGTATAGAGTGCTTTCTGTGTTATTATATTAATGTCTGTCTCCCCCTCCAGACTGTAAAGACACTACGGACGGGGAACATGTCTGCTAATATTGTTTTGCTGTACTCTCCCAAGAGCTTAGTACAGTGCTCTGCACAAAGTAAGTGCTCAATCATCATCATCATCATCAATCGTATTTATTGAGCGCTTACTATGTGCAGAGCACTGTACTAAGCGCTTGGGAAGTACAAATTGGCAACATATAGAGACAGTCCCTACTCAACAGTGGGCTCACAGTCTAAAAGGGGGAGAGGTATCAATAAATACCATTGATTTGATTGATTCCATCCCTAATCCAGTCTGCTGCAGGTTTCTGACTTTCACTAGAATGACAGTTCCTTGAGGGCAGGGATCACATCCACTAGTAATAATAATAATGGTATTTGTTAAGTTCTTACTATACGGCAAGCACTGTTCTAAGCGCTGCGGTAAATACAAGATAATCAGCTTGAACATAGTCCCTGTCCCACAAGGGGCTCACACTCTTAGCCCCGTTTTACTGGTGAGGTAACTGAGGCCCAGAGAAATGAAGTGACATACCCAAGGTCACACAATAGACAAGTGGCAGAGTCAGGATTAGAACCCATGACCTTCTGAGTCCCAGGTCTGGGCTTTGTTTACTATGCCATGCTGCACCTCCTGCATCTACTAGCTCTGTTGTACTCTCCCAACTGATTAATACAGTGCTCTGCACATCATAAGTCCTCAGTAAATACCATCGATTGGCTGAATGGGAAGGGGGTCTCTGTATTTGGACAGAAGGGCTGACCTCTGCACTCTTCTGCACATGTTCTGCACATGTAGAAAAGCAGCATGGCTTAATAGATAGAGCACAGGCCTGGGAGACAGAAGATCAGGGATTCTGATCCCTGTTCTGCCACGTATCTGCTGTGTTTCCTTGGACACGTCACTTCACTTCTCTGTGCCTCAGTTATCTCATCTGTAAAATGGGGGTTGAAACAGCGAGCCCCACATGGGACAGGGACTGCATCCAACTGGATTTGTTTGTAACCACCCCAGGACTTAGTACAGTGCCTGGCATATAGTAAGTGCCTAGCAAATCCCCTTATTATTATTAGGATTTTGTTCTGGGCTCAATCCATGAGGTGGGCATGGGTTATTATATCTGAGCCTGTTCCATTGGACCATGTCTGTGGGCACCAAGAGACCAAGAGTGTTTGGAGGGAGGAAGAAGGAAGCCAAGGAAAACTAGAGGGGCTTTAGAGAAATATTGGGATTGGGGAGGAAGGAGTTTTGCAAAGTCCTAACTTCTGGGGCAATCTTCCAGGAAAAAAATTGGATAGGGTTTACCACATACAAAATGACCCAAGTTCAGGAGCCATGAATCATAAAGAAAAATGATCAAGGAACTGGGGATATTATAGATGACAGGGATAAAAACTCCTCAAGGAAGATCCATGCCAATGAGATTTTGACTAAATAATTCAGAAGCAACTTGAGTGAAGCATTTGCCTGGAAGCAATTCTAGATTTTTTTTTTGGTGTGTGTATAAATGGCCTTGTAAAATTAAAAGAGAAATCAGTCTAAGCACCTCGAACACAGCTCCTAACTTGCAGGTGGTGGAAATTATCAAGATTGTGGAGGTAAATGAGAGCTAGGGATTGGCTGAACCTGGCTGTAAGAATGCTTACACTCAGGCTGAAAATTTCTCCCGCTCTAGATTGTAAATTTCTTGAGGGTAGGGAAGCACTGTAGTCTAGTGGAAAGAGCATAGGCCTGGGAATCAGAGGACCTGCGTTTTAATCCTGCCTTGCCTGCTGTGTGACCTTGGGCAAGTCATGTAACTTGTAGGTACCTCATTTCCCTCATTTGAAAAATGGAGACTCAATACCTGTTCTCCCTCCTACTTAGAATGCAAATCCCATGTGGGACCTTATTATCTTGTATGTACCCCAGCACTTCATTCATTCATTCAGTCGTATTTATTGAGCGCTTACTGTGTGCAGAGCACTGTACTAAGCGCTTGGGAAGTAAGAGTTGGCAACATATAGCGATGGTCCCTACCCAACAACGGGCTCACAGTCTAGAAGGGGGAGACAGACAACAAAACAAAACATGTGGACAGATGTCATCAGAATAAATAGAAGTAAAGCTAGATGCACATCATTAACAAAATAAATAGAATAGTAATACACTTAACACATAGCAAAAGCTTAACAGGTACCATGATGATTACCATCATGCCTACCAACTCTGTTGTATTGCAGTCTCCCAAGTGCTTAGTACAGTGCTTTGCACACAATAAATGCTCCAAAAATGCCATTGATTGACTGAAGTAGGAAACATATTCTTAATAATAATCATAATTATGGTATTTGTTAAGCACTTACTATGTGCCAAACACTGTTCTAAGCACTGGGTTAGATATCAGTTAATCAGTTTGGACACAGTCCCTGTCTTACATGGGGCTCACACTCTTAATTCCCATTTTACAGATAAAGTAACAGAGGCTCAGAGAGGTGAAGTGGATTGCCCAAGGTCACAAAGCTGACATAAATACATAATGTGGTAGAGCCAGAATTAGAACCCAAGACCTTTGCCTTTCAGGCCCATGTCCTATCCCCTAAACCAAGCTGCTTCTCACAGACCTGCTGCTTGGGAACTCCATTTTCTTAAAGGCTAGAGGCCTAAATTTCTCTCGAATCACCTGGGAATGAGAAACAATTTGTAAAGTGGGTGGGCCATTTACATTCTGGAGAGGGAACATTTTCCGGCTCTTTCTTTTCTTGTCAGAAACCGTCTTATATGTCTCTCACCCATGTCCTGACTTGTGAGTACACACTTGCACTACTTTCCCAAGTGCTTATCACACAGTGAGTGCACAATAAATTCATTCATTCATTCAATCATTTATTGAGCACTTACTGTGTGCAGAGCAGTTTACTAAGTGCTTGGAAAGTACAAGTTGGCAGCATATAGAGATGATCCCCACCCAACAGTGGGCTCACAGTCTAGAAGGAGGAGACAGAGAGCAAAACAAAACATATTAACAAAATAAAATAAATATGTACAAAAAAATAGAGTAATAAATACGTACAAACATATATACAGGTGCTGTGGGGAGGGGAAGGAGGTAAGGAGGGGGAAGGGGGGAGAAGAAGGAGGGGGCTCAGTGTGGGAAGGCCTCCTGGAGGAGGTGAACTCTCAGTAGGGCTTTGAAGGGAGGAAGAGAGCTAGCTTGGCAGATGTGTGGAGGGAGGGCATTCTGGGCCAGGGGGCTAGGCCATCATTATTATTATTAAATGTGATTGAGTGAATAAATGCATGAATGAAAGTAAGCGCTCAATAAATGCAATTGATTGAGAAAGACCTAAAATAAACTGAGTACTCAGAAGGGGGGATTGAGATATTAAGCATTCCCCCGGCCCACATCATCCCCCGGGGCCTGGAATGCCCCCACTCTGCCCATCCGCCAAGCTAGCTCTCTTCCTCCCTTCAAGGCCCTACTGAGAGCTCACCTCCTCCAGGAGGCCTTCCCAGACTGAGCCCCTTCTTTCCTCTCCCCCTCGTCCCCCTCTCCATCCCCCCATCTTACCTCCTTCTCTTCCCCACCTGTATATATGTATATATTTTTGTACATATTTGTTACTCTATTTATTTATTTTACTTGTACATATCTATTCTATTTATTTTATTTTGTTAGTATGTTTGGTTTTGTTCTCTGTCTCCCCCTTCTAGACTGTGAGCCCACTGTTGGGTAGGGACTGTCTCTATATGTTGCCAACTCATACTTCCCAAGCGCTTAGTACAGTGCTCTGCACACAGTAAGCACTCAATAAATACGATTGATGATGATGATTAAGCCCATGCCAGGGTGCAGAGAGGGTCTTCAGGGGCAGACCTGCTGCTTCCAGGACGGGGTTAAGTGGATGGCCTGTCTCACAGGTGCCACCATTCCAAGGCTCCTCCCACTAGGAGACTTGCATTGCTCTCAGCTGGGCGACTGTGTGCTCAGCAAGTGGAATTCACTGCTTTTTAATGATGGCATTTAATGATGACATTTATTAAGCACTTACTATGTGCAAATCACTGTTCTAAACTTTGGAGCCCAACCAGGCCTGAAGGTAAGCCAGCAAACACCTTCTGTCTGTCTAAGTCTGTCACACAGTTTGTTGTATCCAAACCCCTATTCATTCATTCAGTTGTATTGATTGAGCGCTTAGTGTGTGCAGAGCACTGTACTAAGTGCTTCCATCCATCCCTAAGCCCTCAGGGCAGGTGACCCCCAAACAGATGGGGCCTTAGGAACCAAAGGACAGGAACCTGAAAATTTGGCTTGTTTTTCTCAGGCAACCTTGGCTACCCCACAGTACTATCTTTCCTTCGAATCCAGGGGAGGATGGTTCTGTTTTGACTTAAATCTGTACAGTAATTTTCAAGTTGCGGAAATATGGGTCTAGAGGCATTTCAGCCAAAGGCAAACTATCCTGAGGGAATCTTTTTGCGAGCTCTCTTTGATAATTGACTTCTCCAATCTTGCTCTAGTCTGGGAAGTTTGGGGGCTTGGATCTGTGACCCTTGCACATTTGATATTTGCCCCAACCCCTCAGCACTTATGTACTTATCTTTAAATTATATTAAGTTACTTATTTTTAATGTCTGGCTCTCCCTCCGGACTGTTAGCTCATTATGGGAAGGGAACATTTGTGCTAGTTCCATTGTATTGTACTCTCCCAAGTGCCTAGTACAGTGCCCTGTCCATAGACTGCTCCATAAATGCCATTGATTTTTTTTTTTATTTTGAACTGATGTTTTAATTTAAGGTCTTACTGTCAGTTGGTTTTTGTCATAAACCAAGACTGTAAATTCGTAATAGGCAGGGAATGTTTCTACCAACTCTACTGTATTGTACACTCCCAAGTGCTTAGTACAACATTCTCTGTACAGTAAGGGTGCAATAAATACCAGTGATTGTTTGACAAAGACATGGATCTAGGACCGGGGGCTCCAACCACAGTGGGAGGAGCCGACCCCCCCACCGCCTCCTACCTTCCATCCTCCTTCCCTGCCCCCCCATCCTCTCTGGGAGGTCAGCGGAGGGGGCTGCTGTTGGGGCAAAGGGTTAAGGGCCCTGGGGACCCTGCAGTCTCCCCTATGAGCTGCCCCCCACTCTCCTTTCTAGGGGGTGTCCTGATACCCAAGGGGATCTTCTCTAGGGGTGGGGGTCATCCCCAACAGCACTTCAATACAGGACTGTTCCCCCATCCACTTTCTGTGTCCTACCCTGATATCTGTATGTTTGGGGGTGGGGGGAATCTTCCTTAGGGGTTGGGGTCACACCAAGCAGCACTTTCATATAAGACTGTTTCCCCCCCCCCCTCCCCTTGTTCCCCCCTTCTTGGGGCTGCCCTGATACCTGGGGGAGATCTTCCCTAGGGAAGGGGGTCACTCCCAGCAGCACTTCAGGACCCGACTGTCCCCTCACCCTGTTTCTGTGGCCTGCCCTGATACATGTGTGTGTGTTTGTGGGGTGGGGGGGAATCTTCCCTAGGGGTTGGGGTCACCCCCAGGAGCATTTCAGGACACGACTGTCCCTCCCCACCCACTTCTGGAGCTGTCCTGGTACCTGGGGAGATCTTTCCTAGGGGAGGGGGTCACTCCCAGCAGAACTTCACGACCTGACTGTCCCCTCACCCCCTTTCTGTGGACTGCCCTGATACCTGTGTGTGTGTGGGGGGGGGGGGTGGTGCGGGAGGGGGAATCTTCCCTAGGGGTTGGGGTCACCCCCAGGAGCACTTCAGGACACGACTGTCCCCCCACCCTCTTCTGGGGCTGCCCTGATATGTGGGGATCTTCCCTAGGGGTGGGGGTCTTCCCCAACAACACTTCAATACAGGACTGTCCCCCCGATCCCCCCTTTTTTTAAATGGCATTTATTAAGCACTTACTATGTGCAAAGCACTGTTCTAAGGGCTGGCACTGTTCTAAGCCCTTTCTGTGGCCTGCCCTGATACCTGTGTGTTGGGGTGCAGGGGGGGAATCTTCCCTGGGGGTTGGGGTCACACCCAGTAGCACTTTAATACAGGACTGTCCCCCCCGCCCCTTCTCGGGGCTGCCCTGATACCTGGGGGGATCTTCCCTAAAGAAGGGGGTCACTTCCAGCAGCACTTCAGGACCCAACTTTCCCCTCACCCTCTTTATGTGGCCTGCCCTGATACCTGTGTGTGTGTGTGTGTGTGGGGGGGGATCTTCCCTAGGGTTTGGGGTCACACCCAGCAGCACTTTAATACAGGAATGCTCCCCCCATCTCCCCCCTCTTCTTGGGGCTGTCCTGATACCTGGGGGGAATCTTCCCTAGGGAAGGGGGTCACTCCCAGCAGCACTTCAGGACCTGACTGTCCCCTCACCCCATTTCTGTGGCCTGCCCTGATACGTGTGTGGTGTTGGGAGGGATCTTCCCTAGGGGTTGGGGTCACCCCCAGGAGCACTTCAGGACAGGACTGTCCCCTCCACTTCTTTTGGGGCTGCCCTGATACCTGGGGGGATCTTCCCTAGGGGAGGGGTTCACCCCCAGCATTACTTCAGGACATGACTGTGACCATCTTTCTCTCCCCCTTCCATCTCCCCCTCTTTCCTCTGGTTGAAGTGGGTCCACAAGGACTTGAGTCAGTTTCCCTGCCCCGCTAAAGCCGGTCTGTGGGGTGAGGGGGCTGTGCAGGGGGTCGTAGGGAGGGAGTTTCACTCTGAGATCCCCCCCTCTAGACTGTGAGTTCACTGTGGGCAGAGATTGTCTTTTTTATTGCTGAATGGTACTTTCCCAAGAGCTTAGCACAATGCTCTGCACGCAGAAGCGCTCAATACATACGATTGAATGAATAATACTATTAAAGGAAGACTTCGATCCGAGATCCCGCCCCTCTAGACCATGAGCTCGTTGTGGACAAGGATTGTCTCTATTGCTGAATTGTACTTTCCCAAGCGCTTAGCACAGAGCTCTGCACACAATAAGCACTCAATAAATATGACTGACTGAATGAATGAGATCGGGCTGCTAGAATATCCGTCCATTCTGGGTTGGGACGCGGTGGACCTCCCAACCTGGCGAAAGGACAGAGGGTCGGGATGCCGGGGTCCCTAGCGGGCCTGTGAGGGTCTTTAAGTGTTAAATGAGGAGAGGGCAAAGGGACAGTCCCATCGCTGGAAGCTGCGTCCCCAGGTTCTGGTCAGACTGGTTGATTGATTGACTGGACGGGCTAAGTGGTTCAGGGGGTGACCAGCTGGCCTAGATTGAGCACACCTGGAGAAGAGCTGGTGGTATCGGGGATTTGCTTCAACATCTTTGTTCTCTCTTAGGGCCTTAGACTATATTTTGAATAATTTGGAAGTGTCTGGAGTTTCCAGGCACTTTTCTCAGGTTCCTTCCCGTGACCTTCAGCTATCAGTTCTTACTAAATGCTGCTTGTGAGGTAATTGCCATCCTGTGGCTTGAAATTGTGATCTGAGACTTCTGCACTCAGAATATAGCAATGGGAGTTCAGGTTGATCTTTGAATTTCCTAGGGAAAGGAGAATGCTGTTAGTCCCCCCCGCCCCCCCCCCCCTTTTTTTTTGTATTTAAGCTCTTACTATGTGCCACTGTTCTAAGTGCTGGGCTAGACACAAATTAATCAGGTTAATCAGTCCCTGTCCCACATAGGGCTCACTGTCTTAATCTTTTTGTAGATAAGGTAATAGAGGCCTAGGGAGGTTAAGTGGCTTGCACAAAGTCACACAGCAGACAGCGTGGCTCAGTGGAAAGAGCAAGGGCTTTGGAGTCAGAGGTCATGGTTTGAATTCCGACTCCTCCACATGTCTGCTGTGTGACCTTGGTCAAGCCACATAACTTTTCTGTGCCTCAGTTACCTCATCTGTAAAATGGGGATTAAGACTGTGAGCCCCCCGTGGGACAACTTGATCACCTTGCAATTGTCAGCTGTGTGACTTTGAGCAAGTCACTTAACTTCTCTGTGCCTCAGTTCCCTCATCTGTAAAATGGGGATTAAGACTGTGAGCTCCCCGTGGGACAACCTGATCACCTTGTAACCTCCCCAGTGCTTAGAACAGTGCTTTGCACAGAGTAAGCACTTAATAAATGCCATTATTATTATTATTATTAAGTGATGGAGCCCAGATTGGAACGCAGGTCCTTCTGCTGCTTCTTGACCTGGACCCAAAGTCTTGAGGTGGAGAAATGCAAGTGTGCACACACTGCTCTATTTCTGCAGTCAAATCAGAATTATTCCCGGTGTGCAGAGTATTTCTCAGGGAGGTTACAACCTGGGCTTCCAGGGGGTGGCCCAGCTAACCCCACATCCTCCAACAGACACTCCAGGATATTGTGGTCCAATATTTATTATTATTATTACTATTAATAATCATATTTATTGAGTGCTTACCATGTGCCAAGCACTGTACTAATGCTTGGGAGAGTGCAATATAACATCAAACACAGTCCCTGCCCACAACGAGCTCACAGTCTAGAGCTATCTATAAATAGATAGCTAAACAAATAAATAAATTACAGATATATACATGTGCGCTGTGGGGAAGGGAGAGAGGATGAATGAAGGAGCAAGTATGAGTGTCACAGAAGGTAGTGGGAGAAGAGAAGTGGATGGCTCAGTTAGGGAAGGTTTCCTGGAGGAGATGTGACTTCAAAGCAGCGTGGCTCAGTGGAAAGAGCCCGGGCTTGGGAGTCAGAGGTCATGGGTTCTAATCCCGACTCCGCCACTCGTCAGCTGTGTGACTTCGGGCAAGTCACTTAACTTCTCTCTGTGCCTCAATTACCTCATCTGTAAAATGGGAATTAAGACTGAGAGCCCCACGTGGGACAACCTGATCACCTTGTATTCCCCCATCCAGCGCTTAGAACAGTGCTTTGCACATAGTAAGCACTTAACAGATACCATCATCATCAATAGGCTTTGAAGCAGGGGAGAGCAATTATCTGTCTGACATGAGGAGGGAGGGCATTCCAGGCCAAAGGTAGGTAATGGGTGTGATAGACGAGATCAATTAGAGATTAGTATCTGGGGTAGACAGAGAGCTCTGCTGAATATTTGGAGGGCACATTCTACACCCCAATTTACTTCCTTTTCTTATCTCACCACAGGGTGAGATAAGATCAAATCTACAGACTAGAAAATGGGTGAAGGGGTGCATAGAAAATGGGTAAAGTGATGTACACATGATGTTTTAAAACCTACCCATTCCTGTAAAGATTAATTTAAAGAATGGTAAGCATATTGGTTGATTTAGAAGTCAGGTAGTAAAATTTGCTTACGCTCATTTATGTAACGTAAGGTCGGAGTCATTTAGAAAACTTTTTTTGTCAGATGCCCGCATGAAAAGGCCCTCTCTCATCTTCATTATTTTATTTTATCATCAAAAGCACTTTGACTGATAGCTTGGTGAACTCATGATCCACGTGAAAGCTTGATTTTTTTTTTACTTGGAGAACCCGTGACCCACGTGAAAGCTTTGTTTTTTACTGAGGGGTGGTGGGGGGAGACTATCAAAATGTTACTATTTGTATGAGATGATAGAGCAGAAAGAAAAATCAGTGACTTTCATGCCTGGAATAATCACCTTTGCTTTTAGGGTGGGGCCTCAAAAGCATCATCAGTGTCCTTCTGGTGCTGGTAGAGCACTGAGAAAAACAATCAATGATCTTTGACTGCTTACTGTGTGCAGAGCAATGTAATAAATGCCTGGAAGAGTGCGATATAACAGAGTTGATAGACACAGTCCCTGCCCACAACAGTTTTTCTTGGGCTTTTCCTTCTTTTAACTCTTTTTCACAAACTATCGTTTGGGTCCCATTAAACTCATTATTATTTGCTCAATATAGTTTGTCTTTGATTCTCCTGTCTGAGCTCCAGAAAGGTAAATAATAATAATAATAATGGCATTTATTAAGCACTTACTATGTGCAAAGCACTGTTCTAAGCACTGGGGAGGTTACAAGGAGATCAGGTTGTCCCACAGGGGGCTCAATCTGAATCCTCATTTTACAGATGAGGGAACTGAGGCACAGAGAAGTTAAGTGACTTGCCCAAAGTCTCACAGCTGACAATTGGCAGAGTTGGGATCTGAACCCATGGCCCCTGACTCCAAAGCCCATGCTCTTTCCACTGGGCCACGCTGCTTCTCTATTCACAAGCCTTCTTGGATCCAAGAACAGAAGAGGCAAACCTGGAAATGCTGTGTGCTCTTTTGGAATCCCCAGGGCAATTCCCAGGAAAATCTGGCCGGTCTGAGGCTGGGAAAATCCTGGAGAGCAACCAGGGATGTTGTTTCTGGACCCAGAGCAAAGTCTGGAGGAGCCCTCCCAGCCATTTTGGTCTCCAGCTGCTGCCTTGCTCCACTTCCTGAGAGATCTGGGATGGTTGCCCCCTCCACTCCTCTCATCCTCCCTTGCCCCTCCTCTTCATTCCCCCCACCCTCCTCATCCCTCCCACTCCCCCTGCTGCAGAGTTCTTATCCAGGTCCTGTTTCTTAACTGGAATAAAACGTGGCTATTGCATTTTTGCTTCTCCAAAGTTGCAAAGAAAAGAGGTGACAGTCAGCAGAGGGCCCCGGCCGCAGGAGATGCTAAAAGAGAGAGGGTCTTACTTGTATTTAGATGAAGTCACAAATCTCATAAACATAATTTGTTCAAAAAAGGAACAGGGTCATAACCCCAAAGAGGGTCATCTATTTGGAGCAAGAGTGGTTCCGCTCTTGGATATCTCTAAAAGAAGAAAATTTGTGCCACTTTTCTTCCGCCAACCCCATGGCAAATGGTGGTTCTCCTCTAAACCCTCATTGACACCTGGCTGGAAGACTGCATGGTGGTGGGCAGCGTTGGGGAACTACGTTGCAAAGCAGAGTGGCCTAATGGAAAGAGCTCAGGCTTGGGAGTCAGAAGACCTGGATTCTAATAATCTCTCCCCACTTCAATCTATACTTCACGCTGCTGCCCAGATTATCTTTGTGCAGAAACGCTCTGGGCATGTTACTCCCCTCCTCAAAAATCCCCAGTGGCTACCAATCAACCTACGCATCAAGCAAAAACTCCTCACTCTCAGCTTCAAGGCTCTCCATCTCCTTGCCCCCTCCTACCTCTCTTCCCTTCTTTCCTTCTACAGCCCAGCCCGCACCTCCGCTCCTCTGCTGCTAACCTCCTCACTGTGCTGCATTCTCGCCTGTCCCGCCGTCGATCCCCGGCCCACGTCCTCCCCCCAGCCTGGAATGCCCTCCCTCTGCACATCCGCCAAGCTAGCTCTCTTTCTCCCTTCAAAGCCCTACTGAGAGCTCACCTCCTCCAGGAGGCCTTCCTAGACTGAGCCCCCCTCCTCCCTCTCCTCCTACCCCTCCCCCCACCCTACCTCTTTTCCCTCCCCACAGCACCTGTGTATATATGCTTGTACAGATTGATTACTCTATTTTACTTGTACATATTTACTATTCTATTTATTTTATTTTGTTAATATGCTTTGTTGTCTGTCTCCCCCTTCTACACTGTGAGCCCGCTGTTGGGTAGGGACCATTTCTATATGTTGCCAACTTGTACTTCCCAAGTGCTTAGTACAGTGCTCTGCACACAGTAAGTGCTCAATAAATACGATTCAATGAATGAATTAATGAATAATGGCTCTACCACTTGCTTGCTATGTGACCCTGGGCAAGTCACTTAACTTCTCTGGACCTCAGTCTCCTCATGAGCCAAATGGGGATTCAATACCTGTGCTCCCTCCCTCTTAGATTGTGAGCCTCATGTGGGGCAGGGATTTTGTCTTGATCTGCTTGTATTAATAATAGTAATAATAATAACAGCAATGGTATTTGTTAAGTGCTTGCTATGTGCCAAGCACCATTCTAAGCGCTGGTGTAGTTACAAGGTAAACAGGTTGTCCCACGTGGGGCTCACAGTCTTCATCTCCATTTTACAGATGAGGAAACTGAGACACAGAGAATTGGCTTGCCCAAGGTCACAGAACAGACAAGTGGTAGAGCTGGGATTAGAACCCACGTCTTCTGACTCACAAGCCCGTGCTCTTTCCATGAAGCCATGCTGCTTCTCTAAGCTATTATCTATCCTAGCACTTAATACGGTGCTTAGCACATAGTAAACAATAAACACCAGTTTCTATTATTATTATTATCATTAGGACAGAGCAGCAGGCCACTACAGTCCTCCTAGTTCTCAGGAAGACTGTTTTCAAGGATTTCAGTTCCCCATTATGCTTAGAAAAGAATGGGTAAATAGCTCAGCCCTCTCGGTTTGCCATACCTGTAACACAAAAAAGATAACCTCAGGATTTTGCAACAGCAGATAATTGTCTCATCCTCTCCACCTGGATCATAAAATCCACTTTCCCTAACATATTAAAGTAGCCGACATAGATTGGGCTCCTCAGATAATACATTTTAAGGACAGGGTAAACACTTCAGGGAAAGCCAAAAACTGGGATGAGTGAGATTAGAGGAAGATGGTATCCTGGATTTATTCTTCTGCTCTTGTTGATTTTTTCCATGTAATAAATCACACTTGAAAAGACTCTAGATCTAGGATGAGGTCCCAGACACCCCGAACAAGGCAGCAACTGCTCACGAGGGGAAGGCATTAAGCAAGCAAAATGCTTCTTTCTCTCCCTGAAGAAATCTTCTCCATCTGTGTGAGCAACATTATCGCTGCCTTCTTCAATGAAGGAGGAAATTTGCTCGATCAAAAACAGGATTTGTGTGGTCAGTCTGACTTTTAAGATATTAAGCGATAAACTTTCTGGATTACAAATGGGCGCAGGAACCAGTCCTCTGTCACAGGCTCTGACTGAATTCCCCAGCCCTTCCTACTTAGAGAGAGGGCAGATTTAAAGACTAACCCCCCAGAAGCTGTAGGCTATAGAACAGGCCAAGAAGGATCCATTCAGAAGCCCATTCCGAGGAATAACAGTTCAGAAATCTCTTTGCAATGCTTCAGCCCCTTGTGAAAAAAGTTTGACCTTTTTTTGAACTCAATTTCTTTTGGATCCTACTTGTTAAGCCCCCCTCTCGGGATCACACCTGGAGAATTTCTAGTACTTCACCAGTCTTGGCTAGGGGAGGGAGAGTCAAGCAGAGGCATTCCCATTCCATTCCTAGCTTGGCCAGTGGCTAGTGAGTGGAAGGCAATCTGCTACAAGTCAAAACTCATCTGTGTTGGGCAGGAGTGACATGGGAGAGAGTCGAGGGTGGAGACTCAAGCTTACTGCACGGAAGAAGGCCTTGGTAAATCACTTCCAGATTTTTACCAAGGAAACTCTATGGATACACTACCAGAATGATTGCAGATGGAGGTGGGGTGTTCTGGGAGAGGTGTGTCCATGGTGTTGCTCTACAGCAAAAGATGAGACTTGTTAAGCACTTACTATGTACCAGGCACTATTTTAAATTCTGGGATAGACAGGAGATAATCAGGTTGGACCCAGTCTCTGTCCCACACAGGGCTCACAGTCTGACAGGGAGGAGGATTTAATCCTTATTTTACAGATCAGGTAACTGAGGCACAGAGAATTTAAATGACTTCCCCCAGTCATCCATCAGAAAAGTGGCAGACCTGGGGTTAGAACCTAGATCATCTGCCTCAAACCCATGCTTTTCCCACTAGGTCACACTGCTTCCAGTGATTGTATTTTACTTCTGCAAGACAGTGCCAAGCACTTAGTACAGTGCTGTGCACACAGTAAGCTCTCAATAAACACGATTGAATGAATGAAAGATCGGCTGGGGGCAGGCATTGTCAGATATTTATGAAGTCTTAGAAATGGTAATCTGTGGAAAAAAAGAATTTGGTTTTAGTCGATTTATTTCAGGTGTCAAAAGCAAGAAGGCAGTTGAGGATTTCTCTCAAGAATATCCCCAAGTGTGTACCACGAGGCATGTGGGTACAGCCTCATCTCAAAACTATTGCCAGTGCTTTTTTTGGTTTAAGTGTTCACTCTGTGCCAGATATTGTTCTCTATGCTGGGGTAGATACAAGCCAAGTGATTTGAATACAGTCCATATCCTTCATGGAGCTCACAGTCCTAGTGTTCATTTTACAGATGAGATAACTCAGGCCCAGAGAAATGAAGTGACTTGCCCAAGGTCATACAGCAGTCAAGTGGTGGAGCCAGGTTTAGAATCTAGGTCCTTCTGAACCCCCATGTTTGTCGAGATCTATTACTCTATTTATTTTACTTGTACATAGTTACTATTCTATTTTGTTAATGACATGCATTTAGCTTTAATTCTATTTGTTCTGATGACTTGACACCTGTCCACATGTTTTGTTTTGTTGTCTGTCTCCCCCTTCTAGACTGTGAGCCCGTTGTTGGGTAGGGACCGTCTCTATATAATAATAATAATAATTTTGGTATTTGTTAAGCGCTTACTATGTGCCAAGCACTGTTCTAAGCGCTGGGGGAGATACAAGGTGATCACGTTTTCCCACAGAGGGCTCACAGTCTTAATCCTCATTTTCCAGATGAGGTAACTGAGGCACAGAGAAGTGAAGTGACTTGCCCAAAGTCACACAGCTGACAACTGGCAGAGCTGGGATTTGAACCCAAGACCTCTGACTCCAAAGCTCGGGCTCTTTACACTGAGCCACGCTGCTATATGTTGCTGACTTGTACTTCCTAAGCAGTACAGTGCTCTGCACATAGTAAATGCTCAAGAAAGATGATTGAATGAATGAATGCTGTATTGACTAGGCCAATCTTCTTCTCAAGTGCTTGTGCCTGGAATCCTATATGTAGGTGGGTATTTTTAGTGAGTTAATATTTCCAATTAGCAGATTAGAAAATTGAGGCAGCGAGAGATGATGAAGTGATTTGCTTCCATTCTCAAGCTATCGGGAGTCAGGACTGGAATCTCTGTTGGCAGCCAGGATGCTAGCTACCGGAGCAATGCTCTTCAACCAGAAATATCTCCCGATCCCTGGTGGTATTAGGCCTAAGCCCCTTAAACAGAACCACCAGAGTGTCTTACTAAGGCAGGATAAGAGTGGCTGTCTGCTTATTTGTTGGCTTCTGATAACTGTTGAGTCTATAATACAGAAGAGTTTACTACTAAATTTGCTAGGCTCCAGTAAGTGCTACTTCTGTTCTCTGTTTCACATATTCCTTTCTCTCCCAGAGGAGCACCAAGGTAAAGACAAGGACTGAATACCAAAGAACTCCCATCGTGGGTCAAGAACACGGATTTTCTCCTAATCATAATGCATTAGAACAGTGCTTTGCACATATTAAGCGCTTAACAAATTCCGTCATTATTATTATTATCATTATTATTATTATTGTGCCGTGCCCTCCTGAAGAGAGAGCCCCAAGGGGGCTCAGCGGAAGGTATAGGGGTGCTACTGCTAGTCTGCTCCCCACCTCCACTGCCTGAGGTTGAAGACCCGAAGCTGTAGGTGGGAGGCAGTTGATGGCACCTGGGCAGCGATTCTCTATTTGGAGTTGGTATTTGCAGAGCTTTGAATGGAGAGTGAGGGAGGGAAAGAAGGGAACTTTCCTCTCTGCTCTGCGGCGATCTTATGGGGCATTCGTCACTGGCTTGTTGTGACTCTAAATACTGAAGCTCAGTAACTGATTGACTTCTAGTAGCTGGTCCTGCCACCCTCTCAAAACTCTTTTCTGCCCTTATCTAGCATTTCATTCTTAGTTTATTTATCCATCTGTGCTATGATTTGGATCCACTTTCACATCCTTAAGTAGTGTTGCATCACTTTATGTTGACACGGCTTCCCTATTAGGAAATAATTTCCCTGAGGCCAGGGATACTTATGCATATCCCCTAAAACCTTGGTACAGCATCCTGCACAAAGCAGGTGCACAGGCAATACTCTAAGGAACATGATGGGTTCATCATTCCCCTTTCTCCTTCTAGATTGCTCCTTTTTTAATGGTATTTGCTATGTGCCTACTGTGTGCCAGGCTCTTTACAAAGAAGCAGCGCTCTGCCCTCTCCCTGACTTTCCCATCACTGTTGACGGCACCACCATCCTTCCTGTGTCACAAGCCCACAACCTTGGTGTCATCCTTGACTCCGCTCTCTTGTTCACCCCTCACATCCAATCCGTCACCAAAACCTGCGGGTCTCACCTCCGCAACATCGCCAAGACCCACCCTTTCCTCTCCATCCAAACCACTATCCTGCTTGTTCTATCTCTCATCCTATCCCTACTGGATTACTGCATCAGCCTCCTCTCTGATCTCCCATCTTTCTGTCTCTCCCCACTTCAATCTATACTTCACCCTGCTGCCTGGATCGTCTTTGTGCAGAAACTCTCTGGGCATGTCACACCCCTCCTCAAAGATCTCTGGTGGCTACCAATCAACCTACGCATCAGGCAAAAACTCCTCACTCTAGGCTTCAAGGCTGTCCATTACCTCGCCCCCTCCTACCTCACCTCCCTTCTCTCCTTCTACAGTGCAGCCTGCACCCTCTGCTCCTCTGCTGCTAACCTCCTCACTGTACCTTGTTCTTGCCTGTCCCGCTGTCGACCCCCGGCCCATGTCCTCCCCCTGGCCTGGATTTCCCTCCCTCTGCAATTCCACCAAGCTAGCTCTCTTCCTCCCTTCAAAGCCCTACTGAGAGCTCACCTCCTCCAGGAGGCCTTCCCACACTGAGCCCCCTCCTTCCTCTCCCCCTCATCCCCCTCCCCATCCCCCACCTTACCTCCTTCCCCTCTCCACAGCACCTGTATATATGTATATATGTTTGTACTTATTACTTTATTTTATTTGTACATATTTATTCTATTTATTTTATTTTATTAATATGTTTTGTTTTGTTGTCTGTCTCCCCCTTCTAGACTGTGAGCCCGCCTTGGGTAGGGACCGTCTCTATATGTTGCCAACTTGAACTTCCCAAGCACTTAGTACAGTGCTCTGCACACAGTAAGCACTCAATAAATACGATTGAATGAATGAATGAAAAGCAGCATGGCTCAGTGGAAAGAGCCCGGGTTTGGGATTCAGAGGTCATGGGTTCTAATCCCGGCTCCGTCACTTGTTGGCTGTGTGACTCTGGACAAGTCACTTAACTTCTCTGTGCCCCAGTTCCCTCATCTGTAAAATGGCAATCAAGACTGTGAGCCCCAAGTGGGACAACCTAATAACCTTATATCTATCCCGGTGCTTAGAACAGTGCTTGGCACATAGTAAGTGCTTAACAAATACCCAAATTATTATTATGATTATTATTACTCAGTGCTGGGGTAAGTACAAGCTAATCAAGTTAGCCACAGTCCATGTCTCACATGGGGTTCACAGTTTTAATGCCCATTTTACAGATGAGGTAACTGAGGCACAGAGAGGTTATGTGACTTGCCCAAGGTCACAGAGCGGACAAGTGGCAGAGTCAGGATTAGAACCCAGGTCCTGATGACTCCCATTCTTGTGCTCTAGCCATTAGGCTATGCTGCTTCCCTTTTGGGTGATCACTTTGTTTCCTGTGTCTCCAGCTGCAGTGCCCCTCCTTGATATCCTCTTCAGTTGGGCATCCAGGGCCAGGACGGTTAGCCATCCCTCTTTCAGAATCGGGAGCCATTTTAAGGAAGTCTGCAGGATCCTTCCCTACCTTATCTATGTGTCACACTCCTTATTCCAATTACAGTCATCTCACAAAAAATTCAGTTCTTCAGGAGTCTCTGCTTCCTATAATGTGGTTTCTGCATTATCCAGTGAGACATCACTGCACACCGCATGAGCTCGTTGTGGGCAGGGAATGTTTTTGATGTTATATTGTACTCTCCCAAGCACTTAGTATGGTGCTTTGCACACAGTAAGTGCTCAATAAATACGATTAATAATAATAATGACAATAATGATGAGGCTGTTCTGTTCCATTCCTATTTCCCTTAAGTGCTGCCATTTTTCCTTGGGGTATGGGGAGGAAGGATAAGCATCCTTGCCTGCTCTCCCGAGTTGAAAAGGTAAAGAGAAGGTAAGAGAAGGTAAGGTAAGGTAAAAGGTAAGAGAAGCAGCATGGCTCATTGGAAAGAGCATGGGCTTTGGAGTCAGAGGTCATGGGTTCGAATCCCAGCTCCACCACATGTCTGCTGTGTGACCTTGGGCAAGTCACTTAACTTCTCGGAGCCTCAGTTACCTCATCTGTAAAATGGGGATTAAGAAGACTGTGAGCCCCACATGGGACAACCTGATCACTTTTTATCCCCCCTCCAGCACTTAGAAGAGAGCTTTGCACATAGTAAGCATTTAACAAATGCCATTATTATTATTATTACTATTAAAGTCTTGTTTGCATTTGAATGGATGGAAACCATTTTGGGGGGCATTTCCCAGCAGAATTACTTTCCCTCTGAGCCAATGAACCCCCTAAAGCGTTCCAAACTTTGGGGTAGGGGGATGAGTTAATCCATCACAGGGGCTAGCAGTCACAAACCAAGTACCTGTGAATCTATGAAGCAGAAGAGGCAAGCATTTAAGCCAGGTAAAGGGTACATTTGCCTCCTCACCCTATTTCATGGTTGATCCATCCTGAAAAACAACATCATATGCTTTTACCTGTATAGGCCTGTGCAGTTTCTAGCCTTGTTGCTCTCCCAAGGAAATACTATTATTTTGGTTCCAACTCCCTTGCCGGCTTCTTGAAAGTCTTTCGAATTTAACTACTAATGCAAAATTAAGCAGAAGAACAGAATTTCCACGACTAAACCAGTTTTTCCCATGAGCCTTTGTTAGACAAATACATCATATTTTCCTTTGTTCGTTACACTCCACTTTTTTACTTTGTCACAGGGCTTTTACCAAAGAATCTTTGAAATGTAAAAGGAAACACACTTAACATCGAAAAGCAGTTGCCAGGATGTTTCTGATCCCACTCCTGTGGGCCTTTGCTTCTTTTTTTCTGGAGGAATGCAATATAACCGAGTTCCAGTGTGGATGTCAATGGAGAAGATGTAAATCTCACACTGGTTAGATCCGTGTGGGACCAAATGAGCCCTTGTTTCCAAAAAGAACCCCAAACTGTGCTCCTGCTTAACTGAGAAAACTGCCTGATCCTTTTGGCCTTTAAGTAAAAGGAAGACAGGGGAAACTAAAGCATTTTATATAATGTAACGATCGTGTGGAAACCTTTGAAATTGGTCCGTACAGATGTGTTTGTGGCTGTGCGATTGTGTTATCTTGCACGCCTTTTGCAAGGCCTGGGAAATTGCCTGATTGACAGTTAAGGGATCATCATCATAATTGCCATCATTATTAATTGAGTGCCTACTTATTGTGAGGAGCTGGCACTAAGTCTGGGGAAGAATTACAAAAGAGAAAGAAAACCTTTTTCCTGCCCTTAAGGATTTCACAGTCTAAATCTATCTCTTCCAGTCTTCCTTTCCAACTTTAGTAAAGAAAATGTAGTGAAACCTGCTTCATCTTTTCTGCATTCAGAGTGTAACCGTTTGGTAGCTCTCTTTAAACCAAGAGCTGCATCACTCAAATTGGGATCCACGGATGATCACAGGCCAAGCTTATTTCATAATAATGATAATGCTAATAATAATATTTAAGTACTTACTACGTGCAAAACATTTTTCTAAGTGCTGGAGTAGATACAAAATAATCAAGGAGGACACGGGGCAAACTGGACAAAAATGTGGCTCAAAGCAGGCCAAGGGAAGTAGCCACGAGTTACAGGAAATGCAGTCTGTTCGTCAGATGGGCATGCTCATATCTGGCTTCCAGAAATATCACTACTGTCTGCCCATGACTTTCCCAAACAATCATTCAATCAATGGACTTTATCAAACACTTACGGTATGCAGAGGACTGTATTGAGCACTTGGGAAAGTGTAACAAAATAGACTTGGTAGACATGATCTCTGCCCACAAGAAGCTTATAGTTCAGAGGGGAGAAAGACAAAGAAATAAATTACAACAGGAGAAATATTAGACTTTTAGACAGTGAGCCCACTGTTGGGTAGGGACTGTCTCTATATGTTGCCAATTTGTACTTCCCAAGTGCTTAGTACAGTGCTCTGCACATAGTAAGCGCTCAATAAATACGATTGATGATGAGGATGATATTATTAATAATAATAATAGTGGCATTTATTAAGTGCTTGTTATGTGCAAAGTACTGTTCTAAGCACTGGGAAGGATACAAGGTGATCAGGTCGTCCCACGTGGGGCTCACAGTCTTAATCCCCATTTTGCAGATGAGGTAACTGAGGCACAGAGAAGTCAAGTGACTTGCCCAAAGTCACACAGCTGACAATTGGAGGAGCCGGTATTTGAACCCATGATTACTGACTCCAAAGCCCATGCTCTTTCCACTGAGCCATGCTGCTTCTCTAATAGGCACGTATAAATATGTACCTAAGTGCTGAGTGTCTGAGGGTAAGGGGAATATTAAGTAAGCTTGTGCGGGCATGGAACTTGTCTACCAAATCCATTCATTCAGTCACATTTATTGAGCGCTTACTGTGTGCAGAGCACTGTACTAAATACTTGGGAAGTACAAGTTGGCAACATATGGAGACAGTCCCTACCCAACAGTGGGCTCACAGTCTAGAAGAGGGAGACAGACAACAAAACAAAACATATTAACTAAATAAAATAAATAGAATAAATATGTACAAATAAAACAAATGAATAGAGTAATAAATATGTACAAACATATATAAATATATACAGGTGCTTTGGGGAGGGGAAGGAGGTAACGTGGGGGGGATGGGGAGAGTACAATCCATTATATTGTAGTCTCCCAATTGCGTTATACAGTGCTCTGCACACAGTTAGCACTCAATAAATGTGATTGACTGATTACAGATCCAGCTGCATAGATGACGCAGGAGGGAAAGAGAGTAGGGGAAATGAAAGCTTAGTCAGGGAAGGCATCTTGGAAGAGATTGGGGTGATTTGCTCCTGGAAGATTCTGGTCTAAAAGAAATTTCCCATCAGGAAAGTCGTTAGGTCCAAGTAGAAGTGTCTAGTAGGTGCTCAATAAATACTCAAAACCAATCAAAGTTCAGGAGAGCAAACTGCTCGTCTACTGGTGAAGGAAGAGGATTTTTTTTTTTGAACACCACAAAATCTCTGTTACCACCACCAGGTAACTGTTCAGAGCCTTCCATTTCCCTTGGCATCAACATTATTTAAACACCCTGAGTCCATCCTATCCATGGAAGGTCATAGTTTTTGTTATTATAATGTATCAATTAATAATAATTGTGGTATTTGTTACTAGGGGCCACACACTGTCCTAAATGCTAGGGAAGATTTAATACAATCAGATCAGAAACAATCCCTGTCCCACAAGAGGCTCACAATCTGAGAAAGGGACAATAGGCAGCTCATCCCCATTTTAGAGATGAGGAAACTGAAGCAAAGGGAAGTTAAGTAACCTGCCCAAAGTCACACAGAGAGGTAAGTGACAGAGCTGGAATTAGAACCAACATCCATTGATTCCAGTCCCATGCTCTTTCCACAAGCACCACTGCTGTTGGGGGACCTTTTTCTTGGAGGAAAAAAATAAAGCTATTCTTCTGTGACCCTCTCTTTGCAGTATGTTTTAATACCCTCTCTGACAGTATGGTGTCTGATTTTAGCAGGGTAGACCAGAGCTTTAAGAAAGTGCAGAAGCTCATAGCTCAAAGGGCTTTCTGGTTAAATGAAGGCTTTGCAGGACTTTGAGATCATTCTGGGTGAAAGGTAATGGATAACTGCACGTATCTTTTCTCCTCCAAATCATTAAACACCACTGAAGAGAAAATTTCCTATTTAATTTTAGTCTGCCGAGAGCTGAATTTTTCTCCCCTGTACACCAAATGTCAGCCTCTATCGTTAAAATTATGTGTGAAGAAGGGATATTGGCCATCAAGGTCCATGACACTCTGAATTGCTGTTATTTTCAAGGTATTAAGGCGTGTTACCTTTTCCTTCACACATCTTCTCAAAGGTCATTTTTCTGATTCCTATAGAAAATAAAATGAATATAAATTGAAGTAATATTTCTAAATAGATTTGATCAAAGCAAACAAAAGCACTGAAGTCTATGGGCCCACGAACCCTTATGTTGTTCACCTTCAGAAATGTGTTGTAATGCATGAACTTTGTCAGAATGAGTCAAAAGGATGGTTTGAAAGCAGATAGACTGTGAAGATGAGTGGCAGAGACAGCAGGTTTGAAGTCTCTTTGAGTGCTCGTTTTGAGTTGTAGTGGAAACTTGAAATTTCTTTGCCACAGGGAGGCTGCTGCATCACAGTCCAGTGTAGATGGACTGCATTGGACTGCAATGCTGATGTATTCATTCAATTGTATTTATTGAGCGCTTACTGTGTGCAGAGCACTGTACTAAGCACTTGGGAAGTACAAGTTGGCAACATATAGAGACGGTCCCTACCCAACAGGGGCTCACAGTCTAGAAGATTGAAGACAACCCTCCCAATTCTTCTACCCAGAACTGCTTCTTATGCTGGAGTTTTCTGGGATTTTGTTCCAATTCCCTGCTTCCCTTTGGTCTTAGAGGCCTTGTCTGAGGCTGCAGGAGGAGAACTTCCTTGGGATAGAAGTGAATTCATGATCAGGCTAGATTTGAAACAAAAACCTTCATCTGTTTCTCAGGAACGATCTGCTCATTTTTAGTTTGGGCATCTGTGCTGTTCTCTTCTTGTTTAGATTTCCAAATCCTCTGGGTTATCTGTCTACATGCATTGCCCAAGGGGAGAATTTAGGATAAGGGTAGAGAGATGGTTTTCACATAAATACCATTCCAGAAGGAAAAGTGAGAGTCAGGCAAGAAATGCTTGTGGAGGATGACGGGAAAAAGCAAGGTCCCGTGGAACCTTTCTTATCACTAGTCAAGAGCACAGCAAATTTCTCTCGTGGGTAATGGTAACCATGGTTTCAGTGGTTTAAGTTACAGTGGCCAATCAATTTGTAGCATTTATCGAGCATTTCCTGGATAATGAGCACTGTACTAAGTGCTTGGAAGGGTACAGTACAATAGGACTGATTGACAGGATCCCTGCCCTCCAGGAGCTTACAATCACATGAGGAATGGACAATCAGAAAAGATTAAAGCAGTTTTCAAGACCTGCATGCTCCCTTGGGCAACTCTTCTATCCCACTGTCTTTTAACATATTCATAAATAATCAATCCCATTAAAAAGATGATCAAGCTGGAAGGATGATAAACACTTACGTATATATCTTTATACTCTTCCATTTATCCTTTTTCCAATTCATTTCAGTGTTTGTCTCCCCTTCTAGACTTAAGCTCTCTGTGGGCAGGGATCATGTCTGGCAATCCTATTGTATTGTAATCTCTCAAGCACTTGTACAGTGCCCTGCCCACCTTAAGTGCAAGAGAAACACCACTGATTGTTAGATTGATTGACCACTGATCCCAAGATGGTGAAGAAGGAATAAGTGCTTGTCTCAAGACCCCAAAGGCTATGCCAGGCTACTTGTAAATGATTACAGTTCTCCTCCATGCGCCATCAAAAATATCCCAGAACAGATTATTTCCTTGTGTCGAAAACAATTCTAGAGAGCTTACTCACCAGAGTAATGGAGTCTTTAATGATATTGGGCTATGTCTGTGTTCATGTCAAATTTGTTCTGTGTGACCTCTTTTTTCCCAATTTCAAGGACACTGCATTTTGTGACAGGAGACACAAATTTACAGCTTATTGTTTTGAAGTTAACATCCCTGACAGCCTCCTATTTAGCATGGCTACGGCATATGACGCCTGCAAAGCATCACAGAGACACACACATCTAGAGACATGGCCTATGCAGAAATTCCTGCTCTGCCCCCTCACCAGGACATAAATCATGACACCAGTGAGGTTTGAATAATAAGAAGGTGAGGCAGGTCAGTAGCAACCAAAGCCAACTTCTTTGTCAATCAAAAGGCTATTGTTGGGAAGCAGTGTGGCCTAGTGGGTCAGAGGACCTGGGTTTTAATCCTGACTCCGCCACTTGTCTGTTCTGTGACCTTGGGCAAGTCACTTAACTTCTCTGTGCCTCAGTTGCCTCATCTGTAAAATGGAGATTGAGACTGTGAGTACCACAGGGACTGTGTCCAACCAGATTATCAGGTATCTACCCCAGTGCACGTACCAAGCGCTTAACGCATGCTATTAATATTATTATTACCACAGATTGGTGAACTACTGCACTTATGTAAAATGCTCATCGGCACATTCAGTTATTTATTTTGATTATTCTCTTTTTAAATATTCATATGTCTCCACAGCATTAGAGTGTAAGCTGGTTTTGTAATTATCAAACACTTGGTACAATGCATTTGTACCGATTGGGCCCTCAAATCAGTATCAGTCGATTAATGGTTCTTACTATGTGCAGAGCACTTTACTAAGCGCTTTGGAAAGTACCATATAAAGGAGTTGGCAGACACCATCTCTGAACATCAAGTACAGTGTATGCTCCTCAAGTGCTATTACTCCGATGGATTTGGCTTTCAGTGTGATTGTCTCCGTGGGTGAGAATGTCACACTGATAATCGTTTGCACATTGCATTTTGTGCCCAGGAAAATGGTAATGCACACCTTCTGGCCCCTTGCCTTGCAAAGCGAGCAGTTCTCTGACACAAGTGGATAAGAGAAGATAGATTTGCCTTTTTGCCAATGTGACAACTTCTCCTGAGTGATTATTTGGGGAATAATTCACTTTTTCCTGGTGACCTAGTCATTTAGATTTTCTTTTTTGACAAAGATCACTCCAAATGTGGTAACCTCTGGGCCAATGTTTTTGTAACTAATAATGGATTAATTTGAATGGACTCCAGCTTCAGTGAATTCCATCTCAATGAATTTTTATATAACTAAAAAGTTATACATCTGTGCTATACATACGTGTGTGAGTCACTGTCTAAGTAAATAAATATCTAAAATCTGGGTGTCCATTTACTTTCCCACATTGATCCTTGCTGTGGTAGTGAATTTGTCCCATAGAGAACATATCTTGTTGTTTAGCCTACTGCTTGGTATCCTCATCTTCTCAGAGTCTTTGCTTCAGGAGAGCAACTCCTCTCCTTGTTTCTGTGGACTGGTTTATATTGCTGCAGTCATTTCCCAGAAGTTCACTGCTGTTAACATTTCCATTCCTTTTTTTAAAATTTTAAATGGTATTTGGTAAGCACTTACTATGTGCCTGGCACTGTTGTAAGCATTGGGGTAGATAATAATAATAATAATGGCATTTGTTAGTTGCTTACTATGTGCCAATAATAATAATAATAATAATAACGGCATTTATTAAGCGCTTACTATGTGCAACACACTGTTCTAAGCACTGGGAGGGTTACAAGGTGATCAGGTTGTCCCACGGGGGGATCACAGTCTTAACCCCCATTTTACAGATGAGGTAACTGAGGCACAGAGAAGTTAAGTGACTTGCCCAAAGTCACACAGCTGACACTTGGCAGAGCTGGGATTTGGACCCATGATCTCTGACTCCAAAGCCCGTGCTGAGCCACTGAGCCACGCTGCTCCTCTAGCACTGCTCATCAGCATATTCTAAGCACTGTTCTAAGTGCTGGGGTAGAGACAAGATAATCAGGTTGTTCCACATGGGGCTCACAGTCTTAATCCCCATTTTACAGATGAGGTGACTGAGGCAGAGAGAAGTCAAGTGGCTTGCCCAAGGTCACACAGCTGACAAGTGGTGGAGTCGGGATTAGAACTCATGACCTTTGACTCCCAAGCCTGGATCTTTCCACTAAGCCGCGCTGCTCCTCTGTAATAATTATGGCATTTGTGAAGCACTTATTATGTGCCAGGCACTGAACTAAGCACTGGGGTGGATTCAAGCAAACTGGGTTTAAGGTACAAGCTAATCCAGCGTGGCTCAGTGGAAAGAGTGTGGGCTTTGGAGTCAGACGTCATGGGTTCAAATCCCGGCTCCATCAATTGTCAGCTGTGTGACTTTGGGAAAGTCACTTCACTACTCTGGGCCTCAGTTCCCTCATCTGTAAAATGGGGATTAAGACAATGAGCCCACCGTGGGACAACTGGATCACTTTGTAACCTCCCCAGTGCTTGGAACAGTGCTTTGCACCTAGTAAGTGCTTAATAAATGCTATCATTATTATTACACAGTCCCTGGCCTACATTTTTACAGATGAGGTAACTGAAGCTCAGAGAAATTAAGTGATTTGCCCAAGGTCACACAGGAGACAAGTGGCAGAACTGGGATTAGAACCTAGGTCCTTTTGATTCCCAGGCCTGTTCTCTATCCGTTAGGCCATGCTGATTCTCTGCATCCTTAAATCATGTTTTTCCTACCCTCTTGTCTGACCACTCTGTTTCCCATACACCAGCTTCTTGGGTACTCTAAATAATAATAATTATGGGATTCGTTAAGCGCTTACTATGTGCCGGGCAATGTACTAAATGCTGGGGGAGATACAAGCAAATCAGGTTGGACACACTCCCTGTCCAGCATGGGGCTCACAGTCTTAATCCCCATTTTACAAATTAGGTAAATGAGGCACAGAGAAGTGAAGTGACTTGTCCAAGGCCACACAGCAGACAAGTGGCATAGTCAGGATTAGAACCCATGACTTGCTGATTCCCAGGCCTGTGCTCTCTCCACTCCGCCATGCTCCTTCCCACATCCTACCACCACCTACTCTCCTTACCTGTCTTACCCAGCAGAGCAGTGTTCCTGTGGGCATTGCTTCAGTACTGGTGAGTTGTGTTCCAAGTCCTCATTTTTGTCACTGGGTCCTGCCATTTGATGATGAGGCAAAAACTGGATGCATTTAATTAATGGCTCCGGACCTCATCCCTTCACACTCTATCAAAAGTGCTCTCCCAAGCGCTTAATACAGTGCTCTGCACACAGTAAACATTCAATAAATACCACTGATTGACTAGAGAAGGAGCATTTACTTGTACATATCTCCCCCTTTTAGACTGTGAGCCCACTGTTGGGTAGGGACTGTCTCTATATGTTGCCAATTTGTACTTCCCAAGCGCTTAGTACAGTGGTCTGCACACAGTAAGCGCTCAATAAATACGATTGATGATGATGATGATGCTATCCATTCAATTTATTTTATTTTGTTAATATATTTTGTTTTGTTCTCTGTCTCCCCCTTCTAGACTGTGAGTCCACTGTTGGGTGGGGACTCTATATGCTGCCAACTGGTACTTCCCAAGCACTTAGTACAGTGCTCTGCACACAGTAAGTGCTCAATAAATATGATTGATTGATTGGAAAGAGCATGGGCTTTGGAGCCAGATATCATGGGTTCAAATTCCGGCTCTGCCAATTGCAGCTGTGTGACTTTGGGCAAGTCACTTAACTTCTCTGGGCCTCAGTTACCTCATCTGTAAAATGGGGATTAAGATTGTGAGCCCACCGTGGGACAACCTGATCACTTTGTAACCTCTCCGGCGCTTAGAACAGTGCTTTGCACATAGTAAGTGCTTAATAAATGCCATTATTATTATTATTATTAATTGATTGATAGCTACTAGGTGGAAGCTGAGCGTGATTTGCTTCAGCCTGCTAACACAGAGCAGATGACCTACTAAACAGGTTTAGAGTTAAATGATATGGTTCAAATCATCTCCTCCAGCACGCGGAGAGCTTCCTGCCTCCTGGGTCTCAGGGGTTCTTGTTCTCCGGCCCTTCTCTGGCAGAGTCGAGGAGCTCTGCCTCAACTTCCCTCTCGACCCATTTCTGGTCTTTGGGGAATCTCCAGGACAAGGCCTGCAAATCAGTGGAGTCATTAGAGAAGCAGCGTGGCTCAGTGGAAAGAACACAGGCTTGGGAGTCAGAGGTCATGAGTTGGTTTCTAATATCAGCTCTGCCAATTATCAGCTGTGTGACCTTGGGCAAGTCACTTAACCCAGCGTGGCTCAGTGGAAAGAGCACGGCCTTTGGAGTCAGAGGTCATGGGTTCAAATCCCGGTTCCAACAACTGTCAGCTGTGTGACTTTGGGCAAATCACTTAACTTCTCTGTGCCTTAATTACCTCATCTGTAAAATGGGGATTAAAACTATGAGCCCCCTGTGGGACAACCTGATCACCTTGTAACTTCCCCAGTGCTTAGATAGAACAGTGCTTTGCACATAGTAAGCGCTTAACAAATACCATCATTATTATTATTATTAACATCTCAGTGCCTGTTACTTTATCTGTAAAATGGGGATTAAGACTGTGAGCCCCACGTGGGACAACCTGATCACCTTGTATCCTCCCCAGTGCTTAGAACAGTGCTTTGCACATAGTAAGTGCTTAACAAATGCCATTATTATTATTATTGTCATTATAAGACCCAAGCACTCTGAAAAGGTTCTGATGAATTTCTGACCTGCCAAGTCAGAGAAAAGGGTACTGAAAATATTTTTAAGCTCAAGCCCCCTCTTTCTGAATCTGATCCTCACTGTCCGTCACAGTGATTCTGGATTCACACTCGAGTTCCTCTAGGAGTCTCACAGAACACCTATGGGAAGTTTAAAAGGCCACGAAAGAGAGAATAGTATCTTCAGCCCGCAAATGAGGAACCTTTCAATGTGTGTTTCCACAAAACTTCAAAATTTGTATTATGCATACCTGCTCTCCCTTCCCTTTGTTTCTCCCCTGTGGTGGTCTTCACTTTCCAGTGAGGATAGTGGTGGATGAATCTTTTCAAGGAGACTCTTTCATCCTCTGTCAGCTTCCAGTTCTACATAAACTCATTTTATCTCAGTTTACTGACCTCACGACATAAAGAAATATGCCACACCACCCTTTGAGATATTTCAAGGTACATTGGGATTCCTATTTTCTCTTCTTGCTTCTCTTCTGAACCTTGCCAATTTCTAAATAGGTACATGGCCAAAAATAAATAAGCACTTATATATATATTTATATAAGAACTCAATACTATCTTTCCATAACGGCGTGAATTTAAGACCAAACATTAGCTTTATATTAGAATTTTCTGGCTGACATTTGGCTAAATTTTGGCAGCTGTCATACACCCATAACATCATTAAAATGTAGTTTTCCTGGGTTTAATTTGTTTCTAAGGTATTAACTTTCTCTAACTCAGTGAATATCTTGACCTTGGACAACTCTAAAGACTTCATAAACCGTTAACTGGTTATGTTGCCTCTGATCATGGGGACAAAATTTTCTCCACTGCAGCTCTGCATAATGTCCTAAATAAATTTGCCCAATGATTTATTGCACAGTGACTTTAAAAAACTGAACTGGCATAAAAAATTATGAAAGTTGTTCAACATCTTAGCGGATTTCTAGAGTAAACTGTCAGACAGGAAGCTGGGTGGTATGGCGGGACAATGGCTCGGTGTCCTTTTGCTGATGTCCTCCGTGAGGACAGAGCAACAGGTTCAGTTGAGGAATTTTTCCCATGCTGAAGAGGTTCCCTTGTTCACAAATGCTGACTATGGAGATACAAAGTGATTGCCCATTCACCTCTGCATCAAATCTAAGCTCTTTGCTATCAGCTTGAAGGCAATCAATCAACTGTTTCCTTACTATCTTATCTCACTGATCTCCTACAGCCCAAGTCAAATACTTCACTCCTCTAAAGCCAACATCTCTTTATCTCAATCTCATCTATCACTTTATCACATCTCACCTTCCCCTTGCCCTCTAGCCTGGATCTCCCTCCTCCTTCATATCCAATAGACCACCATTCTTCGACTTTGAGGCCTCTAAAATCACACCTCCTCCAAGATGCCTTCCCTGATTAAGCCCTCATTTCCCCCACTCAACCCTCCCTTCTGTCACCATGCAAGTCACTTCACTTTTCTGTGCCTCAGTTCTCTCATCAGTAAAATGGGGATTAAGACTGTGTGTCCTATGTATATAGATTTAATTCTATTTGTTCTGACAATTTTGACACCTCCATGTTTTGTTCTGTTGTCTGTCTCCCCCTTCTAGACTGTGAGCCCGTTGTTGGGTAGGGACCATCTCTATATGTTGCTGACTTGTACTTCCCAAGCGCTTAGTACAGTGCTCTGCACACAGTAAGCGCTCAATAAATACGATTGTATGAAATGAATGAATGTAGGACAGGAACTGTGTCAAATATGATTATCTTATATCTATCCCAGAGCTTAGAACAGTGCCTGGCCCTTAGAAAGTGTTTAACCATATCTGTACCCCTTAAGTACATGATATTCACCCCACCCTCAGCTCCACAGCACTTATCAATCATATTTATTGAGTGCTTACTGTGTGCAGAGCACTGTACTAAGCACTTGGGAAACATAACAGAAACATTTTCTGCCCACAATGAGCATAACCTTACAGTTTGCCATTTCCCTTATCTGTGAATTTCTTTAAGTGTCCGTCTCTCCATCTAGACTGTGAATTCCTTGTGGGCAGGAATCGTTTCTACCAACTTTATTGTACTGCCAATCTCAAGTGCTTACTATAGTAAGGGAATGCAGCATGGTGTGGTGGAAAGAGCACAGGCCTGGGAATCAGAAGGTTATGGGTTCTAATCCCTGCTCCACCACCTGGCTACTGTGTGACCTTGGACGAGTCACTTCACTTCTCTGTGCTTCATTTACCTCATCTGTAAAACAGGGATTAAGACTGTGAGCCCCATGTGGGACAGGGACTATGTCCAACCTGATTAACTTTTATCTACCCCAGAGCTTAGAATGGTGCTTGGCACATAGTAATCACTTAACCAGTACCATAATTTTTAGTATTTTTCACTCACTAAAGGCTCAATAAATACAATTGATTGCTTGATTGAATGACTATAGGGGATGTTGGACGAAAATTTTGGGAAAGGAGTCAATAGTGGAATCGGGGCTTCTTGGTGCGGCATTGGGTTTATTCCAAAGTCGGAGAAAATGAGCAGTGAAATGAGTAGCATGATAGAACTAATCATCAAGTTTAGGATCAATGAAAGTTTAGAAAAAAGCAGTGAGGGAAGGACAGCATGGATTTTGTAGCCAGGAAATCACACCTTGCCTATCAGCTGGAGTTCTTCTATAGCAGCCACGAGCTTGAGGATGGAGAGGAGCCAGTGGACATAATATATTTAGGTCCAAAACCTAAGTATACATTGTCAAAGCGTCTAACTCAATTCTCTTCTAAGTGCCTGGTGTACCATGCTACACGCCATAGATGCTACAAAGCTATCAATGCAATCATTTCAAAGGGACTCTTCTGAGATTCCACATGTAAGGACTTGCAGGGAAAAGAAAACTTGAGTAATCTTGAGATGGGAGAGAATTTTCCATCGAGGAGAAGAGCTGTCATATGTTTCATCCAAACATTAGGTTGTCATTGATTGATAACAGAATATTGGCATGGTAAAGGGATTGAATTCCAGTATCCTGTTTGTGATCCATTCTTATCATTTGATGTTCATAAATGGTTGATGCTAATTTAAGTGATGAGATGTGATGTCTATGGAGGTGATCGGTGTCAGCTAGTGTTGTAAAGAAAGTAGCAGGGCCTAGTGGATACAGCATGGGATTGGGAGCCAGGAGGACCTGGTTTCCAATCGTGGCTCAGCCACTTATCTGCTGTGTGACCTTGGGCAAATCACTTAACTTCTATGTGCCTCAGTTCCTTCATCTGTAAAATGGGGATTAAGATTGTGAGTCCTATATGGGACAGGGACTGTGTCCAACCTGATTATCTTATATCTACCCCAGACCTTAGAACAGTGCCTGGCACATAGTCAGCACTTAACACATACTATTATTATTATTATTATCATCATCATTATTAAACACATTCTGTTAGCAGACACTCTACTGAGTGCAGGGAGAGAATACATAGGTGTAGAATAGACAAGGCCCCTCCTCGTTGGGCTTACAATCTAAGAGTATAAGTGGGGAGAAGGGACTGGAGAAAGACACTTCAGGAATGATGAAGATTTAAAATACAAACCAAACAAATACACACAGTAGATCAGTAGGATGCTGTGGCTAGCAGAGCAGAATTTCAGGTTCCTTGAGACTCAGATTTCAGGGCATAGCCACGGCCACTAATCTTCACAGGAATTTGTGAAGTCCTTCTGTTGTGGTTAGGCATGGAAACATCTTTTCTACCTGTCCTGGATAGGTACAGGGACCCTCGGTGGTGAAAAGGAAGGTGGCCTTTACCGTGGATGTTTTTCTCAATGATGATAAACTTTAGTTCGGTCATGAAGATTAAGGGACTGAGAACCTATGTGAAAGAATTAATTATAGTTCTAGTGGTGCTATTTTTACTCTCTCATCCTTAGCGGTGGTAATCCCATTAGGTCAGTGGGTGTAGTGAGCTTGTAGGCAAGCAGGAGTATGGAAGGCCAAGGTATCAGAGAAGCAGCATGGCCTAGTGGAAAGAGCCTAGTGGGAGTCAGAGGACTTGGGTTCTAATCCCATCTCTGCCACGTATCTGCTGTGTGACCTCAGGCAAGTCACTTAACTTCTCTGTGCTTCAGTTTCCTCATCTACAGAATGGGGATTCAGTATCTATTCTTTCTCCTACTTGGACTGTGAGCCTAAGTGGGAGGACTTGATTATCTTGTATCTATCCCAGGGCTTACTACAGTGCTTGGCACATAGTGAGAACTTAACAAGTACTATATTGTTATTATCACAGCCATCTAGAACTGAAGATATTCAACTTCTCTGAAGATATTCAGAGCCAAGTGGTATGATGTCTATCTGTTTCCCAAAAGTCATCCCGGTTTTCTTGACTGAATTTTCTTTTGTCTCTCTGCCATCACTGAACATCCTGCTGCTCAGGGACTTGAATTCTCTCCATGGATGCTTCTTAGGTAGTAGAGAGAATTCAGGTTGGCATCACAGAAAAAAACAGATTTTTGGATTTGTGTTCATCAGTGCCTATCACTGGCTTCAGGTTATTGCTCACACACAGCAGCATTCAGATTCTTTCAAAGAGTTCATACACATCTGCATTTTTTGAGTGCATGATTCTGAGACTAACCATCAGCAATTACCATTCTGGTATCATTGATTTGAGGACTTTTAATGATGCTCGGAGCTTGTGGAAATGTCAGAGTTTCCCAGAGGAATGAGCATGTCCTCAAGCCAAGCAGGGTAGAGTATTTGGGTTGGATAAAACTGGGTCTATAATTCAGCCCAACTTTCTTCTGCAATGGGGAAAGATTTACCCAGGGTGACTTTGACTCTGAAACTAGTTGGCCATTTCAAATCCTGGCGGGTCTGTATCATACCTTCTGGAATGTAAGCTCCTAGTGGGCGGGGAATGTGTCTGCCAACTCTTTTATTATACTCCCAAATGCTTAGTATAGGTGTTCTGCAGATAGTAAGTGCTTAATAAATGCCACTGATGAATTATGATATCACCTTGGAATAGTCTTGATCCATGTCTTGGGTGACCAACCTTTATTTTTTAATTGATATTTGTTAAGACTTTATTATATGCCAGGCACTGTACTAACTGCTGGGGTAGTAAGAAGATAAGTTGGATGTGGTCCCTGCCCAACATGGGGTTCACAGTATAAGTAGGTGGGAGTAGGGTGCCATGCTCATTTTACAGATGAGGTCACTGAGGCACCGAGAAGTCAAGTGACTTACCCAAGATCACACAGCAGGCAAGTGGCAGAAGCAAGATGAGTACCAGGTCCTCTGATTCTCAGGCCCAGGTTCTGTCCACTGGGATGCACTGCTTCCCCTAAACTTGTTTAATAACTGGCAGATTTATGGCTGGACTCAGGTTCATTCATTCATTCAGTTGTATTTATTGAGCACTTACTGTGTGCTGAGCACTGTACTATGCGCTTGGGAGGTACAAGTCAGCAACATATAGAGGATTTATTATCTAACTTAGAGAAGAGAAGGCTGAAGAAGGATACAGCTGTTGTGTTTCCTCAAGGGAAAGGACAAGAGGGAGTGGTTTAAATGGCCGCAGAAGGGATTAGGTCAGGCACTAGGAAGAACTTCAGGGTGATGGGATATTAGGACACAATAGTGAAGAAAATAATGGAATTTTCTACTCTGGATATTGTTAAGAAAAATCTTAAAACCTTGGTCCTACCTGGGAGCAGAGGCACCTCCAGAGGTACCGCCTAGCCAAAAGAGGCTAAGATTTTAACTCCCCTCCCAAAAGGAAAGGGGACTAGGCCACTGGGATACCCTTAGGCCCCAAAGGGTGCCAGCTCAGGATAGTATTGAGATTACTCTTGGGTCTGATACCAAAGCCTTCCACAATGGGTAAAATCTTCCTTTTTCTGAAACAGCACTTCTGTTGAGGAATCAGCCACTTTCTAAACAAGTTATTCCCAATAAATTATTGGGATGGGTAGTATCACTGCCCTGTTCCTCTTGGATTTATCCATAGAAATTCCAGCTGGGAAAATCCTAGTCCTAAGAAATCTGGGTGTGGAGAAGGGGAGTTCTGAGAGACTGCCCTACATAATCAGGTTAGAGGCCCGGAAAGAGAGGCAAAACTGCACTTCCCCCAGAATAATATCAATCTTCCCTTTCTCTCCTTTACAAAAGATCCCAGCTTTTATAGCAGAGCATAAACCTTTTTTATTGTTAATTTTGTTAATATGTTTTGTTTTGTTCTCTGTCTCCCCCTTTTAGACTGTGAGCCCGCTGTTGGGTAGGGACCGTCTCTATATGTTGCCAACTTGTGCTTCCCAAGCGCTTAGTCCAGTGCTCTGCACAAAGTAAGTGCTCAATAAATATGACTGAATGAATATAGAGATGGTCCCTACCCAACAACGGGCTCACGGTCTAGAAAGGGTCAGGTGAAAGAGACCTTGTTTTTTTTCCTGGATCTGGCATGCTGTAGAGTTCATGCCCACAGTAGACACTGTGCCACTGGTTCTGGGAAGACCAGGGCCTAGGTACCCAACTTTTAGATTGGTAGCAGCAAACCCTTGCCTGTTAGACCATGTCATTATCATTGGAGCAGGCTTTTTCTGTGTCCCTACAAGAGCCGCCCTCACCGGGAGTTGTTTTCCACCCCACAGAGGAATGAAGGAGAGGACTTTCCAGTCAATCTACAGTGCTTTGCACATGGTAAGCACTTAATAAATGCCATCATCATTATTATTATAACAATCTATCATTTATTCATTCATTCAATCGTATTTATTGAGCACTTACTGTGTGCAGAGCACTGTACTAAGCACTTGGGAAGTAAAAGTTGGCAACATATAGAGAGGGTGCCTACCCAACAGTGGGCTCACAGTCTAGAAGGGGGAGACAGAAAACAAAACAAAACATATTAACAAAATAAAATAAAGAGAATAAATATGTACAAATAAAATAAATAAATAGAGTAATAAATATGTACAAACATATATACATATATACAGGTGCTGTGGGGAGGTGAAGGAGGTAAAGTGTGGGGGATGAGGAGGGGGAGGATTAGAAATCCTCCATCCTTCTGACTCCTAGTCCGGGGCTCTATCAATGGACAGGGACCTTTGTCCAAATCTTGTATCTACCCCCCTGCTTAGAACAGTGTCTGGCCTAAGTGACCATATGGCCTGAGAAAAGCCACGTGGCCTAATGGAAAGAGCCCAGGGCTGGGAGTCAGAGGACTTGGGTTCTAATCCCGGCCCCAAAGTCCCATCTAAAAGGCTCAGTCCTTCGAATTGTGCTGGGAACCACTGAAACTGAAATGGAGATTTGACGAGCCTTCTACCCTCCTTGAGAAGGCAATTTTCACATATGAAAGGCTAGAAGTTACCAGGCAATGAGTCAGATGAGATGTGAATGCTAGTTCACCTTTCGATAGGACAGGTGACACTACCCACTAACTCAGAAAAGTCCTGGTATTCTCTGGGCAACTCTGATTGGAATGGCAGAGTGAAAGGTGAATGTCCTTGCTTTACAGTGCATTTCTGGGAAGTCTTTGGCTTGAGGATCCTAATAGAGGAAGATCCAGGGAGTGTTTCACTGGGTTTTGAAGAGCTGGCCCCAGTTAGGCTAGGGCATTTCAGGGACCACCCTTGGAGTCATTCAATCTTATTTAGTGAGTGCTTACTGTGTGCAGAGCAGTGTACTGAGCAGTTGGGAGAGTACAATACAACAATAAAGAACGGCATTCCCTGCCCACAATGAGCTTACTGCCTAGAGGGAGGGAGACAGACATCAATACAAAGAAATAAGATTACAGACATGAAGGTAAGTGCTGTGGGGCTGGGATAGCGGAAGAGCAAAGGGAACAAGTTGGGTCAACATGGATAGTAATGGGAGATGGGAGGTGAGGACAAATGGGGCTCACTCTGGAAAAGCTTCTTGGGGGAGAAATGCCTTTAATAAGGCTTTGAAGGGGTGGAGAGTAATTGTCTGTCGGTTCTGAGGAAGAAAAGTGTTCTGGGACTTGGGCTAGGGGTCGGTGGCAAGGCAGGCGAGATGGAGGCACAGTGAAAAGGTTAGCACTAGAGGAGTGAAGTGTGTGGATTGGGTTGGAGAAGCAAAGTGAAGTAGAAGGGGTCAAAGTGATGGAGTGTTTTAAAGCCAATGGTGAGGAGTTTTTGTTTGATGTGGAGGTGGATGGGCAACCACTGGAGTTTTTTGAAGAGCAGAGTGGTATGTCCTGAAAGTTTTTGTAGAAAGATGATCCAGACAACAGAGTGAAGTTTGGACTGGACGGAGGAGAGACAGGAGGCTGATGAAATAATCCAGGAGGGTTAGGATGAGTGGTTGTATTAACATGGTAGCAGTTTGGATGGAGAGAAAAGGGTGGATTTGAGTGATGTTTTGAGGGTGAGACTGACAGGATTTGGCGATGGGTTGAATATGTGTGTTGAATGCCAGTGAATGCGCACATCTTTGGGCTTTTTTAAAAAAATGCTATTTATTATGCACTTACTATGTGTCAGGCAGGCATTGTACCAAGCACTGGGGTAGATACAAAGTAACCAGGTTCTACGGGTCTCACAAACTTAATTGCCATTTTACAGCTGAGGTAACTGAGGCACAGAGAAGTTAAGTAACTTGCCCAAGGTCACACAGTAGAGAAGTGGCAGAGCTGGTATTAGAACCCATGTCCTTTTGACCCCCCATGCTGTATTCACTAGACCACACTGCTTATTGAACCCAGGAGAAGTCTGCTCTTATTGTAAACACTGAATTTATGAAGCAGTATGGCCTAGTGACAAGAGCATGGGCTTGGGAGTCGGAGGACGTCGGTTCTAATCTGGGCTCCGCCACTTGTCTACTGTGTGACCTTAGGAAAGTCACTTCAATTCTCTGTGCCTCAGCTACCTCATCTGTAAAATGGGGATTAAGACTGTGAGCCCCATGTGGAATGGGGACTGCATCCAACCTGATTACCTTGTATCTACCTCAGCACTTAGAACCATGCTTTGCACATAGTAAGCGCTTAACAAATACTATTATTATGATAGAGCTATTATTATGATACTATTATTAAATTAAATTAAATAGTATTATTAAATACTATTATTATGATAGGGTTTGTTCTGCTGTCCAGTGCTTGGCATCTTGGGACCTCAGTAAATACAGATCAGGAGAACCCTGTCTTTCCCAGAGCATCACCTCTAGATTAAGTGTCAAAGATAAGCCTTTGAAGCGACCTATTCCTTTCTCCATGTCTCCCGATTCAATTGACCTACTCCCTCTTCCTTTCTCGCCACCCTCCCCATCCCTGCATCTGGACCCTGGTACAGGAAAAACAAAAATACCACCCCCCGCAACATTCCCTTTTCCTGAAGCCTTGGGAGACTTCTTGCTCTGTGTGTGTGTTTAGCGAATGTGATCTGGTCAGTAACCTTGGTTGTTTTCAGACTAATCAGTCCACAGTGCTTTGCTGAGTTTGAAAAGTGGCTCCTAATCATTTACACAAGGCCTTGTGGGGATGCTTCCAAAGCGTGTCGGTGCTCCTGTCTGAGCAATTCAAGGACCTAGATGACGTCTCAGTCTGAGCCGAAAGTGTTTCCTAGAGGATAGGAACTCAATTCTGACATCAACCTCCATGTTCCTCCCTGTGTCCTCAAGCAGGACTACATAGAAAACGTTGAATAGAGTTGGATCTAGGCTAAAACCCTGTTTTGTGCCACTGGTGATGGGGAAGGGTTTGGCAGAGCCCCTCTGATCCTGTTGTGACCAGCCATGTTCATTCACTCATTCAATCATATTTATTGAGCGCTTACTGTGTGCAGAGCACCGTACTAAGCGCTTGGGAAGTACAAGTTGGCAACATATAGAGACAGTCCCTACCCAACAGTGGGCTTACAATCTAGAAGTACTTACTGTGTGGAGAGCACTCTGCAAAGCAAACGGGGGAGTTCTATATAATTGAACATGATCCCTGCCCTTGAAAATCTTACAATCTAATGGACGAGACAGATGCTCAGATACATTAATGACAGGAGGAAGTAATAAAATGATAAAGGAGAAGCAGCATGGCTCAGTGGAAAGAGCTCAGGCTTTGGGGTCAGTGGTCATGGGTTCAAATCCCGGCTCCGCCAATTGTCAGCTGTGTGACTTTGGGCAAGTCACTTTACTTCTCTGTGCCTCGGTTCCCTCATCTGCAAAATGGGGATTAAGACTGTGAGCCCCACGTGGGACAACCTGATCACCTTGTATCCTCCCCAGTGCTTAGAACAGTGCTTTGCACATAGTAAGCGCTTAATAAATGCCATAATTATTACTATTATTATTATAAAGATGGGTACCTAAATGCTGTGGTGGTGTGTTTGGCTGTCCAAGTGCTTAGATGGTACAGAAGTACTGAGGTGGGGCAGTTAGGGGAGATATAGTGTGGGGAAAATAAGAAATCAATCAAGGAAGGCCTTCCAGGGGATTTGATATTCACCCAACCCCACAGCACTTGTGTACATATCTTTAATTTTATATTATAAATGATGTACTTATTCATATTAACGTCTGTCTCCCCCTGTCAACTATAAGCTCATTATGGGCAGGGAACTTGTCGGCTAACTCTGCTGTGCTGATCTCTCCTAAGTGCTTAGTACAGGGCTCTGCACAGAGTAAGTGCTCAATAAACACCATCCAGTATTTGACACCTGATTTGGATAGTAATCTCTTGATAACCATCTCAGAGTAATCAATCCTCAGGATTGTCTGGGCCCTCATCTAGAGATGGTGTGAAATATTTTGCGAGATCTATGGATTGTTTATAGAGGTCTTGATGTTGTTTCCTGCATTTCTCTTGTTCTTGAAATGGAACAGAAATCACAATAATAAAAAGTGGAGTATTTTCTAAAAGCTTACTATATAACGAACACTGTGCCAAACACTCTACAAAGGGCTGGGCTAGATACAGGATGCTCAGGTCGGACACAGTCCCTGTCCCATACAAAGCTCACAGTCTATATTAGAGGTGAATGGGTATTTCATCCCCATTTTACAGATGAAGAAGAAGTGTGGAGAAGTTAAGTGACTTACCCAAGGTCACACCACAGACCCAGAATTAGAACCCCGATCTTCTGCCTTCCAGTACCATCTTGTTTGCTTTGCCCAACAGTGGTCTAAAGTCACATTGTGAATCTTGAAGTAAATGGCCAACTGTGTTCTTCAGGAGCCAGTCCAAGGGGACGCTGGCTGGGATCTTTCATTCATTCAATCATATTTATTAAGCACTCACTGTGTGCAGAGCACTGTACTAAATGCTTGGGAAGGTACGATACAACAATAAAGAATGACAATCCCTGTCCACAGTGAGCTCACGGCTCAGAGGGACACTGGCAGCAATGGGGATGATGATGATGATGATGGTATTTGTTAAGCACTTACTATGTGCAAAGCACTGTTCTAAGCGCCGGGGAGGTTACAAGGTGATCAGGTTGTCCCACGGGGGGCTCACAGTTTTTATCCCCATTTTACAGATGAGGGAACTGAGGCCCAGAGAAGTGAAGTGACTTGCCCAAAGTCACACAGCTGACAGTTGGCGGAGCAGGGATTTGAACCCATGACCTCTGACTCCAAAGCCCGGGCTCTTTCCAGTGAGCCACGCTGCTTCTCCTGAGCTCAATCAGTCAACAAATGGTGTTGGTTGAGTACTGTGTGCAATCAGTCAACTGATCAATGGTACTTAATGAGAGTTTGCTGTGTGCAGAGCACTGTATTAAGCGCTTTGGAGAGTATTCATTCATTCAATCAATCATATTTATTGAGCGCTTACTGTGCACAGAGCACTGTATTAAGCGCTTGGGCAATACAAGTCGGCAACGTATAGAGACGGTCCCTGCCCAACAGCGGCCTCATAGTCTAGATGAGGGAGACAGAAAACAAAACAAAACATTAACAAAATGAAATAAATAGAATAAATATGTACAAATAAAATAAATAAATAGAGTAATAAATACGTACAAACATATATACATTATTCTTCTCTGGGCCTCAGTTCCCTCATCTGGGAAATGGGGATGAAGACGGGGAGCACCACGTGCAGCATCCTCATCACCTTGTAACCTCCCTAATGCTTAGAACAGTGCTTAGCACAAAGTAAGCGCTGAATAAATATCATTATGATTATCATTAGTGGTAGTAATAAAAGGGGGGTGGGGGATGAAGGGGCCTATAACAGAGTTGATAGACATGTTCTCTGCCCACAAGGAGCTTACAGTCTAGAGGAGGAGCCTACAGACAACTGTACTGAGCGCTTGGGGGAGTACAGTGTAATGGAGTAGGTAGATATGATCCTTGCCCACAAGGAGCTTGCAGACTAGAGGGGAAGGCAGGCACTAAAATAAACTGCAGGTGGATATGGACATGGTCAGTCAGTCAGTCAATCGTATTTATTGAGCACTTACTGTGTGCAGAGCACTGTACTAAGCGCTTGGGAAGTACAAGTTGGCAACATATAGAGACAGTCCCTACCCAACAGAGGGCTCATAGTCTAAAAGGGAGAGACAGAGAACAAAACCAAACATACTAACAAAATTAAATAAATAGAATTGATATGTACAGGTAAAATAAATAAATAAATAGAGTAATAAATAACACATGGTAATGTGTTGGGGTACAGACCCAACAGCATAGGTGACACAGAAGGGAGGGTATATAGGAGTAATAAGGGCTTCAGTCGGGGAAGACCTCTTGAAGGAGACATGACAGTTTCCTGTGACCACTGCTCTCGTCTGTTCTCTCCTTTTTCTTGATGATGAGGATTGCTGCGGTATCTTTGAAATTCTGTAGCATGGCCTATACGTTCAATATGCTGAGACAGACTGAAGGAGATTTAAGAGTCTGTCCTTTCTCTGCTCATTGATTTCAGGTCTTCCTAGACTGAGCCCCCTCCTTCCTCTCCCCCCTCTTCCCCCTCCCCATCCCCCCCTGCCTTACCTCCATCCCCTCCCCACAGCACCTGTATATATGTATATATGCTTGAATGTATTTATTACTCTATTTTATTCATTTTATTTGTACATATTTATTTTATTTTGTTAATATGCTTTGTTTTGTTGTCTGTCTCCCCCTTCTAGACTGTGAGCCCACTGTTGGGTAGGGACCGTCTCCATGTGTTGCCAACTTGGACTTCCCAAGCGCTCAGTACAGTGCTCTGCACACAGTAAGCACTCAATAAATACGATTGAAAGAAAGAAAGAAGGGTGATATCCCATCCAGGAGTATTTCCATTCTTCATGGCTCTACCTACAGGGGGTGACTTCATTAAGTCATTGGAGCGAAAGCTGAATCGTCACATGTAGGACAGGCAAAGTGTTCTTCTTGGGTGTTATCCTCAGGGATGGGACTCAATCAATCACTTATGGAGGGCTTACTGTGTGCAGAACACTATACTAAGCGCTTGGAAGAATACGCTATAACAGAGTTGTTAGACATGTTTCCAGCCCACAGTGAGAAGCAGTGCTTACCGGTGGGTAGAGCCTGGATCTGGAGTCAGAAGGATCTGGGTTCTAATCCCAGCTCCACCACTTGGCTGCAGTGATCTTTGGCAACTCACTTAATTTCTCTGTGCCTCAGCTACCTCATCTGTAAAATGGGGATTTTGACTGGGAACCCCATGTGGGAAATGGACCGTGTCCAACCTGATTAGCTTGTATCTACCCCGGGGCTTAGTACAGTGGCTGGTACATGGTAAGTGCTTAATAAATACCATTAGGAGTCTGCTCTGTTTGAGTTTGACATTGTCTTCTGGGTGGCTCAGATATCACGGTGAGATGCACTGACTTTATCATTAGCAAATGTTTGGAACCGTAACAGCATGCATAGCTTCAATAATGCGACCATTCTCCTGTCTTCTGTTCAGGGATGATGGACTCAACAAGGTGCCCTGCTTAGATATCAGTGCATCTCAGTTGTTTTTCTCTTATTTAGTAAGGGAAAATTTGGACTGCAGATCATGAGCTGGTTTGGCACATTCACGGAGTAAAAGTAAGCCACTGCTATTCACCTTCCTAATCCTTTGTGGTCCAATTATTTCCAGTGCCTCCTATATGTGGGGTGTCTTGTGTTGGGCTGCTTTAGTTGACATTTCATCGGGGCATTTCATCATAGCCTAAAAAAGTCCAGTAAAACCTGAATAAACTCTCAACCAAAGCAATTCCCATACAGGCCTCCCCACAAAATGTGACACTTCTTCATCTCCACTTTCCTTCATATTTGATGTCTGTCTCCCACTCTAGACTGTAAGCTTGTGGTGGACAGGGAACGTGTCTACCGACTCTGTACTCTCCCAAATGCTTAGGACAGTGCTCTGTGCACAGGAAGCGTTCAATAAATACCATTGATTGATGTGAATGTGGTGGTACTGGTGTCAGGGAGATCTTATCAATGGGTGTGAACTGTGAAGGATAGGGATGATGTCTACCACCTCCAAAGGGCTTGGTACCTCTCTGCACACAGTAAGCACTCAATAAATATCATTGCTCACTTTTTTAAAAAATGGCATTTATTAAGTGCTTACTATGTGCAAAGCACTGTTCTAAGCTTACTTAATTGATTGATTGCCATCCCCGCCCCGCTGTGTCAGCCTGGTTGTATTTGCTCCCCTCCATGCTGTTGACATTTTTCCTTCACTCTCCTCAGCCTCCTTTCTTGTACCGGCTCCCCATTTCTTACTGCTGAACGCTAGGCTGGTCTCTCTTCCGTTCCTGACTCTCCGCAGATAAGTGGCATATGGGAAGCAGCATGGCTTAGTGGCAAGAACATGCGCTTGGGAGTCAGAGGTCGTGAGTTCGAATCCCCGCTCTGCCGCTTCTCAGCTGTGTGACTTTAGGCAAGTCACTTTACTTCCCTGGGCCTCAGTTACCTCATCTGGAAAATGGGGATGAAGACTGTGAGCCCCACATGGGACAATCTGATTGCCTTGTATCTACCCCAGTGCTTAGAACAGTGCTTGGCGCATAGTAAGTGCTTAACAAATACCAACATTATTATTATAATGGAAAGAGAGAGGGCTGGGAGTCAGGGGACCTGGTTTTTGGCTCTGTCACTTGCTGTAGTCACCTTGGCCACATCACTTTCTTCTCTGCCTCACTTTCTTCACCTGTAAGATGCGAAGCAGCATGGTGTGGTGGATGAAGCACAGGCCTGGGAATTAGAACAATGCTCCAGCGCTTAGAACAGTGCTTTGCACATAGTAAGCGCTTAATAAATGCCATCATTATTATTATTATTATAGAAGGACCTGGGTTCTAAGCCCCAGTCTGCCTCGTGTCTGCTGTGTGATCTTGGGCTAGTCACTTCACTTCCCTATGCCTCAGTTCTCTCATCTGTAAAATGGGGATTGAGTGTGTGAGCTGCAAATGGGACGGGGACTCTGTCTAACCTGATTAGCTTGTATCCACCCCAGTGTTTAGTGCAGTGCCTGGCACACAATAAGCAGCTAACAAATACCACAATTATTATTTTTATTAAGGTTGGGATTCAAAGTCCGTTCTCCTTCCCCTTAGACCGTCAGACTCGTGTGGGACAGGGACTGTTCTGCATCTGATCTTATTGTATCTACCCCAGTGTTTCGTATGGAGCTTGGCACGTAGGGCCTAAAAAATGTCACAATTTTTATTTTTATCACTCGAAATGTTGCACATTTCATTTCACATGTGCATTGCACATGCACACACACACACGACACATGTGTGCATGTGTCTGTATGCACCCCCACTGTAGTACTTACAGGTGTTTTTATATGGGCATGTGTGCATGGTCAGCTAAAACACCATTATCTCAACCAGCCAAACCCATGAGGCAGCTTCATCTCTGCAGGCCAGAAGCAGCTGCTGGTAGCTGGAAATCTCCATCCTACTGAATGCCAGGTTGACAGGCCCAAAAAAGATGGTGTGAAATGCTAACATGTCTAAATGAAGCCACCGTCTTCTCCAGGAGCCCCTACAACATTGCAGCGGCATATGGTCTGCGGGCTCTCTGCTGAGGAAAAGTGGCCCGATGTGTGGGAGGCTCCCAACTCATGAGTTTATGTGCCTCCATCTCTTCAGCAGCAACCGACCCACGGGCCTCCCTGGAGGATCTGCCTCTTCCCCTCCCCTGAGAGCCAGGGCCACCTGGGACGAGGACTTTTCTTCTGACTTCTTCAGGGTCAGGAGACTCAGGGAGAGGTAGAAGTTTTTGGTTGGGTGGGAGATGCCGAGCCGAGGACCGAGCCCTGTCTCGTTCCTCCAGTGTGCGGGAGCAGCGGAGGAGTGGAGGGAATTCGGGAACAGCGGGAGGCCTCTGGTGGGACCACCACCAGACCTGAGGGAGAGCTGGGCGCGGGGACAGTGACTCTGGTGGGAGCAAGTGTTGAAGCTGCTGGAGGAGACAGGTGCTCTCTTAATAATAATAATGACATTTATTAAGTGCTTACTATGTGCAAAGCACTGTTCTAAGCACTGGGGAGGTTACAAGGTGATCAGGTTGTCCCATGGGGATCTCACAGTCTTAATCCCCATTTTGCAGATGAGGTAAACTGGAGGAGGCAGGTGCTCACTTGATAATAGTAATGATAATAATATTTATTATGTGCTTACTATGCACAAATCAATCAATCAATCAATCAATCGTATTTATTGAGCGCTTACTATGTGCAGAGCACTGTACTAAGCGCTTGGGAAGTACAAATTGGCATCACATAGAGACAGTCCCTACCCAACAGTGGGCTCACAGTCTAAAAGGGGGGAGACAGAGAACAGAACCAAACATACCAACAAAATAAAATAAGTAGGATAGAAATGTACAAGTAAAATAAATAAATAAATAAATAAATAAATAAATAGAGTAATAAATATGTACAACCATATATACATATATGCAGGTGCTGTGGGGAAGGGAAGGAGGCAAGACGGGGGGATGGAGAGGGGGACGAGGGGGAGAGGAAAGAAGGGGCTCAGTCTGGGAAGGCCTCCTGGAGGAGGTGAGCTCTCAGCAGGGCCTTGAAGGGAGGAAGAGAGCTAGCTTGGCGGATGGGCAGAGGGAGGGCATTCCAGGCCCGGGGGATGACGTGGGCCGGGGGTCGATGGTGGGACAGGCGAGAGTGAGGTACAGTGAGGAGATTAGTGGTGGAGGAGCGGAGGGTGCGGGCTGGGCAGTAGAAGGAGAGAAGGGAGGTGAGGTAGGAGGGGGCGAGGTGATGGACAGCCTTGAAGCCCAGGGTGAGGAGTTTCTGCCTGATGCGCAGATTGATCGGTAGCCATTGGAGGTTTTTGAGGAGGGGAGTAATATGTCCAGAGCGTTTCTGGACAAAGATAATCCGTGCAGCAGCATGAAGTATGGATTGAAGTGGAGAGAGACACGAGGATGGGAGATCAGAGAGAAGGCTAGTGCAGTAGTCCAGACGGGATAGGATGACAGCTTGAATGAGCAGGGTAGCAGTTTGGATGGAGAGGAAAGGGCGGATCTTGGCAATGTTGCGGAGCTGAGACCAGCAGGTTTTGGTGACGGCTTGGATGTGAGGGGTGAATGAGAGAGCAGAATCGAGGATGACACCAAGTTTGCGGGCTTGTGAGACGGGAAGGATGGTAGTGCCGTCAACAGAGATGGGAAAGTCAGGGAGAGGACAAGGTTTGGGAGGGAAGACAAGGAGCTCAGTCTTCGACATGTTGAGCTTTAGGTGGCGGGCGGAGCACTGCTCTAAGCGCTGGGGAGGTTACAGGGTGATAAGGGTGTCCCACAGAGATCTCACAGTCTTAATCCCCATTTTGCAGATGAGGTAAGCTGGAGGAGGCAGGTGCTCACTTGATAATAGTAATGATAATAATATTTATTAAGGGCTTACTGTGTGCAAAGCACTGTTCTAAGCTCTGGGGAGGTTACAAGGTGATCAGGTTGTCCCACGGGGATCTCACAGTCTTAATCCCCATTTTGCAGATGAGGTAAGCTGGAGGAGGCAGGTGCTCACTTGATAATAGTACTGATAATAATATTTATTAAGTGCTTACTATGTGCAAAGCACTGTTCTAAGCTCTGGGGAGGTTACAAGGTGCTCAGGTTGTCCCATGGGGATCTCACAGTCTTAATCCCCATTTTGCAGATGAGGTAAGCTGGAGGAGGCAGGTGCTCAGTTGATAATAGTAATGATAATAATATTTATTAAGGGCTTACTGTGTGCAAAGCACTGTTCTCAGCGCTGGGGAGGTTACAGGGTGATAAGGGTGTCCCACAGAGATCTCACAGTCTTAATCCCCATTTTTCAGATGAGGAAGCTGGAGGAGGCAGGTGCTCACTTGATAATAGTAATGATAATAATATTTATTAAGTGCTTACTATGTGCAAAGCACTGTTCTAAGCGCTGGGGAGGTTACAGGGTGATAAGGGTGTCCCACAGAGATCTCACAGTCTTAATCCCCATTTTGCAGATGAGGTAAGCTGGAGGAGGCAGGTGCTCACTTGATAATAGTAATGATAATAATATTTATTAAGGGCTTACTGTGTGCAAAGCACTGTTCTAAGCTCTGGGGAGGTTACAAGGTGATCAGGTTGTCCCACGGCGATCTCACAGTCTTAATCCCCATTTTGCAGATGAGGTAAGCTGGAGGAGGCAGGTGCTCACTTGATAATAGTACTGATAATAATATTTATTAAGTGCTTACTATGTGCAAAGCACTGTTCTAAGCTCTGGGGAGGTTACAAGGTGCTCAGGTTGTCCCACGGGGATCTCACAGTCTTAATCCCCATTTTGCAGATGAGGTAAACTGGAGGAGGCAGGTGCTCAGTTGATAATAATAATATTTATTAAGTGCTTACTATGTGCAAAGCACTGTTCTAAGCGCTGGGGAGGTTACAGGGTGATCAGGTTGTCCCACAGTGATCTCACAGTCTTAATCCCCATTTTGCAGATGAGGTAACTGAGGCCCAGAGAAGTGAAATGACTTGCCCAAAGTCACACAGCTGACAATTGGAGGAGCCGGGATTTGAACCCATGATCTCCGACTCCAAAGCCCGAGCTCTTTCCACTGAGCCATGCTGCTTCTCATAAGCATCATCTCAGCTCTCGGTGCCCTCAGAGCCATGGGTGGGGACACTGGTCAGCACAATGTCTTTCCTGGAATTACAGTGCTCTGCACACAGTAAGCGCTCAATAAATACGATTGATCGATTGATTGATTGGAATGTTGGTGGCTGCTGTCCCTGGTCCCATCGGGTCTCCCCCATCCAGCCACCATATTCTTTCTCCCTCCCTCTTTTCCTCCCTCCCTCTCTGTCTCCCTTCCTCCCTCTTTACCCTTCCTTTCTTCTTCCATTCTTCCCTCCTTCCCTCCCTCCCTCTACCCCTTTCCAACTTCACTCACCCCTTTCCCTGCCCTGGAAAATACTCAAGAAGCTACCACAAAACCTGAGGGTGGATGTTACATGTTGCCCCTCCGTTCGCGGCTTCTCTTCGAGCCATCTATCTTTTTTTTTTACGGTACTTGTAAGGGCTTACTACATAGCAGAAGAATCAAGAAGTAGAGAGAGAAGTAATATGGCCTAGGAGTCAGAGGATCTGGATTTTACTCCTGGCTCTACCACTCGCTTGCTGTGTGACCCTGGTCAAATCACTGAACTGCTCTAATCATTCAATTCAATCGTATTTATTGAGCGCTTACTGTGTGCAGAGCTCTATGCCTCAGTTTCCTCATCTGTCAAATGGGAATTAACTACCGGTTCACCCTCTTAGACTGTGAGTCCTGTGTGGGAGAGGGACTGGGTCTAACCTGATTATCTTGTATGTACCTCAGTACTTAATACAGTGCTTGGTACGTGGTAAGTGCTTAACAAATACCACAATTATTGTTATTATTAGCAGAGCCACTGACCCACCTGGCACATGCCAGGAGCATCTGAGCTATTCTCTTTGCCAACCTGGTTTGGGCCTGACAAGGGGAAGCCTGGGAAGAGCAGAAGAGACTGGTCTCCCCATCCTGCCTGCGGAGGGTTTAGGAAGAGTCACCGTGAAGAAATATTTGATGAGTCTAATAATAATCATATTATAGATTTTGACTTAACCTTTGATTGGCTGAGAGAAACACCAGGTTAGGGCAATGCTGCCCTAGCGGAGGCTCACAGCCTCAGAACCTCTCCAGGGTGTCCTTTGTGGTCTCAGTTGCCACCATCTTTGACTGCAGGAAAAGCATCTGGGCACGCTCGATCAAATAAAGGTGGTGGCTTTCCCACATGCTCAATCCATGACATTTACTGAGCACCTACTGAGTGATAGGTACCATACTAAGCACTTGCATCTTGCTACTGTTGTACTCTCCCATGTCCTCTGTCCTCAAGCTTTTAATCTAATGGAGTGTGTATCTGTAGGGTGCGGGGGAAGGGGAGAGACAGACAAGAATCAAATAATGATAGCGAAAGCCAGAGAAGAACAAGTATAAGCAGGGAGCAGTTCAGATGAACTAGCTGAAAATATAATTGAATCTACAAATAAGTATCTAGGCAAACAAAAAATTGATATGAGGGCCGAGGATAGGATTGAAATATTAAAGTGGTAAAGTTGGCTGTTGATCTAGCGTGACTAGAATGTTGGGAGTTAATCAAGGAGGAAAGAGCTGAGATTTTAGGCAGCTTCCTGGAGAAAGTTGTGTTTAAGGAGGGCTCTAAAGATGTTCCTCCTAGACTGTGAGCCCCCTTCTAGACTGTGAGCCCGTTGTTGGGTAGGAACCGTCTCTATATGTTGCCAACTTGTACTTCCCAAGCGCTTAGTACAATGCTCTGCATACAGTAAGTGCTCAATAAATATGAATGAATGAATGAATCTTCCTGCTTATTTGATGGAAATGGGCTTGTCCAGCTGGCTCCTCACTTTGGGGAAGGGCCGCATGGGGATCCCAAGCTGTGGAGCCATGGGATCTTTTTCCTGGAGGGGTGGTGGGAGAAGAGGCAGGATGTTTATGGGAGCTTATGCTGTAGCTCTAGCAACGTGAGCTATTTCTGCCCTGGGTCCACCCTCTCAGCCCCAGGCCACAGCCAGGGTTGCAGAAACACAGCAGACACTTCCTGTATTTTTGGTGTGTGAAGATCTACTCAAAGACACTCTGTAGTGGCTGGTAGTTCCCATTTTGTCCCAGTGGTTTGGGGGAGCACATAATAATAATAATTAATAATAATAATAATAATAATAATGGCATTTATTAAGTGCTTACTGTGTGCAAAGCATTGTTCTAAACATTGGGGGGATATAAGGTGATCAGGTTGCCCCATGGGAGGCTCACAGTCTTAACCCCCATTTTACAGATGCGGTAACTGAGCCACAGAGAAGTGAAGTGACTTGCCCAAAGTCACACAGCTGACAATTGGCTGAGTCGGGATTGAACACATGATCTCTGACGCCAAAGCCCGGGCTCTTTCCATTGAGCCACACTGCTTCTACATGAGGGGGCACCACACTGAGGGAAGAAAGGGGGAAAGCTTCCTCACTACCCCTTCCCTAAACCAAGAGTTTGGAACTTCTCCTGACCAGTAAGGGATGTGCTGAACTCCTGTTAGTGAGGTTGGGGGGCACTAGGTTAACTGACTTCACTCTACGTTCCCTCCTGAAAAGACAAAAATGGGCTATGTGAGATTGGATGGGATTAAGCAGCATGGCTCAGCAGAAAGAGCACGGGCTTTGGAGTCAGAGGTCATGGGTTCAAATCCCAGCTCCACCAATTGTCAGCTGCGTGACTTTGGGCAAGTCACTTAAGTTCTTTGGGTCTCAGTTACATCATCTGTAAAATGGGGATTAAGACTGTGAGCCCCCCGCAGGGCAACCTGATCACCTTGTAACCTACCCAGTGCTTAGAACAGTGCTTTGCACATAGTAAGCACTTAATAAATGCCATTATTATTATTATTATTAAACATGCAGCCAGCATAAGAAAGATAGAAGATACACATGAGTGAATCGAATATCGGACTTAAGCCAGGTAGGGAAGGCTGGGGGAGATTGGCCATTTAGAAAATTTCTGGCCTTCAATAACAGGAGTGGTGTTTTGGGTCAGGTTGGAGCCAGCTAGACAAATATCTATATCTCAAACCAATGGTCTGCTAATGGTAGCCAATGATTGTTTAGGATGAAAAATATAATTTAGCCCATTGGATTGTCCATATTAGCACGGTAAAGCTGTAATACTCAGCAGAATGCCTATGCTACTCTTGGATAGAGAGATATGCTAATCCCAAAATTAGATTTCACATATATCCGAGGGTGTAAAGCTCAAAGACTGCAAAGATTCAGGGACAGTAAGTTTCACCTGGGGCAAAGCACATTAAATCCTGCAAACCTTGAGAGAAAAGTTACGGTTGCCTGTCAGTCTGAGAGATACCACTCACCTACCTCCTCCCCAGATGCTGTGTGGAAGATCCTGGCAGCCCTTGCTGATCACTGGACACTCACCAACAGTAGAGGGGTGAGGAGATGGGGAAGGGATGGAAGAAGGGGAGAGCAAGGAGAAGGAACTGAAGGGAGATAGGAAGGAGGAGGAGGGAGCAGAGGAATAGTGGAGGGAGAGGGAAGGGAAGGTGAGGAGAACAATAATAATAATAAGTATGGTTTTTGTCAGGCACTTGTTAGGTGCCAACTCTGTACTAAACACTGGGGTAGATACAAGATAATCAGGTTCTACCTGGGGTTCACAGTCTAAGTAAGATGGAGAAGAGGTGTTGAATCCCCGTTTTGTAGATAAGGGAACTGAGGCACAAAGAACTTAGGTGACTTGCCAAAGGTCACACAGCAGGCATGTGGCAGACTTGGGATAAGAACCCAGGTCCATTAGCTCCCAGACCCATGCTCTTTTAACTAGACCATGCCTGTTCTCGATCGAGAAGAAAAAGGGGAGACGTCATAAGGAGAGCAATCTTGGGAAGTAGGGAAGGAATAACAATAACGATAATATTTGCTAAACACCTGTTACGCATCAAGCACTGTTCTAATTGTTGCGGTGGGTACATGAAATCAAGTTGGACACAGTCTCTGTCCCGGGTGGGGCTCTCATGGTCTAGATAGAAGGGAGTAGGATTTCATCCCCATTTTACAAATGAGGACACTGAGGCAGAAACAAATTAAGTGGCTTGCCCAAGATCATGCAACAGACCAGTGGTGAAGCCGGGATTTGAACCCAGGTCCTTGGACTTCCAGTCCCATGCTCTTTCCACTAGGCCATGCCGCTTTCCAGGGAAGAGGTGGAGATTGGTGAAATGGAGAGTGGAGGATGAAGAAGGAGGAGGAAAAATGGAGGTGGGTGTTGGGGAGAGGAGGGAAAGGGTCCATTTCTCCCCTTCACACCATCTGCCTTTGGAAGTCAAGAGGTTCCTTATTTAGTGCTGTCCAAGAAGCCCAGAGAGGATCAGCCCCCTCAGGAATTCCCAGCTTTGGCTAATGTACCACCCGGGGCAGGAACATGGACCAGAGCATTCCTCTTCCCATCAGGAACCTGGGCTATCAATCAAACTCATTTTCCTCTCACCAGTTCCTGTGGTTGACAGGTGCCTCGCCCACCAGCCAACCATCCGCCATTCCGACTCATGCCCAGCAAGCTTGCTCCTTTCCAGGGAAACTCAACACTCTCTGCAATCCGCTCCCCAGTTGTTTCAAACTCTCCCAGAGAACTGGCTTTGGCTCTTGAACTGCTACATTCCACCAAACAGGAAACTCCTCTCCCGGAGGACAGGGACCTGAGAAGTTGTCTCAGATTCAAGTTCATAGAGTAGGAAGCCTGTTCAAACATTACCTGAGGAGTTACTGAAATCTATTGCCCTCGGATGGATTTTTTTTTTCTACAGGCAAGAATTAATCTGCCTACTTTATGATGTGTGGGATGGAAGGTAAACACAAAATAGTATCAGGATTTTGGCTCCAGAGTAAGAAAGGAAAAAAAAAATACACACTGTAGGCTTCCGAGATTTGGAAGTTGCTAAAACTGCAGTGGTCATTGTTTAGATTTATTGCAAATGAAACAGACCTTATTAACATTTTAATAAAGAGAATCTTTTGCCCTGGTGGTCTGAGTAGCTTTTATTCCCCTGAGCTATCCTGTGAAATAGCAGACTGCTATTGCGGTCCATAAGCATGATTTGTTAGACTGAAACTATACAGTCACAAGCCAAACTATATTTATTTACAAATATATATATATATATATATATATGTTTTTGGAGGTGCTGGCTTTTGGGAGAGGTGCTCGACCAATATCTACTATGCAAAATGGGGAAGCTTTATGAAGAAATCATCCTTGAAAAGCCATTGGTTCTGGTCATCAGACTCTATCCAATGCTTTAGTGATGATGCTGCTGATCTATTTGGGAAGTTGGCTGGCTCTCAAGGCAGAGTCTCTTCTCAAAGGCTGTTTCACAGGGAAAATATGCTCAGTGCAGTCGAGTGCATGAATGAAAAAGCCTCCGGTCGCTTCTAGTCTGGCAAAATGCAGCAGAAAACTCAACTAGCTCTGTCCTTTCTGCTGTCCCGGGTAAGGAAACTGTGATGGGCTTTGACTTGTTTTCCTTGATCCTTTCTCTTTTGTGCATTTTGGTCTCAAACTGTTTGTAATGCAGGTATGATTTCTGAGGGATTGTACCCGGCTTTGCATTTCAGTTAGAGGGTGTCAGAGCTCAGCTGGAAGCTGATTTCCACCCATGTAATATCTTGAACAAAACCTCGATTCACCACAGTTTGGCTCTGAATTGTGCTTCTTGGGTTTGTGTGCGTGTGCGTGCGGGCGTGTGTCCTGTGTGTGCTTATGTGTGTTTGTGAGGGTAGGGGAGCTGGGGTTGGGGGTATCTTCCCAAATGTCTTGCAGCACAGATATTTTCTGACATAGCAAGTGCTGCAACTTTGATTTGCCTCTTAGTAGGAATCGTGCTTTGTGAAAGGGTCTGTCAGAGGTGGCTCAAATTAGTCACTGTTTCTTCTGAAACAAAATGTGGTGGTGTGGGGGGAAAACGGGGCTTTGTCAGGGATTTCAGCGTTTCCTCGTTTGCCTGAATGGGGGAGTCTAGTCGCGTCCCTGGCTGGCGGAGTTGTCGGTCCCCTTATTAGCTCTAATAGATTCCCTTTGCTGGAAAGCAGCAAACACCCAGCCTCCAGCCTCGCCGCTGCTGCCGTCAGTCAAAGGAGAGGAACTCCGTGAGCTCTGACTTGCCTCTGCCTTGGTTTCTTTGTGTTAGAGTTGTTGTTTTCGTTTCTGCCTGACTCAGACCTTCCAGGCTTCCTTTTAGGTACCAAGCTGGGGTGACCCATACTGGCTTAAAGGAGTGTGTATGTGTGTATGTATGCGTGGGAGGGTGGGGTTGGGGGAAAGGGCCGTAGGGGGAGAGGGGTGCTGTTGGATGCCATCCAGTCTTTGTGCCCTGGCTGTTTTTCTGGCTGTAAAACTCCTGAAAAATGCTGGCAGGACGGATGTCCTGGGCACTAAGTGGAAATCAAAGTTAATACCTTCCCCACTTGAGCTGAAACAGCACTGTTAACCCTTAGAGGGCAGGATACTGTCAGACCGGTAAGTGAAATGCATAGAACGAGTGTGTGTTTGTCTGTTTGCAGTCACAAGCACGAGAAAAAAGCCAACTATAAATGGCTTTAAAAGCACGGGAAGTTTTGGTGAGGAAAACCAGGGCTCTGAGGAAGGGCAGATTTGGTGCTCTCTGAGCTGCTGGGTAGAGGAAGCACACGCTGTGTGGGCTAAGGGTCGGAGCGGGCGTGCTCGGCTTTCAGAAACTCCCTGTAATCCGGAGGGCCAACATCTCATCAGGGACCCCATGAGGGCGTGACCGGCCCACACAGGAACTCTGGGTCTGGCCAGCAGTAGATGGACGGGTGAACTCCACGCCCGCAGGGCATGGGGAATGAGAAGAGCGCTAGAAATGGGTGTAGTATGTGTGGGCAGGCAGGAGAAGGTGCCAGCGGACAAGCTCTGACTAGGTTAGCCTCTGGGAAAGCTTTCGAGCCGGCGCCCAGGAGGTTGGGAAGACTGCCGGCAGCGTGGGAGGGGAGGAGGATTGGGACCATGCTCTTCAGCGGCGAAGAGGAATGAGGAGTTGGGGGGCTACTGGCGAGTAGCCGGGTGGATCAGCATGTGGACAGCTGGAGCAGGAAGCTGTCAGAGGGAAGGGAGAAGCAGCGTGGCTCAGTGGAAAGAGAATGGGCTTTGGAGTCAGAGGTCAGGGGTTCAAATCCCAGCTCCACCAACTGTCAGCTGTGTGACTTTGGGCAAGTCACTTCACTTCTCTGGGCCTCAGTTACCTCATCTGTCAAATGGGGATTAAAACTGTGAGCCTCTGTGGGACAGCCTAATCACCTTGTAACCTCCCCAGTGCTTAGAACAGTGCTTTGCACATTAACAAATACCATCATTATTATTATTAAGGGAGGCCCAGTTGGGGATTGGAAGCTACAAGGAGGATGGTGGGAGGAGCGGGTTGTTCCATACCCAGGAAGGGTGGCTGAGGTGGACTGGGGCATGACAACCAACTTGTACTTCCCAAGTGCTTAGTGCAGTGCTCTGCACACAATAAGCGCTCAATAAATACGATTGAATGAATGAATGAACCAAAACCTGGAGTGAAGCTAGGCTCTGGGACACGGGTACCTGTAAACACAACCCAGAAAACCCGAGGCTGGGTGGCTGAATGATCAGAGCGGCAGAAAGCATGGCCTGGGCTGGGGGGGGGGGGGGAAGGGAGTGGAAACTCCAGAGAGTTAGAGAACGAGGATTACCAAAATCAGCTTTTCTGGTTGACCTCTTATTAGTAAGAGTAGCAATAGTACTGATTAAGCTCTGACTGTGTACAGTGCACTGGGAGAGAGTACACAGGTGGGTGGCAATTAAACATGGTCTTTGTCCTCCCCAAGACCCACTGGACATGTCCTGTCAGGCTCTGGCTGACTTCTGCCACCAGCAGCAAGTGGGACTTACCGTCTGTGGTGTTGGGAAGGCGGGAGAGCCGGCGACTCGTTGGAGAGCAAACCCGGGCATGTCCAGGAGGGTGGAAGAAACAGAGCTAGTATCTAACTAGTATATTAATGGCTGCCCACCTGATTGTTCCCAGGAGTTCACTTATTCATTCATTCAATCATATTTATTGAGTGCTTACTGTGTGCAGAGGACTGTACGAAGCGCTTGGGAAGTATAAGTGGCAACATATATAGACGGTCCCTACCCAACAACAGACTCACAGTCTAGAAGACGGGCTCACAGTCTAGGAGTTGTGAAAAAGGCATGGCGAAAACCCTTTTTCAGTCTGCTGTCAGTGTGATTGAAGTTTTATCCCCTGTAGGGATTGATTTTTACATAGATTTCATATCCCATCAGAAGGTATATCTTCCTCCTAACCACATTAGAGACACATACACACATGCAAACCCACTCTTAGAATGGCATCTTCATGAACAGCCTGCTGAACAAATGGTTTACATACTACAGTTAGCAAAGCATCTGGCGCTGCATTTGGTGTTTAAGATGAAAAAGGCAAAAAACACAGCCACCAATATTTAAGGTTGTGGAAAGTAAGATCCGTTCTGTTCTGTTCAGATTGGAGAAGGAAACACCACTCCTCATTGCCCACACTTGGGGATTGTATCTTGATGCATAATCAGAGTTCATTAGGCAATATAACAATGGTATGCTAATTGTAGCAAAAACACTCTCTATAAAGCAACCACTTTCATGGCATTAAGTTGACCACTAAGAGGTTAAAGGACACAGTGTTTAACTCTGCCAGATGGAAGGGAATGAGCCACTCCCTTCAGTGAAGTAAGCAAAATGGGCCACTTGACTTCAAGGGCAAACTTTCCTCTAACAGGAAAGGAGACAGAAGAATGGGAAAAATAGTGTAATAAAGTAAATTTGTCACTTGGCTTTGGGAATACTTCTATGTGCATGCATTCTTTTCCACAGCAGTTGGGTTGGTCCTTCCATATTACACTGCTTGTGACTCAGAAAGCCATCAATTTCCATAGACTTAGGGGCTCAGAGGTGGAAGAGGAAAGTCATTTGAAGCAACAATGGCTGGAAACTGGGAAAAATTAGGGAATGTTCGCCTCTGATTGGCACAGATTGTTTGCAGAAAGGAAGGCAAATGTCACTGGTGACTAATAGTTGGGCTGACCATAAAATAATCAGGGTGGGCACGTGACAGACATTCCATTATCAACATTATGCTCTTCTCCCATTTTAAGAGGGTGACAAGGATTAGCTGCAAGTTCTGACAATGAATGAGCAATTTCTCAAGAATTCTACTTTCGGGAGTGGTTTGGGGAATTGTTCAGCAGGGAGTGGTTTAAACTATTCCAAATGATTTTGATGCTTTTATTTTAGAGAAGAGATTCATCTTTTGCCTGGATATTGTTGTTTTTCAGTCCGTGAAAGCTCTATCCCTAATGAGGCAATTTCATAATTGTCTTACAACCTGTCATAAGTAATTGTGAAAAGACTACTTTGGATGGCTCCCTTCTGCCAGAGGGGCAGGAGATAGGCACATTTGAGAAAACTTGTTTGTTATGTGATCGTCTCTAAGATGCCTAAGCAAGACAAGAATCAATTTGAAACCAACAGCCTAAGCATGAAAAAGAGACGTAATGAGGAATTGAAGTTGGGCACTTCCTTGCAAGTAACAACAAGCCTGATAACCTATGCAGCTGATTATATGAGCTGGTCTTTAAGAATTTCTCAATTTCAAATTAAAACATTGTCTATGATCTCCAAATGCCATCTCACACTTTCAATTTTTAGACTTTGCTTTTCCTCTGAAGGCAAAATCTATTTCCTTGGAGAAGTAGCTTAGATGCATTTCAGCATAGGACATAGAAATTGCAAAACAGATCTGTGCCATCATGAGCTAGTTTAGGTAAAAAAGCTGGAGGGAGGTTATGGAAATATTTAATTCTGAAGTTTATCATTCGGGGTGGGGAGAGGACAATTCTTTGCTTGAGAATATCACTTCCTCTGAAGAAAAGTACGTTTCTGAGGGAGTTTAATTAATACCCTCTTTAGTGAAAGATGGGCGAGACTGTTATGGAGAATCTATTATTTTTAGACATATTTTGTCATTCTTGTGTATTGTCATTTCCTCAAGAAAATGTTTGCTCTCTAAAGCCTGTTCTTTTTAGAAAATTTTCTCCAGAAGAGGGCTCCATCCACAGCACAAAAAGAAACATAAAATCCGAAACTGGTATGTGAAAGCACTCAAGTTGAGCAGCTCGGCAAAAACGAGGTTACCCTGTGTACAAATGCTTCAGCTGGATAACGGGAAGAGGCTCTTCACCAGTCCTACTTTCCAGCCAGAAGAGGTTGTGAGTATAGGTCGCACTGTGGCTCAAAGGCCGACTTAGGAAAATGGCACGTTTCGCTTGCGAGGAAGTACCCCCTGAGTTTGGAACCTTCCTGGCATGGAAGACCAACTCGGTTGTTTAGTGGTGCAAGAAAGTGGGAGCAGGCTTGCCTGTGCATGAAGTTGATAATGTCTGTTATGTAAGCAATTACTACAATAATAATAATGGTATTTGTTAAGCATTTACTACGTGCCAAGCACTGTTCTAAGCACTGGGGGAGATACAAGGGAATTAGGTTGTCCCACGTGGGGCTCACAGTCTTAATCCCCATTTTACAGATGAGGTAACTGAGGCACAGAGAAGTTGTGACTTGTCCAAAGTCACACAGCCTATAAGCGGTGGAGCCGGGATTAGAAACCACGCCCTCCGACTCCCAAGTCCGTGCTTTTTCCACTATGCAATGAGTCATAAATCTCCAGGTTTTCTGACTGATTCACGGGGCCCAACATATACTTTCCATTTCCCTGGTGGAATTTCTGAGCCTGATAATTCCCTTATGGCCCAGAAGGGGCTAGCATGCTGATACTACTACAACTACTAGTACTACTGCTACTACTACTACATGTATTAAGCCCTCTTTATGTGCCAAGCACCATGCTAAGCACTGGGGTAGATACCTGATCCCTGTCCATGAGACTTAGTCTTAGTGGGAGGGAGAACTGGTAGCGAATCTCCAATTTACAGATGAAGAAATTGAAGTTAGAGAAGTGAAGTGGCCCAGAGAAGACTATAGCTTTCCTCTCTCATCCTCCATCCCATTTCCCCGTCCTCCCCTTTGACTCTACACATACTGACCAGCTCAGTTACACCACAGAGACCCCTGTGCTCACTAAAACTCTCTGGAGGTTCCAGTTTAGTTAGTCACGATGTGAGACACACCCCACTGCAAGGCTGTGCCTGAGACCAAAGAGGAAAGCCGTGTCCTGCGTGCACAGGGCCTGACCCACGCTTAATGAGAGGAACAACTCTCTCATCAGCATCGAACTGTAGAAGAGCACAACAGAGTGACTCAGTCCTGTGGGCACTATCTGCCATTGCTAGGGAAATTTCCATCAGCTACCAAAGCATAAAGGCTAGCCACACTGCACACTGATAACCCACAAAGATTTAGGTTAGAGCACCCCCGGACAGCACACAGGTCGTTTCTGTTTCTCCCTGGCTGGTGGCTGCCCTATTTGGCTTTTGACAACTAACGTGCGATTTTTTTTGGCAAGGGGATCTGTATGGTTGTTTCGCATGCCACCTTCCCTTTCTGAGGAGTCGAGAGCGCGTTGTAAAGAATCTACAGAATATAGATGCAAAAATCATTTCTTCTTCCCCTGAATGACAGCTGCATCTGGAGTGGAATGCTAACAGCTGTTAAGGGAGCTACAGCGGGGCTGTAGAATTGTGCCAGCACAAGGAACGAGAAACATACTATCTATTAAAAACTCTGGGGAAAGTTCAAGAGAAATCCTGGAACGTGACCATCTAATAGTATCAATATTTATTAAGCACTTACTGTGTGAAGAGCACTGTACTAAGTGCTGGGAAGAAGTATACAAATGAGAATAAGACATGGACCTTGTATGAATAATTGAGTCAGAGGAGAAGGCTAAGGCTCTCCATTATGTGGGGTTTTTAGCTCTCTTCCAGCTTTATCAAAGTGCATTTTTTAATCATTATTAAGGAATTTGTATGTGCTTAACTATGTGCCAGGCACTGTACAAAGCACTGGGGTAGATACAAGCTAAACAGGTTGGACACAGTCCGCGTCCCCCATGGGACTCCCAGGCTTAGTCCCCATTTTACAGATGAGGTAACTGAAGCACAGAGTAGTTAACTGACTTACCCAAGGTCACACAGCAGACAAGTGACAGAGCCGGGGTTAGAACCCAGGTCCTCTGGTGCCCAGGCCTGTGCTTTATGCACCAGGAAATACTGCTTACGCCTCATGGCCCGAGAAGCACATTTGGGGCGTCTATGGCATCTCTTCATCAGGCTCAGCACTGAGGAGAGGTTTTTGCCTTGGCTGTGCTGGAGAGAGGATGGGGACCATAAAGAACTTATAGGGTAGCAGAGGGACAAGGGCATATGCCTTAGAAACTTGCTTAGACCCTTCAGGAAAAAGCTGATTCAGGCAAGTATTTTTAATATTTCAGTTTTCTACTGGAGCATACAACAGCAATAAAAATTTTTTTACATTTTACAACTCTGATTCCCCTGGTTCAGGCAATTGCCTTATTAGGGCCATTGGGGTTTGGAACTTGAAAAGCTCTAGGCACGTGATGGCCTGGAGATATCAGTTCAAGTTCCTGAGGGATGGGGAACCCTCAATCCCACCCCCATCACTATTCTGAGTGACAGAACCATTTGGGGGAGCCAGTCTGGGACTTGTGGCCTCATCTGCAGAGAGAGGGATTCAAGAAATGGAAGTAATTTGGCTCTCTCACCATCTTCTCTTCCCCCTGCCACCCGTAGACACTCTACAAGCTCAGAAGATGGAAGAGTCTCCTACACTCACCCCTGTTCTCATAGTATCACCCTAATGGCCACTTCAGCTTTTTCTTGTCTCCAAGGTACTTGGATACTCCCACAATCCCTCTAGCACTTAACCACCTAGCTTTCATCTTCCTCAAAACAGGAGACAAATTAAAGAAGGAGATCAACCATTTTCTTCCTAGATTCAGCTAGTGAAAGATGACCAGAGTCTGGTGAAGGTTATTTAAATATATTTTTTAATGGTGTTTGTTAAGTGCTTATCAGATTGGACACAGTCCATGTCCCACTTGGGGCTCATAGTCTCAATCTCCATTTTGCGTATGAGATAGAGGCAGAGAGATGTAATGTGATTTGCCCAAGGTCAAGCAGAAGACAAATGGCAGAGTCAGGATTAGAACTCAGGTTCTCTGACTCCCAAGCTCGTGCTGTTTCCATTAGGCCGTGTAGTTTCCAGATCCACCTTGGACTTTACGTGAAACCTGGAGCAGTGCTACTCTATGGTAATAGAATAGTTAATCACAGGTGGGTTGCAGGGATCATTATTGTCACGAAAGATGGAGGTATCTTACTTTTTTTTTTATCCACCAGCATTCTCTGGGCTACTTTCAAGCAGGATCCTGCTCCAGACCCTCTTCAATCTTTACGCATCCTATCATTTTTGTTTTTTTTCCAATGACATAGACCTGTTTATTCATGGACTCATTTGAAAATGGAAACGTGTTTTCTTGGCTCTTTTTATTGTGAAATCCCTAAAGGTGTCCCTGTAATCTAGATGAGCAAGGCAGCATCCAGTGGCAAGAGAATCCCAAGGAAGTGAGGGAGAGCACGCAATCGCTGGCCTTTGAGATTGAAGATGACACTATCAATAGGCTGAAAAGATGATTTAAAACTAATTGGTCTTCCATACTGAACATCTGTAAAGGAAACCATGTCATGTCGTGTCATAACCTCCGTGAGACCTTCCTTTGCTGTCCTGCTACCTCCGCTTTCTGCTTTTGAGTCTGTCTGAAGAGGTCATCATCTCCTCCCAGCCTCCATTCAAAGAACAGCTCTTTTTATCCTGATTTCTGCCTGCCAGACTGGTCCACTGGCTGCTACTCTCTCTTATTGGACACAGTCTTAGCCCATGATTTAAGGTTGTATGTCATCCAAAAGCCATGGCTGTAGGGTACAAATCTACCTGCAGATTGTGCCTGCGGCAAATGTGAGTTCAAAGGTCTGGTGAAGTGCATCTTCATAGGACAATTAAACTGATGTTACTACAATGAACTGGATGAATAAACAATTCCAAGCCTGTAAATATGGCTGAAGGGCTGCAAAAGTACATTCTAGGGAAAAGCAAGGTGGTAACCAAATCGTCGAACCTGAGAGTGTGATCTAATAATGCCCAACCATTTCCAGTGTGTCCATTTTCAGCTGGGGCCTAATAGTCATGACTGTTTCACCCACTGATCATCCCTCAACGCCACTTGCGACTCACATGGATACTTCTGGAAAGTCTCTGCAGCTTCAATTACTTGGGAATGGAGATAATAATAATGATAATAATAATAATAAATAATGGCATTTGTTAAGCACTTACTATGTGCAAAGCACTGTTCTAAGTGCTAGGGAGGATAGAAAGTGATCAGGTTGTCCTACATGGAGTTCAGTCTTCATCCCCATTTTACAGATGAGGTAACTGAGGCACAGAGAAGTTAAGTGACTTGCCCAAAGTCACACAGCTGACAAGTGGTGGAGCAGGGATTTGAACCCATGACCTCTGACTCCCAAGCCCATGCTCTTTCCACTGAGCCACGCTGAAAGTATAGGCATGGAATTTTAGGATGATTTTGCTTTGGTAAATCACTAGCCAACCCAGAACTTTCCAGCCCATGTTATAGTATGGGTAATCAGAAGACAGACATGATCTTGGCTCCTGGAAATTTTTTTATTCTCCTCAGAGAATGTGACGAGATCCTATGTCTCGCTAACCCCAATTTTCACCCTCTCTCAAATACAGTCCTTCTGCAAGGGTGCCTTGAGGCCAGTTGCTTGGCAGGGTGGAACATCTAGGTATTTCACTGCTCAACATTTCACAGATTTTAACCTCTGGAATAATAATAAAAATAATAATAATTAAGTCCTTACTATGTACCAATGACTGACACTGGGGAAGGTGCAAGATGATAACACTGGACACAGTCCCTGCCTAACTTGAGACTTACAGTCTGTGGGAAGATGAACAGGTACTGACTCCCCATTTTACAGTTGAGGAAACTGAGGCACAGAGAAGTTAAGTGATTTGCCTAAAGACACTCAGTAGCCAAATGGCAGAGCTGGGACCAGAAATCAGGTCCTCGGATTCCCAAACCTGTGGGAATCTGGAAGGGAATAACCCCTGTGTTCTAGTCCTTTTCTTGTCCCACTTTCCAGCATTTTGAGTTTTGAAGCTAACATAGAACTTTTGTTCTATTTCTCCCCTCTCCTGGAGGTCCTTTCAAAGTGGTCTCTAATTTGAAGAGTTGAGATCCTTCAGTCTTAAACCCTGGTCTTATCAATTCCCCAACCCTATCCATAACTCTATTTTCAAATTGGCCTGCACAGAATACAATTCTCAATTTCCTATCTAACTGGGTTTCTTTGGGTACAGAATTTTGGCTGGTTGTGGCTCTGTGTTCTGGACAGCAGATTTATTGTAGTTTCTGGCTTTCAGAAGCAGCAGAAAGCTTTCTAAACATTCTGTCTATCACTCCTCCCTCAAATCAACGATCTGCATTGATTCCATGGGAAAACCCCGAATCTCTTTTTCTAAAAGCAAGAAAATGCTTGTCTGCATTTCTTTCTCCTGTAGTGTTGCTTTTGGAAGATACTGCTGCCCTGTACTGCAAGCCAGACCACTCCTAAGGGCCCTCACACTTGTGCAAATTCATTTCTTCATTAACAGGTGGGGTGAACCATCAATCAGCCAGCCCAGGTTTCTGGTTCCACACTCCAAAACTGGGTGAGGTGAGGATCATGGCTATTGGCTTTCCCTGAGATTCCTAACTTGTAACCAGAGAACAGGAGAGCAGTGAATTCTCTGGAGGCTCCAGACTTCCCTGTTCCTAATAATAAGAATGAAAAATGTGGAATTTGTTAAGTGCTAATTAAATGCCAGACCTTGGATTAAGTGCTGGGGGTAATGTAATCAGATCAGATAGTCTCTACCACACAGGGTTCACAGCTTAAGAACAAGTATTTTATCCCCATTTTACAGATAGGGAAACTGATGCATGTCCAGAGCAGAACGTCTTATCTTCCCACCAAAACCCTGTCCTCCCCTTGACTTTCCCATCACTGTAGACAGGACTATCATCCTTCCTGTCTCACAGGCCCATAAGCTTGGTGTTATCCTTGACTCCCCTCTCTCATTCAACCCACATGTTCAATTCATCACTAAATCCTGTCAGTCCCACCTTCAAAACATAGCTAAAATCTACTCTTTCTTCTCCAACCAAACTGCTACCACATTAATACAATCACTCAACCTAGCCCACCTGAATTACTGCATCAGCCTTCTTGCTGGCTTCCCAGCCTCCTGTCTCTCCCCACTCCAGTCTGTACTTCACTCTGCTGTCCAACTCATTTTTCTACAGAAATGTTCAGGACGTCACCCTGTTCCTCAAAAAATTCAGGTGGTTGCCCACCCACCATCACATCACACAGAAACTCCTCACGTTTGGCTTTAAAACACTCCATCGCTTTGCCCTTTCCTATCTCACCTCAATTCTCTCCTACAGCCCAGCCTGCACACTTTGCTTCTCTAGTGCTAACCTTCTCACTGGGCCTCCATCTTGCCTATCTTGATGTTGACCTCTAGCTCAAGTCCTGCCTCTAACCTGGAATGTCCTCCTTCCTCAAATCCTACAGACATTTATTCTCCCCTTCTTCGAAGCCTTATTGAAGGCCCATCTCCTTCAAGAGGCCTTCCCAGACTAAGCTCAATTTTTCCTCATCTCCCACTCCCTTCTGCATCACCCTGACTTGTTCCCTTTGCTATTCCCCTGTCCCACCCCTGCAGCACTTATTTACATATCTGTAATTCAGGGAATATTGCTGTTTATTGTAGTACTTTACTCTCCAAAGTGCTTAGCACAGTGCTCTGCACACAGAAAACGCTCAATAAATACGAGTTAACGAATGAATGAATGCATGAAGAAGTGGCATGGCCCAGTGAAAAAGTCACAGGTCTGTAAATCAGAGGACCTGGGATCGGATCCCAGCTCTGCCAATTGCTTGCTGTGTGACCTTGGGCAAGTGACTTAACTTTTCTGTGCCTCAGTTTCCTCAACTTTAAAATGGAGATTAAATACCTTTTCTCCCTCCTACATAGACTGTGTTCAACCTGATAAACTTTTATCAGCCTCAGCACTTAGAACAGTGCTTGACATAAAGTAAGCTCTTTATAAATTCCACTTCAAAAAAACAAAGGTCACCCAACAGGCAAGTGACAGATCCAGGATTAGAATCCAGGTCTCTTGACTCCAGCCCCATGCTCTTTCTGTTAGGCTACACTGCTTCTAATAATGATTGTAGTATTTATTAAGCACTTATTATATGCCAGGCACCACACTAAGAGCCTGGGGGGGAATACCAGCAAATTGGGTAGCACAGGGCCCCTGTCCTACATGGGGCTCCTAGTCTTAATTCTCCCAGGTAACAGAGGCTCAGAGAAGTCAAGTGACTTCACCGAGGTCACACAGCAGACAAGTGGCAGAGGCTGGATTAGAACCCATGACCTGGTTCAGTGGAAAGAGCACGGGCTTTGGAGTCAGAGGTCATGGGTTCAAACCCCGGCTCCGCCAGTTGCCAGCTGTGTGACTTTGGGCAAGTCACTTAACTTCTCTGGGCCTCAGTTACCTCATCTGTAAAATGGGGATGAAGACTGTGAGCCCTCCGTGGGACAACCTGATCACCTTGTAACCTCCCCAGCGCATAAAACAGTGCTTTGCACATAGTAAGTGCTTAATAAATGCCATCATTATTATTATTATGACGTTCAGACTCCCAAGCTGGTGCTCTATCCACCAAGCCATGCTGCTTCTCTGCTCCTCTCCGATCAGCTTAGCAGAGGGGGCAGAGCGGTTGGGTGTTGGGGGAGCCTGCGTTCCCCTTTCCAGCTCTCGCCTCAGCCGACCAAGCCCCGTTGGCAGGCGGTTCCATCTGTGGTGTCAGGCCCTCAAGTGAGCATAGTGTTAATGGAGTCCCACAGCCCGTGTCCAGGAGCTTTGACAAAACGCACACGCCAAGCTGGGAGGCCTCCTGGCACCTTGAAGGGAACTGAATTATTGAGACGATGTTTGAAGCCCCCGCCTCGGACTGTCTGCAATGCTGTGCTGTTGTGAGGCCGAAGAGACAGGCATTTTATCTCTTCTTGCCACAGGAAGACTTTGATGCCTGAAAGCTCCTTCTTTTCTTGCCCACAGAACACTCATATGCCACATTTCCATATCAAACATCCCATTACAGTTTGCATGATTAATTGCACCAGATAAAGTCAAAACTTCAAGAAAGTAAAGATTTACATCAGCTTTCCCATTAAGAAATATAATTCTTGGACCAGAAGGTTTTACCTCTAGCAAAGGTTTAGTAAAGACAACCTTATATACACAGGTTTTTCCTCCGCCCAAGGATAAAGTTAATACTCAATATTGATAGCTCCCCTGTATTCTCTCCTGGGTTTTAGACTACGGAGCAATCAGGGCCCTATCTCCAGGGGACTTTTATTGGTCTGAAGCTTGTCTGTTGGGCCACATAAAAATGACAGGTTCTTAATTAGGGAATATTAGGGAGCTGTAATTCAATTAGTTCTTTCTCCTTCTTCCTTTTCTAGATTCATTGCTGTGGTCACACAAAATAATTCTGGCCCCCTGAGCCTTCAAAGTGTCTGGATGCTTCCTGGCCTCCCTTGTTCCAATTCATAGTTTCTCTCTGCTGCACTCTTTCTCTCCCCCTGTTTCTCTCTTCTGTTTCTCTCTCCCCCTTCCTCACTCTCTCTTGTCCCCCCACCCCTTTCCTCCCAGTGCAATTCAAAGACTGTTATTCTTCTTGTAGCTCACAATAGGTGCAGAGGTATCCAGAGTAAGTGACTTATTGTTGATCTGACAATATAGTCAAAATCTTCAGGAGGATTCCCAGGAGATATCTTGGGGAAATCATTTTCTTCTTAGTTCTTCATTGGGTTAAATGACCCGCTTAGATTGTTTCCAGGTAGAGTTGCCTTTTAGTGTGATTTTCTCTTGTTGGTTAATGAGGGTGTGTGCAGTGTGTATTGTCATCTAAGTAAAGGGATCCAAGAGTCCATCTGAGGATACCTAATGAAATGTGGATGAAACAGTGGTGGGATGCAGTGGACCAGATCAACAATGAACCACTTTTCTGGGGACCCCCTGACATCACGATGTGGCTATAGGGATAAGTTTTATGGTTACTGTAACTTACAAAGAATGATAAGCTGCCTTCTTATTATGGGCATGTTAAGGTAGCTTATCTCTGGCATGGGATTTAATCATATCTGTGATGAACGTGAATAGCGCATCCGATGGTGCTCTGGAGTTTGATTTTAAAATTAGAACGTGGTTGAAAAGCAAAAAAAAAAAAAAGAAACTGACATTCTAATTGTCATTGCACTCAAGTTGATATTAGAGCGTTGGAAGGACATCAAAATTAACGCGAATGTTTGGCACAATGTAGCTTGTACGGTGTATGAATTTGATAGCAGAGCGGTGAGAAAAAAATGTTTCCAAGAAAAAAGGCACTTAGATAACAGCCCTATCTCTTCCTGCATTCAGAAAGTGTCAATACACCTGTCAGGGAGTCAATTCTCTGCTGCTTCCTGATTAACCAGATTCCATTTAAATTGAAGTGCTGTTGGGTCCTGATAGTGCAGTATTCTCAATGTTTTTTTCTCCTGGTTCCCCAGGGGGTGGGGGCAAGGGGGGGTCTCTTTTCTCTTGTTGGTTGTGAAATGGAGATGGTCAAAGTGACCTGCCCATGAAGTCGGGAAGTGGGAGGGCTTTCCAGACCAGAATTACAGTGACCAGCCTGGAGATTTATTGGTATTATCTAGCAAAGGCAACAAGTGGATATTAAAAAGCAATGTTCAATGAATGGAAGAAATGCTTTTGGGTCTCCAGAGCAGTCCATCAATTGATTAATTTTATTTATTGAGCACTTAATAGCTGCAGACCACTGTACTAAGCACTTGGGAGAGTACAATGATTACCTCATATCTCAAAGCAGTGTGACTTATTGGAAAGAGTAGGGGCTTGGGTTCTAATCCCAGCTTCACCACTTGTCTGCTGTGTGACCTTAGGCAAGTCACTAGCCAGACTGAGCCCCCTCCTTCCTCTCCCCCTCCTCCCCCTCCCCATCCTCCACCTTACCTACTTCCCCTCCCCACAGCACCTATATATATATATATATATGTTTGTACATATTTATTACTCTATTTTATTTGTACATATTTATTCTATTTATTTTATTTTGTTAATATGTTGTGTTTTGTTCTCTGTCTCCCCCTTCTAGACTGTGAGCCCACCGTTGGGTAGGGACTGTCTCTGTATGTTGCCAACTTGTACTTCCCAAGCACTTAGTACAGTGCTCTGCACACAGTAAGTGCTCAATAAATATGATTGATTGATTGATTCCCAAGCACTTAGTACAGTGCTCTGCACACAGTAAGCGCTCAATAAATACGATTGAATCAATGAACGAATGAACTTCTCTGTGCCTCAGTTCCCCCATCTGTAAAATGGGGATTAAAAGTATGAGCTCCACGTGGGACAACCTGATTACCCTGTATCCACCCCAGAACTTAGAATAGTGCTTGGCACATAGTAAGAGCTTAACAAATGCCATTATTATTATTATTATCTACCCCAGTGTTTAGAACAGTGCTTGGCACAGAGTAAACTGTTAACAAATGCCACAATTATTATTATTATTATCATTACAACATAATATAACAGACACATTCCCTGCACACAATGAGCTTTCAGTCTAAAGGGGGAGACAGACCTTAATTTACATAAATAAATTATGGATATGTAGACAAGTACAGTGGGGCTGACCTGGAGCGAGGGAGGAGATGAGCCCTGGGCTCAGCAAGATCAGTGCGATTTTGGCCTGAGGATAATAATAATAGCATTGTTGTCATTATTAGGAAGGATTATAATATTTTTAATGGTATTTTTTAAGCACTTACTATGTTCCAAGCTTTGGGGTGGATACGAGTTTGTCAGGTTGGACACAGGCCCTGTTCCACATGGAGCTCACAGTCTTAATCCCCATTTTACAGAGGAGGTAACTGAGGCACAGAGAAGTGAAGTGACTTACCCAAGATCACACAGCAGACAATGGCGGAGATGGGATTCGGAACCCATGTCTTTCTGACTCCCAGGCTCTATCTACTAGACCAAGTTGCTTCTCTATTGAGACTGCGAAATCAGAAAAACAAACAATTGGCCTTGTTGACTGCCAATGATTTTTTTTTTTTTGTATTGTGAATAAGAGTGCAGGTGAAAGGTTCTGAACAACAAGTGTGTGTCAGCGTCATACTATTTCCCCAAATAGGTGACTTGGAAAAATGAAGCAGGATTCTTCTCAAGTAGGAGGTAGGGAGAATATTTATCCTGGAAACAGTATATTTCATGGACTTCATCCATTTTCTGATTGGTGACCGAAGACATGCTAGCCCTGAGTCAGAGCAATGTTCCCCTCAACCTAGTCAATCAATCAATTGCATTTATTGAGCACTTCATTCATTCATTCAATCGTATTTATTGAGCACTTACTGTGTGCAGAGCACTGTACTAAGCACATAATAATAATGCTGGCATTTGTTAAGTGCTTACTATGTGCCAAACACTGTTCTAAGCGCTGGGGTAGACACAAGGTAATTAGGTTGTCCCACATGAGGCTCACAGTCTTAATCCCCATTTAACAGAAGTGGTAACTGAGGCACAGAGAAGTTAAGTAACTTGCCCAAAGTCACACAGCTCACAAGTGGCAGAGTTGGGATTAGAACCCACTACTTCTGACTCTCAAGCCCATGCGCTTTCCGCTAAGCCACGCTGCTTATTGTGTGCAGAGTTCGGTACTAAGAGCCTGGGAGAGAGTACACTGTAACAGAGGTTGGAGACAAATTCTCTTCCCACAAAGAGCTCACAGTCCAGAGGAGAGCACAATATAACAGAGTTATTAGACACCAACTTTGAGAAGGAGCAAGGCCTAGTGGAAAGAACATTGGCCCTGGGTGTCAGGGGATCTAGGTTCTAATTCCAGTTCCTCTACTCATCTGCTGTGTGACCTTGGGCCAGTCACTTTACCTCTCTGTGCCTCAGTTCCCTCATCAGCAAGATGGGGATTCAAAACCTGTTCTCCCTCCTACTTAGACTATGAGCCCCATGTGGGACCTGATTACCTTGTATCTACCCCTGTGCTTAGTAGAGGGCTTGACACATAATAAATGCTTAACAAATACCACAGTTATTATTATTAAATTAGACACATTCCCCACCCTCAAGGGGCTTAAAGTCTAGAGACTGTAAAACTGAAACTCAGTGTCTCCGACAGTGAAAATACGTCCCTGTGATGGCTGACTTCCTTGATATCCATCCTAATGCTTAGAGATGTACAATCCAACATCCTTAACTCTTCTTCTTTCCACTACTCACTTTTCCTCTAGAATCTCATTGAACTGATCTAAGTCTGCAGAGCTTCCATTATTAGTAAAGTATATAATAATGACAATAGCAATAGTAATAATAATAACAACAATAATCAAACTGCTTGGCTCAGTGGAAAGAGCATGTCTTTGGAGTCAGAGGTCATGGGTTCAAATCCTGGCTCTGCCAATTGTCAGCTGTGTGACTTTGGGCAAGTCACTTAACTTCTCTGGGCCTCAGTAACCTCATCTGTAAAATGGGGATTAAGACTGTGAGCCCCGCATGGGACAACCTTATCACCTTGTAACCTCCCCAGCACTTAGAACAATGTGTTGCACATAGTAAGTGCCTAATGAATGCCATTATTATTGTTATTATTATTATAAAGCAGTTAAGTTCTCACTATCTGCCAAGCACTCTGTAAGTGCTAGGGTAGGTACAAAATAATCAGGTCAGACACAGTCCCTGTTCCTTATGGGGCTCACAATCCAAGGGGGAGGAAAAATCAATCAATCAATGATATTTATTGAAAACTTACTATGTGCAGAAGCACTGTACTAAGTGCTCAGAGGAATAGAGCACGATAATTCCCATTTTACAGATGAGGAAACTGAAGCAAAGATAATTCCCCAGAGTCTGCTGCCCAAGGAGGAGGAGAAGGACCAGCCTGAAATCCCAGGGAAGGAAGTGGTGAAGCGTTAGCTTGGGGCCCATCCTGCCCAGTCACCTTGAAAGCTCACCCGTAGTGGAAAAAGCTGATCTTGCCGCTGCCCCAGCTGGAAATGGGAAATTCTGAAAGCCTCTCAGGGATATTTATTTTTATTACACTGCTGAAGCTCTTCCCCCTTACAACCTTTCCAGCATCCTGGCTTCAGAACAGTTTTGACCCTAGTTCAGAAAAGCTGAGAAGTAGAAGCTAAGAAAGGTTTAAGAGCATGTTTAGCAGAATCTAATCCCTCTAGGAAAATGAGGTTTGGCAGTTCAAACATTCTTCGATTTTCCAGGGAGGGAAAGATGCTTTTCAGGTTTGTGCTGAATTTCAGTATTTTGGTCATCTGATGTAAGGGGCCTATTTACCTGTCAGAGTGCTCATTATAATCTGAGCTCCTTAATCTGCTTTATTGTAACAGGGAGAGTATTATTTAAAATAATTTTAATTGTGTTCCCCCATCCCAGTTATCTATCAATCAGTCAATCCATGGTACTTATTGAGCACTTACGGGGTACAGAGCAGTGCGCTAAATGTTTGGGAGAGTGCAGTACATAGTCCCTGCCCACATGGATCTTACAGTCTAGAGGGGGATACAGACATTAAATTACAGATATGCCCAGATGTGTTGTGGTGTTGAAAGTGGGGAAAATATCAAGTGCTTAAAGAGTACCGATCCAAGCGCAAAGTTGATGCAGAAGGGAGAGAGCGTAGGGGAAATGGGGGCTTAGATGGAGAAAGGATCTTGGAGAAGTGGCTTTATTAAGGCTTGAAGTTGGGGAAAGTGGTGGTCTGTCATATATGCAGAGGAGGGACTTTTGGGCCAGAGGGAGGAAGCAGGCAAGAAGTCCGTGGAGAGGTAGACAAGATTGAGGTACAGTGAGTAAGTAAGGCACTGAAACTGCATGATGCCCAAAATGAAGAGCCGACTTCCAAATCAGTACCCTGAAAAAGTTAAATCCACTTCCAGCTTTCACCGGGAGGTATTACAAGCACAGGGAGAACCTGACTGAATTTTTCCAAAATGATTTCAACTCTATAGAAGAAAGTGATGGAGATGATACTTGGCCAAGCCTTGGTGACTCAACCATTTTCTTGGAGCAAAGTAAAATAATGGAACATTTTCGAGGTGGGTTGGAATTTGTGAATTGCATCTGAGGCAGTCACTGACGTGCTGGAGTTCTCATATGGAGCCTTCACAGTCCAGGTCCAGATCATTAAAGAAAAAAGTCAAATGTAACTGCATTCTTATCAGCAATAAGTCCACAAAGTGCTAAAATCAATATTAATTAAATTCATCTTTGTTCTGAATTTTTTCTTCTCACACATGCACACTTTCCTTTTGTCTTTCTTCTAAATCCCTCTTTCCCACCTCCCTTCTCTCTTCCCTCTTGTTTCTTCTCCCACCCCAGGCTTGGTTGGAACAGAGTGTACTGGAGAGGGATGGAAGGAAGCACTTAAGCTCACAATAGTTGAAATGCTCACCATAACTACTTACAAATGAAGATTGATAAGAGGGTTGTTGAATGGTATTTCCCTTCACTACTTAATAGTTTGGTTCTATCCAATGAGAAGATTTCTATGCTTAGAACAGTGCTTGGCAGCTAGTAAGCACTTAACGAATACCATAATTATTAATTATTAGATACCGTGGTGCATTTTCCCATGTGTTTCCATTTGTGAACTTATCTTAAGAAATAAACATTTGGTGCCCATTCCTTAGATGCTGCTTATGAGAAGCAGCATGGCTCAGTGGAAAGAGCACGGGCTTTGGAGTCATAGGTCATGGGTTCAAATCCCAGCTCTGCCAACTGTCAGCTGTGTGACTTTGGGCAAGTCACTTAACTTCTCTGTGCCTCATTTACCTCATCTGTAAAATGGGGATTAAAACTGTGAGGCCCCCGTGGGACAACCTGATCACCTTGTAACCTCCCCAGAACTTAGAACAGTGCTTTGCACATAATAAGCGCTTAACAAATACTATCATTATTATTATTATTATTAGATAAGTTCATTGGAGTTTAGTGTCCTCCACCATTACCTCATTTACGTAGTCATTTTCCCTTTTTCCTCTTATCTGACCCTAGACTGAAAACTTCTTTCGGGCAGGGGTCATGTCTACTTATATTCTAGCTCTTTGAGGCCAGGGATCATGACTCCTAACCTTCTATATCCTCCAGTGACTTATTACAGTGCTTTCTGCAGAGTAAGTACTCCATTCTGCCACAGAATGATTCCCCAAGATCCCCCGTACGAGTCAAATAGAAGGACACTTCTGCTGGGGTCCCGTATCCTCCTGTGGAGTTAAACATTCAGGCAGAATACTTTGGGCTATCTGTCAATCATAGCCCAGAGCGATCTCCTGGCCAATTTAGCTGTGCTCACGAAGACTTGACCATCCAAGAGAAATTGTGCCTAAACTTTACAGTAGCTATCTGTGACTTGTATCATTTTACACTGCTGGAATGGTAGTGTTAGTGAAATGAGAAGCAGCATGGCCTAGTGGAAAGAGCCCAGGCCCGGGAGTCAGAGGACCTGGATTCTAATCCCAGCTCTGTCACTTGTCTGCTCTGTGACCTAGGGTAAGTCACTTAACTTCTCTGGTGCCTCAGCTACCTTAACTGGGTGGTTGAGGTAAAAGGGGATTTAGACTGTATGCCCTGTGTGGGACATGGACTTGTCCGATTTGATTAGCTTGTATCTACTCCCTCTCTTAGTTCAGTGACCGGCAAATAGCAAATACCACGAATACCCAGCACTTAACAAATACCACAGTTGTTATTATTATTATTTGTGGGTCTATCCCAGGTGACTCTTCCACAGCTGTGAAGAATTACAAGTAAATAATTTGCTTTTGTGGTGCATTCTCTTCCTCATTTGAGCTGGTGTTGTGCTCTGTTGTACTCTGCAGCAAGCTGAAAATAGTTTGGTTAAATAAAGACTGACTGCTCTTTTTGTTGTCTCTTCTCCTGATTGATGGCGTTATTCCGCTAAATTGTAAACTCCTTGACGGCAGGGATTGTGTCTTCCAACTCTATTGTATTATACTCTCTCAAACACTCGGTGCAGTGCTCTGCATAGAGAATGTGCCTAGTAAATACCATTGATTGATTGCTTGATGTATTATAGCTCCATTCATCTGGTTTGGGAGACAGATGGTGAATGGGTGGTGAGTCTTGCTAGATGGATGCTTGCTGGGAGGGTGCTATCTGGAAGCTCACCCCATGATGCTTTCCTGGTTCTTGCTCGAGGATTCGATGCAGTGGGATGCAGGAGAACTTAGGTCTTCGATTTCTTCCAGGGAATTTGAGATTTTCCAAATGTGAATTCTGGGAACCAGAGCTGAACCAGTTCCAGCTGGGGCCTGGGACAGATTTTACGTCGACCCTTCATGTAACTTTCTGACATCAGTAAATGAACAGAGAAGGTTGCGGTGGCTCAGGGCCCAGATACTCCTGGAAGTTTGAGTCCCAGGGGAAGCAGTGTGGCTCAGTGGAAAAAGAGCACGGGCTTTGGAGTCAGAGGCCATGGGTTCAAATCCCAGCTACGCCAACTCTCAGCTGTGTGACTTTGGGTAAGTCACTTAACTTCTCTGTGCCTCAGTTACCTCAACTGTAAAATGGGGATTAATCAATCAATCAATCAATCAATCGTATTTATTGAGCGCTTACTATGTGCAGAGCACTGTACTAAGCGCTTGGGAAGTACAAATTGGCATCACATAGAGACAGTCCCTACCCGATAGTGGGCTCACAGTCTAAAAGGGGGAGACAGAGAACAGAACCAAACATACCAACAAAATAAAATAAGTAGGATAGAAATGTACAAGTAAAATAAATAAATAAATAAATAAACAGAGTAATAAATATGTACAACCATATATACATATATACAGGTGCTGTGGGGAGGGGAAGGCGGTAAGGCGGGGGGATGGAGAGGGATGGAGATTAACACAGTGAGCTCCCCATGGGACAACCCGATCACCTTGTAACCTCCCCAGCGCTTAGAATAGTGCTTTGCACATAGTAAGCTCTTAAGAAATACCATTATTATTATTATTATTATTAAGAGCAACCACCAACTCTGTCTTATTGTACTCTCCCGATCACCTAGTACAGTGCTCTGCCCACAATAAGTGCTCAGTAAATATGATTGATTGATTTACATGCACCAAGAGCTGCCACAACCCCAGTGGACATGCTCCAAGCTCCACATCCAGAAAATAGGACTCCTTTAGAAGCTACTGGGCACATTCTTTCTGGTAAGGGCCAAGCACAGTCATTTGGAGAGAGCAAGACCCTCAAAATATTGTGGGGGAGCCTGCTGCAATATATAATGGGAGCGCCTCAAGCCCCTGGGGCCTGGAGCAATTACTTAAGCTGCCCCAATGGTAGTTCCTCCTCTGCTAGGAAAATATCTTCTCCCAAATTGGGCCAAAACTTTAGGCTATTTAAGGCATATTTTTGTTCCTGTTTCTCTACCATTTAAATAGTGAGGTTCTTAGAGCCTTGGAAAGTGAATGGAAAATAAAATCTGTAGAGGGTTACTCGGCCATTTGGATCTCAGGAACAGTACAAAAACCCACCCACGCGGCAACTAACAAACATCCTCTTGAATCCTAAAGAGAAACAGAAATCCTGGTTGTTCATTCATTCAGTCATTCAATCGTATTTATTGAGTGCTTACTGTGTGCCGAGTACTGTACTAAGTGCTTGGGAAGTCCAAGATGGCAACATATAGAGACAGTTCCCTACCCAACAGTGGGCTCACAGTCTAGAAGGGGGAGACAGAGAACAAAACAAAACATATGAACAAAATAAAATAAATAGAATAAATATGTACAAATAAAATAGAGTAATAAACACGTACAAACATATATACATATATACAGGTGCTGTGGGGAGGGGAAGGAGTTAAGGCAGGGGGGATGGGGAGGGGGAGGAGGGGGAGAGGAAGGATGGGGCTCAATCTGGGAAGGCCTCCTGGAGGAGGTGAGTTCTCAGTAGGGCTTTGAAGGGAGGAAGAGAGCTAGCTTGGCGGATGTGCGGAGGGAGGGCATTCCAGGCCAGGGGAAGGACGTGGGCCAGGGGTCGATGGTGGGACAGGTGAGAACTAGGCATGGTGAGGAGATTAGCGGCAGAGGAGCAGAGGGTGCGGGCTGGGCTGGAGAAGGAGAGAAGGGAGGTGAGGTAGGAGGGGGCGAGGTGATGGACAGCCTTGAAGCCGAGGGCGACGAGTTTTTGCCTGATGTGTAGGTTGATTGGTAGCCACTGGAGATTTTCGAGGAGGGGAGTAACATGCCCAGATCGTTTCTGGACATTGGATGTCTCTGATATCCGGAGGAAGAAGGATTAGCCAAGAAGTGGTAAAATTTTCCAGGATGAAGAGCTTTGACCACCTCCCTGCAAGTCTCTCATTCCTTGTCCCTCTTTTACTTATTTCTCGAAAGGTTTTCTCTTCTAATTGCAACACGCATTGCAAGCTTTAGACACAACCACTAGGTGTCAAGCTTCTCCCCTTTGACTAATAGGTACCAATGCTACGCAGTTCAAACACAACAGGAGGGAACCACACACCACACAAAGTGTTTTTAGACCAATTAGTGGAGGAGACATTTTCTTTTCCTTCTTCTCCCCTTTGACTAATAGGTACCAATGCTACTCAGTTCAAAGACAACAGGAGGGAACCACACAACACACAAAGTGTTTTTGGAGCCTTTAGTGGAGAAGACATTTTCTTTTCCTTCGGGAGAGCTGGCTCTGATTGCTCACTGTAATAGGCCAAGTCTATGAGCATGGGGGTGTGAGTTATTCATCTGGAGTTCCAGAAGTCTCCCCAAAACGATCGCTCTTCTCCCTCGGGAAGCCGACAGATTTTTCGGGCTGGGTTCGTAACATTTTGGAAATGTTTAAAAACTTCACCAGCTCCCTTAATGTAATTCTGACAGTGCTGAAGGCTGCCAATTAGATTTGGAGGAAAATCGTGTGGGAGATGGATTTCCATATTCCTAAATCTAATAATAGTTTTATTTCGGCTCAGGAAACTTCTAGACTGTGAGCCCACTATTGGGTAGGGACTGTCTCTCTATGTTGCCAACTTGTACTTCCCAAGTGCTTAGTACAGTGCTCTGCACACAGTAAGTGCTCAATAAATACGATTGAATGAATGAACGAATGAATAGTTTTATTTCGGCTTTGGAAACTCCAGAGCAAGTTGGATTGATGGAGTGTGACTTGGCCATTATCTCTTACTGACCACACTGTTTCAGTTTCCAAAGGCTGATGATCTTTAGCTCAGTGTTGCTTTTGTAAGAAAAGAGTTGACAGGTGAAAAGCCCAGCAGAGCCTTAACTGGCCCTGCTCTTTTGGGTTGACGTGTGGGAAGAAGCTGTTCCCATGGGAGAGAGTCACTCAGCTTACATCTCTCTTCTAATAATAATAATGATGGCATTTGTTAAGTGCTTGCTATGTGCAAAGCACTGTTCTAAGCGCTGTGGCTGCTAATGCCATCAATGCCTCCTCCCCTGGAGCCCAGCGTGGAAGAGCCTGCTGGGCCTTGTGGCAAGAAAAAATGCGGTGCCCACAAGTAGCTTTGCCTTACACTGAGTTTCCAGAGGCAAGGGGAGACTGCCCTGAGTAGCATCCTAGTCTGGAGTCAGAAGGTCATGGGTTCTAATCCCGCATTGGAAGCAGCGTGGCTCAGTGAAAAGAGCCCGGGCTTTGGAGTCAGAGGTCATGGGTTCAAATCCTGGCTCCGCCACCTGTCAGCTGTGTGACTTTGGCCAAGTCACTTCACTTTTTTGGGCCTCAGTTCCCTCATCTGTAAAACGGGGATGAAGATTGTGAGCCCCTCGTGGGACAACCTGATTACATTGTATCTACCCCAGCGCTTAGAACAGTGCTTTGCACATAGTAAGCGCTTAACAAATACCAACATTATTATTATTATTATTATTATTATTACTTGGCTGTTCAGCCTTGGGCAAATCACGTGGCTTCTCTGGCCCTCAGTTCCCTCATCTGTAAAATGGGGATTATGACTGTGAGCCCTATGTGAGAAAAAGATTGTGTCCAACCTATCTTGTATCTACCTCAGTGCTTAGGGCAGTGCCTGGCACATAGTAAGCAATTAACAAATACCAAAATTATGATTAGTATTATTATTATTGGATCTGGGCTGTGGTCTCTGCTACCCGCTTCTCCTGGGGCAGATCAGTGCTTTGTCCTGGAGGAATTGTGAAAGTGATGGGGGCGGGGGGGGTGGCATTCTGCTCTAGCCTCAGGAGGGTTCTGTGTTGCTGTCCCATCATGGGGACCTCCTTGGTAAAGGGCTGATGGGGTTACCGTGATCACTCATCTGCCCTGCTCATGGCACTGGGGTGGGAAGGCCAGCGACAGTACTATTGCCATGGTCTAACCAATCCCACAGACTGGCTTTAGTGGTAAGAACACGGGCTTGGGAGGTTGTGGGTTCTAATCACGACTCTGCCACCAATTAGCTGTGTGACTTTGGGCAAGTCACCTAACCACCTCACCTCCCTTCTCTCCTTCTCCAGCCCAGCCCACACCCTCCGCTCCTCTGCCGCTAATCTCCTCACCGTGCCTCATTCTCGCCTGTCCCACCGTCGACCCCCGGCCCACATCATCCCCCTGGCCTGGAATGTCCTCCCTCCGCACATCCGCCAAGCTAGCTCTCTTCCTCCCTTCAAGGCCCTACTGAGAGCTCACCTCCACCAGGAGGCCTTCCCAAACTGAGCCCTTCCTCTCCCCCTCACCCCCCTCTCCATCCCCCCGCCTTACCTCCTTCCCCTCCCCACAGCACCTGTATATATGTATATATGTTTGTATATATTTATTACTCTATTTTATTTGTACATATTTATTCTATTTATTTTATTTTGTTAATATGTCTTGTTTTGCTGTCTGTCTTCCCCTTCTAGACTGTGAGCCCACTGTTGGGTAGGGAAAGTCTCTATATGTTGCCAACTTGTGCTTCCCAAGTGCTTAGTACAGTGCTCTGCACACAGCAAGTGCTCAAAAAATACGATTGAATGAATGAATTCTCCATGCCTCACTTACCTCATCTGTAAAATGGGGATTAGGACTGTGAGCCCCAAGTAGGACAACATGATTATCTTGTATCTACCACAGTGCTTAGAACAGTGCTTGGCACCTAATAAGTGCTGAACAAATACCAATATCATTATTGTTATTATAATAATAATTATTATTATGCTATAGGAAGCCTACTGAAATGTCAATCCTCCAAATGGGAGCAAGAGGCTGTAGGAGATATTCACTGGGCCTTTAGCAAATGGCTCATTGAGTGCAGGAAATGCCGTATTGTACTTTTCCAAGCTCTCACTAGAGTGCTCTGCCCACAATAAGCGTTCAGTAAATACGACTGAATGAATGAAAGTGTAGGGGGAGCAGTGTTGCCTAGTGGAAGAGTATAGTCCAGGGAATCAGAGGACCTGGGTTCTAATCCTGACTCTGCCACTTGTCTGCTGGGTGAACTTGGACATGTCATTTGACTTCTCCGAGCCTCAGTTACCTCATCTGTAAAATGGGGATTAAGACTGTGAGAGCTATGTGGGACAGGGCCTGTGTCCAACCTGATTATCCTGTATCTACCCGGCACTTAGTACAGTCCCTGGGACATAGTAAACATTTAACAAATACCTTAAATAAATCTGTTCTGGAGCTTTCCAACCTGCCAGTAGTATTGGTTAATGAACATATGGCCTCTGATGCTCTGTTTTGGTACTGAACCCTAGTTTCTCTCAGAGTTTAATGTCAATTTGCACAACCCTATTCTTCCCTGATCATTATTATTATGAACTATGCTTAAATAATACTAGAAGACTTAATTGGTAGCTCCGTCTCCCAATAATGAATTTTATTTTACTTCCTCTGCAGTTAAGCAGCTTTTGTATTGTTGTACAATGTTTGCACTATTACATTGCAAAAGTGGAAGTGAATTATGTCTCATTCTAAAAGCCTCTGATTGGCTTTATTTTAATCATTTCATCTGATATTAATACGACTTGATTTTCTGAAGTTTTTCTTGTAGACTGGATATGGCCCAAACCCTCACCTCTCAGCAAAACAATACTGTAACTTGTGCCACTGGGAATAGAAACAAGTAGGGAGGGATCCTACTGTTTTAGAACAAAAGTTGGAAATTCTGGAAGATTATTAGGTTTATTACAGTGAAGAAGCTATAGAAGCAGCGTGGCTCAGTGGAAAGAGCATGGGCTTTGGAGTCAAATCCTGACTCCGCCAATTGTCAGCTGTGTGACTTTGGGCAAGTCACTTAACTTCTCTGTGCCTCAGTTACCTCATCTGTCAAATGGGGATTAAGACTGTGAGCTCCACGTGGGACAACCTGATCACCTTGTAACCTCCCCAGAGCTTAGAACAGTGCTTTGCACATAGTAAGTGCTTAATAAATGCCATCATTATTACTATTATCTGGAAAACATTTGAGTCTTATGCTCATTCATTCAATGGTATTTATTGAGCGCTTACTGTATGCAGACCACTGTACTAAGCACTTGGGAACTACAATTCAGCAATAAAGAGAGACAATCCTGAAGCAGTTACCAACTTAGTACCAACCCAGAGATGCAGAGGAATTCATGTATCTCCCTCAGGGAGCTAATATACAGTTTTAGAAAAATTTAGACCCTGAAACATGAACATATGGTCTTAATATTATTATTGATGAAATAATTGCATTCATTAAGAGCTGAGCCTATGCCAAGGTTTGTATTAAGTGCTCTGGCACACGCAAGATAATCAGGTCAGACAAAGATCCTGTCCATCATGGAGCTCTCAGTCTAAGTCCTTCCCCTCCCCACAGCACCTGTATATATGTTTGTACGGATTTATTACTCTATTTATTTTACTTGTGCATATTTACTATTCTATTTATTTTATTTTGTTAATGATGTTCATCTAGCTTTACTTCTATTTATTCTGATGACACCTGTTCACATGTTTTGTTTTGTTGTCTGTTTCCCCCTTCTAGACTGTGAGCCCGTTGTTGGGTAGGGACCGTCTCTATATGTTGCCAATATGCACTTCCCATGTGCTTAGTCCAGTGCTCTGCACACAGTAAGTGCTCAATAAATACAGTTGAATGAATGAAAGTAGGAGGGAGAATACACACTGAATCCCCACTTTATAGCTGAGGAAACGGAGGCACAGAAAAGTTAAGTGACTTAAGATCACACACAGCAGGCAAGTGGCAAAGCTGGGATAGAGCCTAGATCCTCCTACTCTCAGGCCAGTGCTCTTTCCACTAGGCATTACTGCTTCTCGCTCTCCTTTTTGATTTTTCTGCTTCTGCTCTTCCCCTTGACTCAGGGCAGAAAGAGAGGGAATGTGCTAACGGAACCACCAGAGAGATAGAAGGCATTTCCAGGTTAAGTGCTGGCAAGGCTATTGATAGGAGGTTGTGTGTTTTGGTTCCCTTGAGACCTTTATGAAAAGAATAGAAAACTGTAGGGAATAGGTCGGTCAGTCCATCAGAGTGCTAAGGGGTGGATGTTGTAAGCCTCCATAACAACACCACTTCTTCAATTTATGCATTAGGACTTAAGGCACTTACAAAGAGTAAAATTCTTAAGACAGTTTTCAAGAGAGCTGCTATAAAACACAATTTAACATGGGACCTTGGTTGGGAGGCAAATGAAAAATTATGGACATGAAGACAGATTCTAATAATCATAATGGTGGTGTTTGCACCAAACACTGGACTAAACACTGGGGTAGATACAATCAGTCAATCAATTGTATTTATTGAGCGCTTACTGTGTGCAGAGCACTGTACTAAGCATTTGGGAAGTACAAGTTGGCAACATAGAGACAGTCCCTACCCAACAGTGGGCTCACAGTCTAAAAGATATAAGATTTACCTTTACCTACCCCAGCATTTGAATGGTCTTGACACAGAGCAAGTGCTTAACAAATGCCATAAAAAAATAGATAATCCGTTTGGACACAGTCCCTGTCCCACATGGGGCTCCCAGTCTTAGGGGAAGGGAGAACAGATATGCAATCTCTGTTGTACAGAAGAGAAAACTGAGGCACGGAGAAGTTAAGTGACTTGTCCCATGTCACCCAGCAGGCAAGTGGCAAGGCCAGGGTTAGAATGCAGGCCCCTGGATTCACAGGTCTGTGCTATTTCCACTAACATGTTGAACATGTAAGGTAGAAAACATTTATAAAGAGATGTTTCTTATGATAATTTTATTGTGGATTGTTCCTCTATAGAGTCAAAAACCATCTCAGATCACAACTCCCACGTTCATAGGGTTGTTCTGGCGAAGGCTGAGGCAATTCTGAGGAACAAACTCTTGGGAAGGCTCACAGTGAAGTTGTGGGGGAAAAACGGCCGGTGTTTCCTTGCTTCAAGGAACCAATTCTGTCAGACAGGGCAAAGGGTAAAGGGAGGATGAGGAATATATCTTTGGACAGAAGTAGTTCCTTCTCTGTACGCCCCATTCCTCCGAAACCTCCATATTTCCTCTCCTCCAGGGCGTCAATGTTAGCATATATGAAGCCCTCTGAGTTTCTTAGAAGGCATGATATAACTACAGAGTAATAGCATTAGAAGGTAACAGGCATTATTATTCCAACCGGGATGATACATCTCTCTGTTCCTTGTGCATCATTTCATGGCAGGCTCATTGTTCACTCTGACACAGCAACTCCGGCATTTAGAACTCACTGGAACATGCTGCACCTTAAGATAATCCTGAGAAATCATGAGTCACCACTCCGAATTAGAGCTAATGGGAGCTCTAATTGTACAAAGAAGTTTGTGTCTTCCAAATAGAGTTGATTTGGGGTCCTTCGTTTTTGTTAAGTTCATTCATCTGAGTCTCAGCCTGGATTCCAGTTCTTCTTGCAGTGGCTGCTGAATTCTGACTGTGGTTATCCTCAAAGAACCCTTGGGTTTCATTTGAACAGAACTCATGCCAGTTCTTCATAATGGAAACCCAACCTTGACAATAACTAACAAGCAAGTGTTGGCAAACTTTGGCCCAGAATCTTTGTAAAGTCAGTAAAATGCAGTGATATTTTCATAAGCATTTTTCAGCCAGTTAATATGGACCCCTGTGGACCCTCGGCCCACGTCCTTCCCCTGGCCTGGAATGCCCTCTCTCCACACATCTGCCAAGCTAGCTCTCTTCCTCCCTTCAAAGCCCTACTGAGAGCTCACCTCCTCCAAGAGGCCTTCCCATACTGAGCCCCCTTTTTCCTCTCCTCTTCCCCATTTCCCCCACCCTACCTCCTTCCCCTCCCCACAGCACCTGTATATATGTTTGTACAGATTTATGACTCTATTTATTTTACTTGTACATATTTACCATTCCATTTATTGTGTTAATGATGTGCATCTAGCTTTATTTCTATTTGTTCTGACGACTTGACACCTGTCCACGTGTTTGACCATGACCTCTGGTTCCCAAGCCTGGGCTCTTTCCACTGAGCCACGCTGCTTTGGATTGGAGAGAGGAGGAGGAGGGGTAGGGGAGGAGGAGGAGGAGGTTTGGAGGGAGAAAGGAGGAGGAGAGGAAACAAAAGGACACAGCCCAAGGGGACAGCAGACAAGTGGCAGAGTCGGGATTAGTACCCACAACCTCTGACTCCCAAGCCCGGACTCTTTCCACTAAGCCACACTGCTACTTGTGGGCACAGCATCTTTTCTTGCCACAAATGCTCTGAAGACTCCTTCATGCTGGGCTCCCCGAAGAGATCCTAAGTCACCTGTTGGGGTGGAGGGGCAGTGGAGACCTTCCCCTTGATTCAGTTTTTTGGCCCCTGGTTCTCCGAGTAGGCGCCGAGTGGTCGGTGCCCTTCTCCCAGGTGCAATTCTAGGCCTTTGAGTGATGGGGAAGGGCTGGAGGGCTCAGTGTACCCTCCTTCTGGCACAGGCCTAGACGCCCCGCAAGAGGGGAGGGGCACAGGTGGGTCAGCAACTCTTTCCTTTGATAATAATAATAATAATAATGTTGGTATTTGTTAAGCGCTTACTATGTGCCGAGCACTGTTCTAAGCTCTGGGGTAGATACAAGGTCATCAAGTTGTCCCACGTGGGGCTCACAGTCTTCAACCCCATTTTACAGATGAGGGAACTGAGGCACAGAGAAGTGAAGTGACTTGCCCAGAGTCACCCAGCTGACCAGTGGCAGAGCCGGGATTTGAACCCAAGACCTCTGACTCCAAAGCCCGAGCTCTTTCCACTGAGCCACGCTGCTTCCCTTGGTGCGTGGCTCTGGAGAGATTGCCCCACCTCGGACCTCTGGTGCCATCGCTGCTGCTTCTCACAGCCCTGCTGCCATCTTTACCATGATAAAATAATGATTTGACTTATTGTTGTGATTTAATCACCGGGGACAGGAAGCCATGATACTGGCAGGAACACTGTGGCTCTTACACATCATCAGCTCTACTCCTGTCAGTCAATCATAATAATGATAATGGCATTCGTTAAGCGCTTACTATGTGCAAAGCACTGTTCTAAGAACTGGGGAGGATACAAGGTGATCAGGTTGTCCCACATGGGGCTCACAGTCTTAATCACCATTTTACAGATAAGGTAACTGAGGCACAGAGAAGTTGTGACTCATCCAAAGTCACACAGCTGACAAGTGGCGGAGCAGGGATTTGAACCCGTGACCTCTGACTCCAAAGCCCATGCTCTTTCCACTGAGCCACGCTTGATTGAGCACTTCCATTATGCAGAGCACTGTACTAAACACTTGGAAGACCTGACCCAATTAAATTTACCTCCTGTTTAAGATGAGAGTGAGGTTAGAGGCGTTTTTAGGAGAAGCTCCCTCCATCACTGCTGGGTATCAGGGCAGAACAGGACACCCCATTCCTTCCATGCTACCACGGAGTCACACTTAGTATGATGTTCTGCACACAGGAAGCACTCTGCAAATAACCTCGATGGAGTAAGTCCATTTTCCTGCTTCATTCCAGGAGGTTGGAAAAGGGCAGGAACAGTTAGGATCACTAAGTCCTCCTCTGCTCTTGATCTATCTCTAGGTGTACTACCACCTTGAAGGAGGGACATGAGAAGCAGCATGGCTCAATGGAAAGAGCACGGGCTTGGGAGTCAGAAGTCAAGGGTTCAAATCCCTGATCCGCCAATTGCCAGCTGTGTGACTTGGGGCAAGTCACTTCACTTCTCTGTGCCTCAGTTCCCTCATCTGTAAAACGGGAATTAAGACGGTGAGCCCCAAGTGGGACAACCTGATCACCTTGTATCCTCCCCAGCTCTTAGAACAGTGCTTTGCACACATTAAGTGCTTAAGAAATGCCACCATTATTATTATTATTATTATTATGAACTCTTTCTGCCTTCTTCGTTACAGTTTCTGGGCAATAAACGGTCCACTGGAGAATTAAAAGACATCTCACACCTCCTAAAGAGCCCAGAGAAGTCCCAGTGGAGAAGCTGGCTAGATTATTAGATTGATCGATTATTCCAGGATAACCCATCAAGGTGCCACACTACAGATGTGTGTGGAGGCTCCTTGGAAGTGATGTAGTGACTCTGTTGATTTCACTTAGAATGAACATACTTCTTTGACATGTATGAGAGACAGCGGCTGGACTTTCCTTCCCCCAGCTATAGTGGTTTTTAAACCAAAGCCATAGCCTGCCTCTGCCAACTTGGAGGGGAGGGGGCCGCTAGAGATGGAGAACTCCTTGATTTCAGGGATTTCAGACTAGCTGTAGGGGTGGGGTGTATTTATGCTTGGCTTTAAGCTACTGGAGAGACGGCCTGGCATTAACTCTGCTCCCTGACTTCAAAAGAATGCTAGTTATGAAAATCCCTAGGTGCCAACTGGCTTATAGCCTCCCTCCACTCCCATCCTGAACTGGGCAATGAATCACCATTGAGTCACCGTGCTCAGGGCTGCACAGAGAAGAGTTTTTCCCTGCATGTGTTTGAGAGGCCCAGTGAAATGAGGATCCCACCCAGCTGCAGGGAGGGATCGATTCGCCTCTACCACCAACCCAATCTAAGAACACCCCCCTCGAGCTCACCCCTGAAGTACTCAGACATCTCACTTCCCACCAACAGGTGCAAGGGATGGGCACATTCTTGGCCAGCTCTTTGGAGTCACCCAGATCTCAATGCTCCTGTTAATGTGACTGTGAATAGGCGGGCTCATTAGATTTCTCCTTCCCGTAGGCGCCGAGCTGCTGTCGACCACATATTTTAATGCATGATTAGTTTATTATTTGCTGTGCGGAATATGCCAGAGGCAAAATGTTGTTGTCTAAATTAATTCATTCATCTCTGTAATACATTCCCTCATCATTGAAGTAGCTGAGTAGCATTTATTGAATTTCTGCTTTTTTTTTTTTTAGTGGTATATTTTTATGCACTTACTATGTGCCAGGTATTTTACTAAGTGCTGGCGTTGATACAAGATAATCAAGTTAGATAATCAATTAGATAAGCAGCATGGCTCATTGGAAAGAGCACGGGCTCGGGGGTCAGAGGTCATGGTTCTAATCCTGGCTCCGCCACTTGTCAGCTGTGTGACTTTGGGCACGTCACTTAACTTCTTTGAGCCTCAGTTACCTCATCTGTAAAATGGGGATTAAGACTGTGAACCCCAAGTGAGACAACCTCATCACCTTGTATCCCCCCAGCTTGGCACTCAGTAAGCACTTAACAAATACTGACATTATTATTATTATTATTAAATTGGGCACAGTCTCCATTCAACATGGGGCTCACAGTCTAAATTTGAGGGAGCTGGATTTAACCCCCATTTTTCAGATGAAGTAACTGAGGCACAGTTAAGTGAATCATCCAAGGTCAAGCAGCCAACAAATGGCTGTCTGGACTCTTTCTGTTAGGCCACAATGCTTAGTGTGGTGCACTGTACTAGATGCTTGGGCAGTACAGAATAATGAAGTGTCAGGTTCCCTGCCCACACTCTAATGGGTGAAGCAAATATAAAGATGTAGTTGGGAAATATTTAATAATAATAATAATAATGGCATTTATTAAACATTTACTATGTGCAAAGCACTGTTCTAAGCACTGGGCAGGTTACAAGGTGATCAGATTGTCCCATGGGGGCTCACAGTCTTAATCCCCATTTTACAGATGAGGTAACTGAGACACAGAGAAGTTAAGTGACTTGCCCAAAGTCACACAGCTGACAATTGGCAGAGCCAGGATTTGAACCCGGCTCAACATTTAAATGATTAAGGACGCTATGTGAAACAAGAGTACATTCACCTTAGCACAAACTGTGTACTAAGTAACCCTGGGATTTCTGTGAAAGGCCAGTATTTTTCTTTAAGTTTAAGGGTGACATTTAGGCTCCTTGGACAGGTTGATGCTTTGAATAGATATCCTACTGAAGAATTATGATGCCCAGCCACTCCTCAGTGTGGAACCGTAAGATATTTTATTTACAACTTAGGTCTTTCATGTTTCTCTGCTTCATAGCCAATAAACTTTTAGCATTTTTTTTCTATTGTACTCCATCTGGAAGCAGGACTTGAAATGAGGTGAGAAAATGCATAATACAGTGTCTCAGGAACACGTGTATTTGTGTAGCTGGTCTACTATTACCATTTTTTTTCACTTTGGGTTTTACTCTAGGGATTTTCCTGCATCTATTTTTTTTAAATGACATTTATTAAACGTTTACTATGTGCAAAGCACTGTTTTAAGCACTGAGGAGGTTACAAGGTGATCAGGTTGTCCCATGGGGGGCTCACAGTCTTAATCCCCATTTCACAGGTGAGGTAATGAGGCCCAGAGAAGTGAAGTGATTTGCCCAAAGTCACACAGCTGACAATTGGCAGAGCTGAGATTTGAACCCATGACCTCTGACTCCAAAGCCCAGGCTCTTTCCATTGAGCCACACTGCTTCTCTATTCTAGTTCTCAAGAGCGCATATAGGTACAAATGTTAAGAATAACCAATTTGGCAAAATGCCATAACTCTTATACATGCCAGGTGGGCTAGACTCTGTTCACAACTGAAACTTAAGAAGGCTTTTGAGAAGTGGCATCTGGGACTCTGTGTTTATGATTTATGCAAATCCCGGTTATTCATGTCTTCCTGGTGAGGGTGTTCCCCTTGGCTATAAATGGCTGGTGTAAGGACTAACCCTTTGAGTGCATTGCTTATGGTGGACAGGGACATATCTACCAGTTCTGCTATATTGTACTCCAAAGCGCTTAGTACAATGCTCTGCACCCAGTAAGTGTTCAATAAAAACAATTGATTGATTGATGGATTTTACACTCCTGCCTGCCGATTGGCTTGTTGCAATGTATTCCCCAGTATAAGTGTGGCTGACAGAGTTGAAAGAGTATGGAAGATGTTTTACAAACCACCCGGGACCTTTTCTGTCAACTCTATTTTAATAGTGTACTTTCCCAAGCACGTGGTATAGTAACCATTCTATAAATGCCACTGATCGATTACTCGATCTGCTGTCCTCAGTTTCTTAGCTCCAGTTTTCACGAGGCTCTTCTGTTATTCCCAACTCTATCATCGTCAGAATCTTCACCATGCTTTGCACTTAGTAAGTGCTTAATAAATGCCATTATTATTGTTATTATTGTCAGGAGGGGTGCCAATGAATAGGAAAAGCAAAATACCGAGAGGTTAAAGAGGCCCCAGCATCCAATTTGCTGCCTTTGAGTAGACCAGAACACTCTCATTAGAGATGGGTTTCCAGAAAGCGAACATCTCCCACCAGGATTCCCTGCTGGCTGGTGGGTTTCACTTGTTTTCAGGGTAGAAAGTGTCTTAGAGGAATACCTGTGGTAGTTGGAATATTTATTGAATGTCCTTTGGATACAGTGCACTGTGGTAAGCACTTGGGAAGCACAAAGGAGAGATGTGACATAATCTCTGCCCCCAAGGAGTGTATACTCTAATAGTGAAGGCACACATAAAAATTCTGAGAAATCCAGTAACCGTAAATAATAATTGAGTCGTGGCTTTTTTTTGGATTCAGGTCATGACTGCAAGAGTGGAACCTGAATCAGTTCTGCCCTGAAGTTTCTTCACCTGCTTAACCAGAAGGTTCAAAAGGGCTCCAACCATAAAGTAGGAAATAAAGAAGTAACATGGGTCATTTTATTGTACTAGTGATATCATAGTCATAGGCCAGATGTACACCGTATGTGCCTCTTTCTAAATGAGACCATTAATTGGAAGAGATAAATACTAATGCATTGCTTCATTGGAGAATTTGTTGAGAAAATACTTCTTAAGGACCTGGGTTCTAATCCCGGCTCTGCCGCTTTCCTTCTGTGTGACCTTGGGCAATAAACTTCTCTTGGCCTCTGTTTCCTCAACTGCAAAATGAGGACTCAATATTTGTTCTCCCCCAAACTTGGATTGTAGCCCTATGTGGGACAGGGACCGTGTCCAACATAATTACTTCATATCCATGCCAGTGCTTCGAACAGTACTTGACATGTAGTTAGCATTTAAAACATATAATATTTAGCCTAATAATAGTCATTTCATTATTCTGTATACTGGATTTGGTCTTTAATATCAATATGATTATTATTTTGCAATTATGATAGTGATGATAAGAAAATATATCTATTGCAAAGAGAAAAGAACTGGGAGTCAGGAGACCCAATTTCCAGTTCTACTTCTGAAACTGGCCTGGTTTGTGAGCTTGGGCTATAGCCACATAATCTCTGTGTGCTTCACTTTCCTCATCTATAAAATTGGGGATAAAATAGATTGTGACCCCTCTGTGGAACAGGGACTGTGTCCAATCTGATTACCTTATAGTTACCCCGACATTTAGCATCTAGTAAGAGCTTAATAAATGCTATAACTGCTATCATTAAATAGTCATAGATCATTATTGAAGCAGAAGGAGAAAGAAACAAGCTATACTCCTTTGTGAAAACACTACCCACAGACAGAGAAGCCTTTTTTGGTGACATGTTCTAAAGTAGATGTAATTTCAGTTCCTGAAACATAACTTGTAATAATGTCTAAAGTCTTCAGAACTAATTTGCCTGGAAACAGTCCAAAAGGACTTACATTTTTTTTTTCTCAATAAACCATTAGGGATGTCATATTCGGCTCTGTTATTTATTTAAAATTGTACAATTAAGTCACAGTTACCTCTGACATGATTAGTTGGTGGACTCCTTTTCCATTAAAATGCATTCTGGAATCTACTTCAGTTGAATATATTTAATTGTTTTTACCCATTTGCCCAACCAATCAGTATTCTTCCCAGTGTAATATAATTTGCCCTGCTGTGCCGCTTTGTGCAGAAAAATGTTCTTAACCCTGGGAGTTAAGTAGTTGACAAATGTTTCCTGATAAATCCATGTTGAGACAACTTGTGCGGTTGATATTTCTACTGGCTCTGATGGCGTGGATTTATTCAGGCTTCTTAGCGTCGGCTATATCCTGTAATTTGTGTGTTCTCTCTTTAAAAGATAAAAAGGAGTCATTTACATTCTCTTCATGTGTGACCTAGTGCACTTCCAAATAAAAATCGAAACGCAGTTCCCATTCTGTAATTACTGCTTGTCACTCTAGTTCTATGTTTCCTTGCCCTGCTCAGGCTCCTGTTGGCTAGGTTGGTCATTGAGAGTAGCTGGAACTTTACTGGGATTCCAAGTAAAATAGGATAGATTATTTACCCCTTTTATCAGGCTATTCAACTTTACTCAAAAATGCAAGTGCCCCAGCATTCTTTCAGGGACAAAATGACCTAGTGGAAAGAGCATGGAACTGGGAGTCCGAATATCTGGATTCACAACCCATTCCCACCATTGGCCTATTGTATGACCTTGGGCAAATCGCTGCATCTCTCTGGATCTCAGTTTCCTCATTTTCTAAAATAGAATTGTGAGCCCGGTGAGCGATAGGGACTGTGTCTGAACACATAACCTTGAGTGTGCCCCAACACTCATAGAAAGTTTCTTAATAAATTCTATACTTACTATATAGGGAAATAGTGAGAATCAGCGTGGCTCGGTGGAAAGAGCACGGGCTTTGAAGTTAGAGGTCATGAGTTCAAACCTCGGCTCTGCCAATTGTCAGCTGTGTGACTTTGGGCAAGTCACTCAATTTTTCTGTGCCTCAGTTACCTCATCTGGAAAATGGAGATTAAGACTGTGAGCCCCGCATGGGACAGCCTGATCACCTTGTAACCTCTCCAGTGCTTAGAACAGTGCTTTGCACATAGTAAGCGCTTAATAAATGCCATAAAATATAGTGGAAAACATTTAGGGGGAGTAAACATTAACTTGGGCCTATCTTCTCAGTGCTTTACTAAATCATCCCATATGTACCCCCGTACCACTGCTGATGAAGTTGAATAGAATAAAATGCTTTTTCTCCCCTAAGCACATGCTGCTGACTAATGAGAACAATTGCCTTTTTGTTTTGAACCTTATAAGTCACTTAAGTCTTCACCTGACAAGACTGGGTTTGTAGCTAGTTTAACCATATAATGAACAGGTTTCTGTACCTGGATGAAGACGTCCAGCTGTGCACAAGGCTGTTGGGTGGATGAAAGGCATATGGGTCTATAATTAGTGTATAGGATAGCATTAAATTCTCAAAACAGTACCGGCATTTGCATCCATTCAGTGGTGTATATAATGGAAAGTTATTTGGGGTAGGAGGGTGTGACACTTAAAAGCAAGTTAATGGGTTTTCATTTAATAAATCATCAACTCCAGCAGTCATCTTTTATTAGCGCACAATTCTGCAAAAGTTAGGATTGAACATAATGTTGCATATAATTTTAGAACATCTGGTAACAATATCTAGGAACAGCTGTTTAGTACCTGAAATATAAACAAAACATGATTTTATTCATAGCTGCTACAGTTAATTTTCTTGAAAGTGTTACATTATGGGACTAGGTCTTCTGGAGGATGTATCTGGTCATGCAAAATTAAAATCTGAATTTCAAATGACTTAAAATGGATTTCACTCCCCTCCCCTCTGCTCCAAATGGATTCCTATTAGGTACAAATTGTTATTTCCCTAAATTACTTGGGCATGATTTCGTGCGATAATGAGGGAATCTGCATGATCGTCTTTAAACAAAAAACGTAGAAGAACATTAATGAGTATCACATATGTTCGATGATGCTTGATAATCAGGATTTTTGTAACCCTGGGCATGGAAGGAAGGGAAGGAGGTGAGGAGTTGAAGCCGCCTATCTATCTGGGATGGTCAAGAGAATGTTCCGAGACCTATTTGGAGCATGAAGTTGAGTCTATGGTGACAATAGAGTGTTGGAATTTGCTAACTGATCACCAGGGAATTACCCATGGGTCTGGTCTGATCTGGACCAAGAGAGAAAATACTGGTGACTTGACTGGGCTGGCAGTCTGGGTAACTTCTATCGCTGTGCATGCTCTGCTGCTTAGTCAACAGAGGGAGCGGGATAGGGACGCTGCCCTTCCCTTGCTGACTCCACCCCACCCCACAAGGCCCATCTTGATGGGCAATGTTTGGAGCTGAGCAGCATGCCATGTGACACACAGGCTCTTGGGTTTAATCATTTTTTGAGGAGCCATCCAAGCACGGATGGGTAACTGTCCCAACCCTGGAGATAGAAGGTACATATCGTGTTGAATCCCCTTCATCACACTCATGCAGGCTTGTCTCCCCGGCTAGAGTGTAAGCTCCCTGTGGGCTTCAACTCCACACTCCCTTCCTTCCCTTCCATGCTCCTAGTGATGAGTAGGACAAGGATGAATGCATAGATTCCCAAAGTCGCTGTTTTCAACACAAACAGTATGGGGGGCAGAGCTGTGAATTCCCTCTGAGGACCCATGGTTGGGACCAGATGGTCCTCTCTCAGGCCACTGTGCTATTCTCCAACGTTTGAGTGGGCCAGCCAAGCCAGCTTGATCACATGCTATGCTGGACAGTCGAGGACCATCTAAAATCAAGAACATGGATCGGGACTCAGTGCACGGAGTTCTGGTCGGGGAGAAACAGTGTCAGCAGAGATACTCTCTGGGCATACAGCCAAGTGGTTGTAAAATTACTTTTTAAAGAGATGCTAACAAATCTGAGAAACTACTTGTGATATTACATCAAAGAAAGTCAACCTCAAAATGTGAGTTTTAGAACCATTTATGAAACAGCAGTAAATATTATTGCTTGTTTTTTAAATAACCTTGAATTTGTTTGTTCCCATAGATTCCCATGGAAAGCCAAACAAAAAGAATAGAAGTGAGAGAACAAGTGTATTCAATTTCTTTTAAGCCTGTTGCCTCAGTCATTTGGCCCACTGCCTGATTTCCATTAGGCGAGCGAGGATTTCTCTTCAGCCCGAGGAACGGAACCTGGGCTTATTTTCACAGCACATCCCCAGACCACTTGCACTGCCACATCCATTAGGTCTGGCCTGGCCAAATAAGACCTGCCAGACACTTTTTGTAGAGCTATGAAAATACTGAGATGATTAGAAAGCAGCTCAGTCAACTCCTGATTCCCTGGGGGAATTCCTGAGGGAGACGATGTGGACCAATGGAAAGATTTTGGGGCTGGAAATAAGGAGGCGCTTGTTTAAGGCCCAGTTCTGCCACCTGCTTGCTGTGAGAACTTGGGCAAGTCACTTAATTCTCCGTGCCTTTGTTTCCTTATATGTAAAACCGTGATAAAATATCTGTTCTTCCTCCCTATTAGACTGGAATACAGGGACTGAATCTAGTGTAATTATTTTGTATCTACTCCATACTCAGCACAGTGCTGGGCAGTCAGTCAATCGCATTTATTAAGCACATACTGTATGCAGAGCACTTTACTAAGAGTTTGGGAGAGTACATATAATAGACACATTCCCTGCCCTCAACAAGCTTACAGTCTAGAGGGGATATAGCACAGACTCAGTAAATACCAGCATTGTTATTAGGGGTTGAAAAATCGGTTGGTCGACTCTACGGACTTGGGTGCTTCCTCCTCATCTTTTCTGCTTACTGCCTTGGGCATTTCCCTCTCTTGGTGCCTCCTGATTGGTCTTCACAGGCATATACCTTAGCCATGAGGGCTATTGGGGAAACCAGGGCAGTCTTCTGAGAGGAAGGAAAGTACGTAGTGGGGATAGAGGGTCTCAGGAACTCTATAACTTTTTGGTAAACCTTTGGACCTGAATTCTCTCAGAGTCAATGCTATCTATTCCTTTCTGGTCTTGCGGATGTCTGAAGGAACCTATCTATTTAAGGAAAGGAGACCGATGAATAATGTCGATGAAGCACCTGTAAATTGTGAAGCTCTGTACTGAGACGGGTTCATGGTGATGAGTTAAGTCAGGGTTCCAATCCTACATGGGGCTAACCGTCCAATGCGGAATGCACATACATTCAGAAAAACCCACAAGAACTACAAGATAATGGGCAACTTCTTTCTTCTTGCCCCTTTTCCAACCTGCATCTTTGTTTCAGCAAAGGCGCTTTAATCCCTCTCTTTTCTGTGGCCCCAGGAAGGGTAATGATGTACGTGCAAATGTTTTGAGGACATCGGTACAATGTAGTGGAGACATTATTATTATTAATGGTTTTTTTTAAGCCCTTACTCTGTGTCTAAAACTGTACTAGTCACTGGGGTAGATACAAATTAATTAGACTGGCCAATATCCCTGTGCCTCATGCAATGCACAGTCTAAAGAGGAGGGAGAACAGGAGAACTGAGGCACAGAGAAGTTCACACAGCAAGCAATTGGCAGAGCTGTGATTCGAACCCAAGTCCTCTGACTCCCAGGCTTGTCCTATTTCCACAAGGCCACGCCAATTATGTTATGTTTCTTTCCTATTTAAACCCTCTGTAGCTCTTCTGGGGTAGCAATTCACTTGGGAGGCAAAATGATATTGTGGTAGTTGTTTAGCATTTACTATGTGCCAAGCACTTTACTAAGCGCTGGGTTAAATGCCAGATAATCAGGTCCAATATGGGGCTCACATTCCAAATAACAGGGGGAACAGGTATCGAATCCCCATTTTGCAGATGAGGGAACTGAGACACAGAGAAGTTAAGTGATTTGCCCAGTGTCACACAGCAGACAAATGACAGAGCTGGGATTAGAACCCAGGTCCTCTGACTCCCTACTAGGCCACTCTGCTTCACAAGAAGGAAAAACTCTGTTATTTATAATTGTGACACAGATCAATTAGTGGGTCCAAAATTTCCCTAGAAAGCAGAAATCGAGTTCATGGAATTGACGATCACTTTCTAAGTACAGTAGGAAAAATGATGTCATTTCTGACCTCAAAAAGTCATAATCTGCTAATGTGATGGATATTAAACAGTCATAATCCATCAATCTGGTATCATAACAAAGAGAGATGAAATATGTCATTTCTAAAATGGTAGGTGAGATCTCTATTTCCATTCTGAGAGTAATAGATCAAGTACCAACATAGTGGGGGAACTAATATCACTTTAGTTATCTAAACAGCTTTGCAACTTAAAAATGGTTTTTAATATGCAAACTGTATTGAACAAGGCGTAAAAGCTGGACTCCACTGAATTACATGGAGATGATTTCTTCATAGGATTTACCGACACACACTATTCTAGCACTATTTACTTGGTTTAATGAGACCAGAAACTAAAGTTATTTCTTTCTAAATTCCCCTAGTTGATCTGGTTTTTTTTAGTATACTTTGTTGCTCCATCTTTGAATGGTTAACAAGGGAAATGCAATATTCTACCTATGGAACATCAAATCAAAAGAATTAAGAAATTTGAAGTCCCCCAAAGGTAGAAATACAACTTTTTAAGTAGCCAGGAAGACTGGAGGAAAGAAACATATTAACACCAGGTATTTCTGATGGAAAGGCTACCCCTCCCTGCAATAATGCACTATTAGGGCAGGAATTCTGTCAGTCAATCAATCACATTTATTGAGTGCTTACTGTGCTCAGAGCACTGTACTAAGCACTTAGGAGAGAACAATACTAGAGTTCTTGGACACATTCCCTGCTCACGAGCTTAGAGGAGGAGCTTACAGTCTAGAGGGGGAGCTTGCAATCTACCAACTCGATTGTAGCATACTCTCCCAACTGTTTACTACAGTGCTCTGCACTCTGTAAGTGCTCAGTAAATACCACTGATTGATCTTGAGTCACATTTTATCTCTCAGGTGTTTCATCAGTGCTTAGGAAAATCATTTATTAGCGTATGCCGAAAAAGACTGTAACGTTCAGCATGAATTCAGTTTTTACCTTTGGTACCAGGAAGTGAAGAGACTTTTGTTGGGACAAATTTCTTGTATGCCGATTCATCCCAATTCTTTCATGTTGTTCTCATTAAGTCATTGTACAAGTAGCTTACCAAATGATAACCAGGCAGAGTTTACTTCTGACTTAGTTCCCATGAGTTGCCATTTCTAAGTGATTGATGCAACCTTTCGGTATCCCTCATGGGAAAGTGTCTGCATATACACTGCAGTAAATCTACATGGAAGCCAATCTGCTGTAATTTTTCCAGTACCAATCTGAATGGTAAGAGAAAGGTGAGAGGCAGCGTGGCCTAGTGGAAAGAACACAGGCCTGAGAGTCAGAGGACCTGGGTTCTAATCCTGGCTCCACCACTTTTTTCTTTTATTTAATGGTATTTGTTAAGAGCTTACTATGTCCCAGGCACTGTACTAAAACACTGGGATATGTACAAGCTAATCAGTTTGGACACAGTCCAGGTCCCACATGGGACTTCCAGTCTTTATCCCCATTTTACAGATGAGATAACCGAAGCAGAAAGAAGTGAAGTGACTTGTCCAACGTCACACAACAGAGAGGGTGGAACCAGAACTAGAACCCATGTCCTTCTAATCCCCAAGCCTGTGCAGTATCCGTCTACCATAGATCATCTCCTTCCAACCTTCACGTTCTCCCTGACTCCCCAAATAATATAATAATAATAATGATGGCATTCATTAAGCGCTTACTACATGCAAAGCACTGTTCTGAGCACTGGGGAGGTTACAAGGAGATCAGGTTGCCCCACGGGGGCTCACAGTCTTAATCCCCATTTTACAGATGAGGGAACTGAGGTACAGAGAAGTTAAGTGACTTTCCCAAACTCACACAGCTGGCAATTGGCAGAGCTGGGTTTCGAACCCCTGACCCCTGACTCCAAAACCCGTACTGTTTCCACTGAGCCACGATGCTTCTCAAATGGTCCTAATGTGAAGTAGTATGGCCCAATGGATAGAACAGGGGCCAGAGAATCAGAGGACCTGGTTTCTAATCCCAGCTCTGCCACTTGCCTCTCATGTGAAAGTCCTTCTAGACTGTGAGCCCACTGTTGGGTAGGGACCGTCTCTATATGTTGCCAACTTGTACTTCCCAAGTGCTTAGTACAGTGCTCTGTACACAGTAAGCGCTCAATAAATACAATGGAATGAATGACTGAAAGGGACAAGCCACTTAACTTCTCTATGCCTCTGTTACCTCAACTGTAAAATGGAGATTCAATTCTTGCTCTCCCTCCTACTAGCACTGTGAGCCCCATGAGGGACGGGGTCAGTGTTCAACCTGATTAATTTGTATCTACCCCAGCACTTGGAACAGTGCTTGACACATAGTAAGTGCTTAACAAATACCATAAAAAAGTAATCAGTCAATCAATCAGTCGTATTGAACGCTTACTGTGTGCAGAGTACTGTATTGAGATCTTGGGTGAATACAGTACCATAAAGTTGGTAGGCAGCATGAGAAGCAGTGTGGGCTAGTGGATAGAGTAGAGGTCTTGGAGTTAGAAGGACCTGGGTTCTAATCTGCCCTCTGCCACTTGTCGGCTGAGTGACCTTGGGCAAGTCACTTAATTTTCTCTGTGCCTCAGGGACTGGATTTGCTTGTAACCACCCCAGTGGTTAGTACAGTGCTTCACATATAGTAAGCGCTTAACAAATGCCAGAATTATTATTGTTATCATTAGGCACGATCCCCACCCACGAAGATCTGTACAGTATAAGTGGGACTTTGGACTTTGTTGGGGTGGAGAAGACATCTGACTACTCTGCATAGAAGGGGCATCCATTTTTCCACTGATATGGCACCCTTCTTTGATCTGGGCCCTCCCTTTGCAGCCAAGGGAAGAGCAAGTTCTGTGTTATCATTCCCTCATGTAAAATGGATTGACTCATCTACAAGCATCACCTTTTTGGAGTTAATTTAAGTATTGAATAACCGTTAAGTAAAGAAACAGACTGACGTATCTATAGTGCATAATTACAACCCCAAAATGCTTGTGGCAGTTCGAGGCCCTTTGGAAATTCAAATGGAAACTCTCTAAGGAGAAAGGTTGTATTCTTGGAGATGGACACAAAGCAATTCAGTTTAGGTAATGTGGTTAATTAAGTAAGAAATGGATTTGTGAGCTACTATATGAAATATCGAGCTCTAGATGAGATTAGATTAGAATGGGGTTTTTTCCTGTGGATAAATGACACAAAAGGAAACTAAGATTATAGATGCTCAGATGATTTCAAACAGTTTTTGGGAATCACATAAAATAAATCACATTCTCCAGGCACAGAGGGTTCTCCAGTAGGAGACCCTGAAAGCTGCATTAACATCTCCAGGTCAAATGAGTTCTAATGAAGAAATTACTGCTTCGATACCTGAAATACATTTGCCCATCATCTTGCCAAGATCCTTAGGGCTGGCAAACTTGGAAGTGCCCAAATCCCCTGATGCTTTGGAGATATTCCAGATACAGCTGGATCATTAAGGATTCAGAGAGGCTTTCTGGGAGACATCCAGGCTGCACAAGGTCCCTAAGAAGGATTGGTCCACCCTGGAATGACTCACATGAGGCTGGGGTATTTCCCTATTTTTCCCATCTGGAATCCTCCTGCTACCCATGAAAATTTGTGTTTATTGGAGGCAAGAGGGAGGCTTCTTGGAATACTCCCCGAAGCCAAATAACTGGATGATTCCAAATCTGCATTTTCTTCTCATTTTTGAGTCACTGAAAGCACGTACATTTCCCCGAAGTGTTTGCATTGGCCAACATAAGGCACGTGGCTCTTGAGGTTGAATCTGGCAAGACGTAACTGATGGATCCCAGGTGTAAGTGCTTCCATTAGGGCTGGGTGATGACTCACATGGCTGCTTTGGGTTGCATTCCCAGGCCAAGTGGGGAAGAAGCACAGATGTTTCCACTGAAAGGGGCTCTGGCTGTTTTGAGAACTGGTTGGGTCGGTGTGGGAAGGGGGTTCTGGCCATGCACATTTCTCTTGGTCTATGACCTTGAAACTGGAGTTTCAGCTTGTGAGACCAGCTACTAAGGGAGAGAGGAAGCATGAGTGGGAACGTGAGTGGGGGAGTGTGAGAGAAAGGGGGGAGGGAGAGAAACAGAACAGAAAGCAAGTGAGTGTGCTTGAGCAAGAGAGGTATGGGGAAGGAGAGACAGAGAGAGAGAGAGCAAGAGGGTGAGGGAGTGAGAGTGAACAGGAGAGAAAGAGGGTGAGAGCGAGTGAACAGGAGGGAGGCAGAGAAAGAGAGCAAGAAGGGGGAGAGAAATAGGAAGACAGAGAGAGAAAGAAAAAGAGACCTAGAACGAAATGCATGCATGTAGAGTGGAGAAGGAACTTGTGTCCAGATTCTATTCACCACTATTCATCTCTTTCCTCTCTTCCCAAGGCTGATGGGAATTCTTGCGTCCCCTAACCAACCAGTCGCTTAATTAGGGTCATCCGCTTGCCTTCAAGAAGTATGCAGTCCAAAGCAAGTCTTCCAAGAACTGCCTGAACTCCACTCCACAATGGAGAGTCTGGTGATGCTACTCCATGCTGGGGGGCATTAGGGGCTCTCTGGCAATCTGCTCTATTGTACTAGACTGAGCCCCCTCCAGCCCCCTCCATCCCCCCCACCTTACCTCCTTCCTTTCCCCACAGCACCTGTACATATGTATATATGTTTGTATGTATTTATTACTCTATTTATTTAATTTCTATATATTTATTCTATTTATTTTATTTTGTTAATATGTTTTGTTTTGTTCTCTGTCTCTCCCTTGTAGACTGTGAGCCCACTGTTGGGTAGGGACCATTTCTATATGTTGCCAACTTGTACTTCCCAAGCGCTTAGTACAGTGCTCTGCACACGGTAAGTGCTCAATAAATACGATTGAATGAATGAATGAATGAATACTATCTCAAGATGCCAGGACAGTGCTCTGTAAAAAGTAAGTACTCAAAGAATACCATTGATGGAATAAGCTGAGTTCTGGGGGCCAGCACAGGCAGTGTAACAGAGGGCATGCCGACTCCACATTTCAACACACTGCCCTGACATTAGTAGCCTAGTAGCCTGACAGTGTGAATGCACTTTTCCAAGGAGATCTAATTTACAGATGGAGAGAGAGAAGCGGACTTTTCCCTAGGCTAGAGATAATTTGTCATGGCTTAATTAATAATGTCCTGGGACTGAGGCTGTGTGGTCTACACGAGGAAACAGATTTCCAACAGGACAGTATTATTTGTAAGTGAACAACCTTTAGGAAATCTTTACATTTTGATGGAAAATCATGACTTCTGACTCTCCCAGGATGAACAGGAAGTGGTGTCCTAAGTCTCTGGGGTCGATGGATTTGACTTGCGTAGAGGGTGTGCAGTTGGTGAGGGTGAAAGAGAATGCATTTTATTTTCATTCATTCATTCAATCGTATTTATTGAGCGCTTACTGTGTGTGGAGCACTGTACTAAGCGCTTGGAAAGTACAAGTTGGAAACATATAGAGACGGTCCTTACCCAACAGCGGGCTTGCAGTCTAGAAGGGGGAGAGAGACAACAAAACAGATTAACAAAAGAAAATAAATAGAATAAATATGTACAAATAAAATAAATAAATAAATGGAGTAATAAATATGTACAAAGATATATATATATATACAGGTGCTGTGTTAACAGCCATGGGCTTTCTAGGCCAGGGGGCAGTTTGGGGCATTCATTCATTCATTCAACCGTATTTACTGAGTGCTTACTGTTTGCAGAGCACTGTACTAAGCTCTTGGGAAGTACAATTCAGCAATAACGAGAGACAGTCCCCACCCACAACAGGCTTACAGTCTAGAAGGGGGGAGACAGACATCAAAACAAGTAAACAGAATTCAATATAAATAAATAGAATTAGAGATATATACATATGTACATAAGAACCGTGGGGTGGGGAGCAAAGGGAGCGAGTTAAGGTGATGCAGAGAGGTAGGGGAACTGAAGAAAAGGGGGCTTAATCTGGAAAGACCTCTTGGAGGAGGTGAGTCTTTGGTACGGCTTTGAAGGGGGGAATAGTGATTGTTTGGTGGATTTGAGGAGGGAGGGCACTCCAGGCCAGAGGTAGGATGTGGTCCAGGGGTCGATGGTGGGACTGGCAAGAACGAGGCACGGTGAGGAGGTTAGCGGCAGATGAGTGGAGTGTGTGGACTGGGATGTAGAAGGAGAGAAGGGAGGTGAGGTAAGAAGGGGCAAGGTGATGGAGAGGTTTGAAGCCAATAGTGAGGAGTTTTTGTTTGATACTGAGGTTGATAGGCAACCACTGGAGATTCTGCCAAACAAGCCATGGGGAGAGGGGGAGTGAGGAAGTAAAGCATAAGGCTCCGATTTTTGATAAGCTGGAAATTTTTCAGACAGAGAGTCTACTTCAAGCAGAGAGACAGATAGAGTAGAGGGGCTGTAACTCCCTTCAGGGCTGCTGTGAAGGTGATGGGAAGGCAGTGTAGCCTATCATTCGATCAGTGATATTTATTGAGCGCTTACTTTGTGCAGAAGGCTGTGCCAAGTGCTTTAGAGTACAGTACAGTTAGTAGATCTGAACCCTGCCCTCAGTCAATCAATCAATGCAGAGCATTGCACTAAGCACTTGGGAGAGTACAACACAACAATTAACATTCACTTTCCCTGCCCATAACAAACTTACAGTCTAGAGGGAGAGACAGACATTAATATGAATAAATGTTGGTATATTATTTACAGATATGTACATAAGTTCTGTTGGGTTGAGGGTGGGGCGAATATCAAATGCCCAAAGAAAGAAAAAAAATACATTTTGCTGTCGGAGAAACTAATTTCCAGCCTGATGGCAAAAGAAACACTACAGTTCACAGCCAGATTTTTGAAGTGCTGTATTCCCTAGCATCCCAGCATCCCAGGAAAGGCCTATCCATTAAGCACCATGACCTTGCTCTGCAAGGGACTTCCATGTGGACTTCAGCCTGAGAGCAGGCCAGATGTCAGTTGCTCTTCTTGGTCTGGAGCCCGTAGGAAAGATCTGAAGAAAATAGCAGGAGATCCCTTAATGAGCCTGGAAACACCTGTTCTGTTTATTTGACTAATTCTGCCTACAACCAAAAGATTCATCAAATTAAAATTGATAAAGTCATTCAGCGTATACCACCCGACAGGCAGAAGAGTTTAAAGAGGTTGGCGAGCCATCCGAAATACCTCATACACCATTTTAGATGGTTTATCCAGCAGGTATAAATTATCGAGAGGAAAAGCTGCGTCCTCCATGTAGTGACTGGTTGGATATCAAGGCACAATCTCGACCCACTCAGATTTATACCAGCGTTGATCCAGACTGCCATGTCTGGTTGTTATGATGGATAGCTCTGCGGTAGGCTGTGTAAACCTCTGAGTCAGAGCGGTAACCGGAGAGAAGTCACTGCATGATATTGCCTGCTTTCAGGTTGGCTCTGACCTGATCACATCGGTTCTCGAGCCAACCTTGAGGAGTTGGTCCAGGCCAGCAGTAGCCCAGCAGCCCACCCCAAACTGGACTCCTAAGTTGTCATCATCCTCCTCTCCTCCCCAGCAGTTCTTATTAAGTGCCACAAGCAGTGGCACTCTGAATCGCTCAAGATCTCAGGACTTCTTTTTTTATGGTATTGGCTAAGCATTCACCCCTTGTCAAGCACCGTTTTAAGCACTGGGGTAGATACAAGTTCATCAGGCCAAATACAGTCCCTGCCCAAGAAGGGGCTCACAGCCTGACATCTCTTCCTTACTGGGGCCAACTAGGGTCCAAACTGCCCAGACAAGGTGTGAGTCAGGGCTTCATTTCTCCTTCCGGAATTAATATAGTCTCAGATCCCTCTAGACTATAAGCTCACTGTGGGTAGGGAATGTGTCTTCCAACTCTGTTGTATTCTCCCAAGTGCTTAAAACAGTGTTCTGCATATAGTAAGCGCTCGATAAATACCACTGATTGATTGATTCCAGGAGTTTACAGAAGGGACTTCTTCCATCCAGGCGTTGGGCCCACCCAGTCTTTCTCACTTCTCATCCCACCATACATTTAGGTCCAGAGCTGCCTAGGGCCAATCAATCAATTATATTTATTGAGCATTTACTGTGGGCAGAGCACTGTACTAAGTGCTGGGAAGAGTACAATATAATAGAGTAAGTAGGCATGATCCCTCCTCATTAGGAGCGTACAATCTAGACGGGGAGACAGACCTTAAATGAGGGGTGGAAAGGTACATAAGTGCTGTGGGGATGGGGTGAAAATCAAAGCACTTAAGGAGTACAGATCCCAGGTCTTCAGTGTCCCAGAAGGGAGGGCACATAGAGGAAGTGAAGGCTTAATCAGGAAAGGCCTCTTGGAGAAGGTATGATTTTAATAGGGAGAGTGGTGGTTTGTCAGCAGATATGAATTGAGGAGGAGGTTCTAGGTGGCAAGAGAGTTGAGATTGAGGTATAGTGAGAAAGTTGGCATCATTATTATTATTGTATTATTATAAATTCTATATTTATCACTTATTTATATTGTCTGTCTTCCCCTCTAGCCTCTAAGCTTGTGAACGTATCTGCTAATTCTGTGGTATTATACTTTCCCAAGCATGCAATAACAATGATCTGCACTTAGTAAATGCTCAGTAAATACTATTGATTGATTGACTGATAATAATAATAATAATAATAATAATAATAATAATAATGATGGCATTTGTTAAGCGCTTACTATGTGCAAAACACTGTTCTAAGCACTGGGGGGGATACAAGGTGATCAGGTTGTCCCACGTAGGGCTCACAGTTTTAATTCCCATTTTACAGATGAGGTAACTGAGGCCCAGAGAAGTTAAGTGACTTGCCCAAAGTCACACAGCTGACAATTGTCGGAGCAGGGATTTGAACCCATGACCTCTGACTCCAAAGCCCGTGCTCTTTCCAGTGAGCCATGCTGCTTCTCTAGACTGATCGATAGAAGTGCCAAGTGTGAGGGTTGGGCTGTAGTAGATGAATGAGATAAGCTAAGCCAGGAAGAGCTGATTACATGTCATAAAGCTACCACCGAGGATTTTCTATTTGATGTGGAGTTGGATGGGCAATCATTGGAGGTTTATGAGAAGGGAGATGTGGACTGAGTGGCTTTTTTTTTGTTTGTTTTAGTCAGAAGTGTCTAGGTTCTAATCCCAGCTCTGCCACTTGTCTGCTCTGCTTGGGCAAGCCACTTCACTTCTCTGGGCCTCAGGTATCTCATCTGTAAAATGGGGATTGAGACTGTAAGCCCCACATGGTACAGGGACTGTATCCAACTCGATTTGTGTCCACTCCAGCACTTAGTACAGTGCCTGGCACATGGTAAGTACTTAACAAATACCATTATCGTCATGTGTGCTCTGCATATACTATGTTAATAATAATAATAATAATAATGACGGCATTTATTAAGCACTTACTATATGCAAAGCACAGTTCTGAGCGCTGGGGAGGTTACAAGGTGATCAGGTTGTCCCATGGGGGGCTCACAATCTTAATCTCCATTTTACAGATGAGGTAACTGAGGCCCAGATAAATTAAGTGACTTTCCCAAAGTCACCCAGCTGACAATTGGCAGAGCTGGGATTTGAACCCATGACCTCTGACTCCAAAGCCCGGGCTCTTTCCACTGAGCTACGCTGCTTCTCATGCTTCTATGTTCCGAGTCTTCAGTTCCCTGGCAGAGGACTTAAGGCAAGCAGCTAGCTGGCTCCCCTGATGATTTCCAAATCTGCCTCTCCAGCTCTGATCACTCTCTCTCCATCTAGGATATGCTGTTCTCCCATATGTTGTGACATGCAGGTCTATTTCCCACATTTAATTTTGGTTAGTTCATGGATACTAGTGTCTAGTCCCAGGAATCAAAGAGTTTTTAAAGAGTTCAGATTGGGTGGGATCTTTGATCTTGAGGGGTTTGCCAGTCCTCCATGATGCTAAGCAAGTGATTCCCTTCACTGGTCCTCAGTTTCTCATCTGCAGATTGGTCTCGACACCCGTCCTGTAACACATAAAGAGAGCAATAGGATGAATCCAACAATGTCTTCAAAGATGTGTGTGCTTTCTCTATAGTGGTACACAGAGAGTTCCATAAGCAGATGAGGAAATTTGGGGCCTATATGTAGACAGGAGACTGGTATCATAAAAAAAAAATTAGAAGTCTGAAGAATGGAGATGATTCAGCAACAAAGAGAAGCAGCATGGCCTAGAGGAACAATCAAGGTGCTTGGGAGTCGGAGGCACTTGTTCCTATTCCCATCTCTGACACCTGTCTGCTGTGTGATTTCAGGCAAGTCACTTAACTTCTTTGTGCCTCAGTTCCTTCATTTGTAAATGGGGATTCCATGCCTGTTCTCCCTCCTACTTAGGCTGTGAGCTCCACATAATAATAATAATGGCATTTATTAATCGCTTACTATGTGCCAAGCACTGTTCTAAGTACTGGGGAGATTACAAGGTGATCAGGTTGTCCCACGGGGGGCTCACAGTCTTAATCCCCATTTTACAGATGAGGTAACTGAGGCACTGAGAAGTTAAGTGACTTGCCCAAAGTCACACAGCGGACAAGTGGAGGAGTAGGGATTTGAACCCATGACCTCTGACTCCAAAGCCCGTGTTCTTTCCACTGAGCCACACTGCTGAGCTACATGAAACCTGATTATCTTATATCAACCCTAGCACTTAGTAGAGTGCTTGGCACATAGTAAGCGCTTAACAAATACCATAATTAATAATAATAATAATGATAATAATAACAAAAGCCATTCTGTCCTATCCATTTGCAAAATCTTTATTGAGTGAAACTTCAAGGTCAACTCAGGAAAAGTTGGCTGGTTGAACTGAATTTGGCCCAGAGCTACTGATTAAATACCATAAGGAAATGGAAATTATAGATTTGAAGAACATAAACAAAAACAAAAAGAGGTATAGAAACATTGATTTTTTTTGAAAAGACTATGTCATGTCAATAAGTCTGGCTTCTATCACCAAGACAACTTCATGTAAACCTGAGAGACAGAGAGTTGTCTGTATCTATTTCCTCCTGAAGATTTCCAAGGAAGTAGATTCCATACCCTTCTGCAAAATCTGTTCCAATGTTAAACAGTCCCTCCTTTCTTGAAGCTCTTCCTTTGTCTAGCCAAATTCTCTCTACTGTGATATTCATGTATCCTGTCTTTCAGGAAGATAGAGAGATAGCCAACAGCTGGTCCCCATCTTCTAAATAAAACCTTTCAAAATCTTGAAAATAGTCATTATGAAAAAGACTATGTCCCTTGATTTGTTGGAGATTCGTGAGGTCTCCCTGATCCATTATCCTCGGTTGCTTTAGGTTTAAAATCTGGGGCTTTTGGAATCATTTGTTAACTGAATCATCTCCCCACTGAAAATAAATTCTGTTCCATTCCATGGGTGACCCAGCTGGGTTTATCATTAAAGCCAGTCCAGCTGAGCCCTTTAAGGAGAACAAGTGAGTCACCGTATTCCGGTGCCAAGCTCAGCCTGGCTGAGGAAGAAGAAAAGAAAGGTCATTTCTGGGCGTTGTTATCGCTTGTGGATGCTTGTTGCCAAGGCAGGGCTTGTAATTTGAGCTGTTGAGGACCCCACTGCCTAACTTGATCCAGAGCTATATTCACAACTAGCGAGGTCCATGGGAACAATTATGGGGAAAAAATATAAATCCACATTTGTTTTCTCATTTCTCTAAGCGAGCTTCCTTTGGTCTCCAGGGTACAGAACTCAGCTAGAGAACCAGTGATCCTCAAGTTGTGTTTCCTCCTTTGTGAATGCTCATATATATTAATTTGTTAATTGGCACAAATGTCAAGTTATACAGAAAAGAATACTTGACAACTTCCAGTTATGGATAATTCCATACAAAGTATCCTAGCATTTTCCATCCCACTGAATGACTCTGGCTCTTGGCTTATAAGATCAAACACATTTATTTCAGCTCCTATGAAATGGATTTAACACACTTTGGCATTTCACTTTACAAGTTTGTTTTCAAGGCCTCACTTTTATCACTGCAGCATTCAGCACCTTCCCAGTGTGTTAGAGGGGTAGACAATGTTTATATTCTACTTCCATAATTTCCTTTTTTAATTTAATCAGTGGCTTGTGAATATATGAAGCAGCCTATTTTGGTCCAGACATGATACCAGACTGGGACTTTCTGGATTATAAAAACATATTAAAAAGTTTAACAGGCTACATTAAAGCTGTCATCTGACATAACATACCTAATTAAGTCCATATTTCAAGTGTCCTGGCAGGGAATTTTCAGAAACTTATCTGCTTGCCGAATGTCCACTTCCCATCCATCCGTAGCAAAATATTCAACAATTAGGTTGTCTTTCCCTCAGACTCTTCCCCGTTGCGGACCACTGCTGGCCCCTGGGGATTTATTTACTTACTGATTTATTTATGAAAATAAAACAAACCTAAGACTTCTTGTTTCATTTCCTCTGCTGGCTCTAGGGTTGGGGTCAGAGGGATCAGGCTTTGGCAAGGACACTTGCTGTTCTCCTGCTTTAGGAAAATAAGAGCTTCCCCACTCCAGAGCCTGGGTTGGCAGGTGGGGAGACAGACCTCGGTACCCCCTGCCCATGAAGCCTCTCTGTCCCTGGAGGGATGACCCAAACCCTCCTCAGTAGCTGCGATAGGGGAGGAAAATGCGCACGCATATTCCTGGTGGACGTAAGCTCATTGTGGGCAGGGAATATGTCTGTTGATTGTTAACCTGTGCTCTCCCAAGTGCCTAGTACAGTGCTTTGCCCACAGTAAGTGCTCAACAAATCCAATTAAATGAATGAATAAACAATCCATGTTCCCTGATCCATACCCCTGCAATCAGCTTGAATCCCTTCCTCGTCCCAAGCACCACGGAAAGGCCCAACTCCCTCTTCCCTGGTGCCAACCCTGCTCAGAAGATCGGGCAACCTTGTTGTTTAAACTACAAAGACGAATGATCAATAGCTCCTATAGACTGCTGGTTTATATGATCAACTTGAAGAATGTTGCCTGAGTAACGTGCAGGAGTACAAAATGCACCATTCTGTCATAGAACTGTTTTCTGGACTGGAAGGAGCCAGCCCCAATCTGCAATGGACCTCTTCCCACAACACTATGGGCCTAAGAGTGGCTTTGGTCCATTCTGGTCCTGCCCAAAGCAGTCTGGCAAGCCAGAGGTTCCTGGTGGTTGTTGCAAGTGGCCAACTGGGAATATCAGATTAACTCATCTCTTCAATTCCACACTGAGCAAGGGAAAGCAAGATAAGATGTCTAGGAATCTAAGGGTGGGAGGAAGGGGAACCTCAGTTGGCTCAGGGCTGAGGTGACAGATCCGACAATTGCTACAGTTGTTTGCTGCTTCTTTGCTGTAACTTAATCCTCACTCCCCTCATTTGGGTGGTTTTGCATTTACTGCTCTTTGAGGTAGGTTATGACTGAGTTCAAATCAAATATCTTTCCTTAGTTTCTTCAGACTATATCTTTTGAAATCTGGCTTCTGTGGATCAGGAGCCATTAAAACATTAAACAGAGCCAAATTTGTTAATAATAATATAATTGTGGGATTTGTTAAGCTCTTATTATGTGTCAAGTATTGTCCTAGGCCTTCGGGTTGATACAGGTTAATCAGGTTGACCATTCCTTTTCCCACATGGGACTCACCATCAAAAAGCAGGGAGAACAGGTATTTAATCCTCATTTTGCAGGTAATAATAATAATAACGACATTTATTAAGCACTTACTATGTGCAAAGCACTGTTCTAAGCACTGGGGAGGTTACAAGGTGATCAGGTTGTCCCACGCGGGGCTCACAGTCTTCATCCCCATTTTACAGATGAGGTAACTGAGGCACAGAGAAGTTAAGTGACTCGTCCAAAGTCACGCAGCTGACAAAGCAGGGATTTGAACCCATGACCTCTGACTCCAAAGCCCAGGCTCTTTTCCACTGAGCCACGCTGCTTCTCAAGTGAGGCACAGAGAAATTAAGTTACTTGTCTAAGGTCCCATCGCAGGCAAGCGAGAGAATTGGGATTAGAACCCAGTTCCTCTGACCTCCAGGCCCACGCTCTTTCTACTAGTTTATTTTGCATCTCAGTATTTTGCTGTGTTCCCTTTTTTCAATTCAATTCTACAGTCCTCTGCTAAATGTTTTAGCTATCTTTTGGTAGCTACCACATTTGAGTAATATATTTGTTCCCTCAGCATGCCTGATATAAGCAGTTGTCTATCTCCCACGACATGCCATATGATCTCATTTTTCTAACCCTTCTTTCCTAAAAATTATGCTTAAGAAAAATATTTATATGTACTGCATATGGCACTTTTCCTGGCTAAAAGTGCATTTAGTATAAACTCTGAGGTACTGTTCTGTTCCCCAAAATATTACTTAGCATCATTCACCCAACATTCAGCAACCATGTTACAGATATTATAGAGGACGTTGTTCTTGTCTTAGATCAATTATCAGCAATAACTTTCTGCCTTGGTCATAGTAGGAAGATGCACATAATCGGAAATTAACCACCCCCTGACCATAATGTGAAGAACAGTGGTCTATATTCTAAACACAATTGCATAACTTGTACTTCCCAAGCACTTAGTACAGTGCTCTGCTCAATGGAAAGAACATGGGTTTGGGAGTCAGAGTACATGGGCTCTAATCCCGGTTCTGCCACTTGTCTGCTGTGTGGCCTTGGGCAAGCCGCTTTACTTCTCTGGGCCTCAGTTACCTTCTCTGAAAAATGAGGATTAAGACTGCGAGCGCCATGTGGGACAACCTGATTACCTTGTATCTATCCCAGCGCTTAGAACAGAGCTTGGCACATAGTAAGCACTAAACAAATACCATAATAATAATAATAATCATTTTTCCCATCCCTTTCTCATGCAGATGAGATTGATGGGTAGACGTGGATAGATGGCTTATTTAGATTCTGGAATCTGAATTTTTGGTATCCCTACCCCCAAATAATTCCCAAAGCTTCAAGGTTCCCACTGGTTAATTTCTTGCCCAATTGGCCTTGATTTTCAATTACTTTCCTGGAGACAAAAACCAGCAGATATCTGCCTTACAGCCCAGGTTTGGTTAGACAATTTAAGCCCTCCTTATAAGGTAAAACTTGATTCAAAATATTAAATTGTTTCAAAAACAAATGAAGTATTCAAAATATTAAATTGTTTCAAAAACAAATGAAGTAAGATGAGGTGAGTTGTGTTTATATGAGACAGAATCAGGTTACATTGAGAAACTTCTGTGGCTTCCTGAGAATTAGGAAACACAAGTAAATGTGTAAAGTGTTCAAGTTCTTCAGGTTAAGTCTTTCACATTGATCTGCTACCTTGTAATGGAGCTAATGGATGGATCTACAACATTATCACTTCACATCTTGGCTTCTAATTTCATACCCTACCTGGCCCTTTGGAAGATATTATTTGGATGCCGTGGTAGCATTGCACAATTTTATCATTTTTGTTTCTTTTTTTCATCTCATATATGGAGTAGATTCCTCTGATGACCAAAATTGTCTCTCAAACTTATTTCTGGATGGCCAAAGAGTATAAAAAGACTGTTGCCAGTGGGCAGGGAACGTGTCTGCCAGTTCTATCGTGTTGGGCTCTCCCAAGCACTTAGTACAGTGCTCTCTGCACACAGGAAGCACAGACAAGTGCCATTGATTGGTTAATACTCCTTCCTTCTGGTTTCCACCAATTGAATTACATTTGTCTATGCCTGTTTATATGTAATCCTCCAAATGTGAACCCCATGTGGAATGGGGGCTGTGCCTGTCCTGATTACCTTTAACCTTTCCAGCAATTAGTATGGTCCTTGACACAAGGTAAGCCCTCAACAAATACAATTATTGTTTAAAAATCATCCAGTTGACATATCTCTGTCCCTCTCCCATCCTTCCACCCCCTTTCTGTTTCTCTTCTTCTCCACCATCCTTTTCCATTCTGACAAGATGCTCTAAAAACAATAATGTTACTTCGAATTAGCTGAATTGAACTTTGGTCCTCCTGAAAATATTCAAATGCTTCAAAAGGTCCCATTTGGTGACCACTACTCTGAATGGGAGGATTCGATTATCTCTCATTTCTCCCCACTTATCCTCCTCCTCCTCTTCCACCTGCAATCCCTGAAACTGACCTTGCAGCAGTAGATGGAAAGGAAAGTGAGGGGATATTAACCTCTTCCACCCCTTCTTTACCCCTGGTCCCTGGAGCTGACTTCTCATCCATTCTGATGGACAGGAAGGAATCTGCCATCACTTGGGAGTAACCTTTAGAGCCGTTTCCTTCATTAGAATGGATAACTGGTTATTTCAAACTATACAAATGACTTATTCAATAATGGATTGGGGCTGTTGTGATCAACCAAATTACTAGGAATGAATGATGATTTTGGCAAGACTAGTAAATATGTCAGCAGAGATTATAGAGTTCATAAAGTCTGTAACTTCGAAAATAGGGGGCCATGTTGATAATTACTTTGCCTTGCAGTTGTGGGGGCTAAACTCTTAAATGTGTGAAACCAGCAAGATTGTTGTCTTCCCTGTTACCTCAGAAAGATTTGCCGCTCTAATTTGTTTCAGTTAATAAGTCCACGGTGAGAGGGGAAGATCAGTTTTCAAGGAGTTTCATTGCACTGGATAGAGTTCATTGCTGAAAATTGTTCCAAATCTCCTTCCAAAACGAACGTCTCCAGTCACCTCAATTAGAATTCATGACATTTTCCACTGTGTGTGTGTGTGTGTGTGTGTGTGTGTGTGTGTGTTCATGCTTCTATTTTTGTTATTAAAATGGTTTGGTCTAGATCCAGCACAGAATCAAAACTCTTGTCATTATTTCTTGCATTTGTTGAGCACTTACATACTGTAAAACACTGAATTGGGGAAAATGTTGGGAAAAGAGGCAAGATAGTAATTCAGTGGCTGGGCCTGGCCCAAGGGTGTTCACAATCTAAATGATGAGGGAAGGGGCTTAATGACAGATACACACGGAAAGAACTACGTGACGATGTAAAAGGCATTAAGAAGGCAAACAGAAGGTCATGTTCCCTTTAAATTCAGGTGCTGTTTTTTGAAGGTCAGGATTGATTATATTAAAATTGAGTTTCCCCACAAAATTTGCCTAGGGGCTTGGGAATTCTGATGGTTATTAAAATGATCTTGAGAAAGGAGGCAAGAGGAGAATGGAATATGAATAAATTAGAATTGTTTGGCCTAGAACAAGCATATTGGGTCTCAAGTGGTTGTCCCAGGGGAGGAAGCTATCAGAAGGTGCACATGGCAGATTCTCCACTGATTCCTCTATGCCAGCCTTCAGAGTCAGGCAGTGGCCATTCTGGAGATTGGGCTCCGGGTACCTCCCCTCACAAGCACAAGAGGAGGCCCCCCGGAGAGAATGGTAAGGAGACCACAGAAGGCGGTCTGCCACTTGTCAGCTGTGTGACTTTGGGCCAGTCACTTCACTTCTCTGGGCCTCAGTTCCCTCACCTGTAAAATGGGAATGAAATCTGTGAGTGCCCCCGTGGGACAACCTGATCACCTTGTAACCTCCCCAGCGCTTAGAACAGTGCTTTGCACATAGTAAGTGCTTAATAAATGCCATTATTATTATTATTATTAATAAATGCCATTATCAATCAGTTAATTAAGGCAATGTGAGTCGCCAGGGTCACGTCTCTGGGCCAGAAGTGGTGGCTTGAGCCTGGAAGTGCTACTGCCTCCCAGGTGGGGCATTAGTCAGCTTGTACTTCCCAAGTGCTTAGTACAGTGCTGTGCACACGGTAAATGCTCAATAAATATGATTGAATGAGTGAATGAATGAATTAGTCAATCAATCATATTTATTAGACTTGCTGTATATTTACTTATCATAAATGTTATTATATTTATTAGAAAAGCAGCAGGGCATAATGGATAGAGCGTGGACATAGGAGTCCGAAGGTCATGGGTTCTAATTCCAGCTCTGCCATTTGTCTGCTGTGTGACCTTGGGCAAGTCACTTCACTTCTCTGTGCCTCAGTTACTTCATCTGTAAAATGGGGATTGAGACTATGAGCCCCACATGGCTTGCGGACTCTGTCCACCCTGATTTACTTGTATCCATCCCAGCACTTAGACCAGTGTCTGGCACATAGTAAGGGCTTAACAAATACCATAATCATTATTTATTGAGTGCTTACTGCATGCAAAGCACTGCACTAAATGCTTGGGAGATTGCAATATAACAATAAACAAGACGGTCCTTGACCACAGTGAGCTTAAAGTCTAGATGGGGAGACAGACATTAATATAAATAAATAACTTATAGACATGTGAGATATGTGAGAAGCAGTGTGGCTCAGAGGAAAGAGCCCGGGCTTTGAAGTCAGCAGTCATGGGTTCAAATCCTGGCTCCACCACTTGTCAGCTGTGTGACTTTGGGCAAGTCACTTCACTTCTCAGTGCCTCAGTTACCTCATCTGTAAAATGGGGATTAAGACTGTGAGCCCTCTGTGGGACAACCTGACCACCTTGTAACCTCCCCAGCGCTTAGAATAGTACTTTGCACATAGTAAGCCCTTAGTAAATGCCATCATCATTGTCCTATGTATATAAGTGCTGTGGGGATGGGAGGGAACACAGGAAACAAGTCAGAATGATGCAGCACTAGTGGTCCTGACCACTGCCGAAGATGGGCATGGTATGGAGAACCGCTGCAACCGTTCCCACCCTTACATATGCCAGTATGGCTGATCCCATGCTAAAATAATCAGGACAGTCAATTAAATATTGTCATGAAGTGTTCAAAGAGTGGGAAGACATATTGATAAAAGAGTTAGAATGTGAAATTCTGGCATTTTATAGGCTGCTTCCCTGACTAAGAATTCATTTCCCTGATTTGTCCTCCCTTCTGATTTGCCTATGCACTTGGATCTGTACCCCTGAAGCATTTGGAGATTTACCTCATCCCCAGTCTCACAGCACTTATTTACCTATCGGTATACTTTGCCATTTTCCTATCTGTAACTTATTTTCATATCTGTCTCCTCCTCTAGACTGGAAGCCCCTCGTATGCAAAGCAGGGATCATCCCTTCCAACTCCACTGTATTCTCCCAAGTGCTTAGAACAATGCTTTGCACACATTAGGTACTAAATTAAGGCTACTGATTAATTGCTTAGGTAATATTTGGAAGTGTAAATAGTCAAAAAACTGCCTGATTATGGACAATGTATTAAATTTCTAGGTATTGTGTAGGAAACCTGATTTTAAGATTTATTCACACACACGCAAAGTACACTTCAAATTCAAAAGTGGTGAGATTTTGTTGGTACCTAAGTGAGGCTGATAAGATCACTGTGTGACAGATTATCTCTTCCTCACAGTGTGCATTGAAAAGAAAATCCACCTTGTTAGGCTGGTGTCATTTCTGTTTCTTTCCCTCAGTGTCATCATTTTTCAAAAGACTCAGTTCCAAGATTGTGACCCCATTTTAAATTGTCACCTGGCAAACTGATCTGTCTTCTTGGTATCTCCCTCCTCTCTCCGCACTGCTGCTCTCCCCGTCCAAAACTATCCGACCTTGTTTGAGATTTTGTCACATTGCAGCCTTAAAATATTTAATCCACCTGGCCCTGCTTTTGAGTATCCTATTTCATCTCAATCAATTGGAGTTATTGAACATTTCCTGTGTGCAGAGCACTGTACTAAGTGCTCGGGAGAATTCAATACCACAGAGTTGCTAGACACGTTCCAACTCATAGAGAAGCTGTAGCACAAACACACAAATACCCGCACATCTTTTTCTATAAGAAAAAAGTCCCGGGGATATTGGCTAGAAGTTAAATATTTACAGTTCCACACACTGCCTGAAATTTATAGTCTCTCCAGAAAACTCTGTGTGTGTGTGTGTGTGCGTGTGTGTGTGTGTGTGCGTGTGTGTGTGTGTGTGCGCGCGCGCGCGCGCATTTGGCTCTATGTATGCGGGTATTTCTTTTATAATTAAAATTTCCCTTCCATTCTACTTTTGAGTTTGTAAAGCCCACTCTTTTGTCAGAATTAGAAAAAAGCTCCTTTAAGGACTAATGGGAGTCAGTGTGTAAATTACATTAACACAGGTGATGGTTAGCTATTGAAATTTTCTGGGCTTCAATATGATTAAAGACCCCACTGTATTCAGGCTCCTTTTTATCTGGCACCAATTTCTATATCCTGGCATTCATTTTCCTCCTTTTTTCAGTCTAATCTCCTTCTTTACAGTGGCGCCAAATGAAAAAAAATGCACATCACATTTCTGGAACTTAATAAATCTATGAATAGAGGGGATATGACTTATGCAGTAACTCATGCATATATATATACATTATATATATATATGTATACACACACACACATATATATATATATATATGTATATATAGGGATATATATATATATATATATATATCCCTTTACCTTCCTCCTCCTTTCTGTAATTTTAGTGTTTGTCACTTCTGCTAGACTACAAGTTCCTTCAGGGCAGGGATCATACCAGTTGTCAGCTGGGTGACTGTGTGACCTTGGACAAGTCACTTAACTTATCCGTGCCTCAGTTACCTCATCTGTAAAATGGGGATGAAGACTGTGAGCCCTATGTGGGACAACCTGATTACCTTGTATCAACCCCAGCGCTAAGAACAGTGTTTGGCACACAGTAAGTGCTTAACAAATACCAACATCATCATTATTATTACTTCTGTTATACTCTCCAAAGCACTTAATACAGTCCTCTAAATAGAGTGTGGGCATTTTAATAAATACTCTGGATTGATTGCTTGGGCTTGAATTTTGCTAAAACTATACATCTTCAAGCCACAGAAAATCAGTCACTGAGTCACGTGAACAAAATGTGACTCTGTTCCTTGAGTCATACCTCACCCAGCCCAGATATTGAGGTGAATATTTCAGGTTTAGAAACCTGGTATGTTCCAACAGATTATTCTTAGCTTCAGTTTTGTAGATTGTATTTTGAGGTCTAGGGTAACTGTAAAAAATAAGCAGAGACTTAATCAGAGACTGAAATAATGTACTCATTATCATATAAAACATTTACATTTTTTAAAAATTCCTCTCTCCCAAAGATCTCCAAGCATGTTTTCAGCTTCATTTCAATTCAGTTTTGGAATAAAACACAGTGAACTGTGGCACAACATGATTCCACACCTCATTCAGTCCTAAGCACTGGGGTGGATATAACCAAATCCAGTCGGACACAATCCCTGTCCCATGTTGGGCTCACAGTCTTAATCACCATTTTACAGACCCATGCTCTATCCACTAGGCCATGATGCTTCTTGCGTTCCTTCTCTGAACTATTTATCCAAAAAAAATACTGAGCTTTCTTAATCAGTTCAAAAAGAATGTGCTGAAAATATTAGACCACTTGAAAAGGTTTTATTCATGGACAATCTTCTTCATGCATAAACTGAAATTCATCAATGTTGAGAAGAAGCACGGAGAAGCAGGAATGCTCAGTGGAAAGAGCCCAGGCTTTGGAGTCAGAGGTCATGGGTTCAAATCCCACCTCTGCCAACTGTCAGCTGTGTGACTTTGGGCAAGTCGCTTAACTTCTCTGTGCCTCAGTTACCTCATCTGTAAAATGGGGATTAAGACTGTGAGCCTCCCAAGGGACAACCTGATCACTTTGTAACCTCCTCAGCGCTTAGAACAGTGCTTTGCAAATAGTAGGCACTTAACCAATACCATTATTATTATTATTATTATTATTATTATTATTACTATTATTATTATTATTATTATCAATGGGTATGACAAGGAAGATTTGGCATCCAAATGGGGCAGTGTTTCCACAGTCCTAAACCATTCTAAAATACAGTGGCATCTTGTTTATGGGGTTGTTGCTGACGCTCATCTATTCATTCATTCATTCAATCAATCATACTTATTGAGCGCTTACTGTGTGCAGAGCACTGTACTAAGCACTTAGGAAGTAAAAGTTGGCAACCTATAGAGACGGTTCTTACCCAACAGTGGGCTCACAGTCTAGAAGAAACACTGTTCTAAGCACTGGGGAATTTACAAGGAGATCAGGTTGTCCAACAGGGGGCTCACAGTCTTAATCCCCATTTTACAGATGAGGTAACTGAGGCACAGAGAAGTTAAGTGACTTGCCCAAAGTCACACAGCTGACAATTGGCAGAGGTGGGATTTGAACCCATGACCCCTGACTCCAAAGCCCGGGCTTTTTCCACTGAACCACACTGCTTATCTAATCCGCTTTCAGTTCCACATGCTCTAATTTGTAGTAGTTATAGTTGCACCATTTCAGGTGGTTTTATGGGCCTTCCAGTCTGGGCTGGGTTCCAAGAGTCATGGAAATTAGGGGCTGCCAGTCACGGGTGGTGTGGCTCTATGGGACATTGTATGGTAAGGAAACCATTTCCTCCGTTAGAGCTCATCAAAATTTGTCTCTGCAGACTGCCCAGATTGATTGAGTCCAATTCTGATCAGTCTATCTCAAACAGGTTCCTGCTTAACTAGGTTATATGAAATACCCTCCTCTGTGCCTTTGTATGCATACACATGCTTTTGTTAAGAATATGATCGGTAGATTTTTACCCTTCTTGTTTTCAAGATAAAGAGCGAACAGGGATAGGACAGAGACTAAAGACGAGGAATAGTGGAACGCATGAGTGTCTGTGAGAAAGAGACTGGGAACATGAGAGGGGTCAGAAAGAGGATTTTCAGTTAATCCATCAAGAAACGTTATTTACTGAGGACATTTTGTGTGCACTGCACTGTACCAAATGCTAGAGGGAGAACAATGGAGTTGATGATGATGATGATGATGGTATTGGTTAAGCACTTAAGCAGCATGGCTCAGTGGAAAGAGCACGGCCTTGGAGTCAGAGGGCATGGGTTCAAATCCCAGCTCTGCCAGTTGTCAGCTGTGTGACTTTGGGCAAGTCACTTAACTTCTCTGTGCCTCAGTTACCTCATATGTAAAATGGAGATTAAGCCTGTGAGCCCCCTGAGGGACAACCTGATCAGCTTGTAACCTCCCGAGAAAAGTGCTTTGCACATAGTAAGCACTTAATAAATGCTATTATTATTATCATTATTATTATGTACCAAGCACTGCTCTAAGCTCTGTGAGAGACACAAGGTAATCAGGTTGTCCCACAGGGGGCTCACAGCCTTAATCCCCATTTTACAGGTGAGGTAACTGAGTCACAGAGAAGTTAAATGACTTGACAAAAGTCACACAGCTGATAAGTGGTGGAGCCGTGATTATTACCCATGACCTCTGACTCCCAAGCCTGTGCTCTTTCCACTAAGCCACACTGCTTCTTGGTAAACAAGAGAAGCAGCGTGGCTCAGTGGAAAGGGCACGGGCTTTGGAGTCAGAGGTCATGGGTTCAAACCCCTGCTCTGCCAATTGTCAGCTGTGTGACTTTGGGCAAGTCACTTAACTTCTCTGTTCCTCAGTTGCCCTATCTGTAAAATGGGGATTAAGACTGTGAGCCTCACGTGGGACAACCTGATCAACTTGTATCTACCCCAGCGCTTAGAACAGTGCTTTGCACATAGTAAGTGCTTAACAAATACCAACATTATTATTAAACATGATCCCTGACCACAAGGAGTTTACAGTCTAGTGGGGGAGACAGACTTTAAAATAAATCACAGATATCAGAAACAACAGAGATGAGGATATGCACTCTCAGAAAAGCCACCTGATGAATTTGGAGCTGGTTTTCCCGTTTAGGGATTATCCAGGTCTTATATAACTTTGCCCTCCTGCTGTTTATTGCTGGGAGTGGGCAGGTGGAAGAAAAGAAATCTGAACTCAAATAGCTGATTTTTATCAAACAGTTCTGTTACAAGGCTCCCAAGCTAGGTGGTTGAATCCAAAGGCCAATCCCAGTCCCATAGCTCTTATGTATATAGACTGATACTCTGCTGCTTCTCCTTTCTGTAATTTATTTTAATGTCTTTCTCCCCCAGTAGGCTGTTATCTCCTTGTGGGCAGGGATCATGTCTTCAAACTCTAGTGGATTATACTTTCCCAAGATCTTAGTAATATTAATAATAATAATGGCATTTATTAGGTGCTTACTATGTGCAAAGCATGGTTCTAAGTGCAGTGGAGGTTACAAAGTGATCAGGTTGTCCCACGTGGGTCCCACAGTCTTCATCCCCATTTTACAGATGCGGGAACTGAGGCAAAGTCACAAAGTTGACAAGTGGCAGTGCTGGGATTTGAACCCATGACCTCTGACTCCCCCATTTTACAGATGAGGTAACTGAGTCACAGAGAAGTTAAATGACTTGACAAAAGTCAGCTGATAAGTGGTGGAGCCGTGATTATAACCCATGACCTCTGACTCCAAATCCCGTGCTCTTTCCACTGAGCCACACTGCTTCTCTACACTGCCCTGCACACAGCAAGGATTAAATAAATGTTATTGATTGATTGATAGGTATTTGTAGCCTCTGTCATCTGCTCTTTCTTCTCTGTCCCTATTTCCTGCAGAAATATAAAAGCTGACACTAGTCCTTTTTGGGGAAATCCCACATAGCTCAGTAGAGGACATCTGAAATTAGGGAGGTGGAAATAGGAGTTTTTTTTCCAAAACATTGGCCCAGGAGTTCTTTTAATGCTGGATTGTTTACAACTCCCAGCACTCTGCTTGAAGCACTTCTAATGCAACCGTAGATACATTATTTCAATTCTTCCGATAAGAATCCATAAGAGGGAGCTGGGAGAAGATTGGAAAGGGTTTCCAAAGAAACCTGGGTTTTGTACCCCTGGACCAAGGGCTATGAATCAGTTCAGATTCAGAGGCTCAGTTCTTAGCTCGACCACCATAAAGGTCATCCAGAAAGGCAGCCACTGTGACTCTTTTACTGTAAATGAGGTATTAGGATCCTTCAGGCTAATGGATACCTCCCATTTGGTTTACTGACTGACAAAAGGTATGTTTAAAATTTAAAGCAAAATCAAAGCCGTGCAGATGACAAAGCCAAAATCAAAGCATGTCTTCCTGAGTTATGTGAGGGTGTCTTTGAAAACATACGTAAGCCTATAATTTATTTTTACAAAAACCAAGCAATTTGAAAACCAAGTATGGCAGCTAACAAAACTGATCTAGGAAGAGTCAAGCGGTATATAAATACATCTTTTCCAAGCAGAAATTCAGGCACATCCATTCTGAGAGGACTGTGAGGCAGAAAATGTTCCTTCCTTTCTTAGTTAAACCACAAAAAATTCTGGGAATTAGGTAAAACCAATCCTTCCTTTTAGGAATACTTCTCTCCCATTAAACTAAGCTCCTTGAGGGGAATAACTATAGCTGTTACTTTAGTTGCATTTGTCTAAGAACTAAACACTGTGCTCTGCACTTAGTAGGATCAATAAATGATATTCCTTGGCCATGAAATAAACAATCAATGAACCAATGCTGTTCCTTGACTAATTGATCAGGTTTGTGAGCACCTTTATTTGAAAAGTGAGTGTACATTATCTTTGTGGTGTCAGGACATATACCTGGGAAGACTAAACAAATGAATTATGGACTAACGCTGGCATTGATGCTTTCCTGAGAGTGTTGTAACAAGTTTCTAGTCCCTTCATTAATGGGGGGAGACTTCCAATTCCGGTGGTGCACGTGTGATATCTTCATTTTTGGGAAAGGAGTTTACTGCCCTCCTAAAGGCCTGATAGAAAAGCACAAGACATATTCATTCATTCATTCAATTGTATTTATTGAGCACTTACTGTGTGCAGAGCACTGTACTAAGCACTTGGGAAGTACAAGTTGGCAACATATAGAAATGGTCCCTACACAACAGTGGGCTCACGGTCTAGGTGAGCCCTAAACACTCCATATGGCTGGAGTGCTGCTGCAATGGGATTTCCATAGCCCAGTAATCAGTGAATGAATCTGTCTTGAGCCCCGCCTGGGAATCGCTCCCCCATAATATCAGGCTCTTGAACTCTGAGCCCTTAACCAGGGATTTGACTCCCCTATTAATTCTGGCACTCAAATGACATGTCAAAAAAGTAAAACCAAACACCACTGTTGCAGTGGAAGGCTTTATTTTACTAAAACAGGGGTTAGGCGCATATGTGCATACAAACACACAAAACACAACACCTATAGTTACTAGTCCAACTGGTTTGCCCCAAGAATTGGTGAAGACGATAGCCTGAAGGAGTCGGACTTTCCGCAGCTTGTCGTCACCCTGGTTCAAATCCTAGGGGCTGGGCTGCAGCAGCCATAGGTGTCTTAGTGGATGGGCAAAGAGGGCAAACTGGGCAAAGAGGGCCAGTTCTTCCCCGCCTTATCCACTTTTCTCAGAGGCAGGGAAGGTTTGCAGCCAGGGGCTGCTCAGGACTGCCTGTTGTCTTCCACTCCTTAGCTCATTACTGTGTAAACCAGAGAGGAAGGCCACCCCTCCCCCTGGGCTTATTCCCCAATGGGCAAACCCCCCTCTGGCAGTTCTTTTCCTGCCCAGCAAAGCAATTTAGCTCCTCCTTAAGCCCTCAGCAAAACGATTAAGTTGCTCTCCTCAAAACTCCTCATACAGTTTCTCCTCTAAATTGTCCTTTGGCCTTGTTGCTACCAGGGGTCAAATAATACAAGATGGAGTCACTCCTGCTCACCACAGAATCAATTCTATTTATTGAGCACTTACTGTGTGTAGAGTACTATATCAAGAACTTGGGAGAGTATGGTATAACATTGTTGGTAGACATGTTCTCTGCCACATTGAAGAACTTACTGTAAATAGAGCACTGTACTAATCCCTTGGGAGAGTACAATATATTAGAGTTGGTAGACATGATTCCAGTCCTATTAGAATGGTCATGTCATTGGTGTAGATTCTCCCCTTCCTTGAATCTTTTTTTCTTGGAAAGAATTAATTTCCTCACCTACTTAAATCTCCCCTAATCACTCCTTGTAAGCAAGAAACTCTGGTTTCCAAATTGCCCTGGCCTTCCTCAGAGAAAATGAGATGACTTGAAAAGTCCCTTCAACTTATCTTACAGTAGTGTAGGCAGAGCAGGCAGGCTTTGACTTGGGCTATATGGAACCCAAGAGAGCTTTGATTTTGTTTTCAATATTAGGGCACATTTACTGGAATTTGTATCTCCATTGTGATGTCTAATTTAAGGCATTGGTTCTCAGGAATTACTTTAGCATCGATACTGGACTGAAGGGTTTTCACCTGGGGATAGCAGGACAACAAGTGACTCAGCTCGCTATTCCACCTCAAGTAGAAACCTCAGGAAAAGAGAGTTTAGGTGATTTTTCTGCTTTGGATGGGCAGGGCCCTATCTGGAATATGGTAGCCATTCATCCAGTTTTATATCAGACAATTCAGATTTCAGCTAGGCTCCCCTACCTGATGAAACTGGAAGCTTTAATGTCTGATTTTTCGTGAGTAAGAGCCCTGCCACCCTCTGCCATAGGTCCTGTTACCGTGTCCCATGGCTCTAATGCAATACTAGAGTTTTATACACACCTCGGTTTTGGAGGGGGGATTCAGTGACTCTGAATCAATCAATCAATCATATTTATTGAGCGCTTACTGTGTGTAGAGCACTGTACTAAGCGCTTGAGAAGTACAAGTTGGCAACATATAGAGACGGTCCCTACCCAATAGTGGGCTCACAGTCTAGAAGAAGGCATCAAGTGGAGTGGAGTGGGTGGGGAGGTGGTCAGGGTTCCCCTCAGAGAAACACACCAGCGCTTAGAACAGTGCTTTGCACATAGTAAGTGCTTAATAAATGCTATCATTATGTTATCAGCTGAACACGGGTTCAGTGTTGCAAAAAGGCACCTGTTACATCATCACGGTACATTACAGACCCAGCTGAATGCACTTGACATCATGGATGTTTCCTTAACTAGAATTAGTGAGATCCGTAAGTCGATCTAGTCTAGAGGGAAGCAGAATTTGCCCCCACATGCTGCTGATTGCCTGCTTTATCTCCTGAAGCACCAGTGCTGAGCAACAACAATCACTGCCAATGCAGAAGCTTATTTCATTGTAAGCTGTTTAACTAATTACTGCAATTTCCATGCTTATTTCCTTCTATTCACTGGACAAGACCCAATTGCTGAACACTGTATTTGCTTCCAGTTTTAAATGACTTTAATGCTGAGGAGCAGTTGTAGGAGTAAGATATAGATGATCCGGATTCACAGACTAAAAGGCCCACCCACTGCAAAAGGGACAGTGGTTTCTAATATATCTTCATTAGGTTTTCTCCAATACTTGGCTTTAAGGATTAATGGTTAATCCAATTTTATGATCCTAGATGCCTCCTACTTTCCCTTACTTTTAAGAGCTGTTAGAAGAAATAAAATAAGTTGCTGGGAACCTGAGCCTGAGGCTTACATTTCCCCTAGGATGTTAAATATCAGTAATAATGCTATTAATACAATGCGGTTCATTTGAAATGACCATTTTTAGGAAGGCCTCTTCATGAAGGAATCTTGTTGGAGACGCAGAATGTAATTCCTCTGCTCTGTAGATGTTTTTGTATTATACCTCCCTTTTCATCTCTGACAGAATGTTCACCCCACCTTCAATGCATTAAAGATGTATCTCCTCCAAGAGGCCTTCCCCTATTAAACCCTAATTTCCTTTTCTCTCAATCCCTGCTGTATCGCCCTGATTATTCTTTTATTCACTGCCCATCACAGCCTCACAGGGCTTATGTACACAAATAAATTTATTTACTTAGATTAATTTCTGTCTCCACCCCTAGACTGTAAACTTGGAAGGGAATGTTTCTGTTTATTGTTGCATTGTTCTCTCCAAAGTGCTTAGTACAGTGCTCTGCAAACAATAAGCACTCAATAAATATGATTGAATGACTCAATCCTCTGAGTTGTTAGATTAGGCTAAAGAAAGCAGAATATGACTGGCATAGGACTAAGAGCTGTGTAGAACTTCAGCCAAGTAAGCTGTTTCCTTCCCCATGCCAATAATAAATTGTAGCGTGCAGTCTGAATGTCTTAAAAATGGTATTATCTCGCCAAATCTAACCCACCCTTTCTCCTACTTTGAAGTCTACTCCAATGTGACAAAAACAAATCATATTGTCTAAGTGATGAAAATGTGGAGGCTTTGTTAATGTAAAGAAGAGTTGGACAGAGTTCCTGCCTGTGATGTCAATTTGGAGCTTTTAACAGTTTATAAAGGCATCCCTTCCCTACACTGTTTCCCTCATTCGAGGCTCAGTGTAGTTATGCCCTCTTTTCCCCTTACAGAACAAAAGCAGGATTAGCTACAAATAGAAGGTGTGCCAGCTCTGAAATCTTGGGTGATTTTAGAATCAGACAATCCTCTAACTGAGGATGAGAAAGAAAGCAACCAACACAGCTTTTTAACGCAGCCAGGACATGAGTTTTTGGTACATTTCAGAATGGGACACTATTGGGGAATTAAGGAATGTTCTTCCACCAGTGTGTCTTTCAGGAGAGAGAGCCATGAGCCATCAGAAGAATTACCTCGGTTAAGGCAAGACTATTAACAGGCAATTTCTCCATTTTTATGAAGTTCTTCAGGAGCGCAACTCCCATTTTATCAGAGAACTGGATGTACCAACCCTCACATACAGTGGAATTGATTTTGCCTCTTGGGAGATGAGCACCCTGTGCCCCTCCTACTCTCACGGTGCTTTGGAATATTCCATTTTGCCTAACAGTGCAGAGAAAACATAATCAACTTCCTTCCCCTTCCCCCAACAAAGATAATGGGAAACTTTCTTCATAAAAGAATTTCCAATCCCCTGTTTAGCTATTTAGTGATCCAGTCAAATGTTGGTAGTTCCCGGGATTAAGGCAGGACTCTCACTCTTCTCTTCCCCAATCAGATGCCATTGTTTTATTCATTCATTCATTCATTCAATCGTCTTTATTGAGCGCTTACTGTGTGCAGAGCACTGTACTAAGCACTTGGGAAGTACAAGTTGGGAACATATAGGGACGGTCCCTACCCAACATTGAGGAGCAGGTGTCCTATAATAATAATAATAATAATAATAATAATATCATTTATTAAGCGCTTACTATGTGCAAAGCACTGCTCTAAGTGCTGGGGAGGTTACAAGGTGATCAGGTTGTCCCACAGGGGGCTCACAGTCTTAATCCCCATTTTACAGATGAGGTAACCGAGGCACAGAGAAGTTAAATCATCATCAATCGTATTTATTGAGCGCTTACTATGTGCAGAGCACTGTACTAAGTGCTTGGGAAGTACAAATTGGCAACATATAGAGACAGTCCCTACCCAACAGTGGGCTCACAGTCTAAAAGAGTGGGCTCACAGTCTAAAAGAAGTTAAATGACTTGCCCAAAGTCACACAGCTGACAATAGGTGGAGTCAGGATTTGAACCCATGACCTCTGACTCCGAAGCTCGTGCTTTTTCCACTGAGCCATGCTGCCCCTCATTCCTGGGTTCTCTTTACTGGATCCTACCCGAGGAACCAAGGAATCCAAGTAGCCGGGATCTGATCAGGAAATACTTCTTTCCCAGAGAATGGAGTTCAGGCACCCTATTGTCCGGATAGGAAATAGGCAGTTGAGCAGAGAATAGGATGGGGAATAGACAGAGATTTCATTCATGTGTTAAAATAATGGAGAGGCTATCATAGACACAGGCAGGCTTGCTTATCACTTGGATTTACACCCTTCATTCACCCCTTCCCCAGCCCTGCAGCACTTATGTACTCGTCTGCTATGTGCCCTTGGGCAAGTCACTTCACTTCTCTGTGACTCTGTTACCTCATCTGTAAAATGGGGTGAGCCCCCTGTCTAACCCAATTTGCCTGTATCCACCCCAGCACTTAGTATAGTGCCTGGCACATAGTAAGTGCTTAACAAATACCATTATTATTGTTATTTTTATTGTTATGCCCCAAACATATTATTTATATTAATTCCTGTATCCTCCTCTAGACTGTAAGCACTTTATGAGCAGGGAATGTCTCTGCCCACTATGTTCTATTGTATTTTGCACGTGCTTAGTACAGTGTTCTGCACAGAGTAAGTGTTCAATAAATATGATTGATCATCACAGACTCAAGTGCTTAGTACAGCACTCTGCACCCATACGTGTTCAGGAAATGTTCTTGACTGATTAGTGGCTCTGGATAGAAACTGAGTGGAAAGCAAGGGAACTGTATGTTTTTCAACCTTCAGGTGCCAATTCAGTTTGAGACCCCTGGGTTGATGTTTATGTTTATGGTTATGTTTAAGCAAAATGGACTATTCCAAAGCACCATGAGAGTAGAAGGGGATCAGGGTGCTCATCTCCCAAGAGGCAAAATTAATGTTTATGTTTATGGCATTTCCAAGAACTAAGGGTGCCTCCAGATTCTTGTTCTGAGCTAATGAACTTTGCCAAATTCAGGAGAAAACACACATCTGGTAAACAGCAAGGATTATACTAGGGGCTTTGGTAAGATTGGAATATGTTTCTTAAATTTGAAGTTTTTATTTTTTTTTTCTTTCTAATATGGTATTTTGCCCTAAGTTTGGACCAGCCTTCAAAGTGGAACAGAAATAGGCAATGAAAACTTCACAACAGTTGTTTCCTCTAGTGCAATATCAGATGACCTGAATTGCGAATTCCCAAAAAAGCAGGATGCTACCCGATAGGAAAACATTCATTTAATCGTATTTATTGAGTGCTTACTGTGTGCAGAGCACTGTACTAAGCGCTTGGGAAGTACAAGTCAGCAACATTTAGAGATGGTCCTTACTCAACAAACGGGCTCGCAGTCTAGAAGGGGGAGACGGACAACAAAACAGAACATATGGACAGGTGTCAAGTCATCAGAATAAATAGAAATAAAGCTAGATGCACCTCATTAACAAAATAAATAGAATAGTAAATATGTACGAATGAAATAGAGTAATAAATCTGTACAAACATATATACAGGTGCTGTGGGGAGGGGAAGGAGGTAGGGCGGGGGGGATGGGGAGGGAGAAAGGAAAAAGGGGGCTTCAGGGATTCCTCGTCGCTGACGATGGCAGACAGAGCCGGTTCAGGGAGGGGTCTCAATCCGTAGGCCCCCTCTCCCCTTTCTAATCTCCGCTGCCCCTCTCAATCAATCAATCAATCAATCAATCAATCAATCGTATTTATTGAGTGCTTACTGTGTGCAGAGCACTGTACTAAGCACTTGGGAAGTACAAGTTGGCAACATATAGAGACGGTCCCTACCCAACAGTGGGCTCACGGTCTGGAAGAGGGAGACAGAGAACCAAACCAAACATATTAACAAAATAAAATAAATAGAATAGATATGTACAAGTAAAATAAATAAATAGAGTAATAAATATGTATATACATATATACATATATACAGGTGCTGTGGGGAAGGGAAGGAGGTAAGGTGGGGGGGATGGAGGGGGGAGGAGGGGGGTACTTGGGGCCTTGGACCCCAGATAGCGATCGTCCACCGTCCCCACCCCTTTCACCATCATCATAGCAGCAGAAGCAGCAGTGGGAAAAGCAGCATGGCTCAGTGGAAAGAGTCCAGGCTTTGGAGTCAGAGGTCATGGGTTCAAATCCCAGCTCTGCCAATTCATTCAATTGTATTTATTGATCACTTACTCTGTGCAGAGTACTGTACTAAACGCTTGGGAAGTATAAGTTGGAAACCAGTTGGCCAATTGTCAGCTGTGTGACTTTGGGCAAGTTGCTTCACTTCTCTGGGCCTCAGTTCCCTCATCTGTAAAATGGGGATGAAGACTGTGAGCCCCCTGTGGGACAACCTGATCACCTTGTAACCTCCCCAGCGCTTAGAACAGTGCTTTGCACATAGTCAGCGCTTAACAAATACCATTATTATTATTATTATCATAAGGAGAAGAAGAAGAACTGTGGTATTTGTTAAGCGCTGACTGTGTGCCAAGCACTGCACTAAGCGCTGTCCAAGCCCCCTCCTCCCAGACTCTCCATCCTCCCTCCTGCCCCGGGGGCTGCGGTCCCCTGCACTCCATCTCTCTGTCATCTGCCCCTTCCCCGCGCTCCACGCCAGATTCCCCCGCCTGCTGCTCGGTCCCTCCGAGGCTTGGACCCTGGATAACGACCGTCCAGCAGACTGTGAGCCCACTGTTGAGTAGGGACCATCTCTATATGTTGCCAACTTGTACTTCCCTAGCGCTTAGTACAGTGCTCTGCACACAGTAAGCGCTCAATAAATACATTGAATGAATGAAAAGTCCACTGTCCTCACCCCTTTCATCATCATCATCATAGCAGCAGGAGCAGCAGCGGGAGAAGCAGCGTGGCTCAGTGGAAATAGTAATAATAATAATGATGGTATTTCTTAAGTGCTTACTATGTGCAAAGCACTGTTCTAAGCGCTGGGGAGGTTACAAGGTGATCAGGCTGTCCCACGGGTGGCTCACAGTTTTTAATCCCCATTTTACAGATGAGAGAACTGAGTCCCAGAGAAGTGAAGTGACTTGCCCAAAGTCACACAGCTGACAATTGGCAGAGCCGGGATTTGAACCCATGACCTCTGACTCCAAAGCCCGGGCTCTTTCCATTGAGCCACGCTGCTTCTTCTTCTGGAAAGAGCCCGGGCTTTGGAATCAGAGGTCATGGGTTCAAATCCTGCTCTGCCAATTCATTAATTCATTCAATCCCCAGATTGAGCCCCCTTTTTCCTCTCCTCGTCCCCATCCCCCCACCCTACCTCCTTCCCCTCCCCAAAGCACCTGTATATATGTTTGTACAGATTTATTACTCTATTTGTTTTACTTGTACATATTTACTATTCTATTTATTTTGTCAATGATGTGCGTCTAGCTTTACTTCTATTTATTCTGATGACTTTACACCTGACCACGTGTTTTGTTTCATTGCCTGTCTCCCCCTTCTAGGCTGTGAGCCCATAATTAGGTAGGGACCGTCTCTATATGTTGCCAACATGTACTTCCCAAGCGCTTAGTACAGTGATCTGCACACAGTAAGCGTTCAATAAATACAACTGAATGAATGAATGAATGGCCGCCTGGCCCACCTTCCCAGTCCCCATGGAAGAGAAAGAGGTCAGCAGGCTCCCCGTCTCCCGACCCCGTCCTCACTTCCCCCCTTCTCTTCCTGAGACCAGGCCGGGGAGAGGAAGGGAAGAAGAGGGACACCCCCTGTCCCGGCCCCACCACTTTCCCTGCCTCCCTCCACCCCATCCCTCTTTTCTCCCACTCTCTTCCCCCACCTTCTTCTCCCCAGATCTACCCCCCTCCACCTAACCTTCTTTCCAAGTCGCTTCGTTTCTCTGGGCCTCAGTTATCTCATCTTTTGAAGCTGGGTACATCAATCCATCAGTTGATTAACCAGTGGTATTAATTGACCTCTTCCTGTGTGCAGAGCACTGTACTAAACACTTGGGAGAGTACAATTCAATGCTCCTTGCTCCCAAGGAACATCTCCTGGGATCTGTTAGGGGGCCAAGATGAGAGAGGATGAAGTCGAAGTTGGGTGCAGTGATTGTTATCCCTCACTCTGTTACCTACCTGAATGACTCCACAACTGGGAGAAGCCCTAGTTTCTGCTGACATCTTTTTTTTTGCACCCAGAGCCCTTTTGTTGGTGATATTTGTTAAACACTTACTATGCTCTAGACGCTGTACTAAGCACCAGGGCAGATAAAAATTAATCAGGTTGGACATAGTCCGTGCCACAGGGCTCACAGCTTTAATCCCCATTTTACAGGTGAGGTAACCGAGGCCTAGAGAAGTTAAGTGACTTGCCCAAGGTCACACAGAAGACAAGTGGGTGAGCTTGGATTAGAACCCATGCCCTTCTAACTCCGAGGCCCCTGCTCTATCTTTTAGGCCATGCTGCTTTAGCTTTGTGTCCCTGAGCATATCACTCCCAACTTCCATTTTGATGCCCTCCAGACCTTCCAATAATCATCCTCACAAAAACACTTTCATTTGCGGGACAAAATGAGAACTGGCAGAGATGATCCTGGTGCAGTCTCAGTGGAAAGAGCACGGGCCTGGGGGTCAGAGATCATGGGTTCAAATCCAGGCTCCGCCAATTGTCAGCTGTGTAACCTTGGGCAAGTCACTTAACTTCTCTGTGCCTCAGTTACCTTATCTGTAAAATGGTGATTAAGACTGTGAGCCCTACGTGGGACAACCTGATCACCTTGTATCCTCCCCAGTGCTTAGAACAGTGCTTTGCACATAGTAAGTGCTTAACAAATGCCATCATCATTGTTATTATTATTATTACTAATGAAAGTTACTCTCGTTTCTGGGCACATGTAACATGCTCTGGGTGCCCGCTTCTTATTTTGAAAGAGGATATGGGGCAGGCTTAAGTCAGCAGTACCTGGCCTCAGGCTATCAAGAGGATATAGACTTGCTTTGTTAGCTTTAGATTTTCAAGATGCAATAGCTTAGAGGCTTGTTTTATGGCTTTATTACCTAATCCACCATCCTTAACTCCTTCAAGCTGGACCTGCTGCATCTTGTTGTCCCTGTCCCACTCACTGTCCACCCCCAGGTAGCTTTAGTCAGGTCATATCCTAATCCATCATCAATTTCATTTACTATATGCACTTACTCTATGCAGAGCACTGTACTAAGCATTTCTGAGAATACAGTACTCGTATTTTGTACCATCATTAACCCAGTGATTTCCACCCCATCAGGTATGCAGTAGGGAAGATCTTTCCAAAATGAAATTTTGCACATGTAATTTAAACACATGCAGATAGCTTTGCGCATGTAATTTAAACACATGCAGATAGCCGTGCTTAGAGAAGCAGCGTGGTTCAGTGGAAAGAACACAGGCTTGGGAGTCAGAGGTCATGGGTTCAAATCCCGACTCCGCCAATTGTCAGCTGTGTGACTTTGGTTAAGTCATTTACCTTCGCTGTGCCTCAATTCCCTCATCTGTAAAATGGGGATTAAGACAGCCTCACGTGGGACAACCTGATCACCTTGTATCCTCCCCAGCACTTAGAACAGTGCTTTGCACATAGTAAGCACTTAACAAATGCCATCATTACTATTATTATTATTATTATTATTATTATTGAAATGAAAACTGTGTGTGTGATACCTTGATTCTCTGGTTCCTTTAACTGCTAATAAAGGGCCATAATCTTCCCATATCCTTTCCACTGGCTTTTGGGAACTAGACTAGCTGATCATTGTTCTATGTGATCTAATTTGTTCTATGTGGTGAGAAGCCCTGAAAGGCTTTTTTTGTAATCTTTTATCAGCCACAGAGAAATGACGAAGGACAAATCTGAGCAGGGTTACCGACTCAGTGGAATAAAGGAAAGGAATCAGATTCATTTTTCAATTTCCAATAAGTCTGTCGCATATTAAAAAAACTAAAATTGCATATACATTTCAGTCGTAGATTGATTTAATTTGCAGGTGCTCTCTACGAGGTCACTTTGTCGTACCAGTCAATCATTTCTAAAACAGCGAGGTGCAGTCTCCAACCTCAGTATGCCATTTTGTGAAGTTAAAATCTTCAACTCTAATACATGGCGCGTTGCCCTCGCCCTCCTGGTTCTAAACTGTTCCACAATTTTATAACTCCAAACCCCAGTACTGTCCTGTAAAGGGATTAACTTGATGGGGTGAAAACAGCAAGATGCATATTTGAGAAGAGATTAACGAATCCAGAGACCCACATTTGCTACGGTATCAACAATTTCAAGGTCAAAGCCCACCATCGCTGCTCATAGTTAAGGGGTGGGTTGGCAGGAAGAGAATGATACATTGTGGTGGTGGTTATTGAAATGTGCAAAACAAAATCTTTTTTGGAATGCTTCAAGCCTTAAAGCACTCAGCCATGGACTGAAGATCAATAAAGCAGAACACTCCTTTCATTATGCATTAATAGTGTGTCAGCAGAAAACGGAGTGGGTATTAGCTTCATGGAACTGGCTGCAGGCCACAAAAATACAGGATCATATTGTTGTGAGCACAGGAAAATCTGTAATAGTCATCTAAGATGCGGATTTGTGATTACAATTGACTTTCAGCTTGCATTTCTGATGCATTAGAGTAGCCCTGCCTACACTTTTTTCTAGTCGCCTTCTAATGGCAAATCTTGACCTAAAACTGGACTAGGTAATGTGCCAATCAAGGTTAGAGAAATCGTGAAGATCAGAGAGAATGTGAATGTGAAGCTTAAGGCCTGAAGATAAAACCTCTTCTGAAATGCCATTCCTGGAAAGGGGGCAGGGCAGAGAGGTTTGAGAAGAAGTCATCTTGAGGAAACTAGGATTTGGAGAAGAAAGTTATTTGATGGTGGATAGATTCTGTGAAGGAATAAAGAAACTGGCTTTGGGTGGCAACAAGCAGGTGCAAGGATTCGGAAGGAGGCACTGGATTTAGTGTGCTGAGGAATTCCAGTTTCATTGTTTGCACCTACTGTTCAGTAATCTCTTATTGATGGTAATTATGGTAACATTTATTAAACTCTTCCTAAGTGCCAAATTCTCTGCTAAGAACCAGGGTAGATACAAAATAATCAGGTAATAATCATAATTATTATTATGACATCCGTTAAGCACTTACTATGTATCTGGCACTGTACTAAGCACTGGGGTTGGAGAAGCAGCATGGCAAAGTGGATAGAGCACAGACCTTGGAGTCAAGAGGTCATGGATTCTAATCCTGGCTTTCCCACTTGTCTTCTGTGTGACCTTGGGCAATTTACTTCTCTGGGCCTCAGTTACCTCATCCGTAAAATGGGGATTGAGACTGTGAGCCCCATGTAAAAGAGAGACTGTGTCCAACCTGATTTTCTTGTATCTACCCCAGTGCCTAGTACAGTGCCGGGCAGAGAGTAAGCACTTAGCAAATACCATTATTATTATTACTGGACACAGTTTCTGTCCCCTGTGGGACCCACGATCAGAGGGAGAGAGAGCAGGTATTTTATCCCCATTTCTCAAATGAGAAAATTGTGCCACTGCAAAGTTAAATCATATAGTAAGCAAGAGGCAAAGCTGGATTTAGAACCCATTCTTCCTGACTCCCAGTCTGTACTCTTTCCACTAGGCAATCCTACTTCTCAGTCCCATGTGCTGTTCACCAGGCCACATTACAAATATTTTTAAAAACAAGAGGTTCTGAATAATAGTCCTTTCTTCGTTTTCTAGAAGTCTACCGAGTCAGCTTCTGTGATGAGTATGAATAGTATTTCTTGAGTGCCTACTGTGTGCAGGGCACAGTATTAGACACTTAGGAACCACCGAGAAGAAGGGTAAGATGCAGGGTTGGCACCTGAAGTTGATGGCTTTCACTGGATAGCTAACTTACTTTACTCTTTTCCTTTCCCATATCCTTCCCAGAATGAGTTCCAGTCTGCTCCAGGAGGTCTCCTTAAGGCCGAGTGAAGGGAAGTGTCTCTAAGAACTACGATTTTAAGTTCATAATTGTTCATCTTGTTTTCAAGCCTAATTAGCTCACACAGTTTCTTCCTTCCCATCTTTAGTGATCACCCATCCTCCCCATAATCATTGGCACAAATGCTCAGTGAAGGGGATAGTAACTCTCCAGTTGGAAACAACTAAAGCAACTAGCCAACCCACTTTCAGCAGGACATCCTTGTCACAGAGCTAGAGGTTCCTTTGCCCCACAGTCTTCTGAGGACACAAAAATGGGTATTGCAGTTCTGGTCCCCATCTAGCTCCTTGGGGTGGGGCTGGGTGGGCTAGGTATCTCCCGTATAGTTCCCCTCCATAGGGCAGTGATCTTCCTCACTATGGAACTTGTCCCCTACCTGACACCCCACATGAGTGTTTTGAGGGTGGACAAATGGAGCATGTATTGATGAAGCAGACAAAGAATGGGACAAGGGTCACAAAATGGTGGGCTTTAGTGACACATTGGCTCTTCTGACACATCCTGATTAGGGCAGTGGTCTAATAATCCATTAGACCAAGGAAATTGGGGGATCATCTTCCACCTTCTCTTTTTCATTCTGTAGCACTTGGCTCAATTTTACCGTCATCAATTCACCCCCAGAAACTTCCTTCTTTTTAACAATATGTCATTTGGGATGCCCTGTAGGATAGAAGGGTGTCCCTCTTTAAACTCAAGAAAATTTAATGAAAGGCAGATGTAGAGTGAAAGCATTTCTGTTCAGTGAATAAAAGATATCCTGAGGGATAAATGATTTCCTGAGGATAAGCTAGGGGCTTTGGACTGGCCATTAGCTCCTTCAGGGCCACTAGGGCACTGTAAAATTTATGAAATACCTACTTCAGAACACTAGATTTTACCTTAGACCTTGAAATTTAAGATCACTCCAGTGGTATCTAGTTTACTCCAAGATAACTGCTTCTTTATCTGCAGGATCTGTTTCATCCATTCTGATCATGTTGAAAGAAACCCTTACTTTGGGGAGGCATATCAAAGTTATCATGGATAATGGACCCATTTTAATGCACTAAATGGTATTCAATTCCACAATATTTATCAAGCTCTCTGCTGTGTGCACCATACTGAAGTCGGTTCTCGGTTCCTGTTCTCTAGACTGTTAGCTTGTTGTGGGCGGGAAATGTGCCTATTGTACTGTACTCTCCCCAGCACTCAATACAGTACTCTGCACACAGTAAGTGCTCAATAAATATGGTTCATCCATTCATTCAATCGTATTTATTGAGCACTTACTGTGTACTGAGCACTGTACTTACCTCGTGCTTACAGTCTTTGACTATTTTTGAGGAGCGTATGATTCAGTGAGGGAAACAAGCAGGCATGAATTTTATATCTTAAATAGGAGCGAGAGGAAAATGTAGATGCAACTGGTAACAGCAAAACATTTTGGAAAAATGAAGAAATAATACTAATGTAAATTGATAGGTTCACAAGTGTTAAGTGTTAACACTTAAGTGTAGTAAGCACTTAACAAATACCATCATTATTATTATTACTATTATGTTAACTGGAATCTTAATGACCTAAATGTCTCAGATAACCCTGTGGACTTTTCAATCAATCAGTTGTATGAGAGTTGTATGAGGACTTACTGTGTGCAGAGCACTGTACTAAGTACTTTTTCTGCTTCTTCCCACGATCTTTTCGTTGGCATAGAAATATTTCCATAAGACGGGAATTGTGCTGCTGGTTTCCTCCTCCAGTTCCACAACTACCTAAATGCATGACATACCTCACAGATCTTTCCATGGATAAAGACCAGTGTTTCCTCACTTTGGGTTTTATCGATCCATTTCTGGCTAGTTTATCGATCCATTTCTGGCTAGCTGAGTTTCAAGTCTTCCCCAGTTGGTAAGCCAGCCTGCTCCCAAAGACACTGTTCCCTTCTTTATAAGATGGATCCCGTTGCTTTTCAGTTGTTCTGCTTCTTGATAAATTCTCTTAAAATGTTGGGGGCCCAAAAATCAATTACCAGAATGCCATAAAGGAAAACAGCTGATAGAAAATAGAGTGGGATAAATTTTGTCTTTGGTGGAGGCTATCGATCTCCTGTTATAAGCCAGTGTAGGAAATGCCTATCAAGTTCCAAGCGGGTTGAATTAATTTCAGGGGCAGTTAACAGACAGCTCAATTTGTGGCCATGCACAACGGGGATAACCCGATAAACCTTTGGGAGAGATCCTAGGAGCTGGAGGAAAATTCACTGTTATCCAAGGCAGGGCTGCTCTGAGCACAGCGGGACATGCCTAGAGCCTTCCTTTGTACAGCCTTATCTTTCAGTTCAATAAGTACTTTAGTAGTGGTCACCGGTGACATAAAGAGGACACTGTTCATGAGTCGATTCATTAAAGCTCATCCTCAGGACCCGTGTACATACATTTACTCCATTTTCTAGGAAAGCAGCAGGAGCGTAGTGGAAAGAGAATGCTCCTGGGAGCTGGAGGGCCTGATGGCTAATCCTGGCTTTACCGCTTGCCTGCTGGGTGACTTTGGGCACACCAATTAACTTCTCTGAGATTCAGTTTCCTCATCTGTAAAATGGAGATGAAATACCCATTCTTCCTCCCCCTTAGCCTACGAAGCCCGATGAAAGGCAGGATTTGTGTCTGACCTGAATGACGTATATCTACACCAGCGCTTAATATGGTGCTAAGCTCATAGTAACTGTTTATTATTATTACTTATTATCATTTATTTTGGTTACTCGATTCATCAATCTGCTGTATTGATAAAGTGATAAAGCAGGCAAGGAATGACCCATTTATTTGGCGCTTTCCAAGAGCTTACTTTAGTGCAATGTACCCTTTGGGTGCTCAATAAATACAACTACTTCAACCTGTTGGGAGAGAATCTCTTGCAGGTTTGCACACTCTATCCAGGAGTATATGGGATTGGAGCTTACCTGGCCCCTTGTCCTTTGGAGTGAACTTGACAGTTTCTCTATTTTGTCCTTCTGGCTCTACTCTTCCCACACCCTTCTCCTGTCCAAAACAGGGCAGTGTACAGAGGCTGGGGGGTGGGGCTGGGTGGGAAGATAGCATCACCTCCACTGTGGCAGGAAGGAACAGCAAGTGCTCCCTTTCCAGCCAAGACAGGCAGTCCTAGACCTTGCCAACAAGTAGAAGGCTGAACTAGATGCTGGATAGAAGTAATGATAATAGAAATTTCGTAGTATTTGTTAAGCATTTACTGTCTGCCAAGCATTGTACTGATCACCCTCCGCTCCTCTGCTGCTAACCTCCTCACTGTGCCTTGTTCTCGCCTGTCCTGTCGTCGACGCCCGGCCCACGTCTTCCCCCTGGCCTGGAATGCCCTCCCTCTGCACATCTGCCAAGCTAGCTCTCTTCCTCCCTTCAAAGCCCTACTGAGAGCTCACCTCCTCCAGGAGGCCTTCCCAGACCGAGCCCCCTTTTTCCTCTCCTCCTCCCCATCCCCCCTTCCCTACCTTCTTCCCCTCCCCACAGAGCTTGCATAAATATTTGTACAGATTTATTACTCTATTTTACTCGTACATATTTACTATTCTATTTATTTTGTTAATGATGTGCGTAGAGCTTTAATTCTATTTGTTCTGACGATTTTGACACCTGTCTGCATGTTTTGTTTTGTTGTCTGTCTCTCCCTTCTAGACTGTGAGCCCATTGTTGGGTAGGGACAGTCTCTATATGTTGCCGACTTGTACTTCCCAAGCACTTAATACAGTGCTCTGCACACAGTAAGTGCTCAATACATACAATTGAATGAATCACTGGGGTAGATTTGAGATAATGAGGCCAGACCTAATCTCTTTCCTACATAGGGCTCACAGTCTTAAGAAAACAAGCATTTAATCCCCTTTCTGGAAGAGGAAACTGAGGCACTGAGAAGTTAAGTGACCTGCCCAAGGTTCAGCAGCAGGCTAGAAAGCAGAATCAGCAGAAAACTAGCGAGACCCCAAGCGGGGCCAGATCACACTGATATTTCTTGCACCACCAGTCACGGAAACAGCTTCAGCAATCATCAGGCCATAACTGGCAAGAATACAACTGAAATAGATCACTTAGGCAAGGGAAGCTGTGTCATTGAGCATACTGACACTTGTTGACTATCTCATAAAAAAGCCACTAAGAGGCAAAGCCCGTAAGTAAATGAAAATGTAGCCACTTCACAATCAAATGAAAATGCTGCAACTCCAGAGAATTTTCAAGTCCCGTCTTAGTCTCCCTCTTGCAGAGAATGAAGTCTGCTTGTCTTTGTAAAGATGGAGCCCGGCACCCTTGACTTACTCATTCTTTATTTTGTACTCTGTGGCTACGTTTCAGCAAACACCCATATTGCATGAGGTTTATTTGATTATGAAAAATGGCAGATGCGCATTAACATGAGATAATTGATGGGAAAGCTCTTTGGAAAAATAAAAGCGCTGTATAAATTTGAGGTATTATCATTTCTCGGAGGCAGGCATAAAATGACAATTTCCACTTTCTCTGCTTGAAATGCCATATTATGAAAACCCTTGGAAGTGTCATCACTCACCTCATGCTTCACCAAAGTAATCCACTAGGAGAGAGCAAGTCAGGAGAAAAACAGCCGCTTTAGAAAGAGCGATTGATGCAATTAGAGATAATGGTAAATAATGCTCAGTTATCAAGGGCAGAGGAGTCGATAGCAATTTTAAGCCATGAAACTGCACCTTGGGGCATTTCTCCAATCCTTGGCTTTTGAGGGAAAATGAGACACTCAGTTCAAATAACTCCTTGGATCTGAAACAGTGAAAGCAAGGAGAAAGTGAAGGAGAGGCAGTGAAATCTATAGAGTTCTCGATTTGGGAGCTACATACAGAGAACTTGCTCGGTGGCAGCGTTGAGTGGTTTCATTAAAAACACAGTGATTATTTTAGAGTCTGGCATACATGCAAAATAGACTCACCTGAAAACATAGCCTCAAACTGGTAATACAAAGTCATCGAATCTGGAAGGGGAAGTATCACCGGCAAGCAAATACCTTTTGAACTTAAATCCGGTAGAAGGCTCTCAAGAGCCACTATGTACGGTGCTCTGCACATAGTAAGTGCTCAATAAATACAGTTCAATTAATGAATGAATTATGGAGCTGCTGGCCCCCTAACTGCCTTTATCTTTTCAATTTTATCCTCACCAGGGATTGCTCCACTTGGCCTTGCCCATTTCTACCTTTGACCTGCATTTCTGACCACAGTCTCTTACCCCCAATCCCTTAAGAGTATCAACTTCTTGTGGATGCGGGGTGTGTCACTTCTTTATTTTGTACTTCCCAAGAACCTATTATTGTTTGGTAGAGTTGGTAGATATGTTTTCTGTCTACATGGAGCTGACGGTCTAGACGGGGAGACAAACATCAAGTAAATTACGGATATGTACGTAATAATAATGATAATGATGGCATTTGTTAAGCACTTACTATGTGCAAAGCACTGTTCTAAGTGCTGGGGGAGACACAAAGTGGTCATGTTGTCCATATGGGGCTCACAGTCTTAATCTCCATTTTCCAGATGAGGTAACTAAGGCCCAGAAAAGTCAAGTGACTTGTCCAAAGTCACACAGCTGACAAGCAGTGGAGCCAGGATTTGAACCCATGACCTCTGACTCCCAAGCCCATGCTCTTTCCACTGAGCCACTTTGCTTCTCAGTGCTCTAGGGCTGAGAGTAGGGTGAATAAAGGTTATGAATCCAAGTGCAAAGGCTATAGCCAAATCCAAGGCCACCTTCTTTCCTTGTGAGGGTGAAGGGATATTGGCTTCACCAAGGATTATTCAACCCCTGGTTGAATCTAGAAGGGAAAGGAATGGGATAAGACATGAGTAGGGATGTCCTTTCCTCAGAAACGGGACCTAAAGAAAAGATCATCCCATACACTGCGGCAGGATAAATTGCTAACCCACATTCAGATTTACATAATCATAGCTCTCATGTAAAACATGCCTTGCCTATCAGAAACTCCTAAATCCTCTTTTTTGATTATGTGCAACCTGTACCTTTTCAATTGGCTTAATGTTTAGCTCCATCCATTCCCAGCACTTCACAATGAGCTTTCCCTGATCCTATTGTATGGGCCTTAATGTATTTCTCTCTCATCCATGCCTGAATATTGGGATAAAAGCTTTTATTTGGTTCTCTTTGGAATGCTGCCTGATAAGTTCTTCCTTTGGGGAATGGGAACCTAGTATGATAGAGACTCGGCTCAAGCAACTGTGGCTTGATTGATGATGGATGAAATATCGTTCCTGGGAGAGTGAAAAGTTTTACGAGAGAGAAGGAAAGGCCCCTTAAGCAGGCAGCTACCTGAAGCTGTCTGATGGAATTGTCAAGATTAGGTGCCTCTGCAGGAGTCTTTCTACCAGAGTGAATCCCAAATCCTCTCCAGAGAGGGGAGGCACTGAAAGAGTGCAACCTGAATAGGACAAACTTCTACCATTTCACTCTGATACGGTTGATCCAAAACCCAAGGTTGATCTGTAAATCTAATGGTGGTTAATGCAATTTTAAACACCAATCATCCTGATTAAATTGAACGCATGAGAGAGAGGGAATGAAAATCAAAGTGCTTAAACCTGTTGCCTTTGGAAGCTGTCACAGCAGGACATGCTGATTTACATTCAAATTTTACTTTTCGGATAAAATGAAAACTAGCCAATCTAATTTGTTGCACTAGAAAAGTGAAAACAATGCTTAGAGCATAAATGCACACTTTACAGCTTTGACTTCGGTAAAATTGCAAACTTGACAGTACATTCCAAATGTAAAGTACAGAGATGATTTGAGATCAGTTATAAGTAACCAACTTGTTAGATGTTACTTAAATCCTCATTCTCTCATGAATATCCATCTGTTTTGTCCTCCTGCCCTCACCCTGATAAATATCCTTTACGGCTTTCTGTATTGACATAAATACACTGAACAGTCACTGAAAGAATAGCAATTCAATAGTAACTCAGGTTGGTGCTATCACTTTCTCTTTCAGTAATGCACAATTTTGCCCTATAATTAATGCAAGGTGGTCACAGTGGATCTTAAGGTGTTTCAGTCATGGCTGTCACTCTCTCCACTTGTTTTAAATCTGACTTTGATACCTACAATGGGCTCTGAAGTCAATAGATACTAAGCATGAGTGTAGTAATTATGATCCTATATTGTTATTGACTGTCCTATTAAAACCCAGCCTGGACAAATATATCCTTCATATGCTTGTCAACAATTCAGAGGAAAAGCCTGGTGCTATGTTCATTTGGAAGTAATTCCCCAGAAAATTGGTCAAGTAATTAATGACCAGTCTGTTAGCTACCATCCCTAGGCAAAAGGCATAAGCAGTTAATTCTCTACAAATCAGTTATTAGCAACCGTAGCAGTTTAACAGCTGATTTCCAAAAGATTATTATTATACTAATTGATAGCATGCATTAGCAATTACAGACAATACTGTGTTTATTTCATAGGACAGGGGTCTAAAGATTCCTTGGTCAGTCATCCTAAGAGAGTCTTGCATTCATTTGTGGGATATTTGTGTACACTGATAAATTTGTATATGCATAAGATGAAACACGCTCAAAATCATTAGCACTCAAGGAGGGGAGTAAACTTTAGGATGGTGGTTAGAAGACTTGAAAGTGAAAGTTCACTGTAGGCAGGGAATATGTCTACCAATTCTGTTATATTACACTTTCCTGAGCACTTAGTACAGGCCTCTGCACACAGTAAGTGCTCAGTAAATACTACTGGTTGATAGAGGAGACTAACTTTGGGGAAAAGATAGATATATATATATATATATATATATATGTACAGATTTATTATTCTATTTATTTTACTTATACATATTTACTATTCTATTTATTTTGTTAATGATGTGCATATAGCTTTAATTCTATTTGTTCTGATGACTTTGATACCTGTCTACATGTTTTGTTTTGTTGTCTTTCTCTCCCTTCTAGACTGTGAGCCCATTGTTGGGTAGGGACAGTCTCTATATGTTGCCAACTTGTGCTTCCCAAGCGCTTAGTACAGTGCTCTGCACACAATAAGTGCTCAATAAATATGACAATGAATGAATGAGTGGGGAGTATAAGGTTAAGAGTAAGGTGAGATAGCCTGGGCAGAGGGACTGGAGGAGAGTGAATAAAGATAAACTGGGGGATGCAGGTTTGATCTATAGAGAGTTCAGTTCATTCATTCATTCATTCATTCATTCAATTGTATTTATTGAGCGCTTACTGTGTGCAGAGCACCGTACTAAGCACTTGGTAAGTACAAGTCGGCAACATATAGAGATGGTCCCTACCCAACAATGGGCTCACAGTCTAGAAGGGAGAGACAGACAACAAAACCAAACATGTAGACAGGTGAACAAACCAAAACATTTAGACAGTTGAGCTGGGATGGGGTGAACTGACTTCATAGAAGGTAGTTTTGGCTTAGAAGGGATGATGTTGGGAATGTGACAGTTAAACAGGTGGCAAAAGGACGTGGAAGAATTTGTCTAGTTCCCCGCAATTCAGCTCATCCTCTAGACTATAAGCTCACTGTGGGTAGGGAATGAGTCCACCAACTCTGTTATACCCTCCCAAGAGCAGAAGCAACATGGCTTAATGGCTTAGTGGAAAGAACATTGGCTTAGGAGTCAGAGGATATGGGTTCTAATCCCAGCTCTGCCACCTGTCTGCTGTGTGACCTTGGGCAAGCCACTTAATTTCTCTGTGCCTCAGTTACCTCACCTGGAAAATGGGGATTAAGACTGTGAGCCCCATGTGAGACAGCCTTATTACCCCAGCACTTAGAACAGTGTTTTGCACATAATAAGTGCGGAAGAAATACCATAATAATTATTATTATTTAGAGTGCTCTGCACACAGTAAGGACTCAGTAAGTGTCATTGATTGAATTGTAAAATTTTGCAAGATCTCAGTGCCTGGGAGGAACGGAGGGAATGGGCTCTGTATGCCGCACACAGTGCTTGGCACGTATTGCTTAACAAATACTGCGATTATTATTGTTATCATTATTACTCTCACTATAATTACTATTATAGTTTTAACTTGGACTCCTAGTTTTGCAAAGGAACTTAGCTTCATTCACTGGTATTTATGAGGTCTTGCTCCCAAAAATAATTTCTAGGATTCAAGGTAAAAAAAAAATATGGGACAACTTTGAAAACGCAGGATATCTGGTAAACTTACTGAAATCCAAGAGATAACAGAAATAACAGTTTAGGTGGTTAATAAAAGCTGTGGTATTTAAGTACTCACTATATGTTTGGGTAGATAAAGATAATCAGGTCCCTCATGGGGCTCTCATTCTAAGTAGTAGGGAGAAAAGGTATTGAGTCCCCATTTTGAAAGTAAAAGAGAATCAACTTGGCTTAGTGGAAAGAGCATGGGCTTGGGAGTCAGAGGTCATGGGTTCTAATCCTGCCTCTACCACTTTTCAGCTGTGTGACCTTAGGCAAGTCACTTCATTTCTCTGTGCCTCAGTTACCTCATCTGTAAAATGGGGATGAAGACTGTGAGCCCCACGTGGGACGACCTGATTACCTTGTATCTACCCCAGTGCTTAGAACAGTGCTTGGCACATAGTAAGCACTTAACAAATACCAATGTTATTGTCATTATGATTATTAAGTAAGGGAACTGAGGCATAGAGAAGTAGGTGGCTTGCCTGAAATCACATAGCAGATAAGTGGAAGAGCCGGATTAGAACCTAGGTCCTCTGACAACAAGGCCTTTTTTGCAGTTTTCACTGGGCCGCACTACTTCTCACAATCTGAGAAAGTGAAAACTAGATCCAACCATCCACCTGCCATCTGCCATTATTGGAATTCTCTTCAGAGTTGTTCCTTTCAAAAACATGCGTGGCTCACAGGGAATGTTTAACCAAATCTGAATCACATTTTAGAATAAAGTCCACTGAGGTTCAACTACAGGAAGTCAGTCTTTCTGCCTATCAAGATATCTCTGACTTTCTCGATTTCAGACTGTTTTGTGGATCCTGAAGAATGATTCTGTAGATGTTCATTGTCAACGTTTCTTGGAAATGAATTTTCCATGGATTATTCCATTTTAGCATAAGCCATTTTATAACCACTAGGGATAACAGTTCTTAGTTCCACGGCTTGAAATACATTAAGTGAACAGAGTAGAAAACTGGGACCCAAGAAAACTAAAATGAAAATTGAAATAATGACCTCTAACTTTACGTTTGGACCTGTTCTTCAGGCTTCAAGCTGCTATCAGTATCTTAGAGAAAAGTATGGTGGGATGGGCTGAGAAAAATTTTGTGCCAGAAAGAACATTTATAATTTATCTACAAAGTTGGATTACAGTATCATAATATGACTATGTATTTTGAAATAAATGATAACCAGTCAGCAACACCGCCACATGTAAAGATCTAGTTCAAAGTATTTTTTTCCCAAATCTGTTACATTTGGTATTTCATAACAACTTCAAAACAGAGTTGGCAAACTAAAGGATTCTAGACCTAAAATGGGAGCCATAAGTGACAATTCTGGTTTCAGAGCAGCCTTTTAAGTTATTTTCAAAAACTGTCAGGAAAGAGAAACAAAGATTTGAGCTAAATAAGTGCAAAATAAAAATGATTGCCCAAACATGAGCATTAGAATAGAATGTTTCGAAGAACTCATCCTTTTCTGTTTGTCAAGTAGACAATTGAAATTCCACTGTTGGATACTAATGAGAATATGTTGATCACATAGATATAACCACTAATATTTGAAACTAATCATCTCCTCCTTTGCATATGAAAGCAAATTACAACATAATAAAACAATTGCGTGTCAAGCATTTCTCTTAACAAATCTTAACAAGAATTATAATATTTATTACAAGCTGATTAGGATTTGTATTGCCACAACTTTCTGTGCAAAGTCCATTAAATATTACCATACCCTCTTAGCAGAGAAGAAAACATATAGTCTAATTTACAGAGGAGATTCTTGTTCATCATTTTAGTGTTATATTAATGCTAAGATAAGTTATATAAAATTTGTGATGGATTGGTTTCTAGTGTAGATAACAATAATCGTTTAATTCAGAATAAAAATGTATCAAAACCAAGGCAATAATATGTTTTAAAAAATCAGAAAAATGGGCATATTTGATCATTGTAAACTGCATATCATATTAACCCATAATACAGGTTAACAATATAACTTAGCAGAGCTCATCTTTAAAAGAAAGTGTTCCCCAAAGACATATTACATCTAAAAATGGCAGCAAAATAAATCTGTATGGCGTATGAAAGTAGAGGAGTGGAATGACAACTAATTCTGTGGAATTTTAAGACTTCAAATACTTTTTATTTAATAGGGTATAATTTGTTTATAGTTGCCATTAGAATGAAATTGGAATAGTGTAACTTTACATTTATATAAACAAAATGATATTGTATTATTATTCCATTTTATGTGTGATACCTAGCTAAAATGTATTTTACTTTCTAATTATAAAGTCCAGTAGTACTAACTTTTTGGGGATTCTGTTTCCTTTGCTTTCTTTTAATTAACTAAAATCTAAAATAATTTACCAAATAGAATTGTTCTTATTCTAAATACTAAATCAGATTTCCCCTAATGTAATGTACTAGAATAGCTATAGCAGTTCCTTGGACTATAAAGGAGATAAAGGAGTGATATAATATAAAATTTCCCCCTACCTAATAGTAACTCCAAATAACATATGCTTCTGGAAGAAAAGTAATTTGAACTATATTACAAGTGCCATATTTTAAAATAGAAACTATCCATCACATATTGAAAGAAAGTGGTAGTGAACTGCTACAAGTCTGAGGAATGTACTTAAAATATCTTACAGGAGTCCATTAAAAATAAATTGATTACTTCCATTTCAAGACATACTGCAATAAATTGTAAGTGATGTATGATTTTTATAGAAATAACATTACTAATTATGAATTTTCCATTGAATAGCATACGGTAATCACGTATCATCAGTATTTTTCCCTATTTCTGGAAATGATGATTTTTTAGAAAGTGTAAATCTTAGCCTTTAAGCATGCCAAGTGATTAAAGCCTGCCTTCATTTTGGGGGTACCATTTTGATGAAATCAGATTATTTTCTTAGTTTCAAGAGCACTCATTCCACCTGTCTGAAGGAAATCACTCAATTCAGGAGAAATGGTTTACTATTTCATCTCAAATCTAGTCACAAAACACTGCCTCACCAAAGCTGTTGGTGATCAATATTCCAAGCACTAACCTTCTCTCTGTGCCTCGATCTCGTCTCTCTCACCCCGACTCCTTGCCTATGTCCTGCCTCTGGCCAGGAATGGCTTCCCTCTTCAATTCCAACAGACAATTATTCTCCCCTCATTCAAAGCCTTATTGATGGCACATCTCCTCCAAGAGGCCTTCCCTGACTGAGCCCCCCTTTCCTCTTCTCCCACTCCCTTCTGCCTTGCCCTGACTTCCTCCCTTTGTTCTTCCCCCCTTCTCAGCCACACGGCACTTATGCACATAGCTGTAATTTTTTATTTATTTTGATGTCTGTCTCCCGCTGCTCTAGACTAAGCTTGTTGAGGGCAGGAAATGGGTATGTTTATAGTTGTATTGTACTTTCCCAAGCACTCAGTACAGCTGTCTGCACACAGTAAGCACTCAGTAAATAGGATTGAATGAATGTATAAATCTACGGGGCGGCCATATGAAAGTGTGTCTGTGACATGACCCAAAGTTGAAAAATGGCAGTCTTTTTGAGTTCTGAAGATTCCCTAGACACTAAAAAACTCATTATGGGCCGGGAATGTGTTTACCAACTCTATTATATTGTATTTACTCTCCCAAACACTTAGTACAGCGCTTTGCATACCATAAGTGCTCAGTAAATACCATTGATTGAAGGGGATGGTGCTGGAGTGATAGCAGTGGGGTTGAAGATGTAGAGCCCCGTATGGGTCTGGGCTTACTCTGTGCAATGGACAGGTGATCTGGATTCTGGCCAGGCCTGGGTTCTCCTACTGGGGTCTTCATCCTTCTTCGGGGGGATCCTCCCCCTGGAGAATACCACTGAGACTACTAGGACCTAAGTTGCATCGCTGAATGATGGCCTAGGCACAGGTGCTCAGTCGTTCATCCAGTGCTTGGCTGGAATTTCCAGAGGCCTTTGCCCCTTGGGCAGAGCCCTGACTAGGCTACTACCGTGTCCACAAGCATGCCCTGACTTTGACTGTGTCCCAATTCCCTGTCCTTCTACTTCCAAACCTGGAAGCCGGATCAGGTTGAGCCAGACTGGCCAGGAGAAGGACATGTTTGGATGGGGGTCACAGAGAAACCCATCCATACTGGATGCAGCTGAGCCCTGAGATAGACTTAGGGAAGGCTAAGCTGACATTTAAATTTCACACTTTAGTGAAATATCAGTGGAGTTACTATTAGATAGGGGGAAATTTTGCCCGATTAGTTTTGACTGAGTACTAATGGCATAAAAAAATGCTATTACTGAGTCAAACCAATGGTCTCTGCAGCCCAATATTCTGTTTCTGACAGTGGTAAAAAAAAGGATGCTTGCTACAACTGAATTGTAGTTGCCCTCCGTGACAACCATCCTAATGTTCGGGGAAGAAGCATCTTGCATATACATTTTCCTTCTTCATTCCTCACTTTCCTTCTAGAAGCTCATAATGGACCCCTCGATCAATCAGTTCACTTAGAACAGTGCTTTGCACATGGTAAGCACTTAATAAATGCCATTATTATTATTATTATTAATCAGTGGTATTTATCATGTACTATGTGCAGAGCACTATACTAAGCACTTGAGAGAGTACCATACAATAGAGTTGGCACATTCCCTGCTCACATAGAACTTGCATTCTAGAGGATCCCTCGGCCATGACTGTATCTAACTTCTCTTGTACTCCCTAAATCTTTTTTCAGTTGCACAACTTTTTGTGGCAGCAAATTTCATGTGTTTACCACCCACTGTATAAAATTATCCTTGTTTCAAATTTAGCCTCTTCAAGCTTCAGTGGGTTTCCTCTTATCTGGATGTTGTGGGATTTAGTAGGCAACAATCCTGTGTTCACCCTACCGATAATAGTAATTGTGATATTTGTTAAGTGCTTATTATATGTCCAGCACTGTGCTAAATGCTGGGGTAGATGCAAATTTAAATCAAATGGGACATAATCCCTCTCCCACATGGGGCTCAGAGTCTAAGTACTCTTTGTGGTTTAGGAGGCTTTAATTATGTCCCCCTCTCACTCTTCAATTTTCCAGTTGGAAGAGCCCTAATCATTTTTATATTGCCTCAAATGGCCACTTTTCAGTTCTCCTTATCATTTTTTCTTGCCTTTCCAAGTTCTTTCTTTGGCACTATTCCCCCTGCCCTAAGATAATGGGGCCAGGACTGGTCTCGTAATTCTAGGTGTGGGATTTTACACAGTCATTTTTAAAGCTTCAATTAACCACAAGTATTTATTGAGTGCTTGCTCTATGCAAAGAACCGTACTAAGTGCTTGGAAGACTTCACTGGAGTTAGTAGCCCCAGCTCTGAGCCCCAGCATGTAGAACATTCCGTGCTTAACAAATACTGTTATGACTGTTATTATTATCATTAATACTTCCTTTTGAGAGGCTGGTTGAATCAAACAAAAATTGCCCAAAACTTTATTTGGTAATTGTCATTATTCCACTTAGACACTGAACCAACAAAACCTTAGCTATTTTTAAGAAGTCACCCAGCCCTTCGAAGAATTTTGCCATTTTCAAACATGAAACTAAAATATGTTTTTTTATTTTAATTCTATTTTATTGCAAGAATAATTATAGTAGTCCACACGATGGAGGGAGAATAGAAAAAGATAGAGGTTGGAGGAACAATAAAGCAAGAGAAACAAAAGGAAATCCCCTAGCTGGAAGCAGCATTAAAGGAAGAAACTATAAAGCCCATTTGACAACTGTGACAGGACCGGAGATGGGGATTCCTGCCATTTCTCTTCAGTTGGGTCAGTTTAGCCCATCGGTAGAACCTATCAGAGAGTTCTGTGATAGGCTTAAGGGCAAATCATAATACAATGTACCTTGGTCTGTAATAAGCCAGCGAGCTAGAGAAGGTCAGACCAGACTGGAATAAATCAATAATTGACTGTGGAAATCAAGTAACGACATAGCTGATCCCCGCATTTTCTCTAACCTTGCAATTCACACTGATTCTTAAGGTATAAATTAAGTAGCAGGGATATTAGTAAACTCTTTCCACTTCACGGATCAATCAATTAATACGCATTTTATACATCAAATAGAGCTTGACAAAATGTCTCCTCGGTGGAATATAACATTTTAAGGAATAGTCAAGGTAACCAAGAAAAGATGGTGTTCTTGACACCTGTCAGGAAGCTTTAAGTTTTAATGCTATCACCAATATTCCTGACCACAAAATATTCATTTTTGTGATACAAACTAAATGAAGGACTGATTTATGATTTGGCACTCTCGTTCAGAACAAATTTCAAAGAAGGTCGTCGGTACCTGGGTTTCCCTTTGGAACCCAGGTCGATGTAACATAGTAGTTATATGATTTATTCCAATTTAAAAATTATTTTTGGTCCCCATTGGACCAGCTCCTCTGGCTGGGGAGCTCTTGTGCCCCTTATGGAATGGGCCTTTAAACACTCTCTTAGATGTCTTTACTTTTGCTCCTATAATTCTCCCAAGTTGTCTAATAAATCAAAACCTTTCTTTTCTTGCGCCAACCCAAATTGAGTTACTGTTTCCAATTCACTTTCAAATTTAGAACCCTGTCAATAAGGTTTGAATCATCTTACAAATTGGCGAGGTGGTTTTTTTTTTTCAATCTCTTCTTAAAGTGCAAATGAGCAATTGCTTGGGAGCCAACTCTCAATTTCCTGTGGTAATGAGGGACAGAAATAGCACAGCTAATTGAAAGGCTTAGATTAAACCCCCAAATCTTCAATAACTTCCTCCTCCTCCTTCACCACTAACTAAACCTTGATCAGAGTCTACTTTCTTTTCTGTAGCTCATCTTTGTGAGTGGGGCTGAGAGGCAGACATGTTACCAGACATTAGGCAGAGTGAGAAGTAAAAATCATGGAAAATCATACATTGCACAATTCACTACTCTCCCTATTCATTCATTCAATCGTATTTATTGAGCACTTACTGTGTGCAGAGCACCTTACTAAGTGCTTGGGAAGTACAAGTCGGCAACATGTAGAGATGGTCCCTACCCAACAATGAACGGGCTCACAGTCTGGAAGAGGGAGATGGACAACAAACATAGAAGAATACCTCGCTCTGAAATCTAGAGTTTTTACATGGATTTCTATTCTATATATGTAATGTCCATTCCAGATGAACCCGAGTTTTTCAAACCTTAGCCACAACTTTAAAAATTTAGGTCCCAGAAAGGATTAAGTTTGATATCCACCTCTGTGACTATGAGCTCACTGGTGTTACACCTCTTTTGCAGCAGAGCCAGCACGTTCAATTATGATCCAGATCCCATTCAGTTTCCTATGCACCTTTCTTCCAGTGAACAAGAAGTTCTGGATGGACAACCTGATGATCAAGCTTCTGAGATTACTTTCCTGGCACCTCTTTTGTATTTTCTGGAGTAGATTTTAGTTCAGGAGCCATGCCCTCTTCCCGGAGTTTTTCTTGAAGACTGTTCTGGTAGTTTCAGCTAGTCAGAATATGGCAACCTGTTCACCGACTGGCTCCCAGGAATGTAAAAGTGATTTTTTAATTCATCATGTTGAACTTTCCTCTGATATTGAGAGAAATTCACGGTGGTTGTTCTAATCCACTAAGAGCTGTGTGATCCGTAAGCACCAGAAGTGTCAGTACTTGGAGGCGAAACCAATGGAGAACTGTTTTCTGGAATGCACTGAGTTCTGGAGACCTGTTCCTGGGTTGGGCTTGATGGATTGTTTTATATTTCCTATTGCGCAGGGAACTGTAAATAAAGCTTGAGTAGGGAATCCAATTTTAGCAACCCAGGGTTTGGTTTTGGATGGGAAGAGAGCAGTCAAACCCGCTGGTGAAAAATATGTTGGAGTACAGGAACGCAGAATAGAATCTTGGGAAAATGAGATTCATCTACTTCAACCTGGAAGCAGATGGTGTGGGACCTCTGCTCAAAATGTAAAATCAATTTGCAACTAAGTCAAGGAAGTGGGAATTGCCATTCTCTGAGTATGTCTGGCAGTTTATCCTATTAGAACAGGATATCCCTGTTTCTGATCTCTATTTTAAAACATGGTCTGAGAAAACCTTGTTTTCCTTGCTTTGTTCTGCATACTTTTTTTAAAAAACTGTTGCTTGAATATTTGGTTTACCTTTACTTTCACTTTCTTTGCTTCCACCTTAAGCACATAAATACAAAGCCAGTCATTCATTCATTCATTCAATTGTATTTATTGAGCGCTTACTGTGTGCAGAGCACTGTACTAAGCGCTTGGGAAGTGCAAGTTGGCAACATATGTGTGCCACAGTTGTGACCACAGTATTCTTATCTGTCCTCGCTGAGCCTTGAGGGGCCTGACATTTGGCTCTTCTAGCCACAATGCTCCGTTTGCCCTTACTGTATTTATCATTGTCTATTGTCCTTGTCTTTATAATTAATAATAATAATAATGGTATTTATTAAGCACTCAATTTATCCCAGGCATTGTACTACGCGGTGGGGTGGATACAAGCAAATCGGGTTGGACACAGTACCTGTCCCACGTAGGGCTCACAAACCTCAATCCCTATTTTCCAGATGAGGGAATTAAGGCACAGAGAAGTGAAGTGACTTGCCCAAAGTCACCCAGCAGACAAGTAGCAGAGCCAGAATTAGAATCAGTCCTTGGACCATTGGCCATTCCAGCCATTGGATTTAATTGTGTCCCTATCTAGCCTTGATCATTCTGTCTTTTCTTCATTCCCTTTCACTTCCTCTTTCTACTGTACTACTGATTTGAGCCATGTTGTCATTCTTCCCCTCTTTTCTCTCCGATCTTCGTATTCAGCATTTTTAATGTTACTTTTAAAATCATCCGCTTTTAGTTTCTTTACTGAGCTGCCCATTGTGTCCATTTTTCTGTTCTTTACATTATTAACAACTTAAATTCCCATAAGGTTTGGAAAGGTTGGATGCTTGGAGATCTAACAGTTTTAAACATTATTTGGGCTTCTCTTTTCCTTCTCTGAGTTAGGTAGGCAATTTTGAACTCATTCCTCTGAATATATTCAGAAGCTTCATCAGTTCTTTCAGTGGGTAACCAGGAAGGATCAAGAAGTTGAAATCAATCAATCATATTTATTGAGTATTCACTCTGGGCTGGGCACTATACTAAGTGCTGGAGAGAGTACAATAGAATAGAATTAGCAGACATATTCCCTGCCCTTAAGGAGCTTGCATTCTAGAGGGGGAGACAGACATTAATAAGAATAAGTAATTTATAATATATAATTTAAAGATATGTACATAAGTGCTGTGGGGCTGGGGGTGGAAAGATTATCCATTATCCAAAGGTCACAGAGCCAAGTTTAGAGATGACACAGAAGGGAGAGCAAGCTGGGGAAAAGGGGGCTTAATTGGAAAAGGCTTCTTGGAAGAGCTGTGACCTTAATTAGGCTTTGAAAGTGGAGAGAGTTGTGATCTGGTGTATATGGATGGGGATGGAGATCTAGGCTAGGGGAAGGTTGTGTGGAAAAAGGTCGGAGGTGAAATAGATGAGATCGGGGCACAGTGAGTAAGCTGGGACTAGAGGAGCAGAGTGTGCCGGCTGGGTTGAAGATGGAGGCAGGTGAGGTAGGATGGAGCAAGCTGATTTAGTGTTTTAAAGCTGATGGTAAGTTGCTTCTGTTTGTTGCGGAGTAGGATGGGCAGCCATTGGAGGTTCTTGAGGAGTGGGGAGACCAACTGAATGTTTTTGTTGCTACATGAATCATACAGCAGAGTGAAGTGTGGATTGGTGTAGGGAGAGGCAGGAACTGGATGGTCAGTGAGGAGGCAGGTGCAGTTGTCAAGGAGGGAAAGGATAAGTGCATGGATGGTATGGTAGCAGTTTGGATGTAAAACCTAAAATATTTTACTGTCTGTTGGACAATAATCATCCTGCAGGTAGGTGTGTGGCAGTTGGGTTCTACTCAATGAGGCAAACTAAAGTTTTGTAACAACAACAACATCTCACCTATTTTCAGTGCAATTAGTTGGATCTGTTAATAGCCATTAAGGTTTCCTCCCACAAAGTTTTTCTGATTGGCTTCATGATTTTGCCCTTTGATTGGCTTGGGTTGGCCTTACTGAAGAACTTCATGTTGATTTCTCCAAGTCTCCCACTCTATTGTCAGAAAATGAAACAGAGCAAAACCTAAATCATGACTCTTTTGTTCTTTCTTCATTCATTCTGTTAACCCATTTGTTGCACCGTATACCCAAACTTACAACGTTTTTCAAACTGGTGTCAATGAGAGACTGAGAGAGCCAAACTGTTTGCTACCCATCAAGTAAAATTAATAAGCTATGAATTTTTCTCATTCCTCTCACTTGGAGTATGCTTTTAGAAATTAATTATTCTCCCAGAAGTGTTATCATTAGTACATTTTCACCATCTGGAATTGGAGACTCTCTGGATAAAATTTCCTGAAAATACTCCAGCATTCATACTTTCCTATCCCAAAAGAGTAACAACTCCAATTTAGGCTTTTTCCTTTTACTCTTCCTTTCCTCAACATCTCCTCCTACTTTTTTCCCAACTTCAGAGTGCCGAAGGAAGAAGGTAATGATTCAACCCATAAAAGAACCCCCCACCAAACCAGGAGGTCATGAAAACTTACATCTAGAGCATTGCATATAGATTGTGCATCTACTTGGCATGCTGATGCTAGACTGTAAGCTCCCACTAGACTGTAAGCTCGTTGTGGGCAGGGAATGTCTCTGCACATTGTTGTATTGTACTCTTCCAAGCGCTTAGCACAGTGCTCTGCACACAATAAGTGCTCAATAAATCTGATTGAATTGAATGAATACTTCATAGGGAGGGGCCAGATTTTTCAATCTGTTTGCTGCATGATGTTACTTTCTGATGGCTATGTGCCGGGGAACAGTTTTGAGGCGGGCCTGGTGGATATGCTTTCAATACATCAACTTCATCTCCATAAGGCAATCTCCACATAAGTTTATACACTTTTCCTCAAATGGAAATGTTTATAAACACAGAAATGGAGGGATACAAGAAAAGGGAAGGCTCCAAAAGTCCTTTACTTCTTCTTCAAATGCCTTAGAGTCGTTTCCAACCCAACGTGTCCCCATGGCCACACCCTCTGCAGAACGTCCCATTTTCTTCCATAAAGTCATTCTTCTATGTGTATCCTTAGAGTTTTCTTGGTAAAGACATGAAAGTGGTTTATCATTGCCTTCTTCCACAAAAATCCACTTGCCCAAGTAATATCGTCGATTTCATTAGTGTCCCTGCAGGGCATTTTTTTCCAGTCTGATATGGGAATACAATCTGGTTACTAGTTTTGAACTTTTCAAGGCCTTTGGGGGAACAAAAAAAGTAAAAGGAATGGTCCCTGCCCTAGAGGAATTACGATTGAACAGGAGGAGTTTCATGTTCTAGCAAAGCTGCGTGACTGAAGACCCCGATACTCACTTCATCATTTAAACCCTAGTTTCAGGCACATGAGTGAGAAGCTCAAGTAATATTATGATATCTGGGTATATACCTCAAAAAAAACCTCCTTTAGGAAAAGAAGGCTACCTAAATTATTGTAATCACCCTTTTTATCAGCATGTATATTTTAAAAATTGTAATTCAGTGTTTGGTGAACAATATAATGACTACTATGAAGAACATCTTCCTTCAGCCAGAGAAAGCAGAACATTTGTATTATTTATGTTCTGAGCCAATAAAACATGTCATCTCATAGCCAAATGTTCTTCCCATTATGCAAATATGGGGGTCTGGGATGCTAGTACCATGAATAGAATGATAACTGCAATTCTACAGTAATGATAGCAAATTTCTTATGACTGTCTATTTCTGGTTGTTGATATTAATTCTTAAAGGAAAAGAGGCCAGTATGCATGGTGCCAATTTCTCTTTGTCAACAAGTTTAGAAACAAGTTGATATCAGCAAGACCAGATAGATTCAGGCCTGAATGAAGACCAGTGTGCCCTCAAACTCCAGAAAACTCTGAACATCCCACTCCAATTAATGATGGGATGTGACAGGGGAATCACAGTCAATCAACTAATTAATTGCATTTATTTAACACTTACCGTGTGAAGAGCACTATACTAGGCACTTGGGAGCGTACACTTTAACAGAGTTGGTAGACATGCTGTTTGCTTACAACAAGCTTGTTGTAGACTGTGAGCCCGCTATTGGGTAGGGACTGTCTCTGTATGTTACCAACTTGTATTTACCAAGCGCTTAGTACAGTGCTCTGCACATAGTAAGCACTCAATAAATATGATTGAATGAATATGATTGAATAAACAAGCTTACCATTCTGTACCCTGACCTGTGCAAGATAGGGAACTCTCTCCCAACTGTTTCATGCACTTGGATCTTTACCCTTTAAGCACCTATAGATACTCACCCCACTCCCAGCTCCACAGCATTTAAGTGCATATCCCTAAACTCTCCCTTTTCCACTATCTAATTCATATTTATGTCTGTCTTTCCAACTGGACTGTGAATAGATTGGCATTTGGGAAGCGAAGTGGGCTGGGTTGTAGTAAGAAATCAGGGAGGTAAGATAGGAGGAGTCACGGTAATTGAGTTCTTTAAAGTTGCTGGTAAGGAGTTTCTATTTGATGCAGGGGTTGCTGGGCAATGACTGGTGGTTCTTGAGGAGTAGGGAAACATGGACGGACTGGTTTTGTAGAAGAACAATACAGGCAGCAGACTGAAGTATGGACCGGAGTGGAGAGAGACAAGGAGGTCAGCACAGAGGTGGATGCAATAGTTAAGGCAGGATAGGGTAAGTGCTTGGATCAGGGTTGTAGGAGTTTGGTAGCAGCTTGTTTAGATAGGAAAGAGCAGATTTTAGTGGTGTGGGAATGTTACAACCAACAGGATTTAGGGACAGACAAAATATGTATGTTGAATGAGAGAGATGAGTTGATAAGGCCGAGGGTACGGGCTTGTGAGACAAGAAGAATGGTTGTGCTATTGTGAGCAGGGAAAGTGTCTACCAACTCTGTTATATTGTGCTCTCCCAAGAGCTTAGTACATGCTCTTCACAGAGTAAGCGCTCAACCAATCAATGACTGATTGATTGCCTGATGGTCTATGGTGGATGGGAAAATAATTTCATTGTTGGCAGTATAGTCTTCAAACTGGAGGACAACTTCACAGATGCAGTTGAGATAAGGTTGATTATCTTCAGTTCCTATTCCATAGTTCTTGCTAATGCCAGGGAAAGTGTGCTAGAGTTGTACTTTGGGTCCCTGGGTAGATTACAATACTGTAATCTGCTCTGTAGTCAGGCACTTTGCACCTATTAACTTCAGCATTTTTACTTGACTTGAGATTTCACTTGTATCAGTTACATTATTTAGTTTTCTTATGGTATTGTTTGTGGAAGCTGAAAGCTGTTGCCAGGCAAAATTTCTACTTTAGATAAGGCAGAACACTTTTAAAGCACAAATAATGCTATTCAGGGTAGGATTTGGAGAGGGTGTACTAGCCTAAAGTTGACTGAAGCAATTTGTAGCTTTTTCAAAAGGTAACAAAACAATTGTATTTAGAAAAGAGCATTATTCATATGCTAACTTTTTTTTAAATCAGGTTACAATATCACTTTTTTAGCACATCCACTTTCATTCACAAAAATAATTCATAAATCCAGTTGTTCAAATATGGATCATTTTATTAATAAGAATATGAGTGAACAAAGCTGCCATTTTTCAAAACTATAGTTTGTCGGTCATCCTGTGAGCTAAAAAATGTTTTTTTTTTGTTTTGTACTTGGAGGATCTTGTTGGGATAGTAAATATCACCAAGAGAAAATGAGAAAAAAGTGATTCTGTTCCACAATAATTGTGGCATTAATGTAAAATTCGTAGGACAAATTTCTCAAGAAATAATTTTTTTAGCTCACAAGCTCTGTTGAACTTCCCATGTGCTTAGCACAGTTCATTGCATTCAACAGATACAGTGACTACTGCACATTTATACATTTTCTTTATTCCAAATCTTTATCTTGCTTCCCCCCCACATATTCAGAGAACCACCAATCAGCCCAAATTCATGTACAGTCTCTCTGACCTTCAATAATAATAATAATTTTGGTATTTGTCAAGCAAATACATAATAATAATGATGGTATTTGTTTAGCGCTTACTATGTGCCAAGCACTGTTCTAGGTGCTGGGGTAGATGCAAGGTAATCAGGTTGTCCCACTTGGGGCTAGCAGTCTTCATCCCCATTTTACAGTTGAGGTAACTGAGGCACAGAGAAGTTAAGTGACTTGCTGAAAGTTCCACAGCTGACAAGTGTGCCAAGCACTGTACTAAGTACTAGCGTAATAAGCGATACAATCAGATTGGCTACATTCCTTGTCCCATGTAGAACTCACAGAATAAGGGAAGGGAGAATCGGTATTTTATCCCCATTTAACAGATGAGGTAACTGAGACACAAAGAACAGCCTTGCCCAAGGTCATCCAGCAAAGCAGATGGCAGAGCTGGAATTAGAACCCAGGTCCTCTGACACCCAGGCTTGTTATCTTTCCCCTAGGCCATACATACACTGGAAGAAATATGTTCCCTTCAATTATTTCCCCCATCCAGTTTTATTTATGCTTATTGTCAAAAATTACTGTTTGGAAAGAATTCAAGACACACTTTTCTGAGCCTGCTTTCTATGGTTAATATTTGCATGGATGATAACAAGAGTAAGACTTAGCCAACCTGGATTTTGGAAGATTATAATACTGTAGAGATGTAAAATGGAAGGAACCTCAGTTGGATAAGGAAGAGTTGCTTGCTGTTTCCTATTTTCTTTCTCTACCCTCTCTACTTGAAACACTATCAGCATTTGCAGTTTTCCCCTCAATCAGTCAATCATATGTACTGAACAGTTGCTGTGTGCAGAGCTGTCTACTAAACACTTGGGAGAGTACAATATAACAGAGTTGGTGGACACATTCTGTGCCTACATCCAGCTTACAGTCTAAAGCGGGAGACAGACATTAGTGTAAATAAATGCACATGGAGATGTACAAAAGTGTTGCGGGGTGAATAAAAGGTGCAAAGATGATGCAGAAGGGGTGGGAGAAGAGGAAATTAGGGTTTACCTAGGGAAGGCCTCATGCAGGAGATGTGCTTTTAATAAGGTTCCCTAACTGCAAACAGGCTATGTCTTCCGACAGTACCTGCTGTCCCCACTTCTGTGCTTCAGGGCTTCCTCCATCACCAACTCTCCCTCAGTCAACGCAGCCAAAGTGAACCCACTGCTCAAATGCCCAGCACTCAGATTCTACAGGCTGCAAGGTCCTGCCATAACCCCAGGGACAATGGTGGGCAGCCAGCTGGCAAGTAGGAATGGGGATTCTGTGGCAAACAGGGTTGTAGGCTCCCTGTTTACTCAGAATCACTTGCTAATATCAGCCCAATTTTGGTAGGGCCAGATAAAAGTTCCAATAAAAAACTTGGGCTGGAGCGTGGATGAAATGCAAGTGCAGATCAGTAATAAGGACAGAGTCTAACTCAAAAACTCCATTGGCTTCGTTGCTTTACAAACTCAGTTCAATTAAAATGCTCTTCTGACCATGGTATAGGTTTTGGAGGAACAGAGATCCTTCAAAATATAGCCACCAAAACACTTTTTCCTCCATCTCTCTTTTCTTTAATTTTGTCAAAATTTTCAACCATTCTGTTCACCTACTGCTGCGAAATGGCTTGCTAGCATGTACAGAAAAAGTGCAAACCAATAACTTTCCCCTTGTTTTCAAGAACAAATTGCAAGAGAGGACCTGGAGCAGATTTTTCATTCAGAGACCTGGTCTCCAGCAAGGCTCACATTTCTGGCCCTCAGTTCCCCCATCTCTGAAATAGGCTACAAATTTCCATGCAACTCCTCCTCTCTTTCTCTAGATTGTCAGCTCCTTGTGGGCAGGAATATGTCTTCCAGCTGTTACATTATACCTTCCCAAGCACTTAGTAGAGAAGCAGCATGGCATAGTGGATAGAGCATGGACCTGGGAATCAGAAGGTCATGGGTTCTAATCCCATCTCTGTCACTTATCTGTTCTATGACCTTGGGCAAGTCACTTCACTTTTCTGTGCCTCAGTTTCCCCATCTGCAAAATGGGGATTGAGACTATGAACCCCATGTGAGATGAGGACTATATCTGACCCGATTTGCTTTTATCTACCCCAGTGCTTAGTACAATGCCTGGTATATAGTAAGAGCTTAGCAAATACCACAACTATTACTATTATTACAGTGCTGTGCACTGTTCTGCTTAGTAAATACAATTGACTGGTTGATGACCTCTGCCCCTCCCCAGCCTGGAGAAGCAATCTGCCTGAGTGATCCCACTCTTAACCAACCTGCTCAGTCTGCAGGAAGAGTCTTCAAACTGACAGCCATTGTCACATGGCCTGCTCATTCCCTTTCCATCGCATCATACGGTGCATTGCGGGAGGAGGAGCCGGGGAGAGGAGAAGGAGGGATGTGGACACCTCCCTTTCATTCTAATCCCATCATCGAGTCTCCTGGTCTCGAGAATCGCTGTCCCATCCCAGGAAACCAGCGGGATGTGGACAGGAGGGGAGGAGCCTGTGCTGGGGAATCCCCAATCTTAGCAGTTGGCATCTTGGAGCTACTATGGGAACTCCTAGCTGAGCTGGCCTCTAGACTGTAAGCTCATTGTGCACAGGGAACGTGTCTCCTAATTCTCTTGTATTGTACTTTCCCAAATGGTTAGTAGATTGCTCTGCACACAGAGTTCAATAAATACCATTGATTTATTGATTGATTCTCTCTCTAAGCCTGCTGGACCTTACTTGGATCTTACTTGGATATCACCTGGGCTTCCTGTCCATCTCTCATCCTAGCCCCTGACAACCATTGCTGAGAATCTGTAGGTGTTTGAACTACTGTCAGAGAGGCAGCCCCACTCAAGTGCTCTTTTCCTTTGCTACTGATGCTTGTCGCAACACCGTGGTAAGCAGAAGGAGGGATGTCTGTGGACCACACTGCCAGTCCTGATGATTCCCCTGCTTCCCTGGCAGCAGAAAGAATAAGAAATAGGGAAAACAGAGGGACTTTCTACAGTCTTTTCCAATGAAGCTAATGAGCTAGGTATATCAGCAAAAAGACAGAGAGCTATCCAAAGAACTATACTGCTTCTCCCAGTAACCTGGTTTCTGTGGATTCCTGGCACCTTTAAAATTCAGCTGCCCCAGAAGATGCCAGGCTTTCCCCATATAAACAGCCATCACGAGTGACCACCATGTTTAGGCAGTAGGTATACACCGGTAACCAAACTTCACTAGCAAGTGATGCAACAGTGGCCCACACATATATCCGGGGAACGATACACCAGGTGATTGTGCTGGAAATACAGTAATCAAAGATCATTTGCCAAAAACAGTGTTTGCTGCCATGCTATTTTCAAGAAGTGATGTTTTCAGGGCCGACTTTCAGGCTAACAACATCTAAGTGTTGCCTTCAGACTCTGTTCTATTAGAATCTAAGCTTTTAGGAACCCATCACCCTTAACTGCCTCCTTCTCTGAAGAGAGTTAAAAATGTAAAATCACTCTCTAATGTTCTGTTAGTCTTTATCCTTTAATTACTCATTTTTCTTTTGCATTTCTACAAGTTCTCCTGCTATTTGCAAAGGGACATACTAATCATACATTCCTCCGACTGTAGGCTTACCGCTGATCCCAAAGGCACACCACACTGACCCAGTATGTTTGCTGCAACATCTACAGCAGTAATTTTTTGCTCAGTGATATTACGAGCCCCACAGTTGGTGTTTGTGAGCACATAATGAATGGAAGAAGACCAATTTTGTGCTTTAAAGGAGCTGGCAATGCAGTGGACTTTCAGAGCAGGGTTGACTTTGAAATAATTACTGGGAAATCCAAGGATGAATGTTTGAGAGCAGGATGAGGAAGGTCTGAGCCATAAAAACTCCCCTGGTTCTATAAGTTGCTCTCAGACACCAGGGAGAAATTGTACTTGCTCTCTGCTCCAAGGAGGTATGAGGTAGATGGATCTATCAATCAATATGGTATTTTCTGATTGCTCAATGTGTGAGCATTTGGGAGAGTATAAGACAATTGGTAGACATAATCCCTGCCCACATAGACATATATATAGATATATATATATATATATAGATATATATCTCCAGGTTGTCAGTGTAATCTCAGAGGAAGCAAGAAATCAGGCTTACAGGGAGAGGTGACTCCTTCCTTTTGATGTTTTACTAAGGGAAAAGTGTTTTCCAGATGTTTGGGTTCTTGATACATTTTGGCCCATTGAAATGGGCTTCTTTGTCTTGAGGAGGAAATGACTTTTTAGACAGAATGAATCGGAGAACTCAGACGGGAGAATCATTAGACATTCAGGATTTAAAGTTATATCTAAACTTGGTAAAAAAAAAAAAACCAACAACAACAAGAGTAACAAAACATTTTCCCAGCTATGGTGACTTTAATTGAAATATTTTAAAAATAATTTGGGAAAAAAAATCCAGGATCTTCCAGTAATGAAGGAAATTGCCTCTATTCAACCCAAATTCCTTTATGAGACATATGTTAGAAATGAAAAGGAGACACAATCACTCAAGAAATCCAGCAGCATTTGAAAGATTCAGTTAATTCTTCAGAAGGTTGTTCTGATGCTTGCCAATCTGCTGTATTAAGGAATACTTTGAAGCAAGATTTCAGAGAGTTCAATGGGGTTGGAATTGATTCCCTCTAAATTATTATCTACTATTCATAAAGAGAAAATTACTCAGGCTTGTTCTTTTTGGCACAAAATTTAACCAGAGAACTCCTAAAATATTATCCCTTAATGCACAAAATTTCCAAGCAGTGAAGCTAATAGAGCTACCAAAGTGTATTAATAGGAAATGTATATATAAAGCTGCTCTTTAATGGAGCTTAAGTAAATTCTAATGACTCAAATTGACTTCAGGTTTAAAACAATTTATAAAATGCATCCCAAACTCGAATATTCTTTCTTTTTAATCCCTACTCCCCTTGTGAGGGAACTCTCTCTGAGGACGATATTTCTTGCAGCTATCTCCTGCACGCTTTCTTTCTCATGAAGAAGTTGTTCTTGCCAAGAACAGAATTATCTTATTTTCAGAGATGGATCTTGCTAAATTACATTCTTCTTGCAGGAAAGCCACAAACCAACACAAATTAGGAGCTAGCTTGGAGCTATACTAGCTGAGTTGATTTAGAAAAACAAGATCTCCTAAATAAAGGCCTCTGGTTTATTGCAAAGATCAGCTCATAAGCTTTCCGTACTTGGCATTTATTTCTAATTGATGATTCAACTAACAGTCAATCCATCAATCAGTCACTGCTATTGAGCGCTTATTTAGTCTTCTAGACTGTAAGCTCCTTGAGGGGAGGGATCATGTCTATCGACTCAGTGGAATTGATCTTTCCCAAGTGCTTAGTACAGTGCTTGGCATACAGTTAGTTCTCAAAAAATACGACTGATTCTTTATATGACTACAGAACGCAGTACTAAGTACGTGGGAGAGTACAATAGTATAGAGTTGGTAGACATGATCCTTCCCCACAGGGAGCTTACAGTCTAGAAGACAAAGTAAGCGCTCCAAAGCAGTCATTGATTGATGGATTGACTGTTAGTTGAATCATCAGTTACAAATAAATACCAAGTGCGGAAAGCTTATGGGCTAATATTTGTAATAAACCAGAGGCCTTTATTTAGGAGATCTTGTTTTTCTAAATCAACTCAGCTAGTATAGCTCCAAGCTAGCTCCTAATTCTGTCATTAATGGCTATTTTAGGCTAAAAATATTGTTACCTTGTCTGAGATTTCAGGTTCTCCTGTAATGTACCACTCAGCCTCATAACCTTTGCATACGTACCAATCAATTAATCGATCAGTGGTATTTATTGAGTGCTTACTATGTGCAGAGCAGCATGGCTCAGTGGAAAGATCCCGGGCTTGGGAGTCAAAGGTCGTGGGTTCTAACCCAGCTCTGCCACTTGTTAGCTGTGTGACCTTGGGCAAGTCACTTAACTTCTCTGTGCCTCAGTTCCCTCATCTGTAAAATGGGGATTAAGACTGTGAGCCCCATGTGGGACAACCTGATCACCTGTTATCCCCCCCCCAGTGCTTAGAACAGTGTAAGCACATAGTAAGCGCTTAACAAATGTCATCATTATCATTATTATTACTAAGAACGTGGGCTACTACAATAAAACACAGGTGAGGTAGAAACGTTCCCCGACCACAAAGAGTTTACATCTTTATACTCTACTGTTTGCCCTATCAATAATGTAGTTTAACATCTGTCTCCCCTTGTACACTGCCAGCTCCGTGTAACTAAGGATTGTACTCACCAACCATATTGTATTATACTCTCCCAAGTGCTTAGTACAGTGCTCTACACACATTAGGTGCTCAGTAAATACCATTCATTGACTGATTGGTTGCCGCTTCTCATACCATATTAAACTGCACATTCACATATGTCTGAGGATCCAAAGACATCATGATCGTTTACAAATAAGACTTGGGAAACCTCTGATTTGCCATATGGGCTATTCAATTCAATTGCATTTGCTACCACACTGTGGGAAAGACCTCTAACAAGTTTAATGCTTTGGAAAAAATATAGACATAAGGTCAAATCACGTGAAAATTATCCTGAAACTCTTTATTTCCATTTGAGCACTATATTTGGGCTAAATCAGGCCTAAGCTGAAAAAAACCATGTGCTTCTTTTAAACTGAGTGCACTTTCACCTTTTCACAAAACTCTTATCAGTATCATGGGGAATCCACTTATGTTTAGAATAGTCATTCCTTGTGAGAAAATGTTGTAGAGTCATAAAATGAATTGTGGAATTATGCTTTGTATTGGGGTATTTTAAAGGTGGGTCAGTTTCTTCTTAATTCATCCAGGGAAGAGTATTTTGTGCTATTCTTTCCAGTATATCTATTTCCTTTGCATGTAGAGGAGTAGAAAAGGCTGAAGAACCATTCCATCCTGAAATATCATAAGGGTTATTCTATTTTAACAGTGCTGATCCTTTATAATCGATTAATGGTATTTACTGAATACTTACTTTTTGCAGAACAATATGGCTTATTGGAAAGAGCACAGGCTTGGGAGTCAGGGGATGTGGGTTCTCATCCCAGCTCCTCCACTTTGCTGTGTGATCTTGGGCAAGCTGCTTAACTTCTCTGTGCCTCAATTACCTCATCTATAAAATGGGGATTAAGACTGTGAGCCCCACACGGGACAACCTGATTACCTTGTATCTACCCCAGCGCTTAGAACAGTGCTTGGCACATAGTAAGCACTTAACAAATACCATAATAATAATAATAATGATAAATACCATTGACTGTGTGAAGTTTAGGTGAGCCCTGAAGGGATTTCTTGGTTGTCAGGAAGAAGTGTTACCTGGAATTGAGGAGATGCAAGAAGATTTCTTTGCTTCCCTAAACAGTCACCTGGGAAGACTGAGGATTCTCTAAACCTCACAGATCTGGCTTTCACACTTCAACTTGAAATAGCCCTTTTGTACTTCCTTCATTTGATCATTTCCTCGTGTTCCCAAACTTGTAGGGATGATGGGAATTTTCTACCCAACAAGGAGTTGACTGAAGGTGACATGAAAGAGCAGAAACTCTCTTACCTCTGGTCAGAGCCATTACTAAAAAAAGTGGGGATTCCTTTTGCACATAAGGGCAACTTGGGGGGTGCTTTAAAGATGTAGGAAGACCCTGGGAACCACTCTACGGACCCTGGCCATATTTTGGCACTGGGCTGAATCCAACAAATCATTCCCAGTTGAACTAATAGATGACCTCCCAGGTAATTATTTACTGAAGTGAGAGATGAATATCACAGTGTTAGTCTGAACATCCTATTTCACTACCTAAGGTTTTGCTGACTAGCTCTTCAGAGAAACACGCCTGTGTGATCTCCAGGATCTAATTCTGTGCTCTCCTCTTATTCAACACTGTTGTTGCATTAGTTCTGCTGGTCATGATAAAGTTCATGGACTAACATACAGTCATTTTCAAAATACTGTATGGTTGAAGATCTAAAGATCTAAAGGAATCAATATATTCTCTGTTGAAATTAGGTATTGTTTTCTCCTTCCCCTCCCACTACTTTCCTGCTCACCAAAATCTGCTTTCTCTGTGCTGGAAGGAGAGTTGGCTTGGTGGATTACCAAACTGGATCATGTTCACTGCTCTGCCTTCATCTCTTAGATCCGATTTTTGCAAATACTAGACAGTTTACAAATGCAGATGGGTAACTAAGGAGGAAGACAAAACTAAGGAGGAAGACATGATGTGTAAATAGGGTTATCTCTTTAATGATCCAGAAACAGGTAGTTTGAAGAACACATCCTCTTTGGGGAAGGACAAGGTCTCTAAAAATATTCCTCTTCATGATGTAACACTGATTAAAAAGATGGCTAACAAAACATAGATGAACTATCCTATCAAGAAACATCATTAATGGAATTCTGTTTTAGCTGTGGCTACTTCCTTTTAAGGTCACAATGCTGCCTTCCATAATTTGGACCAGTTTATAATAATAATAATAATCATAATGATAATAATGATGGCATTTGTTAATCACTTACTATGTGCAAAACGCTGTTCTAAGCTCTGGGGAGGTTACAAGGTGATCAGGTTGTTCCACAGGGGGCCCACAGTCTTCATCCCCATTTTACAGATGAAGTAACTGAGGCACAGAGAAGTTAAGTGACTCACCCAAAGTCACACAGCTGACAATTGGCAGAGGTGGGATTCAAACCCATGACCTCTGATTCCAAAGCCCGGGCTCCTTCCACTGAGCCATGCTGCTTCTCTGTCATTTAATATAAACAGACCTGTCAAGTCACTGGCAAATGGCTTTATCAGATTTAATTAACCCAACAGCATGTAACAATCTCATTGGTAATTATCCTTTCCTGGTGCCTGAAATCATCTCTAACGAATAAATCTTGAAACTTCATTTGATGAGGTTGCCGAAGATTATTGACAAGTTGCTAAGTAATACTAATTACAATGAGATCATGTAAATGGACTCATCCAAAAAATGGACAGTTGGATTTTCTTTATGCACATGAGGAAACGCGATATCTTGGAAGATATAAATCCTAAATGTTAGGGGAGCAAGGTGAATGGTAGGAGCAATACCTGTGCCATTGTGAACATTGGATTGAAAGAATAAGTGGACCGGTTTATAAGCAGCTTCATTCATAGCAATATTCTTTCTCCTCGGGCCATTTTAAAGTGGAACTAAAGGTGATACCCTGGAAAATTCACTGGGCCTTGCCAGAATGCTGCATGTCTCTTTATTATGATTATTTAAATGAAAATAATCCACAATTCACTAAAAGAATCCTCTGGAAACAATGCTTCCAGGTTTGCTCAAAATCTTTCCCAATACTTGCATATGATTAATTGCCCAAGCCAACTAAAGGCCCAGGCATGCTTAGATAAACGCTTGTTCATTTAATACTCTTCAGAAGATTAATGCTTATCCATACACTTTATAATTTGAAAGAAAATAACAATTTTACATAAATGCCATAGCCAAAGAAATTCTCTTGCTAGCGTGTCAGAGAGAAAGTTAGATTTCAACTGTGAGGTTTGGCAAGCAATTAATGCATGTGATCAGTTATACATTGTGGAAGGAAATAAGGGCAGATTTGTGCTTTCAGGAAATTTAGTTTCAACAGAATTTTCTTGTGTTTAGCCTCGCTTGCCTTATCACACAACTGCCATCCATCACTTGCTAATTCTATCAGTGCTCAACCACACATTCAATAGCTGGGGCCGCTTTCAGTACAATCCAGTCACTGCTTCACAATCTGTTTGAATTTCGACTTTGTAATAGCTGGTCCTGCTGGGGCTATGATTTGGTTGCCTTAAAAGTCACTATTAGAAAACAAGCGCCGTCTGAAGTTTTCTTTGCCTTTTTAGTTGAGACATCTTGTCTGGAATGGGTTGCGGCCAAGGTGCTGTTTTCATGTTTGGCTTTGATGGTCTCAAGCAATGTTGCCATAAACATTTCTATTCCTCAGCAAAGAGTTCTCTGGGGACTATTGAGTCTTTTGCTGCTAGACAACCTACAGAGAAGAGTGGTGACTGATAGCTTTTACTGAGGGTTGCGATGGAAAGGAGGTGGAAAATCACACAGTAGGTGTTCAATAGCTACCAGCAGGAGAATAAGCACCTAGGGTAGGGGAAGATGATTGCAAGGTGGAGGTTTTTAAGGAGCCCTTCTGTCTCTGCTTTCACTCAACAGATTTTTAGAGCTCCCTTCCCTGGCTCTGGGGCTCACTTTATTGCAAAATGCATTCTTCCCCCTTGCCCCCGCCAACTTTTTATCCCTCTCTCTGGACCTGTAGTCTGAGGTCTGGAAAAAATGAGCACTCTCCTTAGCCTAATGTTTGGCTTTAAATGTTCTTCTCATTTCCTTACCTATTGACTTTGTCTCTGGGTGACAAATTGGAGGGTCAAATTTTCTGCATCAAAATTTAGACCTGCTCTTCTGCCAGAATAGTCCCCCAATCTTCTGGCCTTTGCTGCATTGATTTTTATCAATCTAAAGGGGTTTTCCTCTGGTCTAAAGGGAGGAATTTGCCTCCAAGTCTAAATCTGCAGAGACAGCAAGAATCTCCTGGTTCTCTTTGTGTCTCTGGCTGCAACAAAGAGGTGCTTCCATTTCTCCACTTGTGCTAGGGCAGTGACAATCCTTTGGAGATGGCTCCCTTCTTTCCTGATACTAGTGGAAAGAGTCTTGTGGGAACAGAACAGGTCTCAGAGTCAGAGGACCTGAAGTACAATTCATGGGAGTTGGAAAACATGATACATGGCCTTAAGGAACTTAGAATCTAGTGAGCATTCAAAAAACCCCACAATTATTATTATAACTTAAAGGGGCTTAGGGAATAAGAGGAGGTGTGTGATGTAGGTAGAACTGGCTGTGAGCTCAGTGGAGGAACTTTGGGGTGAAGATGACCCCCTACAATGGCCTGGGAAAAGAGGAGAGTCGACACCTCAGATAACTCCCTGAATTTTCTCAATGAATTACTCTTAACCTAATGTTTAATTGATTTTTGGGATTTTTCCAGCATAGCCTAGTAGAAAGATCATGGGGTTGGGAGTCAGAGGACCTTGGTTCTATTCCCAGCTCTGCCACTAACCTGCTGTGAGATCTCGGACAAGTCATTCAACTGCTCCGGGCATCGATTCCCTCATCTATAAAATGGAGATCGAAAACCTGTTCTCCCTCCTACTTAGAATGTGACCCCTTCTGGGGCAGGGAGTGTGTTCCACTGGAAAGAGCGTCCAACTTTCTGTTGTACTCTCCCAACTGCTCTGCACACAGTAAGCACTCAATAAATACTATTATTATTTTTATTGTTATTATGGTTTCTCTTTTTCTAGTGGATTATTTTCAAGAGGTAGATCCAGCTGTCTCTTCTAAAATCTCTGGCTGTTTCTTGCTTGAGTTTGGCACCCTTTGGATCGATTGGTTGGTCCGACATCATGATGTGTGTGTCTGTCAAGAAATCTGTCATTCTCTGTTTCCTCCTGACTCGTTCTCTGGCTCCGTGCTATTGTTCCCCTGGGCCTTGTTCAGCCCAAGTGCTCCTGAAGCCCTTCTAGGAAAATAATGGATGGACTTGTCTCTTTGACACATTGGGGATTTATCTTTCAGTTTTCTTAGCACATCTGATGGCTCTGCCTTTGGATTCAGGATGTTTGATCTCAAGGCCTCTAAATGTTGGTTCTCAGGTATCACTTTTTTCCAGCAGTTTACAGAGCTTACAGTCTAGAGGTACCTTTGGTTCCATTGCTGTGCTTTAATGAACTGCCTAGTGTGAACTATGCTGATGATGGGTGTGAATTCCTATCAATTACTCATTCTCTTTTTCACCAGAGTATAAGTATCTGGATGGCTTTCCCAGGTGCATCATGTAGTGTGCTGCTCTCATTTGAAGCCAGAGGTTCCCCTGAGCTTCCTGGCTTCCTTCCCTGCAGTGATTGAATAGATTTCAAGCAAATGACTGTTGATAACAGGTGTGGTTAAATGTGAGGAAGCATTCAATTCTATTATTTCAATGTTGGCAGGAAGGAGAGATTTCCCGTGGAAGAGATGCCTTGATTGCGTTCGGGAAGCTGCACACCAGAAGCCACAGTAGCCAGGAGCCTTGTGCTTTAGGGAAGAGGTTGGATTACGGGAGCAGATGCAGTGCAGTTCTTATAGACGGCGGGAGTTCAGGCAGCCAAAAGCTAATGTGTGTATCTTGGGTGTTGAGAAAATGAGGGAATCCCTGCCATGTGCAGTCAACCAGCTGAAGGATTATGGTTTAGGTGGTGGTAATAAAGTGGCTGGGTCATCAATAACGCAGCTAAATTAACCTGCATTTAAAAAAAAAAGCAATGGTGTGACCGCGAGTTAGGTCCCATTTTGAGTCAATTAAATTGCTACATTGAGACTGGAAAAGGGAGCTCTAATGGAGTCTTGGCCTGGGATTTTTTGATGAAAACTGAAGAACAGAGCCAAAGAACACTTCATGCCTCTGAAAAGTCTGCTGGACTATTTTTCCCCATGAACTATTTTGAAAAATACACTGTTTCTCTTCAGGCACTCATCTGAACAGAAATGAATTTCTTTGGTGAGTTATCAAGGAAATAAAAAGGCACTATGAGTTACGTGATTTTGTAGTATATTATTTTATTTTGTGCTAAATTTTGGATTTTTGCCCACCTTCAGAGACACTTCCAGACAAAATCTGTTGATTCAATTTTGTTAAACCACGTGAAGAAAGAAAATGTAAGATTGCAATACCTGATTTAATTTTGCTTTCTAATTTAGGTAAAAGAGGGGGAAACCCCCAGACTCTAAGGGTGAATATGATATCTCATTTGTTTCAATTTGGTTGGATGAGGGCAAAGGTGTGGGGGGAGAAATGGCGAGGAAGGTGAGCCAATTATTAATTTAGTAACTGTGGAAGACAGGAAATAGTAAAAAAAAAAATGCTGGATGTAAAAGTTGAATACCAAAGGCAAAGAACTTATACCCTTTGCATGATTAGTAATTGAACGGAACCCATCTTTCCATCTGCTTAAGGGAAAAAGAGGTAGAGGAGAGTCCCTGAGAGAAATAGCTCCTGAATTAATGGGGTGGGAATTGTTGGGGGGAATCTGTCTTTCTCTGTAAACAGATGCCCATACCCAGATGGTGGCACAGACACACCAGATGTTCTTATGGGATGCCCCTGTGGCACCTCTACTAGCAGCATGGCAGCCATGGTTCTGCTCCCCAATCACAGCTCCATAACGAGACTCCAAGAAGCACATCTAGGAGGAGAGGAGCAGAACAGGAACACAGAGCCCTGCTTCCCAGCACTAAGTCTTCTAGACTGTGAGCCCACTGTTGGGTAGGGACCGTCTCTATACGTTGCCAACTTGTACTTCCCAAGCGCTTCGTACAGTGCTCTGCACGCAGTAAGCGCTCAATAAATACAAGTGAATGAATGAATGATTGAGAAGCACAGTGCCCTACTGGAAAGAGCACAGGTTTGGGAGTCAAAAGATTTGGGTCCTAATCCCAGCTCTGCCACTTGTCTGCTGTGTGACCTAGGGCAAGTTACTTCACTTCTCTGTGCCTCAGTTACCTCATCTGCAAGATCCCCATTGTACAGACTGTGAATTCTCTGTGGGACATTCATTCATTCAATCATGTTTCTTAAGCGCTTACTGTGTGCAGAGCACTGTACTAAACGCTTGGGCAAGTACAGTACAACATTAAACAGTGACAATCCCTGTCCACAACAAGCTCACAGTTTAAAGGGGAAGGAGACAGACATCAATACAAATAAAGAAAATTACAGATATTACAGGGGCGGTGTCTGACCCGATTATCTTGTATCTATCCCAGAGTTTAGAAGAGTGCCTGGCCCATAGCAGATACCACAACCATCATTATTATTATTGTTATTATTATCATCGTCAAGCAGAATTAGGGAGAGGATAGAGAGATCTTGACCTTTCAGTGTGCACGTCTGTTATCTTGGGAATTACCGATTGAAGAGTTGGGTATAGAGTAATACTACTACTACTGCTGATAATAATAATAATAATAATAATAATGTGCTATTTGTTGAATGCTTACTATGTGCCAAGCACCACTCTGATGTAGATGCAGTACAATCACATCAGACTCAGTCCCTGTCTCATATTGTGCTTCTACACTGAGCTTTGGTGACAGCCTAAGGAGAAGGGAGAACAGGTATTTAACCCCTGTTATAAGGAAGAGGAAACTGAGGCACAGAGAAGTTAAAAGTGACTTGCTCAAGGCCAAACAACCGATGGCACTGGGATTAGAACCCAGGTGTCTTGCCAGCTAGGACTGTGCTCTTTCCACTAGGCCACACTTCTTTAACTCTTCCTTGTATGGGTAGTTTGGTGGTGGCCTTTATGAACGTGGCTCAGTGGAAAGAGCCCGGGCTTGGGAATCAGAGGTCATGGGTTCTAAACCCTGCTCCGCCACTTGGCAGCTGTGTGACTTTTGGCAAGCCACTTCACTTCTCTGTGCCTCAATTACCTCATCTGGAAAATGGGGATAAAGACTGTGAGCCCCATGAGGGACAACCTGATCACCTTGTATCCCCCCCAGTGCTTAGAACAGTGCTTGGCACATAGTAAGCACTTGACAAATGCCATCGTTATTATTATTATTATTTTTGACCTAGTTTAGAAGTCAAGCCTTGGATTCTGATAAGATGTGGAATGCTAATACAGTCAGACTCAGCCCCATTGAGTTTTATTAGTATGCATAGTACAGCAATACTCCTGATGCCCACAGCAGGCAATCCCAATACCAGTGGAGAGAGGTAGAGGATAAATCACTCAAATTAAATGACTAATTAATCATGCTCTTGATTTTAATAACATATACCGTCTGGCCCAAGATTGGCTTGTCTATAATTTTGCATCTATTGTAGCACTCTAATAATCAGCAAGCCATGCTTGGATTCTGAACTAATGCCTTTTTCGAAAACTTCAGAATTAAACCCTATTTTGGTAATGCACACGAAAAGAAAAAACAGGAAACGTGTCCTTTACTTGACGATCCCTCGCGGATTTTTAGGATAGTCTTTGGGTTCAAACAGCACCGACCCATTCTCATTGTAAAATCACTTCTGAAACATCCCGGCCAGAGAGGCCACATTGTATTTACATTATTTGAAGACAAGAGATTGTTATTTTCAAGGATAGTTGGGCAGGAGTCTTGGAGCCGAGCAATAAAGCATCACTCATCTGTGCAATTTTCAACACTTGTAAATCAACAGGGGTGTGACTATGTAGTGGAAGATGTCAATGCACACCTGCAGTGTATACTGAATAGGTAACCCCGTGAAGTAAAATGGAATTCACAAGTGAAAGCTTCCTCTCAAATGACCTCCCTGCTGCTATTGTCATTACTATTATTATTACGATTATTATTATTAATAAAGGCCTTTCATCTTAAACCTAAGCTCTAATGCCATTCCTAAAATGGGCAGATTCTGATTAGGCTAAGTGATCTAATTTCAGTTAGAGAAATAAGTTCAGTGGTTCATGAAAGCACAGCTGTCAATCATCGAACTTTATGCAATTAATTTGTATTGTTTCAATTGTCTACATATAAGGACAACGAGCTGCCAACTCAATGAATCTTGCAGAATTAGGTTTGCCAAAGCTTTTTGGGAAGTTAGGGGGACTGGAGGTTTTGAATGAACGTGTTTTGAAAGAAATTCTCACTGGTGAGGGGAAGGAACATGTGCGGTATAGCTCTTAAGCCAGGGAAATGTTAGACATTTTGCCTGAAAAATATAATGCTAGGTGTTGCACGAGAGAGGAAAAATAAATTGTGAAAAGCATCATATTTCACATAACTTAAAAATTAACTTTTTGTTAGGAAAAAAAATAGTCACAAGGACTTTGTTAAATAGCCTTTAGCCCAGAAAGTGGGTGACCCATGCGTATGAAGGATGATGAATACAGTTATTTTAAAAAAGGACCCTGTGTACAGTAAGTAATGATTAGTTCTTTGAACTATTAACCAGAAAGAGTTCTTATATTTCTGACATTCCTAATCTTGGCACTCAGGGGGTATTACAGGGCATATGCATTAAATTACTCCTCATTTTCCCAGCCCTACCTATAAGCTTTGCTGCCAGTATTCATGAATTTGGCAGAAGCCAGCAGATCTTGACGTTAATATCTTTACATCCTGCCGGGCACATCAGAGTAGGGTGTATTAGTGTGCTGCATGAGAATGAGAAGAAAGGGAAGAAAGAATCACAGGGGTCGAAGATAGGGAATCCAGGTGATGTCATTTAGATCAAATTAGCAAAGTTCCATCAGGGGTGTTTTTTCAGATGCCCAGCATTTTTGGCTTTTCATCCATTTAAGTTGAGGAAATGGAAGCCCAGAGAGGTTCAGTGGGTTGCCTGAGGTCACACAGCAAACCAACAACAGAGTTGAAACTAGAATCCAGGTCTCTGCACTCTTACATACAGGCTCTTTCTACTGGACAATGCACACCTGCCCCCTACCTCCTTTCCTAATCCCACTTTTAGATACCCTAAAAGTCTGTTGTTTCTTCCTTCTTCTCAACCTCTGTCTCCTCTTTCTGTTCCACATCATCAATTCATGTTCGAAAGCCCTCAGTAGTTCAAGAAATGATACCAAAAGTCGTCATTTCAAGAGTCAGAAAAGCAATTTATTATTCAATTGTTTAATTTCAGGGATTTGTAGTTGCTGTTGTAACACTAAAGTAATAGTAATAATTATTATGGTATTTAATAAGCTCTACTATGCAACAAACACTGTTTTTAGTGCTGGAGGAGATACAAGTTAATCAAGTCAGATACAGTCCCTGTCCCACATGGGACTCACAGACTAAGTATAAATCAATGGTATTTATTGAGTACTTACCATGTGCAGAGCACTGTATTTAGTGCTTAGGAGTGTACAATTTAACAAAGTTGGTAGACATTTTCCCTGCCCTCTACAAGCTCACTGGAAGAACAGGCATTGATGTAACTGAGGCACAGACAAGGTAAGTGACTTGCCCAAGCTCATACCACAAGAAAATGGTGGAGCCAGGCTTAGAACCCAGGTCCTCTGACCGCAACAATAATGATAGCATTTATTAAGCACTTATAATGTGCAAAGCACTGTTGTAAGTGCTGGAGAGGTTACAAGGCGATCAGATTGTCCCACATGGGGCTCACAGTCTTAATCCCCATTGGGCAAATCACTTAACTTCTCCATGCCTCAGTTACCTCATCTGTAAAAAGTCACACAGCTGACAATTGGCAGAGCCGGGATTTGAACCCATGACCTCCGACTTCATGCTCTTTCTACTGAGTCATGCTGCTTCTCTACAAGGCCCATGGTCTTTCCTTCTCCTAGTAAGAGGTCATTCCCCCCAGGATTATATGGGTTTTTCAGTAATGAAGCTCTCCTAGCACTGGATCAAATTGTTCCAAGGCGTCTAGCCCTATCAAGGCCATCAGTGGTATGGAGCATTGAGGATTTCAGGTGAAGAAATGGGCCATGAAATGAAACGCCGTTCAAGCAGCTGGAAGTCTCCCTAATGCCTCAACCAACAAAGCCCGTGGTTTCTTTTGTAGTGAGTAGTTTTGAGGCAAAGGGGGACATGCCATCACCCTGCATTTATTCATTCATTCATTCAATCAAATTTATTGAGTGCTTACTGTGTGCAGAGCACTGTACTAAGCGCTTGGGAAGTACAATATTCTGGCATTGTTGAGCACAGAGGGAAGGAAGTAGCAGGGGACAGACAGCAAAGAGAAATGTTTAGAACCCTGAGCCAAGACATCTATTCCTATTGTTGAAAAAAAAAATGTCCTCGTCCAAATGGAAAAGACATTTAATTTAATGTTCTTTACAGAGGTTAAAAATATATATCCTGAGGTGATTTCCATGTTTCGTTATCCGGTTGAACACAGGATCTCTGGTTTCAAAGACAATTCCCCTGACTGATTATTATTATTCCTATGTCAGACTTCATGGGGGTTCAGGGGACCCTTGCTGGGCAGCACCATTTAAAAGTCAAAATCTTGTAAGTGTTTTCATTCCCAGTATAGTCAGAGAAACACCTCTGGGATTACAGAATTCTCATCTGTATCTTCTGGTCTGTTATGCAGATCTCTGCGATGCTGTTGATGCTGGAAATCAACAGAGTGGCTCCCCAAGTCATTCCTTAATGCTGTGAAAGGTGATGGAGGATGAGAGATGACAGGGTTTAAATATGGCAGAACCACAGGGTGTGAACCTCCGAGCGACAAGAAAAGATTCTCAGACTTTAGGCTGGAAGCGGGGGGAGTAAGTGAACGCCTACCGCTGCCCTGTGAGAGGCCTTCGGTGGATGCACAAAGGAGAGGATGGTCTGATTTTAGGCTGAATGCCGGGATGGAAAGTACACCGATTCGGTTGACTGTTAGTATGTTAGGAGGCTCTGTCTTTGCAAATCGTAGTAGTTAAAAGCATTTTCGATGGCAAAGATCTGTTACATGACTGGTGAGCCCTCTTCCAACCCTGCAGCAAAAGCAAAATTGTCCCATTGGAATGCTTTCAATCATTCCAGCTCTAAGCAACTTGAGCACCAGGGTGTCTAACGGTTTTCCTCAAGCATAAACCGAACACAAAAATTAATACGAGCCTATCCACTGGGGACGAATTATCTAGTTAGCTGTCAAGGTCGTGGGTTACAAGTGTCCCCTTGGTACAAAGTACTGTAAGATCCCTGTCTTGTCTCTGTCTCGGAATGCCCTTCCCTCTTCATTTCTGACAGGCGATCACTCTCCCCACCTTCAAAGCCTTAATAAAAGCACAACTCCTCCAAGAAGCTTTCCAGAACCAAGCCCTTATCTCCACTTCTCCTACTCCCTTCTGTGTCACCCTTGCACTTCGATTTGCAATCTTTATTCACCCCTCCCTCAGCCCCACTGGACTTGTGTAAATAGCTGTAATTTATTTATATCGATGACTTCTTCTCTTTATTGATAGGCTGAACATAGGGGTTGAAAGAGAGGATAAAACGGCTAGAGAAGCAGCGTGGCTCAGTGGAAAGAGCACAGGCTTTGGAGTCAGAGGTCATGGGTTTGAATCCCGGCTCCACCACATGTCTGTTGTGTGACCTTGGGCAAGTCACTTAACTTCTCTGAGCCTCAGTTACCTCATCTGTAAAATGGGAATTAAGACTGTGAGCCCCACGTGGGACAAATTAATTACCTTGTAGCCCCCAGCGCTTAGAACAGTGCTTTGCACATAGTAAGTGCTTAACCAATGCCATTATTATTATTATTATTAGAGTCTTCTTTCATTCATTCATTCAGTCATATTTATTGAGCGCTTACTGTGTGCAGAGCACTGTACCAAGCGCTTGGGAAGTACAAGTTAGCAACATATAGAGACGGTCCCTACCCAACAGTGGGCTCACAGTCTAGAAGGGGGAGACAGAGAACAAAACAAAACATATTAACAAAATAAAATAAATAGAATAAATATGTACAAGTAAAATAAATAGAGTAATAAATATGTACAAACATATATACATATATACAGGTCCTGTGGGGAGGGGAAGGAGGTAAGGCGGAGGAGATGGGGAGGGGGAGGAGGGGGAGAGGTCTTCTGTCTCCCTACTTCCCATTCTCCCTTATGCTGTCTTAGGTACAATTCTCTAGCTATGTTTTTCATGTGCTAACAACATAGCCTTTCATGTACATCATCCCATTAATTTCAGATGACATTTCATAAGGAAAACTGGATTCTGTGATATGGTTAGTGTTCTCCCTTTCAGCAACATTGCTTTGTGAATATAATTGCAGAACACTGGGTGCCTGCATAATGCAGTCTCCATTGGCTGGGAGATTCTTTATGCCTTTTCATTTGTTATTGTAAAATAAAGGCCTTCTATCTGATCAGGAGATCAATCACTCAGATTTCTCTTTCAAGTCTATGAGCTAGTTCTGGAAGGTAAGCAGGTCGGGCACATTCGTCTGGCTGAAAAGCAGGTCAAGGAGACCTGATACCTGATTTTGCCTGCCCCTAATCTTCCAGAGACTGTGAGAGTGGGAAGGAGAGGAGGTGAAGGGAATGGTGGGAAGTTTGAAGTTTAAATCCTTTGTACGCAAAGCCCAGAAGGTAATGGACATTCGACATTAGCATGTACTGGGCATGCTCCAGCCTGGTTCTAATAATAATAACAATAATAATGGCATTTATTAAGCGCTGACTATGTGCAAAGCACTGTTCTAAGAGCTGGGGGGGATACCAGGTGATCAGGTTGTCCCACGGGGGGCTCACAGTCTTCATCCCCATTTTCAGAAGAGGGATCTGAGGCCCAGAGAAGTTAAGTGACTTGCCCAAGGTCACACAACAGACCTGTGGTGGAGCTGGGATTTGACCGCATGACCTCCGACTCCCAAACCTGGGCTCTTTCCACTGAGCCATGATGCTTCCCAATACAAGCACCTAAAATGAACATGAACAGCAGGGTGTCAATGGAAGGGGCGTGCCAATCCAGGCCAGGATGGTCCAATTTCCAGGAACTTTGGCTACTTTTTTCTGGAATTGCTCAGGGCAACCAATTAATGTTTGGGATCCTCTCACCTAAATCAGCTTAAAGATAAGGGCATTTCCTTTAAAGCTCCTACTTTTTAGTCGATAATGACTTGTTTAAAAAATTGAAAGAATGAGATTCATTGAGTGTAGACATAATCACTAAAGCTTGAGCACAAAACGTTTGATTAATTTTCCCCCCGACTTCGTGTGAGATTTGCGGCTTTGCTGCCAGAACAACTTGAAGATCAGGGCATGCCTCATACATGATCCGGGGGTGGTGCACGCGTGATCGGGGCGTGTCGGTCATGTGATCGGGAGATGTTCAAGTACTGACCATGATGTTCACCCTTCCCTCCCTCTTCTCCTCCCCATAGCACTTGTATATATTTGTACAGATTTAGTACTCTATTTTACTTGTACATATTTACTATTCTATTTATTTTGTTAAGGATGTGCATTGAGCTTTAATTCTATTTGTTCTGAGGATTTTGACGCCTGTCTCCATGTTTTGTTTTGTTGTCCGTCTCCCCCTTCTAGACTGTGAGCCCGATGCTGGGTAGGGACCGTCTCTATCTTTGGCCGACTTCTACTCCCCAAGTGCTTAGTCCAGTGCTCTGGACACAGTAAGCGCTCAATAAATATGATTGAATGAATGAATGAGTGAAATATGGGGATGAGATTGACTTTCTATCTGTTATATCTAGACAGTTACTTCAAAAGTATACATATGCTTCACATTTTATTAATGTATGCATATATTAAATCGTGCATATAGATTAGCATATACTCTGTGGTAATTCCTCATCTATTTTCCTCATGATTGGCACTGTTGTGAATGTCGACATCTGTACTTTATGTGAGTTTTTTGACATAAACGTCAGAGCAGCTTGAAATGGGCAGGTGAAATTCAATTTCTAGTTAATAATAATAATAATAATGGTATTCATTAAGCACTTATTATGTGCAAAGCACTGTTCTAAGCACTGGGGAGGTTACAAGGTGATCAGGTTGTCCCGGAGGGGGGGCTCACAGTTTTAATCCCCATTTTACAGATGAGGTAACTGAGGCAGAGAGAAATTAAATGACTTGCCCAAAGTCACATATGTGACAGTTGGAAGAGGCAGGATTTGAACCCATGACCTCTGACTCCAAAGCCCGTGCTCTTTCCACTGAGCCATGCTGCTTCTCCGTTTTTGTCTAGTTATTGTTTAGTTATATTCTAGTTACTGTCTCTAGCCTGTAATTTCAAAAGTATACATATTTAGCATTTTTAGACACACATATATATATATATATACACACATATATATATATACACATATATATATATATATACATATATATATATATATATATATATATATATATATATATATACACATTGTATTACACAAACATGCTGGGTGAATTCTGTGCCTTTTTTTCTTCAGTATTGGCAACATCATTAATTAGTGTCCTGTATTCTAAGGTAATATATTTTCAAATTGATTCTTCTCCAGTAGGTTGGAGGGATGGAAGTGGCTTGGGGTGAGAAGAAAGGATGTTGAGAAGGAATGAGGAGCTGAGGAAAGTTGGGGTCCTGTCTGCATTGCAGATATCTTTGGGAAGTGATAAGGTCTGCCCTAGGACAGATGGTGATTCTTCTTGGGAAACAACAGTGCTTTGAGATCACCAGCCATTGGTGGTTTTTGTCTAGTCCGTTGTAGATGGAAGAATTCTAAGTTAGCAAGAGACAGATGTAAATATTGTTTGACTAGGAAGGCTTATAGTGTGCACTGGGGATATTGGGGGAGAATACATTTTTAATATTCCCTTTCTTTAGACTATATCGATCCAGAAAAATGAGGGTACAACCTACGTTCCTCAGATGTGATTATTTAAAGGAATTTCCACCCTGAGGACCTTGAAATTAACCACCCAAGTCAGAACTAAATCAGGAAACTATATAATAATAATAATAATAATAATTGTGGTATTTGTGCCAGGGATTGCACTAAGCACTTGGGTGGAGACAAGCAAATCAGGTTGGCCACAGACCCTGTCCCACGTCGGGTTCACAGTCTTAATCCCCATATTACAGATGAGGTAACTGAGTCACAGAAAAGTGAAGTGCTTTGTCCTAGTCTCACCCATCAGACAAGTGGAGGAGCCGGGACTAGAACCCATGAACGTCTGACTTCTGGACATGTTTTCTACCCACTAAACCAAGCTGCTTCGCATAAGTCATGCCTGTATGAACAATATGCAAGTATATGAAGTTCACCTAGTGCACCTATAATACAGACGTTCTTTCCTTCCTTCCTTCTGCAAGAAGCAGTGTGGCTCAATGGAAACAGCACGGGTTTTGGAGTTAGAGGTCATGGGTTCAAATCCCGCTCCACCACATGTCTGCTGTGTGACCTTGGGCAAGTCACTTAACTTCTCTGAGCCTCAGTTCCCTCATCTGTAAAATGGGGAATAAGACTGTGAGCCCCATGTGGGACAACTTGATCACCTTGTATCCCCCCCGCCCCCCCCCCAGAGCTTAGAACAGTGCTCTGCACGTAGTAAGCACTTAACAAATGTTATCATCATTATTATTATTCTTGAAGAAGCCCTCAATAAGGAAACTCACATTGTGGTACTCATCTCATCTCTGGTATTATGGGTACAACCATTTATTCCCGTAACGGTTATATGCTATTTGCTAAGCATTTACTTTGTTCCAAGAAATGTAATAATAATGATGGCATTTATTAAGCGCTTCCTATGTGTAAAGCCCTGTTCTAAGCACTGGGGAGGTTACAAAGTGATCAGGTTGCCCCACGGGGGGCTCACAGTCTTAATTGGCACAGAGAAGTTAAGTGACTTGCCCAGAGTCACACAGCTGACAATAGGCAGAGCTGGGTTTTGAACCCATGACCTCTGACTCCAAAGTCTGTACTCTTCCCACTGAGCCACGCTGCTTGTATTGAGCACTGGATAGACTCTAGACTCTAAGCTTGTTGTGGGCAGGAAATGTGTCTGTTTATTGTTATTGTACTCTCCGAAGTCCTTAGTATAGTGTTCTGCACATAGTAAGCGCTCAGTAGAGATGATTGAATGAATTCACTCATTCAGTCATATCTATTGAGTGCTTACTGTGCGCAGAGCGCTGTTAAGTTCTTGGAAAGTACAATTCAGCAACAAATAGAGATGATCCCTGTCCGTACATGGTGGAGCTGGAATTAGAACCCAGGTCCTATTATTTCCAGGTCCGGGTTCTTTCCACTAGGCCGCATTGCTTCCCACAGGCTATCCAGATAGAATTATTCATTCATTCATTATTCATTCATTCATTCAATCGTATTTGAGCGCTTACTGTGTTCAGAGCACTATAGTAAGTGCTTGGGAAGTACAAATCGGCAATATATAGAGACGGCCCGTACCCAACAAAGGGCTCACAGTCTAGAAGGGGGAAACAGACAACAAAACAACACAAGTAGACAGGTGTCAATACCATCAGACTTAGGATGTCAGAAGAATGCCTCCTAATTTGGCCACTGTGTTCTACTGAAGAAAGGTAGTGAAAATAGCTGGTCAGGCAAAATTGAGTTTACTGCACCTAAAAAAAATCCCCTGCAGCTACCGTCATACACAAAATGTATTTCACAAGGAATGGAAAATTCAGCCCCTTTTTCGATCCAGCATTGCCACTGTTAATAATGGGTTTCATGTATCGCTGAAGATTTCCTACACTAGGGTTTTCATTTTACATTCTGCCTTTATTAGTGTGCCATAGATAAGCATGCAGAAAAGGCACAAATATACGCTCCCTCAACTCCTTCCAAAAAGGGAGAGAAACAATGCTAAAGATACAGTATTAAAGCCTTGATTAGACTGGTCCAACATGATGATGTTTATCAGTAAATAGTACAAGATGTTCATTAAAAGCAATATTAATATGTAGTATTTTATTCAACTAGGTCAGTTGCTTCCGCATAATTCATTTGGAAATTGATACTAATGAAAGTTCAGTTTGAAAAATGGTCTACAACCCAAATTAGGAAACCTGGCCCAAAATCCTCTCTTTGACATCAGATCAGTTCTCCTTGCCAAATTAGACTCTGGAGTAATTTACCATAAGATGGGCTTTTAACCCTAATATCTAGCCCAGCTCAGCAGTTTGCTGTGAAAGTTCGTTAGCTGGTCGAAGATGCTCATCATTAAAGGGAAGCTGTCAGGATAATCACAGCATTTTAGCATTTTCCCCCACATTACTACTAATGCCATGAATTAAAATGGAGATAAATGGAAAGCTCTTGTTGAGAATCAATTAGATATTTCAGTCAGGTGGAGCAGAAAGTGGACTGCTTCAAATCATCTTCCTCTGCTCGTGCTGTATGTTCAGTAAGGCTTAATGTTTCGGTGATACCCGGGGACAATTTTAAACTGGAAAAATTGTTCATTTTTATTTTCTTTAAATGATGTACGGAGGCAGAGTCATTTGTCTTAAAATTCAGGGTCCTGGTTATTTTTCATTTCAAGCTTGTGTCTCCGCTCAACCAAAAATTGAGGTCTTTCAGAAGATTTGGCTTTCAGCCTCATATTAAAATCAAATGTCAGGTCATTCATACTATCTGGCATGTTTATTTTCCTCAAAAACTCTATAATCTTATTACAAATAAAGAATTTGAATAATCTTTGCTCTTCATTCATTCAGTCACATTTATTGAGTGCTTACTGTGTGCAGAGCACTGTACTAAGCGCTTGGGACGTACAAGTTGGCAACATAAAGTTAAAAGTCTTAAAAGTCTTAGAAGTCAGATACAGGAGCAGAGGGACTGTATCCAACCCGATCATCTTAAATGTCCCCTAGGGTTTGGTACATTGCTTAGCTTATGGTAAGGGCTTAACGAGGCCCACAGAAAGAACACTAAACCCACAGCTGGAGATTCAGTGTTCATTCTTCAGCCATTGACTCGGTATGGGGTCTAGTGTGAACCATTCTAGTCGCTCTGGTCCTCTGTTTTTCAGAAAGAGCACACTTACAGTTGATGTGTTTTATAGGGGTGTTTAATCCTGATGAAAAAAGCCACTGTGGATTCACTAAAAGTTCAAGTTCAGCTGTTCCCTCAGGCTACCCAATGCCTTATTAAAAACCTTACTACCTGGGCCTTATTAACAGCACATCTCTTCCAAGAGGCCTTCACTGACTAAGCCCTCATTTTCTCTCCTCCCACTCCCTTCTATATCTCCCTTGCACATGGATTTTCACGCTTTAGTCACCCCTCTCTCAGTCCCACAGCACGAATGTACATATCTATAGCTTATTTATATTAATGTCTGTCTCCTCCTCTAGACCGTAAGCTTGTTTTGGGCAGGTTAGGTGTCTACAAACTCTGTTGCACTTTTCCAAACACTTAGAAGAGTAATCTGTATACAGTTAGTGCCCAGTGAATATGATTGATTGGACATGGAAGTGCAGTCGAATCCACATCTTTGGGGCTGCATTCAGACACATCCTAAAATGGCTTTCTTTCCCGACTCCCTTTAGGCCAGAAACCACTCCATGAGAAGAATACAGGTTGTAAAATTCCTGGTGTGGGAGAATAAATTATACCTTAACTTGCTCTGGAACCTTGAATAAGCTATTTCACTTAGTACAGTGCTCTGCACATAGAAAGCGCTCAACATGGCTCAGTGGAAAGAGCACGGGCTTTGGAGTCAGAGGTCGTGGGTTCAAATCTCGGCTCCGCCACTTGTCAGCTGTGTGACTTTGGGCAAGTCACTTAAATTCTCTGTGCCTCAGTGACCTCGTCTGTAAAATGGGGATTAAGATTGTGAGCCCCACATGGGACAACCTGATCACCTTGTATCCTCCCCAGCGCTTAGAACAGTGCTTTGCACATAGTAAGTGTTTAACAAATGCCATCATTATTAATAAATCCCATTGATTGGTTGATTGATATTGTCCAAGTGTGTACATTGAAGCTTTATGAAGTGTAGCTGACTAAGCTTCTCTAAATCAAAAAAGCTTTCAACATTCTTTTCATTAGATTAGCATAATTCTGTCTTTATTAATAATAATAGTACTTACTATGTGCCAAGCACTGTTCTAAGCACTGGGGGGGGATACAAGGTGATCAGGTTGTCCCACGTGGGGCTCACAGTCTTAATCTCCATTTTACAGATGAGGTAACTGAGGCACAGAGAACTGAAGTGGCTTGCCCAAAGTCACACAGCTGACAAGTGGCGGTGCTGGGATTAGAACCCATGACCTCTGACTCCCAAGCTCCGCCTCTTTCCACTGAGCCATGCTGCTCCCTGACAGAAGAGGAAAACTCTTTCCTTTTGGCCATTCTCTATTTAGCTGGCAAGGGGTGAATAAAGCTGAACCTTATTATAGATTCTTTGGAACTTTTCATTATGATGATTATGGAAATATTAGGTTACTATGCTACTTCTTCCTTTTCCTGTTATCCTAGTGCACTGCTTTCCTGACTACATAATAATAATTATACTTATGGGATTTATAAAGTCCTATGTGCCAAACACTGTGATAAGTGCTGGGGTAGATACAAGTTAATCTGATGGGGCCCAGTCCCTAACCCACAAGGAAATAGAGGGAGAAATGTTAAACCCCATTTTACAGATGAGGTAACAAGGCACAGAAAAGTTAAGTAACTTGTCCAAATTCACACAGCAGATAGTGGTGCTTCTGGACTAGACCCCAGACCCCCTGATTCCAGATCCTATTCTCTTTCCACTGGGCCACACTGCCTTCCCCGTAACAGTGCCTGAATCTGAACCATTTTTTTATGGTATTTGGTAAGTACTTACTATCTGCCAAGTACTGTACTAAGTAATGGGGTAGATACAAGCTAATCAGGTTGGACACAGATCCTGTCCTATGTTGGGTGCACAGTCTTAATCCCCATTTTACAGATGAGCCAACTGAGGCACAGTTAAGTGACTTATCCTAGGTCACACAGCAGACTGGAGCCAGAGCTGGGAATAGAACCCAGATTCTTCCAACTCCCGGGCCCGGGCTCTATCCACTAGGCCACTCTGCTTCTCAACTCTAATATTAAGGCAAATTCAACTCCAATTTTAAAATGCCCCGGGAATGTCACCCTTTAGCACATTTATTCCAAAGACCATTTCTATTATTGTTATTGTTTATGATTACTATGGTACTCATTAAGTGTTACTAAGCACCAAGCACTGTTCTTATCACTGAGGTAGATACAAGTTAATCAGGCTGAGTCCCTTTCCCACATGGGGCTCATGGTCTAAATAGGAGGGATTTGGATTTAATCCCCATTTTGCAGTTGAGATAACTGAGACCCTGAGAAGTTAGCCAAGGTCACACAGCAGTCACATGGCAGAGCCAGAATTAGAACCCAGGTCCTCTAACTCCCAGGGCTTTGCCTATTTCCACTAGGCCACGCTGCTTCTTAAAGACATTTTCTGTACATTTTCAGTGTCATCCTGTTGATTGCTTACTGATATTATGTCCCAAACTTTTAGCTGCAGCACCGTCGGTGATGTTTCTGCTCTTCCATTTCTGCACATCCAGAAGTTACTCACAATTTACCTTTATCTTGTCCAAACTTCCGGTTCTTCGTGACCTGTCTGTCACCTTTTCTTTGGTGCCACTAGATCACATTATGATGCCAAAGACTTGCCCAAAGTCACACAGCTGTCGACAATTGGCAGAGTCGGGATTTGAACCCATGACCTCTGACTCCAAAGCCCGTGCTCTTTCCACTAAGCCATGCTGCTCCTCTGGACATAGTAAGCACTTAACAAATATCACAATTATTATTAATACAATTATCATTATTATGCCCCGAGATAAATGCAGTGTGTGCAGATTGGACAAAGATTGGACAATCCATGACCAACATTGGGTTCACAATCTAAGCAGGAGGGAGAACAAGTGTTTATGAATAGAGTCGAACAATTCCCCAGGAAGGAAGTACATTCTGATTTTGTGCAACACGGTTCCTTCCATTCAGTCATTCAGTTGCATTTCTTGAGCACTTACTGTGTGCAGAGCACTGTACTAAGTGCTTGGGAGAGTACAATATAACAATGATAATAATAAGAAGAATAATGCTAATTACAACATTTGTTAAGCGCTTACTATGTGCCAAGCACTGTTCAAAGCACTGGGGTAGATACAAGGTAAGCAGGTTGTCCCACGTGGGGCTCAGAGTCTCAGTCCTCATTTTACAGACAAGGGAACAGGCACAGATAAGTAAAGTGACTTTCCCAAGGTCACACAGCAGACAAGTGGCAGAGGTGGGATTAGAACACCCAACCTATGACTCTGAAGCTCAATGCTCTTGTCACCAGGCCATGCCTGCTTCTAGCAGACACATTCCATGTTCGTAACAAGCTTGCAATCTGTAGAGTAAACAAAGTCTAGTGGACTGTCTGCAGTCTGTTTCTGCTCTGTCTGAACCCTAAGGAGGTGTGTTCTAGCCTGCCCTCAGGAAGCTTCAGTGTAGCTCAGTTGTCTTGTGCTCCTGGTTATTTTCAGTCATAAGAGCTGGTTGTAAACCGTACTTGTACCGAGCCATTACAAGTCTCTAGAAGAGAGATGCGGTGTTGACGGTTATTTAATCTTCTACATATGGGAGATATAAATGGGTGTAACAGTGTTGATGACATCTTTTTCCATCTAATGCCTTCAGTTATTTGAAATAGGGATGTCTGCTGGGACACTCCAACTTTTCTTGAGATTCCCAAGAATTGATGATGGCTCTCCAGCTCGGTCAGGCATACTCCTGCCCTTCACCTCTGTTGGCTCTAATCATTGAACCTCAGGGAGATCCCAGGAACACCAAGTAATCCATAATTGCCCCTAAAATTCGATTTATTGATCCACATTTTGCTTTTTCTCTTTGATGCCATTCTATGATGAGGGAGGTGCTTGGGTTGAAAACAGTCAGCAAAATCTGCTCTTATAATGATGCAGTCTACAGGAAGCTAGTGTAACTAATAGAGAGTAAGGCATTAGCGGGGAAACCGTAACTCCTTGGGTATGGAATGTTAATAAGAAGCAAGTTTTATGTATCTTTCTTGTCTTCATTCTCAGACCCACTTCATTCTGCAAAGAACAGTGGAAAACCAGGAATTAAAGGGACTATTGTCCTTGTAACCAAAATTGCATCAGCCAGTCTAGAACAATTAAAGAGCAAGTCTCATGCCCTCCCCTCTGTACACACTAAGCAGAGTTTTAGCCTGATTACTACTCCACGTTCTAGCACTTTGAAATGTTGGACTGAAGGGATTGAATGGTTTCTGTGGGTTCTGGTAAGGCACATGTTAGAGACTGAAAGGCAGAGTGACTTGGTTTTTCTTATGTAAAGTAATAGCAGCCACAGAATGGCTCTAAGCAGATCCATTATGGCAGGCATTCAGAGGTGTGAGAAGCTAAACCTCTTTCAAGTAGTGGGACTATGGAGGAAATCTGAGGAAACAAATTGGAGCTAGGCAGTAAAAAGGCATGAATGACTCAACTTTTTTATTAGCTGTATTGGAGCCTACATTTTCATTTCCACTTTCACTTGGTTAATTTGACTCTCTATTAAGCCTAATTGGAGTTAACTCATCACTCTTTAGGTAGGAGGGGTGAGGACAAAAGAATTCAGTACTGTAGGCTTCCCCTGCCCCTTCCTTGTCATCTGGAGGTAACTTCAAACCCAGGATTAAGGCAGAGATAGAAAATACAAATTTCTTTGCTCGCTAGGATCACTGAACCTAGCATAATTTAGGTAATTTTCCACACATCCCTTCCTCCTAAAGGAATTTACGTTCCAATGCAAAGCTACCCTGGCTGCCTGCAGCACTATGGACTAAGAGGTGCCTTTTGGGGAGCAGGAGGAGTGGTAGAAAAACCCTGGGAGAGAAGGGAGTGAAAAAGAACTTCAGAAGCACTGTGTCCAGATGTTCAGTTTCCTTGCTTTGTTCCTTTTTGAAACTCAGCTTGTATGCAAAATCTAGCTCAAATCTACCCAGTATGGCAATTTGAATTTAATCATCTATTCCTACATGTTTCTTCGGGACCAATCAGGTTTTTTTTCTTTTGTCTTTATAATAACACCAGGTCCTTCTTTCTCATACTTTCCCCCTAACTTGTCTTGTGTTAGGGATGTCTGCAACATTTATACAGGCAGAGTGTTCTGGGAAGGGGAAGACAGTAAGCCAATTCATTCCAAGGTCATAAATAAATAGAAAATAAAGAACTGGGAAAGTCTGATTCCTGGGTAACAGATGGAATTTGCCAAGCATTATGGGCTAGATGTTGGAGGACTTCTATTTTCCAGGGTGAACTGACAGAATTCTGTTTGCTGTAGCTATCTGAAATCAAGAAAGATGCAAGAAATCAAGAGTGAGAAATAGTTAGGAAGAGGAACATATGGCCAAAAGCAGTAAAACTCCCTGGTCAAACCCTACCCCTGATGATTTGTAACTCTAACCAATCCTAATACATTACACATTGATCCCGTGCCTTTCTTCCCAAGGACCCCAGCATTCTCACCACCTTTATTACCTCTTTTATCTTCAAAACCAGGAAGTTATACATGATCAAACCCTTGGGAATCAGTCAGGTGTCTCGCTAGCCAGTTCTGTGAAATGAAAGTGTAACTCTCCTCTCCTGCTTTCACTGCTTCATTAAAGAAGCAGCATGGGTCAGTGGAAAGAGCAGGAGCTTTGGAGTCAGAGGTCATGGGTTCAAATCCCCACTCTGCCAATTGTCAGCTGTGTGAGTTTGGGCAAGTCACTTCACTTCTCTGGGCCTCAGTCTCCTTATTTGTCAAATGGGGATGAAGACTGTGAGCCTTCTGTGGGACACCCTGATCACCTTGTAACCTCACCAGTGCTTAGAACAGTGCTTGGCACATAGTAAGCACTTAATAAATGCCATTATTATTATTATTATTAGCAGAGGCTGGTGCTGTTTTACCCTTCAGAAGCATTAGTTGTTCTGTAGCAACACATGCCTTAAGCGCTTAGTACAGTGCTCTGCACACAGTAAGCGCTCAATAAATACCATTCAGTGAATGCCTTTAGGGAAAGACCTATCACTGGGAGAGGCAGTCAGTGGAGCCTGAAAGTGACAGACTGAAGGATAGACTATGGTATTTCCTGAGCACTTGCTATTAGCAGAACTCTGTACTGAGCGCTTGGGAGAGTAAACACAACAGGATTGGTAGAAACTTTCCCTGCCCAAAATGAGTTTACAGTCGAGAGATACAGACGTTTATAGAAATTATTCATTTATTTAGCAGATATGTCTACCTGGGTTGAAGGAGGTCATTGAAAGAAACTAAAGCCATTCCACCTTGCCTGTGCTACTACAGAACCCCAAAAAGTTAGGGTTGAGTTTGAGCTACCTTTGTTTCTTCTACTGCACTCTTCCCTGATTTTATTAGGGTTTCCTAGGATTCCACAGGGGTGGGGGGCTTTCAGGTTTCCATTAGCCCTTGCGAACACATTCGGCTGGAGTCCCCCTCTCCAAGTCGGGCAGTGAAAGGGGGACATGTCACTTGGGTATTTGGACCAGTGCCACCATGACCCCCAGGCAAACCACCACTGAGAGAGGTGGATAGGGAGTCCATCTGGACTGTGTGTTCTGGGCTACGCTATCCCTCAGTAGCTCCACCAGAATCTTGCATGTGGTCCAGCTGTCCACACATCTTTCTTGGCAAGAAAATCAGATAGTGCTTTGGGATGAACTGAGAACACGTGATAAACCCCTAAAATGGCTACTGGTTTTGTGTGGTTGAACCAGAACTACTAGGCGACTGTTATGTTACCCTATTGGAACATCTCTTAGACCAATCAAGGCACTAGGGTTTGGGTCACAAATTTACTCAATGGGGATCAAGTGACCGAAAGAGTCAATGCACAGCTATCAAGGCCTCCTTTCAACCTGCAGGGTGGGTGATGGGTGACCTCATTCATTCATTTATTCATTCATTCATTGTCATATTTATTGAGCACTTACCGTGTGAAGAGCACTGTACCAAGCACTTGGGAAGTACAAGTTGGCAACATATAGAGATGGTCCCTTCTTAAAGGATGCAGAGCATAAGATGAGAAAAAAATGATAGAGTCCTGGACACATGTAGACACATGCTGCTTCAGTGATAATCATTAAGTCAACTTCTCCAAGGGCCTTCACAACTCCCAGGAGGAAGTTATACCCTTCTGGATAGCTCTCTGACAGGCCCTTCTGACCCTAATTAGACCAGGACCCCAAACAGAATCTTAGTGCAAAAGCGGTTATTTATTCCTGGGATTTTGTATTAGGAGAGCCTGGAACAATCAGCCAAATTCTGAGAAGCCACATGGTGCAGAGGAAAGAACACCAGCTGGGAGTCAGGTCCTAATCCCAGCTTTGTCATTTTCCTGCTATGTCACCTTGGGCAAATCACTTAACTTCTCCGGGCTTCAGTTTCCTCATCTGCAAAATGGTGGGGGTAAAATACTTCTACCCTTCCCTCTTAGATGATAAGCCCCATGTGAGACAGGAACTGTGTCCTATCTGACAATCCTGTGTCCACCACTGTACTTAACATGGTAATCAGCATGTCTTGTCTTGTCTTATGACGCAGAGTCATTTCCAATCCTTGGCGACACCATGGACACATGGAATCATTCTGGTAGTGTATCCGTAAAGTTTTCTTCATAAAAATATGGAAGTGGTTTACCATTGCCTCCTTCGATGTAGTAAATGTGAGTCTCTCCCCTTGACTCTCTCCAATGCCCCTGCTACCCAGCACAGGTGAATTTTCACTTGTAGCAGATTATTTTCTGCTCCCTAGCCACTGCCCAAACCAGGAATGGAATGGATAAGCCTCTTTTTTGACTCCCCTTCCCATAGTTCAGATTGATAGAGTACTGGAAACTCTCCAGATGTGACCCTTAGAGGGGAATTGGCATGAAGTAAGTACTTAACAAATACCATCCACATTATCAGATTCTCCACCGATGTAATGATGATGACATCTGGTAAGTGCTTACTATGTTTTGCGGATTCATTCAGTCATTCATAATAATAATAATAATTATAATAATGGCATTTATTAAGTGCTTACTATGTGCAAAGCACTGTTATAAGCACTGGGGAGGGTACAAGGTGATCAGGTTGTCCCACGTGGGGCTCACAGTCTTAATCCCCATTTTACAGATGAGGTAACTGAGGCCCAGAGAAGTGAGGTGACTTGCCCAAAGTCACACAGCTGACAAGTGGCAGAGCTGGGATTTGAACCCATAACCTCTGACTCCAAAGCCTGGGCTCTTTCCACTGAGCCATGCTGCTTCTCTAATCCAATTGTATTTATTGAGCACTTACTGTGTACAGAGCACTGTACTAAAAGCTTGGGAGAGTATAGTACAACAATAAATGGCACATTCCCTGCCCACAATGAGCTTACAGTCTAAAGTGGGGGAGACAGTCATGAATACAAATAAATAAAATTACACATATGTACATAAGTGCTGTGGGGCTGGGAGGGAGAAAGAGCAAAGGGAACAAGTCAAAGAGCAAAAGAAACAAGGGGAAGGGAGTGGGACTGTTCTAAGCACTGGGTAGAAACAAATCACTGACTCTCACTGGACACAATCCCTGTCTTAGATGGAGCTCACAGTCTAAGTAGAAGGGAGGACGGGTATCGAATCCCCAGTTTACAGATGAGAGAACTAAGGCACAGATAAATTAAGTGACTTGGACAAGGTCACACAGGCAACTGGCAGATTTGGAATTAGAACCCAGGTCCTCTGACTGTTGGGTCCATGCTCAGTCCACTAGTCTTTGCTGCTTCTCTCATATGTCAGCGGTGATAGCCCCTAAGGGCCTCATGCATTCATTCATTCATTAAATCGTATTTATTGAGTGCTTACTGTGTGCAGAGCACTGTACTAAGCGCTCGGGAAGTACAAGTTGGCAACATATAGAGACGGTCCCTACCCAACAGTGGGCTCACAGTCTAGAAGACTGTGGCCTCGGGCCTTCTTACTCTCCAACAAAGGTGGATCCAATCCCCACCATACTCAGAGGGACAGTGGACTGCTATACAGCCAGTCAGCACACTGTATCCTGTGTTTCATGACCTGTGAAATCTAGACAGGGAAAATAGCCAAGAACATTTTGGAGACAGAGTAGGACACAGTCTCTCTCAGAAAGATGTAGCCATTTCCCTCCTACCAATTCTACTGCTGGATGGATCCCAATAAGAGATGGCTCTGTTTCTCTCCAAGCTCAGTGCAAGACTGTGACTAAGAGCAGGTTTACTACTTCCATCCAGTTAGGCAAATGCCCGGTTGATGGGTGAGAAACCCCATGATGGGGCAGAGGATTTTCCATCTACCTTCTCTGCCCTACAGGGCACTAATCTAAATGCCCACCTGTGCATAATGGGAAGTTATAAAATGAAAAGAAATATAGCAGAGTGAGTTACCCATCTAAAAGTGTATCCATAGTAATTCTAAGGCAATGAAATAGGTCAATTTTAATGGTCTGTCTTGAATTTAAACACATGGTACTTAATCTTCAGTTATTCATTATCTGTACTCTCTTCTCCATTGAAATGGTCCGGGGGAAAAATTCCATTGCTGAGGGAACTTAGCATACTGTGGATACCCCAAAGTTAGTAATTGAAAATGTAAAATTGGCTCTCCATTTGCATGTTATTAACCGAGGATAGAGGTTTTCCAACTGTGTCTATCATGCATTTGCAACTCCTTATACAGTCCCACTCAATTTCTAAGTAGGATTTCAGGCTATTTAACTATATGCATGCAATTATTTGCTTGTTTTCTCTTGAAGGACAATTAGAGAAACCAAAATTCATTGTTACAGTGTTTCCAATTCAGGACATTTCCTCAACTTTTTCTATAGCTCTAGCTAATGCCTACAGAAATGTTTATCAATTCTTTTCAGTTTTATGCTGAATAGTAACGACATGCCTTTCCCAGTCTAATATTACAGCTAGAGTGCAATTGTCACCCCGACAAGGCAAAAATAAGATGGAAACCATTGACAGGGAGGAAATGAGAGCTCTTAAGTGAATTTTGAAAGGGGTGAAAAGCTGGTAAATTGCAAGATGGTAGAAAATGCTAAAGAGAAAGCTCTTTTGCTGCATTGATGTGGAGTCTAAAAGGACAGTGAAAGGAAATGGTCTGATGACAAATCTTTGTCCACAGAATGATAACTCCCTAAACATCCTGTACAGGCAGCCAGGGAAGTAGAGAGATTATTTTACGTTTTCATGAATATATGTTTATGCTCCATTCCAATAATAATAATAACAATGGTGTTTGTTAAGCACTTAGTATGTATCAAGCACTGTTCTAAGGACTGGTGTAGATGCAAGCTAATTAGGTTGGACACAGTCCCTGTTCCACATGGGGCTCACAGTCTTAATCCCCATTTTTACAGCTGATGTAACTGAGACCCAGAGAAGTTAAGTGACTTGACCAAGGTCACACAGCAGACAACTGGTGGAGCTGGAATTAGAACCCATGCCCATCTGACTCTCAGGCCCAAGCTCTATCTACTAGGCCATGCCACTTCCTCATGATGATGTTCAAAGGCCTTGCTGGTAATCCTTTTCATCAATGAGTCATTTATTTATTAGAAGATCTTCAATGTAAGGTGCTTAGCACATTAGAACCACAGCAACCCCATTTTGGATCCCACAAATGCGTCATAGAGCCCAGTAATCTGTAGGTGAGAAGGGCATGAAAGAATGCCTGAGCAGAGAATGTGATAATTGCGCTTCTTTCACCCATCCTCAAGGTTAGGGTTATATCTCCCCAGAACCTCTAGACTGTAAGCTTGTGGTCAGAGAAATGTCTGTTTATTGTCATATGTACTCTCCCAAGTGGTTAGTACAGTGCTTTGCCCTCAGTAAGTGCTCAATAAATACATCTGAATGAATGAATCATATGACTTTTCCTTAGGGTTTCCCTCTGGTAACTTTCTGTGGTGTTCTCATGCATTCATTTATAGAATCCTTCTAGAACCCTTCTTGAATCCTTCTTCATCAATCGTATTTATTGAGCGCTTACTGTGTGCAGAGCACTGTACTAAGCACTTACTTCTTGAAGCAGTGAGGTCTAGGAGATAGAACACGGGCCTAGGAGGCAAGATCTGGGTTCTAATCTCCGCTCTGCTACTTGACTGCTGTGTGACCTTGGGCAAGGCATTTAACTGTACCTCAGTTACCTCATCTGTAAAATGGGGATTAAGACTATGAGCCCTACGTGGGACAGGGACTGTGTCCAATCTGATTATCTTGTATCTACTCCAGTGCTTAACACAGTTCCCGGAACATAGTAAGTGCTCAATAAATACCATAAAAACCCAAAAGGACAAACAAAACTAATGCTTTCTTCCTCCACGCTGTCCAGCTCTGCAGCACATCATCATCCCAGGATGATCACTGGATCCAGCAGCTTCCCATGGTACCGGTTGGAACAGTGGTTGGGCTGGAAAAAATTGTGATGAGAAGATGGTGGCGAGGGCAAGGGAAGGATGGTGAGGTGATGGAACAATCCAGAAAAATAGCCACTCTCCACCAGGATTGATACAATTAAGGGAGAGCCAGCCTCAGGGAAGAACATGCCCAGGCACTGGGAGCTGTGGCAGAGAGCAGAGCCGTCACCGTCAATTTTTGGGTGACGCTCCCACACGAGTAAGGGGGCACAGATGAGCTGCCTAAGGGGTGAGATTAAGGCTTTAGTTTCCTTGGAAATGTGGATTTCTAATTCCACCATCCAGAGAGCATTACGGCGGAAAGTTGCACAGGCTGAAAATATCAGGAGGTTCAAGGAGGTTTGGAATCGGTTCATCAGTGAGAGCCCCATAAAGAGCTACTCAGGGGAAAATTAAGGATGTAGAGGGAAAAGTTAAGGTTGTTAAATGGCAAATCTATAACCATTAAGAGGGATTTCAAGGAGGACAAACATCACATCATTTCTTCAAGTATCCTATTGCCACTGTCACCGGTAAAGTACTGGGTTAGATGCACCATTGGTCCAACCCAATAATGGCATTTCTTGTGTCCTTGTGGGAAACGATCCCAGTGTACTTTGAGTTGACACTGAAATCTATCAGCTCCAAAACTTGAAACCTTTAATTTATTACCTCAATATCTATCTTTTGATTCAGCTTGCACTCATAATTTATGTTTTTCCTTTAATCTATCATATTTTGAACAACCTAAATAAGTTAAAGTAATGTAATTTAGCAACTCCGTTATAGTTACACACTTTGTTCTGAAAAGAGAGATTGGAATTTTGACAAATCTCATAGCTTTCATTTTTGAAACCCATTTTCAGAACAGCCCCACTAACAAGTCTTTGATTTACCATGCCATTAACCAAAATAATTCTTTCTGGGCCGCAGTAAAGAACTGGATTAGCACGATTTACAGCTTCCTTTTAAGATACACATAAGAAGTCTGTTGAGAAAAATGGACATGTTTTTGATTAACAGATCCATAGACTTGCTTTTAAGACATCTTGGTTCATTCCCTACAAGACTATCTATTAAAGATAACTTTCCTGAAGAAGGAAATGTATTATCTCCTTGTGCCTCACTGTGGACTTGTTTGCCAGCAATGGTTATAAATCATTTAATCTCTGATTGCCTTCCACATTTGACTGAAGGAAAGGAACTTTTTTTTTAATTTTCACTCAAAATACCTATTCCTTTTCTGTGACACTAAGTGTTTTGGCAATTAGCTCCCTTTGTGCCTTCCACAATGATCCACATGGCAGAGAGAAGAGAGAAACTGGAAATAAGTGAAGGAACAGAGGAATGGGTGTCAGAAATGTGAACAGAGGGTGATTATTAAAAATCGATCATTACTTTCAAAAGAGCAACACAGGGAGGTAGAGCTAGCAATAAAACAAAATCTGAGGGAGCGAGACCTCTGACAAGTGGGAGATTGTTTTCAGCTTTGAGGAACACTTGTGAAGTCGACATCCAATTTCTTGAAACACCGATGGTTTGATTTTTTTTTTTTTTTTGCCTTCTCCTGCTTCCATACTTTCTGTCCCCTAAGGATCCCGATACACATTTGAGCCAATTAACCAGGTTTTATGGCAGTCTGGTGAGGTATTGAGAGTGGATATTCCTTACTTCATTGTATAAGGAGAATGAGGCAGGGACCAAATAATTGCCCTGATCAGGGCTATATAGCTAGCTAATGTGTAAACCAAGAATAGAATGTTTCTCCATCCTGAGCAATGAAAAATATTTTCTCTGCTCTAAAACAAGAGAAACTGGGCAGAAACATTCATACATTTAAAGTGACAGAACTCTTTTATTAGAAGAGAGCCACTCTTTTCTGGAACTCAACCTTATTCTTGGCTTCTTTTCCAAACTTGGTGATTATGAGAAGAGTACCTACTGTGTATAGCTTTTCTGTAATAATAGAATTTCACTTAGCTGATTAATATTTGTTGGGCAGTTGCTCTGATTTAGGGTCTTCGCGGGTTTAATTATAATAATTTGAGATTTGTTTAAGCATCATATTTTGGCTAGTTCAGTGATGCTTTGAAAGTTAATTGTACGCAGTTATCACAGCAGCTGACTCCTGGGATAAAGGAAAACACACTTCTTCCTGAACCCAAGACACGTGTTTTGGATTGATAAGATAATGTTAGTATTTTTGTTTCTGAATCAAAAGAATTGTAACACTAAGGACTTAACAGCAGTTAGAACCCTGAAGCTGTGGCTAGGGAATAGCTACAGTGAGCCTGATAAATGTTGGATAAAGGCTAGCCCTGTACGGAGGCATTCAAGGTATCAGCATTGACTTACTAAATGGAAATGAAGAAATTTAACCTGCAGGTCTTGATAGGGAAGGTAAAGTCAGTGAAATGTCTCTTTAAGAATGAGACAGCTACTGATAGTGCCTTTAAAATAGCCCTTTGCTCAGGCCCAAGTATACATTTATTCTGGATTAGAGGAAAAGGACGCTGCATAAATTTACACAGGATTAGAAGAAAAGAATGCTGTTTTGGCTAACTCTGGTGGATTTTGTATCACCTGTGAAAGTGAGAGCAGTCAGGTGTCATTTGAGGGAGCTGGTTAGTTTTCTGGTATTCATTTTCAAGGTTGTGCTAAAAAATGCTCCTTGAGTAGCTGAACTGGATATTGGTATTTCAAAAACATTTGCACTGAATGCAAAATTCAGATTTCCAGGTGAAATTCAGATTCTTTTTTCAAAATAACACATCAAATTGTTTCTTCTTGTGATGTTGCATTGGATCCTGTAAATTATATTTACTGTTGTGCCAAGTCTCAAAAGCCCCTTATAACTGTAGTAGAATCAGGGATAGAAATGCATAGAAATGCACTTTCAGGACCCCCAAGCCCAGCTGATATTCAAATCATTAAGCAATATGAAAATGATTTTATGGGATGTAATTAGGCCACAGTTCCCTGTGTTGATCATTTCCAGAACTTCCGTTGTTACATGGTTACTGATACATACACACAAGTCTAGAATATTGTGTTATAAACTTAAAGATTTTTCCATAAGATTCCTGAATTTGGCTAATGGTATGACGTGTGCTCTCATTTGAAACTATTTTCAGAGGCTGACATCTGCTCTACTATGAGAATCTAGTAAGACTCTATGTGAGCAATAACCAAAAATCTTTTCACTGGATGAGCTGTTCCATATTTTGTGAGAACCCATTCTTCTCTTTGATGACCACCTTTCCAAGAAAGTACTGCATTGAGGCTTTGAGTCATTCATTATTAAGGAATAGTAAAGTCAAGTTTATGGAGGAAATGTTGTGGGAGTTTAACAAAGCAGATTGGAAAGGTTTGACTTTTTTTAAAAAAAAGGATACTAAAAGTAGCTTCCGGTTACTAAATGAAGTAATCCCATTAGTGTTAAAATCTGATACTTAACCGGCTTAATTCATTTAAGCACATATGTTATGAAGCAAAGCACCATTTTAGCTTTAAGGATAAATAAGGCCCTCATCCGGGCTCCAGCCCTAAGATGACTTCTTGTATTAGAGGGGATTTGAAGTTTCACATTCATGCGTCAGCCAATGAATGTGATTAAATTAAATGAATAAATTGTCCTGAAATGAATAAAGCATTGTCATGCGCTAATCATGTGCTGTCCTTCAGCGAATGGCCCCCAAACTGACCTGTTCCCACATTACCACACATCTCCACTGGTACGCAAGGTCAACTCTGAAGGGCATTGATGTCCTGTCAGAATTTACATTGTAACTGAGCTGGTAACAACTGAGAAGGGAATTGGGCCCAGTTCAGCTTGGAAGCACTTTTTTAAAAAGATCCAGCTGCTTCTAGAGTTGAAGGCATGTCCTCATGAAACATCCCAGTAGTGCTGTTCACACAGTAGCCCTCAATAAATGCAATTGAATTGAATGAACGAATATTCCAAATCAAAGATCTTCCCGCAAATGGAGTATTTAGGGATGCAGGATGGCAACATAGCCTGGATATTTTCTCAACTATTCAGGGAATTTGGAATGTTTAGCTGGTGCCTAATCTCTGCTCTGTCATTTACCTTCTCTGTGACCCTGAGCAAGTCACTTATCTTTTCTGTGCCTCAGTTCCCTCATCTGAAAAATGGAGAGTCAATATTTCCCTCCTACTAAGATTGTGAGCCCCATGAGGAGCTTGATATCTTGTATCTACCCCAGCATTTAGTACAGTGCTTGGCACATAGTAAGCACTTAATCAGCGGTCTATTGAGCACTTACTATGTTCAAAGCACCGTTACAAGCTCTTGGGAGAATACAATACAACAAAATTAGTGGACAGGCTCCTTGCTTAATATCACAATTCATTAAGGGATCCTTGCCCTTTGGTCCCAATTGTTCTATTGTTCTGACTCCCCTGATTCTCCCATCACTCTTAGGAGTGACCTTAAGCATCACATTTCGATCCTAAACTCCATTTCAATATGAAAATGTATCCCAAAATCCAACTCACAGGTCTTCAGGGGATTCTGAGGGGATTTTAGCTTCCGTGTGTAGACTAAGGAAAGCTGAAAAATCAAGACTGTTCAGTCTTTGAATGATGAAAGACAGCAATATTACTCAGAGGTCTTATGCCCCCAGAATGAGCCCCCTTTTTCCTCTCCTCCTCCCCATCCCCCCAACTCTACCTCCTTCCCCTCCCCACAGCACCTGTATATATGTTTGTACAGAATTATTACTCCATTCATTTTACTTGTACAAATTTACTATTCTATTTATTTTGTTAAGGATGTGCATCTAGCTTTATTTCTATTTATTCTGATGACATGACACCTGTCCGCATGTTTTGTTTTGTTATCTGTCTCCCCCTTCTAGACTGTGAACCCATTGTTGGGTAGGGAACGTCTCTATATGTTGCCAACTTGTACTTCCCAAGCGCTTAGTACAGTGCTCTGCACACAGTAAGTGCTCAATAAATACAATTGAATGAATGAATGAATGATGCTATAATAATACTAATGATGGTATTTGTTAAGAGCTTACTATGTGCAAAGCACTGTTCTAAGCACTGGGGGCATACAAGGTGATCAGGTTGTCCCACGTGGAGCTCACAGTCTTAATCCCCATTTTACAGATGAGGGAACTGAAGCCCAGAGAAGTTAAGTGACTTGCCCAAAGTCACACAGCTGACAACTGGCGGAGCTGGGATTTCAATCATTCTTTCAACCGTATTTATTGAGCACTTACTGTGTGCAGAGCACTGTACTAAGCGCTTGGGAAGTACAAGTTGGCAACATATAGAGACAGTCCCTACCCAACGGCGGGCTCATAGTCTAGAAGGGGGAGACAGACAACAAAAGAAAACATATTAACAAAATAAAATAAACGGAATAAATATGTACAAATAAAATAGAGTACTAAATATGTACAAACATATATACATATATACAGGTGCTGTGGGGAGGGGAAGGAGGTAAGGCGGGGGCATGGGGAGGGAGAGGAAGGAGGGGGCTCAGTCTGGGAAGGCCTCCTGGGAGAGGTGAGCTCTCAGTAGGGCTTTGAAGGGAGGAAGAGAGCTAGCTTGGCAGATGTGTGGAGGGAGGGAGGGCATTCCAGGCCAGCGGGAGGACGTGGGCCGGGGGTCGATGGCGGGATAGGCGAGAATGAGGCACAGTGAGGAGGTTAGCGGCAGAGGAGTGGAGGGTGCGGGCTGGGCTGGAGAAGGAGAGAAGGGAGATGAGGTAGGCGGGGGCAAGGTGATGGAGAGCCTTGAAGCCGAGAGTGAGGATTTGAACCCATGACCTCTGACTCCAAAGCCCCTGCTCTTTCCACTGAGCCACACTGCTTCTGTATGTTATCATGGGTCTGTTCTGTTTTTGCCACACGTCATCCTTTTCTGTTCATTTTTTATGATAATTCCTCTGTCGTTTCAATGCCTCAAATTTAGAGAGGACATTTAAGCATTAATGACTCTAGAAGCAAATAATGTATTTCCTTTCCAAGAGACAATTTGAAAATTTGTGAAAATTTGACTGAATAGCACTATGATTGGGGCAGACTGATTATTTATTCAGTTCATTATTCTGCCTTTTGCAACGAAAGAGATAAAAAAGTTTGGTGGTCACTGCCCTTACATCCACCGTAGATTCATTTTTTCCTTATTATGGACCTCTCATTTGGGATTTTATCCAGACTTTTTTTAACTTGCCGATATTTTCAACCTGAATAATATAAATCCAACAAAGGCAAATGGAATCACTATTAAAATTCATATGAATCCTGAGACACACTGAATTTTCCAGTAATGAGGTGTCTCACTACTTTCTTATTTCATTTTCGTTCCATTCTTAGTATTTACTAGTGATGGTATATTCTGCCTCTGCTCTTCAAGTGATGCACATGATTCACCTGAGAGTAATTTTTTGCAGTTGGAGGTGAGAGATTCTAAATGATGTAGATTGGCTGACGTTCACAGGCCAAATTCATTTAAAATTTCTAGCCATATGTGAGTTGACCTCATGAGGTTAACTTCAAAAACTTCCATGTTCCTTTTACTTTATCCAAATTCATATTCACTTTTAGAATAAAAATGATATATGCCAAATTCTATATTTGGTGAGTTAAAAAAAAATCTACTTTTGCTTGAAACTATTTTTTCAGAAAGTAGGGAGCCTATAAACAGCTATTTAATACAACATCTTTGCCAATGGATAAGTGACTCAGATTCTGAATTACTGTGCTACAAAAGAAGCCATTAATACCAAATTTAAAAAAAAATTGGAAATGGGGTTCTAAGATTGCATAAAGCGGAGCTTTTTAAGCTTGAGAGTTCTCCATACTTTTGGAAGTGCTTCAATCTTTAAAGCTGAAATTCTTATTTAAAAGATAAAAGACTGCTTGGCCGTGAAATGGCCATATACTTCAATTTGCCTTATACTTTCTCAAAAACCAGTCATAAACCTGAGCATTGATTGAAAAAAATGCTAATAATTTTGAATTGTTCAATACCGCACATGATCAGAGGACCAATTATCTTCAAATAGGTGATAATTTTTTTAAATAAAAATTTTAAATTACCTTGCACTGTGCAGACATAGGAATCCAATCACTTCCAGATTGAAGCACTTAGAGGGGGAAAATGAAGTGCTCCAGTGATTTTAAATTGCAACGTACAATGAAAAGTGCCTCCAAATGATCAGGTCCTGTAATTTGTTCCATAAGCGTTTTTATTTGGAGGTTGAACAGCTTTACTAGTCCAATAGTTCTGTGTGTACCAAGCTAATTTAAATATTGAACACAAAAATGTAAATATAATTAAAGTGTGATAGTGGCAGGCACTGGCCACAGATACCTAGAGTGTGATTTATCAAAAAGGCTGAATCATTTTAATATGTCATCTACTACCAAGGATAATCTTTCTATGCTGTAGACTATATATAAGCTTCTTGTGGGCAGGAATCTTTTCTACCAACATTATGATATTGTACTTTCCCAATCACTTGTCTCCGTACTCAGTAAGTGCTCAATCTTCTTCATATGCCGTTGAGTTGTTTCTGACGCATAACGACTTCTTGGACACACCCTCTTCAGAACGTCCCATCTTCTGTCATTAAGTTGTTTTGATGTGTATCCATAGGGATTTCTTGGAAAAGATATGAAAGTGGTTTACCATGGCCTTCATCCGCTCAGTAAAACTTGAATCTCTGCCACCATCTTTGATCGCTGTTTTGTTCACTTGATCATCCTCCTTTGACTCTTTCCCAAGCTGCTGCTGCCTAGTACAGGCGAATCAACTTTGTCTGATGCTTCGGCTTAAATCTTTCCATTATTGGTAGCCCTATATGGCCTAGCTATAAGCTTCATCAGCTTTGCAAACTCTCCTGTCACAATAAGTTATCGATTCATAGGAAAGAAGTGCTCAATAAATTATATCAACTGATGGATTGAGCATTGTCAGTATCCGTCTCGTATGCATCACATGGAAGATAGGCTTTGAGTCATTGTTAATTAATCAATCGAACAAAAACAGTTTTTTTTTCTAACATCGCATCACATTTGCTCCATTCAGAAGAGCTTTGTCAGAAGAACACAGTATAGGTTAGGGATATTCTCCATTCATTTTCATTAAACTGTGTAGATGAATTGGCTTTGAAAACACAATGAAGACGCTAACTTGGGCATGAGGATTTGGAGGGGGCTTAGATGCAAAGTTCAGCATAGGAGGTGTGGATAAAGGGCATTAAAAGTAAGGTGAATGAGTGGGTTGAATAAAATAATAATAATAATAATGACAGTGATAATAATAATTGTGGTGTATGTTAAGGCCTTACTATATGCTAGGCACTGTACTAAATGCTGGGGTGGATATAAACAATTTGGGTTGGATACAGTCCCTGTCCCACATGACCTCATAGTCTTTATCCCCATTTTCAGGTGAGGTAACTGAGGCACAGAGACGTTGAGTGAACTACTATTACTACTACTACTACTATTATTAATAGCATTTATCAAGCACTTACTATTTGCCAGGCACTGCTTTAAGCAATGGTGTAGATACAGTCTAGGCTGGTTGGACAATGAGAGTGAGGGGAAAGTTGGAACAAACTAAAAGGTAGGTTGCCAAGAGACAGTAACAAATGTACTATAAAAAAACAAAGTTTGCTTTTTATTCCCCAGAGTTTACATCTACGGATGATGCAGAAGAAAAAAAATATATTATTTTTAATGTTGTCTAGCCAGACTATACTTTTGCAAAGTGAGAGATATGGGAATTGTTTACTCTGGGAACCCTGACTATGTTATTTTTAAATCATTTGTAAACTGTTAAAACTTTGTTCACTAGTGGAGCTCGGTTGGAATATAATCATCTGTAATTTTCTTTCTCCTTCTGCTCCCTCCATTTCCCTCACTTTTCTCAATTTTGAGGGATAAAGAAGGAATGGGGAGGGAAGATAAATCAGTAGACATTAGAAAACAATCACCCTGCTGATTACCTAAAACATATAATAATGAAATTCAGATCCATTCAGCACAACTCCAGAGCATTTGTTTTACATTGTTTGGTGTGCATGAGGATTTGGGTTTGTGTGACAGAATTAATCACTTATTAGGTATTACATGGATATTAAAGTGCTCTACAAACACTAATTAATTTTTCCATAATTCACAATATCACTGCTGGGATGCATATTGAATACTTAAGATATAATGGGGCTCTTTAAGAGGGAGTCACATTCTTTACACAGGTAGCCAAGAAAACTGAAGCAATGAGGAGTAAATTTTCCTTACAAAACCAAATCAGGTGCGATGACTGGGAACTTGGAGATTCTGATTACAGCTGAAACTTACCAGGATGCAATATAGATCTAGGTAGGCCAAGTTATTTCACCAAGACCCAGAGGTTTGCATGTGGCCAGCAAACCAAATTTTAAGTGATCAGGGCCACAGTGTTAAAAAACAGTTTTGCCATTGGTGAATAGTATAGTGGAATGTATGGCTTTGAGTCACTGGTCAAGTGATTTCAATCATTTGTTTTCTACTTGTATATTCATTTTGGTTCAATATCATAAGTGGCCCCTTATATTAGTGAAGTTAAAAGTGAGTTGAAAAAGCCCCAAGTAAGCATTAGTGATTGTTTTAGCACAACCTCCTCTTCCACCTTCCCCTACTCAAAGTATCATATTAGTGCAAATCAGCAAAAAGAAGCATGGTGCTTGGGTGTGGGTATTTTTATTATTATTATTATCATTATTGTTGTTGTATTTATTAAGCATACTATGCTAATATTAAGCACTATTCTAAGACCTGGGGTAGATGCATGTTAATCAGGTTAGAAAGTCCCTGCTCCTCATGGGGATCCCAGACTTAGTAGTGGGGAGATCAGGTATTGAATCCCTATTTTATAGATGAGGAGACTGAGGCACAGAGAAATTAAGTAACTTGCCCAAGATCACCCAGCAGGAAACTGGCAGAGCCGGGATTAGAACCCAGATCCTCTGACTCTATTAGGCCACGCTTCTTTTTCACACCTCCCCTAAAGCACTTATGTGCATATCCATGATTCGTTTATATGGTCTGTCACCCCCCATAGACTGAAAGTTTGTTGTAGGCAGGGAAAGTGTTTATCGACTCTGTAACATTGTATGCTCCCAAGCCCTTAGTATGGTGCTCTGCACACAGCGAGCATTCAATTAATGTAATGGATTGATTGATATCATCCATTTGTAAAGTATAACTAACTACAGCATTTAAGCCAGTGAGCCTGCTGCATTTTTGCAAGTTAACATGTCAAAAAAGCAAGGGCATTTATGGAGTATAAATTTTTTCAAATTGTGAAAAAATCTGAGATTTTTAAAACCAAAGCAACTCTTTCATAGTGTCTCAATAATTCCCAGAAATCATTCCATATGGCACTGTTTTTTTCCCATAAAGCAACTACAATCCAATGCAAGGTTGGCCTGAACAAACCATAATATGGAATTCGTTTGGGACAAATATGGAATGTAAAGTATTCAATGAGAAGAGAAATATTCAAACAAATATAAGATGGAGCAGGTCTGGCTTAGCACAAGGAGAGCATAAAGTGCCACCTAGTTTATCTTTGCAAAACATTGGTTTGTTAACATTTCCCCATTCCTCAAAATCCTCCAATGATTACCCTTCCAACATCAAGCAGAAAAATTCCTGACCATCAGCTTTAATGCATTCAATCTGTTTTCCCCACTACTTAACCTCACTCACCTACTACTCCTCTCTTCACCACGTCATTCACCCCAGCCAACCTTGTTCTCTTATTTCCCACTGTCAATTTATTCCTCATGCCTTTCTTTTGCCCTGAAGCACTCTCTCCTTTCACATCTGGCAGAAGACATATCCAAATTTTTGAACACTTTCCCGAGCACCACTTTCAAGACAAAACCATAATCAAATGGCAGGACGAGATTGCCAACCACGAGATCCTAGAATACAGTCAGCTCATCACACTGAAGCTGTCTTTTCTTTCATACATTATAAATTGTTGGTCATAGAGAAGCGCCATTTCATAGTGGAAAGAGTACGACCTCGAGAGTCAGAGAACCTGGGTTCTAATCCTGTCTCTGACATTTGTCTGCTGTGTGACCTTAGGCAAGTCATTGCTCCGTGCCTAAGGTTCCTCATCTATTAAATGGAGATTCAATACCTGTTCTCCCTCCTACTTAGATTGTGGACAGGGACAGGGTTTCAACCGGATCTGATTATCTTGTATCAACCCCAGCACTTAGTATAGTACTTGGGACATAGAAAGTGCTTAATAAATGGCACAATTATCATTGCTATCATTAGTAGTAATATTAGTAATCCTAACCCTAACCCAAAAAACCAATAGAATTGTCTAACATGATCTGAACTTTAACCCAGGGAGCACCTCTGATTTCCTTTCATTCATTCATTCATTCATTCAGTTGTATTTATTGGGTGCTTACTGTGTGCAGAGCACTGTACTAAGTGCTTGGGAAGGCCAAGTTGGCAATATATAGATGCGTTGGTTTCCATCAAAGGCCTTATCTGGCTCTGATACTCTCCCCAGATTCCAAGATTTGTTAGTTGCAGGCCAGAAGAACTAGCCTTTTCAATTTCCCTCCACCTTAGCATTCCCCCCATGGACTCCGCATTTTATCTCACTCATAATCCAAACTCCATTACTCCCTTATTAGACAAATCCTTTCCCTTGTCATGCTTTGGTTTAGCAGCCCAGGAAAGTCTTTTCTGCCATTTGAGAATTCAGGTATTCCCTGAAGGGCTGAGATGATATTGAAAATATTTTAAGGAGAAAATGCGCTGCCCTCTTTGCATTTATGAGTACCATGGGGGGTCTTTGATTTAATAAATTAAATACTCAGAGAGCCAACACCTAACCGGATTAAAACATCTGAGTGTTTAGAGAAAGAAATGAGGAAGCTAGTGTTGATTGGAATGTTTTTGTTGTTCCAATCCTATTAAAAAGGTCAAAAGGAATTAAAATAAACAGGGGTTTACTAGGGTGTCAGTACACTCCTTGCAAGTACTCAATCAAATCTCATTTTCAATTTTGAAAAATTTCTCCATGATTTCTAATGGATTAAGGGTCAACAGTAACATCTTCATACATAAAAAGATTTCAGTTGCTTTTAAAGGGGCAGTAATTATAAGATAGGGGTGACAGGGTAAGGTCTGGATAGTCTATAATTTTCGGTTCCAATTAATTTACCATATGTGGGTTTTACTGTGGCGAACAAGTGTTGATCTTCAACAGTTACCATGTTTCTCATGCTAATGGGTTTTATTTCTTTGAAAAGGCTATCCTTGATATAATTCCACTGTTAACACAAGGAGCTGTTAAGCTTTGGAAATCCTATGTATTGCTACAAAGCAGAGAACTGTTCTGTTACATTCTTTAGGCTAGCAGTACTGGAAAAAAAAATAGCTTAGGCCAGATTTAACTGAACAAATTTTCCAGATAATGCACAACAACATGCATTTTGACTTCAATTACTTGGATATCTAACAAGACTGACCTTTCACCAGAATTGCTTGAGCAAATGACGCTAAAGTTCATTTTGTGTTCTCATTCATCCAGATGATTGGTTTATATTAGTTTTGCAATATGTTTGGCTTTGTCTCCTGCCATTTTCTTCCAGAATGGCAATTCTGAAAGAACTTCTGGAACATCAAGTGTTCTTTTAAATGAGTTTAGTTACTGAAGAAACGGTTCTTAAAGTTCATCTGGTTGATGAACAATGCTTCATTTTAAGGTTATGTTTTAGTTTTGGAATCAAAATTCAACAACACAGGACATAGGATTATTTCAAGAATGAGCACTTTCTAGCTATTAAGTAGTGATGCTTACCAGTCGAGGAATCTGGACTGTTGCCTTCAGGTGTAGCTTCAGTTTTCTGTTGCTTGGATACAAAGGACTCTCCTTAACCAATCAATCATATTCATTGAGTGCTTACTGTGTGCAGAACACTGTACTAAGCACTTGGGAGAGTACGATATAACAAAGTTGGTAGACATGTTCCCTGCCCACAATGCTACCTTCTCACCCCACATCAAGGTTGGGAAACCATGGAAGTAGTTCTTAAATGGCACCGGGAAAGAATTGGTGAGCTGAGATCCCTTTTGTGCTCTATCAGAGAACTGCTCTCATGTAAGAACCTGAGAGGAATTGCTGCCTTTATTCCTAAGCAGATCAATTATTATTATTATTTCTAAGAAGATCAGTGACTACCATAGGTCTTCTGTCCATTGTATTGTTGCTTTTTACAGCTTTAGGAGAGCGTCAAGGCAACTGACATACAAGACTAGATTTTAGGGGTGAAAAGACCTGGTTACCCTATGCCAAAAGGGTAGTTTGATCTTTTGAACTTCAGCCCACTTACTACTACTTAAGAAACAATTTGAGGAGAATTGATTGAAAAGTGGTTTGTTAGAGAAATAAATTACAGCCACAGGGATTTCCTGACCTACATGTTTCTCTTTGCAATGACCAAATCATTGGTAGGGGAGACAAGAAAGATCCGTCTCCGCTATTGGACTTCAGGGACAGGACCGAATTAATTTTCATCCCTGATGCTAATGTTATTCCCAATATTATTTATTCTTTTGGGCCATTTTTTTCCTCTTAGGAAGTCTGCACTTTAGTTTGCTGACTCCAAAGAGGATAGAATTCATTATTGGTCCAAGGAGCAATTTCCCCTGATGATTCCACTCGCTCCGGACACAGGAAACACAGGAATGCTGTGGGTTAGATGTGGGAGGGAGAAGGTGGGTCAGCAGGAGAGATGAATGTCAGAATTGGCTTCATATTTGGCAGACTGTAGCATTTTGAGATTTTTAGAAGAAAAGTTTGAAAATCAAAGATTTTATTGCTACCATTGTTCTCACCGAGGAATCTTCTGTGGTGTCACATCCTCAAAAAGACCGTGTGCCCCTCAAATGAAATGATTTCAGAGGACCTGGAGGCAATAGCCTGGAATTTAAGGGATGCCTCTGTTGTTTGGAATTGGCTTGGGGACTTGTGGGAGTAAGGTGCAAGAGAATGCTGGATCAGGGCCAGCATTCTCAGAACTCTTGTGCCTCATTTGGGATGTCCCTCCTGTCCCCAGCTGTCTGCACAGCTGAAATGATGGGACTTATTAGAGCATGGGGTTGGGGGGATAAGAAGGGCAAACATGTCTCAGTCTGCTCCTACAAGTGGCCCTATGTATCCTGCATTGATCCCTAGAGATTTGATTTGAGATACCCCCTATACCTGTTAGAAACTGGCTCCTCAATGTAAATTTGCCATGAACATGCGGGTCACAGTCCTTTAATGTCACTCTTAAGGTGGTCTTGGCTAGCTATTATTTGTAGTACACAAAAACATCGTAATAGGTTAATGTAACCAAATGCCTGGCACAGGGCCAGGAGAGGCAGAGGACAGATAAAGGTGGCCTAGTAAAAAGATTATGGGCCGGGAGTCAGTAGGCCCTGGTTCCAATCCCAGAACTGCCACTTGTCCGCTGTGTCCCCTTGGGCAACTCACCTCACTTCTTTGCACCTCAGTTTCCTCATCTGTCAAACGGGGATTGAATAGCTGGTGTCTCTCCTCCTTAGACTGGGAGCCCCACATAGAACAGGGACTATGTCCAGTTCATTCATTCATTCATTCAATCATATTTATTGAGCGCTTACTGTGTGCAGCATGGTTTTATTTTTAGTTACAGGTATCAGGTTTGATAATGGTAGCATTTTGAGGAGGTAATATACTACCAGATGGTGATAGGTGCAGCTACTGACCATTCATTCATTCATTCAATCGTATTTATTGAGCGCTTACTGTGTGCAGAGCACTGTACTAAGCGCTTGGGAAGTACTAGTTGGCAGCATATAGAGTCAGTCCCTACCCAACAACGGGCTCACAGACGAGAAGAGGGAGACAGACAACAAAACAAAACAAAACATGTGGACAGGTGTAAAGTCATCAGAATAAATAGAAATAAAGCTAGACACACATAATTAACAAAATAAATAGAACAGTAAATATGTACAGGTAAAATAAAGAGAGTAATAAATCTGTACAAACATATATACAGGTGCTGTGGGGAGGGGAAGGAAGTAAGGTGGGGGGGGATGGGGAGGGGGAGAGGAAGGAGGGGGCTTAGTCTGGGAAGGCCTCCTGGAGGAGGTGAGCTCTCAATAGGGCTTTGAAGGGAGGAAGAAAGCTATATACTACATAGTATATATATATATATTTATATATATATATATACTATGTAGTATAACCAGTGTACATATACTACATGAACTAACTGTGGTATTTGTTAAGCACTGTTCTAAGAGCAATGAAAAGTTAAGTGACTTACTCAAGGTCACTCAGCAGACAAGTGGAGGAGCTGGAATTAGATACCAGACCCTCTGATCTTCCCACTAAGCCACACTGCTTCACTGCCCTTATCCCAGTGCTTAGAACATAGTGTTTAATAAATTACTGCAATTATTAGTTATTTATGAAAGCACAAGTGTGTTTGTGCAATACATCTAGGTCCAGGGGTCCCCCATTGGCCTTTTTGTATATATATATATATATATATATATATATATATATGTATATATATATATATATATACATCTATATACCTATATATGTGTATATATATATATATGAGTATATATATATACCTGTATATATGTACATGTGTTTGTACATATGTATTACTCTATTTATTTATTTATTTTACTTGTACATATCTATTCCATTCTATTCTATTTATTCTATTTATTTTAATTTGTTAATATGTTTGGTTTTGTTCTCTGTCTCCCCCTTCTAGACTGTGAGCCCACTGTTGGGTAGGGACTGTCTCTATATGTTGCCAACTTGTACTTCCCAAGCACTTAGTACAGTGTTCTGCACACAGTAAGAGCTCAATATATACAATTGATTGATTGATTGATTGATTGATTTTTGACATGCACACTCAGGGGTGAACTTCTGTGATGATCATATCGCCTTTGAGTAAGAAAGACCATAATATATCTACACTAAACTGGGGAACACAAAATGCCAAGAAGATGGTGTCTCTTTCCTAGTAAAATTTCATGTTGCAATAGCAAGATAACATTACGTAGTACATTATGGTCAGTCAATACATTTAAGATTACAATGGTCAGATAATGATATTGCCTTAAGGAAATTTAAACATTCGGCTTGACAGCTCATTTTGTTCAGAGAATCACCATGTGGCCTTAGAAATACTGTTTTCACTTAAGCACTTATTTTCTGTCAATTTAGTATTTTTCTACATGGAATGATATCTACCCATATTGCTAAATGCAGCATAACATTGTATAAATACATTTAAGACTTTTAAAATATTGATCATAGTCTAACATCTCCCGTATGTCCTGTCCAATCTAAACATTTCACAGAGCCACAGATTATGGAAAATTGCATGAAATGGTTTGGTTCATTTTCTAATAAATGCCAAAAGCTGCCTGTGAAATCAGATCTTGGAATGGGTTATCTAATTCCGGGGTATTTTTGAGTGATGCTTTTTGCTGCAGTATAATGAAAAACAGTATTTGGAATGATCACTCATCTCAATGTTTCGTTTACTGGTACGCACGCTGCATCAAAAACCGGCTGATTGAAATTTTTCCTTGGCAGGTTAAGCAAATGTACTGGCCGACACCATCCTCCAACAGGTGGCCAGCCTCAAAGACCATTATGTTCATTCAGGCCAAACTGCTTTCTGGAGTAGATTTAGAGAGGGGGCAGCCAAGAAATTCATCATTAATTCAGGATATAGACCACTGGCTTGCAGGCAGCCACGTGTTTGCCACAATTTGTCACACTGTCAAAAAGGATACCAAATCATTTGACTATTATGCCGAAGCCTCCAGCCTGATTGGTGATGAGAAGAGAAATATGTTCCAAACAGATAATTTCATGATAATAATAATAATAATAATAATAATAGTGATAATTATGGTATTTGTTAAGGGTGTACTAGGTGCCAGGCACTGTGCTAAGCTCTGGGGTGGATACAAGCAAATCGGGTTGGACACATGTTTGTACATATTTATTACTCTATTTATTTTACTTGTACATATCTATTCTATTTATTTTATTTTGTTAATATGTTTTGTTTTGTTGTCTGTCTCCACCTTCTAGACTGTGAGCTCGCTGTTGGGTAGGGACCGTCTCTGGATGTTGCCAAGTTGTACTTCCCAAGCGCTTAGTACAGTGCTCTGCACACAGTAGGTGCTCAATAAATACAATTGATTGACTGATTGATTGCTCTGCATGGGGCTCACCGTTTTAATCCCCATTTTAACAGATGAGGTAACTGAGGCACAGGGAAGTGAAGCACTGGGAAGCAGCATGGCTCAGTGGAAAGAGCCTGGGCTTTGGAGTCAGAGGTCATGGGTTCAAATCCCGTCTCCGCCAATTGTCAGCTGTGTGAATTTGGGCAAGTCACTTCACTTCTCTGTGCCTCAGTGACCTCTTCTGTAAAATGGGGATGAAGACTGTGAGTCCCACGTGGGACAACCTGATCACCTTGTAACCTCCCCAGCACTTAGAACAGTGCTTTGTACATAGTAAGCGCTTAATAAATGCCATCATCATTTTATTATTATTATTAAGTGAAGTGACTTGCCCAAGGCCACACAGCAGACTAGAGGTGGAGCAGGGATTAGAAGCCATGACCTTCTGACTCTCAGGCCCCTGCTTTATCTGCCATTCATTCATTCAATCGTATTTATTGAGCACTTACTGTGTGCAGAGCTCTGTACTAAGCGCTTGGGAAGTACAAGTTAGCAACATATAGAGACGGTCCCTACCCAACAGTGGGCTCACAGTCTAGAAGGGGGAGACAGAGAACAAAACAAAGCATATTAACAAAATAAAATAAATAGAATAGTAAATATGTACAAGTAAAATAAACATGCTATGCCATGCTGCTTCTCTAAGGAATGTACAGCCTGTAGGAAACCTGTCCATATAATTTGGTAACTGCGGGATTTAAAGGTCTTCTATGTTTACATTAAAAAAACCTCATCCGACGTAATTTTCCTGCGATGATCATATAATGTGAACCTGACCACCGTGCCACTATGCCTCAGTCCACGCTCTAGATAAAAAACAAAAATGCTGTGGGCAAGTTGAGAAACGAGTCCAGTGATAAGGCAAACCAACTCATTTTTACTGAATTTACAGCCGTCCATAAATGTTCCAGTCATTGGATTCATAATCACTGTAATGCTGGTCGGAGGGCCGACAGGACTATCTGCAATCTGATACTATTTTGACCTATCTACAAGGACGGTGTGTGCACAACATTGTTTTATTTAATAAGGCTCAATTTAATGAAAATATGATCCTGAGATAATGAGTATCGGAGCCATTTTTCTAACAGTGCTCAGTTTGGTAGAAACAGGGTGCGCAGCAAATGTGTTTCTTAGAAGTCTTTCTTCAGGACAAGTTATTTCAAAGGATTGTACAAATAGGACACTATATTTGTTCACTGTTGTAAATATTATAGTTACCCAAAAATAAAATTGCAACTCAGATATTCCCTTAAGAAAAGTGATATCTGAGGTATCAGAGAACCGCATCACTGTATCAGATTAAAAACTCAACCTTCCGAGGTGGTCTGCTCCAAATCAGGTCTGAAAAGCCATCAGTCAGTCTCTACCAAGAGAAGCGGCTACTTTAAATTCAAATCTCATGGTTGTGAGAGATGGTTTTGAAACAACTCAAACTTCCCTGTCAGGAAACTGCAGAATGGCATATTTCCTTACCCAGAGAAGGGAAATGTGATTTACCTTCTTCCAAGGTTTAAATATCAAAACTCTTGAACATTAGTTCCTCCTCCTACAATCCGATGAACCATCAGATTGAGTGTGTCTCAGAGTTGGACAGATTTTTACCATCCTCTGATTATGCACAATTAAAGATTACACTAATATTCCCTTGGTGATCATTTTTACTGTCATAACAATCAATCACTCGATTATATTTGAATGTTTACTGTGTGCAGAGCACTGAACTAAATGCTTGGATGAATACAATATAATAGAGTTGATAGACGTGCGTCCTGCCCACAGTTGAGCTTTCACGATTATTTCAAAACTCTTCCTCTAAAGTCATGTTTCTCAAAGTTTGAGTTGGGACCTAGGGATGTGAATGGACCGATTTAGTCCCCATACTTATCCTGAACTCACAGACCATGCAGGAGGCTGTGGGGAGAGAAGGGGGAGGTCCGCTGTAGGAGGTGGGGAGGTATCGGGGGGATGGAGGGGCAAGGCAGACATAGGAGGGGTCATGGTTTCACCCAGGGATCCAGAAAGTCCTGGTGGTGGTAGCTACACTTTAATTTATTCATCGATACTTGCTCCCAACCTTTACCCTACTCCTCATACTAATTAAATACAATGAAAAATGAGAAGAAGAATCTGGGATTAGAACCCAGCCTCTTTGACTCCCAGGAACATGCTCTTTTCACTAGGACATGCTGCTTCCCAATAACATTATCCTTCCATAGTGTTATAAATGAGAAGAATAACACTATGGAAGGATAATGTTATTGGGAAGCAGCATGTCCTAGTGAAAAGAGCATGTTCCTGGGAGTCAGAGAGTCTGGGTTCTAATCCCAGATCCACCACTTGTCTGCTGTGTGGCCTTGGGCAACTCGCTTACCTTCTTCTATGCCTCAGTTACCTCATCTGTAAAATGGGGATTAAGACTGTGAGCCATCTGTGGGACATGGGCTCTGTGCAACTTGTGCAACCTGTGCAAATAAGCGCTTAGTACAGTGCTCTGCACACAGTAAGTGCTCAATAAATACGATTGATGATGATGACTTTCTTGTATCTAACCTAGCGCTCAGTACAGCGCCTGGCACATAGTAAGTACTTAACAAATACCATTTAAAAAAGTTAGTCAGTACATCCCTAACCCTTTCTAAGAGGGAAACCAGCTCATGGCTCCTCCAGTCACCCTGCTGCTATTGTATTGGATAGATTAATCTGAGGTATTTACTGAGCACTTACTGTGTGCAGATGAGTCATCTGTCCTTGGTCTATGTTCTTATGATTATGATAGTGCTTCCCATAAATTTCGTACATTCCTTTGAGACTGGAAGATTATTCCCCACAATTCTCCTTCCTCAAGCCCTATTCTGGCACCCAGGTTCCCCCTGGATTGGGGAAGCAGCATGGCATAATGGATAGAACATGGCCCTGAGAGTCAGAAGGTCGTGGGTTCTAATCCTGGCTCTGTCACTTGTCTGCTGTGTGACCTTCTCTTCTCTGGGCCTCAGCTCCCTCAATTATGAAATGGGGATTGAGACTGTGAGCCCCTTGTGGGACAGGGACTGTGTCCAGTCTGCTTTATCTGTGTCCACCCCAGTGCTTAGTACAGTGCCTGACACATAGTATGTGCTTAGGAAATACCGCAATTGTTATTATTATTATTGGCTCAAAATCATTACCATGAAAAGCCAGCCCAAATGCTCTGGGGTAAGGATGAGGAGAGGTTTAGGAAGTAATCAATCAATCAGTCAATCATATTATTGAGTGCTCACCATGTACAGAATACTCTACTAAGTACTTAGGAATGTACAATATAACAGATGTTAGACATGTTCCCTGCCTACGAGGAGTTTACAGTCTAGAGTTTACATAATTATAGTTATGTGCATAAATGCTGGAGGGTTGGAGTTCGGGCAAATAAAGTTTACAAACCCTAGAGTAAGGGTGAAGCAGAAGGCAGAGAGAGTAGGGGAGCAAGATTGCCTCTACTTTCTTCTGTTGTTTTTATGATCTCCAAGAAGTTATTTGCCACCCTAACCTCTGAACTAACATGGAGCTGCTCAGAGTCACCTGTAGTCCTGAGTTGGCCAGAGGGAAACAATCAGTCCGTTTGAACCATGTACAGTAGTAATAAAGACTGTTACTAGCAACCAATGTTATTTATTGAGTACTTATTTGTGCAGTGCACAAATTTGAGTATTTGGGAAGCAGCGTGGCTCAGTGGAAAGAGCAGGGGCTTTGTAGTCAGAGGTCAAGGGTTCAAATCCTGACTCTGCCAATTGTCAGCTGTGTGACTTTGGGCAAGTCACTTAACTTCTCTGAGCCTCAGTGATCTTATCTGTAAAATGGGGATTAAGACTGTGAGCCCCACGTGGGACAACCTGATCACCTTGTATCTCATCATCATCATCATCATCAATTGTATTCATTGAGCGCTTACTATGTGCAGAGCACTGTACTAAGCACTTGGGAAGTACAAATTGGCAACACATAGAGACAGTCCCTACCCAACAGTGGGCTCACAGCACTTAGAACAGTGCTTTGCCCATGGTAAGCGCTTAACAAATGCCATTATTATTGTCAATATTACCAAGCACTTGGGATTGTTCAGTACAACAGAGTTGGTAGAAATGTTCCCTGCCCACGCATTTACGGTCTAGAAGAGATGGCCAGCCCCCTCAGTAGCAGTTACTACTACAGTCTCCTCCCTTCAGGCCCTCACTCCAGAGCTACTGCATTTCTCTCCCAGTTCTTTTCTGATTTGGGCTTGGCCCTTTGAATTTTGAAATATGGCACCCCTGCCTAGGGTGAACCTGAGGTAGCTGTCTCACTCTGTTACCATCTGATGTTGGCCCCTGGTTTCCCCCTCCACAATCAAAGAACAACAGTGAACAACAGTCACTCCAAGGGGCCGGTCACCTCCATTTCGTTGAAAGCTTAATCTGATCTTTTCACACAATCCATTTCCTCAATAACCTCTGCATTTTTCTTCTTTTAATGCTTATATTTAGTTACTGCCATTAAGCCGGTACCCTGCCTCATATTGTGACTTTATGAAGACTCCAGTCAAAAGATTTTCTCTTCTTTTTGATGAACCAAAGAGATGAGTGTGATCTTTCCACTGGGTCATGAGATAAAGAGTACAAAAAAAAAGCTGCTCTAAAGAAGACAACAATCATTGGATATCTTTATATTCAAAGGATACAAATTACTTGGTGAATAATAGTGTTAATGTCACAGCAGGTACTATTTTTCCCCAGTGTATATAAACGCTCTACAATAAACACAGTTTCTTTCCTCATGAATATTCCCTGAGCTATATTACAGCCTCTAAGGCTTTGTCTATTGGAAGTCTACTCCTATCATACTTCTTAATGACAAGAGAGTTGAATTCATTTGAACCAATAAAGTCACCTAATTTGCATTTTCATCACCCACCCTCAAGTATTCCAAGTGTGACTTTCACTTTTAGGAACAACCTAGGCAATAAATGGATAGGCAGCCTCTTTAAAGGATATTTATCATTCTCGAAGAATCTTATTGCCAAATCTTAATAGACTTTCTTACAACAATGCTTTGAATTTACTACCAAGATTCAGAGGTAGAGCATGAGTGAGCTATGTTGCACCATCTCACGGTAAAATAGATTAAATCCTTAAGAAAGGAAACGTTTTGGAGTGAAAATGAAATGCAAGTGAGAAAAAAGTGTCACTGCATTTCCCTTGCTCCCATGAGTCCACCTGTGGGGAGAATGGGGTGGGGCAGATAGATGAATGGGCAGGTTTTTAGATCTGTAATTCCTTTGTTGAATTAAAAAAGAAAGGTTGTGTTTCAGTTCGGGCGTTTTGCTGAAAGGAAAAATAGAAACTTCACAAAGCTAAGAGGAAACTCAGCAACAAAGAGTTTGGACGTGGCCACTGAACTTCCCTCGGTTCTCCAGGGTGAATATTGTAATGAAATTTTTCCCTTTCAGAATCATCGCATTTTCAAAAAATGCTAGCTTTGTGAAAGATTCATGTGGATTCCTTTCATCTCTGCTTCTCCTCTGTCAATGTAATTTCGGGTTTCTTCCCCCATCTACGTATTCTTCTTGTTCTTCCCAGCCAGAACAAGACTCATTATCCTGGAACATATTCCTACAAATATCCCTACTTGACCCTCAGTCTCTGAATGAAGAGAAGAAGAGAAAGGAGTGAAAAGGCTTAGCTGCCCATCCAAAAACATTAGCCCCTTTCCCACCTTCCACCTTTTTCCCTGCCTCTCTCTCCTTTACTTCCTCTTCATTTCTCCTTATTCTCTCTCCCCTTCCCCTTGTTCCTTCTCCCACTCATTCCTTTCTTACCTAATTCCCTTGTTTTCTCTCTCCCCCACCTCCTTGTCAGAGATTCAGAGCTGCTTAGAAGTGACTTGCAGCTGCAAGAAGAAGAGTGAGCATCCCTCTTCCCCAATTCCCATAGCTCCCCCCTACAAACTCCCAGCAACAATTGTTCATTATGAATGCCTCTTCCAAAGTAATAAGCCATAGCATTCTGACCTAATTTTGTTGTTTGTCTGGGGGATTAGGGGCAAACACTCCAAGACAGTGTAGTCCCCTCAGGGCAGCAGAGCATTACTTCACCCAGCTGCATCAGAGGATCAGTTGTCTCGCAGGTGAATTCACTTTAATTCTGCTGGATGAGCTCCAGCTGTGAGCAGCAGATGAGCTAGAAGATCCTCATTTAAGCTGCTTTCTTCAAGGGCTTGAAATCAGATGTGATAGAGAGCCTTACTCTTCTGTCCTTACAATGTTGTTCACTAGGCGTGGATTTTAAGGGAGGATCTTAATGGACATTAGGAGGTCTAGGAATAGGAGGTTTTAGGTGCAAGGGAATCTCCTAGATTGCCCTGATAATTTGGAGATCAAGGGTCATTCAAAGAAGTGCTGGTTATGCAGCCAGAATCTCTCAGTCTTCAAGGAAAGGTATGTTGGTCTATCCCCACCTCTGACTCTCTCTTCCATTTTATTTTCTGTAAAGACACAAGCCCCTGGCATTCTTATGACAGCCTTATTATTGGAATTGCTTCCTGATTTTGGAATTTAAACTCTGCCCTTCCTGGCTACTATTTCCTCATTCTCTGTACTCTCTGATGAAGTATGTGGGGTACACCAATCTATGAAGTATCTTGAAAAGATTACACACTGAATAAAGGAAGAAGGGAAGGTGATCAGCAGGTTGCTGGGGGGTTGTCTTGGTTGGGGGGCATGGAAGGAGTAGGTGAATAGCTGGAAGTATGTGGGGGAACTTAGAGATAAATGGGGGTGTAGACTTATTTAGAATGGGGGGTGCTTGGAGAAAGAGTTAATGAAGGCCAGTGTGGGTGAGAAGGTAGTGTGTTTAGATCAATTGTATTAAGTACTTACTGTGTACAGAACACATGGGAAAGTACAATATAAAATAATAATAATGGTATTAAATGCTTACTCTGTGCAAAACACTGTTCTAAACACTGAGGAGGTTACAAGGTGTTCAGGTTGTCCCACGGGGGGCTCACAGTTTTAATTCCCATTTTACAGATGAGGTAATTGAGGCACAGAGAAGTTAAGTGACTTGCCCAAAGTCATACAGCTGACAGTTGGCAGAGCTGGGATTTAAACCCATGACCTCTGACTCCAAAGTCTGTGCTCCTTCCACTGTGGTAGACATGTTCTCTGCCCACAGTGAACTTATTCGATCATATTTATTGAATACTTTCTGTGTGCAGAGCACTGTACTAAGTGTTTGGGAGAGTACAATATAACAACTTGCAGTGTGTGTGTTTTGGGGGTGGGCAGACGGTTCCCTGGGATTTAGAAAGGAAATAGCGGAGACCAAATGGGCCTAAAAAGGTTTTAAAGGGCCATTAAATAGCTGAAACCTTACCGTCTGGTAAAGGATTGCTTTTACACAGTCAGAGCCCTTGCTCCTCTCTGTTGAGGCTCACAGTTTGTGGTTATTCCCCACACCCTACAACTGAGGCCTCTTCAGCACTGCTTCCAATTATGCTTCCCAGCATCTGTGGAGTGTTTCCTGCTCCTATTACATTTTTTCTTTGGTCCCTAAAAGAAGGGTTTGCAATTTCCTATGGCTAGGAAGCATTTGCCTAGTTTGGGAATTTCTTCTGTGCATGTGGCAGACATGTCCAATCTTCCTGGCTTTATGGAAGACTTCCTGGTGATCATTGTTTTTAAGCACTATATTCTAAACCCGGGGGTGGATTAGAGTTAATCATGTTGGATGCAATCCCCGTCCCACATGGGGCTCATGGTCTAGGAAAGAGGGAGCAGGCAATAAATCCCCATTCCTATTGATGAGGAAACTGTTGCACAGAGAAGTTAAATGATTTGCCCAAGGTCCCATAGTAGACAAGTGGTGAAGCTGGGATTAGAACCCCTGTTGTCTGGTTCCCAGGCCTCTGCTCTTTTTAAGCACTGCTCCCCAGTCCTTTGGGCTGGTGGGGAAGGGGGCTGGGAAGAAGAGATGGATGTAAGTCAGAGAAGAAGTTGCCACTAAGCATGAGGAATGTTGGAATGAAAAGGAAGCTTATTCCCACAGGAATATGGACAGGCTCCAAGCCTTCCCTCGTTAATTTCCCAGCAGTCTATGCTGTGTAATCTCCTAAATTATGTCCATTCTCAACCCTTTTGTATATCTGGTTGCTCTGCTGAGCAGTCAATTGTTTTGACGACTTCTGTAAATATTTTGTCTCTCCAATTAGATTGTAAATTCCCTGTGGGCAGGGATCATGACACTTGTTTACTTTCCAAGTGCTTAGTACAGTGCTCTGCACACAGTAAGTGCTCAATAAATATGATTTATTGATTTTTTTAGCCTTTAATTCCTGAGCTCCCTATACAGTGTATTGCACTAAGTGGGTGTTGAATAAATAGTACTCCTATTATTACAACTTTCTGTCTATTGAGTATCTAGCATTGGGTATTTAATTTTCTTTTTAGTTTCCCAAATTGTGTCTTACCTGAAACCTGAGAAACTAAGGGAATTATACAATAATAATGATGATGGCATTTGAGCCCCCCTTGGGACAACCTGATCACCTTGAAAACTCCCCAGTGCTTAGAACAGTGCTTTGTACATAGTAAGTACTTAATAAATGCCATTATTATTATTAAGCACTTACTATGTGCAAAGCACTGTTCTAAGTGCTGGGGAGGATACAAGGTGATCAGGTTGCCCCACGTGGGGCTCACAATCTTAATCCCCATTTTACAGATGAGGTAACTGAGGCACAGAGAAGTTAAGTGATTTGCTCAAAGTCACACAGCTAAGTGGCAGAGCTGGGATTTGAACCCATGACCTCTGACTCCAAAGCCTGTGCTCTTTCCACTGAGCCACACGGCTTCCCTAAGAAGCAATAATACTAATTGAAATCTTAAAAATGGGCCATCACCTGGAGATAGGACTTATGTAAAAAAAAAAAGTGGAATATGAAAACAGTTGCTTCCTTATACTACTCTCTCATGTCAAAGGGGTGGTGGGGCACACAGGCTTGGATAATGATATCCCTGTAACTCAAATGTTCTGGTACCTCTCCAGTTCCCATCTTTCATTTACATTCTTTTGACTCTGAAAGTTATAAGGCCAGATAATTAGTTCTACATGCTCTACCTGTTCAATATTAGAAGAAAAATAGTTTATCCCTTTATCAAGTCCCACTGTTCACCTAAGGAGCTGAGTTTGTGTCTTGGATCTCTTCTAAAAAAATCTCTCATTTAGTTAGCTTAGTGAAGAGAAGCAGCATGGCTCAGTGGAAAGAGCACGGGATTGGGAGTCAGAGGTCATGGGTTCAAATCCCTTCTCTGCCACTTAGCTGTGTGACTTTGGGCAAGTCACTTAACTTCTCTGTGCTTCAGTTACCTCATCTGTAAAATGGGGATTAAGACTGAGTTGCATGTGGGACAACCTGATCACCTTGAATCCTCCCCAGTGCTTAGAACAGTGCTTTGCACATAGTAAGCACTTAATGCCATTATTATTATTATTATTAATAATAATAATAATAAATGCAACTGGTGACCACCCAAATTAACCTTGCTTCAGGGAGCTAATTTAGCAAACTTTTTCAGTATATTACTTGGGTTTTCAGCGTCCTATTGAAACTAGTTCTAGTCAAGTATACTTTTGTTGTTTAAATGACATGTCATTGATTAAGTGGTTCTTCAATTACACCACTCTCCTCAGTGCTGCTTCAGCTAACAGTTGAATTACATGGGAATTTACTTAATAACCCACAATATGCCTTTTCCCCAGAGGGCTTTGGTTGGCCATTACATATTTAGCTTTACTGATGCACAGGCCTTGAAAATTCATATAAACTGTAAAACAGCAGCTTGTTTCCTTGATTCCCCAGCTAGCTGAAAGGTAGTCATTATATTTTATCAGGGCCTTTTGGCATGACCGAACGGATAGATTATGGGCCTGGGAATCAGAGGGTCATGGGTTCTACTCCCTGCTCCACCACTTGTTTGCTGTGTGACCTTGACCTTCACTTCTTTGTGCCTCAGTTACCTCATCTGTAAAATGGGGATTGAAACTGAGCCCCACATGGGATGGGTATTGTGTTCCACCTGATTTGCTTGTCACCACCCCAGCCGGCACATAGTAAGCACTTAAGTATCATTATTAGTACTGTTAATGTGGCCAAATGGAGATAATAATAATAATGGCATTTAAGTGCTTACTAAGCAGTGTGGCTTAGAAGTAGTGTGGTTCAGTGGAAAGAACCTGGGCTTTGGAGTCAGAGGTCATGGGTTCAAATCCTGGCTCTGCCAATTGTCAGCTGTGTGACTTTGGGCAAGTCACTTAACTTCTCTGTGCCTGTTACCTCATCTGTAAAATGGGGATGAAAACTGTGAGCCCCACGTGGGACAACCTGATTACCTTGTATCCCCACTGCTTAGAACAGTGCTTTGCACATAGTAAGTGCATAACAACTACCGTTATTATTATTACTTTGTGCAAAGCACTGTATAAGCGCTGGGGGGATACAAGGTGATGAGGTTGTCCCACGTGGGGCTCAGTCTTAATGCCCATTTTACAGATGAGGTAACTGAGGCTCAGGGAAGTTAAGTGACTTACCCAAGGTCACAAAGCAAACGTGGCGGAGCTGGGATTAGAACCCATGACCTCTGACTCCCAAGCCCGTGCTCTTTCCACTGAGCCACGCTGCTTCTCTAATTTAAAAAACAGCTGTCAATGCGGGACACAACAACCTAAACATGGAGCCGGGCTTCTGGGTGAGCACAAATGAACCTTATAATTGTAAAGAGCAAAGAGCAAGGTGTAGTTAACCAATTACATTTCCATCAGACACAGGTGAACTTGAAAATGACAAAGATTGTTCTTTACCATTTAAATAATTCCTCTATATGGTGAAAGTTAGTGATGGGTAGAAGTTATGGTAAACAACCTTGAGTTTTCAACACTAGTTTGTGATTAGTTTATTTCCTTTTGGGAAGATTCATTAAAGTGAAGGCCTTTTGCAAAAGTACAATTTAATGAGAGATTTTTAGTTCAATAGAAGGATGTTTCTGGTGTGAAAAATAAATTACAAGGAGGATTTTCCCTCTAAAAGAGAACTAATAAAATCCTTCCTTGTGATGACAATTCTGACATCTTGTCTAGTGTCTGGCAGAGAAGAAAGGCAGAGCCTGAATAAAAAGTTCCACTAACATCAAGTCCTGGCCAACATCTTATAATTATTCTGAAGTGAGTAAAGGTCAGTCTGTTTGCTCAGTTGATGTAACACAAGTCCTGTTTATAACACAAAAGCTCTAGCTTGCTCTGTATTTAGACTTTCCTGAAGCCTAAGAAAGCAAATATTCAAGGCGCATGGTGGGGTCACAGAAAGTTCCCTGCTAAGAGATCTTTGGCCTGGTTGTATTTTCACGTGTTGTTTCGCTATTATAAGTTGCCATAAAGGGTGAGGTTTTCAGGTTATCCTCTTATCCTCTTGCTGAAGTGATGAAGCTTTTGGATGAGATGTAGTGCCATCAAAACCTCCACAGATGTTCTCCACATTCTCTTAGGGGGACTTGAAGAGGAGGTCTGTAATTAACCTGCTGCTACAGAGTCGTGAATTGCATAACAGTTGGGTGGTTGGCTTTAAAGGCTTTCAAACTATGAAACTCAAGGAAAAGAGGTTGAATTACAGCCCCACATGACATCTCCCTGGGTTATGAAACAATCCAGTCTCCTTTCTAATGCCCATGGTCACATGCAATCCAGACAAGTCTCTCTAGTTCCTGCCTCCCCACGACTGCTCTGGAACCCCCAGTTGGACCATAGACTGTTATGTTGTTGTGGGAAGGTAATGTGGCTGTTTATAGTTACATTGTACTCTCCAAAGTGCTTAGTACAGTGCTACAATAGAATTGAATGAATGAATGGAAGGCATTCTTAGCAGTCCTGCAGCTTGAGCAGAGGTGGCACTATTTGAGACAACCCATTTTCAAATCTTTGTTGCACAATCCCGAGAAGATGATAATAATTATGGTGTTAAGTGCTTACTCTGTGCCAAGCACTTTTTTAAGCACGGGGGTAGATACAGGGTAACTAGGTTGTCCCATGTGGGGCTCACATTTTTAATCCCCATTTTTTAGATGCGGTAACTGAGGCACAGAGAAGTTAAGTGACTTGCCCAGGGTTACACAGCAGACAAGTGGCAGAGCTGGGATTAGAACCCACCTCTTTTGACTACCAAGCCCGTGCTCTTTCCACTAAGCCACGGTGCTTCACAGATAAGGCAAACTGTTACTTGCTTCCTGGTTTCCCATGGCTAACCCAAAGGGGCCTGCTCTTGGTTGGCAGAAGGAATGGCCAACAACCCCAGTCCCCTAATGCAGATTTTTGCTTTATGTGCAAATGAATGGGAAGCGAAAGCTTAAGTGGACTCCAGTTGCTGTCATGTCAGCCAAGCATTCTCCTCAGTGAGATACAGGGAGTCATTTTTTTTAATTTCCAACTGGAAACTCCACAGCCTGACACAAATGTCTATGTGGGCCCATTGGCTGTGGGGTCCACTCTGGCTATTATCCCTGGGCCAGCTTCAGGGTCTTCCAGGGGAGAGTATACTTTTTGAACTGGATGGATTTGGAGATTGTTTTTTTATCCAGGGATACCAGGGAAGTCAGAGCCAGACAGACTCCTGTCTGGAGGATCCCAGAGGGGTGGTCTATTCCAAGGCCATTGGGATCTCTGACTGACTCGGAAGATGCTGGCTTAGTCCGGGCTTCCAGGGCTGCTTCCTGAATGGATTGAATCTCCCGCATATATAGTTCCCCCTACACTAGTTTGGATTTCTCAGTGTTGCCCCACTTGAGAACTGCCCCAGAGTCTAGGATGCAGGCTATGCCAGAGACCCTCTGATCTAATATCCCAGCATGCATCAGATGGATGGACTGACCAGTTCATCAAGAGGCCTGCTTGAAGGTCTATTATCCGTGAAAGCCTGATGAATTATGACAAAAAGTACTCAATTTCCAAGTCCCTTTTCATCAGCTTGAAATGAGGGGACTAACATTCGCACTGTAAATTTTCTATTTTTATATCTAGTTGTCAGACCACTCACTTCAGTTGGCCATGTCCATTGAGGAGGCAGTTTTGGACTGAGCAGAGGCTCCAAAGTGAGAGCTACAGAGGAAAACCATTTTTCAGAGCCCAGACAAGGCATACATTATAGGAATCATTAGATTATTATTATATGTATTATTATTATATTGAAGTCCCTCTTTCTTCTCTTTCATTTCTCTACCCTCCCACCCCTACTCCTATCAGCTCTAAGTCAATCTTTTCAACATAGTGGGGAGAAAGCTTTGGCTATATTTCTGATTAAATCTTCACCACCTCCACTGTGCCAGCTTGCTGGCACCTTTTTCAGCATGACTGGTGATGTCAGATGGCCTGACCAGAAATCAGTGTCGCTAAGTGGTGCTGCCAACTGGGTAGAATTTTTTCCACTCTCTCTTTTGGAAATTGCAGAGTTACTCATGGATTCATGGAAGTACAGTGATCAAGGAAGGAGCGATTGGATGTTGAGTGTTAACAGAGCTTGTTAGGAAAGACTATGTACCAACCAAAGACATTTTAAGAAGGTCAGGGAAGTGAAAAGCAGGGATGCTGAAGCTTTCAGCCAGTTCATTTTATTCTTTGAAGAAAAAAGGCTTTGCAGTGACTTTTTTATGATCTTATGTTTTGGCAATGCACATCCATAAATCCATTAGAGAACTCTGGATTTCTCTGCCCAGAAAGAGGAAGAATCAAAGAATGCACACTCTTGTACCCATTTTAGATCATTTGAGTTAATGATACTCAACTAGTGTTTCTTTCTGGGCAACATAGAATGCTCCAATATGATTCCAAAAGGCGTATTTGCAAAGTGTAAGGCCAGAGAGGTGTGAAAAGACAGCAAAGGGTAGAAAAGGCTACTAGGCAAAAACAGCATTGCTCCAAAGATTTAGAAGTCTAGAGAGATTGATTTTGGGCTCCATTGCAGCCTTCACCATTTGCAATTTTTTCCATAATTATTTTTAATGATTAGGGCCAGACCATTGGGGAATACTGATTGGTGGGGGAAATACCGCTGCAGAACCTGCTTAAAATAGGGTCATGCCTTTCTTGCAGAATTCTCTGAAGACATTATGACTGATAACTGTTTATAACTTTGCATTTTATTTAATCACTTCCTTCCTCCAGCTTATTTGAGTTCAACCTCCATTCTCCACTTACTTTTCTAATTTGGACTCTTAAGATGTTCCTTGGCAGCTGGTCCCCCCCAATCTAATAACTGTCTCTTCGTTGCCGCCTTTACCAACCTGCTGTACCTGGTATAGAACCAAAGACTTAAGCAGAATTATAGTTGGAAGAAAGGAAGGAGGTGACAGGAATGAGTTTTGGGACTCTTAAACTCTCTGCTACGTCTACCTGTTCAGCTACAATTATCTTTTCAGCCAACCTTTCTCTGTGGTAGGTACAAGATAATTGGGTTGGGCATAGTCCCTGTCCCACAAAAAGTTTACAGTTTTAATCCACATTTTACAAATGAGGTAACTAAGGCACAGAGAAGTGAAGTGACTTGCCCAAGGTGCCACAGCATACATGATGTGCAGTCAGGATTAAAGCCCAGGTCCTTGTGACTCAATGGTCAGAGCACAGGCTTTGGAGTCAGAGGTCATGGGTTCAAATCCAGGCTCCACCAAATGTCAGCTGTGCAACTTTGGGCAAGTCACTTCTCTGTGCCTCAGTGACCTCATCTATAAAATGGGGATTAAGACTGTGAGCCCCCCGTGGAACAACCTGATCACCTTGTAACCTCCCAGTGCTTAGAACAGTGCTTTGCACATAAGTGCTTAATAAATGCCATCGTTTATTTATTTGTTCATTTATTTTTCCAGTCTTGTCCGCTACCCACTAGGCTATTCTGCTTCTCTGAAGGCAGCATATTTGTGGGCAGGGAATGTGTTTACCAACTTTGTTGTACTCTCACTAGGGCTTAATACAGTGCTCTGCACACAGTAAGTGATCAAAAAGATACAATGGAGGGTCTCTTCAGGCTGTGCGGCTTAATGATCTCATGGAGGTAATGGCTGGGTGGTGGGGAGAGGGGTCTCATTCTATAGAATTTCTGGTCAGTCCAACTGAATTTGGATTCGGTTCAGCGCCCGTATACACTATAGCCTGTAGACGGAACAAGGCATGGATCACTTGAATGAGAAGAGTGGTTGGCTGGTGCCTTCTCTCCCAGGCAGTCCTTTTTGTCTTTATACAGCAACAAGCTGGTGTGAACTATGGTATCCTCTCACCAACCCCTTCTTGGTTTCCCTAATATTTTGTCTTTGTATGCTTCTCCAGCCTCACTTCAATAGCAATGATATACAAAGAATATCTAGGGCAAAATAAAAATTATGATTGTGATATTTAGGTGGCTTCTATTTCCCAATCACTGTGATTTAGTGCCTGGGAAGTTATGACACACTCAAATCAGACATCACCTCGTCCCACCCAGGGCTCACAATCTAAACAAATTGTCACACCCATGTATGGTGCTTTTATTTTAGACTGTGAGCCCACTGTTGGGTAGGGACTGTCTCTATATGTTGCCAACTTGTACTTCCCAAGCGCTTAGTACAGTGCTCTGCACAAAGTAAGTGCTCAATAAATACGATTGATTGATTTTAATGCCTAAATTGGAGGATCATAAGCCCTTCGAGGGTAGGGACTTCCACTGTTTGCCTTAGCAAACAGTAGGCATGGAGTGAATTTGAGCAATGAACAAGCTCAACCCTTAGAATCCATTCACACCACATTTAATGCTGATGTTCAGCTGTCTTTAAAATCCTTTAGCTAAATTGAATTAAACTGAAAACTCAGCTAGGCTGTCACAGCTGTACTTAAACTTTCCCTTCCCATCCCTCTCCAATAAGATGCTTCTATTTCTGTTTAGTTCCTTCGCAGGTGAAACATCTCTTTGCATAAACTGAAATGAAGCATGCCCTTGGCTAGGCAAAACATGAAACTTTCTGCTTGCCGCTAAAGTCTGCATAATGAAAATCTGTTTTGGGTTTCTCAGCAGGTGGAAAATTTGGAGTAAGTTGTTTCTTTAACAGTAATTTAAGGGGACATCTGCTCATGTTTTGCATTTTTCCATGTCGTTCGCATTACAAAAATTGTAACCAAACTAAGTGGCTAGTCGCTTACCTCAGGAGGGGAAATTTTCCTCTTCTCTGAAATAGAAAATTTAAATCCCAAGAATACCGGTCCAAAGTACAGATTGGCTGAAGGTGCTGCAATGAATGACCAAGTTATTAAAATATTGATTCTGTTTGTGGTTTCCTCAGGTGCTGCTGTTAGCATTCGCGGATGATTTAGGATGCACCCCTGGATTTCAGCAAAAAGAATTTCGTATTACCCAGCCTTCTGAATTTGTTGAGGACCAGCTGATCGTAAACTGTAAGAAATGTCACTTATGAAATGTATTCCAGACATATCTGAATTTACCAATGCTTCTGAATATATTGAATAGTTATGGATCTGCTTTGGTTTGTCAGCAACTAGATAGTTTTAAACTTTTTGCTGCACGTTCTCCTGTGCTTGTCCATGGATGAGTGTTGAGTTCTCCCAAATGTGGCTTTTGTTAGGGAACAATAAGAAGAGTTGGTAAAGGACCTGCTATTAGAAACTCTGAGTTGCTCTTCAGAATTTCAGCATCTTCTGGCATTTCCAGAAGGAAATGCGAGTTATGGGGCTGTTGGTCTCCAGACTGATTTGCCTCTTAAATGAGAGGAAATGAATGTGTTGTTTCTCTGATAAAGAATTCATAGGAAGGGAAATTGCTTTTTATTAGTTTTCTGCATTGCCCTAGTTCAGAACTTGAGAGGAGTGGTTATTGTAACACAGATAACTATGTCCATTATTATTTTCTTTTTCCTACTGTAAGAAAACCATGAAGGTCTAGAGCCCAGTCAGGTTTCCAAACTCATGTCAATACAAAGGGAGGGGTGGGAGAGTGATACCCAAAGAAGGAAAAGATAAGGGAAGGGAAAAGGTTTTGAAGATCTTGTTTGCTCCTGTCCACACCAAACAATTGTGAAAAGGTCTCTCAATGTTACTGAAACATATGACCATTTGACTAGCTCCTTAATTCCCATCCAAGCCCTGATTAGGAAATCAAAATCTGTACCATTTTTTCCACTTATTGCAGATTACAAATGCATTGTCACATTCATTTCTGCTCTTGGTCACTGCATACCACTAAGGATGACTTGGGAATGGAGAATACAGAAACACCCCTTCAGTAGCTTTACTTCAAGTAATTACTTTCCAAGAGCCTTCCGAGCCAGCTGAGGTCTGGGATTCCTGAGCCTTATGACCAAGATTTGTATGGAGGTGGGGTCAGTATGTATGAACGAACAGCTGTTTAAGTCATAGTTGATAGGGCTTTCACATGGGGCTGGGATAAAATGCACTGGTGTAGAACTGACACAGTAATTAAGATGCAGTGTTTAGTAGCCAGAGAGAGAGAGCACAATGATGCCCATAAACACCTTGAGACAATTAAGCAAATTGAATTATTTAAACAACCAGAGCAGGGTAAATGACCAGACACAGAATACGCAGCAATGACTGGCACTCAGTATGGGGGAGTCTCACTAATCAGATGCCTAGATCAATCAATCGTATTTATTGAGCACTTACTGTGTGCAGAGCACTGTACTAAGCGCTTGGGAAGTAGAAGATGGCAACAGAGACAGTCCCTACCCAACAGTGGGCTCACAGTCTAAAAGATGTGACACTTGGATAGGGTGGTCAGAAACCTGCATCTTTTTTGTTTGTGTCTATCAGAATCAGTACTTTAAAAGGCATCTGTTTGTGAGTAACCATTTTCCTGCTTGCTCTGCTTTTTTTTCCAAGTCATTATCCGCAATTGCATCGATGTTAACATGCACTGGATTGTGACGCCCACCATGAATATGTAAATTAAGAGTTGGTATGCAAAGCAGGCCTGTAACTGGGATTGTTTTTGTAATCTTCAGTACATGAAACAACTTTTATAATTCACCACTGAAAAGCAGGCAACAATCCTACTTTAGGGTGATCTTTTTAATTTAAACTATAACAGACTTTGTACATGCCAGTACCAAAGTGTGTGTGTGAGTAATTAGGGGACTTGTGGCTATTGTTTCTGAGTTGGCTAGTTAACTCTGAATGGAATCACATTCCCTAAGAATACAAAACATTCAGGGGAAGGAAATGAATCAAGATAGTCAAAAATATTCCAGGTTTTTGTTTTTGCAAGTTGGATCAGGGAAATTGTCTTTGGAATCACAACTTGGCCAAAGAGTGCCTCTTCTTGATTGTTTCATTACAGGCCAGGGTGGCCCCCTTGTGTATGTGGCTCATTGGCAATCCCACTCTGGCTTATGATAAGGTGGCTGAAGAGCTCTGAAGCAGGCACCAAAATCTGCCAGCCAGAGACTTCAGCCTTTCTAAAGCCAGTGGTGACTAGAGGAGGATATCAAGGGTAGCAAGAGCAAGTGTGTTTTGGGATCTAGGGCAGGACTCTGTTGGCCAACCCCATGTGCATCAGGCAGAAGATGAAAGCAGACAAGTGGAGCTTGTTCATTCATTCGCATTTATTGAGCGCTTACTGTGTGCAGAGCACTGTACTAAGCGCTTGGGAAGCACAAGTCGGCAACAAATAGAGACGGTCCCTACCCAATAACGGGCTCACAGTCTAGAGTGAGCCATCATTCACTCTGTAGGCCTATAGGAAAATTGGGTCTAGTTAGGGCTATTGTTCTTTAAAACATATGACAAAAGTGATTAAAGGGCTAGAAAATGGATCCTGTGAAGAAAGGAAAAAGGAACTAGCCTGTTTGGTCTAGAGAAGAGAAGTGTGTGTTCAACTGTTTGAAGATTTTTAGAAGGTGGACACTGACCAATTCCCTCTCCTCAGATGGGTGTAAATGGGCTTCATTTAAGCAGAATAGATTTAGGTAAGATGTGAGGAGAAGTAACTAGACAATCAGGGTGCTAAATCAAGATAGCAGGAGAGGTTGGAAAATCTGCATCTGTAAAGAACATTCAGGAAGAACAGCCACCCATCTCAGACTGAGAACCCTTTGAGAACCAGGGACCATGTCTACATCTCATCTGTAGAGTTTTCTCCCAGTGCTTAGTGCATGGCTTTGCAAGAGTAAGTGCTTAATAATTACTATTACTACTTCCTAGATGGTTCCCTCATTTACCCCTTGTTGAGGGGTGGGGGAAGGTATGCCTTGGATTTGGAATCTTAGAGCTAGAGAATGCATACTGGTGGATAACTCGGCTTACATCGGAGATGCCCCAAGTGATCTCTAATGTCTCGGGGCTTATGCGTTGTTCACGATGTCCGGTGGTTCATCTCTAATTCTTTGGAGTTCAAGATACCAAGAGAGGCTGGGGGATCTCCAAATGTGGAGATCTTTACAGGACTAGAAGTAATGATTTTAAGCACCCCAACAAGCTTGTTTCTCTGGTGCCCTTCACGTATGTAGGTGTCCTTCCTACTCCAAGAAGACAGTCCTGATGATCAAATTGGCCTTTTCAGCTACATTCATGTTATTGGCAATGGCAGAGCTTCAGACCCAACCATACCATGCATACACAAGCAGTATTCTTTCTTGGGTTCTTATTGCAATAATGGTACATCCGTCTATGACCCTAGACTTATTTTCAACCAATTTCTCTTTCAACATTTTTCTGGAGACTGCAAAGTTCATTTAGGGCCCATTCTCATCCACTAATCTTTCCTTTTTCATCACTCTTAATCTTCCCTCATTCTACTCAATTCTTATTTCCTTATCTTTTCTACTTTGTTACTAATAGTCATCTCCACTCTTCTTTGTGACTTGCTAATATTTTATTCACTGTTCACTCCTATACATCTCTCTGTTTCAAGCCTTTCATTTTCTTCACATCCAAATTGCTCTTTATTCTACTTTTATTTCCATTAACTCTACTTTCTTCTCTTTAAAAGGTCATTTTAAAACTAGCTGTCAGGCTCAAAACATGGCATCTATCTCTTCCGAATGTCGACAGGAAAAATATTTTTATTCTACCTGTGGTAGCACTTCTGTCCTCCCTGACCGATTTATAACTTGGGCAAACTTTCTCAGGTTTTCCCTCAACTTGGGAGGGTTTGCTTCTGCCTTAGATTTTTTCAAAGCACTTGTGTTCTGAGTTTGAAGATATATCCCCAACTAGATTGTAAGCTCCTTGTGGGCAGGGATTTTGTCTACCAACAACCTTCTGTTTTACTCTCCCAAGTGCTTAGTACTCCTCCCACAGTAAGCACTCAATGAACATCACTGATTGATTTTTGGTTCCTTAGTTCTAATTATAAGAACACACACAAAGGAAGATGAATGCTCCTTATACAATGAATGATTCAAAATACCCCCCATAGTAGTAGCCCTAATAGTATTTATTGAACACCTTTTGGGTGCAATACACTTACCAAGTGCTTGGCACTTTTCTTCCTCTCATCCCCTTGTTTTCCCCCAGCCATCCTATAATGTGTATCTCATAGAACTAAGACCTTTTGTACATTGCATGCAGCGATTGTCACTGTTTGTTGTTTGTTCTTTCCCAAACTCTAAAAACTTATTGGAAAGAGCACAGGCATGGAAGTAAGAGAATGTGGGTTCTAATCCCGGCTCTGCCCCTTGGGACAAGTCACTTAACTTCTCTGTGCCTCGGTTACCTCATCTGTAAAATAGAGTTTAAAACTGTGAGCCCCATGTGGGACAACCTGATTACCTTGAATCTCACATAGCGCTTAACAAATACAATAATTATTGTTATTTTTATTGAATATGATTGAATTAAGATGACATAAGTTGAAGACGTTGCAGGGTTGAATGTGGAGTCTTAGACTCCGATTTTCATTTTATAATGGATGGTCTTTTATGGGACCTTATTCCTTGATTGTCTTTAAAATCCAAGGACACTGGTGTCAAATACTTTGAGGTGGAAAACACTGTTGGAAAGTAGTAGCGCTTCTAAGGAATTGTTAGGAGTGTGATAAGATTGAGTGAATTACGATATTTCATTCAACGCCTCTTTCCCTCTTAATGAGAATGGGTCAATAAATGCTAACACTGAGAGTTTCTTCTTTTTCATATGCATTGTGATCCTAGACATTGCCATTGAAAGAGGTAAATAACATCTCATCACAAATGTGCTCTGCTGCCATTCTTTAAGTAGGCAAGTTCATCTTTTCCTCTGAGGTGGACAGAGGTGACCTTTTAATTTATTGTATTTGGGCACCACTTGCCTTTGGCCTTCAGACACTTTTTTCAGTAGCTTCAATTTAGTTAAGTGAGAACTCTAGGTCATGATAAGAGACAACACTTGATCATGTCACCATGAGAGTCCTAACCAGACATGTCATATGTGGAAATGTAATTGCATTGCATTAATCATGTTTATACTTAACAAACATGAATCACGGCTTTGGGGGGTATTTTTTTAATTGACTATAAATCAAATAGAACACATGAAAAATGAAGGCAATTAATGAAAAAGAGATGAGTGCTGTGTTTTGCATGCTAAATCAGAAAATACATTGCCAGCGATGTAAATGTCAAAACAAAGGATGTCTTGACCCCTTTAAAAAAAAATTAATTTGGTTGTTAATTAGCAGTTGACTCTGCTAGGTGATGGATTGCAGGTCTGTGGAGTTTAGGCTACCCCTAAGTCAGGGCTTTTGTCTAACCACAAACAGGCACTTGTGTTTTGTCTTTTTTTTCCAACAGCTAGCTTCCTTCACATTCTTCCAGCCTTCAGTGATACTGGAAGGATTTGTCTATTCGGGAGACTAATGAACTGATAAATTGGTGTTTCTGAAAGTTGTCTTTTCTGCAAACCAAACAGTGCTTGATGGAAAAGAGATACTTTCTGTTGTCCAGGTTCTAAGTGGTGTATTTTCATGGCAGAGTATAATATCGCTTTGCTCCTTCTACAACCCAGCCTGCATGCTTTGCTCGAGAAGGTGCTAGCCTTCTCACTCTGCCTCAATCTTTCCTGTCTTACTGTCGACCCCTGGACCACGTCCTGCCTTTGGCCTGGAATGCCTTCTCTCCTCAAATCCACCAGATGATTATTCTCTCCTCTGGCCCAACCCCTGCCCCCCACTGAAGCCTTGATGAAGGCACATCCTCCAAAAGCCCTTCCCAGACTGTCCCACTTTTTCATCTCCCACTCCCTTCTGCATCACCCTGACTTGTTCCCTTTGCTCTCCCCCCTTACCCCACAGTGCTTATCAGTAATTTTATTTATATAGATGTCTGTCTTCCCTGCCCCACCTCCAAGACTGTGAGCTTGTTTTGAGTGGGGATTGTCTCTATTGCTGTATTATACTTTCCCAGGTGCTTAATACAGTACTCTGCACACAGTAAGTGCTCAAATCCAATTGAATGAATGAATCAGAGTGCCACACTCACTGTCTGAATAGGAAGGTCTTTTATACTTGCGGAAACTTATCCTAATGAAGGATGTCCTTGAACTGGAAGTATAAGACTTCCATTAACTACTCACCTTGAAACAGAAACATGATGTTTTGGAGGATGCAGTTGCTGATTTTCCCGAAGAACATATCAATTGGTATCAGGACCCCTACTAGAGCCATTCAAGGGTTTTGAAATTCCCACCTGATCTCCAGCACCCTATAGAGGGCATTCTAGCTAACTGACAACCTCTGCTTTCAGACCTTTTCAGCCCATTATAAGTAAAATTGATTGCAAATAACAGAATCATTAAATGTATTCAAGATACTTTATTCAGATAAACAGAGCAAAAGGGAAAAAAAAAAAGATATCCGTTGTCCCAGGTGTGCAGGCTTCCCAGAGGAGGTGGGGCTGGAGCTGGGCTCTGAACATAGCCTTGCAAGTGAAAAGATGGTTCTTCTAGAATGAAGGTATGTTAAGGAGTTGGGATTAGGGTCCAGCAATCTAGAAGTTGACATCGGAGTAAAGAAAGGGGGTACAGCAGGGTTGAGAGAACTCATTTCCCATTATTAGGGATACAGTGACAAATAGGGAACAATAGGATAATTTTGAGAGTGTGTGGAATGGTCAAAGTCTTGGGTATGAAAGGGCAATCTTATGGTTGTGTTGAAGAAAAAGTGAGAGAAATCAGTGGGAAGAATTTCAATAGAGCAATCATTTGGTTCAGTGAAAAGAAACTGAGAAGAAGCAACCAGAGATGGATGAGTGGGGGGGGGGGGAGGGGGGGGAAGATAGCCAGAGAAGAATGACGCCAATAAAACCAAGGTTTCTACAAGATGGAAGTGGTCCACAGTGCTTAAGACAGGTGAGGGTACAGTGCAGTTCTATAGATTTGGAAACAGTAAAGTCGTTGGTGAGCTTAATGTGGTCACACTGGAGGTGAAGAGGATGGAAACTGGATTTTTTGATGATTGAGAGGATTTAGAAGAGAAGTGGAGATGGGAGGTGTATAAAACTGCTTTGAGGTCTTTGAGCAGGAGTGGCAGGAGGGAAATGAAACAATGATATGGCACTGTGGGATTCAGGGAAGTGTTATTTTGGATGTGTTGAAAACAAAGGAGAACGAGAAGTTGGAAGAGGCAGTCAAGGGAGAAAAAAGTAGGTATAAATGTATTTAGAAGGTGAGATAGGAAGAGGTCAGAGGCACAGATGGGGGCGATTAGATTTTTTTTTTTTTTTTTGAATGAAGGTGGAAGATCTCTTGCAAGATGAGAAAATGGATGTTGGGGAGGAAGAGAGGTGAGGGGGACCTCCTACCTGAATGTGTCAGTTTTGAGAAGAAAGTGGTAGGAAAGGCTATCAGATGCAAGAGAATGGGAAGGTAGAGACCCTGGAGGCTTCATTCAGGAGGAACTGAAATGTCTGGAACAAATGGTGGGGGACAGGAATTTCTGTGCTAAGAAAAGGCAGAATTAAAACAAATAAGGATGAATTTGAAGTGGTTGAATTTAGCCTGGCATCTGTATTTCCACCATGTGTCATGAATTCAGGAGGGGAGGATACGATTTAGAAGCAGCATGGCAGAGTGGATAGAGTACGGACCAAGGACTTGGGGTTGAATCCTTGCTCTGCTGGTTGTCTGCACTTTTCTTGGGAAAATCACTTCATCTCTCTGTGCCTGTTACCTCATTTGTAAAATGGGAATTGAGACTATGAGCTCCATGTGAGATGGGAATTATGTCCAACTTGATTTGTTTGTATCTGTCCCATAGAAAGCACATGCTTTCTACAACACATAGAAAGCACTTAAATACCACAGTTATTACTGTTGTTATCTAGGGTTGGGGGGTGGAGGGTGCAAAATCGATGGAGTAAGAGGGGGTGAAGGAATTAAATTCAGTGGAGAGGGCAGTGACAAGAATTTTTTTTTTTTCATCAGATGGGAAACGCAGGAGGGACTACATAGTGGCATAATAATAATAATAATAATGATGATAGTGTTTGTTAAGCACTTACTATGTGCCAAGCACTGTTCTTATTACTGGGGTAGATAAAAAGTCATCAGGTTGTCCCATGTGGGGCTCACAGTCTTAATCCCCATTTTACAGATGAGGTAACTGAGGCATAGAGAAGTTAACTGACTTGCCCAGAGTCACACAGCTGACATGGTGGAGCTGGAATTAGAACCCATGACCTCTGACTTCCATGCCCGTGCTCTTTCCACTAAATCACAAAGGCCCTTCTGGGACAAAATTATTTTCCTGGGATGGAGAGAAGGCAAATAAGGAAGTTGGGATGGACGAGTGGCATTTCAGAATTGGTGAGGTCGAGAGTTGCAGAGGAGGAACTCCCTGGGTTGTCCCAGCCTACACTTTCCACAGTCAGTTTTCATTCATTCAATTGCATTTATTGAGTGTTTACTGTGTGCAAAGCACAGTTCTAAGTGTTTGGTAGAGTACAATACAACAATAAACAGACAGCATTCCCTGCCCACAACAAGATTGAGCTGTTCAGTGTGGAGTGTAGAAATGGGCTAAACCAGGGTTTTCTCCAACTCCTGCTCAGTGTGAGCAAAACTACATCAGAGAATCCAAGAAGACAGTGGTGAGAAGATTTTCTCCCCTCTGTAGGCCAGGAGAGCACAAGCCCAGAGGAGAAACTCAAGCTGAAGGCTCTGGTGGGTAGAGTGAAGCCAGAGGAAAAAAGGATTCAAGAGGCAATTGGGAGTTTGGAGAATGATAGTAGTAATAATAATAATGGTACTACGTGTTTGCGTGTGCCTATGCACCGAACACTGTGAAGAAGAAGAACCAAGATAATCAAGGTCAGAAGAAAGGGATTGGTGTAGCTGAAGGGGGCAGTTGGCAACAGGGAGATAGAGATAATGTCAAAAAAACTCCTCATGACCGTAATTCAAGGGTGGCATGATTTCCCTCAAGTCTCATCACTTTTAGACTGTGAGCCCACTGTTGGGTAGGAACTGTCTCTATATGTTGCCAATTTGTACTTCCCAAGCGCTTAGTACAGTGCTCTGCACATAGTAAGTGCTCAATAAATACGATTGATGATGATGATTGGGCTTAGAAATTCTCTTTGAAGTCAGTTGACCTTAGCAGCTCAAAGTTTAAAGTCTTCAGCTTGTTCATATCTGTCTTTTCAATGTGATCAGTTGATGGTAGTATGGAAGATTGAGTGTTCTCATGGATTTCTAGAAGGGGAGTTTCCTTTGGGTTTCAGACTTCCTTTCTGTTTCATCCCATCCTCACCCCATCAATTAATCAATCAACAATAAAACACGAGACTCTACTGTCCTAGCTATAGTTTTATCCCAACCCACTAGATGAACCAGATCCAAATTCCTCTAAAACTCAGGTTTATTCCCTGTCGCAGGGAGCTGGGGAGGTGGTATGGGAAGTACGTGCTCACTTCTTCATGGGGTTGAGGAGCAGATTGTCTAATTAAAGTTGTCAAGTTTCTAACATGCTAAGTATGGTTTCTGGCCTCACTCTCCAACCTACTGAATGTGATTTACTCCAGTTGTCATATAGCTGTGACAAATCCATTCTAAAGCTTTGAACAAGTGGGGATTAAAAATACTGAAGCATAAGAAATCGGAATGAAACGTCTTTCCCTTTAAAATACACTCCCAGCTCCCATTTGCTCTTTCATTAGCGAGAGCATCAAAGTAAGAGCTTGGAAAGGTTAAGCTTTAAATAAAAGAAAAAAAAAATCCCAAGAGGGAACACTTCAGGCATCTAAAACCTGTCCTCTAACAGATCATATCTATTCACGTAGTAATACACTTTCCCTGTTCTGGCTTTACTACCTTCTTTTTCTCGGAATTGTTAATTGAACCCATGGAAGAAAAGCAAGTATTTTTAAATCATGCCATTTCTGAATGTCCCCTTGCTTGTTTGCCAATCTAGCATGCCTGGTCATGAAAAAGAAATAGAAGCCAGCATCAGTGTTTTATCTCACTAAGGCATTCTTTCCCTGTGTTCTGTTGGCCGGATCCACTCGGAGAACTGCAGGGTACATATGTGATGTTCTCATCGCTAAGTTGGGGCTCAGATTTGTTGAAGGGTATTTTCAGTATGTGATTATTTCCCCCTTCACTAGCTGGCAGAGGGTAGAACCTGGGGTATTATTAACCCAACACACCCACCCTGAATTACTGCCTGGCACAGCAGGGAACTCAGGGAACTTGCTACTCCCTTGCCCATGGAAAGCTTGACAAGGCCCTATAATGCACCTAAGGCTTGGAAAGACTCCCAGACATGGGCACCAAAAGCCATCATTATTTTGGACTGTGTTCATATGCATTAGTCCTCATGGACCATGGTTTGTTTAGTTGGGACAGAGAGAGACTCAGAGGTGATTTTTACCTTAGGATATCCACAAGCTTCAAGTGACTGGGGAGGATCCATTTGGACCTATGGTTATTTGGAGATGGAACCAGACTAATCCTGATCCAACACCTATTTGAATCAGCTAACAACTGAAAGCTCCCATGATTTATAATGATGGTATTTGTTAAGAGCTTACTATGTGCAAAGCACTGTTCTAAGAGTTGGGGAGGTTACAAGATGATCAGGTTGTCCCATGGGGGGCTCACAGTTTTAATCCCCATTTTACAGATGAGGTAACTGAGGCACAGAGAAGTTGTGACTTGCCCGAGCTGGGATTTGAACCCATGACCTCTGACTCCAAAGCCCGGGCTATTTTCACTGAGCCACGCTGCTTCAGCACCTCCTTTCCCTGAATTGCCTACATAAGCAACTAGTGTGTTTTTGCAAATCTATCTTTCATGTCCGCATTCTTCTTACTTGAAGGTCATTAATATACAACTATATATTATATAATGAGTTATATATAGTCTTCTCCCACTCCTCTCCTGGTGGAGCCATTAACCTCTTTGACTTTTTGTAAATACCCTACCCAGTATTTTTCAATCATCAGTCATATTTATTGTGCCTAGTGGTGTGCAGAGCACTGTACTAAGCGCTTGGGAGAGTACAGTATAACTATATAACAGACACATTTCTTGCCTACAATTAGCTTCTTGTCTAGTGAGCACTCAGTGAATAGTTATGAATGATTGATTTGTTTTCAGTTCGAAGGGCAATAGTGATAGATGCCATAATTTAGTCTCCAAATATCAAAGGAGTAGCAGAGTTGCAGTGACTCGTTAACAGTACTATTACCTAATAATGGTTATAATGGCATTCCCTTTAATCTGCGGTTTACAGAACCCCTTCTCCCCACTCAAGGTAATAAATTTAACATGGAAGTACAGTTGAATTTTGCGGTGACTTTGGGAATTAGTAATTTCCTTCTCCTACTGCCCACTACTTATGTTCCTCTAGACTGTAAACTTGTGTGGGCAGGGAACTTTGTCTACTGATTCTGTTTCATTGTACTCTCTCAGGTGCTTAATACAGTACTGTGTACACAGTAAGTGCTCAAATAGAATTGCTCTCCCTCTCTGGATTGTAAGCTCTGTATGGGCAGAAATGTGTCCATAAATTCTGTTGTATTCTCCCAAGTGCTTAGTCCAGTGCTCTGCAAGTAGTAAGCACTCAATAAATAGGATTTGTTCTCTAAAATGCAACACCAACTGGCCCCTTCTCCTTTCCACTACATCTGGGTAATCCAGGCTACCTTGGCCATCATAGAATGGCTTTCCTCCTTTCTCTCGTTAATGATTGTAGTATTTAATTGTTTCCTGTGTCCTGAGCACCAAATGAAGCACTGGATTTGGTACAAGATGATTAAATTGGACACGGTCCCTGTCCCACCTGGGCTTCCAGTCTGAGTAGGAGGGAGAATAGCTGTGGAATCCCCATTTTACAGATGAGGAAATTGAAACACAAAGAACTAAACTGTAAGCTCTTTAAGGGCAGGGAACATGTCTACCAACTATTTTATATTGTACTCTCCCAAGCAATTATTTATCGAGCGCAGAGTGCTGTACTATGATTGACTGAAGTGATTTGTACAAGATTACACAGTCTGCGAGTGGCAGGGCCAGGATTGGTAACCAGGTCCTCTGACTGCCAGGCTTGGGCTCTTTTCAGCTGTGTGACCTTGGGCAAGTCACTTAACTTCTCTGGGCCTCAGTTACTTTCATTCATTCATCCATTCAATCATATTTATTGAGCGCTTACTGTGTGCAGAGCACTGTACTAAGCGCTTGGGATGTACAAGTTGGCAACATATAGAGATGGTCCCTACCTAACAGTGGGCACTTCAACTGTAAAATGGGGATGAAGACTGTGAGCTCCACGTGGGACAATCTAATTAACTTGTAACCTCCCCAGCGCTTAGAACATTGCTTGGCACATAGTAAGCACTTAACAAATAGCATCATTATTATTTCCACCAGGTCACCCTGCTCCTTCTGCTCATCTTTCTCTTCCTCCCTTTGTGCTTCGGGTAGCCTTGGACCCCAGCTTATCCCCAGGATGGACAAGGTGCCCCAGTTCTTTTCCTGGTTCAAGGGGTACCACCACTCTAAACCCTAACTAGGCCCTAAGCGGAGGGTAAAGGCCTAGCCACTCTAAACGGACTGTATCTAATCCCCACCCGTATAATCTCTCAGCGCTGTGTCCAGTGTTCTGTAATAATAATAATAATAATGGCATTTATTAAGCACTTACTATGTGCAAAGCACTATTCTAAGCGCTGGGGAGGTAACAAGGTTGTCCCATGGGGAGCTCACAGTCTTAATCCCCATTTTACAGATGAGGTAACTGAGGCACAGAGAAGTTAATTACTTGCCCAAAGTCACACAGTTTTCAATTGGCAGAGCAGGGATTAGAACCCATGACCTCTGACTCCAAAGCCTGTGCTCTTTCCACTGAGCCATGCAGCTTCTGTAATAATAATAATAATGATGGTGTTAAGCGCTTACTATGTGCAAAGCACTGTTCTAAGTGCTGGGGAGGTTACAAGGTGATCAGGTTGGCCCACAGGGGGCTCACAGTCTTCTTCCCCATTTTACAGATGAGGTAACTGAGGCACAGAGAAGTGAAGTGACGTGCCCAAAGTCACACAGCTGACAGTTGGCGGAGCAGGGATTTGAACCCATGACCTCTGACTCCAAAGCCCGTGCTCTTTCCACTGAGCCACACTGCTTCTGTACACAGTAAATGCTTAATAAATACTACTATTACCACCTAAATCCACTTGGTATGAACTGTGAGCATACAGGTTATGCATGAAAAGAAATGAACCCAGAGAGAAAGAATCCATATGGATGAGTTCTGCTGTTTCACACCCCATTGACACCAAAATATATGGCTGAGGGTTGTTGAATAGTCATACAATTGCCTTCCTAACTGTGCATGTCAGCTTATTAAGAGGACCTTTAGGGAGAAGCATTTTGAAATCACCCTGGTTTAATTTTTGCATGTATACATTTTTTAATGTGTGTGTGTGTTTGGGGGGGGGGGGAATCCAAAAGGAGGGTATGTATTAATATTGAGCAGTGTGAACGGATTAATTAGCTTCTGAAAAACAGCTTCAGGGCTGAGTAAAAAAACTCCAAGAAATATAGCCAGCATTCCTTTTTTTTTTTTTTGAAGTAGCAAGGTAACTATTGGTTTGAAATGATGGCAAACTATGAAATCCCTCTTCAACAGGGTTTTAAAGTAGGTCTGAGTCACCAAAAATCAGGATGCGCATATCCCTTGCTAGAAACTCTCCTCCTTAACCCTGGAATAAATAAGACTGACATGAATGGACCAGTGTGTTCCATTACCTTTTTGTTTATGAATTTAGGGAAACGGAAAGTAGCCAATTACTTTGATTTCAGATTGAATTTGCTCCTGGACTTTTGCCAGGTGCATCCTAGTTACTGATCACACATTTTTGAAGAATGTGCTGAGGGAGGGTTGGTTGAAGGAGACCAGCTGTTTTTCTAATAGTCTAAATCAATGACCAACTGGTTGGTATTAGCAGGCATGTCAGTTGCTCAGTGTAGTGAAAACCCTACGTAATTATGTTTTCAGATTCTTCCAGTAGAAGATTTCCTTTTGTTACCAAGTTGGCACATCCAAATTGAACATAAATTTGCTTTTTATAGTCCCTATTTCTCCAAATTATTTCCGGAGTTATTCACCAAGCCTGAATTTTAAGGTGAGATCGTAGGAGCTCCCTTCTTGGCATAGGGAAGCAGAAAGTCTCCACCAACCATGTCGTTTGTTGGAAGGAAATGAAAATAGTTCATTTTTTTTATTAGCAGAATACGTGAGCCAAATGTAAGCACAACGCTACATTCCTTGAAGTGAATTGCAAGAGATTGCAAGCTCCTCAAGGGCAAGAATGGTGTCTACCAACTTTATGAAGTTGTACTTCCCCAAGTGCTTAGTACAGTTTTCTGCACAGAGTAAGGGCTCAATAGATACCACTGATTGAATTCCACTTAAAGTTAATGCTGTTATTGATTATAGAAGCACGTAGCTTAGTGGAAAGGGCATGGGCTTGGGAGTCAGAGGTCATGGGTTCTAATCCTGGCTCCTCCACTTGTCATCTGTGTGACTTTGGGCAAGTCACTTAACTTCTCTGTGCCTCAGTTACCTCTTCTGCAAAATGGGGATTGACTGTGAGCCTCACGTGGGACAACCTGATTACCTTGTATCTACCCCAGTGCTTAGAACAGGGTCTGGCACATAAAGAGAAAATATTTTCATTTGAAGGTGGGGTGCTCTCATACCCTTAGGGGAGGTGGACATGATGCTTTCCCAGCTCATTCAATTCATTCAACCTGCTAAAATGAAATGAGCCAATAGGTTCCATTTCCATTAAAACCTTTCAGAGTTCCTAAACCAGGGGGTAGACTATATCAGACAGGCACAGGAGATGAAGAATTTAATGACACCATCATAACGGCCTTAGTGTGACCTTGGTTCAAGTCAGTTTCTCCCTACCTCAATTTCCACCTCTGTTCAATGAAGGAATTTATATCTACCCTCTCCTATATATAAGACGTATAGGAATTCTATATGTGTTGATAAGGCAATTTAAGCTGGTGGGGGAGGTGTGTAAATACCTGATATTTTTTATGAGACTCTTATACTAAATGAGATTCAGCTCCACTGTTAGGGATCATTTCCATGTGAAAACTTTGGGTTAATTGGCACCTGACTTTTCTGACACCTCTTTCCCTTCTCTCTCTAAGAACATAATTTAATCTAAGAACCTGAAATTATTTGAGCCTGGGTTAGAATTTTGAACAGAAAAATCCTTTATATCTCTCACACACCCATCCAAATCCATAAGGGCAAGCAGTTCTTTCTACCATTCAAAAATTGTGAGTCTGAAAATTCTATCTTTAACAACAGTGATTAAAAATGTTGTGAACCATTGTTTCAGTGGTTAAAAATAAAAGGTGTAAGAAAGAACTCTGGTAAGAAAATGAATGAAACAGCATATGGAGGCTGTTACCAACCCCAAGGTTTATGCCTCTAGAGCTTGGTTTAAGTGATTTGTATTGCATTTCTTTGTTTTACAAGAAACTAATTTGTCATTGCTCATAGTCCATTGTGCCCAGTAAACATAAGCAACAATGAACTTAAAAAATTTAGTTTCCTGTTTAATGCTTTATTTTGAACTGATATGGCATTTCTGATACAGAAGCACACCACAGTTCTTTTTTAAGATATTTTTTATGATAATTGTGGTACTCTTGGTGAGCGCTAAGTAAATCTGCCAATCAATCAGTAGTATTTGAGTACTTACCCTATGCAGAGCATTGTACTAGGCCCATGATCTTTCCACTAGACAATGCTGTATCCTTTTTTTAATTGCATTTGTTATATGCTTACTATGCACTGAGCACCCTTCAAAGTGCTGTGGTAGATACAAGCTAATCAATTTGGACACAGTCCCTGTCCCACGTGGGGCTCACAGTCTTGATCCCCATTTTACAGATGAGATAACTGAGGCCCAGAGAAGTTCAATGATTTGCCCAAGGTCACACAGCATACACGGGGCAGAGCTGGGGATAGAACGCAAGACTCCAGACTCCCAGGGCTATTCTTTGTCACTAGCCCATGCTGCTTCCTATGGCCAGGATGACTCTATATGTTTGTGTATGGGACTCTATCAGTGGTATTTATTGAGCACTGTACTAACTTCTTGGGAAAGGACAATACAGTTAGTGGACATGATACCTGCCCATGAAGAGTTTGCAGTCTAATGGAGGCCCGGGGTCGGGGGGCAGCCTTTAAAATAAATTGCAAGTAAGGGAAGTGTCTGGTGGGAATGGAGAGTACCTAAATTCTTAAATTCTTAAGGGGTGAGCCTAAATGCATGGGTGAAGAAGTGGGGATGGAAGAAGAGATACTGTAGCTTTAACTTTATGGATTAGTTTTACAAAATTTTTCCTAGTTATGATGTGCTTTGATATTTTTTTTTCCAAGTGCCTGACTACCTGTTTGTCACGTCACTGCTAGGGTGACCTAGAAACTATTATTTGGTCAAAAATGAAATGTATTGCATCTTAGGTCACTAAAGAATTTGGGCACACATTGTTGCGTTACTTCATTCATTCATTCAATCATATTTGAGTGCTTACTGTGTGCAGAGCACTGTGTTTGCTTGAAAAGTACAATTTGGCAACAGAGACAGTTCCTACCCGACAATGGGCTCATAGTCTAAGTAGACAGATGTCAATACCATCAAAATAAATAAATAGAATTATAGAATATAGAATTATACTTGGGTATTCTTCATCCCAGTGAAGGATTGGGTGTAATAGAATTATTTTTATCATGGCTAGTCATGATGGTATGATGTATGATATATTACAGGCTCCAGACATGACAATCACTTACTGGTATTTGAGTACTTACTGTGCGCAGAGCACTATAGTAAATGCTTGAGAAATTACAATAAATTAGAGTTGGAAGCACAGTCCCTTTCCACAAGGAGGGACTGGAAATAGCACAGGCCTAGAAGCCAGAGGATTTGGGATCCAATCCCTGTTCTGCCAATTGCTTACTGTGTGATTTGGGGCAAATAACTTAATTTCTATGTGCCTCAGTCACCTCATCTACAAAATCAGGATTAAATCCTCCTCCTTCCAGTTTAGACTGTGGGAAAAGGGTGTATCCAATCTAATAAACTTTGTATCTACACAGGGCTTGACACATAGTAAATGCTTAACAATTACCATTTTTTAAAAAAAGTTTACAATATGAAATGCATCGTGGATGGGTCGTCTTCCCTCTTCAAATCTTCCAAACCACATCCTTTCTCAACTTCAAAGCTCTTCTTCAAAGTTACCCAGGTCCTCTGATTCCCATGGCTCTTTCGACTAGGTCATGCTGCTTTCTGCAAAGATACAGCAAATGAATATTAAAGATCAGCGTGACTTTTTTCAGACACCCAGAGTGGAACTGAGGCATCTAGTTGAAGACCCACAATGTTGTTACCCTCCTCAGTGAGACTTTAATCTGCAACAGAAGACATACCCAGCATTTTAAACTGTTTCACCAACGTCACCAGTGAGCCACGTGCAAAATTAACTGATGGGACGTGATGACCCAAGTAATTAATGAGGTTCTGAAAGCAGCATGCGGCAGTAGATAAAACATGGCCTTGGGAATCAGAAGGACATGGGTTCTAATCCCAACTCCACCACTTTTCTGCTTTGTGACCTTAGGCAAATCACTTCATTTCTCTGTGCCTCAGTTTCCTCATCTGTAAAATGGGGATTGGGACTATGAGCTCCACGTGGGACAGGGAATGTGTTTGACATTTTTGCTTGTATCCACCCCAGTGCTTAGTACAGTGCCTGGTACATAGTAAGAATTTAACAAATTCCACTATGTTATTGTTGTTATTTGTTTTGAATCAATCAAAATAACTTATTAAGCACTTACATGTGCAGAGCACTGTACTTAGCACTTGGAGAAGTTCAGTACAGCAGAGTTGGTAGACACCATCCTTGCTCCCAAGGAGTCTATGCTTACGGCAAGCTGGTCAAAGCAGTTGCTGAATGCTTAAGAATGGGGATGACTGTGAGCCCCATGTGGGACAACTTGATCACCTGTATCCCCTCAGTGCTTAGAACAGTGCTTTGCACATAGTAAGCACTTAATAAATGCCATTATTATTATTATTATTATTAGGAAGTAATAGTAATGTTGGTATTCAAGTGCTTACTCTGTGTAAAGCACTGTTTTAAGCACTGTGGGGGTTACAAGTGATCAGGTTGTCCCACGAGGGGCTCACAGTTTTAATCCCCATTTTACAGATGAGGTAACTGAGGCACAAATAAGTTGTGACTTGCCCAAAGTCACATAGCTGACAGTTGGCGGAGCCGGGATTTGAACCCATGACCTCTGACTCCAGAGCCCACGCTCTTTCCACTGAGCCACGCTGCTTTTCCACTGAGTAGGGCTCAACCACCAACTAGGAGGGTTGTCAGCAGTTGAAAGACAGAAGTGAAGCACAGTTCTGAAAAATAACTTTAAGCCTTGATTGTTACGAGCTATCTGTGGGAGTCAGGCTAGACTGCCAGGCACCAAGTAGGAGAGGGGTTATGCTCACTCTTTTCCAAACATTTTCCAAGATGCAGATGCCCAGAGATATGCTCAAAAACAGGGGCATCCATCTTTATGTGCAAACAGTGCTGAAGGAAGTGTTGGTCCTGTTTTAGACATTTCAACCTCATTCCTGCACGGGGTTAAGGATGTCTTGAGTAGCATCATCTTCCTAAACAACGGACAACTCTCTCTAGGTGCTCAATTCATGCTTTTGTTGTTGAACAATAGTTCACAAAAGGACACAGCCTGTGTTTTTTTTTTTTTAAAGCTTAAGTTGAAAGGAATTCAGAGACATGAACACATTAATCACTCATGCGACCTGGTTTAAATCTCTGGGCACTCTTCATTATGATATTGGTACTACAGCATCTGGTTTCTCTGGCTCCAATAAATGATGCTCATGGCCTAAGGAGCCCCTTGCTTCTGGTGTGCTATCCCAAGCATTTAGTTCAAGGTATTGCACCCCGTTGGTACCATTATTATTACCCCATAGAGACTTCCCTGGGCCAATACCGCTTGTCTCTCCCCTTTACTCCCTTCTTATTCCCTGTCTTGAACATACACAGCTGTGATCCCTTTTAAAGACCTTTGGAGTAGCCATTTTTCATAGTTTTAAGGTAAAATCTGTCATTGAAAAGACTTAAAATATGTTGGTTAGTCCATTTTCTGGTGGCTAGAGAAGTGATATTATTCAATTGCAGCAGCACTCTTTAGGATGTCTACAGGGATAAGCCCTAAGCATTTAAGCTTACACTAATCTTAAGCACGTTGCGCTCCCCAGTGAAGAAATGATCTGACCAGCATTGTTATGGACTGCAATGTTGAGCTATCATTAGCTTAGCTTCAACAAATTAAACTTAAATCCACTTAGACTTTGAAAAAAGAGAACTGTAAATCACAGTTTTGCTTTAGATAAAATGAGTTTTAGTTAAATCTTATGACCCTTATAATAAAATGACTCCATGTTGAAGGAGGCATTTCACCAATGACAAATTTAAGGGTTGACTTCCAGTGACCCTAAGTCTTTTCTCATTTCATTGCTCAGGGTGCTTTAGTTAATGATTTCTTTGATAGATTTGCTAAGTTCTTGCCTTACCTTTGGACATTTAATTCTATTTTTCTTTACAGTAATCTGTTTCACAGTTGACTAATGCTTTCAAACTCGCAATAATATAAATTCTGAATGTAGAAAATGCATTTCTGAACTTTTTGCTAAAGATTATCCCCATAGAATATTTCACTTTTTCAACAGAGTTGTAGATTCTATGCCTTCTACACTGCAGCTGAAATTATAAATGATATTGGATTAGCATCTAAATATGTTTGGGTATGGTAATATTGCCGATTGAGAAGTAGCATATTAACAGGGGATCGGGTTTGAATAAGTCTAAAAGATGATTCCAGCACACTTAACTTTTTCTTCATATTCATTCATTCAATCGTATTTATTGAGTGCTTACTGTGTGCAGAGCACTGTACTAAGCGCTTGGGAAGTACAAGTCGGCAACATATTGAGACGGTCCCTACCCAACAACTGGCTCACAGTGTAGAAGGGAGAGACAGACACTAAAACAAAACATGTAGACAGGTGTCAATCATCAGAACAAATAGAATTAAAGCTATATGCACAGCATGGATCTAGGTATGGCACACTTGCTCCAGAGCAGCAGCTTCTGCCGCTGCCTGGAACACAGCTAATAATAATTATTATTGTCCTTAAGCACCAACTACATGTCAAGCACCATTCTAAGCACAAGGTAGATACAAGTTAATCAGGTTGGGCACAGTCCCTGTCCCACATGGGGTTCACACTCTTATCTCCATTTTTACGGATGAGGCAACTGAGGCCCAGAGAAGTTAAGTGACTTGCCCAAGATCACATTGCAGACATGTGGCAGAACTGGGATTAATAATAATAATAATAATGATGATGATAATAATGACAGTTATTGCCCAAGAAAGCACAGCAGACATGTGACAGAACCGGGATTAATAATAATAATAATAATGGCATTTATTAAGTGTTTACTATGTGCAAAGCACTGTTCTAAGCACTGGGGAGGGTTACAAGGTACTTCCCAAGTGCTTAGTACAGTGCTGTGCACACAGTAAGCGCTCAATAAATGCGATTGATCAGGGTGTCCCACATGGGGTTCACAGTCTTCATCCCCATTTTCCAGCTGAGGGAACTGAGGCCCAGAGAAGTGAAGTGACTTGCCCAAAGTCACCCAGCGGACAAGTGGTGGAGCTGGGATTTGAACCCATGACCTCTGACTCCAAATCCTGGGCTTTTTCCTCTAAAAAACGCTGCTTTTCAGATCTCGGGTTGGAACCCAGGTTCTTCTGACTCTCAGGCCCATGGTTCTGGAGGAAGAGGCAATAGATAGGTGACACTTTTTCTCCTCATGGATCTGTCCCTGAGGAGTTGGGAGTGGTGTGATATGGCATGTCTAGCTCCAGAACCTTTCCAAATACAAAAAAGGCTTCCTAAAATGCAGCGTGGCATAGTGTTTAGAGCATGGGCTTGGGAGTCAGAAGATCTTGGCTTGTTGGCCTAGTGAATAGAGGAAGGGACTTGGAATCAGAAGGTCTTGGGTTCTAATCTTGGCTCTGCCACTTGTCTATTGTGTGACCTTAAGCAAGTCACTTCACTTCTCTGTGCCTCACTTCCCTCATCTGTAAAATGGAGATTGAGCCCCAGTTGGGACAGGGACTTCATCTAACTTGATTTGCTTATATCCTTATATATATATCCTCTCCCCCTTGTCCCCCGCTCCATCCCCCACATCTTACCTCCTTCCCTTCCCCACAGCACCTGTATATATGTTTGTACATATTTATTACTCTATTTATTTATTTATTTTACTTGTACACATCTATTCTATTTTATTTAGTATGTTTGGTTTTGTTCTGTCTCCCCCTTTTAGACTGTGAGCCCACTGTTGGGTAGGGACTGTCTCTATATGTTGCCAACTTGTACTTCCCAAGCGCTTAGTACAGTGCTCTGCACACAGTAAGTGCTCAATAAATACTATTGATATGTAGGAGAAGCAGCGTTGCTCAGTGGAAAGGGCCCGGGCTTTGGATTCAGAAGTCAAGGGTTCAAATTCCGGCTCCACCGGTTGTCGGCTGTGGGGCAAGTCACTTAACTTCTCTGGGCCTCAGTTACCTCATCTGTAAAATGGGGATTACTAATAATAATAATGGCATTTATTAAGCGCTTATAATGTGCAAAGCACTGTTCTAAGTGCTGGGGAGGTTACGAGGTGATCAGGTTGTCCCACATAGGGCTCACAGTCTTCATCCCCATTTTACAGATGAGGTACCTGAGGCACAGAGAAGTTGTGACTTGCCCAAAGTCACAGAGCTGACAATTGGCAGAGCCGCGATTTGAACCCATGACTTCTGACTCTCTTTCCACTGAGCCATGCTGCTTCTCAGTCACGCTGCTTCTGGGACAACCTGATCACCTTGTATCCTCCCCAGCACTTAGAACAGTGCTTTGCACATAGTAAGCACTTAACAAATGTTGTTGTTGTTATTATTATATCCACCCCAGTGCTTACTATAGTGTCAGGCACAGACTGAGTACTTAACAAGTACCATCATCATAATCTCAGCTCCGCCACTTCTCTGCTATGTGATCTTGGGCAAGTCACTTTTTTGTGCCTCAGTTACCTCATTTGTAAAATGGGGATTGAGACTGTAAGCCCCACGTGGGACAGGGACTGTGTCCAACCCGATTTGTTTGTATCCACCCCAGCACTTAATACAGTTCCTGGCACATAAGTGCTTAACAAATACCACAATTATCGTTATTATAATTCCCAAGTATATATGAGTTAAGCATTGGTAAATCTGATTTTCCCTGAGTGGCCATGCTAATGGGTCACCTTGCTCAGGTACTTCCTGTGGCAGTCATGGAGCAGCAAGTCAATCAAAAAGTTATTTGAAAGAAAGAAAAAGAATCTAAGGGTTTATTGCTTCCAGGCACTACGCTTTCATTTCTTCAAAGCACTAAGGCTTTAATGGTTTTTCTAATGAAGCTGGAACGGGAATTTGAAATATTAGAATTTTAATACTTTGCCAATCTTAATGCTTTTAGAAATAATGGTCATTGACTCTTGTTTTCTAGCATTAGTATCACTTCCTGGAATCGTGATGGGGTGTGACTGGTAATAACCATTGCCAACCTTAGAAACTGATGAACTGAATGTGGTCCAAATCAGATGCCTTCCTCATATCTAGATTTAGATCTGCCTCAGTGATGCAAGGGCAGGTTCTGAAATCATTTCCTAGTGAAATGAGCGCAGGACTGGGAGGCCTCCTGGGTTCTAATCCTTGCTCTGCCATTTGCCTGCTATGTGACATTGGACAAGTTACTTGGCTTCTCTTTGCTTCCATTTCCTCTTCTGTTAAATAGGGATTAAATATCTATTTTCTCTCCCTTATGAGTCCCTTGTGGGACAGGGACTGTGTCCAACTTTACCACCTCATATATACCCAGTGCTTAGAACAGTACTTGACTCATAGTAAGCCCTTAACGAATGCTATTATTATTATTATTATCTGAATGTATTGTACCTACTCCAGTGCTTAGTTCAGTGCTTGGCTTATAAAAGCACTTAACAAATCCCACAAATAATATTTCCATTATCATTAAATTAGGGGTGCTGATCTCTATGCAGAATTGTTTTCCCTATGAGTGCTAGACCTTTCTTAACTAGCCTTACTACAGTCCCTCGTCTGCCTTCTGCCATGATTCCTCTTGAGGGTAGGGGCTCACTTTCTGAAACCCCTGCTTTTCTTGTGACCCTGGCCAAAATTTAGAACAGTGCTCCAGCGCTTAGAATAGTGCTTGGCACATAGTAAACTCTTAACAAATACCATTATTTTTATTATTATTATTATTATTATTATTATTATTATTACCATCATTAAAACTGCCAAGAACTGAGGTTGGCTCTGGCAGTGTTGTTAAACAAATCACAAGGCAGTGGCTACTGAGCAGGTGCCACCTTATTCTACAATGAATAAGAACAGTGAAATGCTAAACATCTAAAATTCAGTTTCGTATTTGTGAATGGTAGCAATTTTCTCTCTTCTCTCCACACTGAGACTTATTTCAGTCAATCACTTGTATTGAGTGCTTACGGTGTGCAGTGCACTTTACTAAGCGCTTGAAAAGGACAATCCGGCCACAGAGAGAGACAGTCCCTACCCAACAATGGGCTCACAGTCTAGAAGGGGGAGACAGACAACAAAACAAAATGTAGACAGGTGTCAAAACCATCAAAATAAATGGAAGTGACTCACCCAAGGCCACACAGCAGACAAGTGGCAGAACAGGGATTAGAACCCACGACCTTCTGACTCCTTATGCCATTCCTCATCCAAGCTTGCAGCCTGTGGTCAGAAATGCAGCATGCCATGGCCAGTTGGCAACCTGCCCCAGGGGTCGGGAGGTGGGGAGGGTTGTCCAAAGGCACACGGGGGATGGAGACCGTGAGCCACCCGCGGGACAAGCTAGTGACCTTGTATCTGGCCCAGTGCTTAGAACAGCACATAGGAAGTGCTTCACAAATACCATTATTATTATTATTACTATTATTATTATCAAACATCCAATCAGCAGGCAGGTCACCAGTCAATCAACCATCAGTCAGCCAGGCCGGGGGTTGGTGGCGAGACGGAGGCCCAGCGAGAAGGTTGGCATTAGAGGAGCAGAGTGTGCGGGCTGGACTGTAGTAGATGATCAGCGAGGTAAGAGGGGGCCGGGGGATGGATGCCTTTAAAGCCACCAGTAACGAGTTTCTGTTTGACGCCGAGGTGAGTGGGTGACCACTGGAGATTTTTGAGGAGGGGGGAGATGCGTCCTCAACGTTTCTGCAGAAAGATGACATGGGCCACGGAGCGAAGCCCGGACCAGAGCGGGGAGAGATGGGGGGCCAGGAGGTTGGCAAGGAGGCCTAGGCCGTCATCCAGGAGGGAGAGGACGAGCACTTGGATTAATGTGGGAGCCATTCGGATGGAGAGGAGAGGCCAGATTTGAGCCATGTCGGGAAGGTGGGACTGAAGGGATTCGGGGACAGATCGACAGTGTGGGTTGGATGAGAGAGAGGAGTCGAAGAGAAGGCTGAGGTCGCGGCCTGGTGAGACGGGAAGGAAGGTGGCACCGTCTACAGCGATGGGAAAGTCAGCGGGAGCGGACGGGGTTTGGGGGGGAAGATGAGGAGCTCTGTCTTGCCCTCTCCCAAGCATTCAGTACAGTGCTCAGCACCCAGTAAGTGCTCAGTAAATGCAACTGAATCAATAAGTGTGGGGAGAGAGATATCGGGTGTCAATATTAATGATAACGACAGTACTTGTTAAATGCTTACCGTGCACTGAGCACTGTTCTAAACGCTGGAGTAGATACCAGTTAGGCACGTTGAATATGATCCCTGTCCCCGCGTGGAGCTTACTCTCTTAACCCCCATTTTACAGATAAGGAAACTGAGGTCCAGAGAATAATAATTGTGGTATTTATTAAACAGTTACTAGGTGCTGGACACTCGGCAATACAAAAAATAGCAATCAATCACTGGTATTTGAATACTTGTGCTGAGCACTGTTCTAAGTGTTTTGGAGAGTACAACACAACAGAGTTGGTAGACACATTTCCTACCCACAATAAGCTGTACAGCCTTCAATCACTGGTACCTTGAGCCCTTACTCTGTGCAGAGCATACAGAGCACGTGGAAGAGTACAATAGAGCAGAAAAATCCCTGTGTTCAAGAATTTTACAATTTACTGGGAGAAAAATATTAAAATAAAGTATAGTTGGTAGAAAGATCTATCTATCTATATATATGTTGGGGTGAGTGTGCAAATTAAATATATACTTTTCCTAAGAAGGATGATGGAAACTATGTTATATTTAAATCTATTGGAATTCAGAAAATCACTCCTGGGTAATAGCTATGAATCCCATAGGGAATTAGGAAAGTATCACAGACTTGATAGCTAAACATAGAATTGCCAGTCATCGCTTAACAGTTGTATTTTACCTTTCAAAACTAAGGACCATTTTGGCTTGTTTGACAGCTCGGTGCTATGTTGTGTGAGTAAGCATTTAGCCAGCTGATATTTCTGTCAAGTCTTTAGGGCTATTGCATGAACTGTGATGGAGGCTCCCAATAACTTGCTTGTTTTTGTGTAAATGGTAAAACAAAAAGCTGGAGTCCATTGCAATGTCAAACACTTTGAGGCTTCTGTTGAAGTATTCTATCTGGTTACACAATTTAGAATTTATGGGGAGGATTAAATAAAGGAAACCCCAAATCCCTGAGCACAAAATCCCGTGAGCAGAGCTGTGTAGGAATCAGACGATTCTGGCATTTGTAAAACTTCACTGTAGTTTGAGATCATGTTAATATTCTTCCATCAGATTGTTTCATTCCAGACAGCATGTCTATTGATTTCTCGGTGATGTTCTTCTGCTGTCACTTTCTCCTCTCTTCTCTTGCTTCTGTCCTGCTTTGTCTCAGAGAGGGAGTAATAATAATAATAATAGCATTTATTAAGCACTTACTATGTGCAAAGCACTATTCTAAGCTCTGGGGAGGTTACAAGGTGATCAGGTTGTCCCACGGGGGGCTCACAGTCTTAATCCCCATTTTACAGATGAGGTAACAGGCACAGAGAAGTTGTGACTTGCCCAAAGTCACACAGCTGACAGTTGAAGGAGCCTGGATTTGAACCCATGACCTCTGACTCCGAAGCCCATGCTCTTTTCACTGAGCCATGCTGCTTCTCAGTAAAGTGATCCAATCCCAAACCTTAGCCAGCCTTTAATTAGATTCCCACTGTGAGCCCCTTTTAGACTGTGAGCCCACTGTTGGGTAGGGACTGTCTCTATATGTTGCCAATTTGTACTTCTCAAGCGCATAGTACAGTGCTCTGCACACAGTAAGCGCTCAATAAATACGATTGATGATGATGATCCATAAGCGTGGGACGAGTGGAGTGACAGTGACCTATGAGGGGACTTTACCCACTGATAGTCAGGAAAGGGGGTCACAGTGTCACCATAGAGACAGCAGTGGGAAACCTGAAGAAGAATCATCTACTGTACAGATATGCAGAGGTTAACTGATGCTTTCTTCACTGACAAAAGAAGCCACTTTACCATGGGGAGGAATCATTTTATCCAGAAATTTGCACTCCACAATAAATAAAAATCAATTTTTATATATTTTCTACATGTGATAAATGAAATCAATCAAAAAAAGCCCAGACCCTCTTGGGGAACAATTTAATAGGATAAAATGGCCTTTGAAAGACAACGAAAAAGATTCCTGTGAGCTGATCCAAAGAGATGCCATGGCTGAGTACGCTTCTGATTAATTCTCATTTTAATTCAATTCTTGGCATTTATTTACTCACTTCCCCTGTATAATGGTTAGTTTCTCAACCTTACCCTGCCCCTTTCTGCTTCATTTCATTTCTTTACTTGAGTTAATATGCTCTTTAATTTTCAGGCTGATCTTTTCAGATCTGAACTACTTTCTACATGAGTTCTAATAAATGGTAACAAATGCTTGTTCCTCTTCTTGTACCCTGCTGTATTCTGACTTATGATTTAGGGAGTTAAAATTGTTTTAAAAAAGTAAATGCTTAGTGGTCTTTATAAAACATTAATTCCTTAAGGACCTTTCTTTTCAAAACTCCTACTGCTTAAGGAAGCACTGAGGTGTCATTCAGTTGGTTGATTCCTCAAAGGCGACAGCTAACTTCATTTGCTTTCTTGTTCCTTTGTCTTTTCTGTCATGTGTTTCTGTATTGTTTCATTTGGGGAAGGAGAGCACTGTTATACTAAGCACAAGAAAGATTACAATAGAATTAATAGACATGATCCCTCCTCTCAAAGCAGTTTACACACTAAGAAAAACTGCTGCATGACCCCAATACCCCCCATCACACTGATTCCAATTTAAGGATGGATCCTGGCTGAGTTAATGTATCTGTTTCATGCTGGGCTGCCTGACTCTGTTTGGAGTTTGCTTCTTGGTACATTGATGACTACAAAGTTTTTGCTCAAGGGGAGTTACTCTTGTATCAGCGAGGCTTTTCTGTCTGTCGTGTGGCTCTCTAACAATCCTCTGCTATGTTGTAGTGTTTCCTCATGCTTATCTGTGATTATTTTCAAATTCTTTTTGGACCCATTGCTATCTTCTGCTTCTTCAACCTCATTTGGTCATGAATTCTACATGCACAGCACTCCCTGTTTGGTAAAAAAGTCCTTTGAATTCAAAGTTTATTCTTAACCTGCGACTGATAGAGCAAAATATATTCTGCTCCCACCCTACCAATCCTGGGGTTGTGAGATTAAAAAAAATCAGTTTAATCCTCATCCTCTATCCACATTTTGAATTTGACATTTTGGCAAATTCAATGACCTGTTTGATATGTAGTGTTTTCCTGGGACAGGTTTGGAAATGATCTTTGGTAAGGAAATTGATTGAAAGCCAGTCAAATGTTTGGGGTCTCGAATGCAGCTATGAGCTTTCAGTTGTTTCTTCATGACTGTCTCAAGGAGGGTTGATGAAATTCATCATTTGTCATTATCATCCATGGCATTTATTAAGCACTTTCTATGTGCTGAGCACTGTACTTAGCGCTTAAAAGAGTAAAATACAGGAGTTGATACACATTCCCTGCCCACAATGAGCTTAAAGTGTGCTTGGCACATAGTAAGTGCTTAATAAGTACCATAATTACTATTATTACTGGAGGAGGAGGCAGGCATTAATATACATAAATAAATTAGAGATGTGTACATTAGTGCTGTGGGGCTGAGAGAGGGCTGAATAAAGGGTGTAAATCTAAGAACTTCTTTAATTGTTCGAAGCATACTATAGCTTTGGTTTGCAAGTTTAGAGGACAGTAACTGACATGAAATTTTTCCTCTGCCTGTGTTTGAGGATGGAGACATGTGGTGGCAGTTGGACTTGGATAACTAGCCATTTTTACTTTAGTGCAGCAGCCTGGTCTCTCCCCAATAATTGTGTTTCTTCTTGCTGCATTTACTCACTCCAGGACATGGGAATCCATCAACCAAAACTTCATGCACAATTTTTCATTCTTCCTTAGGTGAAGGCTTATGTGATTACAGTTTGCTGTATCCTGAAAAGTTGGCAACCCATGGCATTTCTAGCCATCCTGTTTGCCATACTGCTGCCCTTAACCCTACACTCAGTCAATCCCTGCCCTCACGGAGTTTTCCATTCAAATAAAAGACTGGAAGATGCAATATAAAGTGAGAACATGGGTAAAGGCACAACTCACATGAATGAATGAATGAAATAAAAAACTCATATAGACCTGATCAATTGATACTACTTAAAGAGTGCCTTTTGGGTATTTTAGGGAAAGTACAATAGAGTGAGTAGATGTGATCCCTGCCCTCAAAGAGACTACACTCTAGCAGGGAGGCTGACGCAGGGGTATGTCTGAGAAAGTGGAGGCTAGTCAGGGAATGCCTGATCATTTTAATAAGATGATGTAGCAAGGTCTACTGGAAAGAGCATAGGCCTGGGAATCAGGGGATCTGGAATTGCGTGTTGCAATCTTGGGGAAAGCCACTTAAATTATTGATGCCCCAGTTTTCTCATCCGTAAAATGGGGTTTGAGTACCTAGTCCGCCTCCTACTTACTGTGAGGTCCGTGTGGGACAGGAACTGACTGAGCCCCCTTTTTCCTCTCTTCCTCCCCATTCCCCCCACCCTACCTCCTTCCCCTCCCCAAAGCACCTGTATATATGTTTGTACAGATTTATTACTCTATTTTATTTGTACATATTTGCTATTGTGTTTATTTTGTTAATGATGTGCCTCTAGCTTTATTTCTATTTATACTGATGACTTGACACTTGTCCACATGTTTTGTTTGGTTGTCTGTCTCCCCCTTCTAGACTGTGAGCCCGTTGTTGGGTAGGGACTGTCTCTATGTGTTGCCAACTTGTACTTCCCAAGTGCTGAGTACAGTGCTCTGCACACAATAAGAGCTCAATATATACAATTGAATCAATGAATGATCTGATTATCTTGTATCTATCAGTACTTTGGATGTGATTAATTATGGTATTTAAGTGTTTACTGTATGTTAAACACTGCTTTAACCTCTGGGGTAGATCCAAGTTAATCAGGTTAGGCACAGTGCAGGTCCCATGTGGGGCTCACAGTATGGAGAAGGGAGAATTGGAATTGAAACCCCATTTTTCAGTTGAGGAAACTGAGGCACAGAGCCGTGTAGTGACTTGCACGAGTTCACATGGCAGGCAAATTTCAGAGCTGGGACTAGAAGCCAGGTCCTTGGACTCTCAGGCCCATGCTTTTTCCCCTGGGCCAGATATTTAACTATCATTATCATTATTATTGTTGTTGTTATATGACTCTCTAAGATAAACTGAAGAGAGTGAAACTTGAGACAAGGAGACCAGTGGGGAATCTGATTCAGACATTCATCCACCTCTGACAAAGGCTTGGACCAAGACAATGGCCCGAATGGGAAAGGGGGGATCCAGGAAGCTTTATGGAGTAAAAAGTGGCAGGATTTGGGGACAGACTAAATATGAAGAGAAAGACAGAGGAGCCTAAGATCACTTAAATTTGTGAACTCTTGGGACAGTGAGGGGTGTGTGTGTGGCGGGGAGGATGTTGATTGTAATAAGAGAGCTATGGGGAGAAGAACTTTAGGAAGAAAACTAGCAGTACAGTCTTTTCCATGATGATGAGTGTAAGGTGTCAGGAGGCCGTTCACGTGGAGATGCACTTCAGGCCAGAGAAGATGCGAAATGGTCAAGCAGAGGAGCTGTAAGCTCCCTCCTCCCATAGAGACTAGGTCCCACACAGACAAGGCTGCAAGAGGCTCTCAGCCACTGAAGAAGTGGGAAGCTGGGAGCTGAAGCAGGGATGGAAGAAATAATAAACTTAATTACTAAACCTTCCTTGGGGCCAGGCTGGGTCTCAAAATTTATATTCTCCGGCTCTCCGTGGGCTTCTGGAAATTCAGCCAGGGAAATGGGCTCAACCTCACAGCAGCTGTTAAAGCCTGCTCTGGCCCTGGAGGCAGCACTTTTGAGACATGTCTCAGATCCTTAATGAACAAACACACCTGGGTCTGGTGACTTTCCCAAGCTGGGTGCTGACAAGAAGCTCATCTGAAAATCTCTATTCCCAGGCCACTTTCAGCTCCCAGAAATGTCTCCCAAGGAATCTTTTGAGCTCCTCCCAAGCCTGGTGTCTCACATACCAGGTCAGCACCATTTGGGGCAATATTGGAAAATAACCCTAATTCTCTTTCTCCTTTTTTAGCATTGTCTATATTTGCTGGTTGTAAAACTCCTACTGCACATCTCATTCTATTCCCTTTAGCCATTATGAAACAATTCAGCCTGTAGCTCCCGGTTACTCTCTCTAAAAAGGCCAGGAAGTTAAGATGCCTTCCCTTGCAGAAGAATGTGGGGATTTTGAGAGAAGATTATGTAGATGGAAGTTTCTGTGTCATGTAGATAAGGTTTCCAAATGATCTTAGTCTGCTGTGATAATGCAAGACAAATGAATCAGGACCTGGGGGCCCCCTGAGAAGGCTCCCCAATTTGGGACGATTCTAGCTTCCCTGAACCTCTCCAGAAGACAAGTGTTGATGGTGAGCAGGTTAATCAGGAATATTTCTGGAGCCACCTTACTCTGTGCAGAGTGATGTGCTAAGTGTTTAGGAGAGTACAATAGTTAGTAGGAATAATCCCCTGCCCTCAAGGATCATAGCATCTAGCTGGAGAGATTGACAGTAAAATACAATACAGGTTGGGGAACAAGTGGAATGTAAGGGTATGTACTTTAGTCCTGAGGGAATAAGGGGTAGAATGAGCATCTTGGTGCTTAGGGTGTGGGAACTCAAGTGCAGAGATGATGCAGTAAGGAGGGGAAACAGGGTGGACATGAGAGAGAGAGAGAGAAGTGAAGGAAGACTTCCTGGAAGAGTTGTAATTTTAGTAAGGTTCAAAGATGGGAGAGTAGTGATCTGACCCCCATTACCTTCTCTGAGACATGCCCCCAAAGCCCAGCATGCACCAGACTGGCAGGTTTGATGCCTCTCACTCATTTGGGAAGCACTCACCGGTGTAGACTTGCTTGTGCAATAATACTAATAATACTAATAATACCACCGTTATTATTATTATTATTATTATTATTGTGCCAGATCATTCTTGGGAACCCAGGGATTCCAGGGATTATTATTATTATAATCATATATAGTAAGCACTTACTATTTGTCAAGCACCATTCTAAGTGCCAGGGTAGATACAAGATAATCAGGGTGGACACGGTCTAAGTAGGAGGGAGAACAGGAGAACTGAGGTCCTGAGAAGTGAAGGGATTCACAAAGCACTGGCTTTGAGTCCACTGGGGATACCAGAGCCTGCTTCACACCTTTTATACTCTTTGTGGCCACAAAAGAAATGTGCTGACACCAGCACATTCATCTTCCTTCCCTCTGCCCTCTCTCCATTTTCCCTCCCTCCCATTTCCTAATCTGCTAGGAAGATTTCCAATCTACCTCTGCTTTAGGTCCTACAACTCCCAGGTGCGGCCTGATTCTCTGAAGACAGTGGTCACCACTACCAGGGGCCTTGTGGATAAAAATACTCCATTCCTGACTTTGACCAGCTCCCCCCAGGGCCATTCCACAGATCAGACTTTCTTCCAGGTGATCGATGGCTGCCAACAGTGGGGGATAGCCTAGTGGGGTGAGGAAGAATCACCTGTCAGAAGGAAGATTAAAAATATAGATCATTACAGCTTCAGTGACCTAAAACAACCGTTTATTAATTAGCCTAAATAAAGGAGACAGGCTAGCCTGGTCCTCAATGTCTCATGTCATTTGACCCTGACTAAAAATGTCAGAGGCCCTCTTAAGGTGAATGAGGGATCGTATTAATAGCAGATAAATATTATGACCCAATTAGTTTAGATTCCCATACCTTGTTGACTTTATCAAATTTTTGATTTATAACTTTTACCACTGAATTTAAGACTTCGCAAACTTAGTACCATTTGGCTCATTTCCCTTACCTTTTCTAAATGTGAAATCCCACTTTTAAATTCACACTATTGCAGGACTATAGGAATTACATTGTGGAATGAATCTGCTTCTATGATATGGAAATGACTCAAGTGTGCCTAAGGGGTTTTTAGTTAGGGGAAACCCAGTCTTCCTAAAGTTGAAATTGAAGATGAGAGCAATACTTTGCAGTTGGTGCTCAGTAAACACTGATAATATGGTACAATGCTAAGAGTCATCTTAATAATAAAAAAGACTGCTTGAAAAACATTTCCAGATGCAAAATTTATGATTATGATCTCTTTTGACTTTATCAAAGGTATTTGTGAGGGAAAGCATCGTACCAGATGCTTTTGAGAGAGCTGAAACAAAGCACACATTCCCTGCTCTTAAGGAGCTTACAATCTAGTTGCTGGGGGTGGGCCAAAAATTTTTCCAAGTTAAGCTCAGGGAGAAGGACAAGTACAAATCCCAAATTGAACAAAGAATGGAAAATACAAATATACACCTATAGGACTGGGGTATTGTTAATCAGTTGGAGCAAGATCTCTGGAAGTGGTGGGGCTTTGAGGGTTCCAAGGATAGAGAGCACTGTGGCTTGGAAAAGTTGAATGGGGAGGGAGTTCCAGGCTGGGAGAAGCAGGTGGAATGAAGGGTTGGAGCCTGGGGAATTGGGAGCAAGGAACAAATTAAGTGACATTGGGGCAGTGAAGAGTGTGAGCCGAGGATTAGTGGGTAAAGATAGTCAATATATAAGATATTGGAGAGTTTTAATAATGGGAATAATATTTATCAAGAGCCTGTATTGTGCGGAGCTCTTGTAAGTTCTGGGAAAAAGGAAAACAAATAATAAAAAAACCAAAAGCTTGAGAATGAGACATGGCCCCTGGTCCCCAAAGGGCTAGAAATCTAAGAATATATGGTGGAGATGAGACTGAAGATGGACACATAAATGAAAGATGAAACAATAACAACACAGGGACAATGATAAATACTCCAAATAAGTAGAGGAATAGCAAAGCCCATCAGTCACAGTAGACAGTCACCACTTTCCCAATGATCTAAAAATTGAGAAGGTCTCATGCTTCAATCAATCAGTGGCATTTATTGAGTACTTACTGCATTCAGAACACTGTATTAAGCACTGGGGAGAGTATAACACAATAGAATTGGTAGGCATGTTCCTCTCCATAAGGAACTTACAATCTAGAGTAGGAAGGAAGACCTTAAAATATATTTCTGCCATGGTGGAGTGGAGCAGAGGCTGATGGAAAGTCACAGTGGTGTGTGAGCAGAGATAATAATAATGATTGTATTTGTTAAGCACTTACTATGTGCCAAGCACTGTTTTAAGCACTAGGTTAATAATAATAATTTTGGTATTAGGCACATACTATGTGCAAAGCACTGTTCTAAGCGCTGGGGGGATACAAGGTGATCAGGTTGTCCCACGTGGGGCTCACAGTCTTAATCCCCATTTTACAGATGAGGGAACTGAAGCCCAGAGAAGTTAAGTGACCTGCCCAAAGTCACACAGGTGACAATTGGCAGAGCTGGGATTTGAACCCATGACCTCTGACTCCAAAGCCCGGGCTCTTTCCACTGAGCCACGCTGCTTCCTTGAGTCACATGGTGAATCCATCAACCAATAGTATTTATTGCCCCCACCCCCCCAACTGGGTGCAGAAGACTCTACTAAGCAACAGGAGAGTTCAAATCATAGACACAACACCTATGCTCAAGCAGCTGAAAGGACCAAAGGAGGTTCTTGCCGCTGCTGCTTCTCCAGGCTGTATTGGAGCAGAACAGTGGACTGATGTGAATCCAGTAGCGGGGAGCAGGCAGCTTGGGAGCCAACTGTAAGGCATTTATGATTAATTTGGAGGAAGATGGACAGTCATTGGAGGTACTTGAGGAGTACAGCAATACGTGTTGGGAGATGTTTCACAAAAAAGAGTAGGGTCAGGGACAATGGTGAGAGGCTGATTCGGTAGGTCTATTTATGGTAGGATGGCAAGATTGGGTAATGTTGGGTGAGAGAGAAAAGGATGGATGGATCCAGGAAATACTGTGAAGGACGATCTAACAGTTGATCATGACAGAGAAGAATTGATGACCGTGGCAAGACTGAAAGTTATCATCAAGGTACTGAATGTGCAGGATTAAGGTGATCTATTGGCAGTTCAAAACAACTTCTGACCCACAGACATTTTCACAGACTTCATCTCATTTCTCTACCCCAACTGCTTCTTTCTTCCCCCCAACTCTCAATGCTTCTTAGCTGTGCTGTTGCTGGGTTCTTTGCACGGGAGAATTAAATCCACACGGAAGATGCTTAATTGTATTTGAGGCTCTGTATTCAGAAGATGTCCCCACAGTTTGTCAGTCAGAGTCTACATTTGTTTATGAGTAACACAACAATATAATTATGTTAAATTTGTAACATAATCAAAGCAAGTGACAAAAAGAGTCTTCAAGATGAGCATCAGACAAGTCAAAATGATCCAAAGCACTGTCTCTATCTTCTGGTAGAAAATATTTATAAAATGTCATCCTCCTCTTACTTCAGTGAATGAAAGAGAATGTTCCACTTGTTAAAGGTACAGCTATTGTTAAAATGGTTATAGGCTTTTCCTGCATGCTAATTACCATAATAGTCTGTTGACTTGCTGAAAGGAGAGGCTTCAAACATTAAGCTGAAATAGCACACATACAAAATAAGTATGACTTTGAAATGCAAAACATTGTAATTCTGTGGCTAGCGCTCAGATATCTGCAGTGTCTCAGCTTGTATTTTCTGATGGCATTTTTTATGGTCAATTAGGACAGCCTTAGACTATTTAGTAGCAAACCACCTAATTTTACAATATGAGATATGCATACAGATCTCACAGTGTATCTTTGGGTGGAAATTATTTGCCATGTTCTATTTACAGCAGTCTATTTCCTTTTAATTGTGCCATTTAGGATGGAAGCATATTTTGGGGATGAATGATTTTACAAAGCATAATGAAGGTGTCTTTCTCCCCTGCCTTTCTGCCCAGTCAATGCCAGAGTGCTTTACAGACTTATCAAACTGATCTACAGGGATCATTTCATTCCCTTCTGAAACACCTAGGGCAAGTGAACAGAACACGAAGCATCTTGGACTAACCTGAAATTGCGAGGTTTATTAAGGGTGACACTTTGCTTTAGGCCCAGAGTCCTTAGTTTAAATTTCATCTAAATATTAGGCATCAGTGTCTTCTCTGCCCCTTCCATCCCCCTGATCACCAGGCTGGATATAGGGCAGTCCAAAGAGCAATAAAGCAGATAGAAAATAAAGTGGGTATCTTACCAGTGCAGTAGCAAAGAGAGGAAAGAGCAACAAAGACTGAACTATTGGTTGCTGTAGCATTTTTTATGTTATTTGCTAAGTGCTTTCTATGTGTTAGGTACTGTATTAAGCATTGAGGTAGATACAAGCTAATCAAGTTGGACACTGTCTGTGTCTCACATGGGACTCCCCATTTTGCAGGTAGGGTAATTGAGGCACAGAAAAGTTAAGCGATTTGTCTAAGGTCACCCAGCAGATGTGGCAGTGCCGGAATATGAACTCGGGTCCTTCTGACTCCCAAGCCTGTGCTCTATCCATTAGGCATTTCCTCCTAGAGGAGGAGGAATTGCTTAGTACAATTCTTTGCACACAGTAAGCACTCAATAAATACAATTGAATGAATGAATTTCCTCCTAGGAATCTTTTATACAGATTCAGGCCCAGATTAGCCTTAAAGGGATCACCCAAGGTGATCTAGATAAAGTCATTATGAGTACAAACCTGTCCTTCATATGGCTTTTATCATGAGAAATGAAATTATTTTCAGGTTTCAGTCAATAAAGTTGAATAATTCTGCTCTCATTGATTGGGTAATAAAAAGCAAAGAAATGTCAAAGATACTGAAGGTTTAATCTGAGTAGGAAAGAAAGGACAGTATCAGCGAAGCCAAGGGTAGACTATACATAGCTCACATCCTTGATCTGAACAACCCAAATGGTCACCTTTGACCTGGCTGTGGGGCCTCAAACTGAAAGAAGACCATCTTTGACGGAAGAACTCAGATGGGACCTTATTAAAGAGCTAATTTTTTCTTTGTGACATTGGAGTTTGTCAGCAAACTCCATTCATTGACATTATCTTTGACATATTTTTATGTCGATATTTGGCCATTAGTGACTTTGTGCTTGAATTGCCTTCTTTAGGACTACAGATAGGAAACAGGAATGGGGCACAGTGGCAGTCTGATGTGAGACGACTGGAAATCAGCAGCGGTCCACAAAGGTTCTAGGTCAGATGCTGAAGGGCATACAATTCCTTGACCAATTGATGTTATCTGAGAAACACTGTCATTTCTGAGCCCTGATCGTTATGTTCCCATTTAATTCTTGGCACTGGGGAGCCTGATGCTGGATCAGTCCAGGATTCTCTTCCCATTTTCATGTTTATCCTTAGAATAATAACAATAATAATGGCATTTATTAAGTGCTTACTATGTGCAAAGCACTGTTCTAAGCGCTGGGTATAGAGAGTTTTGCATTCTGATGAAGAATTTAGTTCACTTCAGAACTCCTCCACTTGCCATTAGCAACGCAAATGAAACAAGCACAGGGGATGCACCCTAAAACATCCACACACCCTTAGAGGTTTTGGACAGGAGTCATTTCCTCCAATTCTAACACGAATAAGCTGAACCTAGATGGTTTGCTTGTTTTGACAAGGTATTTGCAGTCTCCTGACCTTCAGGGGAAATCTGCTGTAAATTAATTTGGTGAGTGGGGGAATTCCAGGGATGGTAATAGGGAAGAATATTGGATAATGCAGATCTGGAATTTCCCAACCCCTGCAAGTATGCAAATCATTTAACATGCAAATAATTTTATAATCATGCAGCCAAGGTTCCCAGAGTAAATCCTTCCCATTGGCCAGAAATCGAGATATAATTAAATGAAGCAGCTGTTTTGACTGAATTTTACCTCAGAGCATCTTGGAATGTTTTATTTGCATGAATTAGAAAAGACAGTTAAGTTTTATCTTTAGCAGATAGATCAACTGTGTTTCAAAATCTATTGCTTGGTGGATCTAGGTAGATGCATGTCATATTTGCTCTCAAGATTACTTCAAATATGAAGTTACAAGCTGAAGGTCAGCATAGTGGAAGATTGAAATCTTCTATGAGGCCACTTTCTAAATTGCTGCTTTATTTCAGCATCTGTGGATAGAAGAACCATTGTCTTTGTTCACCCCAAGAGCAGGTACTAAAATTTGAAAGTCGTTAGGAATATTCTCATCTTCCTTCCCTTTATTTTTCAAAGAAATATATAACTCTGTGGCAGGCCAAATGCCTTTCTAAAGTTCAAAGAATTTAAAGCAAGAAACATTACACAAAGCAGAAAGTCATTCCTGTTTTCCTAGTTCAGAGTTTGGAGTTTTTTCAGCTGCTAGACTTAATAGTGATGGTTTTCTCTACTGTACAGTTACTTTGTTATTTAAAGCCATTAATTTTTGTCCAAAGCAGTCAACTGGTTACCAAAATCATTCCAGTCTATTAAGAAAATCCACTTTATACATACTTTAAAGCTTTTAAGATGCATTCTACAATCTGCAGAAAAGCTAGTGAGTTACTGTTTTCAATATGCAATGTGAGATTTCCTATACAAAGGTGCTGTTACAAAGTCACTGTAGCCTGTGGTTTTCAGAATATATAATAAATGATATGAGTTGAGAGTGAAGCTCTGAGCACTGGAACTAGCTAACATTGAGAGTTTTTTTATTAAGAATGAATAGTCTTATATGCTCTTAGAACTATTATTACTCCCTCTTTAAAGCTGATAATTTTTATTTTTAAAGTTCCTTGGAGATGCTCATTGATATATAAATGAAAATGTTTTTAAAATTATTTCCCAAGAGATTTCGGTACTGTGAAATAATACTCTGGTTCAATAGGAAACACTGATGTAGCTTTGGAATATGTGAGCATTTGTGTGCTGGATTAAAGAATAAAAAATAGTATTAAATATTTTAGCATCTTTCATTACAAAGAACCAGAAAGAGCTACCCAGTGCAATACCATTGTAGTGCTTGTAGAAATTATGAGCCTATTCTGCAGATATCGCTGGAGTGAAAGTCACCTTTCTCGATTGATGACATTTGATATCCACCCCACCCTTGTCCCCACAGCACCTACCTAAATATCCCTATACTTGGCCATTTCCCCTATTGGTAATTTATTTTGATGTCTCCCTCCCCATCTAGACTGTAAATTACGGCTATTCAGGTGACATGTTTAGCAACAGAGTTGTATCATACTCTCACGAGTGCTTAGTATAGTGCTCTGCACACTGTAAGTGTTCAATAAATACCATTTATTAATTGATTATGGCAGCTGGGGAGGCATCATTGCAGAGTAGAAAGAGAATGGATCTGAGCATCCAGACACCAGGATGCTAGTTCTGGCTCCACTACATGACTCCACTATGATCGTGAGCAAATTTCAACTGCTCTGGGCCTCAGTTTTCTGTAAAATGGAAAGAAAACACCTGTTTTCCTCCCTTCTTCGGTGTGAAACCCATGTGGGATAGGAACTGAATTGGACCCGATTATCTTATATGTACCCCAAAGATGAATGTTTGGTGGAAATAATGGGCATTGTTGTCCATCAGAGAGGAGAAATAGGGTTGTGAAACAGAAGAGAGGGCAAAGTCAGTTGTAGCAGAGAAGGAAAATTAGATCACATAGTACTTGCTTTTGAGAAGCAGCGTGGCTCAGTGAGAAGTAGCGTGGCTCAGTGGAAAGAGCCCGGGCTTTGGAGTCAGAGGTCATGGGTTCAAATCCCAGCTCTGCCAATTGTCAGCTGTGTGACTTTGGGCAAGTCACTTAACTTCTCTGCACCTCAGTTACCTCATCTGTAAAATGGGGATTAAGACTATGAGCTCCACTTGGGACAACCTGACCACCTTGTAACCTCCCCAGCGCTTAGAACAGTGCTTTGCACATAGTAAGTGCTTAATAAATGCTATCATTATTATTATTATTATTATTATTATTATTACTGCACAAGCCCTTGGAAGAGTACAATATAACAATATAACAGAGATGGTAGATGTGTTCCCTGCCCTCAATGATCTCACAGTCTAGAGTGGGAGATGTACATGGATATAAATAACAAATGTGTACATAAGTGCTGTGGGGCTGAGAAAGGGGTGAATAAAGGGAGAAAACCCAAGTGCCAGAGTGACACGAAGGGAGTGGGAGATGAAATGAGGGTTCAGTCAGGGAATCCCTCTTTGAGGAGACGTGCCTTCAATAAGGCTTTGAAGGTGAGAAGAGTAATTGTCTATGGGATACGAAGAGGAAGGACATTCCAGGCCAGAGGCAGGGCATGGGTGAGAGGTTGGCAGCGAGTAGATGAACTATGAAGTACAGTGAGTAGGTTGGCATTAGAGAAATGAAGTATGCGAGTTGGATTGTAGTAGGAAAGCAGCACGGTAAGGTAGAGGGTGTGTGGTTGATTGAGTCCTCTAATGGACTCGAGAAGCAGCATGGCTTAGTGGGAAGAGCATGGGCTTGGGAGTCAGAGGACGTGGGTTCTAGTCCCAGCTCCGTGTCTTTGGGCCAGTCGGTTAGCTTCCCTGTGCCTCAGTTCCCTCATCTGAAATATGGGGATTAAGACTGTGAGCCTGACGTGGGACAAACTGCTTACCTTGTATCTACCCCAACGCTTAGAACAGTGCTTGTTACATAGTAAGTGCTTGACAAATACCACCATCATCATTATTATTATCATTATTATTATTATTAAGGGTAAAGGTCAGGTGAAGGGTACACTAAGAGCTTCTGTGAGCAGCTTGGCTGAAGGTGATGAGAGTACTGCTTAAGACCTGATATTTTGGGCCATCTTTACCTTGCTGTCTAATGTCCAGTCCTTTGAGGGGGGGAAATAAAAGATTGACTCCAGGGACGTGGCTTTGCTACTTTACTTGCTAACAGCCAATGAATATCTGGGACAAATTCAGGTGTTTACTGAAGCAGAGGAGATTTCTGGAGAATGGTGAGAGAGAAGGAATCCCACCTATTTATCAGGCTTCTCCAGGTGTTGAGAATGGAAAGGAAAAAAGGAGAACAATAGTGTGGATGAAAGAGATGAATGGGAAGAGAAGAAGAAAAGTTTTGCACAAGCCAAGAAAACAGAAGGCCCATGGAGATGTTGGGCATAAACAGAGTTATGAATGGCAGTAAAAGAGAGGAATCATGAGAAAGCACACAATGCTGATGAGGAGATAGGATTGAACCAGCTACACTGAGCTGAATGGTGGCTCTCTGGAAAGACTGGAGGAGAGAGAAGGAGTGAATGAGAAGAGAATATTGGAGAGTCAGCAGTTGCTGCAGCCGTGGCAGAGCACAGGTAAGGGTCCCGGTGATGAGGAGCGAAATGAAAATTGGGTTTCCATTTAGTTGCTACAGGGAGGCAAAAAGCAGCGGTAAAAACCATTCTTGTTTGACCTCTGATGCACTGCCAAACATCTCTGGTCTTTTACTGTGCATTATTAGAAGAAAGTCCTTGAAGTGGATGAGAATTAGGTCTTAAATCAATCACTCATAAAGAAATTGTAGCCAAGTCCCTGTCCAAGCAAAGGGGAGTTTTTCAGGCTAAGAAAAACAACCTGAAGGAATAGGTGCCTTGAGCTTTCCGAGCAGCATTCTTATGAGCAGAGAGGCAAGAGATTAAGACTTTCTGGCCTGGAAAAATGATGCCTGAGAGGCGATTGGATTCATGTGTACAGATTCTTGATGGGGATGGACAGGTGAATACCAAATCCAGAGCTAGTGGGAACCAACTGAAGCATGAAGATGGTAGCTTCAAAACAAACACAAGGAGACATTTCTTTCCCCAGCATGTGGTAGATGCTTGGAATTAGTTACCACAAGAAGCTGTGATAGCTGAAAACAACAGTACATTCAAGAAGAAATTGAATCTATTCACAGAGAGATCCAGAAGAGGTAATTAGAGTCAAAAGGAGGTGATGTTACAATGGGCATCAGTACCCTATTCTTCCTTTGGTATCATCCTTGGAGAAATGGTGTTGCTTAGTGGGTAGAGCACAGGCCTGGGATTCAGAAAGTCATGGGTTCTAATCCCCGCACTGCCACTTACCTGCTGTGTGACCTTGGACAAGTCACTTCCCTTCTCTGGGCCTCATTTACCTCATCTGTAAAATGGGGATTAAGAGTGTGAGCCCTGTGTTCACTCATTCATTCAATCGTATTTACTGAGTGCTTACTGTGTGCAGAGCACTGTACTAAGACTTCGGGAGAATACAATGCAATAATAAGCAAATTCCCTGCCCACAATGAGCTTACAGTCTAGAGGGGGAGATAAATGCATAAATTACATTTCATTCAATCGTATTTATTGAGCACTTTCATTCATCCATTCAGTTGTATTTATTGAGCGCTTACTGTGTGCAGAGCACTGGACTAAGCATTGGGAAGTACAAATCAGCAACATATAGAGGTGGTCCCTATCCAACAACGGGCTCACAGTCTAGAAGGGGGAGACAAACAAAACAAGTAGACAGGTGTCAATACCATCAGAATAAATAGAATTACAGCTATATACACGTCATTAATAAAAAAGATTAATAAATATGTACAAATATACACAAGTGCTGTAGGGAGGGAAAGGGGGGAGGGCAGAGGGAGAGACTGGGGGCGATGGGGGACGAGGACTATGTCCAACCTAACTTGAACTATCCCAGTGCTTAGAAGAGTGCTAGGCACATAGTAAGTGCTTAACAAGTACCATTATTGTTATTGGTATCCTAGGAGGCAGGATTCTGAACTGGATGTACCCATATCCTCAACCAGTCAGTCAGTCCACCAAACAACCAATGCTATTTATTGAACACTTACTATATGCAGACCACTGTAGTGTCCCAGAAAAGGCATTGCTTTGGGGCCCTATAGTCATTTGGCTCAGAAATCTTGGATTCTTGTAATTGAATGTGCAAAATGTATTTAATATGTGAAGATCTATGAAAGCCATAATAGTTTATATTTTAATTTAAAGAGACGCTCAAAGAAGCATCCTGCGAATTGACAGCTAAACAGAGCTTTTGACCTTTGGTTATGCTTCCTGTTCAGACCCTTCTCTACTTTGCAAGTCTGAACCCCAGTGTTTCTAATAGATGCTTGGGCAACATCCACTTATACTTTTTGCAAGTTTGACTCCTTTCAAAAACTATCAGTATTCAATTAATACTTTTCCAGGTGTGAGAGTACTTGTGAAATCCAGACTCATAAGGTTCAAATAACACTAAAGGGATGAAAATGTTAGAGTTACTAGAGTGGGTCAATTAAAGAAAATCAAGAATACGTGAGACAAACAACTGCTAGACATGGAATAACGATGTGGGGACACTATATCCAGGCCCACGGCTTCCAGAAGCTTCCTCTCCGTTGATCTGGAAAGCTGTTTTCTTCATCTTTATCTTAGAGAAGCAGCGTGGCTCAGTGGAAAGAACCCGGGCTTGGGAGTCAGAGGTCATGGGTTCTAATCCTGGCTCCACCAATTGTCAACTGTGTGACTTTGGGCAAGTCACTTTACTTCTCTGGGCCTCAGTGACCTCATCTGTAAAATGGGGATAAGACTGTGAGCCCCCTGTGGGACAAGCTGATCACCTTGTATCCTCCCCAGTGCTTAGAACAGTGCTTTGCACATAGTAGGTGCTTAACAAATACCATTATTATTATTATCTTCTTCCCATCTCTCTGTACACTTTGCTGTCAAACCCATCTTGGTCCATCTAGATGCAACCAGCACTGGATAGGACCCAGTTCTGTGCCAGTGCTTTTTATTCAGGCAGCTCTCTTTCAGAAGCTTTTTCATTGTTGTGCTTCAGATACAGCCTGGATCTCAGGGCCCTTTTGGAGGCTGGTGCGACTGAGCCATGAATTGAAAATGGTCTGGCCCCTGAAGCTGGAGAGAGATCGGTTATAGCAACAAGCATAGCATAACATAGCCCCCTCCTACCTCAGTTCCTTACTCTCCTGAACCCAGCCTGAATACTTTGCTCCTCTAATGGTAACCTTCTCACTGAATCTCAATATCATTTCTCTCACCACTGACTTCTCCTCACCCACGTCCTGCCTCTGGCCTGAATAATAATAATAATAATGATGGCATTTGTTAAGTGCTTACTATGTGCAAAGCACTGTTCTAAGCACTGGGGGGGATACAGTGTGATCAAGTTGTCCCATGTGGGGCTCACAGTCTTAATCCCCATTTTTACAGATGAAGTAACTGAGGCCCAGAGAAGTTAAGTGACTTGCCCAAGGTCACACAGCAGACTTGTGGTGGAGCCGGGATTCGAACCCATGACCTCTGACTCCAAAGCCCATGCTCTTTCCACTGAGCCACGCTACTTCACGCTGCTTCCTGAAGCATCCTCCTTCTTCATATCCAGCAGATAATTACTCTACCTTCCTTCAAAGCCTTATTGAAACTACATCTCCTCCAAGAGTTCTTCCTGACTAAGGCCTCTTTTCTTCTTCTCCTACTCCCTTCTGCGTCATCCTGACTTGCTCCCTTTATTCATTCATTCAATCGCATTTATTGAGCACTTCTTTATTCATCCCTCCTCCAAACCCCACAGCACTTATGTACATATCTGTAATCTATTTGTATAAATGTCTGTCTCGCCCTTTAACCTAAAAGCTCAATGTGGACAGGGAATGTATCTGTTTTATTCTATATTGTACTCTCCCAAGTGCTTAGTACAGTACTCTGTACATAGTAAACACTCAAGAAATACAATTGACTGATGGACTGAAGAAGACCTGAGCTCTGGCTGGTTGGGACATGGCACGGTCTGCTCTTTTTTCTTCCTCTGCTAATGTCCTCATCCTAACTGACCCCTCATACATGGGTTTGTCCCTCCTTCAAGTAATTTTAATGTCTGTCTCTTGTGCTAGACTGTAAACTCCTTGAGGGCAGGGAACATTTACTAACTCGATTCTACTCTCCCAAATACTTAGTACAGTCCTCTTTGTTCAGCCAGTATTCAATTAGTACTATTGATTTCTCATTTTTGGCATAGTTTAGTGCTCAACTGGTTTTTATAAAAATTTTTGGGCTGTATTCCAAGTGCCAGTTTGGAAAAATTATAAGTTATTTGTTACTATTTCATTCTAACCTAGTTTTGTTCTGCCAGTAATCTCTACTGAACGTCAGTACTACAATTTTGACAGTTCTGGTGCTCTCTTTTTTTTTTTTCATAAATATTGCAAAGCAGGCCAACAAGTGCTGAAGTTGGAGGTAATTATACAACTGCTTTGGGGATGACACAGTTGCATTTTTCATTTTGATAATGTGTTAAAATGATGAGGCTCTTCAAAGCCATAATTACATATGAGAAAGCTGAGCCTGATAATTATTCAGTAATAAACATTATAGGAATTGTAAGAAAATCCTCAGGGGTAGAACAGTTGTCCAAGAAGGAATTAAATCTCTCCTTTCCCTCTTCCCAGCCCTCACAACTTTTTGAATTTCTAAAAATAAAAACTGACAAATTAGCCTTTGAGATGTTTAAATCTCTCTGAGCTAATTCCAATTTGGTTGGTCAGTGCTAGCAAATCTGCCATGTGTTTCCAGGTAATTCTTTGCTTATTGTCTTTCAGTAAAATATTTATCACACTTTAGGGGGAAATCAACTTTTTTCAAGTGAGATTAAATACAAGATCTGAAGTTTAGAACAGTTTTTGGTTTTAAGTCTTGGTTGTTACTGAGGTTCAGGGGTCCTTGGAATTTGATCTACATAAAGTCTTCCACCAGGGACAGGTGCTTTTTAATGGTGTCTGTTAAGTGCCTACTATGTATCAAACACTGTTCTAAGCCCTGGGGTCTATACAAGTCACTACAAGTCAACTAGGTCCAATACAGTCCCTGTCCTGCTTGGGGCTCGCTTTCTAAATAAGTGGAGGAACAGGTATTTAAAACCCACTTAACAGTTGAAGAAACTGAGATACAGAGAAGTGAAGTGACTTGACTGCTATGTGAACTTGGGCAAATCACTTCTCTGTGCATCGGTTTCTTCAGTTGTAAAATGGGGATTCAGTACTTGTTGTCCCTTCTGCTTAGTCTATGAGCTTCATGTGGGACAGGGACTGTCTCTATCTACTCCAGCACTTAGAACAGTCCTTGACACATAGTAAGCATCTAACAAATACAATAATTATTAAGAAATACTAAAGGGGGCAACTATTCTCCAGAACCAGTTTCATGGGTTGGGGCTTACCCTCTATTTCCCAGCTCTGCAGCAGGGGTGAATCACACTCAGTACTCTTTAAGTTTACAGAGATTAGAAGCTCTGCATGTATCTTTACGCAGCAGATCGTCTATCTGTTTTTTTTAAATGGTATTTAAGTGCTTACTATGTTCCAGGCACTGTATTAAGTGCTGGGGTAGATAGAAGAGACTTGTGATCTGGGGCTCACAATCTTAATCCCCATTTTACAGATGTGGTAACTGAGGCACAGAGAAGTTATGTGACTTGCCCAAGGTCACACAGCAGATGAGTGGCAAAGTCAGGATTAGAACCCAGATCGACTCCTAGGCCTGTGATCTTTCTATTAGGCCATGAGGCTTCTCTTTTGATTGACTTCCTAGGTTCTGCTGCATGCCTCATCTTCTCACTGATCTCTTGAATTCTGCTCAAACCAAATTGAAGCAAACTTCCCATCTGCTGCCCTGCCACTCTCCAGCTGATGTCTGATAACCAGTGTCACTGCACAAGGATGCTTTTTTTCTGCACAAGGAGGCTTTCTGCTGGTTGGGTCTCATATGTTGCCTCAAGAAGTCTAAATATTATAGTTTGGTTTTTGTAATACACAATAGAGTCAATGTAATTAGCAGTCAATACTTCAGTTAGAACAGTCTACTGATTAATTTTTTAATAGAAATTTAGGAACCAAATATTTGCCATTTGAAGGCAACGATTGTTCCGGCATATTTGTTTCATGGCTTTTAATTTTTATTCTTTCTCAAACTATCCACTTTAAAAGAATGGCTGGGAAAATATGCATGTAATTGTTCACTTTTCAGACTTCTTTTTCATTGTCACAATTTGCCAGTGTGCTGTTGCATCTGAACACATGACCTAATTTATGGGCTCCATCTCCAGGGGAAACACACCTCTAGAGGAAGAAAATGGGACACGTGCATTATGGATGCTGTTAGTGGTCTGACAGGATAGAAAGTTTATTTGTTTCCAAGTCAGTTCTTGAAGTAGAGTTTATAGATCGTAATTCTAGAAAAACTACAATCTTCCTCTTGCCAACAGATTTGCATGGGAATGGATTGGGGTGAGTGAGGTGGGAAGCGGAAGCAATCAAGCAGGGAGCTCAGAATTGGAAATAGATTAGTAAGATTTCGTCTGTCCTCCAACTTTCCCTCAGCTCATTTTTCACTGTCTCCGAATGGTTCTCAGGAGGGTAGAGACCTTTGTTTTCATTGATGTTGGTTGATCGCTGTATCGGGACAGTCCAAAAGAAAGTCTATATTTATGTCCAAAATGTTTCTGTTTGTTATTCCAGTTTCCTGGGAAGAGAAGCTATTACCATTGCAGCTTGTCAGCAGCATTGCCCCTTAATGAGGTGGGGGCCCTCTGGTGAATTTGAATCCATATTCACATTAATGGTACAGATCACAAACAGCTAGGGTCCCATAGACTCTCGAATGGTGGCCTTGGGCACAACAGAATCGCAGCTCCATTTTGCCCTTAACACTGAGCACTCCCTCTCCAGCTCAGGTACAGTACATATTTCCTCCTAATTAATAATAATAATAATAATAATGGCATTTGTTAAGTGCTTACTATGTGCAAAGCACGGTTCTAAGCACTGGGGGGGATACAAGGTGATCAGGTTGTCCCACGTGGGGCTCACAGTCCTAATTCCCATTTTACAGATGAGGTAACTGAGGGTCAGAGAAGTTAAGTGACTTGCTCAAGGTCACACAGCAGACATGTGGTGGGGCTGGGATTCGAACCCATGACCTCTGGCTCCAAAGCCCATGATCTTTCCACTGAGCCACTATGAACCCCATGTGGAACAGGCACTGTATCCAACTTGACTAACCTGTATCTACTCCAGCTCATAGAACAGTGCTTGACATATTGTGAATGCTTAATAAATACCATTACAATAATACTAGCAATAATAATGCCCACCTCTGTGATATCACCATTGTGACCTAGGTGCTGTTAACCCACACTGCCATACAAATTTAAGAGAAGCAGCATGGCTCAGTGGAAACAGCATGGGCTTTGGAGTCAGAGGTCATGGGTTCAATTCCCAACTCCACTGAATGTCAGCTGTGTGAATTTGCGCAAGTCACTTAACTTCTCTGTGCCTCAGTGACCTCATCTCTAAAATGGGGATTGAGACTATGAGCCCCACGTGGGACAACCTGATCACCTTGTAACCTCCCCAGCGCTTAGAACAGTGCTTTGCACATAGCACTTAATAAATGCCATTATTATTATTATTATTATTATTATGATTATTAAATTTGGCTTTATGAGTTAGGTGTTGAACTCATAAAGCAGCTGGTTAGCATAGTTGGTGGAAATCTCACCCCTGATTAACCTCTGACACTTCCAATTCACCCTCACTTACTGTAATTCTACCGTTCCTCTGCTCAGCAACTTCTTCCTCATTGACCCAATTCCCACAAGTCCCTCCAGTTATTCTGACCTTTAACTCTCCCCTGAAGTCTCCTGCCCCTACTGCCTCCTCTTGGCTCCTGACAACCTCACTTTAATGATAAAATGGAACCCTGCAGGCATAGCTCCTTGAGGTCCTCCCTCACATTCCCATCCCCTCCTACTTCCCATCCTTCCCAGGTTTCTCTCAGTAGGAAGTCTTCCGTCTGCTTGTAGAATTTATCTCCTTACTCGTGACTCTGAACTCATCCTCTCTCACCTTTTTAAAAACACTCCCTCCCCTTTCTTCCCTTCTCAGCTTCCATCTCCAGCAACTCTCTCACGGATAGTTCCTTCCTCTTTGCCTTCACATGTCCCCAAGTCTCTCATATATTAAATGAAGATCCCAAAGCACCTTCCAGATATTGTCCTATTCTCCACTCCTGTTCCTAAGTTTCATTTTCTTTAGTGCTTATCTTCCCATCCGGAGTGGAAGCTTCTTGAGGGCAGGGATCATATCTATTTATTCTAGCATATTCTTCCAAGTGCTTCGTACAGTACTATACAGACAGTACATGGTCACTACACTTGATTGAATTTATCAGCGCTACCCACTGAGATGGCTTCTTATTTTCTAATTTACAGGGGAGACTATATTTTGTGACACATTGATTTCTCCTCCCATCATCCAAGGTTCTCCTTTTAGACTTTCACTAACCCTTAGATTATCCAAGATCTTGTTATTCTATTATTGGCCTCTTACATATGTTTTAGTAAGGGGTTCAATTTTGAAGATCCAGTTTAATCATGATGGAAAGAAATCTAAGCTACGAGCATCTAACTATACTGTCACTGAGGTACTGGAATTTAAGTATAAGCATATGGAATACATTTAAAAGTGGGAGGGGGGTTACATGTTTGACACCTTTGTATTATTTAAAATTATCAAGTTAAAATTATCTATGATTCAGTGTGGCTCTAGGGAGCTATCTGAGAGCCTCCTTAAGGGGTTCAATTAATTGGATTTGTTCTGACGATTTTGACACCTGTCTCCATGTTTGGTTTTGTCGTCTGTCTCCCCCTTCTAGACTGTGAGCCCGCTGTTGGGTAGGGACTGTCTCTATATGTTGCCGACTTGTACTTCCCAAGCACTTAGTCCAGTGCTTTGCACACAGTAAGCGCTCAATAAATACGATTGAATGAATGAATTGGATTAAATAGCAGTCATGGAACAAAAAACAGTGTTGGTGCCTGTCCAGAGAGGGGGACTTTGACACTTCTTTAATTCTTCCCAGGTCAGAATTTCTGAGGTCCCTGCCAGTTGCCAAAGAGGGAATTGATGCTATGTCTCTACACCCTGCAGATGCCGGAGGTCAGTAGGACATCTCCGAGCTGTGCACATGAGATGCAACTTTCCAAGAGGGAGGTGTACGAACAGAGAGTTTTGGGGGGTGATTCGGTGGAAAATTGGATCTCAGAGGCAATGGGGACTGGAGTTCTGACAGGGATCAGCTCATCTCCACAAAACCCGGGGTTGGCTATAGGTCATATAAACAAAGTCCAAAGGGATCGGAGTTGTAGTGACTGGGGAAGAGAAAACTGAGAAGGGGCAGAGGGGTTATTTATTGACTCTTCTTTTGGGGATCACTTTAAAGATGTTCTGAGAAGGGTTAGCTGATCTCTCACAGAAATATCTCTGGCTTTGATTCTGTTACATTGATGCCACAACAATTTGTAGTAATTCATGTGAACCATAGGGTAGACAGAGAGATGTGGAATTTTTTAAGAAATAGCTAATTGACAGTCATAAAAATATTCTTGCTTGAAGTAATATCAAGAATATGTATTCTGAAAGATTTTAATGATGCATAGCTAATTGCAGCTTTTGTTTATTCCCATTTAACTATATAATGATATATTTGATTTAATATTTCAGTACTTGATAATAATACAGTCTACCCATAATGAACTTGTCATTGATATTTGCCACTCCTTGATACCGTGTTCATTAGCTATTTTTACAAACTAAAAGTGACTTATAGTGGGATTGGAACTAAAATGATAACTTCAGTTCTTGTTGCCAATTAAACACCAAGAAAAAGGCCAGAAATAATTCATCTGAATTATTCTCTTGCTGAGGGAGAGCAGGCTTTTCTATGATACCGCTGCCTGTTTCCTTTGGAAGTGGAATGGCTTCTTCTTGTTGAATCTTCAGTCACTCCTTAGTGACCCTGCTACCCAGCTTCAGCCTCGGTGAGGACTGTCAGTGGAGATCCATATGGACCACAGGATGGAAAAGCCCACTTCAGTCTGGCTGTCTTAATCGATCAGTTGATAAATGATATTTGAGTGCTTACTGCATGCAGTGCTCCATATTAGGCGCGTGACATAGTACGAGTGCTTAGTACAGTGCTCTGCACACAGTAAGTGCTCAATAAATATAATTGAATGAATACAAGAGAGTTTGTAGACATGATCCCTGACCTCAAGAAGCTTACAGTTTAGGGGGCAAAGACAATATTGAAACAAATTACAGATAAGGGAAGCATTAGAGTATAGGAATGTGTAAGTGTGGTAGGGCTGGAGAATGGGATGAATATCAAAGGGCTTAAGATGCAATAATAATAATTATTATGGCATTTATTTACAGACTAGATGCGCAGGTGATGCAGAAGGGAGGCTATCTAGTGGAAATGAGGCCTTAGTCAGGGAAAGCTTCTTGGAGAAGATGTGATTTTAGTAGGATTATGAAGCTGTGGGGAGTTGGGGCCTGTTCAGATCTAAAAGGGGAGGGAGTTTCAGGCTAGAGAGAGGACATGAGAAAGGGGTCAACAGCAAGGGGGATGAGATCAAGGGTTCAGTGAATAGGTTAGTGAAGTGTGTGGACTGAGTTTTCTCCCAGGTTCTGGACTCCTCTGGGCTGGGAGAAAGGCAATTTCCAAGGGCACCTGTAGGGTTGCTATCCCTGTTCACTAGGAACATGCCTAAATGGATGCCATTAACACCCAATTAGAATGACAAGCTGCAGCAGCCCACAGGCACAACCACATGTAGACCCGTCCCATCACACGTGTCCCAGCCTCACTCCCAGGTGGGTGTGGAGCCTTGCATGCCACGCTGGGCATAGCTCTGCCTTCCTGATTTGGCCCTCTGATTTGGGCCCAGGCAGGGCTCAAGTGAGTAAAGCACAGGGCTGGACCCTCACAATCAGAATGTCTGCTCTGACCATCTGCTAGAGATGCCCCTGTTTGGGTGGTTAGACAATTAGGGGGAGCATTTCTCAGATGGACCAGATGTATTTGAAGAGGGAGGAGGGGTAAAGGGGGACTTCCTCCCCTCCTCCTCTCTTCAGTTAGGATGATGCATGTCTTGCATCCTCCTAAGAGCAGGAGAAATCGAAGACCAACTGGCTTTGCTGTTTCCAATCAGTCATGGACACCTCCACTGCCCTTGTGGAGGGGAATCGGAGACCATTACATCAGGAAAGTGTAAAAGACTTTTCACAGTGTCTGTTACTCCTACAGAAATGGTAGGGTTGAGTATGGAGGGGTGGAACTGCTTAAATCTCTTCTGCTTCTGGAGGTCTCTAGATACACTGCTTCTGAATCTCTTGGTGAAGAGGAAAGGGTGGCCCAGTTTTCCTCTGCCTTGTGTATTGCTGCAGAGCAAGTGTCACCGCCCACCTCTTTCTCTACATCTTAGGGCCTGTGTACAACTGTTGCAAAGGTTCTGACAGAATTCCTTATCAAACAAGACCCTCTGTGATTAAGTATTTCATTTCTTTTGATCTCTAGCCCAAGGAAAGCACCAAATTCATTACTTGGCAAGTATTTAATTCATTACTGTCATTAAAGCTGAGGATAATATGCTTATATCTCAGAGAAACAGTGACAAGCCTCACAATTCCCTTTTTTCAGTTTTACGGTCTCCTGCAGTGCTCGTGAGAGAATTTTGGCTTTGGATTCCATTTTAGGCATTTTGGTTTATCATCTTTCAGAGGATGAGCCATTTGTCTTTGCAGATAGCCTTCTTAGATGACTTAACAGTGATGAAGAGAAGATTATTGAAGACTTCACAGGCTGAAGCTGTTCCTGATCATTGTGGTTCTAAAAGGTCTTACCCTGCCCAGAACTGTTTAGCTAGAAGCAAAGAAGAGCATGTTTGACAGAATGGAAATTTTAAAAGGCAGCATCCAGTTTTATCCTAGTTTATAGTCATCCCCCCTTTAGCAGTATGCCTGTAGGTGCTTTTTGGCTTCTTTATACTATTCATATAGCTTATGGTACAACATTATTAACAGGGAAGGAAGTGCAAGAAGTATTCTGTTTTCACAAGCAATAAGCCTGAAAGGAAAACTGAGCCATTGGAGAATCACATCATTGTTTAATGGGAGATCCACCAATGGGGTGGGTTCATTCCTCTTTGAACAGGAAAGACATTTGACTAATCACAGTGGCACAGAGGGAGAAGCTCTGTTGTGTTTCTTGTATCTTGATAGAAAGTTGGAAATTGTTTACAGCTACCTTGGGTCTGCCATTTCTTAGACTGAAACTTGTAAATAGGGTATAGATGGTAATAGATGGGTGAATCTTGTTTCTGATAGAAGTAACCTATGGGGAAATGCTTTCTGGTCATCTTAGAAGATAGGAATGGATTCTTTGAAAGGGCAGGGCAGAAAAGAGAAGGGCAAAGAAGAACTGGGGTAAAGGGCAACAGAGAGAGATGGAAGTGAGAGATAAAACAAGGGGCAAAGAGGAAAAGTGAAAATAGAAGGAAAGAAAGAGGAGAGAGGGGAAAGAGGAAAGGCAGGGTTGGAACCACGTTGATAATAATAATAATAATAATAATGGCATTTATTATGTGCCTACTATGTGCAAAGCACTGTTCTAAGTGCTGGGGAGGTTACAAAGTGATCAGGTTGTCCCACGTGGGGCTCACAGTATTAATCCCCTTTTTACAGATGAGGTAACTGAGGCACAGAGAACTTAAGTGACTTGCCCAAAGTCACACAGCTGACAATTGGCGGAGCTGGGATTTGAACCCATGACCTCTGACTCCAAACCCTGTGCTATTTCCACTGAGCCACACTGTTGATCCATCTATACTGGAAGTTCCCCTGTCAGATCCCAAGATGGAGCAGACCACCCATGGTAGCAATGATGGTAGTAGCAGTACAGTGGCAGCATTGGAGGCTGTCTTTGCCACCACAGAGGAGAAAGAGAAGAAAGAAAAGAATGGATGAATGGTCGCTTCCTCCCTCTCCTCTTGATCTTTGTGCCAATGCGGCAATTAAAAGGTGCCCACCTAATAATGATGAAAATTGTGGTATTAAGCACTTACTACGTGTCAGGCACCCTAGTAAGTGCTGGGGTGGATATAAGCAAATTGGATTGGACAAAGTCCCTGTCCAACATGGTGCTTACAATCTCAATTCCCATTTTACAGATGAGGTAGACAAGTGGCAGAGCTGTGTTTAGAACACATGATCTTCTCCTAGGCCCATGGCATAAGTCCACTATGTCATGGTTCTTCTCTACCTGAATCTACCATCTCGTTCATCCCTGTCCAAGTTCTGCCCCTCCTATTAGACTGTGAGCCCCATGTGGAATGCAGGCTTTGTCGGGACTGATGATATCTACCCGAGCTCCTAGTGCAGTGCTTGGCACATAGCAAGTACTTAAATATATTTATCAAATCTTTTGTGTTCTGACAGAGAACCCCTCTCTCATAGTATAGTGGATAGAGCACGAGCTTTGGAGTTGGAAGGTAATGGTTTCTAATCTTGATTCCTACACTTGTCTGCTGTATGACCTTGGACAAGTAACTTCACTTCTCTGGGCTACAGTTAACTCATCTGTAAAATGGGGATTGAGACTGTGAGCCCCTCATGGGACAGGGACTGTTTCCAACCTGATTTGCTTGTATCCAACCCACAACTTAGTACGGTGCCTGGCACACAGTAAACACTTAACAAGTACCATAATTATTAAATAACATCATTTCACCTTTTAAACAGGATGTCTTTTCACCATACTGTAGTTTAAAATAGATTTTGCTCTGGGATCCAAAGAATCGCAGATCATAAGGTGGAAGGGGCTCTCAGAGATCGCATGTCAGTACCTCAAGGGGAGAACTAGTGTTACTTTGCAAAATTCCACCATGCCTTACTAGATTGCTTTGTACGGAAGGGTGCTCAGTAGATACCACTGGTGATTGACTCTAGATGGTGAGCCCATTGTGGCAGGAAATGTCACAGTTTATTGCTGATTGTGCTTTCCCAAGCCCTTTATACAGCACTCTGCACGCAGTAAGTGCTTAATAAATATGATTGAATTAATTGATGATGGTGATAATGATGATGAAGGGCCAAACAAAAAGCTCTGTGGCCTCCAAAGAAGGATATAGAGCACTTCCTTTGGTAAAACCTCCCATTTTAAAAAATTGTCAGGAAGTTCATTTGTCTAACCTACACTCCCTGTGCTGCAGTTTACACCGACCTATTGTGATCTTAGAAGAGAAGTATATATATATATATAAATATCACTGACAATAACGTTAATAACAACTTAACAATTTGTTAAGCATTATGTACCAAGCAATATACTAAGCTCCGGGATAGATACAAGTTAATCAGGTCAGACACAGTCCTTATCTCACAGGGGGCTCACTGTCCAAGTAGAATGGAGAACAGATAGAGAATTCTCATTTGTCAGATTAGGAAAGTTGGACAAAGGGGCCCAGACTGAGCCCCTTTTTCCTCTCCTCCTCTCCATCCTCCCCACCCTACCTCCTTCCCCTCCCCACAGCACCTGTATATATGTCTGTACAGATTTATTACTCTATTTTACTTGTACATATTTACTATTCTATTTATTTTGTTAATGATGTGCATCTAGCTTTATTTCTATTTATTCTGATGATGTGACACCTGCCCACATGTTTGGTTTTGTTGTCTGTCTCCCCCTCGAGACTGTGAGCCCATTGTTGGGTAGGGACCATCTCTATATGTTGCTAACTTGTACTTCCCAAGTGCTTAGTACAGTGCTCTAGAATGAATGAATGAATAAAAAAAGGAAAGTGACTTGAAGGTCTCACAGCGGGTATGCGGCAGAGCTGGGATTAGAACCCAGTTTCTTTTCTCAGATTAATACATCAAGGGGTCTCACCGCTCATTATATTACCCAGTTTCCCAGCTGACTTCAATAGACATTGTGCCTCGATAAAAGGATGTAGGCTCAAGTTGTAGTTACCGTTATTTCTTGTAGAAAGATTTCATTGATTTTTTTTTTCCGAGTAGTAATGGGCAGAAACTGTATTTTCATTCACATAATTAAACTCAGTATCTTGGTGGAGAAGCAAAAGATCTCAAGTCAAAACCCACACTTTCTAGTTCATTAAAAAAAAAAACGCCCATTCTTCCATAGAACTCAGTGTGGCTAAAAAAAGGCTTTGTTACCCCTCCAAGGCTGAACATATCTTTGGGTAAAATCTATCCTAAAACTGGTAATCTAATCTAATTGAAGAGAAGACACTGTAATGTCCTTTTCCATTTATGTGTGAAACTTAAATACAATTTCTGATACATCAAGTACAGTTTCAAGGAATGCTGGCTCGAGCATACGTACATACATGCACACATGCACGCACACAATTCCTCTTAATGTCAGATTTAAATTGAGAACAAGTTGACATCTTTCACTGATTCTGAATTCCCTAGTACAGAAACTTGGCATTTTTCCTACCATAATTGAGCCAGATGTTACCAAACAGTATTTCTGTATCACATTAAAATTGCCTGACCACATGACTTGGGTTGGGCACAGAAGTCATAAGCAACATTAGACAAATATACAAATATTCTAGCTAAGTCAGTCCTCTTGTTTCTCCACCCCAACTGCCCTTTCCCACTTTAAAAGCTTAGATGGGCTCACCCAGAATGAAGCATGCTCAGTTGATAATCTATTTAGTTCCCAGAGCATATTCAGATTTGTATTATGGGGAAACCAGAATTCTGAGGGCCTTTAAACCCTGACCCTTCCCCACATCACAGAGAAGGGGACGGTGTAGAAGTTGGGATGCTGTGTCTGAGTTTGTCGTGAAAATAATATGACTGAGTAGCAGCCTGGCCTAATGAAAAGAGAATAGGCCTGAGAGTCGCAAGACCTGGGTTCTAATCCCAGCTCTGCCCCATCCCTACCATGTGACTTTATGCAAGTCACTTAACTTCTCTGGACCTTAGTTTCTTCATCTGTAAAATGAGGATTCAATCCCTGTCTTCCCTCCCCTTTAGACTGTGAACCCCATCTGGTATAGAGACCATATCCAACCTAATGACCTTGTATCTGTATCAACCCCTATGATTAGTATAGCACTTGGCACATACTAAGCATTAAACAGATAATACAGTTTTTAGTATTATGCCTGGCCTGTCCGAAAAGAAAAAAGAGGAACCTTCGTTTTTTAATGTCTTAATATTCCAGCTGCATCTCCTTCAGAGTAGCAGAAGCTCCTTTCTAAAAGAGACTACATGGTTTAGTGAAGAGGGAAAGCTCTTTGGATACAGGATTGGTTCTTCTCTGATGGTCAAATCTTTGATCAACCATGATCGATTCTTCCCTGATATCTTCCCCTGTTGGAGTGCTATCAGAAGTCCCCAGCTGTGTTCCTGCTGAAAAATATGGGCTATCTCATCAGGAATTGGCCCAATCTCAGCTGAAAACAGGCCTCAACATTTGAATGCCAGGGATAATGTGAACCAGGATGGCCTTGAGGTTAGGGTCAGAACTGTGTTTCATTTGTTCATTCAGTTGTATTTCTTGAGTGCTTACTGTGTGCAGAGCACTATACTAAGAGCTTGGAAGAGTACAGTATAACAATAAACAGTCACATTCCCTGACCACAAGTTTACAGTCTAAAGTTTGGGGAACAGACATCAATACAAATAAATAAAATTACAGATATGTACATAAGTGCCATTGGGCTGGGGAGGCAAAGAGAGCAAGTCAGGTGATGCAGAAGGGAGTGGGAGATGAGGAAAAGTGGAGCTTAGTCTGGGAAGGCCCCTTGGAGGACGTGTGCCTTCAATAAGACTTTGAAGGAGGGAAGAGTAATTGTCTGTTAAATTTGAGGAGGGAGGGCGTTCCAGGCCAGAGGCAGGATGGGGGCCAGGGTCGGCAGCGAGACAGGCAAAATGGAATCACAACCGGAAGGTTTGCACTAGAGGAGTGAAGTTTGCGGGCTGGGTTGTAGAAGGAGAGAAGTGAGGTGAGGTAGAAGGGGACGTGGAGGTGGAGTGCTTTAAAACCAGTGGTAAGGAGGTTTTTCATTTGTTTGTTTTTTTTTAAGATGGGTCTGGGGGATTAGCAGTCTCCTTTGGGAGAAAGTAGGAGAAGCACCATGGCACTAGTGGATAGAGCACAGACCTGGGAATCAGAAGGACCTGGGTTCTAATTCCTGCTCGGCCATTCACCTGCTGTGTGACCTTGGACAAGTCACTGAACTTCTCTGTGCCTCAGTTGCCTCATCTGTAAAATGGCAATTTACACTGTGAGCCCCAGGTGGGCCATGGACTGTGTCCAACTTGATTAGCTTGTGTCTATCCCAGTGCTTGATACAGTGCCTATCACTTAGTAAGCACTTACCAAACACCCTTTTAAGAAAAAAGTAATTCTGGGATTCCTAAGGGAATCCAATTAGTGTGGGTTCAGCCAAGACTCCCCCTCCCTTCTGCATCACCTATGTACTTGGAACTGTACTCTTCAAGCACTTGATATTTACCCACCTGTAGTCCCACTGTCCTTATGAACATATTTGTAATTTATTTATATTAATGCCCATCTCCCCCACTAGACTGTAAGCTTATTGTGGGCAGGGAACATTTCTACCAGAGCCATTGAACGGTCCTCTGCTAAGCACTTAGTGCAGTGCTCTGCACACAGTAAGTGCTCAAAAACTACCATTGATTGATGGATTTGCCATCTTCAGCCACAGCTTGCAAATTGCTTGGAAATAGGAACAATTCAGGGATGTATAGGTGTTGAATTTTCTCACCAGAGGAAGGCCAGAGAAACCGGAGCCAGAAATTTGTAATAGTAAGAGGGTATATGTGAATAATGATGGTTTTTGTTAAGCGCTTACTATGTGCCAAGCACTGTTCTAAGTACTGGGGTAAATACAAGTTAATCAGGTTGTCCCACATGGGGTTTACAGTCTTAATCCCCATTTTACAGATGAGGTAACTGAGGCACAGAGAAGTTGTGACTTGCCCAAAGTCACACAGATGACAAGTGGCGGAGGCGGGATTAGAACCCATGACCTCCCAATCCCAAGGCCAGACTCTTGTCACTAAACTACACTGTTTATCCGTGAACAACTCTTTGTGAACAACTCTTTGAGCTCCTTGGAAGAAAGAGGATCATCCTATCTACTCAAACAGTCAGACATATTTGTTTGATAAAGTGTCAGAAGCTCCTTTAATTTTTAAAAACAGTTATCATCTGAAATGGATATGCTTTTCTTGGGCTGGGATAGGTTTATGATAATCAGATTGAATGCACTCCCTATCCCACATGGGACACTCAGTTTAAGAGAGTGAGGGAGAACACAGATTTTATCCCCATTTTACTGATGGGGAAATGGGCACAGAGAAGTCAAGTGAATTCCCCAGGGGCAAACAGTAGCCATGTGGCAGAAAAGAGACAAGAACCCAAGTCTCTTGACTCTGTCTCATATGCTTTTCACTAGGCCACGAGCTTGAAATCAAGATGCTTGGGGGTGTGCAGCAAATGTGCGATTATAAATCGCAATTAGAGCTGCTTTCAGAACTCAGCTCTTATTTTTCATATCCCAACCAAGAATTGACTTTTAAAGCGAGTTTCAGTCTGAACTGCTGAAAAATGGGATTTAAAATGAAAACACTGGCAAGGATGGGTGTCCCATAGCAGTAATGAATTCATGATGGAAATAGTTGGAAGTGGATGACATTTTAAGTGCCTCATCACTCTGAATTCATTTGGCATTTATTATAATAGCATTGACCATATTGAATTCATTTGGCGTTCATATGGATCTCGCATGTATTTTCGTAGATGTTACATGGTAATTTAGCATTTACTATATTAAGCATTATTTAATGAACATAGAAGGTCTCTGCAGACAGTTTAATAAATTCAGTCCTTCTATAATGCATCTCTTCTCAAAGTCAAAAGAAAAATCAAACACCATTTTTATTCCCCAAGGAAATTATTAAGTTGTTTTGAAAAGCTAGTCATGTATTTCTACCTTGTCATCTCAGGTACGTTTTCAGGAGTGCAGGAATAAAACAGATGCTCAGTTTAGTTTCTTCAAATCCTACAATTGACTGTAAATGTATGCATTAATCCCATCTAAAGTATTAAGAAAGATTCTCTTGGAACATGAACAGTAAATTTAATACATGCCACATCTTCAGTAGGAATTTCAATTTTCTTGGCTCCAAGTGATCTGTTGAAAACAGGATCGAAAGGAATATTTATATATCGTTCTTGGCTAGGGACAATTTTTCAACCAAACAAATCATTATTTTTTATACAATCTAGAGATCAAAGGCTTAACAACCTTTGTGGAACACTGTAGGAAGCATTCTACATAAAATATGAACGTTTTTCTCCTTTTAGGAAAAGGGTTTAAGGACAAGAGACAAAGCTGACCATTAGTCATTTCCTAAGATCTTGCTCAGATTAGCATGTCCTTAGCTGTCAAAATAATGACTCCATTTTGCCTTTCCCCCCAGAAGTCTGTGAGAAGCATGTGGGTCAGTGGAAAGAGCATGGGCTTTGGAGTCAGAGGTCATGGGTTCAAATCCTGGCTCTGCCAATTTTCAGCTGTGTGACTTTGGGCAAGTCACTATACTTCTCTGGGCCTCAGTTACCTCGCCTGTAAAATGGGGATTAAGACCGTGAGCCTCCCGGGGAACAAGCTGATCACCTTGCAACCTCCTCAGTGCTTAGAACAGTGCTTTACACATAGTAAGCACTTAATAAATGCCATCATTATTATTAGTAGTAGTATGATGAAAACCGAAGGAAAGGACCAAATTATTCTACAGGATGCATGGTTTTAATTAAATATACATTTACGTGTTTCTATTTTAAAATTGAGTGAATACAATTTAATGGGGGGAATTAGATATCAAGTGTATTTGACTCAATAATTGTATTTTGATATTCTTCCTAGCTAGGAATAGTAAATGTGTAATGTATTGCATGCTAAACACTGATCAAACTGTTTCAGCATGTATGGTGGTAATGCAGTGTGAGGGAATTTTAAAAACTTCTACCAGTTTTTGAAACAATTGTTTTGTGAAGTAGGACAAGATTTCAGATGTAGTCGTTTGTTTCTGATTTTTAATTAGGCTAATTATTTAGTGGCATTTGATTATTTACATGATTAATTGACTTTTCCAGGGGAAAAGAGGGAGCTTGGCATAACACGTTTTGACCTTGAAACCAAGTGACTGGGATGTGTTGGCTTTTCTGCCATTTACAGGAACGACAGCCTGGCAATTAATGATTTACTAATAAGACATTTATCCATTTTTGCAAAGCCTTCAAATATCTGGGAAAGAGCATTTTCTATCAACTGATTACTTCTGGCTGTTGCCTTCATTTTTCCTGCCAGATGTGGCAAACAATCAGTGGTATTCATTGAGTGCTTGTAGTGTGCAGAACACTACACTAAACAGTTGAGAGAGTACAATACAATTTAGTTGGTAGACATGATCCCTGCCCCCAGTGAGTTTATAGTCTAGTGGGGAATATTAAAATCTAGTTGGGAGAGAGAAGAGTTTACAATCCTTCAAGTGAGAGGAAGAATCTTACTCAATGAGCTCTTCCCCTCCCTGAATTCTCCCTTCAAGCCAGACTTCCATAAAGTTTAAGAGAAGAATCTTTCGGGAAGCAGCAAGGCCTAATGGAAAGAGCATGTGCCTGGGAATCAGAGGCCCTGGATTCTAATCCTGGCTCTGCCTCTTTGTCTGCTGTGTGATGTTGGTCTAGTTACTTAACTTCGCTTTGCCTCAATTGCCTCATCTGTAAAATGGGGATTAATACTGTGAGCCCCATGTGGCACATCAATCAATCAATCAATCAATCGTATTTATTGAGCGCTTACTATGTGCAGAGCACTGTACTAAGCGCTTGGGAAGTACAAATTGGCATCACATAGAGACAGTCCCTACCCAACAGTGGGCTCACAGTCTAAAAGGGGGAGACAGAGAACAGAACCAAACATACCAACAAAATAAAATAAGTAGGATAGAAATGTACAAGTAAAATAAATAAATAAATAAATAAATAGAGTAATAAATATGTACAACCATATATACATATATACAGGTGCTGTGGGGAAGGGAAGGAGGTAAGACGGGAGGATGGAGAGGGGGACGAGGGGGAGAGGAAAGAAGGGGCTCAGTCTGGGAAGGCCTCCTGGAGGAGGTGAGCTCTCAGCAGGGCCTTGAAGGGAGGAAGAGAGCTAGCTTGGCGGATGGGCAGAGGGAGGGCATTCCAGGCCCGGGGGATGACGTGGGCCGGGGGTCGATGGCGAGACAGGCGAGAGCGAGGTACGGTGAGGAGATTAGTGGTGGAGGAGCGGAGGGTGCGGGCTGGGCAGTAGAAGGAGAGAAGGGAGGTGAGGTAGGAGGGGGCGAGGTGATGGAGAGCCTTGAAGCCCAGGGTGAGGAGTTTCTGCCTGATGCGCAGATTGATCGGTAGCCATTGGAGGTTTTTGAGGAGGGGAGTAATATGTCCAGAGCGTTTCTGGACAAAGATAATCCGGGCAGCAGCATGAAGTATGGATTGAAGTGGAGAGAGACACGAGGATGGGAGATCAGAGAGAAGGCTAGTGCAGTAGTCCAGACGGGATAGGATGAGAGCTTGAATTAGCAGGGTAGCGGTTTGGATGGAGAGGAAAGGGCGGATCTTGGCAATGTTGCGGAGCTGAGACCGGCAGGTTTTGGTGACGGCTTGGATGTGAGGGGTGAATGAGAGAGCGGAGTCGAGGATGACACCAAGGTTGCGGGCTTGTGAGACAGGAAGGATGGTAGTGCCGTGGGCACATGGACTGTGCCCAAATTGGTTAGCTTGTATCTTCCTCAGTGCTTAGTACTGTGCCTGGCACAGAGCAAGTTTTTCAGTTCCGAGCAGCAGCATGGCTTGGTGGATAGAGCACAGGCCTGGGAATTTTTAAGATCGTGGGTTCCAATCCCGGCTCCACCACTTGTCTGCTGTGTGACCATAGACAAGTCACTTTACTTCTCTGGGCCTCGGTTGCCTCATCTGTCAAGTGGGGATCGAGACTGTGAGCCCCACGTGGGACAGGGACTCCGTCTATCCTGCTCTGCTCGCATCCACCCAAGCTAGCTCTCTTCCTCCCTTCAAGGCCCTACTGAGAGCTCACCTCCTCCAGGAGGCCTTCCCAGACTGAGCCCCTTCCTTCCTCTCCCCCTCGTCCCCCTCTCCATCCCCCCATCTTACCTCCTTCCCTTCCCCACAGCACCTGTATATATGTTTGTACATATTTATTACTCTATTTATGTATTTATTTTACCTGCACATATCTATTCTATTTATTTTATTTTGTTAGTATGCTTGGTTTTGTTCTCTGTCTCCCCCTTTTAGACTGTGAGCCCACTGCTGGGTAGGGACTGTCTCTATATGTTACCAACTTGTACTTCCCAAGCGCTTAGTACAGTGCTCTGCACACAGTAAGCGCTCAATAAATATGATTGATGATGAAGTGCTTAACAAAAAACACACAAAAAAGAAGAATCTGTCTCTTGCGTAGGAGACATCTTTACAACTTCCGGCAACCATATTTCCTTCAGTGTCTTAAACAGAGACTAAGGAACTGTTGTTGGAGTGGGAATAATAGAAGCTGCATTTGTGAGTTTGGGGAAATGTGTGATTAAGTGCTTCATCGGCTCAATTCTTGGCCTAGGCCCCCAGTGCCAGGCTTCTGGGCCTGATTTCTTATGAGACATGGGCCCCTTGGTGTTAACCATAAGCCTATTGAATGTTTCCTCCCATTTGTTTCACAGAGATGAGTTTCTTCATCTCTGTGTCTGCCTCCATTGCTGCATCATATTCACCCTCAGATAGAGGGACATTAACAGTCAGGATCATCTAATATCTAGTAGTTATGCTATGACATCCTTTTCACCTAAGGTGTGTAATTCCCACCCAGTGGGTTTATAATCTAAACCCATTACTACGTCCCAAGGGAACACTGTGTTGGCAAAACATCAGGATTCAGAAGTTCAATCTATTTCCCCTGGAAGAAATTTTGACAGTGCTCTTTTCAGAGCTAAATTTCACATCTAGACATGCTGATTCAGTTTTCATTGAATTTGTATTTGCCATTACAATGGGGGTGAGGGGGGATTTGTCTCTGGAAATTGCTCCTGGTTTGCTAGTGCTCCTGGTTTGCTAGTGCTAGTGCTAGTGCTAGTGCTAGTGCTCCTGGTTTGCTAGTGATAACAAGACAACTGAATGATAGAAAAACTAAATTTCTCAGGGAAGGTCTTCTTTAATTATACTGAGTCTTTCAATTAATGCACTCACCAGCACTGTAGCCAAGCAATCTAAAGCACAGTGAAACTTACAATTACGTTTTAGAACTTGGGCATTAAATTTAATTGTTTCCTTACAAATGCAGAAGATTGCATCAATATTTTCAAAAATATCAAAGGGGGCTAATTGACTTGAAACGAATGTTTCTAGACTGTGAGCCCACTGTTGGGTAGGGACTGTCTCTATATGTTGCCATCTTGTACTTCCCAAGCGCTTAGTACAGTGCTCTGCACACAGTAAGCGCTCAATAAATACGATTGATTGATTGATTGGAAATTAAAAGGCCCTCAGGGAAGCTGATTTGATTCTGAGCAGGAATACTGATTTTCTTTTGCACGTGAATGCTGAGACTGTGAAGAGGAAATAGATGTCTATAGGTTTGTTGCTTTTAAAATATGGAACCAGAGAAGAGAACTCTTTTGGGATTCTGGAACTCACTTCCAGGAGAAACTGTACGATCACCTTTGAAATAAGGTAGCCAACTGTCGGAACTAGTCTGCGTCCAGCCAGGGCTGGATATGGGAGCCTGAACAATAATAATGATTAACAATTAATAACAATAATAATAATATCAAGCATAGTGTACTACGTCCCCTGTGTACTAAGTGTATTAAGCACCAGGGTAGATACAAGCAAATCAGATTGGACACAGTCCTCCCTCCCACATGGGGTTCACAATGTTAATCTTCATTTTGCAGATGAGGCCCAGAGAAATGAAGTGACTTGCCCAAGGTCACACAGCAGACAAGAGTGGAGCTAGGATTAGAACCCATGACCTTCTATTCATTATACCATGCTACATCTCTGATGGAATATTTCTGATAGATCCCCTAGGATCACCTGAACCCCAATAGAGCAGAAAAGATACTGCATCCCTTCTTGACCCCTGAATCTTCTGAAGACTCTCTTTATTTCAGTGTTGCAGATGTCCCAATCAGCAGAAAATAGTACATTTTGGATTGTTTTATGTCAGGCAACTTTCTGTTCTCTCTATTAGGAAAGCTGTTCTGAAGACACGACTAAACTCTCTCCAAGGTCATTTGAGAAACTGCTAGAGCCAAACCTTTTCTCTGCCAAATGAAAAATTCACTGAACCATCAGTCCTCAAGGGGAGAAGTCAAGAGATGGAAAAATAAAACAATGAACAGATTTACATACTCATGCTTGAATCCTATTTCTACCAAGGCCAGAAGCTTGTTAGTGTTCTAAGGTCCAGAACAAAGGCCAGCATGCTCTGGTAAACCTTCAGGCAGTCGGTCAGAATTGAGGAGAGGAGAGACAGCATCCTCTTTATCAACCTCTAACAAAGACCTTGTACCTCTCCCTGACCATGGACTTGGTATCCCAAGAGCGTAGTGAGAGGTTTCCTCTCTGTTCTTTCTCTTGTTGCTTAGGGTGGCCTCTGACACCTGTATATATGTATATATGTTTGTACGTGTTTGTTACTCTATCTATTTTACTTGTACATACTTATTCTATCTATTTTATTTTGTTAATATGTTTTGTTTTGTTGTCTGTCTCCCCCTTCTAGACTGTGAGCCTGCTGTTGGGTAGGGACCGTCTCTAAATGTTGCCAACTTTTAGTTCCCAAGTGTTTAGTACAGTGTTCTGCACACAGTAAGAGCTCAGTAAATATGATTGAATGAATGACAGCCCTCAAGAATACTGGCTGCCCTTCGGCTGACTGAGAAGCAGAAGATTTTCATTACATTACACTAGTTACATAACATAATGGTGTCTTAAGGACTGAAACAAAGACTCTTTGTGTGACTCTGGAGAAGCTAGATTGTATAGCCTAGTGAAAAGCAACATGGCGTTGGGACTAGAGCATGGGAGGCCTGGGAGTCAGAAGGTTATGGGTTCTAATCCCAGTCTGCTATGTGACCTTGGGCAAGTCACTTCACTTCTCTGTGCCTCAGTTACCTCATCTATAAAATGGGGATGAAGACTGTGAGCCCCACGTGGGACAACCTGATCACCTTGTATCTACCCCAGCGCTTAGAACAGTGCTTGGCACATAGTAAGTGCTTAACAAATACCAACATTATTATTATTATTATTATTATTCTCTGTGCCTCAGTTACCTCATCTATAAAATGGGGATTGAGACTGTGAGCCCCATGCCAAGCAGGGACTAGGTCCAACCTGATTATTTTATATCTACCCCAGGGCTTAGGACAGTGCCTGGCACATAGTAAGCACTTGAAAAATACCATGCTTATAATAATAATAATAATAAGAAGAATGGTATTTAAGTGCTTAATATCATCATCATCATCAATTGTATTTATTGAGCGCTTACTGTATGCAGAGCACTGTACTAAGCACTTGGGAAGTACAAGTTGGCAACATATAGAGACAGTCCCTACCCAACCCAAGCACTGTTCTAAGAGCTGGGGGGGATACAATGTGATCACGTTGCCCCACGTGGGGTTCCCAGTCCTAATGCCCATTTTACAGATGAGGTAACTGAGGCACAGAAAAATGAAGTGATCTGCCCAAAGTCACACAGCTGACAAGTGGCAGAGCCAGGATTAGAAACTCCCAAGCCCGGGCTCTTTCCACTAAGCCATACTGCTTCTCTTATTAGTGGAGATAGCGCAGGCCTGGAAGTCAAAAGGACCTGGGTTCTAATTCCTGCTCTGCTACTTGTCTGCTGGGTGACCTTGGGCAAGATACTTAACTCCTCTGTGCCTCAATTACCTCAACTGTAGATGGGGTTTAAGACTGTGAGCTCTGTGTGGGACAGAGGCTCTGTATTAAATACATTATTAATCATTCATTCAGCACTTAAAATAATACAAGTTCATAATACTGGAGAAACAGTGTGGACTAGTGGATAGAGAATGGGGGGCCTGAGAGTCAGAAGGTCATGGGGTCTAATCCCATCTCTGCCACTTGTCGGCTGGTGGCCTTGGGCAAGTCACTTCACTTCTCTATGCCTTAGTTACCTCTTCTGTAACATGGTAATTAAGACTGTCTGGTCAGTCAGTGATGTGAGCCCACTTTCTAGCCTGTGAGCCCACTGTTGGGTAGGGACCATCTGTATATGTTGCCAACTTGTACTTCCCAAGCGCTTAGTACAGTGCTCTGCACACAGTAACTGCTCAATAAATACGGTTGAATGAATGAATGATGATAATGATACTGGCATTTATGAAGCGCTTACTACATGCACAGCACTGTTCTAAGCACTGGGGTGGTTACAGCATGATCAGGTTGTCCCATGTGGGGCTCACAGTCTTCATCCCCATTTTACAGATGAGGTAACTGAGGCACAGAGAAGTTAAGTGACTTGCCTGAAGTCACACAGCTGACAAGTGGATTTGAACCCCTGACTTCTTACTCCGGAGCCCGTGCTCTTTCCACTGAGCCACACTGTTTCTCTGATGCTGCTTCAGTGCCAGACAGGGGCTGTCCAACCCGATTTTCTTGTAACCACCTCAGTGCTTAGTACAGTGCCTGGCACATAGTAAGCACTTAACAAATATCACAATTATTAATTATTATAATGGACCTGAGGTACAACTTTCTTCTCTTCTTAAAAGCATACTAATTGCCCACTGATGGCCTTTTAATGCCTAAGTCCCCAGTCTCCAATCCCAGGGCCCAGCTTCCCTCAGCTGAGGGAGGTAGGGGACAAAGCGTGAACAGAGAAGATTTCGGGAGTTGCATCCCTAGCCTGCCATGCTGCCCATGCAATTAGGCCATGCCACCCATGTGATTGCAGCATGAAATTGCGGCTCTACCCAGGTGATCTAGGTGTGTGGCCCATGCAACTGTAGCAGGCCGAGCACTTGACACCCACATGATCATGGTGTGTAGACCACGTGATGTCCACGTCATTGCAGCATGCACAGCACATGTCCACTACGTCATCGCTCCATGCTGCCCACATGATCACAGCTTGATGGCCCCGTGCTGCTCATGTGTTCACGGCATGGTGAGCACATGCCCATGCGTCATAAACCTGTGCCGCTCACATGTTAAGTGCTTAGTACAGTGCTCTGCACACAGTAAGTGATCAATAAATATGATTGAATGATCACAGTGTAATATCTCTGTGCCACCAATGTGATCCCGCTGTGAGCCCGCTGTTGGGTAGGGACCGTCTCTATATGTTGCCAACTTGTACTTCCCAAGTGCTTAGTATAGTGCTCTGCACAGAGTAAGCGCTCAATAAATATGATTGAATGAATGAATGGTTTACTAATCTCGTGAGAGCCATGTCAAACCTGATTAACTTTTATCTACACCGCAGCTTAGAATGGTACCTGACACATAGTAATCACTTAAGAAAGACCATCATTATCATCATTATTATTATTATAATACTCTCCTATCATCATCAATCATATTTATTGAGCACTTACTGTGTGCAGAGCACTGTACTAAGTGCTTGGGAAGTACAAGTTGGCAACATATAGAGGCAGTCCCTACCCAACAGTGGGCTCACAGTCTAAAAGGGGGAGACAGAGAACAAAACCAACCATACTAACAAAATAAAATAAATAGAATAGATATGTACAAGTAAAATAAATAGAGTAACAAATATGTACAAACATATATACATATATACAGGTGCTGTGGGGAAGGGAAGGAGGTAAGTTGGGGGGGATGGAGAGGGGGAGGAGGAGGAGAGGAAGGAAGGGGCTCAGTCTGGGAAGGCCTCCTGGAGGAGGTGAGCTCTCAGTAGGGCCTTGAAGGGAGAAAGAGAGTTAGCTTGGAGGATGGGCAGAGGGAGGGCATTCCAGGTCCGGGGGATGATGTGGGCCAGGGGTCGATGGCGGGACAGGCGAGAACGAGGTACGGTGAGGAGATTAGCGGCAGAGGAGCAGAGGGTGTGGGCTGGGCAGTAGAAGGAGAGAAGGGAGGTGAGGTAGGAGGGGGCGAGGTGATGGACAGCCTTGAAGCCCAGGGTGAGGAGTTTCTGCCTGATGCGCAGATTGATTGGTAACCACTGGAGATTTTTGAGGAGGGGAGTAACATGCCCAGAGCGTTTCTGGACAAAGACAATCCGGGCAGCAGCATGAAGTATGGATTGAAGTGGGGAGAGACACGAGGATGGGAGATCAGAGAGAAGGCTGATGCAGTAGTCCAGACAGGATAGGATGAGAGCTTGAACGAGAAGGGTAGCAGTGTGGATGGAGAGGAAAGGGCGGATCTTGGCAATGTTGCGGAGCTGAGACCGGCAGGTTTTGGTGACGGCTTGGATGTGAGGGGTGAACGAGAGAGCGGAGTCGAGGATGACACCAAGGTTGCGGGCTTGTGAGGTGGGAAGGATGGTAGTGCCGTCAACAGAGATGGGAAAGTCAGGGAGAGGGCAGTGTTTGGGAGGGAAGACAAGGAGTTCATTCATGGACTTGTTGAGTTTTAGGTGGTGGGCAGACATCCAGATGGAGATGTCCTGAAGGCAGGAGGAGATGTGAGCCTGGAGAGAGGGGGAGAGAGCAGGGGCAGAGATGTAGATCTGGGTGTCATCAGCGTAGAGATGATAGTTGAAGCCGTGGGAGCGAATGAAATCACCAAGGGAGTGAGTGTAGATCGAGAACAGAAGGGGACCAAGCACTGAACCTTGGGGAACCCCCACAGTAAGGGTATGGGAGGTGGAGGAGGAGCCTGCAAAAGAGACTGAGAATGAACGACTGGAGAGATAAGAGGAGAACTAGGAGAGGACGGAGTCTGTGAAGCCAAGGTCAGATAGTGTGTTGAGAAGAAGGGAGTGGTCCACAGTGTCGAAGGCAGCTGAGAGGTCGAGGAGGATTAGTATAGAGTATGAACCGTTGGATTTTGCAAGCAGGAGGTCTTTGGTGACCTTTGAGAGGGCAGTTTCCGTGGAATGTAGGGGACGGAAGCCAGACTGGAGCGGGTAGAGGAGAGTGTTCTTGTTGAGGAATTTGAGGCAGCGCGTGTAGACAACTCGTTCAAAGAATTTGGAAAGGAATGGTAGGATGGATATGGGGCAATAACTAGAAGGTGAGGTGGGGTCAAGAGAGGGTTTTTTTTAGGATGGGAGAGACATGGGCATGTTTGACGGCAGAGGGGAAGGAACCAGTGGAGAGTGAGCGGTTGAAGATGGAAGCTAAGGAGGGGAGAAGGGATGGAGCACTCTCCTAGTGCTTAATACAGAACCCTGCACATAGTAAGCACTCAATAAATGTTATTGACTGACTGACTGACCTATATGTGCTGAATTATTCCTGACTCCATGGAAGGTTTCTGCATTCAGAATAATTGTATTCAATCATTGTCGATAGGAGTTTTTTAGGCTTTTCTTTAGCTGATGAGTTATGTCTGAGTATGCTCCACATAAACAGATTAGCATATGTGTATTTTGTACCAGTAAACTTTTCCAAAGTGCTCTCTCTCTCTCTCTCTCTCTCTCTCTCTCTCTCTCTCTCTCTCTCTCTCTCTCTCTCTCCCTCTCCCTCTCTTCCTTTCTCCCTCTCTCCCTCTCTCGCTCCCTCTCAATCAATCAATCAGTCGTATTTATTGAGCACTTACTGTGTGCAGAACACTGTACTAATCGCTTGGGAAGTACAAGTTGGCAACATATAGAGACAGTCCCTACCCAACAGTGGACTCACAGTCTAAAAGGGGGAGACAGAGAACAAAACCAAACATACTAACAAAATAAAATAAATAGAATAGATATGTACAAGTAAAATAAATAGAGTAATAAATATGTACAAACATACAGGTGCTGTGGGGAAGGGAAGGAGGTAAGGTGGGGGGATGGAGAGGGAGACGAGGGGGAGAGGAAGGAAGGGGCTCAGTCTGGGAAGGCCTCCTCGCCCCCTCTGTTTCCCTCTTTCCCTCTCTCCCTCTTACCCTCTCCACCCCTCAAAAAAGAAAAGGATTTAGGAAGCTAGTCCTTTCTTATAGAGTATAAGTATTTCTGCCAACAGTAATGTCCATGGCAGAGTTTTTTTTTAAAAAACGACATATTGGTGCATTTTCCCCTTTGATTGGTCATTATTTACAGAATGACTTTGAACAATTTCTGGCTCCAAACATTTGTTGGCATTTCCAGATTTGCAGATAATTTAAAATAAAGGCTCCCATTAATCTGTGAGTTTTAACAGGGCAACCAGGCTCCCTGAATAGGACCTCTGATGTCCTATTCCTTGTTGGGTTGGGATTCCTTGTTGGGTAGGGACTGTGTCTAATCTAGTTGTATCTATGTCAGCCCTTAGAACAGTGCTTGACATCTAGTTCGTGCTTAACAAATGCCATAATTATTGTTGTTATCCTCTATGGAAGTGCAAATAAGTCTAGTTATTGTTCCATCGATTAAATTCTGCATTTCAGGTATTGGAACCTCGGAGTGAAATATTCAATGGCCTTTATGAGCTGTGGATTAGGTGGACAGGTTATGATTGGTTGGCTTTTGAAAGCCAATGATGACATGATCAAATAACCACCAGCTTTAAACACCGTAGATGAAAAAGTCACCTGAATAAATGACTCAAACCTATGTATGTTCTCAAGTCTCAGTACTGAAAAACCATACAAGCTAAAACTCAAGACAGTGTCATATCCTTTGCTGCTAAATGAAAACAATATCCTGGGAGATTTATACAACTTCTGTTATAAATGGGCTCATGAATTTTAAATTCTTGTTGATATTTTACCTCCCATAACCAACTTGCTGGAAGCTTCATTTACTCTTTTCTCACAAGACCAAAACATTTCATTTTAAGTAATAGATTAGATGAGCCAATACCTTATCCTAATGTATGTAGCTGAAAGAATGATTGGGCTTCATTCTTGAGCTGAAAAAATAATTAGCTTGTCAACTCTGCTTCAGTTATGCTTTTCCTTTACCTTAGCCACATAGTTTTTTAATTTGGTAAAAACAAAGTTTGAAATTTAAAAATTGTTTATGAATCATCATCATTATCATCTCATCATCATCTCCACCATCATTATCCAGCAAATTCAGTGGATTCCTTTAGTGCCAGCAGATAAATTAGGTACTGAGAAGATAGTTCTATGTAAGTAACATGGAGCATTTCCCCTGCCTCAAAGGGTTAATGATATGATGGGGGAGATAGGACACACAAACATAAGTGGATGGGCATACGTTTATATGTATAGGTAAAAATTCAAGATTTATAGACTGAATTCAAGATTGCCCAGCATTTTGACAAAACACTTTGGAAAGAGTGTGATTCTAGACTGTGAGCCCACTGTTGGGTAGGGACTGTCTCTACATGCTGCCAACTTGTACTTCCCAAGCGCTTAGTACAGTGCTCTGCACACAGTAAGTGCTCAATAAATACGATTGATTGATTGATTATTATCACTTTAAAATGCTTTCCTAGGAATTTTTTTTAAAGAAAGAACAATATATTGGAGCATTAAACCACCTCCATGGCATATAGTAAAGTTAGGACAGTGCTCTTGACACTCACTTCTTGTTAGAAGACACTTCCACCTCGATTACCACATCAGCCTCCTTGCTGACCTCCCTACCTCCTGTCTCTCCCCACTCCAATTCATACTTCACTCTACTGCCCTGATCATTTTTCTACAAAAAAGTGTTTAGTACATGTTTCACATCTCCTCAAGAACCTCCAGTGATAGCTCAAACACAACCACATCAAACAGAAACTCCTTACCATTGACTTTAAAGCATTCAATCACCTTGGCCCATCCTACCTTAACTCCCCAATTTCCTGCTGCATCCCAGTCTGGACAATCCACTCCTTTAATAATGTTAAGCTACTCTCTTTACTGTGGTCTCGTCTATCTCACTGCTGACATCTCACCCATATCCTGCCTCTCGCCTGGAATGCCCTCCCTCTTCATATCCAACGGACAATTACTCTCCCCACCTTTAAAGCCTTCAAGAGGCCTTCCCTGATTAGGCCCTCATTTCCTCTTTTTCCACTCCCTTCTATTTACCCCTCCCTCAGTCCCACAGCAATAGGTATATATTCATAATTTACTAATTTAGATTAATGTCTGTATCCCCTTCTAGTGTGTAAGCTCACTGTGGGCAGTGAACAAGTCCACCAGCTCGATTATATCATATTCTCCCAAGCACAAAGTATCCTGCACTCAGAAATATTCAATAAAAAAGCTGATTGATTAAAAGATAAGGGATTAGAAAGAAGAGGAAGTTCATTTTTGAATGAGAGCAGCATAGTCACACTAGGTTTCCAGGAAATAGTACAGAGTTACCCTATAAATCAGAAACTCAAAGATGATGCTTTGTTTTACCCCTTATAATTTCGTTTTTGGTGGAAGTTTTCATGTATGTGCCTCTATTTGGAGCCTTAATAATCTTTAATTTTCTTCTTTGGTGGTTAGTCAATCAGTTCAAAATATCCTTTGGGGCAAGCAGCAAGTCTCCTAACCTGACTTTATTCTCCCAAGTTTTCAGTACAGTGCTCTGCACAAAGCAAGAGCTCAATAAATACTAATGATTGATATTCAAAAACAAATCGATAGTTCTATTCAGGAATCAATAAAAAGGAAGAAATGCAAGGATAATCTTCCCTGATGTTAAGTGGTCATTCCATGTAACTCTGAGAGTCTTTCCCATAAAAACGATCCAGAGAGGACTGGCTCATCATCATCATCAGTCGTATTTATTGAGCGCTTACTATGTGCAGAGCACTGTACTAAGCGCTTGGGAAGTACAAATTGGCAACATATAGAGACAGTCCCTACCCAACAGTGGGCTCACAGCCTAAATATGGGCTCATAATGGCATGAAGTTGAGGAATTCCTTTAAGGAAAACATTTAAAAAGCATGTTTGCCAATCAATGAAAGCAATCCAAGGGAAAAACAAATACAGAGATATTCCCCTCCAGTAAGCGACCTTTGCCTTTTGAAGATAGGAGGCAAGGCAAACACACAAAAGAGACAGAATATAGATGACCACAGGTGCCCTCAACCCTGAGGTGGGATGAAACCACTGTCAAGTTTTAGGGTAGCCACTGTCATCCTTGTGAGGCAGAGAGGGTGGCCTGAAGCCTTCTGGATCACTCCAAGAAGCACCTGAATTTGTAGTGCTGACTCTTATGAGCAGAGCAAAAGCTTTGTTTGGCCACTCGGAACAAAACAATATTGATTGGCCCTGTCAATACTGGAAGGGGAGGAACTGTATTAGCTTTTTTTCAACCTAAGAGGGAAATATTTCTCTTTGGACATTTTAAATAATAAGAAAGAAAAACCCATCAGGGCAGTCTTTGGTGCCACTGAACTTTGTTGTGAGGTAAAAGGAAAATGGAGAAGCAAGTAGTCCTCTGACATGTTTCTTAGAGATCAGTAATGTTCCATGGCACTATATGGGGATCTGTAATTTGCCATCTCTGACTCAAGGATGATGTGACCTTTAACAGCTAGAGCAAAACCAAAATGTCCAAGTGAAACATACACTTTTGTCCTAGAATTTCAATGATTTTTCAGTGTTAGGGCTGTCCTGAATATCCTCATAAATGAAAGCTATCCTTTCCTTTATTTGCTTTATGGAGATTACATTTTTGTTCATTTAGAGTTCAAATTTTGAGATGTACTTTTGGAGAGTTAGTGCTATCCCCGAATTTTCCCTGCAGCCCCATAGCAATGCTTCTCCCTGCTTCTCATTCTCCTGGAGTGTCAAGAGTGGGTTTCAATCAGTCAGTCAGTCAGTCAATCAATGTTTAGAAGAGTGCTGGGGTAGATATGAGGTAATCAGAGTGGACAAAATAAGCATTTAACAAGTACCATAAAAAAGATAGAGTTGGAAAATGTGATCCTTGGCCTCAAGGAACTTAGTCTAATGAGGAGACAGACATTAAAAATAAATTAGGGATAGTGGATTGTGAAGGTCTGAGCTCCAGACTGAGCCCCCATTTTCATCTCCTCCTCCCCATCCCCCCACACTACCTCCTTCCCCTCCCCACAGCACCTGTATATGCTCGTACAGATTTATTACTCTATTGATTTTACTTGTAAATATGTACAATTCTATTTATTTTGTTAATGATTTGCATCTAACTTTATTTCTATTTATTCTGAAGACTTGACACCTGTCCACATGTTTTGTTTTGTTGTCTGTCTCTCCCTTCTAGACTGTGAGCCCGTTGTTGGGTAGGGACCGTCTCTGTATGTTGCCAGCTTGTACATTCCAAGCACTTAGTACAGTGCTCTGCACACAGTAAGCGCTCAATAAATACGACTGAATGAATGAATGAGGAGTTCTCTTTTTCTCACACCTCTCTCTCTCTCCCTTTTTCACCCCACTGCCTTCCTCATGTACCCAGAAGAGCAGGGAATGAGTGGCAGAATCTCTTATCATTTGCAAGAAGCAGATGGCCATGATTTCTTAACCCTCTAGACTGTAAGATGCTCGGCTAAGATTGTAAGCTCCTTGAGGACAGGGCTCATGTCTACTAAAGCACTCAACCATCTTCCCCCCTCCTACCTCGCCTTGCTACTCTTCTACTACAACCCAGCCCACATACTTCGCTCCTCTAATGCTAATGCTCCCAGACTGAGCCCCCTCTTTCCTCTCCCCCTCCCCATCCCCCACACTCTACCTCCTTCCCCTCCTCACAGCACCTGTATATATGTTTGTACAGATTTATTACTCTATTTATTTTACTTGTACATATTTACTATTCTATTTATTTTGTTAATGACGTGCATCTAGCTTTGCTTCTATTTATTCTGATGACTTGACACCTGTCCACATGTTTTGTTATCTGTCTCCCCCTTCTAGACTGTGAGGCCACTGTTGGGTAGGGACCATCTCTATATGTTGCCAACTTGTACTTCCCAAGCGCCTAGTACAGTGCTCTGCACACAGTAAGTGCTCAATAAATGCAATGGAATGAATGAATGAACCTTCCCACTATACCTCAATCTCATCTATCTCGACACCAATCTCTCACCCACGTCCTGCCTCTGGCCTGCAACGCCTTCCCACCTCATATCCAACAGACAATTACTCTCCCAACCTTTAAAACCTTATTGAAGGCACATCTGCAAGAGGTCTTCCCTGACTAAGCCTTCTTTTCCTTTTCAACTCTCTCCTCTGTCACCCTGACTTGTTCTCTTTATTCATGCCCGCTCCCAGCCCCACAGCACTTATGTACATATCTGTAATTTACTTATTTTACATTGTCTGTTTCCTGCTCTGGACTGTAAGCTCATTGTGGGCAGGGAATGTGTCTGTTACATTGCATTATAGTACTCTTCCACGTGCTTGGTACAGTGCTCTGTGCACAGTATACATTCAATAAATATGATTGACTAAATCTTTTGTATTTAGAATTGTGCTTTGCACAAAATGAGTTCAATTAATACTAGTGATTGATAGACTGGTACCCTCCCTTTATTTTTCCCTCCAGCTATCTCCCCACAACTTTGTTTTCCTGAACTGAGCTGCCTGGAGGCTTTGCCTTGGTCGGATAGCTTCAGATGCCCTCTAGCCGAAGCCACTTAAAGGTATAAGGGAGCTGAGACCCTTCCTTAGGACTGCTTCCTTTAGTCTCTTGCTAACAAGTCAAGCCAAGAGTCTCTCAAACTGTCTTACAGCAAGAAGTGAATAAAGGAATTCCAACTAGCTAGACTAGGATTCTTGGCATTTGTTTCTGTTCTAGTCTGAGAACAAAGGAGATTTAATTCATTCAATCATATTTATTGAGCACTTACTGTGTGCAGAGCACTGTACTAAGCGCTTCACAGATGATCACTCTCCTCACCTTCAAAGTCTTGCTGAAAGCACATCTCCTCCAAGGGTCCTTTTCATTCATTCATTCATTCATTCATTCATTCAATCATATATATTGAGAGCTTACTGTGTGCAGAGCACTGTACTAAGCACTCGGAAAGTACCTCTTCTCCCCCTCCCATCTACATTGCCTTTACACTTGGAATTTTCACCCTTTATTCACCCCTCCCTCAATCCCACAGCATTTATATGCATATCAATAATTTATTTCTTGATATTAATGCCTATCCCCCCTCTAGACTATATGCTTGTTATGGGCAGGGCACATGTCTACCAATTTGTTATATTGCATTCTCCCAAGTGCTTTCTACAGTGCTCGGCACACCGTAAGCACTTAATAAATTTGATTGGTCAACCGTCTAGCTGGTGTGCAGCAGTGAGAAATTGCTGGGGGAGGGAAGAGGGGCAGTACTGTTACTATAAGCACGTGGCGGGGAGTATAACTCATACTGGGGGACCAAGGAATTTGAAGTCCCATTAGTACCTTGCTATTCCGACAAGACTGAGAATTTCTCAGGAGCACGAAGGAGTGAGGTGATAAGGCAGAGCATTTAGAGGTCTGGTGGAAGTGGTGAAAACGACCCTAGCTCACCCTGCAACCCGGTGAGGACACGCGGAACTTTACAATTTCCCAGCCCTGAGGCTGAGTCCTGTCTGCTTAAAGAAGGGGAGCGTGGGCTGGTTGGTTTTCCTCTGTCTCCACCTGTAATGGCTCTGTACGGGAGCTGCCAGGGCTGTTGGTGGTCGAGTGGCTTGCCTGGCACACTGTAGTTCACACAGTGTGAGGCCAAAGCAAGTCCTTGACATGTGGATGAGGGGCAGCCCAGCTTCCTTGCTTCTGGGGAGTCCCCAGTCCAGGAGGACCAGCCCACTGCTGGATAAAAAATAAAATAAAATATGTTCCCTTTGAAACCAAAATGTACACACCACCCTTATTCCTTTTTTTTCTTTAAAAAAGATATTTGGCACTTACCATGTGCCAGGCACTGTTTTAAGTGCTGCGGTAGATGCAAGTTAATTACTTGGGACACAGTCCCTGTCCCACGGAGGACTCGCAGTCTTAATCCCATTTTACAGTTGAGGGAAGTGAGGCACAGAGAAGTGAAGTTACTTGCCCAAGGCTACGCAGCAGGCAAGTAGCAGAGCCGGGTTTAGAAACCAGGTCCTTCTGATATCCAGGCATGTGCTCTATCCACTAGCACATGCTACTTCTCTACACTTCTACAGACACCCTGATTTGGACAGTCCGGCTTCCATCCCGAGTTAGGATTTTTTATTTTAATGGTATTTGTTAAGTGCTTACTATTCATTCATTCAATCATATTTATTGAGCGCTTACTGTGTGCAGAGCACTGTACTAAGTGCTTGCGAAGTACAAGTTGGCAACATATAGAGACGGTCCCTACCCAACAACGGGCTCACAGTCTAGACGTGTCAAGCATTGCTCTAAGTGCTAGGAAAAGAACAATCTGAAGATTTGAAGTAAAAGCCTCACACACACACAAGTGTCTCTCCATGTAACTCATTCCTTCTCACAGTCCTTCACAACTCCGTCTCACAGTTACACAGATACACAACGTTTGTATGTGTTTGTGTGTTTAGATGTGTGTAATGTACTAATGCATGCTTCACATTTTCCACATAAGCCGTATGTAGGTTGCTCCCCTAAGAGCTGTGTGGGTCGACACTGCATTCAGCCTTCCCGGGGCAATCTTCAGGATGGCTGTCTGTGCACTGCATAAAGATCCCTATGCATTTTTCCAGATTACAACCTTGGCTTTCCAGTCACGGATCTATTCAAGTCAAGCAGCCGGCTCAGCAGCTCTCTGCTTCAATCCCTCAGCGACCCCAGTGGGGGTGAAAAGGTGCATCCCGGTAGAAACCCAGTCTGTTTCCTACAGGAATGGGAAATTTTTCATGAGCTCCCCCACTTCCTTCCACAGAGTCCTGCCCTTCTGAAGCTCTTTGTAATCTCCTCTCAAGGTGCAGACAGTAATCCCACTGGGCCCATCAACTCGCAAAGCACTCAGTCTGGCAGCTGGAGAGAACAATCCGATCAAATTGCCATCGGTTAAAGAACAAACAAAGAAACGCTATGAATTGCTTCACTCAGCCGTTCAGGCAGGGAAACTGAGGCATTTAGGTGGTACTGGGCCAGTGCCAAATAGAATTCGAGAGAGCCTGAATTCACTCACTGGAACAAATTGTCCTGTGGCCCTATCATAAAGTCAAATCCTTTAAAACTGGAAGGACATGAGTCAGAGATAAAGAAGGAAAGAAGATTTCCCAGCCTTAATATCTATACAGTGGGCAGACTTTGCACTCCTATAGCAATCTGAATGTCATAGGATAATGAAAAAAGCACAGATATGATAACGTCATTTTATTGAAGTCTTCTGTGCTGAGTATTTTACATTTTAATGCTCCCGCATTTAGGAAATGTCTTTTTATCTTGAAAGATCCCAAAGGCTTCATAGCCTGAAACTGAAATATCAACTGCGCAGAAAACATGTCCTTCATTGCTCAAACCTCACAAAAGCACCTTGGTGTCAAGTAAGTGGAAAGTGTTTGACAGTGGGTAGCCATATTATGCAGTAATGTAATACTGTAAGTGCGGAGTAGCTTTTCCAAAGTTCAGCTTCAGGGAGAAATAGGGAGAAAATACTTCAGTATCCATACTGGATCAGAGTTGTATGTGCTAATCTGGATGCTTTCTGGGATTTGTGAGGTAATGCTGATCCACACAAATTCTCCCACTGTGCCTCATCCTGAAAATCTCCCCTTATACATGTTATTATCCCGATCTGGAACTTCCTCCCACTTAGATTTCACCTGCTCTCCCCATCCCCATAGCTCTTTTGAAATCCTGCCACCTCCAGGAAACATATCCAAGTAATTTTTCCCCACCTCAAGTGAGGTTAAACCAAATAGACACCATTTGTACTATTATTATTAATATCATGATTATTATTACTCACATCTTTCTTCCATCCTCGGCATGAAAGCATTTAATAATTTAGAGACACCAAGCTCCTTGAGGATAGTAACTTGTCAATTAACTCTATTGTGCTTTCCTGTACCCTTAGAACAGTGCTCTGCACAGAGTAAATGTTCAATAAATACCATTTTTTGTTAATACATATACAGGAAAATCAATCTCTCAATATCCATGAATGGACCACAGATATATAAGGTGGTATTTTGAGGATAACCAAGAGATTAGTAATGGTTTTCCTACTGTCTCCTTTACTGAAACTTCTGCCAACCCTGTGATCTTACCATCTCACCATCCAAGACATCACATGGACTTTGCAAAATATTCCCTAAAGAACAGAAAGCTGTTTATTTCCTCAAGAAGGAGGGCATTTTGTTGTCTTTGATTCAGAATTGTGCTCACGCATTGTTACACGGCTCAGTTTCTTTGCAGTTAGTGGCTCAAAATATGGTTTTGAAGAAGCCGGATAAATAGTATGTTAGGTAGGAGAGAGGAAATTGTGAGAATTGAGGGGGTGGGTGGCAAGAGGTGTGAAATTGATTATATATAACAGTGAATCCACTGAAATGCTGTCACACATTTAGCAGTTGGTTTTATCCATCAATCCATGAATTGTATTTATTGAATGCTTACTGTGTGCTGAACACTGTATAAGCACTTGGGAGAGTACAATACAACAATGAACAGACACATTCCTTGCCCACAATGAGCTTACAGTCTAGAGGGGGAGACAGGCATTAATATACCTAAATTACAGATATGTACCTAAGTGCTGTGGGGTTGGGATGGAGGATGAATAAAGGGAGCAAGTCAGGGCGACACAGAAGAGAGTGGGAGAAGAGGAAAGGGGGCCTTAGTTGGGAAAGGCGTCTTGGAGGAGATCATCATCATCATCAATCATATTTATTGAGTGCTTACTATGTGCAGAGCACTGTACTAAGCGCTTGGGAAGTACAAATTGGCAACATATAGAGACAGTCCCTACCCAACAGTGGGTTCACAGTCTAAAAGGGGGAGACAGAGAACAAAACCAAACATACTAACAAAATAAAATAAATAGAACAGATTTGTAAAAGTAAAATAAATAAATAAATAGAGTAATAAATATGTACAAACATATATACATATATACAGGAGCTGTGGGGAAGGGAAGGAGGTAAGATGGGGGGATGGAGGGGGGACGAGGGGGAGAGGAAGGAAGGGGCTCAGTCTGGGAAGGCCTCCTGGAGGAGGTGAGCTCTCAGTAGGGCCTTGAAGGGAGGAAGAGAGCTAGCTTGGCGGATGGGCAGAGGGAGGGCATTCCAGGCCCGGGGGATGACGTGGGCAGGGGGTCAATGGCGGGACAGGCGAGAACGAGTAGACGGGCCTGGAATAAGGCTCGAAGGGAGGGAGAGTAATCGACAGTCAGATTTGTGGACAGAAGGCGTTCCAGGCCAGAGGGAGGACACGGGCAAGGGGTTGGCAGCCAGATAGATGAGATTGAGATATGGTGAGAAGGTTACCTGCCCATAACGACCTTACAGTCTAGAGGGGAAAAAATATAAAATGCGTCCTGAATTTGGCTTTGTGATCCAGTGGAAAATTCACCGATCTGGAAGTCTGGCTACTAATCTTTGCACTATCATGCTGGGGGCCTTAGGTAAGTCACTTAATACCTCTGTGTGCCTCGGGTTCCTCCTCTGTACAATGGGTGTACTGAGCTCCCTGAGGGACACGGACTATGATACCCAGCTGTGTATTCTTTCCCAGGGCTTAGTACAGTCCTCTGCACATGGTAAACACTTAATAAATGGTATTATTACATGTCCTATTTCATAGAGGTGTTTTGAGGATAAAAATGAAATCCTTCAAGTGAAAGCACTTTGGAAAAATAAGTACTGTGTTCACTCTTCAGTGTCATTTTAATTTCTTATTAGTTATTATTGTCCTTATTATTATTGCTATTCTTATTCCTCACCCATGCCTCAGCTTTAAGTTCTGTGGCTGTTAATTAGAACAGAGGGCTGAAGTGCAGTGATCAATTTTCCATCTGTTATTCTAATAAACACAAGTAGCTAATAAAGGTTATAGAGGGTTAATTGTCAAATCTCACTTTATGTTGCTCTCTTGCCATGGCTAACCACTATGCTTACCATAATGTCACTTCCTTTATTGCTACACTGGGCAATCTGCCACCAAACGTGTAGTCACATATCTCTTTCTCGTCTTCTGACTAAAATACACCCTCTAGTGACTCTTTTTGTAGTTGTTAGGGAGCGAATACTCAAATCAAAGGGATAACTTCTAGTACACAGTCTCATCTTACCTTAAGCACGGGCCTGGGAATCAGAATGACTTGTGGCTTTGCTTTTCTTCACTTTTCTGTGCCTCAGTTACCTCATCTGTAGAATGGGGTTTAAGACTGTGAGCCCCATGTGGGACAGGGACTGTGTAACCTGATTTGCTTGCATCCACTCCATTGTTCAGAACAGTGCCTGGCATATAGTAAGCACTTAAAAAATATCATTATTATTATTTATTCCAATTTCAATAGTTCTGTATTTCCTACCCACTCCATTCCTAGTGAGGTTCTTAACCCTTATGCCCATGTAAATTCTGCCTTAAGGAATAAACCCTCTGCTCCAAGATAGCACTGAGTGCAGACTTTTCAGCTGTTTTCAATACTAAAATGTAAATATAGGATCCCTTCAACTGTGGAACCCCTCAATTTCTGGACAAAGCTTCCTGCTTCTAGTTTCTAGTGATTTGATGATGTCACAGGAACATGAAGAGGGTTTCCTTAATACATTTAGTTCAGCTTTACATGGATGATTATTTTGACTGGCTAGCAGAGAAGGAAGATTTTATTTTGGTCAATTGACAATCTTACAGGGTCAGCATTAGAGAGGGATGAGGTGGTTTAGATAGGGTTTCTCTCACCTCTACCTTATTTAACCCCTTGCTCTGCCTTCAGGTTACAGCTTCCTAACATGGATCAAACCTCTCCTTATCTTCAAAGCTCCTCTGAAATCTCACCTCTTCCAGAGGTTCTCCTCTACTAACTATGATGCTGATCGGAGATTCTGGGAGTTGGTTCTTCCTAAAAATAATGAATACTAGTAGTAATTATGGTATTTGTTACATTGCTTACCATATGCCAACTACCATTATACTAAGCAATGGATTAGATACTTCAGTGTGGTGTTCTGGAAGGAGCCCAGGTTTGGGAATCAGAGGTTATGGGTTCTAATCCCTACTCCGCCACTTAACTGTGGGACTTTGGGCTAGTCTTTTCATTTCTCTGTGCCTCAGTTACCTCATCTGTAAAATGGGGATTAAGACTGTGAGCCCCGTGTGGGGCAACCTGATTATCTTGTATCTACCCCAGAATTTAGAACAGTGCTTGGGACATAGTAAGTGCTTAACAAATACCATTATTATTATTATTATTATTACACAAGATAATCAGGCTGGACCAAACCATTGTCAAACATGGGGCTTACAGTTTAAGTAGGAGGAAAGAATAGACATTATATCCCCGTTTTATAAGTGAGGATACTGAGGCACGGAGAAGTCAAGTGACTTGCCCAAGGTCACACAGCAGGCAGATGTGAGTGCTAGGATTGACTCCCTAGCCCTAGTCCTTTGACTCCCAGTCTCCGGCTCTGTCCACTAGTCCACACTACTTTTTCTTATTTCCAGCCTGTCCACCACTAACCTGCTTGACCTTGGGATTTTTTTTTATAATGGCATTTATTAAGCACTTACTATGCACAAAGCACTGTTCTAAGTGCTGGGTTCCTACTGAGGCCACAGAGGAAGCTGGGGTGGGGGGTGGTGTGGTTCTGCAAGCTGAAGAAGCCAGAAAAACCTTCAGGTGGGCCAAGGTTCGAGGTAGACAAAGCAGACCAGAGGTCCTTGGCTCAGAGAAGCCTTCATTTGTTATTTAGTGATGGGTTGCGAACAGACTTTTCTACCGAAATAATGATTGTCTGAGGTCACGCACATCCCTTGCAGGCACACTCAGAGACACAGTTTTACTGCTTTCCATTCCTCACATCTTTTATTCGCTTCTCTGGCCATCTCTGTCGTGGTCTGCTCTGGTACTCCGTTCCAGGTCCATGCTGATGAGGGAAGTGGGATCAGAGAAAGGAGGCAGCACGTGACAATAATTGTCTGCAGGGCTTTTACATCTAGGACATTGACTGTTTTTTTTTCTGCACTTCCTCAGAGAAATGAGTGGGGGAAGATGGATTCAAGCTGCAATAAGAGGGTTTGGGTAGAGAGAAAGAGAGCAGAACACCTTGACTTTAAAGCTGAATAAGTACTGGAATGCTGTAGAAGTGATTGGGCAGTATATAAAGAGACCATAGAATCTCCATCCTTTGTGATCATTAAAAAGAAGACAGGAAAATATTGATTTCAAATACAAGGACTCCACTGAATCCCATGCAGTTCTCCCTACCTTCCAGGGAAGTGTGAATCATCCCACCTTACTATAATAATAACAATAATTATGGTATTTGTTAAGCACTTATTATGTGCAAAGCACTGTTCTAAGCGCTGGGGGGGATACAAGGTGATCAGGCTGCCCCACATGGGGCTCACAGTCTTAATCCCCATTTTACAGATGAGGTAACTGAGGCACAGAGAAGTGAAGTGGCTTGCCCAAAGTCACACAGCTGACAAGTGGCAGAGGTGGGATTAGAACCCATGACCTCTGACTCCCAAGCCCGGGGTCTTTCCACTAAGCCACTCTGCTTCTCCAGAGTGATCACAACTTTATCCCTGCCAAACTGCGATTATTCTCTTTCTATTATTTCAATTTTGTAATAATATTTTCCCTTATACTCAGGTCCCAAAGGTCACTTTAATGTCATATTTTTATCCTCATTCAATAAATGGATAAAGTATACCAGAAGCAAATGAATTTATTTCCCCAAGGTCAATGGGCATTTATAATAATAATGGCATTTATTAAGCACTTACTATGAGCAAGGCACTGTTCTAAGTGCTGGGGTGGTTACAAGGTGTTCAGGTTGTCCCACGTGGGGCTCACAGTCTTAATCCCCATTTTACAGATGAGGTAACTGAGGCGCAGAGAAGTTAAGTGACTTGCCCAAAGTCACACAGCTGACAATTGGTGGAGGCAGGATTTGAACCCATGACCTCTGACTCCAAAGCCCGTGATCTTTCCACTGAGCCACGCTGCTTCTCTAATTTCATTTAATAACATGAAGGGAATATAGGTGTTTCACCCTCAAAACTGCTGCTCCCATTTTCCAAGGAAACCTTTAGTTATTAGCATCTGGAGGAAAAGAAGGAAAGCATCCATCCACCCAGACTCTGTCAGTGTAACTATTGGCACAAATAGCTATTCTGTCCTTTGTGGGCACAGATGCTTTCTCTCATATGTGATTTGAGAAAAACCCAGGGATTTCACATGGGAACTCGAATTCAAGACCTTCGACTTTGGTGTTTTTCCTTGAAAGGCTAGAAAATGCCCAGCATTCGATTCCCAAGGCCATTCAGACCCAACCCCATTCTTTCGTTGAAATACTCTTACTTGCTGCACTTGCTTACTTTAACGGTTTTGATGAGTAAACACTTTGTGTGGCCTAAGGATTTCAGAATAAAGATCTATATGGGAATTGGGGACTGGGGCAGCAATTTTTCATTTTCATCGAGGGTACCCTTGTAATAACGGACTGTCACATACGAATTGAGGGCATTGGATTTTGGAAACAAATTCAATTTACTTTTGTGACTGAAAAAGAAGCAAAAAGAGTCAGGTTTGAACTCCTTATTTAGTGTCTGAATTTCATGCAATCCCATTTAGGCATTTATCACTATAAACCGTGCTGACATGAAACCCCACCACACAGATTTATCAAACCTAGAATTTTTTCTACTCACTGTTAGAATTTTACAGTAGTTTTATAGTCTTGGTAATGACTTAATATTCAGTCTGGTTTCTTTTCTCTCATGACACACGGACGTGGTTCACTGGGGAGTTTCAGATAAATATTTGGCCTAAGAAATTGACCTTGGAATGTCACTTGGCCCTTCAGGAAAAAAACACGAAAACAACAAAGAACTCTGGCCCTGCCCTAATCTATGGGTTTCCCTCTTTTTTGTGGTATTTAACTGCTTACTATATATCAGGGACTGTACTAAGCGCTGGGGTACATATAAGCTATCAGGTTGGATACACTCCCTGTCCCACATGTGGCTCACAGTCTTAATCCCCATTTTACAGATGAGGCAACTGAGGCACAGAGAAGTGATTTGCCCAAGGTCATACAACATATAAGTGGCAGAGCTGGCATTAGAACCCAGGTCCTTCTGACTTCTAGGCCTGTGTTTATCCACGAGGCCACACTGCAGTGTGGCTCAGTGGAAAGAGCCCGGGCTTTGGAGTCAGGGGTCATGGGTTCAAATCCTGACTCCGGCACTTAGCTGTGGGACTTTGGGCAAGTCATTTCACTTCTCTGGGCCTCGGTTACCTCATCTGTAAAATGGGGATTAAGACTGTGAGCCCCCTGTGGGACAACCTAATCACCTTGTAACCTCCCCAGCGCTTAGAACAGTGCTTTGTACACAGTAAGCACTTAATAAATGCCATTATTATTATTATTATTATTCCTCCATCTGTCATGTCCATGGTGGGATCCTACTCTTACCCAACACAACACTTCTCTGTAAGCACTTAGTACAGTGCTCTGCACACAGTAAGCACTCAATAAACACAATTGAATGAATGAATGAAGTGTCATATTATGGCTCATTTGCACGCATTTAAATGTAAAATCATTATATTGTAAATTTTGCTAAATGAGTATTCCCCATTAAGGATTATTCACAACATAATACGATTACCATTCATTCAGTCATATTTATTGAGCGCTTACTGTGTGCAGAGCACTGTACTAAGCGATTGAGAAGTCCAAGTCAGCAACTTATAGAGATGGTCCCTACCCAACAACGGGCTCAGCCACTTAACTTTTTAAAGCTTCTCTCATGCCAACTCTCTCCCCAGATACTTCAGAGAATTAAATACCACAAAGAGAGCAAACTCAAGTTGGTATCATACAAGTGACAGAAAACAATGCTCAGAAGGTCTGTGTTTTGAATTAAAGGAAACATCTGGTCACAGGGCCGGTAACAAAGCCAGAAGAATGGAAAGAAATTGACAAGGGAGGAAGAATTTCACTTTACATGAGATCTGTGAAGGGCTGCAGAATAGATAGTAATAATGACGGTATTTGTTAAGCTCTTACTTTGTGGAAAGCACTGTCCTAAGCCATCATGGATCAGGCTTGAGGAGATTATTCGTGGAGCCCTAATAGCAAGGGCTAAAGGCTGCTCAGGGCAGATCAGACAAATTAAAATCCCCTCAAACCCCAACCACTGTGGCCTCTCAGACAGCCTCTCTGCAGCTGAAGGGGGAGGTGCCCTGTGTGAGTGGTCAATGCACCAAGTTTATCTGTGTAGGGAGGATACAGCTATTGAGAATCAACTGTGTCAACTGCATCTACTAACTCTATGATATTGAATAATAATAACTATAATGATGGTACTTGTTAAACTCTTACTATGTACCAAGCACCATTCTAAGTGCTGGGATAGATACAAGGTAAATCAGGTTGTCCCACGTGGGGCTCACGGTCTTTATCCCCATTGTACAGATAACTGAGGCCCAGAGAAGTGAAGCGATTTGCCCGAGGTCACACAACAGACAAGTTGCAGAGCTGGGATTAGAACCCACAGCCTCTGACTCCCAAGCCCGTGCTCTTTCCACTGAGCCACTGTGCTTTTTTGAACTTGCCCAGATACTTAGTACAGGTGCTTAGTAAGAGAAGCAGCATGGCTCAATGGAAAGAGCACGGGCTTTGGAGTCAGAAGTCCTGGGTTCAAATCCCAGCTCCACCAATTGTCAGCTGTGTGACTTTGGGCAAGTCACCTAACTTCTCTGTGCCTCAGTTACCTCATCAGTAAAATAGGGATTAAGACTGTGAGCCCCCTTGGGACAACCTGGTCATCTTGTAATCTCCCCAGCGCTTAGAACAGTGCTTTGCACATAGTAAGTGCTTAATAAATGCCATTATCATTATTATTGGAAAAGATGGCTGCTTCAGTGCTGCTCCTCCATGGTAGCCTGCCGAGCAAAACCAGGCCTAGGAACTGTGGACAAGGGAGATGCCTAAACCCTGGGAAGCAGCATGGCCCAGTGGAAAGACCATGAGCCTGGGAGTCTGAAGACCTTGGTTTTAAACCTGGCTCTGTCATTTGCCTGCTGTGTGACCCTGAGCGAGTCACTTCTCTGTGCCTTAGTTTCTTCCTCTGTAAAATGGTGATTACACAACTGTTCTTCCTCCTACTCAGACTGTGAGCTCCATGTGGGACACGAACTATGTCTGACCTGATTGATTTGTCCCAGGGGTTAGAGCAGTACTTGACACAGTAAGACCTTAACAAATACCACAAAAATAACCACCCTTTTGGAGGTTTGGATTCCTCCTGGTTGTGGGGATATTGAAAGGGCAGAAGTTCCACCATTAAATTTATCTTCTCCCCCATTCCTTGTCTCCACTGGCCGATTGACTCACACAGGAGACCCTTCACTTCGGCTGCAGTTTCCCCCCCATCTCACTTCTCTCTAGGCTGTCCCAAGCCCAATAATAATATTCAATCAATCAATCAATCAATCGTATTTATTGAGCGCTTACTGTGTGCAGAGCACTGTACTAAGCGCTTAGGAAGTACAAGTTGGCAACATGTAGAGACAGTCCCTACCCAACAGTGGGCTCACAGTCTAAAAGGTGGAGACAGAGAACAAAACCAAACATACTAACAAAATAAAATAAATAGAATAGATATGTACAAGTAAAATAAATAAATAGAGTAATAAATATGTACAAACATATATACATATATACGGGTATATATATATATATATATATGATTATATATATATAATCATAATGGTATTTATTAAGCACTTACTATGTACCAAGCACTGTTCTAAGCACTGAGGTAAGATACAAGGTAATCAGGTTGTCCCAGTTGGGGCTCATAGTCTTAATCCCCATTTTACAGAGGAGGTAACTGAAACACAGAGAAGTTAAGTGACTGGACCAAAGTGTCACAGCTGACAAGTGGCCAGGCTGCTTCTCAAGCTTCAGAGCCCCCTTGCTCTCCCCTCTCCCCATGACTCTACACGGTGGGAAATCTCCAAGTAGAGCGAGGCCTTGGCACTTTGTGAGAACCAAGTGGGTGGGCAAGATAGGCTACCGCCTCTTGACCTGGCCTCTTCTAGCAACACCTTGGATACCCTGAGACCCAAGGAGCCCTCTTTTGCCCAGGGAGGAGGATCTGCCACTCTCTCTTCCATCATCCATGGGGTGGCACAATACACAGAGTCCTCCCCTCACTCCATTCCATGGAAGAAACCCAGATAACTATTCTTTGGAATGTTGAAAACCCCATTACATTCTGGGCCTTGGGTATTTACTCCCAGAAATAATAATGTTGGTATTTGTTAAGTGCTTACTATGTGCCAAGCCCTGTTGTAAGCGCTGGGGTAGATACAGGGTAATCAGGTTGTCCCATGTGGGGCTCACAGTCTTCATCCCCATTTTACAGTTGAGGGAACTGAGGCCCAGAGAAGTTAAGTGACTTGCCCTAAGTCACACAGCTGACAAGTGGCAGAGCTGGGATTAGAACCCATGACTCCCAAGCCCAGGCTCTTTCCACTGAGCCACGCTGCTTCTCATGAGAGAGAAATGTCTTGTGTGTCTGGATAGGGACCAGAAAAGAAAGAGCAATTAATCAATCAATCGTATTTATTGAGCGCTTACTGTGTGCAGATCACTGTACTAAGCGCTTGGGAAGTACAAGTTGGCAACATAATAAGAGCAGATGCAGGGAAGATGTAAACCAGGGTTAGAGCTCATAAGAGGGCAGGTTTCGTATTTACAGAAATGGGAATATCCATAAGAGAGATGAAATCCATCTCCAAGGGTGCTAAACATGTGCTGTTTGAGTCAAGTCAAATCAGGTTTTCAAAAGCACGGTTTTGTTTTCTCTGATTCTGACTCTGTGCGTTTTCCCAAAAGGTGCATTTGAAGGTTAGTCCTGGTCTCCAGGGTAACACCCTGGGGTTAGATGTGAGCTTGATTAGTAAGTATGCCACTGGCAGCAACACTGCAGGGAGACAGGCAAGGTATTAGACTTGAGCTATAATTTTGCTGCCAGTACTAAATCACCAGGACAAACAAGGACTTTTTGGTGAGTCTTATAACTCAGCTCTTTTCTGAAAGAAAGGATAAATGAGACGTTTAGACATAAAATATAAGGTCCAAAGTGTATGGCTTCTGCGAGGGCCAATTAGGGCCTTTCAGACCCTTCTGAGTTCCCATGGCATACTCATCCTCATTTTTATCTTCACCCTCATCTTCAACAACAACCCTGTGATTGAATACGAACTACAAGTAGATCACTGCCCTATGCTCTTGGTAATGTGGAAAAGAAACAAATGACAAAGTCCCTGCCCTTGAAGAGTTTGCAGTCTGATTCCCAATTCTCTGTCTGCCTATTCCCTTTTGATTCTGCAGGTCCTCGAGTGATGAGTCCCAAAATATACACTTTACAAGGCCAATTAGCCTATCTTTGCCATTAAATTTGGGGATGCCCCATTAAAAAGCCAAACTGATGGGGCTGGGTAACAGGGAGTGACATGAAACCAGAAAACATTTCAGAGTTGGTGTTGGAAAATCACAACTCCAGTCCACAGATTTTTTTTTTGTTCACACACTACCTGAACAATGCCATTTATGCTATTCTAGAATTGCATAGAAATCTAGCTAATGTAATCATGCTAGATTCCTTCTGGGCAGAGATCAAATCTACCAACTCTCTTATACTTTCTCAAGGGCTTAGTGCAAAGCTGTACACATAGTAGAGAAGCAGTGCGGCTCAGTGGAAAGAGCACAGGCTTTGGAATCAGAGGTCATGGGTTCTAATGCCAGCTCTGCCACTTGTCAGCTGTGTGACTCTGGGCAAGTCACTTAACTTCTCTGTGCCTCAGTTGCCTCATCTGTAAAATGGGGATTAAGAGTGTGAGCCCCCCGTAGGACAACCTGATCACCTTGTAACCTCCCCAGCGCTTAGAACAGTGCTGTGCACAAAGTAGGCACTTAATAAATGCCATTATTATTATTATTATTATAGTAGCCCTCGATAAATATCACTGATAAATTGATTAAACACTTACCCTCTAAACATATATGGAAACCTCTGGCAGTGGACGGGCAAAGATGAATAGGGTTGAAAAATAAGACTGATTTATGTTTGGAAAAATAACACATATCGTGCTTTCAAAGATAATGTTTTTAGATGGGGTTGGAGGCGTACTGTGGACCTTGTTTTGATTAGCTGCAGAAAGTTTTGGGTTAGAGTCCATGGCTAAAATACACCTTGTTTATTTTTGAAACACAGTACTTTTTCAGGCAATCTATCTATAGACTCTGTTACTAGGGGGAACATTGCTCAGAATATCTAGCTGTCCGTAGAAAAAGTTCAGAGGTAACAATGGCCAATAATTAAGAAATCTGTCTCTAGGCTTAGCACTAACACTGAGCACAATTCCAGGCCTAGAGAGGTTTCAGTGACTGAATTCAATGATCCCTTTAGAAAGTAGGGTTAGGAAACATGTCTACTAACTCTGTTAGATTTTACTCTCCCAAGCAGTTAGTACAGTGTTCTGCATGCAGTCCTCAGTAAATGTGGTTGATTGATTTCTGATTCCTGAATGAATCAGGGGAAAAACCCTCTGCATGATCTCCCTCTCTAGGTGATCACCCCTTTTATGCAGTTATGGGCATGACGGGCCATATTAGATAGACTCTGATAATAATGTAAACTGTGTAGGGAGTGAAATATGTACTTTAACACTTGAGGAACTTATCCAAATCTGTGACTCCACTTTCAAATAACACCTGGGACCCAGGACTTGGTTATTTTATCTGTGTAGCGATGTAATTGTCACAACACTTCCGCACCAGGAGCTGTGCCACTGGGCTACTTGGGAAGCCAGAGCACATTTTGTTTGCACATTCTCTGCTTTTCATGCTCCAGCCCCCTCCTGTGTGATGGGAAAAGTAACACATTCTGGAGTTCACTTACCAAGATTGGGAATATCAATTTCAAAACCTGTTCCTGTTGAATAAGGTTACCGAGTATTATTTGCTCTAGTGCATGGAAGTCCTTAAGTGGAATCCTAATGGAAATAAAACATGAAGTGTTGAATTGAAAGATCCTTCAGTTCTCCAGTCATATAGTACCCAAGGCCATGGAGCAGCTCATTTGAATGCTTCAAGCCTTTAAGAGAAAATTATAGAAGGGATAAAAACAGTAAGAAAACCCAAAAGGTATCTTGAGTAGAGAAAATTGAAAATGAGAATGATTCATTCTTGAATTCAGATCTCCCTTGAGTGGGAGTAGAATCGATATATCCAGGACCAGATAAGAGTTGGCAGTTCAGAATAAAACTATCCAAATTTTACACTTGACTCTCCAAAAAGGATTTAGAGTGAAAACAGCGTGTCAATATTCAGAGACTGACTCTGCCCAAGAAAAGACACATGTCCATGAGACGTTCCAAATCCACTTCTTCCTTAAAGATAGGATCGTTTCAGTCTCTTTTCAGGGAAACCGATGGTCGATTGGCATTGATGCTTTTCACTGTACTCTTTAAATCTGAGGTAAAATTCAGGTGTCAGGCCTTAGAGATGGGGCATTTTTAGGGATGAGTGGGCTGTGTCCTGGTGGCCTATTGCCTTGCCTGGGAGTTTCAGCTATTATGTCCTCTGCTCGACTGAAGCCGGTCCAGTCTCAGGCAACTGCCTTCAAGTCTCTCTGGTAGACGGGGAAGCAGTCTCAGCACTGTGTGCGCAGACGTATATCGGACATTTCCATTCCTGGCTCCCCCACTACACTCTAAGGTCCTGATGGGGAGGGTTTCTGTGGTACTTCCCAAGTGCTTAGAACGATGAGTTGTGATTCAGTCCCAAACCCTCAACAAATACCATTACTGCTATTGCTATTCTTAGGAGTTTGAATGAATGAATGAATCATTCAATCAATCAGTGGTATTTATTGACCACTTACTACGTGCAGAGTGCTGTGCTAAGCTCATGGGAGAGAACCATACAACAAAACTAACAGACATTTTCCTTGCCTATAAGAAGCTTGCAGTCTCTCTCAGTCAGTTAATACTGATGTCCTGGAACTCTGAGAGGCAGAAGGCAGTGGTCCGTGACTTCAAAATAATTGGTCTACCTCGTACTATTTCTACAGATGTTAGGAGATAAAACCTGGTTTTGCACATAGCAGATTGAAGTGGATGTTTCCATGTAAAACTCTCAAGGGAAACCCCTCAGAACTCTCCCTGGCAGGCTCAGGTGTTGATATTACATCACTGCATGTCCTTTCCAAGAACAACCCATGTTCAGATACCAAACAAGGTAAGAGCCTGTGGAGGAAGAATGAATGCCCTTGCAGGACAGCTTACCTTAAGCCTTTTTGAAATGGGCCAGGGTGCTTGGCCCAGATGGATTTCTGATGCTTTTCTCATTACTAGCGGCTTGAAAATAGTGGAATCTGAGTTTGCATTAATCCAGGATTATGTTGGGCCCATCCCCGTAGCACCATTTGTGCATATGTGTAATGTTGATGCATTTAAAACAGCTCATTTTCTTTTAAGTGCCCCTGGCAAATTTTCATTTATCTGAGCCAGGTTGCTCAAATCGGGATTCCAACCACCGTGGGATTGCGGAAGAGTTTTGAGAGCACAGGCGTGGGAGTCAGAGAACTTGGGTTCTCATGCCAGCTCTGACACTTGCCTGCAAGTCACTTATTTCTCTGTGCCTTAGTACCTCAACTGTAAAATGGGAGTTAAGACGATGAGCCCTATGTAAGAATTATAATAATAATGGCATTTATTAAGGGCTTACTATGTGCAAAGCACTGTTTTAAGCTCTGGGGAGGTTACAAGGTGATCAGGTTGTCCCACGGGGACAACCTCATTTTATAGATGAGGTAACTGAGGAACAGATAATTGAAGTGACTTGCCCAAAGTCACACAGCTGACAATTGGCGGAGTCGGGATTTGTCAGCTGTGGTGACAGGAACTATGTGGTGCAGGAACTATGTCCAACCCAAGTGCTTTGTACTTAACCCAGCACTCAGTACAGTGCCTGGTACAATGCTACTGGACAAATAACATTTAAAAGAAAAAAAGAGGGCAAAAGGGGTCTTTTGCCCCCTTTTGTCACCCTCATCCTGAAACCTGAAATTGCTCCAAGACTGAAACACATCTTCCTCTTCCCTTTCTTTCCCCACTTACTTTCTCCTCCCCCTAATAATGATGATGATGATGATGATGATGATGATAATTGTGGCATTTGTTAAGTGCTTATTATAGGTCAAAAGCACTGTACTTACAGAGGAGAACCAGCATGGCCTATCTGAAAGAGGATCTACATTCTAATCCTGACTCTGGACTCTTGACTGCTGTGTGATCTTGAGCCAGTCACTTACCTTTTCTCTGCCTCAGTATCCTTCTCTATAAAGTAGGGATTAAATTCCTGTTCCCCCTCCTACTTAAATTGTGAGTCCCACGTGAGATAGAAACTGTGTCTGATCTGATTATTTTGTGTCTATCTCGGTGCTTGGCACATAGAAAAATTTCACAAATAGCAGTGATTATTCATTCATTCATTCAATCGTATTTATGGAGCACTTACTGTGTGCAGCGCCCCGTACTAAGCGCTTGGGAAGTACAAATTGGCAACATATAGAGATGGTCCCTACCTAACAATGGGCTCACAGTTTAGAAGGGATGATGATTGCATTATTGTTATTATGTAGATGCAAGGTAATCAGGTTGGACACAGTCGCTGTCCCACATAGGTGTGAGAACAAGCACAAAGGAGTTGAGTGACTTGCCCAAGGTCACACTGCAGGTAGATGGCAGAGACAGGATTAAAAATCCCAGGACCACCTCCTTCTAGTGTGGAAGAGTCAGTGCTGCTGGAAGCTAGAACGAAAAGCAGGTTCCAGGATGGAGAAAGCTTACCTATGACAGAACCTAATCTAAAAAACAGCAGCAGCTGCAGGAAGCCTGCAGTCAAAGCCTGAAGAGATTCCAGTTGTCCCATTCCATTTCCCTTCTCACCCAGGGTCTTTCATTCCTGATCTGATTCCTGCATTGCTTTTCCACATATTATTATTAATGTTATTGTGTTATTTCCTACCTACATTAAGTATTTATCTGAGCAAAGCACTCTACCAAGTGCTTTTGAAAGGCACAAGAATGAACCGCCAGGGCTCACGATCTAAAATGGCTACAGATGAGGAGGGAAAGAAATGAAAGTAAATATAACTAAACAATGAGCTAGCAAAAACAACAATAAAAACTAGAGTGTATACACCTTTCCCCTATTCCCACAGTCAGGCAATCAGCCTTTTCTACTCTTCTTGCTCCTACCTAACAGGACTTCATCCAGGTCATGGTGGTGGGGGAGGGCTCAGTTTCCTTGATCCCTGATTTCTCTGGTTTCACTTCTTTCCCAGCTTCTTTCAAGTTCTTGTAATGAAAATGAGAAACACTACCAAAACTGAAAAATAATATGCATGTGTGAGTCTGTGTGTTTGTGCGGTGGGGTGAGAGCTCCCCGTCTCCTGAATTTGGAAACATTAGTGACTTTTTTTGTGACTCCCTCAGGCTTGAATTCTCGGGGTCTAGATCACGCCTTAATTTCCTCCTTTGACTCTCATTCTCTTCAGCTTTAAGTCCTTTTTTTGTGGCATTTGTTAAGCCCTTACTGTGGGCCAGACATTGTACTAAGCCCTCTGGTAGTTTCAAGCTAATCAGGTTGGACACAGTCCATGTCCCACATGGGGTTTACAATCTTAAACCCCATTTTACAGATGAAGTAACTGAGGCACTGAGAAGTTAAGTGACTTACTCAAGGTCATACAGCAGATATGTGGTGGAGCTGGTTTTGGAGCACAGGTCCTCCAACACCCAAGCCTATGCTCTTTTCCCTAGGCTATGTTGCTTCTCACTTTTTCTATGTTGCCTCTATGTTGCTTCTGCCAAGCTGACTTTCCCATCTCCATTTACCCTTAGTCACACTACCCAAAAGAATGGGACTGGCTCAGGGCATATTGAGCAGATTTAGAACATCTGGGACTCTCTTTCATAAAACAACATCCAGGTTATATGATGGCCAGAATGAATGTATGAAATACAAATTAATTTGAATGCTGTTTGTAAAGCCTCGTTATTAAAAAAAAAAGTGCACACTGAGAGGCTCACAGGGAATAGTCCTTAGCTGCGCTAAAAGTGTTAAAAAGAGAGATGAGAAATTATTTCTTTGGTAATGGGGTTTGAGGGGAAGCCACACTGGAATCAGTGAAATCATTAGACAATCCATTGCTCTCCCCATAGTGAGGAATTCTTAAATTCCAGAATGACCTTGGTGTGCTCTTGAAGGTTTCAGTCTATCAGGATTCAACATTGACTAGAGCAAAGGTGAAAACCAGCAGACATAGCATTCTGCAAATTGGCACCGTTTATGTGAGTTTATTGTTGGCAAGTAGCAGAAGTGGGCTCTGGGGATGCAAAGTCCAAATATATTTTATTCAGTAGTATGCTCAACCCAGCAGAAGTGAGCTTTCTGCATTACGTTGCTGATTTTTTTCACCTGTCTGGATCTGTGCCATGACAATATTCCCTTGGTCATCCTGGGTACTTCAGAAGCCACAAAGGAGTGTCACTTGGAATATACTGCTTTGGAAAGGGCCAGTGGAAGTGTGTATATATTTTTTTTTCAACTAAGCTATATTAACAATGGAGCAATTATAGAGAATCAGCTTTTCTAAGGCATTTTAGAAGTCAAATGGTCCTGTAATTGTAAGCAAAATGACCCACGTTGTTTTTCTAGTAAGCTTTATCTTGACATTTCTTTTGCCACCATTATCAAAAATGCCTGAGTTTGCAATCCTCACTTAACAAATAAACCATGTGAGCAAATACTAGATACATCCTTGATTGCAGCTGCTGATGGTACTTCAGAACTGCATTCCCTCAAAAATAGAAACATTATTCTGGGTGGGGCTTCAATGGAATTCCATAGAATCTCAGACCCAGGAGAGCATCAGGAGAGATGACTTTTAAGACTTGCCTGCTGTTTGACCTTGGACAAGTTACATAATTTGTTTGTGTCTCATATCCTCATCTGTAAAATGGGGATTCAATACCGGTTCTCCCTCTTCCTAAGACTGTGAGCGCCAGTTGGCATTGGACCTGTGCCTGGTCTACACATTGTACCTACCCCAATTCTTAATTCAGTGTATGGCACATATTAAGTGTTTAACAAATACAATTATCATTACTAAAATTATTTAAGAATGGGCATGTTTTACTCTATTTTATGGTAAGGGTGATCTGTGCATGGAAAAAGGGTACATGCAGTGAGTCAGAGACCGAGAGTCAAGAGTGATGTATGGAAAGCAGGTTAGCAGGGAATGATAAGGAGAGCTCCCGTGAGCTGCTTTGAATGAATAATAATAATAATAATTCTGGCATTTAAGTGCTTACTATGTGCAAAACACTGTTCTAAGTGCTAGGGGGATACAAGTTGATCAAGATGTCCCCATTTTACAGATGAGAGAACTGAGGCTCAGAGGATTTAAGTGACTTGCCCGAGGTCACACAGCAGACATGTGGCAGAGCCGGGATTCGAACCCATGACCTCTGACTCCTAAGCCCGGGCTCTTTCCACTGAGCAACGCTGTTTCTCTAGCCACGCTGCTTCTCTAAATGATCAGCGGTCTTTGATATGGAGAGAAAAGGGTTTTGGAGCTTCATGAGGAAGGGAGCGATGAATTATAAAGGTGATTTTAAGAAGATCTGGGCAGTATGATTTAGGATAGACTTGAAGATGAGGGAGGCTGGAGGCAGGGAGACCAGTAAGTCTATGCAGTTGTTCACCTGGAAGATGACCCAGGCTTGGATCAGGGTGGTTCCCGGACGTGTGGAGACAAAGAGGCCGATATGAGGAGAATTCTGGAGAAAAAGTCAGCAGGATTTAGAAGCACGATGAATACGGGTAATGAAAATTAGGGGAGTCATAGATGGTGGTCAGGTTGAGATATGGGACGGAGACAATGGTGGTTTTGACAATGATTGGATTGTTAAGAGGAAGGTTTAAGAGAAGAGAGGAATAGCATTTTCACCCTTTTGAGTTACTGTTTATTCTTAAGGTACAATCTTCTCCTTAGGATGTTTACTATGTAAACAAGAGTCAAATTTGAAGATAAAAGTTTGATACAAGTAGAGACCTGAAATAATATCAAAGGGAAATCCAGCATGTCCCTCAGGCAAGACTTACTTTAATTTGCCCCAGGCAGGTTTTTATGTGCTTACTTTTTCCATATCACCATGGTCATGGTCACCATTATTTAATATTCACACTCTCCCTTGGAAATCTGTTCTAATTTTCAATAACCCCTCATATTTGGGAAGTGAGACTCTTGTTTAATCTGTTAGGTAAGTCTCTCCTGAATATTTGAGAGTTGGTTCTGGGGAATATTGATTTTGCTTTGCGATTCACATTCTAATGCCTTGCTCATGCATTCTGAAGGGAGACAGTTAATCCTCTCTACATTTAAGAGGCTTGCTGTGGTTCCTTCACTTCTGTGATGGCCTGTGGGTCCATTTAAAATTGTTTTAAAAAGTTGAAGTTCCTGTCCAACAGGAGTCCTCCTAAAATTTCAGGTAGCAGGAGTTGAATTTTCAGGAACAAATTTACTTGGAAATGAAGTCTGTGGTTTTTCATTAGTAGTGGAGAAATAGGTTATGTAATATGGTGCATTTCATGGAGCTAATCAATTCTATGAGTTAAATGTGTCTAATCTTACTGAAAAAGCACAAGGAACAATATGACCTAGTGGAAAAAGCTTGGATTCGGGAGTCAGAGGACCTGGGTTCTAATCCTGCCTCCACACTTACCTGCTGTGTGATCTGGGGCACGTCACTTATCTTCTCTGCACCTAAATTCCTGAATCTGCAAAATGGGGATTTAATAATGTTCTCTCTCCTACTTGGACTGTGATCCCCATGTAGGTCCTGATTATCTTGTTTCTGTCCCAGAGCTTAGTACAGTGCTTGGCATACTTCCCAAGCTCTTAGTACAGTGCTCTGCACACAGTAAGCACTCAATAAACATGATTGAATGAATATAGTAAGTACTTAACAAATACCACAACTACTATTATTCAATATGATTATTAAAGGATAGAAAAAGTAACGTAAATTCATGGAAAATATTACTGCCTTTTAGTGTTGAATACCCTTGCCCTTCACAATCCCAATTGCCTGACTTAATGTGCCTTTTGAATAAAGGAAGAATTGGGTGCAAGTGAAATGTAATTAATTTTGTTGATCTGTTGGTTTAATGAAAGCAAAATATTTTTGGAAAGGCAGTAACATCTTGAAGGAGAAATCCCCAATACCCTCATGATCATTTGGGGACCAGAGAAGCTCTTTAATCAGAATATAATTAGTTGTTGTATATATCTTCCTAGCAGATGGTAAGCAGTACCTGCAGCATGGACTAGTGGAAAGAACAAGGTCCTGGGAATCAGAGGGCCTGAGTTCTAATCTCAGCTCTGCCAATTTCCTGCTGTGTAGCATTGAGCACGTTGCTTAACTTCTCTGTGCCTCAGTTACCTCATCTGTAAAAAATGGGAATTCAATCCTACTCCCTCCTACTTAGACGATGAGCCTCATGCAGGATGGGGACTGTGTCCAACCTGATTAATTTATAACTACCCTAGTGCTTAGAACAGTGTTTGGCATGTAGAAAACAGTTAACAAACACTATTAATTGATTGCCCACTTGGTGTGGTACACTGGGAAGCACAAAATAAAGAATAATAATAATGGTATTTGCTAAGTGCTTACTATGTGCAAAGCACTGTTCTAAGTGCTGCGGGGGGGGGGGAATAAGAGGTGATCAGTCTGTCCCACGTGGGGCTCACAGTCTTAGTCTGCATTTTACAGATGAGATAACTGAGGCCCAGAGCAGTGAAGTGACTTGTCCAAAGTCACACAGCTGACAAGTGGCGGAGCCGGGATTAGAACCATTGTCCTCTGACTCCCAAGCCCGGGTTCTTTCCACTGAGCCACACTGCTATGTTCCCTAGCCTCAAGGAGCTAAGACTCTAATGGGGGAGATGCATTATGGATTTTGTTCCTGCAGGTCATTTGGGAAGCAGGTAACATCAGTGAGATCCAAAAAGAATAATAATGATAATTATTCTGCTCTGCTCTTACTTGTTACTTCATTCATCCTCCCTCCCATCCCCACAGCACATATGTATATATCTGCAAATATCTGTAATTTTTGTATTTATTTACTTGTATTATTGTCTGTCTCCCTCTCCAGACTGTGAGCTCATTGTGGGCAGGAATGTGTCTCTCCCAAGTGCTTAGTATAGTGCTTTGCACACAGCAAGTGCTCAATAACTACAGTTGAATGAATGATAATTATGGTACTTTTTAAGTATTTACTACATGCCAAGCACTATTTTAAGTAGGTACAAGTTAATGAGGTTGGACACAGTCCTTGTCCCCTATGGGGCTCTCACTTTTAATCCCCATTTTACAGATGTGGTATCTGAGGCCCATAGTAGTGAAGTGATTTGCCCAAGGTCACACTCATACATGTGGTGTAGTGGGAATTAGAACCCAGGTCCCACTGATTCCCAGGCCCGGACTCTATCCACTAGGTTATGCTGTATTATTTGATACACAAATAGCATAACACTTTTTTCCCAAAGCAATTGCACATTAAATATCTCATTTAACCTGCCCAATATCCCAAGGAGTTGAAAAGAAGCAGATAGCACTGCCTCCGCTTTACATATGAAGAAACCGAGGCACAGGAAGACTAAAAACCTTTTACCAAGCAGGCCAGGAGAGTTCCGTCTAGAATCCAACTCTAACAGATCAATGCTCTTTCCCCTAGAGAAAGAATGCATACTGCCTCCCATAAGGGAAATAATAATAATAATAATAATAATGGCATTTGTTAAGTGCTTACTACATGCAAAGCACTGTTCTAAGCCCTGGGAGGGATACAAGGTGATCAGGTTGTCCCATGTGGGGCTCACAGTTTTAATCCTCATTTTACAGATGAGGTAACTGAGGCTCAGAGAAGTTAAGTGACTTGCCGAAGGTCACACAGCAGACATGTGGCAGAGCTGGGATTAGAACCCATGACCTCTGACTTCCAAACCCGTGCTCTTTCCACTGAGCCACACTGCTTCTCTATAAATATGTCCAAGATAGCATTGAAGGGGCCAATTAGAAATTTTGAAAGTCAAAATTAAGGTTTAGGTCGAATCAAGGGACAATAACGTGAAATCAGAAGGAAATGTTCAGGCTAGTAGATGGTATATCGGGATGGAGTCAAAGAGGAAAGTAGCCCTTGATGGCCTATCAGAGCCAGATGCCTAGGGTGCATAGACTATTGGTAAAATGGAGATTGTACTTATTTTCCTATGGGGTGGTAGAAAGATCAAGAAGGACATGGCTAGATTATTGAATGATTGCCCCATCTTGTGTTATTAGAGGGAAAAGATGTTTGACCTCCACTTTCAACTAAAACAGCGACCATCAAAATTACTTATTGCAGCATTTTGCAATCAAAATCAGAACAGCCTGGACTTTGGAAATTTTCATTTCTCCTTAATCCTGTTTCCTTGTATTTGTTCCTCATGTGTCACTGCACTGCCTTATTTCATTACACTATGGGGATACATTTAAAATCCTTCATAAAAGTAAAATCAAATCTTGGTGGATGAATTAACACTAACATTTTAGTGGGATGGTATTAGAGGCTGGTGATTTTTCTGAATGAGGGGGTGCTTTGGGAAACATTATATACCATTTTCCTGGTGTACAGCTCTCAGATTTAACATAAACAACAAAATAAGCAACAGATCCCGTCTCCTTTTGTTCAGACAAATGATTCACTTTCTTCTCCAACTGGAACGTTATGAAATTTACAAGAAAGGCAAAGTCGGCAGAGAAAACATTCTCAGCTTTATTATTGGGAAAATACCAATCCTCTGTAAGAGTGCCAGCCAACTACATCAAGTCGTCCTGCCTTATCAGCCGAGCCTTGAGGGTTCATTGTTACTGTGTTTTATTAGACGATTTGCCTCAAATCGCTCCTGGGTTCCTCTGTATGTAACTCCACTTAGCATTCTTTTGAGTCCGCCTTCTCTTTTATAACCTCCCGTCAGTATAAAATGCAATAAGTGAGAGAGCTTTGGATTCTTTTCTAGAGAAAAAAAATAGCAAGTTAAATGGAAAGGCAAGAGGCTATCTGAGGCTTGTCAAGCCAAGAGGGCTACTGAGGGTCTAGACTGTGAGGGGCCCCATCAGATTACCTTGTGTCTACCCCAACATTCAGCACAGAGCCTAGCATAGAGAGAACACAATTAATACCCTAAGTATGGTTATTATGATTTTGAAAGTTTCTAGGAATTTCTCTTTCATTCCAAGGAGTTCAAACCCTGTCCTCCCCATGACATTCCCATCACTGTAGATGGCACCACCATCCTTCCGGTCTCATAAGCATTATTCATTCATTCATTCAGTCGTATTTATTGAGTGCTTACTGTGTGCAGAGCACTATACTAAGCGCTTGGGAAGTACAAGTTGGCAACAGATAGAGATGGTCTCTACCCAACAACGGGCTCTCAATTGACTCCTCTCTCTGATTCAACCCACATATTGAATCCATCACTAAATCCTGTCGGTTCCACCTTCACAACATCACTAAAATCCTCCCTTTCCTCTCCATCCAAACTGCTTCCACATTAATACAGTCACTTATCCTCTCTGGCCTTCATTATTGTATTAGCCTCCTTGATGTCCTCTCAGCATCCTGTCTTTCCCTACTCCAGGTGATACATCATGCTGCTGCACAGGTCGTTTTTCTACAAAAACGATCAGAACATGCTTCCCCACTCCTCAAGAAACTTCAGTGGTTGCCCATCCATCTCTGAAACAAAAAACTCCTCACCATTGGCATTCAATCAGCTTGCCCGCTCCTACTTCGATGTTCTACTCTCCTACTACAACCTAGCCCACAAACTTCACTCCTCTAACGCTAAAAACTGCTCACTGTACCTCGATTTCATCTGTCTCGCCACCAACCCCTTGCCCATGTCCTCCTTCTGGCCTGGAATGTTCTCCCTCCTCAAATCGGACAGACAATTGCTCTCCCCACCTTCAAAACCTTATCGAAGGAACATCTCCTCCAAGAGGCCTTCCCTGACTAAGCCCCCTTTTCCTCTTCTCCCACTCCCTTCTACATCACCCTGCTTGCTCTCTTTGTTCTTCCCCCTTCCCAGCCCCTCAGCACTTATGAATATATCTGTAGTTTATCTATGTTACTGTCCGCTTCCCCCTCTAGACTGTAAGCTCACTGTGGGCAGGGACTGTGTCGGTTTATTGTTGCATTGTACTTTCATGAGCACTTAGTACAGTGCTCTGCACACGGTAAGTGCTAATTAAATAGAATTGAAAGGTGAAAGTCACCCATCAGTAAAGTTCCTTCTGAGCAATTCAGTCTAGGATTATTGATCATGATGGTCTTAGGCTCTTATATTGTGCCAACCACTATGCTGAGCGCCGTGGCAGGTATAAGATTATTAGATCAGACACCATCTTCTAGACTGATAGCTTGTTGTGGGCAGGGAATGTGTCTATTACTGTTCTATTCCTCTCCCAAGCACTTAGTACCATGCTCTGCAGCACAGGAAAAGCTCAGTTAATACAATTGAATGAATGAATCCCTATCCCACACAGAGCTCACAGTCTGAGAGAGAAGGAGAGATAGAATTGTATCCCCATTTTATTGATGTAACAATAATAATAATAATGGCATTTAAGCAGCACTTAGTATGTGCAAGGCACTGTTCTAAGCCCGGGGGAGGTTACAAGGTGATCAGGTTATCCCATGGGGGGCTCACAGTCTTAATCCCCATTTTACAGATGAGGTCACTGAGGCCCAGAGAAGTTTAGTGACTTGTCTAAAGTGACACAGCTGACAAGTAGCAGAGCCAGGATTTGAACCCATGGCCTCCAATTCCAAAGCCCAGGCTCTTTCCACTGAGCCACGATGCTTCCCTAGTTAGTATTTCTCCAGTAGTAACTAGGGCACAGAGAGGGTAAGTGACTTGTCTATAGTCACACAGCAAGCCAGTCCACAGCTGGGACTAGAACCTGGGTCTTTTTACTGCCAGTACCCTGCAGTTTCCATTCAGTCCCACTGCCTTCTAAGTTCTAGAAAATTCTAGTGTTATTTTTGAGGTTGTACAGATGATTCTCTAGGGGAAAAATGCTGTGCTTTGGGGGAAATAAAGATAAAGAGAAGCAGCGTGGCTCAGTGGAAAGAGGACGGGCTTTAGGGTCAGAGGTCATGGGTTCAAATTGTCAGCTGTGTGACTTTGGGCAAGTCACTTAACTTCTCTGTGCGTCAGTTCCCTCATCTGTAAAATGGGGATTAAGACTATGAGCCCCATGTGGGACAACCTGATCACCTTGTATCCCCCCAGCGCTTAGAACAGTGCCTTGCAAATAGTAAGCGCTTAACAAATATCATCATTATTAAGTGCTTAGTACAGTGCTCTGCACACAGTAAGTGCTCAATAAATACAATTGAAAAAAGCACTCAATCAGCTCACCCATTCCTACCGTACCTCACCGATTTTCTATTACAACCCAGCCTGAAAGCTTCACTCCTCTAACTCCAACCTCCTCACTGTACCTCGATCATTTTTCTCTCACCACTGATCTCTTGTCCACCTGTTCCCTCTGGCCTGGGACTCCCTCCCCCTTCATATATGACAGACCACCACTCTCCCCACCTTCAAAACCTTGCTTTTTTAACATGGTTATGGAATTTGTTAAGCACTTACAAGCACTCTTCAAAGCACGGGGGTAAATTCAGTTAATCAGGTTGGGTACAGTCCCTGCCCGACTTGGGCCTCACAGTCTAATTAGGAGGAAGAACAGGTATCGAATCCCCATTTTTACGGTTGAGGAAACTGAGGCACAGAGAAGTTAACTGACTTGCAAACATAAAAATATCTCCTGAGAAAAGCTTGTTGGAAGAGTTGCAATTTTAGGAGGCTTTTGAATATGGGAAAAGGTGTGATCTGATATGGGAAGGAAGGAAGGCGAAACCTGAGGGAACATACCCTCACACTAACCTGCTGTCAAATGCATTCCTGGTCTCTTAGCGAAACAGTGTGGCTCAGTGGAAAGATCCTGGGCTTAGGAGTCAAAGGTCATGGGTTCTAATCCCGGCTCTGCTGTGTGACCTTGGGAAGTCACTTACCTTCTCTGAGCCTCAGTTACCTCATCTGTAAAATGGGGATTAAGACTGTGAGCCCCACATGGGACAACCTGATCACCTTGTAAACCCCCAGCACTTAGAACAGTGCTTCGCACATAGTAAGCACTTAAATGCCATCATTATTTATTATTTAGAGCTGAGCATCTGATTGCCACTCTAAGAATATCATTTTATGACACTTGATTAATCCATGCATCAAAGAACTTTGTGAATCATGTATTAAGACATTTTTAACAATCACCATTTCAACTTTCCCACAACATTAACTTCATTCTTTTAAACTCAGGAAAATAGTATGCTACCTACAAAGACATAAAGAAAAAACTTTTTAGTGACAGAGGGATGGTCAGTTCTTCAGTCCTCTTTTCCTCATTCTCCGGCTTCCTGCCTAAAAAGAGATGGAGAAAGAGCAGCAATAGGAAATAAGAAGGAAGAAAAACCCTGTAGCAATGGCGACTGCTATTCTTTTGCTCATCTCCTCATTATGAACATCAAATTAATAGCTTGTCCCTTCTTGATCTATTTCTAAACTTAAAATGAATTTCAGAAAATTTTCCAGTATAGATTTTGGCATTTTCATGCCTCACTGTCTGTTTCAATAGACAGTGTGATCTTGTTGAGGGACGGAGCGATCAAAAGACATATTTGGATTTTTTAAAATTAAAATTCAACAGGAACATTTATCAGCTCCCTGAAAAAATATTTCCTTTGAGGTTGTTATTTGTTTGTGTTTAGAGAGGACCAAGAAATTAATGAAGCTTTCAACAAACCTATTCTGAGAAGCTGTGTGTTGTTAAGGATGAGAGCTATGTGAATAAGTTCTGTGCTACTTGACATTTATCATGGGTAGAATAAAATACATTGTGCATAATGTGTTTTGGTGTAGCAAATAGGGCACAGGCTTGGGAGAAAGGAGGTCATGGGTCCTAATCCTGGCTCTGCCAGTTGTCTGCTTGTGACCTTGGGGAAGTCACTTCACTTCTCTGCACCTCAGTTACCTCATCTGTAAAATGGGGATTGAGACTGTGTGCCCCAAATGGGACAGGGACTGTGCCCAACCTGATTTGCTTGTATCCACCCCAGCACTTAGTACAGTGCCTGGAACATTGTAAGTGCTTAATAAATACCGTTATTATTATTATCATTACTATTATTAATGAGGTATCTGAAGTAGTATTTATAAAATTCATACTCTGTGCAGAACACTGTACTAAGCACTGGGAGATAACAGATAGGTGGAAATTAGACACTGTCCTTGGCCCTCCGGGGGCTAACAATCTGAGAGTTCAAGTGGGGATTGGATTTAAGAAGGGATTGGAGCCGGACATATCAGCAGTGATGAAACAGTAAAACGCAACACCATCAGATATACAAAATAGACTCAAGGTCTTGGTGGGGATGGAGGAATCTGAAAAGACACGGGGACATACTGAGATCAGAAACCCTAGGCGATGAGAGGTAAGGAAATATCATGGTATGTTTCTGGTTGGGAATGGAGAAGGTTTCCTCTGGGCTTTGCATTTTCCTGTTTTATCTTGCTCTCGGTCTTGCTCCAGAAATTTATTTCTTTTAAATCAGATAATCCTGGGGAGGTGGTGCAGCTTAGTGGAAAGTACATGCAACCCAGGAATCAGAAGATCTGGGTTTGAGTCCGAGTTTCAGCTCCACCAGTGGCCTATTGTATGATTTTGAATGAGCCAGTTCATCTCCCTGGGTCTCAGTTTCCCTGTATGGGAATGGAAATAATAGGATAGATATTGAGCTCCTGTGAGACCGAGACTGAGTTTGCTCTTATAATCATCTCTCTACCAGTGCTTAGAGAAGCAGAATTGCCTAATGGAAATAGCACAGGCCTAGGAGTGAGAGGACCTGGCTTGCCCAAGGTCACACAGCAGACAAGTGGCAGATACGGGATTAGAACCTAGGTCCTTCTTACTCCCAGGCCTGGTTTTTATCCACTAGGTCATGTTGCTTCTCTAAGTGCTGGGGTAGCTTATGTTTACCCCAGTGCTTAATATGCTGCCTGGCACATAGTAAGCGCTTAACAAATACTATAAAAAAAAATCAAGGTGTTTACTCTCGGATGATAAAGAATGAATTCTCCAGAAAAATCCCACAACTCTGCACTTGGATATTTTATGATCAGTAGTTTAAGGTTGATGGAATTCCCCTAACTGTCAAAATCTTCAAGGTCTCCAAGTTTCAAATTGATGCAGCATGCCTTGACCTAATGGGGGGACTCATCCAATGTCATATATAAAAATGTAATCAGATTTTCTGACAGTACAAATGCTGTGGGTATGTGAAACTGTAGGTTACTGACACTGAAAATACCATTTTAGGATGCAAGGAGAAATGATTTAATAATAATGGAATTTATTAAGCGCTTACTATGTGCAAAGCACTGTTCTAAGTGCTGGTATTTGGCTAATAATTTGGCTAATGATTTGGCTAATAATGTTGAGGAACTGGAAAAAAGCCTAGATCTACTCCCTGGGAATACTTGATGTTCCTAAAAACCTAGAGGAGGATGACCTCAGAGTCTTCAACTGACCAAGATATTAGAGAAATAGACTCAACAAAATGAATATTGAAGTCCATCAGGGTGATGGACTGTGACTGTGAGCCCAATGTTGGGTAGGGACTGTCTCTATATGTTGCCAACTTGTACTTCCCAAGCGCTTAGCACAGTGCTCTGCACATAGTAAGCGCTCAATAAATATGATTGATTGATTGATTGATTGATGCTTTCTGCCATTTCACATTTTGAAACTCCAGTAGCATTTTTCAGGCTCTCTGTAATGATTTCTGAGTAATAAGGCTCTGTCAAAATTGGCCATTTACACTCATGGCTGAAAACGTTAGCAAGAATCTCACTGTGGGCAGGGAGCATGTCTACCGACTCAGTTGTACTTCACTCTCCTAAGCCCTTAGTACAGTGCTCTGCACACAGTAAGGTCTCAATAATTACTACTGATTGAAATATAACAGTGTTTATGAATGAATTTAGGAAACAATTCACTTCAATTACGGGGTCTTAAATTCCTGCAGTTTACTTGAGAACTTTGCAAGGAAATAAGTTATACTGTATCGTAACAGCCCCAATAGAGCCACTTGGCTAGAAATCTCTCTCTCTGTCATCCTGGATTACAGGAAGCTGGTTTTACAACATTGCATTTGCCAAACCACTTCCTAAAGGCCGCAATTGAAATATGCTGGTGTAGCTACCATCAGGGAGGCTCTCTGTGGTTATTTTCCTGGATCCAATGACAACCAATGACCCCAAAGCTGGGGCTCCAGGGGCTCCCTGGCCCTGCTGGGAATGCCGGTGGGATGGGGGGGGTGCTCTGGTCTCTGACCCCACCCCGGGATGAGGGGATCACAGAACCAATCTCCTCACCCTGGGAAAGCTGTATGGGTTCTGTTTTTCCTCTTTGGTCCTTGGAAGGCCTTGGAAGGCCAGAGCCCGCCCAAGGTCCTGGGCAGTGGGCTGCAAGGTCCAACGACTCAACAATGGGGACTTGTATTTAGAGCAGATTGCCGGGCTTGTTTGGACACCGGGCGACATCATAGTGGGTATTAAAGTAGCATGGCTAGTAGATAGACCAGGAGCTTGGGAGTCAGAAGGACCTGGGTGCTAATCCCGGCTCCTCCAATTGTCTGCTGTGTGGCCTGGGGCAAGTCATTTCACTTCTCTATGCCTCAGTTTTTTCATCTGTAAAATGAGGATTAACACTGTGAGCCCCATGTGGCATAGGGACTGGGTGCAACACAATCACCCCAGCACTTAGTACAGTGTCGGGCACATAGTAAGCACTAAACAAATACCACAGTTATTATTATCATTTATTATTATCGTTATTGTGACTGCTCAGAGCTTTGAAGGCTATTCTGCTGAGCTCCTGGATCACACACAGTGCCGATAAATGTCAGCTACATTATCTCCCAAGCCTCTGCATGGCTCTTCTAAGGAAACCCAAACCCTAGCATTAGCCGTAACCTGAACTCTAACCCTAGCCCTAGCTGTAACTCTAACCCTAAAACTAGTCCTAACTCTAATCCTAACCCACTCCTTCCTCCACTCCACACTGCATATGTCTCGCTCAGCTTTTATCATCCCCATTTTCAAATTAATTTTGAAGGAAACCTAAGGTCTTTCGGTTGGCAGATGAACTTTTATGTGACTTGATGGTTTGATCTTGCACTTAAATCTTTATTCCACATCATTCATGCCTCATTATTGTCTCTCATACCTTAAAACCTCCTTTTCTTCATTATTCTCTCCCCTGCACTGGTTTCATCAAGGCTCACCTGTTTTAGTTCTGATAATAACCCATGGTTTATTGTGTTTTCCACAGTTTATTTAGGTACTTGGTTAGTGGGTCTATTTATTCCTATGTATATTTCTGAACAAAAGATACAGTTTTCATTATGATTTCTTAGTTCTTGCTTTTGGATGAGTTTCTCCTTTCTGAGTAAACGGCATACCCTGAGGCACAGATTAATTGATATGTCAGGTTGCCTCACTTGAACAGCTGAAAATGGAATTCAGTCTTGGTTTTTTTTTTTCTTCATTTTTAGCTTTGTTAATTTTGTGAAAAATGCCCTGCACATTGTACAAATAAAACAGATAAAGGATTTATTCCCATCACTCCTGATTCATGACACTGCCAATTCATGGCATTCCCATTAATGTCCAGTGCACGTAACTGGTTTCCTGATGATTCTCCTCATTTCCTCATAAACAGCCCCCAAGAATTCCAAAAGTGAGAGCACAGATTGCTGAGGATCAGGATTGGCTCTGGCCGTTTTTTCCACGAGGGAACTAGACCGAAGAACAAAACAGAACAGCAACAACAAAAAAACTGGACGTGTGACAAGTCTTGAACCTTTCACATTTGGCCCAGTACGTCAAACTGGAGTCTGGCTTTAAGGCCAAAATTGAACGATGCCTTAAGAATCCTCCAAGGAAATGTTCCAGGTTGTGTTCATAGGGGCTATGATGAATCTCTCCTGTATAGTCTATTTTGGCTCACTGTCAGTAGTTGTCATAGTTGGTGAGAGGTGAAATGGACAGAATCATTATGCTTTTCTTTGTAGGGTGGGAGGAGCATCCAAAAAGAGATCTTTCAGAAAAAAAAATATTGCCTGTGACTTTTCTGTAAGCAATCCTTCATCAGAAGGTCTCGCTTTTATTCCTGTGAGATGATGTCAACACAAATTTGGATTCCAGATTGTTTGCACTCTATTCTATTCTTTATTTCTATCTTTTTGGTTTAGCTGGTGTTGCAGTTTCTGGTAGGTTCTTGTATGGCTCAACATTAGAACAAAGCACTGCAAACACTAAGGAATATAAACGGTTAGGGTCTTTGGTATCCCTTTAAAATGGGGATTTTGCCCAAGTTAAAGAAAGGAGTGGCATAGCTTCCAGTTCCAAACCTCTCATTCAGCTTGCATGGACTTCTAGTCTCAAATAATAATAACAATGATGGCATTTATTAAACACTTACTATGTGCAAAGTACTGTTCTAAGCGCTGGGGAGGTTACAAGGTGATCAGGTTGTCCCACGGGAGGCTCACAGTCTCAATCCCCATTTTCCAGATGAGGTAACTGAGGCATAGAGAAGTTAAGTGACTTGCCCAAAGTTACACAGCTGACAGTTGGCGGAGCTGGGATTTGAACCCATGACCTCTGACTCCAAAGCTCGGGCTCTTTCCACTGAGCCACGCTGCTTCTGCTTCTCAAAGCTTATCCACACTGCTTTTCCATGCTGCTTCTGCTTCTCAAAGCAATAGTACCTCAGGTATTCACCCTGTAGCAGTCACTTGAGATGCCTAAATTAGTAGCCACAGTGCTCTTGAAACAGGATCAATTTCTGGAAGACAGTTGGTCTTCTTTTGGCTTCCCCTTTCTGTAGGGGAGAACTGGAACTTCCTGAAGACAAATGCCTCCTCAACCTGCCTCTTCACAAAGCTCCCATTGCTGCCTGGGAAGTCCTAGAGGGGGAATCTGGCAGACATAGTCATACTTTCTGAGCATTTATAAAATCCAGAGGTTGGGGTTGTTGGACTCTGTTCTGTAAAATCCATAGTAATGATAAGGTGTTTAGTACTTACTCTGTGTCAAGCATTGTTCTAAGCACTGGAGTAAATATAAAGTAATCAGTTGGACAGAGTCTGTGTCGCACATGGGACTTACAGTCTTAATCCCCATTTTACAGATGAAGAATTTGAGGAACGGAAAAGTTAAGTTCATTCATTCATCATCATCATCAATCGTATTTATTGAGCACTTACTATGTGCAGAGCACTGTACTAAGCGCTTGGGAAGTACAAATTGGCAATATATAGAGACAGTCCCTACCCAACAGTGGGCTCACAGTCTAAAAGGGGGAGGGGAAGGGGGGACGGAGAACAAAACAAAACATATTAACAAAATAAAATAAGTACAATAAATATGTACAACTAAAATAAATAAATAAATAGAGTAATAGTGACTTGTTCAAGGTCCCACAGCAGACATGTAGCAGATCTGGGATTCGAAGCCAAGGCCTCGGACTCCCAGCCCAGTGGCCTCTCCAACTAGTCCATGCTGCATCTCATTATGATAGTCAACCAATAGTACTTATTGAGCATCTGTTGCACAGAGAACTGTACTAAATGCTTAAGAGAATTAGATTAAAAATCAGTTTACCTGATCCCAGCTCTCAAGAAGTTTATAATCTAACTAGGGAGGAAGGCAGGGCAGACACAAACAAATTTTAGGTATGGGAAAGAAATTGAATACATAAGATATGTATCTCCAAGCTGTAGGTGATTGTGAGTACTTAAGTGCTTAGGAAGTAGGAAAGAGTTGAAGTGCCAGTTGAGGGTTGCAAAGCAGGGAGAAAACTGCTCCTTTACTGTAATGTATTATTCACCACATCTTTTCTATCATCATTATCCTTATTTTCTTCTGTTGTTTGCTGAGTTTTATCATTTCATTTATTCATTGCATATGGAAAGCTATCCACCTCCTAACCTCTTTCTTAGACTGCGAAGGTCTTATGGACAAAAGAACAATAGCAATAATAATGATAATAATGATGGTATTTGTTAAGCGCTTACTGTGTGTCAAGCACTGTTCTGAGCACTGGGGTAGATATAAGATAATCAGGTTGGACACGGTCCCTGTCCCACATGGGGCTCACAGACTTAATCCATCAGTGTGCTACCCAGAAGACAGATGAGAAACAGTGTGTCCTATTGGAAAGAGCTTAGGACTGGGAGTCAGGAGATCTGGGTTCTAATCCTGCTCTGACAGTTATCGATCAGTGGTATTCATTGAGTGCTTTCTGTGTGCAGAACAGTTTACTAAGCACTTTAGAGAGTACAGTGTAACAGAGTTGGTAGACATGAATCCCTGCCCGCAAGGAGTTTATAATCTAGAAGGGGAGGCAGACATTAACAGAAATTATAGATTTGTACAGAAGTTCCGTGGGGTGAATAAAGGGTTCAAATCCAAGTGCAAGAGCAATGCAGAAGGGCTGAGGATATTAATAATAAAAATGATGGTGTTAAGTTCTTACTATGTGCAAAGCACTGTTCTAAGCACTGGGGAGGTTACAAGGTGATCAGGTTGTCCCACGTGGGGCTCACAGTTTGAATCCCCATTTTACAGATGAGGCAACTGAGGCACAGAGAAGTTAAGTGACTTGCTCAAAGTCACACAGATGACAATTGTCAGAGCCGGGATTTGAACCCATGACCTCTGACTCCAAAGCCGTGCTCTTTTCCACTGAGCCACACTGCTTCCCCCTTTAGACTGCAAGCTCACTGTAGGTTTATACTGTTTATGATGTACTATTTGGTACTCTCCCAAACACTTAACCCAGTAAGTTCTCAATAAATGCAATCAATTGATTGATTGATTGGCTACTTTATCACCTGCAGAATCATGTGAATGGATCCCTCAGCCTCATATGTCAAGGCATTGTTTGGTGGGCAAAGCAGAAGCAGAAAAGTTTTTTTGCAGTTTCTGCTTGTGTGAGGGAAGGAAGGGATTCTTGCCTCTGCCTAAATGCATGGAGGTTATATAAGTGAGAAATCACGACAGTCCAATCTTTCTTCCATAGGGATGGGCTCAGGAGAAAGGGGAGGATCGAGTTTGTTCCGTGGTAAAAAGAAGTTGTTCAGTCTCCACTGGAAATGATGATAAGGAATCCATACAAATCCTTCTGTTTAACGGTTTTGTTGTTATTGCTTTAATCATCTCTATAGCTGATTGCTTGTAACATGTTTTATTGGGTTTAGTCAGCCATGTAAGGAATGTGCTTAATAATGAGGCTCCTGAAGTAAGAACACAAATGTTGATGATTATTCTTTCTCTCTCTTAATGCTCTCACAAACAATCTCATCTAAAGGGTCTTCATGGCTCACGTTAGCACTGAGTGGCAATCCCACAACAGAGAGCATGATAGGTACCAACGAGGGAGCTGCCATGTTGGTGTAATTGAAACCAAATAAGAATCGGCTAGGAGGTATTTATGCAAATCCGCATGTTTCGGAAGAATTATTTGGCAGCCATGTTAATGAATGTGGTACTTCTAGCAAACTAATTTCACATTTTGTTTATACTAGTCAATGTGGGTTCTACTCAGTCATTAAACAAACCCTGTGAATAATTAGATCCCATCGCAGAATGTTTACTGTGTAGCAAATTAAGCCTCCCTGATTGGAACTATCAATCAATTTCTGGTGCTAAAACCCCCGGAATCTGCAATGCACCGATCACTTGCAGGGTTTGGTGACACCATTATTATCCTCTTAGTATCCCTTCTTATGGATTTCTTTACACTTTGTACTGATTCTGGTTCCTCTGGGGGGCCATGTGAAAAGAATGTAGACTCAGCACTCTGCAGGAATCAGCTGTGGATAGGGAGATCTTTATAACTTTGCACATAAAGAGAAAACCCTGAGCCAGAGGAGGTGGTGGACTATTCAGGAGAAATGGGCAGCTCCACAACTTTCATTCACTAAAGGGGCTACCTTCTCAGCAATATGATTGCAGTTTATTACTTCCTCTGCATCCTGGTTTCACACCTTTGCTTACCTGGGCCTGGAGACATACTACAGAATAGATGCACGTTTCACACTGGCTAAGGTTTACCCAAGAACCGAAATTCCCAGGTTGTAAAACGGGCCATTTGGGGAACACCTTTTTATTTCTTTGCACCATGGGTGTGTGAGACCACAATGCAAATGCATGTTTTTGTGAACCAGGAAATGTTAGTGCAAAAACAGCATAAAATCCAAGTGCATCTGTATTGAATGAGCATGGTATTATTTTTAGTTACTTACAGGTATCAGGTTTGTTAATGGAAGCATTTTGAGGAGGTAATATACTACCAGATGGTGATAGGTGCAGCTACTGACCATTCAGTCATTCAGTCATTCAATCATATTTATTGAGTGCTTACTGTGTGCAGAGCACTGTACTAAGCGCTTGGGAAGTACAAGTTGGCAACATATAGAGATGGTCCCTACCCAACAATGGGCTCACAGTCTAGAAGGAGGAGACAGACAACAAAACAAAACATGTGGACAGATGTCAAGTCATCAGAATAAATAGAAATAAAGCTAGACGCACATCATTAACAAAATAAATAGAATAGTAAATATGTACAAGTAAAATACATAGAGTAATAAATCTGTACAAATGTATATATAGGTGCTGTGGGGAGGGGAACGAGTTAGGGTGGGAGGGATGGGGAAGAGGAGAGGAAGAAGAGGGCTCAGTCTGGAAAGGCCTCCTGGAGGAAGTGACCAGCTATGTGACTGTGTGCAATTGATTTGACCTGCTACTCTGACCGACCTCTTCCAGGGAGATGGCAGAGATGGCAGTTAAGGTGGCTGTTTGGGTAGCAAGATGGAGAGGTATCCACCACAGTTGTCCTGACAGTGCTATCAGGCTTACTGGAAGTGGCACTGCCTCTTTTGACAGACACGATCACATTCACTGCTTTCTGTCTCCAGCACCACAGGGATGGCCTATGTGTTTGGAATTAATCCAGGGAGAGAGGGAAGAGGCAATGCGTTTCTTCCCTTTTCAGATGCAGAGGTGATCCAGTCTGCTGTGTCAGTGTGGCAGCAGAGACAAAAGCCACATGGCAAGAAAGTGGTTACTGGGGAAGGAGGAAGATGTGGGAGGAGGATTAGGCAAGTGAAGAAGAAAGAGAAGAGGTTCTACGCCAGATGGTAGTAGGGCAAAGAGGAGGGGAAGCAGAACCAAGGAAGATTAGTTTGATTCTGCCTCATAAATTATGATTATTATTATTAAGTGCTGTCGATTCATTTCCGATTCATAGTGACTCCATCAATATACTTTCTCCAGAACGTCCTGTCCTCTGCCATAATCTGCAACCTTTCTAATGGTTCTTCCGTTATCGTTGTTATGGTCTCTATCCATCTAGCTGCTGGTCTGCCTCTTCCACGTTTTCCCTGGACTTTCCCCAGCATTAGTGTCTTCTCCAGAGAATTAGTCCTCCTGGTTATGTGTGCAAAATGTGCTAATCTAAGTCGAGTCATTTGGCCTTCCAAAGACCACTTTGGTTTAATTGCTCCAAAATACATTTTTTTGTTTTTCGGGAAGTCCATGGTATTCACAAAAGCCTTCTTCAACACCACATTTCAAAAGAATCGATGTTCTTTCTATCCAGTTTTTCACTGTCCAGCTTTCTGATCCATACATTGTCACTGGAAACACCACAGAGTGGACAATTTGTGTTTTTGTGGCAATTGTTGCATCAGGTCAGAAATCATTAGGGCCATTAGGAGAACTTTTGTTAGGTGTTCATCCTTATCACCATTTTTCTCTCCTAGCCATCATAGTTCCTTCCACAACTCCCTATATCACTTGGCTTAAATGCAAGTCAATAACTTGAAGCCCACAACCTCAAAGACTCCCTCCACAAAATCATTTGCCATGAAAATCTACAAACAGTAGACAGGAGAATCTAAGTGGATCTGCTTCTTTTAGGGTGGTCAGTCATCCAGTTTTAAGTCATATGATTTTCAGTTGGTGTCCCCCCGTCCGATACAGGTATGGTACCAAAGATTTTTTATATGTCCATTAAAATAGAAAAAGATTAGAATCAAGCTTCTCTAGGCAGATTATTGAGAATTGCCTCCCAGCTGTATTGTACTGCTATTCTTGTTGATGGGGTTAATGAAGTGCAGTTTTTTGGGTTTGTTTTACTTTTGTTTTCTTTTTTTGCTTCTTTTATTGTAACAGCTCAAGTATTTTTTTTCCCCAGTGCATCTGCTCTCCTCCCACCTTTTGTATTGAGAGCTCCTTTGTGCTGGGGACAGTTCTGATTCAATATCCTTGTACCTTTCTCCAACATGCAGAGCAGAGCCTTGCTTCCGCAAAGTAAACACTCAGCAAATGGTAGAAATAATCATCATCATGAATGCTTAGGAAGACTAAGGAGTCTCCCTCACTGGCAATTTTAAGAGTCATTTGAGAAACAGCATGGTCTAGTGGATAGAGAGTTCAGGCCTGAGAGTCAGAAGGACCTGGGTTCTAGTCATGGCTCCACCACTTGTCTGCTGTGTGACCTTAGGCAAGTCACTTACCTTCTCTGGGCTTCAATGACCTCATTTGTAAAATGGGGATTGAGACTGTGATCCCCATGTGGGACACAATGTCCAACCTGATGACCTTGTTTCTACCCCAGAATTTAGAACAGTGTCTGGCACAGAGTAAGTACTTTATTAATACCATAAAAAAAAAAAATGTTTGCAGCGCTTCTCCTGCTCTTGTGTAAAGGACAGTGTTAAATTACCTCCAAGTTCTTCTAATCCTCGATTTGGATTCAATATGGTACTTCATAAAGCTTCGTTGATACCTCACCAGTAGAATAAGGCTTCTGGGGCAAATAGACAGAACGTACTGATGCTACAACCTACAACATGTAGAACACGATTTTCGCATCTCTTCAGATTTTATTGTAATTTCGCTATTCGTCCAAGTCAGCTGTTACCCTCAAAACTTAATCACAATTCACATTAATGGCAAAAATAAAGCCCAAGAGTTGTTTAACATGAAACACTTTCATAGCACATTGAGTAGTTTTTTTTAGATCCATCTGTAGCATCTATCTGTTAATAGAGAAAGGGGAAAATACTTATTGATCTGAACAGGCTTCTCTCATAATGAAAACACATTTTTAACTCTCTGTAAAAGACTGGCACAGCCCACTTATCCCCAAAGCCATTCTTTTGTAGAAGATGCCAAAGCCGATCTTTATGTGAAGTACCAAAGGCAATGTTTGATGTGAAAGAAAGAATTCTGGGAATGCCTGTGTGCTGCAAGATTACATGGTGCAGTTTAATGATATTGTTCTCTACAGCCTCACTTGTCTGATCTTCCTGTGAGTCAATATTCAAACAAAGGCTATTCATTTTTATTGCTTTTAGTTTGGCTCTGATAGCTCTCAACAAGATGACAACAGCTAAGTGAGTTTAAAATTCAATGGAGTTTTAAGAGTCCTGGAAGACATCACCGGGGCTTTCTTAAATATTGCCTCTTTCAAAATGGGCAGGTAATTCATTGATGGTTCAGTTGTTCCCTAGATTTTGGGCAGTCCTCAAATAAATAAGCTTGGCGCCATTAGATTACCCAAATTGAAAGAAGTGATTTGCCAGAAGTACTCTAGAGTCCTTTAATTCTCTCCAAATCAGGGTGCCTTTTCTTTTATGGTCTTTTCATCTTATTTGTGGATGTGTCTAGTGAGGGAAATACTGCACTTCAACCCATTAATCTGTTCTCATTCCAAAACAAATGCCACTTAAAGGCTCCTCAGAAATTTGCATTAGGTAACACTGAAGTTTCAGTGGGACACACATCTTATGGTGATGCTGTGCAAAACAAATTGCCTGTTACGATTCGAGCAAAGTCTCTTATTTATTTGGTTTATTTTACATTTTCTAGTCTGTAGTGCTTGCTAATGTTCTTGTTACTGAAGTTGAGAAGGTACTATAGAGGAGTACTTTATATTTGAAAAGGATGCTGAGGATAGTGAATGACTCTCTGAATGTGGCTGAAGGGATCAATATAGGACTAATAATAATAATAATAATGCTGGCATTCATTAAGAGTTTACTATGTGCCACTGTACTAAGTACTGGGGTAGTTATAAAATTATCAAATTGGACACAGTCCCTATAAAAGGAAGAACAGATATTTTATCCCCATTCTACAGATAAAGAAACAGAGGCATAGGGAGGATGACTTGCTCCCAATCACACAAGCAAGTGGCAGAGTTAGGAATTGAACCCAGGTTTCCTGCTTTCTAGTCCCATGCTGTTTCCACTAGGCCATTCTGCCGCCCTTTCCATGCCACACATGGTGGCATGGCTAGAGTCATGGGTTCTAATCCCGGCTCCGCCACGTGTCGGCTGTGTGCCCTGGGGCAAGTCACTTCATTTCCCTGGGACTCAGTTCCCTCACCTGGGGATTAAGAATGTGAGCCCCATTTGGGACAAGGACTGGGTCCAACCCGATTTGCTTGTATTCACCCCAGTGCTTCGTACAGTGTCTGGCACATAGTAAGCACTGAACAAATACTGTAATTATTATTATTAGCCACTTTCTATCCCTGGAGTCCTTTTTATCCCTTTCACCTTGACTCCCCAAATATAGCTGAAGCCTTTGTTCAAAAGGAGCCATCCACTTCTGATTGCTTCCTACCAGAATGTTTTGATGATGATGATTATACTATGTGTCGAGCACTGCTCTAAGTGCTCGGGGCCGGTATACTGTCCTTATCTCTTGTGGAGCTCAAAGTTCCAAAGAGGGGAAGGACAGGTACTTTTTTTATGTTACTATGTTCCAGGCACTGTGCTAAACACTGAGATAGATACAAGCAAATCAGGTTGAATGTAGTCCATATCACAGATGGGGCTCATAGTCTTAATACTCATTTTATAGATGAGGTAACTGAGGCATGGAGAAGGTAAGTGACCTTTGCCTAAGGTCATGCATCAAACAAGTGTCAGAGTTATGATTAAAACCCAGGTCCTTCTGACTCCCAAGGCAGGGCTTTTTCCACTAGGTCACACTTAAATTCACTCCTTCCCAGAAGCCCACTTCAATCTCCAATTTTTGAGGTTGCATTTGAATTATCTTTTAGAATTCCCTATGTGCAACCTGGTGAAGAACCAGCTGTTTAGCAGATTAGAGGTATTTTGTGGTCCTGAGATCTCAAATGGACAAATTCAATTCCCCGAAAAATGGACTGTGAAGCCCTATGGGAAAAACACTCCTCAGAACAAACTCTACTCTGGCTCATTATCAATGGAAATCATTATTTTAGGTTCCAGTACTTTATAAAGGATTGCAAGTGTTTCTGTCACAAAATTAAGGGAATAGGCAAATTTCTCTTTGTATTCCACCTAGGGCAATACAGATCCCTGTCTGCCTCTCTCATTCAACTTTTCCTATGTTCTTTCCATCTTAACGGTAAGTTCACTGTGGGCAGAGAATATGTCTGTTATATTGTTGTGTTGTACTCTCCCATGTATTTGATACAGTGCCTCTTCACACAGTAAATACTTTGTAAATATGATTGATTGATTGGTCTGTATCTACTCTCACTTCTGTTGCTCTGTTTCTGCCTGAGGAAGAGAGATTATTCAATTCCTTAACCCCCAACTCCAAACACAAGGTAATTATGATGGTGGTAATAATTGACAAATGGCCTCAAACTGAAGCTCCTGGCCATTGGCTTTAAAGCATACTACTCAGCTGACTCCTCCTTACCTTTCTGTTTTCTTCTCTTTTTTCCTTCTCACTTGTTTTTCTTTGCTCCTCAAAGGCAAAGCTGCTTATTGCTCTTTTCTCTCAGAGTTTCCATCTCTTGTTCATTGTTTTCACCTTTCTTCTTGCCTGGACCACTCCCTCACCAAACTACATTTTTCTTCACCTTCAAAAGCCCTTCTGAACAGCCACCTCCTCTATGAATCATTCCACCCCTTCCCCTCAGCCACCTCAGCATTCTTAGATACAGATAGGACTTTTTAAGTTTTCAAAACCCTACTGTGTTTCCATTGTGCCAAGAGCACTGTTCTGGAAAACAGGAGACCTGAGTAGTAGTCCCAGTTCTGGCTTTTGGGGTCTGCCACCAGTGGTAAATGTTCTGATCCAAAAATGTCCTAGGGTAGTTTGCTAAGTGAACAGGCCCAAGAGTAATCTGCAAATGTGATAGGGACAGAAAGAGTATGAGTGGCACTGCCCAAACCACTATCTCTGTAACCAGTTCATCCCTGCAGGTTCTTGGTCCTGAAATCTCCAAATAGACATTCATCTGTCCTTCCTGATGATTCCATCCCCATCATTTGTTATGGATTTACTTGTCTACTTTTTATTAATGGTTCTTGTTATGCATGTACTAAGTACCAGGCACCGTGCTAAACACTGGGTTAAATGCAAGATGATCATATTGAACACAGTGCAAATCCCACATGAGGCTCATATTCTTAATCCCCATTTTACAGATGAGGTAACTGAGGCCCAGAGAAGTTAAGTGACTTGCCCAAGATAAGTGGTAGAGTCAGGATTAGAACACAGGTCCTCTGACTCCAATGCCTGAGCTCTTTCCACTAAGCCACACTGCTTCCCTTATTTATTTGTTCACTTATTCATTTAGTGTTTATTATTAGCTCCTCTGCTCCTGCTCTTTTAATTATCATATCCTGTATTCATCTACATGTTGCCAACTTGTACTTCCCAAGCGCTTAGTACAGTGCTGTGCACACAGTAAGCGCTCAATAAATACAATTGCATGAATGAATGAATGTGATGATCTTCCCTATTATGGATTCCTCAAGAGAAGTTATCATATCAAATGTTTCTTTCTACATATCATCCAAGTAACTAGTACATCCTCTGCCTATAGAAGGTGCTCAAGATATGCTTTTTTGGTGATGTGCATGGGATGGCTATAAGAGAGAAGAAAGTTTGGAATTGTTCTTGTTTCATTAGATTCTGAACTCTTTGAGGGCAGGGATTGTCTCTTTAATGATTCTGAACAGTAAGCATTCTGTGGAACTTTGAATCATTCATTCATTGATTCAATCATATTTATTGAGCACTTACTGTGTGCGGAGCACTGTACTAAGTGCTTGGGAAGTACAAGTTGGCAACATACGGAGATGGTCCCTACCCGACAACGGGCTCACAGGCTAGAACGGGGAGACAGACAACAAAACAAAACATGTAGACAGGTGTCAAAGTCGTAAGAACAAATAGAATTAAAGCTCTATGCACATCATTAACAAAATAAATAGAATAGTAAGTATGTCCACGTTAAATAGAGTAATAAATCTGTACAAATATATATACAAGTGCTGTGGGGCGGGGAAGGAGGTAGGGCAGGGGGGATGGGGAGGAGGAGAGGAAAAAGGGGGCTCAGTCTGAGAAGGCCTCTTGGAGGAGGTGAGCTCTCAGTTGGGCTTTGAAGGGAGGAAGAGAGCTAGCTTGGCAGATGTGTGGAAGGAGGGCATTCCAGGCCAGGGGAATGACTATCCTTTATCTCAAAGGGAGGGCATTTCTTCCATATAATTCTGCCAGGTTCTGTAGAGACATAAAATGGATCTTCACATCTTCCTGCAGAGTCAAATGCCAGCCAAATAGAAGCTCCGCTTCCACTATACCTTTGGGTGAGGTAATTCCCTTCCCTATTTCCAAGAAGCTCGGCTTTCAAATGATTTCACTTGGAGAGGAGAAAATTAGATATTTTCTGCAAAATTAGATATTTTCTTCACTTTCTGCAGTGATGACAGAAATGTCTCCAAAGATGAAAACAAAAATCCATGACAGATCTCTTTAAAAGATGACAGTTTGCTTTAAATATGAGAAGCAGACCTTGAAGACAAACGTTGTTAATTGTGAACTTGGGGGAAAAGTATGACCTGCAGCTAATTGTCTGGTTCTACATTAATTTTTTAGAGATGTTTTGAAAAGAGACTTGCATGTACACAATTACTGCTCTGCCATTCACATCATATTTATCTACTGAATGACTGTTCTTACATTAATGACTACATACAGCTCTCTATTTACAGAGTGGTCTTAAGATTCTACTTTCTAATGACAAGTACAGTCCAGTGGATTAGATTTTAGTAAAGTAGGCTGCAGTAACATTTAGGAGAAGCAGACAAAAGAAATAGCCTGAAGTTTCTTGGTTTTACAGGGAAGCAAATAAACTGGCTTGGATTCATTCATTCATTCAGTTGTATTTATTGAACACTGACTGTGTGCAGAGCACTGTACTAAGTGCTTGGAAAGTACAATTTGGCAACAGATAGAAACAATAGAGGGAAAGGTTTAGTTAAAGAGAAATAATACATCAAGGTACTGGGATATGTTAACAGGTTTTTGGGTTTTTTCCTCCATTGGGAAATTCTCTTTACAGCCTCTGGATTACCCAGTGTGGAGGGAAGAAGCAATATTTTAAAGGCATAGTAGAGCTGCCTCATATAGTTTAGTCCAGCAGTGGCCTGCTGAATAATAATAATAATGATGGCATTTGTTAAGCACTTACTATGTACTAAGCGCTGGGGTAGATACAAGGATCTTAGGTCCCACATGGGGCTCACACTCTAAATAGGAAGGCAAATATGTATTGAATCTCCATTTTGCAGATAAAGAAACCGAGGTACAGAGAAGCTAAATGACTAGCCCAGGGCCACATAGCAGGAAAGTGGCAGAGCCAGAATTAGAACCCAGGTTCTCTGACTTGGGCTTGGGCTCTTTAAACTAGGCCACGCTGCTTTTCAATGGTGGCTGACTGTGTCAATGGTGGCTAACAATCCAGTTTGGTGAGCAGAAATCAAGATACTATCCCAAAGCAGAGGCTTTCAAGGATTTGGGGTAATTGAGGAAGTGAGAAGAGGAAGTGCTGAAAATAGTGAAAAGCCCTGCAGGAAGAAAATGTATCTGTGACAAAGGTCAACTTTTATTCACAAGTGTATGGGCTGGAGTGTTCTAGGCTCATGAGTCTTTGGATGCAAAAGAGAAAACAGCACCAGGTACAGTGAATGTTGAAAAGTGACAGCACACAAGACAGTCTTTTATGTGCATGACGAGGCTGGAACTAAGTCCTATATCGACCTACAAATGAAATTCATCATTACTGGCATCTTCTTTTAATACAAATACAATCAAGCAAAAACTCCTCACCCTTGGCTTCAAGGCTCTCCATCACCTCAGCCCCTCCTACCTCACCTCCCTTCTGTCCTTCTCCAGCCCAGCCCGCACCCTCCGCTCCTCTGCCGCTAACCCTCACTGTGCCTCATTCTTGCCTGTCCTGCCATCGACCCCTGGCCCATATCCTGCCTCTGGCCTGGAATGCCCTCTCTCCACACATCCGCCAAACTATCTCCCTTCCTCCCTACAAAGCCCTCCTGAGAGCTCACCTCCTCCAGGAGACCTTCCCAGACTGAGCCCCCTCTTTCCTCTCCTCCTCCCCATTCCCCCGTCCTACCTCCTTCCCCTCCCCACAGCACTTGTATATATTTGTACAGATTTATTACTCTATTTTACTTGTACATATTTACTATTCCATTTATTTTGTTAATGATGTGCATATAGCTATAATTCTGTTTGTTCTGACAACTTTGACACCTGTCTACATGTTTTGTTGTCTGTCTCCCCTTTCTAGACTTGTGAGCCCGTTGTCGGGTAGGGACCATCTCTCTATGTTGCCAACTTGTGCTTCCCAAGTGCTTAGTACAGTGCTCTGCACACAGTAAGCACTCAATAAATATGATTGAATGAATGAATGAACAAATATGAAATTTATCTATAGGTAGATAGATATACAGGCCAGAGAGGATCACATCATCAATAACATCATCTAAAAATATACAAGTGTAACCATTCTCTATTTCTCCCCACTTTCTTTTCTTTCTCTCTCTCCTTTTCCCTCCCTCCCTGCCCCTGCGAATATAAATATAATGGAGTGAGAAAGCAAGCACATATTGCCTGGTTGTATCTCCCTTACAACTCAAAGTGGTTTGAAGTGAATCTGTAATAGCCAGTTTGAGGCTGAAAGCTTTAAAATCCTTTATTGCAAGGGGAACGATTTTCAGAAGGAGAAGAAGAAGAGAGAATGAGAAGGGGCTGTGTGGGGATGCCGGGAAGAGGACCTGGATTAGAATGGAGATGGCATTTGGATAAAGGCAGGATCTAATCCAAGATTAATCCTTGTGGTGCTTTACCAGAGGCTCCCCAATCAATTAATCATGTAAACTGAGCACTTAATGCAGAGCACTGTACTAAGCGCTTGGGAGAGTACAATATAGCACTATAAAAGAATTGGTGGATACATTCCTTGCCTTTCTTTGTGCCCTTTTGTGGTTCAGTCCCACAACTAAAATTTTCACCACCTTTCTTTCTCCTTCAACTTCCTTTCTCAGCTCTCATAGAGGAGTCGGGTGGCCAATGATGATACCCCAAAGATCCCAGCCTCCAAGGTTCAAGTGATGTCCCACATGCAACATCAATCATTCAATCATATTTATTGAGCAGTTACCATGTGCAGAACACTGTACTAAATGTTTGGGAGAGTACACTACAACATTATCTGCCCCCAGTGAGCTTACAGTCTAGAGGTCAGAGCCACATGACTGATGACGTTATATGGAATCAATGTTTGTGGCCCAGTTCTTCCCAAATTAGAACAGTTTTCCAGGGTACACTGGCCTAACTGCTCCAGAAATGCTGCACTTCCCTCTGGTGTCTACTTAAACTTGGGGTTCGATGTCTGTACCCTAGAACTTAGCTGCAGGGACCATGGTGGAGGACGACTGAGAGCTGAAAGTGAAAACCTGGATATAAAGGCTCCTGGTTCTGTATCCATACCAGGCAGGCCGGCTGAAAAGAGAACTGTCTGATAGAAATCTGGACAAATGGTCATCCTGTAGAGGAGCGGACTGAGCTGTTAGAACTACACGTGCCCAGTAGCCACAGTCAGGCTTTGCTTGCCTAGAAGTGGCTGCAGCCATTCCCCATCTTCCCTGCCCAGGACCTGCCCTGAGTAGGTGAGTCCGTGCAAGTTCAGTCCTTATCATCCAAAGGGCCCTTTCACACCCCAGAGCCCGCTTAGGAGTTTTAATTTTCTAAGCCCCTTTCTGTGGCCACAGTTTGAAACCTGCCATGGGCCTCCTTTTTGCCTTTCTTTCTCTTTTGCACCTCTCTTCTCAATGGGCTTTGAACTCTGAGGTGAGAGCTAGTTGGTTAAAAAAATAAAATAACCCTGGAGCAGACTTTGAACTCTGAGGTGGCAGATCCCCGTGGACAGAAAAAGCAGCAGACTGGACTTTGTTGTCTGAAGAGCTTACTGCTACAGGGACATTCAAAACTCTTTCCAGGACTTTCTATCCACACTTTTCCATGCTCCTGTTGAGTTCAAAGGCCATATCCTGGGATCTGAACTGACCACGGTGCTAGTGGCTTCTGGAAGAAAAGAAGCAAGAGATAGCAGTACCTGTCTGAAGGGGCTGTGCATATCTTTTTCTGTGTATGGGTATTTTGTCTCTAGGAGGAAAGAGGAAGGAAAAGAAACCGAGAGCGTGCGTGCTTGTGTGTGAGGGTGATTGTGTTAAGGGCCTTTCCAAGCTTCTTGTTTGGGAGCCTTGGTTTTGCACTTTATCCACGCCACGGAAGGTTTCAAACATTGTCTTCAAACCCCTCCTCTTTTTGAGGTAAGCGGATGATACCAAAACATGCCCCACTGAAATGTCTTGAATGCATTCATTTTCCAGTATGTTTTGTGCACATATACAGAAGAGCAGCGTGGTTCAGTGGAAAGAGCCCGGGCTTTGGAGTCAGAGGTCACGGCTTCAAATCCTGGCTCCGCCACTTGTCATCTGTGTGACTTTGGGCAAGTCACTTAACTTCTCTGGGCCTCGGTTACCTTATCTGTAAAATTGGGATGAAGACTGTGAGCCCCCTGTGGGACAACCTGATCACCTTGTTAACCTCCCCAGGGCTTAGAACAGTGCTTTATACATAGTAAGTGCTTAATAAATGCCATTATTATCATTATTATTATTATTATTATTATTATTATAAGTGTTTTGCACATAGTAAGTGCTTAATAAATGCCATTATTATTATTATATTCTGTGCAAAACACTGTGCTGGGAGTTCAGGTGAGCACAATAGAAGTAGTACATACTGTGCCTGACATGAGGAAAACAGGCCAACAAGACACTGTATTCCTAAAGGAGGAGCAGGAGAAAAAACACGTACAACTGGTAACCTTAAGGGAATGGGAAAAATGACTAAATGAATGAATATATTTAGCAAAGTATATGTACATACATTTAACGCTAAGGGAGCTGTTAGGACAAAATGCAATGGACCATTGGAAATGAATTGAGAAATGCTTTCTGGAGGAGGTGGGTTTTAATGAGGGCTTTGGACATGGGAGATCTGTGGGCTGGTGTTGAAAGGGGCAATGAGTTCCTAGCAGAGAGAAAGGTACAAGCAGGAGGTTGGAGGTCTGAGGTGCAAGAAGGAGATACGATAAAATGATTAGCTTGGGGGGAGTGGAACAGGGAGACAGAGTGGAACCCAGTGGGAAGAAAATTTGATCTGGTGCAGAAGGAAATGGGTCACCACTGCTAGTCTTGCTAGGACAACTTGCTTATGATATTAAGAAACCAACACTTGGAACCGATAGAGAAGCAGCATGGCTCAGTGGAAAGAGCCCGAGCTTTGGAGTCAGAGGCCATGGCTTCAAATCCCGGCTCCGCCACTTGTCAGCTGTGTGACTTTGGGCAAGTCACTTAACTTCTCTGTGCCTCAGTTACCTCATCTGGAAAATGGGGATTAAGTCTCTGAGCTCCACGTGGGACAACTTGATTGCCTTGTATCTATCCCAGCGCTTAGAACAGTGCTTTGCACATAGTAAGTGCTTAATAAATGCCATCATTATTATTATTAATCCAGTCTATGCTACTCTGAAAGAAGGGCTGTCTTTAAAAAGGCAAGACCAAGGCTTCTGCAGGAGTATACTGCAATTCGTGGCCCTGTGTTTCTTCTGTTTATTTACAGCTCTCAATTGCAATAACCAGGCTAGCAACCACCACGTAAGGGAATGATTTTACAAATGGCAGAGAAGGGTTGAGCTTGTTTGAATTATTATATATATTCCTAAGTATACCAAAACTGAAAGTGCAGCCTTTTTTTTAATGGTATTTACTAAATTCGTACTGTGTGCCAGCTAGTATACTAAATGCTGGGGCAGATGCAAGTTAATGAGACAAAACAGTCCTCGACCCATGTGGTCAAATTTTTAATCCCCATTTTATGCATGAGGTAACTGAGGTAAAGAGAGGTTAAGTGACTTACCCAAGTTCACACAGCAGACGAGTAGCAGAGCGGGATTAAAATTCAGGTCCTTCTGACCCCCAGACCCACGCTCTTCCCATTAGACCACACTGTCTCTGATCGTAGCAACCTTTTCCTCAAGATCACAGACCCTTATACAGAGGGCACACACACTCTCTGGCCAGTGCCCAAATAGTGGCTGGTATTATTCCTCTTTGATAGCCCCAATCTCATCCTTTTGACCAAATTCATCCATTATTCGTGATCTTACTAATGTTGCTTTTCAACATGTTGCATTCCAACTTTGCTTCACTCTCATTCCCAAAGCAGATTGCTCTGCCATTTTTCCACATGTCTCCATCACTGAGCTAGGCTGTTTGAATGTTCTAAGTTTTTTGCAACCCATCTGGTAACTCAAAGTGCCAAACCCACTTACAACAGGCCACCCTTCCTGGACTCCCGACAAACATCTTATGGAAGCTGGCAGCTCATAGCTGATGGCTTGGCTGGACAAAATTGTGTCATTTGTCAGAATTTGGGGGCATCCAAGAAGCTATAAAATGTGCCTTTATTTTGGGATGTAGTAAACCAGTTCTTCATTCTCAATCTTTCTCTCTCTCTCTCTCTCTCTCTCTCTCTCTCTCTCTCTCTCTCTCACACACACACAAACACACATACACACACATATAAAACCCCACCATTGTCAGTATCAAGACTCAAATATGAAAAGCAGATACATTTATGCTATGACCAGAATATCACCGATTTACTGGTCACTTTTTGCCTTGCAACATCACCCATGAAGTGGCAGAAGAAAGAGGACTCGGGGCAACTACCACAGAATAAATATGGGGTTGCTGGAGGGCCAGCTGGTGGTTACATGAAGAGCGCTGCCATTTTACCTGCCACACAAAGCCATTCGAAAGAGAGTGATACAAAAGAACCACACTTTTAACATTCAGAGCGATGGGACATACTTGTGAGATCGTGTACCAAATGTAGAATTATGGCGGTATATGGGGATGCCAGACGTAGCACAGACAGTTTAAGAAGCCAAGACCAGATGGAGCAGACACGTGGCTCTGTATCAGGATAACAGATGGACATCACATCTCATAGACTGGCTACTCAGAGATCGTAAACAGCCACTCAGAAAAGCAAAGGCATGCTGAGCAGAACTGGCGACCAAACTCTTGGGGTTGGGAACACGATGAGTGCAACAGAACGGAATGGAGTTACGGCCGTTTTGTGTTTGTGGAGTGGGTGAGGTGGACCTACTGGACAATCGCTATTCATTGTCTCTTTCCACATGCCCAATTTTCATCTTTAATCTGGACAAAGTGGGTTCCGTGAGGGTAGTAGGGAAAAGAATCCTCCCCTCTTCTGCATTTTTCTCACTGGCTAGCTACGGGATTGGGCCGCACCCACAAGGCAGTCGTGTTTGTGTTTGGGCAGGAATAGCCCCCTGGTTTTGGTCAATATCGGGACATAAAAGCTTCTGTACATGGACACTCAACTGGACCTATGATCCTGCCCTTGTTTCTACAGCTTTAGGCCCCAGTACTGGGGGAGCAGCAAGAACCAGTGGATTAAAGCACGGGCTTGAAAGTCAGGAGGACCTGGGTTCTAATGCTGGTTCCACCACTCATCTGCTGGGTGACCTTGGGCAAGTCACTTAATTCTCTGTACCTCAGTTACCTCACCTGTAAAATGGGGATTAAGACTGTGAGCCCCATGTAGGACAGAGACTGTGTCCAACCTGATTAGCTTGTACTCACCCCAGTGCTTAGAACAGTGCTTGACACGTAGTGAGCACTTAACAAATACCATTATTATTATTATCATCATCCTTACTATTATTATCAGGAAATTGGGGGGAAGAAATTCTTCCTACACCATGTATTCATGCTCTGACTGGACTAGCACACATTTTTACAAAGTTCACTCCCTCCTACATTGCGGGAGGAGAATCAGGTCAAGTCATTTACTGCAAAGCTGGTCCATGTATCAGGTATTTCCAAAAGTTCTATGACTTTGTAGAACCCCAGGGACCATTGACCTCACATATTGGCTACAATTGTACACTGCATGAAGTGCTTGGAAAAAACATCAGGGTGGTAATGGGTCTGATAGCTCCCGCTTGCTCACAGATTTCATCTATGTGCTGTAATGTATAGGATGATAGGAGAAGTTCCAGCAGAGAAGAGCTCAACATTGCTCTGTCTAATTTTCAAAACAGAGGTGTCCCTTTGGTAGAGTTCCTGCCAAAAATAAGTCCTAATTTGAGCTGAGTTACACTGCACACACAATAAATTCAAACACAAGGTAGTTCCTTCCGCTAATTAGGCAAGGCTGTTTGTAGTTCTTGGCCATAGGCCGACAGTGCACCATAGTTACAAATATGTTGATTAGCAAGTTCAGACTGGCAGTACGAAAGAAGGAGACAAATTGCCTCTCAGGTAGAATTATCTGGAGGCTCTGCTGAACAGACCATAAAAAAGAGGATATTTCTTAGTGGGGCTTCTGGTCTCCACAGTGTTGAAGAGGCTGAAGCAAAGGAAACATGGTGGTATGGAGCAATGTGAGGAGTTACATTGTTATAAAACTCATAATCTGGTCATGTAGATGTCTTTTCTTCAAAGAGAGCTATGAGCAGTGCCTTACTAGGTCATAACAATGGTCCTCTCAGCCCAGGTTTTGGCCTCCTGGTGACAGTGACAATAGGAAGCTGGAAGGAAAAGATGATGGTTGGTTCCTTTGACTTTAATTTTTTATTTTTTTAAGTTATGTGTTAAACGCTTACGATGTGACAGACACTATACTAAGCTCTGAGGTGGATACTAGCTAACCAGGTTTGACACTGTCCATTTCCCACTTGGGGCTTACAGTCTGAATCCCCATTTAACAGATGAGGTAACTGAGGCCTGAGAGAAGTTAAGTGACTTGCCCAATGTCACACAGCAGCCAAGAGGCGGAGTCAGAATTAGAACTCAGATCCTCCTGATGCCCAGGCCTGTGCTCTATCTACTAGGCCATGGTTCACCCAACCTCATGCTTAAATATCTCCCATCTAAGAAGTGTGACTAAATGAAAAGAGCACAGGTCCTGAGAGTCAGAGGACCTGGGTTCTAATCCTGCTCTTCCACTTGCCTATGTGACCGTGGGCATGACACTTGAGTTCTCTTTGCCCGTGATTCCCCACCAGTAAAATGACGATTCAGTTCCTATTCTCCCTCTCCCGCATGACACTTGAGTTCTCTTTGCCCATGTTTCCCCGCCAGTAAAATGAAGATTCAGTTTCTATTCTCCCTCTCCCTTAGACTGTAAGCCCCATGTGGGACAGGACTATGTCCAAGTTGCTTATCTTACATCTACTCCAGCATCTAGGACAATGCTTGGCTTATAGCAAACACTTAGCAAATACCACTGTTATTCCGTCCCTCTCCGGCTTGCCCACCCATCTGTTCCTCTCTGGCTCTGAAACAGCCAGATCCTCGGGGTGAATTTTTTTTGTTGCTGTTGAATGAAATCTCCTCTGTCAAACTGTGTCATATACTGTGTGGAACTCTACAAGCAATAAATCCTAATAAACCTTTGTTCCCCAAAGCATAATATGAAGCAATAGAAGTGCCTCATAATGTTGCCTTAGCAATCACATCATGTTTCTCAAGCCTAAGTTGCTGATCCCATGTTCGGGGATGTGGTTCTTATCAGGGCAAAAGGAAAAAGGTTATAATGAAATCATAAATTGAATTTCCATGAAGGACAACCATTCTAGATCAGTGGAAAGTTTTTAAACTAGGGATTATCGAGCTCGCCTGTCCCCTCAAACTGGGAGGAATGGCTTTCTTAAGTCCACAGACTTGAGAGGAGAAGGAAAAGGAATCTCCTCTCCTTGCATAAACCAAACCAGGCATTATGATATCCTAATAATGTATGCCACTGGGGTAGGTGGAAGGACACTCCAAGTGGATTGTGGGGGTTCCAACCTATTGCTCATGAATTCACCCTGGTATGGAACTCACTCCTCCCTCAAATCCACCAAACCACCAAAACGTACCTCTTCCAGGATGTAGGCTTCCCACTACATTTTATTTTTAATGGCACTTGTAAAGAGCTTACTGTGCAATAGGTGCTGGGGGAGATACAAGCACCTGCCCAACAAAGGATTCACAGTCTTAATCCCCATTTTACAGATGAGATAACCCCACTTCAATCCATACTTCATGCTGCTGCCCGGATTATCTTTGTCCAGAAACGCTCTGGGCATGTCACTCCCCTCCTCAAAAATCTCCAGTGGCTACCAATCAATCTGCGCATCAGGCAGAGACTCCTCACCCTGGGCTTCAAGGCTGTCCATCACCTCGTCCCCTCCTACCTCACCTCCCTTCTCTCCTTCTACAGCCCAGCCCGCACCCTCCGCTCCTCCGTCGCTGATCTCCTCACCGCACCTCGTTCTCACCTGTCCCGCCATCGACCCCTGGCCCACGTCATCCCCCGGGCCTGGAATGCCCTCCCTCTGCCCATCCGCCAAGCTAGCTCTCTTCCTCCCTTCAAGGCCCTGCTGAGAGCTCACCTCCTCCAGGAGGCCTTCCCAGACTGAGCCCCTTCCTTCCTCTCCCCCTCGTCCCCCTCTCCATCCCCCCCATCTTACCTCCTTCCCTTCCCCACAGCACCTGTATATATGTATATATGTTTGCACATATTTTTTACTCTATTTATTTATTTATTTTATTTGTACATATCTATTCTATTTATTTTGTTAGTATGTTTGGTTTTGTTCTCTGTCTACCCCTTTTAGACTGTGAGCCCACTGTTGGGTAGGGACTGTCTCTATATGTTGCCAATTTGTACTTCCCAAGCGCTTAGTACAGTGCTCTGCACATAGTAAGCGCTCAATAAATACGATTGATGATGATGATGAGGCAAGGAGAACCTAATAATAATGTCGGTATTTGTTAAGTGCTTACTATGTGCCACGCACTGTCCTAAGTACTAGGGAGATACAAGGTAATCAAGGTTGTCCCATGTGGGGCTCACAGTCTTAATCCCCATTTTACATATGAGGGAATTGAGGCACAGAGAAGTTAAGTGACTTGCCCAAGTAATAATCATAATAATGATGGCATTTGTTAAACACTTACTATGTGCAAAGCACTGTTCTCAGTGCTGGGGAGGATATAAGGTGATCAGGTTGTCCCACGGGGGGCTCACAGTCTTAATCCCCATTTTACATATGAGGGAACTGAGGCACAGAGAAGTTAAGTGACTTGCCCAAAGTCACACAGATGACAAGTGGCGGAGCCGGGATTAGAACCCATGACCTCTGATTCCCAAGCCCGGGCTCTTTCCACTGAGCCACGCTGCTTCTCATCCTTAAGTGACTTGCCTAAGATCATACAGCAGATAAGCAGCCGATGGGATCTGACTCCCTAACCTGTGCTCTTTCCACTAGGCCATGTTGCTTCTTAATATAAGCTCCTCCAGGGCAAGCATTACCTTTACCAACTTCATTGTATTGTACTTTCCCGATCCCTTAGCACAGTGCTCTGTACACAGTAAATGCTCAGTAAGTACCATTGATTGATTGAGGAATTCTCTGACTAATCTCCACGTTCCTGGTCACACCATCCCTTCAGCCACCTAAGCCAATATGACTATCTGCATATTTTTGTTGAATTGATTGATTGATTGTATTGATTTAATGCTACCTGAACTGCTACTATACTGAAATAATCACTTATTTCCCACCTTGACAACAGGATCAGCCTCCTCACTGACTTCTCCATAACCTTTTTCCACCCTGTTCAGTCCCTACTTCACTATCTGCTTCCCATATTATTCTGGGCCTCTTCATATATGATAGTCCACCACTTTCCCGACCTTCAAAACCCACCAAAAAATGTATCTCTCCCAAGAGGCTTTCCCAGCCTAAACCCTTTTTTCCTTCCCCCTACCCAGTGGCATGCATTATTAGGATATCATAATCCATCTATCCATCCTTCCCTCTGTGGTAATTATGAACTTGCCTGTGTACCCCTAAAGGACTCTGATACTCACCCGAGCTCCATGATACTTTTGTAAATATTCTTATAACCTACTATTTCCCCCAATCGTGATCTATTTTAATGTGTTTCCTCAATTAGACTAGGAATCCTCTGTAGACAGAGATCGTGTCTAGTATCACTTTTCCCAAGCGCTCAGTACAGTTCTTGGTACACATTAAGTGCTCAATAAATACCACTGATTGAGTCCTTTTTCCTATCCCTTTCACTTTACCTATTGCATCTTTGGTCTGTTTGTACCTCTGATTAGAATGTAAATTCCTGAGGGCAGAAACTGTATCCTTTATATCTATTGCATGCTCCCAAGCACCTAATACAGTGCTTGGTTCCTAAGAGATGCTCAATAAATACTGATGAAGATTGAGTACCTGCCACCCAGAGAAGACTCCCCCCTCAAAGAACTCTTATAAGAAGAACAAGGCATGGTTTCCACCTAGGTTGCACTCCAGTGGTGGGATAAGACAAAATGGGATGGCATCCTGGAGCCTGCAATTGGATAATTAGATCAGAAATTGGGATTATTTAGCCTTGAGATAAGATTTAAGGGAATTTAAAGATTTTTTCTGAAAAATAATGGGTATTTATATGGAGGCTAGTGTCTAGCTGGTCTCCAAATCCACTGAATCTAGAGGTAATTGAAATAAATTTTAAAGGAAAGAGTTTTCTTTCACATTAGTATGATATCTTCATGGTCAGTCACTAAATGCTGAAATGCATGATGAAGAGAACCTGGGAAATCTCCTTTCCTGTAGATGTTTACAGATGAGGCAGGTGAATACTGACCCGGAATGGAATGGTTAGTGGCAGTGTAACATGGAACACAGCTACTATCCCTTCAGTTTTCAGCCATATATGATTCAGGGAACGGAAAACCCTTCAGATGGGATCCTGCCAGTCATTAGAGTCTCTCTGACAGGCACTGAAAAGTTGAGGGTCAATCAATAAATCAATAAACAATATTTATAGATCACTTACAGTGTGCAGAGTGGCACCCTAAATGCTTGGGAGAGTACAATACAACTGAGTTGGTACTATTATCCTTGCCGACAAGAAGCTTACAATCTAGAGAGGGAGACAGACATTGATATAAATAAATGATTTATAGAGATATGCATAAATCCTAGGTGGCTGAAGGTAGAGTAACTACCCAAAGGGAAAAGATCCAACTGCATAGATGATGGAGGAGGAAAAGGGAGTTAGGAAAAGAGGACTTATTTTGGGAAGGGCTCTTGACTCTCCATCACCTCACCCCCACCTACCTCACTTCCCTTCTCTCCTTCTACTGCCCAGCCCGCACCCTCCGCTCCTCTGCCGCTAATCTCCTCACTTTGCCTCATCCTCGCCTGTCCCGCCATCGACCCCCAACCCACATCCTCCCCCTGGCCTGGAATGTCCTCCCTCTGCCCATCTGCCAAGCTAGCACTCTTCCTCCCTTCAAAGCCCGAGAGCTCACCTCCTCCAGGAGGCCTTCCCAGACTGAGCCCCCTCCTTCCTCTTCCCCTACTCCCCCTCCCCATCCCCCCACCTTACCTCCTTCCCCTCCCCACAGCACCTGTATATATGTATTTATGTTTGTACGTATTTATTACTCTATTTTATTTGTACATATTTATTCTATTTATTTTATTTTGTTAATATGTTTTGTTTTGTTCTCTGTCTCCACCTTCTAGACTGTGAGCCCACTGTTGGGTAGGGACCGTCTCTATATGTTGCCAACTTGTACTTCCCAAGCACTTAGTACAGTGCTCTGCACACAATAAGCGCTCAATAAATACCATTGAATGAATGAATGAAAGTAAGCATTTACCAAATACCATAAAACAGTGACCTTAATGAGGTTTGGAAGGTGGGGGAGAGTGGTGATCTGGGGTATATGGAGGGGAGGGAGTTTCTGGCCAGAGGGAAGATGTGAGAAAGAGATCAGGGGTGAGACAGATTCATTCATCCAATCGTATTTATTGAGCTCTTACTGTGTGCAGAGCACTGTACTAAGCGCTTGGGTCACAGTGAGCAAGCTGGCCCTAGAGGACCCAGTTGGGTAAACTCAGACCAAAAGAGACAAACCTACTTTGAAGGGATGAAATGGGGGGCATGGGCCTCCTGAGATCCCTTTGATTCAGTCCTTGAATCTGTTCTGTCCACTGGAGGCCCCTTTAATTCTGATATCTGTGGAAATATTTCTTAATACTTGTGTGCAGAAGTATTTTTTATGGTATTTGATAAGTACTTACTATGTGTCAACCCCTTCCAAGTGCTGGGAGATACAAACTAATTTGGTTGAACACAGTCCCTGCCCCGCATGGGGCTCACAGTCTACATAAGAGGGAGAACTGAGGCACAGAGAAGTTAAGTGACTTGCCCAAGGTCAGACAGCAAGCATTTGGCAGAACTAGGATTAGAACTCATGTTCTCTGAATCCCAGGCCCGTGCTCCTTCCACTAGTCCATGCTGCTTCTCCCTAAAAAAGTATGTCTCATGTGAGAATTCAGAAGCTATGTTTCTATTGGGGAAATGTGTGTATATATATGTATATACACACAAACACGTAGATATATATGCCACCTCCTGATGAATGTGTTTTGAAATAGAAACATCACCTCATTACTAGCCAGAGAATCTGAAAATTAGCCGCGTAATAGCCCTCGCTTTGTGGAGTTTTTAGTAGGGTTCCAACATCTAAGCGTTTTAAAATTACATTCATTTAAACATCTGGGTTTCATTATCATAAATATCACAGTTGTGTGAGTACATATGCTTCACATCAGGGTATATGAAAAAGGAAAAGCATAGGGAACGAGTCTCAGGAACCCGAGACTTTTTGTGGGTGTCTAAAAAAGATAACATTACTAGACACATTGCGATTTCCTATAATCACAGTAACGTACTTGAGATCCTACATAAGAAACCCTCAATTGCTGCAGTTGCCACTTTGATGGAAAGCTGTGATTTAAATCCCGGCTCATGTACTTTCCATGATAATTCAGGTAGGAAGGAAAAATATCCCACAAAATACTTAGTGCAAAAACCTGCGGTTTTATTTCAAAAGAAATGAGTGTGGGCTATTGTAGCAGGCTTGAGAAATAATATGGAAATAGGGGATCTTTAAAAAAAATTACAAGCAATTCCTGGCAGGGTTTCCATTCTGCTCACACAGTAATGCTGGAGCCCGTATCCGACCATATGGCATATTAGATGCAATAAAGATGTTCGCCTGGCAACTTTAGGATGGATAGTTCTAACCTACAGGGGCTGATCATTTTCTTGCTTACATCAGAAGAATCTCATATGCAGAAAGGAATTACTTTTGCTTCATGTAATATAAGTTAGATCATTGTCTTTTAATTTCCTGATAAGCACTTGTCAACCAGACAGACTCAATTTGTAATCACAGCTGGTAGGTGATCTCATTCACAGCAATTAGAGAGGAGCTGAGTAACGAAATTTCTTGAGCACCGATTAGACGTCACATGTAATAGCGGTCACTGGAAAATTTCAGATGCCTATGAGTTTCTATTTGGGTGGTTGTTGAAGTCTGTCTTCTGCAGACCTGTTAACGGTTAAGAGAAGCATCTTGACCTAATTAAAGAGTATGGGCCTGGAAGTCTTGTGTTCTAATCCTGGCTCCATCATATGCCTGCTGTGTGACCTGGGGGAAGTCACTTAACCTCTCTGCGCCTATTTCTACATCTGTAAAACAGGGACGCAAAACCTGTTCTCTGCCCTACTTAGATTGTGAGCCCCATGTGGGATGTGATTATCTTGTATCTACCCCAGGCCTTAATACAGTGTTTGGCACATAGTAAGCGCTTAAGAATTATTGTTATTATTATTAGCTATCTCCCAATAAGACTAAAGCCTACCTCTTGAATTTGTATTATGACAGCCCTAAATAATGACATTTTCTTAATCATATTTTCTCGGTTTCTCTAAGTTTTTAAATACATAAAAACCCAATGTTTCACTTTACCTGCAGTATTGAACATTCTGTTATTATAATTATTGATTATTATCATAATAATTGTGGTACTTGTTAAATGCTTACTATGATTCAAGCATTGTCTAAGCTGGAATAGATACAAAGTAATCAGGTTGGTCATGGTTCCTGTCCAACACAGGTTTCACAGTATAAAGAGGAGAGGAGAGCAGGTATTGAATCCCCATTTTACAAACACAGAGAAGTTGAGCGACTTTCCCGAGGTTGAACAGTAGGTGAGACAGAACTAGGCTTAGAACCCAGTTCCTCTGACTCCCAGCCTTATGATCTTTCCACTAGGTCAGCCAAGTTGCCTTTTAAAACAAATAGCTGCCTTTCAATGGTTTCCCTTCCATTTATGGTGATTTGGCGTTTATAATGTTTATTCATTTCTACTGTGCATACAGATAAACAAAAGTCACTGTGGGATTAATTGAAAGAGTCTAAACTTCCATAGTTCAGGTTGTAGAGATGAATGTAGCACATTTCCATTTTTTACAAGCTCTTTTCTACTTCATTAAAATAACATTAAATAAATATCAACTTTGGCTTTACTCAGAAGTTAGAAATTGGAACATGATTAGAGAAACACATGCTCAAGTCCGTGATAGGCAAAACAGTAAATGAAACGTAGAAATGAATGTAGAGCTTCAAATATTCAAAAATGAACATAAGCAACTAAACAAATCAATAGATGCAAATTGAACAAGTAGATAATAATAATAATGTTGGTATTTGTTAAGCGCTTACTATGTGCCAAGCACTTTTCTAAGCACTGGGGTAGATACAAGGCATTTAGGTTGTTCCACATGGGGCTTACACTCTTAATCCCCATTTTACAGATGAGGGAATTGAGGCACAGAGAAGTTGTGACTTGCCCAAAGTTCACACAGCTGACAAGTGGTGGAGCCAGGATTAGAACCCACAAACTCTAACTCCCAAGCCCATGCTCTTTCCACTAAGCCACGATAGCTCCAGTGGGTGCTAAATGGCTGATGGGATGGCATTGCAAAGAAAGTGGGGATTATTGAGAAAATGGCTCTCAGAAGATGTGGCTTTTTAGGACGGCTTTGAGGCAGAGGGTGGACCATGTAGATTTGAGAGGGGGAGGAGCTGAGCTGCGTTGTGCCAAGAAAGGCTGAAGAACCAGAGCTGAGAAAGTCATGATGAAGTTGTGTTAGCGGGTAATTTTAGTTGGGGAGGAGCCGTAATGTGACTGTCATTACAGTATCAGCATCTTGTGGGCAAAGAACGTGTCTACCAACTCAGCAACTCTGTTATATTGGACTCTCCCAAGAGAGTAGTACAGTGCTTTGCATGCAGAAGGAATTCAATAAGTAAGATTGATTGACTGAACAAACTTACATACAATTTCCCCCCCAAACTTTTCTCTTGCCTATCTCTGAATTATCCTAGTTTCCAGATTGGCTTGCAATAACTCCCCATTCTCTGCCAGCCCAACTAATCCCTTCAACATTCTTCTCAATGTGCATTCTCAATGTGGTTTTCTTAATTTTATCTGTAGTGGCCACCTTGAATGCTCCACTAACTCAGTCGATTGATTCACTCCTTTCTCATACCCTCTCCAATCCCCACCATAACCTCCTGGACATAACTCATACATTTAGTATATTTTCAAATAGCAGGATAAATGTTTGTCTCTCCCATTTTAGAGCAGAAGCACTTCCAGGGCAGGGATTTTGTATGCAAAATTCTTGTAATTCCCCACAGTCAATCAATCATATTGATTGAGTGCTCACTGTGAACAGAACACTGTACTAAGTGCTTGGGAGACCACAATATAATATCCAATCCAATGTCATACAGTAGATATATAACAAAAGTTGGTTGATTGACTAATTCATTAATTGGCACTCCTTTTAAATTCAATTCTAAAAAGGTTTTAATCTCTATGCTGTGACAATCTGTATCAGCTTTCAAAAGAAAAGTGGAATGTTTTCAGAGAATCAATAAAGGGGAGAAAGATCAAACAATAGCCTCCCACAGAAAAGATAGGCATCAGTATACCATACTAGTAGGTTCAGTTAACAGAGCTTCAAAAAGCAACTGGAGAGTGCAGGACAAATCCTCTGAAATTCATCAAATAAATGCTATTGTTTTCAAAGACAATCCCCTAAAGGCTGATGATGTGTTGGTGGCTTATAGTGAAAAATCTCTTATTCGAATAGTTTCATTATGTGGTCTCAAGCTGGCATGATGTAACTGAGATTCCATTTTAATGAGGTGTGTAATTATAGCAGGCAATACCATTTGCAGCATTTAGAAGCATGGAACACCTATCAACACTGCAAGAGAAGCAACGTGGCTCAGTGGAAAGAGCCTGGGCTTGGGAATCAGAGGTCATGGGTTCTAATCCTGCCTCCTCCACTTGTCAGCTGTGTGACTTTGGACAAGTCACTTAACTTCTTGGTGCCTCAGTTACCTCGTCTGTAAAATGGGGGTTGAGACTGTGAGCTCTTTGTGGGACAACCTGATTACCCTGTATCTACCCCAGCTCTTAGAATAGTGCTCGGCACGTAGTAAGCGCTTAATAAATACCAACATTATTATTATTACTATTATTAACTTGTATCCCCCCAGTGCTTAGAACAGTGCTTGGCACATAGTAAGTGCTTAACAAATACCATCATTATGATTAAGGTCTACAGAGGGGAAAGCTCATTCTAGACCTGCTTGTAATTGGTGAGCAATCTCTCTGAATGTCCAAAGAAGCCTATGAATTAGGTGACGGATGGATGGATGTCTCTCTAAGAAATGATCACTCAATGTTGATGGCATAGAAATATACCACCCAGAATAAGGCTTCATATAAACCGACAAGGAGGATGTATAGATGCTAGAATGAGAAGGTTTATTTTGTAACAGAGTATTCGTGTTGAAATTGCAGGATGTAATGAATTTTATGGTTTTCCTCTGAACTACCAGTTTCAGAGCCAACTAAGGGAAGGGTTGGTCTAGGCTTTGAACCCATTGTTGGGTAGGGACCATCTTTATATGTTGCCAATTTGCACTTCCCAAGTGTTTAGTACGCTGCTATGTACACATTCAATAAATATGATTGAATGAATGAATGAAGATTTGCAGTATTGTGCTTTTTGTTAATGTGGATTTTCCATGTTAACCAATCAATCAATCAATCAATCAATCAATCGTATTTATTGAGCGCTTACTGTGTGCAGAGCACTGTACTAAGCGCTTGGGAAGTACAAGTTGGCAACATAATGTATCAGAATAATTTGTCTAAAAACTCCTGAGGACAAGAATGAAAATATTGAGTTCATCAGTGTATGCCTTCAGAGAGTCACTATCCATATTTACAAAACATGGATAAAGACTACATCACTCATAGCATTTATTAAGCACTTATTGGGTGCAAAGTGCACTATGCTCAATTATGCCAAAAAATGTTTTTCCAATAAATGTTTTGGCTAGAACACAACTAGGGAACGTTCATCTGGCACTGAGAGCCTGCTTGAGCTCTGTGAGGTTGGTGTATTAGAGAAATTGCTTAAGTGGATATGCACAATCAGTCTTTTTTGAGCACTAATTGTGTGCAGGACAATGTAATAAGCACTTGGATGAGTATAATATAAAAGAGTTGGTAGAAACGTTCCCTCCCCACAGTGAGTTTTACAGTGTAGAGGGGAAGACAGACATTAAAATAAAGTAAGGATATGTATTTAAGTGCTGGGTGGGGCTGAGGGCGGGGTGAATAAAGTGACTGGGAGAAGAGGAAATGAGAGCTTAATTAGGGAAGGCCCCTTGGAGGAGCTGTCCCATTAACAAGGCTTTCAAAATGTATATGGAGGATGGTGGTACTGTCTACAGTGTTGGGAAAGTCAAGGAGAAGACAGGGCTCGGGTCGGAAGGTGAGGAGTTCTGTTTTGGACATGTTAGGTTTGAGGTGACCACAGGACATCCAAGTAGAGATGTGTTGAAGGCAGGAGGAAATCTGAGACTGCAGAGAAGGAGAATAGCAGGGCTGGAGATGTATATTTGGGAATCATCTACATGGAGGTCGTAGGTGAAGCCAGGAGAGTGAATGAATTCTCCAGGGGAGTGGGTGTAGCTGGAGAATGGAGGGAGAACCAGAACAGAGCCTTGAGGGCTACCACAGTTAGGGGTTGGGAGGCAGAGGAGGAGTCCATGAAAGGGAGGGAGAATGAGCACAAGTTCTGTAGCACAGGTTTTTCTAGCACGAGGCTTCACTAGAATGTGCCCCTCACATTAAAAACTAATAGGAACTACTAAGTACCAGAAAGGATACACGAATAGCATTCCAGATGTTCTTGTCTCAATAAAGGACTCCCAATCTTACAGGAGGGAGAGATGGGAAAGGCAGAAGAACACGGAGAAGACAAGATAAAAATTAAACGAAAGCAGAAACAACAGCAGTAGAGTAGTCCATTTCCTCTTTCCTCAGTCTTCCATCTTAGCTACTCTTCATGAGCCAGCTCTCCTCCTCCAGCTTTTTGGGTGATAGCGACTGAGCATTTTTGGCCCTGTGCCTACATTCCAGTATTTCTGGAACACCAGTAGCTGGGGAGGTTCAATTTTCCGGTGCCAAATGTCTATTCTACCAAGTGGACTTCTCCAGAGTGGAGAGCAAGAAGGATTGAAAATATCTCACAAAACCATAATGCTGTAGGAATGCTGGATTGAGGTGCTCCGCCATTTCCTGGCATTCCCAGGAATGGGTAACAGCTAAAGTACCCAGGAACCTTTGACCACCAGGAATGGAGTAATTTCCTGTGGTAATAAATTTCATATGGTTCCTATAGGGGGTCCCCGTGACTACCATGGGTCTCCTGAGGCATCCTCATCCTTTCCCCTGGAGGGTCCCTCAAAATCAACCTAGATTTGAGGACATATGATTGCCATTGGTTGACTGCTCAGTTCTGGAGTTCCAGTGTCTGGTTTGCTCCTGTCTACATGTTTTGTTTTGTTATCTGTCTCCCCCTTCTAGACTGTGAGCCCGTTGTTGGGTAGGGACCATTTCTATATGTTGCCGACTTGTACTTCCCAAGCGCTTAGTACAGTGCTCTGCACACAGTAAGCACTCAATAAATATGATTGAATGAATGAATGGTTAAGTCCCAGTCTGCAAGGTAACCGAACCAGTCCAAGTAGATTTGGAATTGTGTCATGAAAACTTATATGTAGTTGACCTCCACTACTCTTTCTCAAGAGGTAGTGTCTCCTAGTGAATGGTGGACTTTAGTGGGTATCTAAAAATCTGCATTCCTGACCTACTGACTTGCTTTGGGTGACCCTAGGCAAGTCATTCAGCCTCGATTTGCTTCAATTTTCTCATTGATAGCAGGTTAAAATCTGCCCTCAGTCTCCCTTAAAGTGACAATTTGAAAACCGAAAATATAGATGATGAATAAAACCCTTCAAACTCTCAGATGAAGAGGATAATTCCAATGCACTTTGTCATTACTCACAGTGCTGAAGTAGTTTATACTTGGGAATAATGCATTGAGTCTCTTCTCTGCCTGTCACACCTTTAAATCTCTCGGTAACCCCTTCCAACCCCTATAGGATTAATTGAGAATCTTGTATCATGTTTTCTAAATTTTATGTGACATATGCTTTGCTTCTATGAGTTTTCATTAGTTAAAGTGATTTTAAAAGGAGTGTGAACTGTAGTCTCTTCTACTGTATTTTTCCATGGTTCAAAACATCTCATATAATAACATGAACACTCTAATGATGAATACAACCCATTTTCACATTTGGTATCCACTGAGCCTCAGAAATAAGGGCCCTACATAAAAGACAGGGTTATGTCAAGGGAATAAAAGTTTCCATTCATCCCTGGTAGAATTCAGGGAAGGATGGAGACATTATGAGAGAGAATGTTTAAAATGATATTGCCTTAAATCTTCTCCCTTTGGTGTGAGAGGTTTGAGATTTTGATTTTCCAGCTCACTCTTTAAATACCTGGTGCCATCTGATTCCCAATCAACCCAATAAAATGTATTACCATTCGATTTCATCTCCTCATTTCCTCCAGATCAGAGGTTTATCTGGCTAGCAGCAGGATGTGGGCTTCCACCCAGAAGACCCCTGATACATTTTCAATCGATCTGTTCTCATTGTGTTTCATATATAAGCACTACGCAGTCTCACAAAACATTTTCTCTCCCCTTTCTGTATTACCCAAATCTATTTCCATTGCATTACTAAAAAGAGGTCCTGAGAGAGTAAAATCAAATAGCACAAACCCAAGATAAGGAAGATTAAAAACTCTTGATTCAACTGCAAACTTGCAATTTCTATTTCTCATCTCCCAAATAAAGATTACTTTGGGCGGGGGGTGGTGGTTAAGTATATTTTCTTTGTCAAGAGGACAATTTGAGGTGAAACATAGTGAAATCATAATGTTTTATAATTGAAATGCCCAGTGGCACTGGATCTCCTAGTGTGCATACCCTCCATCTTGCCTTTCTTGCTGTGGAACCCTATGTCATGCCCTGTCTCTTGCTTGAAACTTTGTTTCCCTTCATATCTGACAGATCTGCACTCTCCCCATCTTTAAAGCCCTACAAATAATTATGGTGCTTTTAAGCACTTACTATGTGCCAAGCACTGTTCCAAACGCTGTGGTAGATACAGATTAATCAGGTTGGACACAACTCCCATCTCACAAGGGGCTAGCAGTCTAAGGGCGAGGGAGTGGGAATTAATCCCCATGTTACAGATGGGGTAACTGAGGCACAGAGAAGTTACTTGCCCAAATCCACAGCAGGCATTTGGCAGGACAGGGATTAGAACCCAGGTTCTCTGATTCCCGGGCCTGTGCTCTTCCCACTAGGCACACTGCTCCTGCTAAGAGTCTATCTCTTCCAGGAAGTCTTTTCTGACTAATTTCCCATTTCCCCACCCTATTTTTCTTCCTTTCTGTATCACTATGTACTTGTGTCCATATCCCTTAAGCAGTTTAAAACTTAAAGATTCACTATTCATGTGTACAAAGCATGGATAAATGACTACATCAACCAACAGCATTTATTAAGCACTTACTAGGTAGAAAGAAATGCACACTTAATTATGTCAAAAAGAATGTTTCCAATAAATGCTTTGGCTCGAATGCAATTAGGGAGTGTTCATTTGGCATTGAGAGCCTGTTTTGGGCTCTGTGTGCTTGATGCATCAGAGAAACTGCTTACATGCATCTACTCAAACAAACAATCAATAAATCAGTTGTGTTTATTGAGTGCTTTCAGTGTTCACAGTGCAAAGTACTGAGTGCTTGGGAGATTACAATACAACAGAGTTGGAAGATACATTCCCTGCCCACAGTCAATCTACAGTCTAGAGAGGGAGACAGACATGAATAGAAATGAAATTGCAGACATATACAGAAGTGCTGTGGGGCTGAGGGAGGGGTGAAAAGGGGATGTAATCTCATCCTATCCCGTCTGAACTACTGCACCAGCCTTCTCTCTGATCTCCCATCCTCGTGTCTCTCTCCACTTCAATCCATACTTCATGCTGCTGCCCGGATTATCTTTGTCCAGAAACGCTCTGGGCATATTACTCCCCTCCTCAAAAATCTCCAGTGGCTACCAATCAATCTGCGCATCAGGCAGAAACTCCTCACCCTGGGCTTCAAGGCTCTCCATCACCTCGCCCCCTCCTACCTCACCTCCCTCCTCTCCTTCTACTGCCCAGCCCGCAACCTCCGCTCCTCCACCGCTAATCTCCTCACTGTACCTCGTTCTCGCCTGTCCCGCCATCGACCCCCGGCCCACGTCATCCCCCGGGCCTGGAATGCCCTCCCTCTGCCCCTCTGCCAAGCTAGCTCTCTTCCTCCCTTCAAGGCCCTGCTGAGAGCTCACCTCCTCCAGGAGGCCTTCCCAGACTGAGCCCCTTCCTTCCTCTCCCCCTCGTCCCCCTCTCCATCCCCCCATCTTACCTCCTTCCCTTCCACACAGCACCTGTATATATGTATATATGGTTGTACATATTTATTACTCTATTTATTTATTTATTTATTTTACTTGTACATTTCTATCCTATTTATTTTATTTTGTTGGTATGTTTGGTTCTGTTCTCTGTCTCCCCCTTTTAGACTGTGAGCCCACTGTTGGGTAGGGACTGTCTCTATGTGTTGCCAATTTGTACTTCCCAAGCGCTTAGTACAGTACTCTGCACATAGTAAGCGCTCAATAAATACGATTGATTGATTGATTGATTGTGTAATCTAAATGCAAGGACAATGCAGAAGGGAGTGGGGGAAGAGGAAATGAGGACTTTGTTGGGGATGGCATCTTGGAGGTGTTTTGTTTTTAATCTGGCATCAAAGCTGGGGGATTGATCATCTGTCCTGTTGTGTATGAAGGGAGAGGGAGTTCCAAGCCAGAGGCAGGATGTATGTATAATAATAATAATAATAATAATAATAATAATAATAATAATAATAATGGCATTTATTAAGCACTTACTATGTGCAAAGCACTGTTCTAAGTGCTGGGGAGGTTACAAAGTGATCAGGTTGTCCCATGGGGGGCTCACAGTCTTAGTCCCCATTTTACAGATGAGGTAACTGAGGCCCAGAGAAGTGAAGCGACTTGCCCAAAGTCACACAGCTGACAATTGGCAGAGCTGGGATTTGAACCCCCGACTCCAAAGCCCGTGCTCTTTCCACTGAGCCATGCTGCTTCTCTGTATTCTTAAGCATTAATTCTACATACAGATTCTTAGAATCTGGTGCTTCCCCTATATATAACTTATTTTAATATCTGTTTTCCACTTCAGACTGAAAGATACTTGAGAGCAGGGACCATGTCTACCAACTGCATTGTACTCTCCAAAGTACTTAGTAGAGTGTTCTGCACACAGTAAGTGCCATTAAGGCACTTTCTTTAAGTGATGAGTGCTAACCTCTGTCATTTTGCTTTTGGGATATAGAAAGACAATCTCAACTGCAGTGTTGTGTAACTGATATCTCATATTATTGTTTAGCAACAATAATAATAAAAATAATAGTATTTAAGTACTTACGATGCGCAAAGCCCTTTACTAAGTACGAAGATAGATACACTGTAAGTAGATAGGGCACAGTCCCATAAGGGGCTCGCAGTCTAAGGGGAAGTGAAAATAGATATTTAATCCCCACTTTACCTATGAAGAAACTGAGGCACAGAGAAGTTAAGTGAATTTCCCAAAGTCACACAGAAGGCAAATGGCAGAGAGGATCAGATCCCAGGTTTCCCAACTCCCAGGTTTGTTTTCCTTCCACTAGGCTGCATTGCTTTTCTTTTTCTAATAAGATCTGAAAAGGGGAAAACAGTCACTGTACAGTTCTACAGAGATCTCAGAGGCATCTCTCCGTGGGTTTCTAATCAGCGTGCTTTGAACATAGGCTCAAGAGTGTAAGTGCTTAGTAGAATATCAGTTTCAACAATTACCAGTGACATCCTTCAAGTATAGAACTGTCTCAGTTGTTGTTACTAAGGAAACTGAATTGTTATCCCTGGGCATAAACCATTCAATTTTATCTTTAATGTGTTCTTTAAGCTCTCTGCACCAAAACACACATGAACTCAATCTCCACTTAAAAGTTTGAGGAACACTGACATTTTGGCAGGATCGACAAAGTTGATAATATTGGAGAGTGATCTGAGACTGCTAACAAAATATAGTTGTTACATTTATCAGAGATTTGGGAACCTAAAAAAATAATCAGTGCAGAAAACCACCTATTCCACCAGGAGAAAATAATAATGGTATTTGATAAGTGCCTACTATGTGCTAAGCACTTTTCTAAGCATTGAGGGGGATAAAGGTTATCAGGTTGCCCAGGTGGGGCTCACAGTCCTAATCCTCATTTTACAGATAAGGTAACTGAGGCACAGAGAAGTTAAATGACTTGCCCAAAGTCATACAGCTGACTAGTGGTGGAGCCGGGATTAGACCCACAACCTCTGACTCCCAAGCTCGTGCTCTTTCCATTAAGCCATGGTACATAAATGCTGTGGGGCTGAGGGTGGAGTGAATAAAGGGTACAAATCCAAGTGCAAAGGCTAAGCAGAAGTGAGAGGGAGTAAAGAAAATTAAGTCTTAGTTGGGAAAGGCCTCGTGGAGGAGTGTGACTTCAAAATTGTAATTGGCAAGAGTAACTTGGCCCTTCACTTACCTCTGATGAGTTTTGTTTGCTGGCTCATCATCTTTCTCTCTTCCTCTTTCCTCTGGGCATCCTTCAAAGCTTTGTTTCTGATCCCCTATTCCTCCCATTCTAGTCTCTCAGAGAGTTCATTTCCTGATGTGATTTCATTTCCTAAATCAATAACTCTTCCCCTAACATCATCCAACCCACAATTCCACGTGACCTCTTGCCACTAGGATATCTTTACTTCAATGTCCATTCAACATCTCAAACTTAAACAGAACGACTTGTTTCCCCCTGAACCTACTCCTGACTTCGACATTACCTTCCCATTTTCCCGAAGCCCACAACCTCATTGTCACCCTCAGCTTCTCACTATCTTTCAACTCTCACTTTTAATCTACTGCCATGTCCTACCAGAAACTTCCCAAATTTGCCCTTTCCCCTCCACCCAAACAACTGATACCCTGTCATAAGCTTTGGTCGTGTGGCAGAATGACCACAGTACTTACTGTCTCCATGCCTCCAGCCTCTGCCCACTCTAAATTGCACACTAATAATATTAATAATGACATTTATTAAGCACTTACTATGTGCTAAGCACTGTTCTAAGTGCTTGGGGGATACAAGGTGATCAGGTTGTCCCACGGGGGGCTCACAGTCAATCCCCATTTTACAGATGAGGTAACTGAGACACAGAGAAGTGAAGTGACTTGCCCAAAGTCACACAGCTGACAATTGGCGGAGCTGGGATTTGAACCCATGACAACTGACTCCAAAGCCCGGGCTCTTTCCACTGAGCCATGCTGCTTACATACCTGCAGCATACCCCAGCCCACATTTCTCCTGTTAAAGCTCTTCCGTGGCTTCCTGGGTCCCTCCACATTAAATAAAAACTCCTTACAACTAGCTTCACAACTCTCCACCACCTCTCCCCATTTTACCTTTTTGTCCTCTTACGTTTCCATTCCCCAGCTCGCTCTTTCCATTCCTCCCAAGCCAACCTTCTAACTCTCCATCTCTGTCCACCTCACTCACACTGTTTCTCCATCTTGGAATTCCCTTCCTCCCAAAATCTTACAGACCACAGCCCTCCTCACATTCAAAGTTCTCCTGAAAGCCCACTTTCTCCAATGATAAGCCTTCCCCAATTAATTTCCAGCTCTCTATATCAAATACACTCATCAGGCAGCTCTAGCCCTCTATGAACTTTATTATGCCCAATTTCCCTACTTTTATTCAGTTTTACCGTCAATTGTTTGTCATTACTACTCTGTTTGTAAATATTTTTGTGTCAGTATCCCCCATCAAAATGTAAATTCCTTGTGAGCAGAGAATGTATCACTTTCCTTTGTACTTCCAAGCGCTTATTACACTGAATTACACCCAGCTGACGATCAGTATACCCAGTGGAAAGAGCACAGACCGGGGAGTACCTGAGTTCTAATCCCAGGTCCACTACTTACCCGCTGTGTGACCTTGGGCCAATCACTCAATTCTTCTGTGCCTTAGTTTCCCCAACTATTAAACCCGTATTCAATGGCTGTTCTCCCTCCTACTTAGATTGTAAAGCCCCATGGGTGGGACAGGGAATGAGTCTGACCTGATTGATTGGTATCCATCCCAGAGTTTAGAACAATTCTAAGTGCTTAATGTCAGTGGTTAACAAATACCATTAAAAAATCAATTAAATAAATAAATATTAATGCCACCACATCTAAGAGCAATAGAGATTAGAAAACCTGATTGCAGTTTTTGTCAGTAATATTTATTTAATCTGTGCTAAAAAGATTTAAACAAATCTTTAGACCTATCAATTATGCCCACAATGCACATCACTGGCTCTCTTGATAGCTAAAGACATATACTTTTTCCCCTAAAGTAGCCAAAGTTATTACACGCTAGATTAGCGTATTGGCACAGGTTAAATTGCATTTGCTCAATTGTGTTTCTTTTATGAAAAGACTCATTTAATGGAATAGTGGTGCATCACTTCTATCACTTACCCCAGCTGGAGCACAAAAATAAGTTGGAGATTTAGAATGTCAAACGTGGAAAGGGAAAAGGATTGGTGGTCACCTGCTGTGGACAGGACTCCTTCTCCTTGGGACTGTGAGCTCCTTGTGGGCAGGGAACGTGTGGACCAACAGTCATATTGTGCTCTCCAAAGTGCATAGTGCAATGCTCTCCCCATGGTGAGTTCTCTATAAATACTATTGATTGATTGACTGACCAAGAGCTCCATCTATGAGATGCTTAGGCAGAGGCTGTAGTGGGCCTCTTTCTAATTATCCAATTAGGCCAGGATTTAGCCCCCAGTCTCTGGAAGCTTGGGAAGAGGATCAGAGCCAAAGTCAGGAACATATCTGTAACAAGTTCCAGACTTGGTCAACCAAGGGAAATGGTGACCCAAAGAGGAGGTGGAATAAAGCAAGGAACTTGGAGAAAGTGAGGCAGGTCAGAAGCAACGTAAGACCGAAGGAAGTAATTAAATTGAGTTGAGAGATGGAGGCCACAATGAACTGCAATCTTGAGATACCAAAGAACTCAAAATATTCAAGGAAACTAGGAGTCCAAAGTCCTTTCAACCAGGTGTTCTTGCTTATTGCTCCATGTTGGGGATGATGATTTCATCTGTGACAGACCAACAAGGTTTGGAGAGTCCAGTTACTGCAGGGACTCACTTGCCTGAAAGAAGAGCCAGGCAACCATGACCCTTGCATTGAAATATTTTTTATTTCTAGTAATTGTGCACAGCAAGTCTCAGGTGCTGGAAGAGCGATTTTTTGCGGGGACCCTGGAGGACACATGACATTACCCATGTTCTGTGACCCAGGTAGTCTGAGATGATTCTTTCAGAACTTCCAGTCTGGGATTACCAAGGGAAAATTGGAAAATTATTATTATTTGTTAAGTCATTACTACATGCCAAGTACAGTTCTAAGCACTGGGGTAGATGCAATATTTTCAGTTTGGACACCGTCTCTATCCCACATGGGGATCACACTCCATGTGGGAGGGAGTAGGATTTAATCTCCATTTCACAGATAAGGAAACTGAGGCACAGAGAATTTAAGGTACTTGCCCAAAGTGAAACAGCAGACAAGTGGCCTAACAGGCATTAGAATTCAAGCCCTCTGACTCCTAGGCCTGCTTTTTCCAGTAGGCCACAATGACAAATTAATACCAATACTACCAACTTAATGGTAGTACCTTAAAAGTCTTGGAGCAATACCACATTTTAGGCCAGTTCAGTCGTATTGAGGTCTACAACTCTTGGGTAATCCAGTCAGAAAGGAGAAAGACATTTTTATTTTATTGCTTGTTTCTTTTAAATGAGTCAGAGGGTGCCCAAAAGAGAGGCGCACTAAAACAGCACCTATTAGGTGGTATGTCTGGGAGGGTTGGAGCAATCATTCAATTGTATTTATTGAGTGCTTACTGTGTTCAGAGCACTGTATTAAGCGCTTGGGCAGTACCAATTGGCAGCATATAGAGACGGTCCCTACCCAACAACGGGCTCACAATCTAGAAGGGGGGAGACAGACAAAAAAAAAAACAATCCAAAACAAGTAGATAGGTGTCAAGTGCTTTGCACATAGTAAGCGCTTAACAAATGCCATTATTATTATTATTATTATTAATACCATCAGAATAAATATAATTATAGCTATATACTTATTGATGAAATAAATATAGTAAATATGTATAAATAAAAGAGAGTAATATATACCACTGATCTTTGGAGCCATATTTCTTCAGATTTAATGGAGTAACCCAAAGCCCCTGCCAATTTTTTTTTTTTTTAGAGAAGCAGCGTGGATCCGTGGAAATAGCATGGGCATTGGAGCCAGAGGTCATGGGTTCAAATCCCAGTTCCCCAATTGTCAGCTGTTGACTTTGGGCAAGTTACTTCATTCATTCAATCATATTTATGAGTGCTTACTGTGTGCAGAGCACTGTACTAAGCACTTAGTTCTCTGTGCCTTGGTTACCTCATCTGTAAAATGGGGATTAAGACTGTGAGCCCCCTGTGGGATATCCTGATCACCTTGTAACCTACCCAGCACTTAGAACGGTGCTCTGCACATAGTAAGCGTTTAATAAATGCCATCGTTATTCGAAGCCCTCCTGAGAGCTCTCCTCCTCCAGGAGGCCTTCCCAGACTGAGCCCCCTTTTTCCTCTCCTCCTCCCAGTGAGGAGGTGAGCGGTGGCTGAGGAATGGAGGGTGTGGGCTGGGCTGGAGAAGGAGAGAAGGGAGGTGAGGTAGGAGGGGGCGAGGGGATGGACAGCCTTGAAGCCCATTGTGAGGAGAGGGGAGGGCAAAGATTGGATGGTGAGAGAAGCAGTGGTGGCCCCTCATCCCCTCATCTTGCCCAGTCACAGGTCATGGGTTCAAATCCCGCCCCTTGTCAACTATGTGACTTTGGGCAAGCCATTTCACTTCTCTGGGCCTCAGTTCCCTCATCTGGAAAATGGGGATTACTAATAATAATGATGGTATTTGTTAAGCGCTTACTATGTGCTAGGCGCTGGGGAGGACACAAGGTGATCAGGTTGTCCCATGTGGGGCTCACGGTCTTCATCCCCATTTTACCGATGAGGTCGCTGAGGCCCAGAGAAGTGAAGTGACTTGCTCAGAGTCACACAGCAGACAAGTGGCAGAGTTGGGATTAGAACCCATGACTTCTGACTCCCAAGCCCGGGCTCTTTCCAGTGAGGCACACTACTTCGCGTGGCTAAGACCGTGAGCCCCACATGGGACAACCTGATCAACTTGTATCTCCCCCAGCACTTAGAACAGTGCTTTGCACATAGTAAGCACTTAACAAATGTCATTATTATTATTATTATTATTTTATTATTACCTGGAAAATGGGGATTACTAATAATAAAGATGGTATTAGTTAAGCGCTTACTATGTGCTAAGCGCTGGGGAGTACACAAGGTGATGAGGTTGTGCCACATGGGGCTCCTGGTCTTCATCCCCATTTTACCGATGAGGTCACTGAGGCCCAGAGAAGTGAAATGACTTGCCCAGAATCACACAGCAGACAAGCAGCAGAGTCAGGATTAGAACCCATGACTTCTGACTCCCAATCAGTCAGTTGTATTTATTGAGCGCTTACTGTGTGCAGAGCACTGTACTAAGCGCTTGGGAAGTACAAGTTGGCAACATATAGAGACAGCCCCTACCCAACAGTGGGCTCACAGTCTAGAAAGGGGAGACAGAGAACAAAACCAAACATATTAACAAAATAAAATAAATAGAATAGATATGTACAAGTAAAATAAATAAATAGAGTAATAAATATGTACAAGCATATATACATATATACAGGTGCTGTTGGGAAGGGAAGGAGGTAAGACGGTGGGGATGGAGAGGGGGACGAGGGGGAGAGGAAGGAGGGGGTCAGTCTGGGAAGGCCTCCTGGAGGAGGTGAGCTCTCAGTAGGGCTCCTCCTCCTAAGCCCAGGCTCTTTCCACAGAGCCACGCTGCTTCTCATGGCTAAGACCGTGAGCCCCACGTGGGACAGCCTGATCACCTTGTAACTCTCCCAGCACTTAGAACAGTGCTTTGCACATTGTAGGCACTTAATAAATGCTATTATTATTATTATATTATTATTATTATTATTATCATTATTATTATTATCCAGCCTGCCTATTTCCCTTACCTACACTGTTGCAACACACCAGAGTCCGGGCACCTTGGAGACCTGCTGCAAGATTCACAGCTTCTCCCCCAGATTTTCAAGGGCCAGCGAGAGCGCTTAGTATAGTGCCTGGTAAATAGTAAGTGCTTAACAAATACCACAATTGTTATCATTATTATTCCTCTGAAGAGACACCTAGGAAGGGGCTGGTGTCAAGAGAGAGCACCCCGACCTGGAATTCCACCATTATTGCTTTCCAAGCATAAGAACACCCACTGGTCATGCAAGCCTTGTTGCCTAGTGGAAGGAGTGTGGGCCTGGTATCAGAGGATCTGGATTCTAAAATCCCTGTAAAATGGGAATTCAATACCTGTCCTCCCTCCAACTTAGATTGTGAGCATCATATGGGACGGGGATTGTGTCTGACCTAATTATCTTCTATCTACTCCAGCAGTTAGCGGTGTTTGGCACCGAGAAAGCGTTTAACAAATACCATTATTATGATATTTACCATTATTATAGTAAAATGATATTGTTATTACTGTTATACTACCAGCCACACCCTGATATCACTACCGTTAGTAGCATCGTCTTTGAGTCTGAAGGATGGTTATATACAACTACTCTAGAATAATGAATAAAGCTGGTGATAACATATATACTCATGATCTCAAACTGAGTGGATTTTTATTTCATAATTTCAAGGGATTTTCCTTTCATCTTGAGGGCCATTTAAAAATAAATTTCATACTCCTTTGAATGAAAGGTAGGAATCTCATTTCTCTATTGATTTTTAGAAATGGTATTAACATTTCCAAAGGGTTAAAATGGAGAGGAATATTGCTTAAATACAGAAACCTCTCTCCCCCAACCCCGGGATAAGCAAATGTCACATCACCATTCTAAACATTTATCTTCCAAGACTAATGGAAATGTCACTTCACATTGGAAGTTGTTCAAATTTGCTCCACCCACTGCTCAGACACTTAAAGGAAAAGAAAATCTGTGAAAATGGCAAGGCAAAGCCACACTTCAGTTGCACCCAAGTAGAAGATGAAGTTTAACACACTTTCATAAGCCAACTGGGGTTGAAGCTGAGGTAAAATTTTAAAATCTATGTACTGCATACCAAAGACAATAAAGGAAAAAAACAGGCACAGAAATATATAGCAATAGCGAAAATGATACTTTTAAAAATTCAGTGGGCTAGTTAAAAGTTGGACTGTTCTATTAAATTACAATGCAGTTGAGGGGATAAAAATAAGTTCATTTTTCTTGCAAAATAAATTATGTTGAACCCTGGTTCACATGGGCCCAGATTGCTCTTTATGCAACTTCTGTTGAAATTATATGATGTTTTGGATTCTAACTGATATTAAGAAACACTCTCCTGCAGTCAGTGCCAATTCCATAGTTGGAAAGGAAATTGGATAGAATGGTGATTAATTATCATGACTCCTATGTATGGTCTTGCTGTATCCTTTCTCCACCCTTCTCAATAGGTCTTTCCCATCTACTTACCTACCTTTTCCCAGCCACCATTTCATCCATCCATCTCCAACCCATCAATCCCAATCTTTCATAAGGTCCACTTTCCAGTCATCGAAGAGACAAAACATTTGTCTTAATGTTACAATTGTGTCTCAGTTCCAGGCCAAATGGGACAAGTGAGCTGATGTGTATAGATCTATAATTCTATTTATTTATATTGAAGCTATCGATGCATGTTTAGTTGTTTTGATGTCTGCCCCCCCCCCCACCACCACCTCTAGTCTGTGAGCCCATTTTGGGCAGGGATTGATGAATTGTACTTTCCAAGAGCTTAATACAGTGCTCTTCACACAGTAAGCACTCAGTAAATACAATTGAATGAATGAATGATGCAGTATTCAGTGGTCTGGTCAGTATTCAGTGGTCCTGTGACTCCTGGAGGGATCCTGTGTACTATTGTTTCCCCTATCTGGAATGTATTTAACATCTTTCTCCTCCTGCAAACTGTAAGCTCCTTGTTGGTAGGGATCCCATTTACCAACTCTGTAATATTAGTCTTTTCCAAGCACTTAGTACAGTGCTTTGCACACAGTAAATGCCCACTAAATGCCATTGGTAGATTAATACTTGTAAATACTTATTCAGGCATCTACTTTGGGGAAACCTCTGGCCCAGTGATTTCCACTGCTGATTGAATCATTTTTGCATTTACATTGGAGAGTGCTTTGATCTTCCCTATCCATGCTTAGCCTTCTCATGATTGCCTCAATTGGGAGAATGGAATTAGGGGAAATGGTGACTAGGTGGGCTGAGTGCCTGGTGGGTTTCCCGGAGCAATGATTGGGTGGGGAGAGGAGATGAGTAGAATTGGCTCTGTGGGTAAAGGAACTTGTGGTCTCACTCTGTTCGCTTATTACCAAACCTCTTTGCTTCAGGTTAATGGGCCAGTGAAGGCTACTTTATAGTCACTCAGGGTGTGAAAGAAGCAAGTAGGAGAGGCTTAGAGCCTAGGTTCTTTTACACCTTGCAAAGGGCTTCAATATGCACCGTTAGACTTACCACTAACTGAATTTCCTCTCCTCTCCTCCCGCCTTCTCATCAGTCACACAATTTGCAGTCATGACATCTGGCGAAAACAGATGCAGGAATTATGGCCTGGTGAAATGAAACATGTATCAACACCTTTGGTTGATTGAATGTCATAGAGATCATCAACAACAACAAAAAGTATAGATGCTTCCATCCCAGGGTGAAGGAAGAATGTGTACATTTGTTTTAGACCCACTTTTAGGGGACGCCTATGGCTGAAGAGCTGAGCGATAATGATTTTAAACTCCTGGAGGGTTGGGACCTTTTCCTTGTATTCTCCCAAACATTTACTACAGTGTTCTGCCACTTCTAGACTGTGAGCCCACTGTTGGGTAAGGACTGTCTCTATATGTTGCCAACTTGTACTTCCCAAGCACTTAGTACAGTGCTCTGCAGACAGTAAGCGCTCAATAAATATGATTGAATGAATGAATGAATGAATGAATGCCACAGGTGGCAAGGAATAAATTTTAGTGGTTGATTAACTGATAGGGATTACTGTTTCCATGAATTGACACTTTCTACATTTTACTTCCTTTTCAGTGGCTTTTGATGACTGTGAGGGGAATACCACACTGATCTTTGAAGTCTCCAACCCAGACTTCAAGGTGAAACCTAATGGGGACCTAATCGCATTGAAAAATGTAACTGAAGTTGGCCGAGCATTTTTCATCCACGGGCGGACCGAGCATGCTGAAGATATGGCGGAAATTATGATTGATGGCGGGAAAGAGATCGAAGGTTCCTTAAAGGTAATGAAATGATCTGGCATGGTATGGACATGCATCTAACTTGGGGTTCATTCTTGAAAGCCACAGTACTGGATCCAGGAATCTTGATAATGAAATGGTGATTTAAAATAAGTCCATTAATGAATATCTGATCCATGTCGTAATGCTTAAACACCAAGGGAGAACTTACTTAACAAAGCACACCCACCCACCCACCCACCCACCATCATGGTCTAGTGGATAGAGTACGAGCCTGAGCGTCAGAAGGCCCTGAGTTCTAAACCCACTCCACCACTTGTCTGCTGTGTGACCTTGGGCAAGAAACTTCCGTTCTTTGGGTCTCAGTTACCTCATCTGTCAAATGGGGGTTATAACTGTGAGCCCTTTGTGGGACAGGGACTATGTCCAAACCAATTTGCTTGTATCCTCCCCATCGCTTAGTGCAGTGCCTGGCACACAGTAAGCACTTTAAGAAATACCATTTTAAAAAATGTGTTCTTGGTTCTTATTATTTTAGTACCCCTCTGAAAAATTTGGTCCGTCTTAGATTCTAATCTGGCTTGCCTTAGCGATCTCAGTCTAAAGGCAAAATGGAGATGGATGTCATCCAAGTATAGATTTTGAATTTCCCCAACTATAGGTTTTGTGTCATTTTAAATAAATGGTTCTGCTACTTTCCTGCTGTGTGACCTTCAGGAAGCCACTTAACTTCTCTGGGCCTCTAATGCCTCATCTATAAAGTGGGGATGAGAGACCTGTTCTCCCTTTCCTTAGGCTGTGATCCCCATATGAGATAGGGACTACACCCAATGTGCTGATACCATAACTACCCCACAGTTTAATAGTGTTTGGCACATAGTAAGTGCTTAACAAATACCACAATGATAATTATTATTTTTGTGAAGCCACTGAGTTTAGAGAAAATTCTACACAAAATTTTTCAAACTTCCATTTCACAGTTTGCTGGGCATTTGGTTTGGTTTCAAGGTTTTGGTGAAAGGAGAAATATTTGTGGTTGTATTATAACCTTAATCTGGTTGAAGGAATGAAAAGCTTTGCTTAGAGATTGAAGTGTTTATTTCTAACCTGAAGAATGAAAGACAAAAGATAAAAAAAAACCATCCTGCCTTTCAGCATTTTGACTTTTGGAAAGGATACAAGCATGGCAGCTACTTACAGGACAATTAAGCCTCCCACTTTTGCAGTGCTATAATTTTAAAGACGTGCAAAGATGCTGTAATGAAGACGGAACAGATCTTTCTCATTCAGCTTCCAGTTCTGTCTCTACCTTTCAAGCCATCCTTAGAGTCAGGACCATTGTTTTTGGTTTCAAGAGTGATAAACATGGAGTGAGAGCACTTAAAAATCCATGGGAGAGAGAAGTACTTTGATATCTTGATCCAGGTGTAGTTGGCTTATATTATTTACTATAAGTGTGGCTTGGGCTTATATATTACATTGCAAACAGAAGTGTCCTCATATGAGTGGATGGTGAGACCTCAAAACCATAGCTGAGAAACAACATAGCCTAGTGGATAGAGCATAGGCCCGGCAATCAGAAGGACCTGAGTTCTAATCCTGATTCCCCCATGTAGCCTTCTGCTGTGTGAATTTAGGCAAGTCACTTAACTTCTCTGTGCATCACTTTCCTCATCTGTAAAATGGGGATTAAAACAGTGAGCCCCATATGGGACAGGGACTGTGTCCAACCTGGTAACTACCCCAGCATATTTAAGTGCTTACTATGTGCCAAGTCTTCCCAAGCACATAGTACAGTGCTCTGCACCCAGTAAGCACTCAATAAATACGATTGAATGAATGAATGGATACAAGTTAATCAGGATAATCAGATGTCCCATCTGATTAGCTTGTATCTAACCTAATGCTTAGAACATTTCCTGGCACATAGTAATAGCTTAACAAATATCATAGAAAAAGAAAAAAAAATTCTGGTTATGCAAGGCTGGAGAGAGGCTCCAAGATTTGAACTGCCAGAAATCAGCCAATGATAACTGCCCAATGAGATAATAATAATAATGATAATAGTGCTTTTTAAGTGCTTACTATGTGCCAAGCACTGTGCTAGGCACTCGGGTAGATACAAGGTAATTAGGTTGTCCCACATAGGGTTCATAGTCTTAATCCCCATTTTACAGATGAGGTAACTTAGAATCAGAGAAGTTAAATGACTTGCCCACAGTCTCACAGCAGACAAGTGACAGAGCCAGGATAACCCACGCCGTCTGACGCTCAAGCCTGTGCTGCTGGTTGGACACAGTCCCTGTCCCACGTGGAACTCAGACTCATTCCCATTTTCCAGATGAGGTAACTGAGGCACAGAGAAGTTAAGTGACTTGCCCAAGGTCACACAGCAGAGATGTAGCAGAGCCAGGATTAGAACTCAGGTCCTTCAGACACCCAGGCCCATTCTCTGTCCACTAAGCCACGCTGCTGGATTGGATGGTACCGGAAAGCATCCAGGGCCATACTACTGCTGATGCACTGTGAGTTCTGAGCAGAGATTTCATGCAGTCATTCAACTGTATTTATTGAGCGCTTAATAAATAAATAAATAAATACATTATCATTATTACTATTATTATAAACAATATTATTTATTAAATAAATAAAATATACTACTAATAAATAAATAAATAAATAAATTTATTGAGCACTTGAGAGATTAAACCAACGAGTTCCCCTTGCTTCTAGGAAGGAAGAGTCCATTCATGGGCAGGAGAGATGGAGGCCAATATAGAAGTGGTTTTACTGCTCAACACAGCTGCACCTTCTTGCATGTCCCTAGCTATTGCTGCCCTGCTACTTACAAAAGTCCCTTCTCAATCTAGTGAGGAGGGGATGTTGCCCCTTAAAGCTGCTATTTCCGCTTTCCCCCTTACCCTCACTCGTCTTTTCCCACATCATCTCATCCTCAGCAGTGGCAAAATTGGCAGTGTTCCCCTAACCGCTGTAGACGCTGAGCAACTGACCATTCCACCCATCGATAATGTGGTCCTGGACAGAATATCAAAGCAACCTAGTGACCTGAAAGAGTGAGAGCAACTTCCAAAGGTGCCTTGTGTCCAGGAATGACTCTGAATGGAATTGGGGAAAATATGAAGGAAAGGAAAGGGGATTTGGTTTGTGCTTCTAGGCTTTGGTTTTCCTGTCCCCTCCTTCTGTTTGGTTCTTTGAAAAAGTCATGTATGCCAAATGGAGAAAAGAAATACTGTGTGCCCTGAGGTTTTAGATATTGGACCCAGTTTTTCAGCAGCATATGAGGAGTGGAAAACATAACCATCTCAGCCATTGGGGCAGACCTAATGATAATAATAATAATAACAACTGTAGTATTAAGTGCTTACTATGCGCCAGGCACTGTACTAAACCCTGGGATACATACAAGCAAATTGGGTTGGACAGGGTCCTTGTCACATGGGGGGGCTCACAGTCTCAGTCCCCATTTTACAGATGAGGTAACTGAGGTACAGAGAAGCAAAGTTACCTGCCCAGGGCCACAGACCAGACAAGTGGAGGAACTGGGATTAGAACCCATGACCTTCTGACTCGCAGGCCAGACCTCTATCCACTATGTCATGCTGCTTCTACTGAGAATGAACCTCCAAAAGAGTGGGAGCCTCTTTGAGGAACACCTTTTAAGTCGTTGGATGGTAGCAGTGAGGATCCTGGTCATTGAAGTGTTCTTGAGAAATTGAGAGCTCAGGGTGTCTCATCTGATTACCTTGTATTTACTCTGATCTGAATACAATATTTGACTTACACTAAGTGGTTAATAAACATCATTATTAACTAGCTATCTCTCTAACTAAATATTCTGAAAGCCTCATACAGGGCTAGAAGCCCTGATTTACTAAGTAGGAAGTACAAGCTGCGTGGCTCAGTGGCTTGGGAGTCGGAGGTCATGGGTTCGAATCCCCGCTCAGCCACTTGTCATCTGTGTGACCTTGGGCAAGCCACTTAACTTCTCTGAGCCTTAGTTCCCTCATCTGTAAAATGGGGATGAAGACTGTGAGCCCCACGTGGGATAACCTGATCACCCTGTATCCTCCCCAGCGCTTAGAACAGTGCTTTGCACATAGTAAGTGCTTAACAAATGCCATTATTATTAGACAAGCAGCGTGCCTCAGTGGAAAGACCCCGGGATGGGGAGCCAGAGGTCGTGGGTTCTAATCTCGGCTCTGCCACTTGTCAGCTGTGTGACCTTGGGCAAGTCACTTAACTTCTCTGGGCCTCAGTTCCCTCATCTGTAAAATGGGGATGAAGACTGTGAGCCCCAAGTGGGATGAGCTGATTACCTTGTATCTACCCTAGCGCTTAGAACAGTGCTAGCACACAGTAAGCACTTAACAAATACCAACATTATTATTATTTTTACTAAATTTAAGTAATAATAATTATTATTATTGTCAAGTAATAATTTAAGTAATAAAACTAAAGGCAGGGATTGCATCGTCTACTTTTATTGCACTCTTCCAAGTGCCTAGTACATTGTTCTGCACGTTTAATGTCTTTATACCTCAATTTCCCCCATGTGTAAAATGGGGATTAAATACTATTATCCCTCCTACTTATACAGTGAGGCCTTACTTGGGTTGGGGATTGTATCCAACGTGAAATCTTGTTTCTACCCCAGTGCTTAGAATAGTGCTTGGTACATAGTAATCACATAGCAAATATTGTTGGGTTTTTTTTTTTGAAAAAAAGCAATTTCCCAATAAGTGCTTATCGAATGAATAGTATGATAAATCTGGGATTCTGGGGGATGCAGGCTTTGCCTGAGAATTAGCTGATGCCTATAGGAGGTCTTATCCCAGAAATTCCTTGGGTACAGGACCAAGGCAACATGGACTAAACCTCCCTGGGGTGACGTTCATAGATTGGGAAGTCAAATAGGAAAACTCTCAAATAGGAACTAGTCAAATAGGAAAACTCGACTTGTACTTCCCAAGCGCTTAGTACAGTGCTCTGCACACAGTAAGCGCTCAATAAATACGATTGATTGATTGAACTCTCAGAAATTCTGGCCCGATAAATTCATCCACATTTGAAATTTCACCTGCTCTAGAGGAAGCATCGAGATTCAACATTGCTGTCATTGACCCTTTTGAAATGCAGCAGAGTCAGCCTCAACACTCAATTTGCCAGCCTTGACTAGAGAGGAAGATGTTTCCTTTCTAAAGTAATTTTATGATAAATTTGAAAAGAATGCTTTGTGAAGCAGTCTGGATATATCAGGAAAGAAACAGTAAATTGACAACAAAACTTTCATCTGTGGATCTTGGCGAAGAACCACTCATATGGCATCCTGTTCTTCTCAACTTTAGCCTTCAAGAGTCATTTTCTAAGGTGAAGACAAATAGATGCTGGAAACCACCTTACCATGGTGAACTAAGGCCGTGGCACTTAAATGAACAAAAGGATAGTTAGCTTTCATTTTACTCCAGTGCATGGGACACCAATTTCAACTTGAAAGGAGGTAACCTAGAACTGTGTCTCTCACTGCTAATATTTCATTGCCCAATCTCCAGATTCTGGGTCTAACCTGCAATCTTCGTTTAAGATAGCTTCACGGGTGAGACTGGAGGGAAAGAGGTAAGCCTTGATCATTTAAAGAAATGGATTTCGTGAATCAGGGATGAATTGCTAAGGGAGAGTTTAGAGGTTAACCAAATATCCATAAAAAGGCTTCCTAGCCTATTAATATACATGATGAACTTTACTTAAAGGTGCCTGAGGACTGCCCGGTGACTTGTACCATTTCTGTGGAGCCGATCAGCATGTCTAGCTAGAAACCACGACTGCTTACTCAGTCGATAATGGGAAGGCGGTGAAACACCTCTACTTTGCATAATGCTTCAAAGGTTTCCCTGGAACTTGTTTAATGTTTCATTTTTCACTCTCAAACACCAATCCTTGCTCTTCAACGGAACTTGCCCGTCTCATTTCAAGTCCTCCGTTAAAATGTTACCTTCCCTTTCCAAGTGAAGCAACCACAGATTTTGTCAGATTAGGGCCAGAAGTTCTAACATCTATTAAAGCCTAAGATTAAATCAAGCTTGAAGAAGAAGAAGAAAAAAAAAACATCAGGCAGGCGTGCAAACTAATTTTGACCTTAGGATTGGGAGCTGAAGGGCTCTATTTACTTTCAGAATTGAAACTACAGAACTGGAACTCTTATTATTCATTGTAACTGTGAGGCAATGGGAAGTGAAGCTTCATTAGCCACTCTAACTCTCTCCTGAATCCCCGAATAAAAGGAAGTCAAAACTCACCTGTGCTGGGCATCAGCAGTATGGGAGAGAGTCGAGCGAGGAGATTATTTACTGTGGGAAGGAGGCAATGATAATCCACTTCCATATTTTTACCAAGAAAACTCTATATGGATACACTACCAAAATGATTGCAGATGGAAGTGCAGCATTCTGGGAGAGATGTGTCCATGGCATCGCTGTGGGTCACACACGACTCGACAACATAACACAACAACAACAACACAGCCCAGCATCATTACATCTGTCATCTTTATTAATACAGTCTCATTATACATGCCTTAGGCCCTGTATTGATTATGTGTGGGTTCCAGACCTTGCCTTCTAAGAGATTTTGTTTTCATGTACATTTAAAATTCTCAAGATTCATAAAGACCATCTCAAAGTCAAGCCATAAATATCTGGAAAAATAGGAAACTTTTTTATTTCATTTAACCATTCTCTGGAAAGGACTTTTTTAAAAACTGTCTTTCTCTGCTTTTTCTTATTAATGAAAATGGGGAACTTTCCAGACCGAGGCAGGGAAATAGGATGGCCATAAAAGAAAACTGAATTTTAAAGTCAGCATCCACTTTCACTTCCTCATCCTCCCTGTGCGTACACAAGTAAGAATAGGTGAAATATCTCTGGCATTCTGCATCTGGAGGAAAAAGGGCTCAGAGAAAAATAAAAGTTCAAATAAAGGAGAGCTGTGACCTTCTGTATAAGCAGAGAAACACGAAAAGAACACTTCCAAGAAGTGCCTTCCAGCCATTTGGAAAATTAGAAAGGACGTTACTGAAGGTAGGTTAATGTATATGATCAGCTCGACAATGCAGGAGGATTGCAGGTTTTTAAAGTTACTGCTTGCCAGATGGACCTCCTGTGGCTTTCTCTCTCTTTTTTCTACTTAGCCTCTGCCTTGCGGGATCTGTGGAATGGACATCTCAATTCCAGTGGGGAAATGCCTCCCCTCTGCTATTTCAATGAAAGATTAACGGATAAAGTTTAGCCAAGAGGGTGGAGGCCAACGATAGGCTGATTCTTATCTTCCCCTCCTAAACTACCCGATGCCAACACGGTAGTATTCAGAGAAGCAGTGTGGCTCAGTGGAAAGAGCAAGGGCTTTGGAGTCAGAGGTCATGCGTTCAAATCCCGACTCTGCCAACTGTCAGCTGTGTGACTTTGGGCAAGTCACTTCTCTGTGCCTGTTACCTCATCTGTAAAATGGGGATTAAAGCTGTGAGCCCCCCGCGGGACAACCTGATCCCTTTGTAACCCCCCCAGCACTTAGAACAGTGCTTTGCACGTAGTGAGCATTTAACAATTACCATCATTATTAGTATTCAGGACCAAGACAGGCAGATATTTATTGGCATTGGGTTATGGGTTTCTACCATCACAGTGAAGAATCAACCTATGGTATTTATATTAAGCACTTACTGAGTGCAGAGCACTGTATTAAGCACTTGGGAATGTACAATAAACAAACTAGGTAGACACAATCGCTGCCCACAAAGAGCTTACTGAACAAAGTGAGGAACAGTAGTGACCAAAGCACAATAAAGGTCCAAATAGGTTATTTGTGTACAATCGAAATTTGATAAAGGTAAACACAGATACTGTGAGGTAAAATGTGCACTTAAATGGGTCTGGTATAATCAAGGTGGATTAATATTCATCTGCCAGTCATAAGCATTGACATTGTATTGTACTCTCTCAAGTGTTTAGTACAGTGCTCTGCACACAGTGGGTGCTCAATAAATACCATTAATTGATCAACTGATAAGCAAGGAAAATAGCAGAATTTAGATAGACAATTGCACTGTACAGATGAGATTCTATTTGCTGAGATGGGTTGATCAAATTGAATTGAGGTATGCGTAAATTGCCATATTGATATTTTCCATTCTCATTAATATATTTATCAGCAAAAAGCCTCAATTAATTACATTTAATGCATACATTTTTGGCTAGTTGCAACATCAAATAAACTACACTACTGCTAGAATGTGTGTTTGAGATCCATGGTTTCGCTCAGTCACGATATCAGAATTAGGGAAATATGTTCTGCTTAAGCATCTCTGTCTTGATGTAGCATGATTTGGCTCAAGGCACGGTTGCACACATACATGCAGAGGTGCACATTGCATGTGCTAACCTGTCAAGCTTCCTTAACATAGGATTCTGCAAGAACAAAACTCCATTAGAAGGAGAACTGGGAGTATTTCCTGGGGCCTTTTGTATACATTTGTGTTTATAATCAATCAATTAATGGTACTTACTGAGCACTTACTGTGTGCAGAGCAATGTACTAAGTGCTTGGGAGAGTGTAATACAACAAAGTTGGGTAGGTACATTCCCTTCCCACAAGGAGCTTACAATCTAGAGGGGGAAACAGACATGAAAATAAATTGCAGATATTAGAATAAGTGCTGTGGGGCTGAGGGTGGGATGACTATCATGTGCTTAAAGGGAAACAGATCCAAGTGTGTAGATAACACAAAAGGGAGAGGGAACAGGGGAATAATACTAAAGATCAGGGACTCTGCGTCCCCATTAAAGGTTGCAGGTCCCCTGACTCTGGGTGGAAACTCTTGCTGAGCGCTTGGAAAGTACAATTTGGCAACAGACAGAGACAATCCCTACCTAACAGGGGCTCACAGTCTAGAAGGGGGAGACAGGCAGACAACAAAGAAAAACAAGTAGACATACAGAGTCTTGGGGAGAATGACAGCCAGAGAGGGAAAAGGATTGGAGAAAATGGGGCAGGATTTCAAGGCAGTTAAAACAACAGCAGATGTGAAAAGCAAAGAAGTCAAGTACAACAGGGAAATGTAGAACAGGACACTGTGTTGGGGGAGGAAAAGGGGAAATGAAAGGCCCAAAAGACATGGTGTGATGGGAAGTAGAAAGAGGGGAGAGAGAAATGAAGAGGGAGATAGAGATAAATAATATGACAGATATGAGGAGGAAACAGAAGGACAGCCCTGCAGAAGAGATGAGTGCTACAGTGGGGGAGAGTAGAAAAATGACAGATTGCCAGGAAGAAAGAGAGGAAAGTGAAAGGGCCAGGGACAGAGGAAGAGATAAAGGGGAGTATTCATCTCACTCAGGTGGACGCTTCTATTTTTGCCAGTATTCCCTTAAATATTAGGAAGGTGCCACAGAATTCCCATGTAATATAGTCAAGATATTATTGTCAAAATCCTATTTTGCCCCAATGTTTAGCAGCCCAAGTCCCCAAACATCACTACAAACTACAATAAACATAAGCATTTATGCATTTTTTAAATCCATGGAACAAAAAGGCTTTCATGTTCATCCATAAATGCTTCCACAATCTTTGATGCCTAGAGCCAAATATGATTTAAGAAACAAGAACATTTCAGTTTTAAACTAGCAACTAGTGAAATCCTAGAGAGGGTTAGCTGAGCTATTCATGTAGAAGGGGTGGAAGCTTTGTGAGCAACTGCGTTACTATGGGAAGCCATGTTAGATAACTGAAAAGAAAACGAATTAGAACATTGAAGAAATTGCTATTATGATATTGCAAACTCCTTGAGAGCTGGAAAACTGTGTCTTGCTTTCATTTTTCCTAAAAAAACCCTCTCTTGACCCCACCTCACCTTCTAGTTATCGTCCCATATCCCTCCTGCCATTCCTTTCCAAACTCCTTGAACGAGTTGTCTACACGCGCTGCCTAGAGTTCCTCAACAACAACTCTCTCCTCGACCCCCTCCAGTCTGGCTTCCGTCCCCTTCATTCCACGGAAACTGCGCTCTCAAAGGTCACCAATGACCTCCTGCTTGCCAAATCCAACGGCTCATACTCTGTCCTAATCCTCCTCGACCTCTCAGCTGCCTTTGACACCGTGGACCACCCCCTTCTCCTCAACACGTTATCTGACCTTGGCTTCACAGACTTCGTCCTCTCCTGGTTCTCCTCTTATCTCTCCGGTCGTTCTTTCTCAGTCTCTTTTGCAGGCTCCTCCTCCCCCTCCCATCCTCTTACTGTGGGGGTTCCCCAAGGTTCAGTGCTTGGTCCCCTTCTGTTCTCAATCTACACTCACTCCCTTGGTGACCTCATTCGCTCCCACGGCTTCAACTATCATCTCTACGCTGATGACACCCAGATCTACATCTCTGCCCCTGCTCTCTCCCCCTCCCTCCAGGCTCGCATCTCCTCCTGCCTTCAGGACATCTCCATCTGGATGTCCTCCCGCCACCTAAAGCTCAACATGTCGAAGACTGAGCTCCTTGTCTTCCCTCCCAAACCTTGTCCTCTCCCTGACTTTCCCATCTCTGTTGACGGTACTACCATCCTTCCCGTCTCACAAGCCCGCAACCTTGGTGTCATCCTCGACTCCACTCTCTCATTCACCCCTCACATCCAAGCCGTCACCAAAACCTGCCGGTCTCAGCTCCGCAACATTGCCAAGATCCGCCCTTTCCTCTCCATCCAAACCGCTACCCTGCTCATTCAAGCTCTCATCCTATCCCGTCTGGACTACTGCACTAGCCTTCTGTCTGATCTCCCATCCTCGTGTCTCTCTCCACTTCAATCCATACTTCATGCTGCTGCCCGGATTATCTTTGTCCAGAAACGCTCTGGACATATTACTCCCCTCCTCAAAAACCTCCAATGGCTACCGATCAATCTGCGCATCAGGCAGAAACTCCTCACCCTGGGCTTCAAGGCTGTCCATCACCTCGCCCCCTCCTACCTCACCTCCCTTCTCTCCTTCTACTGCCCAGCCCGCACCCTCCGCTCCTCCACCACTAATCGCCTCACTGTACCTCGCTCTCGCCTGTCCCGCCATCGACCCCCGGCCCACGTCATCCCCCGGGCCTGGAATGCCCTCCCTCTGCCCATCCGCCAAGCTAGCTCTCTTCCTCCCTTCAAGGCCCTGCTGAGAGCTCACCTCCTCCAGGAGGCCTTCCCAGACTGAGCCCCTTCTTTCCTCTCCCCCTCGTCCCCCTCTCCATCCCCCCGTCTTACCTCCTTCCCTTCCCCACAGCACCTGTATATATGTATATATGGTTGTACATATTTATTACTCTATTTATTTATTTATTTATTTATTTATTTTACTTGTACATTTCTATCCTACTTATTTTATTTTGTTGGTATGTTTGGTTCTGTTCTCTGTCTCCCCCTTTTAGACTGTGAGCCCACTGTTGGGTAGGGACTGTCTCTATGTGATGCCAATTTGTACTTCCCAAGCGCTTAGTACAGTGCTCTGCACATAGTAAGTGCTCAATAAATACGATTGATTGATTGATTGATTGATTTATAGTAGTACAAATGCTTCACACTCAGTGGCGTTCAGTAAATACCATTGATTGACTGACTTAGGAATTATTTAGGGATGGAATTAATTCAAGGTTGGTCAGGACACAGGGTTTTATCCCCTGTCCCTCGTGGGTTTTATCCCCTTAGTAACTCCAGGGGCCAAGAACACAATTTTAAGTAAATGCTAGTATTTACTGTCTAAAACTAAGGGATTACATTCTCTTCCCATCCTCCTTAGGTCCTTTTCTTGTTCCCATCAACAATGAAGGTACTAGAGCTGAGGTTCCCATCTAGTACAAATCCATCTATCTCAATATTCTGCATATCAGTTTAAAGCTGTATTATAAATACCATTTAATTGGGACCAACACTCTATTTCTAGGTCCTAAAGAAAATCAAATCCACAGGTAGCAGCCTTTTAGGGTGTGAGGAAGGGTGGAGTTTTGGTTATACAAATAGGTGAAAAGTGTGCTCAACTGTTTACCACTCCCCTCCATCTCATCTGTGATTCTCTCTTTGATCCAGACACTGAAAAAATCTGCCTTTTAGGGCAAAGACACAAAAGCAGACATTTTGTTTGCCTCACGACCACCAAAAAGCAGCATTATAAAATCTGCGAAAAGCAATCTTACCCAATTTTATGTCCCCTTCCTCCAGGTTCTACACATCATATTTGTAGAGACCTAGGTTTACACTTTAATAATGCACATTTTTTAACCTAAGAAATGTCCCTGTGCCAAGAGATGTGACAGTTGCCATGGTAACTATGCAATTTGTATTGAATCGTAGAGTAAATAATACTATAAAGAACATGATTTATTGGTGGGCCTGATGTACCTACATATCCAATTTTGGCAAAAGGTCTTTAATAGTTTCATTTATTTTCAGGCGTAAATGCTTTGATCAACCCTTTAGGACCAACTTTATCCTTGTTTGTGCTAATGCACTTCTGTCATGTGTAAATGAGTAGTCATCAGATATTTTAAGAGAAGGGAAATGGTCTGATAAATTACAAGCATGAATTATTTATGCAGAAACAATGCAAGCAGCTAAAACATTGTACATTCTGTTCTTTGCTCCACAAATGATCCTCATTCCACGTTTATCTTCTTTCTGGAATAAAAATCTTTATGCATTGCATTACCCAAATGAGAAGAAAGCAGTATTATTTCAGGATTGTTAAGGACACATTAATGTGGGTACCAAAAACCTTAAAGTTCTGGCTTGCATTGTTACAGATTTTAACTCTCAGAAACTCACGGATATGAAAAGGCAACAAGCAGATTAAAGATTAAAATTGATGTTTAATCAATATTTTACCTCTACATATGTGGCCCCGTGTATAGCATAAACTTGTAATGCATTTATACTTTAATACTATTAAGCACATTAGGAAAAGCAATGATTTCTCAGAGACCTAAGTGAATATAATAGAACGACCACAGGAAATGTAATTAGTAATGAATTATGTAGAAAATACCAAAAATAGTTGTAGAGAAGCAACCTTCATTTGTGCAGAATGTATAGGCTCCACTCTCCAAAGCTCTAGACAGTTGCGACACTCTACAATACTTCACTCTTCAGTGGTTACGCTTACCAATACTACACTCAGTCAATCAACCAACAGTATTTATTGAATGTTTACTGTGTGCAGAGCACTGTACTAAGCCTTTGGGAGAGTAAAACACAACAGAGTTTGTAGGCACATTCCCTGCCCACAGTGAGTTTACACTTAATACTTATACTTAACAGTACCTCTAGGCTGTTAGCTCATTCTGGGTAAGTACTTAGTGCGGTGCCTTGAACACAGTAAGCACTCAATAAATACGATTGATTGACTGTAAGCTGTATTTGTTTATGGTATTTGGTAAGTGCTTACTAGGTGCCAGGCACTGTGCTAAATCCTGGGGTCTGTGAGCCTCATGGGATTGAGATGAGAAAGTGTGGATGGCTTAGTGCAATCTATCACCACTTCTGGAAAAACACAAATTTTGCTCCAGTTCTGCTGCCCGGTTTCCTTGCAAGCCCTAACTACTCTTCTGTGAAAATTGCCAGTCCTGTGTTAACCACTCAGTCACTGAAGAGGCAACAGAGTTGTTGGGAAGGAACTATTTAGGAGTGAGCAGAGGCCTCTGATACAGCAACGAGTTAAAAAAAGTGCCCTGCTATTTTTATGCACATATAATGCCAAGGAGGTTATGTTTTTGGCAACATTAACATTCTAGATGAAATCTCCTCGTTGGCAGCATTATCTGTGAACATATAGCAAAGATATTTTATAGACTCGTATATGTAATAATAATTATCTATTTCTTAAGTGTTCTGTTTGAGCTAAGCACTTTACAAAGTGCTGGGGTGAATAAAAAATAATCAGGCCAGACCCAGTACTCCCCACACGGAGCTTATGGTCCAAGTAGGATGGAGAAGAGGTATTGAATGCCCATTTTACAGGTGAGGGAACTGAAGAACAGAGAAGTGAAGTGACTTGCCCAAGGTCACACAGCAGACAAGTGGCAGAACCGGCATTAGAGCAGTGCTTTGCACTTAGTAAGTGCATAATAAATGCCATCATTATTATTATTATTATTATTATTAGAGGCCAGGACCTATGACTCCCAGTCCTGTATTCTTTCCACTAGGCCACCTACGTCGTATAGGTATATGCATAATCCCTAAGCGCTAGGGGATCCTGGCCTGTTAGTATTGGGGTGCTGATCTGCTTGGGAAAGACTGATGCACAAAGAGCAGCTAGGTGGGCCTACCCAAGATTGTAGCTCAACCCTGAGGCATCCTATCCCATCTTCACAGAGTTGGGGACAAGGTATTAATAAATCCAGGATAGTAGCGAAAATTAGGGAGTAGGAGTGATAATTTTTTTCCATCAAGACATAGATCTTTGGCCTCTCAGAACCAATCCTTTTCTTAAATTTTGTGTTTCGTGTTTCCACTGAAGCCCCACCCAGAACAAATACCTCACTTAAACGCCTACCGAAACTGTCATATTATACGCATCGGGGGACGCTTCTCTTATAGCTTCATGAAGGCAAACTCGCGAACAACCAGCCGAAGGGAAAGGCTCTCTGCCAAAGGCATGAATCCCAACCAGAACCCATTAGAGTTGAACTTGGTTTACAAAAGGAGTTTAATTTATTGAAATTTAACATACAAAATATAGGTGGAACAAGAATGGAATGTTTTCATTTGTGGGAAGCAGTAGGGCCTAGTGGATAAAGTGGTTTAGTGGAATGCACCCACGTTTGGGAGTCAGAGAGCATGGGTTCTAATCCCAGCTCCGTCACTTGTCTGCTGTGGGACCTTCGGCAAGCCACTAAACTTCCCTGTGCCTCAGTTATCTCTTCTGTAAAATGGAGATTAAGACTGTAAGCCCCTCATGGGACAACCCGATTACCTTTTATCTACCTCAGTGCTTAGAACAGTGCTTGGCACATAATAAGCACTTAACAAATACCATTATTATTATTAATAATGCTCAGGCCTAGGGGCCAGATGGCCTAGGTTTTAATGCTGTCTCCATTGCTTGTCTGCTGTGTAACCTTAGGCAAGTCGCTTAACTTCTCTGTGCCTCGGTTTCCTCAACTGCAAAATGGGGATTCAATATCTGTTCTCCCGCCTATTTAGACTCTGAGCCCCATGTGGGACAGGGATTGTATCCGGCCTGCTTAACTTGTATCTACTCTAGTGCACAGATCCATACTTGACACCTAGTAAGTTCTTAACAGACATTTATTTAGAAAAAAAACAACCTTCAGAGTGGCTGATTTTCTGGGTTCATCAGATAAGGGAAGTTTGAAAGCAGGCACTTCCTTTGATGAGTCTAGGGAGTTGCCTCATTGTGATTCCTGTGGCCTTTCTACTCTCTTCAGAAAAGTGTGTGCACCTCGGCGTCCATTCAAAATGTGATATTCTTGAAAGCAAGGGCTTTGTCTGCACACAGATCCCTGACTTGCTTTCACAAGTGGCTTTAATGAATACTGGAACAGGAAAATAAACTCTCTCCTGTAGTTGAAGAAACAATGACCTAACAAGGTTCCTTGCAGCACTGTGATTTTATGGTCTCTGACAAGAAAAGGAAGTACAGAGGTTTGCTTCTCCGACATGTTCTTCTCCTGGTTCTCCAATCTCTTTAGCTATCCCTTCTCAGTCTCTTTCTCAGGCTCCTCCTCTGCCTTCCAGCTTCTAACTGTGGGAATCCCTTAGGGCACAGTTCTGATTCCCTTTCTATTCACCATCTACTCCCTTGGAGAACCCATTTACTCTCAAAGTTTCAACTACCATCTCTCCCCCAAGGACTCCCAAATCTACATCTCCAGGCTTGACCTCTCTCCTCTGAAGCATTCCATCCTCTCCTACCTTCAAGACATCTCTGTTTGGTTCTCCTACTTCTACCACAGACTTAACAGCTCCAAAACAGAACTCATCATCTTCCCACCCAAACCCTGCCCTCCCTCTGTCCATCATTCAATCAATCAGTCGTATTTATTGAGCATCCCATCACTGTAGAAAACACCATCTTCCTCCTTGTCTCACAAGTCCATACCCTTGGTATTATCCTCAAAAGATCTTCTCTCATTCAACCCACATATTCAGTCTGTCACTACATCCTGTCATTTTACCTATCCAACATCTCGAAAATCCAATCTTTCCTCTCAATTCGAACTGCTACTACACTGAGCTAAGTACCTAGTAGAATGCTCTGCACATAGTAAGCACTCAGCATGATTGATTTATTGAAATACTTATCCTTTCCTACCTTGACATCTGCATCAGGCTTAGTGCTGACCTCCCTGTCTCCTGTCTCTCCCCACTCGAGTCCATAACTTCACTCTGATGACTGGATAATTTTGCTAAAGAAATTCAGTAAATGTCTCCCCTCTCCTCAAGAATTTTCAATGGCTGCCCATCTACCTCCACATCTTACAATAACTCCTTATCACTGGGTTTAAGACACTCAATCACATCATTCCCTTCTACCTAACATCACTGATCTCCTAATACAGCCTGGTCCAGACATGTCACTTCTCTAACACCAGTGTACTCAATATACGATAACTTCATTTATCCTGCCTCCAAACCCTTGCCCATATCCTCCCTCTGGCCTTCAACTCCCTCCCTCTACATGTCTGGTATATCATTATTCTCCCTACTTCAAAAACCCTCCTAAATCACGTATTCTCCAAGAGATTTTCCCCAACTAATCCCTCATTTCCTTCAATCAATCAATCAATCATATTTTTTGAGCACTTACTATGTGTAGAGCACTATACTAAGCGCTTGGGAGAGTACAATACAACAGAGTTGGTAGACACATTACCTGCCTTCAACAAGCTTACAGTCAACGTGCTCTCCCTCTGCATTGTCTAGGCACTTAGGTCTTTAATAATAATAATAATTATGGCATTTATTAAGCACTTACTATGTGCAAAGCTCTGTTCTAAGCACTGGGGAGGTTACAAGATGATCAGGTTGTCCCATGGGGGTCTCACAGTCTTAATCCCCATTTTACAGATGAGGTAACTGAGGCACAGAGAAATGATGCAACTTGCCCAAAGTCACACAGCTGATAAGTGGTGGAGTCGGAATTTGAACCCATGACCCCTGACTCCAAAGCCCCTGCTCTTTCCACTGTACCATGCTGCTTCTCCTATGTGAATATATATATTCACACCAACCTCAGCTCCATAGGACTTATATACATATCTGTGATTTATTTTACTATCTTTCTGTCTTCTCCTCTAGTCTGTTATCTCCTTATGGGCAGAGAATGTGCTTATCTATTCTATTGTGTTGTACTGTCCCAAGCACTTAGTACAGTGTTCTCCACACATTAAGTGCTCAATAAATACCACTGACTGTTTGAAGAGGAGGTATCTGGGGTAAGGGAAGTTATTTCTTGGAAAATTAAAAACGAGCAAGTTGTTTGTAAATAAAATACTGATTAATGTAGGAGAACAATATTTTTAAAAGTTCAGAGGTACCATAACCAAAAACATGAAGGGATTTATTGCACTGAAAACTCACTTCATTGCATTTGAGAAGTTTAAATGGCACAATGTTTCGTTTTTGTGCTGGCATCTCCCCATTTGGATTGTGAGCTACCTGAAGGTAGGACCCACAGCTATTCATTTTTATGGTACTTCTTCCTCTATCTTTCTCAGGGCTGAGTCTGTTGATTGGCACACTGAAATACACTTGTGCATGGCTTGTGTGTTAGTGATTTTGGGCCCAGTGTTTCATTTACTCCTATTTTTTTTGTTGTTTTGATTGTTGGGGAGAGAGTGCCATTACCTTCCACCCTGTTTTGTGAGAAAAGATATTGGTTGTAAGCTGCAGGGGTGATCCGTTTTTCTCAAGTACCAATGGTAAGCTGAATAAACTGCAATCATTGATGCCTTCCAGAGACAGGGAGAGCTACAGAGAAAGCACTTAACTCATCAGGCAATCAAGCCTTAAAGCTTCTTTAATGGATTTGTTTGTGGAGGGTGATTTTTGCCTTTGGCTAAGCCACACCAGAGAAACATCCTTTTTGTGAAACCAGGATTTGAACATTTGTTTATTTGATGTTTGAATGATGCCAAAGGCTTTTTCAAAAATATTGCTTCTGCTATACATTGCAGATCGCAAAACCTTAGTGTTCACAAGAATATCATTTGTTGAGACAAATGATCTTGTCAGAGATCCAATTAGGGCCACAAAAAACATCTCTACAACTCCACCTGTCTCCATGTTTTGTTTTCTTGTCTGTCTCACCCTTCTAGACTGTGAACCCTTTGCTGGGTAGGGACCGTCTCTATATGTTGCCAACTTGTACTTCCCAAGCACTTAGTACAGTGCTCTGCATGCAGTAAGGGCTCACACAGTAAGGGCTCAATAAATTCAATTGAATGAATGAATGAATGAATCTCCAAGAGATTTCTCACAGTTTGAATACATCCAGTCTGATCTGAGCACATTTTCTGGCTAGGACATCGAGAGCAGTTCTAAATTGCAAATTCTCCTTGGCCCTACACTTCTCTCCCACTCTTTTCCTGACCTGCATATGTGTGATACTGGCAGGGGTTGAGGTAATAGTAGCTTTTGTAATGACATATGAAGGCTAGAAACTAAAGAAAAACCCCAAACTGCACAGTTTTTACTGAATCAGCCCAGCAAAACCTAGGGACAGCATTTAACAAGTGCTTACTATTTGCTGAACACTCTGTTAATTACTGGGTTGAATGTGAAGTCGGCAGACCTGGGCCCTGTCTCACCGAGGTTCACTATCTAATTGGGAAGAGTCGTCAATAGAAAGGAATAATGAACTGCAGATACCAAGTGATAGATAGTGGGAGCCTGTTACTGAAAGATCAATCACTAAAAACATAGATAAACAGGTGGTTGGGGCCGGTTGTTCTTACTTCCCTCCCATAGTCCTTAGTTCTAAAAAATGTCAATCTCTCCATCATTCTAATGTTTCTTAAAGGCGTTCTGCTGTTCAACAGACAAAAGAGCAGCAGAGTTGATTGATATTGTGGTTTTACTAATCAGAAATGCCCCGAGAACACAATGAATTCTGTATGTTTGAGAGTGGAACTGAAATATAGAAATGGAAGGATATGACCATCATTTTGGTGGGCAGAATGGTTAAGAATATAAGGGGCAACGTCATACTGGCTCAGTCAGTGATATTTATTGAGCACTTACAGAACATTGTACTAAGAACTTGGAAGAGCTCAATACAATAGAGTTGAAGGACATGTTCCCTGTCAACAAGGAGCTTCCAGTCCAGAAGGAGGATCAAAACAGTAGCCCATGCAGCCCTGCATTCTACCCCTAAAAGCAGGCAGATATAGTGTTTCCCTTCCTTGACATTCCAAATGAATCCCACTTTGTAACACTTGAAGACAGTAAACAAATTAAGTAGAATTACTTTGAGGGACAGGTATTTATTAATACTGGTTTCTACTCCAAAGGAATATTTTTTTCCCCTGAATCAAGAGAGAGAATACAGTGTGCAGTTCTGTGTTCTGCGCTCAGTGGGTGGACAGTAGATATTGCTGAATGACTAAATGGGAGTCTCAACTGTGGTTTCTGTGCTTTGGAAGTGTCTGGACCATAAGGAAAGCTAAACCTGAAGCATCATGCATGAGTCAGGGTTAGGGAAAGGAAATGATGCTCAAACCCTACTTAAGCAAAGATTTTCAGAGGTGACACAATTTAAAACATTCCATGAATTCTGCTATCATGGCAGGGCACTGCCCAACAATGCACGGATAAAGAGAGAGAATGCAGAATCCAAAATTTAAGTGTGATGGACAGTTTTAAGGGAAGCAACCAGGGGTGGTGGGGAAGGGGGCATCAAACTCCTTACTTGCCTAATAATAAATGACTGAAAAAGTAATAAAACAATAGTTAAATTATTAACACCACAGTCCCTCCCTGACCCAGGAGTCCACAGTCTTGGTGTTAGCTTTGACTCTTCACTATATTTCATCCTCACAGTGAATCCGCTTCTACATCTAAATTCTTACTCCATAACACCTCCTGGCTCTGCTCCTTCCTCTCCATTCCAACAGCTACCTCTTTGATCAAACTCCTAGTTTTATTATAATTAGACCACTGCATCAAGCTCCCTGCCTCCAGCCTCTTCCTCCGGCCGTACAAATGCCACACATCTGCATAAATCCCCATTTTTGAGACTTGCTCAAAACCCACCTTTTCCTATCCTCCTAAAACTCAAGTGGTCACCCATCCCCACGGCCCTGGGAGTCAGGAGGACCTAGGTCCTAATTCCGTTTTCACCACATGTCTGTTGTGTGACCTTGGGCAAGTCACTTCACTTCTGGGGGCCTCGGTTACCTCATCTGTAAAATGGGGATTAAGAGTGTGAGCCCCAAGTGGGACAGGAACTGTGTCCAACCTGATTATCTTGTATCTAACCCTGCGTTTAAAACAGTGCATGGCAAAAGTAAGTGCTTAACAAGTACCATAATTATTATTACTATTATCAAGCAGAAACTCCTTCTGGTGTCAATTTTCTCCACCAAATCTTTCTCTATTTTGCATATTAGCACTCTTTACCCCCTACTCTCCTGTTCACATTCTTTGCTTCTCCCGATACCACCTCCCTCTTGAATCTCCCACCTCTAACTCCTGGTAATTTTTCCAGCCTGGAATTCTCTGGGAGAGAGGTGGAATAGGATTCAGTGAAAGAGACTGAGAAGGAGCAGCATGAGAAGTAGGAGGAGAAGTAATAAATTTAAGGTCGTGCACTCTAGGTTGACTGTAATCTCTTGGTGGGCAAGGGTGTTGTCTATTAACTGTATTATATTGAACTCCCCCAAGCAATAAGTACAATGCTCTGCATACAGTAAATGCTCAATAAATACAATTGATTAAGTATAAAATGAAGCTCAATCTTTGATAAAATCAGTATTCAAAAGGTCAGTTGTCCTAAGGTTGAAGCCGTGTTCTATTTTTCACATTAAGACTGGACATCTGATTAGGTTGGCCAACTTTGGTGTGTCAGAAACTCAGCATGGGCTGATTTATGTGCAAAAGTGTAACCAAGGAAACAAGGGCAGTTTGGATGTGCCCAAATTTTGACTGATGAATTTTATGCACCATAACTGAGCAACAAAGGCATGTTGATTTAATCTTTTCTATCTACAAAAGTATTATTTCCCTGAGAATCACAGAGAAAGTCCAGGAAGCCTAGATTTCTTAGCCCCTCTCCCCCAAGATGTCTCAGTTGCTCCACTGTAATTCCTTGTAAATTAAATATGAATCTTGCACTTTGTTCATAGCAATTTCCTTTCTTACACAGTGTCACTATTGCCTTTAATACTTCACCTGATAACTGTCAGCAGTGAAAAGAGGCAATATATTTGCCTTTTAAGAGTCAACTGCCTATCTGCCCTGATAATAATCGCCCTGGATATATAACAACAACAACAATAATAATAACTTTTTTACTATTATTAGCATTATAATGGTATTTCATTATAATTATAATAATTATGGTTTTTGCTAAGCGCTTACTGTGTTCTAAGCACTGTTCTAAGCGATGGGGGAGATACAAGGTAATCAGGTTGTCCCATGTGGGGCTCACAGTCTGAATCCCGAGAATCCCCATTTTACATTCATTCATTCATTCAATCATATTTATTGAGCGCTTACTGTGTGCAGAGCACTGTACTAAGTGCTTGGGAAGTACAAGTTGGCAACATATAGAGATGGTTCCCTACCCAACAACGGGCTTACAGTCTAGAAGGGGGAGACAGACAACAAAACAAAACATGCAGACAGGTGTCAAAGTCATCAGAACAAATAGAATTAAAGCTACATGCACATCACTAGCAAAATAAATAGAATAGTAAATATGTACGAGTAAAATAGAGTAATAAATCTGTACAAATATATATACAAGTGCTGTGGGGAGGGGAAGGAGGTAGGGCGGGGGGGATGAGGAGGAGGAGAGGGAAAAGGGGGCTCAGTCTAGGAAGGTCTCTTGGAGGAGGTGAGCTCCTCTAAGATGAGGGAACTGAGGCACAGAGAAGTTAAGTGGCTTGTCCCAGGTCACACAGCAGGCAAGCTGTGGAGCTGGCATTAGAACCCACAACCTCTGATTCCCAAGCCCATACTCTTTCTACTAAGGCACGCTAAGCAGTTATTATGTATCAGATACTGGAGTAAGTGCTGGGGTAGTTACAAGATAATCAAGTCAGGCACAGTCAGTTTTCTGCATGGGGCTCACAGTAGTCTAAGTAGAAGGGAAAACAGGTATTTAATCCCTATTTTAAAGATGGTGAAACTGAGGCACAGAGAAATTAAATGAATTGCCAGAAGTCACATGGCAAATAGCACAGAATTCTTACATATTAATTATTGCCAAACATTCATTGCTTCTCTGAATTTGGTAAGATGATTTAAAAAGAAAATTCATGAAGATTTTGGAAACCTAATCTGCTAGTAAGCAGGGGAGGTGTCAAGTATTTAGCTCAGTGCACTGCACCCAGTGCTTGATCAATAAATATTACTAATATTAGTGGTTGTAAAATTCTTACCAAGCCTAACAGTAGATAGAATTTAATCAGGTTGGACATCATTCCTGTCCTACATAGGGCTCACAATCAATCAACCGATCACATTTTTGGGCACTTTGTGCAGAGCACTGTACTAAGCAATTGGGAGAGTACAATATAGCAGAGTTGGTAGACATGATCCCTGCTTACAACAAGTTGACAGTCTAGCGGGGAGATAGACATTAATATAAATAAATTATGGATACATACATAAGGGCTGTGTTCTGTGTTTACAGTGTAAATAGGAGGGAAACAGGTCCCAAACCCTCATTTTACAGATGAGGAAACTGAGGCATTGAGAATTTAAATGGCTTGCATACATCAGGCACCTGGCAGAGCTGGAATTGGAACCCAGGTCTTCTGTGTTTTTTCCCCTAGGAATTCTGTTCTTACTAGCCTTTTTCAATAGGCAGTAGTGGCTGCTACTACTCCTGTTACTTCTTTTTATTCGTCTTTGTCTTCTCCGTCTTCTCTTTCTCCTTTTCTGGAAACCTTCCCCTTTAAGAGAAAAATCAGTGGCAGATTTCAGCTGCTTCATGTTTAGGAAACATTTCAAAGCAGCCAATCAAGTCTCAAAGCAAGGTTATTAATTTATTTTTGAGGTACAGTAGGTGGACAGATGCAACAATCACTATCTATGAAAACATCTCTCCTGGTATGATAATTTCCTTCACACCAGGGTTGGAGTAAGAATCTGTTTTCTTCCTTCTGTGATCTTGATATTCCCATCACCCCTGGCAGGACTAGTTGAATAAAGCTTCATGAGAGTAATGTGGCCTACGGGATAGAGCACGGACCTGGGAATCACAAGGACCTAAACCCGAATCTACCACTTGTCTGCTGTGTGACCTTGGACTAGTCACTTCCCTTCTCTGTGCCTCAGCTCCCTCATCTGTAAAATGTAGATTGAGAGTTAAGCCCTGTGTAGGGTTTTGTCCAACCTGATTACCTTGTAATTACCAAGTGATTATTCATTCATTCAATCGTATTTATTGAGCGCTTACTGTGTGCAGAGCACTGTACTAAGCGCTTGGGAAGTACAAATCAGCAACACATAGAGACAGTCCCTACCCAACAACGGGCTCACAGTCTCGAGCACGTAGTACAGTGCCTGGCACATAGTAAGCACTTAACAAATACCACGGTTATTATCATTATGTTTTCTAGGTAATTCTGGAAGCTTTCTCTCTGGAATCCTGCCTTGGTTCCACACTCTTGCACTGTGATTAAATGGATAATCTACCCCAGCTTTTTGATGCATCAGTTTACTTGGGTGTAAATGCTCCGATAAGATCAATCTTAGAGAGAGGGCTCTTTGACTCTTTATTCATTCTTTCAATCATATTTATTAAGTACTTACTGTATGCAGAGCACCATACTAAGCTCTTGGGAAAGTACAATATAGCAATAAAGAGTGGAAACCCCTGCCCACAAAGAGTTTACAGTCTAGAGGACTTTTATGTGTGGCAAAAAAGGGCTCTGGTTTACCCAAATAGAAGTTACTTCTTAGTAAGTTTACTATTAATTATATCTAGCATCTTGAATAATGTTTTGTCCTCTCAGGCATCTACCACATAACTATAGTAAGAGTATCTGAAGCTAAAACAGAGGAGGTGCCTAGCCTCACATTTAATTGGGCAATTATAGTGTATTTTAAATCTTTTGCAGTTTTGTCACTGGCTGCTTTTCTGGTCTGAATTTCAGTTTTTGAAACAAGAGCATATTGAATAACCATTTTAAACTATGGGAAAATAGCAATTAACTAAATTCACCTTGGAAGTTGTTCCAGGCAAATAGTTCTTAGCCCAGTAATTACAAAGTGCTCTCTAAATGATATTGTATAAAAAATTGACACCATGACCCTCAGCCTGTTTCTAAACATCCTGTTGGGGATATTGTTAATATTTCTGCCAATATAATGGAACTGGGAAATGTAGGGAATTATAGTTAGCATTTGTAGACTACTAAAAATGTTTATAATCTTGATTACTCTAGTTTTTGATCTGTGAAGCTGACCTAAAATATATCTGGACCAGGGGAATGCTTGTTTTTTTTAACTTTGGAAACAAAACATTACACTGCACATAGACTATTTGGGATATTGATTGAAGATGTCTGGATTGATATTGAATAAGGACAGTGGCTTGATTAACCGATAATGTTTAGAGTGGTGCAGCTATTAAATGGGGAAAAAGTGAATTTTGTGGTCCTAGAAGACGTGTAGATATTGAATAAAGACTCAGTGATTATTCAAATTATGTAGAAAGCCCCGCCTGAGCCAGTTTTTGGAATTTATGTTCGTGGAGTCAAGAGAAAAAGTAATTTGAATGTTTACATTTTCCGGGATGCAATTTTTTTACATTTCCCAAGAAAATAATCTTGACAGCTTAAATATTCCATGGAATGTAGCCAGTAATAATGATAAAAATAACATTTTTAAAAAGTATTTTTAGGCTCTTACTGTATGCCAAACACTGCCTTCAGCTCTGGGCTAGATACATATCCTCAGAAAGAAAAGTGGCCACTTTAAAATACTCTAATAGCAAAAAGACCGGTTCTCCACAGGTCAAAAGGCGTGAGTTGGAACAGATAGAGATAGACCCAACCACAGCTCTGCACCCGCAGAGTGTGGTAATATGTCCTGACCCAGATGTCTTCAGCAAGAAGGGGAGCTGAGCAGCAGCTGCAACAGGAGAAGGTGGATGAAAGTGCGATGGGCACAGCTGCTGCCTTTGCCACAATGACCGGCGCTCCCAGCCGGCTGGATTTCCAGGCACAAAGCCCAGAGGGAATGAAGGAGGTGGGAAATTGGCCAATAGGAGAGGGGAGAGACAAGGCTGTTGGCATTTTACTCAGATTATTGCCACTGCTGCAACACTCCTCAATGAGCCCTCTTTTACCATTTCATTTGCTGAACCAATTCCCCACTTTTTTAATGGTATTTGTTAAGGGCTAACTATGTGTCAAGCACTGTCCTAAGTGCTGGGGTAGATACAGTCTAATTAGGCCAGGTGAAGTCCCTGTCCCTCATGGGACTCACAGCCTAAGTAGGAAGAAGAACAGGTATTGGATCCCCATTGTGATTTTGAGGAAACCGAGGCACAGAGAAATGAAGTGACTTGCCCAAGGTCATTCAGCAGGCAAGTGGCAGAGTGAGGATTAGAACCCAGATCCTCTGGCTTCCAGGCCTGTGTTATCCACTAGGCCTCAATGCTTCACCACTTCCAAAGCCACTCTACCCCAAGGAATTTGGTTCAGGTAGCCAACTGCTTTGCTAGTGATGGAAGCTATTGCGCTTGATGTTGTCACCACTCCTAATATTCTATTCTGCTTCATAAATGTCTATGTGGGTCATAATAATAATTATTATTATTTGCCCCCCGTGGGACAACCTGATCACCTTGTAACCTCCCCAGCGCTTAGAACAGTGCTTTGCACATAGTAAGTGCTTAATAAATGCCATCATTATTATTATTATTTCTTCCCCACAGTATGCGATTCAACTGACGCTGTCAGACCAAGGGGATTGCAGCTCACACCCCTAAGATCAATGGGGCCCCTTCATTATCCTGCAGGCTTCCCTGATTTAGCTTCAGCTTAATCCCAGGGCTAGTCTCTAGTGATTTTATTTTGTTAATATGTTTTGTTTTGTTGTCTGTTTCCCCTTTCTAGACTGTGAGCCCACTGTTGGGTAGGGACCGTCTCTATATGTTGCCAACTTGTACTTCCCAAGCGCTTAGTACAGTGCTCTGCACACAGTAAGCACTCAATAAATACGATTGAATGAATGAGAAAGCTCTGTCCAAGGGCTTATCAGAGATAGGGCATCTTTGATTTCTCTGCAGTCTGGTGGTACTAATGCACTGTCTTATAGCTGTCTAGAGTACCATATGCCCTAGTAAAACTGGGATGAAGATGCTATGAACAGGTAGTTTCCTAATTGGATGTGCTTCTGAAAATTTTTTTATTCTTTGGTCCAGTATAAATCCAGCCTCAAAGGCTGTTATCTCTTGTAATGACCTTACTAGCTATGATGAGATCGTAGTGGGTAGCTCTCTCTCCCAGACTCCTAGAGCAACAGAATTAAGTGACTGCTTATATATGTGTGTATCTATATATATGTGTGTAATAAGCCCTTTAGGAAACTTCCCTTTCAGCTCATTTGTACTTAAAGCACGGGTTATTATGTATTGATTGAGTTTCATGACTTGCCCAGAAAAAAAGAGTTTTCTTGTTGACATTTTTACGATGCACCATTTCCTTTCACCGTAACTACCGAGATTTGGTGCAGTTTTAAAAATTGGTCCTGACAATACCAGCGTCTAGACATAGTGGATTTTTTTTTATGATATGCAAACCTAGATTTGAATTGTTTTTCTTCAAAGGGAGGATTCTAGTTGGAAATAGCCTTGGTCCAGAAGGGTGTGGGACTTAGCAGTGGGCTTAATTTTTTGACATTGAGCCATTGAATAATACCAGAAAAAGAAATATTATTGACCACTTAATGGATCTGGTTCTGCTACTTAAAAGGAAGTGAAGCCTCCCTTTCTAAATAACACTCACTCGGTTGCGTCACTGCATCCATTTAGAAAAGAACTTTCACCGGTGCATTAAATGAGGCCCCAGTGTCCTAAAAAAAAAAGAGTATTTCCAATGGATAAATAATTTGCTATTTCTTCCATTCACTTCACCCAGCTCAAGCCAATTGGACACCACAAGACACTAGGAGCTGTCACCAGTTAGTCGATAAACATTTGATGAGTGAACTACAGATTCATTGCCTGGCAGCATCCAGGAAATGTTGTTATACATAATGCCTGCACTTACATCACGCAGCATTCACGAATCCAGGAAAAAGGGGGCGGTGAAAGGGAAGCTACATGATGAGACAACGTGGCTCAGTGGAAAGAGCCAGGGCTTGGGAGCCAGAGGTCATGGGTTCTAATCCTGGCTCCGCCACTTGTCAGCCGTGTGACTTTGGGCAAGTCACTTCTCTGGGTCCCAGTTCCCTCATCTGTAAAATGGGGATTAAGACTGTGAGCCCCATGTGGGACAACCTGATCACCTTGTATCCTCCCCAGCACTCAGAACAGTGCTCTGTGCCTAGTAAGTGCTTAACAAATGCCATTATTATTATTATTATTAACAGATAAGGGGGAAAGCAACGGAGTTTAAAGATGCATACATTAGTGCTACTGGAGAAGAAGGGGTGGGGAGGGTTATCCATGTGCTTAGCTTATGACTACCCTATGGGATGTGGAAGTGTAGAAGTGGCATTCTGAGATGGGGAAAGGAAATCTATCAGCAAGGGCCTTACACCTCATAGTCTCTCTCTCCTTTCAATCAATCAATCAGTGGTATTTGTTGAGCATTAGCTTGTGCAGAGCACTGAACAGAGTTGGTAGACTGACTCCTTGCCCACATTAAGCTTGCATTCTAGAGGGACCCATGCCTATACTTCTCTCCCTCTTTCCTTTATCTCCCTCTTCTATTTTCCTTCTCATGGAGCTCTTGTCCATTTTTTAGGAATTTAGGAGTGCTTTCTACTCAGATGATTCCCAGATGTGTATCTACTTCTCAACTGAGCAGCCAATTAATTTTATTTGAGTCCTGACTATGTGCAGAGCACTGTACTTAGTGTGCAAGAGAGTGATAATAAGATGAATAATTGTGCTACGTATTAGGTGCTTATGATGTGCCAAGTGCTATCATGGTTACAAAATAGTCAGGTTGGATGCAGTCCCTATCCCACGTAGACCTCACAGTTGAATCATTTTGTGGGTGAGGAAACTGAATCACAGAGAATTTAAGTGACTTGCCCAAGGTCACTAACAGTCACATTGCTGAGCTGAGGTTTGGATGCAGGTCCCTGATTCCCAGGCCAGATCTCTTTCTACTAGACCACACAAGTTCTCTGAGATACAGTACTGTAGTTTATAACAGGTAGAAACAATTTCTGCCCTCAAGGAGCTTACAGCATCTGATGTCTAGCTTTTGCCAGGGCTGAATTCCCATCTAGAATAATCATTCATGTGGGAACCCTCCTCTTCCCCTCACCTCCATGTCACGTAAATCCACTGCTATCATTTATCTGGTCCCTCACACTCATAATCTTGGAGTCTCTTTTGACACCTTTCCCTCCTTCACCTCCCAAGCACATCCATTTTACTTTCAACAGTTGACAGTTCTTCCCTAGTAAATCTCAGTGATACTCCTCTTGCTAAAACACTGTACTAATCCAGACCATAGCTACTTTATTTCCGGATTATCACAATTCCTTCACAGATCTACCTGTCGCTAACATCCCCTCCCCTGACTCAAGTCAATCAGTCAATCAATGCTATTTATTGAGTGCTTAATGAGTGCAAAGCAATGTACTACATGTATGGAAGAGAACAATACAAATGCCATGTTAGATCCTAGCCAGTCTTATACACAGAGTCAATAATGGTCATCATTTTCAATTATCTGATTATGGCATTAGCTCAAAAGGCTACAGTGACTACCATCTGTGATTCAGATTAAATCAAAACTCCCCAGGTTTCTTCCCTCTTCAATCAGTCAGTCAATCATTGGTATTTATTGAGAGCTTGCTGTGCACTGAACACCGTCCTAAGTACAACAGTCGTGGTAGAAGCGTTCTCTGCCCCCAAAGAGTTTACAGTATAAAAGGGTAGAGACCTGTAAATTTCTTTATGCTCTCCACTCCAGTTTGGCTAACCTGATCATTGTGCAAAGATTCGGACACTCCCTCCAAGTCACTGCTGACGCAATTCCCTTTCTGGAATGTTTTGGAGCAGCGTGGCTCAGTGGAAAGGGCACGGGCTTGGGAGTCAGAAGTCATGGGTTCTAATCCCGGCTCTGCCACATGTCAGCTGTATGACTTTGGGCTAGTCACTTTGCTTTTCTGTGCCTCAGTTACCTCATCTGTAAAATGGGGATTAAGACTGTGAGCCCAGTGTGGGACAACTTGATTACCTTGTATCTACCACAGAGCTTAGAACAGTGCTTGGCACATAGTAAGCGCTTAACAAATACCATCAACATCATCATCATCAAATAGACTACCAGGAAAACAAAAGTAGACTTCTGCATCAGCCTAACAACTTCAATGCATAGAATGAATACATCAATCAACCAATCAGCGGTGTTTATAAGCACTTACTATGTGCAGACCACTATCCTAAACACTTGGGAGAGTTAAATATACATTTCCCTGCCCATAATGAGCTTACAGTACATACAAGCCAGAAGAATCATTAAGCCTCATATGGAAAAGCCACTGTATATTGTTTTTGTCCCGAAGATGGTTAAAACAAACTTTGATGGCCTAGAGAAGCAGCGTGGCTCAGTGGAAAGAGCCTGGGCTTGAGAGTCAGAGGTCATGGGTTCTAATCCCAGCTCTGCCACTTGTCAGCTATGTGACTTTGGGCAAGTCACTTCACTTTTCTGTGTCTGCTACCTCATCTGTAAAATGGGGATTAAGACTGTGAGCCCCCCATGAGACAACCTGATCACCTTGTATCCCCCCAGGGCTTAGAATAGTTTATTGCACATAGTAAGCGCTTAACAAATACCATCATCATTATTATTATATAGAATGAAGAGATTCCCAGTGTTTGTTGCCCAGGGGAACATTGAGGATCATCTGTTCTTAGGAAGCCCTGAAAACAGCAGAGGCCGAACCAGAAGCATTGATTTACTTTGCAAGGTGAAGTGCTGCTGTAGGAAGCTGTGATGACCACCCTTTGAGTGTAGCAAGACATCCTTTGCATTCAAACTCAACAGGGGAAAGCAGTACAAGTGTCCAGACCAATCACACTTGTCACAGGTTGAATTAACTGAAGGAAAATGCACTTCAAGAGAGGTCAACCTATATTGCGGTTCAGGAGATCTTTAATGCTGTTCTAGGGACTCGGTAAATCATATTTATCGATCAATTGAGTGTGTGCAGAGCATTGCACTAAGCATTTGAGATAGTATAACAATAAACAGACACATTCCCAGCCCACAGCAAGCTTTCAGTGTAAAGGAGGAGACAGACATTGATATAAATAAATATATCAGAGATATGAATATAAGTGCTGTGGGGCTGGGGGTGTTGAATAAAGGGAGCATGTCCAGCCGTCGACCCATGGCCCACGTCCTCCCCCTGGCCTGGAATGCCCTCCTTCCTCCACACATCCACCAAGCTAGCTCTCTTCCTCCCTTCAAAGCCCTACTGAGAGCTCACCTCCTCCAGGAGGCCTTCCCAGACTGAGCCCACTCCTTCCTATGCCCCTCCCCATCCCCCCGCCCTACCTCCTTCCCCTCCCCACAGCACCTGTATATATGTTTGTACAGATTTATTACTCTATTTATTTTACTTGTACATATTTACTATTCTATTTATTTCGTTAATGATGTGCATCTAGCTTTACTTCTATTTATTCTGGTGACTTGACACTGATGCAGAAGTCAACGCTTGTTTTCCTGGTATTGTCTATTTTATGATGATGAAGATGATGGTATTTGTTAAGCGCTTACTATGTGCCAAGCACTGTTCTAACCTCTGGGGTAGATACACGGTAATCAAGTCTTAATCTCCATTTTACAGATGAGGTATCTGAGGCACAGGGAAGTAAGATGTTTTGTTTTGTTGTCTGTCTCCCCCTTCTAGACTGTGAGCCCGTTGTTGGGTAGGGACCATCTCTATATGTTGCCGATTTGTACTTCCCAAGCACTTAGTACAGTGCTCTGCACACCGAAAGCACTCAACAAATACGATTGAATAATATAATAATGATGGCAATTGTTAAGCACTTACTATGTGCAAATCACTGTTCTAAGTGCTGGGGAGGTTACGAGGTGATCAGGTTGTCCCACGGGAGGCTCACAGTTAATCCCCATTTTACAGATGAGGGAACTGAGGCACAGAGAAGTTAAGTGACTTGCCCAAAGTCACACAGCTGACAGTTGGCAGAGCCGGGATTTGAACCCATGACCACTGATTCCAAGGCCCGGGCTCTTTTCCACTGAGCCACGATGCTCAGGACATCAGGACGATACAGAAGAGAGTTGAAGAAAAGGACAAGAGAGTTTAGTCAGGGAAAACCTCTTGGAGGAGATGTGCCTTTAATAAGGAATGGATGGCAGGGAGAGTAATTGTTGGATATGAGGAGGGGGAGGGCATTTCAGGCCAAGCAGGTTGTGGGTGAGAGGTCAGAGGTGAGAAAGATGAGAGTGAGGTACCGGGAGATGGTTAGCATTAGAGGAGGGAAATGTGTGTGCTGGGTTGTAGCAGGAGAGTAGCAAGGTGAGGTAAGAGGGGGTGAGGTGATTGACTGCTTTAAAGCCAATGGTGAGGATGGTCTAGTCAGAGAGAGAGTGAGCAAAAGAGCTCCATTTCTAGGTTGGCCCGTACTATTTTTCGTGACTGGATCATCGGGGCATCACCTCAAATTTATACCTTTTGTCCTTACTTCTTGGGGATTCACTACCTGCTCTGGCTCCTTCTTAGACTGTGAACCCCATAAGGGACAGGAACTGTGTCCGACCTGATTATCTTGTACCTACCACAGTGTTTAGTTCAGTATTTAGTACAGAGTCCACATGTTTTGTCTTGTTGTCCATCGCCCACTTCTAGACTGTGAGCTCGTTGTTGGGTAGGGACCGTCTCTATATGTTAATGACTTGTACTTCCCAAGCGCTTAGTCCAGTGCTGTGCACACAGTAAGCGCTCAATAAATATGATTGGATGAATGAATGAATGAAATGAATAACAAATACCACAGTTACAATTATTGTCGACCTCTGTGAGAGAAAAGGGAGGGAAAACAGTGTAGGGATAAAGTCTTCTAGAACATTGAAACTGAATTAAGTCCCAGAATGCTGTGGGGATAAACTGAACATTTTAAAGAAATAAAGGCAACTGAAAGTTGTAGCAGATGTGAGTCTGTCCTCTTGACTGTCACTCCTTGTGGGCAGGGAGCATGTCTACCACATCTTTTTAATGTTCATTCATTCATTCAATCAATCGTGTTTATTGAGCGCTTACTGTGTGCAGAGCACTGTACTAAGCGCTTGGGAAGTACAAGTTGGCAACATATAGAGACGGTCCCTACCCAACAATGGGCTCACAGTCTAGAAGGGGGAATGGTGTACTCTCCCAAGTGTTTATTCTAGTGTTTTGCATGCAATAAGTACTCAATAACTAAAATTGATTGCATGATTAGGTGGGATTATACAGGTAAATCCTAGTATTTTTTCGAAGGTAAATGGTGATGATAGCAATAATAATGGCATTTGTTAAGCGTTTACTATATGCAAAGCACTGTTCTAAGTGCTGGGGGAGATACAAGGTGATCAGGTTGTCCCACATCGGGCTCATAATCTCAATCCCCATTTTACAGATGAAGTAACTGAGGCACAGAGAAGTTAAGGGAGTTATTACTCCCCTCCTCAAAAACCTCCAATGGCTACCGATCAATCTGCGCATCAAGCAGAAACTCCTCACCCTGGGCTTCAAGGCTCTCCATCACCTCGCCCCCTCCTACCTCACCTCCCTTCTCTCCTTCTACTGCCCAGCCTGCACCCTCCGCTCCTCCACCACTAATCTCCTCACTGTACCTCGCTCTCGCCTGTCCCGCCATCGACCCCCGGCCCACGTCATCCCCCGGACCTGGAATGCCCTCCCTCTGCCCATCCGCCAAGCTAGCTCTCTTCCTCCCTTCAAGGCCCTGCTGAGAGCTCACCTCCTCCAGGAGGCCTTCCCAGACTGAGCCCCTTCTTTCCTCTCCCCCTCATCCCCCTCTCCATCCTCCCGTCTTACCTCCTTCCCTTCCCCACAGCACCTGTATATATGTATATATGGTTGTACATATTTATTACTCTATTTATCTATTTATTTATTTATTTTACTTGTACATTTCTATCCTACTTATTTTATTTTGTTGGTATGTTTGGTTCTGTTCTCTGTCTCCCCCTTTTAGACTGTGAGCCCACTGTTGGGTAGGGACTGTCTCTATGTGATGCCAATTTGTACTTCCCAAGCGCTTAGTACAGTGCTCTGCACATAGTAAGCGCTCAATAAATACGATTGATTGATTGATTGATTGATTAAGTGATTTGCCCAAAGTCACAGAGCTGACAAGTGGCAGAGGCTGGATTAGAACCCACAGCCTCTGATTCCAAAGCCCGGGCTTTTTCCACTGAGCCACACTGCTTCTCTTAATGGTACCTTAAACATAACCCCTAAAACGTCTCTGGCCAAAGTGTGATGGATGGTGCACCCTTTCATTGGCTAGCTAGGAAAATAAAGAAAAGCATGCAAGGAGGCCCATTGGCCACTTGTTCTTAAGGTAGCCAGCTGTATATCATAAACTGAATACAATATATCATATAGAGATGTTGGTGGAATAGCCCAGACTAGATAAATTAAAGCACCGATGGACACAAAAATAATCTTTTTCAATATCTTAACAGTAGACAGAAGCATCGTTTGTGCTGCATCAGAAGCATCATTCTTGCCCACCACAAATAGAGATCAAAGTTAAAAATTGTCAACATCCAGGAAAACCAAATTAAAAGAAAGTTCAAAAGCCAATACTGAAGTGCCAGTTTAGTAAGGAAGTGTTTGCAAAGGAATTTTGTGCACTGACCTCAACCATATCTCTGCCAGGGGAATAAGCAGTGATTATGGTGTCTTTCGTACATGGACAACCTTGATAGCAAGTAAAGCAAAAGTGAAAAAAGCACCAAGAAAAGAAGGGTCAAGGGGCAGATGCTGAGAAAGCTGGAGAAGGACATGCATGGAAGCAAAGGAAACAGTAATGAGGAACGCAAGACACTTTGTAGAACCATTCAGATCATTGAAAAAGGCTCCCAAGGTTCAGAAAGAAGTTGAGAATGAAGCAGATATCGAGGAGTGCTTGACGAAAACTTAAAGAGATGAGGTTACAGCACATTGTCTGGGTGACACCGAAAGATCAACAGCATCACAGGGGAGGAAATAAAGAAACGAATTAATGAATTAAGGTATTTATTGTGTGCCATTCACTGTAATAAGTGCTGGGATAGAAACAGGGCAATCAGGTCAGACACCAGTCCCTGCCCCACATGGGACTCACTGTCTAAGTAGGAGTTAATGGAATTCATGCTCATTTTACAGATAAGGAAACAAAGGCAAAGAGGAAGGGAATGTGTTATATTTTTTGTACTCTCCCAAGTGCTTAGTTACATTGCTCTGCACACAGCAAGCACTCAACAAATATGATTGATTGATTGGGTTGTCCAGAGTCACACAGCAGGCAAGTGGCAGAGCCAGGATTAGAACCAAGATCTCCCAGGCCCCTGCTCTAACCACTAGACCACACTGCTTCCCGCAGCAAGAGAACACTAGGGAGGGCCTTCCAAAAATGTTATTAGTGACTCCGGGTCAGCCTAGCTAGGCATGTGGTGTGGAATCTTACAGGGTTCAGCCCTGAAACTGATTCTGTACTGTATCTTTTCTGATGCTCTGAATGAGGAATTGAAAGGATGCTCATTAAATTTGAAGCCACTCTAACGTGTCAAAGTGCCAAAACTTTAGAAGGCAGGAATAAAATTCAAACTGCCCTTGGTAAATGAGAAAGTGGTCCCATCCAACCATGGTGGAACAGTGTTGAGGTTTTACATGTAGGATCAAAGAATAAACAGAACAGAAACATCTGAAGGCTATGAATGCAAAAGGATCTGGTGGGAGTCATAGGTTTCTAGAAACAAATTGGTATTTCAGGTCTGCTTTGAGAAATCCAATGTAGTACAGTGATATAGGTAAGAGGAGAGTAGCTCCTGAAAACTGAGAAGGGTTCCACGAAGGGTTATCATCATTTTGAACTCCGACCCGCGTATTTGGTGAAGGGATCAAAGCTGTTTCATCACCTTGTTTGTTGTCTGAATGGTTTAAATTATATTATAAATTATATTAGCTGTGGCCCAGCGACAAGGGGACGGCGCTGGAGAAGAGGGACTTGGGATATGCTGGTGATCCCAGCTTCTACCTATTCTGGGATGGTCTCTCTGCCCCCTTCCACCTATCCCACCCTTTCCAGATCCCCTTAAACTTCCTTTCTATCTCCTAGCAGGTACATGGCATAGTGGATAGAGCCTGGGTCATGGGTTCTAATCCCAACTCCACCACTTATCTGGTGTATTACCTTGGGCACGTCGTTTCACTTCTCTATGCCTCAGTGACCTCATCTGTAAAATGGAGGTTGAGACTGTGAGTCCCAAGTGGGAAAGGGACTGTGTCCAACCCGATTAGCTTGTATTCACCCCAGCGATTAGTACAGCGTCTGGCACATAGTAAGCACTTAATACCATCATCATTATAAGTGGGGTTAGGGGTTATGCGGGGGAATGCCCTGGGGCAGGCAAGACACCTCCTGAGGAGCCAAGACAGAGCCCCTTCAGTTTTTCCTTTGGCTCCTCTCTGCCCCTCTTGTCCTACTATGATGGGAACGGGGAAGGGTACTGATATTGATTTTTCAGAAGCATTCTCAAGGTCCATGTCCCTTAGTCCCTGTGTCCCATGATGATTTCACTATATCGGAAGATTGGCAGATCTGCAATGAATTAATCAGTCAATTGCAATTATTGGGCACTTACTATGTGAAGATCACTGCATTAAGCATTTGGGAAAGTGCAGTATAAAAAAAACTGGTAAACATGAACCCTGTTCTCAAGCAGCTTATAGTCTACCGAGGAGCAGTGCGGCCTAGCGGAAGGAGCCCAGGGCTGGGAGTCGGAGGCCCTGGCTTCTAATTTTGGCTCTGCCGCTAGTCTGCTGTGTGACTTCGGTCAAGTAACTTCACTTCTCTGTGCCTGTTACCTCATCTCTAAAATGGGGTTTCAATACCTCTTATCCCTCCTATTTAGACTGTTAGCCCCACATGGGACCTTATTATCTTGCATCCACTCCGGTGATCAGAACAGTGTCGGACACAAGCAAGCACAATCAATCAATCTACCAATCAATCTGCGCATCAGGCAGAAACTCCTCACCCTGGGCTTCAAGGCTGTCCATCACCTCGCCCCCTCCTACCTCACCTCCCTTCTCTCCTTCTCCAGCCCAGCCCGCACCCTCCGCTCCTTCGCCGCTAATCTCCTCACCGTACCTCGTTCTCGCCTGTCCCGCCATCGACCCCTGGCCCACGTCATCCCCCGGGCCTGGAATGCCCTCCCTCTGCCCATCCGCCAAGCTAGCTCTCTTCCTCCCTTCAAGGCCCTATTGAGAGCTCACCTCCTCCAGGAGGACTTCCCAGACTGAGCCCCTTCCTTCCTCTCCCCCTCGCCCCCCTCTCCATCCCCCCCATCTTACCTCCTTCCCTTCCCCACAGCACCTGTATATATGTATATATGTTTGTACAGATTTATTACTCTATTTATTTATTTTACTTGTACATATCTATTCTATTTATTTTATTTTGTTAGTATGTTTGGTTTTGTTCTCTGTCTCCCCCTTTTAGACTGTGAGCCCGCTGCTGGGTAGGGACTGTCTCTATATGTTGCCAATTTGTACTTCCCAAGCACTTAGTACAGTGCTCTGCACATAGTAAGCGCTCAGTAAATACGATTGATGATGATGATGATGATGAAGCGCTAAACAGATGCCACAATTATTATTAATTACCAATCAATCAGATATTGTGTTTAGGAACTACTGAGGGATGTGGCTCATGAGGATATAAAAAAATGACTTATAAGCACGGGTGCCCAGGAAGGTGGTTAATCCATTAGGCGATTGGTACCTAAATCATGTAACCCTGGAAGTAATCCTCTTGCTACCCTCTGTTGGATAGATCTTTGAAGAACACTGAGTGCAAAATTTGATCACTAAACTGAAAACCGATAGAGAAATGGGGCAAGGATGATTAACAGAATGGAAAAGATGTTGAATGGGAGTTTGCGACTCAAGAGTTACTTTCATCCATTTTTTTCCCTCAATCAATCAATCAATCAATCGTATTTATTGAGCACTTACTAGGTGCAGAGCACTGTACTAAGCGCTTGGGAAGTACAAATTGGCAACACATAGAGACAGTCCCTACCCAACAGTGGGCTCACAGTCTAAAAGGGGGAGACAGAGAACAGAACCAAACATACCAACAAAATAAAATAAATAGGATAGAAATGTACAAGTAAAATAAATAAATAAATAAATAAATAGACTAATAAATATGTACAACCATATATACATATATACAGGTGCTGTGGGGAAGGGAAGGAGGTAAGATAAATAAACCAATAAATTTACTGAGCACTTACTGTGTACTGAGAACTGTACTTAGAGAAGCAGCGTGGCTCAGTGGAAAGAGCCTGGGCTTTGGAGTCAGAGGTCATGGGTTCAAATCCCGGCCCCGCCAACTGTCAGCTGCGTGACTTTGGGCAAGTCACTTCACTTCTCGGTGCCTCAGTGACCTCATCTGTAAAATGGGGACGAAGACTCTGAGCCCCCCGTGGGACAACCTGATCACCTTGTAACCTCCCCAGCGCTTAGAACAGTGCTTTGCACATAGTAAGCGCTTAATAAATGTCATCATTATTATAACTATACCAAGTTCTTGGGAGAGTATGCTATAATAGAGTTGGTAGGCAACTGGCCTGCCCACAAGGAGCTCACAGTCAAGTTTCTGAAAGAGCACGAAGGAGGGGACCAGTTGTTCTCCAATAGGGCAGCAGTGTGGCTCAGTGGAAAGAGCCCGGGCTTTGGAGTCAGAGGTCATGGGTTCAAATCCCAGGTCCACCAACTGTCAGCTGTGTGACTTTGGGCAAGTCAACTTCTCTGTGCCTCAGTTACCTCATCTGTAAAATGGGGATTAAAACTGTGAGCCCCCCGTGAGACAACCTGATCACCTTGTAACCTCCCCAGCGCTTAGAACAGTGCTTTGCACATAGTAAGCTCTTAACAAATACCATCATTATTATATTATTATTCAATCATATTTGTTGAGCGCTTACTGTGTGCAGAGCACGGTACTAAGCACTTAGGAAGTACAAATCAGCAACATATAGAGACGGTCCCTACCCACCAACGGGCTCACAGTCTAGAAGAGGGAGACAGACAACAAAACATAACAAGTAGACAGGTGTCAATACCAGCAGAATAAATAAAGTTATAGCTATATACACATCCCCAACGTCCCCAGTGGCATCCTATGAAGGAAGGCTTTTTATTAACATTAGAACAGAAGGAAAATCTACTTGACGGGCAGGAAGTAATACCGAAACAGGTTACCAAGGGAGAGATGCTGCAGTTTTCAACCTGGAGATCATTATGGACAGAATAGACGACAGTCTGTCCTGGATTGTTTAGTTATTCAATTGCCTGAATGCTGAGGTCTTCATCAGTGACCCCTCAGGGTCTTTTCCTGGAATTGAATTCAGTAAATTCACATCTCTCCCCTTCTTCAAATATCTATTTAAAGACACTCTTCCTCCTTGAATTACTCCCAAGATTAGTTCTTTCTGTCTGAACATTTAAATGGCTCCAGTTTACCTTTAGCATTTATTTACTTCTCTATATTATGTATACAGCAGCGTAAATGCCCGTCAAAAATGACAGGTTGCAATTTATTCATTAAAACATCAATTCTTGTTTTCATTTCTGTTTAAAGTGCACGTTCTAATTATCTCCCAAAAGTTTATGGGTGTTTTCATTTGCTCATCTTCTTGCATGGCTCACTGCATCTAATCTTCCTCTAGTTGCGATTTCCGTTGGTTTATGATGATGTCTTTGTTCTTCTGGGGTTTTAGTCTCCTTCCTGGACATTGAATTTAAGACATTTTGTCCAAAATCCTCGAAGGTATTTTGGATATAAAGAATAGCCTCCTCCCACACATTACATTTGCACAGTTGTCATGGCAATGGCCATGAATGGATCACAGGGGTTGATCATCATCATCAATCGTATTTATTGAGCGCTTACTGTGTGCAGAGCACTGTACTAAGCGCTTGGGAAGTACAAGTTGGCAACATATAGAGACAGTCCCTACCCAACAGTGGGCTCACAGTCTAAAAGGGGGAGACATAGCTGCTCCCAAGTCCTTCAGGATGGTATATTCTATGATATCATTTATCATCATTGTTCTGACAATGAAGACCATCCCAACAGCCATCCCAGGCCACCATTAATAATAATAATAATAACAATGGTATTTATTAAACACTTACTATGTGCAAAGCACTGTTCTAAGCACCGGGGAGGTTACAAGGTGATCAGGTTGTTCCACGGGGGGCTCACAGTCTTCATCCCCATTTTACAGATGAGGTCACTGAGGCACAGAGCAGTTAAGTGACTTGCCCAAAGTCACACAGCTAATTGGCGGAGCCAGGATTTGAACCCATGACCTCCAACTCCAAAGCCCGGGCTCTTTCCACTGAGTCACGCTGCTTCTCACCATTGTGAGGGTCTTGACCTTGCCAGAGAGCTGATGCCAAGTAGGATAATGGGAAGGTCATGGATTGAAGACAATGTGACACTGTAAACATAGGGCTGGAACTGACTGGAGTGCATCAGGAAAGGAGAGACAGTAGCATTAGTGACAATGACACTTTTGTGATGTCTGTGAAGCACTTACTATTTGCGACGCACTGTACTAAGCCCTGTGGTACTATGTTGCCGATTTGTCCTTCCCAAGCGCTTAGTACAGTGCTCTGCACACAATAAGTGCTCAATAAATATGATTGAATGAATGAATGAAAACAGGATAATCAGGTTGGACACAGTCCATGTCCCACATAGGGCCACAGTCTTAAATCCCCGTTTTATAGAGAAGGAAACTGAGCCCCGGAGAAGTGAAGCGACTTGCCCAAGGTCACACAGCAGACAAGTAGCAGGGCGGAAATTAAAACCCAGGTTCTTCTGACACCCAGGCACGTTCTACATCCACTAAATCATGCTGCTTCTGGGAATTACTGCCAAGGCACAGTGTCATTGGAAAAAAAGGGTGGGTTTAAGGGTAGAACTTCATCCTTTCAAGTCTTCTCCCTCAGGTGCCATTTGGAATAGTTTTACTCTCTGGGATGCAAGATAGTTTCAGGCCAGTCTACTTTGTTCTCTCCCAGTGTTGCAAACACTGTTCTAAGCACAAGTCAGTTAGGTCAGACATAGTCCCTGTCCTGCATGGGGCTCACAGTTGAAGCTGAAAGGAGAATAATAATAATAATAATAATGATAGCATTTACTAAGCACTTACTGTGTGCAAAGCACCGTTTTAAGCGCTGGGGAGGTTACAAGGTGATCAGGTTGTCCCATGGGGGGCTCACAGTCTTCATCCTCATTTTACAGATGAGGGAACTGAGGCACAGAGAAGTGAAGTGACTTGCCCAAAGTCACACAGCTGACAAGTGGTGGAGCCAGGGTTTGAACCCATGACCTCTGACTCCTAAGCCCGTGCTCTTTTCCACTGAGCCACGCTGCTTTGTTTAAAAACAATTTCTGCTGGTATTTTGTAGCCTCTCATTATTTGCAAATGATTAAATGAATCTTTTTAAATAAGGTTAATTTAAAATAACTGAAGAACAGTCACCAAGCCCTAATGTGTTGGAAAACTAATTCAATTATAAATAACAAGAATCTATGACAAAAAGTCCGGGCTCTTCCCACTGAGCCACGCTGCTTCGCTAAGGTCACATAGCACAAAAGCATCAAAACCGGGACTTGGTCCCAGGTCTGCCACATCCCAACTCGCGTTTCCCATTTGAGGAATTCCTGGTTGAGAGACCTGAAGCCAAGAGAGGTTAAGTGACTTGCCCGGGGTCATCAGCAATTGACAGAGCTGGATCTGGATCTTACTTTTTTGAAAAACAAAGTTGATGGTATTTGTTAAGTGCTTACTATGTGCCAGACACTGTTCTAAGTGCTGGGGTAATAATAATAATAATAATAATGGTATTTGTTAAGTGCTTACTATGTGCAAAGCACAGTTGTAAGTGCTGGGGGGGATACAAGGTTAGAACTTAGAACTTCCAGCACTTAGAACAGTGCCTTGCACATAGTAAGCACTTAATAAATGTCATTATTATTCTTTTTATTATTACAAGGTGATCAGGTTGTCCCATGTGGGGCTAACAGTCTTCATCCCCATTTTACAGATGAGAGATTGAGTCTCAGAGAAGTTAAGTGACTTGCCCAAGGCCACACAGCAGACGTGGTGGAGTCAGGATTAAAACCCAGGACCTCCGACTCCCAAGCCTGGGCTCTTTCCACTGGGCCACACTAATGAGGTTGGACATGGTCAATGTCTCACGTGAAGCTCACAATCTAAATACCGATTTTACAGATGAGACAAATGAGGTAACTGAGGCACAGAGAAGTGAAGCAATTGTCCAAGGTCACACAGCAGACAAGTGGCAGAGCCAGAATTAGAGCTTGTCACTCTGTGGTCTAGTCACTAGGCCACACTGCTTCCCTGACTCCACGAGGTCATGCTGCTTCTCCAATATGTTTCTTGTTTTGAAGGTAAGATCCTTGAGGTTATTCATTCATTCATTCAGTCGTATTCATGGAGCACTCACTGTGTTCAGAGCACTGTACTAAGCGCTTGGGGAGTACAAATCGGCAACATATGGAGATGGTCCCTATCCAACAATGGGCTCACAGTCTACCCCTGGCCCACGTCCTCCCCCCGGCCTGGAATGCCCTCCCTCCTCACATCTGCCAAGTTAACTCTCTTCCTCCCTTCAAAGCCCTCCTGAGAGCTCACCTCCTCCAGGAGGCCTTCCCAGACAGAGCCCTCTCCTTCCTCTCCCCCTCTTCCCCCTCCCCATTCCCCCACCTTACCTCCTTCCCCTCCCCACAACACCTGCATATATGTATATATGTTTGTACATATTTATTACTCCATTTATTTATTTTACCTGTACGTGTTTATTCTATTTATTTTATTTGGTTTATACATTTTTGTTGTCTGTCTCCCCCTTCTAGACTGTGAACCCGCTGTTGGGTAGGGACCATCTCTATATGTTGCCAACTTGTACTTCCCAAACACTTAGTACAGTGCTCTGCACACAGTAAGTGCTCAATAAATACGATTGAATAAATGAATGAATAGAAGGGGGAGACAGACAACAAAACAAAATAATCAGACAGGTGTCATTTCCATCAGAATAAATAGAATTATAGCTGTATGCATCATTAATAAAATAGAGTAATAAATATGTACAAATATGCACAAGTGCTGTGGGGAGGGGGTAGGGTAGAGGGATGGAGGGGAGTGATAAGGAGGTGAGGAGGAGGAGAGGAAAAAAGGGGGGGTTCGATCTGGGAAGGCCTCCTGGAGGAGGTGAGCTCTCAGTAGGGCTATGAAGGGAGGAAGAGAGCTAATTTGGTGGATGTGTGGAGGGAGGGCATTCCAGGCCAGAGGTAGGACATGGGCCAGGGTTGACGGCGGGACAGGTGAGAATGAGGCACGGTGAGGAGGTTAGCAGCAGCGGAGTGGAGGGTGTGGGCTGGACCGGAGAAGGAAAGAAGGGAGATGAGGTAGGAGGGGGCGAGGTGATGGACAGCCTTGAAGTCGAGAGTGAGGAGTTTTTGCTTGATTCGAAGGTTGATAGGCAAACTCCGGAGATTTTTGAGGAGGGGAGTGACATAATGATGGCATTTATTAAGCGCTTACTATGCGCAAAGCACTGTTCTAAGCAACATGCTCAGAGCGTTTCTGTACAAAGACAATCCGGGCAGCAGAGTGAAGCATAGACTGAAGCGGGGAGAGACAGGAGGATGGAAGGAGGCTGATGTGGTAATCAGTCCAGATAGGACGAAAGATTGAACCAGCAAGGTAGCCGTTCGGAAGGAGAGGAAAAGGTGGATCTTGGCGATGTTGTGGAGGTGAGAGTGGCAGGTTTTGGTGACGGATTGGATGTGTGGGGTGAATGAGAGAACGGAGTCAAGGATGACACCAAGGTTGCAGACTTGTGTGATGGGAAGGATGATAGTGCCGTCTATAGTGATGGGAAACTCAGGGAGAGGACAGGGTTTGGGAGGGCTTGGGAGGGAAGATAAAGAGCTCAGTCCCTCAGGTTAGGGACCAGGACTTTTCTTTTCATTATATATTTCCAGCTATATAGTCCATTGCTCTACACACACGAGTGCTCAAGTCAATGTTATCTTTTGGGGCATGTCAGAAAGTCAACTAATGACTAGAGGTTTTGCAATCTGAGAAGTAATGAATTACAGTGCTGTCTATGCTAAACGCTTTCAGTAAAGTATTTCAATACAGTCTTCCTCTCCCAATGTTCATATACAGTTTTTGGCTTGTCTTCTTTGTTCTTGGGGTTTGGCTCTTTCTATATCGGTTAGGGAAAAAGATTTTCAGGAACAAAATATTTCTGGCTGCCTATTGAGAAAGAATTAGGATGCAACAATTTCACACTAAGTATCTGGCGAGGCATAGCTACAACACAAATCACTAGGAAACCCAGTTTTTAGCCCAGATTGAAGAAGGGAAACTTCATCAGAGCCCACTCACAAACTGAAGGGCAAATAAATGACTCACAGGTATAAATTTAGGTTGAACAAGGACTTCCAACAAATTAGCTTCTTTCTTTGGGGCCAAGCCAGGAAATGTCTTTCCCTAAGCTTTCTGGAAGTGCTTTTTATAAAACTCACAAAAAAGAGTAATGGACTAACAGCTTTCAGAATATTAAATATGATCTAGGAAAACATCAAGGAATTTAACTTTTTTCCCCACTGTATTGCTCTATTGCTAATGGAGCAGCAGTTTTGCTTGTATGTATGTATCATTGTACACATTTACTATTCTATTTATTTTATTTTGTTAATATGTTTTGTTTTGTTGTCTGTCTCCCCCTTCTAGACTGTGAGCCAGCTGTTGGGTAGGGACCTTCTCTAGATGCTGCCAACTTGTACTTTCCAAGCGCTTAGTACAGTTCTCTGCACACAGTAAGCGCTCAATAAATACGATTGATTGATTGATTGAAAGACCTGGGTTCTAATACCGGCTCTGCCACTTGTCTACTGTGTGACCTTGGGCAAGTCACTTCACTTCTTTGTGCCTCAGTTTCCTCAACTGTAAAATGGTGATTAAGACTGTGAACCCCTCGTGGGACAAGGACTGTGTACGATCTGATTATCTTGTATCTACCCCGGCATTTAGTACAGTGCCTGAAACATAGTGAACACTTATCAGATACCCTAAGAAAAGGTGGAATATTCTCTTCCTCCATTCTGTACAGGAATCTTTTCATTTGGCTTTTATGGTAGCTAACAGGCTTGTAGACTACATATGAACATGTTGAATGTGAGAAATTAGGTCTAGGACTCTAGGGACAAACCTGTTCTAAACACACTTTTCAAGCCCTCTCCTGCTCCTTCCATTTCTCATTCTGCTGGTTTTGCTGTGGCAACTGCCACCCTCGCCACCACTTCTTCCATGGGACACTTTCCTCCCACCGTTAAATGGAGGCCTTTTACTGATTTAAAGAAACGTTCTGCTCAAGTACATGCTCAAAGTACATGTGGTCAGTTTGCTCTTCTCACAGCTGCCTTTTCCCTCAGGAAAGCTTTCTGGAGACAGCGGTCTTAATAAAGCAAACAATGAAAGCATTTAGACAATTTCACAGGTGGATAATAGACACAATTCATATCTATAGAAGCTGATGACATTCTAGTTAACTGTGAATCAATTCATCAGTGGCATTTATTGAGCACTTATCTGGTGCAGAGCACCGTACTAAGCATTTGGGATCAATCAATCAATCGTATTTATTGAGCGCTTACTGTGTGCAGAGCACTGTAGTAAGCGCTGGGGAAGTACAAGTCGGCAACATATAGAGACAGTCCCTACCCAACAGTGGGCTCACAGTCTAAAAGGGGGAGACAGAGAACAAAACCAAACATACTAACAAAATAAAATAAATAGAATAGATATGTACAAGTGTAGTACTTGTATAGAATAGTATTGTATAGAATAGAGTAGATATGTACAAGGGATAGTGTAATGGAGTTAGGTACATGTGATCTATGCATTCAAAGCACTGTTTGAGTTTATAATCTAGCAGTGAAATCCCTTAGTACTCAATACTACCACTTGTTAAAAGCACTATGTCACAAAATTCTTCTTGGAAAACTAAACTTTGCACTGGAAAATATGCTAAGTCAAGAAGGAGCAGGAAAGAACAATGACTGTCAAATTTCACTGTCCTGGGCATCTTGGATGGTAGGTTGATGAAATCTCTTCTCTGTCAGCATTTAGATTGTCTCAATCTTAATAGCTCACTTGCTGGAAAGCAATTTTAGCATGTAGCTCAAATTGGAGAGTGTATGTGACTAAATCAAATGAAGAACATTATGCTGTTATACACTTTTCTGGCAATCACGAGTTACGTTTTAAGTTGACCTGTCGATATTAAATCATTAAGAAAGATCACCACAGGTAACTCTCAATCTCATCAATAATGCTTTGCCAAGCATACTCCTTTAGAGACATAAAATTTACAGTGAGCTTAACACGCTTTTGTGGTCACATAATTATTTTTATTATGCTTCGTGGCAGAGTTGACTGCCAAAAAGAGGCTGTCCTAAAATCCCAATGTGACAAAAATCAATTTTCAGATGCAAATTAGGGTGCCATAGGTGACATTTTTCATACCCAATAAATTGCTTGTCTCTGGTTTTGAACTAATGGTCACATAAACAAGAGAGATTGGTGCCAAGGTATTGCATTTTAATCTTGGGGAAGTTTTATGTGATGGGTACAAATTCAAAGAGTTGGGGGAATTCCACTATGTATATATATATATATAGTGAAATTCCCCCAACTTAAAGATAAATATATATATATTTATGTATATGTATATTGTATACATATATATATTTGTGTATATGTATATTGTATATATATATTTATGTCTGAGGCAGAAATTCCTGAATCTACTTTTGTTTTGAATTTGTCAGGCACATGCTATATCGCCTTAGGGCAGTGGAGATCTTCTGGAATGGCTCACAGGCTGCCTTAAAAGTGACCTTGTGTTCTGAAGGATGCCCCAGGGCAAACCCCTGGAAAGCCACAATACTCATCAATCAATCAATCAATCAATTGTATTTATTGAGTGCTTACTGTGTGCAGAGCACTGTACTAAGCGCTTGGGAAGTACAAGTTGGGATACTTATCAGGAATGTGGGTCCCCCTCCCCACCCACAGGGGCAGGTAACTCCTCAGTTCCAATATGGTTCCTAAAGCGTTCAAGGTAATTGCCCTACCTCCACTTTTCTGGTCTGGAAACTGCCTTTTTCCCTCCCCACAGTTTATGGAACCATATACTGGCTGCCCTGCTATTGTGGGGACCGTGGGAACACTTATAGCTCCACCAAAAATCAATCAATCATATAATAATAATAATAATAATAATAATGGCATTTATTAAGCTGTGCAAAGCACTGTTCTAAGCACTGGGGAGGTTGCAAGGTGATCAACTTGTTCCATGGGGGGCTTACAGTCTCAATCCCTATCTTACAGATGAGGTAACTGAGGCACAGTGAAGTGACTTGCCCAAAGTCACACAGCTGACAAGTGGTGGAGCTGGGATTTGAACCCATGACCTCTAATTCCAAAGCCCGGGCTCTTCCCACTGAGCCACGCTGCTTCTCTGAACTTACTGAGTTCAGCGCAGCATACTGAGCATTTGGGAGAGTACAAAATAACAGATTTGGTAGACATTTTCCCTGTCCACAAGGAACTTACAGTGCAGAGGAACATGCCCCTAAAGGTTTCAGGCCCCCTGTTTTGTGAGTATTGTAGGGAAACTTTATGGAAGGTGGAGAACTCCCATGACTGTTTTAAAGGGAAGACTCATTCATTCATTCAGTCAGTCAGTCGTGTTTATTGAGCGCTTACTGTGTGCACAGCACTGTACTAACTGCTTGGTAAGTACTAGTTGGCAACATAAAGAGACGGTCCCTCCCAACAACGGGCTCACAGTCTAGAAGGGGGAGACAGACAACAAAACAAAACATGTAGACAGGTGTCAAAGTTGTCAGAACAAATAGAATTAAAGCTATATGCACATCATTAACAAAATAAATAGAATAGTAAACATGTACGAGTAAAATAAATAGAGTAACAAATCTTTAAATATATATATATACATATATATATATATGTATATATGTATATATATATATAAGTGCTGTGGGGAGGGGAAGGAGGTAGGGCGGGGGGATGGGGAGGAGGAGAGAAAAAAGGAGGCTTAGATTTGGAAGGCCTCTTGGAGGAGGTGAGCTCTCAGTAGGGCTTTGAAGGGAGGGAAGAGAGCTAGCTTGGTGGATGTGTGGAGGGAGGGCATTCCAGGCCAGGGGAAGGACGTGGGCTGAGGATCGATGGTGGGACAGGTGAGAATGAGGTACAGTGGACTCAGACTCCATGACGCTACAGGAGTAGAGGTGGGTTTGTTGGAGAGCAGACTTGGATGGCAGCTTGCAGAGACTTGTGGCCTTTGCAACCATAGTGTGCTGTTTTTCTGTAGTGGATTCCTATCCCTGAGGCTTTGTCAGGACAAATGGGGATCACATTTGGGACAGGGAAATTTGCTTGTTTCCACCCCGGCGCTTAGTACAATGCCTGGTACATTGTAGGCACTTAACAAATACCCCAGTTATTGTTATTTTCAGTAGAAGTAGTAGTATTATCAGGGTCACCCCTTTCTTTTCTTTTCACTATTCTCTTCAGGGCTCTCACTGATACCTTCTATCTGCCACAGTATTGTCCTCTTTACGATGCCCCTCTTCCCCACTGGGAAACTTGATACTGCCTTGTCAAATTCTGAAAAATGTTATTACGGGTTGGTTGATATCCCCGAAATGGCAAGCAGCAAGTGGAATCCAGCCATGCCTCTTGAATGCCTCTGGCTTCAGGTGCTGGTATTCCGAGCCACTTCCCCCTCATGCTCCGGATATCTACGATTGGAATTCTCAACATGCAGATGCCACTAAACCTCCTAAATTGGCTCCTAAATTCAACTAGTGAGGCCAATCGGAAAAGCCTGAGGATGGAACTAGTTTGGCCTTCTTTTTATCTTACTGGAGGGTCTAAAATATTTTTTGTAATATTTTCCATACATCTACAATTGGAATTCTCACCTTGCAGATGTCTTTGAAGTTTTTAAATTGGCTCCTAAATATCAACCAATGAGACCGATAGGAGACGTCTGAGGTTGGAACTAAGTTGGAGTTTTTTCTATCTTTTTTGAGGTTAAAAAAAAATCAGGGGGAATATTTTCCCTTGATTGCCACTCAAGCAAGAGTGTCCTTATGCGTATTAACTTCCAACAATTAAATTGTTACTTGAAACACTGCAGAAAGTGTATTTGGTTTTCTTTCCTCCTTCGTACATGTACCCTACCTATCTCTGCTCCCTCCAATTAGTTCAGTTTCCCCTTGACGCTTTAGGATAACCAGGTTAATTCTGCATTTCTGTTTTGTTCTTTTCTTTGTGCTTTGTGTTTCTATGGAGCGAGACTTCCATTTCACATTTAGTTATATGTTTGTGTATTTGAGGTTTTTCAGACTCCCTCCAATCAGTTGTAATCCTAAGGGAATACACCATGTTTTTTTCCTTCATCTAGTTCTTTTTCTCAGTGCATTGTCTTGCACACAGAAGGCACTGTTGACTGGCAGGAAGGTGGTTAAAAAAATTATTTGGAATGACATTTCTTTTCCTTAGGCTTCTAGGGTTGAGATTCTTATTCCCAGATCCACAATTACACCTCTGGCTTGTCTTCCCTGGGTCTACACTATGGAATAACCACTACTGTTGATTCAATACCAGCTCAAACAGACAATATTTCATATCTGATGCCTGAAGTCACTAATTTTCCCCCTTTTATCTTCACTGCCAGCAAGGGGAAAACATTGTCTGGACTATTTAAAGGAAATTCAGATGTTGGAGAAATGGGGGGTAGGGTGGAATGGATTTCTAAATCACTCAGATTAGAACAAATCTGTGTTCTCTTTTGCAAATGTCCCCAACTTGGTGACCTAAGACAACTCATTTAATTTCTCAGCACCTTGGTTTCACCATTAAGGTGACACACTTGGGAGGAAATCCATTAGTTTTTAGTGCCCAATCACCTCGTCCTTCTCATCGGTTTTAGGAAGCATTTTAAGGCTCATATCACCAACTGACAGTGCTGTGACCTAGATTACACCAGTGATTAGTGCAAATGTGAGCAGAGGCTCATGGGTTAGTAAATCTTTGGAAGACATGAATAGAAGTTGAAATATATCAGTAGAATGGTCCTACCAAAAATGAATACAATTTAATCAGGGGAAAGTCAAGGTAGAAGACATAGGGATGAAAACCCACAAGACAAATATGAGATGGAGAGAGATTGACACCAGGAGAGAAGAAAAGCGCTTAGTACAGTGCTCTGCACACAATAAGCACTCAATAAATACGATTGATGAAGAAAAGGACTCAGAGGTCATAGCTGACTGGAAGTTGAATAAATCAGCAACAAAGCACCACCAGAGTGTACTGGGATTATATCAGGGAATAAAATAAGCAAGAATTGGAAACCATCCTTTTCACCATAGTCTGAGAGATCAGACTTTATTAGATGATTGTGTCCTGTTTGGATCATCACCTTTTAAATAAGTTGCGGAACAATTATAGAGGTCTAGTGAAGAGCAGTAAAGATGCTTAGAGGGATAGAAATTAGCTTCTAGGAATTCAGGTTATCTAATGATTATGGCATTTATTAAAAACTTATTATATACTCAGTCCTAGGTTAGATATCAAGTTATGAGGTCAGACAAAGTCCATATCTCACATGGGGTTCACGATCCATCTGATTTCCATTTTAAAAGTGAGGAAACTGAGGTTTGGAGAGGCTAAGTGATATGCCTAGGTTACAGAGCAGACCAATGAGAAGCAGCATGGCCTTGTGGAAAGTGCATGGGCCCTGGAGTCAAAGGATCTGGGTTCTAATCCTGCTCTCCCACTTATCTGCTGTGTGCAAGTAACTTCACTTCTCTGTGCCTCAGTTACCACATATGTAAAATGGAGATTAAGACTGTGAGCCCAACATGGGACTTGTATTTACCCCAGCATGTAGTAGAATGCCTGGTATATAGTAAGCCCCTAAATAAATACCATTTTTTTTTTTTTAGAAAAGACACTGTCATTTCTCTTGATTGTTTAGCAAGTAAACCAGTTGATCTCTCTCCAGAGCCCTTCCATTTCAATATTTCTGTGTTGTTGTTATTGAAGATGCTTGTTATTCATTCATTCATTCAATTGTATTTATTGAGCACTTACTGTGTGCAGAGCACTGTACTAAGCGCTTGGGAAGTACAAGTTGGCAACATATAGAGACGGTCCCTACTCAACAATGGGCTCACAGTCTAGAAATGCACTTACTTGTCAAGTACTGTTCTAAGTTCAGGGGTGGATACAAGTTATTCAGGTCAGACACAGTCCCCATCTCACATGGACTCACAGTCTAAGTTCTGAGGGGGAACAGATAATGAATCTCCATTTTACAGTTGAGGAAACTGAGGCCCATACAGGTTAAGAGACTCACCCAAGGTCACACAGTAGGCAAGTAGCAGAGCTGGGATTAGAGCTCTGGTCCTCTGACCTCTAGGCCAATGTTTTTTTCCATTAGGCCATGCTGCTGCTGTTTTAATGGGCAGATCTGATTTTCCTGTGGAAGCATTCCCTCTAAAGGTTCATTTCAAAGCTGTGTGGTCTGCCAGTCCAAATGGACAATTGACTGCTAAAAAGCTACTCCTTCTTTGGTTCATTCCTCCTGATTATCGTCACAGGATTTGACTTAATGATGAATAAAGTTAGAGCCAAGGCAGAAGCCTCCCAATCTCACATTTGCTTTAAACCCGTGTTAACTCTACTACTGATCCAGTCTTCTGGCTTTCTTTCCTGAGTAATCTAGCTACTCTGAGCCCAAATCCCAGCTTTAAGGATGTAGAGAAGAGGTTTATGTTTGTTTATTTTTAGGTGCTTCACTATCAGAAGGATGACAGTGGCAACCCAGAATGACCTGGCTTCGAAGTGACTTTGAAGGGTCCAGGACATTGTGTTCAGGAGAGAAGCAGCATGGAGCAGTGGAAAGAGCTCGGGCTTTGGAGTCCGAGGTCATGGGTTCAAATCCCGGCTCCACCAATTGTCAGCTGTGTGACTTTGGGCAAGTCACTTCACTTCTCTGGGCCTCAGTTACCGCCGCTGTAAAATGTTGATTAAGACTGTGAGCTCCCCCATGGGACAACCTGATCACCTTGTAACCTCCCCAGCGCTTAGTACAGTGCTTTGCACATAATAAGTGCCTAATAAATGCCATTGTTATTATTATTATTAGTGCAAAAATTCTTAAGGTTCCCATTATTTTTCCCCAGACGACTTTCCCATCTTCTTGGCTAATGACTTTAATATTCTGGAAAAAATCAGATAGTTATTTCCAACTGAAAGAATGGAGGATGAGTAAGGTCCTGCAGAATTCTGTGGCCTGGTCTTAATTGGATGTATTGAAGACCCTTTTGTTTTCCTTGTCCTGATACATCTATCCCTGGGCCTAGAGTTCTGATAAATCAGTGCCTACTGTTGTATCTCAGCACTCTGAGCAATTCCTTTGCATATGAGAGCTGTTTACCAAACTGTGAAGCTTAAATACATTTATCTGGACTTTCTTTCTGAACATGACACTGCTGTCATTTATGCATGTATATGTGTGTGATTGAAAACGCCTATGCCTTGTTGACAATCCACTCCACTCTTTGTGCCTATGAAGATCAACCTATGACATTTGCAAGTGCCATTTTTTTCAAACCACAATCTTCCTGAAGCCATTTTGGAGGCGAATATCCCCCCTTCTGACTGACCCACTCTATAGCCTGGTCAGTGTGCCTCGGTGTCCTGCTTCACTGGGTTTTATGATGTCATTAAAATATTTATACTGCCCGCTCCACTTTGGACTGACCATTCAGCAGTTAAAAGGGTATTGGGCTCTCATCCATTTTCCTCAGATGGTTCCTCCTCAAAATTGTGCTGCAATGACCATTGTACCAGTGCTGGCTGCCGGCACCGCATTCTGGGAGATTAACACAGGTTGATGGGCAGACCTAGTTTACGAAAACACATCTTTCTTATGCCACTTGGCTGCCTTGAAAGACCCCACTCTAAATCTGTGGGCCTGCAATATATTCTCTCCCGGCCATAGTCAGTCCCGGGGAGAGCAGAAAACATCACTACCATCTGGGCAACCTGTCAACCTTGGCTCATGCTCTGTGAAGAAGTTGCCCAATGGAAACTGAGATGGAAAATATAATTTTAATACATTTTGCCAGTACAGTGTGCTATAGGAATATATTTAACTTTAGTAAGTTGCTTTGCCCATCCGTCCTACCTTTAAAAATAGTAAGAATAGAACCTCTGCAGTAAATGCTACCTCGTACGTTCTAAAAAAGGTTAGCCAGTAACAGTTAAATAGTCTGATTTAAGAGAACCCTGTGGAGGAAAATACATTGGAAATCTAGTCACAAATGACCTGAATATTTTGTAATTGATGTCATCTTGTCATTACTCAGAAGTGAAGTATGTGGATGGTATTCCTGCTTTATACCTTAGTTCAGTTGGATCACTGCTTCTTTGTTCTATGGAATACAAACACAAAGTGGATTCTGAAAAATAATTGGTATATGAAAGACAAACCCAGGCTTGTATTTTCTGTGTGTACAAGGCTCAAATGTTCTCAGCTAAGAAAATGAATTTGCCTTTATGATTAAGGTCAAAATGCCTAGAACCTAGTGTGAAACTTTCAGAAATTGAGGTTGTATCGTCACCGAAGTGATTCACCCCATGACTCATATTTAATAGTTGAAAGTAAAGACGATTTCAACTACAGAAAGGCTATCTTTTATTTAAGCCTTGGCAAATCCCTTGCAGTAGAGGTAGTGTGCCTGATCTGATTATCTCAATTTGATTATCTCATATAATAATAATGATGGCATTTGTTAAGCGCTTACTATGTGCAATTACTGTTCTAAGCACTGGGGAGGATACAAGGTGATCAGGTTGTCCCACGTGGGGCTAACAGTCTTAATCTCCATTTTACAGATGAGGGAACTGAGGCACAGAGAGGTCAAGTGACTTGCCCAAGGTCACACCGCTGACAAGCAGTGGAGCCAGGATTAGAACCCATGACCTCTGACTCCCAAGCCTGGGCTCTTTCCACCGAGCCACACTCCACTCCAGTGCTCATCACGTTGCTTTGGTATATAGAAAGTGCTTAGTATTTCCAAATTTTAAATAAGGGATATCTACCTGTTTCACAGAACTACCTCAGCTCTGTCTTCTTCAACTCAGCCCTGGCACTATTAGTAACAATGAGAGGTCTTACTCTTTCAGATCACTGTACTAGATGTTTCAGAGAGTATAATGGAGTTAGTAAACATCCCTGCCCACAAGGACTGAAAAGCCAGCAGGGGAGAGAGAAATAAAATAACTTACACTCAAAGGGAAGCAACAGAGTTTAAAAATATATATATATATGTATATATATATATATATATATATATATATATATATATATATATATAAGTTCTACTAGGGGATGAGGTGAATCACTATTCAAGTGCTTAGGTGACACCAAAGTGCCAAAGTGCCAGTTGGGGGGGATATAAGGTAAAGAAGAGAGGGATTAATCAGGGAAGGCCTCCTGGAGGAGATGTGATTTTATAAGGGCTTTGAATATGAGGAAAGTATTGGTCTTCCTGATGTGGGTTCGAGCAAGGATTTGGCAGAGAGTGAGACCATAGTGAGACTCAGTGAGTGGGTTGAGAATGGAAGAGTGAAGCTGGATTGTAGTGGGAGGGAGGGGTAGTTGGGACTGGCTTTAGTGAGGCCTTTTTCTGTCACTCCGCTGCCAAATCTCTTGGGGCAAATTAACTACACTCCTCCCTTTTGGCCTGAATATGCCTCGAGTCACAACTCCCTAGGGTTAGTTTTAGTCTCAAGGATCATGGGAATTGGCTTTTTCCAGACCTAAAACTACCAGCTTGAATATTTCCATGGTTTTGCTGACCTTTCTGTCCCTGCTTAAATTTAAAGGGTAGAATTTTAGAGAAGTCTGTTAACATCACGGACAGTTCATTATCTATATTCTGCTGTGATCGGCTGCTTTAATTCTGTTTTCTTATGGCTCATTCCTGTTTCTTTGGCTGATGATCCTGAAGCCTAGAATAATAATAAGGCTCTGGAATGTTTCAAAGTGAATTTTGCCTTTTCCACAGTTTTAGGTATGAATAGTCTAATTTGTAAAGATGAATGATAAAACTTTTAACCTTGTCATATATGCTCCTTTTTTAAAAAGTGCCCTATGATGTGCCTACCTATATGTATATATAAATGTTTTTAGTGCCTTCTACATGTAAATACTAGATTATTATAATTTTTGTTTTTTGGAGCATCAGTGTTCTTCATAATTCTTTATCATCTCACCTGCTGTTTGACTGTTGCCATAAGAACAGACAATTTGGGTCTTCCTGTAGTGATCAAAAAATATTCACCTGAGCAAGACCTCAAATGATTAGGACAAGGCAGGTGCTAAACCCATCTCTTAGCCAAGTATTTCTAGCTGGAGTTCATTAACTTGTCAGTCCTGATTCCTTTGGCGTAGAATAGTGAAATTAAAGAAAAAACAATGCGCAACTCAATACAAGCTTGTAAATCAAGGTTATGTGTACTGCTCTGTTAGTGCTTCAACTTGAAACAAGGCAGGTTAAAAAGGGAAATCCTTTGTTCTATTGGAGGTTATTTTTCCATTCAAGATGTAAGTTTCAATTGTGATATGTATGCTAATTCTTAGCATGAAGCCCAAGCGAAAATATAAAATATATTTATAACTGGCATACTAATAGGATAAATCACATTTCACATCATACACGTTTTTCTGCCAAGTTATACAAATTTAGACCAAATATAACTCTCCCAAAACCAGGTCCAAACTTCACTTCAAGTTATTTCTTTTAAAAAGCAATTTCCCCTACATCAGTAGCACGAAACTCTAGCAAGGTCTCTTTGAAATTTTTATAAGATTACTACTGCAGTATTTTGTGACTCTTTTATCTCCATTGAAAGTTACGATTTGATCAGGATTGGAGAACTCTACTGAAGTCAAATTCAGAATGCTATTAGAAATAAAGCTTTTAGTTAAGGCAAATTCATCCAATCGTATCTGCTGAGCACTTACTGTGTGCTCACAGGACACTTAGTACTTGGGAGAGTACAATAAAACAATAAGCAGGCACATTCCTTACCCACGGTGAGCTTACTGTCTAGAGGTTGGTAGACTAAATGCAGATATGAAAAAGAAAGGTAACCAACGAGATTACATATATAAATAAAGGATGCTCATTTGTTATAGCTAAATTTCATATATGCTGCTTCTGCCTCTAAAAAGCCAATCATGTGGCAATTAAAATAGTCTTATGTCTGCTCCTCAGTTTTTACATGTAGAAACCATTTATAGACAGATTTTAGAACCTGGATTTTACCTTGCCTTGACTTGTTAGTTTAAAGGGGAAGTTATCATGCCTTTGAAATTCGTGCACCCTGCTGGAATGTTTTCCAGGACTTTCAGGAAATTATTTGACAGTATAGATTTCTGCCTTGTACTTTGGTAAGCATCAAGATTTATTGTCCCTCTAGATACGTATTGACCAAAGCCTCAGTCAATACTTGGCTTCACAGGTCAATACATTTTGATGTTCACATCAACAGAAGCCAATATCACTGTTTTGATGTCCTTATTCAGGTGAAGCCATAGAGGAGAAAGGGAAGGAGGTTGCCAGTGACAAGATGATGAGCAGAAGCACTCAGGAATAAAATCAAAGAACACTTTTCCCCATGTCTGTCCTATTTGGCCTCTCAGTTTACTATCTAATCTTTGTGATTCTCTAAATAATCATGAATTAGCTAAATATATAGTCATTTTAAGTACAATACAATGGCTGTGTTTAAACTCTTCTAAAAAGGGAGGTTACAGCTAAAATATTGCTTTAAAATCCTTTCAACCTGGCCTCACTTTAAGGCAGGGAAGAGAATTGCAAAAGAAGAAAAGGGCAAGAAGACAATAAATCCAGGGTGCAAATAGGCTGCTTTCATCTACACCCCCCAGAAGCCACTGGACATTCTGGGAGGAATGCAAGAGTTCCACCATCCACCTGAACAGAACTAAATTTTCCTCAGAGAAAATTCTTGCTCCATAACCTGGTATAGTCTGGGTCTCTTCAGGAAGAGGTTTTTCATGTGATGAGGTCTTTTTCTCTCTGCTTAAGTTATACCTGGCCTGAAAGTGAGGCTCAGGGTGTTGGGGTTGGGGAAATAATTTGGTGTTGTTTCTTTCTGAACCATTTTATACATTTTCTTCTCCAAGCAAAAGCCTCAAGTATCTATATGAACAAGCACACATCAAATATTTTTTAGTAGTCAGGCAAACAGATCATGGGTTCTAGTCCTGGCTCTTCTGGTTGTTTGTTTTGTGACCTTTGGGCAGGTCTCTTCACTCTTCTGGGACTCAGTTACCTCACTTGTAAAATGGGGATTGAGACTGTGAGCCCCACGTGGGACAGAGACTGTATCCAACTCCATTTGCCTGTATCCACCCCAGTGCTTAATACAGTGCCAGTCACATAGGAAGCATTCATTCATTCATTCGTTCAGTTGTATTTATTGAGCACTTACTGTGTGCAGAGCACTGTACTAAGCTCTTGGGAAGTACAAGTTGGCAACATACAGAGATGGTCCCTACCCAACGGTGGGCTCACAGTCTAGAAGGGGAAGACAGACAACAAAACAAAACATATTAACAAAATAAAATAAATAGAATAAATATGTACAAGTAAAATAAATAGAGTAATAAATACATACAAATATATATATACATATGTACAGGTGGTGTGGGGAGGGGAAGGAGGTAAGGTGAGGGAGATAATGAGAATAATAATAATGGCATTTGTTAAGCAGTTACTATGTGCAAAGCACTGTTCCAAGCACTGGGGGGGGGGGGGCACAAGGTGATCAGGTCGTCCCACGTGGGGCTCACAGTCTTAATCCCCATTCTACAGATGAGGGAACTGAGGCACAGAGAAGTGAAGTGACTTTCCCAAAGCCACACAGCCGACAAGTGGCAGAGCCGGGATTCGAACCCACGACCTCTGATTCCCAAGCCTGTGCTCCTTCCACTGAGTCATGCTGCTTCGAGATGGAAGGAGAGCGGGAGAATGACAGAGCACTTAACAAATACCATTATTATGGTATTACTTAATAGGAGATCTATATTACATTATAGTAAATGAATTAAATGACAACATTGGACTCAATTTGTCCTGCCTAGGGATTACCCTGTTAATAATGATAATAATGATGATGGTATTTGTTAAGCACTTACTATGTGCCAAGCACTGTTCTAAGCACTGGGGTAGATACAAGGTTGTCAGGTTGTCTCATGTGGGGCTCACAGTCTTAGTCCCCATTTTACAGATGAGGTAACTGAGGCACAGAGAAGTGAAGAGAAGAGAAGTGGCTACTAATCAATCTGCACGGCTACCAATCAATCTGCGCATCAGGCAGAAACTCCTCACCCTGGGCTTCAAGGCTGTCCATCACCTCGCCCCCTCCTACCTCACCTCCCTTCTCTCCTTCTCCAGCCCACCCTGCACCCTCTGCTCCTCTGCCGCTAATCTCCTCACCGTACCTCATTCTCGCCTGTCCCGCCATCGACCCCCGGCCCACATCATCCCCCGGGCCTGGAATGCCCTCCCTCTGCCCATTCACCAAGCTAGCTCTCTTCCTCCCTTCAAGGCCCTACTGAGAGCTCACCTCCTCCAGGAGGCCTTCCCAGACTGAGCCCCTTCCTTCCTCTCCCCCTCACCCCCCTCTCCATCCCCCTCATCTTACCTCCTTCCCTTCCCCACAGCACCTGTATATATGTATATATGTTTGTACATATTTATTACTCTATTTATTTATTTTACTTGTACATATCTATTCTATTTATTTGATTTTGTTAGTATGTTTGGTTTTGTTCTTTGTCTCCCCCTTTTAGACTGTGAGCCCACTGTTGGGTAGGGACTGTCTCTATATGTTGCCAACTTGTACTTCCCAAGCGCTTAGTACAGTGCTCTGCACACAGTAAGCGCTCAATAAATATGATTGATTGATTGATTGATTGAAGTGACTTGCCCAAAGTCACACAGCTGACAAGTGGCGGAACCAGGATTTGAACCCACGATCTCTGTCTCCCAAGCCCGTGCTCTTTCACTCAACCCAATTTCTTCCTGAGTTGCTTCCTGAGAGTGCTGGGGTATCTGCGCTTCTCTGCTCATCACGTTGCCAGTTACTCTGGACTCTGGAGACCTCAATGAGTTCTCTAACAGTCCCTCATTTCTCCTTCTCCTCATCAGCGATATCAGGAAGTTCAGGGAGGAACAGATTTGGGATTTGAAGATGTGCTGTCATCATGGCTCCAGAGGGGTTCATTGTGGAACTGATGGTCTTTCTGGGTCAACCCCTGCAGATGTTTGATTGGTACCCTGGGTGTTACTCACCCAGGACAAAATCATTTCCTCAAAGGAACTTTGTGTAAGAAAAGTCCTTTCCAAAGTACACCTAACTCATTGAGGACAAGCCCATTGGGTAAAATCCACTGGGGAGATAGGAGTGATTTATCTGGAACAGGTATTATTTCTTAGGGTAAAACTATTAACATAATTAGACCCCCTAGATAACACAATTTGCATATGAAACATGCCAAGTGCTGTGGGGGGACTCAGAGTCACATTTTGATATACTTGTAATGGAAAGATTTATTTGGTAGATAAGCAGCAGGATCTTTGTTCTCCCCACAGCCCACTTGCCAAAATGTTTTTCACTTTTTTACCTCCTCTGTTTAAGCTTCCCTGCAGTAATGAAAGAAACATATTTTCAAACGATGCATTCCAGGGTGGTCTAAGGAAAAGTTAAAGATAATAGATCCCAGATCGTATGGTCTTTAGGATTCACAACGCCTGAGGGTACTCTCTAAGGGGCCTAATCACTATCAAAGAGTAGCTTACTCATGTGGCAAAATCTGGCATGCCATTCTCCAATAGAATAATCTTTCTCTTTGAAGTGTTTCCATACAGAAGGTTCTTTTCTCACAATTGACTTTTCATTGGATAAAAGTCCCATTGCCTTAGAAAATGTACAGTTGAAATTGTGCTGTCTAAGGGAGGAAATCAGAGCCATTTTAAATCAGAATGCTTTAATACTTAAAACTTCAGGGGACACATGCATAGAGTGACTAGCTCTTTTTACTGTTTATTGACTTCTAACAATCTTCTAGAGAAACAAGGTATTTAAAAAAAATCTTTTGAAGATGTTTTATGTCTGACGGAGAATGAAAAATACTCAACACATATTAAGCATCTGATGTGGCAGGCAATGCAATTTTTGCTTTTGGTAGCGGTAGATTTTCAGAGGACGATCATCAAAGAGTTCTTGTTAATCTGTCAATTGGGCTGTGAAATAAATGTTCCAATTTTTCAAACTCAGTTGAAACAAAATACTTCCCATGTGGAAATTGAATATTTATACATGCTGTACATTTTATAAGTAGATGTACCTTTTCTCTTCAACATCAGTACCACAAGTCATGAGAATCCTGTGAAGCTAGTGAACAGCAAAGGTGGTAGAACATTGATTGCATATAGACCCGAAATGCTCTGGGAACATCGAAATCTTCAGAAATCAATGCATTGCTTGTCCTAGTGAGACAAGCTATCCAGGTATTTCACTACATGACTCAATTTATCAACATAGACTGGTTAAGATGATGAGATTGTTTAACCAGGGACAGAGAAGGAGGGGAGAGCAGAGGAAACTTCTAAGCCGGGGGAATACACTGATCTGGTTCATGAACACTATTGAAAAGTAGAACAAGAGGGGAAGATTCGGACCTAAGAAGGTTAATGTATCCCTGTTATCCTAATTCAAACATATTTATTGCTGAGGAGATGTTGGGAAGGAAATGTTTTGGATGGGGCAGGAGGTATAAATAAGAGTGAAAGAAGGTAATTGAACAAAATTGCCTAATTCAGAAATAACAAGAATCTTGTCCAAAGTGTTCTGGAGAATAGATTTGTCTTTAAAAGGGGTTTGCTAGAAAGTCAGTATACCACGAACCACTGGAAACTACTGGTACAAACCTTTCAAACAGGAGGAGAACTTGGGTTACTGTGTGTATCTGGTTTGAAGTAGGCCTATTTGACTTTCAGTTAGTTTCTCCCTTACAATATCATTTGTACTTTATGCCTTTATGTCTTAAGGGAAACATCATGGCCTAGTGGAAAGAGCACAGGTCTGAGAGTCATAAAACTCCCAGCTCTGCCATTTGTCTGCTGTGTGACCTTAGGCAAGTCACCTAACTTCTCTGAGCCTCAATTCCCTCATCTGCAAAGAGGGGATTCAGGACCTGTTCTTCCTCCTACTTAGACTATGAGCCCCATGTGGGATCTGATTATCTTGTATCTATCCCAGTGCTTAGTCCAATGCTGGGCACATAATAAGTGCTTAAAAAATACCACAATTATTGTCACCATTTTGTCTTGAATTTTTACTGTGCCCCTTCAGCCTCCCTCAGCACTGGCTCTGGTCCCCAAGTCCTACTGCCTGGAAATGGCATCCGTACTTAAAGAGACCTGGGTTGGGAATGGCATGGCTTGTGAGCAAGAAAGGTAGCCATGAGACCCGTGGTGGTTTGCTCTAGCTTCTATGGATTTCCATAAAGAGCATATTTGTGTGTCCTTATCTCTCCGTTACATTACAGTACACAATATGATGTACATCCATTGCTTTGGGGATGGCAGAGGAGGTTTTTGAGTGTCACCAATGCTATTCTAGGAATAATTCATCTCAGACATTGAACGTGACCATAAGCTACCCAGCTTGAGTTTTTGAAAAGTTGGGAGGCTCATTTCTGAGTCTCTGACCCAATTGGGGGGAGCAGCATCAATAGGACCTCTCATTAACCCAAGAACTCTGTTATCCCTTCAGCAACCAAACCTGATGGGATCTATTGAGCATTTACTCCCAAGCTGTGGTAAATACAAGAGAATCAGATTTATCACAGCCTCTGTCCCACAAGGGACACACAGAGGTCAAGAGAGAGAGAGCACAGATTTTACTGATGAGGAAACTCAGACACTGAGAAGTTAACTGACTTGCCCAAGGTCATACAGCAGGCAAGAAATGGATCAGGGATTAGAACTGGGTTTTCTGGATTCCTTGTCCCTTGATCTGGCCTTAGAAGTAACATTAGGCTGCCTACCTACTGTGAATTGAGGGGAAAGGGACAAAGGACATCCTACTATTAGGGTGGCACATTCTTGATTTATTTTTCAGCAGTGGAATCTGTGGATTAGAATGCAAATATCTGCTAGAGTCTAAACTCTATTGCTCAGAGTTTGGTGGTACCTTTTGGCATTTATATTTTATCAATGCCAAGGCAGTTGATAACCTATTAGAGTAAAATTGTATTCATTCTATTCACATCACTGTCATGTACTTAAATGGACCTCTGACTTGAAAATCTAAATAGGTTCGAAACATTTTTCACCTAAAGTGAAACCAGTGAATGCTGATTTTGTTCTTACAGCACTTGCCAGACCCATGAAATATTGACGGGAAAAAAATGTTCTTTGCGAGTTGGTTTTGGGAATTTTTATCAAGTGTACCTGGCATTTCTCCCCTATCAATTCACAGCCAGGAAGGCTGATATCTAAGAGCAAGTGTCAGAAAGTGAATCTTCTTCAACTCCACAAATCCAGAGATTATCTGTTCTTGGATTTTTGTTTTTTAATATGGGGGTGGCTTTAAGGGGAAAGAACAAGGAGAAATCACCCTGGAGAACAAACAAGCTCTGTGGAAGGCCTTGAAAATGTTCTGTTTTGTTTATTCATTCCAAGGACTAAGCGATGATTTACAGTGAAAGGCCAGGCAGCTTTCCAAGCCTTTCAATGAAAGCAAATGTTTCCAATATTATTTTGAAAACTTTTAGCTATAGTGAATGTGTTCCTCTGTGTAAAGGAATACACAAAATTTAGCTGACTTTTATGCCACCTATTTATAAACTCAGTGGAATGGCAAATATAACTCCTTTTTTGGTTACCCTTAGTTGGTTACAAATTGGTGCTCCCATGATGCATCCCACACTGATTGTGACAAATCGATAGACATATAGTCATTTTGCCATTATTCAGGGCAGGTTCTAATGAATTTGGCTTTGCAGGGATTAATGGGGTCTGGTACTTAGGGATGGTCCAGCTATTCAGTCCAAGAAGTTTCAGTCTATCTAAAGACTTGACAAAGACTCCACAGTTGAATATAAGTGGAAAGAAAACTTTCTCAGGAAGCCAACGAGGATGGTGATGGAGCTACTGAGGTCCCAACACTTCTCAGAACTGTGGGAATAACTATCCTATTAATCTAGGCTTTTTTTACTCCAGGCCACACTGACTGAGAGAAATAGCATCCTCACCCTCTCACTTTCCATTCACCCTCTGCCACATATTTGAGCCTTGGACATGCTAGTTTCAGGATGGAACTGAGTGTGACATTTACCTGAATGAAAGGCTTAATGCTCATTGAAACCCAACAACCTACTACTTCACTGCATTGTTTGAGATTAAAATTCCTACATAAAAACACATTAACTTCAGAAATGCTATTAGTGAATTAGAACTATGGTCTATCCAGGCTAGTGTTCTGTCTCAATTAATGGCAATCGGTTACTTGGAGATATAGTGACATGTTTTTGTTCTAATGTTTAGGGTTATACCATGCAACAGTCTTAATTTTTCCTCTGTAATTCTTTCTCTCCAGTTAGCCATTATGGACTTAACCATGAATTTAACCAAATCCCTCTTGAGCCCATTGCTATTTTTGGTCTTTGAAATTCACTGGTGCAGCAAATTCCATTTTATCACCTGCTATGAGAAGAACATTTCCATTGGCCATCTTCAAGCCTTAATAAATAGACAGATCACCTGTTGTAGTAAGACTTGGCAAACAAATTCTGGTTTTGCTCTAATCACACCATTCATGACTTTAGAAGTTCAGTTACAGAATCTTTCCACACTCATCTTCCCTCCCTGAAAAGCCCTAATTGTTTGTAATCTCTCTTCTTATAGATATGTTACTTCTTTCCAGTTATCTTGGGTGGGCATCTGGATGCAGTCTCTTAATCAATGTCAATCAATCAGTCACTCAGTGGTGTTTGTTGAGGGTTTACTATGTGCAGAACACTGTACTAAGTAAGAATACAACAGAATTATTCCTTGACCATAATAAATTTAAGCTTCCCTAGATTCTAGTAACCAGAAGTGCACATGGTAATCCAGGTGTGGGAATATGGTGTGGGAGAAGCAGCGTGGCTCAGTGAGAAGAGCACGGGCTTTGGAGTCAGAGGTCATGGGTTCGAATCCCAGCTCCACCACATGTCTGCTGTGTGACCTTGGACAAGTCACTTAACTTCTCTGAGCCTCAGTTACCTCATCTGTAAAATGGGGATGAAGACTGTAAGCCCCCCGTGGGATAACCTGATCACCTTGTAACCTCCCTGTGCTTAGAACAGTGCTTTGCACATAGTAAGCACTTAACAAATGCTATTATTATTATTATTATTATTATTATTATTATTATTAATATCATATCACGGTTTGATACAGGGGTGAAATTTTGCCTTTTTTTTGTATTTATTCCCATTTCTGATGAAGTCCAGATTTTGGTAGTTTGTTATACGTAGGGAACATGTCTACCATTTCCTTTATGTTGTACTCTCCCAAGCGCTTGGCACAGTAAGTGCTCAATAAGTATGATTAATTGATTGATTGGCCTTTTTGGATGCTACCACCCTCTCTACTTTTATATGCTTTACTTAGGTCACCTTATATCTGCTGCTTGGATATTCTATTGCCATTTTTCCTTCATCCATATCCCCCTCAGAAAAGCTCAAAACTGGGGAGCTGATTAAGCTTCAGTAGCTCATTATTGGTGATCTTGTCTTACCATATAATAGTGAGTTCAAATTGTAATTGATATTGATACTCTTTCAAGATGGGTACTCTTTCCATGGTAGATCCAGGTAGGTTTAATAATAATAATAATAATAATAATAATGGCAATTATTAAGCGCTTACTATGTGCAAAGCACTGTTCTAAGCACTGGGGAGGTTACAAGTTGATCAGGTTGTCCCATGTGGGGCTCACAGTCTTAATCCCCATTTTACAGATGAGGTAACTGAGGTACAGAGAAGTTAAGTGACTTGCCCAAAGCCACACAGCTGACAAGTGGTGGAGCCTGGATTTGAACTCACAACCTCTGACTCCAAATAATAATGATGATGGTATTTATTAAGTGCTTACTATGTGCAAAGCACTGTTCTAAGCACTGGGGAGGTTACAAGGTGATCAGGTTGTCCCACAGGGGGTTTACAGGCTTAATCCCCATTTTACAGATGAGGTAACTAAGGCACAGAGAAGTTAAATGACTTGCCCAAAGTCACACAGCTGACAATTGGTGGAGCCAGAATTTAAACTCACGACTTCTGACTCCAAATAATTATAATAATAATAATGGTATTTATTAAGTGCTTACCATGTGCAAAGCACTGTTCTAAGTGCTGGGGAGGTTACAAGGTGATCAGGTTGTCCCACTGGGGGGCTCACAGGCTTAAACCCCATTTTACAGATGTGGTAACTAAGGCACAGAGAAGTTAAGTGACTTGCCCAAAGTCACACAGCTGACAATTGGCAGAGCAGGGATTTGAACCCATGACCTCTGACTCCAAAGTCCATGCTCTTTCCCCTGAGCCACGCTGCTTCTCTCTCTCTCTCTCTCTCTCTCTCTCTCTCTCTCTCTCTCTCTCTATATATATATATATGTATACAAGTATATATATACACTTTTTTGGTGGTAGTTCCAGAATTCACAAACGTACTTGGATGATAGAATATATATATATATATATATATATATATATATATATATATATATATATATATATATATATATTTATTTATTTATTTATCTTTATATATACATATATATAAAGAAAAAGAGATATACACTATATATATATAGTGTATATGTGTATATCTTTTTGAGAGAGAGAGAGAGAGAGAGAGAGAGAGAGAGAGAGAGAGAGAGAGTGAGAGAGTGTATGCGTGTGTGTGTCTGTGTCTGGAAGTTACCATATGTGCCTAGAAATTCAATTCTTTAAGATGCTTGAAGTTCCAAATGAGTGTGCTCTTTAGTTTTCACTTTCTTTGTCTAGCTGTGAATTATTGGTTGGTGCCCTAGGCAGTAAAATTTGATAATGGCATTGTGTGGTATTGGCAATGAAAGCGTTCCGTGGTTTATACAATTTTCCTATGGCAGAGTGATCCATAATCTCTCCAGTCATACAAAAAGATCTTACTGTTCTTTAGTTCACAGCGTGGCTCAGTGGAAGGAGCCCAGGCTTGGGGGTCAGAGGTCATGTGTTCTAATTCCAGCTCTGCTGCTTGTCAGCTGTGTGACTTTGGGCAAGTCACTTAACTTCTCTGTGCATCAGTTACCTCATCTGTAAAATGGGCATTAAGACTTTGAGCCCCACGTAGGACAATCTGATGACCTTGCATCCCCCCCCCAGCACTTAGAACAGTGTTTTGCACATAGTAAGTCCTTAACAAATACCATTTTAAAAAATGCTACTTTTTTAAGACTCTTTTCCACCACTCTATTGATTTTGTAATTAAATCTCCATTTTGGCTTCCTGTCTTCTCTATTGAGTTCCAGCTTTTTTCCCATCTCCTTCTTACTTTCTTCACTTATTTACACCTTCATTCCCTTCATGGTCACCTCCACAACCACTGGGAATAATCTCCTAGTAAAGGTTTTCGTGGCCTTGAAGGCCATTAGATCCATCATTGACCCAATTAAAATAGCTGGCAATTAGTCTGAATGAATTTACCTAAAATGCAAAACTTATCAGGAAACCTGTCTTTTCCTCCCTATATGAACTTTAAATTAGAAGGTCAAATCTGAGTCATGGAGCATTTCAAATTAGGAGTGAAATTTCAGGGAGATTGTCCAAAAATGCTGTTCGGAGACCTACTAATCACTTAATTGTGTTCCAGCATATAACTCTGATAAACTCAGTAGGTCTGGAAGAGGAAATCACCCCACTCCATGTCACCTATGGGGTCAAAATGTGTCAATCATCATCATCATCAATCGTATTTATTGAGCGCTTACCATGTGCAGAGCGCTGTACTAAGCGCTTGGGAAGTACAAATTGGCAACATATAGAGACAGTCCCTACCCAACAGTGGGCTCACAGTCTAAAAGCGGGAGACAGAGAACAAAACCAAACATACTAACAAAATAAAATAAATAGAATAGCTATGTACAAGTAAAATAAATAAGTAAATAAATAAAGTGTCAATGTCACTGCCCCGGGCCCTATCCGAAGGTCAAGCCTATTATTTCCTTCTGTACCATTCAAATATGTGTGACTGGCCTTTGAACCAGTGTTCTTAGATTGTTGTCCCCTTGGGGGATAAGGGGATATATATATATATATATATATATATGTATATATATATATATATATATATATATGTTTGCACATATTTATTACTCTACTTATTTATTTTACTTGTACATATCTATTCTATTTATTTTATTTTGTTAGTATGTTTGGTTTTGTTCTCTGTCTCCCCCTTTTAGACTGTGAGCCCACTGTTGGGTAGGGACTGTCTCTATATGTTGCCAATTTGTACTTCCCAAGCGCTTAGTACAGTGCTCTGCACATAGTAAACGCTCAATAAATATGATTGATGATGATGATGATGACCTTGTCTGAATTCCCACTTATGTATTCTTTCCCAGCACTCATTATAATGCTCTACACATAGTAAGTGCTTAATAAATGCTGTTTCTTCTAATGCTCTTTCATCTTCCTCACTCTCTTGCTCATATAGTTAGGTACTAGTCACTGGATATCAATGTTAGAATTGTTCTGTGAAACTGCCAGACAAAACTACTGTTGAGACTGCATTTCATTTCAGCAGAAATCTTCTTGGTTGAGCAAAAAATTAATGTCATGTCACTGCATCAGTCTTATGACAAATATGTCTTAAATTCTAATTCTGACAAGAAGCTACAAAGTACCTTAGACAGTGGAAAATTTGAAATGAAATATGCGATGGCTTATCTGCGGGGAATAATGGAGCCAAAGTAGATGAATGCTTTTACAACCAATCGGCAACAGAACAGACAGACGTGCTTCCATTTATTTTCAGGATAAGATTTAATAGCCACCTTTCTCCAGTGCCTTGTAGTTTTATTTTAATGGGTTTTGCCCTTTATCATTTAAGAGAATGCTCTATTAGTGCTGAAATTTTCACCTTCAGCCAGGCATATGTGTACATTATTATGCAAACATGTGAATTCTGGTCTCTTAGGGCTACTGCATATGGCCCAACTGGTGGGTAGGAGTTGGGGAGAAGAGCAGTGGAGGCCATTTAAGAATAAATCAGTCAAGTGATAGTACTTATTGAACACTTACTCTTTGCAGAGCACACTACTAAGCTCTTGGGGGAGGACAATAGAGTGAGTAGATATAATCCCTACCCGCAAGGGGCCTTCAATGTAATGAGGGAGACAGGTGCTAAAATAAATTAAATAATAATAATAATAATGGCATTTATTAAATGCTTACTATGTGCAAAGCACTGTTCTAAGCTTACAAGGAGATAGGATTGTCCCACGGGGGGCTCACAGTCTCCATCCCCATTTTACAGATGAGGGAACTGAGGCACAGAGAAGTTAAGTGACTTGCCCAAAGTCACACAGATAATTGGCAGAGCAGGATTCATACCCATGACCCCAAGTCCAAAGCCCATGCTCTTTCCACTGAGCCATGCTGCTTCTCTATGCAATAATAATAATAGGGATGATATTTGCTAAGCACTTAGTATGTGCTAAGAAATGTATTAATTGCTGGAACAAATGCAGTATAACCTGGCCAGATACAGTCCCTGTCCCACGTGGTGCTCACAGTCTTAGGGTGAAGGAGAACAGGTAGTTAATGCTCCTTTTATAGATGAGGAAACTGAGGCACAGAGAAGTTAAGCAACTCACCTAAGGTCTCCCAGCCCACAAGTGGCAGCCTATGTTAGAACACAGGTCCTCTGACTTAGAGGGCTGTAGGACTCTTTCCATTAGGCCACCCTGCTTCTTTAGGTAAGGGAACAATTGAATGTTGAGATATGTATTTTAGTGCTATGGAAGGAGGGAGATGTGCTGCTGAGGGGGTAGTTATTCAAGCGCTTAATAAATGCCATTATTATTATTATTATTATTATTATTATTTACAAATAGCAAACCAGACCTTGATTAAGTCAGGACCTGCTTTTCCCAAGTGTACAACAGAGTTGATAATAATAACAATTATGGTATTTGTTAAGCGCTTATGTGCCTGGCACTGTACTAAGCACTGGGGTAGATACAAGCAAACTGCATTGGACCCAGTCTCACAGTCTCAATCCCCATTTTACAGATGAGGTAACTGAGGCACAGAGAAGTTGAGACTTGCCTTAGATCACAGTGCAGACAGGTGATGGTGTCAGGAATAGAACTCATGACCTGACTCCCAGGGTCACGCTCTATCCACCACACTAGAGAAGCAGTGTGGCTCCGTGGAAAGAGCCCAGGATTTGGAGACAGAGATCATGGGTTCAAATCCCGGCTCTGCCTATTGTCAGCTGTGTGACTTTGGGCAAGTCACTTAACTTCTCTGTGCCTCAGTTACCTCATCTGTAAAATGGGGATTAAGACTGTGAGCCCCCCCGTGGGACAACCTGATCACCTTGTAACCTCCCCAGTGCTTTACACATAGTCCTTAATAAATAAATGCCATCATTATTTTTATTATTTTTATTACACTATGCTGATCACAGTGGTTCTCCCGTCCTCCTATTTCTCCAGCATCGACAGGTTTTCTTTCTCTGTCCTTTAATTATAAAGCAAGCAATCAGTCAGTTGTACTTTTCGAGTGCTTGGGGAGATATAACAGAGTTGGTAGGCACATTCCCTGCCCACAAGGAGCTTACAGTCTAGAGCAGAGGAGTTGCCCTTGAAGATCATGTCTGGAATAGCGGGGAAAGGAACCTCCTTTGAGGTCCTGTCTTATTCCAGCCCTTTGATAAGTTTGCTTAGACTCAAGGGACACTCAAATTCATCATCTTTGTCCATTCGAGTGAGAGACACACGCGGCAGCGTTTCTGGATTTGCAGTCAAAATTAGTCCCTTTGAGTTCATTTTAGCTCCAGGTATAGCATACTCCCCCTCTCAGGGTCACACCTGGAGAGTTCCCAGGACTCTCTCAGTCTTGACTACAGGAGGGAGAGTCAGGCAGAGGCATATCCATTCCATTCCTAGCTTGGGCCGTGTGGCTAGCAAGTGGAAGGCAATTTGCTACAAGTCAGAACTCACCTCTGCTGGGCAGTAATAATAATAATAATGATGGTATTTGTTAAGCGCTTACTATGTGCAAAGCACTGTTCTAAACCCTGAGTGGCATGGGAGAGAATCAAGGGCGGAGATTCCAGTTTACTGAGTGGAAGGAGATAATGGTAAACCACTTCCATATTTTTACCAAGAAAACCATGGATACACTACCAGAGCAATTGCAGGTGGAGGTGGGATGGTCTCGGTGAGTGTTGCTATGGGTTGAAGATGACTCAGTGACATAAGACAAGACAAGACAGTATACTCAACAGAATCACTTATTGATTAAATAGAAAGTGAGGTTCTGAAGGCCCTAGGATCCTTCTCTTGGCTACATTTGGCCCAGTGAGATATATACTGTGGGGAGGGACAAAATGGGACTGCAGCTCTGTTCATTTGCAGAAATTTGTAGGCAATTATGAGCTTCCCTTCAGCAGAGTTTAGCCCTCAATTAGGTTGGGGGCTGCTTTAAGGCTCACTGTGAGAATAGGAATCTGCAAATGTCAAAGCTGTTATTACTACCCTTATGCTCTGATGAGCTGGGGAAAAGAAATTATTTCCCTTCAGGCGTACAGATGTGTGTAACCTGCCACTGTCTTTGATCCCATCATTACACGTGTGACAGGAAGAGTCTCTCTGTGTAAACTAATTTAAATGTTTACTGTGCAGTGTACTGACTTTCGAGTAGAGATTTTTATTATCAATGAACACCTGTTTTTATTCTGAAAAATTCAAAGGTCCTTTACCAGTTGACTCCGTTCATTCTACTCCACTGAATTTCAACAGAGGGTCTGGAGTCGGGGGGAAAAGTCATCACGTCTTAGCTCTTTGGAGACCTATCAGTCAGTCAGTAGTATTTTTTGAGTGCTTACTGAGTGCAGAGTACTCAGTACTTGTCTTATGCTGAGTACAATATAAAAATGAACAGACACATTCCCTGCCCACAGTGATCTTACTAAAATGAGAGACAAGTCTAGAGACTTGCTGAGCTTTGGAAAATCCATTCGTTCTGTGGAGTCTGCTTGTGGCAGCTCAGTAAGTATTCATGGTTGAGGATGATGGTCCTGAAAGACATTTAAAGGATATCTGAGGGGGTTGTTTATGGAGGTGAGGGCCCTGGTGTAGCCTTCTGATAGGGGCAGTCTGATAAGCCCAAGTCCAAGATTTTGTCCATGGGAGAGGTAGTGACTGCAGGGAATTGATTGCCCTGTCCTGCTAGGGAAGCAGTGTGTCTTAATGGAAAGTACACAAGACTGGTTGTTAGATACTGTGAAAATTGCTTTTTATGTCTTTTTAGAGGGAGTCAGGAAAGCTAGCCCCATGTTAAAGAAAAAAATGCTCCAAGACTGAAAGACGGGGGCACAACTGAGATTCCTTAAAAAAAAAAAAAAATGAGGTAAGGGTGAGTCTGGGACTGTAATAAAGTGTATCTCAGCTGCACAAGTTCCTCTCCCTGAAGGTATGTTTTTGCCCCTTTGACTTCAGTAAGATTGGATTTGACTGCTGCAGGACTCTGTATCTCTTCCTGCTGTTCATTGTCAAAGTTGAAAAACAGGCACTCAAAAGAAGCCAGGCAAAACATTGTTTGGGGGCTGCAAACTGGCCCAACAGGAGAAAAGTGTCCAGATGGCTGCAACAACTGCTAATGTTGTTATTATTTATTTGTTTGTGGTGGGCCTATTGCAAGCCTCGGAGGCATTTTTAAGTATTACAGACTTCATGTAAATGCATAGTTAATCACTTTACTGTACCCATAACTACAACAATCCTTGAGAAAGAAGGGAATTCAACGAACATTGGAGTGCAAATAGCCATTGGGTTACAATTTAGGATTGATGATAATAATAATGAGGCTTTGAATTGGCAGAGCTTGATTATATTTCCAAAATGCCTTCAAATCAGTTATCTTGTTTTATCACCAAACCATCCCTGAGAGGCAGATGGTATCAGTTCCATTTTTGCAGTTGAGGAAATTGAGGCCCACTGATGTTGAGTGACTGCTCCCACTCTCCTTCCTATTTAGTCTGGGTGTCCCATGTGGGACAGGGACTGCACCCTATCTGATAATCTTGTATATATCCCAATGGTTAGTACAGAGTAGATGCTTAACAAATATTATTATTATTATTAATAATAATAATTATTAAGATCACTGTAGGCAGGGAATTCATCTACTTATTGTTATATTGCACTACCCCAAGCCTTTTGTATAGTGCACCGCATACAGTCAGCGCTCAATAAATACAATTGAATGACTGAATGAATGAATTATTACTGCTCAAGATAACACCTCAGATCAGTTGCAGAGCTGGCTTGAGAAGCAATTTCACTTCATTAATCAATCAATTGATCAATGATATTTTTGCATGCTTACTGTGTACAGAGCACTGGACCCCAACTCTGTTGTATTGTACTCTCCCAAGCGCTTAGTACAGGGATCTGTACCCAGTAAGTGCTCAATAAATACCATTGATTGATTGTAATAATAATAATAATCATCATCATCATCATAATAATGGCATTTATTAAGCACTTACTGTGTGCAAAGCACTGTTCTAAGTGCTGGGGAGGTTACAAGGTGATCAGGTTGTCCCACGTGGGGCTCACAGTCTTAATCCTCATTTTACAGATGAGGTAACCGAGGCCCAGAGAAGTGAAGTGACTTGCCCAAAATCACACAGCTGACAATTGGCGGAGCTGGGATTTGAACCCAGGACCGCTGACTCCAAAGCCCGGGCTCTTTCCATTGAGCCATGCTGCTTCTCTTACTAAGCATCTGTACTAAGCATCTGGGAAAGTTCAAAAAAGCAGAGTGGCTCAGTGGAAAGAGCACAGGCTTGGGAGTCAGAGGCCATGGGTTCTAATCCCGGCTCTGCAACTTGTCTGTTGTGTGACCTCGGGCAAATCACTTCACTTTTCTGGGCCTCATTTATCTCATCTGTACAATGGGGATAAAGACTGTGAGCCCCACATGGCACAACCTGATTACCTTGTATCTACCCCAGCACTTAGAACAGTGCTTGGCACATAGTAAGAGTTTAACAAGTACCATCATTATAGTTATTATTATTCAATTATCATAGAGTTAGTAGATGCAGTTGACACAGTTGATGTAGATGTGGTAAGCCAAAAAGGGCTTGCAATCTAGTGGTTGAGACAGATATTGAGATAAACACTGATAAGGGAAGTTGCAGAGTATAAGGATATGAACAAAAGTTCTGTGGGGGAGTATCAAAGTGATTAAAGATACAGACCCAAATGCATAGGAAACAGAAAACGGAGAGCGATTAGAGTGGGAAGAAAGAAGTAATTCAGGGGAGATTTCTTAGAGGAGATATGATTTTTGTTCTGCTCCAAGCATGATTCTCTGCCTGTTGAATATGTTTATCCAGAAAAATAAGAGGTAAAGGAAAATACATTAATAATAATGATACACATAACTGTATTTTTTAAGTGCTTTCTATGTGCCCAGCACTGTAGTAAGCTCTGAGGTAGATAAAGTTATTCAGGTCAAACACAGTCCCTGCCCTAACCAGGGTTCACATTCTACGTATGAAGGAGAACAGTTATTGAATCCCCATTTACAGATGAGGAAACTGGGGCCAAAAGAGGTTCAGTGACTCGCCCAGGGTCACACAGCCAGCAAGTGGCAAAGTGGCAAAGCTGGGATTAGAACCCAGGTTATCTGACTCCCAAACCCCTGCTCTTTCCACTAGACCATGAAGCTTCTCACTAATGCTCCCATAGTCAAGAGCTGTAGGGCAGAGGTGCTATTTCAAAAGAAGGGATCTTTTGAAATGTGAAGTGAGCTCCCATCCCCTTCATATTCAACAGTCCACCATTTTCCCAACCTTCAAAACCTTCCTAAAATCACATCTCCTTCAAGAGACCATTTATTTTATTTTATTTTATTTTGTTAGTATGTTTGGTTTTGTTCTCTGTCTTCCCCTTTTAGACTGTGAGCCCACTGTTAGGCAGGGACTGTCTCTAGGTGTTGCCAACTTGTACTTCCCAAGTGCTTAGTACAGTGTTCTGCGCACAGTAAGCTCTCAATAAATATGATTGATTGATTGATTGCTTGATTGACCTTCCCTGATTTAGCCCTCATTTCTCCCACCTGCCTTCCTCTCTAAATGACAATGTAGTTGACTGTGTTCCCTTTAAGTACTTTGATAGTCACCCCAGCCCCATAGCACCAATGTACATATGGTTATACTAAACTATTTCCCCTATCCATGATTTATTTAAATGTCTGTCTCCCCTTGTATACTCTAAACCCCTTGTGGGCAGGGATCCTAACAACTCTAATTTTTTTCCCAAGTGCCTAGGTATGACCCCTGCATTCAGCAAGTGTTCAGTAAATGCCATTGATTCTGGTAGGAGTGCTGAGGAGTGAGAAGGTTCCCTTCTCCCTTCCCTCCTCTCCCCCCTCCACCCCCCCATCTTACCTCCTTCCCTTCCCCACAGCACCTGTATATATGTATATATGTCCGTACATACTTATTACTCTATTTATTTATTTATTTATTTTACTTGTACATATCTATTCTATTTATTTTATTTTGTTAGTATGTTTGATTTTGTTCTCTATCTCCCCCTTTTAGACTGTGAGCCCACTGTTGGGTAGGGACTGTCTTTATATGTTGCCATCTTGTACTTCCCAAGCGCTTAGTACAGTGCTCTGCACACAGTAAGCGCTCAATAAATACGATTGATTGATTGATTGATTTGCCCCATTGTCCGGAGGGACTAGTGGAACTTAGACCATCCCCGACTCCAGTATCACAATCCCACTGTTTCAGTGTATGGGATCTGACGGTTGCACCTTTCATGAGTCTTTATCCCCATTGTACAGGTAAGGTAACTGAGGCCCAGAGAAGTGAGGTGACTTGCCCAAGGTCACATAACAGGTTTCCTATACACAGGAAGCGGACTCTGACTTTCAGACCAGATGGGTCACCTCTCATAACAGGTAGGGTTACGCATGCGCCAAAAACCCGTGGTACATAAATCAGGGCTGATGTGATTATGAATGAAAGAGGGTGAAAGACCAGAAGGAATGGATCAATAAGAGTAATTCGGAATTCTATTCTGGAGGAGATATGATGGTAACATGGTTTTTCTTGTTAGTGGTGCTTGGCAGAATGAAGTTACACTGTCCCTGTGACCAGAACCCTTCACCCAGAAAAATACATTCAAGTAGTAAGATTGCTTTTTTTTCTCTTTTCAGGAAATCTTTAAAAATGCTAGGACCTCAGCAGTCCCACGGCAAAGGCGATCCATTGTGGCATCTCCTATTTTAATCCCAGAGAATCAGAGACAACCTTTTCCCAGGACAGCGGGCAAGGTAAGTCATGAAAAGGGCAAAATTTGTTATTTAAAATTGTGAGTCCCTGAAGGAACAGGACCTATGTTTAAATCCCACCATGTATTCTTTCCCAGCACATAGTCTTAGTATAGTGCTCTGTGCACAATAAGTACTTAATAAATATTATTGCTGATATTACTGGGTAATTAGTAATGATATTTATTGAACACTTACTATGTCACTGTACTAAGCATTAGGATTATTATAAGGTAAATAGATTATTCATTCAATCAATCATACCTACTGAGCACTTACTGTGTGCAGAGCACTGTACTAAGTGCTTGGAACATACAATTCAGCAACAGAGACGATCCCTACCCAACAGTGGGATAACAGTCTAGACACCATTCGTGTCCCACACAAGCTCAAAATGGGGATGAGACACAGAACAATAATTGCAAAATTCAAAAAAAAATATGAGCTCAACAGCCCAAGATGATATGATTAAATTTAGTAGCCAAACACTTGGAGGGAAGACTCCTCATGCTTTTTTTCTCTACACAACAATCCTCATTTACAAAATGCTCCCACATTTTCAGATTTGCAAGACTGCTGGGAAAAGATTCCTGTCCTGTGCTTGCTTCACCTGTAAATTGGAGTTTGAACATTTAAAGGAATATATCCAGCCCACAACATAAGAAATCAGAAACTCTTTTGTGTGGCCTCTTCAAAGATCATTAATTATGACAAATTTAAAGAGGACAACAAACACTGCTGATCATGAGAGAAGCTGTTTTAGTTTTCATGGATATATGCAGCTTGAGCATTCAATAGGAGAATCAGAATGCAAATCCTTAGTTGGCCCTTAAGACACACGCACATAAACACATACACAGACACACACAGGCAAAAAATTCTGGTGAACTAGTTTTGTGTTAGGATTGCAAGATCTTAATATATTAATTGGGTGGTTTGTTATTCATAATAAAAAACACCCTTCTAAAAAGTATCCTTACAGGTGCACGAAAAAGAACATCTAATCACCACAAGCATCTCCACTCCCTCATCAGGGCTGTGGCTCAATATTTTCCATTTTTCCAATCATTCTTATTTCCCTTCAACATGCCCTGGTTTCTTTCAGCCTCAGGCTTATTGGCTAATTGTCTTGGATGTATAAATAAATTAGTAGTAAATTAGAAGGTGCTGATTTGCTGGTTCATGTAAACAGAATAGTGTTTATTTCATTATCTATTTCTCAGTTCGCAAGGAATATGAGAGTAATCCTCTATCATCTGATCTCTTTTCCTGGGAAACCAGTGAAATTAGGTATCAGGATGGCTTGATTCTGTGTTTATCTAAAGACTTTCAGAAGGTATAGCACACAGCCGACTATATTTTACTGATTGATTAAAGCATCTTAATCATTTGTCTTCTTAACCAATCAATCAACTCTATTGAGTACTTATTGTGTGTGAACCACTCTACTAAGTGCTTGGGAGGGTGCAAGATAACAGAGCTAGTAGAGTTGTTCCCTGCCTACTACAGGCTTACAATCTAGAGATTTCAGTTTAAATATGCACAAATATTTAGTAAAAATCCTGTTGTATTTAAATCAACCCAGGGTATTTATTTAGCACCTTCCATGTGCACAGCTCTGTACTAAGCACATGGGAGAGTGAAATAGAATTAGTAGACATGTCCCCTGCCCTCCAGTTGCTTACAATCAAGCAAGCATTTATTTCATTCTAGATATGCATTCAACATGAGATCTCATTCTCCTCTCCAAGTACAACTACATGCGTCCTGGGCACAGCTGTTTCTCTCCAGATTCTTTGGGGCCGTTGTGTTCACAGCTGGCTGAAATGGAGAATCACTTAATTGCCATGGAAACTGAGACAAACTCTTTCTAAAATTCTGAACCCAGAAATTTGACTGAGGGCTGAGCATTTATTTGGCTGGCAGTAGCCCAACCCTGCCATTTCAGTAGGAAGTTGGCTATTCTTCTCCCTGCTCCCTGACATCAGTGTTGGGTGCAAATATTATTGGCGGTTGCACTTCATTTGTGAAGTTTTCTCTCACTAAACCCCCATTAATCAATAAGTAAAGCAGCGTGGTATTTATTGAGCATTTACTCTGTTCAGAATACTATACTAAGCTTTTAAAGGAAGACCAAGAGACTGCTGAATTTGCCATTATCTATTGGTTAATTGAAAGCAACTGTAATGATCATTCAAATAAATCAATGCAGTTTAAAGGTTGAGGTGAAGAGGAAGAACAGTCTTTTTGAGCCAAAGTATACTTGGCAGCATTTTCTAAATATGAGATAGCACTGTAAGAAATACCACTAATAAATTTAAATAATGCGATCATGAAAGAATGTGAAGAGGGAACGGCGGCACTTTGAATTGTATGAGACTTGGAATTTACCAATGCACTTTCACATTACTTATCTCATTTTGTTCTCACAAATACCCCTGTGAAGCAAAGACAGCTATTATTGTTCCCAGTTTATAGAGAAGGAGTCAGAGACCTATTGACATTGAGTGACTTGAGGTCACATGGCAGGCCAGAGGAGAGCTGGGTTCAGAACCCAGGTCCTCTGACTCCGAAATTTGTGTTCTTTCAAATGGATCCCATTCCCCCCTAAATGCCAGAGAAGGACATAGGTGGTGTTAATCATGTTAATTATGCCATGTCTACCAACTCTATTTTATTGCTCTCCCCCAGAGTTTAGGATTATACCCTGCATATAGTAAGTGCTCAATAAATACCACTGATTGAATTACCAATTGATTAGCTTGTGTTCATCTTGTGGTAGAGAGTGACTGTGTCCAATCTGAATATCTGTTATCTAATCAAGTGCTTAACACATTGATTTGCTTAGCCCTTCCATGCCACCTCTGCATTTGAATTCCCCCTTGCCCTGTGCCGCTTAGTTACATTTGTTATATACTGTATTGCTCCCCCATCTGTAATTTATTTAAGATTCTGCCTCCCCAGTTAGATTACAAGCTGCCTGGCGGGGGGGGGGGATCAGGTCTCTTAACTCAGATGTACTCACCCAAGCCTTTGATTCCATGCCCTGCACACAGTAGTCCTTAGTAAATGCTATTGATGGATTGATGGCTATGGCACATATAAGGGCTTAGTCAAAGCCATTATTATTAATAATAATGATAATAGTGGTAATAATAATATGATTGATATTAATAATTAATAATATTGATAAGAATACATAATAACCATAGAAGCAGCATGGCTCAGTGGAAAGAGCATGGGCTTGGGAGTCAGAGGTCATGGGTTCTAATTCTGCTCTGTCATTTGTCAGCTGTGTGACTTTGGGCAAGTCACTTCAATTCTCTGTGCCTCAGTTATCTCATCTGTAAAATGGGGATTATGACTGTGAGCCCCACGTGGGAGAACCTTGAACCCCCCACCCTGCACTTCAGTGCTTCGCACATAGTAAGTGCTTAAAAAATGTCATTATTATAATTACCAATAATTATTGTTAGAATAGATTGTATCATTTCTAGTTATCATTCTCACTGAACATTAACCGCTATTGAGCTCCTGCAATAAAATGTCTAATGTCACATCTGAAATAGCATATTCATATTTGGACCACTGGCAAATGGTGCAAGCACCTATTTTTATTGATGCATCACTATTGAATGGTTGGGAATTTACCTTTATCCAAACCACCCAAGCGGTATTTTCTTCTACAGTTCATTCATTCATTCATTCATTCATTCATATTTATTGAGCGCTTACTGTGTGCAGAGCACTGTACTAAGTGCTAGGGAAGTATAAGTAGGCAACCTATAGAGACGGTCCCTACCCAACAATGGGCTCACAGTCTAGAAGGGGGAGACAGACAACAAAACAAACCATATTAACAAAATAAAATAAATAGAATAGTAAATATGTACAAGTAAAATAACTAGAGTAATAAATCTGTACCAACATATATACAGGTGCTGAGGGGAGGGGAAGGAGGTAGGGTGGGGGGGGTGGGGAGGGGGAGAGGAAGGAGGGGACTCAGTCTGGGAAGGCCTCTTGGAGGAGGTGAGCTCTCAGTAAGGCTTTGAAGGGAGGAAGAGAGCTAGCTTGGCGGATGTGTGGAGGGAGGGCATTCCAGGCCAGGGGGAGGATGTGGGCCGGGGGTCGACGGTGGGACAGGTGAGAGCGAAGCACAGTGAGGAGGTTAGCGGCGGAGGAGCGGAGGGTGGGGGCTGGGCTGTAGAAGGAAAGAAGGGAGGTGAGGTGGGAGGGGGCGAGGTGATGGACAGCCTTGAAGCTGAGAGTGAGGAGTTTTTGCCTGATGTATAGGTTGACTGGTAGCCACTGGAGATTTTTGAGGAGGGGAGTAACATGCCCTGAGCGTTTCTGCACAAAGTTGATCCGGGCAGCAGCATGGAGTGTAGACTGCAGTGGGGAGAGACAGGAGGATGGAAGACTGGAGAGGAGGCTGATGCAGTAATCCAGTCGGGATAGGATGAGAGATTGAACCAGCAAGGTAGCGGTTTGGATGGAGAGGAAAGGTCGGATCTTGGCGATGTTGCGGAGGTGAGACTGGCAGGTTTTAGTGATGGATTGGATGTGAGGGGTGAATGAGAGAGAAGTCGAGGATGACCCCAAGACTTGTGAGATGGGAAGGATGGTAGTGCTGTCTACAGTGATGGGAAAGTCAGGGAGAGGGCAGGGTTTGGGAGGGAAGATAAGGAGTTCAGTCTTGGACATATGTAAGCAGATTCGGCATGCGCTTATGGAACAAGGTCTGTAACACTAGAGAAGATATCTGTTTTCACGTCCCTCGAGCCCTGATACCACTGTAGGGTCTTATTTCTCGACCCTTCTCCCTACAGCCACTCCAAGAACTCTTTCCCCAGGTGAGCTCTGAACACAGCACCTGGCCCATGCTCTAAAAACTGGAGTTCAAAAACACTGTTGATGTGCTGGTGGCTTGTAGTAGTATCATGAATATCACACTCTGTGGATAAGTGCATAATCAACATTTTTGAGCTGGTTAGTATGGTGCAGTGAATTTTGTAATGGAAGTGGGGTTTTCTAGGAGAAAAATCACTTTTGGTGGGTATTTTCATTGCATATCAGAGATGTTGCAGGAGCTAATGAGTTGCGGAGAACACTGAGGAACCATCTGTCAGTTTTGTGAACTACTTAGGCAATCAGTAAGCAGAACAGAAAAAGCTAAATCCTGAATTACCCATATTTACTTGCCTAGTTATCCCATTTTTTGACATAATTTTCACAACCCCCAAATACATGAAGTATTAAGTCTAGCAACAAATGGAGAAGATGAGAAAATAGAAGGAAAATAAGGAGAAGGAAAGGAGAAGAAAAGGAAGGCATAGGTAAGAGGGTACATCTACTGCAGTCTTTCAAGTGCTATACGCAAGAGGCAGCCAGTGAATTATGGTAGCCCCTTTCCTCCTCCTTTCTCTTCCTTTCTAGGCCCCTGAATATTTAAAAAAACAAGGCCTTGCAGCACGAGGTCATATCTTCGAGGTCTTATCTTTGTTTTCCTATCCTTACCTGTTTTCCTAATATAGCTCACACTGCTTTTACTGTTCTTTAAAAAATATCTATTTCCTAAAAAAATTGGTGTGGAGGAGGAATTATCCAGTGGAGGCAATTATGTGAGTATATATGATAGCTGTATGTTGTCTAAAAGCCCAATCTCATTCTGCTTCATGGGTTAAAAATGAAGTGGGTAATACCTGGGTCTCTAAGCAGTATGTGGGAACACCTGAGGTTTTTGTGGTTTTTTTTAAACCGCTCATCAGTGTGGTTTGGCTTAAACATAAAATCTCATGAAGCAAGAATTCTCAGTGTGGGTTGTCAAGGTGAGATCTGTGTTTCCCGGTTGGAGTTTCAGGGATCTGAGTATTATTAATTTTGAATTCTGTGGAGTTCAGAAAATCTTCCCTGCAAACCCAGGGTTCAGACATCTCATGCTCTATTCTTATTAGGATTTGGGGAAGTGCCAGTGAGATTTGTAATCGAAGGGTGAAATTCAAAATGGAACCCAGTTTGTGTGATGATTTAAACTTTATTCCACGTTCCCTTTTCCTCCTTTTAGAATAATCCCCACCACCCTCATGGTTATATCAGCTCCCCCAAGGTGGCCCTCTATTAGTGCTTGAAACAGTGCTTGGCACATAGTAAACACTTAACAAATTCCATTATTATTATTATTATTATTATTCCCCACCAGCAGCAGCATCTCTGACCCCTTTGAGTTTTTCTGTTATTTTCCAGATAAAATAAGTGGGTAAAGAAACTTCAAATATCTCACGGTGCTCACAGAGACAGTAGGAAGTAAGATTCTCAACCCAGGGTATTGAGTTATTGAAGGGTTAGGACTCAACCTAGAAAATTATTGATGTGGTCTCAAATTGGAATTATACTTTTGAGTATTTGTGAACTCTGAAAATTATGGATGTTTTAGTGCAGATAACCTCCCTACAAGTGGATGTAAATTTGCATTCTCATTCCAAACTGATGAGTCTTGTGGTGTTGGGAGTGTGATAAGCCTTCTTCAAACTCTTTTTTGCAATGCCAGAGCCCAAAGGGGAGAGGAGAAGGAAGGGGAAAGTACAATCCGTAAGTATGAAAGGAAACCGAGTAGCCTGAATAGACACGCTCAGTCGATCAATCAGTGGTATTTATTGAGTGCTTACTGTGTGCAAAGCATTTCATTCATTCATTCAATCATATTTATTGTATATGTATATGTATATATGTTTGTACATATTTTTTTACTCTATTTAATTTATTTATACATATCTATTCTATTTATTTTATTTTGTTAGTATGTTTGGTTTTGTTCTCTGTCTCCCCCTTTTAGACTGTGAGCCCACTGTTGGGTAGGGACTGTCTCTATATGTTGCCAATTTGTACTTCCCAAGCGCTTAGTACAGTGCTCTGCACATAGTAAGCGCTCAATAAATACGATTGATGATGATGATGATGATTTATTGAGCGCTTACTGTGTGCAGAGCACTGTACTAAGCTCTTGGAATGTACAAGGTGGCAACATATAGAAATGGTTCCTACCCAACAGCAGGCTCACAGTCTAGAAGGGGGAGACAGACAACAAACAAAACATATTACCAAAATAAAATAAATGGAAGAGTAAATATGTACAAGTAAAATAACTAGAGTAATAAATCTGTACAAACATATATACAGGCGCTGTGGGGAGGGGAAGGAGGTAGGGTGGGGGTGATGGGGAGTGGGGGAGGAAGGTGGGGGCTCAATCTGGGAAGGCCTCCTGGAGGAGGTGAGCTCTCAGTAGGGTTTTGAAGGGAGGAAGAGAGCTAGCTTGGCGGATGTGCGGAGGGAGGGCATTCCAGGACAGGGGGAGGACGTGGGCCAGGGGTTGACGGTGGGACAGGTGAGAACGAGGCACAGTGAGGAGATTAGTGACAGAGGAGCGGAGGGTGCGGGCTGGGCTGTAGAAGGAAAGATGTGAGGTGAGGTAGGAGGGGGTGAGGTGATGGACAGCCTTGAAGCCGAGAGCGAAGAGTTTTTGCCTGATGCATACATAGGTTGATTGGTAGCCACTGGAGATTTTTGGGGAGGGGAGTAACATGCCCAGAACATTTCTGCACAAAGATGATCTGGGCGGCAGCATGAAGTATAGACTGAAGTGGGGAGAGACAGGAGAATGGGAGATCAGAGAGGAGGCTGATGCAGTAATCCAGTCAGGATAGGATGAGAGATTGAACCAGCAGGGTTGCAGTTTGGATGGAGAGGAAAGGGTGGATCTTGGTGCTGTTGTGGAGGTGAGAATGGCAGGTTTGGTGACAGATTGGATGTGAGGGGTGAAAGAGTGAGCAGAGTCGAGGATGACACCAAGGTTGCGGGCTTGTGAGATGGGAAGGATGGTAGTGCCATCTACAGTGATGGGAAAGTCAAGGAGAGGGCAGGGTTTGGGAGGGAAGATACAGAGTTCAGTCTTGGACATATTCAGTTTTAGATGGCGGGTATCCAGATGGAGATGTCTTGAAGGCAGGAGGAGACATGAGCCTGAAGGGAGGGAGAGAGAGCAGGGGCAGAGATGTAGATTCGGGTGTCATCAGCGTAGAGATGATAGTTGAAGCCGTGGGAGCGAATGAGTTCACCGGGGGAGTGAGTTTAGATAGAGAACAGAAGGGGACCAAGAACTGACCCTCGAGGAACCCCTACAGTAAGGGGATGTGAGGGGGAGGAGGAGCCCACAAAAAAGATTTAGAATGAACAGCCAGAGAGATAAGAGGAGAAGCAGGAGAGGATAGAGTCTGTGAAGCCAAGGTTGGATAGCATGTTGAGGAGAAGGGGGTGGTCCACAGTGTCAAAGGCAGCTGAGAGGTCGAGGAGGATTAGGATATAGTAGGAGCCATTGGTTTTGGCAAGCAGGAGGTCATTGGTGACCTTTGAGAGGGCAGTTTCCCTGGAATGTAGGGGACGGAAGCCAGATTGGAGAGGGTTGAGGAGAGCGTTGGCATTGAGGTATTCGAGGCAGCGGGTGTAGACGACTTATTCAAGGAGTTTGGAAAGGAATGGTAGGTGGGAGATAGGGAGATAACTAGAAGGGGATGTGGGGTCAAGAGAGGGTTTTTTTAGGATGGGGAGACATGGGCATGTTTGAAGGCAAAGGGGAAGTAACCAGTGGAGAGTGAGCGGTTGAAGATGGAAGAGCACTGTACTAACCTCTTGGGAGAGTACAGTACAATAGAGTTGGTAGACATGATACCTGCCCAAAAGGAGCTTACAGTATACAGGTTCGCTCTGGACTTTGGATTGTTTACGTGATCCGTCCATCCTTTTACTCTCCTATGCAAGCTAAAAAGGAGAAAGCATAAAGGGGAAAAATACTAACCTGGAGTGAAGGTTGCATCGAACCACGTAAATGAATGCTAAGTTCCATCAGATAGAGATGAAAGGGAGTAGCTTAAACTGAGTGCACAGACAGCTGTGCCCTTATAAAAGGCTATTTTAGTTTACCCATCAAGTTGTGCTGGGATTCGTATTAGTGGAAATCTCCAAAGGGGAATCCAAGGAACAAAATTCAAAACAGGACTATACATCTTCAGTGCAATAAAAACATAATATTGAATGTTATCGAATGGTCTCCCTGTAAGGATGGACACAGCTGACTTAGTCGATAAGGAGCCGTAATGAGTTGCAATGTGGTTTACGGCGGGAAAATGAATTGGCTCTCTAGCCATCTGATCCACCACAGCCTCCACTCTGAACAGTCGCTAGTCGGATTAAGGGCTGAGATGGAAATGAAGCTAACAAGTAGCATTTGGGAGAGAGGAGGTGGGGGAAGGGAGAGTTCTAATCCTTCATTTTGAAACAGTTAAAGTGTTTGGGCTGTGGTAATCCTGGCTCTCAGCCAGGAGCAACCAAGGAAGGCCTTTGGGCCTCCCAAATCACCTGGCAGATGGCAGTGAGCTGACGAGCTGCTGATCCGGCCATGGCTGATTCACAGGCTGGCGTGGCAGCTGCTCCACCGCCTCTACAACGGCTTCTATCGCTCTGCTTATTTGAAATAAACCAACGCAACAACAGGCAAACCAAAAAGGCAGAGGCCAAATGCCTGTTAGAACGGCATTAACTGGTACAGGACCGGCTTCAGATGAGAAGCGAGAAGGGGAGTCCCCTCAAGGCATTCTTTCAGAGGGGGTGGTGGGGCAGAGGGGCCCTCCTTGGTACTCTGTAGGGATTTTCTCTTCATAACTTTTGACACGCTCCCAATTTTGAAATCTGCTCATTGCTGGATTTTCCATTCTTAGATCATATGAACCGTTGTGTCTTATGGTTATTATTTCATTCACAAAGGTTTAAGTGTTGAATATTTCAATGATGTTCCAATGATGTCTGCCATGCAACAATGATAATAATCAAAAGGATAATCATAGTTCTATTTGTTTAGGGCTTACCGTGCCAACCATTGTGCTAAGCACTGGAGTAGATATAAGGCATTCAGCTCCGACAGTCCCTCTCCCAAACAGGGCTCACACTCTAAGTGGAAGGGAGAACAGGTATGGAATCCCCACTTTACTGATGAGGAAACTGAGGCACAGAGACATGAAGAGACTTGTCCAAAGTCTCAAAGCAGGCAAATACTTAGAATAGAACCCAGGGCTCCTGACTCCCATCCCAACATAATGCACGCAAGCGGCACGATCGGAGGAGTTGCCCCACGGAAAAGGTGGCAAAGATTTTCCTTCTCGAGGTAGACTAATCTCTTATGCTGTATTGTAAGATTTTGGAGGGCAGGGATAGTGTCTATTCACGACATTGCACTCTTCCAGGAGTTAGTACAGTGCTTGGCAGAGTGTACGTGCCCAATTGAAGCCTGCCCTGATTTAAAATACTTTTCAGTCCTGATATCTGTGCCTGATGCGTTGAACAATGCCATATCTTTCTGTGAAGTGGTGGTCTCTGGGATGTGAAAGGCGGGGTGCTCTTTGACTTCTAGTTGGAGAGTTTGCCCTCTCGGGAGGCTTTCTGCAGTCCTTTCTTTGTCACATCTAGCTGAGTTGAAGCATTTGTTGCAAAAGCCCAGATTGAAGTCATTAATCCTTTTCACAGAGGTCACTAAATAGCCCTAACATAACTTTCAGACTTGAACATCTGTTCTCAGCGAGTGCAGAAGACACGATCTTTGCTGCACTTCGGACCCAGAGCAAACAGAGGGAACACCATGACCTTCTTTGTGATGTTCCTACACTTTACAAATACATTTGTTGACTCCACTAGTAGACCTGCATTGCCCTGAGGGATTTATCAAGATCCTGAGATTACTCCACAACGGTATTGCTGACCACTTGAGAGAAAGAACACTGTCTGACCTTCTCTCTATCACCAGTGGAGTAAATCAGGGCTGGGCATTTGGGACAGTATTGTGTAACCTACTCAGTGCATTTATTCTTCTTGGTGCCACAGAGTATTGAGAAAGCTGGAGCTAGAATATGATTTTGAGCATCTGCAAAGATCTTTCTTTCTGAGAAGCAGCGTGGCTCAATGGAAAGAGCACGGTCTTGGGAGTCAGAGGTCATGGGTTCAAATCCCAGCTCCGCCAACTGTCAGCTGTGTGACTGTGGGCAAATCACTTGACTTCTCTGTGCCTCAATTCCCTCATCTGTAAAATGGAGATTAAGACTGTGAGCCCCAAGTGGTACAACCTGATCATCTTGCATCCTCCCCAGCGCTTAGAACAGTGCTTTGCACATAGTAAGCGCTTAACAAATGCCATCAATATATAAATAATATATCTTTCAACTTATCAAGCTGAGAACACCATCAAAAGCCCCTGAAGGGCAGGGATCATGTCTACCAATTGTATTGTATCATTCAACGATACTTATTGAGTGCTTACAGTGTGCAGAGCACTGTACTACCAATCAAAGGTATTTATTGAGTGTTCATTGCGTTCAGAACACTGTAAGTGTTTGGGAGAGCACAACAGAGTTGGTAGACGTGTTCCTTGCCCCCAGAGAGCTTACAATCTAGCATTTATTACAGTATACGGTCTGTTGTACTCTACTAAGTGCTTAGTACAGTGCTCTGCACACAGTAAGTCCTCAATAAATACCACTGATTGACTGATTGATTGAAAAGCCTCTGAACTACTCATGTAGCTGCTCATATATGACTGTGCTCTATAAGCAAGACTTACAGATGATTATAAAAGGCTTCTCTGATTAAGCAATGTCAGTCATTCAGTAGTTCGTCTTTATTGGGTGCTTACTGTGTGCAGAGTACTGTACTAAGCGTTTGGGAAAGTACAGTAGAACATTAAACAAAGTCCCTGCCCACAGCAAGCTTACAGTCTAGAGGGACTATAAGCTGCCATTAGGGAAGCAGCCATGGTGAATTTGATAAAGCATCGGCCTGGGAATCAGAAGGTCATGATTTCTAATCCTCACTCTGCCATTTGTCTGCTGTGTGACCTTGGACAAGTCACTTCACTTCTCTGTGCTTTATTACCTCATCTGTAAAATGGGGATTGAGACTGTGAGCCCCACAAGGAACAGGTACTGTGTCCATCTCTATTTGCTTGTATCCACACTGGCACTTAGTACAGTGCCTGGCACATAGTAAGCACTTAACTAATACCATCATCATCATTAGTCCCCTTATTCTTCTTCCTCTTTTCTGTAACAATAATTGGTGGTATTTGGTAGTAGTTGGATGAGGGGTTTTTATGGTTTTTGTTTAAGCGCTTACAGTGTAAAACACTGTTCAATGCAGAAGTAGGCTTAAGTTTATCAGGTTGGACAGAGTCCTTCTTCCACATGAGGCTGACAGTCAAAGTAAATAATAATAATAATAAATAATAATGGCATTTATTAAGCGCTTACTATGTGCAGAGCACTGTTCTAAGCATGGGAAAGTAGGCTCATGGACTTGGACTAAGCAATGTGGAAGCAGTGTGGTCCAGTGGATAGAACACAGACCCAGGAGTCAGAAGGGCCTGGGTTCTAATCCCGCTCTGCCACGTCTGCCTTGTGACCTTTGGTGAGTCACTTAACTTCTCTGTGCCTTAGTTACCTCTTCTGTAAAATGGAGATTAATAATAATAATCACAATAATAAAATAATGATGATGGCATTTGTTAAGTGCTTACTATGAGCAAAGCACTGTTCTAAGCACTGGGAAGGATACAAGGTTGCCCCACATGGGGCTCACAATCTTAATCCTCATTTTACAGATGAGGTAACTGAGGCCCAGAGAAGTTAAGTGACTTGCCCAAAGTCACACAGCTGACAAGTGGCAGAGCCGGGATTTGAACCCATGACCTCTGACTCCAAAGCCTGGGCTCTTTCCACTGAGCCACGCTGGACTGTGAGCGCTTTGTGGGACAGGGACTGTGTCCAACCCGATATGCTTGTATCCACCTCAGCACTTCGTACAGTGCCTGGCATGTAGTAAGCACTTTACAAATACCGCAGTTGTTACCATTGCAAGTGCTAAACAAAACCATAAAAAATAAATGAACAGAAAAAGGTTTTGAATCTCCATTTTGCATTTGAGGAAACTGAAGCACGGAGAATTTACCTGACTCGTTTAAGGCCACACGTTAGAAGCACTTAGAGAAGCAGCGTGGCCCAGTGGAAAGAGCCCGGGCTTGGGAGTCAGAGGTCATGGGTTCTAATTCTGGCTCCACCACTTGTCAGCTGTGTGACTGGGCAAGTCACTTAACTTCTTTGAGCCTCAGTTACCTCATCTGTAAAATTGGTATTAAGATTGTGAGCCCCATGTGGTACAACCTGATCACCTTGTAGCCCCCCCAGTGCTTAGAATAATAATAATAATGATTTTCATCCAGCAAAAGTCTTGTGAACCGTAACATGCCTTTTCTAAGAACAGAGCTTGGAGGGGCTTGGTGCCAACATCAAGCAAGAGAAGCAACGTGGCTCAGTGGAAAAAGCACGGGCTTTGGAGTCAGAGTTCATGGGTTCAACTCCTACCTCTGCCACTTGTCATCTGTGTGACTTTGGGCAAGTCACTTCACTTCTCTGGGGCTCAGTTCTCTCATCTGTAAAATGGGGATGAAGACTGTGAGCCCCACATGGGACAACCTGATCACCTTGTAACCTCCCCAGAGCTTAGAACAATGCTTTGCACATAGTAAGTGCTCACTAAATGCCATTATTATTATTATCATTATTGAGAGGAGTGACGTTGGATGTGTTTGGCACAAGGTGACCCTTCTTCCGTCCCCCCACCACTGCTTGGATCCGAGATCTGGATCCGAGTCCAAGCTCCTGGCCGGACCGATCAAACTTCAGCATGCCAAAATGGGACAGAGACAAATCTACTGAAGCTTTCTGGGTCCCCCCCCCCCCCCCCACCACCACTTCCCACTACCCCAACATATATCTGATCTGGACCGTTTCTTTGCAGTTAGTCACAGAGTTATGTATCTTGTTTGGACCAAAACTTACGGTAGATAGGTATTGCAGTCAGCTTTTGTTTTTGATTCATCATTTGTTTGTGTAAATTCAAATTGTCAAACCTCCTTCTAGACTGTTCTCCCCCTTCTAGACTGTTCTCTCCCTTCTAGACTGTTCTCTCCCTTCTAGACTGTTCTCCCTCTTCTAGACTGTTCTCCCCCTTCTAGACTGTGAGCCCGTTGTTGGGTAGGGACCGTCTCTATATGTTGCCAACTTGTACTTCCCAAGCACTTAGTCCAGTGCTCTGCATACAGTAAGCGCTCTATAAATATGATTAAATGAATGATTGAATGATGGCATTTGTCAAGTGCTTATTATGTGTGAAGCACTGTTCTAAACGCTGGGGGGGCTACACAGTGATCACATTGTCCCAGGTGGGGCTCACAGCCTTAATCCCCATTTTACAGATGAGGGAACTGAGGCTCAGAGAAGTTAAGTGACTTGCCCAAGGTCACAGAGTAGACATGTGGGGGAGCTAAACAGTGCTTCGCACATAGTCAGCACTTAACAAATGCCATTATTATTATTATTATTATTGTTGTTCAGGTAACTGGCAGAGCCAATATTAGAACCCAGGTCCTCTGACTCCCACTCTTTCCACTGGACCAGGCTGCTTCCACACTTCTTAGTATTATTAAACACCTACGGTAGGCAAAGAACTGTATTAAACTCTGGGAGAAAATACACATATGGGAATAAGACATAGTTCCTGTCCCTCCAGAAGCCCACAATTTAAGAATATAAGTGGGGATAAGGGACTGGAGACAGACACATGAGGAACGATGAAACATTAAGACACAACACAGACAATTATGCAAAACATAAATGAAATCAATGGGGTGCTGTGGCTAGAAGAGCAGAATTTCAAGCTCCTCTTGGTTCAGAGTCCAAGGTACACTAGCAGCCACTGCAACCCATACAGCAGCCATCAGTCTTCCCAAAGTCTTATGGAGGCCCAGTGCTGTAGGTGTGAGTGCTTACTATGTACCACGTATTGAGTGCTAAGGTAGATACAAGATCATCAGATCAGATGTTGTCCCTGTTCAAGCTTTTTGAGAGTGGGGATCATGTACTAATTTCATTGTAGTCTTCCAAGCACTTAGTTTAGTACTCTGCACCCAGTGGGTGTTCAATTAGTATTATTTTTTGACCGATGAATAGTACATGAAGTAAATCCATAGTAGTCTCTCAAGCACTTATATAGTACAGTACACAGTAAATATCGATTGAATGATGAACAGTTTTACATACCTGCCTTTCATCCTTTCACTTAACTGGCTGATGGATTTCATTTTGGTCTTCTCTAACTTCCAACTCTGGTCATCCTCACCTTGGCTGTTGGGGGGAAGAGAGGAGACCCTTTAGGACCAACTCCGGTGTCCAGGCAGTCTGACAGGAAGGCCAGCCGAATGGGACCAAATCTCCAGCCGTCTCAGTGGCAGCGCTTAGATGCAGGCCGCTCAGTACATTCGCTGGTCACTTCAGAACTGGCCCTTAGGTGGGTCTAAAATGGGTTTAAAAGGGTCAAAAGTTGTGATCCTGGATCTCTCCACAGTCAACTCCCATTTTCTCTTGCATGGTCATGGATTTAGAGAACTGTTGGTCATCAATTTCTGATTACCTAGGAGCCAATTACCTAGTTTATTAGATTATCCACTCTCCTTCCTAAATATCTCTCTCCCTTCCACTCCTCAGCCTTTGGGCACCGCTCTGGTCATTAGCTCCTTCCGTCAAGCTGCAATAGACGCAAGAAGAACGAAATAAAAAGTAAATTGAGTGGGGGAAGCAATTGAAGGAGATTTCGAGGGAGAGATTTTGTATTAGCTATGGTTTTAATCCATTAGTGCTAGGCCTAGCCTCCTGGTACATGGACCCTGAGATGTGACCAAGAATCTCATAGCATTACTCACTCCCAGAGTATAATTATACTTTTTTCACTGTAGACACCGAGACCTTTAGAAATTAACTAAAAGATTGCATGGCAAATTAGGCTCATAGATGTAAATTGGGCTGAAATTTCATGCCCACCCCCCCTCTTAAATTAGGTACTGGAGAAAAATATTTGTACGAAAAGGCCATTGAGAATTGTATAGGTCAAACGAAAGAACTGATAGAGATGAAGAGAAAGAATGTTGAAAGACGTTTTCAAAATGCTGGAGGAAGGTGGGGTATGTATTCATCTATGCACACCAATGTGCTTAATCAAATTTATCTGTGCACCTGGGATAGTCATTAGAAACAAGCAAAAACAAAATAAAAACAAAACTACTAGCTTTCCATCTCTGCAGTTTCACTTTCTGAACTGAAAGAGGGCAGATTAGCCTGACTGGATGCGTTGAAGGGTGTGAAATCAGATGTGCGGAGGTAGATATTTTCTCTAGGAGCTCTAACCTTCTCAGTGCCAAAAGCCCCCAGTAACTACTTGCCTTCTCCTTGGTCTTAGTCACGTTGAGCGAGCAGAGGAGAATCTAGCCGTAGGACTAGTTTATTTTATTTTATTTTTTTCTTTTGGACAGGGCATACCGATTCCAGCATTTTTCTGGCCAATTTTCAGCATCAAAGTTTAGCTGTCCAGAAACTCACTTATGAAATGGAATGGTCTTTAACTCACTTATGAAATGGAATGGTCTTTCCTAGCATTACTGAACTCTAATCATTCAGGTGCTTTAGGTAGAGGAGCTTGTTGTTTAGTAGATGCTGTGGTTGAGCACTCTTGCCTGCATTCTTCAGAGAGACAAAGAGATTAAAATATTTAATACACACTTGGCAGGCTGGAGCTTAGTGTCCAGATGGCCTGAGTTGCAAATGTGGACTGTTATTGATGTGCTTCTTCTTGCACTTGCTGATATAAGCAAAGGAGGATTATATTCAATTGTTGGTCTCCATCCATATGCTACTCTTCCAATTTATTTGCCCACATCAAGTGAAATGAAGTACCACGCAGTGGGACATGCAATTCTACTTTAATTACAGTCATGGGTTGTTTGTCAATGCACTGTAAAAATGATGAATTTTTCTTCTATTGCAAACTAAGAACAGTGGTTATTTTCACCCTATTGTTGACGGTCTACTGTCAGTCTCTAATGGCAGCAGAGGTATTTGTTATTTTAAGTGTGACAGTTATGATATAGACAAGCACGAGGAATGAAGAGGGCACTCACAACTCTCAAAGATGATAAATTTTTGTTCAGTCTAGAACTTGGAAGTCTATAGTGCTCTAAGAATGAAAGGGACTTCATTGGTAAAACTGTACTTATCAGTTAGAATGTACTTATTACGTAGACACTGATTTAATTTTTCAGTAGGGACCGCATTATATGTTAAGGAAAAGGACTACTAAAATCACAGCCAGTATCCAGCCATCCTTTGTGCAGTTAACCTACTCGGCTGTTTCCTCCAAAGAGGGCACAGGACAGAGGGGCCAAAAGGAAGGAAGGATTGTGCAGCAACAGGTCAGAGACATTCAGTCAGTCAGTCAATCAAAGGTATTTACTGAACGTTTACTATGTGCAGAACACTGTAGCTAGTGCTTTGGAGATTACAATATCATAGGTAGACACAATCCTTGCCCTCTACTTTTCTCTTCTCCCACTCCCTTCTGTGCTACCATGACTTACTCCCTTTATTTACCCCCCCTCACAGCCCCAGGACACTTATGTACATATCTGTAATTTATTGATTTATATTGATGACTGTCTCCCCCATGAAACTGTAAACTTGTTGTGGGAAGGGAGTGTGTCTGTTGTCACATTGCACATTAGTACACTGTTCGGCACACAGCAAGTGCTTAATGAATATGAATGAATGACTAAGCTTACAGTCTAGTGCGGGAGACAGACATTAATATAAACTACAGTTAGGAGAAGCAATAGAATATCAGTATACAAGTATAACATATCAACCAGCAACAATTAAAGAGCAAAAACCTTTCCAAAGGAAGAAAAAGTAAAGAAAAATGTGTCCTCTTCCTGCCATCATCAATCATCTGTGATAACAATTGTGGTAATTGTTAAATACTTGCTAGACTGTTAGCCTGTTATGGACAGGGATTATCTCTCTTTATTGCTGGATTGTTCTTTCCAATCACTTAGTAGAGTGTTCTACATGCAGTAAGCGCTCAGTAATAATATTAATAATGATAATTATGGCATTTGTTGAGTGCTTACTGTGTGCCAGGCACTGTACTAAGCACTGGGTGGATACAGGCAAACCAGGTTGGACACAGTCCCTGTCCCAAGTGGGGTCAAAGTCTCAATCCCCATTTTACAGATGAGGGAACTGAGGCCCAGAGAAGTGACTTGCTCAAAGTCACAAAGCAGAGATGTGGCGGAGCCAGGATTAGAATTCATGACTTTCTTACTCCCAGGCTAGTGTTCTACCCACTACAACATTCTGCTTCCCAACAAGCTTACGATTGAATGAATGAATAAATGAATGAGAACACTATACTCATTGCTGAGGGGTGTGAGTAGATTCATTCATTCAGTGGTATTTATTGAGTGTTTACTGTGTGCAAAGCACTGTCCTAAGTGCTAGGGAAAGTACAACAATAGATACAACACTAGATAAAAACAAGGTAAACCAGCCCTGGCACAGTCTCTGTTCATCTCCTTTTTAAAGAAGAGAGAGTTGGGAAATTGTGCAAAAGACACAATTTCAGAACACTCTTTATTTCCTAGAGGATAATAGGATAAATACAAAAGCCAGAATGTCAAAGTAGACTTCCATTTGTTGAAGTGGAACTGTAGCAGAAATTTTTAGACATTCCTGCAGGCACATCTCAGGCACTTATCTTCAAGGTGGCATTCGCTGATAGAAGAAGATCCAGTAGAAAACACTGCCCTTGTATGGAATACATTTCTTTGGATAATGTAAGTGGCCCACTTCAATGCTTTCCTGTTTAATAATAACAATAATAATAATGATGATGGCATTTATTAAGCACTTACTATGTGCAAAGCACTGTTCTAAGTGCTGGGGAGGTTACAAGGCGATCAGGTTGTCCCATGGGGAGCTTACAGTCTTAATCCCCATTTTTCAGATGAGGTAACTGAGGCACAGAGAAGTTAAGTGACTTGTCCAAAGTCACCCAGCTGAAAATTGGTGGAGCTGGGATTTGAACCCATGACCTCTGACTCCAAAGCCCGTGCTCTTTTCCACGGAGCCACGCTGCTTTGTTTAAAAACAATTTCTGCTGGTATTTTGTAGCCTCTCATTATTTGCAAACAATTAAATGAATCTTTTTAAATAAGGTTAATTTAAAATAACTGAAGAACAGTCACCAAGCCCAAATGTGTTGGAAAACTAATTCAATTATAAATAACAAGAATCTATGACATTTTAATATGTAATAACTAAAAAGTCATATTTAAACATTTAAGGAATACTTTCTTATCTTGTTACTATGGCTACATGCTACTTAGAGATTCAGTAGTTCCACGGTAGCATCAGAATTAAATTATTTCTTCCCAATATTGAAATATCCAGTAACTAATTTCCTGTAGCTTTATAATAAATCACATTAATGACCTCAGAGGTGGAAGCCAAGGCGATGTAATCTTGTCTGTGCTCTGGGAGAGTTCAGTAAAGTAAACGACTACAAAACATCAGCCGGCTTGTACAGTCGCCAACCTGAACAGGAAAGTAGGTCTGAGTTATATTTCTCTTAGTGAGGAATTTCAAATAAGTCTATCTTTTTTAAATCCTTTCATATTAACCTGGGCTGTTCCCTTCACTGTGTGATTGATTTGCACTGGTTGAACATCTACTGCGAGCAATGAATGCCTTTGTTCTGATTTTGGACAATGGCCAGGGAAAGAGGTAAACATATCTCTTTCAGTAACAGGCACAACCTCATAATCAGAAAGTTCTTCCTCACTGCTAACCTAAATTTTCCATGTGCACCTCAAGAGAAATGTAACCTCATAGAAATCTCACTGGAGAAAGAAAATCTGGACCCCAGTGCCTTTTTCCTTCCTGGTTTATTCAAGTTGTGGGTGAGCTGAACCTTGGCTTCACTGACACTGGCCTCTCCTGGTTCTCCTCCTATCTCTCTGGCTGCTCATCCTCAGTCTCTTTCATGGGCTCCTCCTCTGCCTCCCAGCCTCCCACTTCCTTACTGTGGGAGCCCCTGAAGGCTCAGTTCTGGGTCCCCTTCTATTCTCCATCTATTCCCACTCTCTTGGAGAGCTCATTCGCTCCCATGACTTCAACTATTCCCACCTCTATGTGGACAATTCCCAAATCGACATCTCCATCCCTGACCGCTCTCCTTCTCTACGGTCTCATGGTTCCTGCTGCCTTCAAACCAGTTCCAAAACAGAACTCCTTATCTTCCCACCCAAACCTTGTCCTCCTCCTGATTTTTCTGTCACTGTAGACATCACCAGCCTCCCTGTCTCCTTTGCTTATAACCTGGGCATTTTCAAGTCACCTCTCTCATTTCACCCATAAATTCAATCTGTTACCAATCCTGTCGATTCAACCATCACAACACTGCTAAAATTTGCTCTTTCCTCTCCATCAAAATGGCTACCACACTAATCCAAGCACATATGCTATCCCGCCTTGACTGTTGCATCAGCCTCTTTGCTGACCTCCGTGCCTCCTGTCTCTCCCCACTCCAGTCCATACTTTAGTCTGCTGCCTGGATCATTTTTCTACACAAGTGATCAGTCCATAATAATAATAATGATGGCATTTATTAAGCACTTACTATGTGCAAAGCACTCATTTCCTCTTGCTTTGTCCTCAGTTGAGAACATATACTTGAAGGCAGTCATTGGGTTAGGTCGACTCAAAGCCTTTTCTTTTCCAGGCTTAATAATCCATTTCTTTAATCTTTTCTTCTTAGGGGCTTCCACCTTCTAATCATTTTCATTACTCTTCTCTGAACCCTTTCCAAGGTCCCTGGGTCCTTTTTAGGTTTAGGGTTTCAAAACTATGCAATACTTTAGTGAGTACTAAAGTGTGACCAGCAAATGCCAAGTAGCACTATTTCCTAGACCAGCCCCAGCACTTTCTAAGCGCTGGATAATAATGATGGCATTTATTAAGCGCTAACTATGTGGCAAGCACTGCGTAAGCCCTGGGGGAGATACAAGGTAATCAGGTTGTTCCACATGGGGCTCACAGTCTCAATCCCCATTTTACAGATGAGGTCACTGAAGCACAGAGAAGTTAAGTGACTTGCCCAAAGCCGCACAGCTGACAAGTGGCAGAGACGGGATTAGAACCCATGACCTCTGACTCCCAAGCCTGGGCTCTTTCCACTAAGCCAATTCTATTGTAGTGTACAAGTGGTTGCCCATTCACCTCTGCATCAAACAGAAACTCCTTACCATTGGCTTTAAAGCACTCAATCACCTCATCCCCCCCTACCTTACCTCCCAGATTTCCTGCAACAATACAACCTTTCATGCCAACTTATTCACTGCACAGTGCTCTGCATATAGTAAGTGCTCAAAAAATATAATTGGTTGATTAAGATTGTAAGCACCTTGAGGGCAGGGATTTTGTCTACTACATATCATACTCTCTCAAAGACTTAATGCAGTACTTTGCAAAGAGTAAGCAGTCAAGAAATATTATTGATTCACCTTTGAAACAAATGAGAATCTTTAAACAGTACCTTGAGTCTTGTCTGAAATTACTCCTCTATTGGATCAATATTAAGAAAGGGCATAAATCAACTTCATCCCAAGTTGAAATGAAACATTATGTTTTGGACGTGTGGTTATGTTGAATATACAGCTTGAATGAATGAATATGTATTCCTTAGAAGGATAATTCTTTTTTGTTTGTTTTATGGTGAGTGTCAAGTGCTTACTGTGTGTCAAATGCTGTTCCAAGTTCTGGGGTAAGTATGAATTAATTAGGTCAGACACAGTCCCTGTCCTGCATGGGGCTCACAGTCTAAAGTAGGAGGGAGAGCATTTATTCATTCATTCAATCATATTTATTGAGCAATTACTGTGTGCAGAGCACTGTACTAAGCGCTTGGAAAGTACAAGGCAGCAACATATAGAGATGGTCCCTACCCAACAACGGGCTTACAGTCTAGAAGGTGGAGAGCAGGTATTGAATAATAATAATAATGATGGCATTTCTTAAGCACTTATTATGTGCCAAGCATTGTTCTAAGCGCTGGGGGGATACAAGGTAATCAGGTTGTCCCTCGGGGGGCTCACAGTCTTAGTCCCCATTTTCCAGATGAGGGAAATGAGGCACAGAGAAGTTAAGTGATTTGCCCAAAGTTACACAGCTGACAAGTAGCGGAGCTGGGATTAGAAGCCATAACCTCCGACTCCCAAGCCCAGGCTCTTTCCTCTGAGCCACACTGCTTCTCCAATTTTAAAATTTGAATCCCTATTTTACAGTTGAGGAATCTGAGGCCCAGAGAAGTTGAATGACTTGCCCAAGGTCACACAGCAAGTAACTGGCAGAGCAGGTCCTCTTACTCCCAGGCCCTTGCTCTTTCCCCTAGGCACTGGGAGGGATGACCCGTGGGATCTTCCCCTTTGAGGAACCCTAAAGCCAGGAGAGATGTATGTTAGTTTGAGGTGGGTGGAGGAGGAACTAGGCAACATCCATGGGCTCAGTGAGTGGAGCTCAGTGTCTGCCCAGAAAGCCAGCTCCACTCATGTGCCAACCCCATTTACTGACCACTAGCACCTCTTAATCATTTAGAATTAACAGTTAGTTTAGACAGGGAAAATCATATTCAGCAGTAGAGCAAGGCTAATAGTCTGACTTTTGTTGTTGGAAAATAAATGCATTTATTTATTAATTATTTACTCACTGGATTTATATGACACCTCGCCTCCTAAGGGCTTAGAGCACTCATAATTTAGTAAATTGCTGAGAGTAATTGGCCATTGAAAAGTGAGCCCACTTGGATGTTTTTCAGAACATCAATCAAATCTATTGCCCAGAAGAAGCACAAAAATAAATTTGGTCAGGATAGACTATTTAAGAAAAAACAGATCTCTGGATTTAACATCCTTCATGCAAAGACTTCAGATCTCTTTCATGTCTATCATTTCATTTTCTTTGAAATGTATCTGAGCAGTCTTGAGGAAGAATTGTTATCTTCATTTTATAGATTGGGGGACTCTTTCCAGTTTTTTCTTCATTCTGCTGCCTGGATCATTTTTCGAAAAAATCATGCCATGCTGGTCTCCCCATGCCTTAAAAATCTCCAGAGGATGCCTATTCCTCTCCATATCAAGCAGAAGCTCTTCATCCTTGGGTTTAAGCCACTCAATCAGCTCTTCTCCCACTACACCCCAGACTACACGCTTCATTGTGCCTCAGGCTGACCTCCCACACCAAGTATATTTTCCTCACATCTTCTCTTCTACTTGGAACGGGGGAAGCAGCATGAGAGAAAAAAAACATGGCATAGTGGAAAGAGCACTGACTTGAGAGTAAGAGCATCTGGGTTCTAATCCCAGCTCCATTCTCCTATTCTCCTTCCTACTTAGCCTGTGAGCCTCATGTGGGACAGGGACTATTTCCAACCTAATTCCCTTTTATCTACCCAAGCTCCAGCACAGTGTTTAACACATAGTAAGCATTTAACAAGTAACATGAAGGGAAGAAAAAAACAAACAAAAAAGTCTCTCATAGGATCTGGTATACATTTGTTTCCCCATCTTCAAAGCCCTTTTGAAATCCACATCTTTATTTTGGTGATTACTCTCTTATCTCTCCATCCTTTATCTCCCCCCTTTCCCAAATGCACTTAAGCACTTCTCTATCACCTGAGCACTAAGTTTATCTCCCTCTAGATTGTAAACTCCTTAAAGGGCAGGGATCATGCCCGCCATCCATATTGCACTCTCAGAAGGATTTAGTTCAGGGCTAATTATAGACAAAATTCTCAATAAATATTAGTGATAGACTGGGTCTAACAGCTAACCTGTGAAGGATTTTAAATATGAATATATTTCCTGAAAATTTTGCTGTGACACATTATAATTTGCTGAAATGCAGTGAAATTGAATTCAAATATTCCTCTGTTCCTAGGGTGAGAAAGTCATGGGTATGAAATTACAAGGTGTAAAAGAGTTCTGTGAGTTCCCACGAATCGCCCCCTCTTGCATGGCATAGTGGAAAGAGCACTGACTTGAGAGTCAGAGCATCTGGGTTCTAATCCCAGCTCCATTCTCCTATTCTCCTTCCTACTTAGACTGTGAGCCTCATGTGGGACAGGGACTATTTCCAACCTAATTCTCTTGTATCTACCCAAACTCCAGCACAGTGTTTGACACATAGTAAGCATTTAACAAGTACCATGAAGGGAAGAAAAAAACAAACAAAAAAGTCCCTCATAGGATCTGGTATACATTTGTTTCCCCATCTTCAAAGCCCTTTTGAAATCACATCTTGATCAGACGGTTTGGTGATTACTCTCTTACCTCTCCATCCTTTATCTCCCCCCTTTCCCAGATACACTTAAGCACTTCTCTATCACCTGAGCACCAAGTTTATCTCCCTCTAGATTGTAAACCCCTTAAAAGGCAGAGATCATGCCTGCTAACCATATTGCACTCTCAAAAGCATTTAGTTCAGGGCCAATTATAGACAAAGTTCTCAATAAATATTAGTGATAGACTGGGTCTAACAGCTAACCTGTGAAAGATTTTAAAGACGAATATATTTCCTGAAAATTTTGCTGTGACACATTATAATTTGCTGAAATGCAGTGAAATTGAATTCAAATATTCATGTGTTCCTAGGGTGAGAAAGTCGTGGGTATGAAATTACAAGGCGTAACAGAGTTCTATGAGTTCCCACAAATAGCCCCCTCTGCTACCAGGAGAATGAGACAGATGCTCGTGTGCCGCTGTTCACCGAATACCACCTTCTTGTAGATTTTTTTTTGCTATTCTATAGTTTTCCATGTCCCAGCCACAGACTTCATAGAGTATGTCCCAGTGGTGGAGTCAAAGGTGCAATTCAGCATCCCATTCCCCAGATCCTCACTGTGACCTCGGATAAACTACAACATGATCGTAATTCCTCTCGGGTAGAATTAATATAACCCCCACCTCACTAGAATGCAGGGAAATTCCACTGTTTATCAGGTTTAAACACTTTGAGAACCTCAGATGAGTGTCATTGAATGAATGCTCATTATTATGAGTGTTTGATTAAAAACAACAACAGTTATTGTTATTATTAGCTAGAGGAAGCAGGCCAGCTGACCAATTATTTCTGCTAAGAAAGAGCATGTTGGAGTAGCACTGAAAGCAGCAGTCATTTGTTAATGTGATTTCTGAAATCCCTGAAGACCCTAATGAGGTGTCCACCTTCTCATCAACTATGTTCGATAAGCCAAAATGAGGAAATTAGTGCATGTAATCAGGCTGGTGACATGAGGTGGGAAACAAGTGATGGCTGCAGAGACAACGGAAAACATTCTGTGTGATCACATTTACTTCAGAGCATTACTTGATGTACTAAGCCTTACTCTTGGGGGCGTCTAGGCAGAAATAATAATGATAGTAATAATGGCATTTATTAAGTGCTTACTATGTGCAAAGCACTGTACTAAGCGCTGGGGAGGTTACAAGGTGATCAGGTTGTCCCATGGCAGGCTCACAGTCTTAATCCCCATTTTACAGATGAGGTAACTGAGGCACAGAGAAGTGAAGTGACTTGCTCAAAGTCACACAGCTGACAATTGGCGGGGCCGGGATTTGAATCCATGACATCTGACTCCAAAACCCGGGCTCTTTCCACTGAACCACGGCGCTTCTCCGTGGTTGTGAATGATTCTGAGAAGAGAAATGCACAGTGAATATGTGTATATCAGTCTCCTATAAATGGGGTCTAATATCCCGAAGGACCTGGGTACAGGACCTGGGTTCCAATCCTGGTTCTGCCACCTACCTGCTGTGTAATCTTGGGCAAGTCATTTAATGTTTCTGTGCCTCAGCTTCTTAATCTGTAAAATGGGGATTCAATACCTGTTCTTCTTCCTACGAAGAGTGTAGCTCCCAAAATAATAATAATAATGATGATGATATTAATGTGGTATTTGTTAGGCACTTACTATGTTCCAGGCACTTTATTAAGTGCTGGGGTGGATGCAAACCAATTGAGTTGGACACAGGCCCTGTCCTACATGGGGGTCACAGTGTTAATCCCCATTTTACAGATGAGGTAACTGAGGCACAGAGAAGAGAAGTGACTTACCCAAGATTACACAGTAGACAAGAGGCAGAGCCGGGTTTAGAACCCAGGTCCCTCTCACTCCCAGGCCCCTGTGCTATCTACTAGGCCATGCTGCTTCTCTATGTCTATCTCTCTATGCCTCTCTGTGGGAGAGGGACTGCAACTGACATAATTATCTTGTATCTGCCCCCGTGTTTAGTGCAGTGCTTGGAACTTGGTAAGCACTTGACAAATAACTCCATTATTATTATGCACATATAATAATAATAAGAAGAAGAATATTGGCATTTGTTAAGCACTTACTATGTGCCAAGCACTCATCCAAGCACTGGGGTAGATACAAGGTAATCAGGTTGTCCTATGTGGGACTCACAGTCTTCATCCCCATTTTACAGATGAGGTAACTGAGGCACAGAGAACTTACTCTATTTATTTATTTTACTTGTACATATCTATTCTATTTATTTTATTTTGTTAGTATGTTTGGTTTTGTTCTCTGTCTCCCCCTTTTAGACTGTGAGCCCACTGTTGGGTAGGGACTGTCTCTATATGTTGCCAACTTGTACTTCCCAAGCGCTTAGTACAGTGCTCTGCACACAGTAAGCACTCAATAAATGTGATTGATTGATTGATTGATTAAGTGATTTGCCCAAGGTCACAGAGCTAAGCAGTGGAGTCGGAATTAGAACCCATGACCTCTGACTCCCAAGCCAGTGCTCTTTCCATTAAGCCACACTGCTTCCCTTGCATATCCTGTACTCTGTTACTTCCCTTATGTGTAATTTATTTTAATTCCTGTCTCCCCAACTAGATTATAAAATCAATGAGGGCAGGGATTGTGTCTTCCTACTCTGTTGTATTCTGCTGAGCAGTTAGTACAGTGCACTGCATACAGTAAGTATTCAGTAAATACCATTGATTAAGTGACTGATTGGAAGAACGATGATATTTATTAAAAGCTTCACTGGGGAAACCTACAAGGATATTGATTCAGATATAATTACTGGCCAGCCTAGACTGTGGATAGGATGGACACACAGGGAAAGAATAGCAGGGTAAATCAGGGAAAAACACAACGTAACAACAACAAAGAAATCCAACAGAAACAACAATAAGAATAGACTATAGGTTTCTCACTGCTCAGGGCTGACCAGAAAACGATTGATTTGTCAATTCTAATTTTGACAGTGCTGTCTGCTTGACCTTAAGTGAGCCATTTGGCATTTTCTGGGGCCGTGTTAAGTCGGTGAAGTGTCCAGCGGTTCTGTCTGTTCAAAGGTGAGCTAGTGGCAGCCTCCGGGTCTCAAGGAGGCATTGAGATCTCCTTTTGATATCTCCGGGATATTCTAGACCGAGTGTATGGCTAGGTAATAGTCATTCATTCATTCAATCATATTTATTGAACGCTTACTGTGTGCAGAGCACTGTACTAAGCACTTGGGAAGTACAAGTTGGCAACATATAGAGATGGTCCCTACCCAACAATGGGCTCACAGTCTAGAAGGGGGAGACGGACAACAAAACAAAACATGTGGACAGGTGTCAAGTCATCAGAGTAAATAGAAGTGAAGCTAGATGCACATGATTAACAAAATAAAGGGAATAGTAAATATGTACAAGTAAAATAAATAGAGTAATAAATCTGTACAAACGTATATGCAGGTGCTGTGGGAAGGGGAAGGAGGTAGGGCAGGGGGGATGGGGAGGAGGAGAGGAAAAAGGGGGCTCAATCTGGGAAGGCCTCCTGGAAGAGGTGAGCTCTCAGTAGGGCTTTGAGTTAATATGGATGAACTTCCTCACTGGGCTTTTTTACCTGGGTCCCTGAGGGGCATGGCTTACTCTATTTCCCAGGAATACAGGCAGAACTGGGATCTGAGAGCAGGAATGAAACCCACCCTTCCAGTCCACGTCCATGAGCGTTTAATATTTATTGAAGCATTTACAATACATGCTGTGTAGAACATTCAAACAGCACAGTATCTGACCTCTAGCAGCTTTGGTTCCACATCAGAATGAGGTGCATATCACATATACCCTCCAAACAGGATACATGCAACAAACAAAAGTCCAGCAATCACTTTCTCTGGTGAGTTATAACTCTTGGCTTAGGTTTCTGGATTTCTGTTTATTTTTCTTGGTAGTCTGGATGTAGGTATTTGGAGAAGGTAAGTAGTCTACATGGGTGGTCTAGAGAGATAGGACTCTTCTCAGCCAGTGCAGAGTGACTTCTGCTGTGAGATGAAATGGGGAGAAGAATCATAAATGAGGAGATAAGATGAGGCTGATTTTTAAAGAGAGGTGGCTCACCAATGCTAGCACGTGGACCTGAGAGTTGACCTGTTTCACTGCTGTTGCAACAATCGAGAAGCAGTGTAGCCTAGTGGAAAGAGCACAGGACTGGGAGTCAGAGGACCTGGGTTCTAATCCCACTTGGCCACTTGTCTGCTGTGTGACTTGAGCAAGTCACTTCACTTTTTTGAACCTCAGGTACCTCATATGGAAAATGGGGATTAAGACTGTGAGTCCCATGTGGGATAGGGACTGTGTCCAACCCAATTAAATTGTACCTACCCCAGAATTTAGTAATAATAATAACTATAATAAGGATGGCATTTGTTAAGCACCTACTATGTGCCAAGCACTGTTCTAAGCACTGGGGTAATAATAATAATAATTGGCATTTGTTAAGCGCTTACTATGTGCAAAGCACTGTTCTAAGCACTGGGGAGGATACAGCGTGATCAGGTTGTCCCACGTGGGGCTCACAGTCTTAATCCCCATTTTACAGATGAGGTAACTGAGGCCCAGAGAAGTTAAGTGACTTGCCCAAGATCAGACAGCAGACATGTGGCGGAGTCAGGATTCGAACCCATGACCTCTGACTCCAAAGCCCGTTCTCTTTCCACTGAGCCACGCTGCTTCTCTAATACAAGGTAATCAGGTTGTCCCACATGGGGCTCACAATCTTAATCCCCATTTTGCAGATGAGGTAACTGAGGCACAGAGAAGTCAAGTGACTTGCTCATAGTCACACAGCTGGTCAGTGGCAGAGCCGGGATTAGAACCCATGACCTCTGACTTCCAAGCCCGTGATCTTTCCACTATGCCACACTGCTTCTAGTAGCCTGGCATATAGTAAGTGTTTTACAAATATCCTGATAAAAATGTATACCTTGGTTTGAGATGGTCTCATAAGAACATTTCTGTGGAGTTGGGATAGCAGTCCCTCCCCAAGAGGAGAAAGAAGCAAGATCCCCAAATGACACTGAAGGCCAGTGAGTTCAGAAGACTTGAAGTGTTGCTCCTAATGGAAGTCTGTGAATTACCCCAATGTAATGGTGGTCTTCTATACTCTAGGATTATGATCAAGTTACTAAAAGGTTATTAAACATCAAGTCAGTGCATCTCTACCGGTTTCTTCTGAGCTCCTGTTAATTGGAGGTTAAACTGATGTCTGAAAATGTATATTTTATTTTGCTTCATTTTGCTGACCACCAACAGGAGGGGTATGCATTTTATTCATGCTTTCTTATAAAATGAAGAGCAGCATTTGTTGTTGCTAAAGAATCTCCCTTTCCCCTCGATTTAACTGTGATCTTGGTTTATAATGGGTGGGAATACCCCCTTGGTTCCAAACTCTAAGGTTCCATATAGCTTAACATAGATGTTGTTAAGTTGCGTGGAATATCTGTCGGGCACCAATCAGTCAGCCAATTAATGGTACTTATTTAGGACTTTCTATAAATGCTATCATTATTATTATTATGGGTAGAGTACTGTACTAAGCACTTGGGAGAGTACAGTACAACATGGTTTATAGACACAATCCCTGCCCGCAAGGACTTACAGACTAGAGTGGGAGACAGGCATTAAAATTAGTTACAGATGGATGTATACATAAGTTTTGTGGGACTGGGGGAGGGATGACTATCAAAGTGCTTAGGTGCAAGAACTTCTCGTACCTAATACCAAGAAAGACGATATGCCTTTGGAAAATATTCTGCTAATATCATTAAATTTAGTATTACTACATTTCAGATGGGAAATGGTTTGGAAATGGTAGATGATTTGACTCAGGAATCCAAGGATTGCTTTAGTGAATTTGACAGGTGATCGACAGTCTTGCGCTTGTTTGGGAACCTATTTAGTGATCTACTAAAGCACGAGAAGCAGCGTGGCTCAGTGGAAAGAGCCTGGGCTTGGGAGTCAGACGTCACGGGTTCTAATCCCGGCTCGGCCACTTGTCTGCTGTGTGACCTTGGGCAAGTCACTTCACTTCTCTGTGCCTCATTTACCTCATCTGTAAAATGGGGATTAAGGTTGTGAGCCCTTCGTGGGACAACATGATTACCTTGTATCTCCACCAGTGCTTAGAACAATGATTGGCACATAGCGCTTAACAAATACCATTATTGTTATTATTGTTGTTATCATTATCTACTTGATAAGCCTCTCCAATCTATACGAAGAAAACCAACCGTGGGAGGTGCAGCAGGGCAAAATTCACCAAGGCTGGAATCAGGGAATCAAGCCATAGTTATCTTACCTATATCCCCCGAGACTTTCCTTCCATTCCCCACTATATAATAGAGAAGAAGATTTTCACATCTAGGCGCCCCTTTTATATATTAACAGAGTGGTTTCTTTGGAGACTATTAAGTTACCTGATTATCTGTGCTGTGCTTTGAGTCTGAGTTGGATGGAGATGGACACAATCAAAGCAAGGACGAGCATGAGTCCACTTGGGCTTTCTGCAGACAGGAGTGAAATTAATAAAAATGAGATGGCTGATTTTTTACATTTCTTGAGTTGATCTGGATCAGTAGTGACATGGAAGCTTTTACAGGCAAGAAATTCATAAACAGTCAATCTTCTGGCATGAAGGACAATTTCCTCTCCTAATGCAGCAAATTCAGTTCTTTTTCTCCAGTTCCCACAGCTCCGCTCTGCTCTCTCCCTACCCAGACGGTAATCATTAGAGGCTGCCTGAATGACAGTCTTTCCCCTCTCTCCTTTTACAGTCCACAAGTTATAATCAGAGATAGATTTTTCTCACAATAACACATTCCAGGACTTTAGAGGTCTCTAACCTAAGTGGAAGAATTCAGATTTCCCAAAAATTGATTTTAAACTTCACTCTTGTAGCATCTCTAAGCTCACATACACTCCTATTTAGATGCCAGATGCAGGAAATAATTGAGGAAATTTGAATATGAACATCCAGTTGTTTCAATCCCAAAGTGTAGGAGTGGCAGGATGAGTGCTTCCAAATAGGCTAGTGGCATTTAGGGCTAAAGAAGCAAACCCAGATGCTTTCAGTTTGTGTGTAGGAGAAGAAAGGGCCAGGTGATTGATACATATTTACTGTTGATTTACTCCAAAGTTGCCAACTATCCATAAAAGATAATAGGATTTTTAAAGGGGACCTTTTGCCCCAACTGGGAAAACTCATGATTTGGCCAAGACCAAAATGTGTCTGTTTAGGGCACAGCTGACATCTCATTCCAAAAATAATAATACCAAGCCCATATTTTCTTGATCACTTGAATGTCCACAGTATCTTTCCCTGACCAGCCAAAGAAGGGGTGGACCTCCAGTTGGTTTAGGGTTAGATGAAAACTCTGCATTTTAGCCTATACGTATATAGACTGGAATCAATCAATCAATCAATCAATCGTATTTATTGAGCACTTACTGTGTGCAGAGCACTGTACTAAGTGCTTGGGAAGTACAAGTTGGCAACATATAGAGACAGTCCCTACCCAACAGTGGGCTCCCAGTCTAAAAGGGGGAGACAGAGAACAAAACCAAACATACTAACAAAGTAAAATAAATAGAATAGATATGTACAGGTAAAATAAATAAATAAATAAACGAATAAATGAATAAATAAATAAATAGAGTAATAAATAAGTACAAATATATATACATATATACAGCTGCTGTGGGGAAGGAGGTAAGATGGGGGGATGGAGAGGGGGACGAGGGGGAGAGGAAGGAAGGGGCTCAGTCTGGGAAGGCCTCCTGGAGGAGGTGAGCTCTCAGTAGGGCCTTGAAGGGAGGAAGAGAGCTAGCTTGGCGGATGGGCAGAGGGAGGGCATTCCAGGCCTGGGGGATGATATGGGCCGGGGGTCGATGGCGGGACAGGCGAGAACGAGGTATGGTGAGGAGATTAGTGGCAAAGGAGCGGAGGGTGGGGGGTGGGCTGGAGAAGGAGAGAAGGGAGGGGAGGTAGGAGGGGGCGAGGTGATGGACAGCCTTGAAGCCCAGGGTGAGGAGTTTCTGCCTGATGTGCAGATTGATTGGTAGCCACCGGAGATTTTTGAGGAATGCTAGGCTCTGCCACTGGTGGTCTTCCGGATTGGCCCCGACTCCAATCAATTGGCAGCAGCTGCTGGGAATATTGGCCCCTCCTGTTGGTGGTCAGCAAAATGAAGTGAAATAAAATACACATTTTAAGAAATCAATTTAACCCCCAATTAGCAGGAGCTCAGAAGAATCTGGTAGAGATGCACTGACGATGTTTAATAACTTTTTAATAACTTGACCATAATCCTAGAGTATAGAAGGCCACCATTACACTGGGGTAACTCCCTTTATCCTCTTCCTCACTGGTTATGACAAAGGAGGCCCATATGAGTTTCCCTAGGGTGGTGGTGGAGAAGGGAGAAAAATGGAGGAGGGAAGGGAAAATTCAGAATGGTACTCATCAGACAGGTGTCTGATACTGGGAGACAGTTTTGCCTAGGAACAAAAGCACAGGATTGGGAGTCAGGTGAACTGGTTTTGAGTCCCACCTTCACCTCCCAATCTCTCTGGGCTTCAGTTTCCTCATCAGTAAAATGAGAACAAAATAGATCTTGAGCCCCATGTGGGAGAGCGACCGGAACCAATTCCACAATACCGCATCTACCGCAGGCCCTAGCACCCACTAAATGCTTAATAAATCCATTATTTTTATTATTGCTATTATTTTGTAAGCTCAAGAAAAGCTCCTGGGTAATAATAATAATAACTGTGGTATTTGTTAAGGGCTTACTATATACCAGGAACTGTATTAAGTGCTGGGTGGATACAAGCAAATCAGATTTGACACAGTCCCTGTCCCAAATGGGGCTTACAGTCTTAATCCCCATTTTACAGATGAGGTAACTTGAGACACAATCAATCAATCAATCAATCATATTTATTGAGCACTTACTATGTGCAGAGCACTGTACTAAGCGCTTGGGAAGTACAAATTGGCAACACATAGAGACAGTCCCTACCCAACAGTGGGCTCACAGTCTAAAAGGGGGAGACAGAGAACAGAACCAAACATACCAACAAAATAAAATAAATAGGATAGAAATGTACAAGTAAAATAAATAAATAAATAGAGTAATAAATATGTACAACCATATATACATATATACACAAAGGTGAAGTGACTTGCCCAAGGCCACACAACAGACAATTGGAGGAGCCTGGGATTAGGACCCATTATAGCTGCTCATTTAAATCTACCCTCTTCCTCAGGACATTCTCCACCCTGCTGTCAACTGGATACCAAGGGTTAGATTTTCCTGTTGCATTTTAGCCCATAAGACACCAGACATGTATTTTCAAAATACGACTTGCCTGAGGAAGGCTGAGCCAAAGTGGACTGTGAACTCTGTTCAGCACGGATTTGGGCCTCACAATAGAACATGCCTTTCTGCTCAGGGCAGGATGGATTACCTCACTCTAAGGAATAGTGTGAATGTAAAATGAGGTAAAACAAAAATCCACATTATCTTTGCCCCATCTTTCATGACCGTATGAATTCATCACTCTACTTGTCAAACTTTAAATGTTTCTAGAAGCTAATCCTGGGCCAAGAGAAAGGAAAGGTTTTGAGGCGAATTATGCACCTTCCATTTGAAACACGTTTAATTTATTCTGCCTCTTATTTTAGCCCAGATATTTTTCAAAGCCTTCACGCCATTGTCTATCTTAACAGCTCTGCCATAATCATCTTTGAACTCTTGTTTTGGGCCTTAATATGATGATCGTGTTGAAACATCACATTATCCATTTTTCAAGACCCATACTTTTTATCACAAATCTGAGTGAATCATATTGTAGGCACAGTTTTCACATTCAAAGGGGCAAAAGTTGAGAGTTTATGTTTCAGTCTTCTCCGGCAGCACTTACTTCATTATTAACATTATCTCCATTATAATATATTATCAAGCTCAGAGCAGCTGGTGATGATTGGTTTGCAAGATTGTAAACTCGATGTGGCTTGCCCGCACAAACTGTGAAGGTTAAATCTATAACTGATGGCCATCGACCCCGGCGCCTGATGTTATTGGTCTCTGACTGCAAAAATTCAATATCTCCTGCCTTTGTATTCGTGAAATATTTCCCTACAAATGTCTCTGTTTAATCAGGGGGAGAAAGTCTGGATCTTGGAAGAGAAACATAAAACCTTCCAGACTCAATCTTCTCATTTTAATATAGTCCCCAAATTGTCACATATCTTTAGTTCCTGGCTCCTCTTCCTGAAAATACTGCTCTGGAACTTCGTACTATGATTATGGGGGGCATTTTGAAAGATTCAATGAAGAGTCTGTAGGTTTTCTCCACCTTTAAAGATGCTAGAATTTTCTTTGTTTTGTTAATGTCAGTGTTAATGTGGATTCTCAGTTTCTTTGTGCAACAAATTATGGTGCCAATCTTCTTCAAAAAGATGGTAAAAGTAGGAGAGCAACATATAGGTTCTGGCTTTTCATTTGGAAGGTGGAGATGTAAAGGGAGCCAGGACACATTTGAGGGTAAATGTAAGACCAGTGGAGTATGGAAGTGGATGCAGGTTTGGAGAGATTGCTGATCAAGAAATCCTGATCTGGGTTCTTTTCAGCCCTCCAAGGAAACTCTAAACTTTCTTAGCCTTTCTTGAAGCTCTCAGATTTTGTCAGTGACTGAGGCTGGGTGGGCCACCCCAATGTTTGTGGGAACAAAAAAAACAAAAATAGTAGTTTTGACCCCAAGTGTATCGATCAACCAATGAGCACTTACTGTGTGCAGAGCACTGTACTAAGCTTTTGGGAGAGTACAACACAATAGGGTTGGTTGACAAGACACTTACTCTCAAGAGGCTTAAAATCAGGTCAGGGAGACAGCTATTACAATAAATTACATATAGGAGAAGTGGCTGAGTATACAGACATTTCCATGAGTGCTGTGGGGCTGGTAATGGAGTATCAAAATGCTCAGAGAATCAGTGTGACCTAATGACTAGAGCACAGGCCTGGAGTCAGAAGGAACTGGGTTCTAATCCCATCTCTGCCACTTTTCTGCTGTGTGACCTTGGGCAAGTCACTTCCTTTCTCTATGGCTCAGTTACCCCATCTGTAAAATGGGGGGTTAAGACTGTGAGCCACCAGTGGGACAGGGACTGTGTCCAACCTGATTAGCCTGTATCTACCCCATCCATGGTACAGTGCCTGGCGTATAGTAAGCGCTTAACAAATATCATAAAAAAATATAGACCCAAGTGAATAAGTAATGCAGAATGGCTGTGGCAAATAGGATGAGGAGAAGAGGTAAGTCGGGGAAGGCTCTATGGAGGAAATATGATTTTAGTTGGGGCTTGAAAATAGGAAGAGTGGTTGTCTGTCATATATGAAGCAGGAGGGAGCTCTAGGTCAGTGGGAGGATAATAATAATGATGGCACTTATTAAGCACTTACTATGTGCAAAGCACTGTTCTGAGTGCTGGGGGGTATACAAGGTAATCACGTGGGGCACGCAGTCTGAATCCCCATTTTACAGATGAGGTAACTGAGGCACAGAGAAGTTAAGTGACTTGCCCAAAGTCACACAGCTGACAACTGTTGGAACCGGGATTTGAACACATGACCACTGACTCCAAAGCCCGGGCTCTTCCCACTGAGCCACACTGCTTCTCTGGGTTGATTTTTGAAGAGAGAGCTATGCAGGCTGAGATGTAGAAGATGATTAACAGGGTCAGGTAAGATGTAGAGAGCTGAATACATGGGGCAGTCATCCTAATGGTAGCACCTCTGGTATATACATTACAGTCACAAGACTGCCTTTCTACCTATATAGGTCAGTTCAAACTGTATTAAAGGCTACCTTCAGACAGAGATTCTCGTAACAATAATTAATTCCTCTATCCTTGCCTACAAAGTTAGAAAAATTTGCGTGAAACTTCCATCTTCCCCTGGCTCGGGAAGGGCCCAGCTATTTGGAAAAAGGAGAGGTCCCTCCCCACCTCATTTTCTTCCCCTCTGGGAAATGTCATTCACTACAGAGGGGTTGGAGGGATTGTTGTGCACATTTGCATAGCCTGGTACTGTTTCCCCAACCCGCTCTCCAGTGGGAGGGTCAGGTGTTCAGGGAAATGCTTCATTGTGTCTGGATGGAGCATCATAAAATGCATAATCTTCAATGGAATTGTAGAACAAGAAGAAATTTCATAAGCGGCGTGGCTTAGTGGAAAGAGGATGGGCTTGGGAGTTGTCTGTCTCCCTCTTCTAGACTGTGAGCCTGCTGTTGGTTAGGGACCATCTGTATCTGTTGCCAACTTGTACTTCCCAAGCACTTAGTACAGTGCTCTGCATACAGTAAGCACTCAATAAATACGACTGAATGAAAATGAATGAATCCCAGCTCTGCCACTTGTCTGCTGTGTGACCTTGAGCAAGTCATTTCACTTCTTTGTGCCTCAGTTACCTCATCTGTAAAACGGGGATTAAGGCTGTGAGCCCCACGTGGAAAAAGCTTTGTCTACCCCAGTGTTTAGAAGAGTGCTTGGTACATAGTAAGCACTTAACAAATACCATCATCATCATCAACCAAGTGTAACTGTTTCAGCTCATCTGACTTCTCAAGCAGCACCACTGATCGGTCAATTAATAAGCCAACCAATGGTATCTAATAATAATAATAATTGTGTTATTTGTTAAATGCTTACTTTGTGCCAGGCATTGTGCTACTCACCGGGGGAGATACAAGCAAATAGAGTTAGACACTGTCTGTGTCCTACTGTGGCTCAAAATCTTAATCCCCATTTAAGAGACGAGGGAACTGAAGCACAGAGAAGTTATGTGGCCGGCCCAAGGTCACACATCAGGTAAGTGGGGGAGCCGGAATTAGGACCCTCGTCCTTCTGACTCCCAAGCCCGTGCTCTATCCACTAAGCTACGCTGCTTCTGCTGTGGGCTTACTGTGTGCAGAGCACTGTACTAAGTGCTTGGGAAAGTACTTAAACCAGAGTTGGTAGGCACAATCCTTGCCCACAGTGGGGCTGCCGTCTATATCACCAGCATCACCTATGGACCATACTCAACATCATAATGGCAGCAGGATGAGTTGACTGAAGATGATGTCTGAGAATGCAGTGAGCTTGCCAGCACTGAAGCTTTTCCGATAGAAAGACAGTTAGCCTGGCCTGAGGATGGCTGAGCTGGATGATTATTGAGGGATACCTAAACAGCTGCTGGGTGGAGAGCTGAAAGAGGGTGTGCACAGGAAGGGAGGAGAGGACAACCATTTTATGGACAGAGGAAGGTAGTCTCAAACAGTCCGTCTTGCCGTGGGCTTTTGTGGGGAGACAGTAGCAACTGAGCAGCCTAGCATGTTGCAATCAGGAGTGAGGTCATTCTCCTTGACTTTGGAAAGACTGGGGTACTGTGAAACAGCCTTGACAATAGTGTCGATACAGGCCTTGCCAGAAACAAATGTATCACTGCAGTAAAGAACTGTCTTTCATAATCGTATACGCATACATGTAAACATCATCATCATCAATCGTATTTATTGAGCGCTTACTGTGTGCAGAGCACTGTACTAAGCGCTTGGGAAGTACAAATTGGCAACATATAGACTGTCCCTGCCCAACAGTGGGCTCACAGTCTAAAAGGGGGAGACAGAGAACAAAACCAAACATACTAACAAAATAAAATAAATAGAATAGAAATGTACAAGTAAAATAAATAAATAAATAAATAGAGTAATAAATATGTACAAACATATATACATATATACAGGTGCTGTGGGGAAGGGAAGGAGGTAAGATGGGGGGATGGAGAAGGGGACAAGGGGGAGAGGAGGGTATAAATGTGCATATAATAATAATTACATTATAGTATTTGTTAAGCTCCCCCCGTGTGTCAAACACTGCTCCAGTTGCTGGGATAGGTACGAGTTAATGTGTCCCTGCCCCACATGGGGATCACAGGCTAAGTATGAGGGAGTAGGATTTAATCCCCATTTTACAGATGAGGTACCTGAAGTACAGAGAAGTGAAGTGATGTGATTTACCCAACGTGATACAGCGGATAAGTGGTAGAGTCAGGATTAGAATCCAGGTTTTCTGATTCCCAGGTCCAGGATCTTTCCACTGAGCCATGCTGCTTTTCCATGTTGCTAAGCATCTATATGTGTATACATGCAGTATATGTGTAGACACATAGACTGAGACATAAAATACTAAAAAATATTATAAAAGAGAATCCAGCTTGTGCTCAAATTCTGTTTTGAGCAAAGAGAAGATGCAAGGGAGGTGAGAGGATGCAGGTGATTTGATCCCCCTCTAGACTATAAGCTCATTGTGGGCAGGGAATATGTCTGTTTATTGTTATATTAACAATAACACTAACAATTAATAACTAAAGCACTTAGTACAGTGCTTTGCACACAGTAAGCTCTCAATAAGTATGATTGAATGAATGAATGAGTGGGAAAGGGTGTGGGGGAAAAGACAGAAAATAGCCAGAAACTGAAGGGTTCCATTTTATACGCATTCCTTCCTCTGGGCAAGAAAAATGAAATTAAAAGAAGTTGATTAGTGTTCTACTTTCAGCCCCATCTTTTACTAACTGATAATAATAATAATAATGATGGCATTTTTTAAGCACTTACTATGTGCAAAGCACTGTTCTAAGTGCTGGGGAGGTTTCAAGGTGATCAGGTTGTCCCACAGGGGGCTCACAGCCTTAATCCCCATTTTACAGATAAGGTAACTGAGGCACAGAGAACTTAAGTGACTTGACCAAAGTCACACAGCTGACAATTGGTGGAGCCGGGATTTGAATCCTTGACCTCTGGCTCCAAGGCCCGTGCTTTTTCCACTGAGTCACGCTGCTTCTCTGCTTCTCACAGATCAGAAGGCTCCATCAGTAGCAGCCTAACAGTGGACCATAAATTATCAATATCTAATTTAAAATGTCATTTGTTGAAGCTTAGTTGTATTTTCTTCATAGGGAAGTACACTGGATAATTTGTTTTCTGATTTTAAAATAAATACAGTATATTCTATACAATATACCTCTTCTCCATAACTGGGGAAAACAGAAAAAAAAATATTTTAAGCATTTACCATAAAGTTTATCCCTGTCAAAATATGCAAGTTAGCAGCATTAATAACCAGATTTCATTATTGAGATGTGGCACTTTGCTTGAAAATAACTGTCCAGACTATATCTTCTGGAATGTGAATGTAGCTACCTACATGGGAAATACTCATTTCCAACATACAACATGGCAAGAACCTAAAGAGCAGTCAAGTATGCAATGATCAACTGTTCTGACCTGGTTCAAACTCTGAAACTAATAAAGAAAAATAATTAACAAGGGAAATGTTTGTGTTAGGAGGATTCCCACACAGCGTATTGGAGTGAAATTCTGTCAACGGTATTAATGGAGAATAAGTACCTCTAGACAGAGGTAGAATTAGGGCAAGGTCAGAGAGTAGCCCAATGGAATAATTCTCACACTGACTAGAGTGTTCCCAAAGATATTAAACCAAGACTAATGCCCTCATTATTAGAGGAATAGCATGGCTTAGTGGAAAAAGCATGGGCCTGGGATTCAGATGACCTGAGTTCTAATTTCACCTCCACCATGTCTGCTGTAAGACCTTGTGCAAATCACTTAACTTCTCTGTTGGGCCTCTGTTATGTCATCTGTAAAGTGGGTATGAAGGCTGTGAGCCCCGTGTGGGACACGGACTGTGTTCAACCTGCTTAGCCTGTATCTACCTCAGCACTTAGTACAGTGGCTGGCGCATAGTAAGTACTTAATAAATACCATAAAAAATTATTATTACCATTATCTTCATTTTCTGAATGGAAGTTTGGATGCGAGAGGGTACAGTTATGAGCAATTTCCATTTTTCTCTGGAGGTGCATTATCCTACCACCTCTCATTTCATGCATCCATGGCTTGTTCCTAAAGCCAGTACTTTCACTGTTCAGTTAAGATCCAGCTTCTGTGCTCCCTCTTTGCTTCCAATTTTATTACCCAATTATATTCTCTAGGCAGAAAGAATGAAAGATTTGTGAAGAGGGCAAGGGAAATATTCTTTTGGGGAAGTCAAATAGTTGTTACATTGTTTGGCACCTGGTCTAATGTCCTCTCGGAGAACCATGAAGCATAAGAGGATACCTAATGGGACTGAAGCCACTTAGCCCCTACCCCCTTTTGTCTCAGAAACCTCTGTTTCTACCAACCACCATTTTATCAACATTGGAGATAACTAGGGACCTTCAGGCATTGATCTACCTCAGATATTAATGAAGGAAATCTCAGAATCAAATCATAAACAAAATACAGTCACTGGTATGGAAATCAAAAAACTTGGGAGAAAGGCAGAGGTTGAGGAGGGAGAAATAGTGAGACTGAGACCTGGAAGAGGTTGAGGAAGAGCTAAGAAAGGGAGTGAATGGAGTCCTCAAGTGAACCCCACTTGGACCAGCTGCCTCCTGTTTTCCTAATTGAATAATTGAGCTTGGTTTAAAGATAAATGAAGGTTTAGATTGTTTTTTATCTCTTCAATCCCAGTGTCTGCTGACTCATTTCATGTAGCCCACCCCCGTCCCCAGATAATGACTTTGGCTCTTTGCTGACTTGGGTTGTGTCTGAACCGGTAGCTTTAGAGTAAGGCTCTTTATCCCAGTTGCAAACCCACAAGACATCACTATTGATCTGCTTGCTGATTTTCTGCAGAAGGCACAACTTCCCAGATTCTCTTTAAAAACAACCTGTCAATCGCCTAAAATAAGACTTTCATTCTGTAGCACCTTTCCCTGCAAAACATCAGAAAATACCTTTGTGACCCCAATTAATTTGATCTAGAGTATGATGGGAGAACATAAAAAAGCCTAGGAAAAAAAGTCACACAGATCCAATTTCATAAAGAATTCAAAACCTTACTAAAAGAATCTCTGATCTTTTTTCATATATAATTTAAAAGAAATGGGAGCAGCCTGACAAACACACTTTCTGGAAGAGCAGTGAAGCAAGTCAAACCTTTAGCTCAAAGCAGCAGACTGATTCCTCCAGATCAGACTTTGTTGTTTAATTTTTACTGAAATGTAAAAGCTAGAGGCATATTACCAAAGTAATTCAATAAAAGAGAACAAATGAATTAATGACATTAACCACACTCCTTATTTTATGGAAATAAGAACCCAGGCAGTCCTTTTGAGAGGCACGTATTTCCTAACTTTATTTAGAAAACTTCCTTTAAAATGATGGTTTCTATGGCTACATTTGTTGTGCAGATAGAGGGGAGATCTTAAAAGAGTCCTGGGAATTAACAACTCACTCCAGTAGCAGAAAACTTATGCTATTTAGAGAAACTACTCCAATATTTTTTTTTTTTTCAGTTTGAAGGCACTTGGTTGTATCCCGCTACAGGAACTAGAAATTATCTCTTGTCGATTGGGATTATTTCTGTAGCTCTATCTTTCTGGCAGGCTTTGGAAAGATCATGCTGATAATACACCGTATTCATTAATTAATTCATTCATTCAGTCATATTTATTGAGCGCTTACTGTGTGCAGAGCACTGTACTAAGCACTTGGGGAGTACAAGTTGGCAACATATAGAGACGGTCCCTCCCCAACAATGGGCTCACAGTCTAGAAGGGGGAGACAGAACAAAACAAAACATGTGATCAGGTGTCAAGTCATCAGAATAAATAGAGGGAAAGCTAGATGCACATCATTGACAAAATAAATAGAATAGTAGATATGTACAAGTAAAATAAATAGAGTAATAAATGTGTACAAACATATATGCAGGTGCTGTGGGGAGGGGAAGGAGGTAGGGTGGGGGGATGAGGAGGAGGAGAGGAAAAAGGGGGCTCAGTATGGGAAGGCCTCCTGGAAGAGGTGAGCACTATTCATTGTCCACTCTTAATTCAGAGTTTGGGATATCAATCTAAGTGTGATGACACACAGCAAAAAACAAAAAAATAGGACTGATTATTCCTATGAAATCATGATATCAGCTTTGTACCAGCGACATCACAGACATGTTCTTATGACAACCGCAATTGTCATTTAAATCCTAGTGATGTTGGAAAGATTATATCCAGAATGAATGATTTGAATCAACACATAGTGATTAAAAATGAGACCATACAGAATTAAATATTTTTAAAAAGGCCATTTTGGCACATCAATCAGTAATTTACTTAATTAATGGATAGAGTATTTCTCTTATACTGTGAGCCTTATGTGGGTTAGGGTCTGTGCCTGACCTGACAATCTTGAATTCACTCCAGTCCTTGATGCAGTGCTGGGGACATAGTAAGTGCTTAACTAATACCAAAATTATCATTATTTATGTGGTGATGCTGTTTGCCGACACCAGAAGTAATCAAATGTGAAACACAATTTGGGAAACTCTGAATGTCCCTAGATTTAATTATGTCAGCAGCTGACTTTCTTTTTTGGTATGTTAGTGCAAAAAATCTCCCACATGTGTAGCATTGTGCTTTCTGCCATAAAATGCATGAAACATGATGTTTCCCAGCATGTATAATAACAAGGTACTTTCTAATTTAAATCAACTTACTTGCTTTAAACAAATTGTCTGACTTTTTTCCAAAAGTTAAAGCAAATTAATTTTTGAGAACTAAACACAGATCTGACTCCATCGCCTAATTCAGCAGAAGGGATAAAAAGACACTGATTAGGTGGAAGGTATTCATTAAGCAATTGATCAGAGAACTCATATTCTCTAGTATCCTTAAATTATGCCAGATATTGGGCATTTTAGAACATTATCGTGCCAAGGTAACACAGGAGAAAAAAGCTGGTTCCAGAACATAACAGCAGAAATCCAGCTATCTGAATTTCCCTCTTACCTCAGTGTGACACCCCAGGCTCTTAGCTGCTCTCGAATTAAAAACAAAAACTAAATTCAGGTAGCTGAACAAAATTGGGCAAGTGTTAGTAAGAGACTGCTAAATGCCACCCATTTTGGTATTGAAACTTTCAACCATCTGTTCCAAGAATTGCAGATCATTGGTTTACTCAGATCTCATCTTTCCTCTGTTCCCAGAAAAGACTAACAGAAAGGGTGGGTGATCAGGTGAATAGATATCAAAAGGGAAATCTTGTGATCAGGAAAAGAAGAAAATGAGAGTGGTGGGATGAAGGTAAGAGAGTTTAGCAGTGAACCAAGCATCAGCATCAGCAAAATTCCCCTTGAACTTTCTTCAAGGTCCACAGTTTGGAAGGACACTACTGTTTTTTGAGATGTCCATCCTCCCCAGGTTTCGTGCAATCTTAGAGTTTTGATGCTTAGTGAATAATAATAATAATAATAATGGCATTTATTAAGCACTTTCTATGTGCAAAGCACTGTTCTAAGTACTGGGGAGGTGAGGGACAAGATGTACATCTTTTTTTTCCCTCTGTTGTCCTTTCAGCATGACTGTAAATCTGACTTTTGGTTTATATGAATTTAGCATTTTTCTTAATACAAGTATCAATTGTGATAAATAGGTAGTGTAATGTTAAAAAAAGAGTAAAATGCTCCTGTTTTTTATGCTCATTATGGGTAGGGAATGTGTGTCTGCTCATTCTGTTGTATCATACTCTGCCAAGCACTTAATACAGTGCCCTGCACATACGTAAGCCCTCAATAAATACAACTGATTCATTGATTAAGTAATTTAAAGAACTATCTTTTTATCATATTGTTATCCCAAGAAGTCACTGTTCAATTCTACAAAGAGAAGTCAGGATTCCTTATAAGAAAATGTTTAATATTAAATAAAAGTTCATTTCAGTCAATCAGTTTAATTTATTGAGCACTTATTGTTTGCAGAGCACTGTCTAAGTGCTTGGGGGAGAACAATATTACAGGGTTGGTAGACATGTTCCCTGCCCACAAGGAGCTTGCATTTAAATTGAGTTGCGAAGTAGAAACATCTAGGAATTCAGATAACCATTACTGATTCCTTAATATAGGACAACATAATTACAATAATAAGAACTGTGGTATTTACTAAGCACTTACTATGAGCCAAGTGCTGTCCTAAGTGCTGGGGTAGTTACAAGAGAAGCAGCGTGGCTCAGTGGAAGGAGCCTGGGCTTTGGAGCCAGAGGTCATGGGTTCAAATCCCGACTCTGCCAACTGTCAGCTGTGTGACTTTGGGCAAGTCACTTCACTTCTCTGGGCCTCAGTTCCCTCATCTGGAAAATGGGGATTAAAACTGTGATTAAACTATGATTAAAACTGTGATTAAAACTGTGAGCCTCCTGTGGGACAACTCGATCACCTCATAACCTCCCCAGCACTTAGAACAGTGCTTTGCACATAGTAAGTGCTTAACAAATACCATCATCATTATTATTATTACAAGTTAATCAGGTCCTGCATGGGGCTCACATTCTAAGTATTAGAATGTAGATGAGCTTAAGGATTGAATCCCCATTTTGTAGATGAGGGAGCTGAGGTACAGAGGGTTTGAGAGACTTACTTAAGGTCACACAGCCGACAAGTAGCAAAGCTTGGATTAGAACCCAGGGCCTCTGTCTCCCTAGCCTGTGTTCTTTCCACTCGACCATGCTACTTCCCCACATGTACGATATGAATTGATCCCAAATGAGGGCTTCTTTAATTGTTGTTAATCCCAAATAACTTCTCTACTTTGAAGCTTTGTCCACGACTTGGGCATCAGAGAGAGTCTTTGGCAGAAAGCGTGCAGGGAAAAATATGGTACGTGAAAGTAGATATATTTTGGTATATAGAAGTCTGATAAGGAATGGAGAAAAAAAACTATCTACCTTAATTTTCAAATACCATTAACTTCGACAGCCTACTAAGAATTTTAGAAGATTGTTCTTTTGAAGACCACTCTGGTGAAAGAAAAAAAATCTTTAGCTCTTTTTAGTCTGCATTGTCAGAAAGAACTATTCTGCTAGAGCATTGATCGGGGCTGCTATCCCCACCTTTGTTTGAAGGCGAGGTCCTATATTAATATAAGTACATCATAATCTTAAAAAAGATGTCTCAATAATACAAAGGAAAATGTAATGTCACATCAATGTCAGGGAAGATATTTGGTAGAAAATGAAAGTTGCCAAAGAATGTGTTCATGTCAACATGATAAAGGATCATAACTAGGTCTGAGATAATGCAACTTTGCAGAACTCTTATTAGGAGCCTGTTAGTTATCTGAAGATGCTTTCATCTGGAGCCTTTGAAACTACCAACCTTTGTGCAACCTAAAAAAAAAAAAATTCAATTTTCCTCAACTTAAAAAAGGGTCCCCTTCATCAACTTGGGCACATATTTAACTTCTTCCCTGGAGGAAATACTCCATTTTCTTTCCTCTAGACTTCATGTTGCCTTAACAGATTGCTCTATAATTTCAAAGTTCACAGTGCAGTGAATTCTGGGCACACCCAGGAAAAAGCACGGGTCAGGAAAATAAGCTGATACCATTCAATGGTATTGCTAGTGATACATATGAAAAGTGTAAAATAAATGACCACCAAACAGACTATTAATTTCAAATATTTTAAAGTATTGGCATCAATTTAACAAGCCAAGATTTAAAAAATTACTGAAGTATTGGAAGATGTTGATTTATTACAACTTCATACTTGTTGAACTCTGGCTCCTTATTATTCATTACTTTTTATTGATGCTGAAATTCAAATAAAACATTTGGGTGGGATTTTTTTTTTTACTTGAAATAATCTTTGATTTTTCCCCATCGTGATTGGTTTGCTTTCCGGAAAATATTACCAGTAGTCAGCACTTAGTGCAATAGCTAAACATTCTTTACAGAATATGAACTAACATTGTAGGGCAACCAGTTGTGCTATAATATGAGTTTTGATTATGTAATTTGGATACAACACAGTGGAAAAATTGGGGAGCATTATTCCCACAGCAGGAGTCACTTGTGGTAGAACACAATCCTTAAATTGGTGCAGTTATACATGGTTGGTTTAAGAAGCACTGGCTGTGGCCAAGACCTAATACTGCTCATTTTCCTGCTTCTCCCTCAAACTTTCTGCTCTGTATCATACAGTAGTTTGTGTTTTGACACTTTACAGTATTTAAAACAGTGAATTTTGTAGAGAGACAAGAGAGAAAAGCATCTTTTAATGGTGGACATACCGATGTGGTTAATTTTCACAGAAAAACATCAATCATTGTAGTATCAGAATTATTCACCCCCTAATCCACTGACTCCAACTGGGCGAATGAATATTACAATACTATATTTACATAGCATGAGATTATTCAAGATTATAACCCCTGAATTATCGGAAAATTCCTTAAATTGAATCGTTTTCTTTTAGATATTACTGGAGTGGGAATTAATCAGTAGTCTTTATTAAGTGCTTACCTTGTGCAAAACACTGTATTAAGCAGCTGGGAGACTATAATAAAATTAGTGAACATGATCTCTTTTCTTAAGGAGTTTCAGTCTAGCAGAGAAGATAGTTACTAGAAAAGCGTGTAAAGAGATGCACATAAAAGCAATGGGGAAAAGGGTCAGGAGGTGTGTATCCAACTGCTTAGATGACCAGGAACTGATTAAGTGTATATATATATATATATATATATGTATATACGCATACATGTATATATACATAACTGATAAGTGTATATATACCTGTATATATGTGTATATGTTTGTACATATTTATTACTCTATTTATTTTACTTGTACATATCTATTCTATTTGTTTTATTTTGTTAGTATGTTTGATTTTGTTCTCTGTCTCCCCCTTTTAGACTGTGAGCCCACTGTTGGGTAGGGACTGTCTCTATATGTTGCCAACTTGGACTTCCCAAGTGCTTAGTACAGTGCTCTGCACACAGGAAGTGCTCAATAAATACGATTGATTGATTAAGTGGTGGTCAGAGGGAATTGGTGGGGGAGATAATAGATTAATCCATGAAAGCCTCCTGGAGGAGATGCAACTTGCAAAGGGCCTTGAAGAGGAGGAGAGCAGTGTCAGATGTGAAGGGGAAGTAACATTGCCTAGTGGATAGAGCAGGGGCCTGGGAATTAGGAAGACCTGGGTTCTAATCCCGGCTCTGCCACTTGCCTGCTGCATGACCTTGGGCAAGTCACTTCTCTGAGCCTCAGTTAACTTATTTGTAAAACGGGGAGGAAGAATGTGAGCTGCATGTGAGACAGGGACTCTGTCCAACCCGATTTGCTTGCATTCACTCCAGCGCTTCGTACAGTGTCTGGCACGTAGTAAGTGTTTAACAAATACTACAGTTATTATTATTAAAGGGAAGGGAGTTCCAGGCAGCAGGTGGGATGGGAGCCAAAGATCAGCAGCCAGAAAGATAAGGATGAGGCATAGTGAGTCAATTAACTTTAGAGAAATGAAGTGTGTGATCTTGGGTGTCATTCATTTGATCGTATTTATTGAGTGCTTACTGTGTGAAGAGCACTGTATTAAGCGCTTGGGAAGTACAAGTTGGCAACATATAGAGATGGTCCCTACCCAACGGCAGGCTCACAGTCTAGAAGTGTCATGGGAGAGGAGTCAGGATAAGCAGGCGAGAAAGAGCTGGGTAAGTGCCTTGGAGTGCCTGCAGTTGCCAACATCAAACATCAGGTCTGGTTGGCTTTTTCCCAACCTTCTCCTGGACACCTGAACCCAAAGCTGGTAATTGGGTTTTGTGTTTGTAAGTGGAGGAAAATACCTCTCTCCCTAGCCTCCACAAACTCCAGTGATCACATCCAGACTACTCTTCCCATTCCCCACCTTCCATGGTTTCTCATAACCCCATTCCTGGAGTTTTTGCTTTGGTTACAAAAGGAGAACATATGTGTATTCAGGAAACCAGGGAAACAGAGTTGCTGCTGTCACGAGAAGCCAGGTATCAGCCAGGTGCTGAGTGTCTACAGTAGAGAAGCAGCGTGGCTCAGTGGAAAGATCCTGGGCTTTGAAGTCAGAGGTCATGGGTTCTGATCCTACACCTGCCAACTTGTCAGTTGTGTGACTTTGGGCAAATCACTTCACTTCTCTGTGCCTCAGTTCCCTCACCTGTAAAATGGGGAATAAGACTGTGAGCCCCCCATGGGACAACCTGATCACCTTGTAACCTTCTGAATGCTTAGAACAGTGCTTGGAGCATAGTAAGCACTTAATAAATATTATTATTATTATTATTATTATTATTGTTATTATTATTATTATTATTACCCACCCTCCCAAGTTTGGAACTGGACAGGATTATATCACTGGAAAAGGGGACTCAGCAGTCAGATTTGCCCTCCAATTAGATCCTGCCTGGGGGGAACCAATCAGAGGTGGGTAAGAGTGGGGTGGAACAAAAAGTAATATTTTAATTGGATTAACCTGAAAAAAAAAAAAGATTTCCAAGAGCCTTTCACATGTCAAAGAACCCAGTGATTATCAGGCTGTGCCTTTCATATGCTATACTATCACAATGACAAAGTACTACCTCCTGAATCAATCAATCAATGGTATTTATTGAGTGCTTATGGTGAGCAGAGCACTGTACTATGCATTTGGGAAAATACTAAAGAATTGATAGAAGCCCCACCTATAGTGAGTTTACAGTGTACAAGAGGAGACAGACATTAAAATTAGATTAGGGATAGGGGAAATAGAAGAGTGTAAGAATATTTACATAGGTCTTTTGGGGCTGGGGTGAGTAGCAGTGTGCCTAAGGGGTACATTGCCAGGCTCCTAGTCGATGGAGACGGGAGGGTGGATAGGGGAAATTAAAAGCTTACTTTAAAGAATGGCGATTCAAGGCTATGTCCCCTTTCTCCTAGTAGTTAAAGCAGCCTTAGGCTCATCCTTTCCTACATATATGCCTTTCCTACATATATACAAATCACCTACTGAGCTGTGAATGCTAAATGTCTTGAAGCCAGTGAGTCAGAAAAAGCATATATGAACCACTAAGAAATCTGTTTTTCAGATCCAGTTTATCATACACACTTCTTCTTGCTATTAAACCAGCTCAAGGGAAAATTATGTGCTGGAAGGATATATGTTTAATATTGCTCTTCATCTAACCTAAAAATGATTGATTTCTTTTACTCTGGCACCTTATTCAAAATGGATGGAATTCAGAACAGAAAGACATGTGGGTTTGAAGCCTACCCTAAGGACATCCACAGGCATTTATTTACATAAGTAAAGAGAAGCAGCGTGGCTCAGTGGAAAGAGCACGGGCTTTGGAGTCAGAGGTCATGGGTTCAAATCCTGGCTCTGCCAACTGTCAGCTGTGTGACTTTGGGCAAGTCACTTAACTTCCCTGGGCCTCAGTTCCCTCATCTGTAAAATGGGGATGAAGACCACGAGCCCCCCGTGGGACAACCTGATCACCTTGTAACCTCCCCAGTGCTTAGAACAGCGCTTTGCACATAGTAAGTGCTTAATAAATGCCATCATTATTATTATTATTATTATATCCTTCAACTCTGACACTTCCCATATCTGTAAATTTTCATAATGTCTCTCGCTCCTTCTACATTGTAAGCTCATTTTGGGCAGGGAATGTGTCTGCCAACTCTGTTATATTGTAATTTCCCAAGTGCTTAGTACAGTGCTCTGCACACCGTAAATGCTCGATAAATATCATTGACTGATTGGTTGATTGAGGTTTATATATGCTGAAGGATTTAAGTCAGTGAGGATGGTTGCACATTGGAATGGCCATGACCTGAGAGGGAGGTTTAGAATCACCTTTGCTGGGGATGTTTAAAAGTAGAACAGTTTGCAATTATCTAGACAATTCAGGTGTGGTATTGACTGGAGGCCGGAGGTTGAAGTAGATGATGTTCCCCAAGAACCTACTTTGTTCTGTAATACTGAAAAATAGCTGGCTAATGGAATAATAATAATAATAATAATAGTGCTTCTTGAGCGCTTACTATGCCAAACACTGTTCTAAGTGCTGGGGTAGAAAGAAGCTAATTAGGTTAAACACAGTCCCTGTCCCACATGGGGCTCCCTTTCTTAATCCCCATTTTACACTGAGGCCCAGGGAAGTGAAGTGACTTGCCAAAGGTCACTCAGCAGATATATGGAGGAGCCAGATAGCACCCAGGTCTTTCTGATTCCCAGGCCTGTGCTCTAACCAGTGAACCATCCTGCTGCTCTATTGTAGGCAGGGAAAACCACAGTGGCTATCAAAGCATCTGCCTGCTGGGTTCCCGCTTTATGGACCAGCCCCAGCGCAGGACTGAGGGCCCTTTCGACTGCAAATGGGTTCCACATGCAAAAAGCCTCGGCTTGAACTTCACACTGAAATTTATCTCTTCATCAACTTGCTCATTGCACCCCATGCCCCATCGGAGAAGCAGCGTGGCTCAGTGGAAAGAGCCTGGGCTTTGGAGTCACAGGTCATAGGTTCAAATCCCGGCTCCCCAACTTGTCAGCTGTGTGACTTTGGGCTAGTCACTTAACTTCTCTGAGCCTCAGTGACCTCATCTGTAAAATGGGGATTAAGACTGTGAGCACCCCGCGGGACAACCTGATCACCTTGTAACCTCCCCAGCGCTTAGAACAGTGCTTTGCACATAGTAAGCGCTTAATAAATGCTATCATTATTATTATCAACATTATCAATATCAATATTATTAATAATATCCCGATTATTATTGGGATCACAACTGGCAGTGACTTAGAGAGTGCCAGTAATGCTGCCCAAACCACTAATGTTATCAACAGTGAGAAGCAGTGTAGCCTAGTGGATAGAGCACGGGCCTGGGTGTCAGAAGTACCTGGGTTATAATCCCAGCTCTGCCATTTTTTTCTTTGTGTGACCTCCAGCAAGTTCTTTCACTTCTCTGCACCTCAGTTACCTCATCTGTAAAATGGGATTAAGACTGTGAGCCTGATGTGGATCAGGGACTGTGTCCAACCTGATTATCTTGTATCTACCTCATGACTTAGACACATAGTCCAAGTGTGTCTTGACACACTTGACACATAGTAAGCGCTTAACAAATACCAATCAATCAATCAATCAATCAATCGTATTTATTGAGCGCTTACTGTGTGCAGAGCACTGTACTAAGCGCTTGGGAAGTACAAGTTGGCAACATATAGAGACAGTCCCTACCCAACAGTGGGCTCACAGTCTTAAAGGGGGAGATAGAGAACAAAACCAAACATACTAACAAAATAAATAAATAAATACCATCATCATCATCATTATTATTATTGTCAACAATTCTTTCACATGCGATCATGGTCCCAAAGTTTCTGTTATTGGACCCTTCTGAACAGATGATGATATCACCATGGTTAAAGATTTACAGGAACTGATGAAGGAGCCAGGGTGGGGAGGAGAGGAAGAGAGGAAGAGAGAAAGAGGGTAGTGGAAAGGGAGGAATCTGACTAAATCTTGGATAAACCAGCTTTGAATTTTGGAAAAATGAACTTCTGAAAAGGAAATGAATGGCTAAGATAAAGGAATAATGAGATGAAACAGAGCAAGGGAAAACTTAGAATTCACATTAGGAACAATTGTCTAACTGTGAAATTCATTAGGACTAATAATGTGTCAATGGAGAAGGTCTAATTATTAAAGTCCTTTAAAAATAGTCTAAACAATGCATATGAGAATACAAGAATAATTTGGTATTGGGAGGGGGCTGAATAAATTGCTGCCACCTATAATGCTGAGCATTTTGACCAATTTGAGCTAGTAAATTTGGATCATTGGGATTTGAAAATCTTAGAAAACACCATTTCCATCTTTACAAATGGTCACTCTGGGAATTATTTGGTTTTTTTGTTACTGCTTTTGTTTAGTTGGTGTAATTTCCTCTTTGCATTTAGAATGTTATATATTTAAGTATGAAACGATTTTGTAATCATCCAAACAATATGGATATTGCATGAAACTGATACAATTGCTCAGTTTATTGTTGGTTATGATCTACTGCATTAAAAAAATTTCATATACTGAAAATTTCCTGGGAACATAAATAGCTTGTGAATGCTAAATATTGATAATTTTAGAGGAGAAAGGCAAGATTCAGACAAAAGAGAATTGTTTTTCATATGCATTTCAGGATGGTGTATAATTCCGAGATTAATGATGGACAGTGGATTTGTGGTTAAGATTAGGAAGAAAGTTATGGTTCTTAGCAAAGCCCAACATTTTTTGGATTGGGGAAAATTATTAATAGTAATAATATAATTATGGCATTTGTTAAGCAGTTACTATGTGCAGATACTGTACCAATTTCTGGGGTAGGTATAAAATAATCAGATTGGACACAGTGCAAATAGGAGGGAGAACAAGTATTACCTATTTTTCAAATGAGGAAACTGAGGTACAGAGAAGTTATGTGACTTGCCCAAGGCCATCCAGCAGGCAGAGTTGAATCTGGGATTAGAAGTCAAGTCCCTGGTTCTCAGGCCCAGGCAAGTCAACTCAGTTTCTCTGTGCCGCAGTTTCCTAATCTGTCAAATGCACTCCTTTCCCCTCAATCTGTAAATCATATGTGGAACAGGCACAATATGTGATCTCATTGTATTTTATCTGCCCAGTGTTTGTAATGTAATGATGGCATTTATTAAGCGCTTACTATGTGCAAAGCACTGTTCTAAACGTTGGGGAGGTTACAAGGTGATCAGGTTGTCCCACTTGGGGCTCACAGGCTTAATTTCCATTTTGCAGATGAGGTAACTGAGGCCCGGAGAAGTTAAATGACTTGCTCAAAGTCACACAGCTGACAATTGGCGGAGCCAGGATTTGAACCCATGACCTCTGACTCCAAAGACCATGCTCTTTCCACTGAGTCATGCTGCTTCTCTTGGCAATTAGCAAGCACTTAGCAAATATCATTATCATTATTATTATTAGGATAGTTATTATTGTCATCATCTCTGACAGGATAATGTCCTGCACACAAAGGGGCTTGGGAACATTTTTCCCTGCCATTTGCAGGATCCAGAGATATCACTTACAAATCTTGTGATCTGTCACTCTCCTCTTGGAGAGAGATTGAGCTCAATCCATTTTTTAGAGGTTAGCTCATCTGACTTGGCTTCAAAATGAGAAAAATTTAAATGATCTTGAGAAAATCACTTCTCCCCAGGTGAAATGATCAGTATGCTGTTTTAATTATTTCTGGTCTTGAGCTGAAAGATTGGTTTTTAGATGTGCTACTCTTAAGAAATGTCCAAATAGATCAAAAAAAGAGGGAAAAGAAACAAGCCCAGGGTAACGTTGAGACTAATTCCACATTTCCATGCACAAACTGCATAATCTCTCCCACCAATTGTCTCACAAAAATGCCTCTGCTCTTTTGTGAATAAAGGCCACGATTGACCATTTCCAAGACCATTATCGTTTCAAAACCAAAAGACAGTTTGGTAAATTTTCTTTTGTACCTCATTGGAATAATGCATTGTATCACCTCATAGGGGCAGTTGTAGCCTCTCCCTGCAGGAGCAACAGCGTTGATTGAGAGCCCAGCATGGCTTAGTGGATGGAGCTTGGGTGGACCTGGGTTCTAATCCTGCCTCTGCCAGCTGCTGTGAGACCTTGGACAAGTCATTTCCCTTCTCTGGGCTTCAGTTACCTCATCTGTAAAATGGGGTTGGAGACTGAGAGCCCCACATGGGACAGGGACTGTGCCCAACCTTATTAGCTTTTATCTACCCCATGCTTGGCACATAGTAAGTGCTTCACAAGTACCATAATAATGATAATAACTCATTGGGTACAAAATACTGTACTAAGTTCTGAATAAACTACTTAGGCACATTCACTCATCCCACTCCCCTGGGTGTAGACGGCTTAATTGTATCTAAGCGCATGTAGTCAAAGAGGTGTGGAAGCAGATTCTCTAGCCATGCATGCCACTCTTCACTCCACTTCCTTGCTTTTCTCCCCTCCTCGTAGGACTAGTAACAGAGCAGAAGAACAGGGAACACTGTTCCGTGAGCATGCTGAGGTTTTCAATCTCTCCCTCTTCACGCATATTCAGAAGAAACTGCAATGGGAAATACAGCTTAAACCCCCATGATAGGTTGCCTTCTGAGGACAGGAACTTTCTGGACATGGTATAGAGTCACTGGAGTGAAGTGAAAGTCTGAATGTAAGGAAGGGGATCTCATAAAATTACACAAATGTGAAACCCACCATATGATACTGGAGCAGAAAGCAGCAATGTGCTTGGAGTAAATATGCATCCTGTCTATTCTCTGAATAAAATAGCCGCTGGAAATTTACACACCTGCCACAATGCCAAACTGAGTGTTCCTTTCAATACCTCTGTCCATAAATTTTGTTTTCTAAAACTGATTGCTGGATACAATCTAAAGCTCTGTAGAGCTCAGCAGAATGTGATTTCCAGTCTTCAGTTGCCTTTTTTTTCCATTGAGAATAGGAATGTCTGTCTGTTGTTTGCTTTACATCCTTGCATTGCCCCAGTATGGACTCTGATCAATCGGGAAAGCAGCTTGACTCCCCTGTGCTAACATTTGAAAATCCTCAACTCAGTCTACAAACAATGCGCTCTCTAGGTTGCCGAGAATGTGTCTACAAACTCTTTTGTATCTTACTCTCCTAGCCACTTAGTTCACTCACTGCTCCACACACAGTAAGAGCTCAAAAAATACCACTGATTGATTGCAAGTGAGGAAAGAGAATCCCTCCTCCTGCTGCTTCGCTCCTCAGCACAGGCTGGATTCCAACTTCACAAAGGCCAGGAAAGTGTTCTGCGGCAGGCTCAAAAGCCACTGACTTAAGTCAGTGCCAAGCCCACAGAAGCACTATAAGTGAATTGCCAGAGTGGCTGGACTTCCTCATTCTTACCAATGCTGGCCATTCCTGCCGTTCAGTGGAGAGTTCAGATCTAGGGCAATAAAGAAGCAGCACTGTATAGTGGATAGAGCACGGGCATGAGAGTCATAAGGATACGGGTTCTAATCCTCGCTCCTCCACTTATTATTAATCATATCGAGTGCTTACTGTGTGCAAAACACTGTACTAAGTGCTTGGGAGAGTACAACTTTGTTCATTTAGTACAGTGCTCTGCACACAGGAAGCGCTCAATAAATACGATTGAACGAATGAATATATATATGTATATATATATATATATATGTGTGTGTGTGTTATTTATTACTCTATTTTACTTGTACATATTTATTCTATACGTATTTATTCTATTTACTTTATTTTGTTAATATGTTTTGTTTTGTTGTCTGTCTCCCCCTTCTAGACTGTGAACCCGCTGTTGAGTAGGAACTGTCTTTGTATGTTGCCAACTTGGACTTCCCAAACGCTTAGTACAGTGCTCTGCACACAGTAAGCGCTCAATAAATGCAATTGAATGAATGAATGAATACAACATGGCGACTTGACTGTCGTGTGGCCTTGGGCAAGTCACTTAACTTCCCTGTGCCCTTAGTTATCTCATCTGCACAAAAGGGGATTAAGACTGGGAGCCTCATGAGGGACACGGACTGTGTCCAACCTGATTTGCTTATATAATAATAATAATGATGATGATGATGGCATTTGTTAAGCACTTACTATGTGCAAAGCACTGTTCTAAGCGCTGGGGGGAATACAAGGTGATCAGGTTGTCCCACGTGGGGCTCACAATTTTAATCCCCATTTTACAGATGAGATAACTGAGGCCCAGAGAAGTTAAGTGACTTGCCCAAAGTCACACAGCTGATAATTGGTGGAGCCGGGATTTGAGCCCATGACCTCTGACTCCAAAGCCAGTGCTCTTTCCACTGAGCCATGCTCCTTCTCTGAGATCCACCCCAGTGCTTAGTACAGTGCATGGCACATAGTAAGTGCTTAACAAATACCATAATTATCATTATTATTATTATTATTAATTGCTATTATTTTAGATGGAAACAGCGTGCATGGCCTATTGGAAATTGTAAGGAGTCTGGGCATCAGGGGACCTGGTTTTAATCCCAGCTGTGCTACCTTTCTGCTGTGTGACCTTGGGGCAAGTCACATAACCTCTCTGTCTGTTACCTCATCTGTAAAATAGGGAGTCAATAGCTTTCCTCCTTCCTAGACTTTGAGTCTCTTGTGTCTTGTGCCCGATCTGATTACCTTGTATCCACCCCAGTGCTTGGCACACAGTATGTGCTTAACAAATGCCACACTTATTATAATTGCTATCATTATTATCACTTGCTACAGCTGAAAGCAGCATCTCAGTTCGTGGAGGGACATTCTTTTCTTTCCTTCCATCCCCACTGCTCCAATATACAAATCTCATGTCTGTAAAGCTTCTTGTGAACAGGAATCTTGTCCACCAGCTCTGTTGTACTCTCCCAAGTGCCTAGGATTATGCTCAGCACACAGTAAGCACTTAATAAATACCGACGGATTGAATGATTGTTGGGAGGGAGAATTGGGCATGCAACTGAGGCTGCTCGAGGCAAACTGGTTTCAGTTTGATAGAAATGGGCAGAATCCACCACTGCTTAATGGCCCAAACTAAATTGTCATCAGTATCACGTGTGCTGGTGGCCTGCAGAACACTGTGGTATATAAATGCCTTTTGTATCCTGATGTTGAAGTCCTACCCCGTGTCGACAAGTGTGGCTGAAAGGCTAGGGCAGGACTGGGAGGACAGAAAGATGCGTCAACTTCATTGTACTCTCCCAAGGGCTTAGTGCAATGCCAAGCACAGAATCAGTACTAATTCAATGTCTTTGCTGGACTGATTAACCCAAGATCCCACTTTGTTCAGCAGGGAAGCAGCATGGCTTAGTGGATGGATCATGGGCCTCAGAGTCAGAAGGACCTGGGCTCTAATCCCAACTCTGACACTTGTCTGCTGCGTGAACTTGGGCAAGTTACTTCACTTCTCTGTGCCTCAGTTACCTCATCTGGAAAATGAGGATTAAGACTGTGAGCCCCGTGTGGAACAGAGACTGGGTCCAACCTGATTAACTTGTATCTACCCCAGTGCTTAGAACAGTGCTTGGCACATAGTAAGCACTTAAGAAGTACCATAATTATCATTATTATTATTATTGTTATCTCATGTATGCGAGTGTGGCTGAAAAGGCCAGTTCAGGATTGTGAGAACAGGGTTTATGTCAACTTTATTGTGCTCTCCCCAGGGCCAGGTATAGAATAAGTGCTAATTAGCTGCCTCTGATGGACTAGTTGATCCAATATCTCACCTTGTTTAGAAGAAAAGATAAATCTTCATTTCAACCAGGCTCATCTCCCCTCTCTACCCTCCTTCATTCCCATCCCAGTTTTCACAAGTATCTTGGCTGTAGACCAACCACCATGGGTTTCTGCACCCCCACAAAGTAATCAGTGGAGGCCCAGCAGTCCATACCTACATCACATTGTTTGTCCAGCCCCCTCCACATCCAACAGAAACTCCTTACCATTGGCTTTAAAGCACTCAATTGCTTGTCTCCTTCTAGCAACAATTTAACCTTATCCCCTTCTAGCAGTAAGGTACAGCTACTTTTGGCATTGTTGCATTGTTTTTGCTAATAATAATAATAACAATAGTTGTGGTATTTAAGTGCTTACTATGTGTCAGTCACTGTACTGAGCACTGAGGTGAATACAAGCAATTCTTCTGCTCGGCTGGGGAGGCTGTCCCATTAGCGGACCCCACACAACCACCCTCCCTTTGTTGCCAACTTATAAAACTGCACTGCTCCTGCCTGTTTCTCATTTAATCTTTATTTTACAGTTGAGTTAAAAAAAAACCAAAAAAAAAACCCTCTTCCCTGTTGCCTTGTTGACTCAGTGCTTCATTTTTTACCTTTCATTTTCTTTTTTGTCTTTCTGATTCCACGACCAATTCAGTCTGTCTCTCTTCACTTCGCACTCCCACTACTCTCTCTGTTTAACTCCATCCTTAAGCCTGAAAATATTTTTTCTATCTCAGAGAAGAGATTCAGATTTGTGCTATGAAACAAAGAGAACTAATTAATGTTTGTATAATATTTTGACAGTCTGATGAAAGGTGGTACTTTCTTTTAGTTGGAAGATTTATAATATAACAATGCTATTCCTATTATTCACGTTACCCTGAGATAATGAAGTAAAACTATACACATCTGAGTCAAAGGACCAGAAGGAAAAAAAGAAAACAGAAAGAGCTGAATGAAATGAAATGATTCCTATATGGCATATGATTCCTTTGATCAGAAATTGAGAAGGAACATCGCCTAGTGGAAAGAGCAACAGTGTTTGACCCATAGTAAGCCCTTAACAAATACCACCAAAAAAAGAAATTCTTTCAGACATACTGGATGTTAGCCAGGTAGATTCAAAATTTCTGCTTATCCCAGCTTACCCTATGTATACTAGACCGTTGGATTTATGCACTTATATGGATTGCATGCTTTTTCTTTTTTCATGTGGCCTAATATTGTAATAAAAGGAGAACTGTATTTTCAAAATGATGTCAGTTGAATCAGGAAGCTGCTGAAGAAATCAGAGCAATACTTTATGGAGTAGCAAACTTTTGAGACCAAATTACCCCCTTTTAAAGTGAGGGCTCTGTGACAGAAGAGGAAGAATATTTGAAATGCCCAGATGCTCTTGAGCCTGTGAGGGAGATGCTTGCAGGTGAGTGCTTTCATCTGCTTGAACTGGGCAGGAATCACGTCCACCAGCTCAGTTGTATCGTACTCTCCCAAGCACTAAGTATGGTGTTCTGAGCACAGTAAGCAGTCAATCAACACTATTGATAGCCCGATTAATTGTTTGAGTGAGATGCATTTGCAATGTACTTCAGAGATCCCACAGGTTCAAATGGACTCTCGGAAACTGTCCATCAGCTGAAAAAAAAATCCAGGCTGGGTTTGCTTAGGACAGGCCATGCACTTGCTAATTATTTTATAAGCTAATTCTAGTCCACCGTGTCTGCCCTCTAGGTTTCCTTTATTTCTTTGCTCCCCTTTCTTTCATGTGTTCTTGGAGGACTTGTGCACACGTGTGCACATATGCACAAACACACACACACACATAGCACATCTTCTCCCCCCACCCCTTTTCTTATCTGGATCATTTCCAGATGATGCGAACATTTCCTCTATGCAATCATCATCCTCTGGACTGTAACTCCGTTCATTTACTCAGTCATATTTACTGAGTGCTTACTGTGTGCAGAGCACTGTACTAAGCGCTTGGAAAGTACAATTTGGCAACAGAGAAAGTCCAGGAAATGTGTCTGCTTATTGTTATATTGTACACTCCCAAGTGCTTTGTATGCATTAAATGTTCAATAAGACTGAATTGAATGAATGAATCATGCCAGCACTTGAAATATCCCAGCTTGATGGCTGCCTTAACCACTTTGCTATTTTCCTTTGCCTCCATTCTCTCCTCTCTCCAGATCACTCTGCTGCCCAGATCATTTTCTAAAACATCATTCTGCACACATTTTCCCACTCCTCCAAACATCCAACTATTGTCCAAACCTCTCTGTGTCAAGCAGAAACTCTTGACTGCTTTAAGAAACTCAATCAGCTCTCTCCCTCCTGCTTACTCACACTATTCTCCCATTCCACCACCTCCTGCTCTACATTCCTCTCAAGCTATCTTACTCATGGAGCCTCGCTGTTGTCTCCAGAGTTGCCACTCTCTTGCTCGACTCCTTCACCCTGCCTGGAATGTCCTCCCCTTTGTACAGCCATCTTCATTTTCAAAGCCCTTCTAAAAGCAGGCCTTGCTGCTCGATTCCTAATTCTCAGGTCCGTCCTGGTCACCTCTGATATTTTTGAAACTCGTCCCTTAATGGTACTTGTTAAGCACTTTACTACATTTGCCAAGCACTGTTCTAAGCCCTGGGGTAACTACAAGTTGACCAGGTTGGACAGTCCATGGGACTCCCCGTCTAATTTGCCCCTTTGGTCCAGAGTACGTGGTACCCTCCTCTAGACATCATTTCCAAATCAAGCAGAGTGACACTGGGCTGTTGCACAATTTAACTTTGTCCCTAGTTAGCTGATTTGATTTTCTTCCCCTTCTCCAGTCAGCCCTGGAGATGCTTCTGCACCACATACTAAACAACATCGTTAATAGTCAATGCTTGGAAAATGCTGGATGTTCTCCATATAATCATTGGCATTTATTCGGTGCTTACTCAGTGGCTAACACTGTACTAGGCTTCTTATGCTTGTAGGTTTACTTAGCGAGATCAAAATCGTCCTCGCCCCTGGATTCACGTCCTTTGGCCTAAATACGTATCAGAAATGACTCTGGATTTTCTCTATAGATTTTAAATCCCAAGTCTCTGAAGACGTAGATTACAACCTCTTATTTTCCACCAGACTTGTCTTTATTTTCTACCCTGAAAATATTGGCCCCAAATGGCCAACTTGTTTCTTTTAATAAATAAACATGATTTAATTGAGAAATGTTCGGCATTAAACAGAAGAGAGTGTAAGTGCCCTTGATATCTGCCAGAGCGTCATTCTGACGATGACTCAAGTGCCAACATCTGTTGGAATGCGGGCCTGTGACCTCTAGATAAATTTCTATTCACAGGAAAATATTTATCTTCTTTCTATGACCTTCCATGCACAAGGCATGAGCCATGGATTTGTTTCCTAGGGAACTAGTGACTGAGGAAAATCTATAATTAGATCTGTGGGTTGCTCACTACATATGGGATTTGGGTGCTAAGCAAGACTTAGGCACATTCAAGACTATTCCTTTGGCATACCAACTGATACCATTCCACTTCCTTCCTCTTAGTTTCCTGCGATCTTGTTTTTGAAGAATCAATCGGTCAATCTACAGTGGAAGACTAACAGCCTGGAAGGCAGAGGGCCTGGTTTTGAGTCCCAGCTCTGCCACTAGCCTGCTGTGTGACCATGGGCATGTCACTTAACATCTCTGTGCCTCAGTTTCCTTATCTGTAAACCCGGGATAATAGTACCCCCCTTTCAACCTGCCTCACAGAGGCTGAGGTCTGTATGTGTTGTGAAGCTGCCTGAAGAACCCCACTGGCTGTCCATCTCTCCTCTCCCTTGAGTCAGCTATGTATGTAACCGACCCAAGATGAATGCCAATTCTACTGAGTCAGCACCCCCATAAACAAGGGAGGCTCTAGATAATAATGATGATAATAGAAATAATAATAATAATTGTGGTTTGTTAAGGATTTACTTTGCACAGAGCACTGCGTTAAGTGCTAGGGTAGATGCAATGTAATTAGGCCCCACATGGGACTCACAGTCTAAGCAGAAGGGAGACAGGTTTTGAATCTCCATTTTGCATATGAGGGAAGTGAGGCACAGAGAAGTCAAATGACTTGTCCAAAGTCACAAAGTAGGTAAGTGGCAGGGGTGAGATTAGAACTCAGATCCTTTCCACTAGGCACACTGTTTCTCCAATTCATTTATCCTGTTTCTCTAGTTCATTCTATTTGTTTCTGAGGAGGAACATTGTTATTCAACTTTTAAAAACAAGATGCATCATTAATTCTAGCTACCACATACGTTTGTTTCTCTCTCTGTCTCTCTCTCTCTCTGTCTCTCTCTCTCTCTCTCTCTCACACACACACACACACACACACACACACACACACAGCAGCACAATTGCATCTCTATGGGTTGCCTATACAGTTCCATGGAACAGGAAATCTTATAAATAATGTGATTTTTCAAATTTTGAAGGGAAAATGTTGTTTCAATTGAGAACTTTTCCCCAAGGCAAAGCACATCACCACTTCCTAATTTAAAACATTTATTTTCCTTTATTCCTTATTTTCATGCATTCTTCATGCATTAAATATAATGTTTAACCTACTCCTTTTTTAGTTATATTGGCTTCTGGAAAGTATTCAGTGGATAGAAAAGAAACCTCAATTTTTCTTAACCCAGAAATGCTGGCATTTACATCAGAAACTGAGCAGAGTTAATCAATACTGCAATAATGTGGACCTTTGACTCCAAGGTTCACTTGCAAAAGATAGGTCATGAGGGCATCAACTCATGGCAAATCTGGTTCATTAAAATAGGGAAGTGACTTTTTCTTTATGAAGAAATATTATTTATGGAGGACAGATGGAATTACACTCCTTATTTCCTGATTTATGGAAGAGAATTCTGCTTCTACTAAAAAAAGCATTCTCCACAGTGCCATTTGTGTTCCCACTCTGAACAATATAGTTTTCTTAATTTCATTCTCATTTGACTGTGAAATTAACACTACTGTGGATTGAAGTCTTTTTAAGAGTCCATCAGAAGTTTTTAATCTCTCAAAACTGTATATTAACAGCATATTAGTTGATGAAAATGACCCTATCAAAACATGAATATGGTTTAAAACTTAAGCCACGTGTTACACCAAAGAAAAAAATAAAAAAAAATAGACGTTACAAACAGTTTTGTCCTTTTTCCCTGTTCATAGTATCTTGATGGCTAAATCCTATCATATGATTCCATATACATATGCATGCATGTACATGTACATTCAAGGTTTTTGTTCTTTAGCAACACTATGTTAATAAGGGTTGAAAAGGAAACAGCAAGTATTCCATTAATACAATGATCAAATTTAGGATAGCAAAACCAGCAGGTAAAAAACACCTAGTAGAGGAAGTTTGCTGTTCATTTGTTTGTCCTAGCCACACCAAACCCATATTTTGAGCCTTCTAGCTTTGGTCTCTGAAACAAATATTATTGAGAAATTCAACCACCCTCCAACAACATCTTCTCCCCTCCCCCTCAAACACATACACACTTTGGCCTTCCCTTTTTTAATCTGACTCACAATTGTTAATCAGTTATTCTGATTTCTTTTGATTTCTTTTTAACGAAGAAAACATTGCTTCCAGCTCTAAAGTTGTAGTCAAACCCCAAATCAGATTCCTTAAGCTTCTGAAATATCAGGCTATTGAATCTTTTTTTGGATCATAATTAGAGTCACAGTGAAAGTTTTTACAATGCCCATAAATCTCTAACAACTTATGTTAAAAAAAGTCTAATCTCTTCCAAAATGTGTCCAATTAAGATTAATGACATAACATTTCACTGGCAATTTTTTTGAAATGTATGCTACCCACTTCTGTATCCATCATCACTCAGCCGTTTCAGTCACATAACTGTTGTTTGAGTGGTTTATAGAAAGCCACACCAATGTCTTTAAAAATTAGTCAGGCATTAAGAATGTAAATGTATTTTGGTAAGGAGACAGCATCAGCTGCATTATCAAAATCATTCATTGAGTCCCTACTGTGTGTTAAGCACTGCCCTAGGAGCTGGGAACATACAACAGAAATGTAAGTCACTTCTAATCCTGAAAGAGCTTAGACTTTGATGGAGGATCTTACAGTAGAGCATCAGCTACTGAGGCCGATTTCAACTTTGGGCATTCACCAGTAGAAATTTTTCCTTTCTTTACCAGCCAGTGAGTAGGCCAGATGGCTTACAGTTTTCCTCTGTAGCAAGCTCTCAGCCATTAAATGTGCAGCCTCTTCTCTTATTTAGGTATACCTTCTTAGAAACAGAAGGTCTCGTTTTATTCAACACTACATTCTTGGTTTGAGGGTTGAAATTAGTTAACCATTCAAAAGAGAAATGGAAGCGTGAAATCCTCAATCATTCTTCCTCACTGTAGTTAACTTTTAATCATTTAAGAGAAGCAGCATGGCTTAGTGGAAAGAGCATGGGATTGGGAGTCATAGGGCGTGGGTTCTAATCCCAAATCTGCCACTTGTCTGCTGTGACTTTGAGCAAGCTACTTAACTTCTCTATGCCTCAGTTACCTCATCTGTAAAATGGGGATTAAGATGGTGAGCCCCATGTGGGACAACCTGAATACCTTGTATCTACCCCAGTGCTTAGAACGGTGCTTGGCACATAGGAAGTACTTAACAAATACCATGAAAATTATTATTATTATTTAAACACTTCCTTCACTGATATCAAATGGAGCTGTGCATGAATGAGCTAAGGATGGAATTTGGCCCCCATTTTCAATCTTATTCACTCTTTTTTCTATCCTTTTCAAATATTCTGATTAGGTCTTTCCCCAGTTTTAAAAGTTCCTAGAATCAACGAATAATTATCCCTGTGTCTGTTGGGGTAAATATATAACAACTACAGACATGAAGATAATTATTTGCCGATAATGATGTTTTATTTCCCCCAACTGCATTGATGAACAGAAGAACTATCCTAGTTTTATAAGTATATATGATTTTGAGTTGGCTATCCAGTTGAGAAAAAATTTATGTTACAGTCATTAATAATAGTAATATCATTTATTATTAATGTGGGGCTCCCCCTCTAGACTGTAAGCTCATTGTGGTCAGGAAATGTGTCAGTCAGTTAATTGTATTTATTAAGCCCAAAGCACTGTACTAATTGCTATGAAGAGTACAATATTGTTGTCAGCATTCTTCTGTTAGTGATTTTGAAAAAGAAGTTAGATTACAATGATCTGTAGAAATTTTTAAGTGTACGTATGATTGCATCTAATAACACATCAGTCCCATTTCCACTGATGTCCTAGAAGCCATGAACTCAGCCTGCTAGAATCATTTATAGCCATACTGTTAAAGAAGCCTAGGTCTATAGGATTCATTAATTCACTCATTCATTCACATTTATTTAGCACATTTGCAGAGCAGTGTACTAAGCACTTGGGAAAGTGCAATACAACAATAAACTGTGACATTCCCTGTGCACAATGAATTTACAGTCTAGAGGATCTGAAAGGGCACTGATTCTGCGTGGTATTCAGTGGCTCTGGAAACCAATTAAACCCTTTGAGATCTTATTGCTATAAGTTTTTTCTCAAGGTTTCTTTCCCTTCCTCCTTCCCAGCCAGGGCCAGCTTCAGATGGTACGAAAGTGAGGCAACAGAAAAAAAGGATGGTGGCATTGATGCACTGTCATAAAGGGTAGGGACCCTAGTGCAATATTAGAGGGTATTTTACAGATGTGGAGACTGAGGCATAAAGAAATTAAGTAACTTGCCCCAGATCATGCAGCCGTCAAGTGGCAGAGTTGGGATGAGAACCCAGGTCTTTTGGCTCCCAAGCCCATGTTGTATACACTAGTCATGCTTTAGAAGGATATACTATTTGCTTGAAAAGTTCAGACCATGCCAAGAAGAAAAGTTGGGTATCCTAAGACCATCGTCCCAAGTAGGGGTGATTTTGGATACTGAGACGTGCATTTGTGCATTTGGAGAAATCTAGAATTTGATGCAAACTCTTGCAAGAAATGATAGATGATTTTGTTGGAACCTGACGGTGAAAAATAACCAATCAACAGTAAGAAAATACACAATTAAACAAGCAAATAAGTAAATTCCACAACCCTCTAAGGCTACAATCAATTACACTTGAGCTGGCATCTTCTGTTTGGGAAAATTAGATCTATGCAGGAAGTTGTAGTTAAAGCCAATTCCTGCTCCATTTGCAGAAAGGCAGAATTTAGTTCTGAAAATGGATTGGATTAATTTCTAGGAAGAAAACACTTGTTTTCTTGGGGGGAAAATAGCAGCAAATGCATTTAAGCTTTGATGTGAAGTTACTATGTTTCAGCAAACTCTGAAAGGGATGTCCAACAACAGGAGCTATTACACCCATTCATTAGTTCATAGGTGCGTATTTTCCTATAATGAGGCTTACATTCTTGATAAAGCCCAACTCTAAGGAAGATTCACCCTCTAGTTTATTGATGTTACTGAGCACTCTGAGCTAGAGTATAGCCATTCTGCCCAAATCACAACTGTGTCCTATTCAAGTAGGCGCAGGTTGTAGGAAAAATTTTCCTTAATTCCTCAACAGATTTTGCCCCCAAACACATACTGAAAACATGTACTGTGAAAGAACTGGGTGTATTCTATACCTTTGTTATAATGAGGGTTTGGGGGAAGAAATCTCCCTTTCCTTGAATTATCTAGAATATAAACTCATTGTGGGCAGGGAGTCTACCACCTCTGTTTTATGGTACTTTCCCAAGTGATTAATACAGTGCTCTGCACAGAGTAAGCCCTCAATAAATATGATTGCTTGATCGACTGACTATTTCTTAGCTTTGGAATGAAAGAAATAGGGAGGAAAGGCCCAGGTTTTTATCCCCAACTCCACTATCTAAACTAAGGGAGCTCCTCTTTGCCTGCCTTCTTCCCTGCATCCCTGCCTAGCTCTCCTTTATTCAGACTCAAACTGCATGTGTGCCGCTACATTGTTGCTGCTTCATCGTCTGGCAAAATCCGGGAAAAAAATTCCCAAGTGTATTTGATGTCCCCAAACCTCAGGCATCAAATGCTTAAATTGGGAAAATGCTATCTTTGCAGTGGATAATAATTGTGGTGTTTGTAAAGTGCCTACTTTGTTCCAAGCAATGTACTAAGCACAGCATATTTAGGTCAGTCACATTCCCTATCCCCTATACAGATCACAGTTTAAGGAATGTGATTGTGGTATATCCCAGAAAAAGGCACAGTGATTGGAGTGACAGGGTAAATATACTATATCGCTGATGCAAACAAATGTACATGCCAAGCGTATACATCCTGATATGTGGCTTAAAAAGTAAAGTCTCTGAAGGAATGGCTATGAAATAGTGGGAAAACCAACCAGGGCCATCTGAATGATTACAGGACGTGCATCAATCTACAGCACACACTGAACTGATCAGGAAGCATTGCCATCTGTTGGAAGGCAAATTAAACATGCTTTTTCATAGCCAAAGCGTTCGGCCACAAGTATGTGATTCTGATCCTAAGTCGCTTTAGTAGTGGTAGCCAAACAATATAAAGATTCTTAAAATATTTAAAGTTCAAAGAACAGCTTTTATTTATCAGTCCCACTTCCGTGGTTATGATAACGGAATCTTTTTTTTTTTAATTTTCTTAATACAGAATTGCAGTAGTTGTGGAACTCGACAAAATATTTTCCTCTTGGGGATTTTTTTTTGCTTTTCTCTCTTCAGCTCTTCTTGAGAGCCTTTTGATTTACTTCTGTGATAAGCTCAGAACAACTGGGAAATGACAGAAACGGAATGAGCTTGGCTTGAAGGGAGAGGTAGTGACAGTTGAGAAATGGAACTTGGTAAATTTGTTTGGTTGAGAATCAGTAGTGGGCAGGAGCTTGCAGGTAGTGTGTTTGTGTGTGTGTGTGTGTGAGAGAGAGAGAGCACGAGGGAGCGAGAGAAGACTTTTATCTTTCTAAGACCTGATTCTCTTTGAAAGAGTTTTGGTTATCAAAAGTTCACTCTCAAATTCATATCACTGGCCCGATTTGCTTATGTTAGATCATTTGCTTTGGGGGATGTACAGGAAGGGCTCATAGTAGTTGTAATTAATAGGAAATGAATGTGTTGCCTTCAGTTAAATCAATAAGCCAGTCTGTGGCTTAGAAAGGTGCACCCGTTTGTACGTGACTATTAGTTCAGCCAGAAGGTAGCAGAGGACCTGGATTCTAATCTCAGCTCTGCCATTTGCCTGATTTGTGACCTGGAAAAGTCACTTCACTTCTCTGTATCTCAGTTTCCTAAAATGGGGATTAAGTACTTCTTCCCCCTCCTACTTAGACTGTGGCCTAGTGTGAAACTGGGACTGATTGTTTTATCTACCCCATAGCTAGTACAATGTTTGGCACATATTAAGGGCTTAACAAATACCATAATTATTGCTTATTACTTTTTTTTTCAGGAAACACATTATCATTTGGTATGGGATCAAGGTATGTGTTAAGCACTTACTATGTGCCAGACACTGTAACAATGATAATAATGATGGCATTTGTTAAGCACTTACTATGTGCAAAGCACTGTTCTAAGCGCTGGGGAGGGTACAAGGTGATCAGGTTGTCCCACATGGGCCTCACAGTCTTAATCCCCATTTTACAGATGAGATCACTGAGACACAGTGAAGTTAAGTGCCTTGCCCAAGGTCACACAAAATAATAACAATAATGATGGCATTTGTTAAGCACTTACTATGTGTGAAGCAGTGTTCTAAGCACTGGCAGGGGGATACAAGACGATCAGGTTGCCCCACGTGGGGTTCACAGTCTTAATCCCCATTACACAGATGAGGTAACTGAGGCACAGAGAAGTGAAGTGACTTGCCCAAAGTCACAGAGCTGACAAGTGGCCGAGCCGGGACTTGAACCCATGACCTCTGACTCCCAAGCCCGGGCTCTTTCCACTGAGCCACGCTGCTTCTGTGCTAAGCACTGGGGTGGATACAAGCAATCCATGTGGGGTTCACAGTCTTAATGCCTATTTTACAGATGAGGGAACTGAAGCACAGAGAAGTGAAGTGACTTGCCCAAGGTCACACAGGAGACAAGTGGAGGAGCCGGAATTAGAACCCATGGTCTTCTAACTCCAAGGCTCGTGCTGTATCCGCTATGCCATGCTGCTTCTAAATCTTGCTACACCTTGTCCTGGACTCAGAATCAATCAATCCATCAAGTAATGGAATTGATCATGTGCTTACTGTGTGCAGTGCAATGCACTGTGTGTTTGGGAGAGTATAATACAATGGAGTTAGTAATAATAATAATAATAATAATAATGGTATTTGTTAAGTTCTTACTATGTGCAAGGCACTGTTCTAAGCGCTTGGGGGATACAGGGTGATCAGGTTGTCTCACATGGGGCTCACACTCTTAATCCCCATTTTACAGATGAGGTAACTGAGGCACAGAGAAGTTAAGTGATGTGCCAAAAGTCACATAGCTGACAATTGGCGGAGCTGGGATTTGAACCCATGACCTCAAAACCCGTGCTCTTTCCACTGAGCCATGTTGGTAGCCATGTTCCCTGTACACAAGGAGCTTTCAGTCTAGAATCCTTAACTTCTCTGTTCTGGAGATGGATCACCTATCAGGAAGAGTAGATATGTCTTCATCCTGACACTTTTAGGAAGCAGCATGCTCAGTGGAAAGAGCCCGAGTTTTGGAGTCAGAGGTCATGGGTTCAAATCCCAGCTCCGCCACTTGTCAGCTGTGTTACTTTGAGGAAGTCACTTCACATCTCTGGGCCTCAGTTACCTCATCTGGAAAATGGGGATGAAGACTCTGAGCCCCGCATGGGACAACCTGATCACCTTGTAACCTCCCCAGTGCTTAGAACAGTGCTTTGCACATAGTAAGTGCTTAATAAATGCCATTATTATTATTATTATTATTATTAGGATGAAGAATCTGAGTAATTGATTATAGTATTGATTATAGTATAGACTTGCATAGAGCATTTGCCCTTTCATCCCAGCCGGTCACATTCTCACTGAGGCTTGATGTTTACTTGAACTCAATGGAAAAAGCCATTAGTCCTTGGTCAGATTAACCCTGCCCAGCTAACCAAATCCCCATGAGTCTAGCCAATGGGTAGAGCTACCGGGGGTGGGGGTAGTAATGAGAAGCAGTGTAGCCTAGTAGATACTGCAACAGAGAAGCAACGTGGCTAAGTCGAAAGAGCACGGGGTTTGGAGTCAGAGGTCATGGGTTCAAATCCTGACTCCGCCATATGTCAGCTATGTGACTTTGGGCAAGTCACTTAACTTCTCTGGGCCTCAGTTACCTCATCTGTAAAATGGGGATTAAGACTGTGAGCCCCGCGTGGGACAACCTGTTCATCTTGTAACCTCCCCAGCGCTTAGAACAGTGCTCTGCACATAGTAAGCACTTAATAAATGCTATTAAAAAACCAGGCTGGGATTCAGAAGGACCTGGGTTTTAACCCCTGCTCCTGTACTTGTCTGCTGTTTGACCTTGGGTGAGTCACTTAACTTCTCTGGACTTAAGTTCCCTTAACTGTAAAATGGAGATTATGTCTATAAGCCCCATGTTGGGCAAGGACTGTGTCCAACCTGATAAGCTTGTACCTACCCCGGTGCTTAGAACAGTGCTTGGCACTTAATAAGCACTTAATACAATACAAATTAGACAAGCAGCATGGCTCAGTGGAAAGAGCCCGGGCTTGGGAGTCAGAGGTCATGGGTTTGAATCCTGGCTCCATGACTTGTCAGCTGTATGACCTTGGGCAAGCCACTTAACTTCTCTGGGCCTCAGTTACCTCATCTGTAAAATGGGGATTATGACTGTGAGCCCTATGTGGGACAACCTGATCACCTTGTATCCCCCTAGTGCTTAGAACATAGAAAGTGCTTAACAAATACCATCATTATTATTATTAAATAACATAACTATTATTAATATTGGGGTGGGTTTCCTTGGGAGAGTAGTGACCTTCATGAGGTACTTAAGGCATTGAATTAGAGGAAATATGGAGTTCCGTAAGCAGCTCCCTTCTCACTAATCTCACTGTGAGCCACCCCTGTGTCTGGTATCTTCTGGGAAAGCCTGAATCCGTATCAGCCCAAAATATGAAAACACTCAATAAAGTTGCCATAGTTACATCCATCAGACTTCATCCTGCCAAACTGGTGGGGTACAAGCCAAATAACATTCCCTTTCATTATGTTCCTTCCCTTCAAATTGTGGTCCAGATAGATATGATTCTTTTGAACCCAGAACTGTGTTTCTCAGCCTGTGTTTGTGTGTGTGCCAGTTTCAGCAAACATTCTTTTTCCAAATACCACTGAGTCATGGGCAAATTGTGAGAAGAGGGTGGAGGGTTTTCCTTTCAAATTCTCTAAAAGGGGTAGGAAATCTCCATGATCAGAAAGTGTTAAGTATGTAATGTTAAACTGTGTCCACTGTTTGAAAGTGTCCAGGTGGGGAGAATCAAATCATTTGACTTCTCAGCCCACTTTCTCCCCTTCTCAGTTTCCCTGTCACCTGACAAATTAGATGGGGTGGACCACGTGATAAACTGGGATTAGACCCAGGTGTTTTTTCTCTACTAGTTAAAAATCACTGAGGTTGAGCACGTGGAGGAGAGGATTTAAATGAAGTGGGGGGAGGGTGGGTGGAAGAAAAGAAGGAAGAAAAAGGCAAAGGCAGAACTGTACAGGTCTGTGGAATCTGGTTGCTTTTTTTTTTAGATATATGGAAGAGGGAAGAGCTGAATTGTTTGCAGATATGGGGTGTGGGAGACCTACTTTTTTGTGCTCATAATCAAGCCTCTGGAGAGATTGCTTTGCATTTCTGTAGTTGGAAGAGTTCAGTGATGGAGAGAATTAAGAACTCTTTATGGGGCAGAGTTGTTGTCCAATTCCAACTTGTGTACTCTTGCAGTGCTTACTATAGTGCTCTACACATATAATTTTATAATTCTATAATTTTATAATATATTATATTCTATAATTCTATAATATATATAAATCTATAATTTTATATTTTTAATACAGAATTTTAATAAATTCTGTACCCACTAAGTAACAATAATAAAAATAATAATAATAATGGCATTTAAGAGCTTACTATGTGCAAAGCACTGCTCTAAGTGCTGGAGAGGTTACAAGGTGATCAGGCTGCACCACGGGGGGCTCACAGTCTTAATCCCCATTTTGCAGAGGAGGGAACTGAGGCACAGAGAAGTTAAGTGATGTGCCCAAAGTCACACAGCTGACAATTGGCAGAGCTGGGATTTGAAGCCATGACCTCTGACTCCAAAGCCCAGGCTCTTTCCACTGAGCCACGCTGCTTCTTCTTAAAGTACTGAAATACTTTACTAGTCTTACCAGCCAATTACTGTTAAATGGATGATGGTTGTATGACTCAAGGGGCTTGGAATCAAACTTTCTTCCTCCCTGTCAAGATGACAAAAAATCAGTGACTTCTGTTTTAAATTGGTTCACTTGATAAATCAATCAATTAATCAATGGTATTAAATGTTTCTGTGTAGAGTACTGTACTAAGTGCTTGGGAGAATACAATACAACAAAATTAGGAGACAGGTTTTCTACCCATAATGAGTTTACAGTCTAGAGGGGGAGATGGACATTAATGTAAGTAATTTATAGTCAGAAAACATTCTTCCTGAAATCCCGAAACATCTTTGTCATAGTCTGAGGGAGGAGGGGGAGGATTAGCAGATGAATAAATTCTATTTATTCTGACAGTTTTGACACCTGTCTCCTTGTTTTGTTGTCTGTCTCCCTCTTCTAGACTGAGCCTGTTGTAGGGACCGTCTCTATATGTTGCTGACTTGTACTTCCCAAGCGCTTAGTACAGTGCTGTGCACACAGTAAGCACTTAATAAACACGATTGAATGAATGAATGGGCAAATCATAACACTAAGGTGAAAGAAAGCCTAGAGTGTTATATACATTTCTGTTGCTTTGTGAAACCAACACGGGGAACAAAAGAGTGTGTGTGGGAGAGGCAACCTCTTTGATCTACGCAGTTAACAAACCTTTACAAGCAGAGTGGACCCTCTCTGTGGTAGAACTGCCTAATGCATATGAAATAACATAACCAATAATGCTCAGGGTATTTATTGTATCTCTAAGGGATGAATATGTTGAAAACAGTCGGGACAACTGAAACCCAGGGCTCAAACTCTGTAACTATGAATTAGCTTTTTTGGTATTAAAACTTCCAAATCCATGTAATATCTCATCAGGCAAAAACTCCTCAGCCTTGGCTTCAAGGCTGTCCATCCCCTCGCCCCCTCCTACCTCACCTCCCTTCTCTCCTTCTCCAGCCCAGCCCGCACCCTCCGCTCATCTCCCGCCAACCTCCTCACTGGGCCTCGTTCTCCCCGTCCTGTCGTCGACCCCCGGCCCACATTGTCCCCCTGGCCTGGAATGCCCTCCCTCCGCACATCCGCCAAGCTAGCTCTCTTCCTCCCTTCAAAGCCCTACTGAGAGTTCACCTCCTCCAGGAGGCCTTCCCAGACTGAGTCCCCTCCTTCCTCTCCCCCTCCTCCCACTTCCCATCCCCCCTGCCTTACCTCCTTCCCCTCCCCACAGCACCTGTATATATGTTTACATGTATTTATTACTCTTTTCATTTATTTTATTTGTACATATTTATTCTACTTATTTTGTTAATACATTTTGTTGTCTGTCTACCTCTTCTAGACTGTGAGCCCACTGTTGGGTAGGGACCGTCTCTATATGTTGCCAACTTGTACTTCCCAAGCGCTTAGTACAGTGCTCTGCACACAGTAAGCGCTCAATAAATATGATTGAATGAATGTAGAAAGGCCTCGGCCATCTTGCCCTCAAGGACCAAGGAGAGCTTCATCTCTCCCTTGAAATAATCAAGAGATGGGTTGTGGATGGAGAGAAAGTCTGAAGGGATGGGAAGAGTAAGGGCCTGAGCAGTTTGGATTTCAGATTATTCTGGAGAGAATATCTGGGGCTTTTTTTTTGTCTTTTTTTGGTGTTTTGAGTGTAGGATAACTAGCATCTAGGTATTGATCTTTCTATCAGCCATCTTTCTATTTAAACAAGAAAATTCCCCACTGTGAAAAGAAGCTTTGAATTAAAAAGAATAATGGAAAAGATCTACTAATTATGAAACCCCTGCTATGTGATAGAATAGGTATTAGCAGCTGAAGCATTAGCAGATATTCACACCTTGGCATCCTCCAGGGTTTATCCTGGCTAGAAGGAAGATGGTTTCTTTCTCGGATTCCGTTATGCTATAACGTTATAAGAAAAAAAAAAAAGGATTCTTCTCATGGGGTAGTGGAACAACTTTAAGGACGTTTTCTCTAGCATAACAGAGATCCACTGAAAATGAGCTCTCGGTTGCCCTTTGAACTGTGGAGGACAGAAGATGGGATTTTGCTTCCAAACAACTCACTGATAACCATATTGTTGCACATCTCAACTCTGCAAGGCAATGCTCTGGTGCTGTAAAAAGTGGTTCTGGAGACGAACTGAGGGCTCTGGACAGACGGGACCTTTCAAAAGAGAGAGATACCTCATTTTCTCTCCTAATTGCCCACTCTGTATAATTTTGGCAAACCTAAAATAGGTGGTGTCATTCATGAATTAGTTCTGGCAACAAGGAGAGCAGAAGAAAAAAGTGAAGGTGAGAGGAGAAGGAAAAGAAGGTAAGAAAGGACTACATGAAACTGCATCTCTTCCATTATAGTCTCCCAAGTGCTGCATATTAAAGGCGGTCAGTAAATTAACCACCCCCTTCCTTTATCCCTTAATAATAATAGCAATAATAATAATAATAATAATGGCATTTATTAAGTGTTTACTATGTGCAAAGCACTGTTCTAGGTGCTGGAGAGGTTACAAGGTGATCAGGTTGTCCCACAGAGGGCTCACAGTCTTAATCCCCATTTTACAGGTGAGGAAACTGAGGCACAGAGAAGTGAAGTTATTTGCCAAAAGTCACACAGCTGACAAGTGGCAGACCCAGGATTTGAACCCATGACCTCTGACTCCAAAGCCCGTGCTCTTTTCTCTGAGCCATGCTCCCTACCCGGGCAAAGAGGGGAAGGAAAGACAACACATTTCATTGATGAAACTTCCCCTCTGGCACCTGTATCTATGGTATTAGCACATTTTGACCTTTGTCCTCTTCCTATTGTGGTGCTTGCTGCTATTTCAGCTACTAAAACAAGATTTTATCTCCTCCCTCAAACTCTGGTCGCAGGGGCTCTGCAGTGCAATAAGCAATATGAATAGCTGTGTTAAAGCAAACTTTCTCCTACAGCAGATCATTAAAAATTATTGAGTATTTTACTCCTGTTTAGGGAATAATCTCACATGCTGGGCTAAATACCTGATTAGCTGATAATTCATTAAAAACAACCAAAATATTTCCTATACAGAACCAGACCAAGGATCTTTTCCCTATTCTATGGGTAACAGACATTTTTTCATGATTTTTGTTCTAAACTCTATGGTATAGGGAATGCTCTGTTACTTTTGTTAATACTATTTAATAGTTGATCATCAGAGACCAAGTCTTCAAGGCCACAGCAAATAAGATGAGAAAAATATATGGCTAAATTATGATGCACTTTTACCCATAAATTTCCAGCTAATTGCTACAAATTTCTTACTACTTTTCATTCAATCGTATTTACTGAGCGCTTACTGTGTGCAGAGCACTGTACTAAACACTTGGGAAGTGCAAATCAGCAACATATGGAGACAGTCCCTACCCAACATGGGGCTCACAGTCTAGAAGGGGGAGACAGAGGAAAAATAAACCAAACAAAAGAAGTAGACAGGTGTTAATACCAACAGAATAAAGCATGGCTCAGTGGAAAGAGCATGGATTTGGGAGTCAGATCATGGGTTCTAATCCCGGCTCCGTCACTTGTCAGCTCTGTGACTTTGGGCAAGTCACTTCACTTCTCTGGGCCTCAGTTACTTCATCTGTAAAATGGAGATTAAGACTGTCAACCCCATGTGAGACAACCTGATGAGCTTGTGTCCCTCCCCAGCACTTAGAACAGGGCTTTGCACATAAGTGCTTAACAAATACCATCATCATTAGTATTATTAATAAATAGAAGTATAGCTATATAGACATCTTTTAATAAAATAGAGTAATAAGTATGTACAAATATGCACAAGTGCTGTGGGGAGGGAAAGGGCGGAGGGGTGGGGAGGAGGAGAAGAAAAGTGGGGGTTCAATCTGAGAAGGCCTTCTGGAGGAGGTGAGCTCTCAATAGGGTTTTGAAGGGAGGAAGAGAGCTAGTTAGGCAGATGTGTGGAGGGAAGGCATTCCAGGCCAGGGGTAGGATGTGGGCCAGGAGTCGACGGCGGGATGGGAGAATGAGGGACAGTGAGGAAATTAGTGGCAGAGGAGTAGAGGGTGCGGGCTGGGCTGGAGAAGGAGAGAAGGGAGGTGAGGTAATGGAAAGCTTTGAAGCCAACAGTGAGGAGTTTTTGCTTGATTTGAAAGTTGATAGGCAACCACTGGTGATTTTTGAGGAGGGGAGTGACATGCCCAGAGCTTTTCTGTACAAAGATAATCTGGACAGCAGAGTGAAGTATAGACTGAAGCGGGAAGAGAAAGGAGGATGGGAGATCAGAGAGGAGGTTGATGCTATAAAGGATAGGATGAGAGATTGAATCAGCAAGGTAGCAGTTTGGAAGGAGAGGAAAGGGCGGGTCTTGGTGATGCTGCGGAGGTGAGAGTGGCAGGTTTTGGTGATGGATTGGATGTCTGGGGTGAATGAGAAAGCCGAGTCAAGGATGTCACCAAGTTTGAGGGCTTGTGAGATGGGAAGGATAGTAGTGCCATCTACAGTGATGGGAAAATCAGGGAGAGGACAGGGTTTGGGAGGGAAGAGAAGGAGATCAGTTTTGGACATGTTGAGTTTTCGATGGGGGGCAGACATCTAGATGGAGATGTCTTGAAGGAAGGAGGAGATACGAGCCTGGAGCGAGGGAGAGAGAACAGGGGAGGAGATGTAGATTTGGGTGTCATCAGAGTAGAGATGATATTTGAAGCCATGGGAGAGAATGAGTTCACCAAGGGAGTGAGTATAATTGGACAACAGAAGGGGACCAAGAACCGACACTTGAGGAACCACTACAGTAAGGGGATGGGAGAGGAAGGAGGAGCCCACGAAGGAGACTGAGAATGAAAACATCTGTAAACATCTGTGGGGCAACAAGGTAGATTACATTGGACATACCCCAGTGCTTAGAACAATGCTTGGAACACAGTAAGCACTTAACAGATACCATCATTACTTTTGGCTGTGGGGTTGAGGCGATAGAGCACGTGAAAAAATTTGTCAGGCAAGAAGCATTTATTGAGAATTCAGAGCTTTCAGTGTGGTGTTACGTGGGGTCCGTGTCAGAAGGCCTCTTTCCTGACCCTCATAGAGCATCCACTCTGATAGGAGAAATGACACATACAAGCAGTATAAAGTATGTAAAAAGCATACAACAGTTTTTAAGAGCAAAAGGAAACATTATTGCCTAGTGGAAAGAGCAAGGGCCTGGGAATGGGGGGGGCCTGCGTTCATTTGTTCATTCATTTATTCAATTGTATTTGAGTGCTTACTGTGTGCAGGTCACTGTACTAAGCACTTGAGAAGGACAAGTCGGCAACATATAGAGACGGTCCCTACTCAACAACGGGCTCGCAGTCTAAATTCTAATTCCAGTTCTGCCACTTGTCTGCTGTGTGACCAAAAAGTCATTTAACTTTTCTGTACCTCAGTTTTCTCATCTGTAAAATTGTGTTTTAGTGCCTGTTCTCCCTATCCTCTAGATCGTGAGCCTCATGTGCCACAGGGACTGTCTGAACTGATTAGACTGGGCCAATAAGCTTGGCATTATACTTGACTCATCTTTCTCATTCAACCCTCATATCCAAATTTGTCACCAAATCCTGGATCTTCAGCCTTCACAACATCACTAAAATCTGTCCTTTCCTCTTCATCCAAACTGCTACCATGTCATTCCAAGCCCCCTGTCCCTCCTTGATTACTGCTTTAGCCTCCTTGCTGACCTCCCAGCCTTCTGACTCTCTCCACATCAGTCCATAGTTCACTCTGCTGCCTGGCTGATTTTTCTATAAAACCAATTAGTCCATGGTTCCCCACTCTTCAGGAACCTCCAGTGCTTTCCCATCCATCATCATCATCATCATCAATCGTATTTATTGAGCGCTTACTATGTGCAGAGCACTGTACTAAGCGCTTGGGAAGTACAAATTGGCAACATATAGAGACAGTCCCTACCCAACAGTGGGCTCACAGTCTAAAAGGGGGAGACAGAGAACAAAACCAAGCATACTAACAAAATAAAATAAATAGAATAGATATGTACAAATAAAATAAATAAATAAATAGAGTAAAAAAAATATGTACAAACATATATACATATATACAGGTGCTGTGGGGAAGGGAAGGAGGTAAGATGGGAGGGATGGAGAGGGGGACGAGGGGGAGAGGAAGGAAGGGGCTCAGTGTGGGAAGGCCTCCTGGAGGAGGTGAGCTCTCAGCAGGACCTTGAAGGGAGGAAGAGAGCTAGCTTGGCGGATGGGCAGGAGGAGGGCATTCCAGGCCTGGGGGATGACGTGGGCCGGGGGTCAATGGCAGGACATCCACCTCCGCATCACACAGAAACTTCTTACTTTTGACTTTAAAGCACTAAATCACTTTGCCCCCTCTAACTTATATCTGTGATTTTCTACTACAACTATACCAGCCCACACACTTCATCCCTGTAATGCCAGCCTACTCACTGTTTCTTGATCTCATCAATCTCACTATTTATCCCTTTCCCACATCCAGCCTCTGGTCTGGAACTCCTTCACCCTTTCTATCTAGCAGAACTTCACTCTTCCCACCTTCAAAGCATTATTAAAAACTCACCTCCTCCAAGTGGTCTTCCCTGACTAATCCCTTCAATTCCTCTTCTCCCACTTCCTTCTGTGACACCCTTGTACTTTGGGTTTGCAGCCTTTATTTGTCCCCCCCCGCCCCATAGTAGTTATACATAGATCTGAAATTTAATATATTTGCTTACATTCATGTCTGTCTCCCCCTCCTGACTGTAAGCTCCTTGTGAGCAGGGAATGTGTCTACCAGCTCTGTTATATTGAACTCTCTGAAGTGCTTAGTTCAGTGCTCTGAATAATAATAATAATAATAATAATAATAATAATAATGTTGGTATTTGTTAAGCACTTACTATGTGCCAAGCACTGTTCTAAGTTCTGGGCACAGTAAGTGTTCAATAAATGTGAGTGATTGATTAGCTTTAGTCAATGCCATGCTACATATAATCCTTGGCAAATACATACTTAATACCCCAGTAATTTTCAGATAGAATTTCCCTAACCTATGGATTTTGCTAATGGGTCTGAGAGGGTAGAATTAATAAGGGAAAGTTTCCTGGAAGACTAGTTATTGATCTGTATTTTAAAAGAGAAAAGTGGTGGTGATTGACAGGCCTAGAGAATTTCCATGCAAAAGGGAGCGTGAACGAAGGCTAGAAGAAGTAGGATCTAAATAAATCCTATTCCTAGTCATTGTTGGAAGCTGAGGACCTCACTCTCTGACGCCACATCCTTGCCCACTGGAAGAGCATTTCAGCATACACTGCGATGAGCAGCTCTAGGAAAATTTGGTCTTTGATTGTACCTGAAGACATAACTCAACAATCCTGCTTTCTAGACTAGGCTCTTTCTCGGTTAAACGTTAGTACTTATAGGAATAAATCATAGTCAGTGTTCTGATCTCATGTAATTTCTTTTCAGTTCTTGAGTCCCAGTGTCTCAGTATTGTTTCTGTCACACAGGTGGTGGACAGTGACAGACCCGAGGGATCCAAATTTCGGCTGTCCGGGAAAGGAGTGGATCAAGAGCCCAAAGGAGTTTTCCGAATCAATGAAAACACCGGTGACGTCTCAGTGTCCCGGAGCCTGGACAGAGAAACGCTTGCCACCTATCAAGTGAGTGTTCTTAGAATTCAGTATTACAGCTTTTTCTCCTCCTCCTCGACCTGTCTGTTTCTGTTTTGCACTTGATTCAAATTCCCAAGGACACCATAACATGTCAGAAGCCTTTGCACAACAGGCCAACAGAAGGTGGGCAGGTTGTGAACAGATCTCCCGTGTTTCCTTCTCTCTACATTCTCCATTTGATATTAGTTTAATGATCCAGGTGAGCAGGGAAGAGACCAAGGAAAATGGCAGGCAGCGGGGAAAGATGGTGCGACAGGACACAGTGGGACCTGGGAGCGAGAAGTAAAGCAGACAAGGGACAGAATGTAGGAAGAGGCTGCAAGACAATGATCATCAAAGATAATAATAATGATGGTATTTGCTAAGCACTTACTATGTGCAAAGCACTGTTCTAAGCACTGGGGGGGATACAAGGTGATCAGGTTGTCCCATGTGGGGCTCACAGTCTTAATCCCCATTTTACAGATGAGGGAGCTGAGGCACAGAGAAGTGACTTACCCAAAGTCACACAGCTGACAATTGGCGGAGTTGGGATTTGAACCCATGAACTCTGACTCCTAAACCATTGCTCTTTCCACTGAGCCATGCTGCTTCTCTGACTCAGATGAATCAGGTGAAAAAATGAATCAGAGGAACTCTGAGAGTGACAAAGGATTGCAGCTTGGCCCATATGCCCTGATTGCCAAATACTGGGACTCTTTGGCCCCTCTGGGGCCACTCAAGAGAAGCAGCGTGGCTCAGTGGAAAAGAGCCCCAGATTAGGAGTCAGAGGTCATGGGTTCAAATCCCAGCTCTGCCACTTGTCTGCTGTGTGGCCTTAGGCAAGTCACTTCACTTCTCTGAGCCTCAGTTACCTCATCTGTAAAATGGGGATTGAGACTGTGTCCAACCCGATTTGCCTTTATCCACCCCAGTGCTTATTACAGTGCTTCGTACATAGTAAGTGCTAAAAAAAAATACCATCATTATTATTATTATTATTATTACATACATGATGATCATGCCAGGCACAGTCCCTGTACCATATAGGGTTCATAATTTAACTAGGAGGTAGTAGGATTTAATCCCCATTTTACACATGAGGGAACTGAAGCAAAAGAGTTAAGAGACTTACCCAAGGTCACACAGCAGAGAAGTGGCAGAGCCAAGATTAGAACAGAGAAGATAGTGGGTGGAAAGGAAATGAGGGCTTAGTGAGGGGAAGGCCTCTTGGAGGAGTTTTTAAGAAGGTTTAGAAATTGGGGAGAGTGATCGTCTGTCAGCTAGGAAGGAGGGCATTCCAATCTGTTTCCCGAAGCTTTTGTTTTACCTGTGGGGAATGGTTTCTGTAATAAGTTAACTTTAGTTTACCTGTGTTGATAGAAAGAACCTTAAAAGTCTGGCACTTCATTTTGATTCTGCCAAAGGATTACTGTGTGAAAGTGGGAAAGCCACTGACCCTCTCTGGGCTGCGCTTCCAGAGCAATAAAAGGCTAATAAATTATGTGCTGCCTGCTTTAACATGGGGAATGGGGATAAATGAGAAAATGGAAGACACTGTAAGATTTGGAGAAGGCTGTCGATACCAAAATCAACATATTATTTCTGGTTACTATTATCATCATTCTAAATGGTTTCAGCAGGAAATCTGACACAGTGAAGGGCTGATTTCCTTTGCAGTCCTGCCAATGTAATTTGTTTGAATCCTGAAATTTTGTCACTATCAAAAGCTGGTAATCCCTGTGAAGGGGGGCAATCTGTCACTCTGATAAACAAAATGAAGGCACCCACAATTGATTTCACACATTCTACTTGATATACCCTTTCTAGAACAAATACATCTAAGACTCAACCAAGGATCTTCATTTTATTTTGCAAACAGTGCAGATGAGCTGGGTAAACTGTCACAAGCCTTATTTCTGGTCTTCCTGGACTACTTCAGTAAACCTTTTTGGAGGAATATAGAGATACTTACCAAAATTACTCCAAAAAACATCTCACTGCAGATAAGACTACCCATTAAGTGATTGACAGCCTACCTGCTAACACCTGAGAATTTACTATTTTCCAATCTGTCCATTAGTAGAACCAGAAAAGTCTAAGCACAGGGATGGGAAAGCAATCCTGGGTAAAATATTGCATAATTCAGGGCTCAAATCATCTTTCTAGGGTCAGGTAGGAGTCTGCTTTAGCAATTTTTCTTAATTATTATTATTCCCCCATTCTGGGCCTTCTGACTCTCAGGCCTGTGCTCTATCCAGTAGACAATACCTGTCAGTGAGGACACTTTCGTTGCTCAGAAACCCCAGAAGTTACTAAGCCAGGCCTCTTTCCTGAACAGCCAATCCCACTCACTCCAAAGTTGAGTTCCTTGACATACCTTTTATCTCAAAGTTGTTGCCATCTTGTACTTCCCAAGCACTTAGTACAGTGCTCTGCACACAGTAAGCGCTCAATAAATACAATTGATGATGATGAAAGCAGTGTGGCCTAGTTGAAGGAATATGGGCCTGGAGCCAGGGGTCCTGGGCTGTAATCCCAGCTCTGCCAATTGCTTGCTATGTGACCTTGGGTAAGTCACTTTACTTCTCTGTGTCTGTTTCCTCAACTGTAAAATGAGGATGCAATACTTGTTCTCCCTCCTACTTAGACTGTGAGCCCCTTGTGGGACAGGGACTGTGTCCAACCTAATTAACTTGTATCTACCACAGTGCTTAAAGCAGTACTTGACTCATAGTAGATGCTTAAAAAATATCATTAAAAATATATGCTACCTTGTTGCACAGCGGGCTGAATTGGCTTTGTGTATAAATTGGCTCTGTGCAACAAGTTATTGTTTCTGGTATTATTGTCGTGCTCTTTTCCCCATCTTGCACTCTATGAAATGAGGGACCATTATTAGTCCTAACCAGAAGAGAGACTTTCCAAACCATTAGAGTATCCTGTGCTTTCATGACTACCCCGGGAGCGTTTCTGAGAACACCTTTTTGAGAGCCAACATATTTACTTCTGACAAAGCTGCAGTGTAATCTCCTGCCCCTATACATCCCATTTCCAGGTTGTGGTATCAATGCAATCAATCAATTGTATTTATTGAGAAATTACTATTTGCAGAGTACTGTACTGAGCCCTTAGAAGAGCACAAGGAAACAATAAACCCACACATTCCCTACCTATAACAACCTTGCAGTCTAGAGTGGGAGACCGACGTTAGTATAAATGAATACATTACAGATATTAATGCAGCAAAATATCTGGGGTCAGGGTCACCCCCAGAGTAATGCTGGACCTAATTCTGGTCAAGGGGTGGGAAGGATGGAGCAATTTAACTATCCATTCTAAGGAGAACCAAGATTTCTTTAAGTACGGGGAATGAGCAGGCCTTGGTTGTTTGTTTATAGTTGACAGGAGCCTCATACTTGTCTGGCAGATTTAATAGCCATGTAATATTACTTAGCTGTAATGTGGAATCTGTAGACCGAGAATAGAATTATGAGAGGTCTTGCCTCTCTCAATAATGTCTTTCAGTAATCTCCCCCAGATTTTCAAGAAGCAGCATGGCTCAGTAGAAGGAGCACGGGCTTTGGAGTCAGAGGTAATGGGTTCAAATCCCTGCTCCACCACTTGTCAGCTGTGTGACTTTGGGCAAATCACTTATCTTCTCTGTGCCTGTTACCTCATCTGTGAAATAGGGCTTAAGACTGTGAGCCCTACGTGGGACAACCTGATCACCTTGTAACCTCCCCAGCACTTAGAACAGTGTTTTGCACATAGTTAAGTGCATAATAAATGCCATTATTATTATTAATGTATCATGGAGTATTGGCATTGACTGGAACCCAAGAATGAATATCTCATAAAAAAACTTTAAGTGCATCTCTACTGCTCTCTTTGAGTTGAAGGACTAAAGTGGCTGGAATTTCTCCGACTGACCCAACCATCACCACTGACATGTTAGGAGTTGCATCTGGTAACCTTCACTTCAGTTATTAAACTAAAGAATCAAATGGACCCTAGGCCCCAGAGGTTGAGATTTTCAGTGGTGACTTTCTGAAATGAGTGTTGGACTAAGAAAATTTGGTGAGAGCAGAACTGGATTTTCTGGATCACAAGATAAGACATTTACTCAGATCCATAAAGGAATAGGATATCCTCACCTGGGAATTCATTAAAAAGAAAAATACTGAATATAAAGTACAGAAACATGTTGGGTAATAAATCTATTGGAAAATTCCAAAACAATGAGTTTTTTAAAAAAATAGGCCTGGCTCCAGATCCAGTCAAAGACATGAAAAGCCACTAATCCAGTCCTCAAGTATGGCAGGAGAGAGGGAGAAGTCCCTAAACCAGTGCATGAACTATGACATGTAAAGTCCAAGATATTCATCAAGGTTGCTGGGTGGGACAGAATTGGTCCCTGATTGTGATTGAGTGACAGCCTGCTCCTAACAGGCGCTCGGGCCAGAGACAGTCAGTCAATCGTATTTATTGAGAGCTTAATGTTTGCAGATTACTCTACTACTACTACTACTAATAATAATGATAATGGTGGCATTTGTTAAGCGCTTACTATGTGCGAAGCACTGTTCTAAGCACTAGGGGGGTTGCAAGGTGATCAAGTTGTCCCACGTGGGGCTCACAGTTTTAATCCCCATTTTACAGATGAGGTAACTGAGGCCCAGAGAAGTTAAGTGGCTTGCCCAAAGTCACACAGCTGACAAGTGGCGGGGCCAGATTAGAACCCATGAACTCTGGCTCCCAAGCCCATTCTCTTTCCACAGAGCCACACTACTAAGCACTTGGGAGAGTACAGTGCAACAAACAGACACATTCCCTGTCCACAACGAGCTTACAGTCTAGCCTACTGGCAGGAGAGCAATTCAGGAAAAGAATTGCCATCATGTCCAACTCTGTAGGCTCAGTACATGGCTACCTGCCCCGCCTCAAAGTTGAACAGCAGAAATTAATCCCTTCAACCCCATTCCCAGAGTGGGGAGGATAGGGAGGGAAAATTGGCCCCTTGCCTCTCTTGTGAGCAGAATGTGAATGCTGGTTGCGAGAGCATTTGTTAACTAGATTCCACATTCCCGAATGAACTGGAAAGCTTATTTATAGCTTCCATAAAGTTGTGCTATTTCCTCTGACACCTCAAATTATTTCACTAGAATTTAGGCATACTGTACCGCTTTTGGAGTTCTTCAATTAATCTGTTTTTCAGCCCAGTTCTAATATCTTTTAAGGTAGAGACATGTATTTTGTAGGAAACAACAACAAAAAAGACAACCAAAACCAGTCAGTGAATGAGCCAGATAACATTATCAGAACGAAGCAATATGGCTAAGGATGTTAAGTGTGAACGGGGAGAACTCTGGCCACTTAGAAAAAGCTTTAAATGCCCTGTGCTGTTTTCTCTCTTGCTGCCTAGGGAGGAAACAAGTTCCTGAATAACAAATAGTAAGCAAGCAAGGAAAGACAACTGTTAGCAAATTGTCACCTACCGTTCAGGCAGCATGTTTCACAAACCAATCATCTAACATTATCCTTAGCCCTAAGCTCATATCTCACCCTAACCTGCTCTGATTGAGATTGTCAACATCCCCATTTGCAAGCAAGTTGATTTTGATTTGGATATTTTCAACAGGGAGAATTTTCAAAAAGTGAACATTAGGCATTTGGTTTCAGGTGCTGTTCTGCTCCTCTGTTGTTGGGTACTCTTATCAACTACACCCTAGCAGATGACTTTTACCGCTCTGAAAAGCAAATGCAGTATTGGAAGAGAATCTTTACCATTTATCTTGATTTTTACCATCAGTCAATTGATGATATTTATTGAGCACTTACTGTGGGAAGAGCACTGCGTTAAGTGCTTTTCCCCTTCTTACACCCCATGAACCAAGGGAATATTATTAGCCCTAACCAGAAGAGATACTTTCCAAACCAGAGAAGCAGTGTGGGCTAGTGGATAGAGCATGGTCCTGGAACTCAGAAGGAACTGAGTTTTAAGCCTAGCTCTACCACTTGTCTGCTGATTGACCTTGGGCAAGTAACTTAAATTCTCTGTGCCTCAGTTACCCCATCTGTAAACTGGGGATGAAGACTGAGCTTCACCGGCCTCATGTGGGGCACGGACTGTATCCAACCTGATTAACTTGGTATAGTGCCTGACACATAGTATGTGCTTAACAAATAACAGAAAAAAACGGGCTTGGTTCTGTTGCTATTCCAGCTTCTTCATTGTGTGTTTGTGTGTATTTTCTTCATTGTCCTTAGAAACATCTCTAAGGTAAAAGCAGTTAATCAGTACTGGCATTAAAAAATCATCACCACCTCAGACCGAAAGGGAACAGTGAAGATTTAATAACACATCAAAACTGGCATAACTTGTCCCTCTTCAGGCGCCTGTAGTTATGAACGTTTCCACACACAGAAGGCGTTGCATCAGCTGTGTTGTTAGATATTATTTTGGCCATCTACAGTTTGCAGACAAATTCATAAAGGCAATCACTGAAGACTCTCTAAAAGCCACTTTTTTTATGAGAACAGAATTTGTTAGCTCCTCAAAATGAAATTTTTATCCCTCAACTTCTTGAACTGGCATCCTGCCAGACAGATGATTTACTTCCCTGAAGATCTTTAATTCCAGCTTGTAACTTGTCTGCATTTTTCAACCTATCAAATTATTAGGTGCTCAGGAAATGAGGTAGAATTGGCTGTTGTGCACGCTTCACTGGACACCCAATCCTGTATTTGGAAGCTTCGTAGAGCAAACTTGAGAGGTAGCATTCTAATCAAGTTAAGCCAAAACCAAATAGAATATTGTCCAAGTTCATACTTGTAAATGAAATTATAGATGCCTCATAGGGATTTTGGATCATTTTTTAATTGAATGCTTTCTAATGATTTGGAGTACACATTCATTTATAATATAAATATCCTAAAGAATGTTTACACACATTCAGGTGCTTTCTGATGAGGTGACATCTAATCAGTGTATGTAAGTGTGGCTGAAGAGACCAAGGTATAACTAACAAATCCTTTGGCATTGTGTGCAGTTTTTCTTTTAATTTAAGTGCTTACTGTGTGCCAGGCACTGTACTGAGTACTCAGCTACAAGCAAATCCGGTTGGACACATTCCAAGTCCCACAGGGGGCTCACAGTCTTAATCCCCATTTTACAGGTGAGGTAACTGAGTCACCGAGAAGTTCAGTTATTTTCCCAAGGTCACACAGCAGACAAGTGGTGGAGCTGGAATTAGAATCCAGGTCCTCCTGTCTCTGAGACCTGTGCTTTTCCCCCTGGGTCATGCTGTTTCTCAATGTAATTCATGCATGTGATCATTTCAGTGTATTCATTGTATACAGAACCTGTCTTGATTTTCAAGCCTGCCTCTTGTTATATCTTTAATTCGGGAGAGCAAATTCTTTCTTAACTGCTGTCAGCCCAGCTGGTTTATTGACTGCAATGGTCTCCCAAGGCCACAGCTATTGCTCATTACTTGACTATGCTCAACTATGCCCTCAATTTTTTTTCTGTCCTCCCACTTTGCATGTAACCCTTTGCAGTCTATTGTAGGATATTATATTCTCATTTTTTTTTTTTCTCCTCACCTGCTCAAATGGTGGGGCTGTTGAAAATGCTGTCCAGCCACTTGGTATTAAGTATGGTTTGTAGATGATACTTGTCACTAAGAATGACAGTTCTTCTATAGAAGGTTTGGGTCTCACAGGCATATAGAAGGTTGGGCACCATAAAAGTCAGCTAGATCTTCACCTTGGTCTGGAATTCGGTGCTTCATTGTTACCACACTCTATCTTGCAGTCTGAGACATCCTGGCCTTTTGGACTCTGTTTTTGGACTTTCCCTGCTCTACATTCATTCATTCAATTGTACTGAGTGCTTACTGTGTGCAGAGCACTGTACTAAGCGCTTGGGAAGTACAAGTCGGCAACATATAGAGACAATCCCTACCCAACAATGGGCTCACAGTCTAGAAGGGGGAGACAGACAGCAAAACATGTAGACAGGTGTCAAAACCATCAGAATAAATAGAATTAGCTATATGCACATCATTAATAAAATAGTGTAGTAAATATGTACAACCTGATTGTTTATACTGCACCATTTAGGGAAGCAAAATGCACTCTTTAATGAAAAGGAAACTGAAAACATTCTCCCATACCAGTGGGCCAGCCCATTTTAAATCTACATGCATCATCGCTCAGGGCATTGTCCTGGGAGCACAATTCAGTGACACTGAGGGTTACCAGTGATCATCTTTGCAGTGCAGGCTTTCACATAATAGGCATCCCAATGTGCAATCTCACTCCCAAATGCTTACGTGCAACCTTCCCCAATTTAAATATTGGATATTTGGAAAATAAAATGTGGTTAATTCTGGAATAATCATCATCATCATTAATCATATTTATTGAGCGCTTACTGTGTGCAGAGCACTGTACTAAGCGCTTGGGAAGTACAAGTTGGCAACATATAGAGACAGTCCCTACCCAACAGTGGGCTCACAGTCTTAAAGGGGGAGACAGAGAACAAAGCCAAACATACTAATAAAATAAATAGAATAGATATGTACAAGTAAAATAAATAGAGTAACACATATGTACAAACATATATACATATACACAGGAATATACATATATACAGGGAGTGATGCTCCCGTTTACATAATTCCTGGACCCTCTGCCTTCCTGATGTTAGCCTTCTAGCCATTTTGGGCTCCACTAGGAGGGGAGGAAAAGAAAGGAGGAACTCAGCTGTGACAACTAAGCACCTCTGGTAATCTGTGCTGGATAGGTATTTGCAGGGTAACTGATATAGGTAGATGATGGAGAACTCTTGGCCCCCAAACATGAAAAATTGTCTAAGTGATTGGTTACGACTGTGTGAGCAGCATTAGTGTTGCACCTGCGAGCATGACAGGACAATACTCAAAAATCCAGGAGCCGGAATGTACAGTAATCACTATTCATGTAACTTACAATAACTAAAAAGGATGTGATATAATCACAATGGACAAGAATAATGAAAAATAAGAACAGTAGCACAGATGTTGTAGTGACAGGGAAATAATATTAAACCTTTCAGATGACTAAGACAGTATTCATTGTAAATCCTCTAGCTAAAATATCACAGATGTTCTATCCCACCAGAAAAACAATGGAGCACACAAATTTTATTTTAAAAATCTCACCACAGATAGAATACGTGAGAAAACTGACCAGTTCTCATGGTACTGGTTCAGATGACAGGAACCAGACAGCTGTCTTAACACTGGAAAGCTTCCTCTCTGGATATTTCAGGATTTGACTGTATAGAGAGACTAGCCTTGAACCCATTTTTATACCTTCAAATGCTTTACTCATCTTTATGATGATCATTGATTATGGATTAATAGTTTTGACATCTCAGTCTGGTGCATATGATGGAAAATATAGCTAAAGTATTTTCTAGTGTCACTTCAGATGGAGTATTGGATGAATAACTGTCATAAATTGTTAATTACCAATATTTGTTACACTTCTGGACCTTACTTAAGACCAATTAACAGTTGGTCTTAATTTATAATCCCCGGTACCTTTTAGCCCTAGGTGTTTTTCTGGGTTCCAGGACATTTCATTTATTCCTGATACATAGCAAAACATACTCCCAACTTTCATATTTTGTGCCTGTCTTATTTGTACCACACAATGATTCATCCTTGGAATCTTAGTAATGGGGCTCTTTTTATGATATTTAAGTGTTTCGTATGTGCCAGACACTGAACTAAGAACTGGGGTAAATATAAATTAATCAGGTTGGACACAGTCCGTGTCTCGCATGGGGCTCATTGTCTTAATCCCATTTTTGCAGATGAGGTAACTGAGGCACAGAGAAGTTAAGTGTCTAGCCCAAGCTCACACAGCAGACAAATGGGAGTCAGTATTAGAACCCAGGTACTTTGCCAAGCTCTTGCTCTATTCACTGGGCCATACTGCTATGTGACATTAAATCACAAACTGCTGGGTTTTTTATTGTTAGTCAATCTGTTACTAGTATTGAAGCAACATGGCATAGTGACTAGAGAACAAGGCTGGGATTCAGAAGGTCGGGTTCTAATCTAGCTCCACCACATGTCTGTTGTGTATCCTTGGGCAAGTCATTTCACTTCTCTGGGTCTCACTTACCTCATCTGTAAAATGGGGATTGAGACTGTGAGTCCCATGTGGGACAGGGACTGTGTCCATCCTCATTTGCTTATATCCACCCCAGTGCTTAGTACAGTGCCTGGCACACAGTAAGCACACAGTTAACAATTAAACACAACTGGAACAGTTAAATAGCACAATAATAATAATATTTATTGAGCACTTACTATGTGCAAAGCACTATACTAGGCACTTGGAGAATACAATACAACAGAATTAGCAGACATGTTCCCTGCCCACGGTAATGATTTTAGTTTTAACCATTACTATGATATTTATGTACTCATCACGTGGTCATTCCTGGGATAGGTAGAATACAATCACTGTGAGCCCACTGTTGGGTAGGGACCGTCTCTATATGTTGCCAACTTGTACTTCCAAAGCGCTTAGTACAGTGCTCTGCACACAGTAAGTGCTCAATAAATACAACTGAATGAAATACAATCAGTTCAGACACAGTGCCTGCCACATATGGGACTCCCAGTCTGTTCTTTCTGGGATTATTAGGCTCTTTCACATATTTCTTAATAATAATAATAATTATGGTATTTAAGAGCTTACCATGTGCCAAGCGCTGTTCTAAGCACTGAGGTAGATACAAGGTAATCAGGTTGTCCCACGTGGTGCTCACAGTCTTAATTCCCATTTTATAGGAATTAGAATTCTCATCCTCTACTCCCAAGCCCGTGCTTTTTCCACTAAGCCACGCTACATCTCTTGTCTACTTCTTTATTGGAAAATGTTCCAGGGAGAAGGGGAAGAGCAAAGAGGAAATCTGGTAATTTTGAAAACTGTAAGGTTGGTTTATGTGATATGGTCATTAGGTCTTTATGGGCACATCATCAAAGACCCAGGTCATTTGCTCCTGGAATTGTTTATCCCAGGTCTCTGAGAGTTTCCAGTCAGGACTCAAATGATCCAAAATTGAGACTTTCTTATAATGATAATGATGGCACTTGTTAAGTGCTTGCTATCTGCAAAACACTGTTCTAAGCACTGAGGAGGATACAAGTTGATCAGGTTGTCCCATGTGGAGCTCACATTCTTAATCCCCATTTTACAGATGAGGTAACTGAGGCACAGAGAAATTAAGTGACTTGCCCAAAGTCACACAGCTGACAATTGGTGGAGCCTGGATTTGAACCCATGACCTCTAACTCCCAAGCCCGGGCTCTTTCCACTGAGCCATACTGTTTCACATTTCATGCTGATTTCTGATTTATTAGTGCTTTAAACCTGTCCCCTCCCACTCATCCCTCACTAAAATCCCTGTCCCCATTTCACCTTTGCCCTCAAAATGAAAATTTGACCTCTGATAGTGAGCAGATATTCTGTTTCCATAGAGGGCTTGGGTTGAATTTACAGCAGTAGAGATCTGGGCTAGACCTCAGGAAGAACTTCCTGCCTTTTTTGGCACAATACACCCTGAAATTTGTTGAGCCATAGGAGATTGCAGATATTCCTCTTTTCTAACCATATTTAAAACCATGTAGCAAAAATTTTTGCCTAAAGGTTTAAGTGCAGCCTAGCTTGGAGTCTGGTGATTGGACTAGATGGGTCCTTTGAGATCCCATCCAGCCTTAGGAGTCTGTATAGCTTGGAAAGTAAAGCAAATCTGCAGAGGTCTGCACAGGTGAGAAATCTAGAGTTGAGCTGGCCTGCCCAGGTCCCATTTGGCTTGATCTTGATTTGACCAAAGACCACAACTGAACACCAAAGCCAACCAGAAGGGAGTCTGAAGCCGTGCAGGGAGTGGGTTCCAAGGACAGGCTCGTTTGTGGGAATGTTACCGCCTGTGTGGGCTCCGGGGAATTGAAGTCTCAACAGCTCAAGAAGCCACAACATATTTGCTCAGTTACAGAGACCCAGTTGCAGCAAAGTGATCCTACCCACAGGAATCTGGCACAAGAAACAGGCTTGGGGGCCAAGCAAACTTAGTCTGGCTCACTGGATCGGGCTTCTTCTCAAACTCATTGAGCTCCAAGGCTCATGCAGAACTCTAAGCAGAAATGCTAGCTACCTATCCCCCGAGCTCTACCTCACTACCGACCCCACACCCACATCCTGCCCCTGGCCTGAAGCACCCTCCCTCTTATCCTACAGAAAATTATTCTCTCCACCTTGAAAGCCTTATTGAAGGCCCATCTCCTCCAAGAGGCCTTCCCTGACTAAACCCTCATTGCCTCTTTTCCCACTCCCTTCTGTGTCACCCTTGCACTTGGATTTGCCCCCTTTGTGCCTCCTTCTCCCAGCCCCACAGCAGTCATTCATTCATTCATTCAATCATATTTATTGAGCGCTTACTGTGTGCAGAGCACTGTACTAAGCGCTTGGGAAGTACAAGTTGGCAACAGATAGAGGTGGTCCCTATCCAACAGTGGGCTCACAGTCTAGAAGGGGGAGACAGAGAACAAAACATATTAACAAAATATAATAAATATGTAAATATCTGTAATTTATTTTCATTAATTACTTGGATTTGCCCCCTTTGTGCATCCCTTTCTCAGCCCCACAGCTCTTATGTAAATGTCTGTAATTTATTTTCACTAATGACTGGCTCCCTCTCCACACTGTAAGCTCACTGTGGACAGGGAACGTGGCTACCAACTCTATTATATAGTAATATTATCCTCTCTCAAGTGCTTAGTACAGTGCCCTGCACACAGTAAGCCCTTGATAAATAGGATTGATTGATTGAAACACCAGGGCTTCTCACTTGTGCCTTCAGCAGTGGACTGCTATGAGTCCCCCTTCAGTTAAGTCCTGCAGAATGCTTGCTCCTCCTACTCACACTAAACAATACCCTGTTGCAGCTATTCAACTAATTACAGGTCAAAAATGGAACTCCTTTAAATAATAATAATAATAATAATAATGGCATTTATTAAGCACTTACTATGTGCAAAGCACTGTTCTTTGCGTTTTCAATCCATGTTTTCCTACATATATGAACACTTTACCCCTTACCACCCTCTTTTTGAGAATAACCCTACCTCTTTTTTATAAAGATATTGAGCATGTTTCATTCATTTAATCATAGTTATTGAGCACTTACTGTGTGCAGAGCACTGTACTAAGTGCTTGAAGAGACAATTCAGCAATAAAGAGAGACAGTCTGTATTTCAAGGAAAGGGATCAGGTTAGGTTGGGGCTGAGGAGGGGAGAAGCTATTTTGATTGTTTCTGAACTTAGCTACTAATCAACTCTCTCTTCAGTTGATGGTCAGCTTTTTAGGCCAGCAAGAATCACCCAGGCTGGCGTCCTCAATGATAAAAGAAAATGCCAACAGGATTAATATTGGATATTAAAACCCATGGTTTGCACAAACTGCTGACTGACAATCCTCTTTGTTGTCAGGACTGAAGGCCATTCTTTGAAAAAATAAAAATAAAAGATCTGATTAATTTTTACACCACCTTGTATTTATTCATTTTCAGTGATTTATTTATACCAGAGCTTCATGTTGAAAAATTGTGGTGGAGATTACAAAATAGCCTACAGTGTTTTTCTATAGCAGTTTGGCAAAGCTCATTTTTGATTCAATACCTTGTTCTAGCTCGCTTTCAAAATACAAATTTCATTTCCTTAGACCCCAGGGGAAAATAATTCAAACAGGCACCTTTGTATTTGTCTGGCACCTTAAGATCTAGATAATTTACTGCAAATTTATTTTTATTGCAAATTATGTAGATCTTATTCAGCACCAGGACTTTTCAGCTATGCTCTCCGTTTATCTAAATCTGTAGCCTACATATATTATATTCTAAAGTGCTAATACATACGCCGAGCTGCTACACTGGAATGCGTCTTTCTCTGGAGGTATCTTTTATTTGTCTCATATCTTTTTCCAATAGTTTTTTTTTCTGTACAAAATTGGAATTTTTACCATTTAAATCATAGAAGATGGTTTTTATTTCTATAATTAATTGTAGAGGAGTCCTGGAGGCAACTCTATTGTATTGTACTCTCCCAAAGCTTAGTACAGTGCTCTGTATGCAGTAAATGCTCCACAAACACCATTGATTAAGATGGACAAGAAGAATACAGTCATATGTCCTTTTTCAAAATGTGCTTTCTGGATGGACTACCACTGGAGATTGAAGTGGACCCTCCTGCTCTCTGAGGTCGGTCAATCAATATATTTTATTTATGGAGAGCTTACTCTGTGCTGAGCACTGTACTAAGCACTTGGGAGAGTACAATAGTTTAACCCATCAGCTGAGGTTACTCCATGGACACCAATATAGAAGTTTTGCTGCCCACTGTTGGGTAGGGACTGTCTCTATATGTTGCCAACTTGTACTTCCCAAGCGCTTAGTACAGTGCTCTGCACACAGTAAGCGCTCAATAAATACGATTGATTGATTGATCTACAAACGACACTGGATTGCCATAGCACAGGGCTGGGCTTCAATCAGAGAAATGAAAGAAAAACCTCTGTAACCCCAAGTCAGTGACAAAGGAATGAAACAAGTGGCTGTTCACCTATAGTTATTTACTCCATAGACCCCCACTTCCCCTTTAATTTGTGTCTCTCAAACAGAACAGGGATAGTAAAACCTCCCTCTTCCTACTTCACAGGCATGTTGTCAGGGAAAGCATAAAATAATTGATGTAAAAGCACTTTGGGGAAAAAAAAAAAAAAAGGGGGAGTATGACTTATGCAGCATGGCCTAATGGCAAGAGAATAGGACTAGGAGTCTGCATTCCTGGATTAGACTCCACCACTTACCTGCTGAACGATCTTGGGCAAGTCATTCAACTTCTCTTTGCCTCATTTTCTTCAACTTTTAAATGGGGATTAAACACCTATTGACCCTCCCTTTTAATAATAATAATACTACTACTAATAATAATAATGGCACTTATTAAGCACTTACTATGTGCCAAGCACTGTTCTAAGCACTAGGGAGGTTACAAGGTGATCAGGTTTTCCCACATGGGGCTCACAGTCTTAATCCCCATTACAGATGAGGTAACTGAGGCACAGAGAAGTTAAGTGACTTGCCCAAAGTCACAAAGCTGACAGTTGGCAGCGCCGGGATTTGAACCCTTGACCTCTGGCTCCAAGACCCGTGCTCTTTCCACTGAGCCACGCTGCTTCTCTTTTAGGCTGCGAGCCCCAAGTGGGAGAGGGACTGTGTTTGTTCTGCTTATATTGGGTCTACCTCAGCATTTAGCACAGTATTTGGCAAATAGTAAGCACTTAAATATCATCATTATTCTTATGAAAAAGAGAGATTTGTTTCAAGGCATGGGCTTGGGAAAGGGGGCCAAGTATTCATATGGATATACAGCTCCTTTGACCTTCCACCCCGAAGGAAATGGATGAGCCACTTTTTGTCATACGTTCTGTGTAACAGTACTCTCCAGTGATTCCCCCTAGTTGTGCCTATTGATTGTCACTATTCTAGAGGTCTTGGGGTCACTTCTTTGCAGTCCTTATCTGAATGTCAGCCTGGCCGACTGAGACACAAGGGCTGGAAAAGCCTGAAATGTGATCTGTCAGTCAGGCACACTTATTCCTGAAAGGGCTCCCAAAGTGGGTTGTAGGCGGAGGGATGCAGGTGGAGGAAGAGTGCATCTACGGACACTTCCCATATCTGCTCAGAGACCCCTGGCAAGTGCTGGTATGCTGCTAAGTGTTAGATTTACTTCCTGCAGATGCTGGGTAATAATAACAATGGTATTTAAGTGCTTACTATGTGCAGAATTTTTCAGCGGGAAGCAATGTTCGTTAAATATGCTTCGCCCCACGCAGAACTCGCCACGGTATCTTTTGAAAAAGTGAAATAGTGGCTCAGTGGAAAGAGCACGGGCTTTAAAGTCGGAGGTCATGGGTTCAAATCCCAGCTCCATCAGTTGTGTGACTTTGGGCAAGTCACTTAACTTCTCTGTGCCTCAGTTACCTCATCTGTAAAGTGGGGATTAAGACTGTGAGCCCCACGTGGGACAATGTGATCACCTTGTATCCACCCCAGCGCTTAGAACAGTGCTTTGCACATAGCGCTTAATAAATGCCATTATCATTATTATTATTATTATTATTCCCTCATCTGTAAAATGAGGATTAAAACTGTGAGCCCTCGATGGGACAACCTGATCACCTTGTAACCTTCCCAGTGCTTAGAACAGTGCTTTGCATATAGTAAGTGCTTAACAAATACCATTATTATTATTATTATTATCAATGTTTTTCTATATTTTGATGATTCAAACAGCCCAGGTGCAGTTGAATTATTATCCAAAAACAACTCCAATTCTTCTGGCGCAGAAAGAAATAGTTACAGGTATCTCTGAGAGCTGGTGTATAATTATTATTGCATTTATGGGTATCTGTAGATATTTACATTTGTGTGCTCCATCTCTGGTATTTCCTGAGTTCTTACAGAGTGCTAGGCACTGCACTAAGTGGTTGGTAGAGTACAAAAGTAGGAAGACAAGTTCCTTGCCCTCAAGGAGTTTACGATTTAATAGGAGAGGGAAAAGAGTGATCATGAAAGAAGAGGAAGGTCACAGTAGGAGAAGCAGCATGACGTAGTGGATTGAACACCAGACCGGGAGTTAGAATGACCTGGGTTCTAATCCCGGCTCCACGGCTCGTCTGCTACTGAGTGACTTTGGGCAAGTCACTTCACTTCTCTGGGCCTCAGTTACCTTATCTGAAAAACTGGGATTAAGACTGTGAGTCCTATTTGGGACAGGGACTGTGTCCAACCTGATTAGCTGATATCTTCCCGAGTGATTACTACAGTACATGGTACATGGTAAGATCTTAAATACAGTAAAAAGGTAGGAAGTGGTATAAACATGTCTGAATGGAACAACTGAACAAATAACTAAATTCAAAGACAGAAACATAAATAACAATTTATGTGTCTTTGTAAATGATTGTTGAGGACATGAGCGCAGAATACAAAGTGGATAGAGCCAAAGTGTCCAACCCAATTTACTAGTATTCAGTACAGTGCCTGACACATAGTAAGTGCTTAACAAATACCATAATAAAAATAATAATAAAGGAGGTTGGTTTTTGGAGAGCACTAAGCAGAGTAGGCTGAATGTGAGAATTGATATATAGCAGGGAGTCCAGGATAACACTAAAGTGTAAGATAGAACTGGTAGAGAACCTTTAAATCTGCTGATTGTAGAGGGAAATGGGATGATATTGGAGACTTATGGGGAGAAGAGACGTGATATGAGAAATGTTGCAAGAAGATGGAGCATGGACTCAAGATGGAGGGAAATCAATGAAAAGGCTGCTACATTTGCCTAACCATGATAAGACAAGATATCAAGAGCCTAGCCAAAGGTTGGTAACTGTTTGGGTAGAGGAAAAAGGGACCAGTTCAGGCAGTGTTATGAATTGGTAAGCACTCAGTAAGTACCACCGATTGATTGGAAGACCTTTCCCTAATTCCCCCAAAGTGTTATACCCAAAATTCATAGTGAAAACTAGTATTCTAGGAGAACTAACACTCAATATGTACCATTGATTGGTTGGAAGACCTTTCCCTAATTCCCCCAATGTGTTCTACCCAAAATTCATAGTGAAAACTAGTATTCTAGGAGAACTAACTTCACTCTAAATTTAAACTTTGTAAAATGCCTACCTTGCTTTATTTCAGATATCATTAGTATCTTGGTTCCATTTTCTGTGAAAGCATAAGAACTCAAGAATTAATGATGGTCTTGGGATAAATGCTTCCCTTTCTACTCTAAACACTGGGATTGCACTTACTGTTCGTCGGCCCTGTCCATGTCATTCTTAAAGAGAAATAGAGTGAAGTTTCATTAAAGTGAGAGATCAGCAGCACTTCACTTATAACTTATCACTGCAAAGACAGAGCAGCAGGCTTGAGCCCTCCAGTTAAAAATAAAAGAGCTGAATGGAAAGAGAATAAAGTTAGGATCTCAGATGCCTTGGCCCTAACCCACTGAAATAAGGGGAAAACCTTGTAACCATGGCAGATTCTTCAGCCAAGCACAAGAATACCAACAAATCCTGTGACCTTTTGGGGGTGAGTCACTTTCATATCAAAATGGAGCAATGTGATTTAGAGGATGCCATGGGAATACTAGTTTCCTAAAATGAAGCTAATGCCTTTTCTGTCCATGGGTGAAATGATGCAAGAAACCATTTGCTAAATTTTCAGTGTGTTATTGGTTCTTCCTTTCCTCATTTTACCTTCATATGTACCAAATTGTTGAAGATCTCTGTTAGGACTTGTAGCGTAGCATGGTAATTTGTCTTCCCTGTGCAAGAGAGACATAGACTTCTGCTTTCGTTATGGAAAAACTCCCCAAACTCCAATCGCTTTTATTTTTTTAACCCAACTGGATGTTCTCATGGATAGTAAAAAATGTACAGGACTGGGAGTCAGAGGATCTGGGTTCTAATTCCGGCTCTACCATTTGCTTGTTGTGAGATCTTGGATAAGTCACTTCACTTCTCCATGCCTCACAATCTCCTCATCTGTAAAATGAGGATACAATAACAATCTCCCTCCTACTTAGACCGTGAGCCTCATTATGGGACAGGAACTGTGCCCGACCTGATTACCTTGTATCTAACCCAGCACGTAGTAGTGAGCTTGGTGTGTAGTAAGAACTTAAAAGTACAATTATTATTCAATTATTAGAAAGTCCACCACATTGCAACTTGGGCCCGAAAAAGTGGGCCAGCAATTAGGGAAATATCTCTGTTGACTCTGTTGGGTTTTACTCTCCCATGCATGCAATAAAGTGCTCTGAACACATTCAGCCCTCAGTACATATCACTCGTTGATTATGTCCAGTTTAGACTCTCTTAGTAGCACTGTGACCAGGAGAACTGTCTGACAGCATTAAAGTGCACATTGAACAGGTGGCTACTGTTTGACCACTGGTGTTCTTCACGGCCAATTTCTTTTGGTTCTGTAGAATGTCCTGACCTCGGGAGCAGTCTGACACTAGGCTGAGGAATGCTTATTCATTCATTCAGTTGTATTTATTGAGCGCTTACTGTTTGCAGAACGCTGAACTAAGCACTTGGGAGAATGCCATAGAACAATAAACACACAGATTCCCTGCCTACAACAAACTTACACTCTAGAGAGGGAGATAGACATTGATATAAACAAATAAATGACAGATATGTATCTAAGTACTGTGGGGCTGGAAGGGGGATGTCTAAGTAGCTAGAGTGATTTGCAAGTATTTTGTGCCTGGGATAAGGGCTTCAGGAGAGCACAGAAAAGTCAGGAATGAAAAATCATGGAAACATTTTGCAACTCGAACCCAGCCCTCTCAACATTCTCCCTAACCCTTTCCCACTTACATGCCCCGTACCTATGAACTTTTTAGATCACTGTGGCTTATAATGAACCTGGCAGAGGGACCAGATCTATATTCTATTTTCATGCCACTAAAACCCACCCTTTTCTCTCCATCCAAATTGCTACTGTGCTGATTCAAGCACTTGTCTTATGACATCTTAACTACTGCTTCAGCTTCCTGTCTCTCCCAACTATAGTCCATAATTGACTCTGTTGCCTGGATTATTTTTCTTAATACAGTGCTCAATCTATGTTTCCCCACTTCTCAGTCACCTCTAGTGGTTGCCCATCAACGTTTGTGTCAAGTAGGAACTTATTTAAAGCACTAAGTCATCCTGCCCCCTGGCCATATTACCTCACTGAATTACTACTACAACCCAGCATGCTCACTTTGCTTCTCTAAAACCAACCTATATTCACTGTACCTCAATCTCATCCATCTCACCGCGGACTACTTGCCTAGTGTTCGCCTCTGCCCTGTAACTTCTTCCCCCTTCATATCAGACAGACCACCATTCTCCCCACTTTCAAAGCCTTATGGAAATCACATCTCCTCCAAAGAGATCTTCCCTAAATAAGCCGCCATTTCTCCTACCCCTTCTCCCTTCAGTGTTACCCTTGCACTTGGATTTCTACCCTTTAAGTACCAGATATTCACCCCACACTCAGCACCACAACACTTATGTACATATCTGTAATTCATTTTAATATCTATCTTCCCCTTGAGACTGTAAGCTCCTTGTGGGCAGGGAATATGTCTGCCATCTCTGTTATATTGTACTCTCCCAAGTGCTTAGTCCAGTGCTGCTCTTACAGTAAGTTCTCAATAAATACAACTGATTCACTGATTGTATTATCTGACCAGAGAGTACAGCAACTTCTTCCATCTTCTATAAACTTATGATTTGCCGGGGCAGAATATTCATTCATTCATTCAATTGTATTTATTGAGCGCTTACTGTGTGCAGAGCACTGTACTAAGAGCTTGGGAAGTACAAATTGGCAATAAGATATAGAGACGGTCCCTACCCAACAGCGGGCTCACAGTCTAGAAAGGGGAGACAGACAATAAAACAAACCATATTAACTAAATAAAATAAATAGAATAAATATGTACAAAGAAAATAGAGTAATAAATACGTACAAACATATATACATATACACAGGTGCTGTGGGGAAGGGAAGGAGGTAAGGCGAGGGGGAGCATCATCCTGTCTCAAACATTAAATCTTCTTTGAACTCTTTGCCTACCATCTTTTTTGTCTTTCTTCTATCTGCACTGTGATTTGATTAAAATGTCACCTCTGCTCAGTCTGGCTTGCTGAAACTCAAAATCGGTTTCCCCTTCACTTCATCCTAAGCAACAGTTTAGTCATAAACCTAAATACAATGTAAAGGCTTGGTTTACTGCCAGTCTGACCTGGCCTGGGCACCCTCTTCTGGGAAAGGAAAAAAGGGGAAGGTTTGGATGTAGTGTGTGTACCTGTATAATTTGCCCTGAAGGTGACTTTTATTTGAATCTCTGCAGTTTGAGCTTTAACAGTTCTTGGTATCCCCTACACCTTGAACTCTAAATCCCTTAAGCAGGCATTCTCTCTAATTATTAATTACCAGTACCGAGAAAGTTGTAAAGTCTATATTTCTCCCAAGTGTCCAACTGGTTTGTGGTGAGCACAAATGATGAAAGCCACACTCTGAGGTCAGACTTGGACAGGGTATATCATTCTTTGGGAAATGATAGTGCTAAGATTATCCTTTGAAGCTCTGACCCATTCACATATATTCCTATGTTTTTCTGTGACTTCTTTCTCCACGGAATTATTAATCTGGTCCACAGAAAACCAGACTGTTTTGGGGATGGCAGTGAAGGGTAGTGGGTTGCTGTTTTTCTGCGGGATGGGCTAGAAGAGGGATGGAGTCTGATACTTTGAGGTGTAATGCAATGCTCTGGGCTTAGAGGAGCAGAGGGAGGGGAGAGAGGAGTGAAGGGAAGCAGGGTAATAATAATAATGATGATGGTTTTGTTAAGCACTTATGTGCCAGGCACTGTTCTAAGCACTGGGGTGGATAAAGCCCCTGTCCCATGTGGGGCTCATAGTCTCAATTCCCATTTTACAGATAAGGTAACTGAGGCATAGAGAAGTGAAGTGGTTTGCCCAAGGTCGCACAGGTGGAGGAGTTGGGATTAGAACCCATGACTTTCCAACTCCCAGCCCCATGCTGTATCCACTATGCCATGCTGGCCCATTTGCAGAGTCAGAAAGGCACATGAAATCCACAGATGGTTTTGCAGATTTATGGATGTCCCCGTGATGAATCATCAATATGAAATTTCCAAAGAGGAATACTGCCATATTTGGTATAATGACAAAAGAAGAGTAATTTTCATTTTCTCTTTAGAAAGTTGGCTGGTTACTGGTCAAAAGGAGTTCCATTTTTGGAAAGAAAAAAATGAAGTAAGATGACATTGAGAAATGAAAATCTAGTTCATTGGTCATTCGTTTTGCAAATTTTTCCTTTAGTTCAGCTTTGAGAGATTAATATTATGGCCGTCCTTTACCTTAAATTAAATTACTATGAAGTTCTTGATCCTTTGACAAAACCTATGGACCAGATTCTCTTCCTTTTGAATATTTCATTGAGGCCACAAAGGAGAACAATCAGGGATGGTTATCTCATTTTTCTTTTCCCGATTCTTACAATTCTTATGCTCTCATGCTGGCACAATCAATTTCTTGAGGGCCATTCCCATGAAATAAGTGCCCTTTACCATCCAGGAAGCGAGTTATGTGAACAGAGTGCCCTCTGAAAGACTTTGGAAGTTCAGGGCTTGTACAGACCCACTTTGGTCCGTGGCACTGGATAACAATGTTTTCTGGTAAATTACAAAAGCTTTGAAGAAACTAGTACTACCAGTGGTCTAGCAACAATGACTCAGCACTGAGTCCAATATTTGCAATTTAATTTAAATCTAATTTATTCTTTCTGCGTCCTCCCTATGACTTTTCTATCACTTTAGACAGCACCACTATCCTCCTTGTCTCATGAGTCCATAACATTGGTGTATTCCTCAACTCATCTCTGTCATTCAAACCTGTATTCAGTCTGTCACCCAATCTAGTCAGTTCAATCGTCACATTACTAAAATCCACCCTTTCCTCTCCACCCAAATTGCTACCACGTTAATCCAAGCACTTATCCTATCCCTCCTTGATTACTACATCAGCCTCTTTGTTGATCTTCCTGCCCCTCGTCTCTCCCGACTCCAGTTAGTACATCATTCTGCTGCCCGGATCATTTTTCTACAAAACCATTCAGTCCATGTTTCCCCACCCCTCAAGAACCCCCAGTGGATGCCCATCCACCTCCACATAAAACAGAAACTCCTCACCAAAGGCTTTAAAGCACTCAATCACTCTGCCCCCTCCTACCTAGCCTCTAGGATTTCCTGCTACAAACCAACCCTCATGGTTTGCTTTTCTAATGCCAACCTATTCATTGTACTGCCATCTCATCTATTTTGCCAGTGATCCCTCATCCACATCTTGCCTCTGTCCTGGAACTCCTTCCCTCTTTGTATCCTACAGACAATCACTCTCCCCACCTTATTAAAACCTCACCTCCTCCAAGAGGCCCTCCCTACTAAACCCTCATTTCCTCTTCTCCCACTCCATTCTGCCTTCCCCTTGCATTTGGATCTGCCTCCTTTATTTACTCCGCCCACAGCATTTAAGAACACATATGTAATTTACATTAATGTATGTTTCCCCCTCTAACCTGAAGGTCGCCGTGGGCAGGCAAGTGGGTTATATAGTATTCTCCCAAGTGCTTCTAGACTGTCTTTTAGACTGTGAGCCCACTGTTGGGTAGGGACTGTCTCCATATGTTGCCAATTTGTACTTCCCAAGCGCTTAGTACAGTGCTCTGCACATAGTAAGCGCTCAATAAATACGATTGATGATGATGATGAAGTGCTTAGTGCAATCGTCTGCATGAGTTAGCACACAATAAATATGATGGATTGATTCTTATTCTCATTTTTGTGTCAACTCAGTTTTTTTGGCATCATCATCTCTTTACTAACACCAGCACAGTCCAAGTGTTTCTGATGACTGGATGGTCACAGTTCCCCTTGTGGTCTTCCCAAAGCTCAGGACATCATGCTCCCCCTACAACTATTCAAACTACTCAGTGTCTCCTTGCATCAGTTCATCTGGCTATACATTAGTGAAAACATTCTTGGGGTAGAATGTAACTCCCTTTTGGTATCAAAGAGCTTGTTTAAGAACTGTTGGGAATGCTTTGTCCTATCTCATGGAGGGTTTTCTGAATAATTTTTTGTGGTATTTGCTAAGTGCTTACTATGTGCCTGGCACTGTACTAAGTGCTGGGGTAGATACAAGCTAGTCAGGTTGGACAAAGTCCAGGTCCCACATGGGGCTCATAGTCTTAATCCCCATTTCACAGATAGGGTAACTGAGGCACAGGGAAATTAAGCGATTTGCCCAATGTCACCCAACAGGCAGTAGGTGGAATCAGCATTAGAACCCAGGTCCTTTGACTCCCAGACTGGTGGTCTTTACACTAACTAGGCCATGTTGCTTCCCTACCGCTACTCATGGACAAGCTCCTATTTAAATTTATGTATGGATCCTCACGTTCTATCCATTTGGAAAGTCTAGATTGTAACAACCTTGAGATGGGAAATGCCTCTCCTCTGTCCATTGTAACTATCCACTGCATTGAACTTTGCAGATTCCTGTAGAAAGTGCTTTGTACTTATTCATGATGATGTGAAGGGGCAGGTGACCTTCAGATGAGGCAGTAACCATGGTGATTTCCTCAGTGCAGTTGAGGAGACTAAGATGCAGACTGGTGGCACAAATAACCCGAGTTCTAATTTGTGCTTGGTGGTGATGCAGGTCATATCTCAGCACAATCATAAACCATCTAGCAGGTGAGAGAGGAGAGTGGAAGATGGCATCCTAAAGAAAGGGCCATGGGTGAGCAGGTGACAGATAGGGTTGAGGCCTGGCATGGAGAGAAGCAATATCAGAATCACCCTCTGCTGTTCTTTGGGAGTTGTTTCAGAGTTGTTTCAGTGTACATTCACATTAAAAGGAAAAAAACCACCAACTGTTCTTCAAGCAGTGTACAAAACTGCCTTCCAGCCCTGGGTTCAGCCTTTGACTTTTTCTCTGCAGTGCCTGATTACTTCACTTTCATCCTTCCCATCCTGTTGGGATATCACCTACACACTACGGCAAACCACTCTACTTCTCTTTCTCAGGAGAATCTGCATTTCCTTGGTTTCTTTCTGAAAAGCACTCATTAGTTTTAGAAGGAGATACTTACAGATGATCAAAATGTGTCAAAACACTCTACATTAGCACTTGGAAGCATTTGCATAAATCCAACCTTTAAGTGCTACATCCAAAACCCTCCTGAGACCCGGCACCCAGCAACATTTCCCAGTCTGTTTGGCAGTACTTGGACCGGATTGGGGCTCGAATAACAAGTTGACAATGGGAAGACAGCCACTGATCTAATCCTGACAAGGTGAAAGACTTGGCAAACCCCACTTGCCTCTCTCTCCTCCTGTTGATCAAATCAAGAAGGACCTCAGGATTTGCTAATAATGTATGTTCCTAGGTTTCATTTACCACTCTTGCAGGAATTTTGCCCTAAACACAGACTATAGAAGAAATTTGGCCTAGTGGATAGAGCACTGGCCTGAGTGTCAGAAGGATCTGGGTTCTAGTGCTGGCTCTACCACTTGTCTGCTGTGTGACCTTGGCAAGTCGTTTCTCTGTGCCTCAGTTACCCCATCTGTATAATGGGGATTAAGATTGTGAATCCCATGTGAGACAAGGACTGTGTCCGACTTGATTAGCTTGAATCTACCCCAGTGCTTAGTACAATGCCTGACATATGAAAAGTGCTTAACAAATACCATAACAAACAGAAACTATCAGGGAATTGGGGAAAGGAATGTACCGTGCCCTCACTCTTTTGTACAGCCTTCAATTACTCAACTGGTAGAGCAAAATGCTGCAGTCATGTCACCTTGTCCATTCTTCCTGGTTTGTTGCCTGGAGAGAAGCAGCATGACCTAGTGGAAAGAACCATAGCCCTGGGCGTCAGAGGACCTGTGCTCTAATCCCAGATAGTAATAATAATAACAATGGCATTTATTAAGTGCTTACTGTGTGCAAAGCACTGTTCTAAGTGCTGGGGAGGTTACAAGGTGATCGGGTTGTCCCACGGGAGGCTCACAGTCTTAATCCCCATTTTACAGATGAGGTAGCTGAGGCCCAGAGAAGTGAAGTGACTTGCCCAAAGTCACACAGCTGACAATTGGCAGAGCTGGGATTTGAACCCCTGACCTCTGACTCCAAAGCCCATGCTCTTTCCACTGAGCCACGCTGCCTCCCAGATCCGACACTGGTCTGCTATATGACCTTAGGCCTGTAATGCAGTTGCTTTGTGCCTCAGTTTCTTGACTTAGAAAATGGGGATTTAATACCTGTTCTCCCTCCTACTTAGATTCAATTAACAAATATTGTTATTATTATTCTTTATTACAGTTCCAGGGGACAGGTTAGGGGATGGAGTTGGCAGTAGCTAGAGTCATGGTACTGATGAGTGAAAGCAGAAAAAGTATTCCAGAATCTGGGACAGTTTCCTTTTCAAGAGCCCGTGATTTTTCTTCGCTCCTTTTTTCAGTACAAATGTTAATTTCAAGTGACCTTTAAAATTTTGAATCCTCAAGGGCAGAGATCATTCTCCTAAAGCCAAGCTCGACAGCCTCAATTCTATTTTAAGGTACTGTATATTCAATGTGAAGACATATTTCATAGGGTCAGTAGGAATTTTGAGAGTTAAAATGCAATTGTCATTTATAGCAAACACTGTAGCCAAAATGTCATATTTTTTCCCCCTTTAAGAATACAGAGAAAACAATTTTTCTAACTCTGCTGGCATTGCAAATTGTTCCCATAGCTCTGTTTACAATCTGAGCTGATTTGTAGTTATAGTGGCTTTGTCATCAGTTAATGTCATGAATCTCGTTAATAATGGGCAGGGGATAACTTGCTGCAATTTTAGTTTGTTGTTCTGAGTTCTATTACAGAAATATTTGTAAGAGACCCTTTGATTTTCTTTCCAGTCATAGCATTAAATAGCCCTGGATATTGATTCTGGTCTCACAGTGTGAGTGTATTCATAGGTGATGAGAGAAGGGCTCTGGTTGAGTTGAGGACTTGGCCTGAAATATCAGAATGATTTGCAAACAGATATATGGAGCCCAAAAAGTTATTCCCCATTAGCTTATGAGTGAAATAATTGAAGAGCTAAAAAAAAATCCCTAACAAAGCATAAGTGTGTAGGCGGCAATTACTGTACGAGACTAATTCAAGAGGTTGCAACTTCTATATTCTGAAAGTGAGCTCACTTTTTTGGTCTCACAATCTGTAGCAAACATTTGCTTTTTGCTACTGCTGAATGTCTTATGGCAGCGACCTTATTGATGCAGAGACTCCTATATGGTGAGCCAGTACATTAAAGAGCAATCCATTGTGTATATAGACTTGGGTAGCCAGTGAGCGGACTTACTCAAACATATAATTTCCAGGTCATTCATCTTTGTAGAAGAGTTGCAGCCATATGTAACTGAAAAGAATAATGTAGCAATATTTATAACCTTTAATACATTAACAGTAAGTCAAAATGAAAAATATGCTTAGATTTTTGTCATATTAAATCATCAGAACAAACACATTTTAGTACAATTTTAAAAGGTAAAAGCAGCACCATTAAAGATGTTGATGCCTGTGTGTTGTACATTTTGAAAATTTTTGGTTTAGCAATAGAGACAATATAATATATTTTGGTACTTTGAGTTTCGTTTGAGCATATTTCATAACCTGATTTTTCAAGGAATACCCATTTATGTAGTAATGACTCTATAGCTCTTAAACACAATCTCACTTGTACATTAAAGAAAATTAACATTTTAATACTATATGAAGCTTAATGCCATTTCTCCCCACACCCAGCCCAAGGAGGGTAAAGACATAGGCCCTCAAGAGGCTGAGCACTCTTATTTCATTATGAATAAAGTTGATTTCTCCATGTGAGGTAGAGAAGGCTATTCACTTCCAAACAGGGAGCATGTCTACAAGGCATTATGAGTACGTGGTATTCAACCTGCGAATAGTGGTTTGCATTTCACCTGGAGATGAAACACAAAGTGTACTTGTCTATAAGGGGATAAGAGCACAGGGAAAATCAACCTTTATTATCCTTGCTTTTGAAACATTAATATAGAACAGGAAGTTATACATATATTCCTCCCACAAAGAGATAAGTTTGTAAGCAGCTCCCTCCCTCCCTTAAGTTAAATTAGTTACTTAATTTCTCTCCCCTTTTTCTGCATGTTTTCATCCCCAATTGGTAAAGGCATTACAAAGTTAAAACTCTGCTGCTTTTAAAAATTTGAAGTTGTTTGAGCCTGCACAATCTCCTCCCTCTCTCCCCATCTTCATTCTCAAGGTGAGGGAGAAGGGGTGGGGAGAGGAGGTGGCACAAACATACTGTTTTCTTCTTCTCTGGCAAATAAACGTAATGTCCCCTTTAATCGACTGTCTTACTCTCAACTGTGAGCCTTCTTCCAGGATTGTTCTTTTTACTATGGTATTTAAGTGCTCACTATGTGTCGCGTGCATTTTCCAAGTGCTGGGATTAGATACAAGTTAAGCCTCTGTCCCAGATTCATTCATTCATTCAATCATATTTACTGAGCACTTACTGTGTGCGGAGCACTGTACTAAGAGCTTGGGAAGTACAAGTTGGCAACATATAGAGACGGTCCCTACCCAATAACGGGCTCACAGTCTAGATGGGGCTCACAGTCTACGTAGGAGGAAAAAAAACACATGAATCCCTATTTTACAGATGAGGAAATTGAGGCATAGAGAAGTGATTTGCCAAAGGTCAAAAAGCAGGCAACCAACAGAGAGGGGAATAGAGCCTAGGTCCTCTGAATCCCAGACCCATGTTCTTTCCACTAGGCCACATTGCTCTTTGATCCAAGGTTGTTCACTTCAGGCAGCAAATCCTGACCCTCTCCCTTGTTTCATTCAATCCCACCTCCTCCATGAAGCCTTCCATGACTAAATCGGAGGGGTAGGGGAATCGCCCTCCTTACCCCATACAGAGAACTGGACATCCACTCACAATTTAGAGTAGCATGGCTTAGTGGAAGGAGCACAAACCTGGGAGTCAAAGGACTTGGGTTCTAGTTCCAACGCCATTACTTGTTTGCTGAGTGACCTCTGGCAAGTCACTTAATGTCTCTGTGCCTCAGTTTCCTCATGTAAAACGGGGGTTCAACACCTGTTCTCCCTCACAGACCTTAAGCCCCATGTGGGACAGGGACTGTGTTCAACATGATTATCCTGTATCTTCAAAGCCCTACTGAGAGCTCACCTCCTCCAGGAGGCCTTCCCAGACTGAGCATCCTTTTTCCTCTCCTCCTCCCCATCCCCCCGCCCTGCCTCCTTTCCCTCCCCACAGCACCTGTATATATGTTTGTACAGATTTATTACTCTATTTTACTTGTACATATTTACTGTTCTATTTATTTTGTTAATGTGCATTCCAGTGCTTAGAACAGTGTTTTGCACATAGTAAGCGCTTAACAAATGCCATCATTGTTATTATTATTATTATTATCTAGCTTAAAATCTATTTGTTCTGATGACTGGACACCTGTCCACATGTTTTGTTTTGCTGTCAGTCTCCCCCTTCTAGACTGTGAGCCCATTGTTGGGTAGGGACTGTCTCTATATGTTGCCAACTTGTACTTCCCAAGCGCTTAGTACAGTGCTCTGCACACAGTAAGTGCTCAATAAATATGATTGAATGAATGAATGAATGAAAGTATAGTGCGTGACACATGGTAAGTGCATAGCAAATGCCATCAGTGTTGCCATCATTATCATTAACTCAGTACACCTCAGACTCTGATAACATGAGTGATTACAACCCTCTGGGCTGTCATTTTTTAAAGTAGAAATCAAATCGATTATTGAAAAAAGATTGGGGGGGCTCAAGTCACTGAAAATAATTATCAAAAATATTGCCTCACTCTGGCTTCGCCAGTGCCCTCTGATGCTGCAGTCATGGGACTTTGGGCAATTAAAAAGAAAAATGGGCGATTTACATAGACACAGAATTGTACCAAGCTAGCTCAAATCATGGCTCAGGGAGGCATAGAAGGTATTTGCATTTGAAAATTAAAACTCTGCACAGAAAATGGCATTCCCACAGATTTAAAAAAAATCTATTAAGCATCTTAAAAGCTGGAAAGTGTCTCTAAATGTGTATTCAGTAATCTGGCGCTTTCTCTATTTGGATGCATTCCGGTGACAATAACATAATTATGGCCCATATTGTGCAGTAGACTTTTATTCTCTACAGCCCTGGTTGCGTTGGCACATGAAACGCTGTTGCTTGCACAAGTGTTAATGTGTCATTTAACCCTTTCCCATTTCCCTCTTTATTTCCTACATCTGTTATCCTCCTTCATTCTCAGTGTTTACCCAGGAATCTTTATTCTCCTTAGGCACCTGGCTTTTGGATGATCTAGATAGACTGTAAGCTTGTTGAGGGCAAGGAGTGTATCTGTTTTCTGTTTTATTGTGTTCTCCCAAGCACTTAGTTATAATAGTAGTAATGATGGCATTTGTTAAGCGCTTACTATGTGCCAAGAACTGTTCTAAGCGTGGAGGGAATACAAGGTAATCAGGTTGTCCCACGTGGGACTCAGTCTTAATCCCCATTTTGCAGATGAAGTAACTGAGGCTCAGAGAAGTTAAGTGGTTTGCCCAAGGTCACATAGCAGACAACTGGTGGAGCCAGGATTGGAACCCATGACCTCTGACTCCCAAACCCGGGCTCTTTCCACTGAGCCATGCCATCATGGGTTCTAATCCCGGCTCCGGCACTTATCAGCTGTGTGACTTTGGGTGTGTCACTTAACGTCTCTGTGCCTCAGTTACCTCATCTGTAAAATGGGCATTAAGACTGTGAGCCCCACGTGGAACAACCTGCTTACCTTGCATCCCTCCTACTCTTAGAACAGTGCTTGGCATATAGTAAGCGCATAACAAATGCCATCATTATTATTATTATTAAGCTCTTGGGAGGGCTCTACACACAGTAAGCTTGTTCAATAAATATGATTGACTGACATTGGAATGTAACACCCTTGAAAAATGCAGTCTATGCACAGCTCCATTCATTCATTCATTCAATCGTATTTATTGAGCGTTTTACTGTGTGCAGAGCACTGTACTAAGCGCTTGGGAAGTACAAGTTGGCAACATATAGAGACGGTCCCTACCCAACAACGGGCTCACAGTCTAGAAGGGGGAGACAGTGTCTTGGCTCCACCCAAGACTAAGTGTATGAAGAGATCATTTTTTTTCAGCCACATGTCCTGGAGCTCTTCCCATCTGGAACGGCATTGCCGTGATCTCTATTTAAACAATCTGGGACTTTTCTTTTGGTCCAAATTCATGAGCACAGCAGAAGTACTGCCCTTTGAAATGGAAAGGGAAGTGTAAGCACAATTTAAATGTTTGTGCATAGATTGTCTTTCTTTGCAAGTCCCGGCAAAACCAAAATAATTTGGCAAGTACAATACCAAAGTAGTAAAAGCATTAACCCTTAGTCTAACTCAAGGAGGTACCGCACATCAGTAGGCTGGGATGATTGACCGTTCTGTGTTGTTGTTGTTGTTTTTTGTGAAGTGTGGCTTAGAAAAGAAAATAGGAAAACAACTGCCCTGTAACTGTAGATCCATGTACTGATGATTAGGAAGCCTTTTCTTGATGAACATCTAGTTTTCCTACACTTTGGGGGTTTTGCTAAATATTATTAATAATAAAGGTAATCAAGTTGGATGCAGTCCATGTGCCGCATGAGGTTTCCAGTCTTAATCTCGATTTTACCTGAGGTAACTGAGGCACAAAGAAGTGAAGTGACTTACCCAAGGTCACACAGCAGGTAAGTGGCAGACAAGACAAACAGTCACAATTTAGAGGAGCAGCTTGGCCTAATGGAAAGAGCACAAACCTTGGAGTCAGAGGACCTGGGTTCTAATCCCAACTCCATGACTTGCCTGCTGAGTGACATTTGACAAGTCACTTAATGTCTCTGTGCCTGTTTGTTCATGTAAAATGGGGAGTCAATACCTGTTCTCCCTCAAAGACCATAGAAATGAAATGCTATCTAGAGCAGCGATGGCATAGAAATGATTGAGGTGTGTAGTGGGCTATGTGGAGAAAAATGCTAGTTAATGATGCATTCTACTTTGGCAGATTGCTGCGTTGAGGTAAGCGGGGGCTGCGATACACACTAGATGTTGGATGTCAAGTAAAATGAGGCACAGTCTTTTCTTCTGACACCAAATCAGGAGCTGTCAGAAGAAGGTTCCCTAATCTGCCATTGCATTCTTGCCAAAACACTCAGCAAAACCCTGTGCTTCTGCTCAGCTTGAGGGTACCTAGCTCAGAGCTGGAATCCTGTGAGCCAAATATCACAATTATTCCCAAAGAAGCTGTTGATATACTGTATGTATTAAAAAATCATATTGCTAGTGGAGCTCATGATTTAAAAAGAGAAGAAGCTCGACCTATTTATTATTTGGTGCCAAGATTGCGCTTGAAATTGGGGCTTGTGGAGTATAATATATTCTCCGTTATCGGGCCGTGTGTCTCTGACGTGTACACCATATGAGATGCCAGATCCAATTAACAATCCCATGGAGGGAAATCCATTATCTCTGGGAAGAAGAGATTCCACCATGAGGAGACATTAATTCAAAGTGACACCAACAGGGGTGTTTAGATGCAGCTAATTGTAGTGTCAGACATTCTACTCTAATTGAGTTTAATTGTGACAAAATTGGAGTTAATTAAAAGTTAATGGTATAGCGTTCACCAGGTTGTTGTAGACTCATGCTGGTGTTTCGTACTCATACTCCTGTTTCCTAAGTCTTTCACTCGTGTCAGATTCATCCTTCTGAAATCCTCATTTCACACCTCTAGATTTCTCTCCTTTTTTCCTCTGAAGAGGAGAGCTCATTTGCAGTTGATATTTAAAACCAAGGTATTAAAAAAAAAAAAAAGAAGGAGTTTGTGTGAAATGGCATCCATATCACTTAATAAATGCCATCCCCATTTTGGGGGACCTGAATGTAGAAAAGAAATGCTAGGTAGAACAGTGACTCCATAGAAACGATTGAGGTGTGTAGTAGTGGGCTATCTGGAGAAAAATGTTAGTTAATGATGCATTGCTGACTGGGAACATATCCATTAGCATATTGAGGATCAATAAACACCACTGATGGATTGAGAGACCTCTGAGGAGCACAGACAATCTAGACTCTGAATCAACCAGCGCTATTAATTAATAATAATAATAATTAATAATTATGGGGCTTGCTAAGCACTTACTGTGTGCCAACCACTGTTCTAAGTGCTGGGGTAGATATACGTTAATCAAGTTGGGCACAGTCCCTGTCCAACGTGGGGCTCACACTTTATCCCCATTTTACAGATGAAATAACTGAGTCACAGAGATGTGAAGCAACTTGCTCAAGGTCAGATAGCAAACATGTGGCAGGGCTGGGATTAGAACTCAGATCCTTCCGACTCCCAGGGCCATGGTCAATCCATTAAGCCACGCTGCTTCTCCTTTATTGAGCCTTTATTATGTGCAAGGCACTGTACTAAGCGCTTGGGTGAGTACAATGCAACAGAATTAGCTAACATGTTAGCTGACTGACAGGCTGTTCCCAGTCTGGATTTACATCCAGGTGAGCCCCTTCCCCTAAAGTAACCTCCTAAACATGACTGGGGAATGCTCTTCTGACAAAACCAAGAGTCTGCTTTTTCTAAACCTGCCTCAACTCTTGACCACTCCAATAATAATAATAATAATAATAATAATAATAATAATAATAATAATAATAATAATAATCATGATGGCATTTATTAAGCACTTACTATGTGCCTAGCACTGTTCTAAGCACTGGGGAGGTTACAAGGTGAACAGTTTGTCCCACAGGGGGCTCACAGTCTTTTTAGACTGTGAGCCTAATGTTGGGTAGGGACTGTCTCTATATGTTGCCAAATTGTACTTCCCAAGCGCTTAGTACAGTGCTCTGCACATAGTAAGCGCTCAATAAATATGATTGATTCATCCCCATTTTACAGATGAGGTAACTGAGGCACAGAGAAGTGAAGAGACTTGCCAAAAGTCACACAGCTGACAAGTGGCGGAGCCGGGATTTGAACCCATGACCTCTGTCTCCAAAGCCCGGGCTCTTTCCACTGATCCATGCCGCTGTCCTACTTAGCCACTGCTTAAAAGAAAAATTGGGAAAAATGTTGAGCCATAGGTTATATATCTATATATCTATATCTATTTATGTATATATCGATATAGATGAAGTATGTGTGCATGGTGTGTAAGTGGCTACAAAAATACGCAGGACTGATGTCCTAACCTGTAAGTATGAATCGACAGATTTCCCCTTTTAATGAATAAGATGTGTTTTAGTCTTTATCGAAATGACTGACCTGTGCATATTAAATAGGAGCATTTTTTAATGCCTTCTAATTGAAAGATGATGGGTATTAATGGAGAAGCGGCATGGCTCAGTGGAAAGAGCACGGGCTTTGGAGTCAGAGGTCATGGGTTCAAATCCCGGCTCCACCAATTGTGAGCTGTGTGATTTTGGGCAAGTCACTTCACTTCTCTGAGCCTCCATTCCCTCATCTGTAAAATGGGGATGAAGATTGTGAGACCCAGGGCCCACGTGGGACAACCTGATCACCTTGTACCCACTCCAGTGCTTAGTACAGTGCTTGGCACATAGTAAGAGCTTAATAAATACCATTATTATTGTCATTATTAAGATGGATTTGGGGTAGGTTAGAGGGAAGGAGTGTTTAATTAGTATACTTGCTTTCAGACACAAGGACAAATTATTCACTAACTTCTCTCCAAGCAAGCCTGGTGGAATGTGTAGAGAATTCACCATTCACATCTGCTAGACTATAAGCTCCTTGAGGGCAGGGAACAGTGGCTCACATTCAGTAATCGCTCATTAAATTCAGTCATATTTATTGAGCACTTACTGTGTGCAGAGCACTGTACTATATAAATGGTTGATTGACAGATTGATTTTCAACTACCTTGACGGGAAAATGAATGTATCTGAGTCTTAACAGCCAGACCTAACCAGAATGTGTTAAGCGCTTACTATGTAGAAGGCACTGTAGTAAGCTTTGGGGCAAATACAGCATGGCTCAGTGGAAAGAGCCCAGGCTTTGGAGTCAGAGGTCATGGGTTCGAATCCCGGCTCCTCCACATGTCTGCTGTGTGACCTTGGGCAAGTCACTTAACTTCTCGGAGCCTCAGTTACCTCATTTGTAAAATGGGGATGATGACTGTGAGCCCCACGCGGGACAACCTGATCACCTTGTATCCCCCCAGCACTTAGAACAGTGCTTTGTACATAGTAAGCCCTTAACAAATGCCATTATTATTTATTATTATTATTATTAAATACAAGATAATCAGGTTGGGCACAGTCCACGTCTCACAACATCTCTGGGGTTCATTTTTCTTATCGGTAAAAGAGGGATTCAATTGCAGCTTTCCCTCCTCTCTAGACTGTGAGGCCCATGTGGGACAGGATTGGGTTACTCTGATTGTGTTGTATCTACCCCATGCTTGGCACATAGTAAACACTGAAGAAATACCACTTATTACTGGGGATACTCCAGATTGAGAGGCTTCCATTTTTTCATGAGTTTTCTTTTAGGAAAGGTACCCAAGGTACAAAGCTAGCTTTCTGCATCCATTGTATTTGTGGGACTAATTTAAGCCTGTTACTCTAATAAATGGGTGCCCTGTTATATCCTTATTGTATTTGTGTAAGGGCTATCTTATATCTTTCCCTTTAATAAAGGCATGTTATCTGCCCTCTTTGTATATTTAAGAGCTAGCTAGAAGGATGCTCGTGCCTTTGACCTCTGTTTATGCTCCCAATAATCTGCACTGCTTCACACTAATAGATGCTCAAAACAAGCTCTTGATGAGGAGTGATGAATCCTTCTCCTGGATTCACCATCTCAGAATTGGACACCCATCTTTTCCTTTGGGCTCTGAGAAGCAGCATGGCTCAGTGGAAAGAGCACAGGCTTTGGAGTCAGAGGTCATGAGTTCAAATCCCGGCTCCACCAATTGTCAGCTCTGTGACTTTGGGCAAGTCACTTAACTTCTCTGTGCCTCATTTACCTCATCTGTAAAATGGGGATTAAGACTGTAAGCCCCCCGAGGGACACCCTGATCACCTTGTAACCTCCCCAGCACTTAGAACAGTGCTTTGGCTTAATAAATGCCATTAAAAAACAAACCAACCTTACCTATATCTGTGAGGATCTTTTGGTGGTGACATTTTTTTGACTCATATTAAACCTGAGGCTCTTTAAGATCCTGGAGGACTCCTTGGAACAGTGTCAACAAAACTTTTGAGAAGTTTAGTCAGGAATGGAAGGGAGGAGGAAGCAAGATGGAAGACTGCAAGCTCACGTGGGACAGGGACTGTGTCCAACCTGATTAGGTCATATCTACCCCGGTGCTTACTATAATACTTGGCACATATCAATCAATCAATCAATCGTATTTATTGAGCGCTTACTATGTGCAGAGCACTGTACTAAGCGCTTGGGAAGTACAAATTGGCAACATATAGAGACAGTCCCTACCCAACAGTGGGCTCACAGTCTAAAAGGGGGAGACAGAGAACAAAACCAAACATACTAACAAAATAAAATAAATAGAATAGATATGTACAAGTAAAATAAATAAATAAATAAATAAATAAATAGAGTAATAAATATGTACAAACATATATACATATATACAGGTGCTGTGGGGAAGGGAAGGAGGTAAGATGGGGGGATGGAGAGGGGGACGAGGGGGAGAGGAAGGAAGGGGATCAGTCTGGGAAGGCCTCTTGGAGGAGGTGAGCTCTCAGCAGGGCCAACATATCAGCTTATTCCTCTAGACTGTAAACTCATTGTAGGCAGGGAACATGTCTGAACAACTCTGTTATATTGTAGTCTCCCAAGCACTTAATACAGTCTTCTGCACACAATAAGTGCTCAAAAAATAAATGTGAAACTACAAATTGACCAATCAATAGTACGTATTGAGCGCTATTGTTCTCAGAGCACTATACTAAAAATTTGGGAAAATACAATAGAGTTGGTAGAAGCAATCCCTGCTCAAAAACAATTTTCAGTCCACATAGCAAGCACTTAACAAATGCCATCATTATTATTGTTTTTATTATTATGGAAGGTATCCAGCTTCTGAGAATAATCCTCAGGCAGTGCCCCCACATTTCCCTGCTCCTGGATCTCTAAAAATAAACTTTCCAACTCACCTCATTTCACTTCCCTCCATGTAGATCCACTGTTAGAGGAAAATGCTCCTGGATTATTTGATTTCAAAGTGATCTGCGTCACCTTTAAACCATCATTGTATACTCACCTCTGTTGCCTAGAGCTGTACCCTCAGAATTACATTGGCCTCTTACACATATGCCTTCAAAAGCCTTTATTTTATAAATAAAGTTGAATGAGACAAGATTTCCTAGCTGCTTAGAAATAATTCTCAGGCTTCTAATGCAAAAAAAAAAAAAATTACTATACCACACAAGGAGAAATACATCTTCCACAATATTTTCATTAATCTCTTTATTAAACTAAACTGGCTTCCCTATGGAAATTAATTACTGAAATTGTATCAATAATTTTAATTTCCACAGTATACTAGTGAGATGTACCGCTGTTTCCTCATATACTATTACCCAGCAGGAGAATAATCTATTGAAATAAGTCTGAAATGAGGGCAGCTTGTAATTAAAATGGTATAATACAAGTATTTGCGAACTCTTAAAATTAATGTCCTTTTCATACTGTGTTTTGTTAAAATGAAAACGAGAATTTAGGGACCTCTCTATACATAGAAGCATCTGACAGGGTCAGATAATCTTTGGAGATGTTTCAGTGCAGCAATAGGCCTGATAGAAGCTTAGTTTATATCCTTACTATGAAGACCCATTACCATTTTCCGACTGTTACCATACTTTTATTAAACATTCTAGCTTTAAATTTAATAAATATTTTAATGTCATCATACTTAGGAAACCTGATTGTATGTAGTTAAGTCCTATACACAGATTTGAACCAGAGGGATAATATTATCCCCTTCATAATTAGCCTTCTAGGCTTTGGTTAACCCAAAATGAGATACTCCTTCTCTTCCTTGGGGTCTGACACTGATTGAGTGCCAGAGCAATGATTATTCACAGCACCTTTGCTCCGCTCCAATTGGAACCAAATCTAATTGAGGGTGAGAATATTATCAACCATACTGCAGAATATAACCAAGGCACATGCTAATCATTGGTTTTTAAAGGCTGAGCCAAATTGCTGGGGAGGAAGAATAATGATTTGTCCTTCCTGAGATTTTTAGGGTGGAAACTTGAGAGGCTCTATCATGTATGCGTCGAGTGCCTGGACTCCCAAAAGCATGAAAGCATGTTTTCATGGAAAAATCCGTGGCCCTGAATAGAAACAATTTCATGAAGACAATGAGGAATCAGTCTAGAGAAATAGGTGGTATCAAAACTTTGAGGTGCAATTAAAATGCGAACGACCAATTTTCAAGTAAAATCAAGCAAAGTGCGGCTGCTATTCTACTCCTATTACAAGACTGTGAGATATGAGACAAGTAGCAAATGAATGTGTTTTTTTTAATGCCAACATGCACTACCTAAGAATCATTATTTTGGTCTCCCTTTACAAATTGGGAAATGATTAATGACACCTGGCTGGAATCCAGTTATTAGAAAATGATATTCTTCACAGGGATGCTTCTTTTCTCTTCTCCTTTTCTAAATTTTTTGGACCAGAATTGCTCAGTCCGATCATTAAATGAAAATTCAATAATAAATTATTTTTGAATCTCAACTGAAAATGAGTTTGAGTAAACATGACACACTGTTTTTTCATGATTTGTGGAACTGCCATTGTGGAATTTTAATCTGGAGGATGGCACTTGAGCTGGCATGTGAGGGTTCTGTTGATGCCTATGCTAGATAAATATGTCTCTCAGAATATGGTGATGTAGAAATGACTACTTAATTGGATTAAACTCTTTAAGAATAATCAAATGGCATTATAGTATCCAGGATATCCAGACATGGATGGTCAATGGGGAGATTTGTTGACTCTTGTGAAGGTGCAGGCCCCTATATCCACTGGGAAAAAGATGGACAAGTCTCAGGTTCCCACTGGTTTTGGGGGAGGGAATGGAATATGGGATGGGAAGCAGGGAGAAGGTTAACCGAGCTGGTGGCAGTAAAAGACTTCTCTCTTCTCACTAGATTGTAAGCTCTTTGTGGGCAAGGAAGCATCTCTACTGTCACTGGGGTGGGCGGCAGGGAGGACGACGACCCCCTCAGCATCAGGGTGGAAAGAGCCCAGGTTGGGAGTCAGAGGTCATGGGTTCTAATCCTACCTCTGCCACCGATCAGCCGTGTGACTTTGGGTAAATCACTTCACTTCTCTGGGCCTCAGGTCCCTCATCTGGAAAATGGGGATGAAGACTATAAGGCCCCCTGTAGGACAACCTGATCACCTTGTGACCTCCCCAGCGCTTAGAACAGTGCTTGGCACATAGTAAGTGCCTAACAAATACCGTTGTTATTATTACTATTAATACAAGTGCTTAGTACAGTGCTCCGCACACAGTAAATGCTCAATAAATGTGATTGAATGAACGAATGAATTACCTTGTATCCTCCCCAGCGCTTAGAACAGTGCTTGGCACATAGTAAGCGCTTAACAAATACCATTGTCATTATTATTATTAATACAAGCACTTAGTACAGAGCCCTGCACATAGTAAGTGCTCAATAAATGCGATTGAATGAATGAATGAATAACTTGTATGCTCCCCAGCGCTTAGAACAGTGCTTGGCACGTAGTAAGTGCTTAACAAATACCATTGTTATTATTATTAATACAAGTACTTAGTACAGTGCTCCACACACAGTAAGTGCTCAGTCAATCAATCAATCGTATTTATTGAGCACTTACTGTGTGCAGAGCACTGTACTAAGCGCTTGGGAAGTACAAGTTGGCAACATATAGCGACATTCCCTACCCAACAGTGGGCTCACAGTCTAAATGCGATTGAATGAATGAATGAATTACCTTGTATCCTCCCCAGTGCTTAGAACAGTGCTTGGCACATAGTAAGTGCTTAATAAATACCCTTGTTGTTATTATTATTAATACAAGTGCTTAGTACAGTGCTCCGCACAGAGTAAGTGCTCAATAAATGTGATTGAATGAATGAATGAATTACCTTGTATCCTCCCCAGAGCTTAGAACAGTGCTTGGCACTGGCTGGGGGAGATACAAGTTTATCAGGTTGTCTCAAGAGGGGCTCACAATCTTAATCCCCATTTTCCAGATGAGGTAACTGAGGCACAGAGAAGTGAAGTGACTTGCCCAAGGCCACATAGCTGACAAGTGGCAGAGCCAGGATTAGAACCCACGACCTCCAACTCCCGAGCCCGGGCTCTTGCCACTGAGCCACACTGCTTCTTACAATGCCCTGCACACAGCAAGAGCTCAATACATGTCATTCATTGATTGCCTAACAGTCCAAAAAGCCAAGAGGATCACTTCAAAGTTCGGAAGGGAAGGATCGGGACTGTTCAGTGCACTAAAAATAACAATAATAATGGCATTTATTAAGCGCTTACTATGTGAAAAGCACTGTTCTAAGTGCTGGGGAGGTGCAAGGTGATCAGGTTGTCCCACGGGGGGCTCATAGTCTTAATCCCTATTTTACAGATGAGGTAACTGAGGCACAGAGAAGTTAAGTGACTTGCCCAAAGCCACATGGCTGACAATTAGCTTTGAACCCATGACCTCTGACTCCAAAGCCCGTACTCTTTCCATTGAGACATGCTGTTTCTCTGTTATGGTGTTTGTTAAGCACTGTGCCAATCACTGTTCTAGGCGCTGGGGGAGATACAAGTTAATCAGGTTGGATACAGTCTCTGTCCCACACTGGACTCACACTCTTATCCTCATTTTACTGATGAGGTAACTGAGGTACAGAGAAAATAAGTGACCTGCAAACATGTGGTGGAGCTGGGATTAGAACCCAGGTCCTTCTGAATCCTGGTCCCCTGCTCTATCCAATTAACCCACACTGCTTCTCTGCCCTAAACTCCTCCAAATCTTAAACTTCTCCTGGGAAGATGGCACAAAACATTTAATCCGTTGGACTTTTCAAAACTGGAAAACATTTTTTTTCTGATTCACTAATTTTTTTTTCTTCCTGTGAGTTTTTTTTTTTTTGAAATTGCTTTTTATTCCTAAACTCCTTTCCTTTGCCTAGGAACAGAAGCATGCTCGATGTTTATTAGCAGCCCTCACCATAGGGTAGATTCTACTAGAAAACAACCAACTCTAGATAATTCAGGCTAATTGGGAGTTGGCTTGACCCAGATCATCCACAACCATAAATAATCAAACTGATATGCAAATCAATGCAGTCCACATATCCCAGTGACAAAACTGAGCTGTTCCCTTGAATACTTAGGAGTTGGATGAACTTGCTACTAAAGGTCAATGTGCCAGTTTCCTTTCATCAGTATCCCTTTAGGGGAAACCTTTTAAGGGAAGGGCCCTTCCTTTGCTTTTTTCATCTGTTTCTAAATGCCTAGAGCAATTCCCCCGCACACAGTAGGTACTTAATCGTACTGCTGCCTCCTTGTATCTACCCTTATAACTTAAAACAGTGCTTGGCACGGCAAGTGAGCAAGAAATATAATGATAATAATTGGAAACAATTTATAAACTCCTTTGTCCTTGACTTCTTGTTTCCCTTCAACCTTACTATTCAGCTGGTCCCCAGATAGTCTTGTTCCTTCCCCTTGAATAGTTCCTGGATCTGATCCTTTCTCTGCATCTGAGTGACCATTCTGTTGGTCCTAGTACAGCGTGGCTCAGTGGAAAGAGCCCGGGCTTTGGAGTCAGAGGTCATGGGTTCAAATCCCGGTTCCGCCAGCTCTCAGCAGTGTGACTTTGGGCAAGTCACTTAACTTCTCTGTGCCTCAGTTACCTCATCTGGAAAATGGTGATGAAAACTGTGAGCCCCCTGTGGGGCAACCTGATCACCTTGTAATCTCCCCAGTGCTTAGAACAGTGCTTTGCACATATTGGCCATTCTTCCATGCACTGAGAAGAAATTCCTTTCCAGTGGCTTTCAAGTGGTTAATCAGCTCACTTTCTCCTCTTTTCCATTCTCTTTTCCCTCTATACCTCAGCTCACACTCCTCTTAAGATCCCCATCATGCTGAGATTTGTTTTGATCTCTCCAGACACCCACCTCTTACACACAACTTCCTTTTGCTGACTAGGAGACCCTCCCTCTTCACCTGTGACAGATTCTTTTGAAGGAAGGTACCAACATAATACCAAGGATCTGATTTGTATATTGCAGGGCAATATACTTTGCTTCTGGTATATTTTGGGGTAACAAAAAAAAACCCCACACACACTCTTCTTCTTTCACTGTTGCAGGACACAGTCATCCAGTGAGTTTCATCCAGAAAATCGCAAGGATTTTTATGAGAATTCTGTGGCATTTAGTAATGGTTTGTGCTGGTTGTAAGACTCGCCAGCTGTTATTTGTTCTCTGAGTCAATGCTGGGACCAAGTCTCAGATTCCTCTTACCAACGAACAATTCATGTGGCAGAGCATTTCAGATGTATAACCACAAAGACCCCAAGCAGCTGCTGTGTGAAATATGCTGAACTGCTGTGTTTCCAAAAAAGCGATCTTAAAAAAAATAATAATTACAAGTTTACAAGTCATTTCAGAAAAGAAAACTTTGTTTCCATTTTGCCGCAAAGTTCTGCTGGACGGTTTCCAGCTGGACAAGTACAGCAGCTTTAACTGCTGATTTTTCTTCGCCCTCTTGAGAGTCAGTGAATCCAGAGAGTGGGCAGACAGGAATGAATCAACAATAAATGATAACGTTGCAGTGGAAAATATTACAGGCCACTGACCCAAGTTATTAATAAGTTGCCGGAATTATTGGCTAGACCAAGCATTACTTTGTGGGGTGGGGTAGAAGGAGGTGTAGCTTAATGTAGAATAAACAGAATAAAGCTGAAAGGGGAAGGGGGATTCGTTGACAAAGGAAAAGACTGTGCCTTTACAGTTAAAACTAATTCCACATTTCCCTTCCTTGCTGGAGTCAGGGACTGATGATGTCTCAGGGGAGTTGCCTCTGGCACTCTATGGCCATCTCTGGATCCATCCTGGTCCGCTGCCCTTCTCTGGATATTTGTGGCTTTCCCAGACCAAATGATTTCAGCATTCTCCTTTCTCATTCCGCCTGTTCTGCAACTGACTCTCCGGATCATAGAAGCTCAACTTATTAACCCCTGGGCCAGGGGTTTCTCACCCACCCCCTCATCAAACAGAAAGTCCTTACCATCAGCTTTAAGGTACTCAATCAGCTCTCCCCCACCTACCTTACATCACTGATGAACTTCTACAATCCAGCCCACCTACTTTTTTCCTCTTTTTTCCTCTGGATCACCCTAGCTCTTCTCATCTGGCAGACAATTTTTCTACCGATCCCCTAAGAGGCCTTCCCTGACTGATCTGCCAATTTCTCTTCTCCCATGCCCTTCAGCATCACTCTGATTTGCTCACTTCATTCCCTCCTCCCTCAGCACTTATGTACATATTTGTAATTTATTTACTCATATTAATGTCTGTTTCCCCTTCTAGACTGTAAACTCACTTTGGTAAGGGAATGTGTCTACCAACTCTGTTAAATTGTACTGTCCCAAGTGTTTAGTACAGTGCTTTGAACACAGCCCTGAATAAATAGGATTGATTACTATACACACAGTAAGTGCTTGATAAATTCAATTGATTGATTGATTCCCCATCTGTGAAATGGAGCTCCAGATCTTTGAATAATCTTGCATACCACCCAGGGATATTGTGGAATAAACCAGAGAGTCTTTGGAAGCTATTGGATTTATTGTGGTGTTTATTCTAGACCAACACAAAATATTGCATTAATTGGAATACAAGCCTCAGTTTCTCCTTTTCTAACCCCCTTCAATCATCTCATGCTTATTTGTGAAATAAGACTCATTGATTCTTTTGCAAAAAATCAGGTGAAAACTAGGTAGCTGACGCTGTGAGGATTAATTGAAGCTTTGTTTAGCTTTCCCTTAAAACAGCACTGATGTCATTAGTACTTAATTGGACATGCTAATAAAATCCTTCCCAAAATCCAATTATTTAGATTTTGCTCACCAATCTTCTGAGACTTCTATCTTACAATTCTGAAACCTTCTACAAAAAATATTCTCACCAACTTGGACGGGTGTGAAATATATATCCGCCCTCTTGATTTGATGGCTTTGATCCATTCAAGACATTCTTAAATAGAACTAGGAGTAAGTTCTAAAGTTAAAAGTAACATAGCAACAAGACATTTTTGCTAAAGCCTTCCATGGACACTTTTGGCAAGTGTTAAATAACAGGTTTTGAAAGGGAGTTGAAAGTGCGCCAGATTTATTTTGGAGTTTTCCACTGTGCTCTGACTTCTTGTGTCCACAAACAAATTTGGTCAGGTTTCATTCATTCAGTTGTATTTATGAAGCACTTACTGTGTGCAGAGCACTGTTCTGAGCGCTTGGGAAAGTACAGTAGGGCAATAGTGACAATCCCTGCCCACAATGAGCTCACAGTCTAGAAGGGGGGAAACAGTGCACGTTTATTAATTAATGGTGGTATTCGTTAAGTGCCTGGGAGTGAGAAGATCATGGATTCTAATCCCAGCTCTTCCACTTGTCTCCTGTGTGACCTTGGGCAAGTCACTTTACTTCTCTGTGTCTCAGTTCCCTCATCTGTAAAATGGGGATTCAGACTGTAAGCCCCAATGTGGGACAGGGACTAAGTCCATCCCGACTTTCTTGTATCCACCCCAGCACTTAGTACAGTGCCTGGCACAGAGTAAGTGCTTAACGAATCATCATCAATCGTATTTATTGAGTGCTTACTGTGTGCAGAGCACTGTACTAAGCGCTTGGGAAGTACAAGTTGGCAACATATAGAGACAGTCCCTACCCAACAGTGGGCTCACAGTCTAAAACCGTCTCTAGATGTGGCCAACTTGTACTTCCCAAGTGCATAGTATGGTGCTCTGTGCACAGTAAGTGCTCAATAAATACGATTGAATGAATGAATGAATGAATTTATTTTATTTATACATATTTATTCTATTTATTTTATTTTGTTAATATGTCTTGTTTTGTTCTCTGTCTCCCCCTTCTAGACTGTGAGCCCACTGTTGGGTAGGGACCGTCTCTATATGTTGCCAACTTGTACTTCCCAAGTGCTTAGTACAGTGCTCTGCACACAGTAAGCGTTCAATAAATACGATTGAATAAAAGGGGGATGCCATCATTATTATACTATGCGCTAAGTACTGTACTGTACACTTGGGAAGATATAATCAGCACTTACTGTGTACAGAGCACTGTACTATGCACTTGGGAGAATACAACACACATCCCCTACCCACAATTATTTTATATTCTAGAAGGGAAGAGAGACATTAGTAAAAACAAAAGATTAATAAAAGTAATAAATGATGGTATGAGGCATAATAATAGTGATGGCATTTTGTTAAGTGCTTACTATGTGTGAAGCACTGTTCTAAGCGCTGGGAGGGGGGGTTACAAGGTGATCAGGTTGTCCCACGTGGAGCTCACAGTCTTAATCCCCATTTTACAGATGCGGTAACTGAGGCTCAGAGAAGTTAAGTGACTTGCCCAGCATTTGATCTGAGCTCATTGTGGGCAGGGATGTGTATTACATTGTACTCTCCCAAGGACTTAGTTCAGTGCTTTGCACACAGTAAGTGCTCCATAAATGCAATTGAATGAATGAATGAGGTTGGGAGGTAGGGACCCCACGTAAAGTGGAGTGAAGATGGAAAGGGAAACAGTTACTGAAGGGCCGGAAATCTGAGGGTTACTGTAATAGTAATAATTATTATTATGGTATTAAATCACCTACTATGTGCCAAGCACTGGGGTTGATGCAATATAAGTAGAACAGACACAGCCCCTTCTCACACTGAGCTCACAGGTTATATGGGAGGAAGAATACAGATGAGGAAACTGAGGCGCAGAGGAGTTAAGTGATTCATTTGGAGTCACACAGCGGACAAGTGGCAGAGCTGGGCTTAGAACCCACCTCCTCTGCTTTTCTAGGCCACTACATTTGCCACTGTGCCATGCTATTTCTCTCATTGCTTATTGGAAGAAAGACGTTGAGAGAGACTGAGATTCATTCTTTTATCAAATCAAACAGGGATATAATTCAGTGAGGAAGCTGTGTGATGAAAGGAGAAAAGAATCTATTTGATATTTCCAAATACTCTCTTTTTTTGAACTTGAAAGAACAATAATTTGTTTTGTATAAAGCAATATAAACTATCTTTGCTTTTCAAAGGATTATTTGGGGAATAATCAAGTGTTTTGAAACAATATAACACTTGGCTTGTCCGTTTTGCCAAATTTATTCATTTGGGGGTTATTTTTGGAGAAGCAGCATGGCCTACTGGAAAGAGCACAGGCCTGGGAATCAGAGGACCTGTGTTCTAAGCCCAGCTCTGCCAAATGCTTGCTGTGTGAACTTGGATAAGTCAGTTAACTTCTCTGTGCCTTAGTTCTCCTGTTCTCCCTCTTCCTTAAACTGTGAGCTCCACACAGGACAGGGACTGTGTCCAACCTAATTCACATGTATTTACCCCAGTGCTTAGAACAATGTTTGACACTTAAGAAATACCATAAAAAAGTCACTTGCACTTCTGTACCTGGCAAGTTGATAGAATCTTCAATCTAAAGATGAACAGAAAATTCAGAATTAAATATTACAGTAATTCACTGAGGTAGGTTAAACTGCAGTTACACTAAAAAATGGGAATTAAGGGACAAAGAAAGACCATCCAGATGCAAACTTGAAACGATCAGCCACATTTTGGAAATATACTGCTGTCACCCAGATTTGGCAGGAGCCTTAAATAGCTGTTTTATGCAGATGCAAGTTCCTTTCAATCCCGCCCTTTGTACCAAAGCTAACAGTTTTATGCTCAGTCAGTAACCTCATTAACATGCTGAGCTTGGCTGAAACTGTGCACAGGATCTGTGGCATTAACTGACACAAACGAAGGATGATTAAAGAAACTTTGATCTTCCTGTTCTAAGGGAAGATACTGTTCTCATGGAGTAAAGATACTCCATTTTTGGTTTGTTTTTTTCATTTTGAAATCTACTCAACTCCACTCCCCCCCCCACAAAAAAAAAAAAAAAACAGGCCTCTCAAGAAGATGACCAATAGGTACCATCGTGATTAAGAAAGGATTGAATACAATAGTCCTAGCCCTCTGGATTCTTATGACATGGTTAGCTTTTCCTAACTTGAAGTCTAAAGGGAATAAGCTTTTATTTCACTCTTTGCTACCTCAAATTCCATGAACAGAAGGAAACGAGAACAAAAAATATAGTTTTAAAAATTCCAAGGAGAGGTAGAGTGAAAGAAATGTTATGACACTTGACTCCCTTTGTTCAATTTCTTGTGAAGTATCAGAGATGTGTTGGCAGGGCACTGGCTCATGGGAGGCAGGACACAAACATGGGGATTAGCACTAACTTTGTTGTTACCTTGGTTTCTCCCTGCTTTTTCAAATGCTGGTTTCTGCTTAACTGAGGGATATTTTCTAGACCATCGCTCAACTGGCTGCCATAGAACCAATGAGAAATAGAATAGAAAAGAATTGAATGAAACATATAAAATGACCATAATTCTGTAATGTCCATCTACAGGATTCTAGGGAGCTACCACAATCTTTGCTTTGCTACAAGCACGGGAAATGACTTCCATAATTTCCCACTGGGAGACTATCCATTCCAGCCCAATGGGGATAACATTCTCGATTAAATTTTTGATCCCTCCCTTTAATCCCTGGAGTCTGTGAGGATTTGTCTATATGGACTGTCCCTTTCAGTGTTCTCCTCAGACGAAAATCACAAAATGAAATTTATGACTTCCTCAGGGCTCTTTGAAGCCACCCTCTGACAGAACATTGAGCTGTGGGTAATTCAGACTGGTTTCATTGTCATTCTAGTGCACAAAGACTTTCTGATTATTAGATATGAAGTATTACACAAAAGACCTTGTCCTCATGGGGTTTCCCAGATACTGGGGAAAAAGAAGAGAAAACAACATTATCTGATAAGTATGAGTTGCCAAAGAACGTCGGAGGAGTTAGCAAGGTGGAGGAAGAAGTAAGAATAAAGGTCAAAGATTGGTCTGAGAGATGTAGACATTTTCAATATCGAGGTTAGGTTTTTTTTCTAAATAAATAGCGTGGGGAAAAGAGGTCTAGAGTTCAGAGGTATTTGGAGAAAGGATATTTTTTCCCCAATGGATTTAGAGAGGGCAGATTTACACGCCTTCTTTGTACTTCTAAATGTGAAAATTGTTCCTTATCCCAAGATGCTTCTGGTAGCACATGCAAAGTTAATTGTTCTGAAATCCCCAAGTAGCAAACACCTAGGTTTAGACCAAACATCAGTCACAGCATATTCACCTCATCCTAGAAACCAACATGGAAGAACAGATATTAAATTGTGTCTTAGAGGTCAGAGGCCATCCACTAACTTTTATTAATGGGTCTTAAGAGCCATGGTTCTACTCATGTGGAGTAATAAGACAAGCAGGGAAATCCGGCAACTCATTTTGGTCACTCAGTTTAGCCCAAAATAAAGTTGGGTTCTATTGCTATACACTGTTTCTCCCAAGAAACAATCTTATTAACTTGAGAAACGAGTAGGTTTTTGACAATACTGAACTTGAATCACACTAGACTGTGATTCCCAGAACCCAAGAAACTTCTGCCCTTGGTTAGAGTTTGTAGTTGTTGATTGAAGGTGGATATTTTGTTTCAAAATTTCAAGTGAAATGCAATTCAAAGTAATAATTTCCTTAGTTTTTCATAGGATAAGAATCTGGTCCTATTTTAAAAAGAAGAGGTCAAAGCTTACAGATCTTAGGTAAGCCAAGTTCAAACTATCTGCAACTGGAGCTTGTTTGGAACAGAGAATGTGTCTGTTCATTGTTGTATTGTACTCTCCCAAGCACTTAGTACGGTGCTCTGGACACAGTAAACATTCAATAAATACAATTGAATGAATGGATGAGTATTGCGCTAGGAGTTTTGGGCCAAGCTCATGGCGAAGAAAGACCTGACATTTATTACTTTTCATTTTTGCCACTGCCATCCTTCTGAATTGGAAGGATATGAAGCATGGAAAAATTTTCATAATCTTCATGAATGAGAGGAAAGAAAACAACGCAGACTGAGACAGTTGGTACTGTTGGTATCTGGGCAACATTTTTAACGTAGAACTTCGTGAGAGTGTTTACATAGGTTATCCTTAAGCTCTTCCTCCCCACTGTGCCTAGGCAGCACATTTTGCCTAGATTTGATTGAAGATTTATTGAGCACTTTTACTATGTGCAGAGAATTGTCCTAAGCACTGGGAAAAGTACAGTGCAATAGAGTCGATAGGCGTGATTGCTGCTCACAAGGAGCTTATGGTCTGAAGGAGAAGACAGGCATTTAAATAAATAACCTCAGGGTCCCCTAAATGTCAAGATTTGGGATTATTTGATTGAAAAGACAACATCACTTGACTTGATTGAGCATTCAACTAAATGCAGGCTTTTGGTCTGCAGCCTTTAGAACATAATTCCTTGAATTCCTAGAATTCCATGTCTGCTCCTTCCTCTTTCACTCTTCCCCACTCCCAAAGTAGCCCTCTGCCCCAGATGTCGTGGCCAGAATGCCAACAAATTGCCAGAGATCAGAGTGTGGGTCATGGTTTGGCCATGGCCTGAGGTGGAATTCGTTGACTCGACAGAACCTGTTTGCTGAAGTCATTGGCTTCTATTGTCCACTTTGAAAACCTGAGGACCTACCTGGGTTTAGAGGCTTTCCAGGAATATTCAGATCGGAGGGCTTATGGAAAGAACCAATCATGTCATGTTAAGGGCAATGCTTCCAAACATGCATTGTGAAAGACAACTGGGGAAAGAGAATGCTGTTGCCAGCCCACATTCTTTAATTATTAAGCCTTACTGCTTCGTGCCAGGCTATTCCGTCTTAGTGCTGCCCATCGGTCATGGAAAGTGGATTCATTTCATAACAAACGATGTTTACTTTTGTAATTTTTTTAAACACCGTGCAGACTGTGTGCTGTTTCCTAGCAACAAGTGCTCTGTGAATGAGCGATCATAGATGAAGCTATTGAATCTACACTCAATGCTGCTACATGTTTGTAATTCTTCATTAAAGGTACATGCATACAGGAAACATGGTTGGTTTCTAATGACCATACGTTATTTTTCTTAAAAATCTCTTCATATAAATTCCATGCTAGACTAGTCCTGGAATGATTTTTATTTTAAACCACCTCTTTCCTCTTCCAAAGATATTTTTTGGTTTATAAATTTAGAATATCAGACATGAAAACACAGAAGAAGGGAAATGACTAGAGCCAACTGGGAATGTCAAGATTTAATGAATAAAAGCTAAGAGAGATAATTTTGCACTGTTCAATGATATTCTATCCATTTTCAAATAGCAACTCCATGCATTTATTGAGCACCTGCTGGCTGCAGAGCACTGTACTAAATACTTGGAAACCTATAAAGTGGAGACATACCTTTCCTGAAGAGTTTACACTACATGTAGTTTGAAAAGAAAGCATGTTTAAACGGCAACAGGTTGTAACTACGAAAGATATTTTTGTTTCTTTTCACAAGTTTTTACATTTGAAAGGAGCAGAGAAAAGTTCTATTTTAAAATAGAGTGAAAGATACGTAAATTAAAAGCTGATGCTTATTTAAATAATAGTTAGTGAACATTATCCAGAATTCCTTTTCTTTGGACAATGTCCTAAACCAACAAAAACCTAATCCAATTTAGTTTTCATGGTATTCCAATGTATGGCCTAGTGCATAGAGTATGGGTCTCAGAGTCAGAAGGACCTGTACTTCCCAAGTGCTTAGTACAGTGCTCTGCACACAGTAAGCGCTCAATAAATACAACTGAATGAATCCCGGCTCCCCAGTTGTCTGTTGCGTATCCTTGGGCAAATCACTAAATATCTTTGTGCCTCAGTTACCTCATCTATAAATGAGGATTAGGATTGTGAGCTCCATGTGGGACACAGACAGCATCCAACCTGATTAGGTTGTTTCTACCCGCAGCACTTAGAATGGTATTCGACACATAGTAAACACTTAACAAATACCATTATTATTGTGATTTTACCTGCATTCTATCAAAAGAGGAATGCATCAATTGATACAGGTTCCATGTGCTTGCTTTTTTTGTTTATGTGAAATAGACTGACTTTGCTGTAGAATTTGAATATTTTTTACTATCAATTAAGGCCATTTTCAGAGGGTTTTTAAAGTACATTATGACAAAATATGTTTAATTTACAGAAAATGCTTTTTTTTCAAAATTGTAGACTGACTAGATAACAGTGCTTGATGCAGTGATTTTAGTACTTGGATAAATGACTGCATTTGTAATTAAACATACTCAATGGATTGAAGATACTAAGCAAGCAATAGCATCAATTTCTTAGTGTTAATGAGTGCCACATTATACATTATTGTTAGAACAATGATTCTCATAAAATATATTTTCAACCTGAAAGAATATATTGGAAAAGACATTAACTACACTGCAGAATCATCCAGGTTTTACGACAATTACTTGCCCTTGTAGAATACTTTTTGATAACCACCAACTGCATTTTAATGGTGTTCTTCATCCACTTTGCCACTTACTGAGCTAGAGAATAAATTTTGTTACTCTCTATTTCTCCCTTAGATTATGTGCAGTTTAAGTGGAGCCCAGTTTTGAGCGGAATTAGCAACTAAATCCCCTTTTAGGTTTTAGGGCTAAAAAGTAAAAAATATCTTAAACCAGACACGTTGCTAAATAAAAATAATTTCTCCATCTAGCCACCTAAGCACCTTCTTCCCCAAAGTATGTGCAGGAATAAGGTAGGAATGGGGCAATCACCTCCCTCGAGGGAATTCTCAATTGTTCCTGTTACTAAAGCTATTTTGGCTTGAGGACTAGCGGGGAGAGAAATGCAGGGTTTCCAGAGAGACAGACACTCACCCACTGACTAGCACTCTTGGTAGCCCCTCTTCTTGAAAACAAAATAAGATTACAGGAAATGATAATTGTGATATTTGTGACACATTGACAAGTGCTGTGTTGAGCACTGTACTAAGCACTGTCAAGATACAAGTTAATTGGGGTGGATATGTTTGCTGTCCCACCATGGGGTTTACAGTCCAAGTAGGATGGGGGGACAGGTATTGAATCCCCATTATACAGATGAGGGAACTGAGGAGTTAAGGGTCTTGTCCGTGATCACATAGCAGGCAAGTGACAGAATCAGGATTAGAACCCAGGTCCTCTGGCTACCGGGACGATGTGTTTTCCATTAGGCCATACAGTTGCTTTGAAGTTTCTACGTACCTTGGAATTTGACCAAACCTGGGTATCTGATCCTCCCACCATCATTACATTACAATTACATCATTACATTTACCTGTATATATGTTTGTACACATTTATTACTCTATTTATTTATTTTATTTGTACATATCTATTCTATTTTATTTTGTTAGTATGTTTGGTTTTGTTCTCTGTCTCCCCCTTTTAGACTGTGAGCCCACTGTTGGGTAGGGACTGTCTCTATATGTTGCCAACTTGTACTTCCCAAGCACTTAGTACAGTGCTCTGCACACAGTGAGTGCTCAATAAATACGAGTGATTGATTGATTGCATGTTTCCTGAGGCATCGGTGATCACAACAGGTCAAGAACAGCCCTGAAGGAATCGTCTTGATGAAAGTCAATTTGTTTTATCACAGAGTTCTTTCTGAATATCCTTTACCGCAGAAGCTAGTTAATAATAATAATAATAATAATAATAATAATAATAATAATGACATTTATTAAGTGCTTACTATGTGCAAAGCACTGTTCTAAGTGCTGGGGAGGTTACAAGGTGATCAGGTTGTCCCACATGGGGCTCACAGTCTTAATCCCCATTTTACAGATGAGGTAACTGAGGCACAGAGAAGTTACGTGATTTGCCCAAAGTCACACAGCTGATGATTGGCAGAGCCGGGGTTTGACTCCAAAGCCCATGCTCTTTTCCACTGATCCATGCTGTTTCTCTAAGGTATGCCAAGTTCAGGCTTGGCATACCTTTAGCACATACTAATACTAATAATAATAACAGTAATTATGGTTATAATAATAACAATGTAATGTGGTAATAACAGCAATAATAACAATAATAATTATTATTATTTGGTGACCAGGTGCCACCTATGTGGCCCTGGGAGCTCTGATAAGTTTATAATAATAGTAATAATGTTGCTATTTGTTAAGCGCTTACTATGTGCAAAGCACTGTTCTAAGCATTGGGGGGGAATACAAGGTGATCAGGTTGTCCCACTTGGGGCTCTCAGTCTTCATCCCCATTTTACAGATGAGGTAAGTGAGGCACAGAGAAGTGAAGTAGCTTGCTCAAGGTCACACAGCTGACAAGTGGCGGAGCTGGGTTTTACAGAGAAATGAGAGTTGTTTATGTCCACCATCATGGAAGGTACTTTATATGCCACTTGTCTGCTATGTGACCTTGGGCAAGTCACTTCACTTCTCTGTGCCTCAGTTCCCTCGTGTGTAAAATGGGGATTGAGACTGTGAGCCCTATGTGGGACAGGGACTGCATCCACCCCAATTTGCCAGTATCCACCCCAGCCCTTAGTACAGTTCCTGCACATAGCACTTAACAAATACCACAATTATTAATTGAAAATGAAAAAAAGCTTTTATAGACACTTTTATTCATTTGGGAATTTTAAATATGAATCATAGATAATTTTTATGAAAGGTAAATGAGATGTTGGTGATTTTTGCCACCTCCATTAGGTATTAAACTGACTATTGTATTAGATCATTAAACCATTTCAAAACACATACCTAAGAAGGCTCAGAAATTATAGTGTACAATGAGTCAAAAGTAGTTCTTCCAAGATATGTCTCCAGAGTCTTCTTAATAACCCTCCAATTACCTGCCATAATTACCACACAGAGCTTATCATTTTAAAGCTTTTTGGTCCATAGACACCTTTGTGCCAAAATACTCCTTTTTTCTGTAAATTTTGAAATTTGGCAGCCAGTCATCATCTGTACTATTCTATCTTGTCTCTGGTATTTCATTTTTCAGAGATATTGAAACCTCTTCTTCCACACTGGCACTTTACAGCCCCTTTGCCTGGCATATATTGAAAGTAACTGAATTTCTTCCCTGGTTTTCATTTTGAGAACAAGAAGCTGAGGTCCCAGTATTAAAACAATATTTTTAAAAAAGTAGTTCAGATGGAAGCTTGTCGTGGGCAGGGAACATTTCTGCCATTTGTGTTGCATTATTCTCTCCCAAGCGATTAGTGCAGTGCTCTGCACATAGTAAATGCTCAACAGATAGTATAATGGTGCTGGTGATGGAAACCTATGAAGTGCTATTTTAATGTAGTAAAATTCTCCACAGTAGTCTGATTGAAGTCAACGCTGAGGAGGATCAAAATATATTTACATATAAGAAGTAAATACAATGTGAAATCTTGTAAACACATGGGTGACCTTAGTGTACATACGGATCTGGTACATGTGACCTAAAATTTCATTTTATAACACTGAAGCTGACTTTCTGCAAATAATTTTAAAATCATGGGTTCTGCTGGCCTTTTCCAACTTCATTTTATTTGGCATTAATATGGCCCCTTAGGCAATTATGAAGACCATTTTTTGAATTCTTCTTCACACTTCACTGCAAAGGCCATGCTGTCTGTGTTTTAGAGATAAGGAAGCATAAGAAGTGAAAGATGCCAAAGTCATATATGACCAGTCCATGCCAGACTGGGAAATTGGATTCACACATTTTGAATTCCTACCTAAACCTTTATCCCCTAGACCCAAGGGTCTTTATCCAGTTAGGGACTGGATGGAAGGAGGGTTAGGAATAACTTTTAGGTCTGGCTTTGGTGGCTCAAGTTGTTGTACTACATATAGAGTTAGATTAATCAAACATGAGTGTCAATTGTTCATTTGATATTGCACTGTCCATCCCACATGTGAAAAAAGCAAATGATTTAAAGATTGGAGGAAGCAACAGTGGTTGCCATTCCCATTAGATTTCCTCCAAAAGTAAAGATGATGATAATAATAGTATTTGTTAAGTGCTTACTATTCATTCAATCATATTTATTGAGCACTTACTGTGTGCAAAGCACTGTACTAAGCGCTTGGGAAGTACAAGTTGGCAACATATAGAGATGGTCCATACCCAGGCACATGCTGGTGTAGGTATAAGTTAATCAAGTCCCACGTCAATCAATCAGTCGTATTTATTGAGCACTTACTATGTGCAGAGCACTGTACTAAGCGCTTGAGAGCACTGTTCTAAGCGCTGGGGGGATACAAGGTGATCAAGTTGTCCCACGCGGGGCTCACAGTCTTAATCCCCATTTTACAGATGAGGTAACTGAGGCGCAGAGAAGTTAAGTGACTTGCCCAAGGTCACACAGCAGACATGTGGTGGAGACGGGATTCGAACCCATGACCTCTGACTCCAAAGCCCGTGCTCTTTCCACTGAGCCACGCTGCTTCTCTTAATAATAATAATGGCATTTAGTAAGTGCCTACTATGTGCACAGCACTGATCTAAGTGCTGGAGAGGTTACAAGGTGATCAGGTTGCCCCACATGGGGCTCACAGTCTTAATCCCCATTTTACCAATGAGGTAACTGAGGCACAGAGAAGTTAAGTGACTTGCCCAAAGTCACACAGCTGACAATTGGCAGAGCCGGGGTTTGAACCCGTGACCTCTGACTCCAAAGCCCGTGCTCTTTCCACTGAGCCATGCTGCTTCTCACAGTTTTAGTCGAAGGGATAAAAGGTATTGAATCCCCATTTTGCAGATGAGGGAAGGAAGGCCCAGAGAAGTTAAGTGACTTGCCCAAGGTCACACAGAAGACAAGTGGAGGAGAAGAGTTTAGAACCCTGATCCTCTGACTCCCAGGACTGTGCTCCTTCTACTAGGCCACACTGCATTCCAAACAGGTCAGGAAGGAAATTCTGAGAGTCAAGTAGATCAGGGAAAATAACATTCGCAACTTCTGGGTGAGTTGAGTTGGGATAGGCGGTTAATTCCACTACATGTTATTTGCTGCAATTAAGTAAACACATTATAAAAAATGACAACTGCATTAACTTTGCCTTAATGATGCTTAAAGAACACATTTAATGTACAGTGGTGAGGGCAGGGGTTATTGTTGAATATTCTCTCCTGGCAATTGCTTTTTGCCTTGCCCTTGAGTAGTGGATGAGCGAAAGGTTCCTATGGGATTTTAAAGTTGGGGACATGGGGACGGTTGGAAGGAGAGGGGTGTGGCATGTAGTTTTCTTAAACATTAAGAAGCACGGGGACCCAGATTTGAATTACAGCATTTTTTTTTTTAACAGGCAGGTTTTTCACCTTACATATACATCATAGAAATACAGCTTTGCATGATCCTTGGGTTCTAAAGACTTGCTACTGGTTTACATCAGTACTAAGTTCTATTTGTAAAACAGGAGTTGATTCATTATGCACACAGTCCAGCTGCGCTTTCTGAACTTCTCCCTCCTTGCAAAATGTTAGAGTGACTGTTAAAGGCTGATTTCAAAATTTTTTCCCAATGCTCCAATCATTAGATGTGGCACAAACAGAAAGGAGGTTAAGCTGATTTCTTGACATATTTGTCAACATTTGTTACCAAGCGACCCGCTTTATGGTGATTGCGGATGTAGGAAATGTATGTCTACTTCATTTTCAGACCCTCTTACCTAGAATTCCATTTAAGCCAGGTTTGCTCCATGCTGTTCTCAGGACACCCTGTGGTTTTCAAACTAATCAAAAAAGACTTACATGGTTGGGTAACTTTTTTTCTTTCTATTTTTTTCTGGCTAATTTGACTGAGCTATGTAATACATAAGTGATTGTGGTGGAAAGATTGTAAAAGTTCTGCCTGGATAAACTTCCGCAAGTTTGCTATGTGTACAAACCACATCCAAATGTTGGCTGTGCCAGAGGCAAGCCTCATGGGAAATGTCATCTTAGTGAGATTGCTAGGACATTTTGCCTTCATCATCATCATCATCAATCGTATTTATTGAGCGCTTACTATGTGCAGAGCACTGTACTAAGCGCTTGGGAAGTACAAATTGGCAACATATAGAAAGAGTCCCTACCCAACAGTGGGCTCACAGTCTAAAAGGGGGAGCCTTGAGCTGAGATGCTATTTCCCCCAACAACAACAACTGAAGTGGTGGCATTCCCTGGTACAGTCAATCTAAAATGAAAGGTCCCACACGCCTCTGTGCCCAAGAGGTTAGTTCATCCATTCATTAATTCAATCATATTTATTGAGCGCTTACTGTGTGCAGAGCACTGTACTAAGCGCTTGGGAAGTACAAGTCGGCAACATATAGAGACGGTCCCTACCCAACAACGGGCTCACAGTCTAGAAGGGGGAGACAGACAACAAAACAAAACCTGTAGACAGGTGTCAAAATCATCAGAACAAATAGAATTATAGCTATATGCACTTCATTAACAAAATAAATAGAATAGTAAATATGTGCAAGTAAAATGGAGTAATAAATCTGTACAAATATATACATAAATATATATACAAATATATGTACAAATATAAAGTTGTTAGTGTTCTATACTGAATGAAGACCACTGATCCTTGAAGGGAAAATGCTGCTCCTGCTAAAGTCCTAGAACCCTGCTTTTGTCAGAACAGGACTATCTTCAGGAATATTACTGGCTGGATGAAACTGGGAATTAAAAGCCAAAACTCTCTTTCCTGGAAGAGTGTGCTATGAGGAAGGGGGCTCTACCTGGGGTCAGTCCAACCTTCAGGCAATCTGAGGGATAGCTTCAAGCTCTGATTCCTTACAGGCATGTCACTTATCTAGTGAAACTGAATAAAACATCAGATTTTCTCAACCTCCCACTGAAAACTGGTGAGAAATTTGCAAGTCACACAGAATGTGTGCTATAAATCTGGGTTTGAATTTGAGCATGTAGTAAGTCGTGTGTATTGATTAATTGGATAGGATGATTAAAAAAAATGCCAGGAGAGCCAAAATATTCCAGGATGACCCTCACTTTACCATCATTGTTTGGGCAGGTTAGAGAGCATAGGGGACTATTGTAGGAACGTCTCACCTTGCAAGCACAAACCTCCTTGGCTATTGGCTTTATTCCTTTAGAGAGATTTAAGACTAAGGGAAAAAGATCTGGATTACAGTCTGGGTTGAATTAATGGCATTTATTGAGCACCTACTCTGTATGTGTCTGCCAACTGGGTTCTAATGCCAGCTTCATCATTTTGCTGTGTGAACTTGGGCAAATCACCTCACTTGTCTGTGCCTCAGTTACCTCATCTTTAAAATGAAGATTAGGACTGTGAGCCCATGAGGGACATGGACTGTGTCCAATCTGATTAGCCTGTGTCTACTTCAGTGCTTAATAAGGTGCCATCCACATAATAAGTGCTTAACAAATGCAATAAAAAAGTACTAAATACCAGCCAGAAGCCAATCAAGAATCAAGCCAAAAAGATAACGGGCTTTGGAGTCAGAGGTCATGGGTTCAAATTCTGGCTCTGCCAATTGTCAGCTGTGTGACTTTGGGCTAGTCATTTAACTTCTCTAGGCCTCAGTTACCTCATCTGTAAAATGGGGATGAAGACCGTGAGCCCCCCGTGGGACAACCTGATCACCTTGTAATCTCCCCAGCTCTTAGAACAGTGCTTTGCACTTGTATGCGCTTAATAAATGCTACCATTATTATTACTCAATACAGTGTTCGACAGACAGGAAGTATTCAGTAAATGCCATTGATTCTTTGACAGACAGCTATACTAAGTCCTTGGCAAAGCACAAAAAAGCAACCCTCAAAAAGTTTATTGTTTAATGGGATTGAATTAGTCTTAAACCTGAGAATCTAGAGAATGTCTGACACAAGATGATTTTCCCAGAACCCTTTGCTTTCTTCCTTATCCTCATTTTCCATGGGTTATTTTGAGCTTCAGTTCTTGAACTGCAGTGGCTGTTATTCAGGTTTTCCATCCCCTATAGCCACCCTACTTTCCTGTCGTTTTCTCTCCCAACTGGAGAAGTCCTTCCTGATGAGATGTAGCGTGGCTTAGGAGTCGGAGGATTTGGGCTCTAAACCCACCTCTGCCAATTTCCTGCTGTGTGACCTTGGGTAAGGCACTTCACTTCTCCAGGCCTCAGTTCCCTAATCTGTACAAAGGGGATTCAATACTTGTTCTGCCTCCTATTTACAGGGGAGGCCCCATGGGAGACCTGATGATCTCGTATCTACCGTAGTGCTTAGTACAGTGCTTGGCTCATGGTAAGCACAATATTATTATTACGAGGTGAGATTCAAGTTTTCAAATTGCTTTCCTTAGGCTCAGTACTATGGAATTTTCATTGTCAAGCTGGTCCTAAGGATTCTACCCTCCTTTATTGTGCATTTGATGTTTTTTTCTACTTCATTGGACTAGGAAGAAGTACTGAGGGACAGATGACAGGATTAATCTTCCTCACTCGGGAATTGCTTTGCCTACAGGACTAATCTGATGAAGGGGGTATCAGACGGCTTAGTACAAATTGAATGATCTTTTTGTTAATCATTTACCAAAAAAAAGACTTTTTCTTTAGCTTGAAACTAATTGAAGAGGAAATTTTCCTCTCCCCAGAAACTCTGTCACATGAAACAGCATTAAAACACCATTACAGTACATATGAATAACAAAACTGAAGTAATTACTTGCAGATAATGCACATCCAATACTGGTATTATTACTGTAAGGGCTCCATGCTGTGATCTATGAAGTATATACTATGCATTGCAAAAGCCATTCAAAAGATATATTTTTGTGACTGACAGGGGCTCTGAAGAGTCATTACTGAATGTCAAATTCCTGATTTACATTTAAAAAGTCCATATATAGTTTATGCTGGCAAACCTATCAGCTAAGAAGGGTTTGAGGTGATTTATCCTGTACAAAGTGAGATGGTTTTTATTGAAAGCCTTAGAAATATGTGTTTATTAAATACATACAGGGTTGGTCAATGAATACACTTTAGTACAGTTCTGCGAGATTTTTCCCTTCTATTATTCATTTTTTCCTACCACTGTTAACAAAGGGAAAAATAAATTGTACAACCCTATATTAGTGTCATGTTAAGGATTTGTCCTTGCACGCCTCCAAGCCAGTAAATTAAAGGCTACAGCTGAAATCCAGAACTAAGGTACTTAATGGTAAAGTTTTATGGTACTTTAATGTCAGAAATCTGGACAAATCTTGCTTTCAAAAAACCTCCGTATCATGAGACAGAAATAAAAAGAAATGCAGACTGAATTCAGTACCCATATTTCCTGGCCTTTGAGGTTCCAATTCAATGTCAAAACCTTTTTGGGGTGTCATATGTATATACTATATCCAAATATGATACATGATGATCTAATAATCATTAATTGCTTCATGGATGGGCACTGAATTTTTCTCATGTGGTAAGTTGAAGGAAAAAGCTTCAAGTATTTAGAGGTGTTCGTTCTAATCAATCAATCATTTAGTGAGCACTTATGTGCAGGGAGAGCACTTGGGAGATACAGTATTGTAGAGGTGGTAGACACATTCCTTGATCATAAGTTTCAAGGGGGAAACAGACATTAATATAAATAAATGATGGACATGTACACAGTTGCTATGAGCCTGAGGGTGGGGTGAATGTAGGGTACAAATCCAAATGCAAGGGTGACACAGAAGGGAGAGGGAGTAAAGGAAATGAGTGCTTAGTTGGGAGGCCTTTTGCAGGAGATAATAATAATAATTGTGGTATTAAGTGCTTACTGTGTGCCATACCCTGTACCAAATCCTGGGGTTGGATACAAGTGAATCAGATGGACACAGTCCCTGTACCATATGGAGCTCACAGTCTCTTTCCCCATTATACAGATGAGGTAGCTAAGGCACTGAGAAGTGAAGTGACTGGCCCAAGATCACACAGCAGATGAATGGCGGAGGGAGAATTAGAACCCATGACCTTCTGACTCCCAGGCCTGTGGTGTAAGTGCTACACCGTTTTAATAAAGTACTGAAGGTGTAGAGTGATGGTCTGTCATCTTGGGAGTCAGAAGGACCTGGGTTCTAATCCTAGCTCTGCCACCTGTCTGCTCTTTGACGTTGGATAACGTCTCTGGGCCTCAGTTACTTCAACTATATAATGGGGATTAAGAATGTGACCCCCCCTTCAATCCAACTTGATTGCCTTGTATCTCCCCAGCATTTAGAACTGTCCTTGGGACATAGTAAGCACTTAACAAGTACCATAATTATCATTATTATCACATTATTGTATGATTGGGAGGGAGTTCTAGACCAGAGGCAGGAAATGGGCGAGTGGTCGATGGCGAGATATGTGAAATTGAGGTACATTGAGTAGGTTGGCTTTAAGGGAGCAAAGTTAGCATGCTGGTAGTAGGAAATCAGTGACTTAAGATAGGGGATAAGTTAATTGAGTGTTTTAATATCATTGGTGAAGTTTTGATAAGGAGGTGAGTGGGCATTCATTGGAGGTTCTGGGGAGGAGGGGAGAAATGTGAACTGAACTTCTTTTAGAAAAATGATATGGGCAGCAGAGTGAAGTATGGACTCAAATCGGGGGAAACAGGCGGCAGAAAGGAGACTGATACAGTAATCAAACCAGGATAGGATGTTTGGATTATTCATTCATTCATTCAATCGTATTTATTGAGCGCTTACTGTGTGCAGAGCACTGTACTAAGCGCTTGGGAAGTACAGGTTGGCAACATATAGAGACGGTCCCTACCCAACAATGGACTCACAGTCTAGAAGGGGGAGATTAATGTGGTAGCAGTTTGGATGAAGAAGAAAGGGAGGATTTTAGCAATGCTTTGAAGGTTGAACCAACAGGATTTAGTGACAGATTGCATTTATCAATTGAACGATAGACTGTAGACTGTTCACTCATTGTGGGGCAGGGAATGTCTGTTTCCTGTTGTATTTTACCCTTCCAAGTGCCTAATATAGTGCACTGCACACAGTAAGCACTCAATAGAATTGAATAGTGAATGATAGATATGAGTCAAGGATAACATCAAGGTTATGAGCTCATGAGACAGGAAGGATGGTGGTGCTGTCTACAGTGGTGGGAAAGTGAAGAGGGGGACAGGGTTTGGGTAGGAATATAAGGAGTTGTTCTGGACATGTTAACTGGGAGGTTTTGTCAGAACACCCAAGTAGACATGTCCTGATGGCAAGAGGAAATGCAAGACTGCAGAAAGGCAGAGAGATAAGGGCTGGAGATGTAGATTTGGGAATCAGCCACATAGAAATGGTAGTAATTGAAGCTGTAGGAATGGATGAGTTCTTCAAAGGAATGCATGTAGATGAGAATAAAAGGGGACCAAGAACTGAGTCTTGAGGGACTCCTGCTGTTAGAGGGTGAGAGGCAGAGGAGGAGCCCACCAAAAAAGTAAGAGGAGAGCGAGGAGAGGACAGTGTTGGTGAAGTTCAGGTTGGATAATATTTCCAGAAGAAGAGAGTGATCCACAGTATCGAAGGCAGCTGAGAGGTTGAGGAGGATTAGGAAAGAGTAGAGGCTGTTGAATTTGGTGAGAAGGTGATCCTTGGTGACCTTTGAGAAGGCAGTTTCTTTGGTGTGAAGGGGGAAAAGCCAGATTGGAGGGAGACAGCGAGAGAATTGCAGGAGAGGAAGTGGAAACAACAGGTGTAGACAACTCCTCAAGGAGTTTGGAGGGGAATGGTAGGAAAACACTGAACTATGTTAATATTACCTCAGGAAGAATTCAATGATAATTCTGGGCTACCACTTCAAGGGGCTCCACCCCTTTCCATTCCATTGCTGAAGACCCTTGTCTGAAAGCCTCATTCAGTGTAGGACCCAATCAGCCCTGAGATTCATTAGCTCAGATGTTCCAGTCCCACACCAATTTACAAATCAGTTTACTCTGGTCATTCCCTGCTGAGTTCTCAAGTAAAACCGTACCAAAAACCCTTGCCCTTTCAGTGTTGATCAAAATATCACTTTAGGTGAAATTTATAGGCACCTTGAGAGAGATTTTTTCAGGCCCTCACTTTGGACTTGAATTTGGGGCCTCAGTAATGAAATCTAGTCAGTTTATCCTAGTTCCAAATTGAGCCTCTGAAACAGGAATCTCTCTCTGTCTCTCTGTCAACACTCTAGAGGAGATCATGAATATTTTGTGAGTATGCCTTTGTGTGCTTTGGATACACAAAGCGGTATTTCTTTGTAAAGGATGATTTTTACCCCAGGCTGACTTTTTTCTAGCAAAGGTGTTTATCTTCATAATGGAGTGGCAAAAATGGTGATTATCAAATAGTGAGGAGAAAAGGGTGCTGGTATAACTGGTATAACATTTTTGCACAATCTGATATGTGAAAAGAAATATGAATATTAACTGTAAATTCAAGCACTTCATTTCTGTGGCAAGTTCCTTGCAAAAGACAAATGATTTGATGCATTTACTATGGGTTGGAACTGACAGATGAGATTAATATGCTTCTTAAATTACCATTACCAAGGGTCAATTAATAAGCGAACTAACCTTGTGAAAGTCATTCTGAGAGACTAGTTCGAGATCCGTAATGTTCTCTGTCAAATTATGTAAAATGGAGAAAATTAGAAGGCTGTCAATGAGGAGCCCAAGCTACCTACTAATTATTTTTTTCAAAAGGTAAATTTGTTTCTGTGATTGTTGGTTGAAGAAACAGGAAATGAGCACTGGAAATGCTACTGACAGAAATTATAGTTCCATGGAAAAGCCTAGGAGAAAATCAAACTGAAAGGGACATAATACAAAGCAAGTTTTTTTCACACTGCAATATATTTTAGAATCAATGGACAGGATGAGATCTCAAAATAACATCTAGTCTGCTCCTCTGGTGATAGTGTTATGTCTGCAATCCAGACTTGGCAGGATCTATCTGGCCAGTGGTGGTGGAGATGGGAAGAGGGATGGATGGGTAGGAAGATTTGGGAGTCACTAGCATTTTCACTAATTTACCTGCAACTTTGATCCATTTCAAACCAGAGTTTTTAAAGTTCTCACAATCAGAGGCCCTGAGGACAGTAAGGGAGGAAGATAAAAAGCCTTAGGCAAACTAGCCATCTAATTTGAACCCTCTCTTCTTCCCTTAAGGCACGTGCACAGATTTCCATTTACCCATTTTCTGAGTCATGGGTTAAAAACAACAGCAACAAAAAATGCAGAGATCATTATTAGAAAAATTATCTTGGAGGCAAGTCTCCGTGTTACTACCGAGGTTAGCATTTAGAGGTTATAATAAATCTAGAGGTTTGAATTTCATACTTCCGTTTTTCCCTAATAGACAGCAAATATGGAATGATATTTCTCCCCTTTTTATTGTCTGTCCAGCGAATTACAAATTGTGGAACAGAGTACTACAGCACATTGTAAACAGACAAATGCCATTAACTTATTGACTGACATTACTGTGATTTTTAAGTACACATGGTGCTAACTTTTTTTCTCCATGCGGGAAAAGTTTGACTTTGCCAGGGATCTGAATCAACTCAGCTATGTTGTTCTCCAGGTTGGGCAAGCCCGGAGCAGCACATAATGCAAAGTTCTTGCAAATGTTTCCAGTTAAAAAAACAAAAAAGCCAAGCTAGTCAACTTGAATTTTGCCTCCTAGGTCAGACAAAGTGGGCAGAATTAACTCGAATGGAGTTTAAGGATTTGAGACAACAGCATTCACAGCAGAGTCATGAGAAGTTAAAGGATTGAGCATTTTTGGAGCCAGGGTGTTTTATTATTTGAAAATATTTGGCTTCTTTTTGGCCACTAATTTTTATGTGGTTTAGAGCATTGACCAAATTTGAATCATCTGATTTACTCAAGAGCAACGTGGTCAAGTGTAGGATCTTGGTTATATAATTTAAAGAAAACAATATTCATATAATAACTTTATTTCTGGATTCTGTGTGAGACTTCCTATCAATATTACAGTGGCAAAATATCCTTTAACAATAATAATAATAATAATAATGGCATTTATTAAGCACTTACTATGTGCAAATCCTTTTTAAAATTACCTGCCATAGTCTGATAAAAAGGTTACTTTGGTTTATTTGACTGCTTCAATAATGATGGAATGCATTTTCCACTATGCAAATCCTATTTATAATCAAATTTTTGTTCAGTACATCAACTTGAACTCTTGGACTGTGTAATTCACCTGCTGACAAATTTCACTGGAAGTGGAGCTTTTTACGTTCATGGGAAAACTAGGAATTTCAGGCATAACGTTTGTAACCCCTGCATTCTACAAAATGGAAGATCTGTAATCTTTTCTAAACTGCTCATGATTTTGCCAATTCTCTTCTTTTCCTACTGCATAGTCTCATACCGATGAGGACTTGCCATTCTTTCAAACATTTTTAAATAGCATTTCCTTGAGCTGAATCGTTGCAGCCTAAGGAATGATATCAGACACGTTTGTTAATACAGAAACCAGACTGGAATCACTCCTTATAACATTAAACATCCAAATCACTTCCTGACCTAATGGAGTTGAGAACAATATGTACTGTATGCACTGTGAGAGATTTGAATTATTGAAGTAGAGAATATCTAGTCTGAGAGGGGCTGCTTATTTGTAAATCCTAGCATGTTAAAAACTGAACCTAACACTGCATGATAGTCTGATATTCCTGTGTCTGTAATGCTGCTACTAGAGCCAGCTAAATGACAGTGCTGTGTTGATAAATAATAATAATTGTGGTATCTGTTAAGTGCTTACTACGTACTAAGCACTAGGGTAGATACAAGATAACCAGGTCCCACATGGGGCTTACATTCTGAGTAGCAGGGAAAACAAGTACTGAATCCCCATTTTGTAGATAAGGAACTGAGGCACAGAGAAGTTAAATGACTTGCCCAAGATAATAATAATAATAATAATAATAATAATGGCATTTATTAAGCACTTACTATGTGCAAAGCACTGTTCTAAGAGCTGGGGAGGTTACAAGGTGACCAGGTTGTCCCACGGGGGGCTCATAGTCTTAATCCCCATTTTACAGATGAGGTAACTGAGGCCCAGAGAAGTGAAGTGACTTGCCCAAAGTCACACAACAGACAGGTGGCATAGCCAGGATTAGGACCCAAGTCCTCTGACTCTCAGATCTCTGCTGTTTCCACTAGGTCAGAATGCTTCTCTAGTGTTGTTTCCACACACTTATCAAATTACAGAGGAAATAATTAATGTTAATAGCTGTGGTATTTGTTAAGCATTTACTAGATGCCAAGCACTATTCTAAGCACAGGGATAGGTACAGTTTAATCAGGTTGTACACAGTCGCTGTCCCACACGTGATGGAAGTCTTGAGGAAAGAACACAGGCCCAGAAGTCAGAGGACCTGGGTTCTAACCCCAGCTCTGCCACTTGCCTGCTGTGTGACCTTGGGCTAGTTATTTAACTTCACTGTGCCTCAGTTTCCTCAACTATAAAATGGGGTTTCATTCCCTGTTCTCCCACCTGCTTCAACTGAGCCCCACGTAAAAGAGGAACTGACCTGATCAACTCATATATTCCCAGCCTTAGTACAGTGCTTGGCACAAAAAAAGCACTTAACAATTACCATTATCATCATTAGGATTAGGTGAATGAGATGTCCTTTACTCAAACTGTAATAGATTTCAACCAGGCCAATTCTGTAGGCATTTTAGATATCAACTCAAAATTCATCTTCTCCAAATTGTTGAATCCAGTGAACACAGTCACACCTTCCACCCCCATCTCTCCAGTAATACCCATCTGTCCCTTCCACATATATTAATTACTGAATAGTTAAGCATTTATATGTTTTATAAATATCAATCTTTGTTCAAATGTGTACTTGTTTATTGGCCAATATTTTAAACTGGGCTAATCTGAGCAGATTGTAAGATTCCTGAAGATAGCGAGAAAGTAAAATAGTCCACAGACTGAAGTTGCCAGAGTAGTAAAACTCTAGAATTTTCAAGACTTTGAAGGCTGGAGTCTTTGAAATAACTGCAAGTCATTGGCTTTGCCCACTTTTTTCCATCACCTTTAGGTGGATTCTCTTGCCACTTCCTTCTAGGTGGAGGATCTGATCTGAATGTAGAAAAAGTCTAGTGACCTAAGAGATCCACAGTGCAAAAAGGAAACAAAGAAGAATTTTAAGGCAGGGAAGGATTTTGTTAAGCATGCAGTCATAGGAAAATGGCTTAGTTTTGAAAGGTTGTCAAAATATTGTGTTATTCGAAAGTCCTGGAGAACAGAGTAAGGGGGAGAAGAGTTTGAGAAGGTCGTTGATTTTAGCTAGGTAGGCTGAGTGTGACTGATTTGTCTAAATAAAGTCTCCATGTTTTCCATTTTCAGGAGCGTTTAAATTCCTTTATTCATTCAATTGTATTTATTGAGTGCTTACTGTGTGCAGAGCACTATACTAAGTGCTTGGAATGTACAATTTTAAATCCAATGATAACTCAGCAGACATCAACTAAACATCTAAATTCTTAGTCTTTTATCAATCAATCAATCAGTAGTATTTATTGGGTGCTTACTGTGTGCAGATCTCTGTACTAAGAGCTTGGGAGTACAGTACAACAGAGTTGGCAGACACATTCCCTGCCCACAACGAGTTTACATTCTAGAAAAACCACTGTTAGTCATATGTTTCCATGAGAGGCACAGATAGGGTAACGGTTAGGGACAAAATTTTATTTTTCCAGGTACAGACCAAATCAAATCCATCTAAAAATCCCTATAATTTCTGTATTGCAATACCAATGTAGTAACATTTCATCATCCACACAAAGATTATCTCCATTATGGTTTAACTATGCCTCTCTCATCAAGAAGCTAGCACCTCTCCCATGCCGTTGTTGTTGCCATTGTCAGCATTCTCCCTAGACTCACTTCTTAGAAGAAATAGGCCTTGAAATTTCCAGATCCAATGCCTGCAATATTCCTTGGTACTGAAGAAAGGAACAGGTTTACTGGTACTTGAACCAGAGACTGGGGAGCAGCAGTGAGCTCTGGAGAATGGCTCCAGTTTAACTGGTAAAGAAACCCAGGCCACTTTTTTCAAGATCCCATGGTGGATCTTGCGGTCGAAAGCTAAGGGAAAGATTTCTTTTTTTGAAATGATATTTATTATGTGCTTACTATGTACCAGGCACTGTACTAAGCACTGGGTTAGATACAAGCTAAGCAGATTGACCGCAGTCCATGTCCCACATGGACTCACAGTCTTAATCCTCATTATACATATGAAGTAACTGAGTCACAGAGAAGCAAAGTGACTTGCCCAAGGTCACACAGCAGACAAGTGGCAGAGCTGAGATTAGAACTCAGGTCCTCTGATTCCCGGGCCTGTGCTCTTCCCCTAGGCAACACTGCTTCTCTGCCTATTTTCTCTGTGAAGAGGAGGAAGAGAAAGGCCTTGGATTATTATTTGTCTGTTCATGCGTTCTCCATCACACAGACAATAATAATGATGGCATTTGTTGAGTGTTTACTATGTGCGAAGCACTGTTCTAAGCGCTGGGGAGGATACAAGGTGATCACGTTGTCCCACGTGGGACTCACAGTCTTAATCCCCACTTTACCAATGAGGTAACTGAGGCTCAGAGAAGTTAAGTGACTTGCCCAAGGTCACACAGCAGACATGTGGGGAAGCCGGGATTAGAACCCGTGACCTCTGACTCCCAAGCCCGTTCTCTTTCCACTGAGCTGCACTGCTTCTCTGAGGTATGAGGACTCTGAATTACAAGTAATCTGTAGTAAATGCTCCAGGAATTCACATAGCTCATCCCAATTCCAATGTCCAAATCCCATATATAAAGCCATCACTTCACCAGTCACTGAAACAAAGGCTCATCTTTGGCTCACAGAACCCCCTCTGCACAATTAGGGCAGGAAAGGAAGGCAACTTTATCCAAATTGAAACCTCAGCTGCAAGAAAAATTTAGGTAACTATACATTTATCGAAGTTTGAATATGCCCAGCAAGCAGAAGCCCTGCTTACAAAAGATTGCAAAATCAGGACCTTTAAGACTGCTGAGTTTAGTACTTAAAGTGTACTTTGATCTTGGTATAACGAATATTTTCTGCTGTTTTCCATCAAGAAGAAAAAATGGATAAATTAAATCCTGATGATATTTGGGGCTTCCACTATTTAAATGCGTGCACTTTTGTTTCTCTGTCTTTTTAATTATCCAGTCTTGCTTTTGTTATGAATGGCTTTCACTCGTTCCTGATGTTCTTTAGAACTTCTGTGTGTGATTATCTCTGCCAGTTTCAGGGAGAGTTTTTGTTCCTACTCTGCCTTTTCCATGTGGTAATCAATCATATTTATTGAGCACTTCATTAATTCATTTGTATTTACTGAGTGCTTATCGTGTGCAGAGAACTGTACTAAGCACTTGGGAGAGTGCAATATAACATTAACCAGACACATTCTCTGTCCACTGTACTATGCACTTGGGAGAGTACAACAGAATGGGCACTGCCCGTAATAAGCACTTAGTGTGCTCAGAGCACTGTACTAAGCACTTGGTAAAATACAATACAACAGATTTGGCATATGAGACCCCTGTCCAGAAGGAACTAACAGCGAAAGAGCAAACCCATATGCCAGGCATAAGAAAAGAGGAAGATGATTAAAGAGCTATTTTGACCCTCTCGCCACTGAAGAGCTATACAGAGCCCTGAAGCTTCTATTCACGCTAAATTGTTACCTCCTTGAGGTTAGGGATTATGTCTGCAGCCCTTTGCACAGTGCTCAATAAATGTCATTATTTGATCGCCGAATCAAGAAGACATTTCAAGAAGACAAGAACTTTCTCATTCCACCCTCCCGCTACTCATTGCAAGACTTAGACCTGAAAGTCTCTGGTTCTGAGACTTTTGCTGTTGTTGAAAACAAATAAGAACATCAGACACAAATAAAGCAACTGCCATCACTGGGTTGAATCAAATATCTATCCCAAGAAGATGCTAGAAGGAACTTCGATAGCTATTGTCCTTGACATTCATCCCAGTGCTTAGAGTTGTTGCATCTACTGTCTCTAAAATTCCCCCCACATCACTCGTTCTCCTTTAACAGCCCATTATTTTCCAACCTAACCCTGAAAGCATCCAAACCTCTCTTAAACTTACTGATTTTTGTGGCCTACAGAGTTTCTATGATGGTGAATTTCATATGTTCACATCTCACTGGGTGAAGACAAATTTGATTTTGTCCATTTTGAACGTACCATCCTCAAGCTGGCAGTAGTTTTTTTGTATCCAATTTAGAATTTTGTAAAGTCTAAATGTGCTTCCTCTTTTGATCTTCAAATGGTTTGTCGTGCCCAAAAATTTCAGCAGCGTTGGTGGCATGCTAGATGAGGAGAGTGGCAACATTTCAGGCAAAATCACTTTATTCTGACCCTGGCTTTAGTAATCAATGGACATAATTGCTGGGCACTCGGATACTTGCCCATCCAAAGCAATTGTTTGTGCAGTTAGGAACTTTGTCTGACTTGTTTTGACTGGATTATTTGGGGTGGCTTTTGGTCGCTTGAGCACAAAAACCCAAAAGCTGCAATGCTGAAATGAGTATTCATAATCTGCCTTGAAACTAATTGTCCCAGAAAAATTGCTTCTTAATCAAAGACCCAGGGGACGTTAGATGGAAATTCATTTTCAAGTCAGGGAACACAGAAGCGCTGACTTTCAAGGATGTGGAAAAAAATTGTTACAGAATCAAATCTTCATTCTTCTGTTGCTCATCATCACCTGCTGAACAAAATAACAAGAGGACAAAACCCTTTCCCTAAAGAAGCTTGTAATGGGGAAGACGAGCAAGCAAGCACTTAGTACAGTGCTCTGCACACAGGAAGGGCTCAATAAATACGATTGAATGAATGAATAAAAAGACAAAGTGCAAGAAGATAAATAACAAAGACACATACTGAAATCTGAATTATAATGAATGTGTAAAATGATTAGGGTAGTGGGGGTGCTAATCTGGGAAGATGTCATGTAAGAGGAGGGTTTGCAGGAAAGTTAGAGAGAGAAAAGGACATAGCCTACATTTAATAATAACTTTAGTTTCTCCACACTGGAAAAGTGAAACATAAAACCTTTCAGTAAACCTCTAAAAGAATGCCCACAAAATCACTGGCAGAACTAACATTAGGACCAAAGTCTCTTGTCAAACACTCCAGGGAGCAGTGTGGTTCAATGAAAAGAGCACAGGCCTGGGAGACAGAGGTCATGGGTTCTAATCCTGGCTCCACCACTTGTCAGCTGTGTGACTTTGGGCAAGTCACTTAACTTCTGTGGGCCTCAGTTACCTCATCTGTAAAATGGGGATTAAGACTGTGAGCCCCACGTGGGACAACCTGATCACCTTGTATCCCCCAGAGCGCTTAGAACAGTACTTCACATATAGTTAGCGCTTAACAAATGCCATCATTACTATTATTCATTTAATCATATTTATTGAGTACTTACTGTGTGCAGAGCACTGTACTAAGTGCTTGGAAAGTACCATTCAGTAATAATACTGGTACTTGTTAAGCAGTTACTGTGTACCAAGCACTACTCTAAGGGCTTGGGTAGATACAAGGTAATCAGGTTGTCCCACGTGGGACTCACAGCCTTAATCGCCATTTTACAGATGAGGTAATTGAGGTACAGAGAAGTTATGTGACTTGCCCAAAGTCACACAGCTGACAAGTGGCAGAGCTGGAATTAGAACCCATGACCTCTGACTCCCAAGCCCGTGCTCTTTCCACTAAGCCACGCTGCTTCTTTGGTAGACAATACTAACATTTGAGTATAGTAATAATAATATTATGGTATTTGTTAAGCACTTACTATGTGCCAGTCTTTTAGTAGAACATAGCTGGACCTCTGATTCCCTTTCTGAAATAAATGCTACTTAAATGAGAAGCCCTACCTTTTTTAACTAACATTTAAACAGCAATCTCAGGTAATTTAATACTGCTTGATCCATGGATGCATCCAAGTGTCGATTTGGTGATTGCCCACCCATTGTATAAAATGGCTAAGGAAAACTTACTCATTTAGCACATCCTTGAATACATGGATTCTGATTGCTTCCAGTTATGCTTTTGATTTTCAAATTCCTGATGTCCTGGCAGGTTGTGCTGCATGGATTCGGGCCATTGTTTGGGGGTCTTGTTGGTCTTGGCGCTGCCCGATTCTGACAGTAGGTTACTCAGTAATAGGTTCTTGCACTGGCTTATAACCCAGCTGATCCTGCCTGAGATCTGGGTTGGACCAGGCCAATTAAACATCCCAAATGAAAGGCCAGGAACCAGTAACACAAATGGGGCCCAGTTTATCCAAAAGCGTTGAACAAGACATGGGCTATGTTCTTTAAATTGCAGCTCATGTCACTATTAATTGCGGAGTTGCTCCACCAATGTGGGTAGTTCATAGTCTCGGATATCCTCACCTAGTGACTCAGTATTTTGATTTTTTGAAAATTGGCCACTATGACACCCCCAGGTCTACAGAGGACTAAGTTTTGAAAGAGTGGTATCTAGACAACCAAGACTCCCTTTTTTGGGGGGTTTGGGGGCAGGTGATGAGTTTAGGTGTGGCCTAGGTCGAATTAAACCATGAAATGTAGGCCCATGCTGGGTGAACATGAACACTCCGACTGGATGTTGAGCCCACACACAGTCAGTACATCCATGACAATGAGGGATGCTGGAGGGTATGTCTCTGGTCATGAGCAAGGAATGTTAAGCTACTTTGACCTAATTTAGTTAGGTTAAGAAAAAAAGGTATTTCCAAAGGCCAGAGAAGCACACTTGGTGAAAGCATGAAAATCTGCCTTCTCTTCTCCTTTTTCATTGTTTTAAACAGCAGACCTGCTGTCATAATATTTGGGTTTCATTATCTTTAACAGGGAGGAGTCTCCTGAAAGTTCTTCCTATTGTTGGTATTGCAAAGTAAGCAGCTGTTACACGCAGACAAAGAGGGATTCCTGTTCCTGGGCAATCCCTGCTAGATTAAGTATGTTTTTAAAAAAATTTTCTTCCAATTTTATCCACTTTAAAAAAAAATATTTCTTCAAATTTAATCCACAATTCCAACTGAAGTCCTTAAGGCTTTTATTTTTTAATGTGAAGTCAGAAAATTGTTTCAGTTGGCTGGGAGCAAGAGTTGGCGGAATTGTGTTTGAAGGTCTTTGAAGAAATAGATGATCTTGGGGCCGGCATTATTAGATGGGTTTAAATCCTTGGAAACTCAGGGACTACCAAAGTGGCACTGAAGGAACGACCCTACCACACTCTCAATGTGCTCCTAAGGTCATCTGAGGATCAGACCTGAAGCTCGAGGAAGCATTTCAGAGAGTCGCTTGCCTAAGTGCAGGCAGCCTAAATTCAAGATGAAATTGTGGCCTCCTTTGATGTTGCACTAACTAGAATATTTCAAACCAATCCCCCAGTCTCCCTAAAAGAAATGTATGAAAAGTAACTGATCCTAAAGGAAACAATAATCTGTTAATTTGCTAATTTTGGTCACCTGTAATTATCTGCCTATGGGAGGCCAAAGCCAACAAGCTTTTGTATTCTTAATAATAATAATAATGACATTTGTTAAATGCTTACTATGTACAAAGCACTGTTCTAAGCGCTGGGGGGATACAAGGTGATCAGGTTGTCCCATGTGGGGCTCACAGTCTTAATCCCCGTTTTACAGATGAGGTAACTGAGGCTCAGAGAAGTTAAGTGGCTTGCCCAAGGTCACACAGCAGACATGTGGGTGATGGGGTCTTAGCAATATCAAATAAAATCAAAAGTAACGGTGGCACAGGGAGTGGCTTATCCAAGAGAATTCCTCACCCCCCTCAGCCACATAGAAATAGTTACTTTTAAAAGGTAGCATTACACTTTGTCAGCTACAAGCGATGTTTTTCATTTCACCCTGACATCAAAATTAGAGGGCGAAAGCATATTTGAACATATACTTAACAGGAGGCAGAATTAACAGAATTTCAGATTTCTGTGCACGGGGAAAAGCAGCTGGAAATGCCTGTATTTTGATACCGATGTATTAATCTGCTTAAAGATATCAGCACTGATTAGATCAGTTGACCGAACTGCGAAAATGTGTCCCTAGACCACCTATCAGCAAAACGACTGGGCGTAATAGGAAATTCAATAAGACTAGCTGTAGACAGGAATCACTAGAAACTCATTTAGGGCAAAATAACAGCAGAAGAAAAACAGCAGCTCTCCAACCACATGGCCCATTCATCAACACTGAACCTAGTCAAAACCTGCTAGAGGGGAAATCATGGCCTCTGGCTACAGACACTTTCAGCATGTTGTGTAACTCAAATGAAAGCATTTCCAGAATTCTAGCCTGCTGACATGTGTGTGAATGAGGAGTAACTCATGAGAACACCATAAAGGAAACTTCTGGAGCCTTTGCCATGGTCGCTGGCATTGATGATGTAGCCACAGTGGCCCCCTGAACAGAATATGCCATGCCCCCAGAGAACAGATCAAACCCCAAGGAGCACCAGCCACTGTTTGGAAGAACAATTAAAGAGCATAGAAATACTTTTTCGTGATGATGATGACGTTTAAGCGCTTACTATGTGCACAGCATTTTTCTCAGCACTGGGGGGATACAAGTTTGTCCCGCGTGGGGCTCACAGTCATCATCCCCATTTTGCAGATGAGGTAACTGAGGCTCTGAGAAGTTAAGTGACTTGCCCAAGGTCACACAGCAGACATGTGGCATTCATTCATTGTCATATTTATTGAGCGCTACTGTGTGCAGAGCACCGTACTAAGCACTTGGGAAGTACAAGTTGGCAACACATAGAGACGTCCCTACCCAACAGTGGGCTCACAGTCTAGAAGGGGGAGACAGACAACAAAACATATTAACAAAATAAAATAAATAGAATAAATATGTACAAATATGCAAATATGCAGAGCCGGGATTTGAACGCATGACCTCTGATTCCAAAGCCCGTGCTCTTTCCACTGAGCCACGCTGCTTATGACTTATGGGGCTCACAGTCCAAGTGGGAAGGAGAACAGGGATTGAATCCTCACTTTACTGTTGAGGAAAATATGGCACAGAGAAGTTAAGTGACTTGCCCAAAGTCACACAGCAGGCAAGTGGCAGAGACAGGATTAGAACACAGGTCCTTTGACTCCCAGCCCCATATGCCCTTTCCACTGGACCATGCTGCTTCCACATTTAAGGGCCTTCTCTACGATTCACCTAAATGCCTTTAATCAATGTGTCTTCTAACTACTAAAGGAATACGAATCATTCATTCATTCAATCGTATTTATTGAGCGCTTACTGTGTGCAGAGCACTGTACTAAGCACTTGGGATGTACAAGTTGGCAACATATAGAGACGGTCCCTACCCAACAACGGGCTCACAGTCTAGAAGGGGGAGACAGACAACAAAACCAAACATGTAGGCAGGTGTCAAAACTGTTAGACTAAATAGAATTATAGCTATATGCACATCACTAATAAAATAGAGTAGTAAATATGTACAAGTAAAACAAATAGAGTAATGAATCTGTACAAATATATACAAGTGCTGTGGGGAGGGGAAGGAGGTAGGGTGAGGGGGATGGGGAGGAGGAGAGGAAAAAGGGGGCTCAATCTGGGAAGGCCTCCTGGAGGAGGTGGGCTCTCAGTAGGGCTTTGAAGGGAGGAAGAGAGCGAGCTTGGCAGATATGTGGAGGAAGGGCAAAATCTATGGTATTTATTGGGTGCTTAATTGCTCCAGGGAGAGGCATCTATCAACTCTAGTGGGTGGTACTTTCCCACAGACTTAGTTCGGTGCTCTGTATACAGTAAGCAGTCAATAAATACCATTGTGACCCCACTTCTGTACTAATAATAATGGTGGTATTTGTTAAAGCGCTTACTATGTGCAAAGCACTGTTCTAAGCGCTGGGGGGGGCTACAAGGTGATCAGGTTGTCCCACTTGGGGCTCACAGTCTTAATCCCCATTTTACAGATGAGGTAACTGAGACACAGAGAAGTTAAGTGGCTTGCCCCAGGTCACACAGCTGACAAGTGGCGGAGCTGGGATTCGAACCCATGACCTCTGACTCCCAAGCCCTCGCTCTTTCCACTGAGCCACACTGCATCCCCAACACCAATGGATAACTTGTGTTAATACACTGGATATTTGGGGTGCAGGTTGGGACATAACTGGTTGAAGAAAGTGGCTTTTAGGGGCATTAGAAAGGTAACAGGGAGCTCTTGAATTTTGCCATGATTCAATCACCAGAGAGAGAAAGGAGCTCATAAAATGAAGTTATGGAACTGTCTTTTACCTTGTTAAGAAAAACTCCTACAGATATTGGCTTGACCTAGAGGGCGTGTTTATGGAGAGAGATTCTGGAGACTGGATTGGCTGTCAATATTGAAAGGAGAGGAAATATGTCAAGTAGTGATAATGGGAGAATGAGAAAACATTGAAAATATAATGAAACCAACAAGTGGGAAATAAATATGATGAATTAGGGGTTTAGTAAAATTCATAGATAGCAATTAAAGAAATAATTGGGCAGAATATTTTATCCATATGGGTGAAGAGAAAATCTCCTGACTCCTGCATTCATTCATTCATTCAATCGTATTTATTGAGCGCTTACTTTGTGCAGAGCACTGTACTAAGCGCTTGGGAAGTACAAGTTGGTAACCTAAAGAGATGGTCCCTACCCAATAGCGGGCTCAAGAAGATGAGATAAGGAGAGGAGGAGCCCCTTTTTTTGCCTCTCAACCTAGAGCTCAGTGTAAATGTGAAACTGTCAACTTTGTTATTCCTTTGCCACTCTCTACCACTTAAAGCCTAGGCATTATTTTAGACTGAGCCCCCTCCTTCCTCTCCCCCTCCTCCCCCTCTCCATCCCCCCTTCCTTACCTCCTTCCCCTCCCCACAACACCTGTATATATGTATATATGTTTGTATGTATTTATTACTCTTTTTTATTTATTCTATTTGTACATATTTATTCTACTTATTTTATTTTATTTATATGTTTTGTTGTCCGTCTCCCCCTCCTAGACTGTGAGCCCACTGTTGGGTAGGGACCGTCTCTATATGTTGCCAACTTGTACTTCCCAAGTGCTTAGTACAGTGCTCTGCACACAGTAAGCGCTCAATAAATACGATTGAATGAATGAATGAATTGCACTCTTCATTGCTATTCTGATTGATGGTATTTATTAATCATTCACATCAGTATGGTCTAGTGGAAAGAGCACAGCCCGGAAGTCAGAGTACCCGGGTTCTAGTCACGGATCTGCTGCTTGCCTGCTGTGTGATCTTGGGCAAGTCAAACTTCTCGTTGCCTCAGTTTCCTCATCTGTAAAATGAGGACTAAAGCCTACTCCCTGCCACCTATATTGTGAGCCCCTTGTGGGACAAGGACTGTGTTCAAACTGATTACCTTCCCAGACTGAGCCCCTTCCTTCCTCTCCCCCTCATCCCCCTCTCCATTCCCCCATCTTACCTCCTTCCCTTCCCCACAGCACCTGTGTATATGTATATATGTTTGTACATATTTATTACTCTATTCATTTATTTTACTTGTACCTATCTATTCTATTTATTTTATTTTGTTAGTATGTTTGGTATTGTTCTCTGTCTCCCCCTTCTAGACTGTAAGCCCACTGTTGGGTAGGGATTGTCTCTATATGTTGCCAACTTGTAGTTCCCAAGCACTTAGTACAGTGCTCTGCACACAGTAAGCACTCAGTAAATACGATTGATTGATTGATTACCCTGTACATACTCCAGTGCTTAAAAGAGTTCCCGGTACGTAGTAAGTGCTTAACAAATATGATAATTAGGAATTGATTATTATTATGATGAGCAATCTTGGTTGCCAAGTAGTGTTGCCAATTGAAAGAAAACCCAGCGAGGAACAGTGTGGTCCGGTGGAAAGAGCATGAGCTTGGGAGCCAGAGGGCCTGGATTCTAATCCCAGCTTCACCTCTTGCTTGCTGTGTGACCTTGGGCAAGTTGCTTCACTTCCCTGTGCCTCAGTTTCTTCACCTGAAAAATGGGATTCAATACCTAGTCTCTCTCCTACTTAAATTGTGATCCCCATGTGGCTCAGGGACAGTGTCTAACCTAATCAATTTGTATCTACCCTAGTGCTTAGTACAGTGATTGACATGTAGTAAGTGCTTAACCAATACCATAACGCTAGTAACAATGATTATAATTGGCCTGAGAAATCCAGAGTATGACTAGAAGAATCCCTTCTAGAACCTGAGCATTGCCGTGCATATATTTGGCAAAAGTGGGGGGTTTTTGTTTGTTTTTTTTCAAGATCTGTACAGTTGGAAGTAGCATGGCCTAGTGGAAAGAACACAGGCGTCAGAATACCTGGGTTCTAATTCCATACCCACCCTTTGTCTGCCCTGGGACCCTGGGCAAGTCATTTCACTTCTCAATATCTCAGTTTCCTCATCTATAAAATGAGGATTCAATCTCCCTCCCTCTGACTATGAACCCCACATAGGACAGGGACATTGTCCAACCTGAATATCTTGTATCTATCCCAGTGCTAAGTACAGTGCATGGCACATAGTAAGCACTGAAATAACCATTCTCATTTTTGATTTCTAATCAATTTTGAATATAATCTGCCCACCATAAAGCCAGCATCGGAGTAGAGGTGGTGATGTGCAAATAAAGCCAGAGCTTTTGGAGCTGTGTTTCAGCTGTGGAGTTGTCATGCCTCTGAGCTTGATCCAAAATCCCTAAAGTCAGATTCCATTTTCAGGCTTTCTTTCCTGCTCTCTGCTCTTGTCTGTTTACCCCCTCATCCCTTCTGATAAGGGCTGAGAAAACAAAGGACTCATGAAATTCATGAAGTTGCAAACAGTAGGCCAAAACAGAGCTAGGAGAAGCAGGCACTCTTGTTACTACAACTGAAGGAACTAAACATGAATAAAGATCGTGGGACTTGTTAAACACGTACTATGTGCCAAGCGCTGTGGTACACAGAAGTTCCCACGCAGGGCTCATAGTCTTAGAGAGAGAACAAGAACTTTAATCCCCACTGTGAGCAGGGGGCATTTATACCAACTCTGTTATATTGTTCTCTCTCAAGCAATTAGTATAGTGCTCTGCGCAAAGTAAATGCTTAATAAATAGCATTGATGATTCTCAATATAGCACTATTCCAAGTGCTTAGTGCAGTGCTATGTACCCAGTAAAAAGTACTCAATAAGTACAGTTGGTTAATGGATTGAAACTGAGGCACAGAGAAATTAAATGACTTGCTCACGAGTCCAACTGGTTCAAAGCAAAGATAATCAGTTTTTAGTATTTACTGAGCTCTTATTCAGTTCATAGCACCTACACTAAGTGTTTAGGAGAGCACAGTAGAGTTGATAGGTTCCTGCCCTCAAGGAATTTACAGTCTACAAAGGGCGAAGAGAGACTGAGCAAGGAAAGGAGGAAAAAAACGTCTTTCCTTTCTCTTATTCCTGGAAAAAGGTGATCGAATGGTGCAGGTGAGGAAAAATTAGCACATCACTTTATACCAAAGGAGCAAATTAAGGCGCACACCCCCACCATCCCCGTGCCTTCTATCTCCTCGACAAAGAGAGCAATATTCATCAGGTTAATCCAGGCTAACCTGTAAATTTGCTCGTGAAACCAATCATGCAATTCTCCCTTATTTTTCCTTATTTTTAGGCTCTCAAATAGACCGATGTTATCTGATCCATTTGACAAATGTGTCTTTTATATTATTATATTGTACTCTCCCAAGCACTTAGTACAGTACTCTGCACACAGTAAATGCTCAAATACGATTGATTGATTGAGAGAGAAATTCCCATTTTGAGTGACTGAAAATAAGGTAGCTTCCATTTGTGTAAGTAAGGAAAAAATGGTATTGGGATTAGAATGTTGGATTTTTTTTTTCTTTTTTCTTCTCTAACAGGCATTAGTTTGGTCCCATGCAGATAGAGGAGAAACTATTTGTGTTTTATCTGGAATGCTAATGGGCAGCAGACACATGCATAGTAATAATAGAGGATGCTTTGTATGCCTCTGCTTTTCAGTTGGAGTTCAAGGTTCTACAAAGATCTGTACTATGAATAGAGAAAATAAGCATCCAAAAGAATAAGCAGATATGAGCATGTTTGCTTGCTTTCACTTTTCCTGTAAACTCTAACACTCTTTTATGAAATTATAAAATGAATGAGTAAAATAAAATAACTTTAAGAATACCAAGATTTTCAAAGAATATATTAAAATAAGGTAGATGCCAAATCTTTCCCCATCAGGAGGTTAGAATAGGCGGTTTTCAATCCACAGAGAGTGGAGACAATATGCCTTATTCCATGAATTGAAAGAACACTTTTAAATGGGGTTGGGAGTGGAGTTGAATGATGGATAGGTTTATTGGGGATTTTTCAATCAGCAGCATGGCTCAGTGGAAAGAGCCCGGGCTTGGGAGTCAGAGGTCACGGGTTCTAATCCCGCTCCTCCACTTGTCAGCTGTGTGACTTTGGGCAAGTCATTTCACTTCTCTGGGCCTCAGTTACCCATCTGTAAAATGGGGATTAAGACTGTGAGCCCCACATGGGACAACCTGATCACCTTGTATCTACCCCAGCGCTTAGAACAGTGCTTTGCACATATTAAGCACTTAACAAATACCATCACTCTTCTACCTCAATCAGCAGATGAATCAATATTATTTATGGAGAGCTTACCATGTGCAAAGCACTAAGTATTGGGAAAAGTACAATACAATAAAGTTGGTAGACATGTTCCCTGCTCATGATAACATTATAGCCTAGAGAGGGAAATGGGTATTAATGTAAATAAATGATTTAGAATAAATAATTTATAGATATGTACATAAAAGCTATGAAGTTTAGGGAGGCCCACAGGGCACAGATCAAAGTGCACAGATGCAGCATGGCTCAGTGGAAAGAGCACGGGCTTGGGAGTCAGAGGTCATGGGTTCAAATCGCGGCTCCACCGATTGTCAGCTGTGTGACTTTGGGCAAGTCACTTCACTTCTCTGGACCTCAGTTACCTCATCTGGAAAATGGGGATTAAGACTGTGAGCCCCCTGTGGGACAACCTGGTCACCTTGTAAACTCCCCAGTACTTAGTACAGTGCTTGGCACATGGTAAGCGCTTAACAAATGCCATCATCATTATTATTATGATGCAGCAAGAAGAGAAAACTGGGGAAAAGATGGTTTAATAAGGGAAGGGGTCTTGGAGGAGATGTGGCCTCAGTAAGGCTTTGAAGGTGGGGCGGTTGGTGGAGGACAGTATATGGAGAGGGAGGGAGTTCCAAGCCAGAGAAAGGACATGGGAAAGGGGTCACCCGTGACCCCTTGCCTCCCTCTGATCTTGTCTCCCTTCACTTTAGTGGCTGGGTTGGGGGTGCCACAAAGGACTGGCCCCCCTTAGCACAATTGATGCATTTATCAGTGCTTCAAGATGACCAACAAGTGAGCAGCTTATAGTGGATCCTGATCAGTTTCCTACATAGTCACCTCCCTAGAGACAAGGGGAAGCATCGTGGCCTATTGGAAAGAGCTCGGGCCTTGGGAGTCTGAGGACCTGGTTTCTAATCCCCGCTCTGCCACTTGTCTGCTGTGTAACTTGGTGCAACTCACTTCATTTCTTTGTGCCGCCCTTGTATCAGCTGTAGAATGTCGGACAGGGAGTCTGTGCAACTCCTTTATCTTCTGTCTTCCCCAGTGTTTAGTACATGACCTGGCCATAGTAAGCACTTAACAAATAGCATTTTTAAAAGGTGGGTGGAGCGGTGCTGCAGGAAAGAGGGAGGTGGAGCTAGGGGGTGTTTATTAATACTGTTGCTAACCAAACTGGCCATTTCCAGTAGTAGTAATAATAATAATAATAATAATAATAATAATAATAATAATGGCATTTATTAAGTGCTTACTATGTGCCAAGCACTGTTCTAATCGCTGGGGAGGTTACAAAGTGATCAGGTTGTCCCTCGGGGGACTCGCAGTCTTAATCCCCATTTTACAGATGAGGTAACTGAGGCCCAGAGAAGTGAAGTGGATTGCCCAAAGTCACATAGATAACAATTGGCAGAGTCAGGATTTGAACCCATGACCTCTGACTCCAAAGCCCGTGCTCTTTCCATTGAGCCACGCTGAGAGTTGGGGAAAGAAGAGATGTTGATTTTCCATTCCCATTTTCAACTGGAACTCCAGCTCTGAGAGTTGGATAAAATTAGTTGTATGCTCTATCGGTACATATATGATAACTCATCATCCAAAGGGGGCTGTAAAGAACACATTAAACTAAAAGCCGTGAGGATGGAAAAATATTACAAAGGGCTATGAAGATTATCTCCCCTGGATTTCTAAAGGACTTTGCCCATTTTGAAATTTGACCTAGATAAGTGAATAAATCTGAGAAACAGAACTTGAAAGGTGGTTATTTTGAGACCTAGATAAATTTTGGATGACAGTAATATGGAAAAAAGAAGAACTGTTAGGAAACAGGTAAGAAAGCAATATGTTGACATTTGGTTATTGCAAATCGCAACAAAACTGGAAACAATGTGACAGGTTTTTTTTTAATGAATAATTTGTTGCTCTGAAATAGGAAAATGGCAGATGTGGGGAGTAACTTTGACTCCTCTTGGGAGCATAGCGGAGAAGAACTTCTACATATTTCTCTCTTCCCCTTGCCAACCCTGTTTTTCTCTTGCTACATCCAGGCTGGCCAGAAGCAAAAATTGCCTGACAGCTGCCGGAGCTTTGAGGCTTCCAGAAAGGGAGTGATAGAATGGGTGACTCTGTTGAGCACAGTTACCTCTGGAAGCTTCCTCCCCTCTCCTCACTTTTTCCCAGTCTCTCTTCTGAACAATTGTGTAGAAGTTGGGCAACAGAAGCAAAGCAGTATAGTTACTTGCGACTCCACATAGCCAGTCCTTCAGCTGGCACCAGGCTTACCTCTTATTGGGGCTGAATAGCCCTGAAAAACTCAGAGAATCTTTACTTGCTTTTACACTCTTCACTTAGAGAAGCAGCATGGCTCAGTGGAAAAAGCCCGGGCTTTGGAGTCAGAGGTCATGGGTTCAAATTCCGCCTCTCCCAATTGGCAGCTGTGTGACTTTGGGCAACTCTGGGCCTCAGTTACCTCATCTGTAAAATGGGGATAAAGACTGTGAGCCCCCTGTGGGACAATCTGATTGCTTTGTATCCTCCCCAGCACTTAGAACAGTACTTTGCACATAGTAAGTGCTTAACAAATGCCATTATTATTATTATTATTATTATTATTCCCCAAACCCAGTGGGAGAACTAGGCCCACCGTTTTGCCTTTTCCTCTGTGATTGATGTGCCTGGATAAATAAAGCTTTTCGAGCACAGAGCAAAAACCCTGGCAGGCTAAGGATGGGACAAGAGAGAGCACATGGGGCAGAAGCATCCTGGAACTTCTGCTGTCAATTAAGCAGACCATCAGGGCAAGCCAGAGGATGCCAAGGACATAGCTCACTGTCCTTGAGCCCACTCAAGTTAACATTTTGAAGTCATACCTAGATGAATTGTGACCCAAAAGTATTAGTACTAATCCTCTTACACGATACTGTAACAGTTGTTATGCTGTTTGTTTTTAAGTCTCCCCTTTCTGGGGCCTGGGACAAGAAGCAGTATAGCCTAGTAGATAGCACGTGGGCCTGGGAGTCTTCTAGACTGTAAGCCCACTGTTGGGTAGGGACCGTCTCTGTATGTTGCCAACTTGTACTTCCCAAGTGCTTAGTACAGTGCTCTGCACACAGTAAGTGCTCAATAAATACAATTGAATGAATGATGGGAGTCTGGAGGATCTGAGTTCTAATTCCAGCTCTGCCATTTGTCTGCTGTGAGACCTTAGACAAGTCACTTAACTTTTCTGTACCTCTGTTTCATCATCTGTAAAATGGGGATTAAGACTGTGAGCCCCATGTGGGACAACCTGATGATTACCTTTTATCTACCCCAGCACTCAGAACAGTGCTTGGCACATAGTAAGCACTTAACAAATACCATCATTATCATCATCATGTGGGACAGGGACTGTGTCCAACCTGATGAGCTTGAATCTACCCCAGTGCTTAGTACACTTTCTTGCACATAGTAAGCACTTAACCAATACCATAAGGAAAAAAAATTAAAAGTCTAGTTTTGTTCCATGTGGACATAAATAATACAGGATCTGATTGATACAAGACTCCTTCCTGATATCTAATATAGTCACAGCATTTGTGAATTAAATGTGTATATTGCAATTAACATTAAGCCACATCCAACTGCTACCCATAAACTAACACAGATCTTTTACCAACTCCTAAATGCTATTGAAGTATTTCCCAAACAAAACTCTGCATCAAAATGGTTTATCTTTGTAGACTGACTTTTGTCACACACCATTTGGTTCCTACTGATATGGCTTTGTTACCAAGGGCCTAAGGTTATCTCTACCAACACTCACCAAAAACAAAATCAGTCTCTAGGCTTGGGCATTAGCCTACAGGTCTTTGGTATGTTCCTTCATCTAATCATCCATCTCTGTTTGTTAATTAAAACTATCAGCTCTTATCAGCTCTTATCTTATCAGCTCTCTGTCCTAATCCTCCTCGACCTCTCAGCTGCCTTTGACACTGTGGACCACCCCCTTCTCCTCAACACGTTATCTGACCTTGGCTTCACAGACTCCGTCCTCTCCTGGTTCTCCTCTTATCTCTCCGGTCGTTCTTTCTCAGTCTCTTTTGCAGGCTCCTCCTCCCCCTCCCATCCTCTTACTGTGGGAGTTCCCCAAGGTTCAGTGCTTGGTCCCCTTCTGTTCTCAATCTACACTCACTCCCTTGGTGACCTCATTCGCTCCCACGGCTTCAACTATCACCTCTACGCTGATGACACCCAGATCTACATCTCTGCCCCTGCTCTCTCCCCCTCCCTCCAGGCTCGCATCTCCTCCTGCCTTCAGGACATCTCCATCTGGATGTCCGCCCGCCACCTAAAGCTCAACATGTCGAAGACTGAGCTCCTTGTCTTCCCTCCCAAACCTTGTCCTCTCCCTGACTTTCCCATCTCTGTTGACGGCACTACCATCCTTCCCGTCTCACAAGCCCGCAACCTTGGTGTCATCCTCGACTCCGCTCTCTCATTCACCCCTCACATCCAAGCCGTCACCAAAACCTGCCGGTCTCAGCTCCGCAACATTGCCAAGATCCGCCCTTTCCTCTCCATCCAAACCGCTACCCTGCTAATTCAAGCTCTCATCCTATCCCGTCTGGACTACTGCACTAGCCTTCTCTCTGATCTCCCATCCTCGTGTCTCTCTCCACTTCAATCCATACTTCATGCTGCTGCCCGGATTATCTTTGTCCAGAAACGCTCTGGACATATCACTCCCCTCCTCAAAAACCTCCAATGGCTACCGATCAATCTGCGCATCAGGCAGAAACTCCTCACCCTGGGCTTCAAGGCTCTCCATCACCTCGCCCCCTCCTACCTCACCTCCCTTCTCTCCTTCTACTGCCCAGCCCGCACCCTCCGCTCCTCCACCACTAATCTCCTCACTGTACCTCGCTCTCGCCTGTCCCGCCATCGACCCCCGGCCCACGTCATCCCCCGGGCCTGGAATGCCCTCCCTCTGCCCATCCGCCAAGCTAGCTCTCTTCCTCCCTTCAAGGCCCTCCTGAGAGCTCACCTCCTCCAGGAGGCCTTCCCAGATTGAGCCCCTTCTTTCCTCTCCCCCTCGTCCCCCTCTCCATCCCCCCGCCTTACCGCCTTCCCCTCCCCACAGCACCTGTATATATGTATATATGGTTGTACATATTTATTACTCTGTTTATTTATTTATTTATTTATTTTACTTGTACATTTCTATCCTACTTATTTTATTTTGTTGGTATGTTTGGTTCTGTTCTCTGTCTCCCCCTTTTAGACTGTGAGCCCACTATCGGGTAGGGACTGTCTCTATGTGATGCCAATTTGTACTTCCCAAGCGCTTAGTACAGTGCTCTGCACATAGTAAGCGCTCAATAAATACGATTGATTGATTGATTGATTGATCAGGATAGAACTTTAATTTATGTTGAGCCTCACTGTGGAGTAAAAAGATTTCACCCCTCTTTTTTTTTTGGCAACAACTTTAGCCAGTTCATTCATTCATTCCATCATATTTATTGAGCACTTACTGTGTGCAGAACACTGTACTAAGCACTTGGGAAGTACAAGTCGGCAAACTATAGGGACGGTCCCTACCCAATGACGGGCTCACAGTCTAGAAGGGGGAGACAGACAACAAAACAAAACATGTGGACAGGGAGTGGGAGAAGGAAAGGAGAGCTTAGGAAAGGTCTTTTGGTGGAGATGTGCCTTCAACGAGGCCTTGAAGTTGGAGTAGGTCATTGTCTGTTGGATCAATCAATCAATCATATTTATTGAGCGCTTACTGCGTGCAGAGCACTGTACTAAGTGCTTGGGAAGTACAAGTTGGCAACATACAGAGACAGTCCCTACCCAACAGTGGGCTCACAGTCAAAAAAGATATGAAGAGGGAGGGCATTCCAGGCTAGAGGCAGGACATTGGCGAAAGGTTGGTGGCAAAATAGATGAGATGGAGGTACAGTGAGAAGGTTAGCATTAGAGGAGTGAAGTATATGGGCTGGGTCGTAGTAGGAGAGTAGGAGGGTGAGGTAGGAGGGGGAAAGGTGATTGAGGGCTTTGAGTGGGTCGGGGGAATCGCGAAGGGAGGATGGAAAGGTGGTGGCAGAGAGAGGGGTCATTGCTGAGGGGGCTGGAGGCTGGGCACATTGTGGGTGGGATACAAAAATGCCAAAGAGCCCAGATGGAGAAGGGGAGTGGAGCTGCTGCCGGTTGCGCTGACGGAACCCAAGAATGCTGACGCTCCTTGGCCGGTTGTCTCTGTGCCAATGTTACATAAACTGGGGTAATCTGATGAAAGGGTGTCCTAAGTTCACACCTGAGACATTCCAGGTGGGAATCGGCAGAGTGGATTCTGCCACTGAGCAATGTAGCCTGGGAGACTCCCCCCCACTGCCTGTCCAGTGCTCCAGAGCCTTTACATTCACCTCTTGTGTCCCCATCAAAGCAGACACCTACCATGAGCCATGGGACAGAGGGGCAGGGGAGACCAAGGAGTTCAAAAAAAGCCCTCTGGATGTAGAGGTGTCATTGAGGGCTTGGCTTGTTATGAGACTTAGTGGGAAACTTGGGGAATGGGTAAGCTTGTTGTGGACAGGGAATGTATCCACCAACTCTGTTGTGTTGTCCTCTCCCAAGCTCTTAGTTCAGTGCTCTGCACACAGTAAGTGCTCAAGAAATACAGTTGAATGACCAAGGTCTTATCACTCATAATTGATATTCCTGTATATGCAGTAGAGATCAACAAAGAGAATTCAAAGTCTTTCATTTAGAAGAAAGTATTTAGGAAGGGAAAATTATGATGAAGGAATATTTCATCTCGATGGAGCCAAATTTCAGGTTTCATATACATCATTTTGTGTATTCATTTCTTAATAATAATAATAATGACATTGATTAAGTGCTTACTATGTGCAAAGCAGTGTTCTTAGCACTGGGGAGCTTACAAGGTGATCAGGTTGTCCCTTGGGGGGCTCACAGTCTTAATCCCCATTTTCCAGGTGAGGTAACTGAGGCACAGAGAAGTTAAGTGACTTGCCCAAAGTCACACAGCTGACAATTGGCAGAGCTGGGGTTTGAACCCATGACCTCTGACTCCAAAGCCCCATGCTCTTTCCACTGAGTCACGCTGCTTCTTTTCCTTATCATCAGTGTTTTCCCTTATCTTCAAAACATGTTGGCCTGGAGCAAGCGTTTTTTGGAGAGAGTATTTTAGTAAGAACATATCATTATTAGCCCAAATTCTATAAGATGTGAGCCCAAAATTAAGTACTAAATTAACATAAACAACAACTGAGCCTCATGACAAAGTAAACATTAGGAAGGTGTTTTGCATTTGCAACCTGCAATCAATTAATTAGTTGTATTCACTGAGCACCGACCAGGTACAGAGTGAAGAGCGCTATATTATGCACTTGAGGGCCTCTACACCCAGCTGCTATAATTGATGGGATCTCTCCCATCTTCCTGATGAAAATAAAGTCCTTTAACGAGTCTTATCACTGTCCTTTCAGTGGTGGTGGGATCCAAGCCCCTTATGTGTGCCCCTTCCTCCATCTGGGGAGTCAGAACTGAAAGGAGAGGATGTTCAGTGGAGAAAAGGGAAATGTGGTGAGGAAAAAGAGGGGCAGGATTGAAGTATCTGTTAAGCACCTATTGGGTGCAGGACACTATACTGAGCTCTTGGGAGAGTATAATGCGTGGCTCAGTGGAAAGAGCCCAGGCTTGGGAGTCAAAGGTCATGGGTTCTAATCCCACCTCCGCCACTTATCTGCTGTGCCACTTTGGGCAAATCACTGTGAGCCCACTGTTGGGTAGGGACCGTCTCTATATGCTGCCAACTTGTGCTTCCCAAGCGCTTAGTACAGTGCTCTGCACACAGTAAGCGTTCAGTAAATACGATTGATTGATTCTCTGTGACTCAGTTACCTCATCCGTAAAATGGGGATTAAGACTGTGAGCCCCACGTGGGACAACCTGCTTACCTTGTATCTACCCCAGTGCTTAGAACAGTGCTTCGCACATAGTAAGCACTTAACAAATATCACCGTTGTTATTACAATAGAAGAAGATGATCTCTGCCCACAAGAAGGAATGCAGGAGTGAAACAGGAGAGAGAAAATGGACAGGGTAGAAGCTGAGGAGGTCTGGAATCAGGCACAAGGCGAAAAATCTGTGCCTATGCTGCCGAGTGACTGTTCCTGTAAATTCCTTGGTCCCGCTCCTCTTTCTGGGATTGGGGTCCACAGGCTCCTCCCAAGAGATTTTACACTCCTCCTACTAGATTGCAAATTTCTGGAGGCATACAATAGACAATGTCTCTTGTACTTTCTAAAGGTCTCCCCCTTCTAGACTGTGAGCCCTTTGTTTGGTAGGGACCATCTATATATGTTGCCAACTTGTACTTCCCAAGCATAAGTACAATACTCTGCACACAGTAAGCACTCAATAAGTATGATTGAATGAATGATTGAATAAAGGGCTTAGGACAATGTTCTTCACATGGTAAACACTCCCCAAGTACCATTTATTGATTGGGATGAACCTTTATTTTTCCAACTTTCACCCCCAAAAAAGCGAGAGAAAAAGAACCAGGAATCTGATTGGAGTGCTCAGGCCTCAGTCATCCGTGAACTCTCCTAATCTCACTTGGGGTGAGGAAAACAAGGAGAGAGAAAAGGAAAGAAGATAAGAATAGTTCTCCTTTCTATTTCCTTCATAGCCCAACTTTGCCAGTTTAAGAAGCATATAGTTAGGACCTATGCAGAGTACTGCCTATAAACATTTGTATCTGGATATCATATACAAAGGAAATAAATGTGCAGACTGAACATATACTTAATATGGGAAAGAATGTCAAAGTGATAACTGGTTTAAAAAATACTCTTGCAAATCAAAAGTTTTCACTAAATACACTGGATTTCCCTCACTTGTAGGGCAAGTTAAAGAAATTTATACTTTTGTAATGGAACCTGGCCATTCATACTCAATTCTACTCCATGTTCCTATTACACGTTTGTTAGAAAATCAGGTAACGTGTCAGGCAGCATGGACAATGTTTGGGTACAGTGCAATGAAATGTCACAAGAAATGGTTTGTGCACTCTTATGCAGTGTTAAACTTGGTATTGTACTCTCCCAAGCACTCAGTCCACTGTTTTGCACACAGTAAGTGCCCAATAAAAAACACCGATCAATTGTGATAATGCAAAGTTTTCCTCAATATGGGTTTTTGCAAGAATGTCCAGCCTGCTTTGAAGGGCAACTAGGTATAGTGGGTATATTTTTAATGGTGTGCACCTTGCTTTTCTTTTCACAGATGCAGGGTCACGGAACAGAAAGTGATCCTCTTCAAACGGGTTTGTGGGTGGGGTCCAATTAAATCACCAAATCCCAGATCCATCTTCTCACCCTGACGCCACCTTCCTTCAGGGTTTGAGCCATAATTCCTCTGTCCGTTTTATTAAAGGGAGGCTACATTCGCCTACATAATAATAATAATAATAATAATAATAATGGTATTTGTTAAGCTTTTTCTATGTGCAAAGCACTGTTCTAAGCGCTGGGGAGGTTACAAGGTGATCAGGTTGTCCCACGGGGGGCTCACAGTTTTAATGCCCATTTTACAGATGAGGTAACTGAGGCACAGATAAGTTAAGTGACTTGCCCGAAGTCACACAGCTGACAGGTGGCAGAGCTGGGGTTTGAGCCCATGACCTCTGACTCCATAGCCCGTGCTCTTTCCACTGAGCCATGCTACGTAGTCAGTCCCTAAAGCGCTTAGTAAATGAGCTGGCTAAAGCTTCCAAGGGAGTTAAATATTAATAACGAATCCTGATGATGGCTTTACTTTCCCACTCTTTTGGCTACCAGGCAGTGAAGGGTTTCTCTTCTGATGAATTTTCTTCCAACGATTTATTAGGGTAATGATCAGGTACAATACTTTAAAGGGCTTGACATTCACATTTTGAGAGAAGTGAAAAGAAGCAAGGCAACTCATGTATAGCCAAGGCATTCTAATAAGTGAAAGGCAAAGCAAGCCAATCCTCCCGGCAGTGGCCCAACCAGCTCCAGTACATATCTGATTTCAGGCATGTTTGGAATAAATAAAATGTATGAATCAGGTTTTCTGCTGTGCCGTGCCCTTGGTATTGGGAAGAGAGAAGCTGAAGCCCGAATGCCTGTCAGTATAACGCACTCTGAGAGAAGGATCTTGCTTCAGAGACGAATCAGGAGTACATTTTAGTGAGTATTTGGCCACACCAGCCTGTAATTGGTTAGTAGGCAATCTCTTGTAGGAAACGTAAGCAAGTGATAAAAATAAATATGGTATTTGTTAAGCTCTTACTATGTGAAGCAGCGTGGCTCAGTGGAAGCAGCATGGGCTTTGGAGTCAGAGGTCATGGGTTCAAATCCCAGCTCCGCCAATTGTCAGTTGTGTGACTTTGGGCAAGTCACTTCACTTCTCTGTGCCTCAGTTACCTCATCTGTAAAATGGGGATTAAGGCTGTGAGCCCCTCGTGGGACAACCTGATCACCTGGCAACCTCCCCAGTGCCTAGAACAGTGCTTTGCACATAGTAAGTGCTTAATAAATACCATCATTATTATTATGTGCCGGGCATTGTACTAAGCGCCGCGGTAGATACAAGGAAATCGGGTTGGACACAGTCCCTGTCCCACATGGGGCTCACGGTCTCAGTCTCCATTTTACAGATGAGGGAACTGCTTGATTCAGCCTGAAAGGTCTCAGTGAAGTGATTCATCTAAGACAGGGCCATTGTAAAACAACTAATGCTTTTCTACACAATTTCCTTTCTCTTTGGATTGTTTTTTGTTTTATGGTACTTAAGTTCTTACCCTGTGTAAAACTCTGTTTTACGTGCACTCAGGTAAATACAAGGTTATCAGGTTGGACTCAGTCCTGTTCCACATAAGGCTCACAGTCTAATGACTTCCTTAATTTTCTTCTTTACGCAGTAGGCAGTCTGTCATGAGACAACTTATTTAGAGTAAACACACACCCACATTTAGACTTCTTCCATAACATCACATTTACTTTTTCATTAAAGAAAGGAGCTTTCCAACAAGGTCCAAACAGCAATACCACAATCTTTTAAAGTTTACAGAATATATAAAAATCCAAAGAAACCCATCTTTGGATCCCATTGCATATGAATAAAACTCTTTTTGTTTTGTTAGTGAAGATGGATAAATCTAAGGGCGTCATTTAATATATATGCTCCGATATGAAGTACTTGGTTAGATTAAAAACCACTTGAAGAAACAAGACATTTTCCAACTGTAGATCAATCAATCAATCAATTGTATTTATTGAGCACTTACTCTGTGCAGAGCACTGTACTAAGCGCTTGGGAAGTACAAGTTGGACCGCTTACATCTTTACCAGAACAACAATGAACATTCAATGAAGATAATAGTTTTCAGTGAAGTTAATGACAATCCAATTTTTTTTTCCGTTTCTATAAACTATTAAATTGTTCACCTAGCCTTATTCATTCTTACCAACATGAGTAATATTGTCTGCCCAGGCCTCTCAAATGGAGGTAAATTAGTCCTGAAACCTTGGTATTTTCCTTGACAACTTACTCTTTCAAGTCTCAAATTCAGCTTCTTGTTAAAGCCTGCCAGTTTTTCTTATGATGCCTGTGAGGATTTGGGATATTTTTTTTTATGGCGAGGGATACATCTTCAGGATGTACGGTTGTATCTGAAAAGACAACCGAGTTATATTCCAAGGAAATGTGGTTGGGTCGTGATTGTAACATGAGGTGTGGATGTCTATACACTTAAAGGCAAATAGGTTCCTTTTTGGACCCAGGTCCAAATTCAATGTCAAGCATTCCAGGTAAGTAAAAATGCACTGTTATAATCTCCCTGCCCCTTTCTCTCTGGGGAGGGGGCAGAGTGGGAGGAATAGGTAGGGGTGATGGTGGGGACAGCTTGTCCCTGACATCCTGTCCCTTCCATCCCACTTTCATTCCAGTGTCTGTGGCCAGGGAGCAGGGTCGGGGGGAGGAAAGGAGAAACGGCTATTTTTGGCTAGCAACACTCTTCCTTGGCATCATTATGGGTAGTGTGAAGAAAACAAACAAAAAAATACTGGCGTGAGTTGGGGAGACTGGGGAGGCCAGGGAACCGGGCAAGATTGAGTTCAGGTTGTGGGAGTTGGGGCCAGAAAAACCACAGAGAGTAGAGGAGGCTTTAGGATCAGCGGTGGAGGGGAAGAGCAGGTGAATTTCTAGCAGTGACCATATGTAACATTGGGGATGGGGCTTATTTTGGAAATGGTATGTTTGCAAAGTGTGCTGGACTTAGATCTGGTTGGCCTACATTCTGTACTGGTGGTAATCAATCAGTCTTATTTATTGATCACTTACTGTGTGAAGAGCACTGTACTAAGTGCTCATAAAAGTTTATGCTCCACCCTTTTAGTTTGAGCATAAACAGCATGGCTCAGTGGAAAGAACACAGGCTTGGGAGCCAGAGGTCCAGCTTCTAATCCCGGCTCCGCCACTTGTCAGCTGTGTGACTTTGGGTAAGTCATTTCACTTCTCTGGGCCTCAGTTACCTCATCTGTCAAATGGGGATTAAAACTGTGAGCCCCACATGGGACAACCTGATCACCTTGTATCCCCCCAGCACTTTTACCAAGAAAAGTCTACGGATGCATTACCAGAATGATTGCATGTGGAAGTGGGATGGTCTGGGAGAGACATGTCCATGTCGTTGCTTTGGGGCAGGGAAGACTTGACAGCACAAGATAAGAATAGGAGAAGTCCATCTTAAATGATCTTACCCATTCCTTCTGACTCCTGAAAGCTAACTATGAAAGCAAGCAATAAAAAGGCAAATCTAAGAGAGGTGTGTTGGGACTATAAGACCCAGAAGGGGTGTCTGATTTAGTCTAAATTGCCTGGTATGAAATCATAATCAATAACTTTCAGAATGGAGAAATAAAGAATTGTTGTAATTTGGTAACTGTTTATAAATCACGTGGAAAGGAAAATAGAATCCTAGAAATAGATCAACAAAGAAAGAAGTGGGACTATAATGGGAAATGTGTGTGGCCACAAAATAATTTACAATTTTCTATTATGGAGGACCTAGTGCTAGTAATCTATCACCAGTGATAGGTGACAGGAAAACAGAGGAAAAGCATGAGCCTAATATGTAATAAATTGAGCATTCATGCACTCCTCCACTAGCCTCCATGTGGGTGCCCAGAAGCACTAGGTGATTTTCCAGATAAACTGTGCTTGAGCAGAGAGTCTGAGGCAGGGTGGGGAAGGGGAGCATGAAGGAAGGGGCTCGAAAAACTATGCACAGAGTCATCCGGTGGAAAAGAAAACATTAGTGAGTTTTCCTAAGGGCCTGTTGATGTGTGATTACACAACAAAGGCCCGCAGGAGGATCAGACTCAAGATGTTGGCCCAAATATGAGGCTGTGCCAGGGTAGGACAGATCTGAGCAATTACCATAAGTCTGGTGGGTTTTTATTTTAATGATATTTACTAAGCGCTTACTATGTGACCAGACAATGTACTAAGCGCTGAGTAGATACAAGATAATCAGGTTGAACACAGTCCATGTCCCCCATGGGGTTTACAGTCTTAATCGCATTTAACAGAGGAGGTAACTGGGGCACAGAGAAGTGAAGTGGCTTGCCTAAGGTCACACAGCAGACAAGTGGCACAGCTGGGATTAGAACCCAGGTCCTCTTTACTCCCAGGTCCATACTCTAACCATTAGCCCATGTTACTAGTCATCCCCCAGAAAAGTGTACAGCCTCTTAGAGCAGGAATTGATCAGGCTCTGAATTGATGTTTCTGGTCTCTAGAGGTTCATTCAGAGAGCTAGGGTGGTGGAAGGGACCAATTTAAGAACAGACCCCTACTACCAAAAATTCTGCTATCTTAACTAACCCTTCTCTCTTCCTTTCACCACCTCCTTCCCTCCCGCTTCCTTTTCCCTGACTTCCCCTACCTCCAGCCCGAGACCAGTGGCTCCGCAGCCAGATGCCCTAATGTCAACCGTAGGGAGAATCTTGTAAATAATCATTTCATTTTGTCCTGTATTCACCAAACAATTCTCATGCTAAAAGGTTAAAATACAATTATTTTACAAAGTTACTTTTGTGGGTTTTGTTTCTCTTAAAAATGTTTCTTTCCCTGACTTGCTCTCTTGGAAAAATGCAGAGAGTGTTTTCTGTTCTGTTATTTTCTTCATAACTTAAAGTTGCTGAAGCGCCTTTTCAAAACTGCTGACTTTTGCAAAATCTGAAAACGTGGGATTCATAAAAATGAATCTTATCTTGTTAATGGGTCATTAAAGATTTGAAGACTTATTCTGCCCCTTCAGCCTCCCCCTGACCTTCTGATTGCCTTGGATATGTTGGGGTGTGTGCATGCGTGGTTTTAAAGAGTAGAGAGAACTGAGTTCTTTCAAGTCCTTTCTTAATCTGGTTGATTCCTTAGGAAAAGTCAGTGCTTGGGTTCAAACAGAAAGTCTAACACATCTAGATTGTTCTGCTTTTGAAACTAGTAACCAGGAAAGGAAACAAACAAGAGGAGGAATTGTGCTGTCTATGCCTAAGAACTACTTTCTACACCCATTAGGACTAGGTGTTCTCTGAAATGCTTAGTGCAGTGCTGTGCATGCAGCAAGCATGCAATACCACTGAAGGCTGAGCCTATCATCCTCTAACTGGCATTGTGGAAAGTGTGAGATTTCATGACTGTGTTGAGACTAACTGGAGAGTAGAGCTTTGGGCATACTTCAAGTGCAGTTGACATTTAAATGATCTGTCAGCTTAGCCTAGGGACCAGTATCAGATTGATTTATGAAATAGAAGGGAGAAAAGGAGCAGTCATCACAACTCCGTTTCATCAAACAGACCAAAGACATTTGATTTTCATTAAATGACGCCACTGAACAGAGTTTAGTAGAGGATAGCTGACCTTGGGATCAAGAGCTCCTTGGTACAATTCTTGCTCAAAGAAGCTGTAGAGAAATTAAAGTCACTGCCCTCTTCTCTGATGGCATTTGCCATGATTCACCATAAGGAAAGCAGAAGTGACAACTTTTCATTTGAACAAGAGAGCAGGGACTTTAATGGAACTGGGGATTGGTAACGCCAAGGCCTAGCGGGTTTGGAGCAGGAGTGGTGATCAAGAAAAACAGGTAGGGAGAGAAGAGGAGAAGCAGTGTTGCCTAGTGGATAGAACATAAGCCTGAGAGTCAGAGGACCTGAGTTCTAATCCTTGCTCTGCCACTTCCCTGCTCTCTGACCTTGAACAAGTCATTTAACTTCTCTGTGCTACAGTTTACTCACCTGCAAAATGGGGTGTCAATCCCTATTCTCCTCCTATGTAGACTACGAGCCCCACATGAGACAGGGACCTTGTCTGACCTAATTAACTTTTATCATCTCTGGTGCTTAGAATCATGCTTGACACATAGTAAATGCTTAATGAGTATGATGATGAGGAGGAGGAGACTGGAAAGCCTGTATGTTTGAACTTTTCAGCTCTGATTGAAAACTTGCAGGTATTTTGGGAGACCTGGGAAGAGTAATCTGTGAGTCCAGCTCAGAAAGCTATGGTAGCTATCAGTGTAGAGTGGTTAACTGTGAAAGTGGGTTATAGCTCTTCCTAGTTTGGAGGATCCACACATTTCTTTTATTGTGCAGATGCCTTCTCAAACGTGGCTAGTTCTCAGTATGGTGATTTATCCTTGGATTAGCTGGATATGATTTGGACATGGTCAAAGGATTGTACCAAGTGATAGGATCCCCACTGATAACAATTTTGCCAGGGAATTATTTTCTGGAGCTTTGAGACAGTCTTAGGGTCATCACAGAAAACCAAAGGTGGGGTTAGCCCCTGATCACGGTGCTAGAATCCTGTCTACACAGGCAGAATTGATGACAGGTAGGGATCTGTTGAGAAGATGCACCAAAGGATTCCTCCTTTGAGTTTACCCCCAATTTTAGGGTTTGTTGGAGGCTGTCCAGTGATGTGAGGGCATCTCTGCACTCCAGCAGATTGTCAGGGATTCTAGTTTCACACAGGCAGTAGGAGAGGGGGAAATCCTGGTCATTAGTTCATTAGACAAAACTAGACCAGCAGTAGGACAGTCTAAGGGCTCTCACAAAGATTTCCAGGGAATCTGGACAGAACCATAGGCAGAGCATCCCCAGAATAAGTGAAGCTGGGGCTGCTTCTGACCAAGTCCAATGCCCTGGGTCCTGTAAGTGTTGTATTCCCAGAAACCAAAGGGCACCCAAACCGATGTGGAATGGTCACACACGCAGTAGCATCCCTGCCTCTGCACTATTACTCTTCCTCCAGCCTAAAGGCCCCAAACTGGTGGATGAGGAAAAGTGTGGAGGGCTAGAGGGACTGGATAGGTCTGAAATGGGGGCAATCGAACTTACATCATTTACATGCAGGAAATGTCTGTTTGTTGTTATAGTGTACTCTCCCAAGCACTTAGTACAGTGCTCTGCACACAGTAAGCGCTCACTAACTGTGATTGACACTGAAAACGCATTATCCAGAGGTGCTACTGCCACACACAAGAACCAGGGCCATTCCTGAGCTGTTGTGGGCGTGGAAGTGTCTAGACTTGCCTGTTAGGGGACTGGAGAGATGTGGGTGGTGTTGATTCCGAGTCCTTGGGCTGAGTACCATTTTGAGGCTTAGGGGTGCTTTGACAATTAATTTCAAACACCAAGACACACCTTTGGAAAAGATTGACAAGATGTCCCTCATCTTCAGCTTCTGAGGTGATATCTTGTCCCAGAATGTAACCCTAAAATATGGACTTCAGAAGTTTATCCTGAAGCCATCCAAGGCACACTTTGGTTTACTCTTTGCCAAGTCCCTTGTAAAATGGGAAAGGAAGCAAGGACAGATTGCCTCTGCCTGTCCTGCTTTTAGAGCCAACGGACGTCTGCCACTGGTGACAGAAATGGACAGACAGGTTCTGGAATGCCAGTAATCTTGAGGTAGTTCATGCTCATGACTGAGGCATCTGTGCAGAACCTGGGTCCAAGTACCATCTGCCATGGAAATAAAGTGTCTTTTTTTTTATTTCCTTGTTTATAGTTTTCTTCCTGCTTTGTCACTTTTGACGCACTTAGTGACTGTAAAGAGAATTTCCTGTTCCACTGAATTATAGCAGAATAAATGATTGTACCTGGAAGTTACTGAACACTGAAGCTGAAGCCATTTGGTTTGAAAATGTCATGACATACAGTATGTTTCCAAAGTTAGCACTGAAGCTGATTTCCCTCTGTTATGCTTTCTTAATTCTTGGAACTGGAAGAATAAGAAACACAGGCATATTTCATAGGAAAGTCATGCACTTAACACACTGTCTCATAAATGTTCTCACAACCCTCTCTTTGTATCTCTTAATACTCTGTTAAGAACAGTTTTGCCATTTATTTTATCAGCAGAATGTTCCCCTTAAGCAAAATTAAGCTCCAACAAAAGAAGACAACTTTTTCTAAGCACATTTTCGCATCATTACTATCAGATTGTGGTTTTCATTTCTTTGGATTCGTTTGCAATTTGGGCAAATCTATGGCAAAGTACCCAATGGGGATCTCAACATGAATTGTTTGTTTTCTCACCCTCAAAATCATTTGCTTGCTAGCCCAATCCTAGTGACTCTCCTCTGAGAACGAAGTGTGAACCTTGCCAAGGGCTAATTACAATAAAATTGCTGAGGTAAACCATTTTCTCCCTTAGGACCTTGTTTCTGCTTTGATAATGAGCCTATTCCTTATTTGTCAATCTCCTTGCCCAAACAGCTGTTAGTGGAAACTACTGATGTCAGCGGGAGAATTATTGAGGGTCCAGTTCCCCTGGATATCATCGTGATCGATCAGAATGACAACCGGCCCATCTTCAGGGAAGGCCCATATGTCGGTCATGTCATGGAAGGATCTCCTACAGGTAAGTTGTCCTTGATTTCCCGATTTTACCAATCAGTAAGCACCATTTGCTTCACTAACTGAGTGAATTTCTCCTCCCAAAGAGACCTTGGGGCATTTACTTCATGTGTGGCCAAGCAGTATCAAGGGGAAAATGATATATTTCTTGAAAAATTGATGTCTGAGTTTGAAAATGGTAAACTGATGGGCAGAACAATATGGTGAAGGGACATCGTCAGTTGTCCACTTGCAGATGTCAAGCCTCTGTGATTGTCTAAATTGTTTGATTCCTACCAGAAAGTAAACTTGAAATCAGTTTAGCATGTACCAATACGTAAGGAAGGCTGAGCTCTATGTGTTTTGTTGAGAGGTGGTGTATAAGACTTTAGGTTAGTCAGTTTTTCTATGGTATTTGGTAAGCTCTTAGTATGGGGTAGATACAAGTCAATCAGGTTGGACACCATCCAGCTGAGGAAACTGAGGCACAGAGAAGTTAAGTGACTTGACTAAGGTCATACAGCAAGCAGTTGGCAGAGCTGTGATTAGAACTCAGGCCCATGCTCTTTCCACTAGGCTATGCTGCTTCTTTGATTGATCCCAAAGCCCAAATTTTGTTATTAGTGATATTAGGAAAGCACTATTAATAGCACAAAGAGTTCCAAGCATACACTCCATTTCACAGGTATTTCTAAAAAGAAAGGCTTCATTATTCAAGTTTTGGGTGAATCCAATCCTAGCATAATTCTCTGTTCTGGGAAACTAAGTGTGAGGGTACTTGGTTACAGCCAATGGGCAAGGAGCATGTTATTTTCTTCTCTGTGCTCTACCCACTGTGAACACCGAATACAGATGGTGAAGTTGAAGTGTTGTTGTCAGGATCATGGAATATTAACCTATTTCTTTTAGGAGATATTTTAGAATTTTGAACTTTTTTTGCAAGGGAAAAACAGGAATGGCATGATTCTTTTGCTTATGGACACCTGTACTGCTACTACTACTACTAATAATAATAATCCTGATGGCATTTATTAAGTGCTTACTATGGGCTAAGCACTGTTCTAAGCGCTGGGGAGATTATAAGGTGATCATGTTGCCCCACGGGGGGCTCACAGTCTTAATCCCCATTTTACAGATGAGGTAACTGAAGCAGAGAGAAGTTAAGTGACTTGCCCAAAGTCACACAGCTGTCAATTGGCAGAGCCGGGATTCAAACCCATGACCTCTGACTCCCGAGCCCGTGCTCTTTCCACTGAGCTACGCTGCTTCTCGACCCCTGTAGCCACCGACCCCTCTCCCCCTTCCTGCCTCTGGCCTGGAGCACCCTCCCTCCTCAAATCCAACAGACAATTATTCTCCCCCCATTCATACCTTTATTAAAGGCACATCTTCTCCAAAAGCCCTTCCCAGATTAAACTCCCCGCTTTTCCTCTTCTCCCACTGCCTTCTGCTTCACCCTGACTGGCTGTCTTTGTTCGTCCCCCCTCCCAGGCCCACAGCACTTATGCACATATTTTTAATTTGTTTATTTATGTTGATGTCTGTCTCTCCCTCCCTAAACTGTGAGCTCATTGTGGGCAGGTAGGGCATTGGGTAGTCTCCCAAAGCAGTGCTCTGCACACAGTGAGAACTCAAGAACTATGATTGAATGAATTGAATAACCTTTGCAGGAAGTGGAAATAATAGCTAGACTGTATTCTGGTGAAATATAAAGTAGCTGTATTCTGGTAAAATCTAAAAGAGCTGTATTCTGGTAAAATATGAAAAAAGCCCAGATCAAGAAATCAGTGCCATCAATAGATGTGCCCCTCATCACTCTTTGTAAGAAAGGTAAGGTTAGCTCAAGCCAAACTCCAAAGTGAATCCCTGTAAAGCCTCCCCCAGACCAATTATAGTGGCCTGATTATCCTGCCTTAAAAATAGGATCTTGAATTTCTCTAGCACTTTTCTACCTCCAAAATGGCCTTACAGCCCTTATCTCATTTAGGTAGTATTACCCCAATTATACAGATTAGAAAACTGAGACCCAGGGGAATCAAGCAACTTGAGTCACCTAGCAGATCAGTGGCAGAGTTGGATCGAGAATCCTGGGCTCCCGACACATTCATTCATTCATTTAGTCAGTCATAGTTATTGAGCGCTTACTGTGTGCAAAGTAAGTGCTTGGGAGACTACAATATAACAACAAACAGACACATTCCCTGCCCACAACGAACTTAGAGTTTAGACTCCCAAACTTGTCCTTTGTCCAGTAGGTCACACTGCCTCCCTTCCAGCAGTTAGGAGAAAGTTTGTTGTTTCTTTGAGGTAGCTGTGTCTCATGAAGGCATGAGCTGGGTGGAGATTATTTTTTTTTTTTGGAGAGGACCATTATTCTACAGCTAAGGCAGATGTCCCGACCGGGGACCATCACTAGGCAGGGGTAAAACCTGCAGCAAACCTGCATCTCAGATCCCTTAATTCTACCACAGGAGAGGGGCAAAATTGTATTCAATGCCAAACCATGGGGGAGGGTTCTGAAGAGGAACTGGCCCATAGCAATAAAATTGACACCCTGCTTTTTGTGCAAGAAAAATCAAAATACTTGTGCAGAGCAGATGAAGAGTTTATGGAGAAACTACTGAAGCCAGCGTGGACCAAAGCAGAACAGCAGGTTTGCCTGTTTGTTGCCTGCCATTAGTTGTAAGAAGGCCAGACTTGCATAATGTAACATGAAAGTATTCAATCATTTATCTCGATTGATTGATTAATGCAATTTCATTTATTCCATAGTATTTAATGAGTGTTTACTGCATGCAGAGTACTGTACTAAGCGCTTGGAAAGTAAATAACTCTGTTTGGAAGACTGTGAGAGTGCATGTAGCTTTAGATTGTGTCGGCAAAGTGTTAGATGGTGTCTATTTTTCTCTTCACTACTTTGTACCTAAAATTTTAGGAAAGAATAGAAGAGATTTTAAATTTCACAGTTCATCCATGTCTTTTTTTCTAGGAACATGTCACAGCAAAAATAACTCTTAGCCATGACCCTGGCAAAGCATGAATTGTATTTTGAGGCGACCTACGATTTGAATTTTCCCGTAATGTGAGGGAGTACTGAGTCTGTTGTCTCCACAAGGCAACGATTTCCAAATCCTCGGGGTTACGGTATTTATACTCAAACATTTCCCCCACTCCATCAAGCAGGCATCTCGAGTAATTACCTACTATGCTCAGCCGAGGATGACGTGGCTGAAGTTCGTTCGTGTGACTCCATCTACTCTCTAGCTGTCTGGACTGGTGGTGTCATTTAACAGGAAGCCCAATCCAACTCATTGTTTTGACCATCTGCCCCCTCTAGACTGTAAGCTCATTGTGGGCAGAGAATGTGTCTGTTTATTGTGAATAATACTACTCATAATAGTGGTATTTGTTAACTACTTATTATGTGCCAAGCAATGTTCTAATCAATGGCGTAAATACAAGATAATTGGGTTAGACAAAGTCCCTGTCCCACATAGGGCTCACAGTCTTGATCCCCATTTTACAGATGAGGGAACTGAGGCATAGAGAAGCTAAATGACTTGCCCAAGGTCACATAGCAGACAAGTGGCAGGGTCAGAATTATAACCCAGGTCCTTCTGACTCCCAGACTTGTTCTCTATCCACTTGGCCACACTGCTTCTCTGTTCTTCCAAGCAATTAGTACAGTGCTCTGCACACAGTAAGCACTCAATAAATAGGATTGAATAGGGGAATGAATCCTCTGCACAATGATCAGCAGACATTTTGGCAGGAAACCTCTGCACCAAAGACCCTGGTGTGTGAGCAATATTTTCATAATAATAATAATAGTAATAATAGCATTTGTTAAGCACTTACTATGTGCTAAGCACTGTTCTAAGTGCTGTGGGGGGAACACAAGTTAATAAAGTTGTCCCTCATGGGGCTCATGAAATATGTTTTTGGAACAATCCCCCATTCCAGTCTGAGACAGCTTTCAATATGGTCTCAGGGAAGGAGCATGGGCCTGGGAATTGGGAAGACCTGGGTACTAATCCTGGCTCTGCTACTTGACTGCTGTGGGACTCCGGGCAAGTGACTTAACTTCTCTGTACCTCAGTTTCTTCGCCCATAATATAGAGAATTAGGCTGTTAGTCCCAAGTGGGACAGGGACAATGCCCACCTGATTATCTTGAGGAGCAGCATGGCTCAGTGGAAAGGGCATGGGCTTTGGAGTCAGAGGTCATGGGTTCAAATCCCGGCTCCAGCAATTGTCAGCTGTGTGACTTTGGGCAAGTCACTTAACTTCTCTGTGCCTCAGTTCCCTTATCTGTAAAATGGAGATTGACTGTGAGCCTCCCGTGGGACAACCTGATCACCTTGTAACCTCCCCAGTGCTTAGAACAGTGCTTTGCACATAGTAAGCACTTAATAAATGCCTTCATTATTATTATTATTATTATTGTATCTGCTCCAGCTCTTAGTATAATGCTTGATATGTAGTGAGCACTTAACAAATACTACAATAATTATAACTATTCCCCTTGTCTTACTGCTAAATCATATATTTCATACTATTTTGCAAAGTGTATTTCAAACAATTTTCATTGTTTTCTAGATTGAATTCAGAAACTGGTGAACTATAAACAATTCAAAGAGCTTCTCCTTTATTTTTTCATTTTTGCCATGTTCCCCCAGATGGAACAAACATTTTCATCATGATTAGCAGTGTACACACTCAGAAATCAAGTTCTTCTGCAATTCCATTGCATAGCTGATCAATAATACATCACAGAAATGACTCCCTAACCAGATCAAGTGGCAAGTTTCTGTGCTGTTGTAAAAAAAAAATACCGTGAAAGCAGTTTTTTTGTTTGCATAGTTAAATCTATCATCCGCGAGCCCTGCTTAATGATTTCCATTACTTCCTGTGGATAGCAGAAGGTTTTTTAGGAAGAACAGGGTGAAGAGATATTCATTTGTTTGAAGCAAACAGAGCAAGCAAGACAAACTCTTCCAAAGTTTATTTTACAATGAAAATAAGAAAAAAAAAATCCTGTTAAATTATCTTGAAGGTGGTCATCACTTCCAAACTCTTCTCTGTGAAAGTTATCCAGATTTAACTCTACTTGGAGATAAGGTAACTTTGACAGGTCCTTGGTACTAATCAATCACTTGATAAGCAGCATGGCCTAGTTGTAATAGCATTATGACTACTACTAATAATAATGATTGTGGTATTTGTTAAGCTCTTATTGTATGCCAGGCACCGTACTAAGCGCCTGGGGGGAATACAAGTAAATCAAACTAAATTTTAGCAAGGTCCAGGAATTTGTCAGCATGCCAATGCATAATCTACATCAATCAGTCAGTCATATTTATTGAGTCCTTACCATATGCAGAGCACTGTATTAAACACTTGAGAGACGTACAGTATAACAATACAAAAGACATAGTCTCTGCCCAAAACAATAATTGGAATGGGCTCCTGATGTACTTAGAGTACAGGCTGAAGATACCAGGTTACTTGGCCTATACCAACTGAGATACACACCATCGCCTTTATACAGCCTCTGATTATAACATCATTTTCAAATACAAGGGCAGTTTTCATATTTTCTACTATATGTAAGTATACGGATATATGCATTGAAATACATGTAGGTTTAGGCTTGTGGAAGTACATGAAATAAGGTTATTCTGAACACATCTTCTAGTGAATACAACTTATGTTGAATGAGTTAGAGTTTCCTGTTACTGCTAAGTAGATACCAATAATAATAATAATAATAATAATAATAATAATAATAATAATGTTGGTATTTGTTAAGTGCTTACTATGTGCAAATCACTGTTCTAAGCGCTGGGGTGGATACAGGGTGATCAGGTTGTCCCACGTGGGGCTCACAGTCTTCATCCCCCTTTTACAGATGAGGGAACTGAGGCACAGAGAAGTGAAGTGACTTGCCCCAAGTCACACAGCTGACAAGTGGCAGAGCTAGGATTTGAACCAGTGACCTCTGACTCCCAAGCCTGTGCTCTTTCCACTGAGCCACGCTGCTTCTCTGCTATATCTCCTCCAGTGAGTCCAGAGAACGGGTGGGCTCTTTTGGCCAGTACAATTACTAGGCAAGCCAATATTAAACTGAACACACTATTATCTATATATACATCAATCCCATACCTTAAGTTGAAAAATATTCCCTGTACCAAGTTCCGTTTCTCTGCTAGTGCAGTTTGTATGTATCAGACCAAGTTTTAATACAGTTCTGGCTTTCTCACCTTAATTCTGATTTTACCGAGTGAGTTTCCCAAAGCTATTTTATTCTTCAGTGATTTTTGCTTCACAAAGGTGTGACATCATCTGATCTGCTCTGAGTTTTTATTCCTCTCTCCCTGGACCCTTTGGTTCCTGTCAGTGCCTCATTACAGGTGCAGGTACTCAAGGTTATTTTCTTGATTTGGTACAATGGGTACTAATGCTTAATCCATTTTCTGGTTTAAGGTGTGTACCTTCCTACTTTCCATCTAATTTTAGTCTGGTCTTCATCCATCACGTGCCTCTATCCAAACAGATGCTTGATCATCTTTGCTTTGGAACTTGAATCTCTCCAAAAATCTGAATCCTAGCCCCTTGTTAGGAGGGGCTAACAATGCTCGCCTCAATGTTGTTAGGAGTTAATTATGAGGCCTCAGGAGAAGGTGAGGGAGGAAAGGTGAAAAAGGTGGCGATAACAAAGAAGAGCATTCCCCAGTTCTGTCGGATTCCCACTTGGGATCCCGTGGAAGTTGGATTTCAAAGCCACAGTCAGTAATAATAATAATAATAATAATAATGGCATTTATTAAACACTTACTATGTGCAAAGCACTGTTCTAAGCAGTGATATGACTGCTATTCACCCAGTCATCAATCAGAGAACAAGCATCTTCTCCCAAGTACCACAAATTCATTGCATTTACCCCTGCTTAGGCAGGTTATCAGTTATCGTGGAGAGTGCTTTTTAAAACAACTGGATGATTTCACCAACCTTAGAGCTTAGTTCCCCTCTATTAACTTAGATGCCATCCTAAGGTTTTGTTTTAGCTCCATACACACTCTTTCTCACTGCCTCAAAAATATCTAGCTTGCTTAATTATTCAGGTTCTTTGAAGAAGCTGCTTTTTCATATGCAGGGACATGTTCTCTATTTCAATTATTTTGGTCATTGTCATTCTAGCTTAATAGCAGATGCTCACTGAAACAAGTTACAGGGGTCATGTCTAATTTCCACCCATGAGAAGCAGCGTGGCTCAGTGGAAAGAGCACCGGCTTTGGAGTCAGAGGTCATGGATTCAAATCCTGGTTCTGCCAATTGTCAGCTGTGTGACTTTGGGCAAGTCACTTAACTTCTCTGTGCCTCCGTTCCCTCATCTGGAAAATGGGGATTAAGACTGTGAGCCCCCCGTGGGACAACCTGATCACTTTGTAACCTCCCCAGTGCTTAGAACAGTGCTTTGCACATAGTAAGCACTTAATAAATGCCATCATTATAATTATTATTTATCAGTGCTTAATACAGTGCTCTGAACACAGTAAGAACTTAAATACTATCACTACTACCTTGAATCAATCAATCATTGAGAGGTTACTGTGTGCAGAGCACTGTACTAAGTGTTTGAGAGAGTACAAAGTAACAGAGTTGGTCGACCCTATCCCCTGTCCATAATAAGCTTACACTCTAGAGGGGGAGGCAAACATTAATATAAATAGATGAATTATGGATATGTATGTAAGTGCTGTGGGTCTGAAAATGGGGTGAATAAGTGGTGCAAATCCAAGTGCAAGGACAAACTCTAAAGGAAATTACAGATAAGATGAAGTGATAAAGTACCTAACATAAGCATAAAAGTGCTACCTATTGACATGTAAATTGGGGAGATTAGAATTCAATCAAAGAGGATATGATTCAGAAGCGCTTTGATAACAGGGCAGGCAGTGGTTGGTAGAATATGAAGCGGGAGGGATTTCCAGCCAGGAAAGCCAGATGGAGTTGAGTATCTTTAAATATGTGTCTTCACTGCCATCTCATCAGCATCATCGGCATTTATTCAGCCCCTTCTTGGGGCAGAGCACTATAATCTACCAGTGGTATTTACTGAGCGCTTACTGTATACTGAGTAATAATAATTATAGTATTTGTTAAGTGCTTACTATGTGCCAAGCACTGTTCTAAGCAATAGGGTAGATATAAGGTGATTAGGTTGTCCCATGTGGGGCTCACAGTCTCAATCCCCATTTTACGGATGAGGTAACTGAGGCACAGAGAAGTTAAGTGGCTTGCTCAAGGTCACACAGCAGACAAGTGGCAGAGCTGGGATTAGAATCCATGTCCTCTCACTCCCAAGCCCACGCTCTTTCCACTAAACCACGCTGCTTCTCTGTACTAGGCCTGGGTGTGTATAATACAAGTAGAAGAAACAGCCCCTGCTCGTGTGGAGCATGCAATCTAATCTAATGAAGGGACTTAATCATTCATAGTATGAGGGAGCAATCATTCCTACAAGAATCTTGAGTACCTCCTTATAAATCAATGCCATAGATTGTCCTTGCATGCAAATAAAAGATGGTCTGGATTTCCGTATTGCCATTCTAAAGGTTTCACGTAGCTCATTTCGAAGACATGACTGTGATAGATGTGTTTGCTTTCTTAGTCTTTTGAAATAACTCTTGGCTCCTCGTGATTAGATGGCTAAATTCTTAAATAAGGAATGCTTATGAAAACCTTGAAGCGACATTACATTTTTGTTTCAAAGAGCAGCAGGATTCACGGCTCTATCTGGTAAATATTAAATGGTGACTCCCCCCGTATAAAGCGATCCAGTACATTTATCACAAGGTCAGATGATGGGAATGCCTCATATGTTAACCATCCTCCCTTAATGAGCTCCCAAAGTATTGGGAAGAAAATCCATCAGCCATAGTAAAGGAGGCTGTAATGCTCTACATTAGCTACTTAGTCATCCCCAGAGGCACATACGAAAAAATGATGGGAGCTGAAAGGCAGGGAAATTTGGTCTGTGAGATAAAGAATTTGGATTCAGGAGGGCTCCAGCCTCACATGTGTAGTCTGATGTCCTTGGTCTTGATTTACCATTGAATGGTAATAACGGTCGTATTTGTCAAGCACTTACTATGTGCCAAGCACTGTTCTAAGCGCTGAAGCTGCTTTCCCTAGATGGGCTTCAGTGGGGGCCTCCAATCAGGCGATAAATGGTATTTACTGAGCACTTAACCATGTGTACTGTACTAAGCGCATAAGAGGTCTGCAGTCCAGCTGGAATCTCCAGTCGAACTCAGTTGTTGAGGAAAAGGGTGAAGATCGTAGGTATCATCAGCACCGGTCCTTCCCTTGTTGCACTTTTATTAGTGGTTGGGGGAAGGTGTTTCATCTGCTTTCACCTCTTCTGTTTATCAGTAGCCAATCTTCATCCAGTTCCACCTACGTCTCCTCTTACAATGGTATAATCATATCAGACACAGGCTCCGTCCTTCATGGGTCTCACAGTCTAAAGAGAGCAGGAATTGAATCTCCATTTGGCAGATGAGAAAACAGACACTGAGAGCTTAAGTGGCTTGCCCAAGGTCATACAGCAGACAAGCAAAGGAATCAGGGTTAAAACCCAAGCTTTCTATCTGCAAGTCCTGTGCTCTTTTTTGGTTTTGGTTTTGTTATTTTGATATTTTCCATGTATTGTCAGGGACTAATAAGAATGATCTTAGACTGTAAGCTCCCTGTGGGACGGGGACTATGCCCAACTTAATTATCCTGTATTTACCCCACCACTTAGAACAGTAGTTGACGCATAATAAGCACCTAAAATATAATAATAATAATGATGATAACAATCTCTGCCCATGTATTTAAACTCTAATTATGAAATTGAAGTATTTAGGGTTTCTTTCAGTCAAATATTTAAACTTTCTGGCCCTGAATATCCGTGCTTTTCTTTCTGTAGCTGAGTGGGAGCTACCTTGGTCAATGAATATACTCAAAAATCTCCCAGGAATTAAGGAAGAATTATTCCAAGGGAAAAAATAGAGGCAATGATGATAATCTCCTGTTAATTTGACAGTTTTTTAACTGCTTGCTATCTTTGTGAATACCTCATGGTATCGACTCTTCTCGTTAGCATTACTGTCTTGTCACCTAAGATGAGAGAACACATTGACTTTTATTTATACATACTCAGTGATCCATAATGTAAGCATTGAATGCTGTTTCACAGCCACATCGGAACAAGAAATATTCCTTATTGCTCATGGAAGATGCAATGGGGGGAAAAGAAGTAGCTGTAAATTGAGCTGAAGGTTTGAAGCCAGATGGAAAATGTGGCTTGTAAAGGGAATATGCCGATCATTAAATAGAATCTGAAAATCTTTAAACTTTCCCGTTGAAATGAGAGTTTCCACTAATAAGAGTTTTCAGTTAACTTAAAAACAAAATTAGTTTAAAATATCCAATAGAGCAAGAAGCATGTTTTCTATAGACCCATATTCTGAAATACTTTTTCTGATTGATCAGAAAATATTCTTTTTTTATCCCAACAGAAACAAAAATATGACTTTATTGAAAACATATTCCAAGATGTGAAAAAAGGTTAGCCAATGCAATTTCATAATGACCAATCTTAACTTCTGCTTATACTTAAATGGTCCCTTCAATAGTAGTAATAGTATTTATTAAGCACTTATGTATGCAGAGTACTGTACTACATGCTGGGAAAGAATTCACAGGTGGGAACTATCCAAAGCTCCTGCCCCTGAGTGAGCTCTTCAATCCAAATACTGTTCTATTTGTCAGGAATCAGGGTGGAATTTCTGCTATCCAGCATCTTAAACGATAAACTCAAGAAATCCAGGTGAAGTTCAGCTAATGCAGGTGCTTCATCAGTGGGGCAAGATCCCTCAGGACAGCAATGGGACTGGGTGACAACCGAAAACTCAGTTCATGAGGCTGTTTCACTTCTCTTATGATGGTATAATCATATCGTACACAGGCCCCATTAAATCTCCATTTTGCAGATGAGAAAACAGACACTGAGAGCTTAAGTGGCTGTCAGTTCATGAGGCTGTTCCAAGTTCACTGCTCCTGTGACACTGTAATAGACTCGCTTTTATCCCACTTTGGGTGCTGCTCCAAGCATCCCCAGACCTTCTTAGTAGGGGCTGTTCCCCACACACCTTCCTTTTTCCACCATCATACTGCACATTCTGCAGCCAGAATGATGATTTCTTAGACTGAGGCAGGAGTGGTGAAATATGACAAATTCATCATGCAAACTCACAGTTTAATTGTGACTTTTATGAAGTGCTATCGCCAAGCCCTGTGCTGGTTTCAGAACTTTGTCATGGGAGCTGGTGGAGACTCATGGAACAGGAAGAGAGAGAGTATTTCTTTCTTTTCTGCCTAGCTCTTCCTTCATTTTTTCTTTTCTTCCTTCTATATTATCATTCACACCAGTGAAGCAGTGTGGCCTAGTGGAAAGAGCATGGGTCTGGGGGTTGGAGGACCTGGGTTCTAATCCTGGTTCTGCCAGTTGCTCGCTGGGTGGCCTTGGGCAAATCACTTAACTTGTCTGTGTGCCAGTTTCCTCAACTGTAAAATGGGGATTAAATCACTGTTCTTCCTCGTATTTAGATTGGAAGCCTCATGTGGGACAGAGACTGTGTCTAATCAGATTAACCTGTATCTATCCCAGTGCTTAGAACAATGCTTGCAACATAGTAAGAATTTAACAAACGCCACAACAATAATAATTATTATCCAAGTCCAGTTATGTCTTTGATTCAACTTAGAGAAAGAAGTTCTAGGTACACTGTCTTTACTGTTTCTTTTGGAGGACTAATATTTGAAGCCCAGAGGTTTGAAACTCAAATGTCAGCGAGGGGATTATTGCTAGGGAAGGCATTAAAAACAGCCACTTGCTTCCCATTCAACAGAGGAGTACGAATACATTAAATTCCAACTGAGGAGCCCTAAAGCAGAACTGATGGAAAATGAATGCGTAGAAATAATTTCTTCAAGAAAAGAGCTGTTTAAAGGGGAACTTACAACCAAATCAAGACAAAATCGAAGAGAAGCAGCATGGTGTAATGGAGAGAGCATGGGCCTGGGAATTGGAAGGTGATGCGTTCTAATCCTCTCTCTGCCACTTGTCTGCTGTGTGACCTTGGACAAGTCATTTCACTTCTCTGTGCCTCAGTTCCTTCTCCTGTAAAATGAGGATTGAAACTGAAAGTCTCATGTGGGACAGAGACTGTGTCCAATCCTATTTGCTTGCATCCACCCCTGCATTTAGCACAGCACTTGCACATAGTAAGCATTTAACAAACACCACAATTGCTATTATCATTATTATTATTAAATGGGCTTCAACAATCCTGCCAAACATGGAGCAGCTAGAGACATATGGTGCTTTACTCTGTCCTACACTGGGTCAAAGAAGCAGCATGGCTCAGTGGAAAAAGCACAGGCTTTGGAGTCGGAAGTCATGGGTTCAAAACCTGACTCTGCCACCTGTCAGCTGTGTGACTTTGGGCAAGTCACTTAACTTCTCTGTGCCTCAGTTACCTCATCTGTAACATGGGGATTAAGACTGTGAGCCCCCAGTGGGACACCCTGATCACCTTGTAACCTCCCCAGTGCTTAAAACAGTGCTTTGCACATAGTAAGTGCTTAATAAATGCCAACATTATTATTATCATTATTATTCATGGCAGACACTCATTTTGCCTCAATCCTGAAGGGAGTGACATGGTAGCTCTGGGTGGCACCAAGCTGTGCCTGATAGTCTCCTGTGGCTTCTGGAGGGGCTTCTGAGCCTTAACTCTGAGCATTGGTAATAATAATAATGGTATTTGTTAAGTGCTTACTATGTGTGAAGCACTGTTCTATGCACTGGGGGGATACAAGGTGATCAGGTTGTCTCATGTGGGGCTCACAGTCTTAATCCCCATTTTACAAATGAGGTAACTGGGACACAGAGAAGTTGTGACTAGCCCAAGGTCACACAGCTGACAAGTGGTGGAGCCAGATTCAAACCCGTGACCTCTGACTCCCAAGCCTGGGCTCTTGCCACTGAGCCATGCTGCTTTCTGCTTTCAGTGGTAGACAGCTGTACCTGGCTTTCCTTGTCTAGATCTGTTAGGATTTTCCTACATCTTCTGTGAGCGGTGATGCTGGGTGAGTTGCCCAGAAGGGGAGAAGGGGTGGGAAAAGGGGGATTGGAGTAGTGATCTCCCAGTGTCACAAGAATTTTATGGTTAAGAGGGGCCAAGAAACACCCAGAAAGCAAAGAAATGGAGCTGGGTTGGAGCACCACAGAGGATCAAAACCCAGGGAGTTGGGAATGGAATTGGGGTCCAAGGTCTGTCCTCAGAAGATAGAGAAGGGCACTGGACTGTTGTTGGGAAAAATCCTTGGATAGAAGGAATGGAACCGAGGTCCATACTTGAGCCCAGAGGTCAAGGTGCAGCATAAACTTCCTGGAACAAACTGGAAGGAAGTCAAAGACTGGAGGAGTTGGAACTGGTTCTAATCTGCTTGACCGTCTTTTGAAAGTATTAAAAACTGCACCGTAAGCATGAATCGGGTAAATGCTAAGAACTGTTTGATTGATTGATTGGTCTTTAGCATAAATCAAGGTGATTTTTTTTAAAAAAGGTAATAATTGGTTATTAAAAGCAGAGAATAATTGATCTGCCCCATGAACTCCCGGGTCTGAGCCCAGAGAATATTGAGTGGACATTGAAAAATCTGGAGTTCAGTCTACTACAGCACTGAATTTTTAAAACTTTGCTCACGAAGGTTTACATTTTCAGGGGCCACAGCCCATGTAACTTAATTGCAGTAATGTCTGTCTCCCCCACTAAACTGTAACCTCGTTGTGGGCAGGGAATATGTCTGTTATATTGTGATACTGTACTTTCCCAAGTGCTTAATACAGTGCTCTGCAGACAGTGAGCGCTCAGTGAATACAACTTCTGAACAGGAGTTAAAGCCAGACCCAAGGAGTACATTGAAATACCATCTTACTCCTTCCCCCGTCAACCCTGCTATGTTGCCTGCAGTAGTGGTGGTAATAATAATAATAATAATTATTATTAAGATAATCAGGTTAGACACACTCCTGGTCTCATAAGGGGCTTACAATCTATGTAGGCCGTAGAACAAGTATTTAACCCCTGTTGAGTAGATGAGGAAACTGAGGCACAGAGAAGTTTAATGACTCTCCCAAGGTCACCCAGCAGGGAAATGGTAGAGTCGGGATTAGAACCCAGGGCCTCTGATACTCAGGCCCTGGGCTCTTCCCCAGTGAGAAGCAGCCACAGCAGGAGGGGAATGCTGTCCAAAGCAAACTCTTTAAGGCCCTGGGTCACCTCAGTAAGCTCCCACACCCACATCTCTCTCCTCATTCCCTTCAAGCCTCCCATGGGGAGGAACAGTGGGGATTCAACAGGGATCACTGGAAACACTGCAACCCAATTCCTTTCTCCAAAGCAAAAGGCAATCTGGGTAAGGCAATTCTTTTTTAGCCATTAAAGCATCAGAGCTTAGCTTTCCCCTCCTTCCCAGTATCTCTCTCTGTTAGGAGACAAATATTCATTTATTCATTCAATCGTATTTATTGAGCGCTTACTGTGTGCAGAGCACTGGTACTAAGCACTTGGGAAGTACAAGTTGGTAACATATAGAGATGGTCCCTACCCAACAGCGGGCTCACAGTCTAGAAGGGGGAGACAGACAACAAAACAAAGCATCTTAACAAAATAAAATGAATAGAATAGTAAATATGTACAAGTAAAATAAATAGAGTAATAAATTCATTCATTCAATTGTATCTATTGAGCGCTTACTGTGTGCAGAGCACTGTACTAAGTGCTTTGGAAGTACAAGTTGGCAACATATAGAGATGGTCCCTACCCAACAGTGGGCTCACAGTCTAGAATGGGGAGACAGACAACAAAACAAAACAAAACATATTAACAAAATAAAATAAATAGAATAGTAAATATGTTTAAGTAAAATAGAGGAATAAATTCATTCATTCAATCATATTTATTGAGCACTTACTGTGTGCAGAGCACTGTACTAAGCGCTTTGGAAGTACAAGTTGGCAACATATAGAGACAGTCCCTACTCAACAGTGGGCTCACAGTCTAGAAGGGGGAGACAGACAACAAAACAAAACGTATTAATAAAATTAAATAAATAGAATAGTAAATATGTACAAGTGAAATAGAGTAATAAATATGTACAAACATATATACAGGTGCTGTGGGGAGGGGGAGGAGGGGGAGAGGAAGGAGGGGGCTCAGTCTGGGAAGGCCTATAAATTAAATGACATAAATAAATATAAATGAAATGACATCTGGTAAGTGAGAATCAAAATAAGTCTGCCAAAATAAGCAGATCCCTGGGTCTGGACAGTCCAGACACAGTAACTCCTGTAAGGTATGCTGTAGTTTTGTCATCCCTGTTGGATGTAAGGTGGCTCAAGGATTATGATAATATTTTTTTCTTCTCTGAATTTCTTTTTCTTTGTAACTGCCACTGGCTCACCTCAGAAGAAAAAGAGGACTATTTAAGCTTCAAAATGATGGAAATTGCATTGGACTAGGTGAGCCCCATAGGTAACTCCTAGCCTATGACCCATATTTTCAGTAACAAGCAGAAAACTATGGGAGTTCTCATAAGAACCTCCAATCAGCTTGTGAAGAAAATAAGACTTTTTTTTTTCTTGACAGCCCCCACCAAAGAAAACTCATTTCAAATGTTTGCCACCAGGTTACAGTGATATGATGAAAACATACTCTGTTCCTTCTTCAACCAATGTCAGGAACAGAATTTCCTTACTTGGCATGCTGCTTGACATATATGCCCTCCTTAATTTGAACTACTACTCAGTAGTACTTTCAACCCAAATGCTCGAGGAAGGGATTTCTTTTTAAACTCCATTTCACTTTCTGGTTCACCAAACAAGCGACACTCTTACAGTGCAATGTTATTGTGATTTTCTCCATCTGGATGACTGGAGTTTGGGAGAGCTGCCAGTTTAAGAGACAAGTGAATTCTAGCTAGCAGAGTGGTCCTCACACTCTTATGTGCCCCCGGCCAAAACAGTTATGAAAACCACTCCATCTCTAGCTCTGTGGTTGAGGTAGTTAACTTGAATGTGCGTCTCATGAAAGGGTGGGAGGAGAGCACAATTTCCAAAAGTTGAGACATGCTCTGGAAACATGCTCCACTGGGATAATTCTTTACCAGGATTTGGGCAGGAAAATGAAAGTTGTGTCTGTACTTCTCGTCATGACCTAGAATTAAACATGGGCCAAAGAGAGTCTCTAGGAGGGGAACAAAGGAAAGATACTCCTTCCTATGCCCACAAAGACTCACATAATAATAATAATGATGGCATTTGTTAAGCGCTTACTATGTGCCAAGCACTGTTCTAAGCACTGGGGGATAATCAGGCTGTCCCACGCTGGGCTCACAGTCTTAATCATAAGTGACTGCCTTGAGAATTTAAGCTCCCAGAAGGCAGGGATCATAGCGACCAACTATGCACTCCAATTTATGCGCGCCAACTGTGCAACTGAATTGGACTCTTTCAGAACAGTGTTCTGCACACAGTAAGTGCTCAGTATATTACGGTTGGTTGATTAAAAGGGAAAGTTGAGCTGAACATCTTTAAAACATTCCAACTTCCTCCAAAGCATGGGGATCTACTCTATAAAGCCCAAAATACATCACTATTATTTCTCTGTAGGTTGAATAATGGAATCACGGGTCTCTGAAAGGTCATTAGTCCACCTTCCCTGTTATCAGAAAAGATTGCTGATAAACTATGCTAGACAGATGAGGTTTCGATCCCCGAAAGACCACCAAAGGTGTTGCACCAAAGCTACAAATGGGGAATTGTAAAAGTGTGCAGGTAGAATTAATCTTTGCACACTGTGGCTTCTTTATCACCCTTACATGGACAACATTTGAAACCAGAAGGAATCAGCTTGTTAATCTTTTTTTTTTTTTTAATAGCAAATGTACTTGTACTAGCCATTGTGGAAAGGCATTTGGAGTGCATGTCATTTTAAATCCCTTAAATACAGGTGCAGGGTAAAATGTCTTCAGAAAAGAATTGCAAAAAAACCACAAAAAAAATACAAAGCCAAAGATCCAAAATGAAAGGAAGCATAAATGAGGCAATAAGAGTGTTTAACAACTACCTGAAGTTCAATTTAAAATAAATTACTGCCTCACGATTCAAGTATTCCCAATACCAATGATGTTCTCAAATTAAAACAACATCAAAAGCAATCTTCAGTACATGTTTAGCAACACTTTATAATGAAACTCATATCATTATGAATTCTTTTGATATTCATGTAATCCTATTAATTATGGAAAACTCTTTTTTGAGGGGGTCATGTTCAGTGCACTAAGGAATTCTGTAGGAAAGTCACTGGGTAGATTTAATTTTCTGCAGCAACGTGAAACTGGAACAATTTCACCTCTGTCCCACAGTGGAAATTTTCTGAAAAGGGTTGGAATTTTAATAAAGACAGACACTAATAAAATATGACATCCTTATAAATAAGGTGTCAATAAAGCCTACGGGATTGAAGTTCTTTGTTCAGTTAGAATCCTCCATCGCTCATCCACCAGAAAGAAAAGCTTTAATTTTTGCAGTAGTGGCTTTATAAGCCATTTTGACAGTCAGAGGTAGGATGCCTGTTGGGGATTTGCTATTAGTGGTAGTAGTAAAGATATTTATTGAACGTCCCTTGGATGCAGTACACTGTCTTAAGCCTTTGGGAGAGTACAATAGAATCTACATAAAATCCCGCTCCCTGAACTCAAGGAGCATACAGTGGCAAAGGTAGGGCAGTCCACCATCTTGCAAGGTGGACTGGCTTGAAAAATTGATCAGTGGTATTTATGGAGCGATTACTGTGTGCAGGACACTTTCCTAAGCACTTGGAAAAAAGGACAGTACAATAGAATTGTTGGACATAATCCCTGCCCATAAGGAGCTTACAATCTACAGGGAGAGACAATTAATCTAGAGAGACAATAGGGATACAATTAATCTAGTTATATTAATATCTGTCTCCACCTCTAGAATATAAGCTTGTTGTGGGCAGCGAGCATGTCTACCAACTCTGTTATATTGTACTATCCCTGGGGCTTAGTATAGTGCTCTGCACAGAGGAAGCACTCAATAAATGTGATTGATTGATTGATGAACATATGTGCTCTGGGACTGGGGTATCACAGGGCTTAAGGGGTAGCCAGATAAGTAAATAATAATATAATGTTGGTATTCGCTAAGCGCTTACTATGTGCCAAGCACTGTTCTAAGCACTGGGTAGATACAAGGTAATCGGGTTGTCCCAGGTAGGGCTCGCAGTCTTAATCCCCATTTTACAGATGAGGTAATTGAGGCACAGAGAAGGTAGGTGATTTACCCAAGATCACACAGCTGACAAGCAGCGGCGCCGGGATTAGAACCCATGACCTCTGACTCCCAAGCCCGTACTCTTGAATGAAGAGGGGAAATGAGGGTTTTGTCAGGAAAAACCTCTTGGAGGAGTTGTGATTTTAGGAGGGTTTTGAGTGGTAGACTGTTGGAGGTGAAGAGGGAAACAATTCCAGATCTGAGAGAGGATGTTGGCAATGCATCCACAGCAAGGTAGGTGACACAATAATGATGGTATTTGTTAAGCGCTTACTATGCGCAAAGCACTGTTCTAAGCACTGGGGAGGTTACACGGTGATCAGGTTGTCCCACGGGGGGCTCACAGTTTTAATCCCCATTTTACTGATGAGGTAACTGAGGCCCAGAGAAGTTAAGTGACTTGCCCAAAGTCACACAGCTGACAGTTGTCGGAGCCAAGATCTGAACCCGTGACGTCTGACTCCAAAGCCCTTTCTCTTTCCACTACATCAAAGAACAATGAAAATATCAGGCTAACAAAGGCAGCTCACAGCTTTAAATTCCCATTTTACAGGTAACTGAGGCACAGAGAAGTTAAATGGCTTGCCCAAGGTCACACTGCAGACAGCACACTCTTCTAGACTGTAAGCGCTCAATAAATACGATTGAATGAATGAATGAAGTGGCAGAGCATAATTAGAACCCAGGTCCTCTGACTCAGGTCCAGGCTCTATGTTCCCCCTGCCATGAACATCACTGAGTAATCTTGTAGTCCATAAACTAAAAATGCATTCCCTGTACTACTCCAGGAACAGAACAGTTAAAGAAACGCAGTTTAGTTCAGCTCTGTCGAAACTGTACACTCAATTTCTTAGTTATTTGGAAAAAAAGTTTCTCAAGAAACCAGTGAACTTTTAAAGAAGCACCAGGATATCCTTTGGTATGGATGGATAATAAAAGGCCTCACGTGTGCCTTTGTTATTCTACGTGTGCTTCTTTGCAAAGGGGATCTGATTATGCCTTGGCACAGCCCGTCAGGACTTATGTTATCCATTTATGCATGAGTTTGGATGCCCTGGGAGGGCAAAGTGGACCAAAAGATGCCATCAAGGGATGTCTTTCTTCCATAACATGGGCTAATTGAAAGGTTTTTCAGCATATTTTAGCTAATGTCAAGAAAATGAAGAGATGTGCAGAGTCCATTCTTAACACCCTCGAGTTTCTAGCCCATTTCCTTTCATTCGGGTTTTTTTTTTTTTTTTTGCAGCCTGGAAAGCATTTCAAAGTGTATTTCTGTTTATAGAAGTAAATAGTCTCCATACAACAGTTCCCTCCTTCCGGAGGCTTTCAGGTTGATGGCACTTGAGGTGATGTAGTGAGTGGCACTGTAAGTCGGTAGACTGTCAGCTCCCACACTCCTGTTTTTCATTTGAATCCTTCAGTGCATGAGCTTGCGGTGATAAATTCTTCCAGCAGGCAACCCTGCACAATAAATTTATGATGGGATTTGGAGACTGCTGATTTTAGCCACATTAGCCGCGGTCCTAGTTTGCACTATCCTCCTCCTCATCGGGACATAAACCCCTCCACTGTGGTGCAAGGTATTACAACAATCAAACACCATTTCCCGAGACAGTAATTCTGTGCCACATTTGGTGTTCCAAATGGTAGAGAAGTCTATCAATTGTTAATAGAGGAAGGATTAATCTGTATCAGTGCAGGTGCTGTCATCGGTCACTGGAAAGATCCCGTAGAACTTTTGTTCTCTAAGAACCTGCTAGATCTTTTCAGAAAATGATAGTAACATGAGCGAGGGTTTACTCTACTATCTTCGGTTTTCATGAACTCTATAGAGCATATTTTTCCCCATAGCAGGTGGGATAATCAGACTCACAATCCCTTTCACATCGTGCATCACTAAGGATTCACTGAACCTGGTGCGGACTTGAGAGAAGGGTTGTTTTGGTCTTTCAATATCGTTTCGGCGTATCCTGAAATACAACAAGATAATTTCAAGTCTTCTGAAGGGAGCAGGATGTTTTCATACTCATTCGCAAAAGGAGACTCAATAATCCTTCTCTCTTCCCACTTCAAGCATTGAAAATCACCAACACGGTGGTGCATGCTCGATCTGTATGTTGTCGAATCCTGTATCTGTTTGCCTTGTGATTAGTGTCCTCTGACCATCTCCAGTGACAACTAATTGTCACTTTTATTTCAATCAATCAAAAATATTGTAGGCTTACTGCAGGCAGAGGACTTGGCTAAGTGTTTGGGAGAGTGCAATACAATAGAGCTCATAAAGAGATTACAGGATAGTGGGGAAGACAAACATTATAATAAATTACAAATAGGGGAAAGGGCAGAGTAGAAGGATATGTACATGCATACTGTGGGATGATTAGAAAAGGGTTTAAGGGGTACAAACCCGAATGCATGATGAAGCAGAAGGGAGGACGCATAAATTGGGACGAAGAGGGGTGATTCTGGGAAGGCCTGTTGGAGGAGATGTAATTTTAGAGGGGCTTTGAAAGTGGGGAGCGGGATGGTCTGCTGGATATGAAGGGGTCAGGGCATTCCAGGCCAGAGGGAGGATGTGAGCAAGGGGTCGACAGAGAGAGAGAGAGAGAGAGAGATGAGATATCGAGGCATAGTTAATAGGTTGGTGCTAGAGGAGCAAAGTCTCAAGGATTAATTGTTGTAGGAGGTTAACAAGGTTATTTCATTTGATACGTTTGTAAAATCATTTTTTTACCCTCATTTTTTCCAACTTATTATGGTGAAGAGGGGAAATAAAAAAATGTATATGGGAGTTCTGATTCATCCTTCTTTCACGACAGGGAAACTTGAAAACGAAATATTGGGGGATATTTCCAGCTTTTTAAGATGAAGGGACAATACTGCAAAATATTTCAATAATAATAGTGGTATTTATTGAGCCCTTACCATGTGCCAAGTACTGTACTAAGCTCTGTGGTAGATACAAGATAATCAGGTCAGCTTCAGTCCCCACCACACAGAATCCACATTTGACAAATGAGGAAACTAAGGTTCAGAGAAGTTTAGTGACGTGCCCAAGGTTACACATCAAGCAGTGGTGAAACTGGAATCAGAACCCAGATCCTCTGACTCCTAGGTCCAATCTCTTTCCACGAGGCCCCTGGTGCTTCTCAAGATATCATCGTATGAGATATCAAGATACTTCAAGACATCATGAAAAATGAGAGAATTCTCACATGTTGAATAAACCTCATGAATGCCAAGTAAAATAACCCTCATGAGGAATCCTTCTGAGTCCATTACTTTCCTGCCTGATTATATCCTTATCAACAGCATAGAGAATCAGCTCCTCAAAAATAAAAGCAGGAAGGAAGAGATTGTGAAGTAGAACTGAGAGGCCCAGAACAACTAGTCTAGCAACCTATTTGTCCACCTCTGGGAGAGAAAAAGTGATTGACAGATTACTATTCCCCACATAGATTTTCTAAGTCCATGTAAACTTAGTAGGAGGTGGTAAAGTTCCCAGACCACTGTAATGCCTAAGTACAATCCTCTGCAGACAGTAAGTCCTCAGTAAATAACATGGATTCACTGAAAACCTGAGGGCCTGTAATCTATGATGCCTTTAATTTCCAATCACTTCTTTCATACATTTAGGAGCATAACTAAGGAAAAATCTTTAATATCTCTCCTCATGTTTAGGAATGAACCATCTGACATCTAATCAATGAATGGCATTTCCTAAGAGTCGATTGTATCCAGGTCTTTATACTGGTGTTTAGGAGAGTTCAATAAGGCCAGGGACAGTGTGAGTTCTGTGTACTTTTCAGTCAATCGATTGATAGGATTTATTCAGTCCTTACTATGCACAGAGCACTGTTCTAAGTTCTTGGGAAAGTATGACAGAATTAGCAGACATGTTCCTTGCCTTTAATGAGCTTGCAGTCTAGAGAGACAGACAATGAATATAAATAAATGATTAATAATATATCATTTAAAGATATGTAATAAGTGCTGCGGGGTTGAGGATGGGACAAATATCAACTGGCCAAAGGTCACAGTTCCAAGTGTATAGAGGATGCAGAAGGGAGAGTGAGCTGGGGAAAAGAGGGATTAATTGGGGAAAGCCTCTTTTATCCAGCTTGCTGAACTATGTACTAATAATTCTCTATAATAAATAGAGAAGCAGCGTGGCTCAGTGGAAAGAGCACGGGCTTTGGAGTCAGTGGTCATGGGTTCAAATCCGGCCTCCGCCAATTGTCAGCTGTGTGACTTTGGGCAAGTCATTTAACTTCTCTGTGCCTCAGTTACCTCATCTGTAAAATGTATTAAGACTGTGAGCCCGCCGTGGGATAACCTGATCACCTTGTAACCTCCCCAGCGCTTAGAACAGTGCTTTGCACATAGTAAGCGCTTAATAAATGCCATAATAATAATAATAATAATTGTATTTATTAAGTGCTTACTGTGTTCAAGTACTGAGCTCAGTGGTATGTACCATTGAACCTGGTACATACAAGATAATTGGATTGATCAAAGTCCCTGTCCCACATGGGGTTCGCAGTGTAAGGGGGAAAGCGTATTATGCTGCACACATAGGAAGCACTTAATAAATACTATCACTAGTAAAAAAAAGTTCCTACCCTCAAAGAGTTTACAACCTAATGAAGGCAAGTGGCAGGAGTGAATTATTTACAAATAATGAAGATAAGAGTACAAAACTGTAACTGCATTCATTCATTCATTCAATCATATTTATTGAGTGCTTACTGTGTGCAGAGCACTGCACTAAGCACTTGGGAATCTATCAAGAGTAGGTTAAGATACCACTTCAGTGTAAACTTCTTGAAAGGAAAGATCCTATCTGACAACTCTATTGTGATGTACTCTCCTAAGAGCTTAGTAGAGTTCTTTACACACAATAAACACTCAATAAATACTACAACTGACAAATAGATGTCATGCTTATTGAACACCTAAAATGGAGGGCGAGTTAAAATGATAATGTACTTTAATTGCTACATGCCCAAGTGCTCATTGTTACAGTGTATATATTCCTAAGTGCTAAGTGTGGCTGTTCTTCATTTACTCAATCGTATTTATTGAATGCTTACTGTGTGCAGAGCACAGTACTAAATGCTTGGGAATAGTTTGTAAAGGCCTTTAAGAAGGGGGGAAAGGGGGACTGGAGAATTCAAATGGGGATGAAGTTCTTCGGGGCAAGACTTGAGTGAAGAGTGAAAAACAGCAAAAACTCGAAGTTGGGAAGAATGAAAGGCCACTAGTTCTTATTATTGTGAGAAGTAGTAGTAGTATCAGTAGTAATAACAGTAGCAACAGTAGTTGAAGAGACCAGATGTATAATGAAGAGGTATATGGTAGAGATCCTTGAAGTCAATTATGAGAAGTTTCTGCTTAATGTAGAGGGGACTGATTTGCCAAGTTCCTTTTGGATGGGGATCGTGTCCACCTACCCACCTTCTCTATTGTGTTGTACTCTCCCAAGTGTTTAGTTCAGTCAAAAGATACACATGATAAGAGATGAATGACTTTTTAAAAGCATGATCCAAGGGTGCTATCAGTGATGAGAGACAAGGAGGAGTGGAAAATTGTTCTGTTTTATTCAGATTTGTTTAATTTTCTTCTCTAGCCTTCTAGCTTCCTTTGGGGTGTCCACTATTGGATCAGGAATTTATCCAAATCAGACTGCTGCTCTACCTGCTATTGTCTGTCTGTACAATTTCCTGTGTCAATACATTCAATATGCTTAAAACTCAGTGCTTAGAGCAGGGCTTGGCACTTAGTAAGCGCTTAACAAATACCATCATCATCATTATATGAAGAAGTATTTTCCTTAGTTTGTTTTGAATCTACCACTTTCATACTTTTGTAGGTGTTCCCTTAAACTGGTATTACAAGATTTGGTGAATAATCCCATGTTTTCCCCTTTCACACATTTTGTGATGTTGAAGAATTCAACATTTTTCCCTTCTCAGGTTGAAAAATTCCAAGTCTTTCAAAGGGTATCCTCTTAAGGATGCAATCAATAAATGCTATTGGTGGATTGATTCTTTATTTTGCTTATCATCTTTTTTGACCTTGTCCCAAGCTTTTATGTCCTACTTATGATGCAAAAACTAGAAATGATTTTTATTGTGGAGCACCATTGTTTTTCATACTAAATAAAAGAGATAGCCTAATATAACCCACCATCCCCTTCCTGATGATCCTCAATATTTGGTTTGGTTGGCCTTTATGGTTGCAGATGAATATTGAACAGGGGATTGAAAAAAGCAGTTAATAACGATTCCGAAATCCACTTTCTGAGTTGTGACCGTTAGCTCAGAGCTCATTATCCTATAGATGTAGTTTGGAGTGTAGTTATTTGCTATTGTTCATAACTCATTTAATGTTTTGCAGCCCATTCATCCAGCTTTTTCAGGTATCCCAACGGTTTCTCCCCTTGCTCCTTGGTATATCAAACTAAGTCCTCCGGCAGTTTGCTTCATCTGAAAATTGGGAATAATACCGATTATTCTTATAACGAACAGTGACTCTGCAAAATTAATGACAATCGTTTCAGCTAGTCGTAGATAAATGCTAAACAATGGAAGCTATTGACAACTTTAATGTACCATTAACCACTGCTACAATGTGTAAGGCAACTAGACTCCCATATCACCATTAATGATATTTATTGAGGGCTAACTAGGTGCAAAGCACTGTACTAAGTGCTTTGGAGAGTACAGTATAACAGAGTTGGCAAATTCCCTGCCCACAGCGAGCTTCCATGCCCATTCATTCCTTAGATGCTGCCCTTTTCCAGACCCAGAAGCAAACTTTCATAAAAAAAAAAACCTGCTTTAATTAATAAACAAAATGTCTTACCCATGCAATGATCATATATTTCTGAGTACCTTCTGGGCACTTTCAGGACCTTGAAGATATCATTTTATCAAAATGCATAAAACTGTATTTCTTAGCTTTGCTGCTTTAGGCATTTGAGGGTGCAGATTATGCATGACCTCAAACAAATGGATTGGTTTTTGCATACTGAAAAGCAGGAAACTCATTTTATCAGCATTATCTTATTTTTCAGCGCCTTCGCAAATAAAGTTTTATTTGCTCCTTCAAGCTGCAGTTCTCATCTCTGGCATCCAAATACTATCAAAATACTTCAAAATAATAGCCAAAATTCAATGTATTTTAATGTATTTCTTGTATGGCTTCAATTAGGTCTCCGGTTCTGTTAAAATGACTCTTCTTGTTTACTTTAATGTTGTCAGGGGATTCTATTATTCTATTCTATTATTTATTTTTGATAAGCAGTTCTCATATTGCATTATGATTTACTGATTTCGTACTACTATGTATAGAACTAATGAAATGTCTGTATTTTTTTCCGGGTTAGAGAGGCAGAGGTAGAAGCATATAATTCAGATTTATTTATAGTGTTAAAGGAGAAAACTGTATTAAGTGATTGGTAGAATACACAATATTTGCCCTCAAGTAGCTTAAGATCTAATAGGGGAAACACATATAAAATAAGTAGCAAATAGAAATAAGAAAATGGAAAGATGGAGATGTGAGTAAATATGTGTTAAGTAGTTGAGTGCATAAATCAATATGCGCAAAAATTGTACTTGTAGGTATGAGTCCATAAATTTTGAGGTGGTCTTTGGGAAGATATGGCCAGGATACGTGAGAACTTAATCTGAGAAAGTTCCTTTGAAGGGCTTGGATTTCAGGAGGATTGTAAAGATAGGGAGAGCTGAAGTGTGGCCTACTAGGTAGAGCACAGGCCTTGGAGTCAAAAGCACCTGGGTTCTAAATCCAGGCAAGTCATTTTGCTTCTCTGTGCCTCAGTTACCTCACCTGTAAAATGGGGATTAAGTCTGTGAGCCCTATGTGGGACGGGAACTGTAGCCAATCTGATTAGCTTGTATCTATGCAGAGAAGCAGCATGGATCAGTGGAAAGAGCCCGGGCCCTGGAGTCAGAAGTCATGGGTTCACATCCCGGCTCCGCCAACTGCCAGCTGTGTGACTTTGGGCAAGTCATTTAACTTCTCTGTGCCTCAGTTACCTCATCTGTAAAATGGGGTTGAAGACTGTGAGACCCCGTGGGACAACCTGATTACCTTGTAACCTCTCCAGTGCTTAGAACAGTGCTTGGCACATAGTAAGCGCTTAATAAATGCCATCTTTAAGTATCCTTCTCCGCTTTTTCCGGAGTCAGTTATCCCAAAGAGCAGGACAACCATACAAGAGAGCGAGAAGCACTGTGCTGTGGCTGTCTCTTCCTCCGTACTGTTTTTATTGATCAACCTGTGTTTAAAATTCCAGTGCAGTCCCTCAGTTAACTCTAATCAGGGCCGAATCCACTCACACCAAACCCGCACTTTCATCAAGAACCAATGAAATCCTCGTCCGTTTTCAAACAAATGGCCGGGTCACAGTTTGGGAAAATGAAAACAACATGAGCCTCCTAACAGTTGTTATGGAAAGTGTAATGGGTCATGAAATTGTCTCCATTGGAATGGGGACGTGGTCACAAACATTGCTGCAAACTCCTGGCTTGCTTAATTTGAAAAGCTTGGCTTTTGATTTTCAAGCAAAACCATATGGTGTTTCTATTAAAGGGCCCCGCAACCTGGCCCAGACAGACGGAAGTAAACTGATCACGTTTTATAGGCTTATCATGTCCTATAATAGGTTGGGTATGCAGTTGCTCCATGTAAAGAAGAACAATACCCTGCTACCTATATCCATCTGGAACCACACTTATATGGCATCTAGAGAGCTAATTGAAACTGTACCACCTCATCAATTTGTACCTTCCTTGGCTATTGCTCCAAGCTGCATGTTGGGAGATAGGGCCAAATCAATCAATCTAGAGTCTTTTTTATTATTACATTCAACCCCCCCAGCTCTTAGAATCCTGTTTATGTCTCCTGCCGGAGAAAATCTTGAGAGCACACTCAAACTGTGTTCTTAATGTGTCCCTTAATAATACTTGTCAGTGGGGAATTTCCACTCAGCCTTTCTTGGGTGGTTTGCTGCTTTCCAAACCTCCAGGAGGGTGGGGGCCAAATGTGGGGATTCCAGGCTTACTTAGGGTAGAGTCTCACCCCTGAATATAGTACTGGTTTAACCTTGAGAGAGAACAAAACATTCCTCAGAGTTGTCTAATGGAAAGAGCACAGGACCATTAGTCAAGAGTCCAGGACTCTTAATTCTGACTCCTCCTCTTACCTGTTATATGACCTTAAGCAAGTCACTTCACTTCTCTATGCCTCAGTTTCCTCCTCTGTGCAATAGGGAATCAATACCTGTCCTAAATTTGTGAAACTTCACCTGATCTGACACTCCTGTGCTTGCCTCAGTTCTTACCAAGTGCTTGGCACCTAGTAAATGAATTATCAATAAAATGGTTATTATTATTATCATCAGCATCATCATATCATCATCTTAGAGCCCCCCAGGAAGTAAAGTATATCAATCCAGTTTTAAAAATTTTTAAGTTGATCTGGGCTGCCACAGCCAAGAGCTCAAAAATATAAAAGGGAGTGATTCAAAGATACAGAATTCAATTTTTTTTGTGCTTAAATACTTTTTTCTCTTTTTTTCAAATCCCATAAACCTTAGCTGAAGGCTAGACCTCGCCACGCTTGAAAATTTCTGACCTTTTGAATCTTTAGAAGACAATGGGGGCCAAGAGTAGTGGCGCTGTTTGAGACCGTTCCCTTATCATCACTAAACAGCAACTGGGGTACTTTCTCATCTTCTTCTCTGCCTTGGGACATAGCTTCTACATATGGGCCAAAACTACTGAGTGGAGCTGATCCCTATGATCACCTTAGGTTGAAGGGGAAGTTTAATATTTAGGAATTTCTAATGCTTTCCTTTTTAAAACAGAAGTTACTGAATCAGTAGAAACTTATTTGAAGTGTTTTCAGGGTCAGACCAAGAGTCTTCATTCAGTCAGTCAAGCATATTTAGTAATAATAATAACGGCATTAATTAAGCGCTTACTATGTGCAAAGCACTGTTCTAAGCTCTGGGGAAGTTACAAGGTGATCAGCTTGTCCCACAGGGGGCTCCCAGTCTTAATCCCCTTTTTACAGATGAGGTATCTGAGGCATAGAGAAGTTAAGTGACTTGCCCAAAGTCACACAGCTGACAACTGGCAGAGCCGGGATTTGAACCCATGACCTCTGACTCCAAAGCCCGTGCTCTTTCCACTGAGCCATGCTAACACTTACTGTATGCAGAGCACTGTACTAAGCTTTTGGGAGTATACAACACAACAATCAACAGACACCTGCCCACAACGAGCTTACAGTCTAGAGGGGGAGACAGACATTAATATAAATAAATTAATTGCAGATATGTGCACAAGTGCTGCAGGGCTGGGAGGAGGGATGAATAAAGGGAGCAAGTCAGGGAGATGCAGAAGGGAGTGGGAAAAGAGGGAAGGAGGGCTCAGTCAGGAAAGACCTCTAGGAGACTGACTTCTCTGCTCCCCATGATTTTCTTCATATATTTGTTTTACTAAGATATGTATCCATCTGAAGGGATTTTGCTTTCATATGGTCACTGTCCAGACAACCTGTTCTAAAGCCATTCAGATCAGGCCCTGCTGAATTCGGGTTTCAGCTACAGAATCAATCAATCAATCATATTGATTGAGCATTTACTATGTGCAAAGCACTGAACTAAGTACTTGGGAGAGTACAATAAGACAGAGTTGGTAGACAGGTTTTCTGCCCATGATGAGATTTTGGAAGTTGGACAAGCTTCTGTTTTCTAGAGCTTTAATTAAGCATGCCGTTCAGTACCCTGTCGTCACCAAATTCTGCCGGCCAGTTTTTCAGAGGGCAACCTGGCTGTTTTGATTCACTTTTCATACCTCTACTGAGATGTCATTAATGCATACTTTTTTCTCTAGAGCCCGGGCTTGGGAGTCAGAAATTATGAGTTCTAATACTGGCTCCACCGCTTGTCAGCTGTGTGACTTTGGGCAAGTCACTTAACTTCTCTGTGCCTCAGTTAGCTCATCTGTAAAATGGGGATTAAGACTGTGAGCCCCAGGTGTGACAGCCTGATCACCTTGTATTCCCCCAGCGCTTAGAACAATGCTTTGCGCTCCCCTTCTCAAAAATCTCAAGGGGCTACCAGTCAACCAACACATCAAGCAAAAACTCCTCACTCTTGGCTTCAAGGCTGTGCATCACCTCGCCCCCTTCTACCTCACCTCCCTTCTCTCCTTCTCCAGCCCAGCCCGCACCCTCTGCTCCTCTACCGCTAAACTCCTCACTGTGCCTCGTTCTTGCCTGTCCCACTGCCGACCCCTGGCCCACATCCTCCCCCTGGCCTGGAATGCCCTCCCTCCACACATCAGCCAAGCTAGCTCTCTTCCTCCCTTCAAAGCCCTACTGAAAGCTCACCTCCTCCAGGAGGCCTCCCCAGACTGAGCCCCCTTTTTCCTCTCCTCCTCCCCATTCCGCCCCACAGCTCCTTCCCCTCCCCTCAGCACCTGTATATATGTTTGTACAGATTTATTACTCTATTTTACTTGTACATATTTGCTATTCTATTTTGTTAATGACGTGCATCTAGCTTTACTTCTATTTATTCTGATGACTTGATAACTGTCCACATGTTTTGTTGTCTGTCTCCCCCTTCTAGACTATGAGCCCGTTGTTGGGTAGGGACCGTCTCTATATGTTGCCAAGTTGTACTTCCCAAGCACTTAGTACAGTGCTCTGGATACAGTAAGTGCTCAATAAATATGATTGAATGAATGAATGAATGGTAAGCACTTAGCAAATACCATCATTAATTTCTCTAGACTGTAACCTCGTTGTGGGCAGTGAACATGTCTTCTACCAACTCTGTTATATTTTACTCTCACAGCACAGTGCTCTGCTTACAGTAAGTGCTCAATGAATGTGGTTAATTGAGTGGTGACATCACTCAGTTCTGTGTTGATGAAATGCTTTGCTTATGGGATTTCCCTGGTATGGGGTAGCACATGTTGGTTTTCTTCAGGTTTAAAGTTAATCATTATGTGAAAATCATACGGTGGCCCAATGGAAAGAGCACGGGCTTTGGAGTCAGAGGTCATGGGTTCAAATCCCAGCTCCACCAATTGTCAGCTGTATGATTTTGGGCAAGTCACTTAATTTATCTGGGCCTCAGTTACCTCATCTGTAAAATGGGATTAAGACTGTGAGCCCCCTGTGGGACAACCCGATCACCTTGTAACCTCCCCAGTGCTTAGAACAGTGCTTTGCACACAGTAAGTGCTTAATAAACATCATTATTATTATTATTCTTATTGTCGGTGCTTCCAGAATATAATCAATATGGGGGAGTTTTCTACAATTCTGGTAGCCTGAATAGGAAATTCTGAATCTACTTTCCAGGTCCCTTGCCATGTGGTCAAACGTTGCAGCCTAGTCAGGGTTAGAGGGTCTGGATTTACCACAAGGGTCAGATTATTGGTTTGAATTTAGGAGGCCTTCAGCCACCCCCCCAAAATTGCACCTCCTTGATCAATCAGTCGCATTTATTGAGGCCTTACTGTGTGCAGAGCATTGTACTGAACGCTTGGGAGAGGACAGTACAAGAGAGTTGGTAGACACATTCTTTGCCCACAGTGAGCTTTTAGTCTCCCTACCAATATAGTTTCTGCTTGGGGCCTTATGAAAATTATGTTCTCAAATCAGCTATCATAAGGAAACTTATGACTCTTAAAGGGAACGTTGGCCTTTATGTTGCAGGGAATGGCATGGCATGTGTATCCCTAGGAGTTCCTTTGAAATCCTCCCTGCCTCAGTCTCAATCAGCCAAGCAATTAGTGGTATTTATTGAGTGCTTACTGTATGCACAGAACTATACTCTGCACTCGGGAGAGTACAGTTCTGTGCACACTTGAGAGAGTATGATACAACGGAGTTGGTAGACATGGTACCTGCCCACAAGGAGGTTACATAGGGGGAAAAAGACATTAAATAAATTATGAATATCTACATAAGACCCAGGAGGCTGAGGATGCTCAAAGGGTACAGATCCAAATGCATAGGTGATGCCAAAGTGAGAGGGAATAGGCAAAATGATGGATTAATAGGGAAAGGCCTCTTGAAAGAGATCTGATTTTAATAAGGCTTTGAAGGTGGAGAGAGTAGTGGTCTTTTGTATATGAAGGGGGTGGGAGTTCAGACCAGAGAGATGATAAGGGCAAGGGGGTACCTCCTCTTTCCCAGTCCACCACCTGGGAGGATAGTGTTTAACACAAACAGTGCTCATCACCCCACTTCTTCATCCCCTGTAGCTTTTCATCCCTGGAGGAACCTTGTTGATTATAAAATTGGGAAAGGTCATTAAGCTGATAGTGAGAAGAAAGGGGAAAGGTGTGCTTGATATCTAAAGGACAGTTTGGAGGTGAGGAGGAAGGTCAGAAGTCTTCACAGGGAGCAGAGATGAGGGTATGTGTATGTACTCAAGGTGTGCTGACCCTCTGTGGGGTGTCACTATGACTGGTGGGGAGAGGGTGACTCCCTGTCACCTGGCTTCCTCGCCCACCCCCTGCCCCATAGTCCCCTTTGCTTTGTGAAGAGCAGAGAGGCAGGGGGGAGGAGAGGTGCATCAGGGAACATGTCTGTTTATTGTTATATCGTACTTTCCCAAGCACATAGTACAATGCTCTGCACACAGTAAGCACTCAATAAATACTATTGAATGAATCAGGAGATGCTACTTGGTCACAACGGGAGTCTTCCTGTCTCTTGCTCCCTCCTCCTCATCTTCCCCCTCCCTTCCTGAATTAGACAAAAAGAGAACCACCCTGGCAAATAAGACCACCCACACCTCCCTTCCAGCTATGTTGGCACTCTGGCTGTTGGCCCTGTAACGACATCATCAATGGTTACATGAGATGGGCCCGACAATGCGGCCCTGCTTACTACACAATGCTCCTTTGGTAGGAAACAATCAGGAAGGTGGGCACCAGGACTACCAACTCTGTTTTGTTGTACTGTCCCAAGTGTTAAGCACAGTGCTCTGCATACAGAACGTGCTCAGTAAATGCGATTGATTGACCGAATGATTTCCACTCTGATTCAACCAGCCGAACAACTGTGGAGTAACCTTAGAAACACGGTGAACATCCCTGTATCAACCACCTGTTGTTGGGTAGGAACCGTCTCTATATGTTGCCAACTTGTACTTCCCAAGCACTTAGTACGGTGCTCTGTACACAGTAAGCGCTCAGTAAATACGATTGAATGAACCAGAAGGCCTGAAACCATGTTTGATCCTTTCCCGCGTATGTGCCTGTTTATTTTCAGATGATAATCAGATTTCATAGATGAAAGAAATAGATTAATGATTGCAGCAAGGGTAGTTTCTGGCAGTTTAGCTCTTTATTCTATCCTTTTCATGCATTGCCTATTCCCAAGCACTTAGTACAGTGCTCTGCACACAGTAAGTGCTCAATAAATACGATTGAATGAATGAATGAACCTGAGAGTTCCCATTATAGCAACAGTGATGCTCAGCTGAATGGGAGATTTGAAAACATGGAGAGCTCCAAAAAGCTCTCAGGAGCTGTACGTGTAAAATATTGGACAGAGAGAACACTCTCATCTACTCAAGTCACTATGCACAACTTAATTCCTATTTTTGCATGAATAAAATCACCAAAGTGTCAGTATGACTGAGGGTCAAGGGACTGTTCAAACTTCTTCATGACTTGTGAAAGTGCATTAAAATATATGTCTTCAGACCCCATCAAGACTGCATCTCTATGAGGTTGGTCTTTCCAAGGTGATTAGGCAGACTAGACCAAAGTCTTTGTTTTCCGGGAACGTGACTAGCAACTCCGTTATATTGTACTCTCCCAAGAGCCTAATGCAGTTGTCTGCACACATTAAGTCCTCATTAAGGCAGTACCATTGACTGATTAGGCACTGTTAGTAATGAGTTCAGAAACACCTTGGTATCTTTCTAAAGATGGAGTCATATAAGCTGTCTAGTGTCCATAAGAATATAAGATAAGAAATACCATGACCCATCTGCCCTAACGTTCTGTCTCTGACGGTATTCTGTTTGCCTGGAAGAATGATTTGATGGTTGCCCTTCAACATATCCACCCTCGTGGTTAGCAATGCACTTGTTAACATCCCTAACTTTTCCTTCTAATTACCCATCATGGACATATCTTCTGTGAATTCAACCAATCTCTTCCTGAGCCTTTGGAAAACGCTCTTTCCTAATTGCTAAGGTAACTGCATTTCTGAGAGCTAATGCAATTTTAGTTAGAACTGGCTGCTGTAAAAGGTTTTCTTATTCATCCAGCTTATCTCCCTTTGGCATAGAGTAGTGGGCAAGACATGCCCTCTTGGCCCTACAGTATGGAAGAGTGTTTTTTTCCCCATTGCTTCAATTTTAATTGCCTGTGGTATTCTAGTTTTGTGTGACCACAATGCCTTCCCTCAAGGGAAGAAACAGGTTCAAGGTTTGATTAAAAACATGAAGCCACAAGGCAACCTGCTATTTTTTCCCGAGTGTGTCTCCCAGACATCAGTGCAGGCCAGATATTGTACCAACCCTTATCTGGGGATCAGTCAGGAAGATGACTAATAATGCAAGTTAGAAGGTGCCAAAGACAGATTTACGTTTGGATTTTCCTGGGCAATATTGGGCTTTGGCTTTGTTTCTGCAGGCCCATGGGAAAATAACTGTTGCTTTCGGGAAGGGTGTGAGAGTGTTTTTCTGTTACTATGGGAATTTTCCACCTTCGTTCATGGTTCCAGATTCTTGGCCAAGTTGAGAATAATAATCATTATTTTTTTTAAATAAAACATGCAGGTGATGCCCTGAATTTATGTTTTCCAAGTCAGGCTTTTCCCATTAGAGACTCTCAAAGCTACCGCTCGATAGGGCTTGGGGATTTTTAAGGCGACTACCATGTATTTGCTATTCATGATGATAAAAGATATAGCCTAAGCTTAGACAGCTGCACATAAGTTAAATTTGGACAAGTCAGGAAAATCTAGCTTCCATTTTAAATTAGAGGGTATTTCTCATTATTGAAGGAATCATTTATTTCAACTATTCATCGTACTTCTTGGTTTCTGTCTTGAGTAAAGCTCAGGCACTATAATTTAAAAACAGAGCTGAAGAAAAATATCCATCATAAGTGAACAGGCTTGTAGCCTTATGTAGCTTTTAGGAAGTAGAGTTGCTTTTGAGATGCATATTAATCTACAAGAAGCATGGGCATATTATAAAAGATGCATTATTCATTGAAAGTCTGCATATTGTATTTTAGAGTGAATATTTGCCAGTGAAGTTTGAATTCAGCCACGGTGCATATGGTGGAAGAGATTATAAATAAGGTCAAAGATGCACTTACAGCTTGAAGACATTTCTTGGTTTAATGAACTGTAGATGAGTGTAGTTCTCGGGGTGTAGTCTCCACGTGAAACATGAATGCTGTCCTATTCTCTGCAAGAATCATCTTTTCTCTCAAGTTTACTCATAATTAGGACTAAAGGGGAGCACCTAACCACTGACTCAAGCTGGCTCTGATCATATTTCTAAATTTACAAATGCCACCAGCATTTCTACATCCCAAATGTTTTTAACCCCTGTCAGAGAGCTTTGATTTGCAAAGGAAAACCACTGTCAGATATTGAGCTGAGGATCTGATTAAGGCCTTATACAGTCATAAGGGTTATGTTTTCTCAAGGCTCTGATTGGCTCAGAGATAGGTCCCAGGTGCCGGTCTTAGCTTTGAAGACTGGGACGCGGTTGTGGGGTAATGATGATGTCAATAATACCACTTTATGGCACTTTCATACTTCTTAGGTGACTTTTTGTCCTCACTTCATCCCTCTGACCAGTCAGTCATATTTGCTGAACACTAATGTGAGCAGAGCACTGAATTAAGTGCTTGGGAAAGTTCAATATAACACAATTAGCAGACATGTTCCCTGCCCAAAAGAGGCTTATAGTTGAGAGAGTGTGAGTTAGACTCTACAGTATGGGAGGTAGGGAAATGGTAATATTATTGATTCAGTTTTGTAGATGGGGAAACTGGGGCCTGATTATCCTTGTCCTGCTATCTGGGTAGCACTAGGGTCCCTGTTCTCCAGCCCCCATCTTTCCTCCTTCACTGCTAGTCCCCATCCAACTGGTCCAATCTCAGTGGTAACAGCAGTGTCAATGACTTTTCTTCCTCCTCTCTCTTCACCTAACCCCTCCTCTTCCTCCCTCTCCACTCCTGCTTCCTGCCCTTGTTCCTGCTCCTGAAACATGAAACTGTGACTTGATTGGAGGCCCCTTCTTTCCTCTTTGCTTTCCTTGTCATCTCTTCTTTCCTTGCCTGCCCTCACTACTTCTCTGAGACAGATGGACTCAGTTGTCCCATCTAATTCCCACTTCCAAAGCTTCTCAATCCCTATTTTCTAAATCCTCTCCAGTCATTAAAACAGCTTTGAAATCTCACTTTCTCCAGGGAGTCTCCCCTAATTGATTGGGAGAGAAATGATTTCTTCCTTACAATCCATCAACTGTGAATGTGAAGACAACACTCACATTCATCACCCAATGAAATATAAACTAGTCCCTTTGCTTGTATATAGAGGTTAAAGTGCATATTTTGTTTTTTTTTCTTCTGCAGTTTTCCAATATATCAGTCGACCATATTGAGTGCTTAATGTGTGCAGAACACTGTACTAAATGCCTGGGAGAGTACGATATAATTACATAACAGAGTTCGTTGCCAAGGATTTGTCTGCTAATACTCTGTCCACATCTGTGGTGTTTTAGGTGTTAAATCCTTAGCCAGCAGGGATTGGAACTATTTGAATTTCACTGAATACCTAGCGTAGCATCACATTCATTAATGTGTGTAGTACATGTAACAAATGCTTATGATGATAATGATGGAGTTGGTAATTTCCCACCAAAATACTGCTCAGACCAGCAAAGAAACATAAATAACAGAGAAAAGCAACTTCACAGTCCCAGGAAAATGACAGTCCTTGCATTAATAATAATAATAATAATAATAATAATAATAATAATTGAGGTGTTAAGCACTTACTACAAGCCAAGCATGCTGCTAATTTGCTGGGGTAGATGCAGTATAATCAGATTGGATACAGTCCTTTGTCTCACATGAGACTCATGGTCTTAAGGGAAGAGAGAACAGGCATTTTATCCCCATTTTTACAGCTGAAGAAACTGAGGCACAGAGAATTGAAATGATTTGCCCAAGGTCACACAGCAGGCAAATGGCAGGTCTGGGATTAGAACCCGGACCTCCTGATTCCCAGTCTGTGCCCTCTCTACTAGACCAAGCTGCCTCAACTGGAGATTTTTTCTTTGCCCCAAATGACGGGATCTACTTAACTCAGTTTCTCTGCACACTCTTCCCTGAAGTTATGCAGATAATTTTCATGGCACCCTGAAGACAGGAAGCAATAATAATGTCTTGCCTGAATTAGCACCTGTGAAAATCTCCTAAATGCTTTACAAATGTCACCTCATTATAATATTTCTGCGAAGTAAATAAGGAAATAAATGAAGATGCAGAGTGAGCCTGGTGTGCTCTCCATCTTTTCTTTCTCTCCCCAAGACTGTGGTCCCCAGTACTCAAGAAAACCCTTTCATTCACCTCAGCTTCTACAAGATCTTCCCATCATGTACATGCATGCACATGTGCACACACACATGCCAACACCACCACACACTCCCCCTCTCTTAGGGCCCAGAGATAATTCTCCTACCCTTTGCTACTCCTTCTGACTCCCAGAGTAATAATGATAATACTAACGATGGCATTTATTAAGTGCTTACTATGTGCAAAGCACTGTTCTAAGCACTGGGGGAGGTTACAAGGTGATCAGGTTGTCCCACAGGGGGCTCACGGTCTTAATCCCCATTTTCCAGATGAGGGGACTGAGGCACAGAGAAGTGATTTGCCCACAGTCACACAGCTGACAATTGGTGGAGCCGGGATTTGAACCCGTGACCTCTGACTCCAAAGCCCGGGCTCTTTCCACTGAGCCACACTGGTTCTCTCATCATTCTCTTGGGCTCATCACTCCATCCTTGCGGTAGGTGTCTCCGGTCACATAATCTGACAGACGATTACAATTAAATTCAGTTACAAGACAATTACAATTCACGGACAGGCAACTACTCTCCCCCTCCCCTCTTCAGAGCCTTGTTGAGTGCTCCTCTCCTCCAAGAGGCCTTCCCTGATTAAACCCTCCTTTCCTCTTCTCCCACTCCCTTCTGCTTCTCTCTGACTTGCTCCTTTTATTCATCCCAATCATGATTAGAGAAGCAGCATGGCTCAGTGGAAAGAGCCTGGGCTTTGGAGTCAGAGGTCATGGGTTCAAATCCTGGCTCTGCCAAATGTTGGCTTTGTGAATTTAGGCAAGTCACTTAACTTCTCTAGGCCTCAGTTACCTCATCTGTAAAATGGGGATTACGACTGTGAACCCCACTGTGGGACAACCTGATTCCTTATAACCTCCCCAGTGCTTAGGACAGTGCTTTGGACATAGTAAGCACTTAATAAATGCCATTATTATTATTATCAATCAATCAATCAATCATATTTATTGAGCGCTTACTGTGTGCAGAGCACTGTACTAAGCGCTTGGGAAGTACAAATTGGATTATTATTATTATTATTATTGTCCCCCCTCCCAGCCCCACAGAACCTAGGTCCATATCTGTAATTCATTTCTATTAATGTCTGTCTCCCGCTCTAGACTGTAAGCTCGTTATGGGCAGGGAATATGTCAGTTTATTGTTATATTGTACCCTCCCAAGCACTTAGTACAGTGTTATGTACACAGTGCTCAATGAACCTAATTTGCAGACATAAGCTTCATTTCTTCTCCCCCCCGGTCTGTGAGTAGGGGTGGTTTCTTGTAAGGAGTTCTGCTGTATGGCTTTTATTTGCCTGCCAAGGATATGTTTTACAGGTGCTGTTTAAACTAAGACAGATGTATAGTTTTAACGTTGAAATTAATTTTTTAAAAATCACTATACCCTTAACCATTTTGGAGAATATGGGATAAGTAGTCTGGGAGTAACATCCGTGTTATATTTTATTGCCTAATGGTTGGCATTTAAACCTGAAGCTTTTTCATAACCTCATATAAATGATACATCTAGCATTCAAAGTCATAAACTGTGCAAATACTTTCTGTCCTAAAATGAATATGGGCAAAGATTTACACTATGTAAATCATCGTGTTCAGTGCTGAGCACCATTTTGCTAAGTACTCTATCTAAAATTGATATAGAAAATATGTACAGAGTGACACAGTAGGAGACACTTTCATAATTCTCCATAATTAGTGAGGGTAGATTGCTCTCTGTATAAGCACTGTGGATTTTATAATGAATGGCATACATTGTCTAATATTTTAAACAGGTTTTTCTTTCTCAGTATTTATCCTTTTCTCATTTATAAGGGGCAGTTTGTTCTTCCTGGTAGCAAGACATGTTTTCAAATTTCTGGAAATGTCAGCACACGGGCAGTGAAGCAATTCTCCTCTGAACAGACCTTCACCGGGTGGTTAGAGTAACAGGGTGACCACGTGGAGAGAACATGGGCCAGAAGTCAGAAGGACTTGGGTTCTAATCCCAGCTCCACCACTTGTCTGCTTTGTGACCTTGGGCAGATCATTTAACCACTCTGTGCCTCAGTTACTTCATCTGTGAACTGAGGATTATGAATGTGAGCCCCATGTGGGACAGGGACTGTGTCCAACCTGATGAGCTAGTATTTACCCCACCGCTTAGTACAGTGCCTGGCTTAACAGATACCATTAAAAAGAAAATATGAAAAGAGAATGGCCAACAGCAGGATACCCAAACAGTTGCTGTAGAATGAACTGAAATAGAGTCAGTGTAGAAAAGGTGATCCAAAGAAACAATTTAAAGATATAGTGAAGTTCCAAACTTCAAATGATGTGGCAGAGCACTAGGTGACAAAACATCTTAGGACTGTAGACTCAAAGAACCGCTGTAGACTGTGAGCTCATATACTGTACTCTCTGAAATGCTTAGTACAGTGCTCTTCACACAGTGAGCACTCAATAAGTATGATTGAGTGATTGTAGTTAGTGATCAAGTATATCAACTCCTTTGTATATTTCCAAGGATTTTGTGCAGTGCTCTGGAATCAGTAAGCACTCAATAAATACCACTGGCTGATTGATTGGGCTGCAGCAATCAAACATGGGATGACAGAGCAAAGATTCTTTGGGAAGATTGGGACACCAAGAGGAAAGGAACAAATCAGGCACTGGATAGAAAATGTAACCATGCAACAGGGCAAATCTTTAAAGGGCAAAGATACTGAAGGGATTTTCAAGCCAGCGTTGGTACTGATCATTCACCAACATACCAATAAAATCAAAACTGTGGGTTCAAAGGTGATGCTATTCATGGAGAGTGTTGAATGTGGCTAAAAGGACCACTGAACAACTAGCATTCCCTCAGCATTTTGTGCACGTAAGCATAGTTCCTTAGAGTGCTGTTTCTTTGGTCCCAGGAATCCTGGGGCCAAAGAAACACTTCGCTTTTAAGAGTGCCTCTTGGTGTGCCGATCTTCACAAATTCCCACTCAAAGAGAACGATCTCCCATTCAGTCTTTCTGTTACGGGGGAGTTTCATGATAGACCGTTGCTATATGGTATCATTTGAGAATATCCTTCCCCCTATCTTTAAATTGTTTAAAATGTCCTTCCTCCTTGCATGCTCTACATTTGAGTTCACCATCCACCAGTTGCTTAAGTGTCCCGTTGTCATCCATTCTCTTTACATGTCCCACCCAGCAAAGTTTCAGTACTGGTGCAAGATTTTATTTCACCTGCAGAAGAATAAAATAGAACTCGAAATGTTCAAAATATTTTGAACATCTGCACAGGTCAGATCCTTTATCAACAATAACAATTTAGTGGAATTGGAAATACCAAACACCAAAAGAACTAGAAACAATGTTATTAATTGTGAATCAAATTCACAATTCGCAACCTCAAGTGGCACTCAATAAATATGACTAAATGAACCACTGAGGCCTGGAGCCTATAATTCTATAGCTATAATTCTATTTATTCTGACAGCTTTGACACCTGTCTACGTATTTTGTTGTCTGTCTCCCCCTTTTAAATGTGAATAAAAAAAACAATCCTCTGTTGTCTGTCTCCCCTTTCTAGACTGTGAGCCCATCATTGGGTAGGGACTGTCTCTATATGTTGATGATTTGTACTTCCCAAGCACTTAGTATAGTGCTCTGCACATAGTAAGCACTCAATAAATATGATTGACTGAAAGAATGAATGAATCTGTACTACAGGATATTGTACTGATTGTATCTTGCCATCTGGCATTGTTTGGTTCAGAAACTAGACACTTCTTCTGTAAGAAGTCCACGTCTCACAGCCATGTGGAAGGTTGGACTTCATTCATTCGATCGTATTTATTGAGTGCTTACTGTGTGTAGAGCACTGTACTAAGAGCTTGGGAAGTACAGGTCGGCAACATATAGAGACGGTCCCTACCCAACAACGGGCTAACAGTCTAGAAGGGGGAGACAGACAACAAAACAAAACATGTAGACAGCAGACTTCACTTCTAGGTTTAGCTGACATTGATGTTAGGAGTGGTCTAATAAATGCTTGGGGTACTCAAAGTGTGTGTATTGGGGGAATACTGAAAGGATTCAATGGATGGGGAGGTTCCTAGAGCAGAACAGCTCTAGGGATAAGAACAGTTGCTGGACATTAAGGCAGCCACAGGAACAGATAATTCCATCATTTCCAGAAAGAGAGTAATCTTGGAGGGACAGGAAAACTCCTGACCCACAGATAGGAGTTCTCTTCAAGAACCTTGGTCATAGTAACTGAACTAACTATGACCTTTTCCAAGGAATGTGCAGACTCGACCAGGGAATACTCACAAAATATGGGGACACACCTCAGGAATGCCTCCGAATGGTGTCAAAGGCAAGGAAGCCCAAATCCACCTTCGGGAATCAATCGAGGAAGGCTGCTGGAGGGGTTAAGAAGGATGCTCAGAGGGGCAGTGAACTTGGCTCTGCAGGCTGGAGTCCACTGGTCTTTAGAGCAGGGTGAAGTGAGCTCATAAACTGCATTGCTTTGGATGTCGACACAACATTTCATTCTTGGATCACTACTTCTAATAAAATAATAATATCTGTGGTATTTGTTGAATGCTTACTATGTGCCAAGCACTGTTCTAAACACTGGAGTAAATAGAAGATAATCAGGTTGGACACAGTCCCTGTCCCACATGGGTCTCGCAGTCTGAATCCCCATTTTACAGATGAGGTAACTGAGGCATAATTAAAGTGACTTTCCCAAGGTCACACAGCAGACATGTGGCAGAGTGGGTATTAGAAGTCTTCTGACTCCTAGCCCATGCTCTGGACTATGTTACTTCCTATACCAGGGTGACACGTGGATTTTTTTTCTCTTTTGGGGAGATTCTCTTACAAGAACTCCAACACATGGAGGGCGGTTGTTGCCAATACTTGCCACTACTTCAGAGACTTTCAACCTGGTAGGAATTTTATTACATTGATGCTAAACTCTATCAGTCTCCCCAAAGCCATGCTTGTTTTTTTCATATTATTTTTTTGTCTGTGCAGTGATGGACAGTGCACTGCCTTGCTGCCTTGATGGGAGAACTTAGTGACAGTGTTATATTCTGAGTTGCTGGTGAAAATTTTTTGCTTGACAGTAGGTTTTTCCGAGTGTGGCTTGATACATAACTTCAGTTTTCTTGAGGTTTATCACCAGTCTATAATGATATGCCGAATCTGCCAAGCAATTCATAATTCTTTGCATATCTTGTGCAGGTACCACAATGTAGCAAGGAATTATCTTCATGTGCAGACAATGTGGAAGGGAATGTCAGTTGTGGATCAAGCTTTTCAGTCACATTTACATGCATGGATAGACTGTCAATGTCAAGTAGCATCATCTCTGAAAATGAAGGCCAGATACATATGTGCTTGTGTGTAAATACTTATAGATACCATATATGTGTGTGTATACACATGCATATATCTCACACAAGAATTGATTAGAGTGATACTATTTTAGAAAGTGCTACTAAAGATCATTTATAATAAACATGGTATTTATTAAGCACTTTCTATATGCCAAGCACTTTACTAAACACTGAGGCAGATATAGGAAAATCAGCTTTGACACAGCTCCTGAGCCACATGGGGTGCACATTCTAAGGGGGAGGGTGAAACGATATTTTATGTCCATTTTATAGAAGAGGAAACTGAGGCACCAAAAAGTTAAATAATAATAATAATGATGGTATGTGTTAAGTGCTTACTATGTGCAAAACACCGTTCTAAGCGCTGGGGGGTTACAAGGTGATCAGGTTGTCCCACGTGGGGCTCCCAGTTTTAATCCCCATTTTACAGATGAGGGAACCGAGGCACAGAGAAGTGAAGTGACTTGCCCAAAGTGACACAGCTGATTGGTGGAGCAGGGATTTGAACCCATGACCTCTGACTCCAAAGCCTGTACTCTTTCCTCTAAGCCATGGTATTTCTCTGACTTGCCCATGATCATAAAGTAGGCAAGTAGCAGAACAGAGATTAGAACCCAGGTCTTGTGATTCTCAGGCCTATGCTCTTGCCACTAGGCCATGTCATATCCCTAGAATGCCAGCCAGCTGTGTTCTTCCTTTTTTATGGTATTTCTTATTATTATTAATAATAATAATAATGGTATCTGTTAATTACTATGTGCCAAGCACTGTTCTAAGAACTAGGGTAGATACAAGGTAATCAAGTTGCCCCACTTGGGGCTCACAGTCTTAATTTCCATTTTACAGTTGAGGTAACTGAGGCACAGAGATGTTAAGTGGCTTGTCCAAAGTCACACAGCAGACAGGTTTCGGGCATGGGATGAGAATCCATGTCCTCTGACTCCCAAGCCCGTGCTCTTTCCACTAAGCCATGCTGCTTCTCTGTTACACACTTACTATATACCAGGCACTGTATTAATTGCCAAGGTAGATCCAAGCATGTTAGGTTGTACAAAGTCCATGTCCCACATGGGGTTCAAAGTCTTAATAATAATAATAAGAAGAAGAAGAAGGAGAAGAAGAAGAAGAAGAAGAATGGTATTTGTTAAGCACTTACTATGTGCAAAGCACTATTCTAAGTGCTGGGGGGATACAAGGTGATCAGGTTGTCCCACGGGGTGCTTACAGTCTTCATCCCCATTTTACGGTGAGGGAACTGAGGCACAGAGAAGTGAAGTGACTTGCCCAAAGTCACACAGCTGACAATTGGTGGAGTTGGGATTTGAACCCATTACCTCTGACTCCAAAGCCCTGGCTCTTTCCACTGAGCCACGCTGCTTCCCCATTTTACATATAAGGTAACTGAAGCCCAGAGACGTTGTGACTTGCCCAAGATCACACAACAGACAAATGATGCAGCCTGAATTAGAACCCATGTCCTTCAGATTCCCAGGCCCATGCTCTATCCATTAGGCCATGCTGCTTGGCCATAGCAGTAAGTGAGTAAGCAGGCAAGGGGATAGACAGCACATTGCAGAATGTACACCAAATTCATTTAGTTTTATTTATACCCGGGACCCATTTACAACCAAAGTGACTCCAAGTGATGCTCTCTCAGAGGCTATAATCCAGAAGGCAATTGCTCCGATGTGGTAGTTCCTTTTCCAAGATCTGCCCACCTCATTAGCTCATTGTTCGGCCAGAAACCTTCAAGCCTGATGACATCACCCCAGAAGCCATCCCCCTACTGCAAAGTCATGTCTAGAATCCAGGTCTCCTGATTTCTAGAGTTACGCTCTTTCCACTAGGCCATCATCAGGGTTTGTAAAATGTACAGATATCTGTGCTGTGGGGTATGGATAAATGCATGTGTCTGTATTTCTGTATGTGTACACATCCACACCTGTATTCAGAGGGCAGATACCTGCATACTCCCTTTCCCATCCTTCATCTTTCTGTCCCACCCCCCTTCCTACTTCTCCTCACATAACTGGACTTAACCTAATTAGATTTTCACAATTTTCAGGTAATCCTAACCCTGCACAGAGCATCCCTCACTATCTCGTTGTAGAGAGGCCTCAATCAGCACCCAGTCTCCTTGGCAGATCACTTATTAGGGTGGTGTTCTACTTCTGTCATAGTTTCCAGACCTAATAATTATATTGCCAGACTCATAATCACTATTCTTCTCAACACCGGAGTGCCATACTCATATTAATCACAGGAAATGGCTGTCCTTTGCTCTCTATCCTGCTTAATTTGTTTTTAGGTTTTCCACCAAGAGACAAGTGAGCATATCTTTCCCAATCTGCCTGGCCCAAACACACCCAACAGATATCTGTCACCCCAAGTAAAATCACCTCAGTTGCTATTAAACACTCACTGGGCTAGTATAACTTTCGTCAATAATACAGTCAGAGATCTGGTAAGAACAAGCTTTCCTCTCCATAGCATTAACCTTTTTCAAAACACTCAAGCTCTCCTCTTCCCCGTCCCCCCAACCCTACCTCCTTCCCCTCCCCACAGCGCATGTATATAGTTGTACAGATTTCTTACTCTATTTTACTTGTAGATATTTACTATTCTATTTATTTTGTTAATGATGTGCATGTAGGCAAGGACGTGCCTGGCTTTGGGTTTTAAATGGATCCGGGATTCAGGGGTTGGGGCTGTGCCCTCGCAAGGATGTTGTTGGGACTGAAAGAGGAAAATAATAATAATAAATAATGGTATTTAAGGGCTTACTCGGTGCCAGGCACTGTTCTAAGTTCTGGGGTAGATAGAAGATAGAAGATAGAACATCTCCCCCTTTTAGACTGTGAGCCCACTGCTGGGTAGGGACTGTCTCTATATGTTGCCAATTTGTACTTCCCAAGCGCTTAGTACAGTGCTCTGCACATAGTAAGCGCTCAATAAATACGATTGATGATGATGATGATGATGTAGCTTTAATTCTATTTGTTCTGACGATTTTGACACCTATCCACATGTTTGGTTGTCTGTCTCCCCCTTCTAGACTGTGAACCCATTGTTGGGAAGGGACTGTCTCTATATGTTGCCGACTTCTGCTTCTCAAGCACTTAGTGCAGTGCTCCGCACACAGTAAGCACTCAATAAATACAATTGAATGAGTGAATGAATCTCTCTTTTTTTATATAGTTTGTTAAGCACTTATTATGTATCAGGCTCTGTACTAAGCACTGATGTATATACAAGTTAATCAGGTTGGATGCTGTTCCTGCCCCTACCGGGGCTTACAGTCTTAAACCCTATTTTGCAGATGAGATAACTAAGGCACAGAGAAGTTAAGTGATGTACCCAAAGGAAACAGCAGACAAGTGGTGGATCTGGGTTTAGAACCCCAGGCCTGTGCTCCATCCCCCCAAATCCTCAACAGTCCTTAACTGAGGACAAGAAACTCAGAAACTTGCATTCTGTGTCGAGCAGTCATTCATTCATTCATTCAATTGTATCTATTGAGTGCTTACTGTGTTCAGAACACTGTACTAAGCACTTGGGAAGTACAAGTCGGCAATATATAGAGATGGCCCCTACCCAGCAATGGGCTCACAGTCTAGAAGGGGGAGACAGACAACAAAACAAAACATGTGCAAAACTTTTGATTTACAGAGGAATATATCTTTATTCAGGATTAAACATGAAAACAATATTTGAGAAAAAAGGCTGTAAACACCATGAAGTACAATTTACTTCAAGAGTTAGGTAATCAAAAATTAGAGGGATGAATACCAATATTGTACAATGCTTTTTCTCCACCAGCACCATCCTACATCAGTGCTTTGATCAATGCTCTCAATTACCAGAAGGATATATTTTCAGTTCACATGCAGCCTAAATGTCTAGAACTAAAAAAAATCTAACTCTCAATATTTCTTATATTTTATGTCATTTTAAGATGGCAGCAACTGAAATATTATCCGGGGAGAGGGGGAGTATTTGACATACTGCGAATGGGAGCAATTGAGAAGCAGCATGGTCTAATAGTTAGAGCATGGGCCTGGGAATCCGAAGGAACTGGGTTCTAAAGTGAGAAGCAGCATGGCTCAGTGGAAAAAGCCCGGGCTTTGGAGTCAGAGGTCATGGGTTCAAATCCTGGCTCCGCCATTCGTCAGCTGTGTGACTTTGGGCAAGTCACTTAACTTCTCTGGGCCTCAGTTCCCTCATCTGTAAAATGGGGATGAAGACTGTGAGCCCCACGTGGGACAACCTGATCACCTTGTAAATTCCCCAGCGCTTAGAACAGTGCTCTGCACATAGTAAGCGCTTAATAAATGCCATTATTATTATTATTATTATTATTATTATTATTCTAATCCTGGCTCTGCCACTAATGCTGCTGGGTGACCTTGGGCATGCATGTAATTTAATTTCTCCGTGCCTCAGTTACCTCATATGTAAAATGGGGATTAAAATTGTGAGCCCCACGCAAAACATGGACTTTGTCCAACCTGATATGCTTGTATCTACATCAGCACTTAGTACAGTGCCTGGCACATAGTAAGTGCTTACTTATAACATGAATGGCAGGGATGAGAGAGGACAAGAGGTGCAATGCAAGCCACTACCACTGTAATCAACTCCTCTGTGCTTGTTCCCAGCACTATTGTCTTAGGACCAAGCTCATATATCCTGTTCCTGACAGGAGATTCCCTCGGCATTAACAGTTCATTCCCAGGTACCCACAATGTATGCCCTCCTTACCAGCAGGAGAGAATCCATTCCAATGGGCCTGAATTAGCTCATCTAAGATTAGACTAAATCCAGAATGGAGTTCCAAAGATTTTTACTTCTTGTCCTTCGCAAGTTTCTTAAGCTTCGCAAAATAAGATTTGAAAGGCTCATTTTCTCCGGACAGAATTTTACCTGGGTTTAAGAAACAGAAATACCCGAAGCTTAACATTTACTTTAGAATTTTTGATCATTTTGAGTTCCAATATTTCTGACATGCTTAGACCTTGCTCGCTTGGCATTTAAAAAAATAATAATAATAAGTCCTCTTGTTCACTCAGAACAAAAAGGGAAAATATTTGAATTCCAAGGTAACTACATTAGTAGCAATATCAACAATTTAGCCAAATAGTGGGCATTCCAGTCCCATTTTATACGACCAAAGGTGACAGAGGAAAAATTGTTGTCGGATAATTTAACATCAGCAGAATCAGGAAACACATAACTAAATGGCTTTGTAAAGATGATCAGTGCTATATACCATCTTGATTACAAATGACAGTACAATACTAAAGGAATTTTCTTCCCAAATGAACTGAAAATAAACTTCCATCTGATATGGAAAAAAATCCAGCATGCACATCTTAAAAATGACAGGGGCCAAGATGGACTTTCCTTGACTGGACAAACATCTTTAAAAAGATAAAGCCTCATTTATCTTTTGTTTTGTATTTTTGGAATGGTATTTGCTAAGCACTTACTGTGTGCCAGGCACTGTATTAAGTTCTGGGGTAGATACAAATTAATTAGGTTGGACACAGTCCCTGCAAATGGGAGCAATTGAGTCCCTGTTCCTCATAGGGCTCACAGTCTTAACCACCTTTTTACAGATGAGATAACTGAGGCACGGAGAAGTGAAGTGATTTGCCCAAGGTCACACAACAGATAAGTGGTGGAGCCGGAATTAGAACCCAGGTCCTTCTGACTCCTAAACCCAGATTTTATCCACTAGGTCATACTGCTTCTTATCTTTCTCTCAGTATTAGTGGTTACAAGTCAGTTGAGGGCCTGTCTTCTGGATTTCACTCAGATCAGTTTTCCTGGAGGTTACAGGGTAGGGAAAGCCAAGCATGTGGAGTTAAGTGGAGCTGAGGCAGCCAGAATTGGAACACCCATTGATTTAATTGGTGTTCCCAACACCTTTTCAGAGAAATGAGCTTGTAGTTCTTATAAATATGGAAAGATCAGGCCCCTTCCGGGCTAGACGTCTCCGGTGGTGTTGGGGGGTGAGGGGGGGAAGGAGGAGGAGGGTATCATCTCATTTCACATTCTTCTGGTTTTATAAGGAGTAGGTTCCCCTTAAATTTAAGATTCATTGAGGAAATTGTGTTGCATTCTGAATGTCAAAATTTAGTTAATATTAGAAACTCAACAGGTAGGAAGTTCACACTGGGTGCCGGGCATTTTGTTGAGGAGTAGAACTGTCCGAGACCTGAATTGAACTCCTAATTCTCTCAAGTTTGAAAATTGAAGGGCAAGAGATTTTATGTCTGTACCTCTTCCTGGAATATTAAAGTTACATTAAAGGGCCACTGATCTGGAACTTGTTTCTTTGAGGTTTCTGTTAACTAGAATGACAGCTGGATTATTGAAGGAGAAGTTATTGGGCGATAAGTTTAACAGAGCAAATTATTTAACGCCTGCCTTGTCATTTTCCATGACACTTGAAAAAAATGTTCTCGTCTTCTCTCTCATCCTCAGACTCCATTTAACAAATATTTAGCATCAGCTGTGTGCTCTTTGAATGAGTGTCATTTTCATTGATGCAGATAGGAGTGATAATCATGTTTCAAGGACAAATGAACAGTTGTCTCCACTTCCTGCTAAGTTTGTCTTTAGTTTAAGATACCATTACATTATGACTCTGTATTACTTGGACAGAACCATGGCATTCGAAGGATCTAACTATTCTTTTAAAAATTGAATTTAAAATTCAAGTGGAAAGAGCACGGGCTTTGGAGTCAGAGGTTATGGGTTCAAATCCCGGCTCTGCCAATTGCCACCTGTGTGGCTTTGAGCAACTCACTTAACTTCTCTGTGCCTCAGTTACCTCATCTGTAAAATGGGGATTAAGACTGTGAGCCCCCGTGGGACAACCTGACCACCCTGTAACCTCCCCAGTGCTTAGAACACTGCTTTTCACATAGTAAGTACTTAATAAATGCCATTATTATTATTATTATTATTATTATATTTTGTTCCTTCCTGAAAACAAATGTGGCTATTTTCATCACAAATCTTTGCAAATCGGCCTATCTGGTTATGCAGTCAAAGCTCATATTGATCAGGAGTTGCTTTGCCAAGTTAGGGGGTACTTGGGTCTAGCACATAGTATCCTGCTTGGCACATAGTAAGTGCCTTACAAATATTGTTATTATTATCATTATGTGATGAACCCTTCTTATCTGCATTGAAATCTTTTGCATTTCCAATGGAGAGAAAAAGGGTAGGAAAAAAAGATGATAGATGATGTTAATTAGCAATCAATCAATCAGTGATGGCATAGTGGATAGAACACAGGCCTGTTCAGATCAGAAGATCACCAGTTCTGATCCCAACTTGACCAATTGTCTGCTGTGTGACTTACAGCAAGTCACTTCACTGCGCTGGGCCTCAGTTGCCTCAACTGTAAAATGGGGATTGAGACTGTGAGCCCTACAGGGGACAGGGACTGTGTCCAATCTGATTTGCTCATAGCCATCCTAGGGCTCAGTACAGTGTCTGGCAGATAGTAAGCACTCAATAAATACCATAATTATTAGTATTAGAATTATTGAGTGCTTACTGTGCTCAGAGCTCTGAACTGAGTGCTTGGGAGAGTACCGTGCAACAGAATTTGTAGATATTATTTCCTGCCCTCAAGGAATTTATGGTCAAGAGTGGGAGACAGACATTAAAATATACTAGTGATATGTATGTATAAGTGCATCAGTGATGTGGGGCTGAGGATGTGAATAAAGGGTACAAATCCAAGTGTAAGGGAAATGCAGAAGGCAGAGGAAGTAGGGGAAATGAGGGTTTAGCTGGGGAAGACCTTTTGGAGGAGATATGATTTTTAATAAGACTTTGAAAATAGGGAGAATGATGGCCAGTCATATCTGAGTGGGGCAGGAGTTTCCACTCAGAGGCAGGAGGTGGGCAAGGGTTCAGTGATAAGTTGATGAGACTGAGGTACAGGGGGGTAAGTAGATAGTTCAGGAGTGAAGTGAGCAGTGACTATGTTGAGTTGTAGTTAGGGAATCAGTGAGGTAAGATAGGAGGGGCCAAAGTGACTCTCTGCTTTGTGTCTACTCTTGATGCCTCTTGGATAAGAGGCTCCTTGGGGTGGTCAAATCAGTTCCTGCTCTGCTCAGGATTCTGGAGATCTTAGGACTCACAGCTGACCCACCTGTCCACTGATTGGGCCCATTGGAGCCCAACTTAGCCCTAGAAATTCTGACAACAATAATTAGGATAATGTATTTTTTTAAGCACTTCATTCATTCATTCAATTGTATTTATTGAGCACTTACTGTGTGCAGAGCACTGTACTAAGCACTTAGGATGTGTCAAGCACTCTTCTAAACACAAGCATAGATACAAGTTAATCAGATTGGACACAGTACCAGCTCCACATAGGGCTAACAGTCCCACAGGAAAATCAGTAATTTTTTTAAAATGCCATTTAAATGCTTCCTTTGTGCCAGCACTGTTCTAAGCTCTGAAACTCTTCTTTTCATTCAGTCATATTTATTGAGCTCTTACTGTATGCAGAGCACTGCACAAAGGGTTTAGCTCTGTACTGACTGTTGTACTAGCCCCGACTGCTGGAGCAGCCAAAGAGCTGAAGTAGCTCTGGAACTCATCCAGGCTCCAGGTATGTGAGGAGAAGTGCCCTGGATAATAATTAATAATAATAATAATGATAATTGTGGTATGTGTTAAGCGCTTACTATGTACCAGGCACTCTACTAAGTGCTGGGGGAGATATAAGGTAATTGGATTGGATACAGTCGCGGTCCCACTTAAAACTCACAGTCTTAATCTCCATTTTACAGATGATGTAACTGAGGCACAGAGAAGTAAAGTGACTTACTCGAAGTCACATGGCACACAAGAGGCAGGGTTGGGATTAGAACCCAGGTCCTTTTGACTCCGTGGCCCATGCTCTAGCCACTAGGCTTTGCTGCTTCTTGACTCCTTGATTTCTTGTTGGGCTAATGGACTGAGCCAGTCAGTCCTGAACCTTTCATTCCAGACCTGACCTAGACTGTAAACTCCTTGTGGGCAGGGAACAGGCCTACTAACTCTGCTGTACTTTCCCACTACCAATAAATAGCATTCTTTTGCCTATCTCCCAAGTGGGGATGAATGGGAGGTGGTAAATGTTAGTCTTTGTTAATATAGGACAATCAAAGTGCCTTTTCATAATTGGGATTAGTCACCTTCCTGAAATACCTTGACCCACCCCAGCTTAATCTGTAGTAGTAGAGTGAAGGATTGTTGTAATTTCTGGGGATCACAGTCTGTGGTTTCAAATTACCTATTCTTGATATTATTATTATTATTATCATTATTATTATAATGAAGCCAGGGATCCGGGTAAATCATGCCTAGAAAAATAAAATGTTTACCATTTATCAGAGTTTTCAATTTCATCAAATGATTTGCTATTATTGTTTGCTTCAGGAGAAAGATTCCAAAAGCCATTTATGATTGAAATCTCTTGCTAAACACATATGACAATTTCGCTGGCAAATAGGCCATCCATTTCTTAAATATGCTGCTCAGCTTGTTGTTAATAGGAGTTCAAAAAGATAATGACTTGTCTGTTGCAGAGCAGATGTATGCATCTCATATAAGGAATAGATTTGTAGGAGGACAAATTGCAGAGAGTCCTGAAAATTCGATGTTTTTCTGTCATCATTTTGTGAGCTCTTAAAAATAGAAAAAAGGCAGGCAGCGGGTATCCAATCTGTTTTAAGCAATTAAGTTGAAAGTAAGAATATGCCAAGTTAAATGTTGAAAGAGGAAACCAGGTTCACGTAATTTTGGCTTCAGAAATGAGGTGCGAAAATCGTTATCTATCCAGTGCCCAAAGTCGGTGATTTAATACAAAAAAAAGGGTTTGCATTTTTCCACTTTCATCATAGCACTTGTATTAAGAGTAAACTGGGGCTATTTTCTGGGGATATGAATGAAAGGAAATACAGTTTAGTAGTTGGGGCCCAGAATTTAGTAATAAAAGTTCTGCATCCTATTATTACCTAAACCACAGCACTGTGGTAAGAAGCATCATGAGAAGGAGCACAGCCTAATGGAAAGAGCACTGCCTTGGAGTCAGGGTGTTTCTAATCCCAGTTCCACCACTTGTCTGCTGCGTGACATTGGAAAACTCATTTAGCTTTTCTGTGCCTCAGTTATCACACCTGTAAAATGGGGATTCAGACTGTGAGCCCCATATGACTCAGGGAAAAGTCATTTAGCTTTTCTGTGCCTCAGTTATCACACCTGTAAAATGGGGATTAAGACTGTGAGCCCCATGTGGGACAGGGACTGTGTTCATCCTAATTATCTTGTATCTACCCCAGCACTTGGTATAGTACTGGCACATAGTAAGAATTTAACACCTTAGGAAAAAAAAAGAACAAAGAACACCATGATTGCTGAATTCTGTGGGGCAAATAACCTCACTCTTCCAAGCCTTAGCTTCCCATCAGTAGAAATAGGATTGAAATTCTTTATAAAACCAGACATTTGAGATTATATCTGGGAGCCTCCAAGAGTGAGTCTCCATTGCTACCTGAAAACAAAGCAAAAATTCTAGTCCTTTCCCAAGTCATTTTAACAACCCCCCTGTATGTATTGCAAGTGTGTGCAGGGTGAAGGTTAGACCTTGGTGAACTGAGCTTTTTCAAATCTGCAGGCAGACTCAGACCTTCACGGTCAACAAGAAAACATCTTATAGGAACACACATTTGAGTTGCTAGTGCCCAAAGAACAGGTGGGGACTTTAATTCTTTGCCACAGGCTCTAATTATATGTTCTCACAACTTGGATAAGGATCACCTGTGCCCTTTGCTGTGTATCACATCCCTACCCACCTACTAGCTCCTTGCGCTTAGTGTCCCAGTGAGAATCTGACTGGCAGAGATGAGAGTGTGAATGGCTTGGTGGAAATCACTTGCACTACCATCAATTCTTCTGGACATGTTTTTGGTCCAGAAATCTCAGAACCAAGCCCTCCTTTGATTGCCATTGGGAGACTCCATCATTTCAAGAAGAGCTAAGTATCAGAATTTTATGTTAAAAACGTGCCCTGAAAAGACTGTAAGCTTTTTGTGGGCAGGGAATGTGCCTGTTTATTGTTATTCTGTACTCTAACAAGCACTTAGTACAGGGATCTGCACACAGCAAGTGCTCAATGAATAAGATAGAATGAAAACTTTGGTTCTCTTTTGGCTGTACAAAGTGTTTTGGGAGATGATTTAGGGAGAGTATCCTTTAAATGACTATCTGGGAAACATAATGATCGTATAAAAATCATGTTTTGGAGTTGAGGGACAATATTGACAAGGGTCAAAGCTAATTTGGCAGGGGAAATAGACCCACGGTATTATGAAATGTCTGAATCCAAAATCGTCTAACGTGATCATCTACAAATAGGTGAAGTAACTTTTGGCTGTACCTTGAGTTCTGACCATTATCAAAGAAGTTGTTGGGCTCCTAACTTTGAAGTGCCATTCTGATTTGAGACCTATTATTCAGGCTTTATACTTGAAGGTGGCATTACTATTTGCCATGGAAATTAAATCACTAAAAATATTGCGGTGTATTTTGTCTTAAAGATACAAATGTGAAGCTAGTTGGACCTATTTGGATCCTGTTCTTTCTCATAGGTAAATCTTTTGGGAATGAATTTGATTTAACTGGATGCATTTGGTGTTGGTACAGTGGACTTTTAAAAATCACATTACAACCTGTTACAAATAGAGAAGTTCACAAATCTTGTGAAATATTGCAGGGATTTATCACCTTTCTTTAGATCTGCATACTAAACACATCTATTGCCCGTGTGCCAGTCTTTTTCACACAGGTACATAGTTATTCATTCATTCATTCAATGGTATTTATTGAGCACTTACTGTGTGTACAGCACTGTACTAAGCGCTTGGAGAGTACAGTTCAACAACAGATAGAGAAAATCCCTACCCAACAATGGGCTCATAGTCTAGAAGGGGGAGACAGACAACAAAACACAGTGTTATTAGCATAAAGCCATCTATAACTACGACTATGAGTGTGTGTTTGCATATGTATGTCTATATATCTCCTCGAGAGCAAGAACTGCATTTTCTACTTTTATTGTTAGCTCCTAAAACCATAATACTGTGTGCTGTACACAGTGGGAGCTCAATAAATAATGATGATGATATCTGCAAACCCTTTCGCAAATTATGTACAAGATTAAAGGAATTTCATTAACACAATAACAGGGTTGTGCTCTTGTAATAAGGTGGCAGATACTCCCTTTGGCTACCTTATTGTGACTTCTGTTTAGAAACAAAAAAGTTTTCCATATCACCTGCAAACTCAAGGAAATGTTGTCAGATTCACTGATTTCCTTAAACTACATTTGCAGTTGGAGTTTTCCCTCACCCATACCCAAGGGATCCATATAGTGAACAGTTGAGGAGAAAGTCCTGTTCAAATTGCAAATGAAATTAGTTGGGTTTTACATTCCTAAAAGACATTTTGAGAACATTCCCATCTGTGGCACTTGCTTAAAAATGATTTACTCATTCTCTTTACACAATTGTTAGTTTTGCAGTGTGGAGCCAATCACAATAATAATAATAATAATAATAATAATAATAATAATAATAATGGTATTTGTTAAGCGATTAGTGTGTGAAAAACTTACTATGTGCCAAGCACTGTTGAAGGTAATAATAATAATAATAATAATAATGGTGGCATTTATTAAGCATGTACTATGTGCAAAGCACTGTTCTAAGCTCTGGGGAGGTTACAAGGTGATAAGGTTGTCCCACGGAGGGCTCGCAGTCTTAAAAATATGAACCTCTAAGAGCCCTCTTCTCGCAAATACATGGAATTGAATAATTAATGTCAATAAACCTTGACCTTGTAACAGTTTTTCAGAATTACAGTTCTATCCTTTCAATGTCCTTTCCTTGCAGCAACCAACTGGGTCTTTAAGAGAGAAACATAGACTGGGAAAGACCATTTATACTCAGAACCCTGGTCTATCTCACCCTCAGACTGCAGAAACAGAATCCAGTTCACATGTTGAGGCTTTCCCAGACTGAGCCCTCTCCTTCCTCTCCCCATCCTCCCCCTCCCCATCTCCCCGGCCTTACCTCCTTCCCCTCCCCACAGCACCTATATATATATGTATATATGTTTGTACATATTTATTACTCTATTTTACTTGTACATATTTATTCTATTTTATTTTGTTAGTATGTTTTGTCTTGTTGTCTGTCTCCCCCTTCTAGACTGTGAACCCACTGTTGGGTAGGGACTGTCTCTATATATTGCCAACTTGTACTTCCCAAGCGCTTAGTACAGTGCTCTGCACACAGTAAGCACTAAATAAATATGATTGAATGAATGAATGAATGAATCCCCGTTTTGCAGATGAGGTAACTGAGGCACAGAGAAGTTAAATGACTTGCCCAAAGTCACACAGCTGACAAGTGGTGGAGTCGGGATTTGAACCCATGACCTCTGACTCCAAAGCCCTGTTCTTTTGGGGTAGATACCAGGTAATCAGGTTGGACACTGTCCCTGTCCCATATGGGGATCCCAGTCTTAATCCCGATTTTCCAGGTGAGGTAACTGAGGCACAGAGAAATTAAGTGACTTACCCAAGGTCCCACAGCAGACAAGTGGCAGAACCGGGATTAGAACCCACATCCTCTGACTCCTAAATTAGGTTGGTTACAGCCCATATCCCACATGGGGCTCACAGTCTTAATCCCCATTTTACCACTGAGGGAACCGAGACACAGAAATGAAGTGATTTGCCCAAGGTCACACAGCAGACAAGTGGAAAAGGCTGGATTAGAACCCAGGTGCTTCTGACACCCAGGCTCATGCTCTAACCATTAGGGCATACTGCTTCTCTTTGTTGAGGAGAAGCTCGAATAGGTGCCAAAGCAACACATCCCCTCTATGCTGGTAGGCTCAGCAGGAACATCACTGAGTCCAGGCCCCGTGACACTTTTCTTGGCTCCGATTGATCGCAAGAGCCTATTGATGTCGTGCTTGTTTTTCTGCAGGTTTCTACCTCTGAGTCATTTTCATCAAACCAATCTTGGTAGCTTTGACTCACCTTGCCCAACGATTCTTGATGGCAGACAGTAGCGTGGGAACTGTCCATTTGCTGTTTACACAAAGACTGTGTAACAGGGCTTCAGTAAAATGGCGAAGAACCTCCCTGCAGATAATACTAATAATAATGATGGCATTTGTTAAGTGCTTACTATGTGCAAAGCACTGTTCTAGTAATACTAATAATAATGGCATTTATTAAGCGCTTACTGTGTGCAAAGCACTGTTCTAAGCGCTGGGGAGTTTACAAGGTGATCAGGTTGTCCCACGTGGGGCTCACAGTCTTCATCCCCATTTTACAGATGAGGGAAGTGAGGCACAGAGAAGTGAAGCGACTTGCCCTCAGTCACACAGCTGACAATTGGTGGAGCTGGGATTTGAACCCATGCCTTCTGACTCCAAAGCCCGTGCTCTTTTCCACTGTGCCACACTTCTAAGTGCTGGGGGGGATACAAGGTGATCGGGTTGCCCACGTGGGGCTCACAGTCGTAATCCCCATTTTACAGATGAGGTAACTGAGGCTCAGAGAAATTAAATGAATTGCCCAAGGTCACACAGCAGACATTTGGCAGAGAAGGGATTCGAGCCCATGACCTCTGACTCCAAAGCCCGTGCTCTTTCCACTGAGTCACACTGCTTCTGTATGGTTTCCTTCTCCAGCTTCCTAGCACATGGCCACCATGGTGTAGAGGTCAGTTTCTGATGCGATGGATGGATGGCCAATGTAACCTGGGTAGGGAATGTGTCTGTTTATTGTTGAACTCTATTAAGCGCTTAGTGCAGTGCTCTGCACACAGTAAGCATTCAATAAATACAATTGAATGAATGAATGAATATTTAATATTAGTCCTGGCAGCGTTGTCCGGCTGGTCGCTCTTGTAGCACTGGGATACGGAATATGAGAGACCATTGCTAAGATCCCAGATAATAATAATAATAATAATAATAATAATAGCATTTATTAAGCACTTACTATGTGCAAAGCACTGTTCTAAGTGCTGGGGAGGTTACAAGGTAATGAGGTTGCCCCATGGGGGGTGTTCACAGTCTTCATCCCCATTTTACAGATGAGGGAACTGAGGCCCAGAGAAGTGAAGTGACTTGCCCAAAATCACCCAGCTGACAAGTGGCAGAGCCAGGATTTGAACCCATGACCTCTGACTCCAAAGTCCATGCTCTTTCCACTGAGCCACACTGCTTCTCTAGCCAGGCTGCTTCTCGCAGACAGGATGTTTCTCATCGATTTGGTAGGTGGCGAATGGTATTGAGAATCACGAGATGCTGTTTGGCACAAGTAGACCAGGAGATCTGGTGACATTTTTCCATGTCTGGGGGTTGCTGCTATCCTAGCCCATTATAATGGGTTGGTCAGGTGTTGGTACTCTTGCAATGAGTATCTAATTCTATAAGGAAGTGCCCTTTTTTCTCATCATGTTTTTTTTTATTCATGGAGACTTATGTGCTGATTGAAGTGGAAAATGATTATGTTTCAAGGATAGATACTATTTCCTCAGATAGTCACTTATGACTGGAAAGCTGTGGAAGCCATATGGCCTAATGGAAAGATCACAGGCCTGGGGATCAGAAGATCTGACTTCTAATTCTGCTCTGCCAGGTACCTGCTTTGTGACCCTGGACAAGTCATTTAACTTCTCTGTGCCTCAGTTCCCTCATCTATAAAATGGGGTTTCAGTACCTGTTCTCCCTCCTACTTAGACTGTGAGTCCCATGAGTGACAGGAACTGTGCCCAAACTGATTATCTATCATTCATTCATTCGTTCAATCGTATTTATTGAGTGCTTACTGTGTGCAGAGCACTGTACTAAGCACTTGGGAAGTACAAGTTGGCAACATATAGAGACGGTCCCTACCCAACAGCGGGCTCACAGTCTTGAAGGGGGAGACAGAGAACAAAACAAAACATAGTAACAAAATAAAATAAATAGAATAGATATGTACAGGTAAAATAAATAAATGAATAGAATAAATAAATGAATAGAATAAATAGATAGATACAGATAGATAGATAGAGATAGATAGAGATAGATAGATAGAGATAGATAGATGATTAGATAGAGTAATAGTGCTCAGTACTGTGCTCTGGGCAACAGCGAGCGCACAATAAGCACTACTGTGATTATGACTACCGCTGGGGTGGGCACTCACTTATCTTGCATCTACTCCAGTGCTTGGCAAATAGTAAATGCTTAACAAATTCCATAATTAATAATTATTATAATTATTAGTAATTACCTAATTGCTAATTCAACCTTGATAGCCAGAAGGGAAGGTAAACTCATTGTGGGCAGGGTACATGTATATCGACTCTGTTATATTGTACTCTGCCAAGTGCTTAGTACAGTGCTCTGTGCACAGTGTGTGCTCAGTAAATACTATTGATTAATTGAATGAGTATGCACTTCTTCATTCTGTGGTTCTTAAGTGCTCAGTACAGTCGACCTAAAGTGCGTCCTCAATATTACTACAATTCTACTTCTGCTACTATTCTGAAGTTGTGGGTGGGCGGTGAGGAGGAGGGGGGTGTTCTAAATGAAGGTACATCGAACAGCTATCTCTGTCAGTTTATAATACTAATAATTATATTTCTTCATTCATTCAGTCCAATTCAGATTGCTGCACTAATCGTGTGGAAAGTGCAACACAGCAATAGAGACAATCCCTGCCCGCAATGGGCTTACAGTCTCGAGGGGGAGACATCAGTATAAGTAAATAGAATTTATAGCTATTTACGTATATACATAAGTGCTGTGGGCAGGGAGGGGGGAAGAGCAAAGAGAGTGAGTCGTGGTGATGTGGAAAGGGGGGAGCTTAGGAAGAGCAGGGCTTAGTCTGGGAAGGCCTCTTGGAGGAGGTGCACCTTCAGTAGGGCTTTGAAGGGGGCAAGAGGGATTGTCTGATGGACTTGAGGGGGGAGGGCACTACAGGCCAGGGGTAGGACGTTGGCCAGGGCTCAGTGGTGAGACAGGGAAGACCGAGGCAGAGTGAGAAATTTAGCACCAGATGAGTGAAGGGAGGTGAGGTAGGGAGGGGGCAAGGTGATGGAGAGCTTTAAAGCCATAATAGTGAGGAGTTTCTGTTTGATACAGAGGTGGTTAGCCAACCACTGGAGATTTTTGAGGAGAGGGTTTATATGCCCTGAAAGTTTCTGGAGAAAGATAATCTAGGCAGCAGAGCAAAGTATGGACTGAAGTGGGGTGAGGCAGGAGGTTGGAAGGTCAGAAAGGAGGCTGATGCAGTAATCCAGTCGGGATAGGATGAGAGATTGTACTAATGTGGTAGCGGTTTGGATGGAGAGGAAAGGGTGGATCTTGGTGATGTTGTGAAGGTGAGAGCGACAGGATTTGGTGATGGATTGATTGAGAGAGTGGAGTCGGGTGACACCGAGGTTAAAGGCTTGTTAAGTGCTTACTAGTGTTTATTAAGTGCTTACTATGCACCAAGCGCCATTCAATGTGATTGGGTAGATTCATGATTACCAGGTTGGACCCGATAATGGGTCTCAAAGTCCTTCTTTGAGGTTCTTCAATCATCTTGTTGTTTAATTTCATCCAGTACTCTCATGCCAACGCCATACCGAGCCATCAACTCTGTATCTGTGCAACTAGTGTGCTCCTCTTATTTCTGCCACTCACTGTCATGCAATGTCCTGATGTTCCACAACGTAATGGTGGTGTACTTGTGCTAAATCTTGTATAACTCTTCCCCCAGTGTGGTTTGTGCAAAGTGGCCAATATTTAATAATAATGATAATAATAATGCTCATATTTGTTAAGCACTTAATATATGCCAAGCACTGTTCTAAGCACTGGGGGGAGATACAAGGTAATCAGGTTGTCCCTGGTGGGGCTCACAGTCTTAATCCCCATTTTACAGATGAGGTCACTGAGGCACAGAGAAGTTAAGTGACTTGCCCAAAGTCACACAGCAGATAAGTGGCGGAGCTAGGATTCGAATCCATGACCTCTTTCTGCTGAGCCACGTTGCTTTTCTAACAGGTTAGGGACAGGTTTCTTTTCTAGGTTCCTTCCCCATTCAGGCTGAGTAAGATTATCCTATAGAAGAAAGAGGCATAGAGAGGGAAGGAGTCCAGGAATACACCCCACCTCCGGGGCAAAGGACCACAGTTCCCCTGATGTGCCTCTTCTCTGGGCCAGCCCAATGGAAAGAATGTGGAAATTGGAGAAATTCTGAACATAGAGAGTTAGCCTAATATGCTTCCCTCAGCCTGCCTGACTGAGGATCAAAATAGGTTTCCTTTGAAGATAGTGAATTTCAACAGGAGAGATCTGGGTTCTACTCCCCTCTCTGCCAATGGCCCATTTTTTTTAATGGCATTTATTAAGCACCTACTATGTGCATAGCACTGTTCTAAGCACTGGGGAGGTTACAAGGTGATCAGGTTGTCCCACGTAAGGCTCACAGTCTTAGTCCCCATTTTATAGATGAGGGAACTGAGGTACAGAGAAGTGAAGTGACTTGCCCAAAGGCACACAGCTGACAATTGGTGGAGCCGGGATTTGAACCCATGACCTCTGACTCCAAAGCCTGGGCTCTTTCCACTGAGCCACGCTGCTTCTCTGTGACCATTTTGTGACCATGGACAAGACACTGGACCTCAGTTTGCCCATTGGTGAAGTAAGGATAATATCTCCCTCGCCTCCCCACACTGCCACCACTACCTCTCTCCACTGGAGAAGCAGCATGGCTCAGTGGAAAGAGCCCGGGCTTTGGAGTCAGAGGCCATGGGTTCAAATCCCAGCTCTGCCACTTGTCAGCCATGTGACTTTGGGCAAGTCACTTCACTTCTCTGGGCCTCAATTCCCTCATCTGGAAAATGGGGATGAAGACTGTGAGCCCCATGTGGGACAACCTGATCATCTTGTAAACTCATCACTTAGAACAGTGCTTTGCACATAGTAAGTGCTTAATAAATGCCATCATCATTATTATTATTACTACCTAACAAGGATGTTATGAGGGTAAAATGGAAGGATGAAAATGGAAGGATGAAACACTGTATAAGACTATTAGTTCATTAAATTGTAAATAGTCATGACTTTTGCTTATATTGCACGTAAAACCACACAAGCATTTTCTAGGGGGACGAGATATGTGCTTGGCACATAGTAAGCGCTGAACAAATACTATCATTATTAGTATATATGAAAATGGAAGGATGAAACACTGTATAAGACTATTAGTTCATTAAATTGTAAATAGGGATCATGACTTTTGCTTATATTGCATGTAAAACCACACAAGCATTTTCTAGGGGGAGGAGATATGTGCTTGGCACATAGTAAGCACTGAACAAATACTATCATTATTAGTATATGTGAAATACTACTGGGATGTTTTCATACATATGGACGTCTGCCATTAGGTTGGTCTCAGGCAGCAAGTCATTGAGAAATGCGATTCAAGACTTGCCAGTTTCCCTGGTGGGATGAAGTGACATGGCTCTTAGGTACTCATTAAGTTGAACATATGTAAGTGACTGTTCGGAACTCTTAATGTGCCCTTGATTGCTTATATATGTTGATGTGTCACCTCTAAATTACCAACATAACAGATGCTCTCCCGGAAGATGGTTAAAGCCTGTCTATTAACAGGCTGGTGGTCTTTTTCTTTCCCCATCTGAAACAGTTGCCATCAGTTTATCCCTGACATAGGTCACCTCGGCAGATCTGGGGAAAGGTCTGTAGAACTTTCACGAACAACAAATCTTGTTAACAAGTAAAAAGATTGTGAGTGCACCTCTTGTATATCACATGGTTTTGTCAGCTGAAATGAAGCATCAACTGGCCAAAACTGTTAATGGAATTTAGTGTCTATGTCTTTCATGGATCTGTAAACAGACAAAGTTCACTGGTATCCAAATTACCAGCAAACTCAAAGCTATGCCCTAGTGTGGAATGGTATTTATTTATTGCTTTTACTGTGGTAAAAGGCTTTTTGCTTTCAAACCCCTACTTTCTCTTACATTGCAATTTTCTTCCATCTCCTGAAAATGCTAGGAAATGAGCCAAATGTGAAAACACAAGTTGAGCTAGAGAGTGACTAGGATATGCCACCTGAAATATTACAGAGCAGTAATTGGAACATTTATGAGAATAAAGGATGTTGGCTAATGGGCTGCTGAAAAAGCTACCAGAAAAAAGGAAGGGATTGTTGGGTGAAATACAGAGCTAAAGGTTGGAAGAAGGGCTCCTCGGAGGGATCAAACATTCTCAAGATCCCAATATTTTTAATGGATGGAAATCTCTCATTGCATTTGCCTTCATTTCAGCCCTATGCATTGGCCCAATTATCAGTGTTGAATCATACAAGAAAATAAATGGTAGGAAGGAGGAAACAATAGAGTTTAAAGATGGGTACATAAATGCTGTGGAGGGAAGGATTGGGGTAAATACCCAAGTGCTTAGTGAGGAAAGACTCAAGTGCTTAGGTGATGTAAATGTATAATAATGATGCCATTTGTTAAGTGCTTACTATGTGCAGAGCACTGTTCTAAGCGCTTGGGGGGGATACAAGGTGATCAAGTTGCCCCACGTGGGGCTCATTGTCTTAATCCCCATTTTACAGATGAGGTAACTGAGGCTCAGAGAAGTTAAGTGACTAGCCCAAGGTCACACAGCAGATGTGGCAGAGCCGGAATTCGAACCCATGACCCCTGACTCCAAAGCCCGGGCTCTTTCCACTGAGACACGCTGCTTCTCTGTGCCAATAGGGGTTAGGCAGGATGGAGAGATGAATAATTAACCAGGGAAGGCCTCCTGGAGGAGATGGGACTTTAGAACGCCTTTGAAAATGGGGAGAGTAGTGGTCTGCCAGTAGAGGAAGCAAGATCAATCAATCAATCAATCGTATTTATTGAGCGCTTACTATGTGCAGAGCACTGTACTTAGCGCTTGGGAAGTACAAATTGGCATCACATAGAGACAGTCCCTACCCAACAGTGGGCTCACAGTCTAAAAGGGGGAGACAGAGAACAGAACCAAACATACCAACAAAATAAAATAAGTAGGATAGAAATGTACAAGTAAAATAAATAAATAAATAAATAAATAGAGTAATAAATATGTACAACCATATATACATATATACAGGTGCTGTGGGGAAGGGAAGGAGGTAAGACGGGGGGATGGAGAGGGGGACGAGGGGGAGAGGAAAGAAGGGGCTCAGTCTGGGAAGGCCTCCTGGAGGAGGTGAGCTCTCAGCAGGGCCTTGAAGGGAGGAAGAGAGCTAGCTTGGCGGATGGGCAGAGGGAGGGCATTCCAGGCCCGGGGGATGACGTGGGCCGGGGGTCGATGGCGGGACAGGCGAGAGCGAGGTACAGTGAGGATCAACCAATATCAACCAATAGTATTTATTAAGCACTTACTATGTAGAGAATACTGTACTAAATACATGGGGGAGTATAATACAGCTGAATTGGGCGACATGTTCCCTGCCTACAAGGAGCTTACATTGTAGAGGCAGAATCTGATGTCAGCCAGAGACACATTGAGAAGGTTGCTGTAAGAGGAGCAAAGCATGGCAAGCAGTCACCTAGTGTAAAGACCACAGATCTGAGAGTCAGAAGGACCTGGGTTCTAATTTGGACTCTGCCACTTGTCTGCTTTGTGATTTTGGGGAAGTCACTTCACTTCTCTGTGCCTCAGTTACTTCAGTTGTAAAATGGGGATTGACTGTGAGCCTCACGTGGGATTTATATTGTGTCCAACCTGCTTAGCTTTTATCTACCCCAGTGCCTAGTACAGTGCCTCTTGATGATGATGATGGCATTTGTTAAGCACTTACTACGTGCAAAGCATTGTTCTAAGCGCTGGAGGGGGATACAAGCTGATCAGGTTGTCCCACGTTGGACTCACAGTCTTAATCCCCATTTTACAGATGAGGTAACTGAGGCCCAGAGAAGTGACTTGCCCAAATTCACACAGCTGACAATTGGTGGGGCCAGGATTTGAACCCATGACCTCTGACTCCCAAGTCCATGCTCTTTCCATTGAGCCATGCTGCTTCCTAACATAGTAAGTGCTTAACAAATACCCTAAAAAAACGCAACCTTGAAGTGAAAGAGGAAGGAGAATAAGTAACGGGAAGAGAACTGAATGAGCCAATGATCAAGAGTTTCCACTTTATGCAGAGAGGATTAGATGTGTCTATAGTCAGGTTCTTTACCATCTTCCAATCAATTAATGGTGAATACTTCACCTCAACAGAATGTGTATCTATTCCAGTGTTTTGGATTTAAGACCCTGGTAAATCACTCTAGGCAGAATAAGCTATCCTGGGGGGCAATCAAGTATGAATCACACTAAGCCAAAAATTCTTTATATGGAGGGTAGAATCTTTTTCTAATCAACAAGAGGTTCAGCTTCTCCACACTCCCTGATTTTTCTCTCAGTAGCAACTGAAATACTCTTACAGTCTTTCCTACCAGCCCATTATCTCCCACCTGCCTCTCAACATTTCTCTATTTACACATTCTGGTCTATTCTCCACCAGGAAGCAGATTATAATGGGGTTTCCATAAAGGAATAGAAGCTGTGCCTGTGTACAAGGCCAAAATATTTCTGGCACTTTAGTAAAATATCCACATCCCAAAATGTCACCTTTCCCTTATCTGTATGCATATGTCTCCCTCTCTCTCCCTGCCTCTCTATATGTATTATATGTATTGCCCTCATTGGTCTAATCCTATGTACAAATAATGGAAGGGGCTGAATCATATTTTTATATAAGCGTATGTAAATACTTCATTTTCAAAGATATCTGCCTTTAATGCTAAATTGAAATGAATTTTCATCTCTGTATTCAGTCAGCCAAATGCTCCAAAGGATGAGGAAGGCAAGTGTTTTAAGACAAAGCAAAAACTTTGCAGCATTGCCTAAAAGTGGGAGCCCTGAAGAAATGCTGTCATTTAATTTCACTAGTTCTATTGGGGAAAAAGTCCTAAACAAAGTGTGATAAAACTGGGGATGGCTCTATCATACTGCCATTTTCTTGGTGAATAAGGCAACAAACCACTCTCTTCCAATGTGAAATGTCCTAGAGGAAACTAAGAAAAAGATCTGAAATATGATGATTCCTTAATAGACAGAGGTTCTATAGCCAGTTTTACAATCAATATCAAATCAGAAGCATTTAGTGTAACACTGTTGTAATTGTCAAATACAAAAATGTGGTAACGAAGCAAGTCTTTTACACATCCTAATGGTTTTCTGAAATTTGTTTATAAATCCATTAAATATTTTAGCAGTTCTTTTACCTTATCTTCCCGCCCCACCCACCAACCTGCCATAATTTTTTAAGATGACTCATCAGTGATTTTAATGTTGCACAGAAGAGTTTTTTGTTTTAATATGTGGTCATTGCCTAAGGCCTTAATAATAATAATAATAATAATGGCATTTGTTAAGCACTTACTAGGTGCAAAGCAGTGTTCTAAGCACAGGGGTGGATACAAGGTGATCAGGTTGTTCCACGTGGGGCTCCGAGTCTTAATCCCCATTTTACAGATGAGGGAACTGAGGCACAGAGAAGTTGTGATTGCCCAATCACCTAGCTGACACACAGTCTTAAGCAAATAAATATATATATATATATATATATATATATATATATATACATGTGTATGTGTGTAAAATTGAAGTATATATATATACAATTCTTCTTCTTACTACTACATCTTCTTAAAGAGTGAGCTGTTTTATCATTCCACACCAGGCAACTAATCGTCCCAGTACCATGCATTTCTTATAAATGGAATTAAATTGGTTTCATAATACTGCATGATAATTTTCCCCTCCTATAGCTTTATAGGGCAGAGTTGTGTAGTGCTCTTTGAGGAAAATGACAGAGATGAGTTAGAATTTTTTATGTAAAGTCAACAGGGTAACAGGTTAGATTTGCAATGTTTAATATGAACAAATCCTTTGCCTGTCTTTTGATATCCCAATATTCTCCATCTAGCTACATGTTTTGTTCCTCCTCGAATAGTGGCAGAGTGCTTCCTGGTGTCTGGCAATCATTCCTAATCCCTTCTGTGAAATTTCAGCATGTCTCAATTTGTAATGGAATGGATAGTTTGGCTTTTTTTTTTTTCGTATGGCAGCAATTTAATGCAATGAGGATTTCCTGCAAGATCCAGAGAACAGCGCTTTCTTGGTTTTCGATTTAAGGCTTTTGGGGCACTTTTATCATTATTCTAAATAAGCGAAGTGCTCGAGCTCACATTGTGTTTTCGTAATTAGGTATTATTGACATTTCTTTGTTTCTTCATCTTTTTGAGGATGACAATTCACCTGCGACAAAGTTCTACTCCCTTTCGTTTATAAGCTCAACTGTACCTGTACGTTTTCTAATATAACACTTTGAGAGTTAGTAATCATTTCATTAACTTGGGTTTCTTTTTTCTTTGTTTACACAAAGCTCTAAATTCTTCAGGCATTTGCTTTCTGCACCTCTGTTTCTGGGTAAGAGAGAGTCAATCAATCAATCAATCAATCAATCGTATTTATTGAGCGCTTACTATGTGCAGAGCACTGTACTAAGCGCTTGGGAAGTACAAATTGGCAACACATAGAGACAGTCCCTACCCAACAGTGGGCTCACAGTCTAAAAGGGGGAGACAGAGAACAGAACCAAACATACCAACAAAATAAAATAGGATAGAAATGTACAAGTAAAATAAATAAATAAATAGAGTAATAAATATGTACAACCATATATACATATATACAGGTGCTATGGGGAAGGGAAGGAGGTAAGATGGGGGGATGGAGAGGGGGATGAGGGGGAGAGGAAGGAAGGGGCTCAGTCTGGGAAGGCCTCCTGGAGGAGGTGAGCTCTCAGCAGGGCCTTGAAGGGAGGAAGAGAGCTAGCTTGGCGGAGGGGCAGAGGGAGGGCATTCCAGGCCCGGGGGATGACGTGGGCCGGGGGTCGACGGCGGGACAGGCGAGAACGAGGTACAGTGAGGAGATTAGCGGTGGAGGAGCGGAGGTTGCGGGCTGGGCAGTAGAAGGAGAGAAGGGAGGTGAGGTAGGAGGGGGCGAGGTGATGGAGAGTCTTGAAGCCCAGGGTGAGGAGTTTCTGCCTGATGCGCAGATTGATTGGTAGCCACTGGAGATTTTTGAGGAGGGGAGTAATATGCCCAGAGCGTTTCTGGACAAAGATAATCCGGGCAGCAGCATGAAGTATGGATTGAAGTGGAGAGAGACACGAGGATGGGAGATCAGAGAGAAGGCTGGTGCAGTAGTCCAGACAGGATAGGATGAGAGCTTGAATGAGCAGGGTAGCAGTTTGGATGGAGAGGAAAGGGTGGATCTTGGCAATGTTGCGGAGCTGAGACCGGCAGGTTTTGGTGACGGCTTGGATGTGAGGGGTGAATGAGAGAGCGGAGTCGAGGATGACACCAAGTTTGCGGGCTTGTGAGACGGGAAGGATGGTAGTGCCGTCAACAGAGATGGGAAAGTCAGGGAGAGGACAAGGTTTGGGAGGGAAGACAAGGAGCTCAGTCTTCGACATGTTGAGCTTTAGGTGGCGGGCGGGCATCCAGATGGAGATGTCCTGAAGGCAGGAGGAGATGCGAGCCTGGAGGGAGGGGGAGAGAGCAGGGGCAGAGATGTAGATCTGGGTGTCATCAGCGTAGAGATGATAGTTGAAGCCGTGGGAGCGAATGAGGTCACCAAGGAGTGAGTGTAGATTGAGAACAGAAGGGGACCAAGCACTGAACCTTGAGTCAATCACTTTATAGTTATTCAGTGAGAGAAACCTGTCAAATACCTCAAATACTATCATGAAGACTTTTGACCTCCAAGTGGGCCCAAGCATCTGACATCTTTCTGTTGCTGTTGAGGATATTCAGAAACAATGCCCAGGTTATGCATTAACTCCCTAAGCTTGTCACTGGTGACTTACATTCAGAAGAAGGGCCGAACTAGTGCAGGGGAACTAAGCTGTTTTTGCCTGCTTTTCAAAGACCCCGTGATCCTGACTGTTATTTTTGTGACCCCAGAGTATCTCAGAACGTGGCTGAAACTACACACGAGTAGAAAGCTTGATATTGAAGCTGGAAGAATGGAGAGGAACTTGAGGTTTGACAAAATCCATGCTGGCATATTCCTTCACAGTTAACCCCCAGAAGAAATCAAATTTCTCACATAACCAATCTGCTTTGCAGCAAAGGAATGGAAGACAGAAAAGCCGACAGGCATAATCAATATATACAAAGAAAAATTAGCAGTTTATGCAAAAAGTGGAGTTCCTAAGGAAAGCAAATATTTCTGGAAAGAGACTAAATTGGGGTGGTTTTAGGGAGCTCGCTAAACTTCGTATAGCTGTTGGAGTGTGGTTGTTCCTATATATTTCTGTTCAGCCTACCTATTAGACTGTGAGCCTCATGTGGGGTAGAGACTGTGTCTGACTTCATTATCTTGTAGCTTCCCTAACACTTTCCCCTGTCAGGGTCACACCTAAAGAGTTTCCACTACTCTACTAGTCTCGACTCCAGGAGGGAGAGTCAAGCAGAGGAATACACATTCCATTCCTAGCTTGGGCAGTGGCTAGTGAGTGGAAGGCCATCTACTACAGGTCAAAACTCACTTGTGCTGGGCAGCAGCTGCGTGGGAGAGAGTCGAGGGCAGAGACTCAAGCGTACTGCATGGAGAAGGAGGCAATGGGAAACCACTTCCATATTTTTACCATTAAAACTATAGAAACACAACCGGAATGATTGCAGTTGGAGGTGGGACATCCTGGGAGAATTGTGTCCATGGCATTGCCGCAGGTCGGGGATGATCTGACAGCATAAGACAAGGCCCCAACATTTAGTACAGTGCTTGGCCCATAGGAAGTTCTTGACGAGTGCAATTATTATCATTATTATATTGGCATATCCCAAGGGGAAGCTTCAGTTGCAAAGGGAAAGAGTCAACCCCAATCCCTTTTTTAATTTTCTGAAAAATGTTGGCATAAGTAGCTCATATAAGAACACAGAGCTACTGCAAGATGACTTATGTAGGTGCCATGAGAGCTAGGAATAGAGCCTGATTTCATGATATCTGGAAACTGTTTTCCTTTTAAAACTGACAATAATTGTTGAAGCCAGCAAAGTGCTTAATGACAACATGCTTACACATTGGCACCAAATTCACAATTTCTTCTTTTAGTGGTGGGGGATTGACTATTTCTTTGAGGGGAACAAATTTCACAAAGCTGCAGGATCAAATGACTATAGACTCTGGAATCATCATTCAAGCAATGGAAGAGTAGCAAGACCTGAATATGAATTACAGCTCAGTGGAAAGAACCCGGGCTTTGGAGTCAGAGTTCATGGGTTCAAATCCCGGCTCTGGCAATTGTCAGCTGTGTGACTTTGGGCAAGTCACTTAACTTCTCTGTGCCACAGTTACCTCATCTGTAAAATGGGGATTAAGATTGTGAGTCCCCCGTGGGACAACCTGATCACCTTGTAACCTCCCCAGCACTTAGAACGGTGCTTTGCACATAGTAAGCACTTAATACATGTAATAATAATAATAATAATAATAGATTCCAGAAGTCAGTTAAGATATTTATTGAAGCACTTACTATGCACCAAGCCTGGTGCTAAGCACTTAGGGATGTAAAAAATAATCCAGTCATACATGGACCCATTCCCTCAAGGGGTTCCCAATCTAAGGTATCTGGAAAGCAAATTCTCATTGTACAGATAAGTAAACTGAGGCACAAAGAAGTTAAGGGATTTGGGTCCCAGAGCAGAACAATTGCAGAGCTGGTACAAGACTTTCTAAATAGCATGTTCACACATTCTCCCCTTCCTCAGTCAATCAATCAGTCAACACTATTTACTGAGCATTTACTGTATGCACAGCACTGTAGTACTAAGTGCTTGTGAGAGACAATGCAACAGAGTGGTAGACATGTTTCCTGTACACCATGAGATTAGAGTCTATTCGAGGCCCAAATTGAGTGACATAGCCCAGGAAGAATGAGGAAAAACAACTCTAAGGATTTTTTCTTTAAATGAACTCTTTTTAAGTGCTTACTACATTGCAGGCACTATAAGCGCCGGAATAGATACAAACTAATCAGGTTGGACACAGTCCTTGTCCCACGTGGGACTCACAGTCTGAATACCCATTTTACAGATGAGGTAACTGAGGCAGAGAGAAGAGAAGTGACTTTCCCGAGATCACAAAGCCGACAAGTGGCAGAACCGGGATTAGAACCCACGGCCTTCTGATTCCCAGGCCTGTGCTCTATTCACTAGGCCACCCTATTTCTCGATTGCTTACCTTCCCACTATTATTATAAAATCTGCTCAAGTTTGAAATGGCTACAATCCATCATATTTCCAAATTGTCCTATTGAGTGGCTCACTGTAACAGGTGGTCCTAGAACTTCCTGAAGTAGATTTCCCCATGAGCAGTTCAACACTAGATTTCTTCTGGACCTAACTTCTCCATGAAGCCTTCCAAAATTAAATCTTCTTCGTTCACTCTAATCCCATTAACTACTCCCCAGATCTTTGTTTCTTTTGCTAAATTATATAATGATGGCAATTATTAAGCGCTTACTAGGTGCAAAGCAGGGTCTGGTACCATTTCCCCTGCAGTGGATGCATTAGAAATGCATTCTGACTCATGCTTCCAGATTCCTCATAGCATCCTCAGGCAAAATGGTTGAATGGGTTAAACATAATTTATTGCATAGCCTTGCTCTCCTGGGCTGATGATGTTGAAGACAGGGCACCTTCACCTCGGACTCAACCACACCATTATGAAGTAGCCTGGGGATCTTGGTAAACTTCGCAAAGGACCTTAATTTGTTTAGCAATTGCCAGAGGCCTGTTCTTTTAACGATGTCAAAATCTTCCATAAAGACTATAAAAACAATGGTAAATGCCATATGCATTGCCGAAGCCAATAGTTCCCAATTTTCTTTTGAAAGAATTCACCCTGATTCCACTTATGTGATGACAGAGTCCCCTTCTTACCATGCAATTTGATAGTTCTTTAAAACTGCATTCTTTTTCAATGTGATTATATACTTTTGAACAAATTTTATTTCATTTCAACGTGGAAGCATTAAATTGTCTACTAATGATCATGTATTTTCAAAAATAAATTAGAATGAGAGGCGAAGTTTTAAGCCATCAGTAAGTATGATGTATCAGGCATTGAGATAGACTGCCTTTCTCACTTATTCAAAGTTTATCACCCTATAAACAAACATTCAACTTATTGTGCCACTAAAATAAAAATTACCTCACAATTCATTTACTACAGCTATCTCCATTTAAGAAGCAATCACTCACAGCGATTTTCAGGAAACAGTATAAATCTTACTCGCTTACTCGTTTGACTTGTAAATCTCCCTAAATTCCTGAAAAATAATTTGTGGGGGCCAATCTTTATTTGAAATGCCTGCTTTTAATCAGCAACGGTAGCGATATTTTAAGGCGATAGTTCTGGCATGTGAAACCAGTATTATAATGTCTAAGGTATAATCTAGACTGTATAAATATAAAGTCTGAAAGTGAGGCTTGTAAAGGGCTGTAAACACATATTGTTATTTTTTTTCAAGCATGATTTACTTATGCCTTTCACTGGACCGATTATAGAACTAATCGCTCAATAGTATGTATTGAGTGTTTTCTGTGTACAGGGCACTGTACTAAGCTCTTGGGAGGGAACAGTAGAGTAGCCATGATCCTTGCCCTTATCACCTTAGAATCAAGGGAAGGAGAGAGGCTCCCAAATCAATTACAGGTAGAGGTGTAAAGCATGTGCTTAAGGGCTGTTGAGATAGGGAATGGGGTGAATTTCCAGGTCCCTAGAGGGTACAGAGGTGACACAGCAGACCCTCTTAACTATAAACCAGTCGAGGGCAGGGAATGATGTCTGTTTATTGTTATATTGCACTCTCCCAAGCGCTTAACACAGTGCTCTGCATGAAACAAGTGCTCAGTAAAGATGATTGACTGACACAGCAGGAAGGGAAATCCGATAAGGAAATGAAAGATTTGTCAGGGAGGGCTTCCTGAGAGAGATGTAAAGTCAGTAGAACTTGGAAGATGGGGGGAATAATTATCTGTCAAAAGTGAAGGGGGAGGGCAGAAAGAAAGGCAGGAGCAAGAAGATGACAGCAAGAGAAATGAGAGTGTGGAACAACCGAGAGTGTGGTTGATGTTAGAGTGAATTGTGAATTTGATGTGGATTTGCTTTTGGAAGCTGAGTGATTTCAAGTCCACTAAAATAGTATTCATTAAAGTACGTCAATTAAGTGCTTCACTCATTGCCCCAAATTCATTTATTCTTTCATTCTATCATATTTTTTATTTAATACTTACTGTACACAGAGTATTTAAATGCCTGATGAAAGGGTAATAAAAGTACATGCCGTCCCTGGCCTTGAGGAGAAGTTTCCAAAAATGCCTAGAAAAGGTAGCTGAAAGAGACTGTTAGCTCAGTTGTCATATAGGTAGTTGATGGAGAATACATATTTCACTTTCTATTTTACAGATTTTTTTATAAAAAGAAACAGAGGTTAAGTGACTTGCCTCAATAATTTAGCGACATATGTGAGGAAAACAAGTTTTTGTAATAACAACCCCACTGAGGCATAAGTTGATTCCAATTCTTTTAAAATTGGCAACACACATATGGATAGGAACTGTGGAGACTTGTTTGTACAAAACACAATAAACTATTAATGAAATGGGGAGCGAACTGGATTAACTAGTATTGTGACGAACTGTAAAATGGAACAAAAGTTGCTAAATACCTGTTTAGTGTCTAGCCCATAATCGGTAAGAATATAACTTATAGAATGCACGAGGTCTATGGAAAACAGTCTGTTTTTTTAAAAATAGCACTATCATGATTTTGAAGTTCCACTTTTACAGTCACCTGTGTACATCATCAGCATCCTATCTTAGTCATCCTTTTGTATACTTGAAGCTAGTCTCTTAGGAAACTAACATCAGTCTTCTGTTCTTCAGACAAAAGCCCAGTTCTTTTATCCTTAGCACATAGGGTCTCCTTGTGGTACTATGTAACACAGCATATATAACACCTTTCAAATTGGACCACCTCTTGAAAATTGACAAAGCCAAGAAGATTTTCTACATGTCTCCTTTTGCAGCATTGAAAAGAGAAATTTGCTCCTCAAAAGACATTAGAACACTTTGTGATATTTTTAGGGCTATCAGCTTTATAATCAATCAGTCAGTAGTATTTATTGAGCACTTGCAAATGTATTCAACTCTTGGGAGAGTACAGTACCATAGAATTAGCAGACATGCTTCCTGCCCATAATGAGTTTATTAACAATAATAATGATGGTATTTGTTAAGCGTTTACTACGTGCAAAGCATTGCTCTGGGATAGATACAAAGTAATCAGGTTGTCCCATGTGGGACTCACAGTCTTAATCCCCGTTTTACAGATGAGGTAAATGAGGCCCAGAGAAGTTAAGTGACTTGCCCAAAGTCACACAGCTGACAAGTGGCGGAGAGGGATTAGAACCCATGACCTCTGACTCCCAAGCCCGGGCTCTTTCCACTGAGCCGCACTGCTTCTCATAAGTTTACAGTCTAGAAGGGGAGATAGACACTAATATGAACAAATAAGTAATTGATAATATATGATTGAAAGGTATGTACAAAGTAACTGAAGGAAATCGACTGTTAGCTCAGTCGTTGTAGACATTGATGGAGAATACATACTTTGCTCTCTAACAGATTTTACAGATTATAATGCAAGTCAAAGACTTGTTCACTAGCTGCAATTAAAACTCTTACCATTGAGGCTTGGCCAGCTTAATATTAGTGATAGTTTAAAATTTCAAAGCTACTTATGTGAAGCTTTAATAATAGAATAGTCCATTAATTATGCTAATAGCTGTTCGTTAGCTGTTTTCTTAATTTTGAAAGGCTCACTAAGCCCCAGAAAAGACGGAAAGAATTAAATTAAACATCTCCAAATACGGTTTTGCAAGAGAGGAAAAAATAAAAAGATTTAGTACTGCTCAAGTGCTCTTAGCAATTTCTTTGCTGTTTTTTCCCCCCCTCAATTATGGCTATTTCATGCATGTTACAGATGAGGCCCCTGTACCAGCCAAAGACCAATTTTCATCATGAGGCTGATTAGGCAGTTCACTTTGCTTCTGAAATATCTTTCTGTCTTCACTGTTCTTCTCATTCTGCTATAGATTCATATGGGAGCAAGTGTTTTGTCTGATTCATTAGTTTAGGGTCCTAATGAACACTTGTTTACATTTTAACCTCTTGCTGCCACACAATTGCCAAGGTTGCCATAGTAAAATGTTTCCTGAAGTCTTCATTACCATTCGTTCTTCTTAAACCACTACAATGTTTGTTTATGTCTTGCCTATATTTCCTTGGCAGAATTCACATCTCTGTCCTTGTGGAAATAGATTCCCCATTCCAGCTCCCTCCCCACACAAATAAACAGAGCCCACATTTAGATTTCTCGTAAAGGATAAACATTCCTATTCCAGTATACTGGCTTACAATCTTGTCTGATATTTAGGAGGGTGATTGCAGTTAAAGGAAAACAAGCAATAAACCCCATCTTTCAGTGCAGCAGAGGACACTTCCCTCCTCACTTTCTCTGCCACCTCCCAGAATAATAGTCCACACCTATAAGCAGTTCATCTTTCTTGTTCATTCCTCTGAGGAATATACAGGAGCCATTGTATGGAGAAGTTCTGTCTTTATGTAATTGTCCTACTTTTTTGCATAATATTGGCCACCCAAAAGCAGGAGAGGGGTTGTTAAGGGATAGAGGATAAAAATGAAGAGAAGCAAAAAAAGACATCATCATCATCATCAATCGTATTTATTGAGCGCTTACTGTGTGCAGAGCACTGCACTAAGCGATTGGGAAGTACAAATTGGCAAAATATAGAGACAGTCCCTACCCAACAGTGGGCTCGCAGTCTAAAAGGGGGAGACAAAACCAAACATGGAAGAAAGGTGGGAGGAGGAAGAGACAGGTAAGAGGACACTTGAACTGGTATAGACACTCAATGAATTACAGTTTCGCTTCCATCCCACCCCTTTTTTCCAGCATTTGCTTATCTCTTCAAGCCTGTTTCTGAACCTCCTATGAGTGATGCATAAGCAACACCTGGTTATGCTCATTCATTCATTCAATCATCTTTATTGAGTGCTTACTGTGGGCAGAGCACTGTACTAAGCGTTGGAAAGTACAATCCTTTAAACTGTAAGCTTGTTGTGGGCAGGAAAAGTCCCTACCAATGCTGTCAATTTGTACTCTCTCGAGTGTTTAACACAACACTCTGCACAAAGTAAGCGCTCAATAAATATGTTCAATTGATTCTCTTTCTATACCAGAACATTTAGCACAGCACTCTACACACAGTAACCACTCAATAAATGTGATCAATTGATTATCTTCCTATCCCAGAACATTCTGACACTTCTCTTCCTATTCTAGCATGAGCTACTGTCACTACTAAAAATAACCTTTTCTTTCCTCCTCAAATCATGGGGAAAGAGTGGGAATTATAAGAGGAATACGGCAACTTCTGCTTCTTTGCCGCATATTCATTTTTATCCTTCCACATTTTGCCAGTAGCAGTTGTACCATTCTTTTCCCTCCTGCTCTTACTGTCTGTAAGTAAATTGAGAGAATCAGGCAGACCTAATTAGAATGCAAGCTCTCTGATGGAAAGGCCTGTTTCTCTTACTGCTACTGTATGCTGTCAGGTACCTAATTCAGTACTCTGTGCAGTTGGTGTTCAAATACTGTTGATTGAGTGATTGACTAATGATGAGCAGATGACAGTACAGATGCCATTTGATTGACTTTTCTGAAAATAGATATCCGCCAGTTCAACTGGAGACGACGATGAGCGGAGGAAAGCTGGTGTTTTTCTCCATTTAGTCTGGGGGACAGTGGTGTAACCTGGGGAAATCTCCATGGGAGAATCAAGCTGAACACTTTTACTAGTTTCAGCAATCTCCTAATCGTTGTATTTTGAAATGATATTTTAAATAAGTATTTAATGACTAGCACTTGTCTGCTTTAGTGGTACTCCGGAAGGATAATATGCTAGGTTTCCAAAGTTTACGCAGACTGTGAAGCTGTCTCACATCACTACAGTGTAGATGGCGGTGATCTCATGTTTACAAGAGAAGTTTTCATATACTGATTAAAGGAATGTTTATACCGAGAATGACAGGATTTTCTCTATAGAAGCAGCCGTTGCCTAGTGGATAGAGCATGGGCTTGGGAGTCAAAAGGACCTGCGTTCTAATCTGGGCTCCACTACTTGTCTGATGTGTGACTTTGGGCCAGTCACTTGACTTACCTGTGCCTCAGTTACCAAATCTGTAAAATGGGGATTAAGACTGTGAGCCCCATATGGGTCAGGGACTATGTCCAACCCAATTAGCTTGTATCTACCCCAGTGCTTAGAACACATAGAGCAAATAGTAAGCGCTTCACAAATACCATAAAAAGTTGTTTCCCTGTAGAAAAGCTTATTTTCAGTTCAGTTGGAGCCTTAATATTTTGTGGAAACTTTAGCTCTCTAAAATTAGGCAGATGAGATATCCAGGCTAAGCATTACAGCTCGCTGTTGTCCGTCGTGGATGTGACCCTCCACTGCTGATTTCTGCCTGCAGCCACCTGACTTAAGGGCGTAGCAATGGTGGCCGGAGTGAGGGAGAGGATGAGATCTGGAGCTCACCAACCTTCCATCAAAAGCAGCAATTCCCTGCCTCCTTCTTTGGTTTTCTCTCTCCCTTTGTCTCTACCTTTCCCCATGGTGCTCACCACCTCCTGCCCTCTACTCTCCCTTCTCACCTTCCCTTCTACTCTCCCCACCTCTGCCTTCCCAATTGAGCCCCAACCCCATCTCATCTAAGATAGCCCAATTTCTACAGTGATTAGGAAAATGATGTACTCATTCAACCAATCAGTGGTATTGTGCACTTCCTGTGTGCAGAGCACTATACTAAACACTTGCGAAAATACAATAGAGTTGGTAGATGTAATTGCTGCCTAAAAGGAGCTTACAGTAATAATAATAATGGTATTTTTTAAGCACTTACTATGTGCAAAGCACTGTTCTAAGCGCTTGGGGATACAAGGTAATCAAGATGTCCCACGTGGGGCTCACAGTGTTAATCCCCATTTTACAGATGAGGGAACTGAGGCCCAGAGAAGTTAAGCGGCTTGCCCAAGGTCACACAGCTGACAAGTGGCTGAGCTGGGATTCAAACCCATGACCTCCGACTCCCAAGCCCGTGCTCTTTCCATTGAGTCACGCTACTTCTCTACAGTGTACTGATTTCATTCCTTATGTTGCTCATTTCTATTTATGACATAAATACATGACATCAAAGGACAGATATACCAGCTGCATATGCATCTATAACCCGGAGATGTCCAAAGATCAGCTAATTGAACTTTCAAATATAATAGCTATCAAGTAATTAGAAAATCATGTACTAGATTGAGACCTGACAGGGGTCGGCAATGACAGAAATAAATTGTTAAATGCTTTACAAACTGTAATGTGGTTTACTTCATTTTTTATTCACTTAATGTGAATTTGAGTTATATTTTTTATTTAATACTTACTGGATTCTCATTGCCATATCCTGTCCAGTGTGGGAGTGCTAAAATAGTTGTCAAATACTTATCTGGGATATAATAATCATCTTTTCAAATATTTCTTAATGGCAAACAGGTATCTCTTAGTGTCCAGTTGGGTGGCAACTCCTTTCCTTCTCTTCCCCTCCCTCTTTATGTACGTTAAACTTACATAATAATGTGAGTTTCTCTCAGGGAGCCTGGATTTAGTAAACACATATTGGCTGTAAGAAAAATGTTTCTCTGCCCAATACATCAGTGCTGATAGTACTGGATATTTCTTTGAAGGTTTGGGTGTCTTTGAATGTCTTTAAAACGAATATAGTGCAGGTCATGTATTCAGTGCATAATGTCTATAATATGATAAAAATGGATAACTTTAGTTGACTTTGGAATACTTAGTTGGAACATCTTCAATAAGACTTTCAAGGTCTGACATGAATATATGATTTAAACTACAATTTTTCAAACGTGACATTTAATCCATAGATATAAATCATTGTGGTGCGCTATTATATCATAACTGTCACTGGAATTTCTTTGTTGATAAACAGACCCAAACTAATTATATTTTAAGGTCCATCAAAGTCTACATCAAAAACTCTGTAACTTTTTCCTATCGGGTTTTCATTCCTTCTCTGTGCTCTCCCCTTCAGAGGAGCTATGTGAAGGAGTAGGCTTGATTCTTAATTTTGCTGCTTTCAACCACTTTTGGAGGGAACCCCCCCTGGCCACCACCACCCTAGAGATGTAAATTGTAGAGAGGGAGAGTCTACAGAGATCTCATCCATTGCCTCTGTTCAAGAAGTGGAAGAAGATTCTAGGAATTGGAACAACTAAAATGCAGATTTCTTGACCGTCAGTCTGTAATCTTTCGACTTTATAATATAAACATGTAAGGCTCACATTCCAAAGCCAGATTTAAAAGCAGGTGAATGGAGATGGGAAAGAGTAAATCACAAGAACACAGAATACCGAAAGCTAAATATTTCTCTTTGGGTCTCCCAAGCTTGAACACTATGTTAGGAATTCCATTCCTCTTCTTTCTACTTCCCCAACATCTCAAATGGCTACAATGGCTTCTATCATTTATTATTGCTTTTTTCATTCACCCTGCACTTGTCAAAGAAAATGCCACAAAGTAGTGATAGAAAAGAACTATTCTTGCATTCATTTTAGGTATGGTTGACATGTGCCTGGTATTTTACAGGGCTAGGGAGTAGAGATCTAAAATGCTGCTACTCATTTAGAGAGTCAAAAATGTCAACCTAGAATTTTTATTACCTTTTAAAATTATTTTTAACAAGGGGATCATTCTTGGTAACACGTTAACCATAAATTCAGGTTTAAAGCACCCTGAATATTTTCTGTGTAAGCCAGAGAAATACTAGCACATTTTTCACTTATGTTATACTTTGAAGATTCTCCATGCTCTTCACAAATACGGAAATCATATTTTCATACTCAGAGAGGTGGAGGCTAAGAAAGTGAAAACATTTGCTTAAGGCCTGTAAACAAGGCTCTAAGTCATCTTCATGAACAGTCATTTCAAAACGTCCATTCCAGTGACCTTGTTTCATTTTGAACAAAGGAGTACATGTTCAACATTTTTGTGTATGCTAATTATATAATATTTTTATCTTATAAAAATGGATGGAGAATGAATAGATGGATTTGAGGTAAATTAAAATTCGGTTCTTATCTAAAAAGTATGGAATTGATAAGTGATTTTCTTTAATAGATTTACAAAGTTAAAAGTATGCCATGAGAGTCGTCTTACTTTTTCAGTGAATGACGATAATGCAGATCTTTCAATTAATCAATAGTAAGTAAAATTAGAAAAGCTAGTTAACATTGTGATTTATAGTCACTGATTTACTCCTTAATAGTGAAATCAGAATGCTAGTTTAATAGTTGCTATTAGTAAGTGCAGACTAATCCAAAATGAATATTCAGAGTTTTACGATATGTAATTGAATTAAAAATGTAACCAAGGGAAATTCATGTTGTTTTGCTCAGTTACCCCTTACATTTTTTTAGTGCTATGTTCTTAAGCTTTGAATTGCTTCATAGTGAAATTTGATCAAATAACATCATAGGAGAAATAGAGAAAATAATACATTATTGCCCACTTTGAATTTTCAACAAAAAGATCATAATATTCTGACAATTCCAAAATTTCAGAGTGTAAATTTGAGTATATTTAATCTCTTGTGAGTGAATTGCTTTGGAAACACCACTTCATGCGTCAGAAAAGGGAATCTCCCTTCCACTTAGGATGTGCAGAATTTCTACTGTTTAGAAGACTGCATCCTTTGAATTTCAGACTGACTGAGGTTCCTTTGAAGTTTCTAGTCCCCTTCTCCTGGGTCCTGCTCAGTATCTAAAACTAGCAACATTCTGCCCCCTGTGATTTTCAAAAGAGTTCATGGACATTAGGTCTTTTTTGTGCCCCAGGACATCCCTGAGACCAAAGTGTAGGAGCCTAGGGAATGGAAACCTCTTAGGACTATCAACATTTGAAATGGGAAAAATCTATTAAGTCACTGAGTTCCTCTGTTGTACAATTACTCTATGTTTAATAAGTTGTACTTTTGACAAAGGATGATTCCCCAGGTAAGCCTGATTCTCCCCTTTGTGTTCAGTAGACAGTTGCAGCCTGGAAATTCACCCATCTTCATAGGTGTGAAGGCCAGAAATCCCTCCAACACCACCGGTTCATGCTTGGGGGCCATAGCTTAAGTGTTACCTTGAGGCACCCAGAAGAAATGGAGATCCATGATTGTCAGTGACTCATTAAGCTGGAAACTTGGAATATCTGGAAACTTGGAATATCTCTGAAACCCTGCTTTTAGGCTAGGTTAGCTCACTGTACTAAGTGCTTGAGAGAATACAGTAGTGTAGGTAAACATGATCCCTGTCCTCAAGGAGCTCACAATCTTCTTTACAAACTAATGTCCAGGAATCTGAGCCACTTTGACATTGGAGTATGTGTTACTATGATAAGCAGTACGAATAAACAAATGAGATCATCACTACCCTATCTTAATCCACAACTCTGTTCACACAAAAACTGTTTTGATATAACAGGGCCCAACACTGAATGGCCTCCTGAACGTTAGACCTTGGTTTCTATTGGTTGGGCAGGATTAGTCAGGGGAGCGATTACTTGCTTTCAGAATCAGTCAACCAATTGTACTTACTGAGTGCTTACTGTGTGCAGAGCGATGTTAATAAGCACTTGGAGGAGTACAACGTAACATAGCTGGTAGACATGTTCCCTGTCTACAATGAGTTTACAGTCTAGAGAATCCCCTGTTATCGGTCGATTAATAGTATTTATTGATCTCTTACTGTGTTCAGAGCACTGTACAAAGTGCTTAAGAGAGTACAATGCAATAGAGGTGATAGACTTTCTCCTCACTCTCCCTCTCTTCAAAGTCTTATTGAAGGCACATCTCCTTCAAGTGGACTTCCCTGGCTAAGCCTCCCTTTCCTCTTCTCCCATGTCCTTTTGTGTCACCCTGACTTGCTTCCTTTATTCATGTCCCCTCCCAGTCCCCAGGACCTATGTACTTGTGTATAATTTATTTATAATAATGTCTATCTCCCCCTCTAGACTGAAAGCTCATTTGGGGCAGGGAATGTTAGGATGGGGCTTTTGACACAGTAAGGACTCAGTAAACACTATTGAATGAATGAATGAAGCGATCTGACAATCAGCAAGGGGTGACAGATCCTGCCCTGGGTTCTGCCCCTTTGTGAGTCTTTGGGGTGCAGAGCTGTTTTGGTGGAGTGTCCAGGAGCAGAATGGTTTTCTTCAGGTAGACGGCAGGCAGTTATAAGCCTATTCCCACCATGGAATCCTGAGCGGCTCCTTAAACCCTTATATTATGAGACAAGTCACTCCCACCACCCTTCTCCATCCATCAAAGATGGGAGTGAGGGGGGACATTGCATCTTTGTTTCCCATAACATCTTATCCAAGCATCAAACTGTTCCTATTTGGAGATCTGTATAATTGTTTACTATATTTAAATGTTATTTTTTTAGTAAATCAGCTTTCTAATTAGGTGCCAATTAAGAGTGTACCATGACTTTTCCTTTCAGTGACTGCAACATTTAGATGAACTAATAACAATGATTACAGTTCCCTCTATGCTTTTATTGAAACTGGAATTTCTCCAGCTATAAAGGTTTACTTCTGTTAATATATTTTCAAGTCCTATCTGTTAGCCCATTGGCTTGAGTTTACATTTAAATTTCAATATCACAGCATGGTTATTGCTCTGTTGAAGCTGCTTTAATATTCTGCATTGTTTTGGCATTGACTAGAAATAGCACCAAATTCTGAATCTTGTTCACAGTCAGTGACATCAGTGCTAAAATCTTGTGCAAGATTACAGACATCTACTACTTCTATTCATCATTGTCACTGAAACTTTGAGGTGCTTCCTGAATGACACATGCTAGATATAGGCTCACTGGGGCTCTACAGAGGATTATTTCTTTTCTTTTCAGGAAATGATAACAGTATCCTTCATTGCCACTGTGATAAAGAAAATTCGAAGATTTAGACTTAGCTCATTTTCCCATATACTCTCACTCACCCCAAGGACTTCGAATGGATGACTGCTTTTCGGTTTACTCTTCTTCATTAAATATTTGCCTTCTGTTTATTGCTTTTTCCTAAAGATTCATATTTCTCCAAAGTATTTGATGCATCTCTAAGTCCCTTACTCTTGGGGTCTCAAGCCTCTGTGATTCTTCCTTGAAATCTATTCCCATTGAGTCATACAGGACACTCGTGTTCAGCCGGTGCAAACTTTCCTGTTTTCAATTAGCTTTTCTTTCTGTGTTACAAATCATATCTAGGACAAGCTCCTTTGCCTTTAGTGAGATCTCTGCCTTGTGAGCACTGAGCTTTTCCCTGTAGACAAGTTTCTCCTAAGCCTCTTCCCATATGATGCTTTGGGAAAGTGTCTATAATTGAATTCCATTAAATATATATATATATATATATATATATATATATATATATATATATAAGCCAAAATGAGAGACAGAGACTTCAATTAAGTTACTCATCATCTGTTGAATAAAATATAGACCCAGGGGAATGTTCACTGAGTTTGTATGGAAAGAGAAACTGCTGGAGCATATATCACTTACCCACCTGATATTTTCAGGATTAACTGTATGCATCCATCTAGTGTTCATGTCATTCCTTCTAGACTGTGAGCCCACTGTTGGGTAAGGACCGCCTCTACACATTGCCAACTTGTACTTCCCAAGAGCTTAGTACAGTGCTCTGCACACAGTAACTGCTCAATAAATATGATTGAATGAATGAATGCAATTCTGGGTTAGAGAATGGGAAAGATGCAAGGAGACAATGACTGCATATAGCTTGTCCTCTCCCAAGTGAAAACCTCTTTGTGTAGCTTAGAAATCTCTTGTACCAGCTATCCTTCATCTGCTGCAACTAAGCAACTCTGCTGTTTTCAAGAATATGGGATGCTCCACTGGGAGGAAATGATTTCGGGCACTAATCCACAATATAATTCAATTAAAATGTAACAAGCTCAAAAATTCAAAATACCAAACTAGAAGTGCAGCTGCTTTGTCTTTCTATAGAACTTGCAATTGATCCGATAGCTGCATGAGTCAAGAAGGGGTTGTCTTCACCCAGGTAACCCTCTCTAAGTGATCTGGCATGCTGACTGAGTGGAAGTAGTGATTGGCGGCAATTGCTGGTCCATAGAAGATGCGGGAGCTAGAGTAGGGGTCAGAGAGGAAGAGGAAGATTGGAAGAAAGGGCCTGGGAGCCTAAAACAATTTAGCTGGGGGAGAGATGAGGGGCAAGTTGATCACTGGGGAGGGAGAGTCCAGCTCTGGGAAACATGCAGTGAAGCTGCAATAGAACTTTGACTTGTGGTATACTGAAAAGACATAGCCCCTAAATCCATTACCAGCCACAAAAATGATCTCAACAGCAACAGTTTACCTAGTTACCTAATTTGTTTGGGGTTTTTATGGTATTTCATTCATTCATTCATTCAATCACATTTATTGAGCATTTACTGTGTGCAGAGCACTGTACTAAGCACTTGGGAAGTACCAGTTGGCAACATATAGAGATGGTCCCTACCCAACAGCGGGCTCACAGTCTAGAAAGCAGGCTTACAGTCTAGAAGTCTAGAAGTCTTAGGTGCTTACTGCTTGTCAAGCACTGTTAAATACAAGATAAACAGTTTGGACACAGCCCCTGTCCCACATGGGGCTCTACCCCTCTAGATCTTTCTTACCCACTAGACTGTAAATTCTTAGTGAGCAGGAAACATGTCTACCAACTCTATTCTATTGTGCTCTTCCAAATGCTTAGTCCTACGCTCTGCACACAGTAAGTGCTCAGTAAATGCAGTTGATTTATTGATAAGGTTCAGTCTAATCAGTGGGACTAGTTACAAGGTGACCTATGACTTTTTACATGCTAAACAGAACTAGAGAAGCAGTTTGGCATAGTAGAAAGAGCGCGGGCTTGGGAATCAGAGGTCATGGGTTCTAATCCCGGCTCCACCGCTTGTCAGCTGTGTGATTTTGGACAAGTCACTTAACTTCTCTGTGCCTCAGTTACCTCATCTGTAAAATGGGGATGAATACTGTAAGCCCCATGTAGGACAACCTGATTACCTTGTATCTACCCCAGTGCTTAGAACAGGGCTTGGTACAGAGTAACCACTTAACAAATACTATTTTTTTTAAAAAAACTACATCTATACAGCAGGTTCTATCATGCAGCAAGCTGCAGAGATTGAGCAAACATGTGAGCCATTGGGATCGATTATCACCAGTACATCCAAAAGTGCTGCAAAATAGTATTGGATAACAGAGGTTAACAGATCATGTCCTTAAGAGTAGAGAGGGGTAGGACTTAAAATTTTGTTATGGTTGCTTTGAAAATAATCTTATTTAATGAAAATAAGGCATGTTGAAAAAGTTAATTTGACATTTCCCCTTACAATTATAGTTTATGATTAGTGTGGCAGGGCATCCATCTCAGTCACATCTCAAGCACCCCATGACTGAATAAAATGCCATTTTTTCCCCTCTACTGAATTACAATGAGAAAGAACCACTGAGAGAATGTGATGCAATTATCAGAAAAGCACACATGACTACAAATAATTGACTCTCTCATGTTTCCTGAGCGCTAACCTAACATTTAAAAATGTTTGTTTTCTTTCCTCAGTTGACTTTAATTAATTTTGCCCTGGGCTGACAAGCTGGTGAAACAGGAAAACTTTTTTTTAATTTTATTTGTTTAGTAGCAACAGGTTAACTAATTAAGATTTGAATTTAATCCCATTTGTTTTATTTAGGGAGACCTCAAGGAAGATGCCCAGTAGCATTCTGTGTTTTCTTAGAAGCTTTTGTGAAGACACATTCAGGGATTTTGAAAGTGACATTTAGTCATTCTATAATCTCTGCAATCGGAACTCTAACACTTTTATTCTAGGAGTAAATTGAAAAGCATTGGGGAAAAAATTCCAAGTAGAAGTCGTGGGAGAATGGAAAGAACATGTAATTTAAGAAAGAGAGCAGAAGGTGGAAGTTTATTTGACATTGGTTGAGTCTGCATGGGGCTGGTCCTAGTTTTAAAGGGATTTTATTCATGAAATTGCACTTTTTGGACCCATATCTGCCCGAAGCAAATCTAAAATGATGCCAAATGAGCATTGGCACGGTTTTTCCCAAGAAGGCAAGAGGAATGTTTTTGAAGCCACGTAACACAAGGATAATAAATGTCGTGATAGAGTCTGATTAACTTTGCTAACAATAAGATGCATCATGTTGAGAAGGAAGAAATGAAGTTTTTAGTTCAAGTGAGATGGAGGAAGTTGAATACATTATGAATAAGCTTGTCCTTTATCACTCCATAAAGCAGAAATGGCAAGCCTCCCTTTCTTTAGCCAGTACAGGATTAGTAGGCATAATCCTAAAACCGCATCTCCTCCAAATGGCCTTCCATGATTAAACCCTCATTTTCTCTCCTCTCTATCCCTTGTGCAACACCCTTGTACTTGGATTTGCATCATTTATTCACCCCCTCTCAGCCCTGTAGCACTTATGTACATATTTGTAATTTGGTTGCTTATATAAATGTCTGTCTCCCCCTCTAACTGTATACTCTTTGTGGGCACGAAACGTCTGCCAACTGGTTATATTGTATTTTCTCAAGGGCTTAGTACAGTACTGTACACAGAGTAAGTGCTCAATAAATACCATCAGTTGATTGACTGTTTTAATGCAGTCCTCTGCACATGGTAAGTGCTTAATAAATTTGGTTGATTGATCTCTACCTTCAAGGAGTTTATGATCTAGCAGGCAAGCTAGAACAGTGCCAGCACTTAGAAAAGTGCCTGGCGCTTGGAACAGTGCCTGGCACATAGTAAGCGCTTAACAGATACCATTATTATTATCTTTATAGAAATTACAGATACAAAAATGTAAGAATATGTACTAATGATGATAATTGTGGCATTTGTTAAATGCTTACTGTGTGCCAGGCACTGTACTAAGTGCTGTGGTGGATACAAGCAAATAGGGTTGGACACAGTCCCTATCCCATATGGGGCTCTCAGTCTCAATCCCCACTTTACAGATGAGGTAACTGAGGCCCAGAGAAGTGAAGTGATTTGCCCAAGGTTATCCAGCAGACAAGTGGCAGAGCTGGGATTAGAACCCATGACTTTCAGACTTTCGTTTCCGTGCTGTATCTACTACACCATTGCCGCTTCTCCATAAAACATGGACATTAAGTGCTGCTGGGAATTGTGAGTATTTAAGGGCTTAGGTGGCATGGAAGTGGTTGGTAAGGTTATCTGGGCAAAAGATGGGACAAGTAGGGGTCCTAGGAGTTCCAAGAGGGAGTTGGAGGAAGAGTTGGAACTGTGGGTGAGGGCAGTGAGCATTGGAACAGATAGAAGAGGAGATGAAATAGAGCTGAGCAGACACAGAGCAGAGTTTTAGCAATAATGATCGATCAATACTTACTGTGTGCAGAGTACTGTACTAAGGCTTGGGAAAGTTCTTAGACTGTGAGCCCACTGTTGGGTAGGGACTGTCTCTATATGTTGCCAACTTGTACTTCCCAAGCGCTTAGTACAGTGCTCTGCACACAGTAAGCGCTCAATAAATACGACTGATTGATTGTGCAGTACAATAGAGTTGGTAGACATGATCCCTGCCCTCAGAGAGTTTACAATCTAGAGAATCGTTGCTCAGTTCCCCTCAGTTCTTGGAAATATTTAGGCATATGAACTATGGTGCCAAGCATATCAGATGAGGTTTATACGGAAGCTTTATTTATTACAGGTTCCTGTTGTATATGGGTTGCTTCTTGATCCCATCAGGTTTTCATCTAGGTTTTGTTGGACAACTTCATGATGGCTGGGTCTGAAGTGCTGCTGCCTGCTAGGGTCTGCTACTCCTGGTGGGAACAATCCTGTGTCCATAGGCTTTTTTTTTCTGTGTTCACATTTTGGTTGAATGAGAACTCTGTATATAGCCCGGGTGTCTGTTGGAGCCATCGGGGCATTTTGTACATCATGTGGTTCAGCCTGGCCAGGTGCATTCACATGGGTGGATACGGACAGCGGAAACCATTTCAGAAAATCAAATCAATTGCGAAGTCTGCCTTTGTTGACCTAAAAAAATCTGCTTCCCTTACCTTCTAGAGAATTCAGAAAATCCTTTTTTCCTTTGCACTCACAGAATCACTAAATGCCACTCCACTATGAAAAATGGATTTCTTCTCTAAATTCATCCCTGCATATAATGCGATTTAAAAATAAATGGATGTAGCCTATTCAACTAGCTGTCCAACACTTAATGTTTCCCTCAACTTCCAGGAGAAATAAGCAATAGTCCATGAGTTCAGTTCTGGTAACTTTCTTTGGTGGGGAGGGACAGTGTCTGACCTGACTGATTTGTTCCAGGGGCAGAACATGCTGCTTGCTGAATAACTACTCAGGAGGACAAGCCCAGGCCTGGGAGAAATCTTGGGGCCTTGCACCTTCTCCCTCTACCCTGGTTCTGCTCCTCTCGGCCTTACACCTCCCTGAGTGGCCCGGCCCAGAGAAAGCTGACATCCCTCGTGACACTAGTTTAGGAGCCTATTTTTTTTAATGGTATTTGTTAAGCACTTACTGCTATCTCATCAGTAAAATGGCGATGGAGACCGTGAGCCCCACATGGGACAGGGACTGTGTCCAACCCGATTTGCTTGGATCCACCCCAGCACTTAGTACAGTGTGCTTAACAAATACAATTATTATTATTATTATTATTATTATTATTATTATTATCATTATTATGGATATTACTTTGGTTATTGAACAACATTAGTGCAAATCAATCAAAAATGACTTTGGAGGGTAAAAATTGTTTGAATTCTTTTCAAGTATGTGAATTCTAATATCACATAAATTTGGTGACTACATAAATTATGTGTTGCTTCAACCAGCATGTATTCCAAAAATTTGAAACTACAGCAGACATATATATAATATATAATTTTATATATAATATATTCCTAATATTATTAATAATATATATTTATATTTATATTTTGGAGTGGAAATATTGGAACTATCCATCTTTGGGGCTGATGTGCTAAAATCACATAAAAACACGTCCATCAATTCTATCATACTATCCCAACCATGCAATAAGCCCCAGTAAGTCCTTGAGAAGCAGCGATAGCTAAATGGATTAGAGTCGAGGCGTGGGACTAACCTCTAATTCCAGCTCACCGCTTTTGTGACCCTGGGCAAGTCATTTAACTTCTCTGGACTTCAGTTAACCTCATCTGTAAAATGGGGATTAAAACTGAGCCCTAGTGGGACAGGGACTCTGTCCAACCTGATTATCTTGTATGTAGCCCATCACTCAGTACAGTGCCCAAGACATAGCAAGTGCTTAACAAATACCACAATAATTACCATGTTTTAAAATGGTATTTGTATAATGCTTGATTCCTCCACTTGTCAGCTCTGTGACTTTGGGCAAGTCACTTCACTTCTCTGGGCCTCAGTTACCTCATCTATAAAATGGAGATTAAGACTGTGAGCCTCACATGGGACAACCTGATCACCTTGCATCCCCCCCAGCGTTTAGAACAATGCTTCACCTGTAGTTACTGCTTAACAAATGTTATTATTATTATTATTATTATTATTATTATCATTATTATTATTATTATTATTATGTGCAGGGCACTTTTTTGAGCAATGGGATAGATACAAGATAACCAGGTTGAACACTTTCAGTGTCCCTCATGGGGTTCACAACTTTAATCCCCAATCTACAGATGAGGTAACTGAGACATAGAGAAGTTGTGACTTACCCAAGGTCACACAGATTGATTTTTTATTGATTGATGTTTTATGAATTTATCAATTAATATTGCCCTATGAAATTATGGTCTAGGTCTATAATTGTAAAATCTCTAATTCAATAAAACATGACTGAATAGCTTTGCCCTGATAGTTCCAAGAGGGTCTTTTGTAAGTGATTAATGGAGTTATTCATTCCACTGTATTTATTGAGGGCTATGTGCAGAGACAGTCCAATATAACAATAAACAGACATGGTCCCTGCCCACCGTGAGCATACAGGATCCCCAAGACTGGGGAATCTTGGAAATTCCAGTCCCATTTCCCTACTATTGCTATTAGGCCCTAATGGATGGTTGATTGAGCTGTCCACTGGAGTAACCCAGAAGCTCTGTGGTAACACTGTGAGATTGAAACAGGACAACATTTCATGAACCATTTCCTCTTAACTCTTCTCATTCTGAGCTCTGTAGATTTGACCTGAGAAGAGGTTGTTTAGAAGCTTCTGAACTTCAGCCAAGTGTCGCAGTCATCCTTTTGGCCCAACTCTGGATAGGGGAATTATCCCAGCATCAGAATCTTTCCAGGCTCCCTTATTTCCTCTCTTCTGCCATATTATGCCTGTTTCTTTGGTCCCCTTGTGCCCCCTTTTCCTCCTCATTCCAATGCCTCTACCTGTCCCATCCACTACCCAATGAGTATTATCCACCTTTGAGTGTCCCTCCTGTCATCTGTCACCACTTATACCCCTTGCCCATAATTGGACTCTTCCCTCCCTTGAGGCAATGTCACAGTTAAGGGGTGGGAGGCAGAGGAGAAGCCCTTAAAAGGGACTGAGAATGAGCAGCCAGGGAGATAATAATAATGATGGCATTTATTAAGCGTTTACTATGTGCAAAGCACTGTTCTAAGCACTGAGGAGGTTACAAGGGGATCAGGTTGTCCCACGGGGGGCTCACAGTCTTCATCCCCATTTTACAGATGAGGTAACTGAGGTATATAGAAGTTAAATGACTTGCCCAAAGTCACACAGCTGACAATTGGCGGAGCCAGAATTTGAACCCATGACCTCTGACTCCAAAGCCCGTTCTCTTTCCACTGAGCCAGGACAACCAGGAGAGGATAGTGTCTGTGAAGCCAAGGTTGGAATAATGTTTCCAGAAGAAGTGGGGGGTCAATAGTGTTGAAGGCAGCTGAGAGTCAAAGGGATTAGGATGGAGCAAAGGCTGTTGGATTTGGGAAGAAAGAGGTCACTGGTTATCTTTGAGAGAGCAGTTTTGATGGATTGAAGGGACAGAAGCCAGATTGGAGTGAGGTAAGGGGAAAATTGCAGGAGAGGATGTGGAGACAGTGAGTGTAGACAACTCACTCAAGGAGTTGGGAGAGAAATGGTAGGAGGGGAATGGAGCAGTGTCTGGTGGGAGCCATGGGGTCAAGGTAATTTTTTGTGTGTGTGTGTGTGTAGGTTAAGGGAAACCTGAGCATGTTTGAAAGCAGTAAGGAAAAAGCCATTGGAGAATCCATAGATGAAGATGGGAGATGGTAGTCAGAGAGGGAAAAAGGGAAGAGGCAAGTGTTTTGAAAAGTTGCAAAGGGATAGGGTCAGAGATGCCAGCAGAGTGGGTGGATTTTGAGAGGAGGTGAAAGACCTCTTCTTGATTTGCTGTCCTGAAAGGTGGGAGAGTTGAAGAAGGGCCAAGAGGAAGGAGGGGCTGGAGAGATTTTAGGGAGATCACGCCCAATTTTCAGTTTCCTCAAGAAAGTAAGGAGTGAGGTAATCAGAGGCAAGAGGGGGAACAGGGATTTTGAGGAGGAGTTAAACATGAAGCATGAAGCAATGACTGCCAAACAGGAAAACCTGACATCCTGAAAGATCGAATGTAGCTTCCCAAAGAGCCCACTGTCCATTCGAGGATAAGCTAGAATTTTATGCACTGGGAGAATCTAGTTTGTCATGTGGTAAATACTCAATTTGTTCAAACATATGTATGTTCTCTGTTCGTTGTTTCCAGAGGGCTCTCTTACAAACTTCAATCCAAACAAATTCAATTTAAGATGCATATGGCCCTGACACAGCTTCTTCATCATAAAGTTTTATCCTTCATAAAAGATCCACTTTGCTAGACTCATAAACAGGCTACTTCTAATTCAGTGTCATTTTATAAATGCTTCCATTGCTAGCATCAATCAGCCGCAGCTGGCTTTCTCACCACAAAACACAGCTTGCAGCATTATCGTGTTACATAGTATATATTTACTTACCAAGTTGAAGAACAAACGTCTGCAAGATCAGCAACATTACAGTTTTGAAATGATTTGCAGAAACCCCTTTCTCTCAGAAGGTGCGTTCCTCATGTGCTCCATTCCCATATTCTGGAACATTTGTCTGCCTCGCAGGCAGCCTGCTCACTGTCACACAGCTCTTGACATCTCTCTCCCCGGACCACCCAACCCTGTTAGATTTGCTTATTGATTGTATATATTTTCACCCACCCAGTTGCTCCTCTAAAGGCTGCAGGTATCCATTTGTTGATCGCTCATTCATCCTATTAATTCACAAATATTGGCAAATCATCATTCCCCCCCAGGCAACATTTAGAGACCATTATTTGGTGCAACAAATTCTTGGGGAAATAAAGGCCAGTCCAGTTTTGCAGTAGGGTATGGTTTTCAAAAAGTACTCCATCCCTCAACTTCTCTTTGGTCTTGCAAATGTGGGCGCAGCTGCCCTCTTAGCCATCTCTTTCCACCAGTCATTCATTCAATCGTATTTATTGTGCGCTTACTGTGTGCAGAGCACTCCTTCTGCTTCCTCTTTTGCACGCAGACCCTCTGACTGAACCTCATATTACTGAAACTCAAGCATCTTCCTAAAGGCAAAAGTCCTCAGAAAAGCCCAAGCAACACCGTTTTCCATGTTACCCCCAAGGGAATTGAAGGAAGGGTTGATGTATACTATATTTAGGACCACAGATTGTTTTTCATGAAGTTTATCAATTAATCAGTCATATGCATTAAGTGATTACTGTGCGTAGATCACTGTACTAACCACTTGGAAAAACACATTCATTCATTCATTCAATCGTATTTATTGAGTGCTTACTGTGTGCAGAGCACTGTACTAAGTGCTTGGGAAGTACAAGTTTGCAACATATAGAGATGGTCCCTACCCACTAGCGGCTCACAGTCTAGAAGGCGGGCTCACAGTCACAATTTTGGCCAAGAAGGAGTTTACAATCTACAGAGGGAGGTAGACATTGAAATAGATTAGGTATAATGGAAATGGTGCAGCACCAGGACTGGTGAGCAACTGTCACTTTGATGGCAGAGCTAATCCATTCACTTATTCATTCAAAAATCTCTCAGCATTTGAAAGGTGGATCATTTTACTGAATTTCGGGTGAGGCTTCTGAAAACTTTACCAGAGAGAAGAGTGTCTCTGACTCTTTCCCTAAACTCACAACCACTCATCATCATTTATTATTTACTTTCACTCTTCCTAGATTCTATTTAGGTGAGCAGTCATCCTTGGATAACTCCTATCAACCAAACTACGGAAATCACCGATTGATATAAAACCGTGCATTCTAATTTAAGTGAATCTCTCTGGGCTCTTGCCATGGCATTCCATGCTGAAATAGTCCACAAACAAAATGAATTTAGAAAATAATATGCAAAATATAGAGTTCTTTCAGTTTACATTTTCCCCATTGATCTTGTCATTTCAAACCTTCTATAGGCTAACACAATTTTTCCTGAAATTACAATTTTCCCACTAGTAAGGTACTTTTTTTGTGTTTCTAAGTGACTCTAACAGCATGCAGTGTATTGAATCTGTTGATGGAGCACTTTTATTTAATCGCCTCTCTCGGGAACCAATCCCTGAACTAGTCGGGCATTATGTCCTTAGCCTGAATTTCCCAGAATGAGTCTATTTCTGACCATAAATTAGACATGGTGAGACACCTATTAACTCTTTCAGGCTGTGACAATTACATGCAACGTCCCTAGAGTTTACATGTCTCTCCAAAGTGCCCAGCTTACTTGTAGTCCCAGATAACACAGGACAAGTCTTTTGCTACAGAGATAGGTTTATTAGAGGAAATCAACTTTATTCATGAAAATTGATTAAATATTTTCATAACAATGGCTTCCATCATGGTTCATTAGCCCCCAAACCTTCCTATATATTTATCCTCATGATTGTCATTTTTACCTTAGCAAAGATTTTTTTCTACATTGTTTTCCATGAAGATGTTTCACATTTGTGGTTTGCTTGTTGCGAAGGTGCTACTGCCATTCAGGTTTCACTTGACATCTTCAGGATGGCTTGGTGACCAGTGCTGCTTTAAGTTTGATTCTGCTCCTGCTAAAATAGCCTGGTTTGCACAGCTGGACTGTTTAACCAGAAACAGAACTGAGGAGTTTGCAGCTCAAAACAGAGAGCCATCTTAAGAGCGCCTAGTGAGCCCTGACCAAAGCAACCCTACAAGCATCGATTTTCACACAGTACATTGGGAAAAATAATGGAGACTCTAATTTGTTACCAGTCTTGATATTTTACATATTTTGGAGGTCTTTCTTGATTTGTCAATATGCCCATTTCTTACTAAAATTTATGAACAGAATAGAGCTTTTTAACTGAGAAGATAAATCTTTTCAAACTGGATGAAATAAGACAAGCGTGAGGGTTCTTTCTGTAATTTTCCAAGTTTTTGAAAACATTTTAATATATCACAATGGAAAAATTCCATCTTCTGTCCTACTCTGCTGAGTGATTCTACTTTCTAACAGAGAATATTTTACATAATGATACCACTTTCCACTCAAATAGAACATTTCAGGTTTTTTGGTTTTTTTTTTTTTACAAAGATTACTTATATCACCACAGTATAAAATATTCTCCTGGGATGCGTGAAAGGAAATGGGGGAGCAGAACGGTTACAAAGTTTTAAAGGAACAAACAAACAAAATATACTTTAAACTCCCTTGAGATAGTGAAATGAAGGATTTAGAGCAATAAATGTGTAAGTGGTGGAATGAAGCCTAATGATAGACTTGTGTAACTGTAAACTTGGAGGGGAAGAAAAGTTTTATTAAGGGCCGTAGTCTTAAAACATAATCAAAATGAAGTTCAACAAAAAAGAACAAAGACAATATCAATGTACAGAAGATGAAGAGAAGGAATTCAGATAGTGAAATAATCATGATTGGAACATCCACTTCACATTTCTCTCCATAAAAATAAAAAATATTTGAAAATGGACAGAAGACTTCATTTTGCTAAATGTGTCAAAGCTAATTACATATTTAACTGACAGCTTGTACTTAAAAAAGACAAAAAACAAGTCCCAGGGAAAGAAAATAAATATGAGAAAATAATCTTTTGAGTTTCAAATCAAGCTCATGGATATTGGAACTGCCCAGAGTCATTTATGTCTGCTATTAAAATAGAAAGCCTGAAATATGAGAGATTGTTAAAAATTGAGTTTGTGTATGAGATTTTATTCTTAATAAAACCAGGTATACTCCTCAGAACCTATCAGCTTCCATAGTTTTAGCTCAGTCTTCTTGAAAACAAAAGCTACCAGTCCTTACAAAATGTTAACCAACTAGCATCATTTTCACCTTGTCCACATTTACCGGCAACATAACAAAACACAGCTGTAGCCTGAGGCAATACTGGCCTGTTGGTAAGTCAGTCAATCATATTTATTGAGTGCTTACTGTACTAAGCACTTGGAAGAGTACACTATGACAATATAACAGACATATTCCCTGCCCACAGCAAGCTTACAGTCTAGAGGGGGAGACACACATTAATACAGATAGATAAAATTACAAATATGTATATGAGTGCTGTGGAGCTAGGAAGGGGGGATAAATTAAGGGAGCAAATCAGGGTGATGCAGAAGGGAATAGAAGGAAAGGATAAGAGGGCTTAATTTGGGAAGGCCACTTGGCTGCTTTCAATAAGGCTTTGAAGGTTGGGGGGAAGTAGTTTTCTGTCAGACATAAAGAGGAAGGGCATTTTCAAGTCAGAGGCAGGATGTGGGTGGGAGGTCAGCGAAATTGAGTTACAATGAGAAGGTTAGCATTAGAGTTGCAAAGTGTGTAGTCTAGGCTATAGTAGGAGAGTAGCAAGTTGAAGTAGGAGGTGACAAGGTGATTGAGTGTTGAGTGCTTTGAAGCCAGTGGTGGGGAATTTCTGTTTGATGCAGAGGTGCACGGGCAGCCATTGGAGGTTCTTGAGGAGTGGGGAAACATGGCTGAATATTTTTGTAGAAAAGTGGTCTGAGCAGCAGAATGAAGTATGTACTGGAGTTGGGAGAGACAGGAGGCAGGGAGGTCAGCAAGGAGGCTAATAGAGTAATCAGGTGGTATAGGATAAGTGATCGAATTACTGTGGTAGCGGTTTGGATGGAGAGGAAGCTCTGGTTCCATATTCTCTAGCTCCTTTCCATTTTCATTCATTCATTCAATTGTATTTATTGAGCGTTTATTGTGTGCAAAGTACTGTACTAAGCTCTTGGGAGAGTACAATATAACAGACACATTCCAGCCCACAGTGAGCTCACACTCTGGAGGGGGAGACAGATGTTAATATAAATGAATGAATAGATAAATAAATAACATATATATATATATATATATATATATGTATATACACACACACACATATACACATGTGTGTGTGCTGTGGGGATGGGAGGGAGGATGAATGAAGGAGCAAGGAAGCAGTGCAGAAGGGAGCGGGAGGAGAAGAGGGTTCGGTCAGGGAAGACTTCTTTCAGATTTTCATTCAGATGATGGGTATGTGGGTCCATATTAGTTTTTTTAATGAATTAGTTGGAAAGAAATGGAGAGGATGAATGGTTTCTGGAACCATCCACTGCCCTGGTGGAGGTGCGTTTCTACCATCTAATAATAGTAACTGTGGTATGTGTTAAGTGCTTGCTCTATGCCAAGCACTGGGGGTAGATGTGAGCTAATCCAGTTGTACACAGTCCCTGTCCCATGTGAGACTCACAGCGTAAGTATGTGGGACCACGGGCATTGATTCTCCATTTAATAGATGAGGAAGCTGAAACATAGCCGAGTTAAGTGACTTGCCCAAGGTCAAACAGCAGGCAAGTGGAACCAATTTCTCCAGATTTAATGATCCAAGGACTCTCCCACTTTGTTTCCTCTCACTTCAAAGACCACACATCAGTAGGTCTACTTTTGTGCAATTTATTATCACTTTTAATAGCTACTGAGTGCTTACTTTGGGCACAGAACTTTATTGGGCACTTGGGATTGTACAAAAAAATAGAAACTGAAAATGTTCTATTTTAAAGAATTTATGATTGAAGGGATGGGGAAAGACATACTTAATACTAATTATCTAACTCTTAAATATCAACACTCACCTTTTTTCAGATCTCTCCCGTCCTCATTTCAGAAAGACCGAAGTCTCAAATTTTCAATACTTATAAGGCCCCAGCTTTCTTCGCCGAGCAATCATTTCTGTGTAACGTAGGGCTTTGGAGTCACTTGGGTGCTCCTGGGAGAGTTGGGCCTCACACCACAGCCCTGATGGAAGAGGACCCAAGGCCAGTGTTGGCTGATTCACCTGCTTTCCGCTCCATTTGAGTGGCTGGGCTTAGGGAAAATATGGGAAATCCAAACCGACTGCCCGTATCTGCAGGACTCTTGAACTAACTTGAGAAAATTTCCCCTCTGACAATTTCCCACCCAACGCCCAGAGATTCAGTACTGTGAGGAAAGAACTTTCCAAGCTGTGGGGAGTGAGGGATGTTCTTCCCCAGTTCAATTTCTATATCTTGTAGCATGGTGGCTCAGTGGAAAAAGCACGGGCTTGGGAGTCAGAGGTCATGGGTTCCAATCTCGGCTCCACCACTTATCGGCTGTGTGACTTTGGGCACGTCACTTAACTTCTCTGTGCCTCAGTTACCTCATCTGGAAAATGGGGGTTAAGATTGTGAGCCCCACGTGGGGCAACCTGATCATCTTGTATCCCACCATTGCTTAGAACAGTGCTTTGCACATAGTAAGCGCTTAACAAATGCCATCATTATTATTATAGTAAGCGCTTAGGCCTGTTACCTCATCTGGAAAATGGGGATTGAGACTGTGAGCCCCATGTGGAGCAGGGATTATGTGCAACCCAGTTTGCTTGTATCCACCCCAGTGCTTAGTAAAGTGCCTGGTATATAGTAAGTGCTTAACAATACCAGAACTTTTATTAGTATTATTATTATTATCTTGATGCAACAATGCTCTGGGCTCATGAAAGGAAAGGGCTGTGGCCCACCTGGTTACTTTGTATTGACCCCAGCACTTAATACAATGCTTTGCATAGTAAGCACTGAACAAATATCAAAATTATTATTATTACCACTCATTCAATCATATTTATTGAGCACTTACTGTGTGCAGAGCACTGTACTAAGCACTTGGGAAAGTACAGTACAGCAATAAAGAGGGCAATCCCTGCCCACAGAGCGCTCACAGTCTAGAGGGGGGAGACAGACATAAATACAAATAAATAGACATCAATATAAACAAATGAAATTACAGATGTTGTACATAAATTCTGTGGGGTGGAGAAGGGGGGAAGAGCAAAGGGAGTGGGAGATGAGAAAAAGTGGGGCTTAGCCTGGAAAGACCTCTTAGAAGAGATGTGCCTTCAGAAAGGTTTTGAAGAGGGGGAGAATAATTGTCAGCCATATATGAGGAGGGAGGGTGTTCCATGCCAGAAGCAGGACATGGGCCTGGGGTTGGCATTGAGACAGGAGAGATTGCAATTATTGTTATCATTCTAATTCATTCATTCATTCATTCAATCATATTTATTGAGCGCTTACTGTGTGCAGAGCACTGTACTAAGCGCTTGGGAAGTACAAGTTGGCAACATATAGAGACGGTCCCTACCCAACAGCGGGCTCACAGTCTAGAAGGGGGAGACAGACAACAAAACAAAACATATTAACAAAATAAAATAAATAGAATAAATATGTACAAATAAAATAGAGTAATGAATACATACAAACATATATACATATATGCAAGTCATCAGGTTGTCCCACGGGGGGCTCTCAGTCTACATCCCCATTTTAATAATAATAATAATGATGGCATTTGTTAAGCGCTTACTATGTGCAAAGCACTGTTCTAAGTGCTGGGGAGGTTACATGGTCATCAGGTTGTCCCACGGGGTGCTCACAGTCTTCATTCCCATTTTAATAATAATAATAATAATGATGGCATTTGTTAAGCGCTTATCCACATTACTGTAGCCCCATAAGCTATATTCCTCTTTGCCACAATTGAGTTGCCCCATGCTGCAGTCCCAGGTAAGGAGCAGAGGGAGAAATTCCTTCACCTCTTTGCTGTTTTAGATCAAAGTGAGCACCATGGATGCCCCTTGGCTTTACACTTTAGCTGGTGGGGAGTTTTGGGGGCTACCTCTGACATCCCTACCCATTCATTCATTCAATCGAATTTACTGAGCGCTTACTGTGTGCGGAGCACTGTACTAAGCACTTGGGAAGTCCATGTTGGCAACATATAGAGACAATCCCTACCCAACAGTGGGCTCACAGTCTAGAAGGGGGAGACAGACAGCAAAACAAAACATATTAACAAAATAAAATAAATAGAATAAATATGTGCAAGTAAAATAAATGGAGTAATAAATATGTACAAATATATATACATATATACAGGTGCTGTGGGGAGGGGAAGGAGGTAGGGTGGGGAGGAGGGGGAGGGGGAGGAGAGGAAGAGGAGCTAGGTGTCTCCCTCTCAAATCCACAACTTCCTGGGTGTGAAAAGGTGTTTTGTGTGTGTGTGTGTGTGTGTGTGTGTGTGTGTGTGTGTGTGTGTGTGTGTGTGTGTTGGGAATTATGAGGAGAGTGCTGGGTTATCTTCAAAAGATCAACCAATCTTACTTAAAATCAAAGCATCAGCAAACTATTTCACTGTTATTTTTCTGTAAATTTAAGACTGAATAGTTCTAAAATTAAGATTTCACTAAGATATTTTCTTTAGTATTCTGAGAACCAGGCCCATTTAAATGAGAAGGAGCTCAATCTAGTGGAATGAGTGTGGTCCTGGGAGTGAGCGGACTATTTTTGATGGTGTTTGTTAAACACTTTATGTCTTGGGTAAGGACAAATTAATTAGATCGGCCACAGTCTCTGTCCCTCCTGGGCAGTTCCACCACATGCCTGTTGTGTGACCTTGGACAAGACTCTCAAGTTCTCTGGGCCTCTGCTTCCTCCTTCATAAAATGAGTTTCCTGTGGGACAAGGACTTGGTCTCACGTTCATCCATTCATTCGTTCAATCATATTTATTGAGTGCTTACAGTGTGCAGAGCACTATACTAAGCGGTTGGGAAGTACAAGTTGGCAACACATAGAGATGGTCCCTACCCAACAGCGGGCTCACAGTCTAGAAGGGGGAGACAGATGACAAAACAAAACATATTAACAAAATAAAATAAATAGAATAGTAAATATGTGTAAGTAAAATAGAGTAATAAATATGTACAAACATATATACAGGTGCTGTGGGGAGGGGAAGGAGGTAGGGCGGGGGGGATAGGGAGGGGGAGAAGGAGGAGACGAAGGAGGGGGCTCAGTCTGGGAAGGCCTCCTGGAGGAGGTGAGCTCTCAGTAGGGCTTTGAATGGAGGAAGAGAGCTAGCTTGGCGGATGTGCGGAGGGAGGGCATTCCAGGGCCGGGGGAGGACGTGAGCCGTGGGTCGACGGCGGGACAGGCGAGAATGAGGCACTGTGAGGAGGTTAGCGGCAGAGGTGCGGAGGGTGAGGGCTGGGCCGTAGAAGGAAAGAAGGGAGGTGAGGTAGGAGGGGGCGAGGCGATGGACAGCCTTGAAGCCACGAGTGAGGAGTTTTTGCCTGATGCGTAGGTTGATTGGTAGCCACTGGAGATTTTTGAGGAGGGGAGTAATATGCCCAGAGCATTTCTGCACAGAGATGATCCGGGCAGCAGTGTGAAGCATGGATTGAAGTGGGGAGAGACAGGAGGATGGACAATCAGAGAGGATCACTTGATTAGTACAATGCCTGACACAGGGTAAATACTTAACAAATTCCACTGCTTTCATTATTATTATTATTTAAAGAATCGAATTCATTAAAAATCCATGACTTGTCAGGACTAAAACCATTCAATAGTGGATTGCATACTTTTCAATGTGTCCCTCTGTCATCCTAGGAGAAGCAGTGTAGCCTAATGGGCAATAAAAATAATAATAATAATAATAATGGTATCTGTTAAGTGCTTACTATGTGCAAAGCACTGTTCTAAGCACTGGGGAGGTTACAAGGTAATCAGGTTGTCCCACGGGGGGCTCAGTTTTATTGATTGATGATGGTGATGATGATGAATCCCCATTTTACAGATGAGGGAACTGAGGCCCAGAGAATCAATCAATTGTATTTATTGAGCGCTTACTGTGTGCAGAACACTGGGCTAAGCGCTTGGGAAGTACAAGTTGGCAACATATAGAGACGGTCCCTACCCAACAGTGGGCTCACAGTCTAGAAGTGAAGTGACTTGCCCAAAGTCACACAGCTGACAGGTGGCAGAGCTGGGATTTGAACCCATGACCTCTGACTCCGAAGCCCGGGCTCTTTCCACTGAGCCACGCTGCTTCTCATAGTAGTAGGGTGTGGGCCCCCTTCCCATATGGCATCCGCAGATGGGCGTCCGTTGCCCCAAAAGGCCAGAGGGTGACCAATCCACCCCTCCAACCTCCCTCCTAAGCGTCCCCAAGACCCATCCTTCCCCCTCAGGGCCGCAGCCCCGCGGATGGCTCTGGATGGTGGGCGCCCGCTCCCAGCTCTACCACTTACTACAGCACAGTCCTTATCCAGCCCCGCCAAATGTCTGCTATGGGATCTTGGGCAAGTCACTTCACTTCTCTGTGCCTTAGTTATTTCATCTGTAAAATGGGGATTAAGACTGTGACCCCATGTGGAACGGAGACTGTCTCCAGCATGATTTGCTTGTATCCACCTCAGTGCTTTGTGTAGTAATCAATCAATCAATCAATTGTATTTACTGAGCACTTACTGTGTGCAGAGCACTGTACTAAGCGCTTGGGAAGTACAAGTTGGCAACATATAGAGACAGTCCCTACCCAACAGTGGGCTCACAGTCTAAAAGTACCTGGTATATAGTGAGCACTTAACAAATACCACAATTAAGAGAGCTCACTTCCCTGAAAAAATATATCATTCTTCAAACTATAATATAAATCAACTGGAACATATTGTACTTGAAACAACAAGTCTAATCATGCATTCAGCTACAGGAATAAGGAACTGGGGTTGGTGGGGAGAATGCGAGGTGCCGGATGACAAAATGGAAATGTTGCCTTTAAGTTGGAAGCCGTGTAGAATGAAGTGGGCAAAACTCCCAGGAACCAAATGATTTTATCACCTGGGGAGGGGATGCAAGTCTTCTATCAGTGAGAACCTACTCTCTGAGATACATGACCTTTAATCACCGGTGAAAACAACTAACACTCTGTCAGATCTCTGTTCTATTTCTCAAGGGTGTAACTGCCTTGAAGTGGCAGTGAAGTCAAACCCCGGACACTTCTTTTCAAGGTCACTGCAAGAGGCAGCATTTTGTAATTGGAGAAATAGAGAAATATAGCAAAAGGAACTAAATAACTGACCGGGATCTAAAAAAGAGTAATCGTTTATCAGTTGGCCAGGTTGTCATTTTTGTCCCTCTACAAATGAAAATTAAAATGACTTCACAAGATTATACTTTCAAATGAAATTTTTTCATATTTTAAGGACCTGTCTTTTATCTGAAAATTGTCAGAGAAATTTTCTTTTTTTTTTCTGACACCCAAGAAATATTATTGGTATGGAGGAGGTAGTAGCAATCTCATCTTTCCTTCCACCGCACCGTAGCACCATACGTATGTGCAAATGTTGGGAAATGTTTCTCAGTTTGATTTTCCACAACCATCCACATCTTTCAGGACAAGAACTGGTGACCTTTAGAATAATCATGTGCATCCTTTTTTGGTCCAAGCAATGAGAATTGATGAATTAGAAGTGGATATTCTGATTTATTCTGATTTGCTTTTATCCACCCCAGGGCTTAGTGCAGTGCCTTTCACATAGTAAGCGCTTAATCAATCAATCAATCAATCGTATTTATTGAGTGCCTACTGTGTGCAGAGCACTGTACTAAGCGCTTAGGAAGTACAAGTTGGCAACATATAGAGACAGTCCCTACCCAACAATGGGCTTACAGTCTAAAAGACTAGACAGGGAGAAGACGAAAGGTGAGTTTGGAGATGTGAAGCAGGGGGATTTAATAATAATAATAATATAAATTAACTAATAAATACCATAATAATAATTATTATTTATCCAAAAGAAACTGGATAAAAGAAAGAGTGAACAGTGGACCCGTTTAATGTTTTCAGCATAAAATCTCAGTCTTTCCACTACTAAATGGAAAAGGAGAAACTGTAGGGGCCAACCTTGGGGAAGAAGACACCCTGCTGACAAGCCTTTAGTGGCATTTGAATTAAGCAGCCTTTGCTGTGCTTCATGCTCCTAACAGCTGGGAAATGTAGCAGTCCCCCCATTATCCTTGTAAAAAGTACCTAATTGTCACAGTTGCTGAAACCATCTTCCCAGCTCCCTATTCACAATTGGCATACAGCTGGTCACAGGAGAACCAGGTGAGAGAGTGTGGCTGGCTCCAGGCAAACCATCACCACTACCAGAAAAATCCAAGTGCATCTCTTACTGAGGGTAGCATTCCCTTTCTCCTCCTCGAACCAAAGTTCTGTGCAAGCAGTTGGCCCAGGATAGTGTTTGCTAAATCATTGATGAAACAGCCTTGATGTATGATAATATTCTGGTTTGGTGGTACCCTGAGCAGTGCTATTGAGGAATCATCTGCTCAGCCCAAAGGAAGGAGCAGGTGACAAAAAAAAAATTCCCTGACTCATCAGTGGCAGTGCAGTACTGGGGAACTTTAGTCATATGGTCCAATAACAAACAGGAAACTTAAAATTGTTAGCACAGCAAGGAACTATCTTTATGAAGGGAAAGGGCAGAGTGACCAGAAGAGTAAACAGGGACATTGAGGCTTCTGTGTCCTCTGAGTCCTGAGGTGCTTTCTGGGATGAGAGCGTGGTTCAGTGGAAAGAGCCCGGGCTTTGGAGTCAGAGGTCATGGGTTCAAATCCTGGCTCCGCCAGCTGTCAGCTGTGTGACTTTGGGCAAGTCACTTAACTTCTCTGGGCCTCAGTTCCCTCATCTGTAAAATGGGGATTAAAACTGTGAGCCCCAGTGGGACAACCTGGTAACTTCCCCAGCGCTTAGAACCGTGCTTTGCACGTAGTAAGTGCTTAACAAATACCATCATTATTATTATTATTATGAGAGGGGAGTCATGTTGGAGGAAAGCTGTAACCCCGTGGAAAAGGCAGTCATGCTGAATGGGGACCAAACTGTCAAGGTCTTGGGAGGAAATTTCCTTGCCAGCACAGTGGAGCAGCCTGAAACTTTGAAATTTGAAACTTTGAAATTATGAGGGGAATCACGGTGGAGGAAAGCTGTAACCCCATGGAAAAGGCAGTCATGCTGAATGGGGACCAAACTGTCAAGGTCTTGGGAGGAAATTTCCTTGCCAGCACAGTGGAGCAGCCTGAAATTTTGAAATTTGAAACTTTGAAATTATGAGAGGGGAGTCACGGTGGAGGAAAGCTGTAACCCCATGGAAAAGGCAGTCATGCTGAATGGGGACCAAACTGTCAAGGTCTTGGGAGAAAATTTCCTTGCCAGCACAGTGGAGCAGCCTGAAACTCATTATAATATTAAGATCCTGTTTTGGGTAAGGATATAATTGAATTTCTTATCCCCCCTCGAGTTGGGGGCAGAGGAAGGTGGGGGGTGGGGCCGGCAGCAGCTACCCAGAACCCCCAAGACCCCCCAGGGTCTCTGTTCGAAATCCTTCCCTTCCTCCCTCCGTCCCCCAGCCCTCCAGCCCCACAGCTGCTGTGTGCTTCATCTCTGCCCTTGACCCCACAATGGAAGACCCTAGAAAACCACAGCTTGACAAGGGCCAGTCATTAGATCATATTTATTGAGCACTTACTGTGTGCAGAGCACTGTACTAAGAGCTTGGAAGAGTACAATACAACAGACACATTCCCTGCCCACAACAGGCTTACAGTCTAGAGAGGAGCATCAAAGCCACCCCAACCCCAACTGGGTCTCAGTTGGTGGCCAGGCCCCTGGGCCCAAAGCCTGCACCTTGCCCCCTTCCTCCCAAGGGAGTTTGGGACAGTGGGGCGCTTCTGTCCTCCTCTTCTTGGAGGGCAGGAAGGGGTGACGGGGGCCGCCACCTTCTGTCTCCAGAATGGGCAACCCGGTCGTGAAGAAAGTAAGAAATGAAAAGGGACTGTAAGTAGTAATAATAATAATAATAATTTTGGTATTAAGCGCTTACTATGTGCCAAGCACTGTTCTAAGCGCTGGGGGAGATACAATCAATCAATCAATCAATCGTATTTATTGAGCGCTTACTATGTGCAGAGCACTGTACTAAGCGCTTGGGAAGTACAAATTGGCAACATATAGAGACAGTCTCTACCCAACAGTGGGCTCACAGTCTAAAAGGGGGAGACAGAGAACAAAACCAAACATACTAACAAAATAAAATAAATAGGATAGATATGTACAAGTAAAATAAATAAATAAATAAATAGAGTAATAAATATGTACAAACATATATACATGTATACAGGACATATATACATATATACAGGTAATCAGGTTGTCCCACATGGGGCTCACAGTCTTAATCCCCATTTTCCAGATGAGGGAACTGAGGCCCAGAGAAGTGAAGTAACTTGCCCAAAGTCACACAGCTGATAAGTGGCAGAGCTGGGATTAGAACCCATGACTCCCAAGTCCGGGCCCTTTCCACTGAGCCTTGCTGCTTCTCCAAAGTAAGTGTGGAAATGCTTTGTGTAATAAATGATGTTTTAAAGAAGCCACGTGAGTCAGCGGGGAAGACTGCATCTGCACTTAACATTCCGTAGCCCACATCTGGAGGTGGCAAGCAGAGGAGGGAGGGCAAAACGGGGACCACTCCGGCAGCCGACCTCCCAGACCAAAAGCAGTCAGGGAGGGCACCCAGCGGGCTTCAAGGTGCCCGTGGTCAACCAACCTGTGGGCTTCGGTGAGTGCTTACTGTGGGCAGAGCACTTGAGACAGTACGACACAAGTGAGTTGGTTGACACATAGAGAAGCAGTGTGGCTCAGTGGAAAGAGCACAGGCTTTGGCATCTGAGGTAATGTGTTCAAATCCCAGCCCTGCCACTTGTCAGCTGTGTGACTTTGGGCAAGTCACTTCACTTTTCTGTTCCTGTTACCTCATCTGGAAAATGGGGATTAAGACTGTGAGCCCCATGTGGGACAACCTGATCACCTTGTAACAGCCCCAGCGCTTAGAACAGTGCTTTGCACGTAATGTGCTTAATAAATGCCATTATTATTATTATTATTCCCTGCCCATGACCAGTTTATGATTTAGCTGAGCAGGCACGGAGGCAAGGGTGGCGCTGCTGTGGACTCGCTTTCCCTGGGCAGGCAGAGGCAGTAATGAACAATTGCGGTATTTGTTAAATGCCCGCTATGTGCCAGGCTCTGTCCTAATCACATGGGCTGGATACAAACTCCATGAGAGCTCACCTCCTCCAGGAGGCCTTTCCAAACTGAGCCCCCTCTTTCCTCTCCATCTCCCCATCCCTTCCACCCTACCTCCTTCCCCTCCCCACAGCACGTGTATATATTTGTACAGATTTATTACTCTATTTTACTTGTACATATTTACTACTCTATTTTGTTAATGATGTGCATATAGCCTTAATTCTGTTTATTCTGATGATTTTGACACCTGTCTACATGTTTTGTTTTGTTGTCTGTCTTCCCCTTCTAGACTGTGAGCCCGTTGTTGGGTAGGGACCGTCTCTTGTATGTTACCGACTTGTACTTCCCAAGCGCTTAGTACAGTGCTCTGCACACAGTAAGCGCTCAATAAATATGATTGAATGAATTCAAACCCCTACCCCCCTACTCCCAGATCTGCCACCCTGTGCATTGGAGATTTTTTAGAAAGCTTCCTCTCCTTTTCTATGCTATCTCGTTCATTCTTTCAATGGTATTTCTTGAGCATTTACTGTGTGCAGAGCACTGTACTAAGCACTTGGGAGAGTACAGTAGAAGAATAAGCAGATATATTCCCTGCCCACAATGAGCTTACAGTCTAATGGCACAGAGACAGATGTCAATACAAATAAATAAAATTACAGATATGTGCATAAGTGCTGTGGGTCTGGGAGGGAAGAAAAGTAAAGGGAACAAGTCAGAGTGATGCAGAAGGGAGTGGGAGATGAGGAAGGGTGTCAGTCTGGGAGGCCTCTTGGAAGAGATGTGCCTTCAGTAAGGCTTTGAAGGGGTCAGGGGAGAGTAATTGTCAGTTGGATTTGAGGAGGGAGGGCATCCAAAGTCAGAAGCAGGACAATGGCTAAAGGTCGGCAGCAAGATAAGGGAGACTGAGGCCAGTGAGAAGGTTAGCCCTAGAAGAGAAAAGTGTGCGGGCTGGGCTGTAGAAGGAGAGACGGGAGATGAGGTAGGAGGGGGTAAGGTGGTAGAGTGCTTTAAAGCCAATGGTGAAGAGTTTCTGTTTGATGTGGAGGTGGATGGGCAACCACTGGAGTTTTTTGAGGAGTGGGGTGACATGTTCTGAACGGTTTTGTAGAAAAATGTTACAGGCAACAGAGTGAAGTATGGACTGGAATGGGGAGAGACAGGAAGCTAAGTATTTCTTAAGCATGTACTATGTTCCAGTCACTGTTCTAAGCTCTAGGGTAAGATACAAGCTAATCATGTTGGACACAGTAATCATGTTGGATTCATCAGTAATTCATGTTGGATTCGCAGTAATCATGTTGGGACACAGTCCATGTCCCACATGGGGCTAGTAGCAATAATCCTCATTTTACAGTTGAGGGAACTGAGGCACAGAGAAGGCAAATAATGTGCCCAAGCTTGCACAGCAGACAAGTGGTGTAGCCAGGATTAGAACCCAGATTCTTCAGACTCCTAGGCCTGTGCTCTATCCACTAGGCCTTGCTGCTTCTCTTAGGCCATGCTGCTTCTCTTGAAAATTATTCTGAAGACAATTCATTTTGTAGTAGTGAAATCTGTAAGGAAGAGTTCCCCTTATCTGCTTGGTCAGTTTGACTTCCCACCCGTCCATGGCTCTCAGGTTTAACTCAGTTTTGGAGGTGTTCAAAATGGAAAAGCAATGTGTTGTACCGGAGTGTGAGGCTTCTAATTAGATCCATGTCACTGTGTCCTTTTTGTTGGCTAGGTGCAGCAAACGCCCCTTACAATGAGCCATGTCAATTTCCAAAGTGAAATTAAGCCTCTTGTTGGCTAAGCAGCAAGCATCCTTTCCCACTTTTCTGAGACCCCTTTCTTTGACAGTATAAAAGATCAAGTGAAAACCAGTGACCAGAACCAGTTCTGGCTCTTTCCCTTTTTCCATCAGAAGATGAACTCCCTCCTCACTGTCATCAAACCCAGAGGAAGAACAGTCTGACTGTTTCACGTTGGGAGTGAAAATAACTTTTGCCTGCTCTTTTCTCATATCCCCCACAGGAACGACGGTAATGCGTATGACAGCCTTTGATGCTGATGACCCTGCCACGGACAATGCCCTCCTTCGTTATAATATCCTTCAGCAGACTCCTGACAAACCTTCCCCCAACATGTTCTACATTGATCCAGAGAAAGGGGACATTGTCACAGTCGTGTCACCTGCACTGTTGGACCGGGAGGTAAGATCAAAGCAATAAGCTATCTGTTCTCTGAAAATAGGCTCAGACTGTCTGTCTACTCCATCTTCACAGCCAGGACGGTGGTTATCAGAAACCGCTGAGCCTGGTCCAGGTGATTCTGTCCAGTTGGCATGCGTCTGGCTCTACGCGAGAAGTGGCAGAGGGGATTGGGCTGGAGTTGACAGCAGCAGTTGTTGGTCAGCCAGCAGAGGCTGGGACAGGCCAGCAGTTGGATCCTTTTGCTTGAGTCATGTGAAGACAGCTCCTCCTGTATTCTCTCCCACTTCCCATCATTTGATGAGCCCCTTGGTCTAGTCAGTCAGTCTTATTTATCAAGCGCTTACTGTGTGCGGAGCACTGTACTAAGTCCTTGGGAGAGTACAATATAGCAATAAACAGACACATTCCCAGCCCGCAACAAGCTTTCAGTTGAGAGGGTCTAATCTCAACATATTAAAGGTCAGTGCCCTTCAGTTACAATGCACCTTCAATTATAAATGTCAGCAAATGCCAAGCCAGAAAACAGCACTGGTGAGCCAAAGTTGAAGAAAACAGAGTAGGATGAACCCAGGGCAATGTTTCCCCCTCCATTCCTTGCTGGAATATGTTGACCCCTGATTCCAGGCCCCTTCATCTATCCCCAGAACTGCAAGCTCTGGTTTTTACTCCTTAGTGGCCCTAGTGCAGGTTAAAAAGGAGTTGGTGGAGGTGGTGAGAGAGGGAAATAACATGGCCTAGCGGAAAGAGCACGGGGCTGGTATTCAAAAGACCTGGATTCTGATCCTGGCTCCATCAGAGGTTGGCTGTGTGACCTTGGGGCAAGTCACCTAACTTATCTGGGCCTGAGTTACCTTATCTGTAAAATGAGAATTAAGACAGTGAACCCCATGTGGAGCATGAACAGTGTCCAAACTGATTATCTTGTATCAACCCCAGTGCTTACTATAGTGTCTGGCAAATAGTAAACATTTAACAAACACCTTTAAGACAGAGAGGGCTTTACCAGCTCTCTGATGACAGTGGGCTTCTGGAACAACTACTAGGGTCTCCTTTTCCTCATGGTAAAGCTGGCCTCCATATTATGGCATGGTTTCTGTGGCAACTACAGAACACAGAGAATAATGTCATACTGCATTACAAGGAAAAGTCCTAAAATTTAACAAGCTTTATTCCTTTAAATCTGGGGAGTTTGGGAATTACTTTGATGGTTTGAAATGAGTGTTACAGCTAGAACCAGTGCAGAGGCATTCCTAAGTGCTCTCTGAAGAGCATTTCTTTGTTACATGTACAGAGCCTTCATAAGAGATTAAATTGTTCAGTGTTAAAAAAAAAAGTCGTCATGAAAATACTAATAGCAGCAACTGAAGTAAGAAAACCTGGAGACTTTTCCAAGTCCTACTCCTAGAATAGATGACCATAAACTGCACTAACATTTCGCCCTCTCTGTTTCCCCATATTTATTTTTTTAGGTGATATTTAACCATTTACTATGTGTCAGGCACTGTACTAAGCACTGAGGTAGCTTCAAGACTGAACACAGTCTTAATCCACATTTTACAGATGAGGTAACTGAGGCACAGAGAAGTTGAGTGAGTTTCCCAAGATCACACAGCAGACAAGCAGCCAAGCCAGGGTTAGAACCCAGGTCCTCTGCTTCCCAGGCCATGCTCTTTCTACTAGGCCATGCTGGACTGATTCCAGCCATTATTGTTCTTAGGATGCTGTCATTAGGAAGAACACAGTAATACCGAACTTTGAAGTAGTCACATGCATAGCTACTGGCTCACCCATCAGGAGCTGTGATGCTTGACTGGAGGCAAGAAGATTTTCCTTTACTGTATCTCCTTCTCCATGTAGACTTGGTGGGGCCTCAGCTGTAGCTATCATGTCCCTCTGATAAAAGAACAAGAGGTCTCTGCCTTTCAAGCCTCCTGAGACAAATTGTTGCCAGAAAATGGGTGACTGGCACATCTTAACTGGATACTGGAAAACAGGGTTTGGAGGGAGAACAGAGGCACAGAGAGAATGTGGTTTACTGTGATACTCCCCCTGCTCCCCTCCAAACAATTCAAAAGTTTTAAACATTGATTTTTTTTCCCCTTGAATTGCTGTCTCAGTGACCTCCCTTCCCCAACTAAACTGCTTCTGCAGCTCTCAGTTTTTGCTGAACCCAACCTAATAATAATAATAATAATTATGGCATTAAGTGCTTATTATGTGCAAAGCACTGTTCTAAGCACTGGGGTAGATACAAGGTAATCAGGTTGTCCCACGTGGGGCTCACAGTCTCAATCCCCATTTTACAGATGAGGTAACTGAGGCCCAAGGAAGTTAAGTGACTTGTTTAAAGTCACAGAGCTGACAAGTGGCGGAGCCGGGATTTGAGCCGATGTCCTCTGACTCCAAAGCCAAGGCTCTTTCCACTGAGCCACACTGCTTCCCATCTTAACCTAATCTCCTGCAGCCTCATGTTTTGGAAGTCAAGAGTTCCTATCGGGAATACAGGTAGTTTGAGTCCAGAAGGGATATGATGGAGATGAGATGCAGTGGAAGACCTGTGGGACAGCGCTCCAACTGGAAATATCCCTTAACAAACAATCCTGTCCAATTTGGAAAACAAGATAGAAAGAAGCTCCTCCCACCTTTTTACCTTTCCTTCGCACCTTCCCTCCAAGGATACATACTCCACCACACTACGGGTTCACTGGAACTCATGGTTGATGGAAAATAAGTCACCATTCCTCAGGTACTAGTGTGTCATGGATTCCACTGAATATATATTGTGTTCACCTGACTTTATCTGGAGGCAAGGAGCATAGTAAATTGATACTCCAAGACCTCACCACCCCCTCACGATTCCCCACTACTCCATATGCCCCCCCACCAATCCCTGTGATAGCTGCTAGTCGAAGATCTACAAGCTCCTTGGAGAAAGTACATGCACAAATACGAGGTATTATGTGATTATCTCCCAATCAGCCTTTATGTGTGTGGAAATGGCTACATTCCATTTGGGAAGAGAAAGGTAACAATTAAGTAATTTATATGTATTTATATATTTACTTACAAGTATATTACTGACATGAGACATTTGGAAAGTCACTATTTAAAAAGTCAAATGCTAATATATTTGATAATTGTATGCCGCAGGCTTTTATTTTTAAACTAATGGGCTTCAAGTTCATAATTCTTTTTATTTAGTCTCTTCTAGCCATAACTAGTGTATAATTGGGGGAGTTAGATTAGGCATTTCTAGCCTTAATATGTAAACAGCCCTTAGATAAAAGCAGTTGAATGGAAATTGGAAAATCAATGAAAGTGGATGAACAGGGCTGTTTTTTCATGAGGGTTTCCAGAGTTCATTGCTGATCTAGGCAACATCAGGACTGTTTTAATAAAAGGCACCTCTCTGAATTCAGACCACAGTTGTGTATCCCCTCACAATGTACTAAGGATGAATTCTGCACATTTATTAACAGTGTCATCTGCCTTCAAAGGGCTAACCCCTTATGTTAGTGGACTTGCTTCCATTTTTCAGGCAGATGCAGAACTGTTTTGCCCCACATTCAAACTCTTCTGTGAGAACAGTGTCGATGGTATTGCCAGCTTGTGTGAGATTCATAAATCAAGCAGAAGGTTTAGCAGTCAAAGACATAAAGCCTCGGCACACGCATTTCTATCAGTCTTAATGAAGTTACTGTTGTCCTCAGATCCATTGGAAGGATATTATTCTCTTTATACACCATGTTGATGAAAAAGTAAAGGAATTCTGTACTAGATTTCATTATGTTATAGGGTGTAATTCTGTTATGTCAGTAAAGTCTGTCCATTCAGCAATCGGTCACATTTTTCAAGACAATTTTTAATGTCATGCCTTAGAAACATTTTTATGATTGAAATTGATTTTTCCAAGTGGGTTGTTATGAGATGTGTTCACATAATAAAGTAAGTGTAGATTTGAGCGGACGGCAGTGTGAACATTAAAAAAAGCAACAACTGTATACCATATTTCCTTGCATAATTGCTTCCTTTGCATAATTGAGGTGGAAATGAAAGTTGTTTTGTACCACGTATTTGTAAGCAGTGGTAGGTAGGGAGAGGAGGAGCAGAAGGGTCAGGATGGGACAAAGCAGTTTAGGGTAGTTAATTCATTAAGAGTGCTTTGGGCCAGATAAGAAGTTCAGAAGGGTGAGAAGACAGACAAAGCAACAGAATGGGTGGGAGTTAATTCCGGGATTGCCGTGGCATATGCAGCACTTGGATGAGTGCAACCAAACTAAGAAAAGCAACCTCAAGTGCCCTCTCAACTTCCTCTTCCTTTCCCCATCTTTCCTCTCATCTTTTTTCTCATACTCCCCTTATTGCTACCATTAATTTCCCATGTAATAGCCCCTTGCCTATTTTGGGGTGTGAAAAATTATACCAAAAAGAGGGCAGCAATGCTAGTAAATATGGTAGCACTTGTTTTCATTTTTCAAAGCAGCTGCCCTGTAAATTTTTATCAAGTATTCTTTAGCACCTCATGCAAAACTGATCCAATTGGTCCAGTGTTTCTTAAATATCTAATAATTCGTAGCCTTCCTTTAGATGCAGCCGCTTATGGAAAATCTTCCGGTTGATCTGAGCTAAACTGACAGAGTGCAAATTGCTATTTTTGATTTAGGCTTAATTCCTTTCAGAGGTAGGTATCATATGGAGAGAACCAGCAATGTGACCAGAGTTGGAAATTGAGATTATGGAGGTTTAAGACATCTGACAGGGTTTAATTTTCCTTTTGAGCGGACTTTGTAACCTGAAAATTATTTTGATCCTTTACTATTTAATAAAGTGTTTTGTATGTCAACCTTAGGAATTCTTTTTACCATGCAGAGGGCCAGTGTGCCTGTATTACTGAGTGTTGCCCAAGAACTAGCCTATATCTGTGTTGTTTTCACTGGGAGTAGTTAATACTCATTCCCTCCTTCTGCTTGGTAGTGGGGAAGCCTTCTACCCTCTGCAATAGTTTTTCCTTTCACTAACCTTCTAGTGTTAAGGTGACAATTGTCCTGTTAGAAGCCCCTTGTTGACAGAGTCGTTCAAATAGGTGGAAATAGGACTCAGAAGCTCCAAACTAAGGGATTTTCCCTCCCCAAGCAGAGCCTGCTATATACTGATTTGTGAATGCTCTCAAGAAGTGTCTAGGACAAAAGTTGCCACAGGACTCAATAATTTGTGTTCCATAGTAATGCATATGTAGGAGTGTGAGGGGAAGTGAGAAAAGGGGGGGGTGAAGGGAAAAATATGAGGGCCAGAAGAAGAGGCCCAGAATGATACAGCTTCTATATGAACTAGCTATTTCACATTTTCGTTGCACAAAATAATCCAGGATTTGTGCTTCCTGGCATGAAGACAGCTAATGCACCCTTCCGACCTCTTTCAGTATTTTGCATTTCTTCCCCTTTTTTGCACTATGGATCCCCATGAGACTGAGAGCTGAGAAACCTGACAATCGTCTACCTTTGGGAGCACATATGGGGAAATTAGGTAACCCACAAACAGTTCACTTCTCTCAGACAAACCTTCACTGAAGACCCATTAAATAAGTGGTTCAATTTGAAATTTAATCATGGTGTGATTTTAAATGTACATTTTTGCTTCTCTTTACAAAGCAGTTTTAAGTTTCCTATCAATGGTAGAGGTGACAATAAAGTTTTTACAAAATCACTGATCTTGCACAATGATTGTGTAGATGTCAAATCACCTCCACTGCTTCATTTTAACAAAGACTCATGAATCTCATGACCCATTTCCTAGATGTAATAATAATAATAATAATAATGGCATTTGCTAAGCACTTACTATGTGCGAAGCACTGTTCTAAGTGCTGGGGGAGATACAAGGTGATCAGGTTATCCCATGTGGGGCTCACAGTCTTCATCCTCATTTTACAGATGAGGTAACTGAGGCTCAGAGAAGTTAAGTGACTTGCCCAAGGTCACACAGCAGACATGTGGCGGAGTCAGGATTAGAACCCACGACCTCTGACTCCCAAGCCCGTGCTCTTTCCACTGAGCCACGCTGCTTCTGTAATGGGAGACAAGAAATGCAGGCACAAGAATGCATCCAACACTGAAGATTTAAAACAAGACCTTTTAGTGTTGTGTCAATAACATTTCCATATTTAGTAATGCTCTTTTTATTTAGGACCACAGAAGTCATTCTGCCAAAAAGGTAATACAAAATATGGAGTAAAGGGATCTTTTATTCCTTGTATTTATTATATTCAAATTATTTCCAAAATGGCAAGTTCCTCCCATTTGTGGCAAAGTTAAAAGTATTACTTAGAGAACATCTATTCCTTTGTAAAATTGCATTTAAGAACTTTTTTTTTTCAAAATCTGTGTACGTTTTTTCCTTATGGGATTCAAGCATCCTTGAATGTGTCAAAGATGAAAATGGAAAAGTGCGATGGGGAAAATTCTCCTCAAAATATTCGTGGAGAATGAATTTCGATTCATGAATTCAGAGCAGGAAGACGCTTTGCACTTAAAAGGGTGGTCAAAATTAACCATATTAAAATACCTAACTTTATGAGCAAAGGATGTTAAGGTGTGTGGCTCATGTAAAGATCAAGGTCTATGCAGGGAGTGAGAGGTAACATTCTTCAATGGGCTAGAATGAACAACATTCAACTTTTCACAAAGCAAATGCTTTTAAGCCACTTTGATTGAGGTCTAATTTTTGCTTCTCCAATTACTGGAACCACTCAGTAGCTTGAAGGAAATATTCTCTTTTTTCTTTCACTAAGTGCTGCAAGGGGTTATTTAGCTGTGAACATTCCTGCTGTTTCGTTGAAGTAGTGTGTGTTTTACTCATAAATATTGCTTAGGATCATTTTCTCTTCACTTTTTAGAACAATTGCAGCAATTAATTTAGAAGGTCGCAAAGCTTCGTTGAAAAGTGTCTTTTTTTAAAAAAACTTCATCTTGTAGCCAATGAAATCCTCATGGTGAAATATCTTTTCACCTTTTTAGAGGGATGATGTCAGTAAATTAAACTTAATATGACATTTATAATTGAAAAAAGCATTCCTCCCTGAGCATTTTTAGCTGTTCTTGTAAAGATAACATGAGGCTTTATTCCTCAAAAAGGAAGGATTAGGATAAAGCTTATATCTCTCTCCAGCACTTTTTTAACCAAAAAACTATGGCTGCAGAAGTAATTCATGTGGCAGGAGAGAAAGTTTTTGAAAAGGTTTAATAAAATATGAGATGTCAAAACATTACACTTAGAAACTAGCTGCATTCCCCTTCCTAAATCAGTAGAGCGGTTCTTTTCCATAGGAAAAAAATGCTAATTTATATAAACACAAGCTGACAAAAATTTTACCAACCTTCCATTAAATGATGAATCCTCTTTCTTTCACATATTTCAACAGCTTACTTACCAGGCATAATGTAGATGTAACAAAGGTCTCAAGGTTTGAATTTTCATTTTCATCATAACCCACGATGAATTAAATCATAAGGAACTGATTCTTGAAACTAAGGGCAGTCGCACTGGAACCAATGAAACTAGAATCCAAACATCTTCCATTTTTATTTCTTTGGCTTATGTTTCTGAGGGATATATATTACAGTGAGTAAAAAGCACCAATGATTTTTAGGTCAAGAGTAAGCCTCCTTCCCTATTTGTCTGTTTTTGCTGTAAGGTCCTTAATTTCATTCTTCCCTCCCTCCTCTCTTCCATGAAGACACACCTCCTACTTCCCATCCCTTTTCGCCTTCTTTAAAACTGACACTAAGGGTGATAAACACTCCCCCTGCCTTCTCCAACCCCCCGGCTCTCAACCCTCTCGCTACTCTCCCATCCTTCCCAGCAGTTTCCTCAGAGGAGCTCTCCTCCCACCTCTCAAGTGCTACTCTGGCCACCTGTGCTTCTGACCCCATTCCCTCTCATCTTATGAAATCTCTTGCTCCATCCCTTCTCCCCTCCTTAACTTCCATCTTCAACCACTCACTCTCCACTAGTTCCTTCCCCTCTGCCTTCAAACATGCCCACGTCTCTTCCATCCTAAAAAAAAACCCTCTCTTGACCCCAACTCACCTTCTAGTTATCGCCCTATCTCCCTCCTACCATTCCTTTCCAAACTCCATGAAAGAGTCGTCTGCACACGCTGCCTCAAATTCCTCAATGCCAACTCTCTCCTCGACCCCCTCCAATCTGGCTTCCGTCCCCTACATTCCATTGAAACTGCCCTCTCAAAGGTCACCAATGACCTCCTGCTTGCCAAATCCAATGGCTCCTACTCTATCCTAATCCTCCTCGACCTGTCAGCTACCTTCAATACTGTGGACCACCCCCTTCTCCTCAATATGCTATCCAACCTTGGCTTCACAGACTCGGTCCTCTCCTTGTTCTCCGCTTAACTCTCCGGCCATTCATTCTCAGTCTCCTTCGTGGGCTCCTCCTCCCCTTCCCATCCCCTTATTGTAGGGGTTCTTCAAGGGTCAGTTCTTGGTCCCCTTCTGTTCTCTGTCTACACTCCCTCCCTTGGTGAACTCATTTGCTCCCACAGCTTCAACTATCATCTCTATGCTGATGAAACCCAAATCTACATCTCTGCCCTTGCTCTCTCTCCCTCCCTCCGGGCTCATATCTCCCCCTGCCTTCAGGACATCTCCATCTGGATGTCTGCCCGCCATCTAAAACTCAACATGTCCAAGACTGAACTCCTTATCTTCCCTCCCAAACCCTGCCCTCTCCCTGACTTTCCCATCACTATTGATGGCACTACCATCCTTCCCATCTCACAAGCCTGCAACCTTGGTGTCATCCTCGACTTCGCTCTCTTGTTCATCCCTCACATCCAATCCATCACCAAAACCTGCCAGTCTCACCTCCGCAACATCGCCAAGATCCACCCTTTCCTCTACGTCCAAAACGCTACCCTGCTCGTACAATCTCTCATCCTATCCTGACTGTATTACTTCATCAGCCTCCTCTCCGATCTCCCATCCTCCTGTCTCTCCGCACTTCAATCCATAGTTCACGTCACTGCCTGGATCGTCTCTGTGCAGAAACACTCTGGGCATGTTACTCTCCTCCTCAAAAATCTCCAGTGGCTACCAGTCAACCTACGCGTCAGGCAAAAACTTCTCACCCTCGGCTTCAAGGCTCTCCATCCCCTCGCCCCCTCCTACCTCACCTCCCTTCTCTCCTTCTCCAGCCCAGCCCGCACCCTCCACTGCTAATCTCCTCTCCAGGCCTCGTTCTCGCCTGTCCCGCCATTGACCCCCAGCCCACGTCCTCCCCCTGGCCCGGAATGCCCTCCCTCCCAAAATCCGCCAAGCTAGCTCTTTTCCTCCCTTCAAAGCCCTACTGAGAGCTCACCTTTTCCAGGAGGCCTTCCCAGACTGAGCCCCCTCCTTCCTCTCCCCCTCCTCCACCTCCCCATTCCCCCCGCCTTACCTCCTTCCCCTCCCCACAGCACCTGTATATATGTATATATGTTTGTACGGATTTATAACTTTATTCATTTTATTTGTACGTATTTATTCTATTTATTTTATCTTGTTAATATGTTTTGTTTTGTTGTCTGTCTCCCCCTTCTAGACTGTGAGCCCACTGTTGGGTAGGGACCGTCTCTATATGTTGCCAACTTGTACTTCCCAAGCACTTAGTACAGTGCTCTGCACACAGTAAGCACTCAATAAATATGATTGAATGAATGAATGAATGAATGAATGAATAAAATTCTGAAGATTCAGAAGGTCAGCACACCCCGCTTATGTTTTGTGGACATTCTTCACTTCTCTGATACATAATCTGTGTCTGCCACTCCAAGAAATCCACAGGTAAAAGCTGTGGGAAATTTTGATGATTTCATGATGATACATCTCAATATTTATTTCAATACTCTTTTGGTTTATATGTAGGATTTTTTTTTCATTTGCTGGGAGCTTAGTTTGAATTTCAAGGTGGATATATTTTGAGCTAAGAGTGATGTGTTTTGAGCCCAACTGCTGTTATTGATACCAGATTTAACTTGGCCAAACTGAATAATAATAATAATAATAATGACATTTATTATGCACTTACTATGTGCAAAGCACTGTTTTAAGCACTGGTGAGGTTACAAGGTGATCAGATTGTCCCACGTGAGGCTCACAGACTTCATCCCCATTTTACAGGTGAGGGAACTGAGGCCCAGAGAAGTTAAGTGACTTGCCCAAAGTCACACAGCTGACAAGTGGCGGAGGTGGGATTTTGAACCCATGACCTCTGACTACAAAGCCCGGGCTCTTTCCACTATGCCACGCTGGGGCAATGATAATGATGGAGTTTAATTGTAAGCACCTTGTGGGCAGGGAGTGCTTCTCTTGCTTCTGAAGTACTTTCCCAAGTGCATTACATCTAGTGAGCTCTCAATAAATACCATTGTTACTACTAATTACTGTAAATGGAAGTAAAATGATCTACTATGAGGCTGAATACTTAATAAATGCCATTAAAAAGAACTTGAGAATACAGATGAGGTTAAATTAATAGTATTTTTAATAGGAGTTGGGAATAACTGAAGATTCTTTTTTTAAATCTATTCCAAGATCCTTTGGTCCTGCTCATCTCTACTTTGCATTTTTGGCAAGATTTTCTGTGTCTCTAGGCACAATGCCTGTCTAAATAACATATGAATTTCTCTGACCCTGATGCATCGCTGAGACAAAATCCCAGGAGTCTATATTGGAAGGCTCTGACACAAAGTGCTTCTGTGTACAATAGCACATTCTGTAAACTCTCCTCATGTTGGAGAACTAAAATACATTGCCTTGTTTGAATTTTCATATTTTCTAAAAATTTGCAAATATTATTTGAAAATGAGTAAGTGTTGCAATGCACAGTGTGACCATAATTAGCATGGTGATCCCTTGGCTGACCTATTTTAAAAGGGTTCAGCTTCAGGCTTGTCTGCATGTTTGAATACACAGATTTTTCACTCAGTGGAAGCAGCATCTATAGCAGAGGCACAAAATGCAAGTCATTCAAAGAATGACCAATCAAAAATCTCAAAATAACTCATAATACTAGTCAATAGAATGTCCTTATTTTCATAGTACGCATCCATTCATTCATTTATTCAATTGTATTTATTGAGCACTTACTGTTGCGCAGAGCACTGTACTAAGTGCTTGGGAAGTACAAGTTGGCAACGTATAGAGACAGTCCCTACCCAAAAGTCTAGAAGGGGAAGACAGACAACAAAACAAAACATATCAACAAAATAAAATAAATAGAATAAATGTGTACAAGTAAAATAAATAAATATAGTAATAAATACATACAAACATATATACATATATACAGGTGCTGTGGGGAGGGGAAGGATGTAAGGCGGGGGGATGAGGAGGAGCAGGAGGGAAAGAGGAAGGAGGGGGCTCAGTCTGGGAAGGCCTCCTGGAGGAGGTGAGCTCTCAGTAGGGCCTCGAAGGGAGGAATCAATCAATCAGTTGTATTTATTGAGCGCTCACTGTGTGCAGAGCACTGTACTTAGTACTTGGGAAGTACACGTTGGCAACATATAGAGATGGTCCCTACCCAACAGTGGGCTCACAGTCTAGAATGGGGAGACAGAGAACAAAACCAAAAATATTAACAAAATAAAATAAATAGAATAGATATGTACAAGTAAAATAAATAGAGTAATAAATATGTACAAACATATGTACATATATGCAGGTGCTGTGGGGAAGGGAAAGAGGTAAGGCGGGGGGATGGGGAGGGGGAGAGGAAGGAGGGGGCTCAGTCTGGGAAGACCTCCTGGAGGAGGTGAGCTCTCCATAGGGCCTTAAAGGGAGGAAGAGAGCTAACTTGGCGGATGTGCGGAGGGAGGGCATACCAGGCCAGGGGGATGGCGTGGGCCAGGGGTCGATGGCGGGGCAGGTGAGAGAAGGGAGGTGAGGTAGGAGGGGGCGAGGTGATGGAGAGCCTTGAAGCCGAGGGTGAGGAGTTTTTGCCTGATGCTTTCCAAGGTCAAGGAAAGGCCCTGCTGTATTATTTTCAGTGATGGGATTTTTTAGGAATGTCAATTTAAGAAATAATTGACCATGATAATGAAAAATGGACATGACAAAAAAAACAGTGTGTATATCGCTGATATTAAGTTTTCAGCATGTTCAACAAATGATAACATTGCATCGTGCTCCTGTGAAGTAGATATTATGAAATGGGCTTTAATAATCAGCAAAGTGAAATGTGCCTTTGACACAGTCTATCAATCAATCAATGGTAATTAATGAGAGCTAACAGTATGCAGTGTGCTAGACTAAGACCTTGGGAGAGTTAATATGCGTGAGAGCGAGGAAGGGAGGTGAAACAAGTGAGTCAAGGTCAGTGGAGAGGGCCGAGTTGAAGATGTGTATTGTCGCATCAAGGGAAGGGAAATTGCACAAACAGGAGGAACAAGGAAGAAGAGAAGAGATGTGATAGCTTGAAATAGGAGGACTGGCTCTAGAGTGTCACAGTTACAGTAGGGGCTGAGAACTGAGTTTGCTGGGGAAGAGGAGTGGGTGAGGTGGAAAGTTAGTCTAACTGAGAAACTGAAATTTGAGATCTTCTCACCTTTGGGGGCTGGTCTTAGAACAATTCCCAAGTTTGGACAACTCTTCAGTGGCATCAAGAGTGCAGAACAGAGCTCCCAAAATCTCCAGAAAGATGTTGCCAATAAAGGAGGCTCCTGGACCAATTAAGAGATAGGCATAAAATTTGCAGGATCTCAGTGTAAACAATCTCTCTTTAATTCGCTACCAAAGGTTTTACAGTTGTTTCTTGTAAATTTTAGGCACGAGATCATTAATACCAAATTCTTCTTTTTCTCCCCTAACTGTAAGTCTGCAAATACTTCCAGCATTAAGAAACATGGATCTGCCGATTTTATTTTTATTAGTACAGACTTGACTGCTGTGTTCTGCCTTAGCAAAGCAGATCATTTCTGCACCATTCAAGAAGGATGATGGAGTTTTTTTCTCAGAATAATATTTGTCATGCGTATTATATATGCATATACCAGAATTTAATAACCACCTTCAGTAAGCCCCTTTCAAGTATATTAAAGCTGCCACTCTCAAATTTAATTTTGTAATCTCAAAAAAAGCCCATTTTAGAACAGACTGAAGGAATAGTTCAGACTGAAGGAAATGAAACAAGATGATGCTTGTTCCTTTTTGTCTTGAAGATAAAATTTAAATTAATTTCCTCTTCTCAACCAGTCTTTTAATTGGAAAATATTTTTGATGGCAGTTCTCAGTGTCAAGGTGGACTGGGTATGGCTGAGTGGCATCCTTATATTAGACCAATTTAATCATTCTAAATAGTGACAACAAGACCCACTATTAAGGATGGTAAATACAAGATAAACCCCAAGTCGACGCATAACACCTTGGGTTCATAGTCAATACTTTTTTAATGGTATTTGTTAAGCGTTTACTATGTGCCAGGCACTGTTCTAAGTGCTGGGGTAGACACAAGGTTGGACACGACCTTGGACATAGGGCTCACGGTCTTAATTCCCATTTTACAGATGAGGTGACTGAGGCTTAGAGAAATAGAGTCAAGTGACTTACCCAAGGTCACGCAGCAGACTAGTGATGGAGCAGAGATTAGAACCCAGGTCCTTTTGACTCCCAGGCGTGTGCTCTAACCACTAGACTTGCTGCTACTTGTTAATATTGCCTGATACTGGGAATAAATTAAAAAAAAATCTAATTGAACTTTAACCTCATATCTGAAGTGGATCTGAACTTCTTACTAATTTTAGAGTAACTCTATCATGTCTCCACTCCCTTTGCATCTTTGCGCGTCTAATCTTCACATTCAGTTACCTAAATTAAGGTCTGTTAATCATGTAGGCTTTTAAAGGCAGGATTTAAAATGGTGTATGTTCAGCGATGCCTTTAAACCTGGGAAAAAGGAGCTGGATCAATCTACGAATTCCTGCACAAAAGACATGGGTAATGGAATTTTGAATAAGAGAATCAGTTAGTTACAAAAGTATTTGAGTCCCTAAAGAAATTCACAGTCCTGACCTTCGAGAAACATGTGTTGTATGTTTCGATAAGGGAGGCAAAACAGCTTCATGGAGGCATCAATATAAATAGAAACTTTCAACTCCAGTAATTTAATGAATGAGCTGAGGAAGAGTAGATGAAACACTCATCAAGAAATGGGCAGCATTTTAACCAGTGCATGTTTTCCTGGAGAAAATTGCTCTTGAATTACAGTTGAAAAGTGAAACGTCCTTCTAGGGAGACGATGGTTCTCAGTAGATGTCTTCTGAATAAATAAATGGAGGAAATACACCCATAGAGTCTCTATGAATCAGAAACAACTCGATGGCATTTATTATTATTACTAATAATAATAATAATAAAATCATTAGAGACTCAGTTCCTTCCTCCAAGGAGCTTACAATCTAAAATGAAATAAAGGTGGACTAGTACATCACAGACAAATGTATCAGATTAATAAATCCTGTTTCTAGTCCTCTTCATAATTTTTGAGAGAGTCCATGGATTTATAACAATTTATTAGTTACTGTTTTAGCCAGGGTTTTATTAGGCAAATTTCCAGAAGAAAAAAAAATATCACTATCAATAACAACAAAAAAATCCCTCACAGATTTACCTTTTTTATGGTATTTGTTAAGGGTTTACAAAGTGCTGGGTACTGTTCTAAACACTGGGGTAGATACAAGCTAATCAGATTGGACACAATCCCTGTCCCACATGAGGCCCACAGTCTGAATCCCCATTTTACAGTTGAGGTAACTGAGGCACATAGAAGTTATTTGATTTGCCGGGGTCACACAAATGGCCAATGTCAGAGCCAGAATTGGAACTCAGGTCCTTCGGAGGCTCACATGAGACTCACAGTCTTAATCCCCATTTTACAGTTGAGGTAACTGAGGCACATAGAAGTTATTTGATTTGCCAGGGTCACACAAATGGCCAATGTCAGGGCCAGAATTGGAACTCAGGTCCTTCGGAGTTCCTTTTATTAAAATAGCCTCAGTGCCTCCAAAAATCCAGAGATGAAATTCAGTATTGTGAGTTGGGGATACACTGGGCCAACCCAGTGATTTTTTTTCCTTATCTTGAAATGATCATGATAAATTAATCCATAAACTCCTGCTATTAGACTCATGGCAGGAGACCCAATTCTATTTTAGAAGGAAAAAGCTAGTCCTACAAAGCGCTTTGGACATTTTCATTTCATTTGGGTAATAATTGATTCTAATGGGCACATCTACAATCTGCAGTAATCTGCACTTGCAGCTCACTGCCACTGAAATCAAGGAAACCATCTCTAATGGGATACTTGCGAGACCTGCCCACTGAAAAATAAAAGCAAGGGGCAAAAACATTAGCCCCCAAAGGAAATGCCTTTCTGTACTACTACTAAAGAAAGATGATTTTCCTACAGCTTAATGACCATTACAGGAAAATCCAGTTTCACCATGGTAGTCTTCAGGGAAATAGGAGGAGGGTGTATGAGCGATAGATGTGGTAAGAGCTTGTAAATAGCAGGGCACAGATGGTTGCAAGCTCAGTGAGTGGCGGGAGAAAGAAAATATATTTGATGGGAGGAAAGAGAGATATGGAAGGGAGAGCCTTTGATCAAAACCTTCATTCAGTCAGTCATATTTATTGAGTGCTTACTGAGTGCAAAGCAGTGTACTCAGCGCTTGGGAGAGTAATAATAATAATAATAATGGCATTTATTAAGCACTTACTATGTGCAAAGCACTGTTCTAAGCGCTGGGGAGGTTACAAGGTGATCAGGTTGTCCCACAGGGGGCTCACAGTCTTAATCCCCATTTTACAGACGAGGTAACGGAGGCTCAGAGAAGTACGATATAACAATGAATGTACACATTCACCTGCCCACAGTGAGCTTAGAGTCTAGAGGGGGAGACAGACTTTAATACAAATACATAAATTACAGATGCGTACGTAATGGGCTACGGGGCTGGTAGGCGGGATGAATTAAGGGTTTAAATGCAGGCAAGTCAGGAATTCTGGCACAATTTTCCCTTGACCACTCATGTTTCACCCGGTGTTTCCATTCAAGGGTCTGTTTTCTAACACTCCATTGCAGCACAGAGCGTAAGTGATCATATGTACTTGGGCTTGTTTTATTCTGTCATGGAGTAAAAGTGCAGACTTAATTACATCCTATGAACTAAACATGATAATTCACTCCAGGATTCACGTTTTATGAACAAGGCATTTTTAGACACAATAGTTGAAACTGGAGAGGGAGGTGATGCTTACCAGGTTGATATTAATAATAGTGATAATGATGGCATTTATTAAGCGCTTACTATGTGCAAAGCACTGTTCTAAGCACTGGGGAGGTTACAAGGTGATCAGGTTGTCCCACAGGGGGCTCACAGTCTTAGTCCCCATTTTACAGATGAGGTAACTGAGGCACAGAGAAGTTGAGTAACTTGCCCAAAGTCACACAGCTGACAACTGGCAGTGCCGGGATTTGAACCCGTGACCTCTGACTCCAAAGCCCGGGCTCTTTCCACTGGGCCACACTGCTTCATATTATCTCAGATATTGTTGGACTGGATTCCTAATTAAGGAAATGCTTGCCTAGGAGCATGCAGTTTTTTTATACTCGGAAGTTAAACAAGTAATAATACTAATAATAATAATGACATTTGTTAAGCGCTTACTATGTGAAAAGCACTGTTCTAAGCGCTGGGGGGGTTACAAGGTGATCAGGTTGTCCCACGTGGGGATCACAGTCATTATCTCCATGTTACAGTTGAGGTAATTGAGGCTCAGAGAAGTTAAGTAACTTGCCCAAGGTCACACAGCAGATGTAGTGGAGCCGGGATTCGAACCCATGACCTCTGACTCCAAAGCCCGTGCTCTTTCCACTGAGCCATGCTGCTCCTCTAGCATGACCTAGTGAATAGAGCACATACCTGAGAGTCAGAAGGACCTGAGTTCCAATTCTGGCTCTGACATTGGCCATTTGTGTGACCTTGGCAAATCAAATAACTTCTATGTGCCTCAGTTACCTCAACTGTAAAATGAGGATTCAGACTGTGAGCCTCATGTGGGACTGGGACTGTGTCCAATCTGATTAGCTTGTATCTACCCCAGTGTTTGGAACAATACCTAGCACTTTGTAAACCCTTAACAAATAACATTTAAAAAAGGTAAATCTGTGAGGGTTTTTTTTGTTGCTATTGATAGTGATATTTTTTTTCCTTCTGGACATTTGCCTAATAAAACCCTGGCTAAAACAGTAACTAATAAATTGTTATAAATCCATGGACTCCTTCAAAAAATTATAAAGAGGATTAGAAATAAGATTTATTAATCTGATACAATTGTCTGTGATGTACTAGTCCACCTTTATTTCATCTTAGATTATAAGCTCCTTAAAGGAAGGAACCGAGTCTCTAACTTTATTATTATTATTAATAAATTTCATCGAGTTGTTTCTGATTCATAGAGACCCTATGGGTGTATTTTCTCCAGCACACCATAGCTTCTGCCGTGATCTGTAACCTTGCTAATAGTTCTTCCATTATCGTTGTTAGAGTTGCTATCCACCTAACTGCTGGTCTGCCTCTGGACTTTTCCTAGCTTTAGTGTCTTCTCCAGAGAATTAGTACTCTTCCAAATGCTTAGTAGAGTGCACTGCCCACGCAGAAGCTCAGTAATGCTATTAAGGATCTTTGGTAATTCAGGCTAATTAAAGGATTCTCAAATTGTTCAGAAATGGTCGATCTGAAGATGAGAAAGATGGGGACGATCAGAGCAAAAATATCCTCATTTGTATGAGTTTCTGCTATCACTTTTGAGGCCTACCCTGCAGAATAATGACCAAACATGCATCTGAAATATCAAATCCTCATGTTTTTACTGTCTAATGGATGTGGTATCCTTAGTAAACATACGGATTCCGGAAATGGTTTTCCATTTGCTTTTAGCTTTGCCTTGGGAAGACGTGACCTTAGATTGCTCAGTATTGAAACATTTCTTTCCCATTTGCGAAATGCTCTGAGAGAGGACTATGCTCTCAATCCGAATTACCTACCCTCCTTCAACAACAAGGGGTCAAGGATTATTTAGCCTTTCTTCCTGAATAAAATATTCACTCCCTTCAGTTCCCAAACTCTGTCATATTTCTTCCCTTGACAACCTAAGAAACATTTTAACATCTATCTTTGGCAGCACTTAGAGAGAAGATTAACGTGGTCTCTATTCAAGGATTCCATATTTAATGCATCTCTTCTGGAAGTCCTTCCCTACTTCTATATCTCAACCATCATTTCAGTAGTTGATATCTAAAATTGTTGGGCAACTTACTTTGCCAAAACAATAATTATTAATATCATTATTAATAATAGTGCTATTTGTTAAATCTTTATGTGCCATGCACTGAGATAGACACACGATAAACAAGTTGGATACACCGCTGGTACAATATTTGGTCACATTCTATGGGGAGGTGAAACACCCTTTTGTGGGCAGGGATTGTCTCTATTGCTGAATTGTACTTTCTCAGCGCTTAGTACAGTGCTCTGCACACAGTAAGCGCTCAATAAATACAATTGAATGAATGAATTTAACCACCTAGTACTGTGCTTTGCACATAGTACTTAATAAATGCCATTAATTGATTTTACAAATGAGGAAACTGAGGCAGAGGTGACATCCTTGAAAAGATGGGATTTAAATTGTCCCTGGCTTTCAATGCATAAAGTGAAGAACACTTTTTGTATGCGCCTCACTAATCATAGACAGATATATGTAATTTTTGTTTCTTGAAATGGAAACAGTAGAGCAGCAAAGATTCTAGCATATAAATTATGAATTTAGATGACATTTTGAGGAAATGGATGAGTGTAAAATTCCCGATATGATGGACGGACCTCAGCCCATCTTTGAAAATCTTCTCAAGGCAGAAAATTCGTGTGGCCCAATTTGAAATGGCATAGATAAGTGCATTGCATCTAATAGAATATTAAATACTAGGGTAAACAGAGGCAAGAAGGGAGATTTCTGAAAGTTTCTACTTTCTTCTTGAAATACTATCAGGAAATAAGCAATATCTTTAAAGTTAATCAAAATCCCTGATATCGGGAAATCATATTTATGCCTATGCCCATATTCCCCACCCACTTTAAATATTCATTTCATTTTAGAGAAAATGAACCATCATCCTTTTACATCCATCCATCTGAAATAGTAACTGACTAATGTGCTTAAGGAAATGGTGAGTGCTAAAAGAACAGAGTGCCTCTTGAAAATAGAAAAAGACAGGGGACCGAACGAGAAGGAACGGCACATTTCTAGTCTGGCAGAATATAGATATGGGAGGAAGAAATTGGAAGAAGTTAATGCTAACTGCTGGGAAAAAAAACTTGGGTGGTATGCTCAGAGGAAAATATTAGAGACAAATAGTTGTGCCTATATTCACCGAATGCAGGAGCAATTTTACAAGACTAAAATACTAAAATGCTTGGAAAAATAAGTTTTTAGCAGGAAAGGCTATTGTCAGAATATGGAAGGGGAGAGCAGTGCATATCTTCTCTTCTTGAAGCTCAGGGCCATCCATTACCACCCTGTGTCTTGAATGGTATTCAAACACTTACTATGTGTGGCTCAGGGGAAAAAACACAGGCTTTGGAGTCAGAGGTCATGGGTTCAAATCCCGGCTCCGCCAACGGTCAGCTGTGTGACTTTGGGCAAGTCACTGCACTTATCTGTGCCTCAGTTCCCTCATCTGTAAAATGGGGATTAAAACTGTTAGCCCCCCGTGGGACAACCTGATCACCTTGTAACCTCCCCAGCACTTAGAACAGTGCTTTGCACATAGTAAACGCTTAACAAATACCATCATTATTATTATTATGTGTCAGACACTGTACTAAACTCTGGGGTAGATACAAGTTATATATGTATATATGTTTGTGCATATTTATTACTCTATTTTACTTGTACATATTCTATTTATTTTATTTTGTTAGTATGTTTGGTTTTGTTCTCTGTCTCCCCATTTTAGACTGTGAGCCCAATGTTGGGTAGGGACTGTCTCTATATGTTGCCAATTTGTACTTCCCAAGCGCTTAGTACAGTGCTCTGCACATAGTAAGCGCTCAATAAATACGATTGATGATGATGATGATGAAGTTAATCAGGTTGGACCCAGTCCCTGTCTTGCAAAGGGCTCACACTCTTAATCCCCATTTTACAGATGAGGGAACTGAAACATCATAATAATGATGATGGTATTTGTTAAGCACTTACTATGTGCCAAGCACTGTTCTAAGCACCGGGGTAGACCCAAGGTAATCAGGTTGTCCCATGTGGGGCTCCCAGTCTTCATCCCCATTTTCCAGATGAGGGAACTGAGGCCCAGAGAAGTGAAGTGACTTGCCCAAAGTCACATAGCTGTGTACTTCCCAAGCACTTAGTACAGTGCTCTGCACAAAAAGTAAGTGCTCAATAAATGCGATTGAATGAATGAATGACAAGTGGCGGAACCGGGATCGGAACCCACGAACTCTGACTCCCAAGCCTGCGGTCTTTCCACTGAGCCATACTGCTTCTCTAGAAGTTAAGTGACTTACCCAAGGTCACACAGCAGGCAAGTGGCAGAGCTAGCGTTAGAACTCCAGGTCCTTCTGACATCCATGCCCATGCTCTGGGGAGGAAGAGGGCTGACTGCTGCAAACAAGGTAATATTGGGTGAACTTGGAATAACCAGTTCCCTTCAAAGCCCTACTGAGAGCTCACCTCCTCCAGGAGGCCTTCCCAGGCTGAGCCTCCTCCTTCCTCTCCCCCTCCCCATCCCCTCAACTTACTTCCTTCCCCTCCCCACAGCACCTGTATATATTTATATATGTATATATGTTTGTACATATTTATTACTCTATTTTACTTGTACATATTTTTTCTATTTATTTTATTTTGTTAATATGTTTTGTTGTCTGTCTCCCCCTTCTAGACTGTGAGCCTGCTGTTGGGTAGGGACCGTCTCTATATGTTGCCAACTTGGACTTCCCAAGTGCTTAGTACAGTGCTCTGCACACAGTAAGCACTCAATAAATATGATTGAATGAATGAATGAACCAGAAGTGTCCGGGTAATTAGAGGAAAACAAAATGTTAAAATTATTATGGGAGTGCTTAAGTTGATGTGAAGCGCTGATCCTTTGAAGAATCTTACATCAGCAGAAGTATTTTTTGGAATTAGTTGTCCAAGGTCAATGTTACGTTATCCTAAATCCAACTAAAGGCCACAGACACAGGCCCATTGTTTTGGGATACACGAACAGACGAACGCCCAGAGTACAGCTGTGATGAATTCCTTGGAGACATGGTTGTATCATGAACATTTGAAATAAGGGGCATGTTTTCCCGTTTACTTGCATGTTATAAATTAAGGCCTTTTCCAAAACCTCTGGAAAAATAATCTGAAATCCTTTCATTTTCTTTACCTTATTATGTTAAGCACTACTGAATAATTGCTTAATGTTTGTTTTGGTCATTCAAAGCATAACATCACCAAATTAATCATAATTATGATATTTGCTGAGTGCTTAGTATGTGCCAGGCACTATACTAAGTGTCACAGAGGAGTTACAGTGTGATTGTCGTACTTTGTAGAAGGCTGCAAGCGTAGAAATGTGTTCTGTTGTCTGTGGTAATGGTTTTACAAATTCAGTGCAGGATAGGTCCAGTTTAGATTGAACAACAGCCTTCTTCTTGTCATCACAAAAACCTTAAAGCTGATCAACTTCTCTGTCCCACTTAGACTGAGAGCCCCATGTGGAATCTGATTATCTGGTATTTGCCCCAGTGCTTCATTTAGTGCTTGGCATATAGTAAGTACTTAACAAATATCACAATTAATTATTATTCTTGACAACTCCTCAAACCTTCTAACTCCTCTCTCCATCAGGATCTTCTACCATCGCTTTTATAAATTCATTTTTTGGCATCATTCACTGATGTCGGTGGCTGCATCTCTGGGTCGTTAAGTATCATGTTGTGTCTATAACAAGTCAGATAGTTAGATAGATATCCCCTTCTAGACTGTAAGCCCACTGTTGGGTAGGGACTGTCTCTATATGTTGCCAACTTGTACTTCCCAAGCGCTTAGTACAGTGCTCTGCACACAGTAAGTGCTCAATAAATACGATTGAATGAATGAATGAATGAATACTCCCCCTCTAGACTGAAGCAGCGTGGCTCATTGGAAAGAGCACGGGCTTTGGAGTCAGAGGTCATGGGTTCGAATCCCAACTCCGCCACATGTCTGCTGTGTGACCTTGGGCAAGTCACTTAACTTCTCTGAGCCTCAGTTCCCTCATCTGTAAAATGGGGATTAAGACTGGGAGCCCCACGTGGGACAACTTGATCACCTTGTATCCCCCCAGTGCTTAGAACAGTGCTCTGCACATAGTAAGTGCTTAACAAATGCCATTATTATTATTATTATAAGCTCCCTGGGGACAGGGAACGTTTCTGCCAACTCCATTGCATTGTACTCTCCCAAGCACTTAACAGGGTTTTCTGCACACAGTAAGCACTCAATAAATACCACTGCTTCATAGTAGGGTGGCAAAAAAAAAAAAGAAATTCGGCCCAACCCTTGAATTATCCATGTAATTCAGACAAAGACGTTTTTCTCTTAATGATCTGTACCAGTGGTTTCCAAATTTTTTTGAATGGAGAAACACTAAATCGATGTTTTCTATTTCCTGGGCACTCTTCCACCTACACTTTAGGCAGCTGGAGTCATTTAGTATTTGTTTTTAATGAAACAGATTCTGGATAAACATTATTGGACCTTTCTTTACATGAACACAGTGGGAAATGGGTAGGTGTTACCCTCACTTGCATATGTAAGTATGTTAACCACCAGTTACTTCAACTTAGCCATAGTATCTGTTTCTCATGTAAATAAGGGAACAAAATCTAAGGTAAAGGTTATTACTATATACTTTCACAAAGGGAGAAAAATGTACAAAATAATTTTCAAAACAGGTAAATATTGTCATATAGCTAACAAAGAAACAAATTCTGAATGTTTCTATCTGAATAGGTAAATTCATATGACAGAAATCATACAGGTGACTTTTAGATGAAATTAATTCTTGCGACTGTAGTTTCAGTCATTCAATGGTATTTATTGAGTGCTTACTGTGTGCGGAGCACTTTTCTAAGCACTTTGGAGAATACAGTGCAATAGAGTGGGTAGAGACGGGTTACGAAGTCATACAATTCCCTTAGAAGGAAAGAAAATGGTTTGCTGTGAAGCGTATAAATGTACAAATATATTATCATAATACATTGCAAAAATACTTCTAATCCATTTTAAGTGTTTTTATATCTTAATTAGCTTCATGGCACCCTACAGCATCTTAGGGACCCCAGTATATACCGTAATGCCTTTTGGGAGCTGCTGATCTAGATTTTAACCTTCAATTCCACCTCAGTTCTAGAGATCTAGCTGAACTATGGATAGTCCTTATTTTTTGTTTGTTTTTTAATGGTATGTGCCAGGCATTGTTCTAAGCACTGGAGTTGATACGAGGTAATCAGATTGAAAAGTCCCCGTTCCATATGGGGCTCACAGTCTTCCTCCCCATTTCTCAGACAAGGTAACTGAGGCACGGAGAAGTTAAGTGAGTTGCCCAAGGTCACACAGCAGACAAGTGATGGAGCCAGGACCAGAACCCAAGTCCTTCTGAGTCCAAGGCCCATGCTTTATCCGCTAGGTCACGTTACTTCTCTAAGTTCCAAGTAGAAAGACGGGATGGAAGGGACATTAATTTCCAATTGGTCTCATTTATGAATTAATTCTCTTTACCCTTCATTCATGTCCATTTTGGTAAAAACTGATCAATTATGTTGGGTAGGGACTGTCTCTATATGTGACCAACTTTTACTTCCCAAGCGCTTAGTACAGTGCGCTGCACACAGTAAGCGCTCAATAAGTATGATTGATTGATTGATTGAAAATATCTGCAACTGGGATTTTTAATTATCAAGGGAAGTTGCATTTGACCTAGAATGATTTCTGGGCAGTTGCAGCCAGCAGTTTCGATCAATCAATCAGTGGTATTTGTGGAGCACTTTCTGTGTGTAGAGCACTGTACTGTCGTAGTATCTTCTTCATTTCATTATCTAGATATTTTTCTAGTGCTTATGGTGTCCAGGCTACCACTAGTCCAAGTTTAATCTTATTGTGCCTAGACTAGAACATCCTTGCCATTCTTCTCACAGTTGCTGAAGGGTTGTTTGCCCCCTGTCAAATTGCACAATATATGTTATGTTTCTCTTAATCTTTATAGAATTTGATCTGCCCTCCTGACTTGCATGTCCCTCATTTTAGTTCATCTTACACCCACAGTCAGCATGGCATAGTGAACAAACCACAGGGCTAGGAGTCAGAAGGCCGTGGATTCTAATCCTGGCTCTGCCACTTGTCTGCTGTGTGACCTTGGGCAAGTCACTTTACTTCTCTGTGCCTGTTACCTCATCTGTAAAATTGGGATTGAGACTGCGAGCCCCACGTGGGACAGGGACTTAACAAATACTATTATTATTATTATTATTATTATTATTATTATTATTATTATTATTATTATTATGTACCTGCTGTGGTCCATTCTTCTTAAATGTTCTTCCTAGGAGAACTGTGTTGTTTCAAGGCAGATGAGTTTACTGAAAACTAAAACCTCACTGTGGGTAATCTTTACCTACCATTTGAAGTTAGGTTTAGTAGTTAGATAATAATAATAATGATAATAATTTCGGTATTTGTTAAGCACTTACTATGTGCAAAGCACTGTTCTAAGCACTGGGGGGGATACAAGGTGATAAAGTTGTCCCACGGTGGGGGCTCACAGTCTTAATCCCCATTTTACATATGAGGGAACTGAGGCTCAGAGAAGTGAAGTGACTTGCCCGAAGTCACACAGCTGACAACTGGTGGAGGCAGGATTTGAACCCATGACCTCTGACTCCAAAGCCCATGCTCTTTCCACTGAGCCACGCTGCTTCTCACCAGATGACACTGGTGAAACTGCAATAGAAGGAGGATGTGTTTTCTGCTAGGAGATCCAGGTCTCACAGCCAAATTAGAGGTTGGCTACTCCAAAGTTTTTAAAGATATTCAACTTGGTTTCGAATTTTATGCCCATACATCCATTTTGGTCCTCTGCCAAAAGTCATGTCGAAATCACTGTAGGACTCCAGTTTGTTGATTCTTCCAAGTCCATACTTCACTCCACTGTACAATTAATTTTTCTAAAACATCATTCTGTGCACATTCCCCCACTCCTCAAAAATCTCCAGGGGTTGCCCACCCATCATCATCTCAAGCCTCATTATCAGCTTTAAAGCATCCAATCAGCTCTCTGCCCACCTGAGAAGCAGCATGGCTCAATGGAAAGAGCCCGGGCTTTGGAGTCAGAGGTCATGGGTTCAAATTCCTGCTCCGCCAGTTGTCAGTTGTGTGACTTTGGGCAAGTCACTTAACTTCTCTGTGCCTCAGTTACGTCATCTGTAAAATGGGGATTAAGACTGTGAGCCCCACGTGGGACAACCTGATCACCTTGTAACCTCCCCAGTGCTTAGAACAGTACTTTGCACATAGTAAGCGCTTAATAAATGTTATTATTATTATTATTATTATTATTATTATTATTACCTGACAGTCTATCATAATTTTTGAGCCCTTACTAAGTGCAGAGCACTGTACTAAGCTCTTGGGAGAGCACAATATAACAATAGAACCGACACATTCCCTGTCCATGATGAGCTTACTACCCATCCCCGCTCCCCCACCTCAACTCACAGCCCATTCACTTCACTCTTCTAATATCAGTTGACTCCCCATGTCTTCCTCTTGTTTCTCTCATCAACCCCTGCTCATGCCTTCCTGCCCCTGCCTGGAACGCACTCCTTCACGTACAATAATAATAATAATAATAATGGCATTTATTAAGCACTTACTATGTGCAAACCACTGTTCTAAGCACTGGGGAGATTACAGGGTGATCAGGTTCTCCCACGGGGGGCTCACAGTCTTAATCCCCATTTTACAGATGAGGTAACTGAGACGCAGAGAAGTTAAGTGACTTGCCCCAAGTCACACAGCTGACAATTGGCAGAGCTGGGATTTGAACCCATGAACTCTGACTCCAAAGCCCAGGCTCTTTCCACTGAGCCACGCTACTTCTCCAACAGACAATTACTCTGCACTTCAAAGACCTATTAAAATCATATTTTCTGCATGAAGCCTCTTACTTCCTCATCCTATTTTCCCACCCTACTATATTCCCCCCTGCTCTTGAGTCCACCCACATTTAGGAACTCACCCCACCAACACCACTAAGGTGTACATTTTTATATTCTGTTGTTTCCTCTCCCTGCAATTTACTTTTCCCTCTGTCTCCCCTACTAAATTGCAAGCTCCTTGCCGGCAGGCATCATAGCTGCCTATTCTATTGGGCTTTCCCACTAAATTCAGTGTTGTACGTAGAGGAAACGCTCAATAAATCCTATCGGTTGTTTGATCAACAAACTCTGCCCATTCACTTGCGATTAGCCAAGGTGCTCAGTTGAACAGAGGTGTAGTCATTTTAACCCCAACCCTGTTGCAGAACATTATTTCACTTTTTCATTACAATCAGTTGTCAAATGAAAAGAAATTAATGAAACTGGCATCTGCCAAAAGCAGTTGAAAATAAATGATTTTGATGTATTAGCTTGTTATACAGAAATTGTTGCATTTTTTTAATCTTGTAAGCTTGCCTACCCACTGCAGGAAGTTGCTTACAAAATTGTTTCAGGCGGTTAATTCAAAATCATGTTCCCAGGTATGTTCCTAAACTAATCTGCTTGGTCACATCTGTCCTGAAAGAGCTCAATTTGAAGGGACATCACTAAGTAGCTTAAATCAAACCTTGACCTATCTCTGAAAGTAAGTTGGTCTGCTAGCTTCTAAATATGCATGGTTTGTTGAAAACTTCCACTAGTGGTTGTAAAGATGTTCTTAAATATCACATGGTAATTTTTTGTAATCCAATACATAGGCTACAATATACAGATCCTACTAATCAACGTTTCCACTTCTTTCAGAGTTGTGATCTAGCTCCTTATCTACTCTAAGATGATGAAATCTCCATTGATTTATCTGTCAGAAATATGATTTAGAAATAAAGGTAAACCGAAGTATGAGATGTTCAAAATCCTATAGAGTATTTTTTTGGAGATTTTTAAAGCTGTAATAACAGCTTGGAGCATGGCATGGTAACCCACCTTATCTATATTATTATCATTTACCAAGGAGGATTAATCATTATGTCCCATGTCAAGGGTTGTTGTGAGGAGATTTTCTGGACTGGGGGATTCTTTGGGAATTAATAGAAATCAGAACTGGATGCAACATTCCCGGCTCTGCCAATTGTCAGCTGTGTGATTTTGGGCAAGTCACTTCAGTTATTTGTGCCTCAGTTGCGTCATCTATAAAATGAGGATTAAGACTGTGAGCCCCCCGTGGGACAGCCTGATCACCTTGTAACCTCCCCAGCACTTAGAACAGTGCTTTGCACATAGTAAGTGCTTAATAAATGCCATTATTATTATTATTATTATTATTATTTGCTCAGTAGGAAACACGTGTTCCTGGCCCATATAGGGAAGTAATCTCCAAGCCAGCCCTTTTTGCTTCTCCAATTACCTGACCATTACAGATGAGCCAAGGGATTCCCCCGGGGGACTGCGGGCTCTTGCGTTCACATTTTATAAATCAGTAATCAACGTTATTTATTGAGTACGTATTTTGTGCAGAGCACAGCCCTCAGCAGTGGATAGAGTAGACATGACCCCAGACCACAAGGAGTTTACAGTCTAGGGAGGAGACAAACCTTAAGATAAAGATGGGGAAAATGGCAGAGTATAAGTGCCTTAGGGCTGGGAGGGAGGGGTAGCAAAGTATTCCATCAGTCAATAAGTCATATTTATTGAATGTTTACGGTGTGCAGAGCACTGGACAAAGTGCTTGGGAGAGTACAATGCAGCAGAGTTGGGAGAAGTGTTCCCTGCCCCCATGAATATGGGGACATCTCTATAGACAGCAGAAAGGTATTTCATTCATTCATTCATTGTCGTATTTATTGAGTGCTTATTGTGTGCAGAGCACTGGACTAAGCCCTTGGGAAGTACAAGTTGGCAACATATAGAGACGGTCCCTACCCAACAACGGGCTCACAGTCTAGAAGGGGGGATTTGAAGAGCACGTTCTGCTGGGAATGACTTGCCAGCCCAAACTTTGACTGGACCAGAGTTCTCTCACTCCCTCTCCCAACCCATTTGACTGGGGATTCTGCTAAGCCAAAGGTCGCTCAGGGTAAGGGCAGGTTTTCTATGTAGTGCCAGAGAACTGCTTCCTCTGGAGCATGAAATGGTTGAAAGCCTCCATACAGAAAGGGCCACATTGGATATGGGAAGAAAGGTAGTTTTTTTTTTTTTGTTGTTAGTTTGTTTCAGTATAGGGCCTCCCCAACTAGGTTTTAGCACAGCAGAGACCAGCACTGCCACATGTCTTCATTCGTTCAATGGTATTTATTGAGTGCTGTCTGCTGTGTGATCTTGGGTGAGTCACTTAACTTCTCTATGTCAGTTACCTCATCTGTAAAATGGGGATTAAGACTGTGAGCCCTATGTGGGACAGAGACTATGCCCAGCTTGATAATATTATATCTGGCCCAATGCTTAGAACAGTGCTCGACACATAGTAAGCATTTAACAAATGCCATTATTATTATTAGATGGACCAGACAAAATGCCTTCAGAAGAAAACAGTGTGTCTTTTCATTGCATCAGCTGTGCCCCATACTATGAGGGGACTGAACAATAGTTGTATGTCCATATCATCATCATAAGAATAGTGGTATTTGTTAAGCCCTTAATTTGTGCCTAGCACTGTCCTGAGAACTGGGGTAAATTAAGTATAATCAGATGTGACATATGGGGCTCAAATTAAAAGCATATCTAACAGTGGGTACAGTTTCCAAAGCTAAGATGCGATTCTCCAAATCTTAAACATAATTCAATTGTTTCACAAATCCAATTTCATTCATTCATTTAGTCATGTGCAGAGCACTCTACTAAGCGCTTGGGAAGTACAAATCGGTGACATATAGAGACGGTCCCTACCCAACAACGGGCTCACAGTCTCATATTCAGAATGCTCTATTGCACTGATGCATTCTCTTAGAACATAGAGACATACATGTAAGCAGTGTTAAAACACTCATCCAGTCCAAATCTACAGGAGAGCGATACTGAGTTTTGCAGCCTCCATTTAAAGGACATATCATGCATCAAAACAGGCAGTGAGGTAATGGTAGCAATATCCCAGATACTTACAAAGTGGAAGATCATATTTCATAAATTAGCATTTACATGAGAACGTGTTTCAAATCACCCTTTAACATTTGTCGCTTGAAAAGATTTCAGTGGGGTAATGGAGGGAGGAAACCGGCCTTTTTTTTTTCTTTTAATAACATATTTAATTAGAGAAAAACCTATTTTTGATGTTATTGACCCTTTGATCTGCAGCCTACATTCCCGAAGTTGCCACCCATGAAAATGCCCACCATTAAGGATTTTGGATTCACGCTGATTTGCTCCAAGCCTAACCTCATCATCATCATCATCAGTATTTATCGATCACACTTAGGGGTAGAGCACTGAATTAAATGCTAGGGGACAAACAGTACAAGTCAAAACACATGGTCCCTGCCATTGAGAGATTTACATTTACATTTTTTAACATTTTTTTTCCTAGTATGTATTTACAAGTACTATAATGTGGGTTTTCAGTAAAAGGGGTTGAACAAGTTATTTCCCCCACTGTGGAGATAGAAATCGATTCTATTTCGATTCTATCTAACCTCCAAGTATGCTTAAAACTGTGCCTTCCACACAGGATTATCATGCATAATACTCTAGTTGAATCTTAAAACTTACTTGAATAAGCCAGTCAACAAATTGCCAGTTTAATTAGTGCACTATATGGAAACTGAATTAAAATATTCCAGTAGATCAAGTTCTTCTACAACGTGGGACCTGCTTTCCTACAGAGCACCACAAAAAGGAAAACTCACCTTGGGTCTAATCGTAAGTACATATAAGACCCCTCTCTTCTGACTCTGTGGTGTGCAGCATCTGGACGGGTGGGACTGCTAAAAGAATGATCCTTAATTCTGCTGTCTTATTTTAGTCTAAATATGTAGTGAGAATACCCATTCTGACAGATCTGTGTGCGGATGATAATCGTTATGGCTAACATCAGGTCAAGAGAGAAACGAGCAGCCGTCGATCGATCGATGTTCATGAGTCCTAGAGGGTTCATGGCTCCCTGTAGAAATCTAATAATGATAAAAATGTCAATAACTATTATTGTGAAAGATAATAATAGTAATAATAATAATTGTGGTTTTCGTTAAGCACTTACTTTGTTCCAAACTGTACTAAGCACAAGGATAGATAGAAGAGAAGCAAATCCCACATGGGTCTCGCACTCTGAGTAGAAGGTAGAACAAGTATTGAATCCCCATTTGGCAGATGAGGAAACTGAGGTACAGAGAAGTTAAGTGATTTGCCCAAAGTAACACAGCAGACCCTTGGTGAGGTTGGGATTAGAACACAGGTCCTCCGACCCTCGGGTCCATGCATTTTCCATTAGCACATGCTGCTTCACAAACTTTGAAATCTAGAATCAAGTTGGCTATGCAACCATTTGATATGCATTCCACATCCCCTCATTCCTCTCCTGGCTGGGATGAAATTTAGAGAACTAAACATTGGTCAGATCTAATTGCTTATTTGGGTTTCTATGTTCTCACGATTGGAATAATTTGTGTTGCAATCCAGAGTTTTAGATTGGTTCCAGCGGAAGGGCTTGCTGTGGAGAAGAAAGCTAGGTTTTAAGGGCCCCCGAAATGACTTTGTAGTTAATGAATCACCAGCAGCCTAAACATAGGTTGTAAAGAGAAGAAAATAATGGACCTTCATGAAAAAAGCACCAAAAACAAATGACAAAACCAGGAGCACATTTATAGTTATCTTTCCTCATCTGCAGTCTATTTTCTCAGGCCCAGAATATGTTCTGTTGATTATGTTGGCGTGTTACTCTGCCTTTTATCAAGTGTCCATTGTTATGGCCTTATAATTTTAGATAAATGATTGCTGTTCAGTAACAATGGGCATTTTAGTTTGCTGCGATTCTACTATTAATTCTCATGATTAAGGTGGTAGAAGACTTCCTCACTAATGAACTAAATACATTTACTATTTAGTTTTTTTAAGAAGACTTAATATAGCTGGGACAACATTATTTTGACGAGAAATCAAAGATAGAAACACCACTCTTTTGCGGGGGGGAGGAGGTGACATTTTAGATGTTAGCTAAGTCAAATGTACTATGCAGCTGTTCTACTTGATTACCATAGAAAAATGAAGATTGCACTATTACACCCCCAAATAAATTTCTATATAAATGCAAGGACCAATTTGAAGAAGGTTTCAATGAGAAAGGATGCTATGTCTGAAACAATGAGTTGTTTTGTTTTCGTTGCATGCAGGGCTAGAAGGAATGGATTTAAAATGGCAAACAATTTAGATAGTACCAGACACACACACACACATATATCTACAATATCATGACTCAGCATGCATTTATTATTCATTCATTTATTATGCATTGCTGCATTGTTTATTTACTCAATGATCATTTATATTTGCCTCTCGAAAAGTTTCTCATTACAAAGGTCAGACCCAAATTTTTCATGCAGAAGTTATTTGAGTCTCAGTTCACCCAACTGTGTAACAAGCTAAATCATATTGACCTCTCCGGGACTAAGATGCTTAAATGATTATCAAATATTATTTAAGCCCCTTTGATGCAACAGGAATAGTGAAGATTATGAGCACTGTTTTAGTGGTTATTTTTGTGCATTGTCTCATGTTGGTCAGGAAACATGGATGCTGCAGTCTGGGATTGGCGGCTAGAATACTGTTAAATCATCTGTAAATCATTCTGCGCTTAGAACAGTGCTTTGCACATAGTAAGTGCTTAACTAATGCCATCATCATTATTATTATTATTATTATTATTATTATTATTATTATTCTGAGAAAAAAAACCTTGTTTTGCACTTTGCAGCGCCCAGTAACCTTGCCCTCTTCCTTGCTGACTGTTCTCCGTGCCCCTGCAGGAGCACATCTGGTGACTGTGAGAGAGGTTCTGCAAACCACTTTCATTTTTATGGTATTTGTTAAGCCAGTCAGCCAGTTGGTTAAGTTTATTGAGCTCTTACTGTATGCAGAGCACTGTACTAAGCACTGTGGAGAGAACAATGATAGAAACATTTCCTGCCCATAATGAGCCTAGCGTGTAGAGGGGGAGACAGACATTAATATGAATAAATGAATATGAATAAATACAAGTACATAAATGCTATGGGGCTGGGAGGGGGATAAATAAAAGGAGCAAGTCAGGGTGGGGCAGAAGGGAGTGGGAAGATGTGGAAAGGAGGCCTGTCAGGGAAGTAATCATGTGTCAAGCACTATTCTAAGCTCTGGGGGAGATAGAAGTCAATCTGGTTGGACAAAGTCCCTGTCCCACAGTCCAAGTATGAGAGATAACAGGTATTGAATCCCCATTTTACAGATGAGGCAATTAGGGCCACTGTAGACTGTAAACCCATTGCGGTCAGGAAATGTGTCTACCGAATATGCTATTTTGTTACAATGTACTCTCCCAAGCATTTATTCATTCATTCATTCATTCAATAGTATTTATTCAGCGCTTACTATGTGCAGAACACTGTACTAAGCACTGGGGGGATACAAGGTGATCAGGTTGTCCCACGTGGGGCTCACAGTCTTCATCCCCATTTTAAAGATCAGGGAACTGAGGCACAGAGGAGTATTTAGCACCGTGATGATGATGATGATGGAATTTGTTAAGCATTTACTATGTGCAAAGCACTGCTCTAAGCGCTGGGGGGATACAAGGTGATCAGCTTGTCTCACGTGGGGCTCACAGTCTTCAACCCCATTTTACAGATGAGGGAACTGAGGCACAGAGAAGTATTTAGCACGATGATGATGATGGAATTTGTTAAGCATTTACTATGTGCAAAGCACTGTTCTAAGCGCTGGGGGATACAAGGTGATCAGGTTGTCCCACGTGGGGCTCACAGTCTTCATCCCCATTTTACAGATGAGGGAACTGAGGCACAGAGAAGTATTTAGCGCCATGATGATGATGATGATGATGGAATTTGTTAAGCATTTACTATGTGCAAAACACTGTTCTAAGCGCTGGGGGGATACAAGATGATCAGCTTGCCCCACGTGGGGCTCACAGTCTTCATCCCCATTTTACAGATGAGGGAACGGAGGCACAGAGAAGTTAAGTGACTTGCCTAAAGTCACACAGCTGACAATTGGTGGAGCCAGGATTTGAACCCATGACCTCTGACTCCAAAGCCTGTGCTCTTTCCACTGAGTCACACTGCAGTGCTCTGCACACGGTAAATGCTTAATAAATACAATTGATTGATTGCAGGTCACACAGCAGGCATTTGACAGAGTCAGGATTAGAACTCAGGTCCTCCGACTTCCAGGCCAATGCTCTTTCCCCTAGGCCACAATACTGCTCTACTGACACTCTTATAATAATCATAATCATAATAATCGTGGTATTTGTTAAGGGCTTACTATGTGCCAGGCACTATACTAAGACCTGGGGTGGATACAAGCCAATCGGGTTGGACACAGTCCCTGTCCCACATGGGGCTCTCATTCTTAATCCCCATTTTACAGATGAGTTAACTGAGGCACAGAGAAGAACAATGACTTGTCCAAGGTCACACAGCAGACAAGTGGCAGAGTTGGGTTTAGGACCCATGATGGGGAAGCAGCGTGGCTCAGTGGAGTGAGCCCGGGCTTTGGAGTCAGAGGTCATGGGTTCAAATCCCTACTCTGCCAATTGTCAGCTGTGTGACTTTGGGCAAGTCACTTAACTTCTCTGTGCCTCAATTCCCTCCTCTGTAAAATGGGGATGAAGACTGTGAGCCCCACGTGGGACAGCCTGATCACCTTGTATCCCCCCAGCGCTTAGAACAGTGCTTTGCACATAGGAAATGCTTAACAAAGTCCATCATCATCATGGCACTAAATACTTCTCTGTGCCTCAATTCCCTCATCTGTAAAATGGGGATGAAGACTATGAGCCCCCCGTGGGACAACCTGATCACCTTGTAACCTCCCCAGCGCTTAGAACAGTGCTTTGCACATAGTAAATGCTTAACAAATTCCATCATCATCATGGCGCTAAATACTTCTCTGTGCCTCAATTCCCTCATCTGTGAAATGGGGATGAAGACTGTGAGCCCCCGGTGGGACAACCTGATCACCTTGTAACCTCCCCAGCGCTTAGAACAGAGCTTTGCATATAGTAAGCGCTTAATAAATGCCATTATTATTATTATTACTATTATGATCTACTGACTCTCAAGCCCGGAAACAATTCCTTCACACAGGACCACGTTCCTGAAGCTTCAGGCCTCGGGTTCGGCCGTTACTTGTAACGGGAGAGACCATTCCACTGCTACTACTGTAGCTGTGATGCCAAGGGTGATGAATGAGTCCAGTCTTGCAAGTCCTCCCCATCCCCCTCCTCCCCCTCCCCATCCCCCCAACCTTACCTCCTTTCCCTCCCCACAGCACCTCTATATATGCATATATGTTTGTACGTATTTATTACTCTATTTTATTTGTACGTATTTATTCTATTTTATTTTGTTAATATGTTTTGTTTTGTTCTCTGTCTCCCCCTTCAAGACTGTGAACCCGCTGTTGGGTTGGGACTGTCTCTATATATTGCCAACTTGTACTTCCCAAGCACTTAGTACAGTGCTCTGCACACAGTGAGTGCTCAATAAATACGATTGAATGAATGAAAGCTAAGAAATTCCTTCTTTGGTTGTCCACAGGAAATGCCAAATGTTCCCACCCTGTCTTGAAGTGAGGCCTGGACCGAGGGCCTTGATTTGCATTCTCCATGAGTCTGAGCCCGGGCTTTGAAGTCAGTGGTCATGGGTTCAAATCCCAGCTCCACCAATTGTCAGCCATATGACTTTGGGCAAGTCACTTAACTTCTCTGCCTCAGTTACCTCTTCTGGAAAATGGGGATTAAGACTGTGAGCCCCCCATGGGACAAGCTGATCACCTTGTAACCTCACCAGTGCTTAGAACAGTGCTTTGCACATAGTAAGCACTTAATAAATGCCATCATTATTATTATTAACTCCTAACATTTCTATCACCTGATGTTTCTTTCCCACTTTTTAGGAGAGGGCAATCAAGGGGTTAAAAGTGGCTTATGCGTTAATAATATCTACCAGACCTAAAAGGAGAATGGTTTTGGAGGTGTTTACTATGCAATTCATTCTTTATTTTCCTAGGTCTTTTTATTTAAATTTATCGGACTGTATAACACATAGACATTCATTGGCTATAGACCATTTTTGTGGTCCTGTAACTCAAAAATGGCTTCATTTTTTAACATGAAATATTGTAAACTACATGGCTAGGATATGGACTAGACCCTGGTGGCGCTTTCTAAAATTTGAAAACAGCTGAATTATTAACCACAGAAAATTCATCTTTTACAAATGGTACAGAGTAACTTTTTTCCCCCCAAGATTGTTTATTATGTAGACTCAGCTTCTGACAGCTCATAACATGAATTGACATAAGATAGGCGGGTGCAGTGTATCAGGTAAATAATACATGTTTTTAAAAGATTCAGAATACATTTTTACATGATAGATTGTAATGGAGACAAAGAAGCCGTTCTGGTCTCACCGAACAGACTCGATAAAAACAGGGAGGTTACAGTGGAGAGAGCTTTCCTCAGCTTGTTGCAGTTAGAATCTGGTTCTCTGTTAAGTATATTACAGAATATCTGCTTGGGAAATAGTCTAAAAGAGTTGCAGCAGAGAAAGGAGCATTCTTAGGTGCCCGTTGCAGTAGATGAGTATTTAGCTGTTAGATGATGTTAGGACCTCAGAGTGGCATAAAATTTCATTTTATGTTTTCCATATATTCTGATCTAAGATATGAAAAGCGACGAAAGATACTTTATTTCTGTTGGTTTCACCCTGCCTGCTCTTTGTGGTCGTAAATTCAGAAGTTGAGGATGGAAAAGACAGGAATAAATGCCATTTTATTAATCTTCTCAATGCATGACTGTTTCCTGAGCTCAGTGATCTGTGTCTCCCTGGATTAAAAATAGGAAACCTTTTCCAAATGGAACTGCTTCCTGAAATGATGTATTACAGACTTGTACAGCCTCCTCATTGACCCATATCTTCATTTACCCCTCTCTGTAATATATTCTTTTCACCACTCCATCCACTTCAGTCCAGTTTAATTTTGAATGTCCTTATTAATGAACATACCCAGCACATTTCCCCAGTATATTTTCCCCCTTGACCCCAGCTTCACTGAACTGATCGAAATGTGGAAAAATCTTGTGCAGCAGAGAAACATAATCAACTCTGTTATCTGTCTTAATGAGGAACAGGAAAATGAATTTCACCAATGACCGGAAACCTCTTTAGATCCCCAAATTTCTCCTTGCCAAACCTTTTAACAGAATTAAAACAATGAACACACAGTCATTCCTAATACAGCATGACCCCTTGCATGCTTGAAGCTCCATTGTTTTCATAGGAAATAAGGAGTTAAGGGGAGGAGTGTTTGAAAACAATTAAAATAGTGCATTGGAAGGGGTTAATGGTGCCCTGGCTTTTATCACGCTGGGTATAATTCACAAAGGTTTATGGAAAACAATAAAGCCTTGCTGAACTTGTTTCACATCTTTGTTGCTCTGAGGTGGCTGTCAATGAGCTTCACTGACACTGATTCATTAATCCATTAGTATTGTACAAGGAATGGATTGTAAGGGTGTTAAGTTCCCTGTTATCCAGTGTTTACTGGAAACAATGAATTTTGAGCCATTATAACTTGTTCTCTATACAATGCTAATGAACTATGTTATAGTGCAGTCATTCCTGCAGAACCACTTCCCAGTCAAGGCCACCTTAGAAGAAAAGAGTCTTTGTTGGGGAAGGCCTCTTGGAGGAGGGAGGATTTTATTAAGACTCTGAAGGTGGGGAGGATTGGTGGTCTATCAGATTGGAAGGTGGGGGGGAGTTCTAGGCCAGAGGGAGGACACGGGTGAGGGATTCAGGGCGAGGTAGTTGAGATTGAGGTACAGTGAGTAGGTTGGCATTGGAGGAGCGACGCATATAGGCGGGCTGTAGTAGAAACCAGTCAGTTAAAATAGGAGGCGGCAAGGAAATTGAAATCTGATGGCAAGGAGTTTCCATTTGATATAGAGTTGGCTAGACAGCCATTGGAAGATTTTGAGAAGTGTGGAGATGTGAACTGAACTTTATTTAGAAAAATGATCTGGGCAGGAGAGTGAAGAAAAAACTGGAGTGGGGAAAGACAGGAAGCAAGGCAGTGAGTGAGGGGGCTGATGCAGGAGTCAAGATGGGATAGGATGAGGGCTTGGATCAGTGCAATAGTTGCTTGGATGAAGAGGAAGGGGCTGATTTTTGTGATGTTGTGAAGGTAGAACTTAGAAGATTTGGGGACAGATTGAATATGTAAATTGGATGAGGGAGATGGGTGGAGGATAATGGGCATGTGAGACAGATAGGATAATGGTGTTGTTTACAGTGATGGGAAATAATAATAATGATGGCATTTGTTAAGCGCTTACTATGTGCAAAGCACTGTTCTAAGCACTGGGGGGATACAAGGTGATCAGGTTGTCCCACGTGGGGCTCACAGTCTTAATCCCCATTTTACAGATGAGGTAACTGAGTCTCAGAGAAGTTAAGTGACTTGCCCAAGGTCACACAGCAGACATGTGGCGGAGCTGGAATTCGAACCCATGACCTATGACTCCAAAGCCCGTGCTCTTTCCACTGAGCCACGCTGCTCCACAGCATGGGAAAGACGGGGAGGGCAGAGTTTGGGTGGGAAGATGGGGCCATTCTGCTCCTTCCCATTCCTCCCTGTTTTGTCTCCTAACAGTTAAGGTGCTTACACAACTCACAGACTATTTCTGTTTGGGAAAGAGCATGGCCCTAGGGCAGTTATAAAACTTGGGTTCTAATCTTGGCTGTGGCACTTGCCTGTTGTGTGACTTTGTGCCTCAGTTTCCTCATCTGTAAAATGAGGATAAAGATATCTGTTTTTCCTGCTGTTTAGACCGTGACTCCCATGTAGGACAGGGACTCGAGCCAATCTGATTATCTTGTATCTAACCTGGTGCTTAGTACAGGGCTTGACATAAAATAAGTACTATATTATTATTATTATTATCATCAATATTGACTGACGGTGTACTGGTAAATTTTTAGGGAATATAAATGCTGTCTGAAGAACCTAAAGTTAGTGATGAGTCAATTAGAAGTATTAGTTGCATGCTTACTTTGTGAATAGGTCTGATTTAATTTTCATGACCTCCGATCTCCTTTCTTGGAATGTTTCCACCAAAAAATTCCAAATGCTCTGAAATTAATGAAACTCCAAGTGCTCTAGCATTGGTGAGAAGCAGTAATGAGAAGCAGTGTGGATGATGAGAAGCATTGTAGCCTAGTGGAAAGAGCATGGGCCTCGGAGTCGAAGGTCCTGTGTTCTATTCCATACTCTGCTACTTGTCTGTTGTTTGACCTTGGGCAAGTCACTGAACTTCTCTGTGTCTCAGTTTCTCATCTATAAAATGGGGATTAAGACTGTGAGCTCTCACAGGACATGGACTGTGTCCAATCTGATTAGCTTGTATATACCCCAGTGCTTAGTACAGTGCCTGGAACATAATAAGTGCCTAAGAAATACCATTTTTAAAAAGTCCTGGTCTGTGGGCCTTAATTCTTAAAAAGAAAAAGGTATGGATTGGGCCTAATGAAAAATAGAGAGTCTCAACTAGGGTGTGTATTCAAAGGAATCTATGTGGAAGAACTGGGAATATGTAGGTGGAAGAACTGGGAATATGTAGGTGGCCAAGCCAATACTTGTGTTCCCTTAAGCCCTGTGTTATGAAACGTAGGTGAGGAAAGTGTGTTTGGCTGGGAGAGAAAAGGGAATCCTGGCAATGGAAACTTTTTAAACCAGATAGACCCTTTAAAAGCTGAAGGGTTTGTGAAAACTGTTTCCAAAGTTACACGGTCTAATAAACTTTTGGTTTTCTTGAGGAGGGGAGCTAAAACAACATTCCCAAAAGCAATTCAGCAAAATCATTGCAAGGGGGCAGAAATGAAGGAACTCCAAGATGTAGCAACATACAGATGAATGCTGTTATCCAATAATAAGGTAGTAGGGAGATGAAACTATTTCAGTAACAAATTACAGCAGAGTAAAAATGATGTGCTGATGCAATGCTGATTTAGAAGCTGCTTCATTTTCCAACATATTATTTAGGAATCATCGCGTGGCCTTGTTAAAGTTCACTCCTACACTTAAGAGGGACCGTGGGGGAATTCCTCCAATAGCTGAGAATGAAATGTGGGTATCCTTTAGCTAATACCATACTACTTATAAGAACATTTATTCTTTCAAAGTTAAACAAGCCAGTGGGATTAGTTGGAGTTTTGAAATTGTCAGAAAGATTTCAAGAAAAGCCAACAACAATTATCCAGCCCTTGCAAGCCCTTTGGCCAATTAGGAGAAAATTCCCAGTCCAAGAAACCAATTTAGAAGTATATTCATTCCACTGACTGTGCAGGACTTTATCAGCTTAACTGAATTAGTGATAATGGCAATTAGATTCACAAAATCCCTGCACATCAAAAGGAAATGTTGTACCCTAAGTAAATATTAGTGATATGGAAGCCTGACAAACTAGGAGGTATGCACACTTATTTGCCACAGACTGTACCCTGACTATATTTGTTGAGGCTAAGAAAGTATTTGAAAAAACATCCTTGTAGTGGGGCTGAGCCAACAAACTACAAGTGGAATTTGTTTGAACCCAATAAGCTCAGATCTCCCAAATTTTGAAGGGTTTGTGAATTCAGCTTTGTGGTACTGCATTGGTTGACTCTTGCCCTTCATCCTGTTGCCTCTTAACTCTCATCCCATCCTCCTTGTCCTCTCTTGTTCCTCCTTCCTTTCCCTCTCTCATCTTGTTCTAGCCTCTTCCCCTCACTAGGAATAATCACATAATCCTTATTGCCCAGTAGCAGCATTTATTGAACTCCCACTGTGTGCAATCAATAGTATTTATTGAACTCCTACTGTGTGCTATCAGTAGCATTTATTGAGCAGTTATCCAGGGCACTGTGTGAAGCTTTTGGAAAAATACAATGGAGTTAGTAGACAGGAGCTAATGATGCAGAGCATTGAATTAGGTGCCTGGAAACATACACTAAAAGTAGAAGATACAGTCCCTGTCATTGAGGAGTTTACATCTGGCAGAACACCTTCTTGGCATCTTTAAGGATTCTGGTCTAAAATTACCCTCTCTACCTCTATGGTTTTCTTAAATATTCATTCAGTTCATTCAGTCGTACTTATTGAGCGCTTACTGTGTGCAGAGCACTGTATTAAGTGCTCGGAAAGTACAATTCGGCAACAGATAGAGACAATCCCTACCCAACAACGGGCTCACAGTTTATTTTCATGAAATGAATCAAGTCAGGCTGGACAGAAAGCCATTACAAATCCTAGTAGAGGGCAACTAATAACTGCAGCATCTGAATACATCGATCTAGTAATACTTAGATCATAAGGAAATGGGGAAGATAACAGCCCATAGAACCGTTATCCAGGATACCCTTCTACTTAGTAATAGTAGTAGTAGTATTTATTAAGAGCTATGTACAGATTATTGTATTAGGTGATAGGAAAGAATACAGATGTGGGAATTAGCGAAGCAGCGTGGCCTAGTGGGAAAGCACAGGCCTGAGAGTCAGAAGGTCATGGGTTTTCATCCTGGCTCCACCCCTTGTCTGTTGTGTGACCTTGGACAAATCAGTTCACTTCTCTGTGCCTCATTAATCTCATCTGTAAAATGGAGTTTGAGACTGTGAGCCTCACATGGGATAGGGACTGTGTCCAACTAGATTTGCTTGAATCCAACCCAAAGCTTAGTACAGTGCCTGGCAAATAGTAAGTACTTATCACTTACTAGCAGAAGCAGCGTGGCTCAGCGTGGCTCAGTGGAAAGAGCCCGGGCTTTGGAGTCAGAGGTCATGGGTTCGAATTCCAGCTCTGCCAATTGTCAGCTGTGTGACTTTGGGCAAGTCACTTCACTTCTCTGGGCCTCAGTTAATCTCATCTGTAAAATGGGGATTAAGACTGTGAGCCCCACGTGGGACAACCTGATCACCTTGTAACCTCCCCAAAGTACTATGTACTTAGAGAAGCAGCGTGGATCAGTGGAAAGAGCCCGGGCTTTGGAGTCAAAGGTCATGGGTTTGAATCCCGGCTCCACCACAAGTCTGCTGTGTGACCTTGGGCAAGTCACTTAACTTCTCTGAGCCTCAGTTACCTCATCTGTAAAAATGGGGATTAAGACTGTGAGCCCCACGTGGGACAACTTGATCACATCGTATCCCCCCCAGCGCTTAGAACAGTGCTTTGCACATAGTAAGCGCTTAACAAATGCCATCATTATTATTATCAAGTACTGTCATTATTAGACATTGTTTCTGGCCCTCAGGGGCTCACAATCTAAAAAAAACTAAAGTTAGGAAAAGGTCCTGGAGATGGATGCATGAGGAGTGATAACACAATGAAACAAAATAGAAGACAAAGTACACAAAATAAAAACTAGCACGGTGCTGTGTCTTGAGGAGCAGAATTTCAGTCTCCTCGTGGCTCAGAGTCTAAGGTACACCTGTAGCCACAGCAAGCAGCAGCCTTCCTGAGGTTTTGTGGAGGCCACGTTCTGAGGGTGCGTCTTTGTTTCTTACCGGGTTGGCGTAAGGCAGGATGGGAGGGAATTTCCCCGATGACACAGAGGAGAGCCAGTACCGATTCTGTATATATCTATATATGTTTGTACATATTTATCACTCTATTTATTTATTTTACTTGTACATATCTATTCTATTTTGTTAATATGTTTGGTTTTGTTCTCTGTCTCCCCCTTCTAGACTGTGAGCCCACTGTTAAGTAGGGACTGTCTCTATATGTTGCCAACTTGTACTTCCCAAGTGCTTAGTACAGTGCTCTGCACACAGTAAGCACTCAATAAATACAATTGATTGATTGATTGATTCTGTGGAGGCAGTGTGACTTTCTGGTTGGGAGGCCGCCAAAGCCGATCTCCTTCCATTGTTATCCCTGCAGCCTGGCACAAAGAGAGTGCATGATGGAAGCAGGGGTTACTCTCGGTGGTGCAGAGGAGAGGACATAGTTATTGGTGGACTCACTCAGCTGCAGTTAACAGCATTCAAGACCACTCAGCCACAGCTTTATCTGCTCCAAGATGCCTTTCCTGACTACCCTTACTTTCCCACAGCCTATTCACCCTCCCTTCTGCATTGCCTGTGCACTTGAGTCTGTACCCTTTAAATGCTTTGATACTCAACCCATTACTGCCCCATAGCACTTCTGTATCTATCCCTCTACGCTGCCCCTTCTCAAATCTGTAATTATTTTACCATTTGTCTCCCCTAGTAGGCTGTAAGCACCTTGTGGGTAGGGATCATGTCTACCAACTCCTATTGTGCTGTCCTCCCCCAAGCACTTAGTGAATTATTCTACACACAGAAAGCAATTAATAAATACCACTGATGGACTGACCTCTCCCTCTGCAGTCCAGCATATACAGAGCATGTACAGAGCAGTGCCCTCAGTGACCCAGAGGGAAGGTGCTCAGCCCGAGTGGAGAGGTGCCTAGAGCATGGGCATGAGAGTCAGAAGGGCATGGGTTCTCATCCTCAATCTTCTTGACTGTGAGCTTCTAGACTGTGAGCCCACTTTTGGGTAGGGACTGTCTCTATATGTTGCCAACTTGTACTTCCCAAGCGCTTAGTACAGTACACAGTAAGTGCAAAATAAATACGATTGAATGAATGAATCACCAGTCTGCTGTGTGACCTTAGGCAAATCACTTCACTTCTCTGTGCCTCAGTTACCTCACCTTTAAAATGTGGATTAAGACTCTGTGAGCCTAATGTGGGACAGAGCCCGGGTCTGACCTGATTTGCTTGCATTCTCAACAAATACCACAATCATTTATTATTATTATTAGAGTCATTCTCATGCATTTGCTTCCTCTTCTCTTCCTGCCTCTCCTTTGAATCCTGACTCTCATACTGACAGTAATATTTCACCATATATCCTTGTTTCTCACTTCACCCATGACTGTCACTTACTCTGGAAAGCATTTTGTTGATGTGTCTACAAAATATATTAAACTCCATTGTCTTTTGCTATCAATTGTGACAGGCTTAGTTTTTAGCAGATTTTTGAAGTAAAACAAAATGTATCATTTGACCCAAATCTGTCCAGGGAAAACTTAACCTTTGGCCCAGTGTTTGCAGGCTCAGCACCATGCGGGCAAAGGAAATGGTTTTGCAGCCTGCCCAGATGTCAAACATCTCCCCTGTTAAAGTACTACATCTAAAAAGCTTTTCTACATCCCTCCTTCTCCCACTCTTCTTTATTCTGTGCCCAGCCTGAGCTAGGTTCCTTCTCCATAAAGAATAAAAAAATTGTAGTATTTGTTAAGTGCTCACTGTGTGCCAAATACTGTATGTACTAAACGATGGGGTCAATGCAAGATCATCAAGTCCCACAAAGGGTTCACAGACTATGTGGGAGGGAGAACAGTTTCAGATGAGGAAACTGATGCACAGAGTGAAGTGACTTGGCCAAGGTCACGCAGCAGGGAAGGCACCCATTGCTACTTCAGCTATTTTAGGTATCTAGTATTTTATTTTATTTACGGTTTGTATTAAATGCTTACTATATATTGAGGACTGTTCTAAGCATTGGGGTAGACACCATTTAATCAAATTGGACAGTCTCTGTCCCAAATGGGGCTTTCAGTCTAAGTAGGAGTTATCTCAAAATTTCAAGCCCCTAAAGCTTACAAACACAAACAGCACATTAGCTCTTTTGAGATTTCAAAAGAATTCATCTTCTGTTGCAGATAATTTCAGAGTCAGGAGACCTGGATTCTAGTCCTGGCTCTTCCATTTGTCTGCTCTGTCCCCTTCGATAAATTACTTGTTTCCTCTGTGTCTCAGTTTCCTCATCTATGAAACACCTGTTCCTCCTTCCCCTTAAACTGTGAACTCCATGTGAGACAGAGTGGCTCTGATCTAAAAATTGTATTTCTACTAAGCACTTATCCCAGTACTTGGTATATAGTAAATAATAATAATAATGATGATGGTATTTGTTAAGCACTTACTATGTGCCAATAAATATGATTGAATGAATGCCAAGCACTTTTCTAAGTGCTGAGGTAGATACAAGGTAATTGGTTGTCCCACACGGGACTCACGGTCTTTCATCCCCATTTTATAGATGAGGTAACTGAGGCACAGAGAAGTTAAGTGACTTGCCCAAAGTCACACAGCTGACAAGTGGAGGAGCCGGGATTAGAATTTATTACCTCTGCCTCCCAAGGCTGTGTTCTTTCCGCTAAGCCATGCTGCTTCCATTATAAATGTCACCATTATCACTAATGTTCCAATCTAAGGGGTCTCTAGAAATTGCCATTGCTCCTTGGGAAGTAGCTATCAATTAGTGCAATTTTATAACCAATCCAAAGCCATACCCAAAATGACAGAAAGAATTGGTGATTATCAGTGGACTTGGTCTAGGCAGGTTTGAGCTGATCATATAGAGCATCTGAAACTCGCAAATCTCCCATTTAAGTTGAAAATAGGAGTTCATTTGTTTGCACTGTTAGGGAAACGAGTGAATTCTGAAAGATTTTTATATTTTGCCTCATGCATAAATAATACAACTGCCTTGACTTTACATACAGCCTGTATTTTCCCACAGTGCTTTCACAGCAATGATTTCATTTATACCCTCATAACATTCTTGTGAGTTAGGGAGTCCAGTTATTATTATTATGTCCCTTTTGCAGATGAAGGAACTGAGGCCACAAGTGGTTAAGTGACTTGCCCAAGATCATTTAGCAACTTAGATTGGGACTAAAATCCAAATCTCCTGACTCCCAAATCTAAGCATTTAAACTAGATTAAGCTAATAATTCCCATTTTGCCACTATCCCTTAAAAAACAGAGTGATTTGACAGGGGAAGTTGGAGTGAAACTAACATTAGATGAAGGCCAAGGAAGAAAAAAACCACAAGTTATTGCAGTTACATCAAATCACCTTCAATATTTACTTCCTTGTTCTTGTAAATTAGCCTTCCTGGCACTCTGAAAGAAGTCAATTTTTTTTTGCCCTCTTTTCATAAATCATCTGTGTTTAATAAATCAATTTACAGACAGATAAATTCATAACTTTCCAATTTTCTCCCTCTCTAGAGATTAAAAAAAAGTTTTGTTCTCTCAAGTTGAATATGTACTTTTTGTTCTGAAGAGTAAGCAGGCAGAGAGCTATGCTGTTTGACTATTGTAATGTTCCGCATGGAAGCTAAGTACGGTCTAATAAGCGCTCTCCCCAAGAGCAAAAAGCAGAGAAGGAACAGAAAACAGGATTGCTGTAAATCAGTTGACTTGCTCCCCGGGTTCTTCTAAATCCAGATGAGCAGATCAGTGCTGCAGCCTCATATTCCTGACCTTAAAACCATAAAGGGGTCTATAAAATGAATCTACTGAAAAATGCCATGATGCCAAATCCTAGTAGTTGCTGACCAGCTATAGCTCTATCTGTCCCAGCTGTTAGATTTGAAAGCCTCAAGGAGTCTGTTGTTTCTGAGCATAATAGAATGGAAATTATAAATGCACCAAACACTGGAAAGAAGATGTTTTGTTCTGCAGATTTGTTTGGGATGCATTTTGTCAGATTTCAAACCCACTCAGAAATCAGTAACTCTGCATTTCAAACTGTTCAGTTCTCCAGATGTAAATTCAGGGGTGCTGGTTTGCATGGTGGGAAGTACGTTCATGGCCAAGGATGCAGCTTAACCAGAGAACATATTTTTCCTTTCTTAAATACATTCTTTCATCCTCCGGCCTTTGACTCTGCTAATTTGAGTATCACGATATAGTTCACTTCAATCAATTAATGGTGTCTATTGAGATGCCAATAGATCTTGCTTGAGAGAATGTGATACAGTTGGTCAACATGATCCTTGCCCGCAAGAGCTTAGAGTTTTACAGAATCTCTTCTCTGGCTTCTGCCACAATCATGATGGGAGTTGCAATTCCATGCCCTCCTCACTGTATCAGTAATCATGACAGGGTAGTTGTGCTAGTAGGGAATTGCTGCTTTTTTGGCTTGATCAATCAATCAATCAATCAATCAATCGTATTTGAGTGCTTACTGTGTGCAGAGCACTGTACTAAGCACTTGGGAAGTACAAGTTGGCAACATATAGAAACGGTCCCTACCCAACAGTGGGCTCACAGTCTAAAAGGGTTAAGGCATTCCCTAGGTAACTAGGTTCAGAAAGAGCTTGCTCTTAGCTGAATCCTAGAGTATATAAGATGTGTACAGGTGCCATATAATAATTGGTTGTGTTGCACATCCATGCTCACAAACTCCCCGCTATTTCCTTGCTCCCTGGGTCCACCATCCCAAATAGAAACATAAGGTGAACATCTGAGAGTTCAGTCTCTTTTCCATTATAAAATTGCTCGCAAGTCAAAAGGTTTTTCTCTTTGCATACGTAACAAATTCCAAAAGGAATCATATGGGTTAACTCCAATGCATATAATTCATTCATTCATTCAATTGTATTTACTGAGTACTAAGCACTTGGGAAGTACAAATTGGCAACATATAGAGATGGTCCCTAATAATAATAATAATGGCATTTGTTTAGCACTTACTATGTGCAAACCACTGTTCCAAGCGCTGGTAGGATACAAGGTGATCAGGTTGTCCCACGTGGGGCTCACAATCTTAATCCCCATTTTACAGATGAGGTAACTGAGGCTCAGAGAAGTTAAGTGACTTGCCCAAGGTTACACAGCAAACGTGGCAGAGCCGGGAGTCGAACCCATGACCTCTGACTCCCAAGCCTGCACTCTTTCCAGTGAGCCACGCTGCTTCCCTGCTTCCCTACCCAACAACAGGCTCACAGCCTAGAGGGGGGAGACGGACAACAAAAAAAAACAAAACAATATTGATTACTGCATATCGTGAATGAGGAATTATTGACTGTTTCCACTTTAAAGTCAATTTGGGAAATTGAAAAGAAATATAACCCGTATCCTGTACTATTCTTATATATTCTATTCATTTGGCATACTCGTGTCCACAGAAACAACAACAAATATATTTGCATTACAATGTTTATGATTTTGGGCCAATGTGCATAAGACTTGGGTTAAAAATCAAAAGTGAAAGGTATGAATTCATCTCTATAAATTTAAAATGTTTATTTGCCATGTAGATTAGTGCAGTTGGAGATTATGGGAACATCCTTATGCGATCCCAGGATATAGCCCCTAAACAAATTTAGCCTCTGGGTATCAGTATCTATATGTACCCCAGCTGTTAGATTTGGAGGCCTAGAGGAGTCCATTTTTTTCTGAGCATAATAGATTGGAAATTACAAATACAGCAAACAATGAGTACAGGATGGCTCATCAAAATGAGGAAAGTCTTTCTGCATACATCCTTTCAGGATTACCATAACTTCTGTCATTTTCCACATAAGAACTATGCAGGAAATTCCACATCTGGCTCCAAAACAGAACAGGCTGAAAAGAATAACTGGGCTTCCTTGAGCAGTTCTCATCATTATGGAAGAGAGCAGTAGCAGTTTGCTTCAAGTATAGAAAGTCTTATTGTAATTGATTTGTTGTTAGGTGCTGGAAACATCTTGTGACTGAATGACCTGTAACTAATGAGATGCTCAAATAAAGCAAGGGTCACTGTGTTTCAATGAGAGTACAAGTGTGTTCTCTCCCTTGGTAGATTGATGGGAGCTCTGACTTAATACATATTAAACCAAGATTTAAGTTTATTAATTCAGCATAACATTTTCTACAAATTGTGAGAATGAGCTCGTGACATCATTGAGCACATCCCTGATAACTGTGCTTTTTTAGTGTGGTGGATAAAATAAAGAGAAGTTTCCCCTTCTGTTTTCAGTTGGTATCCTCATAATATGAGTAGGAGGCTTAATAGTCCTTACTATCTATTGCACTCTCCCAAGTGCTCAGTACAGTACTCTGCACATAGTAAATGCTCAATAAATATGACATTAATTGTGTTTAAAGCACTATACTAGCACTGAGAAAGGAATACAAAAGTGGGATATAGACATGGCCTTTGCCCTCCCTTTGTTCCCCACCAAGGGTCTCAAAATCTATGAGTAAAAGCCAAAAAGGAGACTGACCACAGACACAAAAGAGGTAATCAAAAATATAAAAGACAAGCAATTAGAATGTCCACTCTTTCCATGATCCACTTACTTCAATTGGAAGAACAAATGAAACTTCTTTGGGTTTGCTATAATAGTATGGGTTACTTTTTCCCGCTGATTTCTTCTTCAGAGCGTATGATAATCCTTAAATGTACTACCATTCTTGGTTTAATGTTTAAAACAATTCGGTCTCTGAAGTGAGGTCTCCTTTTCCACCATCATCTCCCTTTGTCTCAATTTACTGGATGATTGGTGGGAAAGTAAATTTTTAGCTTGGCTCATATTAACTGACTCTCTACAAAGGCCAAATTGACTGGTAATTGCCAGTGGTCTTCATTATTTAGGGAGAGATTTTTTTGCAAGATTTGGATTTTTCACCTGTGTTCTTGTAAATTGTCCTCTTACTAATCATTTTTTAACTAGGATAGACATGAAATTCGCTTGGGGATATACCCCAAACTACAACCAGGTTACTTTTCTTGACAGTGTGGCTGTATCCTGGGATAGGCTCTTCCATAGACTTTGTACAGTGAGTTAGTTTCCATTCCAGGCCTAGTCCTGATATGACTCACCTTTGGGTAATTAAAAATTATGCCCTCTTTGACTCCCACCCCTTCTCCTCCCCCCATTTCCCTATCACATTCCCATTGGTTTTTCCACCTTGTCTCCGTACCCACTATGTGCTTCTGTATTTTTGTTCTTTGTTTTAACTTTAAACATAGCTATTGTTGCTGTTGTGAGGGCCATCATGGCCTTGGCTGGAAAAAAAAGTAGTGTGAAAGGGTCAGGTTTGGAGACAGGCGAGTGGTCAGGTTTGTGGTGCAGGGAGGGGTGAGTGAGAAAGCTGCTAGGATAGGGGTGGGAACAGAGAGGGAATTGGCTTCTTGGAAGTCTGATTGAATGTGTCAGGACTGAGCATATGTATGCTGAGATCAAATAGTGCAGACCGTATCCCCAGAAGACATGTATTGTGGGGTGGTGTCAACCTGGGTTAGGCATGAATATGTGTGTGTGTGTCTGCGTGTGTGTGTAGTCTATGATCCGTACAAGTGGAGAATATGGAACTCTGTTGTCCAGTGATGGTAGAAGAATTGAATTCCAATGAAACATGTATTGTATTTCTAATCATAGGGTATTCATTATATAAAAACTGGTAAAATTAGAGGATCATCTGACAAATGTGTGGAAGAAATTAGGTCTCAGAAAATAAATTCTGCTTGTGTTTTTTATATGCATACCTCTTGGGGCCATCAAGACAGAATATGTTTGAGGAGAGAGCTTGCTTGAGAAAGACAACGTCAGTATGTTTTTGGCATTCTATATAGTATTATGACATTGTATGGCAGTAATCCATCAATTGTGTTTATAGAATGCTTACTTTGTGCAGAGCACTTGGGAGAACATGATGCAACAGAGTTGGCAGACAAGTTCCCTGCCCACAACAAGCTTATATTCTAGAGGGGGAGCTAACAGTCTAGAGGGACAATAAGACTCTTATGATGGACAGATTGCCTTGATATCTTCAAACTGAGTTCCAAACCATATGGAAGATATTTGAGTTTGTCTTTTGAATTATCTGAGTGACGATTTTCCAATTCTCCAATTTCCCCCCAACTATTGCTAATAGAAAATGTTATTCTGGATCTTCATAAAATATAGTTGAGATTGTTTCTACTTGAACATTGCCTTCCTAGGAATTTAATTTTGTTCTCTAAATTAGTGTAGTCAGTTTGCTTTTCCACTTATATTCAAAATAATAAATGTTGATGTTGTTGCACGATAAAAATATGTCCAGCATAAATTGTTCTCCTTGTCATTAAGATATTTTCTAAACAAGTTGAATTCACACTACATTTTTGTCAAACTCACTTGCAGCAATCCTAAATTACCTGCTACATCTATATATTTTCAGAAGACTATAATGGATAAAGTCAGAAAGTCATTTCTATAGAGAAAAGATGAGGCAATGTGATAGAATTTTGCTCCCTGGAAACACGAATTCATTTGTTCCTTGGATTGCTCATGACCAAATTTGTTCCTGAGCAACATCAGTTTACAGTCTGTTAGATTTATTTCAGTGCCTAAAAGCTACTAGACAGTCACAGTCATTTCTTCCCAACCTACAAAATGCATGGGAGAATACACTGGAGTTAGTATTCATGACCCCTGCCCTAAAGGAGTTTACAATCTCGTGGGAGAGTACAGGCATTATACTAAATTACAGTGGAAAAAGCAAGTGTTTAAAAAAAAATCAGTGCTATGGGAGAAAGGGGGTGTGGTGAAGTCTTAAATGATGAGTGGGTGAGAACTCATCCACTCATCATTTAAGAATTCACCACATGGCTCCGTGGAAAGAGCACGGTTTTTGGAGTCAGAGGTCATGGGTTTGAATCTCGACTCTGCCAATTGTCAGCTGTGTGACTTTGGGCAAGTCACTTAACTTCTCTGTGCCTCAGTTCCCTCATCTGTAAAATGGGGATGAAGACTGTGAGCGCCACGTGGGACAACCTGATCACTTTGTATCCCCCCAGTACTTACAACAGTGCTTTGCACATAGTAAGTGCTTAATAAATGCCATTATTAACTCAAGTGCACAGGTCACTGAAGCACTGAATTGGCAATAGTGGGTGAAATTGTGTGGGGAGATAAGAGATCATTCAGGGAAGTTCTCCTGGAAGCAATGTGATTTTTAGAAGGGCTTAATTGTTGGTGATTCCCCAATAGAAGAAATGCTTGACAGAGATGAATCTATCTTGGCCAGATTCCTTGATCTTCCTTCCAAGAGGAGACGGAAGCCATTTTTCAGTTGACTGGTGACTTGGGATGGATCTAAGAGAATGTTCCTTTTACATGGGTACTGCAGAGTGATAGCTGTCAGCCCTTTCGGCATTACTTCCAAATTGTTACCATCATGTATCTTTTCATAATATGATTAAGATGTAATTCTGGTAAGGCATACTCAATTGCCAGCCACCAGTGACATTTGGTGATTGAAAACTACCTTTCCTTGCCAAAGACTCATATTCTATGGATTTTTCAATGTGTTCCCACTTTGATTTACAAATGTAAAGGAACAAGCACACTCCCTGGCACAAGAAAGTAAATGATCTTGTGTTTGGTAAAAGAGGTGATTCAGTATGACCTCCATTGCCCAATCCCCAGCAGCACAGACCAACCCCCACAACCCCCGGCTATTCCCTGGATACTCAGGACATTTTTGTTGAGTGTTGAAATAAATTAGAAGCAGAATCCTGGGAGTTTGAGGTCTCTGCCAGCATCCCTGCATCCCATAGAGGAGGCATGAGTGAGGTCAGAGAGAGTCAGTGGTGATCCAGGAATTCATACATTGACCTAAGGCCCCTCAGAATCTTCAGTGGTAGAGGTATTATAAGCAGTGGCATGGATCCTCAGAGATCTGACTTCCAATTTACTCCTGGATCAACAGAGCCCCCCAGATAATTTGGTCATGATTGTACAGAATGAGCTTGATTCCACGCCTTCCAGAAAATCAGTCCTAAAGTACTTTGCATTTGCATAGAGCTTGTTCCAAAGAGCTCAAAAGACTTTTGGACCACTGTCTAATTAAGGCCAGAGCATCCACGACAGACACTTGGAAAATCAGTCAATAAATCAGTGATACTTACTGAGCACTCACTGTGGGCAGAATACTATACTACCCACCTGAAAGAGTATAGTACAACAGAGTTGATAGACATGTTCCCCGCTCACAAGAAAGCTAAGCCGAGTGACGTGCCTGTGGTCAAAGAGAAACATAGTGGAGAAGTTGAGAAAGAATCGGCAACAAATCCCCAATTTTGTGAGCCCAGCAATCAGCCACTCACTGTGGAAGCAGAAGGGAGTGAACCATAAAGTGGTTCTTTTTGGCACATCAACCTCCAATCCCTCTAAGCCTATTGATGCCCTTGTTTGGATCCAAAGAGGGGCATTTACACCTTAAAGAAGGTCCTGTCTGTGGAGCTACACAACTGACTTTTTTTTTTTTAATGGTGTTTGTTATGTTTGTTAAGTGCTTACTCTGTGCCAGGCAGTATTCTAAGCACTGGGGTAGATACAGGATAATCAGGGTGGATACAGTCCCTGTCGCATATGGGGTTCACAATATTAATCCCGATTTTACAGATGAGGTAACTGAGGCACAGAGAAGTGATCTGATCTGATCGCTGGAGCCTTGGTATCAGAATCATGTCTGCTTTATGCCTTGGGCGAGTCAATTTACTTCTCTGTGCCTGTTACCTCATCTACAAAATGGGAATTGAGACTGTGAGCCCCATGTGGGACAAGGACTGTGATAACCCTGCTTTGCTTGTATCTACCCCAGCACTTAGTACAGTGCTTGGCACATAGTAAGTGCTTAACAAGTAACAAAATTATGGTTATTATTATCATTATTAGTTGGTACTGGAGGATGGCTGTAGACCACACAGTAAACTCCTCAGTGGGTTGTAAGCTAATTGAGGGGAGGGATTTCATGTACCAACTGTTAGATTTTATTTTGCCAAGTGTTTATTACACTACTCTACACACAGTAAGTGTTCAATAAAATACCACTGATTGATGGATTGATTCTAGCATCATTTCCAGCAGCTGCTGCCCCACACTCACAGTTATTCCCAAAAGCAAAACTGCTCTCTTGTCACTGGGTTGCTGAAATGACACGTGTTTCACAAATGTGTAAAAGTGTTATGGGTTCAGAATTTAGAACCTCACATACTTAGGTCAGCATTTAGGTCTTGCAGAACCTTGTAGGATGAACTGTTGGATTTGGTTCTGTTTAAGATATCTTGGATACCAACCCAAAGAACACCAATTATCCATGAGGTGTTCATTTAGAGTTGGCTTTTCTTGAGGAGGTTCCTGAAGAATATTTCTAGTGCCTCCAGTTACTTCCCAAACACCCAGCCTTTAAAAATGGAGGGTTACTTTAAAGTTCAGGGAGAGGGATAAAAGGGGGAATGCTATGACAGATCCAAATTTCTACACTTTATAGATTTCAGTACACATGCAGACTACTGCTACTACAGACTCACCCCTGCATCTAGATTTGATCCATTTATTCTCCCCACTCTCAGCCTTCTTTACATCCATAGTTTATGTATTAATGTTCCGAAAAATTAATGCAGTGCTCTTCCCTAAGTAAGCACTCAATAAATATGACTGATTAATAGATTAATGTCTTCCTCTCCCTCTAGACTATAAATACCTTGTGGGTCTACCACCTCTGTTATATTGTACTACCCCAAGTGCTTAGTACACTGCTCTGCACATACCAAGTCCCCAGGGAATACGACTGATTGAGTGGTTACTATAAAAATGGAAGAAAAGATCCTAGATTGATCAATGTATTTGATGACCGAGAAAGTTCTGAATGAATATACTTACAATAATAATGGTATTTGTTAAGCACTTACTATGTGCCACGCACTTTTCTAAGCACTGGGGTAGATACAAGGTTATCAGGTTGTACCACGTGGGGCTCACAGTCTTAATCCCCATTTTCCAGATGAGGTAACTGAGGAACAGAGAAGCTAAGTGACTTGCCCAAAGTAGAACAGCTGATAAGTGGCAGAGCCAGGATTAGAACCCACAACCTCTGACTCCCAAGCCTGTGCTCTTTCCACTGAGCAACGCTGCTTCTCAAAAAATAATTTTGGTATTTGTTAAGCTCTTACTCTGTGCCAACCACTGTTCTAAGCACTGGGGAAGATACAAGGTTATCAGGTTGTCCCACATGGGGCTCACAGTCTTAATCCCCATTTTCCAGATGAGGTAACTGAGGCACAGAGAAGCCAAGTGACTTGCCCAAAGTCACACAGCTGATAAATGGTGGAGCTGGGATTAGAACCCATGACCTCTGACTCCCAAACCTGCACTCTTTCCACTGAGCCATGCTGCTTACGAGATGGTTTATGGTGCAGGACAGACAACAAGGCTAACACTGTGGTTCTGAGAAGGCAAAATGAGAGAGCGTAAGAACCAGGATTTGCTCTCCTATTTTAAAAGCTCCACCCAGCAGCATAGCTCAGTGGAAAGAGCCCGGACTTTGAAGTCAGAGTTCATTGGTTCAAATCCTGGCTCTGCCACTGTGTGACTTTGGGCAAGTCACTTCACTTCTCTGGGCCTCAGATACCTCCTCTGTAAAATGGGGATTAAGACTATGAGCTTTGTAAATTCCCCTACACTTAGAACAGTGCTTTGCACATAGTAAGCACTTAATAAATGCTATTATTATTATTATTATTATTATTATTATTACTGGGGGTAGTTCTAAGGGGATTCTGGAAAATAAAGCCCCCTGACCCCAGGAATGCTGTTCTCAGGCAGCAGGTGTTGCAAAAGTATGTTTGCAATTTACCTTTCAGTCTCTTAGCTTCAATTCAGCCTTTATTAGAAGTGTGAATATTATCACAACCAGGGTCTTCCAAAACAAGGGTAGTTCAAGGTGGCCCCAAACTGAGAGCATGCTCATGTTCTGGCAGATCTTTTGTGTCCCCACCTCAAAATTTATAATTCAACTTAATGGTGAAACTTATTAGTTTAAAAAATGGCATTCTGGGATCTGAAGTCTCTTCCATCCACACCAGCCAACTGGAACATCTTTGTAGTACTGTTAGAAAGGCCTAGGTAGTTCCTGCTGGTTGTGGAAGCCAGCCCCGAATCACAAAGAAAACTGAGCTTTTGATCATCGCCCAGCACTGCAGAGTCGAGTCTCGGCATAGCTAGCACAGCCTGAGTCCAGCTCAGGCCTGTCCAGGGAATTTTCCACAAGACAGCTAAGCAACATCCTTCAACACTTGGAGAAAGAGAGGGAGGGGGAGAGGGAATCTAGGAATCATGTAAGATCCCTTAGTTCATTTTTTGCTGAGCTAGAGACTCCTCCACAGATCCCAGCACAGCAGGAGGGTAAAACACACATACACACCGCCCCCCCCCCCGCAAAAAAAAAGATTGAAACCATTATTTACCTTTGCTTCCTTAGCTGGATTTTGAGAGGAAGCTTGTCACCAGGAAGGGGGTTTAACTAGAGTCACCCAATGAACTTTCAAAGAGGTGAAATTCTCTTTATAAACTCACTCCCAAGAAATTTTATTTAGGACTCAAGTGGTGAAAGTACCTAGTAGACTTCATGGCACCAAGTGGGCACTCATTCATTGATATCACTATAACCCTTTGCAAATATCTTCAAAGTCAGAAGCCACGGGAGATCCAGTGGTTGCCCATCCCCCCCCACCCCCCCAACAAACAAATATTTCTCACCATTGGCTCTAAAGCACACCACTAACTTGCCCCCTCCAACCTCATCTCACTTCTTTCCTTCTACAAACAGTCTGCACACTTCTCTTCTCTAGTGCTAACCTTCTCCATCTTGTCTATCTCACCAGTGATCCCTAGCCCACGTCCTGCCTCTGGCCTGGAATGCCCTCCCTCCTCAAATCTGACAGGCACTCTCCCCAACCTTCAAAGCCTTATTGAAGGTAGATAATAATAATAACTGTGGTATTTGTGAAGCACGTACTATGTGCCAGGCACTGTACTAAGCGCTGGGGTGGATACAAGCAAATTGGGTTGGACACGGTTCCTGTCCCACGTGGAGCTCACAGTTTCAATCCCCATTTTACAGATGAGGGAACCGAGGCACAGAGAAGTGAAGTGACTTGGCCAAGGTCACACAGCAGACAAGTGGTGGAGCCGGGATTAGAACCCATGACCCTCTGACTCCCAGGGCATGCTCTATCCACTACAACACGCTGCTTCTCTTCCAAGAAGCCTTCCTAGACTAAGCGCCAACTTTCCTCATCTCCCATTCCTTTCTGCATTACCCTGACTTTCTCTCTTTTCTCTTCCCCCTCCCGCCTCTATAGCACCTATGTACATAGCTGTGATTTTATTTACTTTTATTAATGTCTGTCTCCACCCTGTCTAGACTGTAAGATCATTGTGGGCAGGGAAAGGGTCTGTTTATTGTTGTATGGTACTGTCCCAAGCTCTTAGTACGGTGCTCTGCACTCAGTAAGCACTCAAAAAATACGATTAATTGAAAGGATGAATAAAGGAATGAAATTTATTCAGCCCCAGTATGAACTGCGCTGGTAGTTGACTCTGGTTGGCCTCATTTTCTCAATGCATCAGTCACTAAGCAAAAACTAAGCAGAATCTATAGCCTTGAAAAGGTGGAGACACCATCTAAGCATCATTTCCCTTTCTTTGAGATCTCTCACTCTGTTATAGGAGAACTTAGATTAGCCTTACAGAACATCTGGTGATAACTTATTATTCTTAACCCTTCTAGGTTTCTGAAATGTGATTTTACTATTACTCTCTAGGATTTCTGTATTGTGAGAATGGATGAAATAAAACATAGAAGGACTCCCCATCGATCTCTCCAGAGCCAACATGCTCAATAAATCCAAGGTTTTGTTATCGTGCTGTATTTTAACTAATCCTCCATGTTGCCTAGGAGATACCGTGCCTTTACTGTCAGCAGAGGAGATGTTCATTTGCCAGTGGACAAACGGGCTCAACTTTGTGTGCTCTGGGCTACTTTCTAAAAGCTGGATAATTGTTCAGAGTTTGCAAAATAGCCTTCCTCTCAAAGCACAGACTTATTTAAGCCTTTCAGTTCCTCCAGCCAGGCATAAACTAACTGCAAAGACAGGCCCACTTTTGATGCTGCAGAATGCAGAGGTAGTGGAGATTATCAGCGAGTGCAAATTACTTTTTTGCAGTGAGTAGGAAGTCACATTTCTCCAAGTAGCTGCCTAATTATCTGTAATTATCCCCAAAATAGCCATGCTTCGTTTACCAGCCAGTTGGGGGAAGAGCAGGGGAAAAAAAATTCATTACTGAAATATCTTTTTCAGAGGTGACACTTGCCAAAGAGGTTTTAAGCTTGCAGTTTCTAATTATAGTAGCAAAACAAGGTGAGAAGATTTCCTTATTGGTTAAGCTGTTCGCTAAGAATGCACTTGTTTAGAAGAAAGTGGTCAAAAGTATTTAAATGTATAGAAAAAAAATCACAAGGATGGAGGAAAAGAGTTGTGTTATTTATTGTACATGAATAACTGACTTGGAATACAGCATGTGAACTATAGCTCTAGCAGATTTTAAATAATTTACATATTTAATCTACATCTAGTTGGGGAGTAATTTTAACCTACATGCAACATTTATGAAAGGAAGTTAAACTAACAGTTTTACTTTGCAAAATGGCCTAGAGGAAAATTTTAGTGGCTGGGGAAAATTTAGTTTCTGTCATTTAAACTGGTCAAAATCTCCATTGGCCTAACCAGAATGATATAGCTTCAAATTATGATTTAAGAGAAGTGGGAAAAGAACTCTATTGACAAAAATTGCATCTTTAGGCCATCAACCACTTGATGGGAAAACCCTATTTTGAGGCAATTTTTGGTGAGTTTGGCTTCCCCAGACAAATGTTTGCAGTCACATCATGTCCTCGGTGTCTACAACAGCAGTGCAGACAAATAGGCCAGTGTCCAGTACCATTATGGAGTGTGCTCTTAGAGCCCATATGGTGTTAGTTTCTCATAAATAAATCATGCTGGAAACCCTCGGATACAAACAAGGGGAACCCTTTCCAGTAGTCCATGGAAGGAACTGAAAAAGGAACTCGTTTCTTATTTTTAAAAAATGTAGGATCGTTACATTTCTAGTTGTAATACCTTGGGACCCTTGGAAACACAGTGGAAGAAAACGCTCAAAATGTACTGAAGGTCAATTCCTTGGAATTTTTGCATAATAATCCATGGGTTGCAATTTGATAATATAGATTAGTTAAGATAAGAAAATAGTGTCCCATACAGATGCAAAAGTGAATTCTGAACATTTAGCTATAATTATGTTACATTATACATCTATATATACAAATTATTTTATGTATAGCTCTATTATTTTTCTTTATATATGTATGCTGTCGATTTTGTTGATTAAAATTCATAAAAATTGAGGAAGTTGTGTAAAGGTGTCAGATATGCACTCCCTACATACCTTTGCATCTCTGTTTTGTACTATGTTGACTCTAAGCTCATTGTGAGTGGGGAATATGGCTCTTTATTGTAGTATTGTACTCTCCCAAGTGCTTAGTACAGTGTTCTGCACATAAGCACTCAATTATATATGATTGAATGAATGACTGAAGGTGCACACACTAATAGTTTTTTGAATAACCTCTCAAATAATAATAATAATTGTGGTTTTTGTTAAGTGCTTACTACATGCCAGGCATTGTGCCTGAATAGAGTTTTGCTGCCCATCTTGGGGAAGCAAAGGGAGAAAGTTAGGAAACAATTGTGGCCTTAGATTTGAAAGCTACATTAGGCTGCCCTTGAGGGCAGGCATTGGGTCTTACTTCTACTGTACTTTTCCAAGTGCCTGGCCCAGTATTCTGCCCCCACACAGTAAATGTTATCCAGTGATGAAGACTCCACAGATCTAATACCAAGGAATCCAACTGCTGCTGAAAGTGCACTTGCGTCTTTTTTCTTATGCTTTTTGTTAAGCAGTTATTAAGTGCCAGGGTCTAAGTGCTGTAGTAGATACAAGCTAATCAGGTTGGTCACACTCCACTGAAAGTCCTATTGCATCTGTTGAAAACACCTTGGAAAATTAACAATACATGGATGCCTTTATTTCTTAGGGCTGCTCTTTCTCCTTTTATGCTTGGTACTCACAAAAACTCTGAGGTGTATAAAGTGTAGATCACTCATTGACACTTTTACAGATAGTTGTCAGTTTGCAACGACTAGTAAGCATGCCTATAGGAATTGTGGAAAACTCCACGGGCCTTTTTCATTCATTCATTCATTCAATCGTAAATATTGAGCACTTACTGTGTGCAGAACACTGGACTAAGCGCTTGGGAAGTACAAGTCGGCAACATATAGAGATGGCCCCTACCCAACAATGGGCTCACAGTCTAGAAGGGGGAAACAGAAAAGACAAAACATGTAGACAGGTGTCAAAATCGTCAGAACAAATAGAATTAAAGCTATATGCACATCATTAACAAAATAAATAGAAAAGTAAATATGTACAAGTAAAATAAATAGAGTAATAAATCTGTACAAATATATATACAGGTGCTGTGGGGAGGGGAAGGAGGTAGGGCAGGGTGATGGGGAGGAGGAGATGAAAAAGGGGGCTCAGTGTGGGAAGGCCTCCTGGAGGAGGTGAGCTCTCAGTAGGGCTTTGAAGGGAGGAAGAAAGCGAGCTTGGCGGATGTTGGGAGGGAGGGCATTCCAGGACAGAGGGAGGACACGGGCCAGGGGTCGACGGTAGGACAGGCGAGAGCGAGGTACAGTGAGGAGGTTAGCGGCGGAGGAGCGGAGGGTGCGGGCTGGGCTGGAGAAGGAGAGAAGGGAGGAGAGGTAGGAGTGGGCGTTTTTTTCCTGCTGTGACAGTTCCACTACCCCTTTAACTTTCTCTAGAGCAAATGGAAATACCATCCCATTGGCAGAATGAAAATGCACTTGATCTGAGTTTGGCCGATAAAACTGGTAGGAGGGAAACACACAGACTAGGGCAAGAGCTTCGGAAGCCGAGCGGTCCCGGCAGAGATAGAAACATGGATTGGAAATGAGTCGCCAACAACAGGTTAAGCAATAGGATTACAGAGCTTTTCCACCTCTGCCTGTGATTCTCTTCCCCACAATTGCTGCTGCTTCCCTTGCTCCTTACCACCTGTTCTTGTTCTGTCATTCCTTACTTTGCTCCAGGGCTGCCTTTTCCCAAACTATGATTTTGGCTACGGCCCCCAAATATTCCTTGGGAATATTTGAGAAGCAGCATGGCTCAGTGGAAAGAGCCCTTGCTTTGGAGTCAGAGGTCATGGGTTCAAATATCGGCTCAGCTAATTGTCAGCTGTGTGACTTTGGGCAAGTCACTTAACTTCTCTGTGCCTTAGTTCCCTCATCTGGAAAATGGGGATTAATACTGTGAGCCCCACGTGGGACAACCTGATCACCTTGCATCCCCCCAGCGCTTAGAACAGTGCTTGGCACATAGTAAGTGCTTAACAAATACCATTATTATTATTGTTATTATTATTCTGTATTCATCTTGAGGTCAGTGAAGGTCAATGTGGGTGGGAGGTTCCCTGGGTAATCAGCAGTTCTATTAAGGGAGCTCTCATTCCTTCTCCTGATCCTCTCGCCCTTCTCTCTGTCTCTTTCCTTTTCCCCATCCAACATCCTTCTCCACACTCACTCCCTTTTTCCCCACTCATTATCCTGCTTCCCATCTCTTGTTCCATCCCCTATCCCTCTCATTAAGGAGTCCATCAATCAACGGTATTTATTGAGTGGTTACTGTGAGTACCATCTCCCCTGTCCCTGTCCTTAAACCTCTTTCCTTTGCCCCATCCTTCTCCCCAACCCCAGTCCCTCTTAGAACAGTGCTTCACACATAGTAAGCCCTTACTAAATGCCATCATCACTTAACAAATGCCATTATTATTAATATTATTATTATTATTATTATTCCAGTGCTGCCTTCTCAGCTTCTCTTCGCCTAGGTATTGAGATGGTGATGATCCCTTAGATTTTCAGACAGCAAAGTCTTATGTGTCAAAAATGCTAAATAGGCAGCGCCCTTGAATGAGAACATCTTTTTCGGGGAGGAAAAGGGACAAAGAGAAGGAAGAAAATTACTCTCAGAGGGCACAGGGGAAAAAACACAACATTGGAATTCTTGGCCTTTCTCAACACACCCTTAGACTCGAAGGTATTTACCTCCTAAATAATCTGTGCCATCTATCAGAGAAAAGCTATTAGTCCACTATATTATTCTCAGCCTACATAAAAGAATGACACATACTCTCATTTTATGTCATTCCCTGAGCAAATTTTCTAATTATTACTATTGCCTGGATATATGTAAAAAAAACCCCACTAAACTGAGAGAATGACTACTTGATGCAAACCCATTATAAGCAAACCCACAAGTAAATTAAGCACAAGCCTTACCTTTCTGATTCACTCCCAGAGGAGTGCTTCATTCCACACAAGTATATTGCCATACAGACAAAATAAGCACACCGCAATACTCTATTCAAAGTGTGTATGTGGCAAGGGTCTTTAGCATGCTTTTGTATTTTCTTATCCACTTGGCCTTGTGTATTTTCTTTTCAAAAGGGTCAGATGTGTTCAAGTGTCAGACACCACATGATTCCCGTTTCTTACATTATTGATGCTGCTTTTAATCTCCGTCAGACCCCTTCGTGCTATTGAAAATCACAATCCTTCCTCTTTTTCTCCTTCCTCTCAGACTCCATCACTAGGATTGCTTTTCCTCACGGTCAACCTGGTTCCCCACCCCTTCCAGATAATTAAGCTGGCATAAACTAGTACAATTTGCACACTGGGAGAGTGGGTGAGGGGTGAAAGGCGAAAAACATCTATCTTTCTCTCCATCCCTTTCTGCCATGCACCTCTCAACTCAAGTTTGCAGGTCATGTGTAAAGGGGGCATATAGTAAATGGAGGTGGAGTGTACACAAACTCTTATTCTTCTGGGGGCACTCTTCACCTATCCCTGTTTCTATCCTCAGGTTGGGTGAAGAAGGAAAACTTTTCCACTCTCTAGGCCACCCAGTGGGAAACTTCATGCCTCTATTGCTGGGACCAAAACCCCAACCTTGTCCTGCTGTATTCCCCATTTCTCCCTTCTTCACATTCCCACCACTTTCCATCCTTTTCTCCTTGCAATGGTTTACCTTCCTGTTCCCCAGTAACGCCTATGGCTAGGGTGGCCACCAGTCCAGTTTTTGGCAAGTTTGTAAGGCACTATGGGTGGGAAAGGGGATATTGTGGGGGCGGAAGGAAGGGCAGAGAAGCTGTCGATTGGATGTCAGGGCTTCTTGGGTGCAGCCACTGACCACTCCATTATCGACCCTGAGGGACAATCCCTACTGAAATTAGAACGGTATCTAGTTCCCAGTTGGGTTAGAGAATCAATGAAGCAGCTTGTGCTCTGGGCCTGGAAAACCAGCCACCAGTTGTTTTTTTCTGAAGCTCTGGAATGAGGAGATCAGCCCTTTAGGGAGAGACTTGATAGAACAGCCAGCGTCATGTGCTCATCACTTTAAAAACAGTAGGCAGTCAATAGTGTTCAAATTACAGTACAAGGGAAAAAACCCCAAAGCATTTTCTGACTTTTACAATTTCTCCTTACTTCATCAGTATTTATAAGTGCAAATTGGAATTCAGAAAGACAGCCATTAACCTCTTAGTGACTGAATTAAAATTTTCAGCTACCCAGGCCGAAGTACTCCCCAGTTTGGGAATGATTAATTTTGGCTGTTTCCTGCTTAATACATTGAAGAGGGATTGGTTAAAAACAAAGGAAGGGAAGCAGGGTCCCCAAAAGACCCTTGAATTCTTCATGACAACCTTTCAGTTTTATTCTCTCCAGAAAGTCCTCAAACATTGTTTGAGATTGTTATGTGATTTTTAATAAACGTCATTTGGTCTGTTAAGTGGTGCTTGTTGGTTTTGTATTGCACAGGATGCTAGTATTTCTGACCACAGGGCCTACTGTGAAAAGAAAGGAATTTCACATTTAAAAAGTGTGAACATGTTCAGCGTTAAATATTTGAGTTGATAGTTTTGATTTAATCAATCAATGGTTTTTATTGAGCAGTTTGTGCAGAGCACTATACTAAACACTTGGGAGAGTACAATGTAGTTGGTAGACATAATCCCTGCCCTCAATGAATTTACATTCTAGTGGATGACATACCAAACCTCATTTGGTACCACTGATGTACCTTGATCAACGTAGTTCAGTGGAAAGAGTCCGGGCTTGGGAGTCAGAGGTCATGGGTTCAAATCTCGGCTCCACCGCTTGTCAGCTGTGTGACCTTGGGCAAGTCATTTAGCTTCTCTGTGCCTCAGTTACCTCATCTGTAAAATGGGGATTAAGACTGTGAGCCCCACGTGGGACAACCTGATCACCTTGTATCCTCCCCAGCGCTTAGAACAGTGCTTTGCACATAGTAAGCACTTAACAAATGCCATCATTTTTTTATTTATAAATGCAACCCACATAATGTAGAGGGGAAGTAGCAAAAAAGTTCAAGAAAAATAATCTTTCAGATTTTTTATGGTCTTGATTTTCTGTAAATGTAAAGATAGATCACTAGCTCTTTTAGATCTCTGATAATGTCCAGCAGTCCAGAAATTTGCACAATTAAACATCAGAATTTAGATAGTTCTGACATTTTACATGTTTTTGCTATGTGTATTGGATAGTACTCTAGTGGAATTAGGGAATCTTTTTCCATCAAAGTGCTACCCGTGCTGCCTTCTCTGCCACCATTTCTACCACTCTGCTGTGCTGCATGCTGGTCTCAGACACAGAAAGTGCCAAGAGGGGACTGTGCCAGACTAAGTCATTCTTATTCTGGAGCAAGGCAAGTTTTGTATAAATATTTCACCAACTTCCACTACCGAGGGCCCATCTGTATCTTCCCCTGTCCCTGTGAACTGGGAGAAGAGGTCACTGTGTGGTATGAATACCATTAACCCCTTTCATTTATTTTGGTGATAAAGCTCAGTTTCGTCTGCAGAGGTATTTCTACACTCCTGGTTTATCAGTTCCGATAGAGCATACATGATCCCCTTTTCCCTAGTCCTCGGTTTTGTCATCAAAAAAGTCAAACACCATTTCTGTCCTTTTGATTCCAAATCCAAGATCCATAATGTTAATTTTATTTCAGTCTCATGACCAGCAGTGCATGTGACTTTCACCATTAACACTGCTTATGGTGTTTTCTTGAGAGTCTCCCTTCAGTCTCCACTCTTCCTTGGTAATTCCTCCTCCCAAAGGGCCTTTTGAAATTTGCACAACTTCTACCCAAGATGATTCTTGATTAAATACTTTGCAAGGCCTTTGATTAAGGAGAAAAAACACCTAAAAGAAGCAACTGTTCCACTCTCTTTTCCTATTCACTGCCACACAGGAATCTAGGTTTTCAGGTCATTTAATGGTATTTAAGTCTTCTGCCCTCCAACTCTGAGAAATTATCTTAATAAGAGGGTTGAGGAATTGGAACAACTGAGAAATTAGCTGATGCCATGGGAAAAGACTCTTTCTTTCTCTTGTCTTTATCCAAAGAGTATACAGCAGTCTGGACATTTATATCTCCTCTTCCTGTGCTTCGGTTGATTCATTCTTGCTCTGCCTTTGCAAACCTTCTTTATTCATTTAATGTTTTTTCTTCTTCCTTTGCCTTGTTCAATTCCCAGTTTGCAGTGTTCTCACCATACTGCATCAAGTGAATCAAACCATTTTTTTTCTTAAATGAATAGTAAAATTGAGGAATATTTCATCAGTTCTAAACTCCATTCACTTTTTCTTTGGATTCTTTTTCTGTTACGTTTCAAACAATACTAATATCACTGTGAGGTTTTCCCAATAGAAAAAAAATACAACAAATCCTATAATTGCCCATTAGTTTTGACCTCTAGCTCTGACTTGTGTCCACTCTTTCAGGCAGTCAGTGTAAATTTAGCTGTAGTTGATTAGTTTTGGTACATTTTCTTAGGTAGAGAAGTCACCTTTGCTAACCCAAGCTTCCCCCTTTTGTAAATACCCCAGCCTCATCCTCTAATTATTCCCACTCTCTCCATTATTTTGTTTCTTGTTTAAAGTTAAAACTAATTGTTGGCTTCAAGGCTGTCCGTCGTCTGGCTCTCTCTTTACTGCCCACTTTCTTCTCCTCTTACCAACCAGGTCATGCTCATCAGGCATATTTACGGTGTGCAGAGCCCTGAATTAAGCATCTGGGAGACTGCAAGAGTGGTAAAGACCTGATCTCTAACCTCAAGGAGCTTACCCCTAAATAAACCTGCTATCTGTCCCCAGTTCTCAACTCTCTCCCTTCCAATTCATTATTCACACTGGTTTCCCTGCTTGGAAAGTCCTTAGCGTCACCAAATCTCATATCCAACTTCTATAAAGCAGTAATAATAAAAGTAATAGCAGGAGAGGTAGTATACCTATATACCCATACCTATTTATTTATTTATTTATTTTACTTGTACATATCTATTCTATTTATTTTATTTTGTTAGTATGTTTGGTTTTGTTCTCTGTCTCCCCCTTTTAGACTGTGAGCCCACTGTTGGGTAGGGACTGTCTCTATATGTTGCCAATTTGTACTTCCCAAGCACTTAGTACAGTGCTCTGCACATAGTAAGTGCTCAATAAATACGATTGATGATGATGATGATGATACCTACTGAGAATCATTTATTATACTGGGAACTTGGGAAAAATGTAATCGATGCACAAAAGGGGCTTTGTCCCCCAAAAGGAGCCTATGGTCTAGTGGGGGGACAGGTATAAAAATGATCAAGTAGTGGAATAAGAATAGATATATTGAATATTTCATTAAATATACATATGCACAAGTGCAGGGGATGAGCACAAATAATTCATAAAAGCTAGAGGAAGCTAATTTTTTTATGGTATTTGTTAAGCACTTACAGGATGACTAGCACTGTTTTAAGTGCTAGGGTAGTGATAATAATGAAAAAATTATGGTATTTGTTAAGTGCTTACTATTTTCCAAGCACTGTTTTAAGCTCTGGGGTAGATACAAGGTAATCAGGTTCTCCCAAGTGGAGCGGGGCTCACAGTCTTAATCCCCATTTTACAGATGAGGTAACTGAGGTACAGAGAGGTTAAGTGGCTTGCCCAACATCACACAGCAGACAAGTGATGGAGCCTGAATTAGAGCCCACATCCTCTGACTCCGAAGAAGCTAATCAGGTTGGACATCGTTTCTATCTCATATGGGGCTCGCAGCCTATGTAGGTTGATAGGATTTGAGGTGTTGAAAATCAATTGGGGAAGGCTTGTTGGAGGTGGCCAGATTTTGGGAGGGCTTTGGAGGTGGAAAGGACTAATGAGTTGTGAATTTTTTGGACCGGTGAAGGATGGGGGGATTCTGGCCTTGGGGGGCAGTGTGAGCAAAGGATTTTAGCAGCTCCTAAAATATCACCTCTTCCAGGAGGCATCTGATTACCCCCCCCCACCCAATTTATCCCATCAGTCTCCTTAGCTCACATGTTATGTGTCATTTAGTCATACATTTGTCTATTGCTCTTGGTCCAATGAAAAAAGTGATGATGATGATAGTATTTAATAATAATAATAATGGCACTTATTAAGCGCTTACTATGTGAAAAGCACTGTTCTAAGCGCTGGGGAGGTTACAAGGTGATCAGGTTGTCCCACGGGGGGCTTCACAGTCTCAATCCCCATTTTACAGGTGAGGTAACTGAGGCCAAGAGAAGTGAAGTGACTAGCCCAGGATCACACAGCAGGCATTGGCGGAGCACTGTGGGCATCAGGAGACCTGGGTTCTAGTCTCGGTTTTGATTACTGCTGAAGGCCTCCGAACAAGAAGCCCCGAGGGGGTTCCCTGGGTAGAATGGGCTCAGAAGGAATCCTGAAGAATAGCCAACTAAAATGTATTCCAAAGATCACGGCAGTTATGAGACAACCATCTAAGCAGCTACCAGGCATAGCAGCTGTATTATGCTGCATCCTCTTGAGTTAAAAGTATCTTCTGCCTCTAAAAATCCTTCGTGTGAACTTCAAGATGAGCTGCACCCATGCCAGCCTTTTTGGACATCACACTTTCGCTCAATAACACAACTGGTAGGAATGAGAAAGTACAAGTGACGCTGTGTAAACCACTATCACTGTAATAAATTGCATGGCACAGGTTATCCGCCCTGAAGTCTCAGGACCAAGGGCTCAACTGTCATTTTCGGTGAGAAATTCCATGATCATCTTCACTGTTCTCTATATGAATTATTCCAAATTCTTAACAATGGACTATTAATCCATTTGGGTCGCCTGTCTTTCTCCTTGGTTTGTAAACTCCTCAAGAATAAGGACTCTCTTTTACTTCTTTTTTCTGCTCCCTAAAAGCCTAGTCCAGTGCTCTACACAGGAAACCACATTCATTCTGTTACAAATGGCCCTTCTTTCCCTCCTAGAAGACATTGCAAGATCAATTTCTAAATTGATAAGCCACTCCTGCCTATGATGTAGGGTTGAATTTAGAGGACTCTGGTCTCCATTTAAGAGCACCTTTGGCAAATCTGTCTGTCATGAAATTTCATCTACTTCAAGTTGCAGGCACAGCAATGAATTTCACCAGTTGAACTGAAAACAGAACCGACTTACTGCGGTCTAATCAATATGCAAATGTGGGCTCCCCGTGAAAAACTCTACCAATGGGACAGTCCAATAGCTCATTGATAGCTCACTGAATGTCCATTTATAGTTAAACTTCATATTTGAATCCAATCCTCCCTCTTGTTGCAGGTTCATTTTTAAAGGTGTTGGATTGGATTGCAAACTGGTGCCTGAGGGGAAAAAAATGAAACTGAACCCAAAACAAAAGGAAAAAGACTCCCTGATGCAAAATCCATCTGCATTTCAGGGGCTGTCAAAATGAAAAATGGAACTGCAAGCTTGGCCTTTAAAAATATTAATTTATTTTAAAGATGAGCTGCAGGGTGGAGGGGGAAAAGAAAGTCACCTTATCTCCTTGAATGTGCAAGCCAGACCAAATCCCCATCATTCTTCCCAGATCTTGAATGTCACGTGCCTGGCATCCTTAAATCTGATGATTGCATGCTTGTAATTCATTTAAAATAATAATAATGAATCCTCACAGCGTTTCTCACTATTATTAGTGAAATGCACTCACCACAGTTTACAATATTCTATAGGCAGTAGCCTTATTTGTTAGTTTTCCTGGCTAAGGACAACCTATCAGTCCACCTGAGGGCAGAGTTGTGAATTGTTTAAACCATTACAGTGATGCCTTATTACTTTTCCATGGTGAGACTGAATGGGACCTGCTAAAGTTGGAAACATTTAGCTGACAGGTTTTTAATGATTTAGAATACTTAGAGAGTGGTTAATTCCTTTCAAGAACTCACTTTATGCTTTTTTTTAGGTGTCAATAAGCGTATGGGGTTGATAGCATCCCTTTAAAAAAAACAGTGTATGACTTGCTTCACACAGCCACATCTGTAGCAGTGGAGCTAAAATTTTGCTATTCTGAACGTGAATTTATTTTCATTTAAAAATTGCCTTACATGTTTGGAAATAATGCCAAATGCAAATGATGGAGTTCATAGTACTACATCTGGATTTTCCATGTCCTCTTGTTACCATGGAAACATATTGGCAAGCAAAAACCCTAACCTTCCAACCTACCCAGAAAATTAAAAGTGAAAAATCCTCCCTTCTTATCCACTAGCATTGGTTAAATGACAGATAGTGGGACTTACTTCTTGGAGGCTGAAACGGATGCAACCTTCACCTGGGACTAGCAATGAAATTGCTCATTAAATTCCCAATTTTATTTAGTCGAGTTGATCCTTTAACATTTTGTACTTTTACTAATGCCTCTGGATTTGGCAACTGATCTAAATGTAAACTAACCCTAAAAGAACAATTTTGACTGAGATATTGAGTGTGTGATTCAATTTGGGGATGTTTTGTAAAGCAAATCTAACAGTCAACCAACAGCTTCTGTAGCCAAGAAATATATCTTCTAAATTCATGAACACATCCCCAGGGTTTTTAGGGTTAAATTTTTCTCTCAGAATTAATAGAACCTGATCCATTTGATAGCTTATAATCAGATGAGTTTCATCTCTTCCTCTCTTGATGAACTTTTATGATGTGTTTTACTGTTCTGTTCCGAGGTAGGAGTGAAGGAAAATCGACTGAATAAACATGACTGACACTCAAGGAGTTTCTGTTCCAAGGGAATTAAAAATGGAACTGGGAACCAGAATGCTCTTTGGCTATGCTAAGCACAAATAAATCAACTTCCCATTGAGTTTGGGGAGTGCTTTCCCTTGAAATGTCTCAGTGTTGCCATGCATTAGAAGTTTATATGTGGAAAAGTTACATCTAGTGTTTCCATTGTTTTATTTCCTAGTGCCTTGACCAATGAGGCAAAAAGTCCATGGTCATTAAGCTTGCTACATAAAGAATGGAAATGTATGCAGTACTTATCGTTTAGTGAATAATAGAGTTCTCTTAGACCTTGAATACTGTACATCTACATTCATTTTCCAGTAGCAAACATGAATGAGTCTGTAGGCTCATGCCAGCTAACATTAATATTTTTTTACGCTCACAAAGCAGTAATATATCGTTCCTTGAATAAATTTTCAACTACTCATCAACGTCATCATCTACTGAATGCTTCTTTGTGTAGAGCATCACGGTAGATAGGGAATTCCAGAGAAGAATGAGAGCTGGCACCTGCCTTCAAGAAACGTACACTTTACTGGGAAATAATAATAATAATAATAAAGATGCTAGCCCAAATTACATGTGGAAGGGTCAAAAAGCCTTGAGAGTGAAATGATGATGATGGAGTCTTTAGTCAGGAATGATGGATGAACCTCATTCAGTGGGTAGGAACCGTCTCTATATGTTGCCAACTTGCATTTCCCAAGTGCTTAATACAGTACTCTGCACACAGTAAGCGCTCAGTAAATACAATTGAATGAATGAATTCAGAAGTCTTCAAGACCAAGAACCTACTGGGCAAATCACTTTACTTCTCTGTGCCTCAGTTACCTCATCAGCGCTTAGAGCAGTGCTTTGCACATAGTAAGCGCTTAACAAATGCTATCATTAATTAATTAATTAATCTGTAAAATGTGGATTAAGACTGTGAGCCTGATGTAGGATAGGGACTGTGTCCAATCCGATTTGCTTGTATTCCCACTGCCACAGGGCTTAGTACAGTGCCTGGCACACAATAAGCACTTAACAAATGCCACAAATACCACCTAGGAATTATAGCTTTAGGAGCTTGTTTAGGGTCATTAACATTCTCTGGTCCTTACAAGTTGTGTTCCTGCTGAAGGAATAGGCTGGCAGAGGGGCAGCGCGTTGTGAAGTGTGTGGTTTTAGCCCGTGTTAGCCAGCTGCGGTCAGAACCAGGATAGAACCCTGGCCTCTCAATTGCCAGAGCAGTGCTCTCTGCACAGGACCAACAACAGAGCTAAGAGAGTAAGGGATAACTCTAGCAGCAGCTGTTTTTGTTCTTGTTGTGGTTGTAAAGTGAAGGAAGGTTGTAGCTCCTCAAGGGCCAAGAGTATATTTTATGTTGTAAGCTCGCTACTTGGTGGCAAGATCCCTGAAGTCAGAGCTTAGGTCTGCCAACTCAGTTGTACTGTATTCTCCCAAGTGCATAGTTAAGTGCTTTGCATATAGAAGGATTCAATAAATTCCATTGATTAATTGATTGCTCTGAATCCCGAAGATGCTCGGTAAATTCGGTTGTGCATAATGAGAATGCAAAAAGAGGGGACAAGGTGAGTAGCTTGCATGATAGCTTGAATGTAAGAAAGATGTGTAAGACATAGTGAGCAACATGAGAGAGTAGATGATGAAGGAGGAGCAGTCAATTTGGGTAGAATCTTGAAACCGCCCCGGATCCAGTTTTCGGTTACCTGCAAGTGGCCACAGGGAGCCACAAAAGTCTTTTGAGGAGGTAATGTTGTCATTAGATTGGATGTTGAGAAAGATGATAAGGTAGTTTGAATGGGGTATGCTGTACTGGGAAGAGACTGGGGGCAGGGAACACATCAAGGAGGCTGTCAGTAATCGAGAAGGAAAGTGAAATGGGTTTGCTAACGTTGGGGTAAGTGTTAAGAGAAAAGGATGAATCTGTGCTCTTGTGACTGTGATGGGAAGTTTCACGAGAAATGAAGATCTAGGGAGGAAGATGAAGAGATCAGTTTTGATTTATCGGTTCAGATGGCAGCCCATTTTTCCAGTGATAAAAAGAATTATAAGATTAGGAAGAATGTGTGCGTAATCAAACTGGAGATACCCATTTGGGAGTATATCTTTAGAGAGCCAATAATTGAAATAGGGAAATTAGACGTGAAATATCCAAAGAAAGCTCTATGCCAAAGCTTCCCAGAGGATGATCACTTCAGTGTTTGGGGGAGGATGAAGTGGAGAGGAAAGGTCATTCACTTAGTGTTTACTATTTTCCATCATAAGAAAACCAAAGATCAAGCTATTTGAAAACACCCACACCTCTTCCGTTCAATCAACTCACAAATCAGTCCATCAACTGTACTTATCAATTGTACTTATTGATGCTTACTGTGTGCAGAGTGTAGTAAGCACTTGGGGGAGCAGAATATAACAGAGTTGGTAGATACATTCCCTGCCCACAAGGAGCTTACTGTCTAGAAGGGGAGATGCTCATTAGCACAAATCAATTAGGGCTAATAATAATAATAATGATGGCATTTATTAAGCACTTACTATGTGCAAAGCACTGTTCTAAGCACTGGGGAAGTTACAAGGTGATCAGGTTGTCCCAAGGGGGGCTCACAGTCTTACTCCCCATTTTGCAGATGAGGTAACTGAGGCACAGAGAAGTTAAGTGACTTGCCCAAAGTCACACAGCTGACAATTGGCGGAGCCGGGGATAGGTTCATAAGTGCGGTGGGGTGAAAAGTGTACAAATTCAAGAGAAGCCACATGGCCTAGTGAATAGAGCATGAGGCTGGAAGTCAGAAGGACCTGGGTTCTAATCCTGATGCCATCCCTTATCTGCTGTGACCTTGGGCAAGTAACTTCACTTCTCTGTGCCTCAGTTGCCTCATCTGTAAAATAGGGAGTAGACTGTGAGCCCCTTGTGGGACCTGGACTGTGTCCAACCTGATTACCTTGTATCTACAAGTACTGTCCCTGGCACATCGTAAGTCCTTAACAATGGTATTTAAGAAAAGTGCAAGGGCGATGCAGAGGGAGTGGGAGAATGGGAAGCAGAATAGCATATTGGACAGAGCACGGGTCTGGGAATCAGAAGGTCATGGGTTCTAATCCCAGTTCTGCCACTTGTCCGCTGTGTGGCCTTGGACAAGTCACTTCACTTCTCTGTACCTCAGGTACCTCATCTGTAAAATGGGGGTTAAGACTGTGAACCCTATGCAGGACAGGCACTGTGTCCAACCTGATTTCTTTGTACCCACCCCAGTGCTTAGTAAAGTGTCTGGCACATAGTAAGCATTTAATAAATACCAGAAAAGGGAGGGGCCAAGGGTTTTCATAAGGTATAAATGTGGGAAGGTGTACATGGGAGAAGAAAAAGTCTATATAGTGTAAGAATATTTGATATAATGATTTTTCACTTCCCTTTTTGGTGAGGCATCAGATGTCTTTAACCTTTAAGCAAGAATGGTAAGGTACAATAATAGCAGGGGGGAAAGAAAGCATGAAAACTTGAGTCATAGAAATTGTGCCTGCAAGATAGAAGGATAACATTCACTGTGTGCATTTAACAAAGCTTTGTGGAATACCATGGGGTCTTTAAACTGATTTTCACGGAAGCTAGGAATCTGTTCCTGTGATATGTGTGTATGGGCGAGCCAAAAGATGGGACAACCAAGACTTCTTGTCTGAGCTGCTAGCATTCATTCATTCAGTCGTATTTATTGAGTGCTTACTGTGTGCAGAGAACTGTAGTTACAGCATGGGAAGTACAAGTCAACAACATATAGAGACGGTCCCTACCCAACAACGGGCTCACAGTCTAGAAGATGGTTTCCCCCGTAGTTTAGCTCCACTTCAGTCTCAGTCATATAATACGATTGAATGAATGAATGAGTAAAAATGTTGTGTTATCCTCAGGAAATCCAGAAATTAGATATTAGTTACGTAGCAGCTTTCTCTGTCAAGTTCCACAGAGAACTTGCTGTCGCTCACTTTGAACACTTTACCTCTGCTTGTCTGAAATTTTTTTCCTTGAACATGAGGGAACTAGGAGAATTAGTTTCCAATTACTGTTATGTGACAAGACAAACAAAATGAATGAATATGTATTGAAATTTTGTAGGTTATACAGGGCATAAAATTGTATCACGATGCATTAAATAGGAGTGAATAGGGCATATAACCTTAGCACTTCAACCCTGTATTCCCAGAGGTAGAACTACATCCTATAAAAAGAGACTGTGGACTGTAAAAGAAAAAATAATGCCCCACTTTGCCACCATTTTGAGCATTATGAAGCTTAATGTGATCTCACTATTAAAATGGTGTCACGGTACTTGTAAAATGCAATCTTTATTGTTTGCCTTTATAATTTTTCACATAAAAGCTGCTTATAGAAGGATATTGTATTGATGCATTATCCTTAAATACAAAACATCCTCAAGAATAGTGTTACAGCCATCTCGTATGCATTTCTTCAACCTATTAAGGTGCAGTTCTTATTAAGTAGCATGTGAATGTGTGGATTGTTTAGTAAGCTGTAGTAATGTCCCAAGAGGATAATGCAATGTATTATGTATTTTTCGAGTGTATCCATTTCTTCCTAGGGAAGATTGATGCTATATCTTGGTTCAGAGATTAGAAAATATTTTCAGAATCTACCTGGCCCTATTGAACAGTTCATATCATTCCAGGCAGCCCACATGTTATAAATCTTGAAAAGTGAACGTGGAGAATCCGCTGGGTAGCATAAATACCGAGACCATGTAAGAGGGGTTACTTTTGCATACACATTTATGATGAATGAAAATCATACTCTGACTTGTGTTTCTGATCTTCAATCAATGTTTTGATCACTTTTGAGTGCTGAATCTCTGTCTATTTTGGACGGCTTCTTAATTGGAATATTGTTGAAAAACAAATACCATGCGTTCATTCATTCGATCATTCATTCATTCAATCGTATTTATTGAGAGCTTACTGTGTGTACTGTACTGTACTAAGCACTGTACTAAGCACTGTACTAAGCGCTTGGGAAGTACAAGTCGGCAACATATAGAGACGGTCTCTACCCAGCAATGGACTCACAGTCTAGAAGGGGGAGACAGACAACAAAACTTGTAGACAGGTGTCAAACTGTCAGAATAAATAGAATTATAGCTATATGTACATCATTAATAAAGTAAAGAGAGTAAAATATGTAAAATATGTACAAGTAAAATAGAGTAATAAGTTTTTTGATATAATATAATGTGATCATATTTATTGAGTGCATACTGTGTGCAGAGCACTGTACTAAGCACTTGGGAAAGTACAATACCACAATAAAAGACACATTCCCTGCCCACAACGAAATGTGTTCAAAAAGGGGAATACTTTTAAAATGCTTTAAAGATAAGCCTCCCTCCTTCTTATACTACAATGGAAGCTTGTGTGAAAACCAGTGTATAGTTCAATCTTCTAGTGTTTAAAAGAAGTGGTATAGATTGGAAAGCCCAGTGTTGCTTGTTAGCATTCGTTGAAGGCAGCATTGTTTCCACCAACTGGTTCTGTGTGAAACTTGTGTGAGAAATCATTGTAAGCAGCTCCTGAACCAGATTTTTGAGTTTTTTAGAATCCTCCACCATTGTAACATAATGGCATAGAGGTAACTGGAATTTAACAACATCTAGAAATGACCATAATGAATGAGGAAAATTTGGGTCACTCATTCATTTAATTGTATGTTTTAATTTGTTGTCTGTCTTCCCCTTCTCGACTGTGAGCCCGCTGTTGGGTAGGGACTGTCTCTATATGTTGCCAACTTGTACTTCCCAAGCGCTTAGTACAGTGCTCTGCACACGGTAAGCACTCAATAAATACAATTGAATGAATGAATGACTGCCCTGATGCCTCCTTTTTTCACCATCCACGCCCTCAGCCCACAGCACTTATGCATATATCCATAATTTATTAATTTGTATTAGTGTGTGTCTTCCCCTCTAGACTATAAGCTCATTGTGGGCAAGGAATGTGTCTGTAATATTGTTGTGTTGTACTCTCACTAAGTAGTGCCCCGCACACCGCAAGTGCTCAATAAATACGACAGATTTATCAGTAAGTACTGAACTTAGCTCTGGGAAAAGTGGAGTTGTAGACGACAAACAGCCCCTGCCTTCTAGGATTTTACCGTCCAAGTGGAGGAGTTGGCAACCTGCAGATATTCTTAGTTCCCTGAGATTCAAACATGGTGCTCTGGAGGTGATCGACGCTTTTCTTTCCATTATACCCTTTATCCTCATTCTCCGGTTGCAAAACTGACTTCCTTTCAGTAGAATGGGATTATTTGGCATTATAATTTGACCCTTGACAAATACCTTAGCAACCTCCTACACACCTTTGTGTTCTACTGGGAAGGTAATTTCCTTCTGTTTGACTTTGATTAGTGTTTCAGTGCTTCTTTTACAAGTTGCTACATTTGTCACATTTATTTCTTTCTCATTTCTTTTTTTCTTTGTTCTGGGACAGGTAAGCATTTAAGCAGGTCCAGAGTAATGGTCTTTTAACAGGAGAGCTTCTGTGTTTGATGCCTCCTCCTGTTTATTCCCGCAATTGATGTGAAATTCTACATTGATTAGTTTTAAGGGATTCTAAAATTAAGCAGTGGAGACGGGGAAAAAGCTCTTCTCTCAGGGTGCTTGCCAGTATTCCAGTTGCAGTTGTGATGATGGGCAAGGTTGCTTGTCCTAGTGGAATGAGCACAGTGCCAAGGAATCGGAAGACCAGGGTTCTAGCACCATCTCTGTCGCTGGCGACCTGAAGCAAGTCACTTAATCTTTCTAGGCCTCAGTCTCCCCATCTGAAAAATGGGCACCAGATAGACTGCCAGCTCCAAGCGAGGCAGGTTCTTGGTCCGATCTGAAAACCTTGTAGCGACCCCAATTCCTAGGACAAAGCAAATGTCTTTATTATTAAAAAAGGGCAAAGATACGAATGAACGTCACTGGGCACTTGGTGCCCCCTCAGCCGGGAGTCAGCCATATTTATTGAGCACTTACTGTGTACAGAGTACTGTACTAAGTGCTTGGGACAGCACAGTATAACAATAAACAGACACATTCCCTATGTCCTCTCCTGTGGGAAGGGGATTCTGTCTGGCCCAGGCTTTCATTTGCAGCGGGAGGGCCCAGCCTGGGCTGGCCTTAAAGACGTAGCTTCAGGTGTTTCACGGGAATATCACTTGTTCATAGGAGTCCTGGTGATGCCATTTAGAGAAGCAGTGTGGCTCAGTGGAAAGAGCCCGCGGTTGAGAGTCAGAGGTCATGGGTTTGAATCCCGGCTCCGCCACTTGTCAGCTGTGTGACTTTGGGCAAGTCATTTCACTTCTCTGGGCCTCAGTTCCCTCATCTGTAAAGTGGGGATGAAGACTGTGAGCCCCACGTGGGACAACCTGATGACCTTGTTACCGCTCCCCCCCACCAAGCGCTTAGTGCTTGGCACAGAGTAAGGGCTTAACAAATGCCATTATTTTGATCCGACACCCCCAAAGACCTTACTCTGAGTGGATTGTAACCCTTGGACATGCTTCAGAACAGACCGTCTATCCTGGGGTCAGACATCAGTGTGTCAAGCGCTCAGTACAGTGCTCTGCACACAGTAAGCGTTCAATAAATACGATTGATTGATTGATTGATTGGGGCTTTCCAGTTGAGGGGCCACAGAGCATCTCCACGGATGATGCTGGACTAGAGCACTTCTCCTGGTCTTAATTTGAGGCCAAGGACACATCTGTGGTGTGGCTTTGAGGATCCCAGCCTCACTTCTGGATATTTAGGATGGGCTGCCACACGGTCCACTCTGTGCCCAAATAGCAGGCACTGGGGGCCACACCTCTTTCCTCGGGGATTTATGAAGGAATACCGGAAGGGGCATACATTAGTTAGTGGCAGACCATCCTGGAAGTCAGCAAAATATCAGACCAATATACTTGGCAGAGAAGCAGCGTGGCACAGTGGAAAGAGCACAGGCTTGGGAGTCAGAGGTCATGGGTTCAAATCCCAGCTCCACCAATTGTCAGCGGTGTGACTGTGGGCAAGGCACGTAGCTTCTCTGTGCCTCAGTTACCTCATCTGTAAAATGGGGATTAAGACTGTGAGCCCTCTGTGGGACAACCTGATCACCTTGTAACCTCCCTAGCACTTAGAACATTGCTTTGCACATAGTAAGCACTTAATAAATGCCATTATTATTATTATTATTACTGGTTTACTCAACAATACTCCTTGTGATCATGGCTACCAAGCACTTAGTATAGTGATCTGCACGCAGTAAGTGCTCAAATACAATTTAATGAACTCCTCGTCCTCATCAATTGTGTTTATTGAGTGCTTTTTATGTGCAGAGCACTATACTAAGCATTTGCGAGGATACATTGCAACAGAGTTAGTAGACATTATCACTGCCCACAATGAGCTTACAGTCTAGAGGGACTCAATTGTGTTGTACTTTCCTAAGTGCTTAGTACAGTGCTCTGCACACAATAAATGCTCAGTAAATGCCATTGATGGATTGATTGAGGAAATGTTTAATGAAAAGCTCGTTACCATTGGCTAATTTGTTGTACTGTAGGGTTGTGGCAAAGCAATGCAGGAAAATGATGACTAGCAGAGCAAGTGAGAGTTCCACTGATTTTACTGGCCTGGTTTTCCTGTTAAAACTAGTCAAACTCCTGAAAAACAAATGTGATCTACTTTTAGTGACCTTGATAGAAATAAGTAAAAGGCGATTTATCTCTTGAGTGCATAATTGTATGTTTTGACCTACATAACAGCCCTCAATTTTAGTTTACATTTGTTTCTGATTAATTGAAAATGTACCTTTCTATTCATCATTATCATTCATCATTTTAGATTTAGGAAAGCAGAAAGTTAGGAAGAATGATTTAAATACAGAATTGGGACTATACTACGGTTCCAAATGTTTGTGCTGAAGGGGCAGAATGTGGTTCATAATGTTTGCATTAGTGTGTTTCAGTTAAATTTGAATTGTCATTTTCATTACGTATAATTTTCAGGGTTTAGTGTTTTTATATTCAAATCCCATTAGATATTTTTACTTTTATAAAACTGATTTCAGGTCCCTAGAGCTGTGAGCAATCAGTTAGCATCCTATTTTGAATGGAGTTTGGGAAGAGTGTTTGTGGGGGGTTAATATTTCTGAAATAACCACAATTTTAATTTTCTCATCCAAAATGCTGTTTTTACCAATAAAATTCATTAGGTCTACTGCTTTTCCTGCTAGAGGACTTGGTTGCAATCTAGCCTTTTCCCCAATTTAAGATATGTAATAATTCCACTAAGTAACAGAGCGGCCTAGTGGAAAATGCATGTACCTTGGAAATAGGGGACCTGAGTTCTAACCCCAGCTCTGCTAATTGCCTGCTGTGTGTCCTTGGGCAATTCCCTTAACTTCTCTGTGCTTCAGTTTCAAATAGGGATTACGTTCCTGTCCTCCCTCCTACTTGGTCTGTAAGCCCCATGTAGGACAGGAAAAATGTCTGATCTAATTAACTTGTAACCTACTCCGGAACTTAGAATGGTGTTTGCCACAAAGTAAGAACTCAACGAATACTATAAAAAAGTTATAATGGGACTTGCATGAGAATCTACAAGACTGGTTTTTTATTTTCTTCTGTATTATGATTGATTTTGGTAATCTGATTCTACATCTGATGTTTTTCTTTCCACTACTCCCCATTTTTGTAGACCTGTTTCTGGTTCTGGATCAGTCAGAATGTATCTTTTCCCTCTGAGAGAGGGCCTGTAAAATGAAAAGAATACAGGAGAGAAGAGCTTGAATTGAGCCCTGAAGGACAGGATGAAATGAGGAACCATCAGAGAAAACCGAGAAGGGAAAGAGAGTGAGAACGGGGAAAGCCCAATGTCTGTAAAACACGGCTGGAGACAGCATTAAGAGGAAAGGATTATCAGCTATGTCAAAAGGGGCAGAAAATGCCCTTGGGGATTAGGGAAGAAAGGAGACCATTAGATTTTGACAAAAGTCAAAATATTGATATTGTTTCTCTTTGTTGTCTAATCAGCCCCAGACCAAACTTAAATATTGTCATTCTTTTGTTTAAAGAAGGGAAATTCCTTCTCGGTAGCTGGATGTGTATCACTAGACATTTTTGTCACTCTCTTTCAGATGCTTTAACGTGTTCTTCTTCAATGCTCTGATACAGTACTTAGATAACAAGTCTCTCCTCACTAAGGTGTAACTTTGGTTAGTCTGTTTTGCAAGTTTCCCTTCCTTGAGTGATTCTAATTTAGAATCGTCTTTCCGGCCTAACAAATAAGGAGGATGGATTTTATCTATGCCTTGTGATTTGCTTTCTGTTTTCTTACTGTCCAGCTTACCCCACCCCTTCCATTGGCCCTGCTTAGAATGATGGTCACTGTTTCCTGGTGCCTAGATTAGCCTTAAAGGCCCTACACCTCCTGAACTCTAGGCTAATTACAATTTATACCAGGTCTATGACGGGCCTTAAAGGATCACGCCCTGGAAGTGACAGAGCTGCACTTGGGACCAGACTTCAAACTGGGCCTGATTTCTGGTCCGAAGAATCCAATGGACCTAAAGTGGGTCCAGAGTTCCTGAACAACAATAGAGAGAGAGAGAGAGAGACAGAGAGAGAGAGAGAGAGACAGAGACAGAGAGACAGAGTGTGTGTGTGTGTGTGTGTGTGTGTGTGTGTTTGTGGAGAAGTAGCGTGGCTCAGTGGAAAGAGCACGGGCTTTTGGAATCAGAAGTCATGCGTTCAAATCCCAGCTCCGCCACTTGTCAGCTGTGTGACTTTGGGCAAGTCACTTCACTTCTCTGGGCCTGTTACCTCATCTGTAAAAATGGGGATTAAGATTGTGAGCCCCCTGTGAGACAACCTGATCACCTTGTAACCTCCCAAGCGCTTAGAGCAGTGCTTTGCGCATAGTAAGCGCTTAATAAATGCCATCATTATTATTTGTGCATGTTGGTGGGGGGGTGTCTGGTTCAGTCAGTTGTACTTATTGAGCGCTCATTGTGTGCAGAGCACTGTACTAAGCACTTGGGAGAGTACAATATAGCAATAAACATATTCCCTGCCCACAACAAGTTCCCAGTTTAGATGGGGAGACACACATTAATATAATTCTATTACCCTCATCCACCCAAATTAAGCTCAGAATTGAGCTCAGAATTCCCCAGGGAGATGAGAAAGTGGTGTTGGAGTGTGGGTGCTGGGAAGTGAGAAGGAGAAGTGAGAAGTAAATTTCTCACTTCTATAGGTAACTTTACCAGTCCATTGTCCAAGGACATCATCCAGCCTCTTCCAGACCCATTGAGAAGGCCACTGATTGAGAAAGTTTTACCATTTCCCCAACTGTGAAGTGGTGTTACTATAGTCTGTGAACCCTGCTTGGAGAAGGGCTGTGTTCAATCTCCTAGCCTTGTATCTGCCCTAACATTTAGCATATAATAAGGGTAGAGAATGTGTCTATCAACTCTGTTGCACTGTTACTCTCCCAAGCACTTAGTACAATGCTCTGCACACAGTGAACCCTCAACCAATACCATTGATTAATTGATTTTTCTCATCCCCTCCTCCCCAACACTCAATAGTATTTCCAAGTCATATTAATGGAGCATTTAATTAAGGAAAAATGACTCCTTCAAATTCAGATTTTTGTACCTTGTAGTGTATCTCCTGAAGGACTGACAAGATGGGGAGGGAGAAAATTAAGGGTGGCAGTGTGGCTCAGTGGAAAAGAACCTGGGCTTTGGAGTCAGAGGTCATGGGTTCAAATCCCGGTTCCACCACTTGTCAGCTGTGTGACTTTGGGCAAGTCACTTCACTTCTCTGGGCCTCAGTGACCTCATCTGTAAAATGGGGATTAAGACTGTGAGCCCCCTGTGGGACAACCTGATCACCTTGTAACCTCCCCAGCGCTTAGAACAGTGCTTTGCACATAGTAAGCACTTAATAAGTGCAATTATTGTTATTGCTATTGTTATTATTATTATTATTATTATTATTATTATTATGACACAAGAAACTGAGGAGTGAAGTGTTTTGCCCTCATACACCATTGGTCTTTAACCCATCAGGGGAAACATGTCTGAATGGAAATAGTAGGGCCAGTAAGTGTAATATTGACATCCATTTCCTTATGCTTTTGACACCAAGTACATCTTATGGCAGTCAATTGATAGCAATTATTCAGTGCCTGCTCTGTGCAGAGCACTCTGCTAAGTTCCTATGACAGTGGAATAGAGTAAGGAAGCAGGATCCCACTCTCATGGGGCTTGCAATCTAGCAGGGAAGACAGACACTCAAAAACTTAAAGATGGGAGGAAGTGCCTTTTCCCACATTTGAACATTGCAATCAACTTGAGCAATACAATCTTCTTTTATTACCCATTTATCAGATGTGAGTACTCCTACACTGTCTTTCTTAATCTTTAGAGAAACATGCTTTTTCTTCATTAATTTGCCACTGTTGCAATATATGTTTTGATGACTGTAGACAAGAACAGACTGTCATTTAGAATGTCACTTAGACCCCAGGGTGGAGTTGGAAAGCCCAGTATTACTGACTCTTTGATGGCAAAACCATCCTCTGATGGCTGCTGTTTTAAAGAGAGATGCCACCTCCAAAATTAATTAATCAATACTGTTGATGAAATGCTTGGGACAATAGACTAGAAGGAGAAATATGCCATCCCAAAAGGAGCTCACAATGGAGCGGGGGGAAACAAGCTGTTTTACAGCACTTGTTCGTCATCTGGTATGGCACAGAAACTGCTATACTATCAACTCCCTATCTGATCTGTCCTTTTATTACATGCAACATTTTCTGGGCCATGGCTGCTTTCAGAGAAGCAGTGTGGCCTAGTGGATAGAGCACAGACCTGAAAGTCAAAAGGAAATGGGTTCTAATTTTGGTTCTGCCTCTTGTCTGCATTGTGACCTTTGGCAAGGCACTTCACTTCTCTGTTCCTCAGTTACCGCATCTATAAAATGGGGATTAAGACTGTGAGCCCCATGCGGGACAGGGATTGTGTCCAAACTGATTAGCTTGTATCTACCCCAGCACGTAGTACAGTGTCTGGCATATAGTAAACACTTAACAAATATCATCATCTTTATTATTATCATCATCACATAGCAACTTGATATTCTATAACGCAATGGTTATTTTCTCACTAATGAACCTGGTGAGCCCCAGGGTTGGAGGCCTTTACTGAAATATATTTCTGGGCACAAACTAGATCCACTATGGGGTCTAATGGGTTTGTGGTGAACTGATCAGATGAATCCAACAATGTAGTTTTGCAGACCTGAATGATCTGTATTGGTTGTAGCAACAGCCCAGATTTTAGTGGATCATTAATCAACCCTTCCCACTTTCTTCCACTTCCTCCCTACTCTCTCTGCATCTATTTTGTGTTATGAAGAAATACTTGTATATTGATTTGATTTCTAAAATCCGCACATCTTCCTTGGTGTCTGCGTGCTTTTGGCTGGTGGGAAATTTCAGCATCCAGAATTGATCTTCTCAGATATCTGAAACCAAACAGAGTTTTTCTGCAGGGGTCAACCTGGAGTCTTCCAAACTGCCTACATCTGGGGTGACTGCCGCATTTTGCTTTCTCCCTTAAGCTGATTTAGTTTGGGTGGAGGGGTGGGGTCTTCCTGCTAGTAGCCATGCAGCAGGAGAAAGCATACTACAGCTCCTAGTGCTGCTGGAGACCCCCCACCCTGGTGCCACCATCTTCTGGACCTAAAAATATGCAGAGTACAGGGGAGTAGGGGCTGGGGAGCACGTTACAACATCATCAAGGGGCCGAGACAATGCTGCAAATCATCCCACACTGATTAAGTTGGACAGGAAAATCATTCCCAACATAAAATTCTTTCCACTAATTGCTCCTGCAGCTGTTAAACATGACAAACATCATCCCCTGTTTTTATCATAAAGATAAACCACTGGAAGAGAGTAGGGTATTTACCATTGTGACAGACCAGGCAATGAGATTGAGTGCCAGTCCACCACAGAAATGCTCTTTCGCTGCCTCCAGAGTGTTAATCTGGGAACCCAGAAAAGGAGCATAGGAGTACATCCCAGCCCCACAGTACTTTTGTAAATATTCTTACACTCTACCCTATCAAAAATTTATTTTACTGTCTGTCTTCCCTTGAAGGCCATAAGTTCTTTGCGGGAAGGAATCCCCTTCACAAACTCTGCTGCTTGGTATTAATAACGATGGCATTTATTAAGCGCTTACGATGTGCAAAGCACTGTTCTAAGAGCTGGGGAGGTTACAAGGTGATCAGGGTGTTCCACGGGGGGCTCATAGTCTTAATCCCCATTTTACAGATGAGGTAACTGGGGCATAGAGAAGTTAAGTAACTTACCCAAAGTCACACAGCTGACAATTGGCGGAGCCGGGATTTGAACTCATGACCTCTGACTCCACTCTGACTCTCACTCTGACTTTCAGTGGAAAGTGCTCTTTCCACTGAGCCATGCTGCTTCTCTTGGTACTTTCCCAAGTGCTTAGTACAGTGTCCCGCTCTCAGCAAGAACACAATAAATGCCACTGATTGATTGAGCATGCAACTGTAATTTTATTTATTTATATTAATGTCTCTCCCCTTTTAGACTATAAGCTCATTGTAAGCTCGTTGTGGGCAGTGAATGAGTGTGTTTACTGTTGTAGTATACTCTCCCAAGTGCTTAGTACAGTGCTCTGCATACAGTAAGTGCTCAATAAAATACGACTGCCCGACTGACACCTGCCATGAGGATTTGTAGGAAGGAATGTGTCCAGGAAACTCTCCTGCACAACTGTTGTTAACTTCAACAGGGGTCAAACCATTAACCAGGGGAAGGCATTGGTTCTTTGAAATAATATTTATTTCAAAAGATTTCCCCCAGTACATATAAAAACAGAGAAAAGCGGACTTGTCTTTATTAGAAAATCGCCTTTCTGCAAGCCTGAAGAACAGTTAGCTGATGGTATTCATCAGGCAGCTACCATGTACCAAGCATAGGACTATGTATAAGGATAGGTACACGATAACTCGAATTGTCACAGTCCCCGTCCCACACAGCGCTTGAAACTGTATCAGCATCTGTTGGTAGGTTCAGGGGTGAATCTAGGCCCAACTTAAAGTCATAGCATTTGCTTTCTTGTTGTGCCTCAGCTAACAAGATCAGCAGAGAAGATTTCAAGTACAAAATGGATACAGAAAGGAGTCAGAAGCCTGCAAACCTTGAATAGGGTGCAGCAGTTCCTTGTGCTAGGGAAACAAGTATGCACCTAAATGTTTTTGCCAAAATAAGATAGAAGGAAAATTCATGCAAAGATGCACATTATATAAGGAATAAAACCAAAGGACTGCAATTATTGCCTTCATCTGTGGTTTAGTCCCATGAACCAGTTTGCTTTTTCTCTTATTGTGTGAGGAGCATCTTTGTAAAAGAGCAGTGGTATAATTGAAATCCATTTTACATGATTTTTTTTTCCTCAGATGATTTAGAATTAGATCAGTTTATATTCCAAGAATATAACCCAATGACAGCATAAATTCAGTGTCTTGAATTGTTTTTTGTCCATGGGCAAAGCGGGTATCATTTGCTGATTCATTACACTCTCAGCAGGGTGCTTTATTTCAAAAGCTACCTGGAATTGTTATTGGCAATAGAACTCTAAACTAAAATAAGCTTTGCATTAAAAAGTGTATTAGACTTAAAGGAAAAATGATAATACCCATTAAAATAGTATTGAATGGCAATTTTGATTAGAAGATCAGATTTGAATGGGAGCAGGTTCAAACAGTCATGGGAAGAATGAGGTTCTTTGAATTCCAGCTTAGTTGGAGCCATTCTAACGAGAGGAATAGAATACTGATTAAATGGCTGAAATTAGTGGGCAGCACTCTGCTAGCGTATAACAATGCCCACATTGAGCGAAGGTTGCCGATCTGAAATTGTAGACTATGTCTTCCACATTTAGAAACTCATTTTTGAAATTGTCTCCACCCTCTTGGCTCACTGATGTGTGGTTGTCATTACAAGTCAGTAATTGAGTTTTCTGGACATTTTAACCACTGGTCGGTACAAATTAGAAAATCAGATTACATAGCAGAATACACTTTTGCCTTCCATAAAGCATTACTTTCAATATGTGGTTAGGCAGAAAAGCGGGAGCAGTGGTCTAAGTGTACTTAATTTTGAAAAATATGCTGCTTGATGTTAACCCAGTAAGATTCATTTGGATTTTAAGTAGATCATTTGGTACCAGATTATGTAAAGACTCATCATAAAAGAGTTGTCATAAAATGTATTATCTTTTATTACCTATCCAGGGAATGTCATTTTAGGTGGCAATAAATTGAAACCCAGGGAAAACATTTTCTTTCAGTCAGTGTTCAGAGAATTACGAGACTGTGCATTTGGCTATTTTATGTCTCTCAAACTGCAACCTGACTCAGAAATCAGAATCAAAATGATCTGGTTGTCCTTTGTAGTCAAAAATGAGGTTCACCTATTATGTTGAGTGTGACTCAGTACTCTGATGGAGACCATCAGTTCCACCCCACTGTGCAAACGCACACAGGTTGCCTTTGTGCCATTCTATTTTCATTTTTGCCCTTCATTAATCTGATTCCCTTGAAGTCTCTGTACCCCACAGAATGTCCCTTTCACGTGTGTAGGGCCCCAGGTTGGTGTGACTGCCCCAGTTGTCTCCCAGATTAGAATTATTGAGAACATCTCAACCTTCTCCAGAACTGTATGACAGACAGATACATCTGCAGTCCCAGAAGATCTCAGTTGTGGTGTCTTGGTCTTCCACTGTGGGAGGAATATGCCCCAAATCAAGGATGTAGAACAGTCTTCATTTGATTGTGCATTGTCCAAAGTATCCTGCTATGGAAAGAATACAGTGGGTTTGGTTGTTTGCCGCTTCTCCTAAGAATTCTCAGTGAGAGCGGAGGTAATTACTACATCAGAGTGCTTCTATATATCCTAAGTAACTAATATGTCTCTGATGAATAGCAAAATTCAGGACAATTAAATTGCCATATACTCCTTTTGGCCCTGAAGAGAGCATTTCAGAACATACATCAAGCTTTGTCAAGTCATAATATTGTCCATAGTTGTCAATGAATTTTTCCTCTCCTATGGAGGAACATTTCTCGGAATGGATGGCCATGTTCTCAGAGAGGCCCAGAGAGTTATTTAGTGGGAGGCTTGGAAGACATCCTGGATAATAATGACCACATGCTAATCACCAAGTGCTTATTATGTGCCAAGCCCAGGGGTAAATACAACGAGGTCATCATATTGGACACACTCCCTGTCCCACATAGGGCTCACAGTCTAAGAGGGAGGAAGAAGAGATATTTCACACCCTTTTATATATGAGGAAACCAAAGCACATTTAAGCAAAATGCCCCTGGTCACACAACAGGCAAGTGGCGGAGCCAGGACTCAAACTCAGGTCCCGTATATTTTCTACTAGGCAAAGGTCTCTTGTTCTCCCCAGAACGCCATACTTCCTACTGTCCCCATTGCTTTATAAATAGATTTTGAGCTTGCTATCCCATCGGCATGGGCTTATCAAGGAGATGATACTTTGTATATTTCCTTGGGACAAAAATATGCAGGATCCCTAACCTGGCAATGTTGTTCTAAACACAGTATGATTTTCCTTATTTTTTTTTTTTCATAATAATGGAAGGTTAGCGCAACAGATCTGAAAATTTGAAACCCGTTGAAACTATCATTCCTTAAAAGGCATTTGAAATGTCAGGCTATGTTTAGGGCACTCCCCTGCTGAGCATTACAGCCTTCATTGCTGCCTGGAAGTTTTCGCAGATTCCATCACTTTAAATCCCAGCATCACCTTCATTCCTGAAGCTGCTGAAAGGAGCTGCTCTCAAGTGGAGCTAAAATTGATGTGAACTGCCTGGAAAGAACAGTTTTGTCTTCTCACCTTTCATATAAATGACCCTTGGGAAGCTGTGTATTTTCTACCAAAGGCTAAAGTTTCTGTTTTTCTAGTGAATCAATCAATTAATCTATCAATCGTATTTATTGAGTCCTTACTGTGTGCAGAGCACTGTACTAAGCGCTTGGGAAGTACAAATTGGCAACATATAAAGACAGTCCTTACCCAACAGTGGGCTCACAGTCTAGAAGTAAAGCATTTAGTGAAGTAAAGCATGAGGCTTATTTCCCAAGAAGGACTGAACAAAGAGGAAGCAGTGTTGCCTAGTAGAAAGAGCATGGGCATGAAAGTCAAGATACCTGGGTTCTAATCCTGGCTGCCCCACTTGTCTGCTGTGTGACTTTGGGCAAATGATGTCACTTCTCTGTACCAACATTTCCTCATCTGGGAGGCCAGCCAGGAGGCTCATATGGTAATCAAGGCAGGTTATTATAAGTGCTTGGATCAGCAGAGCAGCAGTTTGAATGGCCGGGAAAAGGTGATTTTAGCAATGTTGCAAAGATAGAACCGGCAGGATTTGGTGACAGATTGAAAATGTGACTTGAGTGAGACAGATGAATCACGGATAATGCTAAGGTTATGGACTTGTGGGACAGGGAAAATGGTGCTGTCTACAGTGGTGGGAAAGCCAAGGGAAGGAAAAGGTTTGACTGAGAAGAGTTCTGCTTCAGGCCGCATTATCTTCTACTTACCCCAGGGCTTAATAATGTACTTGATACATAGAAAGCACTGAACAAACACTAATGTTCTCATTATTATTATTATTAGTAGTAGTAGTCATATAATAATAATAATAATAATAATAATGGTTCTTGGTAAGCACTTACTATGTGCAAAACACTGTTCTAAGCGCTGGGGAGGTTACAAGGTGATCAGGTTGTCCCACGGGGGGCTTGCAGTTTTAATCCCCATTTTACCGATGAGGTCACTGAGGCACAGAGAAGTTAAGTGACTTGCCCAAAGTCACAAAGCTGACAGTTGTCGGAGCCGGGATTTGAACCCATGACCTCTGACTCCAAAGCCCGTGCTCTTTCCACTGAACCACGCCGCTTCTCCTAATCTTGGATGCAGTTTAGTATTCTTCATTGCTATTTTTCCCAAAGAAATTGATAAGGTGACATTAGTTTCAATCCATTGAATGATTTGGTCATTACATAAGATGTTTGCTTCTAATGCCACTTGGGTGAATGCAAAGCTATCCACTTACAAAGGCCAAGTGGGACTCTCTTGGAATTACACAGATTTGGGAAGATTCATGCAAGAAATGGCAACCTCTAGCTTTCGGTCAAGTTCTTCTACTTTCCGGCTTTGAAAAACCATTATGTTGAATGAAGAACCAGAAAGCAGTTATCCAATCACCATGACAAGGTTTAACAAAGCAAATTTAATATACCTGTAAGATATTTCAAGATTTCCCAAATGTCTAGAAATTTACCCATTTTTAAAGGCAAGCAGCATAATCTAGAGGATAAAGGACAGGCCTGGGAATCAGAAGGACCTAGGGTCTAATTCTGGCCCTGCCACATGTCTGCTGCAGGACCCCAGGTAAGTCACTTCACTTCTCTGTGCTTCAGTTACCACGTCTGTGAAATGGGGATTAAGACTGAGAGCCCTATGTGGGGCAGGGACTGTGTCCAACCCAATTACTTGTATCTACCCCATTGCTTAGTACAGTGCCTGGCACATAGGAGCTGCTTAACAAATACCACAAATACCATGCTGATCTTTTTTTTTTTTATGGCATTTGTTAAGCGGTTGCTATGTGTCGAACACTGCTCTAAGCTCTGGGGTAGGTACAAGTTAATTATATCAGACACAGTCCCTGTCACCCCCAATTGGGGAGCTCCTCCGTGGCCCTCCTCCTCCCTCCGTATTGGGGGCCCGGGTCCCTCCTTCGGGGGTCCAGGGCCCGAGCTGGAGTTGGAGAAGACACCAACATAGCGGCGAGGACCTCGTGGGTGCCAGTCCTGCCAACCTTCATTCATTCATTCATTCATTCATTCATTCAATCGTATTTGCTGAGCGCTTACTGTGTGCAGAGCACTGGACTGGGCACTTGGGAAGTACGGGTTGGCAACATGTAGAGACGGTCCATAACAACAGTGGGCTCACAGTCTAGAAGAATGAATGAAGTCATTCATTCATGAGCACTTAGTACACGGCTCTGCACACAGTAATAATTATTATTATTATTATTCAAAGCCCAACTGAGAGCTCACCTCGTCCAAGAGGCCTTCCCAGACTGAACCCCCTCCCCATCCCCCTCCCCATCCCCCCCGCCTTACCTCCTTCCCTTCCCCACAGCACCTGTATATATGTTTGTACGTATTTATTACTCTATTTATTTTGCTTGTTCATGTTTATTCTATTTTATTTTGTTAATGTGTTTTGTTTTGTTGTCTGTCTCCCCCTTCTGGACTGTGAGCCTGCTGATGGGTAGGGACTGTCTCTATATGTTGCCAACATGTACTTCCCAAGTGCTTAGTACAGTGCTCTGCACACAGTAAGCGCTCAATAAATACGATTGAATGAGTGAATGAATGAATGGAGAACAGCTATTTAATCCCCATTTTAAAGTTGAATAAACTGGGGAACAGAGAAGTGCCAAATGCTTCATTACAGCATGGTATAGAGGTCATGGTTGTAATAATAATAATAATAATGATAATGCTTCTACTAATAATTATTGTTATTGTATTTGTTAAGTGCTTACTATGTTCCAGGCACTATTCTCAGCACTGGGGTACATACAATATAATTGAGTCGGACACAGTCCCTGTCCCACATGGGGCTCACAGTCTTAATCCCCGTTTTACAGATGAGGGACCTGTGGCACAGAGAAGCAAAATCATCATCATCAAACATATTTATTGAATGCTTACTGTGTGCAGAGCACTGTACTAAGCGCTTGGGAAGTACAAGTTGGCAACATATAGAGACAGTCCCTACCCAATAGTGGGCTCACAGTCTAAAAGAGTAAGCTCACAGTCTAAAAGGCTAAAAGGCAAAATGATTTGCCCAAGGTCACACAGCAGAAGAGTGCAGGAGCAGGAATTAGAACCTATGACCTTCTGAGTCCAAGGCCCGTGCTCTATCCACTAAGCCATGCTGCTTCCAATCCTTCAAATATTAGCAAATATTAGTGGCAGTATTTGTTAAGCACTTACTATGTGCCAAGGAGTGTATTAAGCTCGGGGATAAATACCAGATCATCAGATCAGGTATGGTACCTTTCCCCCGTGGAACTCACAGCCCTGTATTTTCCCGTAACCCATAGCCTTCAGTGATCATATCTTTGAACTGTTCTGCGTTTTTGTACAAGTCACTGTGATTCAAGGAGTTCACTGTGGAATGTATTCTTCGGTTGCCCATTCAGGAGGATTCTGGCCAGGATCTTTCTGCCAATGGAGAACAGTAAGTGTCCCCTGAAGTTTCCTCAATCAATTCTCTCCACTTCTTGAAAATGGTCATTATAGTGACATCTCTGAAGTCTTGTGGCATTTTCTCAGTGTTCTATATTTTGAGGAAAAACTCAAGTCGATGTCTAGGGATAAAGTCCCCTGTTCGCTTATAGTTGTCTGCCAGGATTCTCTCAGATATGTGGGGTTTTCCATTTCTCATAGCTTTGACTCAAAAGTCATAAGGCCATATCTTCACATTCTTGTCAGTTTTCTATGCCACTGTGGCCTTCTCTTCATTGTAAAGCGTGGTTATGAGTTCATGTAAGTATTCTTGCCATCTAGATACAATTTCTTGTCTATGAAGGGTGATTCTATCTCTATTTTTCAGTGGTGCCACGGTATTGGGCCAAAGAGCCTCTTTAATGGAGAATCAAAGTCTTCAGTTTGGTGGCAGTCAAAATATACGTAGGTCTTTTTGGATTTGGCTTCCAACTGGTTGCAGCAGGTTTTTTACCTTGCTCTGCAGGCCCCTAATTTGTTATGAGCAAGGTGGTGTTATTCCACCTCTTACTTAGCTGCAAGTGATAATGATGGACTATCCTGTTGTGATTGGCAGGTGAGCCTTTATTATTCTCAATCAATCAGTCGATATTCAGGGACCACCTACTGTATGCAGAGCACTGTGCTAAGCCCATTGGTGGTGAGTACTTAAGTTTTTAGATGGTGCAGAAGGGCTAGAGTAGCAGTAGAGGGGTTGTAAAATGGGAAAATTAGAAATAGTCTTTGAAAATGGGGAGAGTTGTGATAGTAGTATTGTGCACCTACTTGGTGTAGTGCACTGTACTCAGGACTTTAAAAGTACAGATTAAAAGTGACAATTTTCTGGCCTGCAAAGAGATCAGTATTATTATCGTTATTATCGTTACTATATTTTTAAGTGCTTACTGTATGCTAAGGACTGTACTGAGCACTGGGGAAGATATAAGATAATCAGGTTAGGGATAGTCCCTTTCCCACATGGGGCTCATAGACTAAGGAGAAGGGAGAATCAATCAATCAGTCAATCAGAGCACTGTATTAAACACCTGGGAGAGTCTAATACAACAGAGTTGGTAATAATAATAATAATGCTGGTATTTGTTAAGCACTTACTATGTGCAAAGCACTGTTCTAGGTGCTTGGGAGGTTACAAGGTGATCAGGTTGTCCCACAGGGTGGCTCACAGTTTTAATCCCCATTTTACAGATAAGGTAACTGAAGCACAGAGAACTTAAGTGACTTGCCCAAAGTCACACAACTGACAATTGACGGAGCCGGGATTTGAACGCATGACCTCTGACCCCAAAGCCACTTTCCACTGAGCCACGCTGCTTCTCAGACAGCTTCTCAGTTGGTAGACAACTTCCCTCCCCACATCAAGCTCAACAGTTTAGAGGAGGAGAAAGACATTAATATAAATAAATGAATTTTGAATGTGAACGGCTCTTTGTTCCTGTCTTACAGATCAGGAGCATGATTGAGTTAAATCGAAATGACTTGTCCAATGTCACAGCAGGCTATGGAAAAGTCAGGATTAGAACCCAGGTTCTCTGACTCCCAGCCCCGTGCTCTTTCTACTAGACCCTGCAGCTTTTAAACTTTAATGGTGGGCAAGGCAGGGGGAGGGGGACAAACTTAAAAATATTTACAACAACTCGAGTGATTAGAATAAATAACTGAGCACACATGTGTACATGTGTGCTAAGGAGGGTTGCCGGGTCTCAAAGGGGAGTGGGTGGGTGTGAGCCAGAGGTCAGCAGCAGGAGAGTCGAGAACAAGGCACAGTGAGTAATTTAACTTGAGCAGAACAAAGAGTGTCATCTAGGATGCAGTTGAAGAAGAGAGTAGGTAAGTAGGAAGGAGAAAGCAGCTTGAGTATTTGAAAGTCAGTGGTCAGGACTTGCTTGATGATGCAGAAGGGAGTGGTTATCCACAGAGGTTTGGGGAGATGTGTACAGAATGATCATTTAGACAAATGATTGGGGCAGCAGAGCGAAGTATGGATTGAAGTATGGATGGAACCTGATCACCTCTGGCCCTCTGCCCATCTGCCAAGCTAGCTCTCTTCCTCCCTTCAAGTCCCTATTGAGAGCTCACCTCCTCCAGGAGGCCTTCCCAGACTGAGCCCCTTCCTTCCTCTCCCCCTCATCCCCCTCTCCATCCCCCCCATCTTACCTCCTTCCCTTCCCCACAGCACCTGTATATATGTTTGTACATATTTATTACTCTATTTTACTTGTACATATCTATTCTATTTATTTTATTTTGTTAGTATGTTTGGTTTTGTTCTCTGTCTCCCCCTTTTAGACTGTGAGCCCACTGTTGGGTAGGGACTGTCTCTATATGTTGCCAACTTGTACTTCCCAAGCGCTTAGTACAGTGCTCTGCACACAGTAAGCGCTCAATAAATATGATTGATTGATTGATTGAAGAGGGGAAAGACTAGAGGCAGGGAGCCCAACAAAGAGGCTGATGAAATATTCTCAAGTCGGGATATGACAGTGCTTGCCACCAGGGCAGCTGCATCTTCAAGGCTGAGAAACGGTTTGAAGGAATTGATTGTGATGCTAACGTTCTCGTGCAGTACTTTTCACCACCTCTCCTTCCTTCCAATTGGTTTCCAGCTGGGCTGTGGAATGCAAAAAAATAAGTAAATAAGCCAAGGCTTAGTACTTTGCAAAGTGTAAGAAGAGGACCCATTTCGGGCCTGAGTTCCAGGATTGTGCTGATATTATTCCACTGACCTAGCAGGTGGTTGCTGTGAGTTACTGTGGTCTTTGCCACTTTGGTTACCCGGCTCTTTATCCAGAGTTCTTGCTTGGACACCCCATGCGGTTCTTCAAAAAAAAAAAGTTTACTCTGATGGCATAACCCCAGCTCTGCCATTCATCTGTTGTGTGACCTTGGATAAGTCACTTATCTGTGCCTCAGTTTCCTCATCTGTAAAATGGGGGTTCAGACTGTGAGCCCGTGTGGGACAAAGACTGTGTCCAACCTGAATAACTTGTATCTATCCCAGCTCTGAGCCCACTGTTGGGTAGGGACCGTCTCTATATGTTGCCAACTTGTACTTCCCAAGCGCTTAGTACAGTGCTCTGTACACAGTAAGCGCTCAATAAATACAATTGATTGATCGATGGATTCTAACAGTGCCTGGAACATAGTAAATGGCAAAAACAAGACTAGAATATAAGACTCCCGATTGCCAGCATTCTTAGCACTGGACTTTAGCAAGACCGTTTCAGTCAGTGGTATTTATTGAGCACTCACTTTGTGCGGAGCACCGTACTAAGAACTTGGGAGAGTAAAATACAGTCAATTTGGTAGACTCGATGTGTGCCCGCAAGGAGCTTACAGTCTAGAGGAGGAAGAGGAGGAGTGGTATTGTTGATTGGTACTTATTGAGTGCCTTCAGGATGTAATGCACTGCACTAAATGTTTTTCTGATTTTAGTCTCTGAGCCATTTTTTGTCAAACCAGTCTTGACGGTGTCTCTGAGAATCATCTATTATTAGCTGTTCTGATTGTTACTTGTAACTTGTTCCAGTAGTGAGATTGCCAGTCTTTTTATTTTCAAAGGACTTGATTTTGGCTTCCTTTCTGTTTTCATTTCTGATGCGATATGGAAGGGGGAGGCCTAGATGTCCATGTTTTCTGCCTTGCCCTGAATGACATGCAGTTACAAGTGAGGCACGGATTTAAAGTGAAAACCTCCCGAGTAATCTTGAACCAGTTATTACTGTTTATTCCTTGGGAATATCTGAGGTAAAATACAGCTGAGGCTTAATTAAGAAATCAGTAGAGTTGAACAGATGCCTGCCTTATTCCAGGCGAATGCTGCAATCAGTTGGGAGAGTGACATAAACTGTTGATTTCTTCGGGAGTTTAACTTACTGTCACTCTTACAGAGAATTAAAGGAAGTTGACTTGGCACAGAAATGTCTATTTTGATTTTGGTGTGTGTGTGTGTCCCCACCTCAGACTCATCATTTAGTTTATGCTAACTGCATGGTTCTACACTGAGCTATTTATTTCCTTCTGTTGCTATCATATCCTGCTGGCTTTGTCAGCAATCCGTAAATCTGGAAAAATGAGCTCTCTGCCTTCTCGTTGCCTACCGGCACAGAATCGGTAACACGAAGACAGCAGGCAACGGCAATATGACATGAATGTTAACACTCAAGGCGAGGCCCTGGGAAGACCTTAAAACAATAACATGTCAAATAAGATTCACCCCATTTTGTAGACACGCAGGCAAAAATGCACCAATGTCATCCACAGCAGGCTAAATGACTAAAGTACAAATTTATGAGGGAATGAATGAGTTTCCTGCTGTAATTATGTAAACCCTCTCAACAGTATTGTGTTGCATGTAGCCACAGTTGATAAATAAAACTCCAGACAGACAGAGGCTTAATGTTCATCCATTAAAATCATTACCTCATTCTGCTTCAGATAAACCTTTTTTTTCCCAAGCTGTTAGCATATTTATGTAGCGGGTTTCTCACGATTCAAATGGGGTTATGAATCTTTTTTTTTATTTTTGTCCCACTGAAATGGTTTTCAAGTGGCACTTCAAATCTTGACTATAAATTTAGCCTACCTTAAAATGGCTGCAATCTACATATATTCCTTTACTACAAACAATTCTCTCTTTCAAGTTGAAGCTTCTTCCCTTTCTCCATCACCTCTTTGCTTTTTTTATTTCATGCTCCTCTTCCATTTTCTTTCTTGCTATTCATCACGATCAATTATTACTGTTGAAAAATGTTTTATATTGGTCCCACTCTCCAATTTGAGCTCCTGAGGGAACATAAAAGCATCTACAAAAGCTGCAGAGGGGAGAGAACAAACCCCTTCATTCCTCCCCAGAGGATCTCTCAAACATTAGAGAAGAAGTGTGATTCAGTGGACAAAGTATGAGCCTGGGAGTAAAAAGTACTTGAGTTCTAATTCCAGCTCTGCCACTTGTCTGTTGTGTGACTAGGGGCAAGTCACTTCACTTCCCCGTACCTCAGTTACCTGATCTGTGAAATGGGAACTTAGACTCTGAGTCAGATGTGGGAAAGGGACCGTGTCTAATGTAATTAATTTATATCTGTAGTGCTTAGTAGGATCTAAGCTCTTAACAAAAGCAATTTCAAAAAAACAAATGAAAAATGCCTCCCTCATATGATTCCTAGAAAAGTCTTACAAGGGGCGAGGACATAACTTCTTCACTCTCGGAAGAATCTCCAGGAACCAGCTCCCAGCTATCTGCCCCTAACTTGCCCTTAACCAACTGTTGTGTTATTGATTATTTTGGGGAGCTAAAGTTTCTGGCGTGACACTACATGAAGTGATATAAGAACATACTCAAGGTCTGGTCTTGTCTTACCTCCTTTCCTCTTCACCCACTCCCTTCTTCTTCACCCTGACTTGCTTCCTTTGTTCTTCCCCCATCCCAGCCCCACAGCACTTATGTACAAATCTGTAATTTCTATGTTTATATTAATGTCAGCCTCTCCACCCACACAGACTGTAAGCTCAATGTGGGTAGGGAATGCATTTGTTTATTGTTGCATTGTACTCTTCCAAGCACTTAGCACAGTGCTCTGCACATAGTAAGCGCTCAATAAGTGTGATTCAATGAATGAATGAATACAGATTCAAGTATATATGTGATGGAGAGGGAGTACGGGAGGTGTGGGCTTAGTCGAGGAAGACCTCTTGGAGGAGATGGTGATTTTAATGAGACTTTGAAGGCAGGAAGAGTGTGGTTTGTCATATATGAAGGGGGAGGGAGTTCCATGCCAGAGGGAATACGTGGGCAAGGGGTCAATGTGAGGAAAAATGAGATTGAGGTTCAGAGACTAGGTTGACATGAGAGGAGCAAATTGGGACATTATCTGGAGAACTCCCTCTCCAAGTTCTCCCCGTCTGCAGAGGGGAAAATTGGACTCATTGTGTCCCCTTGGTTGTGGTTCAGTCTGGAGGCTGTACAAAATTGAACTAAATGAAGTGGAGATGACCTCCACACCTCCCCCTCGTCCCCCTCTTTATCCCCCTCATCTTACCTCCTTCCCTTCCACACAACACCTGTATATATGTATATATGTTTGTACATATTTATTACTCTATTTATTTAGTTATTTTACTTATACATATCTATTCTATTTATTTTATTTTGTTAGTATGTTTGGTTTTGTTCTCTGTCTCCCCCTTTTAGACTGTGAGCCCACTGTTGGGTAGGGACTGTCTCTATATGTTGCCAATTTGTACTTCCCAAGCACTTAGTACAGTGCTCTGCACATAGTAAGCGCTCAATAAATACGATTGATGATGATGATGATGAGCTCTTCATTTTCAAGAGATTGAAAGAGACTTAAAGTAGTGGAAAGAGAAGCATTTAAACAGGTTATTGTTTATTTGGAAAAATTATACGTCTATAAATTGTCATCTAGCTTCCGGGAAAATATCCTTCTTGGTATTATTAGCCACACAGACTTAGTCTGCCTCCTACCCTCTTGCCCCTGTGTGGTGGTTATCCTCATGTAAACCCAGACTATAAACTCATTGTGGGTAGGCAACGTATGTTGTATTAAACTCTCCCAAGTGCTGAGTACAGTGCTCTGCAAACTGTAAGGGCTCAATAAATGTCATTTAGTGATGGATTGATTGATGTATAAATCAGAATAAACTACATTCAGTGCATTCCTGAAAAGGTGAGAAATTGCCTAGTGGATAGAGCATGGGCCTGGGGTTATAATCCCAACTCTGCTACTTGTCTGCTGTGTGACCTTGGACAAGTCACTTACCTGTGTCTCAGTTACCTCATCTGTAAAATGGAGATTATGATATGGGACTGTGTCCAACCAGATTATTTTATATCTACCCCAGCAGTTACTTCAGTGCCTGGCATATAGTAAGCATTTAACATAAGCCATTTAAAAAAACAGAGGTGTGCCTTTTTTGGCTGCATTTGATGGAGTGATATGGTTTAGTGTATCTATGTGAAGACAAGCCCTTAACTCTCTTGATAATTTTCCAATGTGCCCTTAAATTGTTCAAACTTAGATTTCAACTTTGTTAATGGCCATCAAACCTGGCTTCAAAAACCAGAGGTGGGAGAAACCAAGGGGGTTACGTTTAAAACCTCTGAAAGCTTTACTATTACTTCACTGCAAAATGGGGTTTTGTAATTAAAGGAGGAACAAATTGACTTACAACTTTCAATTAATATGAAATGTTTTGTTAAAATGCCCCTTTGTGTTGAAGTAACTTTGCTGGGTTAAAAATCACGTGCTCAGTGATTTGATTGTTACAAAAATGTTTAATGAGATGTTTTGATTCTTTATTCACTCCAGGAGTCTTCATTAAAAATTAGGGCAGAGAGGGTAAACATAGTTCAGGAAGGAAAAATATTCTCCAAACTTTACAGATGCAACCTTTTCCTCTTTCTGCTTGTTGTTGGATCCCTGGAGGGAGGGAAGAGAGGAAAATGATAGAACATGTATGCCGACTTCATGCAATGTTGAGCAGATGACTTTCCCAAGAGTGTTTCTTCACTGTGGGATGACTTAATTTAAATTTTCCATTTGAGCAAAGAATACTTTTTCTTTCCCCCAAATACAGGCCAGGAGCTCCCAGAATGTAAACTACCCTCAGGAGAAGTGGTTTGGGCAATTTTAGAAGTTGAACTAACTCTCTTTGCCCACTTAGGTATGATTTAGTTCAATGAAGCGGAAATATCCCAACTCCATGACTTGAAAGCGTCCCAAGAAATTCTCTTATGCACTGGGAGGAAAGTAGTTACAGCCTAAAGGGCACCTAAAGTCGAGGTGTTGGAAACATAGCTGGTGGGTGCCAAACACAACAGGATTGCAATGCTTATGTTTCTAGCCTTCGAAAGCATATGATTTTCCAGTAACTTTCACCCTCTGACCCTAACTTTTAAACCATAATGCAATTGTTGATTTTAGTGGTAGAGCAGACTGGCAAGAAAGTTAGCTTGTAAATTCCTTGAGGGCAGGGATAATAATAATAATAGTATTTGTTAAGTGCTTGCTATGTGTCATGCACAATTCTAAGCACTGGGGTAGATACAAGGTTATCAGTTTGCCCCATGTAGGGCTCCCAGTCTTAATCCCCATTCCACAGATGAGGTAACTGAGGCACAGAGAAGTTAAGTGACTTGCCCAAAGTCACACAGCTGATAAGTGGCTGGGATTATGTCTACCAATTCTATTGTATTGTACTTTTGGTGCTTTGGTAATAAAAACACCAAATAGAAGGACAGTGGAGAAGCAGCATTGTCTAATGGAAAGGGGATGAGCCTGCAAGTCAGAGGACCTGGGTTCTAATCCTGACTCTGCCAAATGCTTGCTGTGAAGCCTTGGACAAGTCACTTAATTTCTCCAGTTCCCCTCTTCTCCCTCCTACTTAGACTGAGAGCCCTATGTGGGACAGGGACTGTGTCCAATTTAATTCACTTGTTTCTACCCCAGCACTTAGAACAGTATTTGACACATAGTAAGCACTTAAATTCCATACAATAGTGCTCAGCAGAATTTTCTGCATACCCTAAAGGCTCAATAAATACTATTTATTAATAGATCAAAAACTCATCCCCACCCTTCCCCCAAAAATCAGCATAGTACAAGGATAAATATTCACAGGTGTTTTCTCTTGGCATTCTTTGCCTAATTTTAGCAATGATACAGCCCATGTTCTCTGGTTTTTAGAGTAGTCAGTGCGTTTTATATTTGCTTTTGTTTTGGGCTTTTACTTTTGAAGGACTAGTTTCATGCTTTTACATTTTCCCATCCAAAAATTAAAGGAATGGTGACATCACTGTGTGAGCGGTCATTAGTTGAACAGTGGGATAACACATTATACCTTATCACACCTTATTATACCTTTTGGTGCTCTCTCAAAATGTCTTCAACTTTTTAACTGCCCTGATCTGGTTTCTGGAGATGAGCATGATCAAAACAATAACTCCTTAAGTTCAAATAGTCTCTGTGTCATGAACTCCTTATCAAAAGCTCCTAACTCTCAGCTCAAAGACATTTGGTTTTCATTCCTCCTTGTAGAATGATCAAAGCAGCAGACTAGCCTGAAGGATTCTGAATTTGATTCTAACCAGAAACTGGTGACTTTGATTTCCTGAACCTCAGCTTTTATACCTGTATTATAGGAAAATAATTCAGTTCACAATGAGGACATAATAGTGAAAATGTAATTTTTTAAAAATTATGAATATAAAACTATACAAAATATTCCAAATTATTAAAGTTAAGACCTGGGAACCTCTAGCCTGTAAGCTCATTAAGGGAAGAGAATGTGTTTGTTATATTTTTATATTGTGCTCTCCAAAGTGCTTAGTACAGTGCTCTCCACCCAGTAAGCGCTCAATAAATACGACTGACTGTTGAACTGGGAAAGAGTAGTTGGTCAGATATTTGGAGAAAGAGCAAAATTGGCTGGGCACATTAAATAATCATCAACATTTGAATAAGCTCTCATTTCCTTTTCTGCCCTGACTTGGTCTCTTTATTCATCCCCCCCACCCAGCCCCACAGCACTTACATACATATCCATAATTTACTTATTTATATTAATGTCTGTCTCCCCCTCTAGACTGCAAGATTCTTGTGAGCAGGGAATGTGTCTGTTATATTGTACTCTCCCAAGCACTTAGTACAGTGCTCTGCACACAGTAAGTGCTCAATAGATGTGATTGATTGACTGATGTGGATTGATTGTAAGACAAAACATTCAAACTGTCCACATCAGTGAGAGACCTTCTGATCACAAACACACAAAGGAAATGAGGGCTTCAATGGAAGATCAATATTTTAAATGTAGCAGGGAAAAAAGATAGAGCTGCCGAGGTGTTTAGGTGACAAAATTCAATATCTGTGAAGTTAGATGTGGACAAAGCGCAGGAATACATTTCCATCCCAAGTCCCTAGAATCTTATTAACATGAATATAGAAATCACCTGAATATAAATTTCATCACCATCAACAACAGTAAGTCAAATTTAATAGAATGAATCAATTTATTTTCTCTCCAGTCCAGTAATGAGCAAAAGTGTGCAGCATTATTATAACAGCACAGAGATATGTTGAGAAATTTCCAGGATAGCAAGCTCACTCTGTTGTTGGTTTTGCGGCTGGCCCCTACAAAAGTGTTTACATAATCTAGCAGATGGTAAACAGGTTTTTAAAATTTTTTTCCTTGGTAGTGTATAATTATCCCACAATTCTGGTCTAGAGCTGATTACCTTGCTAAACCCTTGTTGGAAACTCATCTCGATAGTGCTCAGGTTTATCTCCAGAATTCCTTGTAATTCCGCACATTAGGAAAGCTAGTGAAGGTGAGACTGTATTTCTGAATTGTTTGAAGTTGCTGCAGATGCTGTAGCTTAGAATTTTTCTAATCTCTACCAATTCACCCGGCCAGTAATACAGTATTTGAAAGCAAACAGCTCCCTGGCCTACCTTAATACAGTTCATTCATTCAATCGTTTGTCCTAAATGATCCGAAATGTCCTAAATAATCACTGTCCTAAGTGCTTGGGAAAGTACAACGCAACAGTAAAGAGTGACAATCCCGGCCCACAACGAGCTCAGAGTGTGTGTGTGATGGCGGGAGGGAGGGCTGGGGGTGGTGGGTAGGGAGGGAGGAAACAGATGTCAATACAAATAAATAAAATTACAGATATGCATAAGTGCCGTGGGGCTGGGATAGGGGAAGAGCAAAGAAAGCAAGTCAGGATGATGCAGAAGGGATTGGGAGATGAGGAAAAGTGGGGCTTAGTCTAGGAAGGCCTCTTGGAGGAGATGGGCCTTTAGTAAGGCTTTGAAGGGGCGAGAGTAATTGTCTAGTGGATTTGAGGAGGAAAGACTTTCCAGGCCAGTGGTCGGTGCTGAGGTAGGTGAGATCAAGGCACAGTGAGAAGGTTAGCACCAGAGGAGCAAAGAATGCAGATATACTAACAACATTAACCCAGATCTTTTCCGTAAGACTTTATTTCTTCCAATTCCTAATTAGTACAAATTTCTCCTATTTTGCCAACCGTGGAACCAAAATAGGGCAAACAGTTGAATTAAGGCATAATAGAAAGAGAGCTGAGATCAGCTAATCAGAACTAATAATGAGCAAGTGTTTCTCAAGGTTCTTCCTGTTCACAAAAGACCACCCCCTTGAAAAAAAACAGAGGTCAAATGTTGAGGGAAAACAGTGGGATGAAATATTCAATTCAGAAATAGCAGAACTTGGCTCTTTCAAAGGCCCAGAGTAAGCACTTAGCCCTTAAGTCCCTCTGCTTCTCTAGCATGACAGTTATGAAATAATTCTTCTCTTCGCTACATCACAGAAATGTGGAGAAAGAAAGTAGATGCCAAGAGAAGCTGGTACAATTAGAAAGAAGCACAAATATAGGTTTGCATCTTTGGGTGCACATAGGAAAATGTTTAACTTTAAAAAAAAAATGTATGAATAATAAGGCTGATAAGGTTGAATTTTTCTGTGAATCTTTTTTTTCCTATTTTTTTTCCCTATTTTCCCATTGAGTCCTATTTTGTATCATAATTGGGTTCTGTTCCGGTGAAATCTTCAATTTAAAAAAAATCTGTAATGCTTAATAAAATATTGTATTCAATTCTGCCCACCCCAGTCCAGTTATCAATCTCCTATACAAATGTTTTAGAACTGCCAGGCTTTCTTTTTACTCAGGGATGAGGCTATTTTCCCTTTCTCGCTTATCCTCTTTGCCCCATATTAGGGGGTCGTAACTCTGGGCGTCCCCTCAGTGAGTATCTGAGCCACTTCCTAAAGAAACATTTCCAGGAACTGCTACTTTCAAGAAAATGTTTTAAAAGTATGTGTTTGCAGAGGCTTATGCAGGAGGTCACAGAAGCTTGAATGTATTACAACAGCAAAACATTCATTCAGTCATATTTACTCAATTGTATTGAGTGCTTATGCCAGGAGTAGGGGACTAACTGCATGGCCGGGTGATGTTCTATTAGGGTTGCTGAGTTCATAGCATTAAATTGGCTATTTCCCTAAGGTAGTCAAGGTGAAGCAGAGCCTCCTATTAGCAGGAGAGATTTTCAAGCTTCAACATACTTTAGGGCTCAAAAGTATTTTCTTTCAAACAGTGAATTTATATCTAACAACTAAGGGAGTGAACAAACACTTGGGTAAGAATGAGTCAGGGGCTTTTCTAGATGATATTTAGACAAACGCGGGGAAAAATGGAAAGAAGCAGTCTGGTCTTGTGGAAAGCGCTCTGGACTGGGAGTTAGGAGATCTGTGTTCAAATTCTGACTCTGCCACTAGGTTGCTGTGTGATCTTGGGCAAGTTATTTAACTTCTCTTTGCCTCACGTTGCTCATCTGTAAAATTGGGCATAAACACTTGTAATCCCTCCTCCCCAGACTGAGCACTAATATAGCTCAGATTGTGACCAATCTGATTATTTTATATCTGCTTCAATGCTCAGCACAATACCTGACACATAAGAAGTGCTTAACAAATACCATTATAGTTATTATTATTATTAATAACATAATCATGTTAGTGTTATTGTCCTTATTCTGTAAGGGAACTTCCTTTTTCCCTATCTTAACAAGTAAATTCTAAGAGCTCCAAAGAGGTGCTGGTATCCCGAATGAGTTTTGCATGCCTATGTGGATAATCTCTTCTCCATCTTATTAGGGGAAAATTGGGATGAAAGCACTCAATCCCCCCCACCAACATTATTATTATTGTATTTAAGTGCTTACTAAGTGTCAAGCACTGTACTAAGCGCTGGCAAGATATTCAGATTAAACACACTCCTTTCCCATATGAGGCTCAGAGTCTAAGTAGAGAGAGTAAGATTTGATCCCCATTTTACAGACGAGGAAACGGAGGCACAGAGAAGTTTAGTGATTGGACCAAAGTCACACAGCAGACAAGTGCTGGGATTAGAACCCAGGTCCTTTAACTCCTAGGCCCATGTTCTTTCCACTAGGCCAGGTTGCTTCCCTTTATTGTAAGACTTGTCACGGCTCTCAAATCCCTATTGTCAGTCAGCATTGCAACACATATGGGCCTTCAATCAGATGGCCCTGCAACACTTGGCAAAGTTGCACAAAATGGGAAAAATATTTATTTCACTAGATACTCATTTCCCCTGCATTGGGTAGTATAATGCACCATGTGCTTCTGGGCAACCATATGTGCTGTTGTACCTCTAATTAAGTGAGTTAGCTTAAAGTCTTGGCACGGCCTTCCACTGAGCGCTTCCTCTATTCTAGTTCTGATGCTTGTTTCAGTAATTGATCTTCTTTTTAACCTTCATTTTAGTAGCCCAGAAACATTAAGGAACCTGCATTAAATGGTATTCCTAGTGAATCTTAATGAGACACAGTGTAAGAGTGAAATGATTTAGACTACCATATAGGATAAATCTGCTTAGAATAAAACATATGTCTAGGTGGAAAAAACTGGCAGGCTACACATAAAAATAATAATAATAATAATAATGGCATTTATTAAGCGCTTACTATGTGCAGAGTACTGTTCTAAGCGCTGGGGAGGTTACAAAGTGATCAGGCTGTCCCACATGGGGGACTCACAGTCTTCATCCCCATTTTACAGATGAGGTAACTGAGGCACAGAGAAGTTAAGTGACTGGCCCAAAGTCACACAGCTGACAATTGGTGGAGCTGGGTTTTGAACCCATGACCTCTGCCTCCAAAGCCCGGGCTTTTTCCACTGAGCCACACTGCTTATTGGCACAAATGTGAGCTGCCTTTTTTTTTTTTCAAGTGGCACTTGTTAAGTGCCTATATGTGCCAGGCACTGTACTGAGGGCTGGGGTAGATAATAATAATGATGGTATTTGTTAAGTGCTTACTATGTGCCAAGCACTGTTCTAAGCACTGGGGGAAATGCAAAGTAATCAGGTTATCCCACGTGGGGCTCACAGTCTTTAATCCCCATTTTCCAGATGAGGTAACTGAGGCACAGAGAAGTTAAGCAACTTGCCCAGAGTCACACAGCTGACAAGTGACAGAACTGGGATTGGGACCCACGACCTCTGACTCCTAAATCCGTCTCTTTGCACTGAGCCACACTGCTTCTCTAAGATTCAAGTTAATCAGATTGGACTACAGTCCATATCAGTCAGTAAATCATATTTATTGAACTCTGTGTGCAGAGAAATGTACTAAGCACTTGGGAGAGTATGCTATATCAGACATATTCCCTGGAGATGAGCTCTCAGTCTAGAGACAAGCTTCCCCCCTGGAGAAGCAGCATGGCCTAGTGACAAAAGCCTGGCCTCAGGAGTCAGCAGGCCTGAGTTCTAATCCCAGCTCCACCACTTGTCTGCTGTGTGACCTTTGGCAAGTCACTTAACTTCTCTGTGCCTTAGTTACCTCATCTGTAAAATGTTGATACTGTGAGGCCCATGTGGGACAGGGACTGTTTCCAACATGATTGTCTTATACCCACCCCAGTGCTTAGAACAGTGCTTGGCATATAGTAAGTGCTTAACAAATGCCATAATTATTATAATTATTATGGAGCTCACAATCTTAATCTGCATTTTACAGGTGAGATAACTGAGGCATAGCGAAGTTCTCTTCCTCCCTTCAAAGCCCTGAGAGCTCACCTCCTCCAGGAGGCCTTCCCAGACTGAGCCCCCTCCTTCCTCTCCCCCTCCTCCCCCCACCTTACCTCCTTCCCCTCCCTACAGCACTTGTCTATATGTATATATGTTTGTACATATTTATTACTCTATTTTACTTGTACATATTTATTCTATTTATTTTATTTTGTTAATATGTTTTGTTTTGTTGTCTGCCTCCCCCTTCTAGACTGTGAGCCCACTGTTGGGTAGGGACCGTCTCTATATGTTGCCAACTTGTACTTCCCAAGTGCTTAGCACAATGTTCTGCACACAGTAAGCGCTCAATAAATACAATTGAATGAATGAATGAATGAATGAAGTGACTTGCCCAGGGTCCCACAGCAGACAAGTGGTGGAGCACTTGTCTGCCTTATTCTTGACTAAATGAAAGGAAGATTTGCTTCAAACGTTATTGCCATTCTGAGAGACAAAATCCTGCGTTGAGTACTTTGATCTGACTCGGTAGTGACAGTGCTTATTTGGTGGAAATTAGCCAAAAAGAGCTAAATTCCATTAGCTTGAGGCCTTTGGGCAGGCTCTTGAGTTAACCAAGAGATACTTGGTTAACAAGTGGATTGGAACTTGTTGCTTTGAGAGACGTAAATTGGGGAGAAAAAAGTCCACAATAACTATCCTTCAATCAGGTGGACAAGCTGATGTCACAGGTCCTTGGACGGGCTCTGAGGCAGCTCTCTCAACGTTTGTGGCTGCAGGACAGTAATTTTTTTTTTTCTACATCACTACAGCACTACAAACATTAGGTTGATGCTCGTAGTTCGGAAGGCACAGATTTGGGACAAACTTGCAAAACTCCATTGGAAACATCCATGAAAGAACACCCCTGCTCCATGGGTATTTAGCCCCTTTGTCCCTGAATTCTCCGGCTACTTACTGCTCCGCATTTTCTTCATCTGTTATAAAGGAATAGTTGTACTTGCCTGTTGTCATTCGGACTTTAGCATGAGTCTAGGGATATAAATGTTAACGTCATTATCAGTGGTATTGATTGAGAACTTAGGCAGAACTTTATTGAGAACTTATAGGCAGAGAATAATAATCATAATTATGGCATTTGTTAAGCACTGTACTATGTGCTGGGGTGGATACAAGCAGATTGGATTGGACACGGTCCCTGTCCCACGTGGGGCTCACAGTATGAGTCCCCATTTTACAGATTAGATAAATGAGGCACAGAGAAATGAAGTTCATTCAATTATATTTATTGAGTGCTTCCTGTATGCAGAGCACTGTACTAAGCGCGTTGCCCAAGGTCACAAAGCAGGCAAGTGGTGGAGCCAGAATTAGAACTCATGACTTTCTGACTCCAGTACGCCATGCTGCTTCTCGAAGAATTGTACTAAGCACTTGGAAGGGTACAATGCACAGAGTTGGCAGACACCTTCGCTGCCCAGAATGAGATTAAACATCCTTTCTTTCCAGTGTCTTTGCCAACCAACTCTCACTCTTTGGGACACACAACTGGTCACTCTGAAGAACAATTTATCACGTCCATTTGCAAACCACATAGCTGCCCTTTATCATTTTTTCTCATTATCTGTAAAGGCAACTCCTCATTGAGATTAATTTCACATCACACAGAGTAAGATAGAACTGGAGAAATTAAGACTATAAAGGCAGCCATTTGTCTGAAAAATCACACAACTCTTTAGCCATAAAACTACTGGGGGTACATCCAATACCCATCTAAACAAAATCTATGTCAATCTATGCTTGTCACAATCTGAATTAAGTGTCTTGGTTTTGCTTTTGTATTTTAGACTCTGGAAAATCCTAAATATGAGCTGATCATTGAAGCTAAAGATATGGCTGGTTTGGATGTAGGGCTAACGGGAACCGCTACAGCTACGATCGTCATCGATGACAAAAATGATCATCCACCAGAATTCACCAAGAAAGAGGTACAAAAATTAAGTTTCTTATGATAACTGTGTTCACTCATCAAAGTTATTATAGTATAAATACTGTTAGTTGTTAACTACTAAGATGAATCACTTTGCATACAATTGGCATAGAGCACAGCTGTTTCTGTCTTATGTAAGTGAGAAATCAATTGCCCTAAAAATGTATTTTTCAAGAGGTGTTTTATCTTGGTCAGTTTGTACAACTACAGTTACCACAGATGTTCATGAAGCAAAATGCTGACTCTAATAAGTTTTATAAGAAAAGCCTTTAATAAGGAAGTACCATTTTTACTTGTACTGATGTTCACAGTAATTGATGTGGTGTTATTATTTTAGCATAATAATTATTTTAAATAAGCGCAGATTGAGAAGCCAGACTGAACACCAGCAAGGATACAAAATAGGTTTTCCCAGCAGCAGAAAGTTGGATTGGGAGCTTGTAATGAAAAAAAAAGTTAGTTTTTGTCACAGAAACTTTTTATGCTCCCTTGCTCCTGTGCCTTCCTGATTCTGTACTTCTTGTTGCATTATTTTCAACATTTATTATGTTCCACTTATGTGTGCATGCCCGTATGATAGAAAACCCAGCAGTGGATAAAAATGTAGATGCTCTGTTGCATTCAGTGTTAAATAAATAGGCCAAATCCTGAACTCTAGATTGCAGAGGAAATACCCAGAAAGTTAAGCGACACTGGGATTTCTGTTAGTTTGAGGCCCTGACACTTTGCACTGAGGATCTTTGACTAATTATATGGCCTGATCTATTATCACACATTATGTGCAATTAATAAGACCTTCACTTTCTCACAGAGAGATAGACCATTCCAGAGATGGCTGTGGACATGTGACCTGACCCACTGAAGTCACATATCTATGGATTTATTCCGTCTTCTTCCATCCTACTGAAAGTAGCTTTGGCGCCTGATTATCTCTCATTTACAGCAACTGGGCAACCTGATTTCTGGTGTCAAGAGACTTTCCCTTTCTATTTTCCTGTCCCCAGACCCCTGGGTTTCTACCTTTGTAGCCACCAGTGGCTATTATCACTACAAAACAGCAGGAGAGACCCCATTCCACATTTGATTGGGACACCACCTTCCTATTCTTTCCCATTTACTTTTCTCTCCTTTCCTTCCTGTTCTTTCTCACTCACTTCTCTCCCTCTTCCTTCCCATCCCTTCACTGCATCCTTTTTCCTTCCTGTCACCCCTTCTGGCCTTTCCCTTGCAAGCTTCTATTTCCATTTGACATGGTGGAATTACGGATTCCAATATTCACAGTACAGAAACACTACTACGGGCTTTGGAGTCCGAGGTCATGGGTTCAAAATCCGGCTCTGCCAAGTGTCAGCTGTGTGACTTTGGGCAAGTCGCTTAACTTCTCTGTGCCTCAGTTACCTCATCTGTAAAATGGGGATTAAGACTGTAAGCTCCCCGTGGGACAACCTCATCACCTTGTAACCTCCCCAGTGCTTAGAACAGTGCTTTGCACATAATAAGTGCATAATAAATGCCATTATTATTATTATTATTACCCCACCTCCTATCTGGCTCAATATCGAATGGCTCTCCATGCTGAATTATTCTCTCAACTCCATTATAACTGAGAACAGGAGGATGGGCTTCTTTTGTTTGTACACAAATTTCACAAGTTCTATGGGTAGTCCTGAAAACAGGGGAATCTTTTATAAATAGTGAATGGAGTAGAAATATTTGTCTTGTTTTTTCACCAGTAAGAAATTATCGCTTGAGTTGGCCTCCTTTAATAAGTCCCCAGATATTTGATTAAAAAAAAATACTCCTTGTACAGTCCCATGCTAAGGTTTGATTGATCTGTATTTCAAGCTTCCCTAACAGTGACAAGAGTTATAAAAAAGATTGATTTTTCAGGAGTGCTATTGAAGGTGGAATTGCTCAAAAACAATAACTCCTATGCCTTGATTTATGGCCATTATCTCTTTTTGCTTATTTTTAGATTAGTTGGTTTTCTTTTAGTATCAGTGGCAATTTTTTTCTTTGACTAGAAATTCAAAGTATTGTTTGCATTACTGTCTTTGCTCTTAAAAAAAATAATTTCTTTAGGAAACAAATACACTACTTTATGGACTGAAAGTTTGCGTTAATCATGTTATTGCTACAATGAAATTCCCTAAAATAGTTTTCCTCCTCTGTATTTCTAGGCCAATTACTAGGCGGTCTTTTGACTGGATTACATGCACCCATTTCACAAATGGAGTCTTATCTCTTTTTACTACAAAGCTCCAACATTGCATGGGTGAGATCTGCCTAGGTTCTCTGCTATGCATCCTGCATAGACATTTTTTGGATAGTTTGTGTTGTTGATATTTAGGTGATCTTAAAATCTCCCAGGAAACCTAAAGATTTTTAAGGTTTTTTCCCCACATCTAGAAACAGAGTTTATGGTTTGGCTTCAAAGATACATTAGTTGGCTTAACAGATGTTTTCTCTGAATCCCAGGTGTAAAGTAACCTCAGTTTTGTTTGTCTGTTGGCTGAAGGTAATTTCTTTTGTTTTGAGGCTTCAGAAAGTTGGGGTTTTTTTCTGCTGCACTTGCATTTTACACTGTCAGAAAAGTGGGGAAGGAAGAAAGGAGGGAGGAAGGGAGGGAAGAAAGGAAAGAAGGAGGGAGAGAGGGAAGAAAGGAGGGATGGAGGGAGGGAAGAAAGCAGGGAGGGAGTGAAGAAGGGATGGAGGAAGGGAGGAAGGATGGAAAGAGGGAGGGAAACAAGGAGGGAAGGAAGGAAAGAGAAGGAAAGGAGGGAAGGAGGAAGTACACCTTTCCTAGGCCTCATAAGCCACACAAGGGCATGGGGATGGATGGTAGGAAGGAGTAGGGGGGAGATTTATTTTACTTGTATATATTTATTATATTTATTTTATCTTGTTAGTATGTTTTGTTTTGTTGTATGTCTCCCCCTTCTAGACGGTGAGCCCGCTTTTGGGTAGGGACCGTCTCTATATGTTGCCAACTTGTACTTCCCAAGCACTTAGTACAGTGCTCTGAACACAGAAAGCACTCAATAAATACAGTTGAATGAATGAATGAATGAAATACTGATCCGCCAAGTCTGCAGAGAAATGAATCAAGTAGCTCCATGCAGCTCTAGCAGTGAAATCACTGCCCAACTCCTGGGCATATTGTCCTGCCCGCTCCTAGCTGTTGGGGGACAACGCAATAAGGTTGATGTGCTGTAGGCCAGGTAATCAATCGGTTAATCAATGATATTTATTGAGTGCTTACTATGTGCAGAGCACTGTACTGAGTTCTTGGGAGAGTAAAATATAACGGGGCTGGTAGGCCCATTCTCTGCCCACAAGGAGCTTACAGTCGAGAGAGAGAGGAGCCTAAAACATGTTGGCATTGAAAGCCATTAATGTTCTTGTGGACACCAGCTATTGCCTTTTACCTGGATCCTACTACCTTGGAGGACCTCTAAAATTTCCATCAATCCCAAAATCAAAGGTACATGAGGGCAAGATTTGAAAACCCAAGGAAAAATCATGTAAGGCTTTTTTTTTTTTTTTTTGTAAAAAACTGACCTCTTTCTTGCCTAGTGTGGGATATTTAAATGTCCAAAGGCACTGAATTATTTAGGTTGTGGGTCATGAATCATGCTACTAGCGGTGAATCCTGCCTCCAAAGTGTGGTAATGAGAACCCAGGTAATCTCTCTCCCTTCACAGACCCCCACAACCTCTCAGGTTCCAGCAATAACAATAATATAATCATGATGATAATAATAATAACAGTAATAGTACTTGTAAAGCTCCTACTATGTGTCAAGCACTACTCTACGCCCTGGGATGGGTACAAGGTAATCAGGTTGGACATAGTCTAAGTCCCACTTTGGGCTCACTGTCTAAGTGAGCTAATAACTAATAACGATGATAATAATAATGATAATCATAATGATCATCGTATTTAAGTGGTTACTATCCACTAAACTCTGTACTGCAGTAGAAACAAGATAATCAGGTCAGACCCAGCCACTATCATTAATGGTGACCATGGTCTAAGACAGAGGGAGAACATGAGGGAGAAGAAGCCTGGTCTAGTGGGAAGGGCCGCGCACCCCACCCCACCCCAACTTTCTAACAATATTAATAATAATGGAATTTGTGAAATGCTTACTATGTGCGAATCACTGTTCTAAGTGCTGGCGGGGGTGGGGGGGGAATACAAGGTGATTAGGCTGTCCCATGTGTGGCTCATAGTCTTAATCCCATTTTACAGATGAGGTAACAGAGGCATAGAGAAGTAAAGTGACTTGCCCAAAGTCCCACAGCTGACAAGTGGCAGAGCTGGTATTAGAAACCATGATCTCTAACTCCCAAGCCTGGGCTTTTTCCACTGAGCCATGCTGCTACTCTAAACACTTCTAGACTGTGAGCCCGCTGTTGGGTAGGGACCGCCTCTATATGTTGCCAACTTGTACTTCCCAAGCGCTTAGTACAATGCTCTGCACACAGTAAGCGCTCAATAAATACGACTGAATAAATGAAAGAATGAAAAATGGAAGCACTGTCTATTCACTATCCCAGCAGTGATTAGCCACCCAAATTGAGGACATCACCAAATGCAGCTCAAATGATTCAGAGAGCGGTGTTGGGGCATGTGTTGCTCAGCTGGGATTCTTCCATAATAATAATAATTGTGGTATTTGTTAAGCACTTACTATGTACCAGACACTACTAAACTCTGGGATGGTATACAAAAATCGGTTTGGACACAAGTCACGATTTGGTGAATTTAGCCATGTTTATCACAGGCGCACCCTAGGACAAGATTCTGGTGAAAAGCAACCTATAGGTTCTCAGCAAATGTCAACAGTCAACATGAGAAATCAAACGCCTTGACAAAAAAAAGATTACCAGAGGGAGAATGAGTTTTTGAAGAATGACTGGCTCTGCCACCACACTCATATCAGCGATTCAGGGCCTCTGCTTTCAGCCTCAGGAGATTGTTGCATTTGAGGAAACTTCCGCAAACGTAGTCCCAGCTATGTCATATCCCATCCAATTACTTCCTGAGAAATGAACATGGTGATGAATTATATGCCATCAGTTGACAACCACAGAAAAAAGATTAAGCACATAACATATCCACCAATCAAGTCTGCACCAGATTTAAACTTGGACCAATCAATCAAGCAATTGTATTTCCTGAGTGCTTACTGTGTGCAGAGCAATGTTCTAAGTGCTTGGGAGAGTAATAATAATAATAATGATGGCATTTATCAAGTGCTTACTATGTGCAAAGCACTGTTCTAAGTGCTGATAATGCTGACATTTGTTAAGTGCTTACCACGTGCAAAACACTGTTCTAAGCACTGGGGAGGGGGGTACAAGGTGATCAGGTTGTCCCACAGTCTTAATCCCCATTTTACAGATGAGGTAACTGAGGCCCAGAGAAGTTAATTGACTTGCCCAAAGTCACACAGCTGACAATTGGCAGAGCCAGGATTCTCACCCATGACCTTGTATATATCTATTATATTTATTTTATTTTGTTAGTATGTTTGGTTTTGTTCTCTGTCTTCCCCTTTTAGACTGTGAGCCCACTGTTGGGTAGGGACTGTCCCTATATGTTGCCAACTTGTACTTCCCAAGCGCTTAGCACAGTGCTCTGCACACAGTAAGCGCTCAATAAATACAATTGATTGATTGATTGATTGACCTCTGACTCCAAAGCCTGGGCTCTTTCCACTGAGCCACGACAGAGACGGTCGATACCATGGAGTTTCTTAGAATAGTGGAGTAAATGTTGACCAGCGACACTGGTGTCTTCAGCTCTGACACTGCTTAAATTGTTAGTTTTTCCATAAGGCCATAAACAAACATGGAGTACATAAAATTAATAAAACCATAGACATAATGTAATTTGGTCTGGTGGAAAGAGCTCACGGTCTCACTTCAGTTCCCAAACTCTGATTGACTTCAGGGGAAACTAGTTTTAAATTGGTGTCATGGGGAGCAACTGAGAATTAAAAAAAAAATTGCAGAACTTCTCCCCACCTAAAACTCAGGATTATGGTCTGGGGCGATTGGGATGCTTATATTATTTAGCTCTACTTCCACTTTTCACCATGATTTTAAGCTGCCCTGATTCCAAAGATCCAGTTTATTTTACTGGAGTTCGATGGGGCAGGGAACGTGTCCACCAACAATATTTTATTGTGCTCTCCTAAGCACTACAGTGCTCAGCACACGGTAAGCACTCAATAAATACAATTGATTGACTGATTGCTGGATTGCACTCTCCCAAGATCTTAACAGTAAGCACTCAATAATTAAGATTGATTGACTGGAGCTGTGGGCAGGGAATGTGTCTGTTTATTGTTATATTGTATTCTCCCAAGCACTTTGTACAATGCGTTGCACACCGTAAGCACTCAATAAATATAACTGAATGAATGAGTTCAGTAGTCACAGGTGAAAAACCATGGATATTGCCCAATACTGTGAGCCCACTGTAGGGTACGGACCATCTCTATATGTTGCCAACTTGTACTTCCCAAGTGCTTAGTACGGTGCTCTGCACACAGTAAGAGCTCCATAAATACGATTGATTGATTGATTGATTATAAAGGATCTGAGCCATTATGAAGGAAAAATGCCGTAGAAAAAAGTGGTATCTGATGTTGAGGCTTGACCCCCTCAATAACTATGATATTTATTAAGTGCTTACTAGCTTCATTCATTCATTCAATCATATTCATTGAGTGCTTACTGTGTGCAGAGCACTGTAGTAAGTGCTTGAGAGTGTACAAAATAACAGTTCCTGGCACACAGTAAGCGCTTAACAAATACCATTATTATTATTAAGCAGTCACATTCCCTGCCCACAAAAGCTTAATAGGTAATAAGAAGTGTACTAAGTGCTGGGTAGAGACAAGATAATCAGTTCAGAGGCAGGTCCTTATCCCACGTGCAGCTCACCATCAAAGAGGGAGAGCAAGTATCTTAACCCCATTTTACAGCTGAGGAAACTGAGACACGGAGAGGTTAATGACTTGCCCAAGGATACACAGAAGGCCAGTGGCAGAACTGGGGTAAGAACCCAGTCTTTTGACTCCCAGAGCTATCTTCTTTCCATTACTAGGACTTACCTGCCCCCTGCCACCGTGAGAGAAATAGACTGATCAGGGACTCCAGTCTTCCATTTAATAAATGCTTCCTTAAAATAGCTTCCATATAATGCTGCTTCCCCAAAAGAGGAGCTCATTTAACTCACCTGTTTGAGTGAGTCAGGGAATTTATCATTAGCATACACCCAATATAGATTTCCACAGAATCTAAGAATGCAAATCCTCTCAGTTATAGACACAGTTCAGTAGGTTGCTTAGCGCCAACTCTTTTTCTGCCAGAAAATCATAGGTTCAGTGAAAAAGGCAGCCAAGAGCTTCCTGGAAAGTTGTCACCAACTCAAGGGTCTTTCACTTCTTTTTGAAATTATTGCTATGAGTCTTGAAAAGCTATGCCCTCCAATACATTATTTTTCATTTTGCAAATAGTTCAATTGCCATCTAATTTAGAAAACATATCTGCGATGCCAGAAAATGGCAGTGTTTGCAAAAACTTAAAAGTCCCTGAAGTTTTCTGGGAAACTGAGTGCTAGTCTGTTACATGCCTGTTACATTTACTCAGGGACTGGATTTGAATAACTCTGAGGTTCAGAGTTAGGGCTTTGAAGGGAGAAAGAGAGCTAGTTTGGCGGATGTGTGGAGGGAGGGCATTCCAGGCCAGGGGAAGGACGTGGGCCGGGGGTCGACGGCGGGACAGGTGAGAAGGAGGCATGGGGAGGAGATTAGCGGCAGAGGAGCAGAGGGTGCTGGCTGGGCTGGAGAAGGAGAGAATGGAGGTGAGGTAGGAGGGGGTGGGATGATGTCTCAGCCTTGAAGCTGAGAGTGAAGAGTTTTTGCTTGATTCGTACGTTGATTGGCAATAACTGGAGACTTTTGAGGAGGGGAGTGATATGCCCAAAGTGTTTCTGTACAAAGATAATCAGGCAGCAGAGTGAAGTATAGACTGAAGCTGGGAGAGACAGGAGGATGGGAGATCAGAGAGGAGGCTGATGCAGTAATCCAGTTGGAATGGGAGGAGAGATTGAACCAGCAAGGTAGCGGTTTGGATGGAGAAGAAAGGGCTGATCTGGCACATGCCACCAACAATAATCTTTTCTTAACAAATCAGAATGACCTGCTTCACATAATTCCAGGGTGAATCTCTGTGCAAAGTCCCTGCCTTTTCTCATGCTTTGGTTATGTTAGAAGGTCAACAGCAACTCTCTGGTAACAATAATTCTCAATACATATGGGGCTTCCTCCCCACTAAACCATTCCCATGTCCATTACCCTTTAAATATTTCTTCCATATGTTTCTAGTAAAAACAAACAGACCAACACCAAAAAGATCTGTAGCTCCAAGATACTGCTCTGCTTGTGAAGCGCTGAAGCTAAATATGATGACATAATATAGTCTGCAAAATATGATAATAATAATGGCATTTATTTAGAACTTACTATGTGCACAGCACTGTTCTAAGCGCTGGGGAGGTTACATAGTGATCAGGTTGTCCCACAGGGAGCTCACAGTCTTAATCCCCATTTTACAGATGATGACATTTAGGAAGTTCAGAATGGTAGATAAGAGAATCACAGAAATAAGTTATCTTTTTTTTTCAATGAATAATTTCATCTTGCTGCTAGGAAATAGGAAATAAACTGTCAACTTCATTCATTCATCCAATTGTATTTATTGAGCGCTTACTGTGTGCAGAGCACTTTACTAAGCACTTGGGAAGTACAATTCAGCAACTGATAAAGACTATCCCTGCCCACAACGGGCTCACAACCTAGAAGGGGGAGAAAGACACCAAAGCAAGTAAACAGACATCAGTAGCATCATTAAAAATAAATAGAATTATAGATACATACACATCATTTAATAAAAACAAACAGAATTATAATTATAAATATGTACATATATAAACACAAGTGCTGTGGGGCTGGGAGGGGGATAGAGCAAAGGGAACGAATTGGGGTTCATTCATTCATTCAATCGTATTTATTGAGCGCTTACTGTGTGCAGAGCACTGTACTAAGCGCTTGAGAAGTACAAGTTGGCAACATATAGAGATGGTACCTACACAGCAGTGGGCTCACAGTCTAGAAGGGGGAGATAGACAACAAAACAAAACATATTAACAAAATAAAATAAATAGAATAAATATGTACAAGTAAAATAAATAAATAAACAGAGTAATAAGTATGTATAAACATATATACATATATACAGGGGGTGATGAGGAGGGGAGGGGGAGCAGAGGAAGAGGGGTGCTTAGTCTGGGAATTTTATAGAGAAGTCTAACGGAGAGTTTCTAAGATCAGTTAAGATACGATGCCAACTAAATGCAGCGTGGCTTAGTGGAAAGAGCACGGGCTTTGGAGTCAGAGGTCATGGGTTCAAATCCCACTCTGCCAATTGTCAGCTGTGTGACTTTGGGCAAGTCACTTAACTTCTCTGGGCCTCAGTTATCTCATCTGTATAATGGGTATTAAAGACCATGAGCCCCTCCATGGGAAAACCTGATCACCTTGTAACCTCCCCAGCACTTAGAACAGTGCTTTGCACATAGTAAGTGCTTAATAAATGCCATCATCATTATTATTAAAAGTAAAAATCCAGGCCATGAGTATTAACAAAATAGTCTAAAAGGGCATTTATTCTCATCAGTGGGAAGAGGTAAAATGACCCACCTATGAATTACTTTTGAAAAGTGGTGAATGTACTCGAAACAAAATGCAAAGAATAATAAATCATCCTATTTCTCCTATTCATTGCTGTAAAAATTTATATGGTAAATAATACTGAAAGGAATTGGCAAGCTATCACAGAATTCCAAAGAGCTACAGATATCAGAATGAGTTTCTTTCCATAAGTGGGATTAAACAAAATAATCTAGTACAGATCTGAACATATTCAATTTGTCTTAAAGTTAGATCTATTTAAGAGCAATTGCATATTATGTGTTAGTTAATACTGTGTTTGTGTTTTACTTTGTCCAGAGGGAATTTAAGAGATTGAAAAAAATTTTTAAAGACATCATTTTAATACCATTCCCCCTATTTCCCCATAATGTGTGTGGATGTGACATATGCACATGCATACACATATGCACTCATCACTTAATTAGTTATCTTCTTGACAGTGAAATTCCTAGATTGTCGGGTTGCTTTTCTACAACACTAAAACAGATTTGGCTTTTTCCAAATGTACCGCCCATCTGTGCCTACGAATCAAAATGTCAGCATTATTTAGACAAAATATCGCTTTTCCTTCTGCTCTAGAAAATTAAAATAGTTAACCAATAAAAATAAACCCACAAAAATGAGTCAACATGTATTGAAACAAAGCACTCCTAGGTATCCACCTCTGACTCCACACTCTTCATCCAAAACATAGCAAATTACTATCAGGTCACCACCAGATTGTAAATTTTTTGTTGTATCCATTTGATATGTATCCTACTGGCAATGTATTTAAATGGCCTCCGCCTCACTTACTAAATTGTAAACTCCTTAAGGGTGGAGATATGCCTACTTCTTCATGTTCCCTCCCAGGTACTTAGTAGCCCACTGTTGGGTAAGGACTGTCTCTATATGTTGCCAATTTGTACTTCCCAAGCACTTAGTACAGTGCTCTGCACATAGTAAGCGCTCAATAAATACGATTGAGTGATTGATTGATTGATTCTGCAGAACAGTCAATCAGTGGTATTTCTTCAGAGCACTGTACTAAAAGCTTGGGGGAATACATGAAAGTTGATAGATATTATCCCTACCCTCAAGGATCCTACAGTCCTGTAGATATGACCTCTGCAAATGGTAAGTGCTCAAATTCCATTGATGGTTGTTAAATTTCTTTGAAATTAAAATATCAATGCTGTTTTCCAACTCCTACAAAGTGAACAGCTCTTTTTACTAAAACTCAGAGCAATTTGTAAGAAACATAGCCAATCTCTATAATTGAGCCTATCATTCACATGCTATAAAGTTTGTTTCTCCTGAACATGTATGACTCTGGAGGTTTTAGAAAAGGGTAGTACTTTCTTCTCCTGTCAGATAGTCAATGTTTGTTTGTTTACACAAATGTCCAATCCTTTGGTCTCCACCTATATGACTAAAAAGTAGAAATCTTCTCTCCTTTGCTATTTACTATACCGGATTTTATTACCTGTTTGGTCTACCCAGCACTGGGAAAATCTCCATTTTAGATATGTCCTGGGATATGAGAAGCCGCTTGGCTCAGTGGAAAGAGCATGGGCTTGAGAATCAGAGGACGTGGGTTCTGATCCCGGCCCTGCCATTTGTCTGCTGTGTGACCTTGGGCAAGCCACTTAACTTCTCTGTACCTCAGTTACCTCATCTGTAAAATGGGAATTAAGACTGTGAGCCCCACGTGGAACAACCTGAATACCTTGTATCTACCCCTGCACTTAGAACAGTGCTTGTCACAAAGTAAATGCATAACAAATGCCATAATTATTATTTATATAACAAGTATGTAAAGCCATTTCTTTTCACAGATCATTGCACACCATTGATATTTCTTTACTTTATGCTTTAGCGCATCTTCTTTCATTAAACGATATTCCAAAATGTGTGCTCGGAGGTTGGAAATCTAAAAAAAAAAAATTACACTGAGGAGAAAACACACTAGCATCGCAAAATAAGGCCAATCCAAGGCCCCTGAACCCATTCAGAGCAAGACAAGACATCCCACCACTGGTAAAGCACAGATAATTGGTGGTTTTCCTTAGATTTCAGTTCACTGAAACCAGTAGCCACACTCTTGCTTTATTTCGGGTTTCTTCCTTAGAGTCATTAGGATCTCCAGGCAGAATATCTCTTTCTTTTTAAAAAAATATGGTACTTGTTAAATGCCACGCTTTGTACTAATCACTGGGTTAGGTACAAAATAATCAGGTTGCGCATAGTCCCTGTCCCACAAGGGCCTTATGGTCTTATTAGGTGGGAATTGGATTTAATCCCTACTTTATTTTACAGATAAGGTAACTGAGGCTTAGAGAAGCTGAGTGACTTGCCCAAGGTCACACAGCGGACGAGTGGCAGAGGCGGGATAGGAATGCAGGTCCTCTGCTTTCAAGGCCTGTGCTGCTTTTGCTGCTTCATTTACTAATGGCAAAAATTATGATTTGGCTCATTCATTCAGTTGTATTTATTGTGCATTTACTGTGTGCAGAGCACTGTACAAAGCTCTTGGGCGAGTGCAATATAACAGTAAACAGACACATTCCCTGTCCACAACAAACTTACAGTCTAGAGGTTTGCCGGATCTAAAGGTGACTTATGGTAATGATGGACTAGCAGTAGCAAACTGATCGATAGTATTCATGGGGTGCAAGTGGCCAGCTGAAATTAGTCTGAAAACATTGGGACTTCCCATGAGTTATCGTGGGACTCATGGGACTCATGGGATGAGGAGCAGCGTAGCTCAGTGGAAAGAGCATGGGTTTGGGAGTCAGAGGTCATGGGTTCTAATCCCGGCTCCGCCACTTATCCGCTGTGTGGCCTTGAGCAAGTCACTTAACGTCTCTGGGCCTCAGTTTCTTCATCTGTCAAATGGGGATTAAGATTGTGAGCCCCACGTGGGACAATCTGATCACCTTGTAACCTCCCCAGCACTTAGAACAGTGCTTTGCAAATAGCAAGCACTTAATAAATGCCCTCATCATCATCATCATTATTATTATTATTACTTTCCCCTCTAAGTGGAATTGGAGATCAGAGAAATGGCAACAAGCAAAACAAACCTAGAGTTAGATGACTAACCAATTTTGAGGTATACTTGAGAGCCTCTGAAAAGTATTTGAGGACAATTGAAGAGTGTATTTTTGATGATAGAAAATGAAACCTCATCAGTTTTTCCTAATTTGACACATCTTGGAATTTATGTCTAGATAAATCTGCCAACCTACGGAGGACCCTCTCCAGTGTCCTCTTGTTCAAACAAATCCACCTTATGATATGCTATTAGTAACAGGCCACATGCTCAGGGCTTTCTGCTAGTTCTGGGAACTATTTTCTTTCTTCAAGCCATATAATTAACATGTGCTTTCAGTCAATAAAACTGTAGGGTTTCTATCACTGGCAGCTGTTAGTCTAAGGTTCTCCTGCAGCCCCAAGGTATGTATTTTCTTCATCTTTCCTGTATTCACTAGGGAATCAAATTCTGATAACTCTTATTTATCCAGACTGCCTACAGAGAGCACTTTGTGACTACCTGCTGGACCTGTGGTGAACATCATATTGCTTAGTTGATTGGTTAATGTGAAATTCAAGGACTCTGCATACAACATCGGGATCAGACACTACCATTCGGCAAAACACCCTTCACTTTTCCGTAATCTAAATACTTAAGCATTCCACCCACTTCCATTTGATGGGTTAGTGGGAGGCAGGAGGAGAGATGGCTTAACCAGCTCTCAACTTCTGCTTGGGCTTGCTTCATCTTTAGCACGGGCTGTTCTTGGTTTATTCTTCTCTTTGCCCTCTTGGCAGCTCTCTCAGGTGATCAATGAAACAACTGAGAAATAGCTAATTGATTTAAAAAGCTCTCTTTTTGCTACCTAGAAATTGAAAGACATTTCACTAACCTCTCTGAGGCCACAGGACATCTACCATTTCAGACTGAAATAACTCTCTACTTCACTATGTAAATAATTATAGAGAGAAATAAGTACTGAGTTTAAAAGAACGTGGTGAGTCCATCAACACATCCTGGCTTTGAGTTTTCACAGTAAAACAATAATAGTGGAGACGCAGTTCTCTAACTGTGCATTGGCCTGAATCCTTTTCCAGCATCTTTGTGGGTTTCCTGCCCCCTTCATTCACCCAAGCTGCTCTGAAAAACCCCACTTGCAGGGACCTAGAGTCTTTTCCAATAAAAATAGTAATCTGTAATTGCCTGAGGAACCCATATACTACTCTTCCATTGGCAGTAATGAAGCCAGCTAGCTAGATGTTGCACACCTGCATTATTTATCTGGGCAGAGAGTAGCAAAGGGGATTTGTCAGCAGTCCAAAAAGTTTCATCTGAGATATTTGTACATTTTTATGGTCAGGGTGTTGCAGTGTTCCCTTAGGACTAATTCCTAACTGGTCAAGAAGCACTGCATATTCCCATTTACGTTCCAAAGGCTGAACTTTTAGATTATAAATGTATTTTTTTTCTCCAATTCAGAAACTACTGGCTGAATTACAAATTTTAATGCTACTATTATAGGATCATAATTTAAAAATACCAGGGTTCTCAAAGGGCTGTAGCAGCATGTCATTTCCCCGCTTTATTAAAATGAATGAACAGATGTACAATTTATTTCTGCCGAGCGATCATCTAAATTCATAAGCTATTTCTCATGTGTCTGAAACCCATGTTGGTTTCCCATTTTCTTTGCCTTAGAAAAAAAAATTACTCTCTCACATTTATCACTCCGGAGATATAAACGAGAAGTACACTCTTCACTTCATTCACTTTAGTCTAATATCCTCGACACAATTTAAATCCCATCTCTTCAAGGCTATTCAGCACAAGCAAGGTACTGGAACACTCCAGATCCAAATGGAAAACTCCCTGGCTATCAAGGTGGAAGACTGACAGGTGGAGTCACAAGAGGCTGTCCTTTCCGCCATTCAGAGAGCAAATATATACCTGCATTTAATCTATTAGGTCGGGGTCCAGCGCCGTCTAAAGCAAGACAAGTAAAGAGGCTGAGCTTTCACTCATGAGTGTAGAGAAACTATAGAAACAGCAGAGAGGGGTTTTAATGCCAATGCATCTTGTTAGCCTCAACATTCAGAAGCTATCAATTTTATTTATGCTGACCCTAAGCTATCTTACAAGTGAAAAGTGTGTCTAAACAGAAACCAGGCCAATGGTGGACTGAAGAAAGGCAGAACTCTTCTGGCATTACAGGAGGTAAAGCCAAAATGCTGCTATGAAGAAATCCAAACAAATGTTCAAGGGCGTTCACTCCCTTTACCCAGGCTTATGTTTCTGGGCATGGTTCAGTAGAAATGTAAAGACATGTTTGATGTTTTTTGAATGCACTGAATGAATGTACCATGGAATGAATGCAGAATATATCCCTACATTATCTGGCAGCATGTCTATTACAAAACCATTAGCTTTATGGGCTTCTGCTGAAACTGCGCCGTAAAAATCTGCAAGTTCTCACACTGGCGTAACTGTCTGGGCCAAATGTATGAAACAATTCTCTGGAAGTAGGGTTCCATGAAATTCAGGTTTTAAAAAGCCAGTTTTGCTTGAGGAAAAAATCCTGTTGGCTTCATTTATCCCTCTCTACGGCCTCTCTGTAACTTAAAACACAGCTTATTTTGGGGGTAAATGGTAGTTTGGGAGAGGAGAACAGGTTATCAGTGGGAAAACATTTTGGTCTTTAGATGAGGCCCATTAAAATGATGGAACTCTTTCATTTAGTCAACTGCTGTCTGCACATGGGCAAAGTCAACTTTTCATGGGCAATCCCCAAAGGAGTAGTTATACTTGGATAAGTAAGAAAGCCACAAAGTCATGTTAACACAATTTGTCCATACGGCTCCAGAGGAGCCATTTGGAGAGCAGTTTGTCTGTGTTCCACACAATAAAACATTGTTCAAAGGGTCCAGACATGATGGGCTATAACGTCACTTAAAGAGTTATGTTTGTCTACAGTGTCAATAATCTGCTGATTAAACAGCTCAAGTTGCCCTTGGCGAGAGTTTATTCATAGAAGCCGTTATGGACTGTCACCTAGTAGTTAATCTTTCCATCAAGAGCTTACTGAAGAGCGGGAAAAATGGGTTTTGATCCCAAATCAAAACATGAAAATATAAAGGAAGTAATGGAGGTGACTCTCCATTCAATAAAATTGTGATTGTACAAAGAAAAATAGCCCTCAAAAAGGTTTGCACATATCCACCATGGAGCTCTATCTTCTTTCAAAGGCAAGTGGCTGTTATTGGCTGGGTTGCCAAGCTACAGCGAGGAGCCCATTTCCCCATTGAACTCTAAACCTCTCCTTCAACTGTTCTATAGGAGAAAGGGACTTGGCGAAAGGGGATTAATTGGATAGCCTAGGTTAGGGCAGTCAGCCACTTGGGCACATGACCACCATCAAGCCCCACACTGAACACTTCTGGTGTCTCTGGAACCAGGTAGGATGAGCACAAGAACAGTTAGTGGAGCAGAATTTCATAATTCATAGAAGACAGACACATCCTGTTGGTTTGTTAAATTGGTAGAGCTAAAAAAAATGACTCTTGTTAGGAAAATAATTTTCTCTGTCTCTCTTGGCTTCTGAATATTTAATGACGAGGCACTGAAAAGAAAATATACCCTGAGAAATGTGCACCTTAAGGTAAGCCAGTGCAGACATGTCACAGGTGGAAGTTTAACTAAAAGTTTATGGCTGACTAATAATGAAATCAGTTAGGCTAAGGAATATCGGTCTGAAGGGAAGACATGTCATGGAACAATTGAACTAAGCTCGAGAAAAATATTAGTAAATAGACTGGAGAGAATTATGCCATACCCTTGACTTAGAAGGTAGACTATGGCAGAGTTTACACAGCAGCAAACACACATCGGCAAGCAGAGGGCAAGGCATGTGGTTGCAAGTGATAATGAGAACCGATAACACCCTTTCTTTCACTTTGTTTATCCCTTTTAAAGCCAGTTCCCCAGTGAAAATGGCTCCCAATTGACTGATGCTAGGATGTTTATCTAATTTTTCACTTGTGTCCATTATTTACATTTATTTGCCCACTCTTAACTGTGGCACAATTACTTCTCCCTCAGCTTAGAGATCTATTGAGAACCTACTGAATTCACAGCACTGTACTGTGGTTGGGGGACTATAACATGAGCAAGTCACATGTTCTCTGTCCTCAAGGATCTTATCTAATGGGGGAGATGGAAAGGACTTACAAATAATGGGAACAGCAGGAGGAATGAAGGTATAATAGGCGGTGGTACAAATACATAAGGATTAAATTGATGAATTAGCCATTGAATGTACAAATGAAGATACAAATTAAAATGTACATATTTTCATAAGTGCTGGGGATAGGACTAGAATATGTAAGTACTAAGGGTAGCTGGGAATTGGCTGCCCAGCAATAGTGTCTTATTTAATGGGGGATAATTGCATTTGAAAATTCCTAGTGGACTATTCATCAAATTAAAATTCCACCTAAAAATGTCATCTTCTAAAACTTGGGAAATTCTACCCACACGTCCTAATGTAGAAACAGTGCCATTGGAATATATTTCTTTTTAATTGCTTCACTAGCTAAATTGATTGAATTAACCATGGTTCTGGGGTGCTACATAACCTTTGAACCCCTGGTTATTTAGAATAATCAAGATTCTAATTCATTCACTCATTCAGTCGTATTTGTTGAGCGCTTACTCTGTGCAGAGCACTGTACTAAGCGCTTGGGAAGTACATCGGCAACGTATAGAGACGGTCCCCTACCTGGCAACAGGCTCACGGACACAGACTGAGAGAGACAGAACAGAGACAGACACAAAAATACAGAGACAAATTGAGACAGAGACAGAGATGGACCCAAACTGAGAGAGGCAGAGGCAAAGAGACACAAAGGTAGAGACTGAGACAGACACAGACTGAGAGACAAAGAGAGGCAGAAACACACAGAGACCAGGGGAAGCAGGGACAGACACAGAGACACACAGAGACAAAGACAAGAGATGGAGTGAGACGGGCATTGCCATGGCCTAGGCCAAGCACCCCAGTTTTCCCAACACAGGTGGCCTCAGAAAGCGGATCCTGGTATTAATCAGTTTGTCATTGAAGTTTCATTAGGAATCACAAAGGTGGTGAGATGGACACTGCTGTTTAAGAGGTCTGGCATTATATATTAGCCACTGGAAAAAAAGAAATCAGAAAATCATTGCTCTGATAGTAAATGTAGAAATCAGGTGTCCATGCTTTGAAACTCCCCGTAGTCTCTAATACATGTAATGATCATCTGCATCAGCATAAAAGTAGCATTAGCTAGATTAGGAAAGATTTTATTTCAGCATTGAATAGATTTTTTTTTCCTGCGGGGTTTTTCTCTCTCCTGAAATCATTTCTCCTGTTTCACTTCTGTTGTTATGAGCTTATTCAGGGAAAGAAACGGAATTACGGAATTCTTTTCCATCTCCTTGCTTACACAGCACTCTCCTTGCTTCCGTAGGGAGAAATAGTTGCTGGCTACAGGATTTCATAGAGTCTCAATATTTGGTTATATTTATTGTCCCTAAAAAGTGCTTTCTTTAATGTTGGCGGCCTCTACTGAAAGTTGAGTTTATGCCTCTAAATTCCTCTAGTACCTTATTGGGAGCGTGCTAGTGAGGTGGTTAGAGTCCCTTCAAGTAACTCTTCATTCCAGAGCACTCACGGTTTTGTGGTCTGTTGTAAAATAATCCCGCCTAAAGTCAAATTTATTTGCTTTGGCCTAGACCCACACACGTAAACATATGCATTAAAAGTTTGGTTTTGCATCATTTTTCTCTCCTTCATTCTTTTCCGCACTTGGGTCCCATAATATCCCACTACTTGGAGAACAACAAGTCAAGAGATTGAAATTTGTTTTCCTAGTCACTTCACAAGTCACAAACGTCTTGAGATGCACGGAATTAAAAAGTTATGTCATTGTTTTTTTAAAAAAAAATGCTTAAATTTATAGTGAGTAAGTTTGTCATAGCTAAAACTACAGATTTCTGTGTTGTCTGCATTCTTGTAGAAAGTGTTTGCTATCTTTCACATGAGATCATAATACTTAACACTTCAGCAAAGTGATAAGAAAAGAGGGCAGAATCAAGACAGTGTTCTTTGGCAAACATTCTGTCTGACACTTATCTGGCTGAGTTTGGGGTTTAGAAACAGAGTTATTGGATTGTTATTGGTGGCATATATTTAGAGAAAGAGAAAACAATGAATCTTGGCCTCTGGATGATGCTATTGAAAACGAGATCCTACCCTTGCATGTGGGTGTGGCTGAAAACACATCAATGTGACTAATATGGCATTCCATGTGGATGTAAAGACATTCTATATTATATGCATTTGCAGGAATCATTGATCAATCGGTGCATCCTCCAATGGTATTTGAGTTCTTACAGCATGCAGGGCTCTTTACTAAGCACTTAGAGTTGGTAGATTTTATTTATTTTATCAATCAGTCATATTGAGTGCTTATTTTGTGCAGGACACTGTACTAAGTACTTGGGAGAATACCAAACAACACTATAGCAGATACACTGATTCCTGGTGGTATTTAAGTGCTTTCTATATATGCCAGGCACTGTACTAAGTGCTGGGATAGATAATAATCATAATAATAATGATAATAATGTTAAATGTTAGGCACTTCCTCTGTGCCAGGCACTGTACTAAGCGCTGGAACAGATATAAGGTAATTGGGTTGGACACAGTCTCTACATTGGGCTCACAATCTTAGTTGCCACTTTACAGATGAGGCACAGAGAAGTAAAATGACTTGTCCAAGGTCACACAGCAGACACATGGCAGAGCCGGGATTAGAACCCGGGTCCTTCTCACTCCCAGGTCTGTGCTGTATCCACTCAGCAATGCTGCTTCAAGCCAGTCAGATTGGACTCAGTCTCCGTCCCACCCGGTACTCACAGTCTTAATCCTTTTTTTACAGATGAGGCAATTGAGTCACTGTGAAGTGACTTCCCCAAGGTCTCACAGCAGACGAGCAGCAGAGCTGGGATTAGATATGATCCCTGCCCACAAAGAGCCTGCAATTTAGAGGAGAGACAGACATTACATTAGGGATAGGGGGAATAAATATAAGGACTTGTGTGTGAGGCTGGGCTGAGTAGCAGATGATGATGATGGCATTTGTTAAGCACTTACTATGTGCCAAGCACTGTTCTAAGCGCTGGGGTGGATACAAGGTAATCAGGTTGTCCCATGTGGGGCTCACAGTCTTAATCCCCATTTCACAGATGAGGTAACTGAGGCCCAGAGAAGTTAAGTGACTTGCCCAAAGTCATTGGAGCCAGGATTTGAACCCATGACCTCTGACTCCAAAACCCCTGCTCTTTCCACTGAGCCATGCTGCTTCTGCAGAGTGCTTAAAGGGTACAGTACCAGGTAATTAGTTGATATAACAAGATTTTAAATACTATTTACTACTTATACTTAGTTATGCCAGAATGTGTTTTCCCACAATTTGGGGGATTGAGTACAGTGGCAGAATTAGGAAGCATTCTTCCAACTCAGTATCAGGAGTAATGCCTGTGCTCCACTGAACAGCATCCAGACACCCAGGAATACAAGAATGTGAGTTTTTTGGAACCAAGGAATCTGCAGTGATGTAAACCCCTGCGTTATAGGACAACTGGCTGTACCATATAGCATGTTATACCAAACTGTATCTCATATAAAAGGAAGCAAGGCAGCTACGTAGTTTTAAATTGTTTACAAATCATGCCAACTAGTACATACACCGACTTGGGATCTGGAAAACATTAAGCGGTGAACGTAATGTTTAAAAAGAAATAAGGAAACTAGAAAATATGATCTAAACCACTGAATTTCCATTTGTTCAGACTAGTGGTACTTTCTCATTAGATATTTCATTACATAAATTCTGTTTGTAGCCTCAAGGCTCTTAAATCCCTAAGAAGCTTTCACTTTATTTATAGTGTGTGCAAATAAAGACCAAAGGAAAATGGTCTTGGGGGAAGTGACAGTGCATGTGGGCAAAACCAGGATGAAGTCAGAGGTAATTAACAATACTTCAAGTAGCCAGGAAGCGTTCTTGAGTTACATGAATGTAATGGGAAGATTCAGCAATTTGGATGGGTCAGAGAAGTACATCTGTCTAGAAATATTTCTTTGGGCACTAGAAAAACCCTTGGAATATTAAAACATGGTAGCACAAATGATGGGAAAGGATCCAGAAGGAGCAGGGAATGCACAGTAGTTGTAACATTTTGAGAAAAATATTTTCTTTATAATGCATACTGTCCAGGGGATGAGATGAGTCTCTTTTGAGTTTTGCGATCCTGGGATGTGACACATTGTTCTTCAATGTCGCATGTTCATTAAGGAGGGCATTCCGAATGACAGGAGACATTGAGCAAATTTATCCAAGATGAGGGAAGGGAATTGCCTGGGGTTGGGGAAGAGGAAACCCCAAGGAGGAAATCTAGGAGAAGGAAATCTGAACACATTGCTGACTGAGAAAAGTCCTTGTGGATGCCCTGTATAATTTTGGAAAGATGGCAAGGAGGTTAGAGAAGGGACAACTATCAGGGTGCAGTTAGAGAAATTTCTAGAATTCTAAGTTACAATTAAGGAACCTCAGAAGAGGTTATATCCACCCTAGTGTCAGTCCGGGGCTTGGCACATAGTAAGAACATAACAAATGCCACAATTGTTATTCCTCAGTGGCAGTAGCTGCCTTTAGCTAAAAGTAACCTAGGAGAGAGAGAACATGTTCAGGTTTCCTGAGGAGACAGCAGGAAGTTCTTGGCTTTGGAGTGACCAGAAGAGGCCCAACAAGCTTCCCCTCTTAAGCCCTCCAGGGCAAGAGAAATAAAGATGCATAAAATGTCTTAGTGGTAACTGCACCCTAGTCAGGGTTGGTATCTCCAGCAGAGAAGTAACTCTGAAAGTACCGTTCAGGAGGAGTCAGCTCCAGGCTCCCAACAGGCCCCAGTTATCATCATCATCATCATTAATGATATTGAGTGCTTACTATGTACAGAGAACTGTACTAAGTGCCTGGCAGACACATTCCCTGTCCACAACAAGCTCACGGGCTTGACAGGGAGACAGATATTAATAAAAATAAATAATTTATAATGTATCATTTAAAAGATATGTAAACAAGTGTTGGGGGGTTGAGGGTGGGGTAAACATCAAATGCCCAAAGGTCACAGATCCAATTGCATGGGTAATGCAGAAGGGAGAGGGAGCTGGGAAAAGAGGGCTTAAAGAGGGGAAGTCCTCTTGGAGGAGATGTTTTGAAGGTGGGGAGAGTGGTGGTCCGGTGTCTATTGAGGGGGAGGAAGTTCCAGGCTAGGAGGAAAACGTGGAAAATGGGTCGGTGGTAAGATACACAAGATGGGGGCACTGGTGCTAAAGGACCAAAGTGTGGCTGAAGGAGTGGCTCAAAGTCAATGGTAAGAAGCTTTTGTTTAATGTGGAGGCAGATGGGCAAAATAATGGACTGGAGTTGGGAAAGACCAGAGGCAGGGAGATCCGCAAGGAGGCAGATGCAGTAGTCCTTTTAAGGGGAAGGAAACTGCAGTTTCAACTAAGTGCAGCCCTGACTCAATGCCCACTGACCCAACAAAGCAGAGTCCTAAGCCTAAAACTACAAGTTATGGGCTTTGCTGAAGAGAACTGGGTCCGAGCACATGGTCGCAAGTGAGCAGGGTGGGAGAAAGGCACAGAACACTGTTTTCTTAAGGATCTAGACTGCAAGTTCCTTAAGGGCTGTACGCTCTCAAGGGCTTTGTACAGTGCTCTGCACTCAGTAAGTGCTCAACAAATACCATTGATTGATTGACTGTTCTAAAGGATTGATTAACATAGATGAATGAACTAGTTCTGAAAAATGAGGGAAAGAGCCTAAGATGAAGAAATTTAAAGTAATGATAATAATGATGACGTTTAGGCACTTACTATGTGCAAAGCACTGTTCTAAGTGCTGGGTGGGATACAGGGTGATCAAGTTGTCCCACGTGGGGCTCACAGTCTTAATCCCCATTTTACAGATGAGGGAACTGAGGCTCAGAGAACTTAAGTGACTTGCCCAAAGTCACACAGCAGACCTGTGGCAGAGTGGGATTCGAACCCCTGACCTCTGACTCCCAAGCCCGGGCTCTTTCCACGGAGCCATGCTGCTTCTCAGGACTGATGAGGAAAATAAATCGAGAGAAGAATCTTTAGTTGGAAAAATACATAGTCTAAGTGGCAAACCGCTCCAGATTTGTAGCGCTCCAGTAAATTATGTCTTGCCTTACTGACCCATAAAGGGATCTATTTTATGCTACTGGGATGAGAAACTTAGGCCTACTTTTTGCTTTTAGAGCAATAAGGATATTGTGGTTTCTTGTCTGTGAGAGAGATTGGATAAAAATAAATCCATCTGTGGAAGGAAAAAAAAAGGAGGTGAAAAAGAGGTCATTAATCATAAAAGTTTTCTACTCCCACAATGATCTGTGTACACCACTGAAGTATTCTTTTTCTAATAACTGCACTCTAAAAGGACTGAATAAACAGAGGACTGAGTTGCAGATTGTGTTTTTATTAGAATTCAAGTTATTTCCTATTTGGAACAGAAAATATATAAAGTTTGGCTTAAGAAAATTATTATAAGCAATAAATATCTGTTGGCTTCTCCTTTGAAACATGTGGTAAGCCTGTAACCAAAAATTCAGCATATGTTGCAGACCACAGCACATGAGCATTCCAACAAAGTAGTCTCTGAATCTGCCTGCTGATGAGCTGGCGAGAGACCTAGCCTCTATTTCCAAAAAGGTATTTAAAGGAAACCAACTTCAGGCAGACATTGTGGGTAAGCAAAAAATGGCAGGTAAATTGTTCACCCAGACAATGGACTGACCCAATAGTAATAAGCTCTGAGGGGTAGCTACTTTCAGAGATCAAATGATCTCATCCTGTGATGCCTTTCGTATGGATCATAGGTTAAAGGAAAGTGTTGTTATTATTATTATTATTATTATTGTTGTTGTTGTTGTTGTATTTAAGTGCTTACTGTATGTCAAGCACTATTTTAAGTGGGTAGATATGAGTTAATCAGGTCAGATACATCCCTGTGAGAAATGGGGCTCACAATCTAAGTAGGAGGGAGAGCAGGCATTGAATTGCCATTAAGCAGATGAGGAAACTGAAGCACAGAAAAATTGATTGACTTCCCCAAGGTCATATAAGTAGGCATGTGTCAGAGCTAGGATTTGAATCCAGGTCCTCCAACTCCAAGGCCCATGCTCTTTCCCCTAGGCCATGACACTCATCCTCTGCTGAAGTAACTGCCACTGAGTGAATAAGACCGGCTCCACCACTTGTCCACTCCGTGACCTTGGGACAGTCACTTAATTTCTCTGGGCCTCAGGTACCTCATCTGTAAAATGGGGATTAAGACAGTGAGCCCTATGTGGGACATGGATCGCGTCCAACCTGCTCAGCTTGTACTAAGGGCAGGGTACATGTCTTCTAATTCTGTTGTATTTTACCCTCCTAAGTACTTAAAACAGTGCTCTTCACACAGTAAGTGTTCAGTAGATCTCACTGATTGATTGATTGATCTGCTCCAGTGCTTAGTACAGTGCCTGGCACAAAGTAAGTGCTTAACAAATACCATTAAAAATAAAAACTTACTAGTGCATTTCTGGCTGCAATGGAGAAAATAAAAAAAAAAAACTTTGACCATTTTAACTAGCGTTTAATTTAACTAGTTTTGTTTGTTAATTCAAGAAACTAAGGCCCTTCTCCTGGATGAAAGAAAGCAAGCCGCAATCAGTTCATTTCTATGAAGGGCCAAAATTTTATTTTAGAAAGAAGCAGCATGGCCTAGCAGAAAGGACATGGACCTGGGAATTGGAGGACCAAGGTTCTAATCCTGGCTCCACCACTTACTTGCTGTGTACCCTTGGGCAAGTCACTGAACTTCTCTTTGCCTTAGTTCCCTCGAGGGGAGGGAAGATGTCGTGGAATGAAATTGGTGGGATTTGTTATCAGACTGAATATGAAAGTTGAAAGGGAGGGATAATGGAAAGCCTGTGGATTTCAGAGGCAGGAAGGTTGGTGATGGTAATAATTTTAGTGAGAATGTTGGGTTTAAAAGAATATTGGGGAGGGAAATTTTAGGGGGGCATCCATGTTTCTAGACTGTGAGCCCATTGTTGAATAGGGATTGTCTCTATCTGTTGCCAAATTGTACTTTCCAAGTGCTTAGTACAGTGCTCTGCACACAGTAAGTGCTCAATAAATGTGATTGAATGAATGTGGAACCGTTCTGGTTGTAAGAGGTAATGCATGATTGCAGAACAGGTGGGAAGTCAGTGCTAGTGAGGCAGACTTAGGAGTTATAATAATACTAATAATTTTGGTATTTGTTAAGAGCTTACTATGTGCCAAGCACTGTTCTAAGCGCTGGGGGAGATACAAGGTAATCAGGTTGTCCTAAATGGGGCTCACAGTCTTAATCCCCATTTTACAGATGAGGGAACTGAGGCTCAGAGAAGTTAAGTGACTTGCCCAAAGTCACACAGCTGACAAGTGGTGGAGCCGGGATTAGAACCCATGACCTCTGACTCCCAAGCCCGTGCTCTTTCCATTGAGCCACACTGCTTCTCTTGTCTGCATAGAGGTGTTGAATCTACGAGAGGGAATGAGCTTCCCCTGGTAGAAAAGGAAGAGAAGGGATCCTAGAACATTTGGGAGGCAATTGCATTATACTGTTAACCTCCCATTCATCCAATTCATCTGCAGAATTTCCCATTTCACACTCTTCATAAACAAAACCTGATTTTTGCCATGAAGCTGTACAGCATCACATCATTATCATTTGAATATCTGAGTATTCCTGTAATTACACTTCTGTAATGAATACTTTATTTGCACTGTAATTATAAATGGGTTTATTGCATCTCATCTATGTTTCATAATTCTTGCTAAAGTGCGGTATAGCTCTTTTGAAGGGCAATTTATGACAGCAACTGTTTATTCCAGCCTGTCCCAGCTATAAGCTTAATATTCACTAATAATAATTTTTCTCATTACATGCATTTAAATCTGAGATCTGAACTGTTAAGAAAGCAAAAGGGATTCTAATGGGGCAATTTAAATGTCCATTAGAGATAGAAGTGGTAATAGCATTCCAGTGTGCAAAGGGTTAATTATTCAGCATTAGATGACTTTATATTTTCTTTCATTTTTGAGACTGAACACAATAAAGTGGGCTTAGGTTGGAGCTTGCAGAGCTTCAATTACATAAATAATATCCTGACGACGGGAGAAGTAGCTATCAAAGCAGGTGATCAAGGGAAATGGTAATATTTAATGGTATTTATTAGAGGCATTTGAAAAAGCAGCTAAATTTTCATCTGACTAGGGTGATGCAGATGTAATTCCTCATGAAGGCAGGTGCTCCTCTGAGATTGCAGTCCCCTTGAGGGCCAAATCCTCCCCTGTAGTGCAGTGCTTTGCACACAATTAGCACTGAATAAATACTACTGCTAATAATAATAATAATGTTGGTATTTGATAAGCACTTACTATGTGCCGAGCACTGTTCTAAGCGCTGGGATAGATACAAGGTTAGGTTGACCCACTCGGGGCTCACAGTCTTGATCCCCATTTTACAGATGAAGGAACTGAGGCACAGAGGAGTTAAGTGATTTGCCCAAAGTCCCACAGCTGACAAGTGGTGGAGCCAGAATTAGAATAATAATAATGATAATGATGGTATTTGTTAAGCGCTTACTATGTGCAAAGCACTGTTCTAAGCCCTGGGGGGGATACAAGGTGATCAGGTTGTCCCACGTGGGGCTCACAGTCTTGATCCCCATTTTACAGATGAGGGAACTGAGGCACAGAGGAGAAGTGATTTGCCCAAAGTCCCACAGCTGACAAGTGGCAGAGCGGGATTAGAACCCATGACCTCTGACTCCCAAGCTGGTGCTCGTTCCACTGAGCCATATTACAAGTAACTTCTGGATCCCTGTCAAATTCTGGAAATCTATTGAAACTTCTTATTTTGAGGCAATTGGCTGGAAAACGGCCAATGCCCTTTGTTTTTCCAAGTCCTCAAAATAAATGCCCTTTAAGGGTAAATTGAGTGTGATTTTTGTTTACCACTGTAATTGTTTGTGTACCAAGTATACCGTCAAATTTAATTCAAGCATCATATTAAATTATGTGCCACAAACAGTGCTTCGTGTTCACAGTATTGCAAATGCAGATTGGCAAATATCAGCGACTAGTGAAGAGGTGCAGGGTTATAATCTTACAAGAACAAGGCATTGTAAATAAAAAAAAATTAAATGTTGGACCAGTGAAATCTACTTTGCAGTCAATTCCCTCTTCTAGGGATAAGGAAGCTAAGAACACACTTGCTATTCTCTTTCCCCTTCCCAAGTCACTTATTACAGCAGGTGGGAGAATTACCAGAGATAAATGTGGAAGCGCTTGGGTCCTGCCATGGTATATGTCCTCATGGCAAAACGACTCTGTTGCAATTGTACTTTTTCAAATGCTTAGTATGGTGCTCTGCACCCAGTAAGTACTCAATGCATATGATTCAATCAATCAGTCATATTTATTGAGTGCTTACTGTGTGCAGTGCACAGTACTAAGCACTTGACAGAGGACAATATAACAGACATATTCACTGTCCACACGAGTTTACAGTTCAGAGTGGGAGATATTGATATAAATAAATAAATTACCGATATGTATATAAGCGCTGTGGGTCTGGGGAAAGGGGGGTGAATAAAGGGAGCAAATCTGGGCAGTGCAGAAGGGAGTAGGAAAAGAGGAAATGAGAGCTTAGTCAAGGAAGGCCTCTCAATAAGGCTTTGAAAAGGCGGAGAGTAATAGTCTGTCAGATATGAGGAGGGAGGGCATTGCAGGCTAGAGGCAGGATGTGGGCCAGAAGTCAGTGGTGAGATAGACAAAATCAAGGTGCAGTGAGTAGGTTGGCATTAGAGGAATAAAATGTGTGAGCTGGGTTGTAGTTGGAAAGTAGCGACATGAGGTAGGAGGGGGCAAGGTGATTGGGTGCTTTAAATCTCTTGGCAAGGAGGTTCCGAATGTTGCGGAGGTGGATGGGCAACCACTGGCGGTACTTGGCAGGGGGGGGAAACATGGACTGGATATTCTTGTAATAAAATGATCTGGGCAGCAGAGTGAAGTGTGGACTGGAGTGGGGAGAGATAGGAGGGTAGGGGGTCAGCAAGGAGGCTAATGCAGTAATCAAGGTAGGATAGGATAAGGGCTTGGATTGACACAGTAGCAGTTTCGATGGAGAGGAAAGGGCAGATATTAGCCATACCACGTAGGTTGAGCCAACAGGATTTAGTGACACTGAATACGTGGGTTGAAGAAAGAGGTAAATCAAGGATAATGCCATGGTCATGAGTCTGTGAGACACGAAGGTTGGTGATGCCATCTACAGTAATTGGAAAGTCAGGAGGAGGGTGGGGTATGGGTGAGAGATAAGGAATTCTGTTTTGTACATGCAAACTTTGAGAGGACTATAGGACATCCAGTTTGAGATGTCCTGAAGGCAGGAGGAAATGCAAGATTGCAGAGAGGGAGAAAGATCAGGGCTGGAGATGTAGATTTGGGAATCATCTGCATAGAGGTGGTAGTGGAAGGCATGGGAGCAAATGAGTTCTCTGGGTGTAGATAGAGAATAGAAACTGAAATTTGAGGAAGACCCAGCTGTTGAAGACAACTGAGAGGTCGAGTAGGATTAGTATGGAGTAGACACCATTGGATTTGACAAGAAGGGGATCGTTTGTGACCTGTGAGAGGGCAATTTCTATGGAGTGAAGGGGATGGAAGCCAGATTGGAAGGGGTCAAGGACAGAATTGAAGGGGAGGAACTTGAAACTGGCTCAAGGAGTTTGGAGAGGAATGGAAGGAGGGAGATAGGAGCCATGGGGTCAGGGAGGGGTTTTTAGGATCGGGGAGACATGAACATGTTTAAAAGCAGTGGGGAAGAAGCCATTGGAGAGTGAACAGTTGAAGATAGTGGTCATTGATTGATTGCCCTTCCACAAGAGGAAAGTAATACTTAAAAAAACTCAGGAGATAGCATGTTGTCATCACTTTTTGGTTACAACTGGGAGACAGATATGGTAGACAGACTACCTTAGCCACTGAATTCAGTAAAGTAGCAACTTTTTTCATCAATGACACTTTAGAGAATCATGAGACAGAAATGAAAACTGTGCTGGGTACTGCAACCCTAACCATGACAGTTTAACAAAGGGCAGTTTGGTGTGGTTCTGATGTGGATGGGTTTGTGGATCTCAAATTATGCTTCTAATCCCAGCTCCGCCACTTATCAGCTGTGTGATTTGGGGCAAGTCACTTAACTTCTCTGTGCCTCAGTCACCTCATCTGCAAAATGGGAAGCCCAATGTGAGACACCCTGATTATCCACCCCAGCACTTAGCATAATGCTTCTCACAGAGTAAGCTCTTGACAAATGCTATCATTTTTATTACTATGTTTTTCAGTCACAAGTGTCCCCAGAGGTGAATTTCATAATCATTGTCTATAAGTACAAAGACCACTCTCTTTATCCAGTTCAACTAACAATAGTAATAATAATTGTGGCATTTCTTAAGCACTTACTGTGTGCAGGCACTGTACTAAGCACTGAGGTGGATACAAGCAAATTGGGGTGGACACAGTCCCTGTCCCAGGTTGAGCTCACAGTCTCAATCCCCATTTTATGGATGAGGTAACTGAGGCACAGAGAAGTGAAGTTACTTGCCCAAGGTCACACAGTAAATAAGTGGCCGAGCCAGGATCAGAACCTATGACCTACTGACTCTCAATCCCGTGCTCTATCCATTACACCATATTGCTTCTCACTATAGCATGTCCTTTCATTACCTGATTTGACTATGGCACTGAATTAATTAGGTGGCACTCATCCCACCACACAAGTCTGCTCAAGGTACAACACAATTCACAAGTTGACACAAGTAGAATTGGTGTAGGAAGAAATGGTTGCAGCATGGCTCAGGGGAAAGATCCCGGGCTTTGGAGTCAGAGGTCATGGGTTCAAATCCCGGCTCCGCCAACTGTCAGCTGTGTGACTTTGGGCAAGTCACATCACTTCTGTGGGCCTCAGTTCCCTCATCTGTAAAATGGGGATTAATGTGAGCCCCCCGTGGGACAACCTGATCACCTTGTAACTTCCCCAGTGCTTAGAACAGTGCTTGGCACATAGTAAGTGCTTCATAAATGCCATTTAAAAAAAAGTAGCCCCGTGATGTCAGTCAAGGTACGATTTGTTATACTTCCCAGCCTGTGCCTCAGTTTTACTGTACTGGAATGGGTGTGTCTGGACAAAGAATGAAAGCTGAGGTGCAGTGAGAGAAGAAAGCTAATAAGAGGGTAAGATGTGATGGAGTGCATTAAATCCACCTGTCAAGAGTTTAAGCTTGTCGAGGAGAGAAAAGGCCATCCTGGGAAGGATTTGTAGAATAGGTGATATATATACTGAATAGCTTCTTTAAAAAAGATCCAAGCAGCACAGTGAAGTGTGGACTGATGAGGAGAGGCTATTGACAGGAAGGCCAGTGAGGAGACAGATATAATAATTCAATCAATCGATCAATCATTTGTATTGAGCAGTTACTGTCAGAGCAGTATACTAAGTGCTTTGGAAAGTACAATATATAACAGTAGGTTGACACGTTCCCTGCCCACAATGAGCTTACAGCCTAGAGGGGGAGGCAGTCATTAATATAGATAAATTACACATACGCAATACTAATAATTATATAATAATAATTATAATTATTACCTCGTTCTCGCCTGTCCCGCCATCGACCCCCAGCCCACGTCATACCCCGGGCCTGGAATGCCCTCCCTCTGCCCATCCGCCAAGCTCATTCTCTTCCTCCCTTCAAGGCCCTACTGAGAGCTCACCTCCTCCAGGAGGCCTTCCCAGACTCAGCCCCTTCCTTCCACTCCCCCTCGTCCCCCTCTCCATCCCCCCATCTTACCTCCTTCCCTTCCCCACAGCACCTGTATATATGTATATATGTTTGTACATATTTATTACTCTATTTATTTATTTATTTATTTATTTATTTTACTTGTACATATCTATTCTATTTATTTTATTTTGTTAGTATGTTTGGTTTTGTCTCCCCCTTTTAGACTGTGAGCCCACTGTTGGGTAGGGACTGTCTCTATATGTTGCCAATTTGTACTTCCCAAGCGCTTAGTACAGTGTTCTGCACACAGTAAGCGCTCAATAAGTACGATTGGTGATGATGGTATTTAAGTGCTTACTATGTGCCAAGCACTGTTCGAAGTGCTAAGGTAGATACAAGGTTATCAGGTTGCCCCACGTGGGGTTCACAGTCTTAATCCCCAGTTTTACAGATAAGCGAACTGAAGCACAGAGAAGGTAAGTGCCTCACCCAAAGTCACACAGCTGACAAGTGGCAGAGGGGGAATTAGTACCCACGACCTCTGACTTCTAAGCCCGTGCTCTTTCCACTAAACCACGCTGTACATAAGTGCTGTGGAGCTGAGGGTGGGATGAATAATGGGTGCAAATCCAAGTGTAAGGGCAATGCAGAATTTAGTGGAAGAAGAGGAAATGAGGACTCAGTTGGGGAAGGCCTCAGCGGAAATGTGCTTTTAATCAGGCTTTTAAGGTGGGTAGAGTGATTGTCAGATATAAAGAGGAAGGGCATTCCAGGCCAGGGACAGGATGTGGGGGAAAGGTCACTGTGGGTGAGATAGATGAGAATGAGGTTCAGTGAGTAGGTTGGCATTAGAAGAGTGGAAGCTCATTCAATTCGATTGTATTTATTGAGTGAGTGGAATGGGTTGTAGAGAGTTAGGGAAGGAGGGACAAGGTAACTGTGTGTTTTAAAGCCAATAGTAAGGGGTTTCTTCTTAATATGGAGGTGGATAGGCAACCACCAGTGGGTATTGAGGAATGGAGAATCATGGGCTGAATGGCTTTGCTAAAAAATGATCTGGGCAGCAAAGTATAGACTGGAGTGGGGAGATACAGGAAGCAGGGAGGTTAGCAAGGAGGCTGGCGCAATAGTCAAAGTGAGATGGGGTAAGTGCTTGGATCGTGGCTTAGTGGAAAGAGCACAGCCTTTGGAGTCAGAGGTCATGGTTTCAAATTCCGGCTCAGCCAATTGTCAGCTGTGTGACTTTGGGCAAGTCACTTCATTTCTCTGGGCCTCAGTTCCCTATCTGTAAAATGGGGATTAAGACTGTGAGCCCTCCGGGGGACAACCAGATCACCTTGTAACCTCCCAAGCACTTAGAACAGTGCTTGGCACATAGTGCTTAATAAATGTTATCATTATTATTAGTAGTAGTATTATCAACGTGATTGTGGTTGCAATGGAGAGGAAAAGGTGGATTTTAGTGATGTCGTGAAAGCTATACTTGCAAAGTTTGGTGACAGCTTTGAATATGTGGATTGATGAGAGAGGAGTCAAGGGTAATGCCACAGTTATGGGTTTGTGAGACAGGAAAGATGGTGGTACTATCTACAGTAATGGAAAAGCCAGTGGTGGGGGTAGAAGGAAAAAGAGGAGTTCGGTTTTGCACATATTACATTTGAGGTGTTGGTGGGACAGCCAAATAGAGAGGTCCTGAAGGCAGAAGGAAATACAAAATCGTGTAGAGGAAAAATCAGAGCTGAAGATGTAGATTTGGGAATCATCTGCACAGAGATGGTACTTGAAGACCTGAGAATGAATGAGTTCTTAAAGGGAGTAGATGTAAGTAGAGGGTAGAAGGGGACCTATTACTGAACCTTGAGGAACTCCTGGAGTTACGAGTTGGAAGTCAGAGGAGGAGCCAGCGAAAGACACTGAGAATGAACCAGGATATGATGGGCACCTGGACCAAGGCGGTGACTGTTTGGATCGAAAGGGAGGGGCTGATCTGGGAAATACCTAGCAAAATTTAACAAATTGAATGTAAGTTGAAAATCAGTGAAAGATCGAGGCTGATACCAAGGTTACAGATTTCTGGGATATGTAAGATGGGAATGGCAACTGTAGTGGGAAAGTTAGGTAAATAATGACTATTTCTATAACTTAAAAGATACTAGATTCTTTTTGATGTCAGTCATCATGTACACGTTTGGGAGTAAGTATTGCAACATTCCTGGAATGTGGCGTTGGTCAAAAAATAACGTTTTCATAAGGTAGTGCGCTGTATTCTCTATGTTCCAGAAATCCAGCCATATCAAGGCACACCCACAATAGGTTAATTATGAAACTTCTTGGTCATTTCCTCCCCCCACCCCTCCACCTTCCTACATACCATATCCCTACTTAATCAGAGGTCCATTCTTTGTCATTTGGGATTATTGGCCGCAGAGGCCTTCTGATTTTTCTGAGGCTTTTATATTTTTAAACATTTTTAAACAGATTTATGACTAGTCTTCCTACCAAGTGGAGATGGTGCCGCGATTGAACGAGAATAGAATAGGTATCTTGGCCAAGCTGCTCTTCAGTCTTCCCCCATCTCCAGTTAAAGTTTTACTGATTGTCAAATGTAGGTGTCCTTAGGAAAGTTTCACCTTCCCTGCTTTCCCCAGCATGTCTTACCTGACTCTACTCTGCTAAAACCAAGTCCTAAAATGTTCTCCTTTGGCCTTACCCAGAATTTTAGTGGCAAAATCTGATTCTAGTTACAGTTTGGAGCACTTGAATTGCATTATAATGAATGCTTGAGAGAAGCAGCATGGGTCAGTGGAAAGAGCACTAGCTTTGGAATCAGAGTTCATGGGTTCAAACCCCAGCTCCACCATTTGTCAGCTGTGTGACTTTGGGCAAGTCACTTAACTTCTCTGGGCCTCAGTTCCCTCATTTGTAAAATGGGGATTAAGACTGTGAGCCCCACCTGGGACAACTTGATCAACTTGTAACCTCCGCAGCGCTTAGAACAGTGCTTTACACATTGTAAGTGCATAATAAATGCCAGCATCATCATTATAGTGTCCTGGAGTACATGACTAGCATGGCTTAACTTACTCTCAAATCCTCGTCAGGCAGTGCTAACCATCGAAGATAAATTCCTTTCAAATTACGGACTTCTCAGATTTGCCCGTGATGCCTGGGATATTCTCCAGTTATTTCTCTTTGTACAGTAACATTTATCCATAGAAGAAATACTTAAAGGAAGAATATTAACAAAAAACCCATTTAGTGGGTTACTGATCAAATACACCATGCTATCAAATTAATTGGGTATCTCTCTTGCTAAGGTATTCTGCCTTTTAGCTTTGCTTTAGACCACATAAAATTTGATTCAGTGACCGTTCACAGTGAAATCCCATTTTTACGTTATTGGAATTTATATTTTGCCACAGTTTGTGTCCTTTTATTGTATTGCATTTCCACTGACGATAGTACATTGATTTGTCACAAAAAGTCTTGTAGAAAATGGAATTCCCATTATTTTCATTTACTAAGAGGCTGAAAGCAGGGTGTGTATAGGAGAGGGGAGAGCAAGAAGAAGGAACAAGATGTACAGGATGGAGCCATTTCCAGATCTGGAATCCTTAGAAGCACAACCACTTCAAGAAGCCTTCCTCCAAAGAAGGGGGGTTGACATGACAGGTGTCATATTCCATCCCTGAGAGTCATTAGGAGGGTAGGGTGAAAATAGGCAGTCAGGCAGGTTCACTCTCCTGCAGGCAAACGAAGAGGAGAGAAAGGAGGGACAGGGATAGAGGGAGCAGAGGGAAGAAGCTTTCCTTAAAAAAATTTCCATTCCTAGTGCTCAGGGGGAGAGAAAGAGAAGGAAAGAGAGAGAAGAAACGGAGGAACAGAGAGTGTGTGAGAGAGAAAAGGAGGGAGAGGGGGTAGAAAGAGATACAAGCTCACAACAGCGCCCTAGCACTTCAGCAAATCTTTCCAAAAGGCGGGGGAATGCAATGCCATTCTAGCTCAGTTTTCATCAAGCTCTGTCTTTTCCCCACCTTTGGGGCAAACATAGTGGGGCATCATTTTCATCCAACAAAATAGACACCTGCTGGGTTACACAATTCTGTAGCCAAAACACAAAAGAAACGATCATTTCTTTGTTCTCTGCATTTCAGCTATTGACTAAGCCTCTCTGGCTGCTGCTTCTTGACTTCAGCAAGGGACAAATTCACTTGGGGTGGTGATTATTCTCCTCTTCTCCCTGGTGAATTTATTATTTTCAACAGGACTTCGTTTGAAGGTAGCAGGATGAGGCAGGTAGCAATGAGATGGGGAATAAGACTCAGGTCCTTGGGGCCCTATTTGAAACAATAATCGGTGGGGCAGAAGGCAGCCATGTATCTAATGTTGGTTCTTCTAAGATATTTGGGATTTAAATATAAATTGGAGGCTGAGAGTCAATTCCAAGTACAAATTTGTACAAATCCCTCGTAATGAAAGCAGGCTGTTTTGTCTCCTCCCTGTTTATGTTAGGATGCTAGCAACCAAGTGTGTCAACTTTTCAATAGCTCAAGAGATTCGAGATGGACTTTTTCTAGTCCCGTAGACAAAAAAGCTGGAATGAAAAGAAAGTGGTATGTCACAAATCGTGGTTGGGTTTCCACTGGCTGGGGGCATCTCGCTCTCTCGTTAGCGATAACCTAAATGAAGTGGATCTATTCGAAGACTTTGAGTCAGAGGTATAAAACATTATTTCTCCTCCTGCATCACCTTCCCAATCCCCCCTGAAGAACAAAGTCTGCTGCTTAAAGATTGCTTTCTATTTATCCCGGGTGAAGAGAGAGGAGATGGGTTGCTGGGAAGGAGCCAGGTTCATTGAATTCAACTGTAAATGGGCTCGTAAATTCGAAAAGTGCATGTCTGTGTGGTCCTTAGGCAATGCTGACTCCATTTAAAGGTGAATAGTATAGTTTGCTCTCTTCGGGTCAGAGAATCCTTTCACCCACCGTTCCATTTCCTAACCATAAAATTTACCCCATCGGAAGGTGTGGGAAAACAGGGCTTTAGATTTGAGTACGTTTCATAGAACAGACCTACAAATATGATTACATAAAATCTTCTGGCAGGAAGATGGTGTTCACCGAGTCAATTTCCTACTCACAGGCAGATCTGCTGCTAAAGCAGATTTCTAAATAGTTTTTCAAATCATTACGTCCTTCAACTTTCCACTGCTCTAGCTGCCCACATTGATGCCAATATCTCCCCCCGCCGTTGGCCATTCACTCTTCCTCGTTTGACTCCCAGTGTCTCTAGAATAAGGAAATGCGTGTGAGGACCTCCTCTGCTCATCCTCTCTCCCACCCATGCCCTACAGGGGCAGGACTAGCACTGTGTTTCATGGACTGAGTGGAAATTAAGATTTTCTGTGGCTGTTGTATCAAAAATAGGGAAGAAAAAAATCTGGATTCGGTTATTTCAGGTTTTTTTTTAATACTATCTACTAAGCACTTACAATGTGCTCAACATGGTGTGATATGCAGCATGGCATAGGGAATAGAGCACAGGCCTAGGAGTCAGAAGGCTCTAATCCCAGCTCTGCCACGTGTCTGTGTGACCTTGGGCAAGTCACTTCACTTCTCTGTGCCTCAGTTACGTTATCTGTAAAATGGGGAAGGAGGCTGTGAGCCCCACATGGGACAGGGACTGTGTCCAACCCAATTTGCTGGTATCCACCCCAGTGCTTAGTAGAGTGCCTGGCACATACTGAGCATTTAACAAATACGATAACAATAATAATTATTATTATCATTATTATGTGTCAAACACTGTTCTAAGTACTGGGGTAGATACAAGTTAATTAGGTTGCACCCAGTCCCTGTCCCACATTGGGCTCAGGGTCCAAGGAGGAGGGAAAACAAGTTGAACTGAGGCATAGAGAAGTTAAGTGACTTGCTTAAGGTCTCACAGCAAAGCATTTGACAGAGCTGGGATTAGAACCCAGGTTTTATGATTCCCAGGCCTGTGTGGCTTCACACTAGGCTGCTTCAATTAGCCTAATAATCAGCCCCTGCCTTGATAATGATAACAATAATAATGATGGCATTTGTTAAGTGCTTACTATGTGCAAAGCACTATTCTAAGTGTTGGGGTAGATACAAGGTAAGCAGGTTGTCCCATGGTGGGCACACAGTCTTAATCCCCATTTGACAGCTGAGGTAACAGGCACAAAGAAGTTAAGTGACTTGCCCAAAGTCACATAGCTGACAATTGGTGGAGTCAGGATTTGAACCCATGACCTCTAACTCCCAAGCCCATGCTCTTTCCACTGAGCCATACTGCTTCTCATTCATTCATTCAATCGTATTTATTGAGCACTTACTGTGCGCAGAGCACTGTACTGAGCGCTTGGGAAGTACAAGTTGGCAACATATAGAGACGGTCCCTACCCGACAGCGGGCTCACAGTCTAGAGCATGATAGTTCTCAGCATGATAACTCACTCATGTATCATATAGGGTATTTGGTATTGATGAAGCCAAGTTGCATCTTCTGATCAGACAAATTATTTGCAATTCCCAAGGTTTTACAAGGATGACTCGGTCTGATAGAACTCTGAAGGAAAATTTCATAAAAAGGCAATTTCAAAAATACTCCTCGAATGCACATGAGTTTAGTAAAGCTAGGTTCAATGACAAAAGATAGCCCTTACTATTGACAATTCACAAAATTGGGTAAACCAAACTGAGGTTTCATTATAGAGGTATGCGGTATTCACATGGTAAAGTTGGAATTCATTCTTCCCCAAAGTTGCAAATTGTGTTCACCTAAAATGATTATGCTTGATTTCATAGCTGCTGAAAATCTCTCTGTGGCCCACAATCAAATCATCTTCCTTTTTCTTCTTAAGAGGCAAAAAATTGTGCATTGCAGAAAAATAGAAAATCAAGTGAAAGGGAAATTTAAATCTTAAATGAAATTAAGTGCCTAATCTCTTGTATCCAGCAAAGAAAATTGTAATAACTTCCTTATGCTCCCTATTTTGTGATTTTCCTTTTCATTTTCTATCATGTCACTGTATGCCATTTACATAATCAAAACCCAAATGAATTATTCACCTGTACTTTAAATTGGAGAGTGTTTGGTTTCCATATGCAAGTGGATTTGAACCATAAATGTCAGTGGTTGACATTTGGGAAATACATAAATAATGGCTTCTTCTAGATTCCCCAACCAATGAAGCCCAAGATGAAAATCTGTAGCTACTGTGAAGTATTTCCATGGCAATGTCTTACACAAGCAAATTTCCCCCATCAAATATAGCTATGCCGGTTTCATAACAGATCTAATAAGCATATTTTATGTGCAGAATAAACAAACGGCAGGCATTGAAGAATGTTCACAGAATCCTCCCATGTTTTCACAGCGCCTATGTCTGACTTATTAGTCAGCCAATAGTAGGAAGATACGATCCTAGAATTTACTATCTGAAAGCATTCAGTCGCCATCTTGTAGGCAGGAGTTTTCATCCAAACATTTTTGATTTTACACTTGATTACTGATTGTTCCAGGCTGTGGCCCTAGTCTGCAGGTAAGGTGGCCACTGATGGAACTCAGGAACACAGGTAATTAAGGTGCAAGTGTTGTCATACACATCATGCTGGGCACATAGTATAATGAGATGACATCAGAAGCAGTATGGCCTAGTGGATAGAGCACAGTCCTGGGTGTCAGAAGGTCATGGGTTCTAATCCCGGCTCCACCACTTGTCTTCTGTGTGATCTTGGGCAAGTGACTTCACTTCTCTGTACCTCAATTACCTCATCTGTAAAATGGGGATTGAGACTGCAGCCCCACACGGGACAGGGAGTATGTCCAACCCAACTGCTTATACCCACCCCAGCGCTTAGTACAGTGCCAGGCACATAGTAAGCACTTAACAAATGCCACAATTATTATTATGATTATCATCATCACACTTCATTTAATGCAAATATACTGAGTTTGCCCAAACCTAGAGCATTTCTCAGGAAAGTTGAGATTCACATTTGGCTCATGGAATTCAACTGCAGTAGTCATGGCAGAAGGTGGTTGCTTGCTGAAAGCAAGAGCAGTCATGTCTAATCCACTTCAGATAGGGGAGAGACCGGCTGAAAATTGAATTTTTCAGTATTAAACTGGATGGTTACTCTGATGATTGTGGTCCAGTAGTGAGAGAGCTTTTTGCTCCCTCCTTTACATTGGCTTCTGGCTGGCCTGAACTATGTGAGAAGAAGGCAGAGGGTCAGAGTCATGGAGTGGAAAGTCTTGAAATGAAGTCCGTCAAGCAGAGGCCAACCTCGAAGTTCTTGATTTGGGGCTGGGCTGGAGATGGGTTAGAGGAGTCGGGCCAGGTGCATGGGGCCGGTACTGATTACATGTGTTTTGCCATGTAAATCTGGAAGGCAATATTTGAATTTTCTTCTAAAAGATCTTCTTTCTAGGGATATTTTTATCCTTTCTTAAAATGATCTGGAATGTATATTTGAGCCAACCAATTAGGTTTACCTAATGACAAATGTACCTCTCACAGTAAGATGAACAGGTGCAGAAGATATCAAGAAGCCAGGTTTTTGATTTTATGTCTTCCAATCTCGTGTATATCTTGCTCTCTTCCAGCTTGCATTTGTTTAAACTCACAGCATACAAAGCTGAGTGGAGCAGTGACTCCCATCATCTTTCACCACTACAGAATCTAAAAGAGAAAACAAACAACATACCAGAAACAGTCAACACCTTCAGTCAAAATGTTGCTCTGATTAATACAAACTGAATTGGAGTTGTAATTGGTTGTTCTTGATGAGGGGATCACATTGCAGTGAATTTTAATGAGTTTGGGAGGGCAATTATCACTCTATGGCACATTTTTTATCATTCATTCGCTAAGTATTGAAGTTGAGCTGTGGGAAGATCCTGCTGTCTAAGAACTACGTGCTTCATGCTAGAAGGATATCAAATGTGCCTATTTTTTTATCCTCCCCAGGGCTAAGTACAGTGCCTGGGGACATTATCTTAACTAGGAAGCAGTATGCCTAGTAGTAACAGCACAGGCCTCTGAGTTAGAGGATCTGAGTTCTAATATGAAATCTGCCAATTGCCTGCCGATTTACCCTAGGCAATTCCTTACTTACCTCATCTGCAAATAGGGATTCAATACCTGTGTCCCTCCTACTTAGACTGTGAGCCCCAGGTAAGACCTGATCACGTATCTACTACCCCAGTGTTTTGTACAGTTCTTGGCACATAGCACTTAAAAAGTACCATAATGATAATAATGATGATATTAATAATACTATTTTCCATTCTTCATGTGCTTCCTCACTCTTCCATGAATTCCTAGACTGGTATCTCGTGGTCCTACATTGACTTCAGTCAATTACACTGATGCCCTAGTTTGCAAGTGATCAAGACAAGCAGATTTGAATACACCTACCCTATCAATGTAGTCTTTCTCCTGAACATGGACTAGAACAGGCTACATCAATTCAGTTAAAATGCATATGTCATTCAACCAACCATTGGGAATAGCCCAAAGAGCAGTAAATTAAAGAGAAACCTACATTATCTTCAGACTAAGGCAAGGAGTTATAGGGACTCGATGGAAGGGAGTGTAAGAGGAAAGGGGGCAGATGAAGGAGGAACTCTGATTTCCAGATTTTCCTGCAGAATTTATAAATTATCTTGAGAACCAGGAAGACATTTATCATATTGGTTTTGGGGAGGAAGGCCTACTAGGAACCCTTTTTTCCTTAGAGATGACTGAATTTTTTTTAATGGCATTTATTAAGTGCTTACTATGTGCAAAGCACTGTTCTAAGTGTGGGGGTGGTTACAAGGTGATCGGGTTGTAACACGGGGAGGGCTCACAGTCTTCATCCCCATTTTACAGATGAGGTAACTGAGGCACAGAGAAGATAAGTGATTTTCCCAAAGTCACACAGCTGACACTTGGTGGAGCCGGGATTAGAACCCATGACCTCTGACTCCAAAGCCTGGACTCTTTCCACTGAGCCACGCTGCTTCTTTGGAAGGGAATTCTCCAGCTTTAAAGGGATCCCTCTCTTGGAGACAATCAATCCATCATTTGCTGTGAACACACAACCCCTCACCCTATTTTCCCCCTCTACTTCCTGGCCTATACACTTAGTCCCACCTCCTAAGCACTTAGGTACTTAGCTCATCCATAACCCCAGAGCATTTATGAACACATCCTTATATGCTGTTACTTTCCTTACCCATGGTTTATTTTAGTGCCTGTATCCCCCATTAGACTGTTAACACCTTGAGGGCAGGGATCAAGTCTACCAACTGTATTTTATCGTACTCTCCTAAATGTTTAGTGTAGTGCTCTGCACACAGTAAATGCTTAATAAAGACCACTGAATGATTAATCCCCGGATTACGACAACCCCTTCATGTCTCTTTTCCTTTTCCCCTTAGCTACTCCTTCCTCCCCTCCCCAGGGTAAATCCAGTGACCATCTTTGAGCACATAAATATTCTTCCAAATATCCAGACTAGCCAGGCATATGTACCATTATTAACAGGAGTCTATTAATTGCATGAAATCTCAGGGTGCATCAACTGTCTATCATGTGCCTTAAAATTCACATTTCTAATGAGTCAGATTGAGAGAGTATTACTTTTCCTTTAAAAATGTTTTACGGTAATTGGTGTTAGGTAAATGTTAAGTACTTTTTGAATTCAGCCTCCTTTCTTCTGAATTTATAGAGCTTCAGGGACTTCTGGATATTTAAGATGACTGAAATCAATTAACTCCCTAATTTGAGGGAATAGTTATTGGTTTTCCTCTATTTCAGCTTTTTTTCTATTCATTCATTCAATCATATTTATTGAGTGCTTACTGTGTGCAGAGAACTGTACTAAGCACTTGATCATGGTTTCAGATCATAAATCTGCCGCTAATGTGGTATTTGACCAAAACTGGTTCCTATATCTGAGGAAGAAACATAGAAACTTGACTGCCCTTCTGAGAGGCGGCTAGGTCCTCAATGCCCTGTTCAAAGAAACTTTCAGGAGGGAATTTAAGGCACTTGATTGCGTCTCCATTCTATTCAAGTCTGTCACATATTTTATAGCTCTAGATCACAGTTGGACAAATCCATCGCCATTTTCTTTAGTGGAATTCATCAGGAGCTGTTCTTGGTGATCAGAGTGTAATTTTAACTCGTGGTCTTTGTGCAAATTTAGAAAAAGCAAATCTATTCTCCTGAGTTGAATTTCTGCCTGTAAGGCGATGATGCACAAGTCCCTTTCCCTACCCTGGTTATCTTCCTCCTTAGTCTAGGCCTGTCTCTGTCTCTGATCAACCCAAATTGTGTACCCATTAAAGTCAACATGGCTAAAACACCGGCCCCACCCTTCCCCATGGTAGCTGAAACCACGTACCTATAGAGCAAGAATTACCTATAGAGCAAGAATACAGGCCCCAGCATAAGATTTACAGTTCACCCACACTAAAATGATGGGGACAGGATAAAAAGCGAGACAAGGAAACCAAAAAGGATTGGTCGGAGAGGTTGAAAAAAAAATAACAAGGAGAGCAATCTGTCAGCAAAACCATGGTCAGAAAGAGTCTCTAAAACTTGAGGAGATGGGGTCCAAAGCACAGGTGGAGGGATTAGGTTTTAAGAGAAGGTGGGACATTTCAGCTGGGGAAACAGCTAAGCAGGAGGAGAATATGGATGTGGGGACAGGAGAACACTGAGGATGTGAAATGAGCTTTGGAAAAAAAGTACTATCTTGTCAAGAAAACAATAAATTGAATCATCAGGCATTAAAGAAGGAAGACAAGCAGTCCTGAGTCAATGGGAAGAAGTTAGAGGTCTGGAATAGTCAGTGGATGCATAGGGACAAGAAACCATGTGTGAAGTTACAGCGTAATATGTGAATGGGTAGTCCTGAGATTCCACCTGTTTTCTGGATTTCTGACGAAATTTCAGCTTGTACAATCAAGGTGATGGTTAATACCTCCTAACCCTTTACTTCACATATTTATTCCATTGCCAAACCTGTTTCTTATTTATTTACAGCAGGACTCAGCTCTAGTGCTTTCTCTCCCTCCCCTTCTTCTGAGTCCCTCCCCAACCACATTGGAGTATTAAAATACACACCTCCCACCTCGCATCCATTTTTGAACTAAGGTACAATGAGAGGATAATGTGAGTGAGGGAGCTCCTCTAAGCACAACCCCAAATGGAACACAAAGTGTTCAGTTGGAGGTCCCCAACCACAATTAATAGTCTCCCCAACTAACCTCTGATACCCCTCAGTCATGGCCAGTACTGGCATTGGGAAGAAATGGGTGTAGATGCCCAGCTTTCCTTTTAATTAATCTGGTTATGAGATTAATTAAAAACTACCCCATCCTGAGCCCTTCTCTGATTACGTAGACCCATCTGGTCTTCTCATTACCCTGTGATATTCTCTAGAGATTTATTTCTGGGTTTCTGTTTAACATTAAGCATTCATATTATGATGGCTGTTCAGTATTCTATTTGATTTATTAATTTATTGGCACACCTGTATCTCAGGCTCCTCCTTTCTCCATATTCAATTCCATGAAGACTGGATCTATGATTTACCAAACTTTTTACTCATTTAATCACCCTTCAGAGTTTTCTCAACAAATGTCAACTGATGACCAGGACAATGTAAAGGGGAGTCTGTTTAGCTTCATTTTGTATATAAAACATAGGACAAAAATGATGCAGCTCTTTGGCACTTGGATGCATTTGCTATTTTTGCTGCTTCAAAAGAGAAACATTTGTAATAAAATATCTGCATTTGATTCTGCAAATGTCTATTAGTTTAGATTTGCCTCTGAAAATACACAGATATAAATCCTATAAAAATTACATTTATACATTTTGGAAACCTAAAAATGAGGAGAAACTTTGACTGTCCCTTCATTTAAACTCAGGTACGATATTAGGGTTTCATTTGAGCTTCTTGAAAGTTAATATATTAATATTTTGCTTCTTAAAGTGACCTGAAAGTAAAATGAATAAGCGTATTATGTATCTCAGCCTTTGTTAATTGCCTACCAGCTACTCCAGGTACTAGTCACGGTCATCTACCAAAGCCATGCTTTGGTTCTTTGCACTGGGCCACTCTGTGTCTACTACATCCTTCTGATTTCCTCCTACAACCCAGCTGCTCACTTCAACTCTCTAACACCAACCTACTCACTGTATCTTGATCCTGTCTATCTTGCTCACTCACATCCTCTTTTGGCCCGGAACTCCCTTCCCCTTCATATCCAACCATCGACCACTCTCTCCATCTTCAAAGCCTTATTAAAATAGCATCTCCTCCAAGAGGCCTCCCCTGATTCAGTCCTCTTTTCCCCTACTCCCTCTCCCTTCTGCACAGACTATCCACTTGGATATATACCCTTTCTGCACTTGATAGTCACCCCATCCGCAGCCCCACAGCGCTTATGTACATATCTGTAAGTTACTGATTTATGGTAATGTCTGTCTCCCCCTTTGTATTTTGAGCTTTTGAGGGGTAGGGAACATGTCTACCAGCTTTATTGTGTTGTACTTTCCCAAATACTTAGCACTGTGTTCTGCACACAGTAAGAACTCAATAAATACCAGTGATTGATTGATGAAATAGAAGTTGGTTTATCTTCAAATATTAGTTTGTACATTAGCAATTCTCGAAAGAATTCAGTGGATATTTGCGGCACAAAGTAAAATTCTTCATGTAAGGTAAAGAATTTTCCTTGAAAGAATTAGAGAAGCAAAAAAACCCCATGTAGTTTCAGTTTTAAATTAATGGCATGAGATACTGAGAAGTAACCAAGTACAGGTTGTAAATCGCAGTGCTTCTCACATAGGGTAAAATAATTTCTTAAGCATATTTGCCATGGTTGATATTTTATTTAAGGTTGGTGGTGTCAGGGGTATGTTTGCATACGCTGAGACAAAAACAGAGAATTAAGACTCCTAAGTCCTCTGTAGTCTAATAGAGAGGTTCTAAAAGTCGCTGTATCCCTTGGGAAGTTTGGGTAGTAAACTAATGTTTATAAAGTAATTTGAAATTGTGGAGTGGAAGTTGCTACAGATATCTGGAGGATCATTATTTTGTCTTAATTTGAAGTGGAGTTGCATTGTATATTTGAATTAATAATAATATTAAAGCATGTAATTGAAGCAGTAGAACAAGAATATTTGATTAAGCAACGTGAGATTCTAAATGGACAACATAGAAAAAAATAGGGCTTTTATGGCTTTATACGTGAGAATCAGAGAATGGTCCTTAATAACGATTACAACCAATCTATTCTTTTTGGTTGTTAAATTTTTTTCCCAAACCCTGACAAGGCAGACCTGACTTCCTTTAGGAGTCACTCTATTTCCTAAGAAGGTGAAGTCACTCTGTCAGGATCATTTTGGTCCTGTTGCACAGCCAACTGATTGATTAGAATCAATGATGTCTCCACCAAAGTTGAAGGTTCCCTAATGGGTATGGTTATCAGTTCAAGGACCTCTAGGCTATCCCCTACCGCAGTAAAAGATCCCCACGCTGTATCTTTGTAGTACCTGGAGGAAGAGCAGTGAATGTTCAGGGTAATTATTTTGGGGAGTAGATGTAGAGTATCAGGAGGCACACGGGTAGAGAATGGCTATTCCGTCTTGAATCCTTTTTTTTTAATGGTATTTCTTGAGCATTTACTATGTGCCAGGTACTGTATTAAATGCTGGGATAAATACAAGCTAATCAGATTGGAAACAGTCTATGTCCCAGGTGGGGCTCACAATCTCAATCCCCATTTTACAGATGAGCTAACTGAGGCACAGGGAAGTACTTAACTTTATTTAACTTTATTATTTAATTTAAGACAGTTAAATTAAGAGAAGTCAGGTGCCTCTCTGTGCCTCAGTGGATTTCCTATGGATGTCACCTGGGCTTCAAAATATAAGAACGAAAGCAAAGTTTCTTGGACTCCCACCATGGCTCATGGGGGCGAGAGGCATTCTTGGCAACTCCTTTCAACCAGCCGCCGTTTGCTTCTGGGCCTACAGCTGGGACAGGATATCTTTAGGTGGATAGTACAGCAGCACTTCAAACTCAATATATTAAAAAACAGAACTCATCTTCCATCCCAAATCTTCTTCCCCACCCAACATTCCCGTTAAAGTTGGCACTTCCACAAAACAGTTGTCACCTAGGGATATTTGTGCACTGGCTCTATTCCTGGTGGACGTGGAAGAGGCCTTTGTCTTTGCTGTGCCAGTGCTAAAAGGCAGTGCTGATCTCAGGAGAGCCTCACATCTGAACCCAGAAAAATCAATTAATATGATTTCTAGGAGGACAGGGAGGACCTCTAGTTCCAGAACGCTCTTCAGGTGAGAGGAAGTGAGATTTTGTTCTCTAAATGAAGAGGTTTCCATTTTAAACAATCCTTATTTACCTTTCTATTCAGTCTTTCAATTCTGGCTGTCTATAGTTTTATAGAACCATAAAACTAGAAAACAGGGAAACAGCATGGCCTAGTGAAAAAAACAGGGGCTTGGGAGTCAGAGAACTTGGGTTTTAATCCTGTCTCTTCCACTTGCCTGGTGTTTGATCTTGGGCAAACCACTTAACTTCTCTGTGGTTCAGGTCCCTTATCTGCAAAATGTGGACTGTTCTCCGTCTTACTTCGACTGAGCCCCCTGTGAGACTTGATTATCTTAAATCTACCCCAATGCTTAGTACAGTACTTGGCTTACAGCAATGGCTTAACACCCCTCTCAGGGTTGCACCTGGAGAGTTTCCAGTACTCTGCCAGTGTCTACTACGAGAGGGAGAGTCAAGCAGAGGCCTATCTATTGCACTCCATTCCTAAATTGGGCAGTGGCTGGTGAGTGGGAAACAATCTGCTACAAGTCAAAACTCATCTGTGCTGGGCAGCAGCAGCGTGGGAGAGAGTTGGGGTGGAAACTCAAATTTACTGCATGGAAGGAGGCTGTGGTAAACCACTTCCATATTTTTACCAAGATAACCCAATGGATACACTACCAGAGCGATTGCAGATAGAGGCAGGGGGTTCTGGGACAGATGTGTCCGTGGCATCACTATGGGTCGGAGACGACTCGACGGCATAAAATGAGATGAGAATGGCTTAACAAATATTATCACTACATTTGCTAAACCTTCCAATCATCCTAAAAGATGCTGGTGGCTAACTCCAATACAATTTCTTCAAGTTCAAAAACTGTGTACATGTCCACTCTAGAATCATTCTTCTCTGTTGATGTTTTGAAACAATACCATTATATGAGAAAAGGCTGCTCTTTCATTGAAAATGGAAACATCTTCTTCTTCTTTGGTTTTCAGTTTCAAGCCACGGTCAAGGAAGGGGTTGTTGGAGTGATCGTGAATTTAACCGTGGAAGACAAGGATGACCCCACTACGGGAGCCTGGAGGGCGGTCTACACCATCATCAATGGAAACCCAGGGCAGAGTTTTGAAATACACACCAATCCGCAAACAAATGAGGGAATGCTCTCCGTTGTTAAAGTAAGCATGATAATATAAAATAATAATATTTTGTATAGTGCTCTTATTTTTCCAATTATAGATTTTTATCATAATTATTTTAATGTATCCTCACAGCATCCGTCTGAGGGAGGTAAGGCAACTCAATTATTATCCTATTTTACATATGAGGAAACTGAAGCTCAAGAAGTTTAAGCGGCTTGCCTGATATCACACATCAAGCCAGAGAAAGAGCCAGGATGAGAACCTAAGTCGTCTGGCTCCTAGTCACATGCTCTTTCCACTGCCTATCCTTGATTAGAGGGCATTTAGAACTGCGGGGTAAATTTAAGTTGTGCACCATATTGGTTTTGAAAGCTAACTGGCCCACAGAATTCGTTATCCTTCTGACTCAAGTTTATTTGTAATATTCCTTATCCTGTCCTATCAGGCCACATGTCCCCTTGTTACTCCCAAACCTCTAGGCTAAGAGAATACAAGCATCTACCTAATTATATCTACCTTCAAAGTTATCCCACATGGTTTCCCATTTAAGAGTCCAGAAAGACCATGAATCATGCATTTCTTTTAGTCCTACAACTGACTTCCCACAGCCCTGCAGAATGATTTTTTTTAATAATGACAAGAATGGTGGCATTTGTTAAGTGCTTATTATGTGCAAAGCACTGTTCTAAGAGCTGGGAAGTATATAAGGTGATCAGGTTGTCCCAAGAGGGGCTCACAGTCTAACTCCCCATTTTACAGATGAGGTAACTGAGGCACAGAGAAGTTAAGTGACTTGTCCAATGTCACACAGATGACAAGCAGCGGAGGTGGAATTAGAACCCGTGACCTCTGACTCCCAAGCCAGAGCTCTTTCCACTGTGCCACACTGCTTCTACGCTGCTTTTAATTCCACCATGGATTTCTTTGAAATTCATGGCACATGATTCAGTACTTTTTTCATGACTATCTTAATGGATTTCATTCTTTATTAAGGTCAAACTGATTCAGTAGATGGGAAACTCGATTTTTCTTCCTGAAGCTCTCCTATCAGGCTTTTTCTAGCTTTCACAACTGTATCTCTTTTGCTGTTGTCATTATGTCTTTGGCACATCAACTGGCTTCTGACCTTACAAAGTGTATCACGTTGGTTCAGTCGATTTGGAGGATCACAGGGACCCTGGGAGATCATCTAGTCTGTGTCTCTGCTCCTTGACATGAGCCCAGGTCAACCGAGAGCCTCTCTCACATTTATTAGTGATTCTTAGGAAAGGTGATTCCACATTCTCCTCAATACCCTATTCCATGGCATTTCAACCAAAAGAGAGCTCACATTCATTCATTCATTCATTCAGTCGTATTTATGGAATGTTTACTGTGTGCAGAGCACTGATTTTGAACAGTACGAAATCTTACATGCTGGGTTACAAAATGGAAACCCTAGAAAGATCCTGTCGCCTGTTAGATGGAACACTGGACTAAGAGGGAATGGGCTGACATATGGGCACAGGCAGATGGAGTCTCAGCAGAGGAAATGATCACAGTCACTTGGAAATGGTCACAACTACTCTCCCCTTTATCCAGTCTGCACTGAGAGGATACAAGCAGCTGCACAGGGCAGATTGGAAGAGGGAAAATTGGAATGAGAGATGATGAGTTATTCATTTCCCCTCTATACCTACTGGGGACATAACCAGTACTCTCTTGGGCCCAAAAAGTAGAGTTGGACGATACGGCTGCTTTCATTTAAATCAGATTTTATGGTTTGACATTCCAATTTACTGAATCGTTTAAGTCAAAAAGCATAGTTGCAGAGGGCGGGGTGGCGGGGGGGATTCTAGGAATGAAATCATAAACCCAGAGTTAAGGTCAAGAGAAATCCCCATTGACATTTTTCCTTTTGTTATCTGAAGCTGCTTAAGGAAGCAGCATGGCTCAGTGGAAAGAGCCCAGGCTTGGGAGTCAGAGGTCATGGGTTCAAATCCCAACTCCACCGCTTATCAGCTGTGTGACTTTGGGCAAGTCACTTAACTTCTCTGGGCCTCAGTTCCCTCATCTGTAAAATGGGGATGAAAACTGTGAGCCCCACGTGGGACAACCTGATCACTTTGTATCCTCCTCAGCGCTTAGAACAGTGCTTTGCACATAGTAAGCGCTTAAAAAAATACCAAAATTATTACTAAAGCTATTTGTGTTGCAACCTATGGGGGAAATTGGAACTTTACTGGAGAAACTCCATTTTGTCTACAGTGATTGTGAGCCACTTGTGGGTTAGGGTCTATCTCTGCTTCCCAACTGTATGCTCTTTCTCAGCACTCAGTACAGTATCCTGCATATAGTAAGAGCTTAATAAATGCTATTAGCAATGCTATTCTTATTCTCTATGAATTTGAAACAGTTTTTATTCCTGTAAAGGAAACTGAAACAAAAATGGTTCGAGCATCCAAGATTTCCCAGACTGTACTGACAAACTCCTCTTCCTGTGAGAGGTTAGAGATATACCTCAGGGGAATGAAGGATCAGTAATGTAATCTAGGTACCTCACCCTCATTTTATAGTTGCCATGGATTAGAAAATACTCAAAATATAGGTCGCCACAGGAAAAGCTGAGTAGGAGAAATGAACAACTATTTCAGAATGTTGCTTTTTGGGCCTTTATTTGAAAGAGGCCCTACCTGTGTTTTAATACTTTTACTGTCTTCTGACATTAGAAGGACCGGGGGATAGCGATCATTAGAATTTATTGGACACCTATTGTGTGCAGAGCACTGAACTAAGCTCTCGGGAGAGTACAATCATATCAGTAAACAGAATCTCTACCATCAAGGAGCTTAGCATCTAGCAGACTGAAACTATATAACACCTGTAATACTTGAGAAAATACAAGGCTTGGAGAGAGTTCGTGATAATGAACTAATTATGTATCTGAAGGGAAGGAGTATAAATGAACCATTAAGTCAAGCAAATGTCTTGGAGCTGTATCTAGGAGCACTTGGTGCTTTTAGTCCAACTTAATCCAAACTTCCTGGTTATCTACGCAGATCATACTTGAAGGAAGAAAGCATATGACTCTCTCCTTGTCATTTGACTTGATGAATATTCAGAATGTCGAGTGGCTAGCGCTGCACCCATTAAATAGGGTCAAGAGAAGCCACTACTTTGTGTTTCCCTTAAATCTACAATTTCAAAATAAACAAAAGAATGAATCAAGCCTCTGTCCAGCTCTGAACTGTGGCCCGTATGTTTACGGATGTATATATAGCTTTACAAAGATGTCTTGATGTGTTTTTCAGCCCTTGGATTATGAAATTTCAGCTTTTCACACGCTGCTGATCAAAGTAGAGAACGAAGACCCATTAGTTCCAGATGTTGCCTACGGCCCCAGCTCCACAGCCACAGTTCAGATTACTGTCTTGGATGTAAATGAAGGTCCAGTGTTCCACCCAGACCCCATGACCGTGACTAAACAGGAGAACATCTCCATTGGCAGTGTGGTGCTGACAGTGAATGCCACAGATCCCGACACCCTACAGCACCAGACTATTAGGTGAGTACAGTTCATCTTCGAAGTCTATAATCGGGGGAGATTCAGGGAAGGTGTCAGAATTTTGTCATAATTAAAAGATTTTGGATGTAAAACAGTGAGTCAGATGACAGTGAATGGTGGAAGACATTGTCAAATGTGGAGATGTCAGAAAACAAGAGGACAGGGGCACTGTCCATTCATTTGAAATGTGAATTTTTCCACTCCTCAAAGCCCTTCGAAGGCTATTTAACTCTGCAACAACTCATTACAATTGGCATCAGGGCTTTCCACCAGCAGGCCTAAACTTAGATATTACCTCTTTTTACCCTCTCTTCATTCCTCTCAAGCTGACCTTTTAACTAGGCATTGCTTCCCACCACCCCATCTCTACCTTGCCTATAATTTCTGGCCTCCATTCCCCTAGCCTGGAACTCCCCATCTCCTGATTCTCCAGACCTCAGCAGGACGCATCTTCAAAGCTCTCCTCAACCCCCACCTCCTCCATGAAGCCATCCCTGATTAAATCCCAATACTCTATGTTGCATCAATCCAAGAGCCAGCCTTAGCAAGTATGAATTTATAATGTCTATTGAGTGATTACCCTCTGAAGAGCCATGGACTAAGCACTTGCAAGAGTACAATAGTTAGACATGATCCTTGTCCTCTAGGAGCTTGCAGCCTAGCCTGGAAGCCAAACATTAAAAGAAATTACAAGTGGGGGAAGGAATAGAATATAAAGATATGCACATAAGTGCTTACAGGAGTTGAGTACCTAGAGCTTAGGCATCACAGAATTGGTAAAATGGTGAGAGGGGTAAACAGAATATATTTACAGTTATTTCACGGCATGTTGGAAAAGTAGCATGGCATAATGGATACAGCATGGGCCCGAGAGTCAGAAGGTTATGGGTTCTAATCCTGGCTCCACCACTTGTCTGCTTTCAGACAAGTCACTTTGCTTCTCTGTGCCTCAGTTACCTCATCTATGAAATGGGGATTGAGACAGTGAGTCCCACATGGGAGACAGGGAATGTGTCCAACTCGATTTGCTTGTATCCACCCCAAAATTTAGTACAGTGCCTGGCACATAGTAAGCTCTTAAATACCATCCCTTTTTTTTGTTGTTTTTGTTTGGTTATTCTGCTATTTCATCCCTTAATACTCTTGTTCCTTTGCCTGCTGCCACTATTTGTGAGGAATTTTAATCTGCTTTTCACTTCTAATAGATTGTTAGCCCCTTGAGGGCAGGGAACATATACTTTGCTTCTGATGTACTCTCCCAACTAGTTAGTACAGGGGTCTATATTAAGTAGATGCTCATAAATACCATTGCTAGAAAAAAAAAACAAGAAAGTTGTCAAATTCCTGTTACCAAACCGAGGTATTCTTACAATGGCATTTGTCAAATCCTTAATGGGTGCCCCAAAAGACCCTCCAACTACAAAGTGTTCTTTGACTATGTAAGTTATTAAATAACATGAGAAGCAGCATGGTGTAGTAGCTACAGCACATGCCTGAGAGTCAGAAGGTCATGGGTTCTAATCCTGAGTCTGTCACTAATCAGCTGGGTGGTCTTGGGCAAGTCACTTCACTTCTCTATGCCTCTGTTACCTCATCTGTAAAATGGGGATTAAGACTGGGAGCCCCATATGGGACTGAGTCTGTGTCCAGCCCAATTTACTTGTATCCATCCCAGTGCTTAGTACAGTGCCTGGCAATCATTCATTCATTCAATCGTATTTATTGAGCACTTACTGTGTGCAAAGCACTGTACTAAGCGCTTGGGAAGTACAAATTGTCAACATATAGTGATGGTCCCTACCCAACATTGGGCTCACAGTCTAGAAGGGGGAGACAGACAACAGAACAAAAACAAGTAGACAGGTGTCAATACCATCAGAATAAATAGAATTATACCTATATACACATCATTAATAAAATATGGGTTATAGTATATGAATTACTGTAATTATATTCTCATTATTATTATGAGTCAGTTATGAACAAAAACAGGGAAACAGTGCAGTATTGAAATTTAATTCCTCAAACGTTCATACATATTTCTAGAGATCCAATGTAGGGATTGAGTAGTAGCACCTCATATATTTGAGAATAAAAAAAATCAATTATGAAACTATTCTGTGATAGATGATTCCTATTTGTCTCATGTGAAACTGATATGAACCCAGTATAATTCAATCAACATATTATGGCTCCTCTGTTCCTCTACATTGAAGAACACTGCTTTGGAAAGGTGAAAATTATTTTCCTTTCCCAATAGGAGATTATCTTTAGAGTAGAATATTCATTCATTCATTCAATCATATTTATTGAGCGCTTATTGTGTGCAGAGCTCTGTACTAAGCGCTTGGGAAGTCCAAGTTGGCAACACATAGAGACTGTCCTTACCCAACAACGGGCTCACAGTCTAGAAGGGGGAGACAGACAACAAAACAAAACATGTGGTCAGGTGTCAAGTCATCAGAACAAATAGAATTAAAGCTAAATGCACAATTTCTAAATGCACAATAAACAATATATTCTAAAGGGGCTAGATGACACTATGAAAGAATATATAACTCCAAAGTGTTCGTCATTTTTTTTTTGCTGCTAATATTGGAAAAGGAGCTGAGCAGTATACGTATATGTGAACACACTTTCACTGGGGAGACCTTGTACCTTAACTCAGTGTGGTGTAGTAAAACAATTCTCAAATGTCTTTAAAGGAGTTCAGATGTAATTTTGGGTTTCTAAAATAGAAGTCTGAATAGATGATTCTTCTCCAGGAAGAAAGAAAGAAGAAATCATTGGTAACGTGCTGCCTAAATGCATGTAAACCTGCTGGGGCCCATCTCAGAAAACAATGTGCCCAGGCAAAAGATAGAGAGAACTAGAGGGAAATATAAAGAATTCATGCTGCCCCAAGTTCATGAGTAACAGCCCTAATCAAAGATTTCAACTCTTCGCCTCACCTTGGAAAATGCAGCTAATATAGTGGGCTTTCTCATCCTTTCACAGCTGGTGCCCCTGAGATCACTGCCATTTACAAACTGGCTTATCAAAAGGATGACTTTTAACAGGTTCCTTGTCCTGCGTTCAACAAAATGCAGGCTTTTTTTATTCACTCACTTCATTTGGCTGTTTTCGCTTCCCCCATCGCTCTCCATTCACCATTGCCAGAGATTTCCACTGATGGATGGACAAGCACTGTGAAAGTTATATCACCGTCAACAAGAGCAATATGACCCTTAGGTGCACTATTCAAAGCCTAGCACTTGTCAGAAGAATTCCCTTACTCCCTTTGGGGTTGGTGTTGAGCTTAGCAAAGACGGGGCTAACATTACTGACAGGTTGCACTGTTTTCATGGGAGCTATTTGGTAAGAAAAGGCTCATTAATTATTTGCAGCCTTTGATCTTGCACAGCAAGGAGAGAGACCCCAGGAGAGCAGACACTGTACGTGATATGTATCAGGAAAAACTCTGCAAGGGGATTTTCTGCTAATACTCTCTTGCTACCTGTTTTCCTCAGGCAGACAGGATGACCTTGTGAGGTTTTTAATGAGGCTAGTGGGAGCCCAAATCAGAGTAGGTAAGAACCGATCACTAGTAACATTAATGCACCACTCCAATAGAGTTCAGCATTTAGCTGACAAAATAGTCCAGGAAAATCTTCCCCATTACTTCCTCCTGCCAAGAAATCCTGACCCTTAAACAGCAGCAGCTTGGAAGCTGAATCAGAAGAGCCCTAAGGTTTTTCTTTCATGACACCTGCACTATAATGCCCTTTCCCCACCCTTTGCTGGATTGGAGTCTTGGGTGGGACTTGGTGGTTATGTTGCCAACTTGTACTTCCCAAGCGCTTAGTACAGTGCTCTGCACACAGTAAGTGCTCAATAAATACGATTGATGATGATGATGATGATGTGGGACATGTAGAGATGAGCTCTGCCACCATGACTACTGGTTGCATCCAAGGCACGGGCTTCAGAATCAGAGGAATTGAGTTCCAATCCCGGCTCTGCCACTTGCTTGCTGGTTGACCTTGGACAAGTCAATTTGCCTTTCTGTGTCTCAGTTAGCTCGTCTCTAAAATGGGGATTAAGACTGTGAGCCCCATGTGGGACAGGGACTGTGTCCAAACTGATTACCTTGTATGTAGCCCAGAGCTTACAATGGTGCTTGGCACATAGTAAGTGCTTAACAAATACCATAATCATATTATTATTATTATTATTATTCTGGAGCCATATGGTCAAGTGCAGCCTCTGTGTCTGAGGGTAACTCAATCCTGGATGGCCAAGTTGGTTTCTCTCCTAATCCCCTGCCTACTGGAAGTTTGATTTTTAATGTATTAGCAGTTCAACATCCAGGAGCAATAGACACCCTGTCCCTTGGAAATTGGCCACTTGCCTGGTGTCAGGTCAGTTCAGACACTTACATGGGCAAACAAAGGCTTCTTAGAGACATGGTTATCGGGCTGAGGTTCTGAGGGCATGGAACCATAGTGAAGCTGGCCCTGTCAACATCATCCCGTGTTGACTGAGCTATCACAAGGCATGTGGGTTTGGGCTCTATGTTTGGTGTTCATATTAAGTTTAGAATATTTTGGAGGATGGAGACAAGGAGTTGCTGAGGCTTGCCTGCCTTTCACTAGTTGTCATGGCCACCTCCCCTCAGCTATTCTTTAATTCTAGTTCACAACCATATTTTGATGGTATTTGTTAAGTGCTTACTATGTGCCATGTACTGTGCTGAGTTCTGGAGTAGATACAATCAATCCATCATTCAGTGGTATTCACTGAGCTTACTATGTGCAGCACACCGTACTAAGCATCTGGGAGAGTACAGTGCAGCAGAATTAGCATACGTTCCTTGTTCACAACACAAGGTCCATGTCTCCCCCCACAATGGGGCCCACAGTCTTAATCCCTGTTTTAAAAATGAGATAATTGAGGGATGGGACACTTAAGTGACTTGCCTAAGATCACCCAGCAGACAAGTGACAGAACTGGCATTAGAACCTAGGTCCTCTGATTCCCAGGCTTATGCTCTTTCCACTGGATCACGCTGCTTCATTATGCATTTTGCACCATTCTTGGCAACTCCTCAAACTCTCTTCACATAGGAGGGCAAGAAGGCCAGCAGCCAGCAGTGACCCTGAACTACCATTGCGTACCTTCAACTTCTCAGAGCTCCTGGACAGGCCTGCTCTCTCCCTGGAAATGCAGCCTGAGGTGGTTGCATTGTTCAAGTGTTTGGGGGAGTTCACAGCTCTCTAGCTTAAGCCAAAGACTCTGTGATTCATTCATTCAATCGCATTTATTGACAGCTTACTGTGTGCAGAGTGCTTGGGAACTACAAATCGGCAACATAGAGTGAAGGTCCCTACAATAATCACAATAATTGGGTATTTGTTAAATCCTTACAATGCCGAGCACTGGGGTAAAGAAGCAGCATGGCTTAGTGGATAGAGCACACGGCTGAGAGTCAGAAGGTCATTGGTCTAATCCCAGCTCCGCCACTTGTCTGCTTTGTGACCTTGGGAAAGTCACTTAATTTCTCTATGCCTCAGTTACCTCATCTATAAAATGGGGATTGAGACTGTGAGCCCCATGCAGGACAAGGGACTGTGTCCAACCCAGTTTGCTTATATCCATCCCCATGTGTAGTACAGTGCCTAGCAATCAATCAATCAATCGTATTTATTGAGCACTTACAGTGTGCAGAGCACTGTACTAAGCACTTGGGAAGTACAAGTTGGCAACATATAGAGACAGTCCCTACCGAACAGTGGGCTCACAGTCTAGAAGGGGGAGACAGAGAACAAAACGTATTAACAAAATAAAATAAATAGAATAGATATGTACAAGTAAAATAAATAGAGTAACAAATATGTACAAACATATATACATATATACAGGTGCTGCGGGGAAGGGAAGGAGGTAAGGCGGGGGGAATGGAGAGGGGGAGGAGGGGGAGAGGAAGGAGGGGGCTCAGTTTGGGAAGGCCTCCTGGAGGAGGTGAGCTCTCAGTAGGGCCTAGCACATAGTAAGCACTTAAATACCACAGTTATTATGATTATTATACAAGATAATCAGGTCAGACATAATCCCTCTCCCATTCAAGACTCACAGTCCAAGGGGGAGGGAGGACAGGTATTTTGCCCCCATTTTACAGACGAGGAAACGGGGGCCCAGAGAAGTTAATCGACTTACTAAGAGTACCCAGAAGGTGTGTGACAGAGCTGGGTTTAGAATCCAGATCTCCCAGCTCCCAGGTCAATGTTCTTTCCACTAGGCCATGCTGCTTCACTGGAGATGGGGTGCTGGGAAACTGTACATTATTCCATGGCTCCCACAAATTATATAGCTCAACCCTGCAACCTGAACACAGAGAATTGGGGGAATAATATTGTTACTTCCTCCATTCTTGCTGTGCAAGAGAGCAGTTTCCATCCTGTTCTCTAATGCGCTAATCAAAAGATGTAGAACCGAAAAATAAAGATTCTGGATACTGTGAGTTACTGCCCTCTTCTTTTAAACATTCTTCATAGAGCAACCCAAATGAATAGGTGGTGAAATCATATCTAACAGAAAGAGTTTGATAGGAGTTCCCTATTTATTCTCACCAATGATACCAAAATCAAAGGGAACTTGCACTTTCAAGACAAAAAGATGAAACGAGAGTAAAATTGACTTGTTCAATGTCAAATCAACAAAGATTGTCATTTCCGAAGTCTCAAACGTTATCTTTGGAGGGAGCAACAACCATAAAATTATTTACGGAGTTGAGCTCAGCTTCAACTCAGGAACAAATTGCAAGGTAGGAATCACACAATAATAGTCACCACTAATCACAGGCAGAGGTGAAGAACAATGACCCTCTTGCATACCAGCTTATTGGAGCAGAAAAATCCACCTTTTCAGCCATCCTTTGTGTGTAAACAAGCCTCTAAATGTCACCCAACCTGTAATAGAGCTTGATTATTCCATTTTTTTTGAAGGGCAGGCAATTCAGGCAGCAGGGTTGTGTTGGGCTGAGTTGTCTCGCAATGGAAGGAAATGGTGATTCGCCGGGGTTTGCCAGCACCCTGGCCCCTTGAAATACTGCACCAAAATAAGGGAGAACAGTATGGCTTAGGGGCTAAAATACACGCCTGGGAATCTGAAGGACCTTCTAGACTGTGAGCCCACTGTTGGGTAGGGACTGTCTCTGTATGTTGCCAACTTGTACTTCCCAAGCGCTTAGTACAGTGCTCTGCACACAGTAAGCGCTCAATAAATACGATTGAAGGAATGAAGGAAGGACCTGGGATCTAATCCCGGCTCTGTCATATTCATTCAATTGGATTTATTGACTGCTAACTGTGTGCAGCGCACTGTACTAAGCTCTTGGAAAGTACAGTTCAGCAATAGAGAGAGACAACCCTTGCCCACACTGGGTTTGTCTGCTGTGTAATCTTGGGCAGGTCACTTAACTTCTCTGGGCCTCAGTTACCTCACCTGTAAAATGAGGATTAAGAGTGTGTGCCCCATATGGGTCAGGGACTGTGTCCAAACTGATTTACTTTTATCTACCCAGCATTTAGAACAGTGCTTGGAACAAAGTAAGCGTTTAACAAGTGCCATAACTATTATTATTATTATGTCCATCTCTTTGCCCCATGGAATCTGATGAATCTTCTAGGCTGTGAGCCCGCTGTTGGGTAGGGACCGTCTCTATATGTTGCCAACCTGTACTGCCCAAGCTCTTAGTACAGTGCTCTGCACACAGTAAGTGCTCAATAAATACGATTGAATGAATGAATGAATGATGGTGATTGCTATAAATCACCTGAGGTTGGGACAGAATCTATCACAGGGCCCTGTTGCAACTGGAGATGAGGCCAATCAGACAGTGGTTCCTCACTGACAGATAGGTTTCTATGGGTGTGCCATTTTCCCATTGGGCAGGAGTGCATGGATTTTGAAGGCAAATGTAAGTACATTGAAGACCCTCCTTTGCAAATTTTATAAAAATCCATTAGAAAATTTGGTATGATTCATCCAATAAGTATGTATCCTCTCACTCCTGTTTTTGGAACTGTCACAGCTACCTACATCTTTAAAAAAAAAAAAAAACGCTATTTGTGAAGTTCCTACTAGGTGCCAGGCACTGTATTAAGTGCTGGGGTAAGTACAATTATAATTGTGTTGGACACAGTCCCTATCCCTTGGACACAGGGATAGGGTTGGACACAGGGTTGGGCAGTGGAAAGAGCATGGGCTTTGGAGTCAGAGGTCAGGGGTTCAAATCCCGGCTCCACCAATTGTCAGCTGTGTGACTTTTGGCAAGTCACTTAACTTCTCTGTGCCTCAGTTCCTTCATCTGTAAAATGGGGATTAAGACTGTGAGCACCACGTGGGGCAACCTGATCACGTTGTATCCCCTCAGCGCTTAGAACAGTGCTTTGCTCATTAGTAAGCGCTTAACAAATACCATCATTATTATTATTATTATTATTATCCCACACAGGGCTCCCAGTCTTAATGCCCATTTTACAGATGAGGTAACTGAAGCATAGAGAAATTAAGTTACCTGTCCAAGGTCACACAGCAGACAAGTGATGGAGCTGGGATTAGAACCCAAGTCCTTTTGACTCCCAGGCACAAGCTGTTTCCACTAATCCACAGTGCTTCTCCACATCAAACAGAAATGCCTAACCACTGAATGTAAGGCGCTTCACCAGATGTTTCCTTACCAGCCTGCTCACCTCAGTTCTACACCCCAAGTACATTTTGGCTCCTCCCAAGCTCTTTTCTTGATTCATTCATTCAATCGCATTTATTGAGCACTTACTGTGTGCACAGCACTGTACTAAGTGCTTGGGAAGGACAAGTTGGCAACATATAGAGATGGTCCCTGCCCAACAACGGGCTCACAGTCTAGAAGGGGGAGACAGACAACAAAACAAAACACATTAACAAAATAAAATAAATAGAATATTAAATATGTACAAGTAAAATAGAGTAATAAGTCTGTACAAACATATATATATATATATATATATATATATATATATATAGGTGCTGTGGGGAGGGGAAGGAGGTGGGGGGGGGTGGGGAGGGGGAGAGGAAGGAGGGGGCTCAGTCTGGGAAGGCCTCCTGGAGGAGGTGAGCTCTCAGTAGGGCTTCGAAGGGAGGAAGAGAGCTAGCTTGGCGGATGTGCGGAGGGAGGGCATTCCAGCCAGGGGTTGATGGTGGGACAGGCGAGAACGAGGCACAGTGAGGAGGTTAGTGGCAGAGGAGTGGAGGGTGCGGGCTGGGCTGGAGAAGGAAAGAATGGAGGTGAGGTAGGAGGGAGCGAGGTGATGGACAGCCTTGAAGCCGAGAGTGAGGAGTTTTTGCCTGTTGCGTAGGTTGACTGGTAGCCACTGGAGATTTTTGAGGATTCTTGATGTACCTCTCTTCCATTTGTGACCCACTGTCTATGTGTTTTCCTCTGCCTGGATCTCCCTCCCTGCTTAAAACCACCTAAGTTCTTCCCCATCTGCAAGGCCCTCCTTAAATGGCACCTCCTCTACTGGGCATAACCCAATTGATCCCAACCTCCTTGCTTGTGTCATTCCCCTCAGCCACCCCGAACTCATTTGGTTTTAGTAATAATCTCTAAACTTTCGTGCTTGTTCCTAGAGAATTCTTACGTTTCAACTCTGCCTAACTCTTTGAAGGCGTTTGACTGTACCTTCTATATTATTGTATGTTCCCAAATGTTTGGAGTTCTGCACCCAGTAGGAGCTCATTAGATCCTGATGATGATGATGATAAAGCATGATGTTCCCAAGTGTTTGGTATTATACACCCAGTAGGAACTCATTATATACTGTTCATGGTGATGATGATGATGATAAAGTGTAATGAGTTAAGGGAAGATTGAGTAATCCCTAAATCAACATTTAGGAGCTTAGAGAAATATTGACATTTGCGGTGAAAAGGGTAATTGTACAGTGTTGAGTAGCACTGCTGCATGTTCAGCAACGATATCAAATGATGTCAAAGAGTCAGTGGTGCCATTTAGCATTTCTAATTATTATGGTGTTTTTTATGGTATTTGTTAAGCACTTACTATGTGCCAAGCACTGTTCTAAACACTGGGATTGATACAAGGTAATCAGGTTGTCCCACGTGGGGCTCACAGACTTATTCCCATTTGACAGTTGAGGGAATAAATCTGTAGTCTTGATGCATATTGAACCTAAGCTTTGACCACTGGCAATCTGAATCAGATTCAGATTTCTCAAGATACTCATTTCTGAGAAATGCCAATCACCCTGGATTGATTTCTATTGGGAGCTATACAATTCTGTCAGTTTTTCTTCTTGTTCTTCAAATTTGCTTGTTTTAAGCTTGATGGTAGAAGACATAGGCTTAGACAAACTGGAGAAGGTAATGATGAAAAATGCAACATTAAGGGTTTGAAAAACTTCATACAGATGAGGTGCAAAATTGAATCTGGTTGCTTAATTCAACATAAAACTGTCCAACAAAAGAAAATATTAGAGTTAGGAGGGTCATAACCAGAGATATCTGAAATCAGCAGCTAGTGATCATCTAAACTCTTCTGTACATTCAGAGTTTACTGGGAGCAACTTGTGAATCAGTTTTTGATTTCTTTTGTTTGTTATGGTATTTGTTATGCATTAACTATGTGCTAGGCACTGTACTAAGCACAGGAGTAGTTACAAAGTAATCACATTGGGCCCAGCCAGTGTCCCACTTGAGGCTCACAGTCTTAATCCCATATTACAGATGTGGTAACTGAGGCACAGAGAAGTGAAGTGACTTACTTAAGGTCACACAGAAAGAAAATGGCAGAGCTGAAATTAGAACCTAGGTCCTCTGACTCCCAGGCGTGTGCTCTTTCCACTAGGCCATACTGCTTCTCAGTTGAATTTCAACTGAAACTGCAAGTGTTTTATCACTAGTCTGTTCTCTCCTGCACATTTCTCATCCCTCGCCATCTCCTAATGTTTTACCAAACCAGTAGCCTCCAAACTAATTCTAAGTCATCACTCATTAAACAATGAATAATGAAGTTTCTAAATGTTGATTTCTTCATCAGCTATCTCTGTTCCTTCTGGGCCAGATTTAAGAGTTTAATTTTGGGTGTCTCTTTCCTACCTTTTAAATTTTAATCAGGGGTTTTGAGTGTATGTGTCAGGGAGAAGTTAAAGGCCAAATTTAATAACATTTCTACCTGGGGAAATTAAAGCAGAGCCTTACTCTGCTGAAATCCATTATTAACAGTTGATCTTAATTATACAGAGTAGCTGACCTCGATAATATTTCTTTTTTCCGTGAGTACAGTCAGTGTGGATAGTTCCTTCTAGTTTCTACAAATCCAGGACTGGTTCAAAGTGTAAATAAGATATTTATAGAGGTGTCTTTGTAATTTTTAATTAAAGTGATGTTCGCCAGTTTTATGTTTTATGGTAGCAATACATTTTTATACCCATTCTACTGTTGGAATTTTAATTATTTATGTAAATATATTAATGCAACTTTCATCTTGGTAAGTGGTATAACTTTATGCTGGGAAAATATCACCAATGAAAAAAAATTTTCATTATGGTCCTGAAGCCGGTCTAATTAATTAAATAACTAAATTAAAAAGGCTTTAAGTCTTGTCTGACTAGTGCAGGTTGCTAAAAATAGGATCCTTGCTACTATAATGCTCTGTGGAATGGAAACATTTCATTTTTAGATGCAATTATGTGAGTTGAATTAGATTACGGCAAAGCAACTGACCTCTGAGGACACAGTTTTAGGCTTATTTTATAGATCAAATGACTCATATTAAATTTCTTCACAGGCAACTTCATGCATTGTTATGAACTTGATATATTCAGAATCACATCAATGCCTTGATTTCCAGGAGTCCAATCTGAATTTTATGATACAGAGAGCAACATCCAGTTAGCTAAAATTACACAAGAACCAGAGTAGTGCTTAAGTAATAGAGTATGTGTGAAAGTCCTTACAGATAGTTGCAAGTATATAAGTGCATGGTTAGTTCAGAAGGCCAGTGTGATTGTTGGAGAGCTACTACCAGAGACCTCCTCTTAAGATTGTAAGCTCCTTGAAGGCAGGGATCATGTCAACTATCCCTATCGACTCTTCCAAGCTCAGTAAATCTATGGATTGATTGAATGGAAAAATTAATTGGGGTGGGTTACATGGAAGAGATGTGATTTCAGATGGGCTTTGAAAGATCTTTGGAGACCATCCGTCAGATGGTCTGATCCGTATGAAGGGAAAAAGAGTTCCAGGCAAGAAAATGGGCATAGGTAAGCAGCATGAAGCAGCTAGAAGCAGCATGGCTCAATGAAAAGAGCCTGGGCTTGGGAATCAGAGGTCATGGGTTCGAATCCCGGCTTCGCCACAGGTCTGCTGTGTGACCTTGGGAAAGTCACTGAACTTCTCTAAGCCTCAGTTACCTCATCTGTAAAACGGGGATGAAGACTGTGAGCCCCCCATGGGACAACCTGATCACCTTGTATCCCCCCCCAGTGCTTAGAACAGTGCTTTGCACATTGTAAGTGCTTAAGAAATGCCATCATTATTATTATTATTATTAAGAGGTTGGAAGGGTGAGAGACAAGAGCAACATACAGTGAGTTGGTTTATTTAAGCTATATTGACCATTTAATCAAGATTTTGCAAGAGTAGTTCTTGGTAGGTAAAGAACCTGCAGGATGTACTGTCATGATGTAACCGTTAACATTGTGTTTATTCATTGTAAAACTTAAAATTCAGTGTAATAAGAACACGGTCTTCCGGAATTATCCTTGTCTAACCTGTCAAACTGCAGGACCATGTGTCATGAAATCACAAACCATGAATCATGCAACCAATCCAAGATGAGCATTTTGGGCTCTGCTGCCAGCTTATTTTCGAGTAAAACTAAGAACCCTGTTTCAAGAATGATGGGCCAGTCCACATTTCCTCTATACAAATCTGGAATTTCATTTCATCTTACTCTGAAGCAACCTTAGTCATTTTAAAGTTTCCAATGATTACTGAAGAGCCAATTCACCATACCTATTTTGTAGGGCCATTCAGAAATTGTTTTAGATGAAAGCTACTGAAAAAAACAGGAACAATGGGCTAAAATCAAGTGCATCCATGCATAATGATGCCAAACTATATTAAGCCTAGTTTTTACTTAATCACTTTCAAATGTCTTTCATAGATTTTGCAAGGACTGTGTCCAGAAGTAAAAGACAGGATTATTTGTTTTATTTAGAGAAAAGAGAAAAAAAATGTTCCCATTGAGGATTTCAGCCTTCCCCTCCTAGAGCTCTCTACACTATGACTTGTACCAGAAAGTCCCTGACACTTGGGTCTCTAGTTCAATTTACAGTTTGCAGAATCCACCCAGGGAGAAGATGATGTGCAACTCTGCTCTATGGTTATTCTACAGGAGAGAATGAGAGCGCAAAAGGAAATTTACTTCAAAAATGCTGTTTCACAATTTTCACAATTTTACATTTTAGTCCATTTGTGGGGGATGAAAAATAGGTATGGCAGTGAAGAAGATGAGCCCACTGGACTAGAAAGGAGAGAACAGTTTGGCTAACCATCTAATATCCTATAGCAAGCACCAGATGTTCTTATATCCTCCCCCTCCATGTTCCTCTGACACACTTTCAGAATATGATTCCCAAAAAGACAGCAATGTGTTTTTCTTTTACCCTGAAGAGCATGAACAGAGAACTGAGCTTTGTATGAGAACAGCCTGGATGAGGTGAGTGCTCAATAGGGCTTTGAAGTGCTAAGTACAATGCTCTGCACACAATAAGTGCTCAATACATTTGATTGACTGACAATAGTAGGAATTAGATTCAATCATTCAATCAAATTCATCGAACACCAGTATATGAAGTACTACAAAGTGCTTGTGAGAATACAATATAACAATAAACAGGCACATTCCCTGTCCATAGTGAGTTTATAGTCTTGATGGGAGAAAGACATTAATATGATTAAATAAATAAATTAGATATAGTCCTGGTCTGCAAGATGTATATACCCACAGATACGTGTCCCCCAAAGTTCTTGTAGGCTTCACTTCCTACAAAGCTTCAGAGAGGGTAGAGGTGACAGGAATCTCAATATATTTTATCTTGTCCGGGCGAATTGGAGCATCTTGTTTCTTTAAGCATCACCAGAGAAAGAGCTGATTACCATGCACATGGTTTAGAGCTGGAGATCCTGTTTTCATAATGACTCACTTCCCAGTCAACTTTAGTAAATTATTTTTCATGGTAAGTGGATCCAGTTTTCACCATTTTGCTCAGCTCTCTTGCTTCCTTCAAAGTAAGAGAGCTCTTGTTAAAACAATGAGCAACTCTCGGTGTCACCAGGCTTGGTTTGTCATGGGAAAACACTGGGAATTTGGACTCTGCTGTGCATCTCCTATCTCCAATCCAATCCAACTATTTTACCTCCCATGAATGAGGTTTCATTAACTGATAGCAAAGAAAGATTTTATTAGTAGCACAGCATGTTCCATCAGTAATGTCCTATAATTCCCATTTAATTATACATCTGCTAAAACATAGACATTGCAATTGTATCCCAAGATATTTAATTTAAAATGGGGTCCATTGGCCTTGGCTCTAAAGAGGTCATTGGTGACTGAAGAGAATGCCTTTATGGTGGATTGAAGGAGTCAAAATGAAGTGAGCAAAGTAGTGGGTTTTTCTTTCAGTGTCAAGTGTAAATAAGTCTCAATGATAGATTCAGTTTAGTTTAATTTAATTCAATTTAATTTTCAATTGTAAATGTCTTATCCAAGGAACACATTCTGCCTGCAGAGTAAACCACCACTGAGGGGATGAGAATCCGTGATGCCCACATGATTTTTTGTAAAAGTGAGTAGTATGTGAACAAACAGTAAATAGTGTCTTTAACCCCAAAAAGTTAAAAGTGAGAAGTCAGTTTTAACATGGGAAAGGAACTTGATCTTATCTATCTCTCCCCTCATCCATCCTATTTCTGGCCTGGAACTCCCTCCCTCTTATCTGACAAATAATCACTCTCCTCACCTTCAAAGCCTTATTAAAAGCACATCTTCCCCAAGAATCCTTCCCTCCCTAATCCCTCATTTCCTCTTCTCCCACTCCCTTTTGTATCACCCTTGTACCCTATATTCACCCTTCCCTCAACTCCATAGCACTTTATGTACATTCCATAATTTAATTATTTATATTAATGTCTGCCTCCCCCTCTAGACTGTAAGCCCATTGTGGGTAGGGAACATTTCTACGAATCCTGCCTAGACTGTACGCTCGTTGTGGCAGGGAATGTCATTGTTTATTGTTGTATTGTATTCTCCCAAGCACTTAGTACAGTGCTCTGCTCACGGTAAGCACTCGATAAACACAACTGAATAGATGAATGAATGAATGCACTCTGCTATATCTTACTCTCCCAAGCGCTTATTCATTCATTCAATCGTATTTATTGAGTGCTTACTGTATGCAAAGCACTGTACTAAGCACTTGGGAAGTACAAATTGGCAACATATAGAGATGGTCCCTCCTGAACAATGGGCTCACAGTCTAGCAGGAGGAGACAGACAACAAAACAAAACAGGTAGACAGGTGTCAATACCATCAGAAGAAATAGAATTATAGCTATATACCCATCATTAATAAAATAAATACAGTAATAAATATGTACAAATATGTACAAATAAATATGTACATAAATGCAGTATGGTGATGGGGAGAGGAGGTGATGGGGAGAGGAGGAGGAGGAGGATAGGAAAAAGTGGGGGGCTCAGGGAAGGACTCCTGGATGAGGTGAGTGCTCAGTAGGGCTTTGAAGTGCTAAGTACAATGCTCTGCACACAATAAGTGCTCAATACATTTGATTGACTGACAATAGTAGGAATTAGATTCAATCATTCAATCAAATTCATCGGAACACCAGTATATGAAGTACTACAAAGTGCTTGTGAGAATACAATATAACAATAAACGGGCACATTCCCTGTCCATAGTGAGTTTATAGTCTTGATGGGAGAAAGACATTAATATGATTAAATAAATAAATTAGATATAGTCCTGGTCTGCAAGATGTATATACCCACAAATACGTGTCCCCCAAAGTTCTTGTTTTTCCACTCCATTCTGATGGCCTTAGGTCAGGCGTAAGTCATTATTTTTGCCCAGGTAACAATTTCACATTTTTAAGTGACTGATAAAAATGAAGAGGGTGGAGGCATAACAATAATAATCATGATGATGGCATTTGTTAAGCATATACTATGTGCAAAGCTCTGTTCTAAGCACTTGGGAGGATACAAGGTGATCAGGTTGTCCCACGTAGGGCTCACAGTCTTAATCCCCATTTTACAGATGAGGTAACTGAGGCACAGAGAGTTAAGTGACTTGCCCAAAGTCACACAGCTGACAATTGGCAGAGTCAGGATTTGAACCCATGACCTCTGACTCCCAAGCCCGTGCTCTTTCCAATGAGCCACGCTGCTTCTCATAAGCACACTGCATAAACTCCCTCATCTGTGAAATGGGGATAAAATGCCCACTTCCCCTTCCTTTTAGATTGTGAACCCAAGAAGGAGAGAAACTGTATCTGATCTGATTATCTGTTACCTAACCCCGGGCTTTGCACAGTGCTTGGCACATGATAGGTGCTTTATAAATGCCATTCTTATAACAATAATAATTATTATTATTAGCCACAGAGCAGCCCAGACATTTTCTACTTCAGCCCAAGCAGAATGAAAACTATGTGAACTTGCACAGAAGAAGCTTCCAGAAGGATATTTTCCGTATGGGCCTCAAAGGAGAAAATTGGGTGTGATGTGTTATCCGAGTTTGTATGAGAGACAGTCCAAGCTGATAAATGTGTCTCCATGGTGAAATTGATGGAGTTTGTTCTAAATCCAATCAATAAAGTTTACCTCAGGAGTACCTAGGTTTCTCTTTCAGTCAAAGACAGAGAGAACTGAGTCTAGTGTGGATAGAAAAAGCAAGCATTTATCATTTCTGGAGTATATACACATCTCATGATTTGGAAGAAAGGAAAGCAGAACTGTAAGCCTTATGAAATATTTAAAAAAGAAGTTCTCTAACAGTGGCCAAGATGTAATTGATGCCCTCTGCTATCAACGTTAGAAAGATGAGCTCAAAAATTGCAGCAGCAAAATAGTAATAATTATTACATAGCCACAGTCTGCTTACCTTAGAACTGAAATCTGTTCAGGGTTAGCAAATACCACACTTAATTGGATCTTCTTAAAACTACAGGTAATCTATTTAGAAATATGATTTTAAATTGGCCAAAAAAAAATGATATTCTTTAAAGACCACCAAATTCCTGACTCATAAGAATGAATACATTATTTAGGAAAAGTTCAATAATGTTTTCTCCCCCTCCCAACCGAACAACATTATTCCACATAATGTTTGAAACCATCATGGTGTTGAAAATGAATGGCTCTGAACTGTGGAATTATATGACACATTTTTCATGTCAGTGAGGAGACAGTATTGCCCTGCTTTCTGAGAAATATAACAATGAGGTATATCAGTTTCAAGTTATACCCACAGTTGCAGTAAGAACGTATAATAACTCACTTTGTCATTACTTAATTCTAGGCTGGTTGCAGTTATAGACTAAGAATGGGAAAGGGTAGACTATCTCAATTATTAGTGATATCGAGGATCATAACTAGTGGAAATGTTTTTGAACTCTCCAGTTCTGTTCTATGTTGTATGAAGTGTGACTCTGTGCTCAGTGTAGCACATTTTTTATTTTCTTGAATATGTTCACAATTCTGTATTTCCATTCAACCAAAGAAGATCCTAAAAGAGTTATTTTGTATCCTTAAGGGATAGTATGAATGAGGCCAAATAGATACAGTGTAGCTCTACAGATGATGTGTTACGTTACCATGGTTCCCTGCAGGCAGAGGCCAGCCTATCGATAATAGCAGCAGTTAAAATGAAGCAGTCCAATGAAGAATTGCTGCCTTGCTCTGGAGAGGGTCGGTACTATATTGTATGGCTTAAAAAGCCATTTGGTGTAAGTAGCTTCTGCATTTGTGTAGTTTTTAGGATATGCTAATTCCCCTCATCCAATTCCAGAAGGCATCCAGGGTGCCTTCCCAGGGTAATGTCTGTTCAAGGGGCGACACGCTGTGTGAGATGGCAGACTTGGAGCTGTGACCTGTGCTATTTTCAGAAGAGACCCAAACTGTTGCCTCCAGGCAAACCCCATGCTCTCTGTGGAAAAGGAAATAAGTATTGTGAAATCTGTTCCTCCTTTCCTTGTTTGATCCATCGTCTAATCAGAAGCAGTCTATGGAGAGCTAAACCCCAAATCCTGCCAAACTCTGCAGGCAAGCCATGGGACTGATGCCCATAGAGTGAGAAGAGTGGGCCAATTTCCAATTGTTGTTTGAGGTAGCTTCGCTTCCTGAAGGGCTTCACTCATTCCTGTCCTACTAAATGCATTATGCCTTGACCTTCCTTTCCCTTCTTTTATGGTATTTATTAAGCTGCTACTCTGTGTCAAACACTGTTCCAAGCACTGGGGTAGGTACAAGTTAATTAGGTTAGACACAATCCCTGTCCTATATGGGGCTCATGGTCTAAGGAGGAGGGAAAGAAGATTTTTAATTCCCAATTTACAGCTGAGAAAACTGAGGCACAGAGAAGTTAACTGACTTGCCCGAGGTCACATACCAAACAATTGGCAGAGCTGAGATTAGACCCCAGGTCTTCTGATTTCCAGGCCCATGCTCTTTCCACTAGGCCACGCTGCTTCTTGTGTTCTTCCCTCCCCCTCTTTTGCTCCCTTTTAATCTTCTTTGAGATGTTAAAGCAGCTGAGAAGCAAGAAGAAGCAGAGCATAAAGGCTCCAAATCAAACCCACCACTTCTTATCAGAAGCCAGGGCAAGGAAATGAGTAAGGCCATATTGGCTCCAGGAGTGAGGCCCTCTCCAGCATTTCTGAGCCCTTTTTTAGCCCCACAGCAGAAATGGGGAGGCTGCCATTGGGGATGGATGTAGCAGGCTCTTAAACCTGGAGAGCCTTCCAAGAGGTGAGAGGCCAGAAGAGCTTTGCAATGGCTAACATAGCTTATTCTAGTGAGCCAACAGGCCTGTTCATTCATTCATTCATTCAATCATATATATTGAGCGCTTACTGTGTGCACAGCACTGTACTAAGCGCTTGGGAAGTACAAGTTGGCAGCATATAGAGACGGTCCCTACCCAACAGCAGGCTCACAGTTTAGAAGGGGGAGACACACAACAAAACAAAACATGTGGTCAGGTGTCAAGTCATCAGAATAAATAGAAGTAAAGCTAGACGGACATCACTGACAAAATAAATAGAATAGTAAATATGTACAAGTAAAATGAATAGAGTAATAAATCTGTACAAACGTATATACAGGTGCTGTGCGGGGAAGGAGGTAGGGCGGGGGGGATGGGGAGGAGGAGAGGAAAAAGGAGGCTCAGTCTGGGAAGGCTTTGTAGGGCTTTGAAGGAAAGAAGAGAGCTAGCTTGGCGGATGTGTGGAGGGAGGGAATTCCAGGCCAGGGGGAGGACGTAGTCCTGGGGTCGACGGTGGGACAGGTGAGAACGAGGCACAGTGAGGAGATTAGCGGCAGAGGAGCAGAGGGTGCAGACTGGGCTGTAGAAGGAGAGAGGGGAGGTGAGGTAGGAGGGGGTGAGGTGATGGACAGCCTTGAAGCCGAGAGTGAGGAGTTTTTGCCTGATGCATAGGTTGACTGGTAGCCACTGGAGATTTTTGAGGAGGGGAGTAACATGCCCAGAGCGTTTCTGCACAAAGATGATCCGGGCAGCAGTGTGAAATATAGACTGAAGTGGGGAGAGACAGGAGGATGGGAGATCAGAGAGGAGGCTGATGCAGTAATCCAGTCGGATAGAATGAAAAATTGAACCAGCAAGGTAGTGATCTGGCTGGAGAGGAAAGGGCGGATTTTGGCGATGTTGCGGAGGTGAGATCAGCAGGTTTTGGTGACGGATTGGATGTGAGGGGTGAATGAGAGAGGAGAGTCGAGGATGACACCAAGGTTGCAGGCTTGTGAGACGGGAAGGGTGGTAGTGCCGTCTACAGTGACGGGAAAGTCAGGGAGAGAGCAGGGTTTGGGAGGGAAGATAAGGAGTTCAGTCGTGGACATATTGAGTTTTGGATGGCGGGCAGACATCCAGATGGAGACATCCTGAAGGCAGAAGGAGACCCTAGCCTGAAGGGACGGAGAGAGAGTAGGGCAGAGATGTTGATTTCAGGGCTCCCCTGGTTAGTCATGAACCCAAACAAGTGGCAGGTGACTCCCCAGAAAACATCATTTGGATGCAAGGAACTGTCTCCATGACAACTGTCTGGTAGTAATCATAGTGTTTATTAAGCATGTGCTATTTGCAGAGCACTGTACTAAATGCTGGGAGAGAATATACAGGCGGAAATTGGCAAAGATTTGTTGATTTTGGTCAAAAATCCAATTTTTTTTTAAAGTCACTCTCTAAATGCCAAAGAAAAAATGCATGCCTTAGGCATACTCCACCAATAAATTGCTGTAAGAATGAGATTAGAACATCTGAGTTTCAAGATGGCTGCAAACCCCAACCTGTTAGCTCATTTGGTGGTGACTGGATCAGTGGTGAGCCTTAGAGGTAGGAGACTGTTTCTAATGCTTTTCCCCAAGAAAAGAGCATAATTCTCTGATCCCTCTCCTCCCTCTGTCCATCCCATCTCTACTGATGAGCCCAACACCACTTTGTCCTGAGGGCCAACTCTGCTCTAGACTGTAAACTCATTGTGGATCAGGAATGTGTCTGTTTATTGTTGGATTATACTCTCCCAAGTGCTTAGTTACGTAGTCTGCACATAATAAGCACTAAATAAATATGATTGACCAACTGTTTCATATGCCTGCTTCATCTCCCCATTTCCTTGCTGTCCACTACTCCTGGCTCCACCTCTTATCTAGATGAAGGGATGAACAATAGTGAGGGCAGAAAGGTTAATCTATGTTCAATTTGCTAGGCAAACAGACTGCTGATCCACACTACCCCTTTTTATTTGTTGCTGTTTCTATGTCTGTTCATTTAATTAATCAATCAATGATATTTGGGTGCCTACCATGTGCAGAGTTTGTTCATTTAATCAATCAATCAGTGGTATTTATTTAGCACTTACTGTGTGCAGAACACAATATTAAGAGTTTGGGAGTATAAAACACAACAGGAGGTGGCAGATATATTCCCTTCCTACACGGTCTTAGTTTATCAGTTACATTAGGTCAAACTAGTTAATCTCTAGTTGTGTGAAGAGTGGAACTTCTTTCATATTGCTGCCATTTCCATGTAGGTAACTGACAGGGTAAATCCCCTTCTGAGGCTCCTCCCCCTGGTTTCTGACAGAATAAATAGGCTCGTTTTGGGGTAGGGATTGTCTCTATTTGTTGCCAAATTGTACTTTCCAAGAGCTCAGTCCAATGCTCTGCACACAGTAAGTGCTCAATAAATACGACTGAATGAAAAGTAGGGAGCAGGTCATTCACATGGAAAAGGCTAAAGTGCAACATATAAATTTCTCAGCATTTACAAAAAAAAAAAACAAAACCGCATAAGAACCATCATATAAACTGCATATCACACCAGGGTCAAACAGTGGTTAGATTGAAAATACTAGGAATGTCAAAGGGTCAGACAAGGGCCCTCAGAGCCGACAATCAGGCCGGTTGTCAGTCCTTCCCAGTTTCAGATAAAATTAAAATTCCTCTAAATTCAGATAGTGTTTAGAAGATACACCCCTCTATCCCAATTCTCATATGAAAGCTTGAAGCCCTTCATTTTCTATTTGCAAGTTTCAACTGTACACAAGGTCAACATTCCCAAATTGAGCCTTCTCCCAATAATTCATGGGGAGTTTTACAGACCAAGGGAAATCAATATTCTTGGATCTGAAGGTTTCTAGGTATTAAGCATCCTTCCTTCCTGGCCAGTTACATACGACTATTCTTGGGATTGAATTTAAGCTCTGTTAGGAAATTGTTGCAAGGCTTCAGTGCTCATTTTTCACTAAATAGAATTCTGTAATGTCACTGTAATTGGAAAAAATCTTCTGAAATTCGATTGAAATTTTTTCTATTAGTCTAGTAATAAGAGGCCGATTTCAGGAAAATGGTTTCTGAGCATCAGTGAAATTATGCACTTTGTTATGCCTCATGATGGTCATCCCCTGGATTGAGCTTTTAGAAGGCTCAGGTTTGCTAAGTATGTATCTGGTGTACGTTGCATGAAAATGTAAAAATGAGTGGAGGGAGAACTCAATGGAAAGACCCCCTCTTTGTTCAATCCACTAGCTACACAGAAGCAGCGTGGCCAAGGGGAAAGACCACAGGACTGGAGTCAAATGTTCTGAGTTCGAATTCCAACAGGGACTCCTGACTGCTTTATGACCTTGGACAAGTCACATAACTTCTCTTTGCCTCAGATTCCTCATCTGTCAAATGAGGGTCAAATATTTGTTCTTCCTCCCCCTTAAACTGTGAGCCCCATGTGTCCAGTACATTTTTAACTCCTCAGCTCAAGAGCAGGGACTGTGCCTAGAAAATCTATTGTACTCTCCTAAGCACTTAGTACAGTGTTCTACCCAGAAAGTGCTCAATAAATACCACTGATTGACTGATTGATGTGGAACTGGAGACTGTATCTGATCAGACTCTGCTACATCTTCCCAAGTGTTTGGCACAGTGTTTGGCTTATAAGAAGTGCTTAGCAAATGCCACAATTGCTGTTATTCCCTGTAGATGCAAGTGAGCATGTAGTTCAGATATGTGTAAAGAGGAAAAAGGTGCCCAACACCTTTTAACACTGACCTGACTGCCAGAGATGCTCCTGGTCTCTGAGCGTTGATTGGTGGAATCAATCAATCGTATTTATTGAGCACTTACTGTGTGCAAAGCACTGTACTAAGCACTTGGGAAGTACAAGTTGGCAACATATAGAGACAGTCCCTACCCAACAGTGGGCTCACAGTCTAAAAAGAGAGAAAACGGTGTGATCTAGTGGAAAGAGCACAGACCTCAGAGTCAGAGGACCTGAGTTCTAAATCTGGCTCTGCCACATGCCTGCTATGTGACCTTGGGAATGTTCCTTAGCTGTGCCTCAGTTTCCTTACCTGTAAAATGAGGATTAACTACCTGTTCTCCCTTCTTCTTAGACTGTGAACCCTATCTGGCAAAGTTACTATGTCTGACCTGATTATCTTCTATCTACCCTAGCACTTTGTATTGTGCTTGGCACATAATAAATGCTTAACACATATTATCATTATTATGATGAGGTCTTATCTTCTCTGTGAGATGATAAGACTGCCATACAGTGTCCAGGACTCCACCTTGCTGACTCTAGAAAACTCTCCTTTAGACTGGACTAAACTGGACTGTAACCAAGAGTGGTTACTTTAATGCCCTGGGCATATTGGAAGAGCCCCCTTAAATGCAGATGAGGTGTCATTATGATGGTCTGTCCTTCATCCAACTCAATAAAGGGAAGTAACTAGGCCCAGTAGGTCCAGGAACAGTAAGAAAAGAGTTCATGAATGCTATGATTTGAAAATGAGCCAGTTCTTGCAGTCTTCACTAAAGGTCCAAGTTGCCAGGGCTTCTAGCCTTTGGAAATGTGTACATATCTCCAACAGAAATATATGGTATAAGTAATATTTGGTATGCACATGTTCTTTCAACACCTATGCATTCTAATAGAGGAATAGACTGGGACTTATTTTCTCAGGTACCCTCTAGGATGGGTCATTTTGGAGCTTGCCTAAACCTCTTATATTTTAATCAGTTGAATGCATTAATAATCCTGCTAGCCTCAAAGAAAGGAATATTTCACTGTCATGGAGGAGTATAAGGGAAGTGAGCATGCTCATATGCTTACATCGCCAGGAGCAATCGTAAATGCAACAAACCAATAACCATAGCTATCAGAGTTAATAAATAGACATTTAAAATAGTGAAGGTTAAAAATATGACATGGTCCAGTCAGGTTTCAGAAATATAAGTACATGGCCCATTTATAAATGTTTGGGAATATATTTTATCTGTTACATGAAGGACGGGTGAATCATATTTTTGCAAGTGACTGAACTTCTCTAGCCCTCCATTTCCTCATCTGTAAAATGGGGATTCTTTAACTCTTCTCTCTCCTACTTAGACTGTGAACCCCATTTAGGATAGGGATTTTTTCTCACCCAGTTAACTTGTACTTTTCCAGTGCTTAGTACAGGCCTTGGCATATAGTATGTGCTTAACAAATGTCACTGTTTCTAATTTCCCTTTTGACCACTAAAACTGTAGTTATTTTGATGAACAAATACAAAAGGTGCAAAATAAAAAATTGTCATACAATATTTACACACATGAACACTTAGAACGTATTGATGTAGTTTGCTGTCCTCTGCATCTTCTTCCCCTTTAACTCATATCAAGAAGGTATTCATGCACACTGAGTTCTCCTATAACCTGAAAGATGTGTTTTCAAAATACAAAAACACATTAACGAGACCTCTCCTTTTAATGATTGTCGCATGCATGTGTAGCTAAACAGGCTGAAGTTTTGGGACTGATGTTTCCTAGCTTCTTAATACCATTCTAATCACAACACATAGTAACAGCATGTTATGGAGGAATTGAGTGTGTCCTCATGGTGTAACCCCTTATAAAGCCTGTTCTAATCCCAGCTTTGCCAGTCGCTCGTTGTGTGAACTTGAGCAAGTCACTTAACTTCTCTGTGCCTTAGTTTCCTCAACTGCAAAATGGGGATTCAATTCTCTTCCCTCCTACTTAGATTGTGAGCCCCATGAGGGGCAGGGACCATGTCGAGCCTGATGAATTTGTATCTACTCCAGCACTTAGAATACTGCTTGACACATAGTGAGGGTTTAACAAATACCAAAAAAGTTCACTATTACAAGATGTGAAAGTCAGTTAAATCTGGCTTTGCTTATCAGTACTGTCCCTCTTCCTTCAAAATATTTCCATAACTCATTTATATTGAATTAAATCCTTCATTTGATTTCAATTACCATGCAATGAACACTTATTTCAAAGGCTTTATCCTTTATCTAGTTGAGTTCTCCTATACAGTTTGTTTTCTATTAATAATGAGCATTTATAGTCTACTTATTTCCTGACCTTTTCATTCTCCTTATATTTAGGGCATCCTTTCATTATGCAGTCTGTCCTCTATCTTTTCTTGTCAGCTTTCCATGTTAGTCCAGAGGCATTTAAAGCTTTATTTTCTCCCTGATTTTTTCTCACTTCTCTAATTGACTCAAATGAGAATAAGGTAGTTTCCAAGGTCCCTGCAAAGTGATCATCTTTCTTCCACAAGTTATTGTCATTATTATGAACTTTTTTTTATCATTTCATTAGCACTGGAAGTATATTGTGCCCAGCATTGTGAAATAGGTCTGAAGAAAGCCACTGTGTGAAGACAAAACAGAGGAAACAAAAGTGAGAAAGAGCTTTTGTAAGCAGAATGGTTCAATGAATAGGAATGGATCCATTTCAGGGATTTTTATCTGAAGGGAATCAGCACAATTAGCAAGCTTTTCCAAGTGTGAATAAATGGTGAAGACATCCAATTTACCATAGTTTCTGCTGTACAATAGAAACTAGTAAAAATCAATAATGGTACTTCACAAAGTGCCTGTGAATTACATGGATAAGAGAAAGTCTCTGCATTTTATATTCTGATTATGGGTCTGGAGGCCAGAGTCAGCCCCTATAAGAACATTGATTCAGAATCATTTCACTTTGCCTGAACCCTGTCTTTTCTACCAATCTTGGTAATTAGTGGTGAACTAGTGACACTGGCCACATCTGCTGCCCAGGTGAATTTTCAAGATGATTCTTTCCCTGAAATATTCAGTTTTGACCGGAGTAAGTGAGGGACCATATGAAACATTTAACTGCCAACATTCAGTGAGGGAAACTCCATCCATTCCAGAAGTGATTGCGGATTCACCCTAAAAACCAAACCTCAGTGGGTTCAACTAACAGAGCCTAGCCCAGAAATGAACCCTCTCTCAGTCCTGATTTTCCATCTCCCCCACCAGTCTTGGCTATGCTATCATTCCAGAACCCAGGTAGTTGATCCACAGATCTGTGGGGAAGCCAAAGTCCTGTGATATCATAACGTGATTCTTAACGTCTGCCCATATGTTGGCTATGGGCCCCCTGAGGAGGCTCCATGCTAGAAGTACACCTCAAGCCTCTGACAGAGAAGTCGGTTTGTGCTTTGGTGGAGAGAGGGACTTGTAGGAGGAGAGGGAAGAGGATCTCAACCTGTTCAACATGGAGCTCAGTGCCCAGGACATTGCAGCATTTGTCAGCCCCTACTATGTGCCGGGCATGTACTGTACTAAACACTGGGGAAGATACAAGACAATGAGGTCAAGCACAGACCCTGTCCCACATGGAGCTCACAATCTAAGAGGAAGGGAGACCAGGTATAATATTCATTCATTCAGCCGTATTTATTGAGAGCTTACTGTGTGCAGAGCACTGTACTAAGCACTTGGGAAGTACAAGTTGGCAACATATGGAGACAGTCCCTACCCAACAGGGGGCTCATAGTATAATACTCCTAGACCTGAGTTGGTCAGCCACAGACAATGTCATATCAACTAGACTGTGAGCCCACTGTTGGGTAGGGACCATCTCTATATGTTGCCAACTTGTACTTCCCAAGCGCTTAGTACAGTGCTGTGCACACAGTAAGTGCTCAATAAATACGATTGAATGAATTGAATGAATATCAACCCTACAAGCTGACTTGCTGTGGACCAGAGCTCTCACCTAGTAAGAAAGGCAAGGTTCAGACCAAATTTTGAAGGTGCTGCCTTTTCTTGGTGAGGAGGCCAGAAGTTTCTCACATGACACATGCTGTGTCATGCAATAGGCAGGAGGGCCCAGCTGGCATTTTGGCCCAGATAAGTGGCAACAACTACCTGGGAATCAGCTGCACCCGGTGGGTGCAATGCACTGTATTAAGTGCTGAGAAGGATAAAACAAGTAAGTGTCACAATCCTGGCTCACAAGAGGCTTAAACTCGAAAACTCAGAGAAGTTGATTTTTTACTCAATGGAAGCAGACATAAAAGCATTGTAAGCCAAATGATCAAAATAAGTATTCGAACGTACAACTGAATAAATTAATATACAAAGTATGATGAGCATGAACAAACAGTCGTATTTACTGAGTGCTTACTGTGTGCAGAGCACTGTCCTAAGAGTTTGGGAGAGTAAAATATAACAGAGTAGGTAGATATGTTCCCTGCCCACAACAATCTTACAGTCTAGTGGATTGTATCAAGGGCTCACTATGTGCCAAGCTTTTTTCTAAGCACTGCAGTAGATACATAGGCCCCATCATCATCATCATCATCATCAATTGTATTTATTGAGCGCTTACTATGTGCAGAGCACTGTACTAAGTGCTTGGGAAGTACAAATTGGCAATATATAGAGACAGTCCCTAACCAACAGTGGGCTCACAGTCTAAAAGGGGCTCATACTCTCAATCCCGATTTTACAGATGAGGTAACTGAGGCCCAGAGAAGTTATGTGACTTGCCCAAGGTCACACAGCAGACATATGGCAGAGCTGATTTAGAACCCAGGTCCTTCTAACTCTCAGGCCCATGTTCTATCCACTAAGCCATGTTTATAAGTCCTATAGATGGCTGATGGGTTTGTAAGACTTGGGATACTGGGGGTTCATTGATGGAGGAAGTGGGCTTTAGAGGATTGGAATATTGGAGGGGTTTGTGCCAGATGGATTTTTGGTGGGGAGAGGGGTTCCAGTGGTGTGAGTGAGTGGACATAGGCAGAAGAGGTGAAACAAGGTATGGAATAAAGTTAGTTTTTGAGCATGGTCAAAGAGGCCCAGTCAGGGTTATCTAGGAGAGCGTGATCTCAGGACCAAGAAATCCTTCCCCGTCAGCCCCGATCAACAGATTTCTGGTGATGAGCATGAATTTAGCTTAAAAGAGAACTCCAAGGTCATAAACCTTTGCATCATAAAGAAATACGCAATTAGGATTTTTTTCTTCAAATGAATGTTGCTTAATATTCCCTTTTCTGATCCATATATTCTATGTGAGCATCAAACATTCACATATGTCCTAATAATAATAATAATGGCATTTGTTAAGTGCTTACTATGTGCAAAGCACTGTTCTAAGCGCTGGGGAGGATACAAGGTGGTCAGGTTGTCCCACGGGGGGCTCACAGTTTTAATCCCCATTTTTCAGATTAGATAACTGAGGCACAGAGAAGTTAAGTGACTTGCCCAAAGTCACACAGCTGACAAACAGGGGAGGTAGGATTAGAACCCATGGCCTCTGACTCCCAAGCCCGTACTCTTTCCACTAAGCCATGCTGCTAATTTAACTTCAAACTTTTCACGTATAGTATTGTGTTTTATAACTGAAATAAATTAATTATAGAAAAGATATATTTAAATCAAGGTTGTTTTTCAAATCTAGTGATGTGCTACATTTGCTGGTGTGTTTTTTTTCTTAGGTTATTTTTTTGCCTTCAATTTTGTTAAAGAATTGAAAATACAATATTCAGAAATGTAATGCATTTTTAAGCTTTTTTATGGAAATTTTAGGGAAAGGAACAAACAATGCTTTCAAAAAATAACACTGTGGATCAAGTCAAATTCTTCCTTCTGAACAATGCTAAACCATTAAGTATTTCACTAACGTAGTGCTTATGAGTCAAAATTTCCAACACGCCTCACACAGTCTATTCATTTCCATGTTCATTCTTTGGCTGACTCCTGAGCATCTTTTATCAATGCCCCTGTTATATAAATATTGTAAGAATAGTAATTCATGGTGGAATGGAACATTATATAATTATGTTCTTCATGTTGGATATCTTGCCCGGTTATATGTGACTCCTAAATTCCCTTTCATTTCCCTCTACCTAATATTGTTGTCAACAAGATGTAAATTCTACCTTTTCTGTCCTTTCCTTTCTCTCTCTCTCTCCTGTTTTTCTAACTTTGAAAAATAAGTCAATTTTTCTGGATTTCCAAGTGACTGTATCCCAATTCATAGCACCATTACTTGCTTTAGGGATTGTCCCACCTAGTCCTTCACCTATGTACTTGGATTTGCCTAGGCACTGGGATCTGGACCCTTGGAGGATTTGATATTCACCCCATTCTCAGCTCCACCGCATTTAGATATATATCTGTAATTTATTTTGATGCCTCTATTCCCCCCCCTAGATAAGTTCCCTGTGAGCAGGGAATGTGTTTATGAACTCTGTTGTATTATACTGTCCCAAACACTTAGTACAGTGCTCTGTGCACAGTAAGCACTCAATAAGTACCATTGATCGATTGATTGATTCCTGTTTGGGTGCTCGATATGCCAACCTTCTAAGACTGCAGCTCCTTGTTCAAAAGATTCTGCAAAGTTGCCTAAACTCAAATGTCTGTGATTTGATTCGTAACATGTTGTCCAAGTCTCTGGGTTGCAGCTTTCAGACTGCCTGGCTCTATTGAAGGTGGGTGGGAAACTCAGAGGGCGAAAATCCCAGGACATTTTTTTTTTAAATAGATCTATTAACTTTTTCACGAAAGATAAAGCTGGAGAAAATCCCCTGGTTCTTGTGCCTGGAGCCAGATGTGGAATCTTTCTTTGGATCATTCAAGAACACACATTAAAGCAAAATTTGGTGCCTGTCTTTTCTCTATTTCTGCCCAGAGTTTTTACATGCTATTTTAGGGATGAGAAGAGGGGATTGTAGCTTTTTAATTATCTTTTTTATGATTTGTACTTGTAAGTCACCTTTGAATGCTTCCTTTAGTCTTCAGCCGTGATTCACCGGCATGATAAAAACAGCTTGGCAGAGAAACAATAGGAGTGTTGTTGGTGTGTTGCGTATTTTGTATTTGTGCAGTATTCAATAATCACTTTGGTTTTTCTTGTTTATTGTCAGGAATTCCTCGTGGTTAACACCTTGAGTATATTTCCTCTTCAGAGGATAACTGCTTTCTCTGCTTTACCGGAATTTAATAATGTTTAGCCCTGACTTGCTTTTCATTCTCAAGAACCTTTCCACTTTATCTGTGCTGACCTTGATCTGACAGGCTGTGTGTGGATTTCCTCCATGGGATGTTTTTTCTAGTATTAACAAATGTCTTCAGCTGAGTTGGGAGAGGCATTTTGCAACAGCATCCTGCTCTTTCTTAGCTATGTCTCCCTTGTCAACATTTTCTTCTGTCCTTATGGATCACGTTTTGATGAATAATTGATCAGATTCCATTTTAATTATTTTACTCTATATTCTTCATAATGCAGCCTTCCTTTAACATGGTAAGAGCTATCCTTGTTAGATGTTAGCTATAATTCTATTTATTCTGATGGTACTGACACCTGTCTACTTATTTTGTTTTGTTGTCTATCTCCCCCATCTAGACTGTGATCCCGTTATTTGGTAGGGATCATCTCTATATATTACCAATTTGTACTTCCCAAGAGCTTAGTACAGCGCTCTGCACACAGTAAGCGCTCAATCAATGACTGAATGAATGAATGTGGCTCTAATTTGTGAGTGGGGTCTTCTAGCTATAATCATTAATTAGCCTCTGGAAATTATTGATCTCTCAAGTTAACTTCAATGCCTAGAAAAAATACTACAAAATGCATCTGAAAATGTATTTGGAAACATTGGGAAGAGAACAATGTACTGCTGGACAGTAACCAGCATGGCTTATGAAAAACAAATCTAGTCAGAAAATCACATTTTCCAAAAAAACAAGATGGCCCTTGATTCAAAATGATGGAAACCCAGCGATAGAGTGCTTCAGAGAGGAAAAATTATCTGTCATTCACCCTGCTTAATTCTTACCCGAATGTTTCTTCTTAGGTTCAGGAAATAAGTGAATTAAGTTACAGGCCATTGAAATTTATGGAGGATGTTAATATGTAACGTATACTGAGCACCTACTCTGTGCTGAGTATTGTACCAAGCACTTGGGAAATTACAATTGGATATAGAATGTGACTTTTTAGACTGTGAGCCCACTGTTGGGTAGGGACTGTCTCTATGTGTTGCCAACTTGTACTTCCCAAGCGCTTAGTACAGTGCTCTGCACACAGTAAGCACTCAATACAATTGATGATATAGAGGTTATCGCTGATCTTAGGTTGCTTACAATTTAGGAGGAAGGAAAGCAGAAAAGAGGTGGAAGGAAAAAGAGAATGAAATGATTGATAGGTGAATACCACATTAATCCAAGCACTTATCCTGTACCGCCTTGATTACTATATCAGCCTCCTTGCTGACCTCCCTACTTCCTGTCTGTCCCCACTCCAGTCCGTATTTCAGTCTGCTGCACGGACCATTCTTCTACAGAAACATTCAGTCCATGTTTCCCCACTCCTCAAAACCTTCAGTGGTTGCCCACCAAACATAAACTTCCAGACTGTGAGCCCACTGTTGGGTAGGGACCGTCTCTATATTTTGCCAACTTGTACTTCCCAAGCGCTCTGCTAGTACAGTGCTCTGCACACAGTAAGTGCTCAATGAATACAATTGAATAAACTTCTTACCATCGACTTTAAAGCACTGTCACCTTGCCCCTTCCAACCTCACCTCGCTACTCTCCTATACAACCCAGCCTACACCCTTCGCTCCTTTACAATGCCAACCTACACACTATCTCGCTACCGACCTCTCGCCCACATGATGCCTCTGCGTGGAAAGCCCTCCTTTTTTGTATTCAACAGACAATTACCCTCCCCACTTTCAAAGCCATATTGAAGGTACATCTTCTCCAATACACCTTCCCTGATTAAGCCCTTATTTCCTCATGAGAAGCAGCGTGGCGTGGCGGAGAAAGCACGGTGCTGGGAGTGAGAGATCATGGGTTCTAATCCCAGCTCTGCCACTTGTCTGCGTTGTGATCTTGGGCAAGTCACTTCACTGGGCCTTAGTTACCTCATCTGTAAAATGGGGATGAGACTGTGAGCTCCCCATGGGACAGGGATTGTGTCCCACCTGATTTGCTTATAGCTACCACAGTGCTTAGTACAGTGCCTGGCATATAGTAAATGCTAAATAACCACCATTATTATTTCCTCTTTTCCTACTCCCACACATTGCACTGATTTGCTCCCTTTATTCACCACCCAACCCCCCAGCATTTATGTAAATATCCATAATTTATTTATATTAATGTTTGTCTCTCCCTCTAGACTGTAAGCTCATTGTAGGCAGGGAATGTGTCTGTTTATTGCTCTACTGTAATAATAATAATAATGATGGTATTTGTTAAGCACTTACTATGTGCCCAGCACTGTTCTAAGCACTGAGCACTGTTCTAAGGGCTTAGTACAGTTCTCTGCACACAGTAAGTGCTCAATAAATATGATTGAATGAATCATACTCTAATCTAGCTGGAAAATGACAAATGTCCGGATCCAGATGGTGGTCTTTTGGATAGAAAGGAATGAATGGAAAACCTAACTGGATAATAATGACAGATGGAATAGAAGAGTTGAAAAAGAGCTTGTGGTCAAGAATATTACCAAGGTTGTGGACTTCAGAGACATGATGGATAATGTTGTTGTCAACCATTATGGCAAAGTTAGGTGAAGGAGTGGTTTGGGGAGGGATTTATTGGGAGAAATAGTTTTAGACACATGAAAGTCTAGGTGGTATCTGGACATCCAGGAGGTAATATCTGGGAAGTGAAAGGAAATGTGAGATTACTTAATAGGGGAAAGGTCAGGGCTAGTGAGAAAGCCAGGAGGAAATCATCCACAAAGATGTGATAGCTGAAGCCATGGAATAAGCTGAGATTTCCAAGACAATAAGTGGGAAATTAGAAGAGTAGGAGCCCCAGAACAGAGCCTTGAGGGGCTCCCACAGTTATGGAGTGAGAGGCAGAAGAGGAGCCAGTGAAAGAGAATGAGAAGTAAGAGGAAAGATAAGAGAGACAAAAGGAAAACCAGAAGAAAATTATGATGGTAAAACCAAGGCTGGATAGTGTTTCCAGATTGACGGGCATAGCAAATTTTGTCAAAGATGGCTGAGAAGTCAAGGAGGATTAGGGTCCTCTGGAGTCCATTAAATTTGGCAAGGAGGAGTTTATTGGTGACTTTGGTGAGCGCCTTCTCTCTTATGGGAAATGTACAGCCTTAATTTGATGGGCCAGAAGCATTTTTCATCTTTTGCTGGTTAATATCAAAGTGCCATTCTTTTGAGTTAAAATTCAATAGTCACACAGCTAAATTACTATTCCTGTTTGTTTTTATTATCACCGATGTAATGAACACATGTACTTGTTCCTTCAAGGAAAGACCTAGAATTGCAACTTGCAAGCTGGCTGTGTGTTTGGGAGTGAAAGAAAGGTGGAAGAAGTTTGTAATGAATGTTGGCCCTGGAAGTCAGAGCTTAGGGCTCAGAACAGCAGGTCACTAGTTTTTTGGGTTTCTTTTTTTTTTGTAGTCTGTATGCTTTCCCTACTGCTGTTACTGTTGACAGTGATTGAGCACTAGCTGTGTGTTTTTACCTCCCCCATTAACTGATGGGCTGGAGCCCTATGTTCTAGAGAAAATTGACTTGGCTTGTTCCCATGGATCAAGAACTCCACTAGCTTACAGTGTGTGGGAGGATGTGGATGGGTGTGGATGGGTGTGTGTGCACACATACACATGCACACACAAAGTCATTTTTCATTTTGGGAGATTAGGGTCGCTCATTTATCTCCTAAACTTTAGATGGGAAGCTCTGATCAAGCATTTCCAATTCAGGATTGTAAATAGAAGAGATGAAGGAAGCAGTAAAGAAACCCTTAGACCCTTCAATAGGTGAACTCTAAATGAAATTGCAGGATTACTGATATAAAGAAGCATGGCACCAAGAAATCCTTGTGCCTTCCCTGGGATTCCACAAGAGTTAAATAAGGAAAACCCTAGGAGGCTGGGTTTATTAGCGTGTATTTTCCCAATTTCTAAATTAATAGAAATACCTTTTACAAAGTCCTTCTGCCTCACCTACCATTACATCTGTCATTGAAATTTCCAGAAGGGTGCAGATGGAAATGATTCTTTCACTGCTGCTTACTTAAGTGATTTCCAGCTGACATCAGCCTGGTTTCTGGCAGTATTAGCTGCCATTCCACTGAAACTCTATTGACCTAACTGGTTGCACAGTGGTCATTCAGTTTCCTTGTATTTTTTGCTCCTTTGAGGGGGAAATGAATTGGAAGGTCCACCCGAGTTGCAGTAGGCTTATTTCCTGACATTTTGGTTCTGCAGTTTGCTACGTGACTCTCTGAGCTTTACTCTGGGAACAACACGAGAGTAAACTCTCCCCAAAGAAAAGAGGAAATAAATGTGTGTCTAACAACACTGTGCAAAAGAAAAACAAAATAATAAACTTACTGTGTTTCAAAGAACTTCAATAATTTTCAAGTCAGAATACCTCCGGGAACTTCACCTTCAGCTCTTCACATTTTGATTAATTTCCAAGGTATGGCTAATAATGAACGAGCCATGCTAATTTGCGTGTGTCAACAAATATTCTAACAATTACATCCCCGATTTTCCTAGTGTGTTAGTGTTAGATATGGTGTATAATTAGCTTTTAGGACTAATACAGATAGATTTTACCCTTAGGCTTATTTACTGGTTCTTTATTAAAAAGAGAGAGTTGGGTTTTTTTTTTTTTGTAGCAAGATTCATACAAATCACTGAATTTGTTTCTCCTAAGAAAAACAAAGCATTACAAGGGAACTCCTGTAAGGAGGGAAGCTACATAATAGAGTACATACTGGCAGACTTTGTCTACACTTATCAAGGAGAGGAGATGTCAGAATGGGGGGACCAATATTGCTTCACACATCCTCTTCTTCCCCTTCAGGGGACAGAGGAAAAATGCTTTTCTCCCTCTGGATCTGAGCTCCACTGGGGCCCTGAGAGACTACAAAGTCCATCTGTGCAGTTTCCGGAAAGGAACAGTTTGGAAAGTGGTTGGGCGGCAGGAATACACCCCTCCCTGTCATCTCTCTCGAGCCCTCCTTCAGAGCAGGAAAAAGCAGTTTGTGCTGCAGGCCAGTGCATCTTAAACCTCCCTTCTAGCATCTGAGCAGCTTAGGTCTAGTGGAGCAATCCCAACATCCCAGCCCTTGGTGGGCGATGGATACGGTGCTCCTCCCCACCCAAGAGAGGCTGAGAAAAGCTGAGCCATGCCGCAGGCTCTTCACAATTCAGTGCATGGGAAGGGACATGCCAAAACCACCAAATACTGGGCCAATTCATTCATTCATTCAATGCCATCCTAATTTGATGGGCCAGAAGCATTTTTCATCTTTTGCTGGTTAATATCAAAGTGCCATTCTTGAGTTCAAATTCAGTAGTCACACAGCTAAATTACTATTCCTGTTTGTTTTTATTATCACTGATGTAATGAACACATGGACTTGTTCCTTGTTCCTTGTTCCTTGCTGGACACACCTCCTCAGACCCAACAAGCTCACTGTTTCAGAGTGCACCTGTCCCAGAGGGGCCTCCAGTGACCTTGGCCCCTCAGGGCGTGCGCAGTGGCCTTGGGAGAGTTTAGAGTAGAGAAGCAGTGTGGCTTAGTGGAAAGAGCACGGATTTGGGAGTCAGAGATCGTGGGTTCTAATCCCAGCTCCGCGACTTGTCTGCCGTGTGATGATGATGATGATGATGGCATTCGTTAAGCGCTTACTATGTGCAGAGCACTGTTCTAAGCACTGGGGAGGATACAAGGTGATCAGGTTGTCCCAAGTGGGGCTCACAGTCTTAATCCACATTTTACAGATGAGGGAACTGGGGCACAGAGAAGTTAAGTGACTTGCCTAAAGTCACACAGCTGACAAGTGGCGGAGCCAGGATTTGAACCCATGACCTCTGACTCCAAAGCCCGGGCTCTTTCCACTGAGCCACGCTGCTTCTCTTGGGCAAGCCACTTAACTTCTCTGTGCCCCACATCTGTAAAAAGGGGATTAAGACTGTGAGACCTGTGTGAGACAACCTGATTACCTTGTCTCTACCCCAGTGCTTAGAACAGTCCTTGGCACATAGAAAGCGTTTAACAAATGTCATCATTATTATTATACCCCTGGAGCATCTAGCCAGATATGGGCCTATTCCCTTGCTTTTTGGTGTCTGTGAAGTCCCCAGCCCCAGAGCAGCAGCAGGGTACAGATTGGGCCAGATCCCCTTGAGAGAACCGGATTATCTCATGGCAAAAATCCTCCCTCTTCCTCACCTCAGCCTAACATTTCTCAGTCCTCCTGGGCTGAATTATGACCACAAGTGTGAATGGTAGGCCCCTCCTCTCCACCCGTGCCATTAACTGGCTAACAGGTCAAATACCATCAATATCTTTAGGACACAGGGAGTTTCTATAACATTTTTTCAACCTGCCATGAGGTTGCACTCTGCATGCAATATATTATACCTGTATATGAGAAGAAAAGAGTTTTGGCAGAGTGTGGATGGTGTAGTAAAATCCATCACAACTATCAAAGGCTCAAGAGCCAGCCCTCTTGACATTAAGAAGTTTAACCCTGCAGTATTAGTGTCATTATAACTGTGCATAGCTCTCCATCAGACCACTGGCCTCTTTTTCCCTCCTTGTGTAGAGGCAAAGTGGCATACCATAAGTCCGAAAAGCACCTGCTCTGAGATGGTTGCAGTGATAAAAGGAGATAGTTGTCCCCCTTAGGGCTTTGTGTCATCAACACTACAGAGTCCAGGAGTAGGGGACACCCCTGGGACCAGCATAAAATGCTATTGAATTAAAGTTAGTGCAGTAGTCAAGGCACTTTATCATCTCGGGAACCCAGATAACAGAACCATGACCAGTGCTTAGTACAGTGCTTGCTTGGCACATGGTAAGCGCTTCTCAAATTCTCATCATCATTATAACTATCACATGGGGAGGGAGTTCAGCTTGCTCCAGGCAGCCACAATAAGGGAATAGAGGGTGAGCATGGAAGAAAGTGGCTCTCATTTCCAAGGCTAGCTGGGCTGATTTGTTGTGCCCTTGGCACTGCCCACCAGAAAGATGGAAAGATGGTCTCAGTGTTTGTAGCTGTTTTCAGTCCTCTGGACCCCAAAATACACTTACTATTCATTGTCAGATGATTATTATTGGAGCCAAGGGTTGGCTTTGCCTGGGGTGATAATGTTCAGACTTTCACTGGAGGAGGAATGTAGAAGTAGGAAGCCTCTTAGGAACTACATTTCCCAGACTCACCAGGCTATTAGAGACAGTCAAGCCCGACAAAGCCCTTTAAATTTGAAAAGGGAGCCTCTGTGATTGTCTGTTCTTTCTCTCCCTTTCTGCCTGCCTTGAACTCTTCCATTAGATGTTTGAAGGTCATTCATTCATTCATTCAATCGTATTTATTGAGTGCTTACTGTGTGCAGAGCACTGTACTAAGCGCTTGGGAAGTACAAGTTGGCAACATATAGAGTCAGTCCCTACCCAACAGCGGGCTCACAGTCTAGAAGGGGGAGACAGACAACAAAACAAAACATATTGACAAATTAACAAAATAAAATAAATAGAATATGCACAAATAAAATAAATAAATAAATGGAGTAAGAAATTCGTACAAACATATATACATATATACAGGTGCTGTGGGGAGGGGAAGGAGGTAAGGTGGGGGGGATGGGGAGGGGGAGGAGGAGGAGAGGAAGGAGGGGGCTCAGTCTGGGAAGGCCTCCTATGATGAGATGAGGTGAGAACAGATTTATTCATCCATTCAATTGTATTTATTGAGCACTTACTGTGTGCAGAGCACTGTACTAAGCGCTTGGGAAGTCCAAGTTGGCAACATATAGAGATGGTCCCTACCCAACAGTGGGCTCACAGTCTAGAAGGGGGAGACAGAGAACAAAACAAAACATATTAACAAATTAACAAAATAAAATAAATATAATGCCTTGTGCTGTTTGAGAAGCACCTTCTCAGCACTATATCAGCTTAAGGAACTTTGTAAAGTTTTGAGAGCTTGTGTGTGTTCAGGGAAGCTTGTAAATCTGGTGGGAAAGACGCATATTGTCATTTGAATCGAGATGCCTTTCCCCTCTTTCTCTTTAGGTACCTTAAATTAAACTTCTTCCAGGTGTCAGTTCTAGATTTATGGGAATCTCTAGCAGTTTTTCTGAATTTCTCTCGGGTCCCTCGGCCAGTAACCCTGACAGACTAGTTATCTCTGCATGCCCTACGGATGCTCACACCCGTTCAGTTGCTAGAAATCCATGTCCTGAGACAACGTAGAAGGCTTGCAGGTCAAGATCAAGTCATTCTAAAGATATGCTGACCAAATCACAAGGCTAATGAGAGATTTGCTCAAGATCACAGCTATCTAACCAAGGTCGCACAATTCCCAACGTCACAGCCAGGAACTATCAGAACTGACTTAATTCCGTCCATTATAGCTTAACACTTCCTTTTCGTGAGCCAGATGGGCTGGTTGAATCAGGTTACAATAAATCCTCTAATTAATAATAATAATAATAATAATAATGGCATTTATTAAGCGCTTACTATGTGCAAAGCACTGTTCTAAGTGCTGAGGAGGTTACAAGGTGATCAGGTTGTCCCACAGGGGGCTCACAGTCAATCCCCATTTTACAGATGGGGGAACTGAGGCACAGAGAACTTACGTGACTTGCCCAAAGTCACACAGCTGACAATTGGCAGAGCCGGGATTTGAACCCATGATCTCTGACTCCAAAGCCCGGGCTCTTTCCACTGAGCCACGCTGCTTCCCACCCAAACCCACAGCAGGACTCAGATGTTCACTTTTAAATGAATGCCACATCATTTCACAATATCTAACTATACAGTTTTTTGCAGTTCTTGTTTTGTTCATAGCCACAGTTGCTATTGGCTAGACGTCGTCAAGTATTTTGTGATGATGAAACTATTGTTCATTGAATAAGCAGTTTTGTTTAACTTTATAAAAATAAATCAAAGTTAGTTTTTGCTTTGTGGGTTAACATTCTGCAAAGCTCGCACCTTCCCCCTCCCAAATTATTTTGCCTTCTCTAAACTGGATTTTTTTGTGTGTTCATATACCATTCTCTCTGACACCTCCTAATAGCTCTTAGGTGCATTTCTTAAACTTTTTTGCTTCCCCCTACTTGTAGTTTATTTTAGTGTCTATCACCCCCACTAGATATTAAGCTCTTTGAGGGCAGGGTCCATATCTACTAAATTCTATTGTAGTTTCCCAAGTACTTAGAGCAGCACTCTGCACAGAGTAAGCACTTAATTAATACTATTATTTAACTGATTGACGGTTTTGACTTTTCAGATTTAGCACCAGTAGGGGAGATTTCCTTCTTTCATCACTTCTGTACTCTCTCTTAGAATTTCAGGTGCATCAGAGGGGCAAGGTCATCATAGCAAAAATAAATTAATGATTAGTTTTCCATTTTTCACTGTTCAGTGGCAGGTGACTGGAACATTGGCTGGATTTTACTTCACTTGGACCCCAGTGCTGCGGAAAGGCCAAGTTCCTAAATCATTGCCCTGACAAGTCCCATTTATCTAATACTAGAGTTTAGACATGACCTTCTAGTTACAGAGTGACTGTAGCATGTCCTCCCGCATAATAAAGGGTGTTCATAAGGTATCATAGAAATACAGAATGAACTTGGAATGAATTATGTATTGTTGCAACCTGTAGTTATCCGCTCTTCTAGACTGTGAACCTGCTGTTGGGTAGTGACCATCTCTATATGTTGCCAACTTGTACTTCCCAAGTGCTTAGTACAGTGCTCTGCACACAGTAAGTGCTCAATAAATACGATTGACTGAATGAGATTAAGAACGAGGAAACCACTAGGCCTTAACCCTCTGGAGCAAAATTTTAAAGGCATCTCAAATTGGCAAATAGAAGCTTGGTAATACTAATAATAATTATGGTACTTTCATTCATTCATTCAATCATATTTATTGAGCGCTTACTGTGTGCAGAGCACTCTACTAAGTGCTTGGGAAGTACAAGTTGGCAACATATAGAAACGGTCCCTACCCAACAATGGGCTCACAGTCTAGAAGGGGAGACAGACAACAAAACAAAACATGTGAACAGGTGTCAAGTCATCAGAATAAATATAAGTAAAGCTAGATGCACATCATTAACAAAATAAAATAAATAGAATAGTAAATATGTACAAGTAAAATAAATAGAGTAATAAATCTGTACAAACATATATACAGGTGCTGTGGGGAGGGGAAGGAGGTAGGGCTGGGGGATGGGGGGGGAAAGGAAGGAGGGGGGCTCAGTCTGGGAAGGCCTCTTGGAGGAGGTGAGCTCTCAGTAGGGCTTTGAAGGGAGGAAGAGAGCTAGCTTGGCGGATGGGCAGAGGGAGGGCATTCCAGGCCAGGGGGAGGATGTGGGCTGGGGGGTCAATGGAGGGACAGGCAAGAACGAGGCACAGTGAGGAGGTTAGCAGCAGAGGAGCAGAGGGTGCAGGCTTGGCTGTAGAAGGAAAGAAGGGAGGTGAGGTAGGAGGGGGTGAGGTGATGGACAGCCTTGAAGCCGAGAGTGAGGAGTGAGGTACTTGTTCGTTGCTTACCATGATAATGATAATCCTGGTATTCGTTGTGCGCTTACTATGTGCTAAGCACTGTTATAAGCGCTGTGGTAGATACAAAGTAATGAGGTTGTCCCACATGGGGCTCACAGTCTTAATCCCCATTTTACAGATGAGGAAACTGAGGCACAGAGAAGTTAAATGACTTGCCCCAAGTCACACAGCTGACAAGTGGCAGAGCTGGGATTAGAACCCATGACCTCTGACTCCCAAGCCCAGACTCTTTCTGCTAAGCCACACTGCTTCTTGTGCCAAGCACTGTTCTAAGCACTGAGGTGGATGCAAATTAATCAGGTTGGACACGGTCCCTGTCCCCCATGGGGCTCACACTCTTAATCCCCATTATAAGGATGAGGTATCTGAGGCCCAGAGAAGTTAACTGACTTGCCCAAAGTACACAGCAGACATTTGGCGGGGTCAGAATTAGAACCCAGATCTTTTTGACTCCAGCAGTGTGGTCTTTACAGTGCTCTAGACTGTCATCTCTAGACTGTAAGCTCCTCTCTAGACTGTTTGTCCCCTGTAGGCATTAACCATATCTGCCAACTCTATTGTACTGTACTCTCCCGAGCACTTAGTACAGTGTTCTGCACACAGTTAGTACTCAATAAATGCCACTGACTGAACAATTGCTGTGCAGACAGTAAGTGCTCAGTAAAAACCATCGATTGATTGCTTATTCAAATTTAAGTGAAAAAGAGTCATTGCCATACATGTAACTAGGGTCCCCATGCTAAAAGGGACCAATATGCATTCCTGTTCTTGATTTGATGTTTTACCAGTGATCTCTTTTAAGAGCTAGCTGAGTTTAAAACACCATACTAAACGCTTGAGAAAGAACAACAGAAGCACGAGAAATGTTTCCATCCCACTGTAAATTTACTTTCTATTGGAAGAGGCAGACCTAAGAATATTTACAAATGAAGAATTCCAGATAATAATTGATTGTAAAATCATATATACATATATGGACAAGTGCTGAGGATGCATCTAAATATGTAAATACTAGAGGCGGTTAGGTTACTGTAACTCAGGGTGGTGGGGGTTAATTGGGGAATGCTTGTTGAAAGATGCAAAATTTGAGAAGAACTTGGAACATGGGGGGAACAGCTGAGTCCTGTAGGTTTTGTCCAGTTTGGTTGGAGCTTCCAGCCAGAGAACTGCGCGAGCAAAGGAATGGAGGCGAGAGAACCAAGAGTGCGGTACAATGGGAAGATTAGCCTTGAAGGAACAAGAAGAGTGATCTGAGGAGCAGCCAGTGTAGAGAACTGAGATGTAAGATGGGGAGTCTTCATGAACTTTAAGGTGATTTCTAGTTCTGGAAACGAAATTTCTCTCTCCCAAATGTCACACCTTCCTTTCTGTTTAAAATCCTCCCTCTGCCAGCACTCCCAGTATGCCACCCCCTCAGACATTTCAGTACTTCACGCTGGGGAAGCAGCATGACTCAGTGGAAAGAGCCCGGGCTTTGGAGCCAGAGGTCATCGGTTCAAATCCCGGCTCCATCACTTGTCAGCTGTGTGACTTTGGGCAAGTCACTTAGCTTCTCTAGGCCTCAGTTCCCTCATCTGTAAAATGGGGATTAAGACTGTGAGCCCACGTGGGACAACCTGATCACCTTGTAAACTCCTCAGTGCTTAGAACAGTGCCTTTGCACACAGTAAGCGCTTAATAAATGCCATCATTATTATTACTTTAGAAGTTTATGAGTATTTGTTTTTGATATTTTTATCTTCTTTTAGTAATTGTTTTCATGTATCTATGTCAGATTATGTGTGCTTGCCTTCCCCATTAGATTGGGTAGGGACTGTCTCTATATGTTGCCAACTTGTACTTCCCAAGCGCTTAGTACTCTGCACGCAGTAAGCACTCAATAAATATGACTGAATGAATGAATGAATTCTGTGCTCCTTGAAGGCTGAAATCAAATACAATAATGTAACCAGTATAATATTCTCTTCACAGTGAATGCTCAGTACCAGTTGTGCATAATGATAGTAATGGTATTTACCTCTTCTTCAGGTTACCCCCTTCTTTCCTATTGAAAGTTGGGGTGTAGAGAAGGGAGAACGAATGGCACTGGGTGGGTGGGGGAGGACGGAGTTGAGGGTTGAGGGATGAGGAAAGTGGGAGTCACTCTTGGGATTCAGATGATTACATTCAAGTCCAGAGACGATGGGAGGGCAGTCCCCGGGGCTCTAAATGCATATAATCCAGCTCTCCTTGTCAACATTGATTATTCTCGGTTGAGCTTTTTGTCAGAGCTTTTGGCTTAAAATAACCAGGCCATTCTCAGCTATTTCTCTCCCACAGGGGTTACTGAGATTACCTGCAGGCTCACTCTGTGGGATTATTCACATCAAAAAGTATTTTGAGGGTCCAAAGGGTACAGAGCATTTTATGAACCGCTCATCTCCCTGACTCCATGGGACCTTCATTCTCATCCCCGATGTTTATCAATCTATACATCATCATCATCATCAATCGTATTTATTGAGCGCTTACTATGTGCAGAGCACTGTACTAAGCGCTTGGGAAGTACAAATTGGCAACCTTTCCACCACAACTCTCACTTTCCCATCCTCTCCCCCCACCTCACCCCCATCCCTCAACCAGTTGCTATTTTTATGGACCATTTCAGGGAGGTGAGAGCCCATAGCCATTATAATTGGGTCCTACTGAGCCACATGCAATCTAAAGTACACCGATTCTCCAGAAATAGAGTGTCTCTAAACCTGAAATTTGCTTTCAGACACATTCTGCCTTCAGAAGTTTTCATACAGCCACTATTGGAGACAGGCCTGAAAGATATCTCTTATTACTGGATTTTTTCGTTGTTATCCATTGTCTGTGGGCCTAAGATTAATTTTCCTGGCAAATATTTTCCCTGTGACATGGCACACACTTAGTGAGCATGCCAGCGATCTGGCTTTTAAAGCAGCAAAGCCAAATAGCTTTCAATATAGTGAAGTCTAGAGTCTCACCCCATTTATCTTATATAAGAATTGTTTTTTCTTAAAGACAACAGCCACTTCCATTATAGATCATTACTGTAGCTCCTAAGTTGTTCTCTCAATTTAATTTGAAGTCCAAAGTCTTTCTCATAAACTTGTTACAGTTTCCTTACAAAGCTTGGTTAATTTTTTAGATTGAAGATTCATGATCAGTACCCGGGAACCCAGTAACCCAATACAATGTGAGTTGTAGAGTGATAGACAACAGTGTGCTTTAAAGGAGGAAGTGAATACCTGCTGTAGGTGAGATTGCAGCGATCAAAGCAGAATGATGCTGAATGAGGAGTCAAATTATATTTCAAGGGACACAAAAGCAGAATTAAAATTTATACTCCCAGTGGTACTAGTAATAATAATGATGGAAGTGCTTACTATGTACCAGGCACTGTTCTAACTGCCGGCTTAGATACAAGTTATTCAGGTTGGACACAGTCTCTGACCCACATGGAGCGCACAATCTTGATCCCCATTTTACAGATGAGGTAACTGAGGCACAAAGAAGTGAAGTGACTTGCCCAACATCACACAGCAGACTAGTATCTTCAGAGGAGATCCCCTCCCTCCTCTCAAGTGCCCCCCCCCTCCACCTGTGCTTCGGGAACCCTTTCCCTCCCACCTTATAAAACTCTCACCTCTTCCCTCCTCCCCTCCTTAACTTCCATCTTCAACTGCTCACTCTCCAATGGCTCCTTCCCCTCTGCCTTCAAACATGTCCACGTCTCCCTCATCCTAAAAAAATGCTCTCTTGACCCCACTGCCCCCTCCAGTTATTGCTCTATATCCCACCTACCCTTCCTTTCCAAACTCCTACAGCGAGTCGTCTACACTCGCTGCCTCAAATTCCTCAACTCCAACTCTCTCCTGGACACCCTCCAATCCAGCTTCTGCTCCCTCCATTCCACCGAAACTGCCCTCTCAAAGATCACCACTGACCTCCTTCTTGCCAAATCCAATGGCTTCTACTCTATCCTAATCCTCCTCAACCTCTCAGCTGCATTCGACACTGTCGACCACCCCCTTCTCAACACATTATCCAACCTTGGCTTCACAGACTCTGTCCTCTCCTGGTTCTCTCCATCTCTCAGGCCATTCATTCTGTCTCCTTCGCAGGCTCCTCCTTCCCCTCCCATCCCCTAACTGTAGGGGTTCCTCCAGGGTGAGTTCTTGGTCCCCTTCTGTTCTCCATCTATACTCACTCCCTTGGTGAACTCATTCGCTCCCACGCCTTCAACTATCATCTTTACGCAGATGACAGCCAAATCTACATCTCCCCTCCTGTTCTCTCTCCCTCCCTCCAAACTTGCATCTCCTCCTGCCTTCAGGACATCTCCACCTGGATGTCCGCTTACCACCTAAAACTCAACATGTCTAAGACTGAGCTCCTTATCTTCCCTCCCAAACCCTGTCCTCTCCCTGACTTTCCCATCACTGTGGATGGCACTACCATCCTTCCCATCTCACAAGCCCACAACCTTGGTATCATCCTTGAATCTTCTCTCTTCACCCAACACATCCAATCCGTCACCAAAACCTGCAGGTTTCACCTTCACAATGTCGCCAAGTTCCACCCTTTTCTCTCCATCCAAACCACTATCTTGTTGTTATGATCTCTCATCACATCCCGACAGGATTACTGCATCAGCATTCTTTCTGATCTCCCAACCTCCTGTCTCTCCCCGCTTCAGTCTATACTTCACTATGCTGCCCAGATTATCTTTCTACAGAAATGCTCTGGGCATGTCACCCCCCTCCTTAAAAATCTCCAGTGGTTGCCTATCAACCTTCTCATGAAGCAAAAACTCCTCACTATTGGCTTCAAAGCTCTCCATCACCTTGCCCCCTCCTACCTCACCTCCCTTCTTTCCTTCTACAGCCCAGCCCACACACTCCACTCTGAGTGTATCCTCCTCACTGTGCCTTGTTCTCGCCTGTCCCACCATCGACCCCTGGCCCACCTCCTACCTCTGGCCTGGAATTCCCTCCCTCCTCAAATCCACCAAACTAGCTCTCTTCCCCCCTTCTCCCTTCAAAGCCCTACTGAGGGCTCACCTCCTCCAGAAGGCCTTCCCAGACTGAGCCCCCCTTTCCCTCTGCTCCTCCTCCCATCCCCATAGCCCCTATTTCCTCCCTCTGCTTTCCGTGAGTACTTTTTCCCACCCCACAGCACTTGTGTATATTTGTACATATTTATTATTCTATTTATTTTATTAATGATGTATATATATCTATAATTCTATTTACGTATTTTGATGCTATTGATGCCTGTCTGCTTGTTTTGTTGTCTGTCTCCCCCTTCGAGACTGTGAGCCTGTTGGTGGGTAGGGATTGTTTCTGTCTGTTGCCGAATTGGACTTTCCAATCGTTTAGTACAGTGCTCTGCACACAGTAAGTGCTCAATAAATACAATTGAATGGATGAATGAACTAGTGGAAGAAAGGGGATTAAAACCCAGGTTCTTCTAACTCCCAGGCCTGTGCCCTTATCCACTAGGCCATTCTGCTTCCCTAGTAGTAGTATTGATTAAAAGCCTACTGTGTGCAAAGCACTGTAATAAGTGCTGGAAAAATGAATGCCCAGATGAGAGAATTAGACATGGTCCATGGCCCACTAGGGTCTCACATCTGTTCTCTCTCCTACTTAAACTGTGAGCTTCATGTGTGACAGAGACTCTTTCTGACCTGATTAACTTGTATCTACCCTACCAGTTAGAATAGTGCTTGACACGCAGTGAATGCTTAGTGAGTATCATAACCATAATCTTTATCATAATCATAACACTAATGTGTCAAGGATTTTGGTGACAATCCTATATGGAAAGACAAATTAACGCACAAAAACATCAGACGGTAGCCTTCTGCCCCCGAAAGAATGATCTTTTTCCTCAGTGTTTCAGCATGGAAATTAGTGAAATGGAGCTCCAGATATGGTGAACTGAAATGAACGTTTAGGAAAAAGGACAGTACTACCTACAGTTAACCTCATTCTGCCCCTTGCAGCAAGGGAATAAATCCATGGAAGGAAATAACTGGGCTTTATCTGAAGATGGGAGATGGTCTGATACCATCTACTGAAGGAAAGACATTACCAAATGACTCTGTACACCCATAAATGCTAGTTCAAAATAACCACTACAATAATAGTTGTGGTATTTGTTATGCGCTTACTACGGGACAAGCACTGTCCTAAAAGCTGGAGTCGATACAAGATCATTCATTCATTCAATCGTATTTATTGAGCGCTTACTGTGTGCAGAACACTGTACTAACGCTTGGGAAGTACAAGTTGGCAACATATAGAGACGGTCCCTACCCAACAGTGGGCTCATCAGATGAGACACCTCCCTGTCTCACATGAGGTTCACAGTCAAAAGGAAAGGGAGAACAGGTATTGAATTCTATTTTGCAAATGAAGAAACTAAGCAAAGAGAAGTTAAGTGACTTACCCAAGGTCCCACAGCCAAGAAGTGGCAGAACAGGGACGGACCCGGCCATGGGTTTTTTAGGGAGCTTGGGGCAGCATGGTAGATGTACATCCCTGGGCAATTTGATCCATGGAACAGCAACCCCAAAGCTTCCCCTTTACTTGCATGGTATATTTCTGTGTGAGTGAGGTAGAGATCCTATATCTCCCACATCTGTGGAGACTGTCAGTTCAAGAAGTGATTCTCTCCTATTGATGCCAGTGGAGACAGCAAAAGTGAATTAGCTTAGGCCAGAGGTTTAAAATAATGATGGATGGAGCTTTGTCTGGGAGAGAATGTGAGCTAATTGTGGTATTTGGTAAGTGCTTACTACGTTCCAGGCACTGTACCAAATGCTCGGGGGGAATATAAGCAAATTGGATTGGATGCAGTCCCTGTCCCATATCGGACTCACGGTCTTAATCCCCATTTTACAGGTGAGGGAACTGAGGCACAGACCTTGACTTATCCAAGGTCACACAGCAGACTTGTGGCAAAGCCAAGATTAGAACCCTTGACCTTCTGACTCTCAAGTCTGTGCTCTATCCATGAGGCCACACTGCTTCTCTCCTGTGTGTCAGCAGAAAATAGAATGTGGTCTTGAGGGACAAGAAGAAAATATTTCAGTTCATTTTCCTCAGTTCTCTGTCTTGCAAGAAGCAACATGGTGTAGTGGATAGAGCTTGGGTCTGGGAGTTAGAAGGTCATGGGTTCTAATCCCAGCTCTTCCACTTGTCTGCTGTGTGACCTTGGGCAAGACACTTCACTTCTCTGGGCCTCAGTTACCTCATCTGTAAAATGGGGATTAAGACTGAGTCAGATATAAAACAGGGGCTGTGTCTAAACTCATTTGCTTGTATCCATCCCATTGCTTAGAGCAGTGCCTGGCACATAGTAAGCACTTAATGGCTCAGTGGAAAGAGCCCAGGCTTTGGAGTCAGAGGTCATGGGTTCAAATCCTGGCTCCACCAACTATCAGCTGTGTGACTTTGGGCAAGTCACTTCACTTCTCTGTGCCTCAGTTACCTCATCTGTAAAATGGGAATGAAGACTGTGAGCCCCACGTGGGACAACCTGATCACCTTGTAACCTCCCCATCGCTTAGAACAATGCTTTGCACATAGTAAGTTCTTAATAAATGCCATAATTTTTATTATTATTAACAAATGCCATAATTATCATTATTATTACTATTATTATTATATCACCAAATCCCCAGCTTTTCTGACCCTGGAATGTCCAGCCAGTGGCCTGGTATCATGGAATTTCATTCCTCCTGCTGAGTGGAAGTAGTCTATTTGTATCTCCTTGTGGCCCAATTTCCATTTCTAGAGGGTGGCTTCCATCAGCACCATGACGTGACTGTGACCTGGAAACCACCATGAAGAGTGACTCTTAGCTGCAGAATATCGAAAGACTAAGACCCAACTAATACAGTCCCAAATTGCCATCCCCAAACTGGTCATTCCTGCTTATTCTCCTGTCAGAATGTAATTCCTTTTATTCTGTGACCCTGTCATTTCACGGGCAGGTGAGGAGTTACCATGGTAGATCATTAGTGAAGAATTTCTTTTGCGGAGCCTTGGCTAGACTGTTGCCAGTACATCCATAATGAATTCAGAATAGGAAAAAGGGGATAGCAGGCTTTTTTAATTAACAGAGGCAGAACTTTCACCAATCAAAAATGACTAGAATTATAATGAAGCAATAGACAAGATAATCAACTCTGGGAAAAGACTCCTAATGACTGACCTATGATGACAGTTTCAATCACTAATTTTTCTAGAGCAAAAAATCAAGTTATGTTAATGCATAACCATAGTCATATTCAATGAGGGTTTTATTTCCTTTCTTTGTTGCAGTGCCAGTTGATTTTCTCAGCCAGTGAGAATACATAGTATGACTAAAGGACCATAATTCAACCTTTTGGAAGCTGATAAACGGAAACTGTACAAATCCTATATTTGCATTGACTCTGAAGATAAATCCTCTTGGCATGATATCACCTTAAATCATCATCCCCCCATAGCCTAAATGGGCAATTCTTGCAAAGCTGTCTCCCCCACCCACCCCCACCAATTGATTTTTCTCTTCTCTACTAAGTTTTGTCTTCACTCGGTGGCCCTGAACCACAGTTTAACACTGTGTGCTTGATGTGTGACAGAACACTGGTGACTTCCACCTCTCATCCTCAGAATCTACAGTGTAGATAGTAATTTATTATTAGTAGTAGGATTTTCATTCAGATTCAGGCTCACGTAAGCTGAATGATCCAATTTTAATAAACCTTTATTAGACACCAGATCTTCCTCTTCTGCCCCTTTCTCCCAAGGTAAATGGCTACCACCCTGGTACTAGCCTCGGTCTTTCCACAGCTAGGCTGTTGCATTAGCCTCCTTACCAGTCCTTCAGCTTCTTACTCTTCCAGTCTATACTACATTCTGCTGCTGCACTGACCATCTTCCTGAAGTAGCACTTGACCCTCATCTCCCCACTCCTCAAAATCTTCTGGCTTCCCATGTCTCTCCCCATCAAATGGATACTCCTCACAATTGGCTTCAAGTCTCTTCATCTCTTGTCCCTACCTTACCTATCTACTCTCTTCTTCTGCTATTCCTCAATGAGCAGTCTTCACCATTCCTAAGACACTGTGTTTGATGTACCTAATTCTCCTCTCTCCATCCCCTCACACTGTTCCTCCTTCTTGGAATTCCCTTCCTCCCTACATCAGATAGACCGCAGCTGTCTCCACATCCAAGCCCTCCAAAAATCTCACTTCTTCCAACAAGCTTTCCCTGACTGATTTTCCAACACCTGAACTACAGCATCCCTTTAGCCACTCTACCACTTGTGGATTTATTTATTTATGGATTTATTTAGAACTCATTTTATATGCATACTCAGTTTTTAACCACTTGAATTGTTTATATTTTTTACGCTTGTTTCAAACTCTGGAATTTAAGTTCTTATTGGAAGAGACACTGTCTAATGCATAAAGCATGGCCTTGGGAGTCAGAAGGACCTGGGTTCTAATCCTGACTCAACCACTTGTCTGCTGTGTGACCTTGGGCAAGTCATTTCACTTCTCTTTGCCTCAGATACCTCATCTGTAAAATGGGGATTAAGACTGTGAGCCCCATGTGGGACAGGTACTGTTTCCAACTAGTTTAACTTGTTTCTACCCCAACCCTTAGAACATTGCTTAACATGTAGTACATCCTTAACAAATACCATTTCTGTTATACTTTCCAAGCAACTAGTACAGTGCACCATGCCAAATGGGTGCTAAATAAATGCTACTACTACTACTACTACTACTACTACTACTACTAGATGAAGGACTTAACACTCCATTTGTGCATAGAATAAACCAGTCATAGGTATAGAGTAGCAATCAACAATAACTTGGATTTTTTTTTCCTTTTCATTTTCTGGAAGGTTTCCTGGGAGACCAGGCTTCTAGAGAAGCAGTGTGACCTAGTGAAATGTCCACAGGACTGGAAGTCATAGAACCAAAGTGCTTAGTACAGTGCTCAGCACACAGTAAGCGCTCGATAAATACAACTGAATGAATGAACCTAGGTTCTATTCCTGGCCCTGCCACCTGCCTGGTGTGCAACCTCCTTGGGCAAGTCACTCAACTTCTCTGTGCTTCAATTACCTCATCTGCAAAATGGGGATTCAATGCTTATTCGTCCTCCTGCTTAGACTGTGAGCCCCATGTGGGGCCTGATCATCTTGTATCTACCCCAATGCTTAGTACAATGCTTGACACATATGTACTTAAGAAATCCAACAGTTATTACTGTTATTATAGGCGCAGTGTTAAAGATTTAGGTCCTAAATCTAACAGTAGAAATAGCTGTCTCCATCCTTCAGGAATATTTCAGACCAATGGATGTTCATAAGTTTCATGGGCTCTGGAAAACATAATTCATCCTTTTTCTCAGCTGAAGGAAGGTCCTCATAAATGACCCAGTACCCCAAAAGGGGTGGTCAAAGGAGAGAATGACATAGGTCAAAATTTTACTGCAGAGTCTTAGAGCAGTATGCTACAAACTCATTGCCTTAATTGGTTTTTGAAATGGCTGAATCTCATTACTGACCCATGAACTACGAAATTGCTAAATGAACTTTGGCATAAGATAACAAATGCAGTCATATCAGGAATCTGTATGTGGAGGAGTTTCAAAACAGTTCTGGAGAATCATAATCATCTAAAAAAAGATGAATTCTGATTTGGTTAATAGTGCTATTACAGTGTAAGGGGCCAGTAATCTGCTCCTCCTCCTCAAACAGTGCACTACCAGGAGTCCGAAGTAATTTGTAGAAAGGTGAGTAATTCTTTTCCCCATCACCTTCCTTTGGCAAAGTTATTTTAAGAGTTGATAAGGATAATAATTATGGTATTTGTTAAGTGCTTACTACATGCAAAGCACTGTTCTAAGTGCTGGGGAGGTTACAAGGTGATCAGGTTGTCCCACGGGGGGCTCACAGTTTTAATCCCCATTTTACAGATGAGTTAACTGAGTCACAGAGAAGTTGACTTTCCCAAAGTCACACAGCTGACAGTTGGTGGGGCCGGGATTTGAACCCATGACCTCTGACTCCAAAGCCAGGTTGTCAGATTTTTTTTTGAGTTAAAGCCTAAACTATGACGTGTCCACGGAATCTGGATGATGTTAAATTTCATGATAAAATTTTCACCTCTTGTAAAACAACGCCTTAGGTTCTTTAGTCACATGTAAAAGTTATACAGCGTCTACTGAGGGAAAAAAAAAATTGGATTACTTCAAGTTCCTACTAGCTGAGGGTGGAACTAAGCACAGTGGTTTGTGTGTGCATGCACACACACACACACACACAAACACACAAATTAGAACACTGAGCAAGCAGATCTTGAACAGAGAAAATATCATCTCACTGTTTACCTCACTGAACCTATCAATAAGCACAGGACATAAAATACTGTAGCATGAAACAGTAAGCACTCAATAAATACGATAGAATGAATGAAACAGTCCTGTTAAAAAATAGAAAAAAGACTATTGAACTCTGGAAGCAGAGAGGCAGCATTCAGATACCCTGGGACTGGGTTCCTAATTGAACACTGCAGGTAATTCTGATTACATTTGGAAGTCATGTTCACAGAGATATGGTTCCTTAGCTTGTTATTTGCTTTCCCTCAATACAGTCACGGATTGTTTAGCAAACATACACATTTGGCTTGAGTTATTAAGTGATAGGGTAAGGTCGAGTTGAATGTTTAATTGCCTTTACCCATGTATCCTAAGTGAAGGAGGAATGGGGACCCTTAGTTGTAATGGGACCCTAGTAAAAATGCTGAGGTACAGGAACAGTGTCAAAGTGCACTGCACTAATATAGGTCCCTTCAATGAAAAGGTATTCATGTAGTGGGAACTTTGGATGGGCCAGGATAATTCCTGGGAGTTCTGACTTGAACCCAGGCCCCTGTTCCCAATGGTTGTTCTCCCCTATAGATGTCCATCAGCTAACAGTGGTCTTGAATCCATGCCTGGTCTATCTGCATGGATGGGAGTGACCCAGGGCCAGTGGAGACACCACTCAGAGGATTCCTTGGTCTGCGCTCCATATGGGCATGGAACATATCTATCAACTCTGTTATACTATAATCTCCTAAATGCTTACCACAGTGTTCTGCAGTAAAGTGTTCTGGAAAGAAGGCCGGGTTTCTCTATTCCTCCCTTCAAGGCCCTACTGAGAGCTCACCTCCTCCAGGAGGCCTTCCCAGACTGAGCCCCTTCCTTCCTCTCCCCCTCGTCCCCCTCTCCATCCCCCCCATCTTACCTCCTTCCCTTCCCCACAGCACCTGTATATATGTATATATGTTTGTACATATTTATTACTCTACTTATTTATTTATTTATTTTACTTGTACATATCTATTCTATTTATTTTATTTTGTTAGTATGTTTGGTTTTGTTCTCTGTCTCCCCCTTTTAGACTGTGAGCCCACTGTTGGGTAGGGACCGTCTCTATATGTTGCCAATTTGTACTTCCCAAGCGCTTAGTACAGTGCTCTGCACACAGTAAGCGCTCAATAAATACGATTGATTGATTGAAAGAGCCCGGGCTTTGGAGTCAGAGGTCATGGATTCAAATCCCGGCTCCGCCACTTGTCAGCTGTGTGACTCTGGGCAAGTCACTTAACTTCTCTGTGCCTCAGTTCCCTCATCTGTAAAATGGGGATGAAGACTGTGAGCCCCACGTCGGCCAACCTGATCCCCTTGTAACCTCCCCAGCGCTTAGAACAGTGCTTTGCACATAGTAAGTGCTTAATAAATGCCATCATTATTATTATTATTCTGCACACAATAAGCATTCAATAAATGCTATTGATTGATTGGGCCAGGTCCTGGGGGGGCTCACCCCTTATTCCCCCTGTCCTGTTTGGGGTCTAATTATCTGCTACAACTTTTTTCCCCACTTTGTCCTAAACCTAATGGTTTCCTAAAGACCAAATTTCTGCCATCAGCAGGAAAGTGCCTTTCTGAAAGAGTCCCTGCCTTTTGGAACCTGCCTCTTCTGATGGTCTTTCAGAGCCTGTGTTCAGTGACCTTCAGAGCACAATACGAGGCTTATCTGTTCAATCAAACCAGCACTTAAATGGCAGCTGGTAGATTTTGAAATGGCATAATTTATTGACTTCTGGAAGGAGCCAATATAGCTGTTGTTATGTTTGTTTTTTAAGATATCCTAAAGGCCCTGGAGACTCGAGCAGATGGCACGCAAAGGATGTGATCAGTAAATTATAACAGGATCGATAAATAAATAGAAGTTGAGTCACTTTAACTTATTAGACTCCTGGTCCATGTTTGTATGTATTAAATTTTATCAAAACAATTGAAACAAAAAATTAAGAACTTTATTATTCATTTTTTTTAGGGAGGTTGAAGGCTTAAAGCTAATGCAGAGACATTAATAATAATGTTGGAATTTGTTAAGCGCTTATTATGTGCCAAGCACTGTTCTAAGCGCTGGGGTAGATACAAGGTAATCAGGTTGCCCCAAGTGGGGCTCACAGTCTTAATCCCCATTTTATAGATGAGGTAAATGAAGCACAGAGAAGTTAAGTGACTTGCCCAAGGTCACACAGCTGAAAAACGGCAGAGCCGGGATTAGAAACCACAACCTCTAGGGAGCAGGAGAAGCAGGTTACTAAAATGTCACCTGATAAGATATATTATTGTATCTTCATTATGGCATTTGGTAAGCACATATGCATCAAACACCGTTATAAGCGCTCCTGGGCTGGAGAGAAGTTAATCAGATTGGACTCAGTCCCTGTCCCAAGCATCATGCTGTAGTGGATAGAGAACAGGCCCAGGATCAGAAGATCATGAGTTCTAATTCGGGCTCCACCACTTGTCTGCTGTGTGACCTTGGGCAAGTCACTTCACTTCTCTGAGCCTCAGTTACCTCAACTGTAAAATGGGGATTGAGCCTGTAAGACAGGTTGGAACAGGGACTGTGTCCAACCTGATTTGCTTGGATCCACCCCAGTGCTTAGTACAGTGCCTGGCATGTAGTTGAGTGCTTAATAAATACCATGATTATTATCCAGCACTCAGAACAGTGCTTGGCATATAGTAAGCACTTAACAAATACCATCATCATCACATAGGGGTTCAAAGTGTAAGTAGGAGAGACAACAGGTACTTGATCCCCTTTTCTAGTTGATGGAACTGAGGCAGAGAAGTGAAGTGACTTGCTTAAGGTCACACAAAAAGCAGTACGTGATGGGATTAGAACCCAGATCCTCTGACACAAGGATGTCAAGTCCCCCTTTTTGGTGGAGTGGTGAAGTAGTCCTCAAATTACACAGGTTCAAAAGTTCCCTCCTAGGTCTTTGAAGAGAAGAGAGGAGTAGACCCTGTCCAATTCTAGTGACTTTTCCATCTAGTCCAATGTTCCCCCTCCAATTTTGTTCCTCTGGAGTTGGGGCGAAAGTCCCTGGAGCACTGGTTCCATAGCCCCAGGCTACCGTCTTCATAGACTAGGTGAGGATCCAGTGGCCAGCTTGCCCAGGAGATAGAGAATGAGGGGATCTCAGTGTAGTTCAAATCAATCAATCCTTAATATATACTGAGCACTAACATGACTGACCCATGAGCCACAAAGTTACTAAGTGAACTTTGGCATAAAATGTGGTCCTATCAGAAATCTGTGCACTGAGGAGTTTCAAACTAGAAGCAAAATACATATTTTCTACCTTCGAGGAGCTTACAATCAAAGGGCAGATTCTGACATACATTAATGATTTACAAATGGTTGGAACAGGAGGAAGTTCAGGGTTGAAATCACTAGTGGTATGACTATGTCAGCTGAATAAATCATTGAAAATGTGTAAGTGCTGAGAATGGATAAAAAGCAAATGAGTGCTAGTGTGGCTGGTGGGTTGACATGAATAAGCTTAGGACACCAAAAGATCGTTCTGGCCCAATCACAACTTCCCATTAGATGAGCATCTTATTATTGCATTTACCAACAGAAGTCATTGACCACCTTTTGGGGTATCACAGAGGTTTAGTGACTTCTGTTTTTCCTCTTAGACTGCTAGTGCCATGTTGGACAGTGACTGTGTCTGACTTAATTATCTTTTATTTGCCCTAGAACCAAGTACAGTGCTTGGTACATATCATTATTATTATTGTTGTTATTATTATTATTATTATTATTATTATTATTATTCCCCAAGAGATTTAGTAATAAGGGAAAATGAAAGTGAACATGTGAGAGTGGCCGGGATTATGTTGCAAAGCTTCACAGCCCTGTTTTCAGAACAGTACAGTGAGATTTTTAAAATTGCTCCCAAACCTTCCCTGATCCCCTCTCCCTACTCAGGTTTGAGAAAGGTTGTCAACAATAATTCTGTTGGTGCCTAACTAGGTACAGAATTACCCCCAAAGGATGGCAAACTACTTGGTACCAACTTTTGTATCCGGACAAGTAGGGTGCCTTGCATTTTGCCAAGTTAGAAGAAATGCTCCTAGTCAGCAGAATCTAGGTTGTGTAGCAAGCACCCAGCTCTACAGTACATTGATCAGTTCAGGTGAACAAAGATGCTATTTATTCTGGATCCTTTTTGCCACCATATTTTTCAAAGGGCATCAGAACTCTAAATATCCTAGATACTGATCAAGGGCTAATTTACTTGATATTCATTTGACCATAGTGTGCATTGCATGCCTAGCCTAAGTATTTATTTGTATATTCAATTATTCCATCCTGATACACTTTGTGGTACTTTGTGTTGTACCCTTATTCTATCTCCTGCTTCAACTATTTGTAAGTCATTTTTGTTTGTCTATCCAGCCATTAGATTGCCAGCTCCTAGATGTGTTTGGTAGCAGTTGTATTCTCCCAGGCCCTTCATATGGTACTTTGCACTCAGTAGACACTTAATATCAACTTATTATGTAGGGCACTGAATTACGTCCTGTGGAATATACAATAAAAGAAAAAGGCATGGGGCCTGCCTTCAAGGAGTTTACAATCTAATGAGGGAGACAGGCAGGCACAAATCAGGTAGAGTGGGAATAAGAAAAAAAGCAGAAAGCGGGTACAATTAGTAATGAAAAATAAAAAATGAACAAAAAAAAAATGTATTCTGTGCTCCTTAGGCATTCGTGGGGGTTTGGTTAGAGACATCCTTAAGAATGTGGTGATATGGTGAATACCATCTGTGTCCAGTGGTGAAAGTTGATTCAAAATGTCCCAGCTGTCTGGGCTTTCCAGGAATATGGGAGCAGTGGGGACAGTCAACCACTGAATAATAATAATAATAATAATAATAATACTTACTATTATTATTATGGTATTTGTTAAGTGCTTACTATGTGCCAGGCACTGAACTAAGTGCTGAGGTAGATACAAGCAACTCGGGATGGACAAGTTCCTGTCCCATGGGGGGCTCACAGTCTTAATCCCCATTTTACAGATGAGGTAACTGAGGCCCAAAGAAGTAAAGTGACGTACCCAAGGTCACACAGCAGAGAAGTGGCAGAGCCAGGACTAGAACCCAATACCATCTGACTCTATACCTTCGGGTGACCAAAGGGATAGCAGATAACTAGGGCCCAGGGAAGGAGGCTGAAGATGGCACCAGAGTTGCCATTGCAACTGTGAATATGTGCCTCACCAAATGTAGGTAGGCAAAGCCTCAAACAAAAATATCCATGAATGGCTAGTGACTTCCGTATGCACATAATAGGTGTTGATGGGATGACAAGGCCAGGAATATTGAAGATTGGGTGGGCACTGCTTCCCAGAGGAAGTAGCTTTTTAGGAGGGCTGAGAAGGTGGGGAAAGATGTTTGGTGGATTTGAAGGGAGTTAGAGGGGCATGGGAGCGAGACAGAGATGAGAGAATTGGGAGTGAAGTACTGCCAGGTATCACTAATATCTTCATCTTAATCATGGACAAGGAAATTTTAAACATGTAGGCTTTTTGAGTTAGTCATTATCCTAATTCAGATAGAATTAGTGATACATTGCAACAGAGGGATAGGGTTCCAAGTGACCTCTGTTAATCTAGTAAAATGATCCATTTCAAATGGCTGTTGTTCAAACAGGGTGAAAGCAAGGTAAATTAAACATACTTAAGGATGAAAGGCAAACAGCAGAGATGCAGTCTAGCACAGTATGTCAGAAAAAGATCTAGGAGTAATAGCAGAAGGAAAACTAATACGTGTCAGCAATGGATATGTTGTTAATAGAAAAAACAACACAGTACAGACTTCTGCTATCCAGATCCATTCTTCTGCTCAATTTGGCACTGTTCAGATTTCTCCCAAAGTATACAGGAGCACTGGCTATCATATACGTTCAGTATTTGAATATATCCATGTGATTGCTAAAGATATGGTGCCAGAGGTCAGCCATGTTAGAATGGAATTGATAGGTTCTGGGTTTGGGCAGACCACCAAGCACAACACTAATGAGTGAAACAATTCAGACAGGATACAATCTCTTACTAGAGAATTGGATCAAGTTTGGGTCACCATATCTTTTGGAAGATGCAGAAGAGCTGGAGGGAGCTTAACAGAGAACAACAGAAACACTACCAGGGATGGAAGTAAAGTCTAAGAAGGAAAGGTTAAAAAAGATAAGGGTACTCAGCATGGAGAAATAAAAAACACAGGGGAGAGAAATCACACCTTTGAAGAGAAGGACACTGAGGCATTATTCTCCTCTCCCCTGCAAAGGACCAAACAAAAGAGAAATGGCTGAAATTGCAGCAGGGGGCAGTTGGATTAGCATAAGAAAGATATTTTCGATTAGAAGGAGGACCCTGGAACAGATGATCAGGGGAGGCTGTGGAAGCTGCAATCTGTGAGATTGTTATAAATTGAATAGTCAGTCAATTGTATTTATTGTGGGTTTACTGTGTGCAAAGCACTGTACTAAGCACTGGGGAGAGTGCAGTATAGGAATATAGATGCCCGTGTGGGTCTGGCGTTAGGGGGATGGACCAGATCGCCTCTCCAGCTCTGCAACTCTATGAATTAGGACCAAAGATTAGAAAGCCCCAGCAATAAATCAGGGCCTGGGGATCAGGCATCCCTTGAGCATCATCCTAATTGGTGGTAGAAACAACGCTGGAAAAGAACTTTGGCTTTCTGAGGATTGTAGGGCTCAGGGAAAACAAAGGGTTGGGTTCCTCCCATGGAACCACTGATTTCCTGTTAATAATAATAACTGTGGTATTTGTAAACTTCTTACTATGTACCAGGCACTGTACTAAGCGCTGGGGTAGATATAAGCTTTTTAGATTAGATACAGTCCCTGGTCCCACTTGGGGCTTACAGTCTTAATCTTCATTTTACAGATGAGGGAACTGAGGCACAGAGAAGTAAAGTGACTTGCCCACGGTCACACAGCCGAGCTGGGATTGGAATCCAGGTCCTTTTGACTCCAAGGCCTGTGCTCTATCCACTAGACCACAGTAACACAACTGTCCGCTCCCCATTCCCCCCACTATGTGCTCTGAATCTTGGAAAGCTGGGGTCCCTGCCCTGATTCCACCCACTGCTCAGGGACAGCATTCAATGGCTAACATTTCCAGGAGCTGATTTTTTGTGGAACTACTGTGGAAAACCTAAAGCCTAGAAACAGCATTCATTTCTTAGAATTTTATGTTCTTATAATACTCTTCTTTCTGTATCAATAGAGAAATAAATAGATTGTGATGGTTAATCAGTAGGGAGTTTGGAAGACAAAGGGGAATTTAGCACAAAGAAAATGTTTATGACTTCCTTTGGTCCTTCAAGAAAAACACAGAGCAGAATTTCAGATTATAAACTTCATGAGGTCAGGGCCTCTGTCTTTTACCTTAAACTCTCCTAACTGCTTAGAACAGTTTTCCAGAAACAGGTGGTGCTCAGTAAGTACTACTGACCGAATGATAGATTGCTGGGAAGAAGCAGGTTGGGAAGTGTCAGTACTTCAACGGCAAGGGACAAACAAAAAAAGGGCTCACAGCTTATTTCTGAATGGGGAAGATTATACATCATCCAATCAATTTGTGGTCTTTGTGTCTAGGGAAGCAGGTTCATTTTGTTTGAAATTGTGGAATCAGAAATTCTAGACACACTAACATTTCTTCTTTCTAGGTGATTATTTTTTCTAAAGGTCAGTAGAAAAAAAAAGCAATAATTTTCTTCCTTAAGAGTTTTCTTCTCCCCATTTCCCAAGCCCTATCCTATATCATTAACTTCTTCAGGGTTGAGTCGAGGGGATATTTGTATGAGCAACGGCATCAAACTGATCTTTTTGTCAAAAGGAAACTCAAAGCATTTGCAATGCCTTAACCCAATGTTCTTACAACTCACATGGGAACTTTACAAAATGCCAGATTTTTGTTTCATGCCTTAGGTAGTCCCCGTGGCTGAATCAAATTCCTCCAACTGCAAACATCTCCGTTTGCTCTACCAGATTGCTAACTTCCAGTCTACAGGAAGTGAGCAGAAGCGTTGTGGATCAAATTGGCAGCTGTGCGTTATTCCAATACTAAATATGACACTGCTTGTGCTTCTCTTGGTGGGGTTTAGCATATGCAATATGCTTCATTTTGCATTCCATCTCTTTCCACCATACCCTTTTGCCAAAACTCGTAGTTCTGGCCAGGGCTGAGTGTGTTGGGGTGGGGGGAGCTTTCCAGCATTTCAAGCCATCAATGGCAGCATCTGGAATTGTTCCCTCATCCCTGGCAGCTCCCACGACTCCCTTTTAGCCAGTCCTTTCTGGCACTAAACTGTTTTGTACGGTGATTTATGGGTCAGGGGTCTAGTTTAAATAGTCTCTTCCCTACCAGCTCCATTGTTCTCTAGAATGTTCTGTCTACTGCACTAACTAGCCAGTGAACCACATCTAAAGCTACAAATCCTTAGGAGGTGTGCTCTTCCCACTCTCAGCGTATCTTCACTGAAGCCACACTACTGATTGAAATCAGTTCAGTTTCTATTTGATTTTTCCTGAAACAAGCAAAGTTCACATCATAGATGAATTGCCTAGCAAATTCCAGTTTCATTAGGCAAAGGCATTTGTGAGATCCAGAATTCCGGGGGGAAAAAATGCATCACGTGCACTGGTGTTTTTACACTGAAGGGTTTGTAAAAGGGGCAATTTAGAAAATGTCAAAAATTTAAATAAGCAACCAAAGACCAGTGGCAAAAGTCTGACTTTACTTAAATGTAAACCTGCAGAGAAGTTAAGGGCAACCTTTTCCATTGTCCTTTCTGGGTGGGAAATGGAGGAGGCTGGGATGAGGGTGGAAGGTACATAGAATGAGAGGAAAGGGTGAGGGGAGAGAAAGGGCACAGTTTTTATAACTACAATTTAATTAATCTCCTAAATTCCTTGTGGCTTTAAATTAACCTGGGTGATGTGAGTTTGAGAGTCCCCAAAGTGAATTGCCTGGAAAACAGTGGAATGCTAAAATGGAGTCTTGGCTCAAGTTTGCTCTTTGGCAGAAAAACATGATAAGTGTGGCAAGTAGCATTCAGTTTTAGATTATGAGTCATCTAGAGACAGGGACCATGCCTAATTCCCAACTGTGTATTCTTTCCCAGAGATTTGTACTGAACAGTATGGTGAGAGCTTATAAACATTAGTAGTACTACTAATTATACTCCTCTAGAATGAAAGCGCGTTGAGGGCAGGGAATGTATCTGTTTATTGTATTGTACTCTCCAAAGTGCTTAGTATAGTGCTCTGCACACAGTAAATGCTCAATAAATGCAATTGACTGACTAATCTTCAGTAAAAAGAACAGGAGCCAAAGACCTCTGAAGATCTCCGCTGGGCCGATTTCAGAAATTGGGCAGGTGCCCAACATATTCTATATACATATATTATATGTATATATGGTTGTACATATTTATTACTCTATTTATTTTACTTGTACATATCTATCCTATTATTTTATTTTGTTAGTATGTTTGGTTTTGTTCTCTGTCTCCCCTTTTTAGACTGTGAGCCCACTGTTGGGTAGGGACTGTATATGTTGCCAATTTGTACTTCCCAAGCGCTTAGTACAGTGCTCTGCACATAGTAAGCACTCAATAAATACGATTGATGATGATATTCTACTTGATGTGGCGAAATGTGCTGATGTCATTACATCGTACAGCGCATTCATTCATTCACTCAATCGCATTTAATGAGCACTTACTGTGTGCAGAGCACTAATGACATCATCAGCAATATTTTGCTGATGGATTGTCTTTAAGCCAAGGGTCAGGAGTTTCTGTTCAATGAGTAGAGGAATGGCACTGAAGGTTTTTGAGAAATGTGCAGAATAGTTGAACTACTTTCTCTTATATCCTTGCTCTTCAAGGATCTATCAGTCTTATCAATCACATAGCCAGGAAGGAATACAAATTCTCCTACGCAGCATCATCTCTGAGCCTCAGAGGACGGTGACAGCATAAGAAAAAATTTACTGTGAGAGAAACAAAGAACATCTCATTGATCCTAGGTTAAATGGTAGATTATATAATTATATAATTTATCCCTTTATGTCGACAGAGATTTTTTAGAAGCAATCAGGGAGCATAATGCAGTTCATTTTAAATTCTCATTATTTCAAATATGTTGAACCTTCTTAAATTAGTCTAGTGTTAATTGGGGACTTGTTGCCTTATAAGAGTTTATGAATTATTTACATCACCTTTGTTTAATTTTCTTGCCTCTACATTTGTTCCAAAGTTGTAAAATGAAAGGAATTGAGAAGCGTGCATTACCTGTAAAATGAAATGATTAATGAATTAATATTTTTATGAGAGGACAGCTTAGTATTTAAATGATTATTCAAGTTGGATGTGCACACTGGGTGATGCTCCTACCTCAATTCATTAACTTGTTTGCATCAATTTCTTGGTTTTTCATTCACTGTCTCCTTTTCAGATAATTGTGTCCCTAGTGTTGTACTAAATAATTAATTCTAAGACACGATGAGGCAAATGTTCAGGTCATTTCTAAAAGGTACATGCAGAATTTGGTACCCTGTACTGAATACACGTTTATAATCTTTATTTCTGCCATTGAGTTCAGGATCACCCAGTACATTCTCTTTTCTTTTTTCCTTTTATTTTTTACTGGTATTTGTTAAGCACTTTTTATGTGCCAGGCACTGTACTAAGCCCCGAGGTAGATAGGAGTTAGTCAGATTGGACATTGTCCGTGTCCCACATAGGACTCACAATCTTAGTTCCCATTTTACAGATGAGTTAACTGAGACACAGGAAAGTTAAGTGACTTGCTCGGATGACAAGTGGCAGAGTCAGGATTAGAGTCAGTCAATCAATCAGTGGCATTTATTGAGCACTTACTATGTGCAAAGTGCTGTACTAAGTGCTTGGGAGAGTACAGTTACAATAGAATTGGCAGACACATTCCCTGACAATAATGAGTTTACCTTCTAGAGGGGGAGACAAAACTCAGTTTCTTCTGACACCCAGGCTCATGCTCTATTCACTAGGGCATGCTCCTTCCTAGCATTTCATTCTTGTGAAATTAGTCATATAGTATTTACCCAACTGGGGCACAGGAGTTCTTTCAATAACATGGTGCATCACACCCAAGCAGGTTTGCATTGTTGGACGTATGTTCCCTGATGCCCTGATCGTATTCTGTCATACAAGACAAGATCATGAACAGTCAAGTTCTGGAATATAACCAGTCTCTTAGCTGGGTGGGATACCTGAGAAAGATTTGTGACAGCCGAACACCCAAACAGCTGTTGTATGGAGAGCTGAAATTGGACATAGGAAGGAAGAACAGAGGAAACACTCAAAGGATATAATAATAATAATAATAATAATAATAATAATAATAATAATAATAATAATAATGGCATTTGTTAAGCGCTTACTATGTGCAAAGCACTGTTCTATGCGCTGGGGGAGGATACAATGTGATCAAGTTGTCCCACGTGGGGCTCACAGTCTTAATCCCCATTTTTTACAGATTAGGTAACTGAGGCTCAGAGAGGTTAAGTGACTTGCCCAGGGTCACACAGAAGACTTGTGGGGGAGCCGGGATACGAGCCCATGACCTCTGACTCCAAAGGCCGTGCTCTTTCCACTGAACCATGCTGCTTCTCTATATAATATACATATAATGTATAATATAATAATATTATAATGTATAATAATATGTATAATGTATAATAATATAATAAAAAGAAAGCATCAGACAATGCTGAATCCCAGCTGAAAACTCAGAGTCCATTGCTGAGGATAGACCAGTAGGGCTACCAAGAAAGGAGCGGCTCTCTTCAAGCAAATGTTTTGTAAGGAATGAGAGATAAGCAGCAAGAATGGGAAGTAGCATGGCCTCATGGATAGAGCTTGGGCCTGGGAGCCAGAAGGACCTAAATTATAATCCCGGCTCGACCACATGTCTGCTGTGTGACCATTTGACTTCTTTGAGCCTTAGTTATAGCTGTAAAATGGCAATTAAGACTGTTAGCCCCATGTGGGACAAAGACTGTGTCCAACCTGATTAGCTTGTAGCTACCCCAGCACTTAACTACCATGACACACAGTAAGTGCTTAAAAAATACCGTCGGAAAAAAAGAGGCAAAAAGTAAAATGACACCTGGCACTGCAACAACACAATAAGGAATGGCCTTTTCCTATGCACAATATGATCAAAACTGCAGGTCCTATATTGGCCTTGTCAGCAACCCACACTCTAATAGGTGATGATTACAAAGGAAAACATTATATGTATAAAATCATACTCTAGCCAAAATACATATGGAAAGCATGCAGTATGATGGAACTGAGTGTGCATGAGTTTTCAAGGATGCTGTGACAAACACAGTTACCTACTTTCTAGGACTTTAAATTACTCTACAGTCACAAGAAAGGTATGTAGGAGGAGTTTTAACTCCAAATTAGTGCACGGATGCATTTAAACCAACAAACCTCTGGTGGCTTTAAAGAGTTAATAAAACCTCCTAGAGTGCCTACTTAACTACTAGGGAGTAACTTTAAACACTGGAGAATATTAGATTTTTTTAAATCTTTTTTTAATCTACCAATTTTTATCTTGTAGGTTATTTCTGCCACATTCCTAACATACTTTTTTCTAGTCTAGACAGTAAAATCTAATTTTTAAAAAATTCATTCTAGAATTATATTATTATAGGCAACAAGGACCTTAAAGTAATCACTAAAGAGATAGAAACATGATTTTAAAGGCAAGGTTTGGGAGCCTCAGAGCATCAAGCTCCATATCAAGGTAAAGGTCTGTGAAGAGGTTGGGGTGTCCAACTTTCTATATAGCTGTGAGGCCTGGACTTACAATGGAAGATAAATAATCATAATAATAATTATGGCATTTGTTAAGCCCTTACTATGTGCAAAGTACTGTTCTAAGCACTGGAAAGGTTACAAGGTGATCAGGTTGTCCCACGGGAGGGCTCACAGTTTTAATCCCCATTTTGCAGATGAGGTAACTGAGGCACAGAGAAGTTAAGTGACTTGCCCAAAGTCACACAGCTGACTTGGTGGAGCCAAGATTTGAACCCATGACCTCTGACTCCAAAGCCTGTGCTCTTTCCACTGAGCCATGCTGCTTCTTGTGCTTACTAAGAAGTGCTTACTATGTGCCAAGCACTGTACTAAGTGCTGGGGTAGATAAGACACAGTCCCTGTCCCACAGTCTAAGTAGGAGAGCGTAGGTTTTAATCCCCATTTTACAAATGAGGAAACTGAGGCACAGAGGGGTTCAGTGACTTGTCAAGGGTCATAAAGCAGGGATGTGGCAGAGCCAAGGTTAGAATTCCAGGCATCTGATTCCCAGGCCACTTTCACAAGCATGGTTTGGACTCATTGCCACAAATGACCTCCTTGAAAATTAAGGACGGCTATAAAGGTTGTATATATTATATACAGCCAACTGATCTATGCCACATGGACCAGTTTTCTTTTCATTCCTTTTATTTTGTAAGATAAAAATTACAAACCTGCTTTCAGAAGGAGGAAAAAGAATCTCCAAAAAGTCTCGAGGCTAAATTTCCGCCTTAGTTCTCACTCTGGAGAAATATAATTTTCTGACCTTCAAGTCAATGACAGGAACACTAGAAGCTGACAGTGACACTCAGAGCCCAGTTTTAAAGCCACATAAAAATGAATATATTTAGCCCTGGCAAGTAGGGCAAAGAATTCAGGGCCAGCATCCCCCACCAGATTGTCCACTCCTTGAGTGCAGGGGTGATCTCATCTACTAACTCTATTTTCCCGTCCCCCGCATTTGGTATAGTGCTCAAAACACAGTGGGAGCTCAGTACATTCTATTGATTGATAAATCTCTCTCCCCTAGGCGCTAGACCACCGCATTTATTTTTTAAGGGTATTTTTTAAGGGCTTACTATGTGCCGGGCACTGTACTAAGCGTCGGGGTAGATGCAAGCTAATCAGGTCGGACAAAGTTATTGGCCCACATGGGGCTCACAGTTTTAATCTCCATTTTACAGATGAGAGAACTGAGGCACAGAGAAATGACTTGCCGGAGGTCACACAGCAAACGAGTGGTGGAGCGGAATTAGAACCCAGGTCCTTCTGACTTTCAGGCCTGTAAATCTATCCACTAGGCCATGCTGCTTCTCAGGGCACTAGGAGTATAAGTAGTTTCCCTGGACATCAGAAATGCCCAGCTCTACTCTCATACAACCCAATTAGTTTGTATCTGCCTCAGCGCTTAATAATAATAATAATAATTGGCATTTGTTAAGCGTTTACTATGTGCAAAGCACTGTTCTAAGCACTGGGAAGGATACAGGCTGATCAGGTTGTCCCACGTGGGGCTCACAGTCTTCATCCCCTTTTTACAGATGAGGGAACTGAGGCCCAGAGAAGTTAAGTGACTTGCCCGGAGCCACCCAACTGACAATTGGTGGAGCCAGGATTTGAACCCATGACCTCTGACTCTCAGTGGAAAGAGCACGGGCTTTGGAGTCTGAGGTCATGGGTTCTAATCCCAGCTCCACCACTTGTCAGCTGTGTGACTGTAGGCAAGTCACTTGACTTCTCTAGGCCTCAGTTACCTTATCTGTAGAATGGGGATGGGGACTGTGGGCCCCACGTGGTACAACCTGATCACCTTTTATCCCCCCCAGCGTTTAGAGCCGTGCTTTGCACATAGTAAGCGCTCAACAAATGCTATTATTTCTGTTTTGTTGTCTGTCTCCCCCTTCTAGACTGTGAGCCCGCTGTTGGGTAGGGTCGGTCTCTATATGTTGCCGACTTGTACTTCCCAAGCGCTTAGTACAGTGCTCTGCACACAGTAAGCGCTCAATAAATACGATTGATTGAATGAATGAATGAAAAGTGCTTAATAAATTCCACAGTTATTATTACCAATGGTACCTTCCAGTTGTTTGAGTGTAATTTAGGGGTTTAATTGTTATAATTATTGTAATTGTAACAATCTATAATTGTTATAATAATTAAGAAGCAGCGTGGCTCAGTAGAAAGAGCACGGGCTTTGGAGTCAGAGGTCATGGGTTCGAATCCCGGCTCCGCCATACGTCTGCTGTGTGACCTTGGGCAAGTCACTTAACTTCTCTGCGCCTCAGTTCCCTCATCTGTAAAATGGGGATTAAGACTGTGAGCCCCACGTGGGCCAACCTGATCACCTTGTAACCTCCCCAGCACTTAGAAGAGTGCTTTGCACATAGTAAGCGCTTAACAAATGCCATTGTTATTATTATTATTATTATTATTGTAATTCCTCTTCAAACAATATAGACAATGAACCAAGGAAGTTGTCATACGGTGGGGACTATTGCCCTTTCCATTTCTGGTTTTGTTATCAGAGAACTTGCTCTCCCCTATGCATCCAAGATACTATGGATAGTATCCCACTCACTGTGCCTGTCCAAAAAGCAGAATAACCAACCTATACGTGAAACCAAATTCAGGCGATACAAAAGTCAGAAAGTGACCCGAGCAGTGCTGTCTCTCCCCCTAGAAGCCTAATCTGGGGGAGGGAGAAAGGGGTTTACTCTAGCAGAATCAGCATTATAGCATACTATGTGGTTAATGATAATAATGACATTTATTAAGAATGTCCTCTTTTTTGTGGTATTTGTTTTGTGCTTATTATGTCAGGTACTATATTAACTACTGCGGTAGAAGCAGCGTGGCTCAGTGGAAAGAGCACGGGCTTTGGAGTTAGAGGTCATGGGTTCGAATCCTGGCTCCGCCAGATGTCTGTTGTGTGACCTTGGACAAGTCACTTAACTTCTCGGAGCCTCAGTTCCCTCATCTGTAAAATGGGGATGAAGACTGTGAGCCCCACATGAGACAACCTGATCACCCTGCATCCCGCCAGTGCTTAGAGCAGTGCTTTGCACATAGCAAGCGCTTAACAAATGCCATTGTTATTATTATTATTACTATTATAATTCCTCTTCAAACAATATAGACAGTGAACCAAGGAAGTTGTCATACGGTGGGGACTATTGCCCTTTCCATTTCTGATTTTGTTATCAGAGAACTTGCTCTCCCCTATGCATCCCAGATACTATGGATACTATCCCACTCACTGTGCCTGTCCAAAAAGCAGAATAACCAACCTATAAGTGAAACCAAATTCAGGCGATACAAAAGTCAGAAAGTGACCTGAGCAGTGCTGTCTCTCCCCCTAGAAGCCTAATCTGGGGGAGGGAGAAAGGGGTTTACTCTAGCAGAATCAGCATTATAGCATATTATGTGGTTAATGATAATAATGACATTTATTAAGAATGTCCTCTTTTTGTGGTATTTGTTGTGTGCTTATTATGTCAGGTACTATATTAACTACTGTGGTAGAAGCAGCGTGGCTCAGTGGAAAGAGCACGGGCTTTGGAGTCAGAGGTCATGGGTTCGAATCCTGCCTCCACCACATGTCTGTTGTGTGACCTTGGGCAAGTCACTTAACTTCTCGGAGCCTCAGTTCCCTCATCTGTAAAATGGGGATGAAGACTGTGAGCCCCACATGAGACAACCTGATCACCCTGCATCCCGCCAGTGCTTAGAACAGTGCTTTGCACATAGCAAGCGCTTAACAAATGCCATTGTTATTATTATTATTACTATTATAATTCCTCTTCAAACAATATAGACAGTGAACCAAGGAAGTTGTCATACGGTGGGGACTATTGCCCTTTCTATTTCTGGTTTTGTTATCAGAGAACTTGCTCTCCCCTATGCATCCCAGATACTATGGATAGTATCCCACTCACTGTGCCTGTCCAAAAAGCAGAATAACCAACCTATAAGTGAAACCAAATTCAGGCGATACAAAAGTCAGAAAGTGACCCGAGCAGTGCTGTCTCTCCCCCTAGAAGCCTAATCTGGGGGAGGGAGAAAGGGGTTTACTCTAGCAGAATCAGCATTGTTGCATATTCTGTGGTTAATGATAATAATGACATTTATTAAGAATGTCCTCTTTTTTGTGGTATTTGTTTTGTGCTTATTACGTCAGGTACTATATTAACTACTGCGGTAGAAGCAGCATGGCTCAGTGGAAAGAGCACGGGCTTTGGAGTCAGAGGTCATGGGTTCGAATCCTGCCTCCACCACATGTCTGTTGTGTGACCTTGGGCAAGTCACTTAACTTCTCGGAGCCTCAGTTCCCTCATCTGTAAAATGGGGATTAAGACTGTGAGCCCCACGTGGGCCAACCTGATCACCTTGTAACCTCCCCAGCACTTAGAAGAGTGCTTTGCACATAGTAAGCGCTTAACAAATGCCATTGTTATTATTATTATTATTATTATTGTAATTCCTCTTCAAACAATATAGACAGTGAACCAAGGAAGTTGTCATACGGTGGGGACTATTGCCCTTTCCATTTCTGGTTTTGTTATCAGAGAACTTGCTCTCCCCTATGCATTCCAGATAACATGGATAGTATTCCACTCATTATGCCTGTCCAAAAAGCAGAATAACCAACCTATAAGTGAAACCAAATTCAGGCGATACAAAAGTCAGAAAGTGACCCGAGCAGTGCTGTCTCTCCTCCTAGAAGCCTAATCTGGGGGAGGGAGAAAGGGGTTTACTCTAGCAGAATCAGCATTATAGCATATTATGTGGTTAATGATAATAGTGACATTTATTAAGAATGTCCTCTTTTTTGTGGTATTTGTTTTGTGCTTATTACGTCAGGTACTATATTAACTACTGCGGTAGAAGCAGCATGGCTCAGTGGAAAGAGCACGGGCTTTGGAGTTAGAGGTCATGGGTTTGAATCCTGGCTCCACCGTTGTGTGACCTTGGGCAAGTCACTTAACTTCTCGGAGCCTCAGTTCCCTCATCTGTAAAATGGGGATGAAGACTGTGAGCCCCACGTGGGACAACCTGATCACCTTGCATCCCCCCAGTGCTTAGAACAGTGCTTTGCACATAGTAAGTGCTTAACAAATGCCATTATTATTATTATTATAAGCAGCATGGCATAATGGATAGAACACAAGCCTGGGAGTCAGAAGGTCATGGGTTCTAATCCCCGCTCTGCCACCTGTCTGCTGTGTGGCCTTGGGCAAGTCACTTCATTTCTCTGTGCCTCAGTTACCTCATCTTTAAAATGGGGATGAAGACTGTGAGCCCCACGTGGGACACCCAGCAGTGTGGCTCAGTGGAAAGAGCACGGGCTTTGGAGTCAGAAGTCATGGGTTCAAACCCTGGCTCCACCAATTATCAGCTGTGTGACTTTGGGCAAGTCACTTAACTTCTCTGTGCCTCAGTTCCCTCATCTGTAAAATGGGGATTAAGACTGAGAGCCCCACGTGGGACAATCTGATCACCTTGTATCCCCCCCAGAGTTAGAAGAGTGCTTTGCACATAGTAAGCACTTAACAAATACCATCATTATCATTATTATTATTAAACTAATTTGCTTGTATCCACCCCAGTGCTTAATACAGTGCCTGGCACAAAGTAAGCACATAAATACCACAATTATTATTGTTTTTATTACAAGCTAATCAGGTTAATCACAGTCCTCCAGGTGGGACTCTCAGTCAATCTCCATTTTGCAGTTAAGGTAACTGAGACACAGAGATGCTAAGTGACTTCCGCAATGTCACGCAGCAGACAAGCAGCAGTGCCAGAATTAGAACCCAGGTCCTCTGACTCCCAGGCTTCTGCTTTATCCACTAGACCACACTGCTTCCTCTCTCCCCAAGCACTATGTAAGTAGGCTGGGGTAGATATAGACAATCAGATGGGACACAGTTCCTGTTCCACATTGAAGTTCTCAAACTAAGAGCTAGGGAGCGGCAAGCATTTTATCCCCATTTGACAGATGAGTAAACTGAAGTTTAGAGAGGTTGAGTGACTTGTCACCCAACAAGTCAAGAGCAATACTTGATTTAACTCTGGAATCTGGATTCCCGGTCCAGTGCTTCTTCCGCTAGGCCAAACTACTTCCCTCTCCTGCTTCCCACTGATGCCACCCCCAGGCCTAGCCCTTTATAATAATGATGGCATTTATTAAGCGCTTACTACATGCAAAGCACTGTTCTAAGCACTGGGGAGGTTACAAGGTGATCAGGTTGTCCCACGGGGGACTCACAGTCTTAATCCCCATTTTACAGATGAGGTAACCGAGGCCCAGAGAAGTGAAGTGACTTGCCCAGAGTCACACAGCTGACAAGTGGCAGAGCCGGGATTTGAACCCATGACCTCTGACTCCAAAGCCCGGGCTCTTTCCACTGAGCCATCATAACTACAGGCCAGACTGCATAAAGGAGGACCATCCATGCATAAAGAAATCCTTCCTGTGTACAGTGTAGGGAGCAACCCCACATTGTTTGCAACCCTGCTTTGGCCAGCTGGCATGGGCGACACAACCAAATTCATTCATTCAATCACATTTATTGAGCACATACTGTGTACAGAGCACTGTACTAAGCACTTGGAAAGTACAGTACAGCAATAAAGAGAGACAATCCCTGACCACAATGGGCTTACAGTCTGGGGGGGAGGGCGGGGGGGGGGGGAGAGACAGACATCAAAACGAGTAAACAGGCATCATTATAAATAAACAGAATTATAGATATATGCATATATATGTAAGAGCTCACCTCCTCCAGGAGGCCTTCCCAGATTGAGCCCCCTTTTTCCTCTCCCCCTCCCCACCCCCCCATCCTACCTCCTTCCCCTCCCCATAGCACCTGTATATATTTTTGTACAGATTTATTACCCTATTTGGTTTACTTGTACATATTTACTATTCTATTTATTTTGTCAATGATGTGCATCTAGCTTTATTTCCATTTATTCTGATGACTTGACACCTGACCACATGTTTTGTTGTCTGTCTCCCCCTTCTAGACTGTGAGCCCATTGTTGGGTAGGGACTATCTCTATATGTTACCAACTTGTACTTCCCAAGCACTTAGTACAGTGCTGGGCACGCAGCAAGCGCTCAATAAATACGATTGAATGAATGAATGAATGAATGAATGAATGAATGAATGAATGAAAGTGCTGTGGGGCAGGAAGGAGGGAAGAGCAAAGGGAGAGAACTGAGGTGATGTGGAAGGGCGGGGGAGCTGAGGAAAAGGGGGCTTAGTCTGGGGAGGCCTCTTGGAAGAGGTGCACCTTCAGTAGGCCTTTGGAGAGAGGTGGCGGGCGTGATTGTTTGGCAGATTTGAGGAGGGAGGGCTTTCCAGGCCAGAGGTAGAACTTGGGCCAGGGGTTGGCAACGAGACAAGTGAGATTCAGGCACGGTGAGAAGGTTAGCATCACAGGAGCGGAGTTTACAGGCTGGGATGTAGAAGGTGAGAAGGAAGTGAGATAAGAAAGGGCAAGGTAATGGAGAGCTTTAAAGCCAACAGTCAGGAGGTTTTATTTGATACGGAGGTGGATAGGCAACCACAAGAGATTTTTGAAGGGGGCGGTGATATGGCCTGCACATTTCTGTAGAAAGATAATCCAGGCAGCGGAGTGAAGCATGGACTGAAGTGGGGAGAAACAGGAGGATGGGAGATCAGAGAGGAGGCCGATGCATTAATCCAGTTGGGATAGAATGCATGATTGTACTAACATGGTAGCGGTTTGGATGGAGAGGAAAGGGCGGACCTCGGCGATGTTGTGAAATTCCCACTAATTTTCAGCATTAGTTTGTAGTGTTATTAATTCGGAACTGCACAGTACTTAACACATGGGAAGAGACAAAAGAAATAAAAAATGTCTTCTCCTCTGAGGGAGAAAAAGTGATAGGAGAGAAACAGCTGCCTTTCCTACAGCTTAACCTGCAAGTCCTGATTTGTGCTGACCAAAAATGAATTGCCAAATTACCATTTTCAAAGGGGTAGCCTGGCTAGAAACAATTTCAACAGTGTATTCACAGGGGTTTCTTTCAGATTTTGGAGAAGGTGAATTCCTGCTCATTTTTTCTATTAACTTCAAGGGATAATTTGTTGAGACATTAGTAATGTTGACTTCACCTCTCTGCTCCCCCAGGATCAACCTTGGAAAGTCCTGGCTAGGTCGTTTTTGATCCTATACATTATTCTCTTCAGAGGAAAAGAAATGGGAATAAACTAAGAATTATTTCCAGTGACTATGTTCTGGGCCTGAAGCCTCAGTCACCCTACATTCTAATTGTATCACAAGAGAAATGTGTCTCATGCTACCTATTTTTAGATGCATGTGGCTAAGGAATGATTCTAAATCATGCATTCAAAGCTACCCCTCGTTTCCATTTGTTTTAAAAATCTTTTTCCGACACCTAGTCTATTTGTTTTCTTATTGATATTCAGATACTTTTGATTGCTGCTTTCAGATGGTGGCAGCTATGAAATATGGACTAGTAGAAGGCTTGCCTAACAAAATCCCTAAATAGATGTGCAGCTTCTTTTATATTCACAAATCCAGAAGCCAGATAACCTAATGACAGCAATGTATATTGTTCATCATATACATTCTTAAACTATTTTGGTTAACAGCTTTTGAGTAGGGATCAGTAAAGAGTTAAAAGCTATAAAGAGAGGATTGCTCAATCCAAATCCCTTTTATTCTAAGGAGATCAAATCTATGAAAATAATGTAGCCATCTAAAGTTGACCATGTTTACCTATGAATGGAAGTGCAGTTGTTTTGCTGTTTTCAAGATGGTAACCTGTTGCTTTTGTTGGATTTTGCAGGTATTCCGTTTACAAAGACCCTGCTGGCTGGCTTAATATTAATCCAACAAACGGAACCATCGACACAGCTGCTGTTTTAGACCGGGAATCTCCGTTTGTCCATAACAACATCTACACAGCACTGTTCCTGGCAATCGACAGTGGTGAGTATTGGAAGTTGGCAAGATGTTATTTATCCCCATTGCCGTCACGTATTTAGAGATAATATTCCCGAACAGCCTGTGTCAGCTCTTCTTAAAAAAATTCTACGTTCAGAACCTTTTATAACCATCTTTTATTGATAGACACTGGTTGAGAAATGGAATTGAAAACATTGAAACCTAAGATGGAAATGATTTTTGTAGAATAGAATTGTGCCTGCTATAGGAAACTGCTGCAAATGGCCAAATGCTGTTTGGATATGGTGCATTCTTTTCCCCAGACTTAATATCTTTACTATTAAAACCCTGCTATGGAGCCAAAGGCACCTTTAAGCATTTTAGCTCATCTAAAAGCCTGCAGAGTATTTAAATATGCTGTATTGAGTTCCGTTTGACTAAGAAACACCCTAAATGACCATACAAATATAATTAAAATCCCTGATTATATCACAATACCTCCTGGATTGTATGAATTAATGTTCCTTATGTGGAGTGGTTTCTCATATAAAGCATCTTTGTTAGACATAATTGCAGCAAAAACCCTGAACATTAGTGTAAATCACCAATGAGGATGGCAGCGACAGTAAGGTTGGAACATAGCAAATGTGCTAATTCTTTCATTCAGCTGCTCTAGGTTTAGCTTGAGTGACGAATGATAAAATATCCATTTTGAGTGTGTCATTTTCCATTTTGAGGGCACTGAAAGATTTAGTTACACATGGGATTTGACAAGAGAGTGAAAAGCACTTGTCCTAAAGCAGAAAAATAAGATACCTTACTGCAAGGTTAGTTTACTCCCATTTTCATGAGTAAATTTCTGCCTGACTAGAATTTCTGTAAATACTGAACAGCTAATGTCTAAGCTCAAGGCACTGACATCAGCTCTGAAGTCTGGAAAAAGGTTTTTAACAAGTTTTTCCATTTAAGGAAATTGGGCGGCAATCAGCATGACTGCAGGTAGTTTTTGTAATTATCCCAAACTCCAACTTGTGGAAGCCATGCATTTCTTAAGCTGAACTTAATGAACTTCACCCCTTTCATCAGAGACTTTATTGCTTGGAAGTGCCTGAAAAGTAAACCATGTTGTGCCTAGGCCACTGTAACCTGTACAAGAAATGGAAGAGACCGAAAAGAAGGTGGAGCAAGGGATATGGAGAGGAGAGGGTAAAGGTGACCTGATCTTAGGGTAGCTAGCATTTATTTGTCTGTTGCAGTGATCATTTGCTGACTTGAAAATGTTACATTAAAACCAGGTATCTTACTTTGAGGAGCAGCACATTTCATTCATAAAGCCTCAAAAGCTATCCTTAGCCATAACATTTAAATCAACCTAATGTTATTTACATTAAAGATTTGGTATTCAGGGCCTGACCGTGGATAACATTGATTAAAAATTCATAACTGGAGGCTTTAGCTACAGTCATTCCAAACACCGAGCTGTTCATGTGGGCACATGCAGACACACTTTTTTTTCCATCTCATTCTAACTGAAGGATCACATAGGTTTATTAAAGTACCAGCAATTCCTGAGCACTGCGCAGTAGATGGAAATGTCATTAAATATGGTGCTCTAGTCCCAAGAGCACCATATTACTTTTCTAGTCCCTGTATATATGTATATGTTTGTACATATTTATTACTCTATTTATTTATTTATTTATTTATTAAATATTTTTATTTATTTTACTTGTACATATTTATTCTATTTACTTTATTTTGTTAATATGTTTTGTTTTGTTGTCTGTCTACCCCTTCTAGTCTGTGAGCCCGCTGTTGGGTAGGGACCATCTCTAAGCGCTTCCCAAGCGCTTAGTACAGTGCCCTGCACACAGTAAGTGCTCAATAAATATGATTGAATGAATGAAAAGGCGCATAGCTGGGGCATGAAGTGCTGGAGAATTCAGAATTGCTCAGTGGGAAGTTTCTGGCTGGGAGCTAGCTCACACTTTTGATGTTAGCCATGGAAGAAAAGTGGAGTATGTTGAATGTTTGGCTATTGAAGGAAGAGGATCAACATGATAGGAGACTTGGAAATAGGGAAAGGAAACATGGAATGAAAAGAATGAAACTTCTGACGAGGTGGTGTGTGAGGAGGACATGTAGAGGTCATTAGGAAAAAAAATAGACCTCTGAAATGTGAGGAAAAGTGAGGATTATTTCTCAAGAAGAGGGAACTCAGGGTTGAACTGAAGTAAGTTGTAGGGATGGTTTTGGGAAAGAAAAATGAACTTAGTTGCATTAGTTTAGATTGGCTGCTAAGAGAAAAAAAAAATTGTGTGTGTGTCCATGATGCAAGTTAAGTGTAGTACCATGTTTGACCTAAATCATTCTTTCCTTTTCTAGCTAATGATTATTATGGTATTTATTGAGGGCTTACTACTTGCCAACCACTGTACTAAACGCTGGGTAGATACTAGCTAATCAAGTTGGACACACACCAATGAAAACACATTAGTTTTATTCCTTGCTGAAATGCTATTTTGCCAGGCCATAGACCAAAGCCCAGAAATGGGGAAGGACTTCAGAAACTGAATTATTCAGAGCAAAAGATGGTTTGGGATGAGAACTCAAGAAAGAAACAATTGCAGTGAAACAGAAGTATGTTCCAGAGAAACGTATGAATCATTACCCAATTAGCCAGAGTGAGTTTGCACTCTCTAATTAGGAAACTTGTCATTCAGTTTTTCAATTGTCACAAAAAAAGGAATAATTGTTTTTATGGATTCAGTAAACTGACAAGCTGGTCCTTCAATTGTAATTTCAATTTTTTACATTTATTAGACACTTAAAACTTTTTACCAAAATTATTCTACACTAAAGACTAAATTCCCTAATTCCGTCGAAGTTTGACAATCTTGCTCCTATTAAAGGTCCATTAAGAATAGAAATATAACCTTGTGATGCAGTCAATAGGACATTTTCTTCACGAATAGATCTTTGTCAGATAGGTCAGTGTCTCACTTGTGGTTAATACAGCATGGTTATGATACGTTTAACCTTCTGGTGAATTAGAGGAGGGGTCATTTCTGATACCATTAACTTCCGGCTAGCCACCGGATAACAGCGTTTGGCTGACAAATGTAGACATACAGACTAGTTGCATTTAATGGGGTCTGAAGCATTCTAGATGGAAAGTTCGAAAAGGGAACATAAAAACAAAGCTCAGAATCCTAGATTATTAGGATGGGAGGTCGTCTAATCCCCCCTGCCTAGTATGCCCAGATCTAAATGAGTTAAGGGAGAATCTCTCATATTTTTGAAGACATCCGGAGAACTATATCCAATATTCTCAGAAGCAAGTCCATCGCATATTTAACCAATGTATTGAGCAGAACAGTCTTCCTCTTATCTAACCAAAGTCCAAATGCTGTAGTTTCTACCCTTTTCTCCTCTGTTAATGTGAATAGAGATGGAGAACAGTTGGTCATTTTCTTTTAAAGTGTCCTTCATAGCTTTGGAAAAACAATATCCTCCTCAGCCTTCTCTTCTCCTGGCTGAATAACTTCAATTCCTTTTACTGGTCTTCTATTTTCCAATTTATAATATTCCCAAATCATCTCTGCCCTTCTCTAATTATGGAGTTTAGAACCAGACCTAATATTATAGTAAAGATCTGACCAGATTCTGTCTCCATCATCGTACATTCATATCACTGAAATAAATTTCAATTCCTTTATGAGGGACATCTATTTAGGAAACCCAGGATCATGCATGCTTTTTGAACCACAATACTCCATTATTCACTGATAGACAGCTTGTCTTTATCATCTTCATAATAATAATGGCATTTATTAAGCGCTTACTATGTGCAAAGCACTGCTCTAAGCGCTGGGGAGGATACAAGTTGATCAGGTTGTCCCACGAGGGGCTCACAGTTTTAATCACCATTTTACAGATGAGGTAACTGAGGCACCGAGAAGTGAAGTGACTTGCCCAGAGTCACACAGCTGACAAGCAGCAGAGCAGGGATTTGAACCCATGACCTCGAGGGGTCAGCAGTGAAATGGGCAAGATTGAGGCACAGTGAGAAGGTTAGCACTTGAGGAATAAAGTATGCAGGCTGGGCTGTAGAAGGAGAGAAGCGAGGTGAGGTAGGAGGGGGCATGGTGCTGGAGGGCTTTAAAGCCAATGTTGAGGAGTTTTTCTTTGATATGGAGGTGGATCGGCAACAACTGGAGTTCTTTGAGGAATGGGGTGACATGTCCTGAACGTTTTTGTAGAAAAATGATCCGGGCAGCAGAATGAAGTACAGACTGGAGTGGGGAGAGACAGGAGGCCAGGAGGTCAGCAAGGAGACTGACGCAGTAATCGAGGTGGAAGAGGATAAGTGATTGTATCAATGCTGTAGCAGTTTGAATGGAGAGGAAAGGGCAGATTTTAGCTCAGTTCTGAAGGTGGGTCAGACAGGATTTAGTGACAGATTGAATATGTGGATCGAATGACAAAGAGGAGTAAAGGATAATGCCAAGGTTACCGGGTTGTAAGACAGGAAGGATGGTGGTGCCATCTACAGTGATGAGAAAGTCTGCTTAACTCTCTTAGGGAAAATAATAATGATTGTGGTATTTGTTAAGTGCTTATTTGGTGGCAGGCACAGTACTAAGCACTGGGGTAGATAAAAGATAATTGGGTTGGACATAATCCCTGTCCCACTAGAGCTTACAGTCTTCACCTCCATTTTACAAATGAGGAAACTGAAAGACAGAGAAGTTATGTGACTTACCCAAGGTTACACAGCAGACAAATGAAGGAGCCACGATTAGGACCTAGGTCCTTCTGACTCGAAGGCCCATGATCTATCCAGTAGACTACAATCAATAAAGACTTTTCTCTCATTGTTTCTGTGTCTATAGTGAAGACCTCTGAGAGCAAATAAAGTGAAGCCATAAAGTATACATTCTGTCAAGTATGTTCTGCGTAGGGGCTATCAAATTCTTAGTTTTGGGATTTATTACTCTGACGATGCACAATGGAGAGAGAAGCAGTGTGTCCTATTGGATAGAGCATAGGCCTGCGAGTCAGACGGACCTGGGTTCTAATCCTGGCTCTGCCACTTATCCACTTTGTGACCTTGGGCAAGTCACTTAACTTCTCTGTGTCTAAGCTACCTCATCCGTAAACTATGTATTAAGACTGTTAGCCCCATGTGAGACGGGGACTGTGTCCTAACCTGGTTAGCTTGTATCTACCCCAGTGCTTGTAACAGTACCTAGAACATAGTAAGCGCTTAATAAATACCCTAAGCAACAACACTGGTAGATACAAGCTAATCAGATCAGAGAGTCTCTGTCACTCACAATCTACATAGTAAAATCCCTATTAGATTTTTAGGATTTTTAAGATTGTTAGGCCCTTACTCTGTGACAAGCACTGTTCTAAATACTGGGGTAGGTAGATGTTAGCCAGGTCAGACACAGTCCCTGTCCCACATGGAATTGTTAGTAGGGAATGTGTCTGTTCTGTTGTTGTGTTGAACTGTCCCAAGCACTTAGTACAGTGCCCTGCACACAGTAAGTGCTCAGTGAACATGATTGATTGATTGATGGGGCTTACAGTCTAACTAGATTGTAGTTTCCCAGTAGACTGTAGGATCCTCTATTAGATTTAAGCTCCTTGAGGTCAGGGGTCATGTCTACCAACTCAGTTCAACTCTCCCAAGCACTGAGTATCGTGCTCTGAACTTGCTGCTCAAAAACCACTGATTGTTTGATTATGGGGGACAGTATCTTCGCCCATTTTGCAGGTTAGAAAACAGAGGCACCAAGCCTATATGTTATCTGCCTAAAATCATACAGCAGCCAATAGCAGAGTAGGTATTAGAACTATGGTCCCCTGACTTTGTGTGTTTTCCACTGGGGCACAGTGTGGAACATCCACTAAAAATTCATCATTTAAGAGGATTTACGGAGCACTTTATATGTGCAGAGCACTCTGGGCACAGAGCTCTGTACTAAATAGTGGGAATATCACAATAAAATTAGTAGACATGACCCCCTACCCACAAGGAGCTTACAGTCTGGTAAGGGAAACAGATGCTAAAATCAATTTACAAGTAGGGGAAAATAATAGATGATCCATCCCCTGTGCTCAAGGAGTTTTTCGATTTAATAGTATATTTTGATAGCTCTTTTTCTTTCCTACATAGATGCTACTGGTCCTTCTCCATCTTCTGGAAAAGTAGCTTTTTTTCCCTCTCCAAAAAAAAAAACCCATTGCCTTATTGAACTTTTGTCTTGGTTTCACCAATTTATCCCAGCTACTTTGAAATTGGATGATATCCTTCAACACCCTAAACCTAATGGAGATCATCATTCTTTGCCACATCTCTCCCCTTCCCATACCATCTCCTTAGGTTGACACTGGTCCATTGATAATCACTCTGTAAGCATAACCGTTTGGCTTCTTGGGCATCCACTGAATTACTGGGTTATCTTATACCCCACCAAAAGAACCTTATGACCCAGTCCAGACTGTGGGGCAAGATGAGCCAAACAAGGAAAGTTCTGTTGCTGATAGTGGTCCTGGTTTCTTTAAGCACTTCAGGCCCAAAGCTTGCAACCCAGTGCATAACTGAGCATGACCACGTACTGTGTCATGACCTGACTTTGAAAAATGCTGTCATAAAGCTCTTTTTCCCACTGTATTAGTGAGTATGTCATAACAGACAGAATCAAAAGCCTTGCCAGAAGTCAAGGTGGATTATATCTATAAGCTTCCTTTTGACCTTCCAGACCTATCGCTCTGTCATAAAAAGAGATTACCTTAGGTTGACAAGACATTTTCCTTCATCCAGTCAAACTGGTTACTACCCGGTACTGTGTTCTCTTCAAGATGTTGGTAAATTGATGTCTTTACCCAGCATTTTTCTGGATATAGAAGTTAGGCTTTCAGATTTATAATTACTAGAATGATTCCTTTCCCCTTTTTCAAATGCAAGCACTCTGGTGGCTTTTTGCAAAAAACTCCTCCAAATTCCACACCAGGAATGGCCCAATTGATGTTTGCTCTCAACAGTGACTCTGACCATTGCCTTAGTACTGTAGGCTATAAATTTCAGTACCTGCAGATTTGATTGCACTTAGCTTATTTAAGTAATCATTTACCTGGTCCACTCCATTCCACTTTGGTTTCTCATCCTCTTTGCTTAACCCTGTTCTTGGTTCATTCACATTTTCTGGTAAAGAGGAAGGTAAAGGAAAATCCTTTTCAGAGAAGCAGCGTGACTCAGTGGAAAGAGTCCGGGCTTTGGAGCCAGAGTTCATGGGTTCAAATCCCACCTTAGCCAATTGTCAGCTGTGTGACATTGAGCAAGTCACTTCACTTCTCTGTGCCTCAATTTCCCTATCTGTAAAATGGGGATTAAGACTGTGAGCCCCCATGGGACAATCTGATCACTTTGTATCCTCCCTAGCGCTTAGAACAGTGCTTTGCACATAGTAAGTGCTTAATAAATGCCATTATTATTATTATAGCTTTCCATTCCAAACCTTATAATAGAGCAATATTTCTATTCTATTCTCTTGATCCTGACATGTTTTTTTAAAATGCTTTTCTGTTTCCGTTTATGGTTTTGGCATGCTACATATCATTTCCTGTTTGATCTTTTCTGACTATACATCTAAGCGCCTTCACTATTCCCTAGAACTCCTTGATATGCCAGTCTGGCTTCTATTTTTCACGGCATCATGCCTTGGCAGCACTAGTAATCTTCAAGAAGAAAGATGTGCCAGTCTTTTCCTCTTGGCTTAGAAGGCTGAAATTAAACCCTACCTTACATGACCACTTTCCTCTTTTCCTCTTTCAACTTCTGAAAGAGATATTTCATCTATGGAGATTTCTTTGGCTTGGAGGAGCAAACCTGGGCCCTATGGATAGATAAACCTAAACTAGCTTCACTGAGCAGCTGCTACCATACTAAGACTTACACTGTAGTTGTGAGATTTATCATTAAATGACTCAACAGACAACATTGTTGATCTGTACCTTAGTCTAACCCCACCCCTATTGGATGGAGAGAATGGGTTTAATTGAGACTAATTAGGGCTTTCTATGTAGCCTTGAGTTTGGAGAAGAATGCAGCCCATATCTGCTCCCAGCACAAGGACAATTATTCCTTGCCGAAATATTGCCAGATATTCCAACATCAACTGAGTCTCGGCTGCTCCACTCCCCTGCCCCATCTCCTCAAAGCAGTGAGGCCTCGGAGTCAGAAGGACTTGGGTTCTAATCCTGACTCTGCCACTTGTCTGCTGTGTGACCTCAGGGCAGATCACTTAACTGCTCTGTGTCTCAGTGACCACATCTGTAAAAAGGGGATTAACATTGTGAGTCTCACCTCCTCGCTGTAGTTTAAAGAGTTTCTGTGGGAAGGAAGTAATGGGGGCCTTGCCAGCAGCTGATCCTCATCAATCGTACCATATGTTGAGCCCTGTACTAAGCACTTGGTAGAGAGTAATAGAATGAGCGAACATAGTCCTTGTTCTGGAGGAGCTTATGATTTAAGTGAGATAGTATTTTGTTTTTTGATTTTTTAATGGTATTTGGTAATCGCATACTATGTATCAAGCACTGTACTAAGTCCTGGGGAAGATAAAAGTTCATCGGGTCAGACACAGTCTCTGTTCTGCACAAGGCTCAAAGTCTAAGTAAGAGGGAGAAGAGGTATTTCATCTCCATTTTACAGTTGAGAAAACTGAGGCACAAAGAAGTTAAGTAATTTGCCCAAGGTCACAGAGCAGGCAAGTGGCAGGGCTGAGCTCAGAAGCCAGGTCCTCTCACTTCCATGCCCATGTTCTTTCCATTAGGTCATGTTGCCGCCCATCTGAAGGAAATGCAAAGCTTGCTAATGGAGCATACTCCCCCTCCATGGCTCCAAGGGTACTCTGCTGCTTCTCTAGAAGCCATAAGCAGGAGAGTTAAGTTCAGGGTTAATTAAGGGATCCACTCTTTCAATCACTACAATCTGAGGGGAATATCAAGCAATGAGCTGCTTGTGGATAATTTTCAATAAGCTCTCCCTCTTTAGAGAATAGATCAAGTTCCACTTGGCATTTAATGCTAAGGCAGGATAATCTGGCCATGGTTGACCTCCAATAAACTGTAACATTCTTCATGTAGCCCTTGGAAAGATCTTACCCTTTCCAGGTTTCAAAGAAATAATTTCCAATCTCATCCCTTCAACCAAAAGCTTCACTAATCAATATAAAGTAGTTGGAGACACATCAGTATCAGTGAGCACTGACTTTTATTTACATGGGTAGATTTGATCCACATAATCGCTTTCTACTGTTATCAGTCATACTGAATTTTATTCTCTTTTCCAGGCAGGGAGCCTTATTCTACTCCTGGGTAGGGGAGGGAAGGTGGGAGTGGAAGAAGGGAGGCTGTGACCCATTGTGAGGGCACACAGAGCATGCTTAAAAGGCTCCTGTTAAACCATAATATGTTGTAGGGTAGATTTTACCCTTAGCCCACAGTTTGCTAAGGGAAGATACCAGCCCAATACCTGGGAAGGTTTTCCATTCTGATCCATGCCCTGAAGCTAGCTTTTCCAGGAAGAAAAAGAAGGATCACTTCGAAGTGACCAATCCTCTTGCCTCTTTGCAGCACTGAGAGTGCACAGGAATGGGAAGCAATCAATCAATCAACTGTATTAATTGAGCGCTTACTGTGTGCAGAGCACTGTACTAAGGGCTTGGGAAGTACATGTTGGCAACATATAGAGACAGTCCCTACCCAACAGTGGGCTCACAGTCTAAAAGGGGGAGACAGAGAACAAAACCAAACATACTAACAAAATAAAATAAATAGAATAGTTATGTACAAGTAAAATAAATAAAGCAGCATGGCCAGGTGGAATAAGCACTTAGTATAGCACTCTGCACATAGTAAGCGCTCAAGAAATACAATTGAATAGTCAGAGGACCTGGTTTCTAATCCTGACTCTTCCAATTGCCTGCTGCATGATCTTTGGCAAGTCACAACTTCCCTGTGCCTCAGTTTCATCATCTCTAAAATGGGGACTCAATTCCTGTTTTCCTTCCTACTTAGACTGTGTGCCTAACTGTGGGTCAGGGACTCTGTATGACCTAATTAGCTCGAATCTAGCCCAATGTTTAGAAAAGTTCTTGGCTCATAGCAAGTGCTTAACAAATGTGGGAGGACTGAAAGTTGAGGTGAGGGAGAAGCAGGGTGGCCTAGAGGAAGGAACACAGGCCCGGGTGTTGGAGGACCTGGGTTCTAAACCTGGTTCGGCTTCAGGTCTGCCGTGTGATTATGGGCAAGTCACTTAATTTCTCTGTGCCTCCATTACCTCACCTGTAAAATGAGGATTAAGCCCTACTCCCTCCTATTTAGAGTGTGAGCTCCATGGGATACAGGGACTCTGTTGAATCTCATTAAGGTATATCTACCCCAGCACTCAGTATAGTGCTTGGCATATAGTAAGCACTTAACAAGTGTTAACAGCAACAACAACATTAATAACAACAGGATTATTTTATGCAGGGTCATACCCAGGATTGGGCAGGTGCTTTTTCAACCTCAAAGGAGAAAATAGGGCCCAATCAATCAGAACAGTCAATCACTCAGAAACTTCATAAAGGTCCCGATTCTCCCTTCCCTCAATCTGTAGAGAACAAAAGTGCATTTTCCAGATTCAGGGGAGCAAAAATCACAACATTATGAACCACTGAAGAGAGAAGCACCTTGTTCTGATCCCACGTCCCCTATTGCACCTAGGTTTTCCATATTAACCTAGTTCCAAGGGTGAATTTTCCCATTATTATCATTATTAATAATCATATTTACTGAGCATTTAATGTGTGCAAAGCACTGTCCTAAGTGCTTGAGAGACTGCATAAGAGCAGGAAGTCTTCAAGGGAAGCAGGAACACAGTTGCATAGCAGGGTTGATCTGAGGGCCCTATTCCTCCATTCCCCTTCAGTCTCTGTCAGACTGGCACACATTTTCCACAGTTTATCTCTCCCCAGACTGAAAAGAATTCAAACTCCTCTTGAATTTAAGGAAAGGGAATGAAAAGTAACTGGGTGAAAATAAATTTTAGGTAGAGTTTTTTCATAATCTGAAAATATTAGAATTTGATATTTTTCCTGGTGTAGGAAATATATTGCAGATAATATTAAAAAATAACTTCAGGAAGTCATGTGACAAAATCTAGAGAATATACAATGGCATCACAAACAGAGCTGCTGTTAGCGATAGGAGCCTTGAGCACAGCTCAGAAACTTGGAACAACAACAACAAAAAAAAAAAAGTGGGAAAACAGAGCTCAGAATAAATCAGATTGGCTCTTAGTCAAAGGTTTCTTTCTGGAACTCAATGGAATTTGTCTCCAGGCACTGGTTTGTCCAGGAAATGAGAACAGTTATTTATTAGATCTTTGTTAATAGTATTAACTGTGGTCTTAAGTCTATCCAAAGGAAACACATGTTTATCTACTAATTGCAAATAAATCAATTCATTTGATAGGATGAAAAGGGGAGAATGGACTTTATTTGGTGGATCAGATTAGGAACGGTATGGTTAGAAGAAATTGCTGATGACTCCCTGCTTTTTATTCTCTCTCTCTCTCTCTCTCTCTCTCCCTCTCTCTCTCTCTCTCTCTCTCTCTCTCTCTCTCTCAATGCAAATCAGATGTCACTTGCTTAATTTAGTGGCAAATACATTTAGCTGCAATTCATTCACTTCTGGCTGGAGGATTGGGTTTCTGGATAATATGTACAGTTCCAGGGTCCTTATTCCCTTATTCTTCCCCACCATCAATGCAGCAGAAGGCTTCTCCCCTCCCTATCACTGGCAGGCCAGAGGCTGCTTCCTTTCCCCAGCCACCCTGATCCCCAATGAAAGCTCAGCCTTACCAACAGCAGTAGCAACAGCCAGAGCAACAATAGCTTCTATGTCATTGTGCAGGCACTTTTGTCCCATTTCTGAAATTGGCTGGGAAGCGAATGGGGTGAAAAAGGAGTGGGGGAGAGTCTTGTCTGCAACCTGAAGTGGGCTTCAAGGCTCTCCATCACTTCACCCCCTCCTACCTCACCGCCCTTCTGTCCTTCTCCAGCCCAGCCTGCACCCTCCGCTCCTCCGCCACTAACCTCCTCACTGTACTTCATTCTCGCCTGTCCCACCATCGACCCCCAGCCCACGTCCATCCCCTGGCCTGGAATGCCCTCCCTCCACACAACTGCCAAGCTAGCTCTCTTCCTCCCTGCAAAGCCCTACTGAGAGCTCACCTCCTCCAGGAGGCCTTCCCAGACTAAGCCCCCTTTTTCCTCTCCTCCTCCCTATCCCCCCAACCCTACCTCCTTCCCCTCCCCACAGCACTTGTATATATATTTGTACAGATTTATTACTCTATTTTACTTGTACATACTTACTATTCTATTTATTTTGTTAATGATTTGCATATAGTAATAATAATAATTGGCATTTGTTAAGCGCTTACTATGTGCAAAGCACTGGAGCTTTAATTCTATTTCTTCTGAGGATTTTGACACCTGTCTACCTGTTTAGTTTTGTTGTCTGTCTCCCCCTTCTAGACTGAGAGCCCATTGTTGGGTACAGACCATCTCTATATGTTGCCGACTTGGACTTCCCAAGTGCTTAGTACAGTGCTCAGCACACAGTAAGCACTCAATAAATACGATTGAATGAATGAATGACATCCATTCCCAACTCCTCTTCCTCCTCCTCTTTCTTCATTCTTTCCCTTAAGGGAGTAAGTCAGGGTCAGGTTTATGTGCCAAGTGAACAAGTTGGTGCTCAGTGCTTATGAGTGTTTTCTTGTTAGGGGCTGTCACTGGTCCCATCCTCCTTTCGGTAGTTGAAGGAGGCCCCAGCACCAGTAGTAGTAGCAGGACTTCAGCCAGGAACAGAACAGTCAAGAGGCAGAGAGGGAAAAGTCAGGTCAGATATCAGCAGGCAGGCAACCCCCCACGACACTCAACTCTTGCCCTAGTTCAGCCATTTCCATGCTTAGTTAATTTGAGAGTAATGAGATGAAACTTTCAAATGTCTCTGAATTCCAGGGAGAGTGGGGCAGGTGGTGAGAGGGGGAACCAAGATGGGGGAAGAAAGAGAAAAGGCCTGTACTTTTGGCATTCTCTGATGAAGCCCTCATTTCCCCTATTCCTTCTCCCTTCTGTGTCACCCTTGCACTTGGATTTGTACCCTTTATTCATCTCATCCTGCATACCACAACACATATACCTATCTGTAATGTATTTTAATGTCTATCTCCCCCTCCAGACTGTGGACAGGAAGCATGTCTTCCAATAATATCCTTTCCCAAGTGCTTAGTGCATTAAGCACTAAGAAGCAGCAGCATAGCTCAGTGGAAAGAGCACAGGCTTGGGAGTCAGAGGTCATGGGTTCAAATTCCGGCTCCGCCAATTGTCAGCTGTGTGACTTTGGGCAAGTCACTTAACTTCTCTGTGCCTCAGTTACCTCATATGTAAAATGGGGATGAAAACTGTGAGCCCCACATGGGACAACCTGATCACCTTTTATCTTCCCCAGCGCTTAGAACAGTGTTTTGCAGATAGGAAGCGCTTAACAAATGCCATCGTTATTATTATTGTTATTACTCTGCCCACAGTAAGCACTCAATAAATATGACTGATTGATCGATTGGCCTTCCAATAATTCATCACAGAGAGCTGAAATTAGAAAGAAATTGCAAGCATTTAGTATCAAGCAACCATCAATAGTATTTACTTAATGCTTTCTGTACGCAGTTGTATCCCAGAGCTAAATGCTTGGGATAATGCAATACAATAAAATTGGTAGACATGGTTCCTTCCTTCAAAAAGCTTACACTCTAATAGGGGAGAAAGACATGAAAACCAATTATAAATAAGGGAAGCAACAGAAGGTGTACAAGGATACTAAGGATAAGGATATAAGGACAGGTAAAAGGGAGAGGATGGAGAAATAATGTGCTGGTGGATTTCAGAGCAGCTTCCAAAGAGGGCAGTTGCTGATGCCATGGCTGAGCCAGGACAGCATTAGGGTTGAGCTTAAAAGGGAAATTTGTTTGAGACGACAGAATAAAGACAGCCCAGGAAAGTGTGTAGCCCCTTAGACTTTGAGCCATTTTGTGCAGGGAATGTGTCCAATCTGATTATCTTCTATTTAATCCAGTGTTTAGCAAAACGCTTGGTCCATAGAAGCATTTAATACCATCATCATTATTATTATTATTGTGTGCCTGAGCACCTCTCTGAGTATGGGTTGTCTGTTCTGTTAAGGTATTTGTTCCCAGGTAATCAGGAGCACACTGCCAATTTCCAGCTCATTGAGCTCTATTCACCTTAATCTATAGTGAGGGAGAAGCAGCATGGCCTCATGGAAACAGCATGAGTCCAGGAGTCAGAGGACCTAGGTCCTCCTCCCAGCTGTATGATTTGTCAGTTGAGTGACTGGGTGAATCACTTAACTTCTCTGTGCTTCAGTTTCCTCATCTTTAAAATGGTGATAAAATATTTGCTCTTTCTCGTACGTAGACTGTGAATCCCACGTCTGACTGTATTATCTTGTATCTTCCCCAGTGCTTAGTAGTGCTTAGCACGCAGTATGCACTTAGAAACTCCAGCATTACCAATATTGCTTGTGATATACAGGACTTTGAGTAAGATATATTTGTCCTTCTAGCCATAGGGACCATTTGGTACAGTACCGATGCAATGAGCTAACTTGTTTTTACAGATTCATGGTCACCAAGACCATAGGTTCACAGGAATTTCATTCCCATTTGGATTTTGGTGAAAACCCATGCTCCCACTACCTTCATAAGCATGACTAACCTACTGCAGAAGCAAACGCTTAGTTGGAGACTTTGTGAAGATCAACTCTTGGGAATGGGCAACAGTTTGCAAGCGTTCTTTAATATGCACCCTAGGAGCGCAGGGATCAGAGTTGGTCCCTGCCCCTTAAGTGGTTCGCGGTCTTGGGGAGAGGGACAACAGGTGTTTGGTCTCCATTTTGCTAATGAGGAAACTGAAAGGTTAAGTGACTTGCCCAAGGTCACCCAGCAGGCAGATGGTGGAACCAGCATTGGTAGCCAGGTCTCCTGACCCCCAGCCCTGGGTGCTATCCACTAGGCCACAATGCTTCTTAACAACAGTGATATGAACTTTCCCTTCGACTCTGTAGGGTCATTCATTCATTCAATTCAATCGTATTTATTGAGTGCTTACTGTGTGCGTAGCACTGTACTAAGCACTTGGGCAGTACAAGTCAGCAACATATAGAGACGGTCCCTACCCAACAATGGGCTCACAGTCTAAAAGGTCAACAACCTACAACCGAGTAAAAGGCCAATTCAGTTCAGTGACCCACTCACTGTCTTTAAAAATCATTCCTGCAGGACACTGACACTGGTAAGAGACTGCAGGGCTTGGGGAGGTGAAAGAAATCTACTCTCCCTGCTCACAATTTGTACCCCGACTAATCTCTGTTATCTTTCCCTCTCCTAATATATCTCTTATGCACTCGAGTCCTCACTCCCAAACACTTAGGTACTCACTTTATACTCTGTTGCTTCCCATACCTGTAATTTCTTTTAGTGTCTGTCTCCCTTGCTCTACTGTAAGTTCCTTGAGGGCAAGGATCATGTCTATTAATGCTACTGTATTGTACTCTGCCAAGTACTCTGCACACAGTAGACCGTAACCTCCTAGAGAGCATAGATCATCTCGACCAGCTCTATAACATTATACTCTCAAGTGCTTAGCACAGTGCTGTGCACAAAGTAATTTAATAAACACCATTGATTACTTAGGAGAAAATGTCATTGCTTCCTTTCATTTATTTTCTTTTTTGTACTTTCTGGCTTATTGAAAGACCTTTCCTGATTGCCTCTCTTGGCAGGTGGCAACACCTCTTGTTCTCTCAGTTTTTATAATAATAATAATAATGGCATTTATTAGGCACTTACTATGTGCAAAGTACTGTTCTAAGCGCTGGGGAGGTTACAAGGTGATCAGGTTGTCCCACGGGGGGCTCACAGTCTTAATCCCCATTTTACAGATGAGGGAACTGAGGCCCAGAGAAGTTAAGTGACTTGCCCAAAGTCACACAGCTGACAATTGGCAGAGCCAGAATTTGAACCCAAGACCTCTGACTCCAAAGCCCATGCTCTTTCCCAATGAGCCACGCCCCAGTCCACCATCTTTAATTTGGATTCTTTCCTTTTATTTTCTTTGCTTTATGGCCAGTCTTTTTCTAATATCTGTTCTCCTATCCCTCTTCCTGACCTTGGGCCTATGCCACATGGGCATCCTACTTCTTTCAGAACAATAATTTTAATAAATAGCACCAACTCTGAGTTCTGGCCTAGTGCAAAGTTTCCATAGTTATTTTCACATTACGTATCTCATTTTATCCTTAAAAAAAATCTTAGAGGTAGGGAAAGGCAGTTATTATCCCCATTTTACAGATGAGGAGCCAGACACAGAGAAGTTCATTCATTCAATCGTATTTAAGTGCTTACTGTGTGCAGAGCACTGTACTAAGCACTTGGGAATTACAAGTTGGCAACATATAGAGACGGTCCCTGTCCAACAGCGGGCTCACAGTCTAGAAGGGGGAGACAGACAACAAAACAAGACATATTAACAAAATAAAATAAATAGAATAAATATGTACAAAATAAATAGAGTAATAAATATGTACAAACATATGTACATATATACAGGTGCTGTGGGGAGGGGAAGGAGGTAAGGTGGGGGGAGGAGGGGGAGAGGAAGGAGGGGGCTCAGTCTGGGAAGGCCTCCTGGAGGAGGTGAGCTCTCAGTAGGGCTTTGAAGGGAGGAAGAGAGCTAGCTCGGCGGATGTGTGGAGGGAGGGCATTCCAGGCCAGGGGGATGACGTGGGCTGGGGGTCGATGGCGGGACAGGCAAGAATGAGGCACAGTGAGGAGGTTAGCGGCAGAGGAGCGGAGGGTGTGGGCTGGGCTGGAGAAGGAGAGAAGGGAGGTGAGGTAGGAGGGGGCAAGGTGATGGACAGCCTTGAAGCCCAGGGTGAGGAGAGAAGTTGAGTGGCTTGCCCAGGGCCACACTAAGGGAATGAGAGAGCCCAGGTCCACTAATTGCCAGGCATATGTTCTTTCAACTAGCTCACACTACCTCCAAAGTATAATACTGTACTCTGCCAACAATTAACACTATGATTATAGAATCCCATGGCCTAGGTGAACAAAAATTTCTGGAGGAACATCGGATTCTACGTTCAAATCTTAAAATTGTAATAATGCTTATGTATAATCATCTAATTGTATGATTTGCCTATTGAATCTATCACCTGGAGTCCTGGTTAAGTTAGGCCCAGATTTTCACCCAATCACCTTGAACTATCAAGACACAATGGAAGTCGAGATCTCAGCGCTCATGAAAAAACTGCCCAAATGGTAGTGAAGACATTCAGGGTCAAGTGGATTTTTTCCTTAATTTATCTGAAAAGGAGCTTTAATTCTTTACTTTTGCTGTAGTAATCCTTCAAATGATGTAACTAAACTACCCATAAGAATCTGAAAGGATATTGAAGTTAGATTGAAGAGAAGAGCCTACAGGTCATGCCCACTCTCCATAAATAGTACTGTTATGTTCTGCCTTTATGCTTCTTTTACCTTCAATTTCACCAATTTTACCCAAAGAAAAACTGACAGACTGCTCTTGCTGCTGAACTGGAGCAATGCTGTGTTAAACAATTCGATCAGTCCAGTATATAATGGTATAGTATGCTAAGGTATGACCTTTTATGTTGGCAAGTTTTCACTGCTTTATCTTTGAAGATGAATATCATAATTTGCCTCATTCAGTTATGGTTTTCTGAAAAGGTTAGGATGGTGTCTTTAGAGTGCAGGAAGTCTTGCATTAACAATTTCTGTGAGCATAGAATTTCTGGCCTGTTTTAGGAAAGACAAAATTATGTAGGGGAAGGTACTCAGGTAGAGAGTTAACATTTAAGAGTGCAATAAAATGTAATCCCATTGGGACTATTCTGATTGATATAGCTTAATGGCAATTAATACTGAACAAATTGCAGAAGGTTTGAAATTTCATTCAGTGAAGGATGCAAATGTAAAGATAGTTGCCAGTTTTGTTTTGCTTTTAATGGTATTAAAGTAATTAAGTAATTAATTGCTTATTATTTTCCAGGCACTCTTCTAAAGTGCTGGGGTAGATACAAGATTATCCAGTGGGACACAGTTCTGTCCCACATAGGGCTCACACAGTCTTAATCCCCAAATTGCAGATGAGGTAACTGAGACAAAAAGAACTTAAGTGACTTGCCCAAGGTCACACATCAGACAAGTGGCAAAGCTGGGTTTAGAATCCAGGTCCTCAGACTCCCAGGCAGATACTCTTTGGACTAGGCCCCACTACTTTACACTAAATCATGCTGCTTCGTGTAGAAAAGGATCAGGCTACGGTCAAGCCAGATTGCTTCTTTAGGTTCCTAGATTCACACTGGGAATTTCTCTCCTGAGCCCTTCCCCCATCCTGTGCAGAAATTCCACCCAACCTCAGAGCTCCCTCAGCAGCAGGTTGAAAGATATGCCAGGACAGAAGCATTTAAGTAGTTTTACATGTGAAATTTGCATTGACTTGAATGAATGGCAGGATTATCATCAATGACAGTAATGCTAATAGGACTAAGTCTTTTTAACTTCCATCTTCAACCACTCACTCTCCACTGGTTCCTTCCCCTCTGCCTTCAACATGCCCACGTCTCCCCCATCCTAAAAAAACCCTCTCTTGACCCCATCTTCCCTTCTAGTCATCGCCCTATCTCCCTCCTACCAGTCCTTTCCAAACTCCTTGAATGAGTCATCTACACCCGTTGTCTCAATTCCTCAATGTCAATTCTCTCCTCAACTCCCTCCAATCTGAATTCTGTTCCCTACATTCCACCGAAACTGCCCTCTCAATGGTCACCAATGACCTCCTGCTTGCCAAATCCAAAGGCTCCTGCTCTATCCTAATCCTCCTCGACCTCTCAGCTGCTTTTGACACTGTGGACCACCCCCTTCTCCTCAACATGCTATCCAACCTTGGCTTCACAGACTCCAGCCTCTCCTGGTTCTCCCCTTATCTCTCCGGCCATTCATTCTCAGTCTCCTTTGCGGGCTCCTCCTCCCCCTCCCATCCCCTTATTGTAGGGGTTCCTCAAGGGTCAGTTCTTGGTCCCCTTCAGTTCTCTATCTACGCTCACTCCCTTGGTGAACTCATTCACTCCCACAGCTTCAACTATCATCTCTACGCTGATGACACCCAAATCTACATCTCTGCCCCTGCTCTCTCACCCTCCCTTCAGGCTCGTGTCTCCTCCTGCCTTCAGGACATCTCCATCTGGATGTCTGCCCGCCATCAAAAGCTCAATATGTACAAGACTGAACTCCTTATCTTCCCTCTCAAACCCTGCCCTCTCCCTGACTTTGCCGTCACTGTAGATGGCACTACCAACCTTCCTGACTCACAAGCCCACAATCTTGGTGTCATCCTCGACTCTGCTCTCTCGTTCACCCCTCACATCCAATCCGTCACCAAAACCTGCCGGTCTCACCTCCTCAGCATCGCCAAGATCTGCCCTTTCCTCTCCATCCAGACCTCTACCTTGCTGATTCAATCACTCATCCTATCCCGACTGAATTACTGCATCGGCCTCCTCTCTGATCTCCCATCCTCCTGTCTCTCCCCACTTCAGTCTATACTTCACGCTGCTGCCCAGATCATCTTTGTGCAGAAACGCTCTGGGCATGTTACTCTCCTCCTCAAAAATCTCCACTGCCTACCAGTCAACCTACGCATCAGGCAAAAACTCCTCACTCTTGGCTTCATGGATCTCCATCACCTTGCCCCCTCCTACCTCACCTCCCTTCTCTCCTTCTCCAGCCCAGCCCGCACCCTCCACTCCTCTGCCACTAACCTCTTCACTGTGCCTCGTTCTCGCCTGTTCTGCCTTCGACCCCCCTGGCCCACATCCTCCCCCTGGCCTGGAATGCCCTCCCTCCACATATGCACCAAGCTAGCTCTCTTCCTCCCTTCAAAGCCCTACTGAGAGCTCACCTCCTCCAGGAGGCCTTCCCAGACTGAGCCCCCTCTTTCCTCTCCCCCTCCCCGTCCCCGCACCCTACCTGCTTCCCCTCACCACAGCACCTGTTTATATGTTTGTACAGATTTATTACTCTATTTTACTTGTACATATTTACTATTCTATTTATTTTGTTAATTATGTGCATCTAACTTTACTTCTATTCATTCTTATGGCTTGACACCTGTCCACATGTTTTGTTGTCTGTCTCCCCCCTTTAGACTGTGAGCCCATTATTGGGTAGGGACCATCTCTATATGTTGCTAACTTGTACTTCCCAAGTGCTTAGTACAGTGCTCTGCACATAGTAAGCACTCAATAAATATGAGTGAATGAATGAATGAATGACTATGATCTGCCAATTCCTTAGCCTGGCAAATATCACCTGAAATAGATTATACATTCCTCATTTACAAGAACTGTGTCAGTTCCTCTATTGTACACTCTCAAGTGTCTAATATCTAGTTCTGCACCCAGCAGACATTCAATAAATACTACTGAGGCAGAGAACTGCACCTGGTTTTATGAACACTTCCTTCTCTTTCCAATCAATCATATTTAGAGTGCTTACTGCATGCAGAGCACAGTCCTAAGAACTTGGAAAACTACAACATAACAGAGTTGGTAGACAAGTTCACTGTCCAGAAGGAGCTTACACTCTACAGTCCAATGGCTTCTGATCCATCCTAATCCTCCACAACCTCTGAGCTGCCTTTGATACTGTCAACCACCCCATTCTCCTGGAAACATTATCCAACCTTGGCTTTACTGACACTGTCCTCTCCTGGTTCTCCTATTTCTCTAACCACTCATTCTCGATGTTCTTTGTGAGCTCCTCCTCTGCCTCCCACCCCCTCACTGTGGGTATCCCTCAAGGTTCAGTTCCAGGTCCCCTTCTATTCTCCATCTCCACCCAGTCCCTTGGAGAGCTCATTTGATCCCATGCCTTCAACTAGCACCTCTATGTGGATGATTCCCAAATCTACATTTCCAGCCCTGATCTCCCTCCTTCTTTGCAGCCTCACATACATAAGACCTCTCTACTTGGATGTCGTGCTGACACCTCAAAATGATCATGTCCAAAACAGAACTCCTTATCTTCCCACCCAAACCCTGTCCTCCCCTTGACTTTCCCATAATTGTAGACAGCACCACCCTCCTTCCTGTCCCACAAGCTCACATCCTTGACATTATCTTTACTCTTCTCTCTTATTCAACCCACATATTCAATCTATAAGTAAAACCGACAGGTTAAACCATTATGACATCACTAAAATCCATCCTTTTCTCTCCCTCCAAACTGCTACCACATTAATCCAAGCACCTATCCTATCCCACGTTGATTACCGTAACAGCCTCCTTCCTGGCCTTCCAACCTCCTGCCTCTCCCCACACCAGATCTGTACTTCACCCTGCTACCCAGATCATTTTTCTACAGAAATGTTCAGGCCGTATTTCACCAATCCTCAAGAAAGAAACTCCTCACCATTGACTTTAAAACACTTAATCACCTTGCCCCCTCCTTACCTCACCTTGTTACTCTCTTACCCAGCCCAACAATTTCGCTCTTCTAATGCCGACCTTCTCACTGTACCTCGATCTCATCTATCTTACCACCAACCCTTGACCCTGTCCTGCCTCTGGCCTATAACGTCCTCCATTTTCATATCCTACAGACTCTCCCCCACTTCAAAGCCTTATTGAGCCTTTCTCTAAGTCCCCATGTCCTCTTTTCCCATTCCCTTCTACATTGCCTTGACTTGCTCCTTTTATTCACTCCCCACCACCCCATAGAACTTATGTACATATCCATAATTTATTTATATTAACATCTGTCTTCCCACTAGCTCATTGCAGGGAATGTGTCTGCCCTGTTGTTGTATTGTACTCTCCCAGACACTTAGTACAGTGCCCTGTACACAGTAAGTGCTCAATTTATACAACTGACTGAGAGAGGGGACTCTAGACACTCCAGACTTTCCCCCAAATCTAACTTATTTCCCTTCCTGTTCACCCCCTTGCTTTCTTTATTCTACATTGTTAAATGCTTAATAGTAGACACTTCTGATCTAAAACCTCCAATGAGCATGTTCAGCTCTATTTAGAAAGAATAAAGAGAGAGAGGGAGAGACAGAGACTGAGACTGGTTTTCCCCATTCAGTAGGCTCCATTCTCCTGTTGACTCCATGTTCCTGCTGCCTTTTTCCTCTTGGGAGGATGAGTTTGGTTCAGTGATTCTTTAACAACCTTTTCTCAAAGCATTTTTGCTGCCAGCCTTTGTCAGAACTCCAAGATAATTGTCTGTGAAAGAGGAACATTTCTCATTTTTAAATAAACAATCAAGGTTACAGAGAGCCAGATTTCCCCTGATTTTGAAGAATGTGAAAATTCAAGTACCTGGATTTTTGCGAAGCAAAGACAGGTTTGGCATGTCTTGAAGGACTAGCTGTTCACTGCTCACAGAATAGCCTGCACTTTCCCATAAGGCAAGAGGAGAAGAGATAGCTGAAGGAGGCATGGCCTGTCCCCAAACCCATTCTTTTGTAATCTCACACAAGTCACCACTAATCCTTACAAGCTCCACCTGGAAAGCATTTCTTCTGAAAGGCCTTTCCCTTCCCCTCCTTTTTTTCAAACTAATCTCTTCCAGCTTTGCCAGGCCCAATTGGAATTTCTCTGCCCTGGGATAATTTGACCCTGGGCAAAGATGACTTAAAGAACTGTTTACCGATTAGACACTGTTTCGAAGTAATGTAAAAATGCTATCTAAATTCAAAGTCCAGAAATTCTTACAAAGCAATTCATTGTCAGAGAAACTGACAATAAAGGGACAAGCCGAATTATTTCAAAATACACCTAACTGTATCCCATGAGGAAGCTACAGGACTAATATTTTGTTACTTCCAGTATGACTGAGGGGAAGGTGTGGCATCAGCATCACCATTCTACAATGTTCTAGAGTAAGGGTGGCCAAGACCCATGAACTGAATAGCTGCAATACAAAACATATTATGGCCATGAGATACAGATCAAATTGGTGAGCAGAAACTCCAGGGGTGGTATTGAAAGGATTTAGGGGCAGTGGTGAGTGGCAAAGAGCATTTATTTCTGATAGGGAGAGGAAGAGTGTGTCAGTGAGTGGCAGAACTAAGGAGACAGCCAGGAACCTGAAGTTGGGAATGGTGAGTGGAGCTGGTCACTGCAGAAAAAATAAATAATGAACCCCAAGCCAAACATGTGAAAGAGCAGACACTTGAGGCTGCAAACCACAATTTGCCCATCCCTGTACTGAGTTCTGATTTATGAGGCCCTAGCTCTAGATTTTCATATTTTTCCAGGCCCTGCTTGAAAGACAGTACAGGTCCCACCTGATTCAAATTGAAATTAATTTTTCAAACCTCAATATTTTCAGTCATTAAAAATAAAAGGGAAAAGTAAAATTTAGTTATTCTTGAAAGAATTAAAAATAAATGCTTGAACAAAGAGAGATGTATAAGAATCTAAGATTTGAATTTCTCTTTCTATGTAGTGTAACCTGTCTTTGGGCTTCATAGTGCTTATAATTGAATTACTACCAATTAATTCCACCTAAAACATGCTATTTTGGATGGAATCAGGCAATTAGTTACTATGGCAACTCAATTAAGACAGTTTTGCACCCCTAATACTAATCCCTGTATTAATTAAGAAAAAAATAAATTGAAGATGCATCCATCTTTTCCTGGTATTTCAAGTTCCAGTAATGTATGTAACACCAGAAAATATTGTTCAAAACTCTGTTATTGCAGAATCACGTTTTTAAAGCAAATAACAGAAAACTGCATATTAAATGGATGGTATTTTTCAGTAATAATTGGATATAGTAAATATTTGCTCTTTGCAGATCCACATAAATTCATTTATTTCAACAAGTGGTAATTTCAGGAGTATTTCTTACATATTGGAACAGGAGTTGTTTGCATTTGAAGTAAATTTCAGGGGCACTGTTGGGTGAATATTTTCATTAATGCAATAAATTGATAGTAAATGTAGAAGGCAGGGACGATGTTTCTGACATCCATTGTACTTATCCATATATTTAGTACAGTGAATTCTCTGTACACAGTAGTGGCCCAGTGCTATTAATTGATTCAACAACAATACTGGAATAATTTATGGGAATGTGCCTGTCCTAGAAATTAAATGAGAATCTTTGACTTGTTTTATCTAGCAATAGGTCTATGCTAGCAAAAAGCCATTGAGAAATATAACCAGGTGATTTAAGAAAGGAAAAAAAATTGTGCCATGTTTCAGGTAAAATTATTTTAACTGAATGTTCCATTAAAATTTTAATTTTCACTTAAAATTATTTTGATAACCACCTCTGTTATCCCATTCACTTTGTTAGACCTTGCCTGAATGTCATGCAACCTCTTTTTATGTCAGATATTTTGTTATTTGAGTCATTTATTCTAATGAAGAGGTTTTGCAATGTATTCATTCCCTGAAATAAAATTTGCAGTGCACATGTTTCCAGAGAAAAGATGCCTTATAGTATGGAAAAAAATATTCCTATAGATCTGCAGCATTATCTAAAAAGACTCAAAAATCCAGATGTATTTCCTCTTTTGGGCCCTTTACCACTTGCAAACATTAAATACAACACAAGGAATAAGATGAAACACTAAAATAAGCCAATAAAGTGAAATGAATTTTGCTCCACATAAATCCCCGTAGAACCATCCCTTGAAGGGATAGCTACTGTGAAAACTGTGTGACTACTTTTGGCTGAAACTTGAAACTACAACAGTGATAGTGAATATCTGATCAGTTTCTCAAAAGTAAATTTCATTTTGGAAATTACAGTTGAGTAATGAAACACCTCAATGAAACCCTTCTTTTTCAAGGTAGATCTAGTGATGCTTCTCCATGAGGTAGAAAGGATCTCCCTTTCCTCCCTCCCCAATCCTCCTCCCATCCTATACGTGTTCATCGAGTCATATGGGAATTCCAGCCCAGAGGAGGGAGCGAATAGGTATTTAATCCCCACTTTGTTGATGTGGAAACTGAGGCACAGGGAAGCTAGAACTTAGATCTCCTGATTCCCAAGCCTGTCCTCTTTCCCCTAGGCCACACTTTTCCTTTTCCAAGCTGCTGCTCTTTCAAGCTTCACCCTCTCCCTCTCTGAGCCCTGACCCCTTCCATGATTAAGCAGTCATGCCGGACACTATTACTGAGAAGGAGGAGATTGCTGCTATTTTGCTTTTTTATCTGATCAGGTTCGATGACTTTCCTAGCTTTTCATCACCACTGCCTACACACAGTAAAATTCAACATGAAAATCAGATTGCCAGATGCTGCTGCCACTTTGAATTTGACTAATTCCCTCTCTTGTGCGTCCTTTGCAGATACTGATGGTAATGGACTTGGTCTTCATTTTAAGGGGTGGATATATTTAAAGTCATCAGATGGTCACTAGCATCCTGACGGGTTTGGCAGCCTTAAGACAAAGGTCTAGTTGATTGCAAACAATTAATCTGAATTCCATCACCCAGAAGGTAGAGGTCTTTTCGGAAGTGGAATTAGCATCTATGCTAAATAATAATAATAATAATGGCATTTATTAAGTGCTTACTATGTGTAAAGCACTGTTCTAAGTGCTGGGGAGGTTACAAGGTGATCAGGTTGTCCCACGGGAGGCTCACAGTCTTAATCCCCATTTTACAGATGAGGTAACTGAGGCACAGAGAAGTTAAGTGACTTGCCCAAAGTCACACAGCTGACAATTGGCAGAGCCGGGATTTGAACCCATGACCTCTGACTCCAAAGCCCGGGCTCTTTCCACTGAGCCATGCTGCTAAAGTGACCCTGCATTGGGTTTGCTGGTTTCGCGTAGTTTGAAACTATTGATTCCAAGGCTGAACAGCTCACATACAATTAACACCATTCCTCTTTTCAGACAACTGCTGTGCCCTTACCATCCTCTTGGGCCATGATCCAGGGGTTTGTGTCTTAGGACCCTCCCTATGACTTTTCACAAAACAAAGTTAAACCCACCAGTCATAATAGTCTGGTGAGCCAGCTTTGCTTGAGGTAAGCAGCGTTTAGGGCATTTTCTTCTTGATCCATCCTCATTTGTGGTGGAGAGTTTCATCATAAACACACAATATTCTAAATTGGGATGTTCAGTTGGGGAGAATGCCTGTCCAGGGACTCTGGTTTTATCTCCACACCTGGCCCAGCCTCTCAACAGACCAATAATACAGAGAGGAAAAAAACTCTGGGGGGCCAAATATACCATACGGTTGGAAGCATTAATGACGGGAAACTCCACCAAAGAACTATTAAGATGGATCTGGGACTAGCAAGCAAAAGCCTAGGGCTTTTTTCCAAGTCTTCCTAGTTTGCTCTTAAGGAACTCACTTTACCATTTTCACAGTGCTTTGGCTCCCAGTAACTGCTTAATAAATGTCAGAGGTATTATTATTTCATTGTAATAATCCCAATACAGCCTAAAGATTATTGACTTAAGATCCATTAGGCTACTGGTGTTTTAGAATAGTGCTCTCAAATCATTTTTTAATGGTATTTAGTAAGCCGCTCTGCTGCTCCCCCCAGTGTACCTTGCCCCCTCCCCTACTCCACCCCCGCCGCCTCCGCCCCAGCTCTGGTCAGCCCTGACCCAAGATTGAGTTTTGTCCACCAACCCTCCCCCCCACGACCACCACCCTATCATCATCATCATCATCATCAATCGTATTTATTGCGTGCTTACTATGTGCAGAGCACTGTACTAAGCGCTTGGGAAGTACAAATTGGCAACATATAGAGACAGTCCCTACCCAACAGTGGGCTCACCCTATCACTCTGTGGGTGGTCTGTGGGGGGTCTGGCTGGGAGTCAAAAGGTTGTGGGTCCTGATACCGGTTCTGCCACTCATCTGCTGTGTGACCTTGTGAAAGTCACTTTACTTCTCTGTGCCTGTTACCTCAGCTGTAAAATGGGGATGAAGGCTCTGAGCCCCTCGTGGGACAACCTGATTACCTCGTATCTCCCCCAGCACTTAGAACAGTGCTTGGCACATAGTAAGCGCTTAACAAATACCATCATTATTATTATTAATTAGGCCCTATTTGTCCCATTGCCTAAGACAGCACCTAGTAGTGTTATGTATTTTAAGATACTAGTGGCTTACACTGCCTAGAAGAGACTTTTACCCTCTCGGAATAGAGTATGACACAGGTGCTCAGTAACTGTTGGACAAAAACAACAAGTTACTCCTGAAAGCAGGTTAACATATCACATACCTTTCTACCTGGTCCCTTAGAATGTTATATGGATGAAAGTAACACTCTCACACATACGAAAAGGCAGACAAACGCCCACATGGCTAAACACATGGCAGGCACACTGTGACCAAAAGCCTCAGATATAAAATGGAAAAAAAAAAATGTAATGTCCAGGCTTTAAGTCCAAGGTTTTGATGTTTCACCCTGAGAACAAGACCCTCATTAATGGGCACAAAGGAGATTACAACCTATCTTCCCAAAGAACTTTTGGCGAGGCAGAGCTTCCAACTGTCTCCTTGGTACCGCAGCATTCGTTTCTTCACTTTGAAATCTCATTCTTCTATCGGAAATTGTGCACTCATGGGTTAAGCTATTGCAAAAATAAAACCCTTCAATTTTACAACCCAGCAAGGTTGTTTCAAATGTAAACTGGAAATATGGAAAGTGAAGCACACCTTTCTAAGAAGGGGTTGGTGGCACAAGGGACATAAAACTTTGGGTGGCTTGGATTCACTCTTTCTCAGTGTGTGGTCCCAGAGTGGCTTCCAAAAAACATTCCGTTAAGCTTTTCCGTTTTGCAATATTACATAAATGCTAAGCTGGGTTTATTTCCATGCTGGCTATGGCAGAATCTATCAATCATATTTATTGAGCACTTACTGTGTGCAGAGCACTGTACTAAGCGCTTGGAAGTACAAGTTGGCAACATATAGAGATGGTCCCTACCCAACAGTGGGCTCACAGTCTAGAACTGCGACTATCAGGGCAGAACTGGCCCTGATAGTCTTATAAGTGAAAAAAAGTTGCAGCTAGAGTGAGGACTGGGAGGACAGAAGAGCCTCAGCAGAGTAATTTGTCTGGGCTGTATGGGAAAAGAACAGTAGCTTGGGGAAATGAGCCTGCATCTCCTGTTTCTAGATTATCTCCTGCTGTTGTGTTTACACTTGGCTGGGGAGGCTTATTATTATTTTTTCAGTACTTACTATGTACTGTACTTAATGCTGAGGTAGATACAAGATGATCCAGTCCCACATGGGAATCACAGTTTAAGAGAGAGACTAGTCTTGAAAACGCATTTTGCACAAGAGGCACAGAGAAATTGAGTGACTTGCCCAAGGTCACACAGCAGACAAATGGACAAGCTGAGATTAGAACCCATGACTCCAAGGCCTGTGTTCCTTCCGCTAGGCCGCCAAGCCAGAACTCGCTTCTGTGTGTGCCCACTTCAAAGGCTGCTGTCCAGGCTAGGGAAGGGCAGAATTAGCTCTTGTGCGGGGTTGCTGGTCCTACCCCAGCATGGTCCAGTCTAGTCCCCTTCCAGTTGGACAATGTCGAGATACCTTTATGAGGCACATATTCATTCATTCAATCATATTTATTAAGCGCTTAGTATATACAGAGCACTGTACCAGGTGCTTGGAAAGTACAATTCAGAAACAGATAGGGACAGTCCCTACCCAACAACGGGTGTGAAGGACACATTCATCTTTCTTGAAGCTGTGTAGCCTAGTGGAAAGAACATGGTCCTGGCAGTCAGAGGACCTGGGTTCTAATCACAGCTATGTCACTGTCTTCTGGGTGACCATGAGCAGAATCATGTAGCTTCTCTGTGCCTCAGTTTCCTCATCTGTAATTTGAGCATTAATTACTCTTTCTCCCACCTACTTAGACTGTGAGCCTCTTATGGGGCAGGGACTGTCCTACCTGAGTATCTAGCAGCGTGGCTCAGTGAAAAGAGCACGGGCTTTGGAGTCAGAGGTCATGGGTTCAAATCCCGGCTCTGCCAATTGTCAGCTGTGTGACTTTGGGCAAGTCACTTAACTTCTCTGGGCCTCAGTTACCTCACCCGTAAAATGGGGATTAAGACCGTGTGCCCCACGTGAGACAACCTGATAACCTTGCAACCTCCCCAGCACTTAGAACAGTGCTTTGCACACAGTAAGCGCTTAATAAATGCCATCATTATTATTATTGTTATTACCCTAGCCCTTACCCCAGAGAAAATGCTGGACCAATACCACAATTATTATTATTTCCCCCACATGTAAGGCTTCCATTGACAGTCCCATTGCAGAGTTGGGATTAGGGTAAAGAAATGTTTCTTGAGAGACTTGAAAGAAGAAAGCGGTGAAATAGAAAAATTCAAAGCAGAATTCCAAAATAAAGTCCCATGGCAAAACTAACCTTTTACTCACCATGCGTGGGAACCACGGTTTAAGTTTTAATACCCAACGTGATGACACTCACCCATACACTAATCTGTTTCTAAATTTTGTCCTCTAGATCAAAGCTCAAAATTATCTAAAGCAGTGAAGCTCTCATTGAAGATCACAAAATGTTTTGCAGGAGAGTAACTACTTTATTCCCGAAGGGGGCATGTTCATTTTATTTTCCTTTCATTTTGAGTATTTCCCTTATGCCCGAAAAATTAAATTATGAAAGCTCCTCTGGGTGCTCGGAAACTGACAAATGAAATTGTTCATAAACAGATTATCTGCCTGGATTACTGATATGCCATTTCTATAGAACAAATGGAAAATACCTGAAACCAGAGTTTTCGTTTCAAATATTTTCATGGCTGAATTGTGTGTCTGTGAAAACCAGGTTTTGCAGTGGAAGTGCTGACATAACCTTGCCGCCTTCTAACACTGACACTATATTAAATTAGAAAATGGAGTTAAAGCAATAGCCAAGAGGCCCCATTTCCACAGGGAAATCGTCTGATGGCAGAAATTTGCTGGAATGGTCACATTTTAACTGCCCTATTTTGCTTTATATAATAACACATTAATTTGCCAAACTGCCATGAACCTATTGCACTGAAATGAAATTTTTACTGCCTACTTCTAAAGTTACAATCACATCCTCTGCGGGATTTACCTGTTAGACAGTAGGCTATGTCTTATAACTCAGCTCTGTCTGCAAAATGCATGTGTTGGTGTCATGTTTATAAATATTTGTGTGTCCACATCTCCACCTACATTCAATAGAGAGAACTTGAAGCAGTAATGGCAGTGATTCAATGCAGCCCACACACCTTGCTTCTCTAGTGCCAGCTTTCTCAATGTGCCCTGATCTCATCTATCTCACTGCCAACCCCTTCCCCATCTGGCATGGGAACCCCCTAATTCCACCCATATATGTAAGACCCCCCGACTCTCTCCATCTTCAAAGCCTTATTAAGGTCATATCTACTCCAAGAGGCCTTCCCTGACCAAGCCCTCTTTTCCCTTATTCCCCTTCCCTTCTGTGTCATCTGTGCACTTAGATCTGTACTCTCTGGACACTTGTTTTTCACCCTACCCTCAGCCTCATGGAACTTATGTACATACCAGAATAATTATTTGTTTATATTAATGTCTTTCTCTCCCTCTATACTGTAAGCTTATCGTGGGCAAGGAATGTGTCTACCAACGCTATTGTATTGTGCTCTCCCAAGGGCTTAATGCCATGCTCTGCACCCAGTAAGCACTCAATAAATGCAATTGATTGATTGATTGGAAGACATCAGTTCCTCTAAGCAAGATCTCAGTCCTCAGGTTTCAGGACAGGGACCCTTACCATGGTTCTTGAGGGAGAGTTCTGCAATATCACCCTCCTCCTCCAGATGCAAGTGGGTTTTCCTAGCCAATAAACATGGTTACTTGTCACAGATGGGGAAAAATCAAAGTAGAGGAGGCACTACCCTTTCAATTATATGGGCAATTAGCAAACAGCAGCAGAAACAAAGAGCTAATGATAGAAGCCATCAAATAAACTAATACAAACAAATAGAGAAGAAGCCAAGAGCATCTGAAGAGTGGTAATTTTGTATGACTGGTGAACTAAGCCAACATTTGCTGAGCTCTGGTTATGGGATTAATTAATGACAAAATTATAGGGTAGAGGATCTTTGAGATATCCTCGAGACCCAGGGGTTTGCCTTCAGGCAGCGAGTGCTTGCCTGTCATCCTAAAATAAAGAGCTAGAAGAGCAAAAGAGAAGTGAAAGGAATAGTAGTTAGTGCTGGGTTCCACATCCTGTAAAATCTCTTATTTCATATATCTCTGGGTATTCTGGATGTATACCTGTTATTCTGAAAATATGTGATATGAAATGAGCTTCAGTGTAGATAAAATAATGAACACACTTTTCAAAATCATACCCCAATGAAACTTTGTTGGATGTTGTTGGTTGAAATGACAGTCAACTGCAGATGAAATTTTCAAAGAGATGCACCCTTGCATTTCACCAAAGAACTGAATCAACATGGCCTCAATAATCAATAATAATAATAATAATGATAATAATGGTATTTGTTAAGCACTTACTATGTGCCAAGCACTGTTCTAAGCACTGGGGTAGATACAAGGTAATCAGGTTGTCCCACCTGGGGCTCACAATCTTAATCCCCTTTTACAGATGAGGGAACTGAGGCACAGAAAAGGTAAGTGACTTGCCCAAAGTCATACAGCTAATAAGTGGCAGAGCAAGGATTAGAACCCACAACCTCTGACTCCCAAGCCTGTGCTCTTTCCACTAAGCCACACTGCTTCTATTGATCAATCAATCACATTTATTGAGCACTTACTAGGTGAAGAGCACTGTACTAAGTTCTTGGGAGAGTACAATGCAACAAAATTGGTAGATGCATTACTTGTGACACAAAATTCTCTGTTGTGTTATAGTAATAATAATGGTATTTGTTGAGTGTATACTATAAACCAAGCACTGTATTAAGTGCTGGAGTAGATACAATGTAATCAGGTAAGACACAGTCCCTGTCCCACGTGATGCTCACAGGAAGGAGTAGGATTTAATCCCCATTTTACAGATGAGGAAACAGTGGCACAGAGATGTTAAGCATATTGAACAGCAGGAAAGGGCAGAGCTGGAATTAGAACCCCAGTTCTGGCCTAGGTTCACTAGGCCACTTGAACCTAACAGTACTGCCTCGTTGAAAATGCCTGCTCTAGATTAATTTCTTTCCTGGACATAAAAGGGAGGGGCCACTATTGTTTCATGAGCTCAATCCTAGTCCCTTGCACCTGGGAGGGTAGGAAACCACTTAGCCAACCAGGCTGGGCTGGACAGGAGAGACACCTCCCTCTTACCCCCACCAACTCCCCTGCCCCATCTCCCAGATTGCCAAGCCTGGCTGCAGCTGGAGAGACGGAAGAAGGCAGTGGACTTCCTGGCCTTCTCGGTACACCAGAGTGAGTAGATAAAGCCTGGAGCAGGAGAACAGATATGGCCCCTGGCATCTCTTCAGAAATTTTGTAGCTCCTGACCTACCTCCAGCCACCCACATCATCATCATCACTAGCATTTATTGGGCGCTTACTGTGTGCCAGTCACTGTTCTAAGTGCTAGGAAGAGTCAATTCATCAGAGTTGGTAGACATATTCCCTGCCCACAATGAGCTTACAAACTAGAGGGGGAGACAGACACTTATATAAATAAATTACAGATACGTACATTAGTGCTATGGGGCTGAGGGAGGGGTGAGTTAAAGGTGTAAATCCTAGTACAAGGGCGATGCAGAAGGGAATGGGAGAAGACAAAATGAGGATTAGATGGGGAAGGCTTCTTGGGGAAGATATGTTTTTAATAAGACTTTGAAGATGGGGAGAGTGAATGTCAGATATGAAGAGGGAGGGAGCTCCAGGCCAGAAGCAGGACATGGGCCTGCTTATTGGCGGCAAGATAAGTGAGTTTGAGGTACAGTAATTGGGTTGACATCAGAAGAGCAAAGTGTGCAGGCTGGGTTGTAGTAGAGAACCAGGAAGATAAGGTCAGGGGGGTGATGTGCTTAAAATAATAAAAATAATGATGGTATTCGTTCAGTCCTTAACTATTGCCAGGCACTGTACTAAGCGCTGGGGTGGATACAAGCAGAGCGGGTTGGACACAGTCCCTGTCCCATGTGGGGCTCACAGTCTGTATCCCCATTTTACAGATGAGATAATTGAAGCTCAGAGAAGTTAAGTGACTTATGTAAAGTCACACAGCAGACCAGTGGCAGAGCTGGGATTAGAACCCATGACCTTCTGACTCTCGGGCCTGTGCTCTTGCACCATGTGCTTCTCTGAAAGGCAGTGGTACTTAAGTCAATGGTAAGGAGTTTCTGTCGGATGCGGAGGTGGATGGGCAACCACTGAAGGTTCAGAGGAGTGGGAAAACAGGAACTGAATGTTTTTGTAGTAAAATAATCCAGGCGGCAGCGTGAAATACAGGATGGAGTGGGGAGAGACAGGAGGAAGGGAGTTCAGCAAGGAGGTTGATGTAGTGATCAAAGTGGGATAGGATAAGTGCTTGGGTTAATGTGGGAGCAGTTTGGAAGGACAGGAAAAGGTGGATTTTAGCGATGTTGTGAAGGTTGTACTGACAGGATTTAGTGACAGATGATCATCACTTTCTGGGTGTTGTTTCTTTACCCCCTGCTTGGCAGATAGGGGCCAGGGGGTCTGGGGAGGGCAGGGTAGCTGAGGGAAGATCTCTCTGTCTTGGGCCATAGGGCTTGGCAGGACACTTAACCATGGGAGGGGAGATAAAAGCCACACCAATGCTTGCTGACTCTGCTGTCAGCAGTTGGGGAGGTAAGACTATAAACCTGTAAGATATTGAAGGGCTCAAACAATTATTGAGGCCAACCTCAGGTTGTGACTTCTTTCTTTATTTCATTTGCCCTATAAATCAACTCCTATATCTTCATTCCGTTCATTCTAAGTAAATCAAGGTGAGAGAATAAGTCACCCAGATAAAAGTGGTCATTTTCTTTCCCTCAATGTAGGTCATCTGAGGGCCGGTCCTGAAGCGATTCAAGGTTATAATCATCAATAGCTTTTATTGATCCCCTGCTATAGTGTGCAGAGTTTGTGTACTGGGTTCTCAGAAACACACAATAGAAATTGAAGAAACGGTCCCTGTCTTTGACCACTTAGAAATATAATTTAAAAGATATTGAAACAGCAAGGTTAGGCAAAAAAGGAAATGTATCCAATAAATAACAAGGAAGTTAGAGAGTAAATTGGAACTGCAACAGCAAATGCAGATATTGTAACTGATTTAAGGAAAAAAATTAGGCCGGTGTATAAGACATCATCAGGATCGTCTGGAAATAATACATAGAAAGGTAAAGACAGCAGTTTAATTAAATGTGTGGAGGCCTGATTTTTACAGTCATATTTCAAATACTCAAATGCCTATTTATTCATTCTGCTGTGTGACTTCAGTTAATAATATATCAAGAACAAAAAATGCATTGGATTCATACTGAAAATTCAATTAGCCCAATAAAAAGTGAAAAATAATTTCTTTTCCATTAAAAGGAACTCAACCCTAAAACTAGTGCTGACAGAGGGGGAAAATACACTGGTATCACTGAGCCCAGTTCTGCATTTGTTCTCATTTTTTATGTGACTAAACAGATGAAGAGTTACCATTAGAAAACATTTGTCATCCTAAGGATTAATCACATTACATTCCTGTTAGGATTTTGTCAGATATCAGCCAAGGGGTGTTTACTCTCCAACTTAAGATGGGTGTTTCTATGTATTGTCATGCAGAAAGCAGAGCTTCGCCTCTATTTATTGCTTACACCACTTTAGGTGGATTAATGATATCAACTGAGACCACACTTCCCAGCTGAAATGTCACTGGGTAGCCCTTTGCATGGTCAATACCCATCTCTCATAGCCTTTATCCCATCTTCATAAATGGAAGCGTGTTAGTTTTGAAAGTCTGGAACGCTTCGATCTGGGTGTCTCTTTTTCTTTCAGCATGTATGGATTCTTTTCTGGTTTTTATTTTTAGACACGGGAAAGCAGATCCTCATTCAGCCCCCGAGACAGTGAACATGGCTTTTGTATTAGAGAGAAACAGTCAGTTATCAAAACGTCAAGGGGAAAGATACCTGATCCAGCTTTCCTTCTGCTGCTGTCATCCGCAGCTCTATACCCCAGGAAACAGAGGACTTTTGTGCTGTTTTTTGGAAGATGAGTGGTCCAGACGGTCAGTGGTGGCAATGCATTCCAGAATTGAGAGCTCCCTACTGGGAATGACTTGACTCTCATCACCCATAGTGCCAATCTACAACATACTGGAAGCTAGCTGGGCCCCAGGAGACTACAAATGTCTGGCCCCAGCCCAGACTGTAAGCCATAGTGCAGGAATAATCATAGTACTGGGCACACAAAAGCGTCAGACAATTTGAGGATTTCTTAGATTAAAATGCAGTCCCCTAAGTGAAAGACAAGAATTGTCTCAATTCAGTGAACCTTAAAAAGGGATTAATATGATATGAAACATAATTCCACAAACATATACATCTCTCTGATGCACACCGAAAGTCATTTCACTTTTTAAATACTATTGTTCAGTCAATCTGTGGTATTTATTGTGTGCTTACTGTGTGCGGAGCACTGAACTAAGCGGTTGAGGAAATACAAGAGTTGATAGACATAATGCTTACCCACAAGGTGCTTACAGTCTGCAGTACTGAGTACTGTACATAGTACTGAAGCCAGTTCTGATTTTCTTTGAGCTTTTGTACCTAGAGTCTCGATGTTATTAATTTTTAGGTGTTTAAACTCATTGAAACAATTGCTCAACCCTGGTAGTTTGTGGTTGTCTTTGATATGCTGAGAGCTCAGCTACTGAGAGCTCACCTCCTCCAAGAGGCCTTCCCAGACTGAGCCCCCTTTTTCCTCTCCTCCTCCTCATCCCCCAGCCCTACCTCCTTCCCCTCCCCACAGCACTTGTATATATATTTGTACAGATTTATTACTCTATTTTACTTGTACATATTTACTATTCTATTTACTTAATGATGTGCATATAGCTTTAATTCTATTTGTTCTGACGACTCTGACACGTCTACATATTTTGTTTTGTTGTCTGTCTCCCCCTTCTAGACTGTGAGCCCATTTTTGGGTAGGGACTGTCTTTATATGTTGCCAACTTGTACTTCCCAAGTGCATAGTACAGTGGCTCTGCACACACTAAGCGCTCAATAAATATGATTGAATGAATGAATGAATATGCCTAGAGTCTGTACAAAAAAACCTGATGTCTTTAAGGGACGACAACTGGTATTTTCTGACTTGTCTTGGTTTCATAAAGGGGAAAATTGAAGGTGGAGTTTCCGGTTGAGACAGACAGCGGATCCTGGGGCCTGAAGCTCCAGGACGGAGAACCAGCAAGAGGGAACTGTTGATGGACTGAAGGTCCTTACAGTCAGGGAACGTGTCTACCAACGCTGTTGCATTGGACTCTCCCAAGGGCCCAATACAGTGCCATACCCAGCAAGTTCTCAGTAAACACCATTGATTGATCGGTGCTAGTGGTCTCTGCAGCATTACTCACGTTCTCTCATCCAGTCTATCAATCTACCGTATTTATTGGGCACTTACTGGACGCCATGCACCATGCTAAGCCCTTGGGAGAGTACATTATAAAAGAGTTGGTAGAAATGTTCCCTGCCCACATGTAGCTTACAGTTTGGTGGGAGAGAAGGGGGGTTTCATTCCTGCTAGTCATGTTCCATCATGGTCTAGTATTTATTTAATTAATGATGTGTATATATCTATAATTCTATTTACCTATTTTGATGCTATTGATGCCTGTCTACTTGTTTTGTTTTGTTTTGTTGTCTGTCTCCCCCTTCTAGACTGTGAGCCCATTGTTGGGTAAGAATTCTCTGTTGCCGAATTGTACTTTCCAAGTGCTTAGTACAGTGCTCTGAACACAGTAAGCAATCAATAAAGTCACTCAGAAGGTCATGAGTTCTAATCCCGGCTCTGCCACTTGTCAGCAGTGTGACTGTGGGCAAGTCACTTCACTTCTCTGGGCCTCAGTTACCTCATCTGTAGAATGAGGATTAACACTGTAAGCCTGATGTGGGACTTTGTCCAACCCAATTTGTTTGTATTCCCCTCAGTGTATAGTACAGTGCCTGGCACATAATAAGCACTTACCAAATGCCACAATTAAGGTTGAGTTCCTGGGAAACTTCAAATGTTTCAATACTACATTTTTTCTTTATCCCTAGGAAACCCTCCAGCCACTGGTACTGGGACTCTGCAGATTACCCTGGAGGACATCAATGACAATGCTCCCCTCATTTATCCGACCCTAGCAAAAGTTTGTGATGATGCCAAAGATCTTAGCGTGGTCATCCTAGGAGCTTCAGATAAGGATCTTCATCCCAACACGGATCCTTTCAAGTTTGAACTGAGCAAGCAAGCTGGCCCCGATAAAGTATGGAAGATCAACAAGATCAACGGTAAGTCAATTGAGAAAAGAAAATTGTAAATACATATGTTACCTTGTTCTGAAACTCTAAATTGCATGATTGGTGCTGCATTCTTATCTGCTGTATGGAGCAGTTTAATGGTGGAAATGCATGTATCCATCTTGGATTTGAAAAGATGGTTTCAACTTTTTTTTCATTGTTACTCCAATGTTTTGGGTTGGTGAAAGCTTTTATTCTGAAATTAAGACATAATGCATGTTTATTACTAATAATAATTGTGCCATTTGTTAAGCCCTTACTACGTGTCAGGCACTGTACTAACTGCTGGGGTGGATACAAGCAAATTGTATTGGACATAGCCCCTGTCCCATGGGGCTCCTATTCTCAATCCCCATTTTACAGATGAGGTTACTGAGGCCCAGAGATAACTTTCATTTGTTTATTATTATCTTCCAAGGGCCTAACTCAGTGTGACGAAAACAGTACACACTCAAATACTCTGGAGTGAGTAGGAAATATTTGGACAGTGTCAACTGCCATTGGAAAACGTTTAGTACACATTTACTATTCTTTTTATTTTGTTAATGATGTGCACCTAGCTTTAATTCTATTTGTTCTGACCATTTTGACACTTGTCTGCATGTTTTGTTTTGTTGTCTGTCTCCCCATTCTAGGCTGTGAGCCCGTTGTTGGGTAGGAACCGTCTCTATATGTTGCCGACTTGTACTTCCCAAGTGCTTAGTACAGTGCTCTGCACACAGTAAGCGCTCAATAAATAAGATTGAATGAATGAATGAATGAATGAAGTGATTTACACACAGAAGCCAAGTGTGGCAGAGCCAAAATTGGAACCCATTACCTTCTGACTCCCAAGCTCATGCTATACCCCCTATACCATGCTGCTAAAGGCACAGACACAGAGGGCTGTGTTTTCTTCCACCTCTTCTGTGGCCAATGAAGGACATCCAAACCCATTACAGTGCTTGAGGAGCCATTGAAGATTTACAATGTGATCAGGTGTCTGGCTCATAAAAAAAACACATATATTCATTCAGGAATCAGCCTCCTGAATTTAATCTTCATATGTTCAAGGCGCGCATGGGGCATGAGCATTGAAAGACTGTTAATTATTGTGTAATTCTTCTACCTACTGAGAGAAGTATAAGGCTGCATAAAGACTCCTTTGCAGACTTAAGTGAGGGATGAAAAATGCTTAGTACAAAGCATTTCATTTAGTAGGAGCTCAATAAATCCAATTATCCCTACTACTAGAGCTCTTTTGAAGGGCTGGGGCCAGGACAGCCAGCATATGACTGTGTGGCCTAATGGAAAGAACCCAGGCCTGGTTATCGGAGGATCTGGTTCTGATCCCAGATCCACCCCTTGTCTACTCTGTGACCTCGGGCAGATCACTTAATTCTCTGGTTCTCAGTTTCCTCATCTGTAAAATGGGGATTTAATACCTGGTCTCTCCATGAGCATTCATTCATTAAATTGTATTTATTGAGCACTTACTGTGTGCCGATCACTGTACTAAGCGCTTGGAAAGTGCAATTCAGCAATAGATACAATCCCTGCCACAACAAGCTTAAAGTCTAGAGGGGAGGGAGACAGGCAACAAAACAAGTAAACAGGCATATATATAAATGTAGATATATCCCTATAGAAGAAGCATGGCTTAGTGGAAAGAGCACGGGCTTAGGAGTCAAAGGTCGTGGGAGTCAAAGGTCATGGGTTCTAATCCCGACTCTGCCATATGTCAGCTGTGTGACTTTGGGCAAGTCACTTAACTTCTCTGTGCCTCAGTTACCTCATCTGTAAAATGTGGATTAAGACTGTGAGCCCCCCTGGGACAACCTGATCACCTTGTAACCTCCCCAGTGCTTAGAACAGTGCTTGGCACATAGTAAGCACTTAACAAATACCATAATAATAATTATTATTATTATACATACATGTTCTGTGGGGCGAGTGGGAGGGGGAGAGCAAAGGGAGTGAGTCAAGGTGATGTGGAAAGGAGGGGGAGCTGAGGAAAAGGGGGCTTAGTCTGGGATGGCCTCTTGGAGGGGGTGAACCTTCAGTAGGGCTTTGAAGGGGGCAAGAGTGATTGGCGGATATAGGGAGTGAGGGCATTCCAGGCCAGAGGTAGGACGTGGGCCAGGGGTCAATGGTGCGACAGGAGAGAACATGGCACAGTGAGAAGTTTAGCCTCAGAGGAGTGTAGTGTGCTGGCTGGGCTGTAGAAGGAGAAAAGGGAGGTGATGGAGAACTTTGAAGGCAATAGTGAGAAGTTTTTGTTCGATATAGCGGTTAATAAGCAACCACTGGAGATTTTTGAGGAGCGGGGTGACACACACTGAATGAGTGTGGGACAGGAACCGTGAATGATCAACCTGATTATTTTGTATCGACCCCAGCAACTGGTATTTCGCTTGGTACACAGTAAGCACTTAACAAATACCACAATCATTATTATTACAGCTGCCATAAACCAGCAACCACCACTCAGCAGCCACTCCGACATTTCCTTGAAAGTGCATTAAGGAGGTTGGGATAGGGTCCTGCAGAGCAGGCAGTATCCAAAGCAGTGTGGGTCCCTTGGGGTTGACCCCCTGCTTGAAGCAGGCCCAAAAAACCTGATGAGGAATAATTGAAGAGGACTGTCATGGAGAAAGGCCTTCTTTCCTCTCTGTGGCTTCTGGGCATGCCTGGCACTGCGGATTGTGGGGAGCGGGCATAATTAAATGGTGTGGAAATAGTAGGAATCAAGGTGATTATGGTCCACGGGAACTCTAAGCATATTCAAGAGCTGTTTAATATGCAAAATAGCCTTAGAGGTTTGTTGGGTTCCTGTCCCTTCTTCTTTTTCCCCCCACTTTTTCAGTGAAACCAGAAAGCTAGCATAACTACCTGTTTACCTTTTAGTACTCTGTTCCCATAGCTCTCTCTTTGGGATGATCTGCAAAGGTTATTATGACATCTCTCTTCCTCTCCTCTTTAACCTCTGAAATGTTTTGACTAAATATGACTACTCAATTCTTCTCACTGTGGCCCAAGGTATCTTTTTAGCTGACTGGGGAGAGGGGTAAGCACTTTGAAATTTAGTACTTACAGTTGTACACATGAAAACATATTTTCCTATTAGAATTCCCACTGCTACTTGATTACGTAAGCATATTTGTATTTTTATCCCTATTTTAAATGTATGTATATGTCGATGATGATAGCATTTATTAAGCATTTACTAAGTGCAAAGCACTGTTCTAAGCACTGGAGCACTGTGCTGGTCAAATTTTGAACACAGGAAAGCATTAGTTTACATTATTGCTTATAAGAAATGAAAGGTATCTGACAGGATGAACTACCAACAGACTTGGAAGACATCACACCTCAGCGTGGCTCAGTAGAGAGAGCCCGGGCTTTGGCATCAGAGGTCATGGGTTCAAATCCCTGCTCTGCCAATTGCCAGCTGTGTGACTTTGGACAAGTCACTTAACTTCTCTATGCCTCAGTTACCTCATCTGTAAAATGGGGATTAAGACTGTGAGCCCCCCGTGGGACAACCTGATCACCTTGTAACCTCCCCAGAGCTTAGAACAGTGCTTTGCACATAGGAAGTGCTTAATAAATGCCATTATTATTATTTTTCATTTTTAGTCCTATGTTTTGTTTTTTCTTTTCAACAAGAGTATTTGTATCTAGGAGACAGTTGGCTAAAACATAGGGTTTCTACCTATTTGGGAACCTGAAAGCAAATATTTCCAAACGATAGTCCTTTTTAATTATTGGTTTTGTCCTTGAATGATAATCACTAACTGCTCTTTATCCCTTAAATAAATCATCCTTTAAGCAAAGACAACAAACTTCTGGAGCAAAAAAAAACTTAGAAAATCCTCCATTTGCTAAGGGGATGAGGAGTCCTTTGTATGCATATGCTTTATACCTGCCCTTAGTTGTCTAAACTGTATTTTCACATTTGTTTGTAGAGTAAACACATTTCTCCCAGGCAGGAGACCTCGAGGGTTCACTAGTAAAACCCCTTTCCCAATTCTGAATTTGTAATGGAAGGGACTCTGGGGATAAAGCAATGTTATACTTTTCCATTTTAAATTGGTAATGACTTTGAATGTGGGACGGCATTATTATTGTCTTTGTCTGCAGTGACTGTAATTCTGCCAGAGCTCTAAACAGTCAAGCCCAGAAGAGCAAAATCCCAACAAACTAAGCACTATCTTTCTTCTCCTTAAGAAAATCTGTGTACATATCTAATTGATACTCGCCTTTTCTTTGCAGATACTCATGCCCAGGTCAGCCTTCTTCAAAGCCTGAAGAAAGCTAATTACAACATCCCAGTCTGGGTGTCAGATTCTGGAAAACCTCCTCTGAGTAGCAATATAGAACTGAAAGTACAAGTGTGTTCCTGCAAGAAATCCAAAATGGACTGCAGTGCAGCAGATGCCCTTCATGTCAGCGTGACCTTAACGCTTCTCTTTTCACTCATCAGTTTATTTTGTAAGTTGGTCTAAATTCAAAGCAGAACTGGGGAGAACGGATTTAATCGGGATGCTTCCATCTATTCAGTGGTGCACCTTTCTGGGCGGGTCGGCGGGAGGGGAATTCACATTATTCCAAAAACCACAGTCACAACTTTGTTTCAGTATATTGGGGAGGAACAAGTGGAAGGATTTAAAAGTAGATAAGGGAATCCCGTAGTCGCAAGTGATGAAGTAATAGTATACTGTCTTAAAAGGAATATAAAAGTAGGAAATCAGAGGTAGAGTAACAGTTAAAGTCAACCAACCCTCCAATATGGCTCCTTTTCTTTTACCTCTACCTATGTGCATTCAGTTCAAAACAGGAGATTCTAGTAACAGTAGCTGTCCTACACTCCTACAACTGTCCTTCTATCTCTCTCTTTCTCTCTTCCATTGGGAAAAAAGCTCAGGCAACAGGGAATCTTAGACCTTATTTAGGAATTAGAGTTTACTGATAAATAGTCTGGGGACCTGGGAATCAAAAGATACGGGGGTGGGAAGTTGGTGTACGATTGTTGTGTTCAGTGTTCGGTAGTCAAGCTCTCTGATGCTTCTGAGATATTCTTAAAAATTTCCTTCACCAGAAAGATGTGATTACTTATTAATGGGAAAGTGAGAGAGAGGAATGTATATATGTGTTTGTGTGTATTTATATATGCATAGACAAGTATACATAGTGTGTGTATATATATGTATATATATGCACATATATGTATATATACCTCAGACTTTATCCATGGGACAAAATAAGGAAATGAAGACACTGCAGGTTGTCAAAATTGTGTAGTTTGTTATATTGCTTTATTTCACCTGAGGCTGTTATTCACATTCCATTCTTGAACAAAAATAGAGCAAATAAAGCTAAAAGTATTAAAAGTCATAAAAATTTCCCAAGGAAATTTTTTTTTACTGTCAAACAATTAAAAATGTCTTTTAGTAGCATCAGGGGAATAAATTAGCCTGCTGATACTCTGGAAAATGTACATGAACGATACATCTAACTCACCATGGAAATGGAAACTCAGATTCTTTTGGTATCTTCTGCTAAATGTAACCATTTCAGCTGGTAGCAAGAAATGCTATCTGAATCCATCTCCTGAAACCCTCCATTCCTACCTCCTCATCTCCATGAATTCAAAATCGTATCAAAGTCCAATGGCTTGAGTACGCAGGGCCATTAGGCACCTATGTCAGAGAAGGAATAAAATTTGGGAGCCCTTTTCCAGGTTGTTCATCTACCAGTGATAAATGGATCAATCATTTGTATTTATTGAGCACTTACCATGTGCAGAGCACTGTACTAAGCACTAGGGAGAGGACAATATAATAATATAATATAGTTCCTGTCCACAATGAGCTTTTGGTCTAGATGGGGAGACAGACATTAGTATAAATATAGATATGTACATAAGTGCTGTAGACCTGGGAGTTATGAGATGAATAAAGGAAGTAATCTCTTTCTATCTCAGTCCTTCTAACTCCCTGAAATCTGCCCCCAAGGTAGGCTTCCTTATACCACTAAAATCTTGATTGTACCAATGACATAGGATTTTAAGATGAATATACTAGCTGGACTACTAGAGTATTAAAACAAGGTGCTTCAGGACTCTAATTGCTGATGACAAGAGAATAAAAATCCCCTACCCCCACTCCAAGCCTCCCCCACATATAAAGCAAGTGTCCATAGTTTAGAACCTTCACACTTTTTCCAAGGAAAAATAAACCAAGTGGGACAGGGATTATGTCCAATCTATCTATCTTGTATCTACCCTAGCGTTTAGTAGAGTGCTTGGCAAATGATAAGCACTCAGTTATTATTAAACTGCATCTGAGATTCTGTGAGATTCTGCCCTAGGGAAGCTTAAACATTTGAACATCACAGGCTTCTCTGGGGCCCTGACATTCTGGTATCTTCATGCATTAAAAAGCAGATGCTAAGTATCTTGGCAGACCGAGGACATTATGCTCGTTGTGAATGAGATGATATTTTCCAGGTTTGCTTAATCACAAGAAACCTTTTTAGAGTTGCCATTAATTAGCTCAAAATGGCTCATATCCATTCCATACCAACAACCACGATGCCACAAATAGGAGAAATTTCATGTTTATTGAATAGATTAAATGCACCATCGCTGGAGGCAAGTTAAAAGATCCTCATCTTTTTTTTTATCCCTTCTAACCCTTTATTGCTCCTATCCACATTTATCCAGGATCTTTTTATGTGAATGAGGTAAACCACACAGTGAGGTGGGTTTGGCATTTCAGTGAGCCAGAGGGTTAAAAGAACTGGCTTGTTATAAGCCTGCAGTCTCATATCTTCTCATGGCCAAACCTTTGAAGCTCTATTTCAAAAGAGAAGCAGCCTGCCCTAGAGGATAGAGCACTGTCCTAGGAGTCAAAATGGCCTGGGTTCTAATCCCCTTTCCACCACCTGTCTGCTGCGTGACCTTGGGCAAGTCACTTCACCTCTCTATATCTTAGTTACCGCATCCATGGACAGGTGTCCAACCTGATTAACTTATATCCACCTTAGCCCTTAGTACAGTGCCTGGCATGTAGTAAATGCTTAACAAATACCATTAAAAAAAACAGGTTGCCTGTGAAGGAGAAAGGGTATACCAATGCACTATCTGAATCCATAACAGCACTGCAGGCTACTATGAGTTTTAGTCATTTTCTAAGCAAGATTTCAAAAATCCAGATGCTGGTTTCCTTTATAAGCACTCAAACACACCTAGTTTTCTGGGCTTTAAATGATGTCTCCTAGACACTGTCCCAAAGGGAATGATAATAATAATTATGGCATTTGTTAAGTGCTTACTATATGCCAAGCACTTACTACAGTACTAAGCACTGGGTTGGATGTAGTATAATCAGACCAGATAAGCATCCCCGTCCCACATGGGGATCACAGTCTAAGAGGAAAGAAGAACAGGTATCTAATCCTCATTTTCCCTATAAGAAAACCGAGGCACAGAGGAGCTAAGTGACTTGCCCAAGGCCACTCAGCAGACAAATGGCAGAGCCAGGATTAGAACCCAGGTCTTCTGATTTCTAGGCCCATGCTCTTTTCACTAGGCTATGCTGCTTCTACATGCATCAGATGCATTTCTATAGCTGGCCTTTGGGTCATATGTCCTGAGCGTTGGCTCACTGATCATAAGGCTTTCATCACCTGCACTTTTTCCAGTGAAGAATTTGATCAGTAGCAAATAGGAAATGAGAGCAAAGGAAATGAAAAGGTGATGGGGAGAAATTAAATGTGTTTGGATGGTCCCTTACTCCAATGAAATTAATTTGTCAAGCAGTGTGAAAAGCTTCAGGTGTGTGGAGAAAAGTAGAATCACACAGAATCCAGCTTTATGATCAGAAATGAGTTAAATGGATAGTTTTTAATTGAAGTTATGGCTAAATTCTGCAGTCCTTTCTTTTGAAGTGGAATCAAACAGAGGAATAAGGGTATTCCTATTTTTCTTTTCCATTTTGGGACACAGCTCAGGACAGTGTGCTGTTACAAAATTTTGTCATCTCCGGGCTTAGAAGTGCTGTGCACTGAATCACACAAAAAGTTCAGACAATGTTAAATAATAGCTTCGACATCAACAGAGCAGAAAGATGCAGAGTTAAAGCTAAACTGACATCCTTTACCCACCTCAGAAAATGTAATGATTGTGAATACCTGGAGTTTTTTTAGATCACTTAAAATAAGGATGTTTAATTAGACTTGGTTAGATCTAAAGACTATTTGCTCCAGACATTTCAATCTCTGTTATGTTCTTGGATCCAAGGCAGGTATGCAGTGCCATTTGTGAAATATACATTTTTTTAAAGGGAGAGTGAAAAGAAGGTGAAATAGTTATCTGTGTGCATCATCATCATTGTGATATTTGTTAAGGGCTTACTATGTGCTGAACACTGTACTAAGACTTGGGGTAGATACAAGATTATCAGATCATACTCAGTCCCAGTTTCATAGGAGGCTCAGAGTCAGAGAAGCAGGGAGAACAGGTATTGAATCCTAATTTTGAAGATGGGGAAATGGACACACAGAGAAGTTAGGTGAATTTCTGAAGTTCGCATACCAGACAAGCGGCAGAGCTGGAATCAGAACCCAGGCCTTCCGAATCCCAGGCCTGTACCATTTCTGCTAAACCATACTGCTTCTCATAGTTTCTAAAATAGACTTTAGCAGTAAATTGCAAGTTTCTATGAGGTTCTCTTTTAGCTAAATGTTCATCACTTCTCTCTATAGTCCAGGCCAGCAATAACAAAATGGATGGATGAGGTTCTCTTTGAGCTAAATGTTCATCACTTCTCTCTATAGTCCAGGCCAGAAATAACAAAATGGATGGAGGAAATACTTCATATTATACACCTGAAACACCCAAGGAGTAAGTGATTTGTCCAAGGTCACACAGAAGACAAGTGGCACAAATGAGATTAGAACCTACATCTTCTAACTCACACACCTATGACCTTTCCACTAGGCCACGTTTCCTAAATTATCAGGATAATGCCCTCAAATCTCCTATTTGTTTTTCTAGTGGTACTGTATTCTCCAATTTGGGCATGGAGTTCTATTGAAAGTCTTTCTTACAAAATAAGGCAAAATATCTGTGCAAAATAGATATATTTTAGCCTAGAGTAATTTCACAGTTTGGCTAAGATTGTGCAGTTACACCTGCCTAAACTCTTAGAGAAACTGAAATTACACCACCAATCCATATCATAAATAGTTCAGAAGGCCATGTCTGAGCCTAGATTTCTAAAATGTTAAATGGATTTAACCAGCCAGTGGATCTACAGGTTTTCTGTGGAAGTTAAGTGCAGGTGTAACTGCATAATCTTAGCTAAACTGTGAAATTACTGCAGGCTAAAGTACATGAGAAGCAGTATGGCTTAGTGGAAATGGAACAGGCATTGCCTGGGTAGATACAGCCCATGAATTTTCAGTAGAAAGGCAGTATCCCTTTCACTCACCCCTTTTCCTTCGACCCTAACTAAAGAATATAATTTTGCACGAGCTGTTGAAAGCTCAAGGGAGACCTAGAAACTCATCAAATCTAGCAAAGCTGCTCTCACTCATCCTCCCAGGGTGATGTCCCTTGAGGAAAGCTTCCTGAGAATTAACTTTAAATCAAATTAACCTAATTTTAAATGCACTCCTTTTTAATTTTCCACCCTCCACTTGGCTCCTACTGGAATCATTAGAGTGCAGTCAATCAATCAATCGTATTTATTGAGCACTTACTGTGTGCAGAGCACTGCACTAAGCCCTTGGGAGAGTATAACAAACAGAGAGTTGGTAGACATGTTCCCTGCCCACAACAAGCTTACTATCTGTGTGCAGGGGAGTTGGGAGGGTGGGGGGTAAGATGCAATTCCCCGGGCTAAACTTTGTTAGACTTTTCTTTACCCTCTCAACCTCTGCAATATGGTAATCGACTCTTTTGAAGCATGGTTCTTTTAGTTCTACTTGCCCTGGAGCCAATGGACCAACTCCTAGAGATGGCCACCCCAGTGAGCTCCCAGGAGCTGAAGAGGAAGTGAGTCTTCTGCTTTAGAGGACTTTACTATTTTCACCTCCCCGTACCAATCTCTCTAGTCTCATCACCACCCCTATGATCCACTCCATCACCCTGGAAGCGACTTGTGAGGGAGAATATATGTGGATTCCTTCTGTTGTATCTTCCCCAGCCCTTAGGGTAGTGCTTTGCACAATTCCTGCTGGTTGAATAGGCCCTGCCACTGTGGTATTCTTATGGTATCAATGGCAACGGGATGCAGGGGATTCATTCATTCATTCAATCGTATTTATTGAGTGCTTACCGTGTGCAGAGCACTGTACTAAGCGCTTGGGAAGTACAAGTTGGCAACATATGGAGACGGTCCCTACCCAACAACGGGCTCACAGTCTAGAAGATGTCAAGGGTAAAAGCAGGTTGCTCTCTAAGAATCAACTAATGCTGTCACCACCTGATCGGTTAGAAGAACCTGCAATAAATGCCCTCCCTCCAACCCCATGTACCTAGTTCTTACTTGCCTTAGTAGGTTCCAGCAGCACCCCTAAAGACTGCTGTCCCAAGTATCATTTCCCTTGCCCGCTATTTCATAGACGCACTAGTTGAGGATGCCTTTGGTCTACAGAGAAATGACTGCACAAAAAAATTTGAGATATTAGAAAAAAAAAAAGGCCTACTAAAATTCGATTTCAAGCCAATAAACACTCCTGCTAGAGAGTTCTGAAAGTAGGTGTTACAGAGGAAAGGAAATGTTTATAATCCATTTCCTGAAATGGATTAGGATGTGGCACTGGAGAGACAAATATTGAATAATAGATTTTGTCTGAATCACTGAAGCTGGTTTTCCTTTGTAAAATCATTAGAAAATATAAAATCAGGTTGAGAGTTTAGCTCGGTTAGGCTGTCATGAACAATAGCACGGATGGGCTATTTTTATCTAGGAAATTGATCCCCATTTTCTGTGGCAACTGGCTGAATTAGCTTTCCTGTTTCGCTGGCTAACTTGAGAGAAGTTTTAGTGACTATCTCAATATCTAGTTTGCCTTGGGACCTAAGTATCCTGGGGCTAATTATGCCCATATTACATTTTGCACATCTGCTACTAAGCTACTTTGCTGTGGAAAATGAGATCAGACTTTTAAATAAGTCTTTTGTGGTGGTAAAAGGTGGAGTGTCTATTTTCTTCTTGAAACTGAGATGGTTATTCCAGTCACTCCAAATATTATCTTTTTTTTAAGATTTCTATATTTCTCATATTCATTTCATAAAAATATTCTCCCAGATCGAAACAGAATGGTTCCATTAATCAACCCCCACCCCAACCCAAACAAAACTAGGTTTGTTAGGAAACTCTCGAGAGGATGCAACTTTCAACCGACTGTAATTTTTTATCAGGTTGATTGGGTGGAGATGAAGCAAAATATAGCCAAAGAAACCTTGCAGTAAAAGTATGCAAAAAGTGAAGTTCACTGAAAAGCCTATGGAGACACTATTGTTTTAAGGCTCACTTTTTCAAAAGGTACAAGCACAAATGTTATTGCCATGCTACCCTATTTGACAGACATAGAACTTTGTTAAGTCACAAAAAGTCAAGTGTTTTAAGGAATCCTGCTTGATTGAGAAATAATAATAATAATAATGGCATTTGTTAAGTGCTTACTATGTGCCAAACACTGTTCTAAGTGCTGGGGGGGATACAAGGTAATGAGGTTGTCCCACATGGGGCTCACAGTCTCAATCCCCATTTTACAGATGAGGTAACTGAGGCCCAGAAAAGTTAAGTGACTTGCCCAAAGGCACACAGCAGACAAGTGGTGGAGTGAGGACTAGAACCCATGACCTCTGACTCCTAATCCCATGCTCTTTCCACTGACCCAACCTGCTTCTCTAATGAATGAGAATAATGTATCATCACCTTTAGTTTCTACCATTTTATTGTCATTGTGCCTTTTAAATGGCTTAAGTGTTGTCCCCTGGATAGATGAAGAATAGAGATGGCATTTCAAAAAACCTGAATGTCTGGGTAATTCACAATTTCTATTTACATTTAATTAACAGGACTAAACAGCAGGGTTTGGGGGGTTTTTGGAGACAAAGAAGGGAGAGCTGAGCCCTTCCTAAAACGTAGAAAACTGTACTAGCCTGAGATACCTGGCATCACCTTGGAAAGTGAATGAACCAAGGTGGCAGGTGTAACCCTCCCCCAGCCTTTAATTTGGCATGCTTTGTTTCACCCATTTGGGCAACACTGTTATTCATTTAAGCCCTTGGTGGGAAATATCGGTATTGATTCTTTATAAGTCTGCCAGAGTGGGTGACATTGCAATAGACTTGCTTCAGGCACGCATCATTTTGATATTTTCTATTCTTCTTACAACAAGAACTGGCTCACTTATCCCTTTGAACCAGCATTTCTATGGAAGGCTGATATGTCATTAAGCCCACCAAAATGGAGTCTGTCACTGAGAAAAGTTATGAAAAAAGGTAGACTATTACAGGAACTCATTGGGACCAATTAATTCAGATCATGGAAAATTTGGATAAATGAAAACAGCACCTTCTCAGCAGCATGAGTTGGGCATCTGTGAACCCCCCAGTTGCTTCTGCTTGGAGGAGGAGGGGTCTATGGGCATCAATGATGCCGGGAGTTCCAAGCAAGGATGGAGCCTTAGGGAGGGCTGGGCTCCCGCTTCTTTGCCTTCCAAAAAAGCTGCTTTTTGCTTCCAAAAATTAATTAAATGTAAATAGGAGTTGTGAATTTCCCAGGCATTTCAGACCAGAGAGCATCCATCATCTTGGATAAACACTCGCCTAATTGTGCTTGTTTATCCCAATGTCTGTTGATGCTATAAAGTTGCTTCAGATACAGGGTGGTCACATGAGTGATACTTAGACCCTTGGCACTGACCTAGAGCTGTTTCACTGCCGTGTTGGAAAACAATATTTACCCAGGGATATTTCTGTGACAAACTAAAGGCAAATCAGCTCTGAGAAGGTTTTTCAATGCTCAGTGAGTTCAACGTATCACTTTACTACATGGCAAGTGACCCCTTATGGATTGGCAGTTTGGTTTTCCTCAGGGAAAGGGATGTCAACATGTCTATGATCCAGCTTCTGTACCTGTGTTACTTACAGCTAAGGATAGACTGACCCTAACCTCTTCCAGGCTAGACTTTGTCCCAAAAGGTTGAACATTCATTTTTTATGACTCTTTCCCAAAGGCATAAATAAGCTCTAATCATGTCTAGGAGGAAGCATTCTTGTTTTTTAGCTAATGTCACAAATGAGAACATGGAGATCTGGCATAGAATGTGTGTGTGTGTGTGTGTGTGTGTGTGTGTGTGTGTGTGTGTGTGTGTGTGTGTGTGTTCCATGTGTTTAAACCTGGGTTTCTTAGCTCGTAAACAGCAGTAGCTTTAAGTAGGTTTTCCTTTTAGAGGCCAATGAATCTAAGCATCATCAAATCATGTAACAGAGCACTATTCTGTCTTGCTGTATATTATCCCTGTTATAGTACCACTACACCATTCATGGGTCGCTAAATCCATAACTCATCCAAAGAGAACAGAATAACTGCCAGATAATGCAGCTTTCAACCACCATAAAAATCGCAGAAATCTAATTGTATACAAGAGGACCAGATACTCATCCTGACTCCACTTTTTTATATATTGTGTAGTCAGTCAGGCTGTCTATTCCTGGAAAAAGACATAGACAGGATGATCTTGTTGCCTTTTGGCACCTGACCATTTAATAGAAATAATTCAGGGTTATTACAAGGTAATAATAAGACTTATTCTGAGAAAACATTTCCATCCAGAAGGGAGAACTAGTCTGTGAGCTCCTACAAGCATTTACTTTACTGACCTTAGCTACATTGATTGTTGCATTTTATATGTACTGCCGAAAATGTTCCACCTCCCTCAATCTAAAAATGGCTAGTTCCTGCCCTGTAAAAGCTTCTCTTCTAAGGAGGCAAAGTGGAGCAACAGAGATAGTTCCCTTTTAATGGTATGAAAGAAGATAGGGGAATTCAAGAGAGGGAAAATGGTATATGTTTTAAACTTCTGAAAAGCAAGTTTCCATTTGTCTCCTTTCAGAAGAGGCAAGCGACTTAGTATGGTCAGAGGGTATTTTCAGGGGGAAGTGATGGAGAAGGGGAGAAGAGGAGGGAACTGAGGTAAGGTTTCCTTGTTTGGAATGAAAATGGTTGGGAATGATAGAGGCAATGGAGTCAAGGAAAGATAGGGGGAAGTGTTGGCATCCAAGTGGAAATACTGTGGAAATACTTTGGAAATACTGTGAAATAAAGAAACAAGCTGAGTGTTGGCCCATGGGTTATCAGGAAGCAAGGAAGATCTGCTCCCTCCTTCTTAAAATCACCTTTAACCCCTATGAGAAATTTGTACTCGAAGCATTAGGCAGTCAGTCCGTCAGTCGTATATACTGAGTGCTTACTTTGTGCAGAACATTTCATTGTTGGATCCTCAACACTCAGTAGAGTGCTTGGCACAACCTAGACATTTAAAAAAATACCATTAAATGAGGTGTGGTGGAAGTGGAGAGTGAACAAATAGAGTTCTGTATCAACAAGCTGGCCTGATTTGTCGGAGGGTGAGGTAGGTATGCAGCAGAGCACTTAGCTCCCAAGGCTGAGCTTGCTCCAAACTGCTTACCAGGAATTCCAGGACTAATGCTTGAGAGTTATAAGGGCAAGGAAGGATGTTTCAGAAGCCCACATTCCTTTACTTCCTTCTGCCATTCTCCTGCCTTGTTCTGAGCATATAGGAGAATGGAAATAGGAGAATGAAAGCTATGGCCCAGGGCATCTCATCGGGTTGCTAGCCCCCCTGGGTTTTCCTGATATCTCAGTGGGCAGGCTCAATTCTGCTAATTAGCCCCAGGGCTGGAGCAAAGGTGAAAATGTCCTTGCCCACCCAGCTGGAGAGCTGCCGGGGCTTAAAACATCAGCCCCACAAAACAGTAATTTCTTTTGACCTATTTACACTTCTCCTCATTGCAGGTGTCCTTAACCAGTAAATAAATTCAGGCTGAATCCTGGCCTCAGGTCCTGAAGAGGCAGCAAAGCTCCCAGAGGGGAAAGCATGACCTCTCCCTGTCCTTTCCAGTATTCTCTATTTGAGATTGTCTAGAGGAGCTGTTGCAAGGGGGAACAGAAATACTAGAAGCAGAAATTCACCACTTCACCACCCTGACAAATAATAATAATAATGTGTGGCATTTGTTAAGCGTTTACTCTGCGCCAGGCACTGTAGCAATCGTTAAGCTGAATACAAGCAAACCAGGTTGGCTCACAGTCTCCACCCCCATTTTTCAGATGATGATACTTTGTGCACCCTGAAGGTGCCCACTGTATTCATTGTCCTTTTACAGTGCTCTTTATCCCTGTACAGAGTTAAAGCAGCCTTTTTTCCCCCTACACATTGTTCTAAGGAGAGCTTAGTCCTCCCTTTTTGCCTATGGGGATAGAGGGGTGGGAGGTGGAACAGTGTGTCATCTTAGGAAAAACAGGACAAAGTCTTTACCACTGCCCAACTTCCAGGTTTTCTCCTTCAGCCAGACTTACACCAGAACTAAGGGGAGCATCTCATCCCATCTGAGCTGAATTGGCAATGGGACTTTGACCAGAGAGATCAGCCTTCACATGTGGTCCTTGTTCTGGCTCCCAGAATGCTCTAGTCATGTCTCCATTTTATAGTGCAGTCCAGGGACATGCCTAGGCAAAGAGGTCGATCAATCAATTGTATTTATTGACGTCTGTAAACAGAACACTGCACTAAACGTTTGGGAGAGTACAATATAACAGAGTTGGTAGTCACGTTCCCTGCCCACAATGAACTCACAGTCTACAGGCCCTATGAAACAGTCCTTCATAGGAAGACATTCCCACCCTCTTCTCCACTTCAACATAAGAACACATCACCACTTTAACAGCTCCTAAGCCCTACTATAAAGCTGGGAGATAGTCCAGCCACTCAAGCAAAGGTACAAATTGAAATGTATTTGCATTTGTTCTGCCTGATTCATTCATTCAATCATATTTATTGAGCGCTTCCTGTGTGCAGACCACTGTACTAAGCACTTGGAAAGTACAATTTAGCAACAGAGACAATCCCTCCCCACAACGGGCTCGCAGTCTAGAAGGGGGAGACAGACATCAAAACAAGTAAACAGGCATCAATAAATAGCATTATAGATATATACACATCATTAATAAAATAAATAGAATTTATTTATTCTCCTGGTCTCCTGGCTTCTAGTTCTGTGCTCCTTCCACTAGGCCATACTGTTAAAAAGGCTCGAGGTGCTCTCAGAAGCCACTCTATTCCAGTAATAGGGTATAGCATTTATTAAACCTCTCCTTGGCACAGTGTATAGCATTAGGGACTTGGGAAGTAGAGAATAAAGAAGTGGCATGTTCCCTGCCTACAAAAACCTTACACTCTACTGAGGACAAACATAAAAATATTTGAAACAAGAGTTGTAAAAATAAATACCTGAGTGCTAAAGAGGATGTGAATATACTTTAGTTTCTTGAGGGTCCTTTCAATCTCTGTTTAATTGGGGTCTAGCAAAGGGAGAGGTGAGATATTGGGGAGGTGGGTTGAATTGCGGGGTGTTTGCCCACGTTTGTGGATGCCCAGTAGAGCAGTAAGATTGGATGGGTTTTCCTCTGAAATGAACAATTGCAGCAATCACCATGGGAGTGTTAGAACAAGTGTTTTGTCTGCTAGAGTTCTGCTGAGACTATTTCCATCATGTTACCAAAATTGTTTTACAAATAATATTGCCTCTGTCATATCCGTTGGTTTCCCTGAAATGAAGGAAAATGTTTTTATGCATTATGGCCAATAGGATTCAAATTTTAACATAGCACAAAGGTCTGGCACCTTGCATGCCTTTCCTAAAATACGCAGCAGATCACTTGGAACTTTCATTGTTTATATCTCCTCAATCTTGTTCAAATATTATGCTCACACTGATTTCTTCATACAATGAAGTGTACTGCTGTCCTTCTTGAAGTGAGCATGGAAAGAAAATGCTCTAAACAGGAAAAATTGCTTTTTATGGATTCTTGGCTTGTGCTTTCCAATGTTAAGTGTTATGGGTGGAAAAGCATTAAACGTGAGAATGAGATTCTGCTTTGTTTACTCTGTTCCCCATCTTGCAATATTATTGTACTGTAAGAGGTTTTGCACATTTTCGTAAAAAGATGCAAAACTTACCTCTTGGGTGGTAATGACTAATTGGAATCCATTTGGGGCAAACAGTGTGGGAAAATGAAAAAAATAAAAATAAACACAAAAATCTCAGTCCCTTGAATCAATCAATCAATTGTTTTTACTGAGCGCTTACTCGAATGTTGGGCAATATTGGTTCGGGCTCTCAAACCTTTAATGAAGCATAAAATAATAATAATAATAATACCCAGTTGTAAGGAAGAAGAATCAAAGTTTATGTTCACTTTGCTACTGGAATAGGGTAGTAAAATAGAAAAATTTTAGAAAAATCAAACTATCAGAACCATGAAAGTATATAGGGAGGAAATGGATTTTGGTGGAACTTTTAATTGGCATTGGGCCAGAATCTACCCATGAATAGGGAACAAATTGTACACATTTTGAAGGTCCCCCTCGAGATTTAGTAAATTCTGGATCCCCCATGGCCTGACAGAATTAATGTTCACCCAGCTGATAATTTTTCCCACGGATTACAAAAATCGACCGACACCCCTACTGAAAATGTCATTGCATTCTCTTGATTAAAAAATAGACCAACATATTTGTCATATAGGTTCTGTGGCAGAAAACCAGCACCTGCTGTAATCAGACGGAAAAGAACAAACCTCTTGGGCCAGATTTATGCTAGGCAAAGTGATAATTGAGTCTATTATTCATTTAATGCAGCCCCTCCATACTCTGCCCCACAACCAGCTTTACCTGAACACCCAGTTAATGGAGGCATAGGGTTTTCAATTTAAATGTGTCTCAGTTGCCCATTGCATTTTGGTTTAAGGAAGATGATTATGGCCTGCAAATCCCTTTCTCTCTCACCCTGCCCACGTATCTTCCCGCTGCCTTGCCACCCCTACAAAGGCTGACTTCTGGCAGGAGAAGGGGAAGTACCCAGCTTTACTGCGCTGGAAGAGGTGAAAAACCAGATTCACTTTAGAGTGAGGATATTTAATGTGCGCCAGCCCCCGCCACCACACACGCACCAATTGGGAACAGTACAGGACCCTAACAGTAGACTTGTTGGCTCTGTCTCTCATAGGTTCAGGCTCTATTTAATAGTAACCATATTTATTATGCGCTGACTGTGTTCAGAGCACTGTACTAAGCATGAGGAGAGAATACACAGGTAAGAATTAGACTTCATCCCTGTCCCTAGGTGGGGAGTAGGGGTTTCATAAAGCCTCCATAAGTATACCAGAAGACCTCCTAGGCCCTTTATACTGGACCTCCCAAACCCCTTGGCTCCACTTAAACCCAGAAATAGGCAGAAGGTGAAGGTTTCTATTATTTATTACGCTGGTCATACATATCTGGTTATGATGACCAAAATTTGCAGAGTGGTTCATTCAAACCAAATCCCATTTGAACCTTCACTGTGTTGAGTGAGGCTTGTTTTAGACAAAGCATCATAAACCTCAGGGATTCATTTTTATGCAGTCTCCTTCTAGGGACTGCATCATTTCTATCAGGGCAAAAGACCAAATTCAAAACTTGCAAAGTAAAGTCTTCAGAATCATCTCTTTTTGTTAACAAAAGCATCCAGTGGATCAGCCTTCAGGTCCAGTGGGGAATTTAATTTTCCAAGACCTGTTCAAGTCCCACCTCTGTCTATAGGGATTTGCTTTTGAGACATGACTGAGAGATTGCAAAGTGTTTATTAATCGTCTACAGGCAGAAGTTCAGGCCCCAGAGGTTTATGGGAAGGTGGGGTGGTCATAGATTTTTGGGGGAGGGTTTAAATGATATTTGATAAGCCCTTACTATGTGCCAGGCACTGTACTGAGCACTGGGGTGAATACAAGCTCATCAGGTTGGACAGGGGCCTCACGGAATCAATCCCCTTACAGATGAGAAAATTGAGGCACAGAGAAGTGAAGTGACTTGCCCAAGGTCACACCACAGACAAGCGGTGGAGCTGGACTTAAAACCCAATAGTTGCACTGGCTCGGAGTGGGTCCCTGCCCAGTAGAAACATATTGTAAAATGGTTGGGAGCATCCATGCTCCCGTATTAAAAGGTGTCCTGGTGGTATCTGGGAAAGTAAAGCTAACACTTTTTCATGCCTCTAAGAGCCATGAGGTCTTGTCATGTCTTTTCAAGCAAAGATAGCTTTGTTTCCAATAAAACAAATGGGGAATTTGCAACTGGCTTTTCTGCCCTGATTTTTAAAGTTCCTTTTCTTTGCAATCCTGAAAGCCAGCTTTCTGTTTTCTAGGGAATTGTGTCCTTGGTTCCTGATGGAGGTTGGAGGTACAGCTTGGGGGATGGAGAGAGAGTCTTTGTTGCCTCCTTATCTCTGATGTCCCTGTTGCATTAATTGTATCAGATGGAATAACTAGTAAAAGAAGCTCTTAGATGCCCAGGTCCTTCAGCTGCCTTCTGCTCTTTTAACAGACAGCCCTTACTTTTCTACAAGTAGGTAGCATCAGATTAGAAGCAAATGTCTCTTGTAAGGCAGACTTTGAGGCAGAGCTTGTAATCCATGGTGCATAAAACATCAGGTTTATCTGCATAGGGTAGTTCCTTCTACTACTCGGTGGGTGTCTAACGAGGTTTATTCCCGACAGCATCTGGTCAGAAATGGATTTTTTGCACTGGAAAAACCCTCTTAAAATTCAATTTGCCTTAGGCAGACCCAACCTCTGGGAACAGGCTATTTTGCACCACACCAAGACAGCACTACAACAAGTTGACAAGTTTATGAGTAAATGCTTATTGACTTTTCAGAGTTCATGGCTTTCACACTATGACATACGTGTGAGTTGCTGGAGGCCTGTTGCCCAGGATACCGTAACTAGGTCTCTGGGTAGCAGCATATTTGATAGGGTGGATGGAGATGCCAACTGGATGGGGAGGCTTCCCTAGTGTTTTGGAGAGAGTTAAAGTTGCTTCAGGTAATTTTTCCTTGGAAACCCTCACCATATGAAAACTGTAGGGAAACAACCTTAACTTTGTCAAAAAAACCCACATAAAGCAGTTCATCTTCCATTTCACAATGATCCAGGATAATAAGACTTGGGTCTCCACTTTGGCCTTCAAGATCCTGAGCCATCAAGGCTTTGGGTTACTTTCAGGAACTGGATAAGCAGACAGCAATCATGGGCAGGGAATGCATCTACCAACTCTGATTTATGGTACCTTCCCAAGCATTTACTACAGTGCTCCACAGACAGAGCCCTCTTAACAAACACCACTGATCGAGTGATACTGATTGATTGATCCACTGACTGCCATTTAGTCAAGGAAACCATTGAAGAAATAGGTTGTTACGGGCAGGGAACATGTCTATCAGCTTTGTTATATTCTACTCTCCCAGCTGCTTAATACAGAGCTCTGCACACAGTAAGCTCTCAATAAATAGGATCGATTGCCTGATTGATTGGTAGTAAGAGTTCAGAGAGCCCAAAATAAAGGGGGGCCCTTGTATGCTTTGGGACATTTTAGGGACAGAATCGTTTGAGAGTAGTAGGGAGTTGCACATGGGCATATCCTACCATGGGTGTAATGGGTAGGTTCACCTGGGCTAAGGAGAATCAAGCCTTGAAAGGTGTTGAATTGTGTGGGACTCTTGAATGAAAGATCTTGTAAATGAGGATAAAGAATATGATTTCAATGCAGAAGGCACTAGAGATCCAATGCAGAGTTTAAAGCCTCTTTTGTAATAGAAAATAGGCCCAACCTTGGAGCTTTACATTTTTATTGAATTCTTAAGTGGAAGCAATACTTCATAATGATTTGGATTTTTTAATATAACACCTATGGGGCATTTCCCATCCACCAGATATTTCACAATATTGAATTAGCTATTCTTCCCTTCAGCCCTGTGAGCTAGATTGGTAATATTTTTTCCTATAAAAGACACACAAACCCAAACCAAGAGAGGTTAAATAACATGCTCAAAGCCCCACAGAAAATTAAGTGAAAGATCTGGGATTAGAATTAGCGGCTCCAGACTTTCCAGTCCACTTCTCAGCCTATCTCACTACTTTGTCTCACTTAAACCTGGGAACAAATGGAAATGCTTATTTTATTCCTTTTTCTTTTCTTAATTCTCCAGACACAAGAGCCCAAGTGAATTCAGTCAGGAGGAAATGTTTTGGTCAAATGAAAAGGCTGAAATCGCAGACAAAATGTTCCATCTCCCCTGTTGTTTCTGAAAATTCCTGGGTGAAACTCTTCTATAGATTTCTCCACGAGCCTTTTTGTCCACTCACCTCTCCAAAAGCACCAACAATAACCTGTACTCTCTTAGGATAGTGTATCTGCTAAACACTTAGAGATAGATTAGTGGAGGCAAGGAAAGGAGATGGTTTAGGCTGTAATTATTCCAAGACAGCCCTGTAGCTGAAGATTCCTTAATTTTCCTCAGTTCCTGTTTATTCATGCATACACTTCCTTCTAGAGTGTAAGTTCACTGTGGGCCGAGAATGTTTACCAAGTCTTTTATATTATACTCTCACGAGCACTTAGTACAGTGCTCAGCCCAAAGTAAGCTCTCAAGAAATACCATTGATCGATTTATTCAGGGCTTGATTTTCCATTCTTATTCTTACCCAAGCCTGTTAGGTCCTATCAAGACTGAAACAAGGTAAGAGGATAAGAAAGATTCCAGCTAGAATAGAGACCAAGCCCTTAGTACCCCATTTAAAAGTGTCTCTCTCTGAGCAAGGGAGCAGTGAGTCAGATCGTCAATGCTAGTTACCTAATAAAAATGACGATAATAATAGTGGTAATTGTTAAGCACTTACTATGTGCCAAGTACTGCACAAAGCCCTGAGATATAGGATAATCAGGTCCCAAAGGGAGCTCATAATCTAACTAGAAGGAAGAGTGGGTGTTGAATCCCCATTTCATAGAAAAGGGAACTGAAGCCCGGAGAAGATTGTACAGCTGAAGAATCCTAAAATGCTAATGATTAAGAGCAGAAGCCTAAGACCTAAATCACTGGGGTCTCTGTCTTATCTTGAAAAGGCTATTTATTTATGAATAGGTTACAGTTCAATGGGCAACCAGCAATCCATCTCCCACTGTGTGCCCATTTAGAAAGTCCCTTGCTGTGCCCCTTTTCCCTGCCTCTTGGCACTTATCTTTGAAAGCATCACCTCAAGGAGGACAGCTGATAGAGTCTCCCAACAGTCCTTGGTTTACTACAATCCAAGACAAACCAAGATCAGGGAGGGCTTCAAAACCTTTGTTCTGCTCTCCCTGCTGACATTGCACCTTTCAGGTTACCCTAAAGCCGTTGTGTTCATTATCACTCACCGAGAATGGATCACACATGTATTTAAAGTTTTTAAAGCAGACTGTGATCACAATGTAACTCTGCATATTTTCCATCACTCAGGTCTGTAAGAGCCTCTGACATTTGAAGCGCACCTACCAGTTGCCATGGCAACAAGAAAAGGGGGAAAAAAAGTCCAATTTGAAGATTGCAGTTTACAGTTACTGAACTTCACGACTAGGCCTCAATTGCTCCAGATTTCAGTTTAATTTGCAACTTCACTTAGTCTATCAGACTGTACCTTCCATGTTTGACATCTGCCCTTGCTTTAATTAACAAATGCCTCTTGCGAGTTGCACAAGTGATGTGGATTTTCACTGAATGTTTAAAGACCATGACATCATACCTGACCTTCTGGGAGCAGGAAAAAAAAAAAAAAGAATGACTACTTTTTTTTTTCATCTCTCTTGACATGTTGCTATTCTGCTGTTTGAAAATACTTTGTCTGTGGGTTAGTATTTGTATATGTATGAGTGTATGTATGTATATATACACTGTATTTATATAGAGAAAGTATATACATGATAGGTTTAGTTTTGATATGTCATTCATCCTAGACATGTTTAATGAAGAGGAGGCACAGTAGCACAGTTCTAGATGAGTGATAGAGATGTCATTGCTAAACCCTTCATATATGCTGCTTCTATAAAACCAATATTGAGATGAGGACACTCACTGAGGGAGTAAAACTGTACAAGATTGGTTCCAAATCTGGACCTGACGGGCTGGCTCCTTCTTCCTTGCTGATGCTACTTCTCAAAAGTCAGCCCCAGAAGGGTTAGTTCTCAAGGCACCCACGGCAACCAGGCTGGGCTATAGGGGAGATGGAAGGGGAGGGGGCAACGCTTTGCAATTGAAAGTTCTTCTCTGAACCCTCAGCAGTTTCCAGAGAGCAGGTAAGAACAACTCTCCACCCCATTTTCCAACTCTGGTGTGAGACTAGGGAACTAGGGAATCTTGGGAGGAGCAGAATATGGGAAGTAACCAGCTGCCGAGGAAAGGGCTGAAATATTATTTTATGGGCATCTACTGATCCTTTGGGTACATTCTGAATTCTAGGTCTCAGAGTTGTCAGGGCTCTTGCTCTCCATCAAAATATGTTCCCCCACTGTAGGGGCACAATCGCCCTCGAAAGTATTAGAGGTTTGGCACATGTATAAAGAGAAGAATAGGAATCATATGGTAGAAATATATACAAATGCACATACATACATACATACAAGTGTATACAAATTGTTTTCTATATCTATATATACATATAAATATATATGTACACACATACGTATACAGTCCACACAATCATATGGTTTTAAAAGTAATTTTTTTTGTGAAACGACTATTGTTTGCAAACCTGAAAATAAAGGATGTTCATTATGTATGAATAGGAATCCTTTTTTATTCCGTGAGCATGTAAAGGTAAAGAAGAAAGCTTCTGATTGTAATGAGATTACCATCTTGTTAATAAATTGTAAATTGAGCCATCAAAGCTCACACCAAATTTTTATATGAAGCAAAATTATACTAGTAACAGACTGTGGCTTTTATTAGAGCTTGTCAGTAATTAGGGTAAGGTAAGTGTTTTAGCACATTTTAATAAACTTGCTTACTTAAAGTTTAACAAGAAAAGCTTTCTTATGCAATAGATTTTTTCAGCTGCATTTTCTTTTGTTAGCCTTTTATAGTAATTATGGGTCAGAATTGTATTTTGTCTTTATTACAGTGTGAATATAAAGATACCTCTCCATACCATGTATTCATTTCACAACTAAATATTTTGGAAGCATACAAAATCCAAACAAAAATGGTGTTTTTCATAGTGATAAATGGGGCAAGGCTGATTTAGCTCCATAGCTTTTCTCTGATTTCCTGCCATGTACCAAATATCTGTGTTGCTGGGTCTTTCTGTAATTGAAACTCACATTAAGTGGAATAGCAGCAGTATTGATGTGGTGGGTTTTCTTCAACTTTGGTGATTTCTTGGTAAGGTATTTAAACTGTCTCTGTTGCCAGAGACCATTCCTCAACAACGTCCTTTAGGCAGCCTCCATTGACTAAGAGGGAAAGAAATGTTTACTCCTGCTATTACCCTCCACTTTCAACCTGCTCCTGCTCCTCATCTGAAAGAGTCCCAGTTGAAAGGAGAAAGCAAAGACTTCAAGCTCTGTTGTCTGACTTCAGAATGCAGACTCTTACTGAGAATTTGAGGCAAGCGTTCATGTAAAAGCGCAGATTCATTTGTCAGTACCAGAGGTAATAGTATTAACTGAGTGCTTACTGTGTGCAGACACTGTACTAAGAACTGGGAGAGAAACCATAAGAGGGAATTAGGTTCAATCCCTGTCTCTCAGGGGACTCTCAGTCTAGGAGTATAGGGGGCCTGAATAATATTTGCAAGCCACCAGGCACTTCTGCCTCACCGAGGAGTAGAAATACACTCTCAGAAACTTTCAGATGAATACATGACAAAACCTTGTGTTTCTTTTCCACAGGAGTGTATCCCTTCTTGTGTCTTAGCTTCCACCATAGTGAGCTGGGTTTTTCAAGTGAAACTCAAATCCTTTGACTAAATGATATGTAAATGAAGAATAAAATAGGAAGCTGGCCCACAAGGGTCTCAAACACTTCCCATTCATTCACTGCACTCATGATCTACTCTACACTCCCCATTTTGGCATCTTTGACTTTCCCCTTGCCACATCCCGTTAACCAATGAGCACTGTAGAGAGGAACATGCTGTAGGAAGGTATTTCTTCCTCTTACTCTCTCCTGCCTGCTCCTTTGAAGGAATGATCCCATTGCTTTTAGAAACCAATGAAATGGCATTTATGGAATTTCTGGATTCATGAGACTTTGTGAAAAGAATCATTTAAGTAAAAAAGGCAAAAAAAATGTTGACAGGAATCATTTCCAACCCCATTTTTTTTTTGGTCAGGTTGGTCTATATGGATCATTCAAGCCAGAATTAAAAAAAAGCTTCTGGATAAAATGTCCAGGGAATTGAGGTTAAGATGATTTTATTCACTTGAATTATGTGGATGGCTGCCTCAAGTTTCCTGTCACTGTTAGCAGAGCCCTAGTCTTACTTCAATAAAGATGACTTTCCCAACTTTCTGTTTACAACTTACAAAAACCAACTTTTAATTGCCTTGTTTCTCTCAATGAAAAGAATATGCAAACCTCTACATTTAGAAACACACTGAATTATTTTTAAGAACACAGAAGAATTTAAAGAACAGTATTCATTGTGGGATGGTCACTTTTGACATCCTAGCTATCAAAAATATTGTCAGTGCCCTTCATGAGGAGTTTAGCATTGTTACATGCATGCCTTCCTGCACTGCTTGTTCAAAAAGTTCAACTTGAATGATTGAAACTAAGAATATCTGCTGATTTTAATGGTAGGTGTCAGATAGGATTTAAAAGTCCCACAGAACAGTGATAGGATAAAGTGGCTCATCTACAAAGAAATTTTTTTTTATATTGGAGATGGTCATCTCAATTTCCAAACCCTCTACTTTTACTATCTGATATTAGCAATTATGGGTAGTATTAACTCTCAGAAAATGTGCTTCTCATATACTCACTTAAAACAAGCTCTGTTTTGAATGGACAACCCATAGCTCCTTTTGTTTTTAGCTTATTCAAACTAATGTCATGGGATGTATTTTACATTTGAATTAAACTAAAAGAAACACTTCCATTTCAGGATGGAATTATATGCTGCTCTGTCATTTAGCTCATTTCTTTCCCTCTGACTCTCTACAGAATTATTTTGGTATATGGTTAAGTAGAGTTTCCAACATAAAGCTGTTCACATTGTTGTTCCAATGTGCCTTCAGGTTATTAGTTGCCCAAGAAACGTGAGTGCACCTACCTATCAACATGTCAAGTAGAGAAACACATTCCCATCCAGAGAAATACACAGAGAAGATGAGGGAAGATGTGCAAAATAGGTTTTTCAAATATGCAGTTTAATTCTATGAATTACTACTAGGCCAACAGTTTAGGCAGAGGTATGAGTTTTAAAAAGTCATTCTAAACAACTGGAATATAGTTTACTCCCATCTCTCATCTATCACTGTAGATTTCTTTATTAATTGGCTTATCCTCTGGGTGTTTGTAAAGTTGTTATATTTATGAGTCATTTGATTTTAGCTTTCTAAAGGAAATTGGCCAAAATAGGGTTGGGGTGGGATTTGGTGGTTTAGAAAAGAAAATTGTAACAGTACGTGAAGCCTTTGTGAGAGTGCTAGATGGAAAAATAATGGACATCCGTAGAAAGTTATCTTTTCCTCCACTTTTGATAGAAAGATATTTAATGTTCCAAAATTGAAAGAACTTTGTTCATTTGTCTACATGTAATGCACATGCATATATATATATGCGTTTAGATTATGAAAACAAAATGAAAAGGGCAGATTCTGATGGTAAACACAGTAAAAACATGCTGAGTAGTGACTTACATTTCTTTTGTTTCCTAGTGTCAAATTGCATTTATCCAAAAATAAACTTTCTCTTTAAAAGGTTGTAGGACTTCAACTGGTTTTTTTATGAAAGTTCAAGAGAGAGAAAAGTTCATATCCTTACAATTTTCATTTCAGTTGCTGATCCACATACTTGTTCTGTTGGGCCCTAGTTGCTGAATTGCTTGCTGTTTCTGAGGTGTAAATAACGTTTTGATTTATGATGTGGTTGCAAAGAAACTTGTAATTTATTTGTGAAATGCTCAAATAAAGGATGTCTGGGCTTTTATACCTCTGTCTAGTTCTTAAATCTTCCTTAGCTCACATTACCAGAACACAATAGCTTCTCAGGTAAGCAGGTAGTGTTGTTCTTTAGGAATTTGTTGAGATAAAAACTGGGCAATGAATCCTACATCCCTATTGATTATCTTGTGACAACAGTGGCAATTTGAAGTCCTTGAAGACCATAAAAACATGGAAATATTTAAAAAAGAAAAGCTTTCCTTTGGAAACTAAAAGCGTGGCAAACCATCTTTGTCCCTAAATAGAATTTAAGCTCTTTGTGGACAGCGAATGTGTCTATTAATTGTTATATTGTACTCTCCTAAGCACTTAGTACAGTGCTGTGCACACAGTAAATGCTCAATGAATTCGATTAAATGATTTAATAAAATACCACACTGATAATTTTCAATGGAGTTGGCAGAAGTAAAAACAAAAGTGATTCAAAAGACTCTTTTTTTCTTTCTGAGAGGGTGTAGAAGGGGGGAATGTAAATAGGAATCAAATTCCCACTTTAGATTGTAAACCTCATGTGGGATAGGGCAGTGATCAATTGTATAATCTCATATCTACCCCAGGGTTAGGCACATAGTAACTGCTTAATACTATTACATTATTAGGAACAAACCAGGGAAAGTTGATGTTGCAACATACAGCTTGCATAAGCAAATTTGAACAGTTGAAACTAAGGATTCAAGGAGCCCAAAGGATGAGAAGATTGAAAGATGCTTTCCACTCTTCTCAGGGAGCTCGTGGGCATTCAGGGGAAGTATCCAGCAGGGAATTCATGTTAAAAAGGCTTCTCCTTGGTCATGCCATCCATCCAGGTCCCCTTGTCCACTCCCCAGAGTTATACACTGAATTTGAAAGCAAACACAATCGTCTCTGGTACTATCCTCCACTCATCTCTCTCTTTCAACCCGCATATTCAATCTGTCCCCAAATCCTGTCAGTTCTACTTTCACGACATCTCTACAATCTTCCCTTTCCTCTCCATCCAAACTGCTACCTTGCTGATCCAAGCACTAATCACATCCTTCCTTGAATATGATACCAGTCTCCTCACTGACCTCCCTGACTTCTGTCTCTGCGCTCTCCAATCTGTACTTCATTCTGTTGCCCAGATCATTTTTCTAAAATAACTTTCAGTCCATAATCTCCCCATTCCTCAGAAACCACCAATGGTTGGCAATCTATCTCTGCATTAAACAGAAACTCCTTACCCTTGGTTTTAAAGCCTTCAGATCAGCTCTCCCCTACCTCACTGATCTCCCACGACAACCCAACAAACACATTTCATTCCTCAAAGGTTAATCTACTCTCTATATCTCCATCTCATCTATCCCTCCGCTGACCTCATGTTTTTCACAACAGGCTTTCTCAGCCTTTCTATTATCACCCATGATAAATTCAGAACTGGAGAAAATGGTGGTGCTAGTTAAAAGCATTTCACACCAGTTAACCCGACACCAATGGTGTTTGATTACAGTTGCCATTAGAAAAGTGTTTTGTAAAACTCCAATTTAGCATCACGTCGTTACTTTTCTCTCAAAAGACGGAACTTTATGAGGACTTCATGCAAATTAATGAAGTTACCTTAAATGTTACATTTTTCCTACTGGACAATCCACATCAAAACTGAAGCCCAAATAGAAAAGGTCTTATTATTATTAACCCTCACCCTAACAACAATAATAATAATAATTGTGGTATTTGTTAAGCACTTCTCATTTGTGTACTAGATACCAAGTGATAAGGTTGGACATAGTCTCTGTCCCACATGGAGCTCATTGGCCAATTTAGGAGGGAAACAAGTATTGAATTCTCATTTTACAGATGAGGAAACTGAGGCATAGAGAAGTTCAGTGACTTGCCCAAGGTCACACAGCAGGTAAGTGAATGAGTCAAGATTAGAACCCAGGTCTGTGCCCTTTTCAGTAGGCAACACTGCTTCTCATTACCGTCAAGCAAAAATAGCATAAATTGTTGCAGTAAGGTGCCCGACTTAATAGTCCTCAAGGCCTTATTCTTTGAGTTGCATTGTAAAATATGTTTTGCACAGATCTTATCCTCTTCCAGATAAGAGAGCAACTGGAAGGAGCCATATGTAATGTAAACTTCAGCTGTGTGATATGGGTAAGAGCAATTCAAGTCAGAGCTGCATAGGTGGATCAGAGAATGGAAGACAATTTGAAGTAATTCTCTCCCCATCTAGCAAGTTTGCTAGATGAGTCTCGAGTTTGCTCAACCTTGACTAAATGATTATGAGTTGACTACGAACCAGACCAAGCAAACTGTGCTCTCCCAAATTCATCAAGTTAGCTGGTTAGCTCCCGAGAATGATTTTGCACCTTAAATCTAAGCAGATCATCAGGTGTGAAGCTGGTAGAAGTCTTAGCAATTGCAGCAATTCAAAAATTCCTTGGAACCAACCTAGGAGAATGCTGGGAGCAAATCCGATGCTCATCCTAGCCCTGCAGTACTTCCTTTACTCTACTGAAAGAAGAATAAAAGAGTGGGCTGAGAACTGCTCTGCTAACGCTTGTATTCTCCCAAGTACAGGCTTCTGTACACGGTAAGTGCTGAATAAATACCACTGATTGTTGAACATAGGTAACTCCCTGATGCTTGTACTGTATTTTAAACAAAGGACCAGAGCTTAAGCACAAACTGGAAGCAATTTTGGTTTCTTAGATGGTCTTCATAGACTCCTTGCATCTCTGCCAAATGCAAACAGTTAGTCCCACTATCTTTTTATCACAAAAATAATGTCTCTGGCACAGATGAAATATGTTTGTGGGCCCCCTCCCAGCCCCAGCACTTATGTACATATCTGTAATTTCATTTATTTGCACTGATGTCTGTCTCCCCCATTCTAGACTCTAAGCTCATTGTGGGCAGGGAATATGACTGTTTATTGTAGTACTCTCCCCATTGCTTAATACAGTGCTCTGCACACAGTAAGTGCTCAAAAAATACTACTGAATGAATGAATGAATGAGTGAATGAAGCTTCAGGAATCTTTGTTCCTCAAGGAACTTTTAGGAATCAACTTTTCAGGTAGCAAATTTCTGGAAGGAATGTGATACAACTGCAGAAACTTCTCTGAAGACTTGCCCCAATTTTTCACTCTTTTGCCAGCAATTCTTTCAGATCATTCAGAGATTCCGATGGAAAATTGTGTTTTAATATAGACATATATGCTGCTTCCATGACACTTCACAAATCAACATTAGCATAGATGCCATATTTCCCAGAAATGTTTGCAGGGATGCTCAGTCAGACATACCATCAGTTAACAATTATTATTTATTGAATGTCTTCCCAGTGTGGAGCCCTATTCCAGTTCCACGGCCTAACAAACAAATTAGCCTAGGCCAACAGACTGTGGGCCTGAAGGGATTAGGTTGTGGGCAAGGAATATTTTAATTGACACTGAAAAGATAACCCACACCATTAGTACAGGCATCTACGGGCATAAACATTCACAACTGTGGGCAAAAGGAGAAAGGACAGAGGAAAGTTGTGTGGTCTGATAGAAATGTTTGCAGGCTATTGGATGGTCTGCAATTAGCCTGCCAGTTAGACTTGCATTATAATGAGCAAGGATAGGCCTTCAAAGCTTCTGTCTCTTTCTCTCCATTCCAGTGTCAAACCAACAGAGACCAAGTGAGCAAGTGGACACTGATTGAGATTGTGGACTGTAGTACACACTCAATCATATTGAGCACTTATTATGTGTAAAGCACTGTACTAGAGCATGGGAGAGTACACTATAACAATACACAGACACATTCCCTGCCCACAGCGAGCTTACAACACCGTAAGCTCCTTGTGGACATCTACCAAATCTGTTGTATTGTACTTTCCCAAGCACTAGTACAGTATTCTGAACTCATTAAGTGCTCGATAAATAGTCAGGGTCGCGGGGTGGGAGTCCGGCTGCCAACCTGCTGGGTAGCCATTGTCCTGGTGGGACAACCCCATGGTGGGCATTGCAAGGAGGGGAGGGGAAGGGCCCGGTGCAGTGAGAGGGTGGGAGGCTGCTCGCCTCGGGCTGCAGAGTCTTATTCAGTGAGATTTATTCAAGGAATGGATGTTTTGCTAATGGAAAGAAGCCGTGTTGTCCACTGGTTAGAACACAGGCTTGGGAGTCTGAAGGACCTGGCTTCTAATTCTTTGAGAAGCAGTGTGGCTTAGTGGCAAGCATATGGGCTTGGGAGTCAGAGGTCGTGGGCTCCAATTCCAATTCTGCCACTTATCAGCTGTGTGACTTTGGGCAAGTCACTTAACTTCTCTGTTTAAAATAGGGATTAAGATTGTGAGCCCCACGAGGGACAACCTGATTGCCTTGTATCTACCCTAGCACTTAGAGCAGTGCTTGGCACATAGTAAGTGCTTAACAAATACCATCATTATTAATTCTGGCATCAAAGCTTGTCTGCCACGTGACCTTGTAAGCAGAGCACTGTATTTGGCATCAAGGGAATTTTCAAAAACAAAAAGGCAACATAGTTGTCACTGGAAGTTTATTACTTGATGGGGAGGAAAAGAAAGACTACATACAGTCTATATTTCCTGGTGATCACCCTTGTTAACTTGTCACTTTGCCCTCTACAATCACCTCAGCCTTCTGCACAGCTGCAGAGAAAGCTATGTAGAAGGCTGAGGTGACTGTCCTGGGCAATGTAAGAAGGTCACTGAACTTCTCTGTGTCTCAATCAATCCATCAATTGCATTTATTGAGCACTTACTGGGTGTAAAGCACTCTACTAAGTGCTTAGGAGAGCACAATATTACAATATAACAGAGTTGGTAGACCCATTCCCTGCCCATACCAAGACAACCCTCCAGCAGTAACCAGAGTCATCTTCAGGCAGCTGCTTTCTACAGGACTTTGTATTGTTGCTTCTTTGCGGGGATTAGGTTCTTGTCAACACATTTTAAGGGAGAACAAACTGGGAGTGGGTATTTTTCTAGCAGGTCACTTCAGGCCACTCCCTGCTGTGAGGTAGATAGCACTTGGAAGAGCCAGAGGACCAACTCCCATTATGAAAGTCAGTGGGAAAACAGAGTCTATACATGGAATTCATCATTATCCACAGTGTTGAGGGAACACTTATGTGTAAAGAGCTATATTTGGCATCAAGAGAACTTTCAAAAACAAGAATCAATCAATCAATCAATCAATCAATCGTATTTATTGAGCGCTTACTATGTGCAGAGCACTGTACTAAGCGCTTGGGAAGTACAAATTGGCATCACATAGAGACAGTCCCTACCCAACAGTGGGCTCACAGTCTAAAAGGGGGAGACAGAGAACAGAACCAAACATACCAACAAAATAAAATAAGTAGGATAGAAATGTACAAGTAAAATAAATAAATAAATAAATAAATAAATAGAGTAATAAATATGTACAACCATATATACATATATACAGGTGCTGTGGGGAAGGGAAGGAGGTAAGACGGGGGGATGGAGAGGGGGACGAGGGGGAGAGGAAAGAAGGGGCTCAGTCTGGGAAGGCCTCCTGGAGGAGGTGAGCTCTCAGCAGGGCCTTGAAGGGAGGAAGAGAGCTAGCTTGGCGGATGGGCAGAGGGAGGGTATTCCAGGCCCGGGGGATGACATGGGCCGGGGGTCGATGGCGGGACAGGCGAGAGCGAGGTACAGTGAGGAGATTAGTGGTGGAGGAGCGGAGGGTGCGGGCTGGGCAGTAGAAGGAGAGAAGGGAGGTGAGGTAGGAGGGGACGAGGGGATGGACAGCCTTGAAGCCCAGGGTGAGGAGTTTCTGCCTGATGCGCAGATTGATCGGTAGCCATTGGAGGTTTTTGAGGAGGGGAGTAATATGTCCAGAGCGTTTCTGGACAAAGATAATCCGGGCAGCAGCATGAAGTATGGATTGAAGTGGAGAGAGACACGAGGATGGGAGATCAGAGAGAAGGCTAGTGCAGTAGTCCAGACGGGATAGGATGAGAGCTTGAATGAGCAGGGTAGCAGTTTGGATGGAGAGGAAAGGGCGGATCTTGGCAATGTTGCGGAGCTGAGACCGGCAGGTTTTGGTGACGGCTTGGATGTGAGGGGTGAATGAGAGAGCAGAGTCGAGGATGACACCAAGGTTGCGGGCTTGTGAGACGGGAAGGATGGTAGTGCCGTCAACAGAGATGGGAAAGTCAGGGAGAGGACAAGGTTTGGGAGGGAAGACAAGGAGCTCAGTCTTCGACATGTTGAGCTTTAGGTGGCGGGCGGACATCCAGATGGAGATGTCCTGAAGGCAGGAGGAGATGCGAGCCTGGAGGGAGGGGGAGAGAGCAGGGGCAGAGATGTAGATCTGGGTGTCATCAGCGTAGAGATGATAGTTGAAGCCGTGGGAGCGAATGAGGTCACCAAGGGAGTGAGTGTATATTGAGAACAGAAGGGGACCAAGCACTGAACCTTGGGGAACCCTCACCGTAAGAGGATGGGAGGGGGAGGAGGAGCCTGCAAAAGAGACTGAGAAAGAACGACCGGAGAGATAAGAGGAGAACCAGGAGAGGACGGAGTCTGTGAAGCCAAGGTCAGATAACGTGTGGAGGAGAAGGGGGTGGTCCACAGTGTCAAAGGCAGCTGAGAGGTCGAGGAGGATTAGGACAGAGTATGAGCCGTTGGATTTGGCAAGCAGGAGGTCATTGGTGACCTTTGAGAGCGCAGTTTCCGTGGAATGAAGGGGACGGAAGCCAGACTGGAGGGGGTCGAGGAGACAAGAAGGCAACGTACTTGTCATGAGAAGCTTAGAATTTGATGTGGAGGAAAAGAAAGTGTGCCTACAGTTTATATTGCAAAAATAAGTAAACAAAACAGAAAGCTTTGTACAAGCACAGCACTGTATTTGGCATCAAGGGAATTTTCAAAAACCAAAAGGCAACGTAGTTGTCACTGGAAGTTTATTACTTGATGGGGAGGAAAAGAAAGACTACATACAGTCTATATTTCCTGGTGATCACCCTTGTTAACTTGTCACTTTGCTCTCTACAATCACCTCAGCCTTCTGCATATGCAGAGAAAGCTATGTACAAGGCTGATGTGACCATCCTGGACAATGTAAGAAGGTCACAAGGAAGACTACCAGGAAAATCTCCAAAAATGACTGTGAGGGAAGGGAGTAAGGAGAAGGAGCTATAAAGCAGAGGGAGTAATGCATTTCAGGTGGGGTGTCATATTAATGTCTGTCTCCCCCTTCTGACTATAAGCTCATTATAGGCAAGGAACGTGTTTGCTAATTCTGTTATATTGAACTCTCTCAGTGCTTAGTACAGTGCTGTGCACATAGCAAGTGCTCAGTAAATATAACTGATTGAGTGTTGGAAAGAGAAGTGGGAGAGGCCAGTGCTAGGGATAGGGAGGAGGCTCACTTGGGATGAAGCAGAATAAAAATAGTAGAAATATCTATTTAGTGATACTTTGGGCAAACTATATTTGGTATTAAGGCAAATACAGATCAAGTAAAGTCCAGGCCCACGAAGAATTGTCAGTCACAGGACAGCAAGCACCATGAAGTATTTTCATCAATTTATAGCCATTTTCTCAATTGCCAAGAAGTCTACTGTGGAATGGTGTAAGCAGTAGGTAAGCAGGGGGTTAGCAATGGGGTTGCAGAATGTGTTGATTTTGTTGTAGCCTCCAGCCAAGTCTTGAGGGGAAGAAGGTTCAGCTCTTCAGGCCTGAGAGGATGACAGCCCAAGGCTAAGTGTAGGTTTCTCTGCCTTTTTGTCTTTTCCTTCTGCTACCTCTGTAGACCCTTTTTGATTTAAGTAGCAGGCGACTTTAGCTATTTTATCAGGGTAACAATGCGGTTCTCATAACTGAAGCTCTGAGAGGTAATTTACATGAATCTTAGTCTTTATCACTTCCTGAGCACCCTAATGTATGTTCCCTGCCATCAGGGACACAGTTCCTTGGTAAATGACAGCAATGTGCACAGGAAGCTAATGAGATCTGGCCCCAAACCGAGCACTGCCTTCTGATTAGAGCAGGTGAACGTCAAAGTACCTGACACGAGCTAGTGAAATAGATCCTCTGCTATTTCCTGCTCTGCCTCTAAATGGTACCTGGAGAGTTGGAGAAGGGCTTTATTTCTCATCCTTTGGCTGCTGTATCCAAAATCTATAGTGAGGGTAAATAAATGAATTAAAACCAATTACAATTCAAAACAAGGAGGATGGTTAAAAAAGCCACATCCTTCACTTTCAAGCTGATGGCAATTAAGAGCGGATTCTACAAAAGCAATGAGAGCTCATTTAAGGCCTCGAGTCATTAAAAATAGCTCCAGTGAACTGAATGTGCTGCAGGGTATTAATACAGGGGTCAGGGTGTGAGCCATTTAAAAGGGAGGGGTTTCAGACAGTGTGCAGTGGTAACAGGCAAGAAACTGATTCCAAAAGACTACCGAGGATCCTTGAGAAACTTTCTTTGTGGCATTCCAGTGAATGCAAAACATTCAGTGCCGCACCTTTAATTAGGACTAAATAGAATCTAGATTCCTGTCAGGTTTCAGCTGATTCAAGTGGACAGGTCTACTCTCTTCTTCTTCTTTGCCTAATATTACAGCTATGCTTATTATCCAACTTATTTCCCTTCATCCCTCCAGAAAGATTTTCTTGAAGAATTCTTTAAAGAAAAATGGTTAACCAGATCATCCAGCCTAAAGTCTTTCTTCACTGACTTTGATCTAAATGATAGGGATGTGTTTGCTTGAGTCAGGGTGGAAAATTAAAAGAAATCCCTTATAAAGATGTAAAGCCAAATTCTTTTTAATGGCACCCAGAAGACACTTTGGACTGCATATCTGCCCAACCTAACCAGTCAATCTATCAGTGACATTTATTGAGAAGCAGCGTGGCTTAATGAGTAGAGCACAGGCCTAGAAGTCAGAAGGTCATGGGTTCTAATCCCAGCTCTACCACACTGTCTGCTGTGTGACCTTGGGCAAGTCACTTCACTTCTTTGCGCCTCAGTTACCTCCTCTGTAAAATGGGGATTAAGAGTGTGAGCCCTATCTGGGCTGTCCCCCACCTATCTTGGATCTACCCCAGCGCTTAGAACAGTGCTTGGCATATAGTAAGTGCTTAGCAAGTATCATAATAATAATAATATTAATAATATTGAACACACTGCATGCTGAACACTATATTAAGAGCTTGGGAGAGTACACTGCAACAGAGTTGGTGGACAGGAGGAGACAGACATTAAATTACAGAAAGGGGAAATTACACAGTGTAAAGATATGTTTGTTGTTATGGGAATGAGGGTGGGGTTTATATCAAGTGCTTAAGGGGTACAGATTTAAGTTTATAGGTAACACAGAGTAGATGGCAAGTTGGAGAAATCAGTCAATCCATAGTATTTATTGAGCACTTACTGTTAGCAAAGCACTGTACTAAGCGCTTGGGAGAGTACACTAAAGTACTACAATAAAGTTGGTAGACAAGTTCCCAGTACAAGGACCTGAGTGCTTAGTCAGGGAAGGTCGCTTGAGGCTATGTGAATTTAGAAGGGCTATGAAAGTGGGGAGAGTGGTGGTCTGTTGGTTTTGAGGGAGGAGAAAGTTCCAGACCAGAGGGAAGATGTGGGCTGGAGGTCAACGGTAAGATCAAGGCACAGAGAGGCCATTCAGGATAGAAGAACATCAGTGAAGTCCTGAAATAAGTCCTCTGACTGGCATTAAAGTGAAACTCACTGCACTGCATCCTTGGTGGTAACACTTGCGAGGAGAAAGAACCACAGGCAGAAATTCAAAATATGCTCTATGATGAGCTGAAACAGGTAAGCCATTAATCAGGTGGCCAGAAAAAATACTTTAAAGGTCCAGTGAAGCAACCCGTGGAATAATGTGGCATAATTTGTGGTTATCTTGGAGACAACAGCAGCAGATCAACTAGTGTTGCATACACCAATGCAAAAAGGGAATGAGCCATGTTGAGAAATGGATCCACGGGTCAATGAGGGGCAATCTTTATGTCCAGACAGTGTGGAAGTGATTGCAAGTCATACACTGGACTTATCAGCCATACTCTCATATAATGATAAGAGCATTTTTGTCGGGAGTATGATCTTCAAACTGAAAAAACAGCTTTACACATACTTGATGGAATTTTAGGTACACTTTTTCTTGGTGAAATAAACATTCTGTATTGACCACCCTAAGAGATATTACCTCCTGAATTTCAGGAATTTGGAACCCAATTCTTACCTCTGTTCTCTGTGGGAACAAGGAATGAGTTCATTGGTGTACATAAGAAGGAAACCCCATCCCTGCCTCCCATCTGAAGGAGAGACAGGGAAGCCATAGAATGTTACAGCAGAATCACTGTAGCTTCAACCTGTATATATGTTTGTACATATTTATTACTCTATTTATTTATTTTACTTGTACATATCTATTCTATTTATTTTATTTTGTTAGTATGTTTGGTTTTGTTCTCTGTCTCCCCCTTTTAGAGTGTGAGCCCACTGTTGGGTAGGGACTGTATATGTTGCCAACTTGTACTTCCCAAGTGCTTAGTACAGTGCTCTGCACACAGTAAGTGCTCAATAAATGCGATTGATTGATTGATTGATTCAATGAATCTGCTTCCACCTCTGGCATTTCTCCTCAGGCCAAGTTCCCAAACTTGGGAACTTGTTGGGAACTTGGGAACTTGATCCCAAACAGGATCAATCATTCATTCAAGCAATCATATTTATTGAGTGCTTAATGTGTAATGAGCACTGTACTAAATGCTTGGGAGAGTACAATATAATAGTTGGCAGATATGCTCCCTGCCCACAAGAAGCATACATGCAGTAATTCATAGGAATTCAGTCTAGAAGAAGCTTACAAAACATTGGGGATACCTGCCCAACACTGAACTGTCTTCTTTGGCTTACCTCTGCATTTCACCCTGAACAGTCCCAGTCACTCAACCAATCATATTTATTGAATGCTTACTGTGTACAGAGAAACAGCGTGGCTCAGTGGAAATAGCACAGGCTTTGGAGTCAGAGGTCATGGGTTCAAATCCCAGCTCTGCCAATTGTCAGCTGTGTGACTTTGGGCAAATCACTTAACTTCTCTGTGCCTCAGTTACCTCACCTGTAAAATGGGGATGAAGACTGTGAGCCCCCCATGGGACAACCTGATCACCTTGTTACCTCCTCAGCGCTTAGAACAGTGCTTTGTACATAGTAAGCACTTACTAAATGCCATTATTATTAGTAGTAGTAGTAGTACAAAGTACTGTACTAAGCACCTGGGAGAATACAGTATGACTGAGAGTACAATATTCCAGAGTTGGTAAACATGTTCCCTTCCCACAAGGAGTATACATGCAGAAATTCATGGAGGAAGTGAACTGAGCTCTCAGTTCTTAGACTTAATAAAATTCAAAGCACATTTTTCCTTTGATTTAAAAAAAAGTTATTGACTTAATTCACTTGTGTTTCTCATTTTCTTTTATTTCATTACTCCTTATGTATCATATACGTTCACTTGCTCCTGTTAGACTCAAGGTAGATTTAAGGGATTGTGCATCCCTCATTGGCTTCATCTCTCTTTCTCTGTGTCTGTGTATCTCTCTCTCTCTCTCTCTCTCTCTCTCTCTCTCTCTCTCTCTCTCTCTCTCTCTCACACACACACACACACACACGCACACACACCTACACACATACATATAAATGAATTTCTCCATAAGTGACATCTTCTTCAAGTATGGAGAAATGTATATACGAATGTGTGCTTGGGTGTTCTTCGAGCACCTAGTACACTGCTCTTAATAAAAACTGCTAATCAATTTATTTGCTACACAAGTGCCTTGATTTTTCTTTAAAGACTATAGCTCTTTGACCATTTCATTTTTACCTAGAAAGAATTCTAATTTTTCCATGTGCAAGTAAAAAGACTGTTTGTCACCCCCTCTGCCACTATCAGGACCATAAAATGCTGCTGGAACTCAGAAATACACTACACTTGGATCTTAATTCAGTTCCATTTGCTTTTATACATGTCTTTTGTTATTTAATGCTATAGTCTCACAGTAAATATCCTTGTGAAGTATGAAGAACAAAAAACATATGTTCATCTATTAAATGAATTGTAACAATACCCTTTAATTCACTCCAAATTTCCATAAATAATTAAAAGATTAAGAAGCATTTCAGTGTTCACCTGTAGGTAACACCTGTAGGTAACTGTTGAAATCCCTTAGATGATCCATGTAATTTCCTAATTCTTTATGCTGAAGAATTTACTCCTACATCACTAATAAAAGAATTTCCAATCATAAAAGATGGTGATTAAGTATGAACAATTTAAAAACCCAGATAGTACCTAAACAGACAAACAGGAATTACCTTTATCTGAAAAGTGTTTTGTAAAATTAAAATGGAAACATCAATCACATGATTTATTCATTTCCATTCTATTTATTAAAAATATTTTACGTGTGAAGGTTTTCTTTTTAATCAAGATAACATAAATCTATTACATTATTCAAATTAAAAAGTGAGTTTTGCCATAAGGACAGACATTGGAGATTTAGACCTCTACCACCCCACCTCTTGGAAGAATGGTAACCACTCATTCACTTCTCAAAATTTGGTAAACATTGAACCACTTCACCGGTTTGTGAATCTTTCAAACGCTTAACAGAGAATAGCGTCTGGGACCCTCTCACAGAGTAAAGGGCAAATTTGGGGGAAACTACTTAGCACAATATACATCAAATATTTTTGGATCAGTGAAGGGGCATCCAATATCTTTCAGTGCTCTTGTGGCTTGGTAAACTGTGGCTAAGCTGGACGTTTTCTCCTTCATGTCCAGAGAGACACAAACAACTGATTTTTCCCTACAAAGGGCTGGAAGGAGAGGTTTCTAATTTTCCTATTACTTAGCCTCCTCCCTCTTATCCCACACTTAAATGCAAAATCATTCCTTTCCTCTCCCCATCCCCCAGTAACTCTGTATTTTAATAGTTGTGTTCCGTCTCTGTAAACTCTGGCAATGCAGATTCAACCATACCCAAGTAGATGCTGAATATAGACTATAGACTGTAAGATCCTTGTGGGCAGGGAACATGTCCAATAACTCTGTTATATTGTACTTCCCCCAAGAGCTTCATACAGTGCTATGCACCCAGAAACACTCAATAAATACGATGGCTTGATTGATTGATTGGTAAACTAAAAGCCAAGGGGACAGAATGAAACAATTTTAAAAGATAGTCAAGCCCTGTCTCAAAGACTGCAGCATAGCAAAGGATTTCTGAGAGACCATTGCAGGAGCCAGACCAGCTGGGCATGCAGAAATCAGGAGCAAAGGCGTCACAAAGATCGGGTCACCGGGAGCCAGGCTCAAGATCAGATGCAAGCCTTGTATGGTACCCATCCACCAATGCAGCAAGGATCAATTTTTATGTACAAAGCCGAAAGAAGTGTCACTCATTCATCAGTCCTAACTGTTGCATTCAGAAGCACAGAGATGGTCTTGAGGTGAGTAGTATAGTCTTAGAAAACCAAGGACAGATGCATAAACAGTGCTCTGCACACAGTAAGCGCTCAATAAATACAACTGAATGATGAATAAACTAGTTTATGTCCATTTTAAACCATTCATTCAATCATATTGAGTGCTGTGTGTGGAGAATTGTACTAAGCTCTTGAGAGAGTACAACATAAACTGTTTATGTCAGCTTCTGCTACCACTCCCTGCTCTTGGCTTAAGTTCTGTACTTGAACTTTCCAGACTCTTTAAGATAGATCACACTTTCCTAACATAGCAGTAAAGCCTCTCTTACACTCTCAGTAGGATGAAGATAACTTGTTCCTATTCATTTCATTCATTCATTCATATTTATTGGCACTTACTGTGTCCAGAGCACTGTACTAAGCACTTGGGAAGCACAAGTCAAGTTGTACAAGTACTGTTCCTAGTGAGAACAGTGTAGCAGTTGTTGTCAAATGGCACTGTTATTTCTCCTGCCCTGCTTCAAGTGCCTGAATCTGATTTGTCCTGCCTCACATGGAGTGGATGGGGCTGATCATGCAATCATAATAATCAATACCAGAACTCAAAGTAGAAGTGTTTTATGCTTTACCCACCTGTGCACTTTATCTAATAATAATAATAATAATGGCATTATTACTATTATTACAGAGAAGCAGAGTAGCTCAATGGAAAGAGCATGGACTTTGGAGTCAGAGGTCGTGGATTCAAACCCCGGCTCTGCCACTTGTCAGCTTTGTGACTTTGGGCAAGTCATTTCACTTCTCTGTGCCTCAGTTACCTCATCTGTAAAATGGGGATTAAGACTGTGAGCCCCCTGTGGGACAACCTGATCACCTTGTAACCTCCCCAGTGCTTAGAACAATGCTTTGCACATAGTAAGTGCTTAACAAATGCCATCATTATTGTTATTATTATTATTATTATTAAGTGCTTACTATGTGCAAAGCACTGCTCTAAGCACTGAGGAGGTTACAAGGAGATCAGGTTGTCCCACGTGGGGCTCACTGTCAATCCTCATTTTACAGATGAGGCAACTGAGGCACAGAGAAGTTAAGTGACTTGCCCAGAGTCACAGAGCTGACAATTGGCAGAGTGGGATTTGAATCCATGACCTCTGACTCCAAAGCCCATGCTCTTTCCACTGAGCCACACTGCTTCTCTATCTCTATTTCTAGAAGGACTTTACTTCTGGATTCTTAATGGGGAAGAAACTGTTACCTTGGGCCAGTGACATGATTTGTGAAGGGGAGAGAAGCATAAAGTAATATTCCTAGACTTTCTTTGAATTGCTTTTATTCCAAAAGACTTAAGCTGTCACCTTAGGGGGTTGGTTTCTTGGTGTGCAAGATGTTTTCTTCCTTTTTCCTTCACTCGGCTGCATGAATTATCCCAATTCAATATAACTTAATTTCATGTTAAACTTACACCCCCAGACAGAAAGCAAGAGTCTCAATATATTCCCTTACAGTTCAGTTTGATTGGAAGAATGTTCCTTCTCCTTTGAAAATGCTTACCCTGGCAGAAGCACTGAAGTTGGCTGCCACATGCTCTGTCAGGGTATCTATAATTAAGATCATCTAAGCGGTTCTCTGACAATATTTTCAAGATGGGTGTATAACTCTAGGAGGAAAAAAGATCTGTTGTTTCGTTGGGTTTTTTTTCTTCCACAGATACTTAATTCAAAACACAACAGTTGCTTCCCGTGTTGCTGAGGATTTTTTTTTTCCTACAGAGAGACATCATGGACCTATATTTAAGCTGGAATGGCAGCCTAAGGTAAGGGGTTAAAATGGAAAGATAATTTTCACTCCCCAAAGACCACACTGGGAGCTCTGAACATCCAATAGAACTAGCAGGAGCAGGCCAGCTTTTGCAAAATCCATTCTCCTTCTGAACTTTTCCTTCCCTAAGCATTTGATCTCCTGTGGTTGACAACTGACATTTATTGAGTACCTGCTGTGGCTTTTTTCACCTCCCGCATTAACAGAGATTCTGAAACTCTATTCCACAGGGCTCCTCCAGTACTGATTGTTTCCAAAAATTGACAAAGAAACTTTATCTTGTCAATGAAATCTGTGGCAAAAACTTGACCTAATAATTAAAGCAACATACCAGACAGTGAGTTTCCATTGTATTACTTCTATATTTGGTGCACATGAACTATTTTAGAATTGCCAACCTCCCATTTTTAATCATTAATCACAAAAAGCCTAGCATTCTGCAATGCCTGTGTCTAACCTAATTAACTTGTACCTACCCCAACATTTAGAACAGTGTTTGACACATTGTATGTGCTTAACAAATACCAGAAAGGAAACAGAAAATGCAGAAAAGTTAATGAAGACACTGATGAGCTAAAAACTAAGGGTATTATTATTATTAATTATAATGTGTGGGATTTAAGTGTGTATGTGGCTCAGTGGAAAGAGCACGGACTTGGGAGTCAGAGGTCATTCATTCATTCAATCGTATTTATTGAGCGCTTACTGTGTGCAGAGCACTGTACTAAGTGCTTGGGAAGCACAAGTTAGAGATGGTCCCTACCCAACATTGGGCTCACAGTCTAGAAGGGGGAGACAGAGAACATAACAAAACAACATATTAACAAAATAAAATAAATAGAATAACTATGTACAAATAAAATAGAGTAATAAATACATACAAACATATACACAGGTCATGGGTTCTAATACCGGCTCCACCCACTTGTCAGCTGTGTGACTTTGGGCAAGTCACTTAACTTCTCTGTACCTCAGTTACCTCATCTGTAAAATGGGGATTAAAACTGTGAGCCCCATGTGGGACAACCTGATCACCTTGTATCCCCTCCAGGGCTTAAAGCAGTGCTCTGCACAGAGTAAGCACTTAACAAACATCATCATTATTATTATTATATTTGCCAAGCACTGTACTAAGCTCTAGGATGGATATGAGGAAATTGGATCAGGTCTAGTTTCTGACCCACATGGGGCTCACAGTCTAAGTAGGAAGGAGAAGAGTACTGAATCCCCATTTTGCAGATGAGGAAACTGAGGTGCAGAGTAATTGATTGACTTGCCCAAGGTCACCCAGCAGGCAAGTGATGGAGCTGAGATTAGAAACCAGATGGTCTGACTCCTGGCTCCTGTTCTTTCCATTAGGCTATGCTGATTCAGAGGTGAAGAAGGTATATAAATCCCACCACTCTTCCCTTAGAGAAGCCTGTGAAGAAAGCTTCTTCTGGGGATGGGGCGCCAAATTCATCACCCAAATCAAGCAGTCACCTCCCAGCAACCAGTTATTAACAACTTTGGGGGAATTTTCTCCATATCAGATAAGCCTCCAAGGTGGGAATACAAGGTATCGTTCTAGTCATGCCACCTCATGACTCGTGAATGTATCTGCTTAATTTGCCATTCTGTATTGGCGTGCAGCTTTTCTGAAATAATTACAGTATTTATTTAGCATTTACTATGTGCCAAGCACTGTACAAAGCCCTGGCAAAGATACAAGTTAAACAGGTTAGACACAGTCCCTGTCCCACATGGGGCTTACAGTCTAAGATGGAGGGAGTAGAATTTAATCCCCATTTTGCTGGTGAGGAAACTGGGGCCCAGAGAAATTAAGCAACTCTCCTAGGGTCACACAGCAGGAAAATGGCAAAACTGAGATAAAAACCCAGGCCCTCTGATTCCCGGTCCCATGCTCTTTCCACTGTCAGGCTTTTTCTATTCTTTAAACTCTTGAAATATGGGAGGTAGAAATCGACAAATACCTTCACTACTTGTAAGCACCTAGGAGGTAGGAACTGAGCCTTTTACTTCAGTCACACAATTCCCAAGGGTTTAGTACCAAGAGGAAGATTGGCCTTGAATGGGACAAACCCATCAGCCCAGCAAGGATCTATCTCCACATGCAGTCAACTTGGCAGAGTGTCAGTAATACTTTCTTCTCAGTTGTACTTCCAAGCACCATTAGGATATCACGGTGAGATACGTTCTCTCTCAAAACCAAGGTCAACAACTCTACTACTTCCCCTCACCCGATCTGTTTTAACGTCTGTTTCCCCCTGTAGACTGTAAGCTCTTTGTGGGCAGAATCTACCAACTCTACTGTATTGTACTTTCCCAAACTCTAAGTGAAATGCTCTGTACACTGTAAGTGCTCAGGAAATATCATTGATTGATTGATAGAGGTGTGTGTATATATCTATATACACTTAACATGACCTCTACACAGTAAGCACTCAAACATCATTGATACTGAATCAGACACACTGCCCTGAAAAGATGGTGGGTTCACTAAGGTTGGTGTATTTCATCAAATACCTTAGAGGTGAAATTGATGACATCTAAAAGTTCTTCAAGGAGTAATATTCATTCATTCAATCGTATTTATTGAGTGCTTACTGTGTGCAGAGCACTGTACTAAGTGCTTGGGAAGTACAAGTTGGCCACATATAGAGATGGTCCCTACTCAACAGTGGGCTCACAGTCTAGAAGGGGGAGACAGACAACAAAACATATTAACAAAATAAAATAAATAGAATAGTAAATATGTACAAGTAAAATAGAGTAATAAATCTGGTTCAGTCTGGGAAGGCCTCCTGGAGGAGGTGGACTCTCAGTATGGCTTTGAAGGGAGGAAGAGAGCTAGCTTGGCGGATGTGCGCAGGGAGGGCATTCCAGGCCTGGGGGAGGACGTGGGCCGGGAGTCGACGGCGGGACCAAGACTGAACTCCTTGTCTTCCCTCCCAAACCCTGCCCTCTCCCTGACTTTCCCATCTCTGTTGACGGCACTACCATCCTTCCCGTCTCACAAGCCCGCAACCTTGGTGTCATCCTCGACTCCGCTCTCTCGTTCACCCCTCACATCCAAGCCGTCACCAAAACCTGCCGGTCTCAGCTCCGCAACATTGCCAAGATCCGCCCTTTCCTCTCCATCCATACCGCTACCCTGCTCGTTCAAGCTCTCATCCTATCCCGTCTGGACTACTGCATCAGCCTTCTCTCTGATCTCCCATCCTCGTGTCTCTCCCCACTTCAATCCATACTTCATGCTGCTGCCCGGATTGTCTTTGTCCAGAAATGCTCTGGGCATGTTACTCCCCTCCTCAAAAATCTCCAGTGGCTACCAATCAATCTGCGCATCAGGCAGAAACTTCTCACCCCCGGCTTCAAGGCTGTCCATCCCCTCGTCCCCTCCTACCTCACCTCCCTTCTCTCCTTCTCCAGCCCAGCCCGCACCCTCCGCTCCTCTGCCGCTAATCTCCTCACCGTGCCTTGTTCTCGCCTGTCCCGCCGTCGACCCCCGGTCCACGTCATGCCCCTGGCCTGGAATGCCCTCCCTCTGCCCATCCGCCAAGCTAGGTCTCTTCCTTCCTTCAAGGCCCTACAGAGAGCTCACCTCCTCCAGGAGGCCTTCCCAGCCTGAGCCCCTTCTTTTCTCTCCCCCTCGTCCCCGCTCCATCCCCCTCATCTTACCTCCTTCCCTTCCCCACAGCACCTGTATATATGTATATATGTTTGTACATATTTATTACTCTATTCATTTTACTTGTACATATCTATTTTATTTATTTTATTTTGTTAGTATGTTTGGTTTTGTTCTCTGTCTCCCACTTTTAGACTGTGAGCCCACTGTTGGGTAGGGACTGTCTCTATACGTTGCCAACTTGTACTTCCCAAGTGCTTAGTACAGTGCTCTGTACACAGTAAGCGCTCAATAAATACGATTGATTGATTACGAGCCTGCTGTTGGGTAGGGACTGTCTCTACATGTTGCCAACTTGTACTTCCCAAGCGCTTAGTACAGTGCTCTGCACACAGTAAGCACTCAGTATGATTGATTGATTGATTGACAGGCGAGAACGAGGCATAGTGAGGAGGTTAGCGACAGAGGAGGGGAGGGTGTGGGCTGGGCTGTAGAAGGAAAAAAGGGAAGTGAGGTGGGAGGGGGCGAGGTGATGGAGAGCCTTGAAGCTGAGAATGAGGAGCTTTTGCCTGATGCGTAGGTTGATTGGTAGCCACTGGAGATTTTTGAGGAGGGGAGTAACATGCCCAGAGAGTTTCTGCACAAAGATGATCCGGGTAGCAGCATGAAGTGTAGATTGAAGTGGGGAGAGATAGGAGGATGGGAGATCAGAGAGGAGGCTGATGCAGTAATCCAGTCGGGATAGGATAAGAGACTGAACCAGCAGGGTAGCGGTTTGGATGGAGAGGAAAGGGCGGATATTGGCGAGGTTGCGGAGGTAAGACTGGCAGGTTTTGGTGATGGATTGGATGTGACGGGTGAACGAGAGAGTGGAGTCGAGGATGACACCAAGTTTGCAGGCTTGTAAGACGGGAAGGATGGTAGTGCCATCAACAGTGATGGGAAAGTCAGAGAGAGGGCAGGGCTTGGGAGGGAAGATAAGGAGTTCAGTCTTGGACATATTGAGTTTTAGATGGCGGGTAGACGTCCACATGGAGATGTCTTGAAGGCAGGAGGAGACACGAGCCTAAGGGAGGGAGAGAGAGCAGGGGCAGAGATGTAGATTTGGGTGTCGTCAGCGTAGAGATGATAGTTGAAGCCGTGGGAGCAAATGAGTTCACCAAGGGAGTGAGTGTAGATACTGAGTAATACTGAGTTAGCTGAGAGATAGGTTGGGGAGGAGGGTAGCCTGGGCTCATTAAGTAGATAATGGTGATGAAGGCAGGCAGAAGATTGTGATCATTTCATTTTTCAGCACAAAAATCAAGTTCCAGTTTGGAAATGATTCATCATCCTGATGATTAAGTGATCAGATATCAAGTTCTGAGATAAAAAAATTATTTAGTAGCAGTAAGTGGGGTATGATAATGACACAAGTGACAGTAAATGATGTTAATTTAGGAACTGGCAGGGCTCCTAGCTGGTTTGGGGTCGATTGCAGAGTGCTTCACTGGAGCAGCCTTAGCTAGGTTTGGCTACTTCTTCAGATGCACTTCAAAGCAGCAGCAGCATGACCTAGTAGAAAGAGCACAGGCTTGGGATTCAGAGGTCTTAAATGATATATTATAAATTACTTATTTATTCATATTAATGTTGGTCTTACCCTCTAGACTGCAAGCTTATTATGGGTAAGGAAAATGTCTTTTAATTCTGTTATAAAGTGCTCTCCCATTCACTTAGTTCAGTATTCTGCACATAGTTAAGTGCTCAATAAATACAACTGATCAACTTATTGACCAGTGTTCTAATCCCAGCTCCACCACCACTTTGCTGTGTAACCTTGGCAGGTCACTTGATTTCTCTATGCCTCAGTTACCTCATCCATAAACTGGAGATTAAGACTGTGAGCTCCATGTGGGACATAGATTGTGTCCAACCTGATTATCCTCTGTCTACCTCAATGCTTAGCATGGTTCCTGGCACATAGTAAGCACTTAACAAATATTAACTACTACTGCTACAACTACTAATAATAATAATAGAATATAGCTTTCATGGGCGTCACAGTTTTAGCCATTTATGAGCAGAGCCAGAGTAGCCCAGGGGGGCCATAGTGTCTTCTGGGGGCTGCACTTATGAGTTGGTTTGGGAGCAGAATGGAGCGGCGCCCATTTCACCCCTAGGACAACCTGTTACCAGCATCTGGCCACATCTTCTGGTGCAATTCTGAGCATCACTCTCCACTTCCTCCTGGGCACCTGTGGAAGGCTGGTGTTCACCCTCCTGTGGGTAGGTAAAAATCTGCCTTCCCTTAAAACCCAAGTTTATTTCTCACCAGAATGAATAAGACAACCTCTGGTTATTAGATAATGATCAAAATGTGAAAGCCCCTACAGCTTTCACATCAAAGTCCTCACCGAGGTCAAACCATACCTGCAGAATTTTCACAAAGTTTCAAGCTATTCCATCTCCTACTGCACACCCCAGGTCCCGATTTTCACCTGAGGGCCCGGTTCTGTATCTTTTTATTTCCTTTAAAGTCTATGGGAGGCAATAGGCTTCCTTCTACAAAGAACTGGCCTGGTGAGTCACTTTAGGAATGGTTTCCTTGGGCTGGTTGCACTTCATGACCTTATTTCACACCATTTTCCCCACCAGCTATCTTTGCTCTGTGAGAGGCCATTTTGTCTGAATGGATGTAACGGGGCACCTGAGGGAATCAGTCAGCAAGTACCCTACCTGCCATGGCTTTGCTGAAGTTTTCATCTATCATCTGTCCAGATTGTAGTAGGATGGTCTCTCTTGCTTCCTGCCAGTGCTTCATCAACTCAAAAATGGGGAGGGAGGAAGATCGAATTTAAGGCATAATGTCCATTTCCCGTGACCAGATGGCTTCAAAGAGTTGGGATGGTCTCAGTTTTCAAAGTTTGATCCTACAACCCAAAAGGTCTTGGGACTGCTTCCAACCTTAGTGAGAGGAGGAAGACCTAGGAGAGAGGGAAGGAGGGGCTGTCAGGCCTCCTCCTCTTCAAAGACAATGGCAACTGTTGGTGGTTCTCCCTCAGCTGAATTGACCCACCTGGCTAATAGGACCAGAAATCTGGCCGCCTTACAACCAGGGGAGTTATCTCAAGCTATAAGGCAGTTACTGCATTGGAAATTTGGAATTACTCTATATGATAAGCTCATCTCTAGACTGTAAAATAGTTGAGGCCAGGGAACGTGACTACCAACTTTGTTGCATTGTACTCTCCCAAGAGCTTAGAACAGAGCTCTGCACACAGTAAGCACTCAATAAATCTCACTGAATGATTAATCGATTGGGAAACCAGGTCAAAATTCCAAATGAGATGAAGACTAGAATTTAGTCCTGGCCAATTCTTAACTGCATTGACTGCAAGGCAGCCACTGAGGCCAGTTGTTGAGTGCTGGGATCATGGCTACTTACTAAATCGTATTCACAATGGCATCTAGTGCAATGCTCTGCAGATGGTACATGATCAACAAATACCACTGATTGTTTGATTTGAATTTATAAGGAGGCAATTTTTTGTCAAAGAACAACAGAGCCTCTCCTAAATAAGCACACGCATATCAGGTTGATGATGAGTCTTGGGTTTTCTGAGTTCTAATCCCATTACACATTTGTCTTCTTTTTTTTTAACCATAGGAAAGTAATGAAATAATTCCATAACCCAAAGCTTGATTAAAATGCCAATTAAAGTGGAATTGATATGACACATCTAGTTCTTCAAATTACAGTGCAGTGTACAATTTCAATCTTTATCTCCTGTACAAAGGCCTTAGTCTGTTGTGTTGATTAGAAAAATATTGAAAACAATAATCATTTTTCACAAAAGTGAGCTTTTAATATGGAGTTGGAAGAATGCACCGAGGTTATTGCATTTTCCACAGAAGGCTGCCTTTTGCATCAGCATTCGCTATCAGCGTATTTCATGTCACTCCATCATACTGTCTTTCACTCAAATTCTACATTTGTTGAAGCATATGGAAAGTTAGTTTAAATTAATTGAAAGCATGCTGTGCACAGCTTGTACCAAGAGCAGGCAAAGAAGATAAGAAGTTACATCAATTCCGCCTCTAAGATGCCTAAAACAGAAAGAAGAAATCACTAAACAACAACAACAAAATCAGGAAATTATGCTTTTTTTGAAAGAGATAGTGCTTCCCTTTTGACAAGGGGAGGAGGTGAAATTGGTTGGAAACCCATGGTTTGCAAAGCAAATTCATTGTGGGTTGAACTTTCTAAGATTATACTAAAGCAATTTCATTCCTGCTGTTTCTTTTATTTAGACATTTGGAAAACTAAGGGATGTTGCCGGATTTGATAGATATGAATCTTATTGTTTGCTTATTAGCTCACTAGAGATAAAAAAGAGCTGCATCAGTGCTTAATAGTGGATTTCTACCACCCCGCCAAGTAGGGAGGTAAGATCTAAAATGGGACTACTCCCACCCCCTCTTATGCCCCCCTTCCCCAAGCAAACACAGACAGACCTCTTTGCAGATGAATTTGTGAGTCTACGAAGCTTTTTTTTTTTTCTGGATCCCAGCTGGCCCTTGCCATCAGTTCCAGTTTCTATAAATGTGACCATAAAATATTCATAAATAATTAGATAGTCATCAAGAAAGAGAAAATGAGAGAATTAACTTCTCACCTCCTCATGTTAGTTGAAGACTAATTTGCCTAAAAACTAATTAGTCACCATTCCACAGACACAGAACCTGGATGAAACTGAAAGGACAGGACACATCAGAGTGCTCTGATTCTACAAATCAACCTCTTTACTGCTGCACAACTAAGCGATGTTAGATTGAGCTTAGGTGAGAACATTTCTAAATTAATACATCAATCAATCATAGTTGAGCCCTTACTGTGTGCATAGCACTGTACTAAGTTCTTGGGAGAGTACAATTTAACAGAGACGATAGGCATGTTCCCTGCCCACAATGAGTTCACAGTCTAAAGAGAGTTGAAAAGGAAAGCAAACACACCAGATGCACCTGGAAGAGAACAGATCCCTTTTCCCTTTCCAGGCTTGGGCAAAACTGTGATTTTAAAAGAGTGACAAAGGAAAAAAATCAGTCACTTTGGATGACTCAGAGAACAGAAACTTGGATAATATGGATATTCACCTAGATAATCAGACACATAGACTGCTAAAGAAAATGATAAGGGCTTATTACAGTGCTCTGCACACAGTAAGTGCTCAATAAATATGATTGAATGAATGAATTAGGACTCTCTGGAGGCTGGTTTGGTCTAAATCAATCAGTCATTAGTATTTTCTGGAGACCTAGTCAGGGCCCTACACTAGTACTATTAATATTAATAATAACTGCGGTATTTGTAAAGTGCTTATCATGTGCTCAGCTCTGTACTAACTCTGGGGTAGTTACAAACTAATTAGGTTGGACACAGTCCCTGTCCTAAATAGGCATCACAATTTAAGTAGGAGGGAGAACAGGTATTACATCCCCATTTTACAAATGAAGAAACTGAAGCAAAGAGAAGTTAAGTGACTTGCCCAAGGTCACAGGGCAGGCAAGAGTCAGAACAGCAACTAGAACCCAGGTCCTCTGACTCCCAGCCCTGTGCTCTTTTCACAAGGTCACAATGCTTGGAAAAGTATAATAATTAGGAAACTTGGTCCCCGTGCTCAAAGAGCTTACAATCCTATGTGGTAGATAGGCAGGTACGATGTTTTTCAAGTATTTTGGAGCAAGAGAAAGGACAAAGCTACTACTGTTAACAGAAGGAGTATGGAAGGATAAACAGAGGAGTAAAGTGAAAATTAATGTAAAATTGATACGTATGTTAAGTGTTAAGGAATTATGGATGAATGAATGTAATCTCTGAGATTGACTGTTGGGGAGACCCAAACTACAATGTTGGAAATTGACTGGGGAAGGCCTGCTGGAGGAAGTGAATTTTTAGACAGGTTTTGAAGATGAGGAGAGTGGTGGCCTAGTGGATTTGAAGGAGGAGAGAGTTTCAGGCAGGGGAGGAGAAATAGGCAAGGGGCCAAAGTAGATAAGTGTTGGATGCAAAGAGATCAGTGAAGAGGCAGATACAATAGTCTAGTAAGAATATAAGAAGAACTTGAACCATAGTGAAGGTCGTTTGGGCAGATAAGTGAAATATTGTGGAGGAAAAACTGGCAGAAGTCAGTGACAAAGAATGTGAGAGTTAAAAGACAATGAAGGATTGAGAAGAAACCAAGGTTGTAGGCTTCTGGGTCAGCTGAGGAATGTCTGTAGGAGGGAAGATAGCTGTTTCTTTTCACTTCCCTGATTAATCTCTCATCTCCCAAACTTATCACCTCTTCATTACTTACCTAAGCATTTGGGTACTTACCCCTACGGCAACACTAACGTACATATCATTACACTCTATAGCTTCGCCCTACCTGAAATTTATCTTAGTGTCTCTCTCCTGTCCTAGAGGATAAACTCTCTGAAGGTAGGCATCCTGCCTACTAACTCCATTATACTTTCCGAAGCACTAACTCAGCAAAGACTAAGAACTCAATAAGTACTGCTTCCTGATTGACTGAATTGAACTGAATTTAAGAGGAAATGTGAAATTGCAGAACAGGTGAGAGGTTGGGATTAATGAATTATTCAATCCCTTAGTGGCATTTACTGAGTGCTTACTGTGTGCAGAGCACTCTTCTGGTAAGTGTTTGGGAAAGTACAATTCAACAGAGTTGGGAGATGTGACCCCTGCCCACAAGGAGCTTCCAGTTTTCAGGGGAGATTAACGAGGTAGATTTCAGAGCCAGCCACACAGGGGTAGCAGCTGAAGATGAGCTCAAATTTGGTGGGAGTGTGTAGTGAGAAGAAGATCCCAAACAAAAAGTTGTGGAATGACAACTCGAAAATGATTAGCAATAGTAGTAGTGATAGAATTTACTGAGCATCCACTGCATTTTATCATGGCACTACCATTCTAAGTGGCTTCAAATATTGGAATTTTCTACAGAGTCCAAAGAGTGTAGGATCCAGATTCTCTCACAGCATATATTACTTCCCTAAAGTATTGGAAGTCCTCCTGGAAGCCGCATCAACTCTTCCAAGCCAGTGGGATCAGGGAACTAAGAGGATCTGGTTTAGAGAGTCAGAAAGCCAGAACTCGCTCTCATTCTTCATGCTTCTCCTGAAGGCTGGAAATGTATTGCTAGAAGGAAGTCATTACTGTAGATGCTTGGATGTTCTTCTCCAAGGCTGTCGAGGGGTCACTTTTCACCCTAACTAAATTCACTTTAACAGACAAATGAAGATTTTTCAGCCTGGGGCAATTAAAAAGAAATTATGAACTTAATTCTTAACTCTAGGTACTTACAAAGATTTCAGGGCGGATGTCTGCCTGGTAATGAAGGACAATCAGAAATAATATCCTGGCCTAATTCCTGTTTAAGTGCCAACTACAGTGTTCAGATTCTTGTTGATGCAACACAATGCTTGCAGCTGAAATTGAGGAATGGAGGAAGTGTATTTTTAGGTGGGTTTTGAAGATGATAAGAAGCAGCAGTGTGGCCTAATGGCAAGAGCAGGGAGTTGGGAGTCAGAGGACTGGGTTCTAATCCCAACTTCACTATTGGTCTGCTCTGTAACTTTGAGCAAGTCACTGAATTCCCTGGGCCTCAGTTATCTCATCTGCAAAATGGAGATTAAGACTGTGAGCCCAGTGTAGGACATGGGCAGCGTGCAATCAGTTTATCTTGTATCTGCCCCAGTGCTTAGTACAGTGCCTGGCATATAGTAGGCACTTAATAAATACCATTAAAATAAAAAAAAGGAATGCATGTTTAGGTACAACCTCCTCAAATGTTATGCACAACCCCATTTTGAACTGACTTCAATCTGGGCCTGACAACTTATTCTTTTTTTACCTTTTTCTTTTCTTTTTTTAAAAAGAAAAGAATAAAGGTAATCACTCAGGATACCAGAGAAAGTTAATTGAAAACCCAGAGAGGAAATGGAACTGTGCATCATTTCCTTCTTTTCTAGTGGTATGTTAAAGAGAATTATACATTCTTAGCTAGTACAATGCCCTGCCCCAAATAAGCAATTATTCATTCATTCATTCAATCGTATTTATTGAGTGCTTACTGTGTGCAGAGCACTGTACTAAGCGCTTGGGAAATACAAGTCGGCAACACGTATAAGTCGGCAACATAATTATTAAATGCTTCTGATGATTATGCTAGTCCAAAAACAAGCTACAGAAGAGTTACCAAACCAATTTTTTAAACCACTGAAGAAAACATAGCTAGAAAAGTGAATTAAATAAATCAGTGGAATTTACTGAGCACTTAACTGTGTGCAGAGCACTTTACTAACTCAGCACTAGGGAGAGGACAGTACAACAGAGTTGGTAGATACAATGAGCTTACAGTCTAAGCCCATTCAATATCACTTGGGAGTGGCTCATATCCTGGGGTGGAAGGCAGGTGCCTCTTCGCAAGCTTGAAAACCAAAAATTCTGTTGTATTGTTCATTCCCAAGGGACAAATACAGTACTCTGCACAGAGCAAGTGCTCCATAAATACCATGATAGGTAGGCAAAATGAAATGATGGCATAAGCATGCCCTAGTACATTTTTAATTGATCACAGTCACACCTAGTGCTTGTGGGGGGAAAAAAAAGGAAGAGCCTTTTTTTTCTATTTTTTAAGAGGATTTGCCTGTCTGATCTCAACTGAGAGGCCTGTTACGGATTGCTCGTAAGCCCCTCTAGACTGTAAGCTTGTTGTGGGCAGGGAATGTGTCTGTTTATTGTTATATTGTACTCTCCCAAGCACTTAGTACAGTGCTCTGCACACAGTAAGCACTCAAAAAGTATGATTGACTGACTGCTCAGGAGAGGGAGGGTGAATAACTGGGCATAGGCTGAGTGACTGTGTCCATATGCTTGCTTCCTGGAACTACATGGGCTTGCCTGGGAATGAAGCCATGACCATGGAGAGGAAGTAACCTGAGGAGCATTAAGTTACAGATCTCCATCTCTTTACACTCCTCCCAAACTAGGCCTTTCACAGATTCCTTCGGTATGCCAGAGGATCTGGGGAGATGAAGGGTGGGTAGTTCTGGCCACGCTGCAGTTCTCCTGGGCATCCACAGAGAATCCAGGAAAGCGGACATAGAACTACTTGTTGGAGTTTCCCTAGTTCAGCAGCTTTGAGAATAGTTGGTAACTGACACCAACTCCCTCCCTGTGGGGTCTCAGCTCACATGAAGTACCAAATCTGTGAACTTCTCAATGTGGTGGGAAGACTATGTTTCATTGACCAGGGTAATTCAAACTGGCACCAGAAGAAGTACCAAATCTGTGAACTTCTCAACATGGTGGGAAGACCATGTTTCATTGACCAAGATAATTCAAAATGGCACCAGCAGTAGGTATCCATGAACTTACCGTTACCTCCAAAAAGTATCTGGTCAAATAATAATAATAATAATGATGGCATTTACTAAGTGCTTACTACATGCAAAGCACTGTTCTAAGTGCTGGGGAGGTTACAAGGTGATCAGGTTGTCCCACGGGGGGCTCACAGTCTTAATCCCCATTTTACCGATGAGGTAACTGAGGCACAGAGAAGTTAAGTGACTTGCCCAAAGTCACACAGCTGACAATTGGCGGAGCTGGGATTTGAACCCGTGACCTCTGACTCCAAAGCCCGTGCTCTTTCCACTGAGCAATGCTGCTTCTCTAGCAGCATGCTACACCCAGAATGCCTCAGTGTAGCACATAGCTTCTGCGTCAAAGACACGCAGAGCAGAAATTTCATTATCCCTTATGATTATTCGAGGGGAAGTGAAATGCCCCGGGCCTAAATTGAAAATTAATGTCTGAAATTGGATTTAAAAAATTTCTTTCTCTTTTCAACCAGAATATCGGAAGTCTGTAGCCTCCTTTAGTCAGTGGAGTTAACACTGAATAGCTTTTTCCAAATCCTGGCAATTAATGTCACCTCAGTTTTGGAAATGTATGCATTCTACGATGGGGATCAACAAGGATTAAAAAATAAAGTGTGTACAACAGTGACAGAAAATGAGGAGAGATTCCCTAGGTTCAGAAGAAGATATCAAAGAACCTTTAGAAGATTCCATGAAGGGAGATAGTGTAGTGTGCTCTCTGCCATGAAATTACAGCAACGCAGCATCTGTGAGATTGTTATTTCTGAAGGAGCCTTCAAAGATTCCTGAACACAAATGAGCCTACATTACCAATGAGCAGCTCCACTGAACCGTTCCCTGAAAAATCGTGTCTAAGCACAAATATATCAAAAGTACTTGTTTAGGAGGAAGGGAGAGAGCACCTCAACTTATTCAAAATATAAAAACCTAATTCTTCAAAGGGAAATCTATGCATGAGTTGTCTTTTCGAAACTCCCATGCCTAAAGTTTACTAATGGAGAATTCAAGGAGTGGGGAAGGAAGGAAATGATTACCCTTATTGTGGAATCAGCCAGTTCAACCACAATCTTCCTTCCTCTAAAAAGCTCCTGTTAAACATCCAGATAGTCCTGTTAGAAAGGCATTTGATGAAGTGTGAATTTTACTGGGCCACAGATGTAACATTTCGGTAAACAATTCCCAAAAGTCATCAAATGCTATTGGAAATTCTCACAAATTCATCCCCTCAAAGTAGTTTTGTCTGTGAGCTTCCCAATCACATTTCAGCTGCATTTTCTTTCAAACCTGTGTATCACAGGAGACATGCTTAAGTAATGGAAACAGCTCAAAGGAAGGCACAACCTAAAATGAAAATCTGTATCTTCCACAAGACTGTATTTTTTTTTCAACCCTTTGTATCATAGAAGGCATGCTTAAGTAATGGGAACATCTCAATGCAAGGCACAACCTAAAATGTACGTCTGCATCTTCCACAAGTGTGTAGAAAGAAAACTTGGCTAATGAGAGGCACATTGAAATGCAATGGGTCCAGCTGCACAAATGTTTTTCTTTGTGCATCTTGAAGTGAGGCTAATAATGCCCATGGAACTCCCTTGGAGTCTCAGAAATAGTAAATACTCCAGAAAAGAAGTGTGATTTGGGGAGCTATGCAGCCCTTCCAACTCTACTCTGAGCTCCTGCTACAGTCCTGAGCCTTAAAACAGCCACAAAACATTTTGTTTTTTAATCACCCTTAAATTGTATTGCTGCTAAAATAAAAGGAAACCTAAACATTCAAATCATTTTTTTTCTTTTCCTTATCATTAACTGACCTAGAAAATGGGAGCGACTCGGAAAAATATGGGTTATACTTTGACATGAAAAATAAACTACCTTCACTTTTACAACCTCAAAGGAAATGGGTAAGGAGAATACACAATACTCTCTTCAAATGTGATCTGGCTTCTATAGGCTTTATATACCTGCTCTTACTGCAATTCTATTTGGATTGGAGTTTCCACAGCAACAAGACTAACATGCGTCTCTCTTTGATGAAAAAAAAGTGGTTGAGAGAGAGGCATTCTGGATGTAGCTCGTGATACTTAGAATCTTTCTGATCCATCTTCCTCTGCAACAGCCACTACTTTGCTTGCCTCTAGGATAGGTTGGCAATGCAGTTCTAACTCTGAACCTGGCTGACAGGGTAGGGAAATCCAACAAGCATCACCTCTGATGTCAGTTGCCAAATCTCTATTTTCCCAGGTTGGTCTGAAAGCACACACAAAGACACACCATGATGGCACTGCTACCTGATTTACAACAATCCATCTGGCACTGTCAGTGAGAGTTTCCACCTAACAATTCCCTTTTTATCGAGGTGAAACTAGGGCTGAAATTACATTGGCAGTTAGAAGTTGGCCTGCTGCTAACACTCAATCAGTGGACGTAGGAAGAACAGAAATTGAATCCCTATTTTACAATTGAGGAAACTGAGGCACAGAAAAGTTAAGTGACTTACCCAAGGTCACACAACAGGAAAGTGGCAGAGCTGGGATTAGAACCCAGGTGCTCTGAACCTCAGGCCCGTGTTTTTTCAATTAAATCATGCTGCTTCACTATCAAGATTAGTGACTGTTTATTCCTCATTTGGGGAGCTGGGGTGGTTCCTTAGGTTATGCTGTAGATTCCAGAGTTGGGGGCAGAATTTTCTCACCTTTCTGCCAGCCTAAACTTTGTGGTAACTCTGAGCACATTACAGATCCCTTCATAGGAAGGAAGAATCTATACCATCTGACCCCACAATCTTCTGTTGTGGTTGTGACAAACACAGATCGTGATAAAGGCCAGGGTTGCAAGTGTTTATTGTGGACAGGCTAGCTAACCTTACCATCAGAAAGGTAGCTAGCTTTCCCCTTAGTGCGTTTCCTATAATAGAATGACCCCATTTAATCTTTTCTGACCCAGCACTGCTATTGCCAGATGTCAATACAGTTTAAGTCTTCAAGGGGCCTTGTCAAACTTCCAGGGACAATGGAAAGTCCTAGCTTAATGGGAGGTAAGTGCAAATTGGCCCTGGTAATAAAGATCCTGAATAAAACTCTGCGTAAAAAAAAAACCATCAGAAAGGACAAACACTATCTTCCAGAAACAGGTGAGTCTTGGGGTAGAATTAGGGCAGGTCAGGCGGTCAGAGTGGACTACGATAATACCTCAGTAACAATGAGCCATTTTCTAAATGCATTAAGCCTTTGGAGTAATTCTAAAGTAAAATCTCAAAAAATTGATGGAAAGAAGTTGCAAGGCTCTGGCTCAAAATTTCCAGATGAGATCTAATCTCCACTGACTCCTCCAAGAGGATGTTATGTGGCAAGAATTACTATTTCAAATCTCTCCACATTGGATACACATGGATTTGCTCTGTTGTTTGCTACAGTGTGCACCTCCACAAGCCTGCAGATCAAGAGAGGCACGCTAGCAGTGGAATTGACAGGCAAAGGCAAGCCACAGTCGGGCAACAGCCTAGTACGAAACCATTTAAATTATTTCTTTGTGCTTCCAGTGAGGCTAATAGAAATTCAGTTTCCCCTGATTCAGGCTTTAAGCTCTTTTGCTGTTCCTTCCATCCCTGGAGTACATGGCCAAATTGGGACATCTTCAGAGAGCAGCCTCCAAGAGGTCTGGTCATCATATTCATTCATTCATTTAATTGTATTTATTGAGCACTTACTGTGTGCAGAGCACCTTACTAAGCACTTGGGAGAGTACAAAAAAACACAGACACATTCCCTGCCTATAATGAGCTTTTGGCCTAGTGGAGATTGAAGGGACAGAAATGTGTTCCTAACGTGAGACGGACTTGAAGGTGATTTATCCTGTTGGGCTACACCCAACATGTTTGTCATGGGACAACAAGTTCAATCCAATTAATTTGCAAAGGTGTGAGGACTATAGGTAATTATTGTGGTATTTGTTGAGAGCTTACTATGGATCAGAACACCATACTAAATACTGGAATAAAGACTGTAAGTTTGTTGTGAGCCGGGAATGTGCCTACCAACCCTGTTACATTGTACTCTCCCAAGCACTTAGTACAGTGCTCTGCACACAGTAAAAGCTCCATAAATATGACTGATTGATTCACCAGGAAAATTAGATTAGTCCCAGGCCTTGTCCCACACAGGGCTCAGGATCTAAGGGGGAGAAAGAACTGGTATCCAATCTGGACTTTATCAATCAATCATATTTATTGAGCACTTACTGTGTGCAGAGCACTGTACTAAGCGCTTGGGAAGTACACGTTGGCAACATATAGAGACAGTCCCTACCCAACAGTGGGCTCACAGTCTTTACAGTACTCTACAGTACAGGAACCTGAAGCACAAAGAAATGACATGCTCAAGATCACACAGTCGGCAATCAATCAATCACTCATATTTATGGAGCACTTACTGTATGCAGAGCACTGTACTAAGCCCTTGGGAGAGTACAATAAAACAGAGTTGATAGACATGTTTCCTGAGCAAAATGAGCTTACAGTCTAGAGGGGGAGACCCATGTCAATATAAATAAATAAATCATGGATTTGTACATAAGTGCTCTGGGGCTGAGGGAGGGTTGAATAAAAAATGCAAATCCAAGTGCCAGGGTGAAAGGCAAGTGGAAGAGCAGGAATTAGAACCCAGATCTTCTGACTACCAGTCTTGTGCTCGGTCCATTAAGTCATGCTGCTTCCAGCAAGGAACTAAAAAAAACGATTCTACTTTCAGAAAAGATGTATGAGATTTTCGAGAGATGTTTCTCCTCCAGTTAGCCTCACACTCAGAACACCCAGGGGACCTGTGTCTTGTAACTGGGAGTTGCAAGAATCCACCCTGCCCAGCCTAGATGTTTTTGAAGAAGCTATGGATACAGACTCTTCAGCTCTCCAGGTAGGGGGAAGAGAGAAATCAAAACAGTAACACCAAAGACTTTATTTTTTTTTTTTGGAGAAAAGGGGTTCCTGGAGAAGTGACATTTCAGAATTAAGTCCAACTCTTCCAGCTGTTTTCTAGAGAGTCCCTTAATTTCTCTGGAGCTAGAACAACTTCCTGGCAGTATTTCCTGGGTGGGGGAAAAAAAAAAGACCTAAGGGGATTGTCTGCCCTGGACAAGGTGATAATACCTGCACGGACTGCAGATTCATCATATTGAACACAGTGAAGAAACCCTGGTGGGAGGTGGCGAAGGAATGGGGTAAGGGTGGGGAAGAAAAGGAGACGGGCTTAGTATCTCTCCTTCCATATGACGAGATTTTCATGGAAAGAAAGAATGACCAGGTCCTACAGAAACAGCATGGCTTAGTGGCAAGAGCCCGGCATTGGGAGTCAGAGGTCAATCAATCAATCAATCAATCACATTTATTGAGTGCTTACTGTGTGCAGAGCACTGTACTAAGCACTTGGGAAGTACAAGCTGGCAACATATAGAGACAGTCCCTACCCAACAGTGGGCTCACAGTCTAGAAGTGGGAGACAGAGAACAAAACCAAACATATTAACAAAATAAAATAAATAGAATAGATAAATACAAGTAAAATAAATAAATAAATAAATAGAATAATAAATATGTACAAACATATATACATATATACAGGTGCTGTGGGGAAGGGAAGGAGGTAAGATGGGGGGATGGAGAGGGGGATGAGGGGGAGAGGAAGGAAGGGGCTCAGTCTGGGAAGGCCTCGTGGAGGCTCACAGTCTAGAAGGGGCAGACAACAAAACAAAATATATTAACAAAATAAAATAAATAGAATAAATATGTACAAGTAAAGTGGCTCTTGCCACTGAGCCACACCACCTCTATTAGGTCGTGGGTTCTAATCCCAGATCCTCCACGTATCAGCTGTGTGACTTTGGACAAATCACTTAACTTCTCTGTGCATCAGTTACCTCATCTGTAAAATGGAGATTGAGACTGTGAGCCCCACGTGGGACAACCTGATGACCCCAGCCCTTCGAATGGTGCTTGGCACGTAGTAAGCGCTTAACAAATACCATTATTATTATTATTATGATTCCACAATCAGAACCAATTCCCATTTCATACTCAGGAAATCCTAGAGAAACGAGTCTCTAGCTCATGAATCACCAGCAGACCAGTGGAAGAGTTATCCTTCAGTTCGAAGTTGACTGCATCCGGGAGTGTTAATGATGTTGAGAGAGAATCAGCTGCATCCTTTGTCCAGGACACTGCAAGATTAGTGCACTTCCTCTGGCTTCTTGCCATTCAGGTAAGTGCTACTCAGGCACCAATGGGAGGGAAATATATGCCTGATCCTGTCCAGTTCTGATCTTTTACATCATATGGCTGGGAAACTCTGTAAATTGTGTTTTTGTGTTGCTTGTATCTGCAACTCTTATGTTCTATATATATGTTACCTGTGATTTTTGTCTCCTTGCAAGCTGCACTTGCTGCTCCCCCTTCATATCACAGACTCCTGGAGGTCAAGGCTCTGTGGTACACTTTCCCCAAAGCACCTGAGCAGTGCTCAAATACTATTGAATTATTGTAGAATATCTCCCAAAACAACAGGGTCAGAGAAATTCTCATCCGATCATGAAATTAAAGCATGCTTTCTCACAGTGTGTCAAACCACAAAAATAATGGGAAATGATTGAAAAGCCAGTGCATTTTTCTTCTTTGTTTCCAACACTCCCACTAGAGAAGGCATCTTGAAATGCCCCAGGTTCTTTCTAAGGAAGGTTTTGATGTACAGTGCGTGCTACCTCTGAGTCAGGCTGAACCAGTGCCCTTCAGATGATATATGCAGAACCCAATATGATTTGTGACCCAGAGGGACAAGTAATGAAGGTTTAGATTTTTATAAACAGGTAGGTGCCGGCTGCACATTCAGGAGAATGAATCTATGCACCACAGTAAAGAGTGAGGCCAAGCGCAATCTCCCGAAATGAAAACTGAGGCTGCTGTGAAAACATATTTGCAAGGGAATATTTTATAAGCTTTGGCACAAACAGTATTTGTTGCTTCCCCCTACTAATCAAATGCAAGCCTGCATCAATCTTACCTTGAAGAAGAAGAAGGAAAAAGGAGGAGGAAGAGAAGGAAGAGAAGAAAGAAAAGGAAGAGAAGGAAGAGACGAAGGAAGAGGAGGAGAATGAGAAGGAAAAGAGGGATGGAGGGAGATTAATAACTCTAAGAACTTGTCCCACCAAGGGCAGGGACTACTTCAGCCACATTAGGAATCTTAAGAAAAGGGCAATTGTCCATTTAGAATGCCTGCTCTTCCAACGAATTCCCAAGACGTAATCAGAAGGGGAGATTGGACCAGGTCACTGTGAGCAGATTCTTCAGCACCTGAACACCCAAGGGAAGGATTAACTACACACTTCAGCAGCTAAGTGGAATTGTATATGATTTGGCCCAGGAATCTGACTACTGAAAGCAGTTATCTCCATTTACGACACTGAATTGTTCTCAGTTCAAGATTTTTTTTTTTCAATTCCAGTGGCATTTCTGAGGTTGCTGCTGGAGCTAGCCTTTTTGCTTTGTTGATAACAAGAGGAGTCCTCTTTCCCATCCAGGAACTTCCCTACTTTTGTCCAGCCTGGCTGAATCCCCAAACATCAGCCTCAGGGCAGCAGGGTGGCCATTGGGGTGGAGAGTTATTGGAGGTGAGAGGGGTGCACTGAATGTGTTGGGGGAGAGAGGCAATACCTCCAGGATGGAGGCTCTCTGACTAGCCCCATCCACATTCTTGCAGCCTTATTAAATTCATACAATTTCTGTAGGTGCATAGCTGGCAGGTGAAGTGAGCAACCTCCCCAACCGTCTTCTCGCTGTTGAGTTAACCCAGGGATGTCATTATCTTTGCAATTCTGTATCCACAAGTTGAATGAATGATTGAAGTTTGCTTCTCTTCCTATCTTTCCCACTCCAGTCCCCAGATCTTTTGGGGGCTGCTGTTCAGATGTGAGACTTGGAACCATCAATCGTCCCAACCATTCTCTCTCCTTCCCCCGCAGCCACTTCTAGATTTGGGAAACCCTCAGATAATGCCCATCCCACTCTTCCAGTTTCCAGGTGCTGGAGACCCTGTATGGCCCCCTAGTCTATCTTTGTAGCCTCCTGCTTCCTTGCCCCAATCCCCAGTAAATTAATAATAATCCCCCCACCCCCCTACACAGACCCCCAAAATAAAAACAGCACAGGCAGAGAAGAATAAAAGTCATTCTTCATTAATGAAAGTTGATTAAATAGACTTTCATTCAATCGTATATATTGAGTGCTTACTGTGTGCAGAGCATGGTAGTAAGCGCTGGGAAAGTATAATACAGCAATGAAGAGAGACAATCCCTGCCCACAGTGAGCTCACAGTCTAGAGGAGGGGGAGACAGACGTCAATACCAGTAAACATGGGTCTCACAGTCTTAATCTCTTATTCACAGAGCAGAATAATAATGATGGCATTTGTTAAGTGCTTACTATGTGCCAAGCACTGTTCTAAGTGCTGAGCACTGTTCTAAGCGCTGATGGGTAATAATGATGGTATTTGTTAAGCGCTGTATGCCAAGCACTGTTCTAAGCACTGGGGGAGAATCAATCAGTGGTATTTACAAACTGCTTACCATGTGCAGAGCACTATACTAAGCACTCGGTAGAATACTATTCAATAGCGATGGTAGACATGATGACTGACTACAAGAGCTAGGCTCTGAGTTGGCTCTAGTGATTAAGCTCTCCCCTCTGTAGTGCTAATATTTTTAGGTGGTCACTGTGTGAAAGCCACTGCACTGAATGTCAGGAAAGAGTAGACAGCTAGGAATTAGACAGATTCTGAATTTTGAGACACTCACAGCCCATAAGGATGAGGTTGAAAATATGGATATGTAACCGGTAATCCATTCTATACTGGGTGCACATCTGTGAACTTGGAACAAATAATAATAATAATTGTGGCATTTGTTAAGCACTTATTATGTGCTAGGCACTGTACAAAGCACTGGGGTAGATACAAGCAAATCAGGCCAGAAACAGTCCCTATTCCATGAAGGGCTCACAGTCCTAATCCCCACTTTACAGATGAGGTAACTGAGGCCCAGGGAAGTGAAGTGACTTGCCCAAGATCACAAAGCAGACAAGTGGTGGGGCCGGAATTAGAACCTATGACCTTCTGACTCCCAGCCCCGTGCTCTATCCACTATGCCATGCTACATTTAATATTCAATCACACTCAACACCACAGCACTTAGGTATATATAATTTAAATCATACATTATTTATTTACACTAATGTCTGTTTCCCCCCTCAAAACTCTAAGCTCGTTATGGGCAGGGAACGTGTCTGCTATTTCTGTTGTGCTGTACTCTCTCAAACGCTTAGTACAGGGCTCTGCACATAATAAGCACTCAATCAATACCACTGATTGATTGATTGCAAATTATTGATTACATATTACCCTCCCTCTTTACATAGAAAGATCAGGAACAAGGGTTGTATCAATTTTATTGTCTTCTCCTAGGAACCCAGAACAGTATTCAGCACACAGTAGACACTCAATCAATATTTTTGAACGACTGGACAAGGACAGGTCTTTCGTGGCAGTCCTTGACATGGATATGAGAAAGCTTCATGGACTCCTGGTCTGGCCAGAACCTTTCTCCAAAAGACTCATCCCATTTCTCATTAGTTTGCCAGGCTGCTGTAGTTTCCCAGCAAACACAGCACCGCTACATGGTTTGAGATTGGATATTGTGCTTTCCTGTGCCTCTCTCGTCATCAGCCTCAAGATAGTGGGGAAGCAGACTGAAAACTGGATGAGAGACTCAAATCTTCCTCCTCCAACTGCTAGGCACCCGCCTCACCAGCTGTGCAGATGGATAAGAAATGCCAGATGTTCTGTTGAGATGCAGCATGGCATAGTGGATAGAACACAGGCTTTGGAGTCAGAAGGTCGTGGGTTCTAATCCCGGATCCACTACATGTCTGTCGGGTGACCTTAGGGAAGTCACTTCTTATCTCTGTGCCTCAGTTATCTCACCGCTCATTGAATGCAGGAACATGTCTGTTTGTTGTTATATTGTACTCTCCCAAGCACTTACTACGATGCTTTGCACACAGTATGTGCTCAATAAATACAAGTGAATGAATTAATGCATAAATGAATCTGTAAAGTGGGGATTGAGACTGAGTCCCAAGTGGGACAGGGACTGTATCCACCTCAGCACTTAGTACAATGCTTGGTACATAGTAAGCACTTAAGAAATACAATTATTATTATTATTGTTATTATTATTAAACTTTGCTAACATGGTGCTCAGGATCCAACTGTTTCATCCTGAAAGGATAGATTATATGGAAGCACCCAGTAAGGCAGGCAACAGAAAGCACTGACATGTTCTCCTGAAAGTAGCTGAGAGCTCACCTCCTCCAGGAGGCCTTCCCAGACTGAGCCCCCTCCTTCCTCTTCCCCTCCTCCCTGCTCCATGCCCCCTCCTGACCTCCTTCCCTTCCCCACAGCACCTGTATATATGTATATATGTTTGTACATATTTATTACTCTATTTTACTTGTACATATCTATTCTATTTATTTCATTTTGTTAATATGTTTTGTTTTGTTCTCTGTCTCCCCCTTCTAGACTGTGAGCCCACTGTTGGGTAGGGACCGTCTCTATATGCTGCCAACTTGTACTTCCCAAGCGCTTAGTACAGTGCTCTGCACACAGCAAGCGCTCAATAAATATGATTGATTGATTGATAGTTAACTTTTCCACTTTTACATTTTAGGAATTACACAAAGTTTTGACAACTTGAGTCAAAAGGGATCTGAAACAAAAGTTGATGGCTTAAGACAAGCAGGCCGGTTTGCTGGATTCCTTAACACTTTCACTTGACCTTTGTCCTCAACTCCTTTGTTCTATTCTAATCATAATCATTGTAAATCTGGTCATTTTCTGTCTGTCTTGGATAAATCATCCTTTGAAATCTAACCAGAGAAAGCAAGCCAGAGATTCCTGCAGATGCCAAACCTCATATGTAGGGTGCCTAGTGATAACAGATAAGTTTAATTCCAGAATGACCAGAGCTTGCTTTATGAATCTAGCTGCTGATGGGGTTACTTATAAGAGATGCCTTATCTTGAATAATAATAATAATAATAGTGGTATTTGTTAAATGCTTACTTTGTGCCAAGCACTATTCTAAGCACTGTGGTAGACACAAGATAAACAGGTTGGATACAGCCCCTGTCCCACATGGGGCTCACAGTCTTAATCCCCATTTTACTGATGAGGTAACTGAGGCACAGAGAATTTAAGGGACTTGCCCAAGGTCACACAGCAGACATGCAGTGGAACCAGGATTAGCATCCACATCCTTGGAACTCCCAAGCCTGTGCTCTTTCCACTAGGCCATGCTGTTCTTCTCACCTTGGGGTAGATTCAGAAGTCTCTTTTGATGAAGATGTCAAGAAAGTGGAATTTGTCAATCAATCTTATTTGAGAGCTTATTGTGTGCAGGTCACTGTTCTAAGCACTTGGAAGAGTACAACACAACAATATGACAGACATATCGCCTGCCCACAATGAGCTTACAATCCAGAGTGGGAGACAGACATTAATATAAATAAATAAATTACAGACAGAAGCATAAGCGCTGTGGGTCTTGGAGGAGGGTGAATAGAGTAAGAAAGGGTGATGCAGAAGGGAGTAGGAGAAAAGGAAATGAGGGCTTAGTCAGGGAAGGCTTCTAGGAGGAGATGTGCCTTCACTAAGGCTTTGAAGGTAGGGAGAGTAATTGCCTGTCACACTGATGGGGGCAATAAAAGATGATTTAAAATAAAGAAAATGAGGAAGTGTGTTAACAGGAAAAGATTCATTCATTCAGTCGTATTTATTGAGTGCTTCCTGTGTGCAGAGCACTGTACTAAGCACTTGGAAAGTACAATTTGGCAACAAATAGAGACAATCCCTACCCAATGGGCTCATGTAGAGGTGAGAGGTGCTCCTGTGAGACTATTAACATTGTCTATACCGGAAGGAGGAGGCTAAGTGGAAAGAAAAGGAAAAGAGTTAAGATCAGTTTGCCAAAAGTGACTATTCTGGGTCTGGAACTCTTCCACCATAATATTTTCCATCCCAATTTCAGCCTTGCTTAGAGGAAGGGACAGTTCAAGACCCATTATCCTTAACAGTGAAAACCCCACACTTCTCACTGCTCCACGTCAAGCTTCAGAATTGGGTACTGCTTCTGATTGTATAGACAGATGACTGCAATAACAGGCCAGCGTGAGAAATCTTTCACCTAGTTAGTCCTTAGTTAGTCCTAGGGGCCGCTCAACCACCTTAACCCGTGCAAGCAATCTCAAGTGCAGGTTTATTTCCTCCGAGAGCTGCTTTTCAGCCTTTGCCCCTACAGAGATCAAGGAGTGCATTAGAGGAACATTATATTTTGTATTTTGGAAAACTCCTTTGCACCTCCCCTTTAAAATGTGGCTTACTGAAGTGACAAGAATGGCTAGGTACAGTTCATTAAGCCAAGGTACTCAAAGTTGCTTTAATTTGTGGATCAATACTTCCTAAATGGAATACAAATGAGTCTGGGGAGTTTTAATTCTCTAACATTGAACCAGGCAGTGTCTTTCCATGGATACCAGGAAAAGTGCTAGTCTGTTTGGATTATTAAGGCTTTTCCTATGCTTTCTCTCATTTATGCCCCATTATTTCCTTTATCTCAAAGAATCCAAAAACACACCACTATCCTGGTATTCAGAGGCATCAAGACATGTTCTACATAGCAAAAAGATCAAAATGTGGATTCTATTCCTTTTGTAAGCAGTTACTTTGTTTCTAGTCCTTGCCAATCTCATTCTTCAGGTGAAAGTTAAAAAACCACCTTAAATGAGTCTAAAAATTTAGTTTTTAAAGTACTAATATATCTAATTTGATTGGGTGTTTTCACCACTTCATGTACATGAGTCAAGTCAAGGTCCTACAACTGAAATGCCAAATATAACATATGGAAAGATGATTAGACGAAGACTTTTAGTATTTGTTACAGATTAATATGTTAATCACAGGACATATTGTGAAAAGGATTAGGCATCAAGAAAGTAAATTTATTTTTTTAACTAGCTTCATTCTTTGTACTTCATAGCTTAGCCTACAGAATATGTGATGGAACAGGATTCAGTAAGTGAGCTTTCTAGAAATTATGCACCCAAGCACACACAAACATGTAATAGAAGGCAGCATCTTCAAAAATCATCACTTCATCAAATTTAGCTATGCTCGTTTAGAGACACCTGCTTTGGCAGAGTACTTGAAGGTATCTCAAAAGTACTTCAACATGTTGACAACAGCTGCTACTGCCAAAAAAGGTCCATTTGAAGGCTATGTCAAACACGTACTCTATTATTAGAGCCTTGCCATTAACTCAGTATCACTGCCAATTTGATTTCCAGTGAGACGGGATCAATATTGGCTATAAAGTCAGCTTTGTCTGGACTCAGCAAAAATATTTCAATTAAACCAAGACCAACCTCTAAAATGAACTAAAATAGCCTCAATTCAGAACATCTTCCTAAATGAAGAGTACATGATAAGCCTTGGAGGGAACCCAAACTTGCCATCGGTCCCTAAAATATTTTGGTTTGTATAGGAAGAGGGGAAAATCTTTACTGTCTCAGAACAGCATGTAAGTATAAAGGTCCAATGCTATTTTTTTCCTGGGAACACATGCCAATCCTGTAGCATCTCCCCAAATGCAGTCACAGTATCTAGAAATATGGCACTTCACCCCAAGAACCTCTCTGAGATGTAAGCCCTCATAAGATTAGGAAATGGAGCAATTACATGACCCTAAAGGCAGAGATTGAAATTTACATTAAACTGGATAAGGTAAGGTATTTGGAGAGATTATGCTCTGGGCAATCATCCAAGAACTTTAAACAATGGTATATTGCTAGGAAAAAAATAGTTCTCTCATAGCATAGCATATTTCTAGAACAAAAAACATTCAGTCTGACATTTATTTTAAATTGCAGGTCAGATTATCAAGAACAATCCCGTACAAATTGGCATATATAAGCATTAAGACTAGGAAAATATCAGCAAAGTAACAGCCCCTAACATTTTGCCCTACAATTTAGCTCTGCTGCATCAAACGTTTCAACTCTCATTGCTATATAAAATAAGAAATATCTATAAACTCTCTTTCTGGCAACAAGAAGATGCATTATGACTAGGTAGGGAGATGATTTTTAACCTAATTGAGAAAACAGTATATAATTCACTTGTACTTTTGATTTATGAAGTCTGATCTGCAGGAGGAACGTCGGCACTAAAATACATCATTTTGGAAAAGTAGAACGAAGTGATCATTCTTAGGAAATCTGTGTATGCTAGGCATCAGGTACTTGGTTATTCATTTAAGGCTCGCATGTTCTCTGCAAAATGGATAGGGACCAAAGTACTAGCTGGTACCGGGTATGAAAGAAATGTAACCTCAATTAATTCCACAGCCTTAGGTCTAGATTTGGGTACCTCCAGCCTCTTGAATATTTGAAATATGTTTAAAATGCTACTGATTGAGCAGTTCAACCATGTAATGCACATGACACCAAATTCAGTCCAATGGACTGGTGGGTTGGACTGAGTATGGGGACAGCTTCCATGCCCTTCCTGGAACTGCTAGATTTTATGCTTTTTATAGGCAGGGAACACTTCTTTCTGCTGCACTTTCCCAAGCACTCAGTATAGTGGAGCTCCTCCTGACAGAGGAGCAGTGTGGCTCAGTGGAAAAGAGCCCGGGCTTTGGAGTTGGAGGTCATGGGTTCAAATCCCGGCTCCGCCACTTGTCAGCTGCGTGACTTTGGGCAAGTCATATATTGCCAATTTGTACTTCCCAAGCGCTTAGTACAGTGCTCTGCACATAGTGAGCGCTCAATAAATACGATTGATGATGATGATGAAGTCACTTGACTTCTCTGGGCCTCAGTTACCTCATCTGTAAAATGGGGATGAAGACTGTGAGCCCACCCGTGGGACAACCTGGTCACCTTGTAACCTCCCCAGCGCTTAGAACAGTGCTTTGCACATAGTAGGCGCTTAATAAATGTTATTATTATTATTATTATTATTATTGTTGTTGTTGTTATTATTATTATTATTGAACCAGCGTGGCTCAGTGGAAAGAGCACGGGCTTTGGAGTCAGAGGTCATGGGTTCAAACCCCGGCTCCGCCAATTGTCAGCTGTTTGACTTTGGGCAACTCACTTCACTTCTCTGGGCCTCAGTTACCTCATCTGTAAAATGGGGATTATGACTGTGAGCCCCCCGTGGGACAACCGGATCACCTTGTAACCTCCCCAGGGCTTAGAACAGTGCTTTGCACGTAGTAAGTGCTTAATAAATGCCATCATTATTATTATTACACTGCATTGCATTCAGTGGATGCTCGATAGCATCATTACTACCACTGGCTTTAAGGCATTCAATTAGCCTCTCCCCATCCCTCCTTACCTTGCTGATCTTCCATTTTAACCCAGCCCGCACACTTAGCTTCTCTAATGCAACCTTCTCATTGTACCTTGATCTCTTCTGTCTTGCCACTAATCCCTTGCCCACAACTTCCCTCTGGCTTGGCATGCCCTCCCCCTTCATCTCCAACAGACCACCACTCCCTCTACTGTGGTGAACAAGAGTAACTCCATTTTTTTTTTTACACAGAAGCCATTTCCTAAGAGACTATTCTTTGACCACATGAGCAGTAAGGGCAATGGAGGAATTGGAGGACAAACTAAATGATCTCACTAAGAAGTCTGAGGAGGACTTGAATTACTGAGGAGAAACTGAATTATTTTGCTGAGAAGTTTGAGGAGGACTTGAATGGAGGAGAATAAATGGAATTTTTCTGCAGCGGTGTTTGAGGAGAAGCTAAATTGTTCTGATGGGCAGGAGGAAGACTGTCAGGTGGGGTTAAACCCGAGGGATAAGCGAGGGGGAGGGATCACTATTCATTCAATTGTATTTATTGAGTGCTTACTGTGTGCAGAGCACTGTACTAAGTGCTTGGGAAATACAAGTCGGCAACATATAGAAACGGTTCCTACCCAACAATGGGCTCACAGTCTAGAAGGGGGAGAAAGACAACAAAACAAAACATATAGACAGGTGCGTATGGGACCATCTTCCATGCCCTTCCTGAAACTGCTAGATTTTATGTTTTTTTATATGCAGGGAGCACTTCTTTCTGCTGAACTTTCCCAAGCACTCAGTACAGTGCCATCTCCCCTGCCTTTACCCAGAAAGAGCAGACGACAGCAGACAATCCTGAGCATCCCCCACTGCAAATGCCCCCCAAACAACTGATAAAAGGGGGAAAGAACTGGTCCTCCCTCTGCCCAACTGGTCCCCCATGCTGTGGCAAAGTCATCTAAACCAAGATACCTACAGCGTGGCCATGGCAAAAACCATCTAAAGCCATACACTGAGACAGTTTCTGCAGACAGGGACAAAACACCTAAGGCTCCAACCAGGACTAAGTGTCACGGGCAGCTGGACTCAGTGAAGTTCCCCCAATATGGAATCATCTGCAAGACTTTGGGGAAAAACTGGTTGGATGGGTAGCTATTCTGTGTGAGTGTGTGTGTTTGTGCGTGCATGCGTGCGCACATCTGCCCCCTGTTTTTAGTAGGTTAAGTATGGATTAAAGCTTCCCACTGTATACCGTGGTGGTTTGGTTTCACTTTTGAACTTATCATTGAGTGCCTGACATTAAGGGGAGACAAATCCCCCTGGAAAAGGCACGCACAATGAGAGACCGAAACTATTCATTTCCCCTACTTTCCCTCCCTTCTGTGTCACCTAGGCTCTTGGATCTGCACCTTTAAGTATTTGAAATTCAAGCCACTCCTGCTCCTACAGCATTTATGCACATATACCCTTACCCTCTGCCATTTCCCCTTTCTGTAATTTGTTTTGTCTGTCTCCCCTTCTAGACTGTAAGCTCCTTGTGGTCAGTGATAATGTCTATCAACTCTATTGTATTGTGCTCTCCTGAACTCTTAGTACAGTGCTCTGCATACTCTAGACTATAAGCTCATTGTGGGCAGGGAATGTGTCTGTATAATCATACTCTCCCAAGCGCTTAGTACAGTTCTCTGGAAATAGTCAACACACAGTAAATACAATTGACTGACTGAGTAAACACTCAGTAAATACCACTGATTGGTTGATAAACCATTCCAAATAACTCAACCAGAAAGTTCAACTCCAAGGAACAGGAAAGCAGAAAGCAGGAAAGACATTTCTCTTTTTATGGGTTCTTACCCCTTGTCCATATTCTCCCTCTGACCTAGAACTAGTCTCCCCATCTACCAACTCTGTTGTACTGTACTCTGTCAAGTGCTTAGTACAGTGCCCTGTACACAGTAAACGCTGAATTGATTGATTGATTCAAATGACCTGTTCCAGAAAAGGGGGAATCAGGACAGACATAGTTTCTCTACTCCTAGCTAGAATAGTGCAGTCTAGATTCTTTTCATAGACAACAGCATTGACTCTGAAAACCTACTGCCCTCATAAATGCTTGCAGACCATTAAAAACAGATGTTGTTTGTTTCAAAGATGATAGTGCTGATGGCAAGACTGTAGCCATGAGTAACTGAAATAAAATCTCTACTACACTGTGTCCACAAATTCAATCCACCAATCAATGGCATTTATTTAGAACTTACTGTGTGCAGAGCACTGCATTAAGGGCTTGAAAGAGTACAGTATAAGAGTTGTAGAGAGGCGGAGACAGATATTAATAAAAAAACACAGTAGTGCACTGTTTCTGGACCCTTGACAAGCTTGCCACTATGAAGGCAAGTGTTTGAGTTGCTTGTCACTCAATGGTGACTGTTTGCACTGAGCCATTCACACTCTTTCACCCATTCTCCTTGTGCCTAGTGGCATTTATTGTGAGGTACCTGGTAGGGAGAATGGTTGCAGGCTCAGTCAGTAAAAGAGGAGGAGTAACGTGGCTAAACAGAAGCAAGGAAGAACTGCAGCAGATAAGGGTGAAGTCATCCTGTTGTCTAGATTTCCGCTAACCATACTCTTCAGCGTAAGAGCTAGAATGTAGGACACATACTGTGAGATGAGCCTCAGCCTCCCCATTGCTCCAGGTAAGGCTGATCCAGGCTGAAACCACCACCACCACCTTGTAAGGGCTGGCAACAAGGCTTGGGTCATTTCAATGGCCTTAGGTGGGACTCGGGGGAGAAGGGCGAAATGCAGAAAATCAGCCCACCCCTTGAGCCCTGACAGTAGGTGGTCCTCCAGGGCGCCTGGGTGCAGCTTCAATTCAACTAACTGGAGAAACCTAAAAACATTTTAGGAGAGCAAGGCCTCAGTTACACAGAAGCACTTGAAGGGGAAATAGAGCCATCAAATGATATAAATCTGGGGACAGAAGGATGAAAACATCTAGGACAGAAGAATTAATGAAGAAGATGTCACAAACCTAGAGAAACACACATTAAAAGAGAAAGATCAAGTGCTGGATCCAAGCCATCATCCCCAGGAAAAGAAGAATTGGCACCAATCAAAAGTTGGAAAGCTGAACACAACCACCAGTGAGCGGGAAGCACCAAGGAGATGTATGTTAATGGACTGTTTTCGAGGTGCATCGCCTCCCACTGCCGGTTTTATTACACTTATGGCAGGACCCAGAAGAAATAAATGCCTTTCTAGTTCCCATCCTCTCTGACAGCACTGAGCCCCCTTCCTAGCCGGCCCTAAAATGCAGCACTTACTGATGCATTGATGACTCCGTGCCCCAGAAACTCTGCTTTCCCTGCAATCTGCCTGTTTCTTCCACTGTTGAACGGTCTGCCTGATAAACTGTTAAAGAGCAATCTCCTTCACTTGCCGTGAGTATATCAGAAGTTACCAGTGCCTTCCATCTAGGTGCTTAATGGCTTTTTCATACACAGTAACCTCTGATATGCCTGTAGTGAGTCAACACTAAGAGGATAACACAGTACAGAGGTTCTCAGCTATAAATCATGGGGAAATAGAAGCCTATGAGCAGGACGTTGGTGAGGGCACCAAACCTGTCAAGAGTAACAATACTTATATGTGGTTACTAAGGAAAAATCCTAACGATAAACTGATTTACTGATTCATTAAGACATATTTTCAGTTTCCATATCAAACTCATTCTTCGGCATTTAGGGGACAAAAAACAACGCCTTTTCTCCCGGAGAGCATAAAGATTAATGAACATCATCTTTTAACATGAGTCCATCTGCCACACTTATAAATTGAAATGTAACTCCCTAAGCTTCACTTTTCATTGGTTTCTGAGTTGGATAATTTACCTTAGGGGTATTTTTAAGCAAGGTTTACATGTATACCCTATTAACCACCCTCAGAAGCCGACTCATATTAAATTAAACATGATGAATAAGATTTTAAGAAAGAACATTTCAGTTTAGCAACCACATATCTTAAAAAATTGTTGCTACGCCTCTTCAAAATATGGAAAACAGATGTGAAACATGCAATATGGAAAAGAAATCACATTAAATCATGAAGACTGATTATGAGGCTTGGTTTTGAAGCCATTGCTCGGATCATATTTTCATATTTAAGTTGAACTTCAAGCTTGGAGTCATTTACTTTCCTGTACATTATGTCTTCTCTTCTAAGATATCTATGCATCTTTCAAGTTATTATGAAGTGTGATTGATTTTTAAGGTGGGAGACCCCTCATTCTTTGCAAGTCACAACCCAGAGTTCATTGCTTAACCAATCAAAAATAGAGTGTAGTGAGGAATAACTGTGTTGTAAAATCAATTTATGGTTGTAATTCACATGTGTGGCAAAAGAAGTAGCGTGGCTCACGAGAAGCAGCATGGCTTAGTGGAAAGAGCACGGGCTTGGGAGTCAGAGGTCATGGGTTCTAATCCCCGCTTCACCATTTGTCAGCTGTGTGACCTTGGTCAAGTCACTTTACTTCTCTGTGCCTCAGTTCCCTACTGCGTAAAATGGAGATGAAGACTGTGAGCCCTATGTGGGACAACCTGATTACCTGGTATCTACCCCAGCGCTTAGAACAGTGCTTGGCACATAGTAAGTGCTTAAACAAAAACCAACATTATTATTATTAAAACAAACTCAAAATTTAGAGATGTATAAATTTAGATTCATATACATCTGTATATATAAAGAAAATCTGTAAGCACATAGTTCTACCAGAACACAGGTTTTCACTATATATTTTGGCTAAAATGCTATCTGGGAATTAGTAATTATTCCTCTGACCAACCTGTTTGGATACAGCTTAGCATGGTGTCAGGGGAAACAGTTGTGTCCATGTATGTGAGTACTAGACTACACAATTTCTTTTGCAAGAATGCAACCACCATTTTGCAATCACCAATCGTTGGTCATCAGTCCACTACATTGTAAACTCCTTGTAAACAGGAATTTGTTTATCAACTGTATTATGCTCTCCCAAGTGCTTAGCACATGGCATAGCTCTGCCTACAAGAAATGCTTAATAATTACTATGGTGTACCCAAATCCCATAATCAATCAATCAATCAATCAATCATATTTATTGAGCGCTTACTGGGTGCAGAGCACTGTACTACGTGCTTGGGAAGTACGAGTTAGCAACATATAGAGACAGTCCCTACCCAACAGTGGGCTCACAGTCTAGAAGGGGGAGACAGAGAACAAAACCAAACATACTAACAAAATAAAATAAATAGAATAGATATGTACAAGATAAATAGAGTAATATGTACAAACATATATACATACATACAGGTATATACATCTGTAGAACTCCATAACTCCATAACTGTAGAATGAGGAGCAGTGATTTAATCTGTGCATCCTTCATGATTTTGAAAATTTCCATCATGTTCCCTTCACAGTCCTGATTTCCCAAACTGAAGAGTCCTAATTTTTTTAATGGTATTTGTTAAGTGCTTACTATGTGCCTGGCACTCTACTAAGCACTGGGGTAGATACAAGCTAATCAGGTTAGACACAGACCATGTCCCACATGAGGTTCACATTCTTAATTTCCATTTTGCAGATGATGGAACTGAGGCACAGGGAAGTGAAGTGACTTGTCCAAGGTCACATAGCAGAAAAGTTGTGGAGTTGGAATTAGAACTCAGCTCTTTCTGACTCTTCGGCCTGTGCTCTACTCACTGGCCATGCTGTTTAGTCTATCTTTCTACAGAAATTATTCTATCCTTTTTATCATCTTGTGATAAGGAAATGTATCTACCCACTCTATTATAGAGTACTCTCCCAAGCACTTAGTATAACACTCGGTACACACTACCTGCTCAACAAATGCCACTGATTGATTGATTTTGATTGCCCTTCCCTGTACCTACTCTAGCTCCAGGATATTTTATTGGGATACAGAATCCAGTATTCTAAGCTCAGGTGAAGTATGTAAAGTTTAGAGACAAAACTATAACTTTGGTCTAATGCTCAACAATTAGCTGTTCATTTGGAAAGAATATTCAGTGAAGATCATCATCATCAATCGTATTTGATATATCATAAAGATATCGTAAAGATATTGTAAAGATATCTTTCCTGAGTCATGGTTGATATCTAAACCATCCCCATATAGTTCTAATTGAGATTAATTTTTGTTAGGTGCATTTCCTTGCCCCTCTGCTCATATTGAAGCTCATTTATGATTTTTTGGACTACTCACTCAGATTTAAGACACCTTCCTAGTATCATCCCACGTCAAGAGATTTCACAATCCAGAAGAGGTGGTGTCACCTGCAAATAGGAGTTTTCAAAGTACATCCCTTCTCCAGATTATTTATGAAGCTGTAAGCAAAATTGTTTAGTAATGGTCCCTGGGGATCCCACTTTTTCATCTTGAAAAAGTGGCCATTTTTAAGTGGGTTTTCTGCCCATTAGACTTTGCCTTTCAATCCCATGATTACTTCAATCTTCTACAAAGCCACAGATTTGGAAACTTGCCAAAGGCCTTTTGACATTCTGGGTATATTATGACTCCTAGTTGTCCTCTATTCATGTGCTTGTTGATCCCTACAGAGAATTCTAACCACTTAATGAATTGTGATTTCCTCCTAAAGAAACCAGGCTGTCTTTCCCCAACAGTTCTCTCTGTGCTTGCTGATTCGAAAATAATCATCAATTCTACTAATTTGTCATACAGACAAGTACAATTTACTGACCAATGAATCCAGAGATGAGAGCTATATTTGGTTCTCACCAGTCATCAAATAGTTGACCTGTTTTCTTTCCTCCTCAGACTGTGAGCTCCATGTGGGACAGGGACTATGTCCCATCTGTTGATATTGTATCTCCCCAGTGCTTAATGCCGTGTTTGGCCCAGAGTGAGTGCTCAATAACATTATTATGATTTTTTTTCTTTCACCATAAATTTGCCTTCCAAGTTCCTTCAGAAGTTTTGGATGGAAATCACCTGGTCCTGGCGATTTGCTTACATCTCATTCATCCAAAAGAGTTAACCCAAAGGTTACAAAAAGAAACCTTAAGGCACCTAAAGAAGATTGATCCATGGGTGAGAGGGAAAGAGGCACAGTTTCTGAAGGCTGTTTGAAGTGATATCCTAGAAACTAACCATGGAATTCATCCCAAGATGACAAATGGGATTTCTGTACATTTTGTATACAGATTTTACTTCATCTTAAAAGATTAATGTTGTTGACTCAAATCCTTACTTGCTAGGAATCGCCTGTGGAGATGATACTGATGAAGCCCCTGGAATAATTCCATCAGAATACCAGAAGAGTCAGACTTAGTCTTCGTATACAATACTGCCTTATTTTTTTTTTCCACTGGGGAAATCTATCGTTAATATAACCCCCATGTGTCTTTCCACTCTGATGGTGACATCCATAGGCCTAGGCCTAACCCACCATCTGGATTCCAACTGATCAATATGTTGGGAATATCACAACAGAAAGACCCACCAAGCATCACTAAACTAATAATAATGATAGTGGTAATAATAATAGTAATAATAATAGCATTTATGAAGCCCTTACTATGTGCAAAGCACTGTTCTAAGCGCTGGGGAGATTACAAGGTGATCAAGTTGTCCCACGGGAGGGCTTACAGTCTTCATCCCCATTTTACAGGTGAGGTAACTGAGGCACAGAGAAGTTAAGTGACTTGCCCAAAGTCACACAGCTGACAATTGGTGGAGCCGGGATTTGAACCCATGAACTCTGATGCCAAAGCCCGTGCTCTTTCCAGTGAGCCACGCTGCTTCTTGTTAAACACTTTCCATGTGCCAGACACTGTACTAAGCACTAGCATGGATACATACAAACTGGGTTGGACACAGTCCCTGTCCCACATGGGGCTCACAGTCATTCATTCATTCAATCATATTTATTGACCTCTTCATGTGTGCAGAGTACTGTACTAAGCACTTGGAAAAGTATACTACAACAATGAACAGACACATTCCTTGCATACACCTAATCCCTATTTTACAGATGATAATAAAAATAATAATAATAATGGCATTTGTTAAGTGCTTTCTATGTGCAAAGCACTGTTCTAAGCACTGGGGAGGATACAAGGTGATCAGGTTGTCCCACAAGGGGTTCACAGTCTTAATCCCCATTTTACAGATGCGGTAACTGAGGCACAGAGAAGTTAAGTGACTTGCCCAAAGTCACACAGCTGACAATTGGCAGAGCTGGGATTTGAGACTGTGAGCCCACTGTTGGGTAGGGACTGTCTCTATATGTTGCCAACTTGTACTTCCCAAGCGCTTAATACAGTGCCCTGCACACAGTAAGCGCTCAATAAATACGACTGATTGATTGATTGACCTCTGACTCCCAAGCCCGTGCTCTTTCCACTGAGCCACGCGCCAAACATGGCAAATCTCCCAGTAGGAAATTTAAGAGAATCTTCTTGGGCACAGGCCTTGATCCATGAATCACAGCCTAAGGGAGGAAGACGAACGGGTATTTTATCTCCATTTTAGAGATTAAAGAATTGAAGCACAGATATGAAAAGAAACTTGTCCAAGGTCACATAGCTGGTCACACTGTTCACAAGAGTTCCCCAAAGTTTGCTTTGTGTCCATTATGAAAATGGCCATCAATGCCAACTTGTACTTCCCAAGTGCTTAGTACAGTGCTCTGCACACAGTAAGTGCTCAATAAATACGATTGATTGATTGATTATACAGAATGTCCTGTTTTTCCATTTTCCTGATTTTTCTGTTTTGTCTTGTGGGCATTTTACTGTTCACAAAGTCTTCTTCCCAGGGCAGATGAAATGACAAGTTTTAAAAAAATCTGAACTCTCTCCTCCTTTGTTTACCTGACAGTTTGGATATTTTTGAAGGCCCAAAGACTTGCCCATGTTTACAAAGCAGACAAGTGGCAGAGCCAGGACTAGAACCCGAGGCCAGTGCTCTATCCATTAGGCCATGCTGCTTCCTCAGCAACATTGCCAGCATTCCCCAGCAACTCCAGCATTGTCTCTACAATAAAAGTGTGAAGGCAGATCTTACCCAATCTGTGGAGGCCTATGAACAGCCTCATACAGACTATGAACACAAGCCCCATTCCAGCCGCACCAGACTATTCATCATGAAGCAGACCCAAGCAGGAATCAGTATCGGCCAGAGAGCCATTCTGACAAAGTCTGGTGACATTTCGACAAAACATCGATCCAAACAGCTCACCGGGGCAACCCACACGGTCCACGGCCCACAGTGTAAAGACTCTAGATTTATACTGGCTTTGAAGCTATGCAATTCCATGCAAATATATTAAAGAATTCTTCCCATTATGTGCCTAAAAGTCTCCCTGTATACTGTAAGCTCAGTGTGGGCAGGGAACATGTCTTTCAACTCTGTTATATTGCACTCTTCCAATCAGTATAGTGCTTTGCACATGGTAATGTTCATGCAAAGCACTATACTGATTGGAAGAGTGCAATATAACAGAGTAATATGGTAATGTTCATTAAATACAATTGATTGATTGTGCCTATCTAGTATATGCACAGCATTTTACATTTCTTGTCCCTTTTTGACATCGAGGAGGTAGGTAATAAGCAATCACAAAATCTTTTAGAACTCAGCCAGCACTTCACTGCTTTACTCAGATTCTTCCTTTTAACTATGCAGCATACAAAGATCACCGGAGAGAATAATGTATTTACATTCATGCACAAAAATACATTTAAATCATGTTAAAGGCCAAGTGGATCAATAGAGGCTTGCAAATCAGAATTAATGCAGAAAACTTTTAGGTAACATATCTTAATTGTGCTTAGAAACTCCTTTCAGTCCTCAGCACTTTTTTATTCATTTGTTCAATTCATGTATGCATATATTCTATTACATAGTCATTCATGTTATCATGTCTGCTCGGTTTGTAAATGTTTTATGTCTAACTCTCCTTTTAGAATGTAAGTGCCTCAAGGGCAGGGAACATGTAACTTCTTTGTTTTGTGCTTGAGCACCCAACTGATGCAGTACATTTGATCAAGTGTGTCTTCAATAAACAAAAATACTCTGATTTGTGCTTCCATCACAGATATCTAAAGAGACCACATCACCAGCAAAACTTCAGCCACTGCAGTTTAATATCATTAAATTTTCACCATATTTCACACTCCTTGATCTTCTACCACACGACATTTAATCTGTTAAAATGGGGCGGGGGGGTCTGATTTGTTAAAGGTTAATAGTTCCACAGAACATCACCAACTTTTGAAAAATGTTTCCACTGAAATCCTCTGAGGTTTCAGGTGCTTTTTTTTTTGTTTTTTGTTCATGTTGACGGATAGTGTTGCCATTACAGATTTTCCTAAATTTAAAATGAAAGAGGAGATTTAGGGATTAAGTGTAGCTTTTCTATCTCCCAACCAAATTGACTTCTCTGAACTTAAGTAAAGGGTTTTCCTAAAATTGCATTCTGAAGCATGGTTATAGGAGAGCAACCAGAGTCAGAAAACTTTTATGCAGGAGAAGGGTGGGGAGGGCACAATTTTCTTTCTCCCTTCAGCCCAGCCTCTTCCCCCATCCTAATAGGCACATGGTTTAATCAATCAATTGCATTTCATTCATTCAATCATATTTATTGAGCACTTACTGTGTGCAGAGCACAGTATTAAGCGCTTGGAAGGTACAATTCAGCACTAGAGACAATCCCTACCCAAACTGGGCTTACAGTCTAGAAGCTATTTATTGAGTGCTTACCATGTGCAAAGTACTGTCTAAGCACTTGGGAGAGCAGAATATAACAGAGTTGGTAGACATGTTCCCTGCCCACAGTGAGTTTGGGAAACTGAATTTGACTACAGTGTTCAAAAATTTAGAGGAGTGACATTGTATGGTACTTTTTAATTCATTCTTATTTGTGCTGCTGTGGTGGAACGGTGGAAGGGTTTGGAATTTTGTTTGTTTTTAAATGAACCCAAGTTTTATTGTCAGGGTCCCCTGTTTCCATAGTGTATAGAAAGTCATTAAGTGGGAAGAATCCTATTATTGGAAAGTGGGGGAAAAGCAGATATTATAACCACAAACACCAAAGGCATCACCTGAGAGATCATTCAAAAAGCCAGAGTAACCACCTGATATTGAAAAATGTGGTCATGGCTGAGCTTTTCTCAAAGTGTAAGCCATTAATTAAGCCCTAATCTCCTTTGCTCCTCTCAGGACCACACCTGGAGAGTTTCCAGTACTCTACCAGTCTCGGCTGTGGGAGAGAGAGTCAAGCAGGGGCATACTCTTTCCATTTATAGCTTGGACAGTGGCTAGTAAGTGGAAGCCAATCTGCTATAAATCAAATCTCATCTGTGCTGGGCAGCAGCAGGATGAGTGAAGTCAAGAGTAGAGACTCAGATTTCCTGTTTGGAAAAAGGCATTGGTAAACCACTTTGGTATTTTTACTGAGAAAACTCTACAGATATACTACCAGAACAATTGCAGATGGAGACGGGGTGTCCTGGGAGAGATCTGTCCATGGAGTCGCTAACGGTCGAAGATGGCCACAGTGGGCACACAAAAGGGTTAACCTATAGTTTTTTTTTATTTTTTTTATGTTTATGCTAAGCTCTTACTATGTGTCAGGGACTGTACTAAGCACCGGGATAAATACAAGCTAATTAGGTTGGGCACAGTCCCTGTTGCACATGGTGCTCAGTCTTAATCCCCATTTTACAGATGAGGGATCTGAGGCACAGAAACATGCTGTAATTTGCCCAAGGTCACACAGCAGACAAGTGGCAGACCTGAGATTAGAACCCAGGTCCTTCTGACTCTCAGGCCTGTTTTTTATCCACTAGGCCATGCTGCTTCTCTTTGCCGTGCTAACATGATTATTGCTTGCAGAACAAGGCCCTGTTTCCCCTTTTGCCTCCTTGCTTTGGAATCCCTGTTAGTTTCTCAAAAAGAGCCACTCATTTTTCATTTGAAGTGCACAATGCTGGGATTGATGAGCAGTTGACCTCCAGTTTTCAGGTGGAATGCGGGATTGACTGAGGCACTTTACAATGTCTTTAAATCTTACCCTCTACATCTCTTGCTTTTGGTTTTGCAATTTTAGTTCAACCCAGTACAGCCGTGTTGAAATGAGCATGGCTTCAAAGCTGAGTCTTATTTTGTGGTAGATTTTTGTCATTTCTAATTATGTATTATTATTATGAGTGGTAATAATGGTAATTGTGTTATTTGTTATGTACTTACTATGGGCCAAGCACTGCACTAAGCACCGAAATAGATACAAGATAACTGGGTCAGATACTATCTCTGTCCCTCAGGGGCTCACATTCTAAGAGGGAAGGGAGTAAGAACAGGTATTTAACTCCCTTTTACACATGTGGAAACTGGGGCACAGAAGTTGTAACTTTCCCTAAGTCTCCCAGCAGGCAAGTGATCAAATTAGAACCCAGATCCTCTGTCTTCTAGCTCTTTCCATTAGGCTACACACAAACCATAAGTGATGCTAGTAGTAAGCACTTAACAAATATCATTTAAAAAAAAGTCAGATCTGCAAAAGACCATGCAGAGAAAGTCTAAGACTATCCTCTTCAGTTGACTCACCTATAATAAATCTCTTTCCCATTGACCCCTGCCAGATGATAGGATGTGAAGAAACAAGGAGACATACGGTGGAGGGCAAAAAAGCAAGAGACAAAAATTCAAGTAATGGGATCCACCTTAAGGTATTTATTTTATTTTGTTAATATGCTTTGCTTTGTTGTCTGTCTCCCCCTTCTAGACAGTGAGCCCGCTTTTTGGGTAGGGACTATGTTGCCACTTGTACTTCCCAAGTGCTTAGTACAGTGCTCTGCACACAGTAAGCACTCAATATGATTGAATGAATGAATGTCTCAGAAGCATAAGGCAAGACAACCTCTTTTGTTCAAACTCTCCCCAAGCCAGCATAACAAAATGTTTTTAGAACTGGAAAGGAACACATCAGGGTCTATTTCCAGCCAAGGATTTTTAAAACAAATATTAAAAAAACTCTCAAAAACAGAAAGAGTCACACGGTTCAAACCATCAGAGGGACAAGCCCACTGGAATTTGTGCTTTGGGAAGCTTAAATGGATTTCACATGAACCTAGAATTATTGTGGTATGTGGAATACATGCTCAGCAACTTCAGAAATGAGCAGGGCAAAGTGCTTAATATCCTTATCTATAAGATCAAGACCAACAAGGAGCTGCCATCTGAACTCCTAGAAAGACTGAACTAGAGGGGAGTGAACTCATTGTTGTTTTTAAAATACCCTCTGGGTTTCTAAATAAGCCACCTGTGAGGGTGAGCTTGACTGACTCAAAGGTGTATTAGAAGGGCTCAGAAGAAACGAGTGACGTGAAATATGTATCTCACCTACTTGAGACTTCAGTTCTCATAGTTCTCCCTCATGTACCCAACAGCCAAATTCCCTGCATGTAGAAAATTTTCTGATCGCAAATGGACCCACTTAGCTTTATTTTTAAAAAATTTCTATTCCATGTCTAGTTTGGAAAATTCTACCTGATTTTTCTGCCTTAAAAATTCATCTGAGGCACCATAGACACAGTGCTACCAGAAAGACGAGTCTCTAATTCAGGATCCTCACTGAAAATTTGCCAATTCTGAGCTCTAATCTGGCACTTCCATTTGGATTAGGCCAGTGGAAGAGTCTCCATTCAGAAATTCTGAAAGGTGACGAGCTTTTCCTGTGCATTTGGTCCAATGCCTTAAAGCAGATCACCTAAGACCAATAAACTTGGAAACCAAATTCACAAGTTGACTACTTGACTTTAGATTGTAAACTCCTTAAGGTCAGGGACTATGTCTACTCACTCTAGGGTACATTCCCAAGCACCAAATATAGAGCTCTACACAGAATAAGAACTCAATAAATACAACTGAAATGAATGACTTGGAATAATTGCAACATAAACTGTGGCAGCTACACTTTTGAAACAAAATGTGCCCACCGCAGCACATCAAAAACTGCTCAGGACTTTAATTCAGGCTCTTCTTGAAGAGAATTTCTCTACACCTAAGTTCATTATGAACTGGTCTGCTATACCCAAAATGAGAAAAATAGGACTCTTCAGGGAAAATGAAGGGCTTTTCACACACACGCAAAAACATTTTTGATACATTTTCTGTCAGAGCAGTACACTTGCAAAGCCAGTTTATCTTATTTATTTCCTTATTTTTCATTTTACCTGTCACATTTATGTGGGAATATCGGAAGAGAAAGGAAATGGTTTGGTGAGTATGAGGTGGAAATTGCTCGAGTGCAAGTGGCAAACTAAATGACTACCTGTGAAGCGTATAAATCTGGTACAAAAATTGAGAGCAAATTTTGACTTAGAGATGCTTGTCTCTATTTTCCTACACTACAGGAGACAGAGGAGAACCACAGAATAGAATCATACCATCCTAGAACCTGAAGTCACTTCAAGAGTTCATCCCTGACTCCTGGAAGGCCAGAAAACATGTCAGTGATCCACATTTAAAGATCTCTAGGAGGTGGAGATTTTGTGATCTCTCTTGGAAGAATGTTCCAGATTTCATTTAACCCTTATTGCCAGAAAGCTACTTACGATTTTCCTGACTTCTCGCTGATGCAATTTAAGCTCATTTATACCACTGATATAAGGAAATCTCTTCTATTTTTGAAAATAGTTTCTAAATTTGCTCCTTTCATTTTTTTCATGCAGATTTTATAACCTTTTAACTTCCCCTGTGGACTGTAAGCTCGTTGTGGGCAGGGAATGTGTTTGTTATACTGTGTGCTGTACCCTCCCAAGTGCTTAGTACAGTGCTCTGCACAGAGTTAGTGCTCAATAAATATGATTGATTGATCATCATCAGTATTCACTGAGCATCTAATGTGGGGAGTCTGATTACCATTAAGTGTGATTTTTCTGATTACCATTAAGTGTGATTTTACTCTGTGTAAACAGAACATGACAAAATAATTTTTCTTTCAGGATACATTGAAATTGAGTGCTGGAAGAAATAGTTGTGTGCACGCAGGTGGTATCAGGCATAGGGAGAATATTATGTTAGCTTTTCTTAACCCAAGGTTCTACAAGAATGCAAACTCCTCATTACAGAAGAAATGACTGCACATAGTAAGCACTCAATAAATACGATTGATGATGACTGCATTGGATGTTTCATAAAAGACACAGACCCTGCCTTCATAGAGCTTACTAATTAACAGGGGGAGACAAACCAATACAGATCAATTGGATGGGAGAACATGAAACTGGTAAGAAAAATAAAATAAAAAATGAATTTCAAAGTGGAATAAATATACCCATAAGTGTTGAGGGGGCTGATGGGGATGAATTGATCATGGTAGTGGGAATTAGTAAGTGAGAGTGTCCTGGAGGAGGTGGGGGGAGAAGTGGTTTGGCTGATTTGAGGGAGGAGGCTTAGTATAGTGGAAGTGCTCAATCCAGTGCTCTGGGCATAGTCACTGTTCAATAAATGTCATTTTTGATTCCATACAGCAGAAAGGCACACATCAAAGGGAGGAGATGGAAAACTGAAGAGTAAGATTAGGTTAGCTCATAATTATGGGTGAAGAGTGTAGGATGGGGAATGGCTGTGAAAGAGTAAAGATATGAGAGTCAACTGATGGAGAGCTTGCCCCTTCTCTTGCAATAAATATATGGCATTTATTGAGCACTTACTCTGTGCAAGAACTGTACTAAGCATCTGGGAAGGTACAATTCAGAATAATTGACACATGCAATCCCTGCCAGAAGGAGTTTACTCTGGGAAACTGTATAAAAATAGATTGTGAATAGGGGAAATAATGTTGAATTTTTCTTTCATCACTATTTATATAGAGAAACTGAAACTGGACATAATAGTCTAACAGTGTAGCAGAGGATTATTCCTGTTCATGTTCTTGTTAACATAACTCAGTGTTATGTTACTTTTTTAATGACTGCAAGGCTTTGTTGACTCATAATTCACCTTGGGACTATGCACCTTCAGGTCTTTTCCTTCTGTAATTGTGCTTGTCATTTTCCATTTTATATGTGCATAATTTCTTTTTTCCTCCTCTAAATATGCTTCCTTGGTCTTGTTCCAAACACCACTGATGATGATGACGAGGATGATTTCAGGACCCTTCTTCAATTAGTCAAATTCAAAACCACTATAACAAGGCATTAGCAAGTCTATCTAAGTTAGTGCCATCCCCATTCAAGGTATTTATTAAGTGATTACTGAATTCTGAGCATATTCCTCGGGAGTAGGAAGAGCAGAGCGGGAGCAAAATTCATATTCTCTCTCTTGAAAGGGTTTATAATCTACTGAAGTTTACAATCCCCCTACTTAGAATTCCTGCTTTGAAAGCATTTGTAAAAATCTGAAAGGTTTCCATCTAAGAACCAGACCATGATCACTACTGTTCGTCATATAAATCCACAGTCATAATGGAAGCTGCTTGCCCCTCTCTTGAACACTAATATGACCAAAGGAGAAATTGGTGCTTCCTAGACTCTTTTTTTTTCTGTTTGAAAAATTAAATTTGTGTTTTCTACGGGGAAGAAGGATGAAAACAAACAGCTCATACTCCATAAATTTCAAAAGCTAAGAGCAAGAGTTAGAGGTCCACTTAATAATAATAATAATAATAATAATAATAGTAATATTTCTTAAGTGCTTAATATGTGCCAAGCACTGTTCTAAGTGCTGGGGTAGAAACAAGTTAATCAGGTTGGACATAGTCCCTGTCCGACTCTTAATCTCCATTTTACAGATGAGGTAATTGAGGGCCAGAAGTTAAATGACTTGCCCAAGGTCACACAGCAGACAAGTGGAAGAGCTGGGATTAGAACCCAGGACCTTCTAACTCCCAGGCCAGTGCTCTATCCCCTAAACCATGCTGCTTCCCATATGTGCTGTCCCACTATGGTAGAGAGAAAACCCCTAGACTCAGAAAGGGTTGGGGGAGGCTTTAACGTTTTCAACAGATGCTGGTTGTAGCAATTCAGGTTAAGTCTGGAGCAAGGTGTTGTCCTTAACTCATCTCTCTCATTCAACCCACGTATTCACTCTCTCATCAAATGCTGTCGGTTTTACCTTCACAACATTGCTAAAATCCATCCTTTTCTCTCCATCCATATTGCTACCATGCAGATCCAAGCACTATTCCTATCCCATCTTGACAATCGCATCTGCCCCCAAGCTGACTTCGCAGCCTCCTGTCTCTCCCCACTCCACTCCATACTTCACTCTGCCGCACTGATCATTTATCAACAAAAACGTTCAGTCCACACCTCCCCACTCCTCAAGAACCTCCAATGGCTGCCCATCCACTTCCGCATCAAAAAGAAACTCTTTATCTTTGGCTTTAAAGCACTCAATTCATTTATTCTTTCAATCATATTTATTGAGCACTTACTGTGTGCAGAGCACTTTACTAAGTGCTTGGGAAGTACAAGTTGGCAACATATAGAGACGGTCCCTACCCAACAGTGGGCTCACAGTCTAGAAGACTCAATCAGCTCACCTCATCCAACCTCACTTCACTAATCTACTACAGCCCAGCCCGCACACTCTGCTCCTCTAGTGCCAGCTTATTCACTGCCCCAGTCTCATCTATCTCACCTTGGATCCCTTTCCCTTGTTCTCCCTCTAGCCTGGAACTCCTTCCCCCTCCGAATCATTATTAAGGTCACATTTCCTCCAAGAGGCCTTCCCCAATTAAACCCTCTTTTCCCCACCTAACTCTCCCTTCTGCATCGTCTATGCACTTGGATCTGTGACCTTTGGACATTTGATATTTGCCCCATCTCCAGCTCCCCGGCTCTCTCCATCTAGACTGTAAACTCATTAAGGGCAGGGAATGTGTCTGTTTATTGTGTATTGTACTCTCCCAAGTGCTTAGTACAGTACTCTGCACACAGTAAGCACCCAATAAATACAACTGAATGAAATGAATGAACCTAAAAGGATTTCTAGGGCCACTCCAGTCCAGAACCCCTGGCCTTGGCCCCTTCTAGAGTGTGAGCCCGTTGTAGGTAGGGAGTGTCTCTATATGTTTCCGACTTGTACTTCCCAAGCACTTAGTATAGTGTTGTGCACACAATAAGCTCTTAATAAATACGATTGAATGAATGAAAGAATGCCCCGATCTAGATCTCTTCACTCAGCAATGTATGCTAGTGTGTCCAGAAAAAAATGTAGAAAAAATAAATCAATCCTCTGTCAAAGATTACTGTTCCCATAGTAAACTGTAAGCTCCTTGTGGGTCAGGGTTTGGGTCTACTAATTCTATTATTTTGTATTTTACTAAGTGCTTAGTACAATGATCTGCACACAGTGAGCACTCCATAAATAGCAGTAATTGATTCTTTGATTCGGATGACGATGCCTTATTTGGGGGATGCTCCACTTTATCCATGAAATTCCGTGTGGAAGTAGCAAATGATCTGAGAGGCAGTCAAGAATGGCACATCTTTATTAGCAACTTCATTTTACCTCATAATCGAATGAGCACTAAATCTTACGAGCAGAACACTGTTATCTGGGTACACTAGCACTGGTTTTCAAGGCTTTAAACTGAAGTAATAATTCTATAAACCTCCCAGGCTGTACAAAGAGTTGACAAAAAAGGCTCAAGGTGGCTGTGCAAATATGCTGTTAAACTGTACAATTTGTAATAAAGAAATATGAAGCTGGATTCCCCATGGGCTCAAAGTTGATGCCTCTGACAGTGAAATTTACCTATGGGCTGTTTGCAAACGTGGCAGAGCACAACGGTGATGAGGAAATGTCATCCACAAAATGGAATTGAGGTTAGGACCAGGGCTATGAAAAGTTATGAAAATAATCATTTATTCCTTCCCCATTACCTAGAACTTCCTTCCACTTCAAATCCAAACTATTATTCTTTCCTGCTTCAAAGCTCCCCTGAAATTCCAAACCTTCCAAGAAGCCTCCCCCAATTAAATCCAACACCACCCCAGGTTTTGACATTCTACCAATCACCCTAACCCATGTGTACTTTCAACCACCCTGAGTTATGCATATAAGAGATACACAAACTTCACTTATTCACCTATCTTCCATAATTTCTTATTATTACTACCACCCAGATCGCATCCTTCACTCCTCTCATACTAACCTACTTAAACTTTCTCGATCTCCTTATACAAAAATGCCTGGCACATACCAATCCCTCTATATCTTGTGAGATTTGTAGGATCCTCAATCTATATGTATTGGGTCTAATTTCATTTTTTCCCCCAAATTTGACAGAGCCACCTCCTTGTTTCAATAGGCCCAACTCCTCAAAATGACCACTGAAGTTCAGACCAAGCATTGCCTATGTTCAGTATGATCCACCAATGGGAAAATGAACCCCAGAAAAGCACTTTATACTCAGCTAACATTAGTGTCACTGTGGAGATCTAGTTCTTACTACCCATTAAATGTCATTTTCCTGATACGCTGCCCTCAACTTGTTGTTAAATCACCCAAACTCAAAAATTTGTTAATTGGTTTAGAGACTTCCCAGTCAGGGGTGAATTAGGAAACTTTTCCTTTATTCAGTATCTGGGAAATTACATCAATCAATGCCATATCATATTCCAGGATCATTCAGGAATTCAACTCTCTAAGTGGAATAACTCTGGGGAATATTTACTGTGATTGCACATGGGAATTAGCCTAAGGATTTTAAAGGGGGAAATAATAGCACCTCACATTTTCTAGACATCCCAAAGTACACTTTATAATAGCTAGAGTCCACTTTTCAAAGGAAATCTGGTTTCCTGATCAAAAAGCCTCACCTATGACCTCTCTGAATTTCCTGAGATAAATTTATGATTCAAAATAACTGCCCAACTATAGATTCCAAAACTGCCTTTAAATAGAAACTCTGATTATGAAAAAGAAAAAAAACACCTCTCAATCCAAATGAAGCATCACAATTTCAAAGCTAAGATCATTATTATGATAACCACAAAGCATTCCAAGAGCACCCACAACAACAACAAAAAAATGGTTGAACATTTTGATTCAGAGATTTGTATTTACTTATTTTTCTGGTGTTAGCATGTCACAACTAGAGTATGTGCTTCTTTCTGTGGTGGTTCTGAATTAGGAATTTCTCCACTTCTTGATCCTGAAGCAAAGGGATTTTAATGTGGCTGGCAAGAATGTTCATTGACGGCATCAGCAATTATAATGCATTCAAGCCATGGCCAGCCAATTAAACTTGTGATTCTTTAGTTCCACTTTTCACCGTTGATTACCTGGCCTATTTCTTTCTACAAACCAATCGGTCCCATGAAATCAGAGCAACTAGGTAAACTGGGTTTCCACCTAGAAAATTAATCAACTGGTGGTATTTATTGAGTGCTTACTGTGTGCAAAGCACTGTGCTATGCACCTGGGAGAGTACAATTCATTTGGTAGGCATGATCCCTGCCCTCAAAGAGCTTAAAGCTGAGTCACTGGGAGGAAGGTTCACAAGTCTGTATGCACAGAATTAAGACTTTGCTGTGGAATACAAATGAAACCCTTAATCAACGGTTTTCAGTCTGTAGCTTCAAATGATGGCTTACTATGTGCAAAGCACTGTTCTAAGCGCTGGGGAGGTTACAAGGTGATCAGGTTGACCCCTGGGGGACTCACAGTCTTCATCCCCATTTTACAGATGAGGTAACTGAGGCACAGAGAAGTTAAGTGACTTGCCCAAAGTCACACAGCTGACAATTGGCGGAGCCAGGATTTGAACCCATGAACTCTGACTCCAAAGCCTATGCTCTTTCCAGTGAGCCATGCTGCTTTATTCCTCCTTACAAATTATTCACTGATTGCTTTCTGCTGATAGTCTACATGAACTGATCATACCCATTAAATAGTTATATCAAAAATTGGGTAAGAACTCAAGGCAGGTCAATGCAGCTGTTTTAGACATTAATCAAGCATTATGGCTAGAATGACCATAGCAGAATAAATGACTTTAAAGTAAACACTTTTGTAATGCTATTAAGTGCTTACTTTGTGCCAGGCACTGTACTAAGCACTGGGGTGGATACAAGTTAATCAGGTTGGACACAGTCCATGTCCCATATGGCTCACAGTCTTAATGCCCATTTTACAGATGAGGTGACTGAGGCATGGAGAAGTGAAGTCACTTGCCCAAGGTCACACAGCAGACAAGCAGCAGAGCTGGGATTAGACCCCAGATCCCTTCTGAGATTCAGGCCTGTGCTACTTTTCCACTAAGCCACGCTGCTCCTCTACATTATGCCACCTACTGTGTCTCCTCCAAAAGTTTTGTGTTTTCCTAAAGATTTAGTTCCATGTGTGAATTTTAATGACAAGAGCAGAGCAGTGTGAGAAGAAACCTCCATGATAAAGAAGTCGATTTGATTCCAAAAAACAGGATGCAATCTGGGTCACCGTAATGAAGAATTGCTAAACTGCCACTTTCTGAAGAAGACAGCTGAAAAGCTGTGACGCAAATGTGAACAATTGGACAGCTATTCCTGCAACTCCATTAATTACTATGATGGCTCCAACCTCCAACTTGAATAAACAGGTGATGATAAACTACACTTAAAATGTTCACCTATTTATGTATGTATATGTGTGTATGTGGATAAAATATATATACATATATAGAGAAACACATATACATTCATTTACATTATAGTATTTGTTAAGGACTTGTATGCAAAGTATTGTACTGAGAGCTGGGGTAGATACAATGTATTCCCTCTCAGGGTCCCACTTGGAGAGTTTCCAGTACTCTATCAGTCTCAACTACGGGAGGGAAAGTCAAGCAGAGGCATAACCATTCCATTCCTAGCTTGGGCAGTGACTGGCGAGTGGAAGGCAATCTGCTTCAAGTCAAAACCACCTCTGCTGGGCAGCAGTGGCATGATAGAGAGTTGAGGGTGAAGACTCCATTTTACTGTGTGGGAAGAAGGCAGTGGTAAACCAGTTCCGTATTTTGACTAAGAAAACTCTATGGATCCACTACCAGAATGATTGCAGATGGGGCATTCTGGGAGAGAGATGTGTCAATGGAGTCACTATGGGTCCGAGATGACTCGACTGCATAAAACAAGGCAAGATACAATGTAAGCAGATCAGACATAGTACCTGCCAAACAAGGAACTCACAGTCTAAAGTGGAGATAGTGTTCAGGCACTTAATCCCTATTTTATAGATGAGGAGACTGAGGCCCAGAGGAGATAAGTGATTTGCCAAAGGCCAGAATCAATGAATGGAAATACATCTTCATCCAGTGGGTAGTAATCATATAGAACTTGTTATCAACAGAAGTTTTCCAGGCAGTAAATCTCTGTTGCAAACCCTCCAAAGACCCAACCTTGTCACTGCTAAATCCATGGGTTGCATTAGATGTCTTACTGCTGTTCTTGGGCTTGAAGCTATGAAAACCAAATGACACCAGCTTTAGTCTTCACAAGGTACAGTGCTGTGAAATCTTTTCTAAGAAAAAAACAAATCATCAAAAGCCAACACTGACCTAAATTAACTAGCCAGAGATACACCGGTCCTTTTATTATACCTAGCAAAGTAAAAGTCAGATAGCCTTGTCACTTTGAAGAATAGACATGGCACTTAAAGGATTCCAAAAGAAGAGAAGCTTATTGTAGCTGCCATGGGTTATTTATCTGACTGAGGGAATAAAGCTGCTTGGTGGAGATGTCTTTCTGTTCAGAGCTTATAAACTTTTTAGTCATATGAGGGTGCAGCATTCAAGATTTGAGCCAGCTAGCTGTTAGCATACTCATAATTAAGTGATGTCTGCAGGAGAAGTTGTAGGGTGAATCATGCTTTGAAAAGGGTACTTGAATTGGCTTCGTGAGAATAAAATAAAGCAATCCACTAGTCCTAGTTCTGTCAATCTTTTCATAAACTGAGCCTTTTGATCCCTGGTCCCAGTTTTGTTGCTTCTCTCGAAAGTTACAGAACCTGTTCATTCAAATGAACTTTTGAGGGCTTAATGGAGGTTTCAGGGGAAAGAGCAGTTTGGATGTTAACCTCCGACCTACCCAAGGTCTCTCTGTGGGTAAGAAATATTGCATTGGAAAATTTTCAGAGCGAAGTGGGATTTTTCTTGAGAGATTTATGTCAATTGCAGGTCTGGATTTCATTCCTTCCCTGGTTTTTTTTTCGTATTTCTGGAGCTCGGAAAAGGATTAAGTATGATGTTTACTTTCCAGGTTCTATGAGGGGCTTAGTGTGAGCTCGGTTTTCCTCGGATTTGAAAGTCATGCATATTCAGCTCTGTGGGATTTACTTGGGGCAAAGGGGTTTGAAACCATGCAAGAATCTCTACTACTTTCTATTTTACAATAATGATTACAGAATAGCCCTGGGTTGTTCAGGCAGAAAACATCAATAGATTCAAGAAGGATTAAGATTAATTCATGGATGGTCGATCCATAATAGGTTGGTAGAGGAATGGGAAGATGGATTTAAAAGGTGGATTTTAACAATGAGGATAGATGTCAAGGAAGACTAAAAAATCCACTTTCTTCCTCCAACATTCCTTTGCGGGAAACAGGATACTGGACTGGATAACCATGGATTAGCTCCAGTATGGATTAGTTTCTGTTCTTATCCTGGACCTGATTTTATGTACCTTTGGAGTAATGGAAGGGTTAAACTTGATATTTAATGATCTGGGTGAAACCTAGTTCCCCAGGCCTAATAAGGACTCTTGGACAAACCCAAAAGGCATTTCTAGAAACCCCACTCCCCCAAGAAATGTTTCAGATTTTATATAACCTTGGGCGTTCAATAAATAGAAAGGAAACATGGCCAACTGGGAGGGCCGAACATGGTTATATATATGAAAAAGAAAAGCATAGTCTCAAACAGTGATATAGCAAGGATCATTCAGGAGACAATAGCAGCACGCCATGCCCCACAGCCTGACCAGAAACCAACAATGACGGCACCGCTCTTTCCTTGAGTAGAGGCTCCGGGAAGATCAGGATATCAAAAAGACAACTTCAATCAGTCAATCAACTGTATTTCTTGAGCGCTTACTGTGTGCAGGGCATTGTTTAGGTGCTTGGGAGAATGCAACACAATGATATAACAGATGTGTTCCTTGCCCACAACCAAATTACAGTCTAGAGGGGGAGATGGATGTTAAGACAGGCCCTGAAAGTGACAAACAAGGCAGCGCTCCAAGAAATCATCTTCAAGTGCACACAAGATGGAAAAGATTGATAAATCTGTCAGGCATCAGTCTTTTCATTCACATTGAAAATAGTGGCTAGGAACTCATCATTAGTGGCATATTTGAAAAGGATGGCTCTCTTTTATACACTCATATACACACACACACACACGCACACATATGCCTCCTTCCCATCTTCTCTATGCCACAAAAAAAAGAGGGAAATGTTTTAGGAAAGAACAAATCCTCTGTTGTCCAATATTTACAGGGAGAGTGAGTCACTACATGTTATTCTTGTCCTGCTGGTTCCAAACTTCCTTTCACAAGGAAAAGTCTTTATTTCTCTATTCCTGGTCTACATTTACTGCCATTAATATCAATTCATTCATTCAATCATATTTATTGAGCACTTACTGTGTGCAGAGCACTGTACTAACTGCTTGGAAAGTACAATTTGGAAACAGATAGAGAAAATCCCTACCCAACAATGGGCTCACAGTCTAGAAGGGGGAGACAGATAACAAAACAAAATAAGTAGACAATCAATCAGTGGTACTTACTGAGCACTTACTGTGTGCAGAGCATTGTACTAAGCGATTGGGGAAGTATAATATAACCAAGTTGGTAGACGTATTCCCAGCCCACAGTGAGCTTACAGTCTAGAGGGAGCTTATGGTAAAGGCCATCAAAATGGAAAAAAATATTTTCTGCCCGTCTTCCCACAGGCATGAAAAAAGAGCCATTCCAAAAGCATCAAATACCTTGGATCATATTAGGAGGAGACTGAGGAGGTTCATATTCAAATACATGGTCAGAAGCGTAAAGGGAGAAAAAATGAGAAGCAAAGCTCAGCCCATCATCAAAAAGAAAACTGTCAATGTCTTAGACCTATGATGATTGGCACAGATGCTATTGGCCTAACTTCAGAAAACATGATGCAGATGGAACAACCAACCACCCCCTGTTGGATTAAGATATTCAGAGTAGCTGGCTGAGTGGAAACATGTGCAGAATGAATGAATCATGGCTAGAACCCAGATGCTTGGCAGCAAAATCTATAACCATAGTGCTGACAACAAGAAGTACTTGCACATTTATGCCCAAATTATTTTCCATGATTCCCAGGACCTGATCCTTCCATCTGGGGTGTGAGATGGGTTCCTAAAACTCACTTCTCTGCAGTCAGTGGCTCTGAGCCCATCACATTATTTTCAGTTCCTTAAAAAGTGGGAATCCTTTCCAATGGGCAGGTCAAAGGCCACTTGATCTCTATGACCACAGAGTAAGATCGCTACTATTCTAAACATAAAGGCTACTTTTCTAGGCACAGCAATAGGGCAAGATGGCAACTGGTCTTTCATGAACTATCTCTTTCCAACAGACTCAGAACACTGATCCCTGCTATCCACTGATACCAGAGTTGGAGAAAAATGAGAGCTGTCTTTGGGCCCTATATTTAAGGAGAAGGATCCAAAATACTGGTGCTGTATTTTTACAGAATTCCATGAACATACTTGTGCTGAAGTACTCTGCACCTGATTCCACACACAAGCACATGCGTCATTTTTTCCAACATGGTGGCACACGTTCAAACACTCTTGCATTGTCCAACCAGTGTTCCCTAATTTCCTAATAATGTTCTAGTCAAAATGCAAGGCCAAAACATGCTTTCTGTCAGAAATGGGCACATATGAATTGTCAAGCAATGGGAATTAGTGGGTTTTTGATGCTTTTCTGAACAAAGAGTTGGGCCCCAGGGAGTTTTTTCATCTGGACTCAACCAATGACCAAATCCCTGACAGAGAAGCAGCGTAGTCTAGGAGTCAGAAGGACCGGGATTCTAAATCCAGGTCTGCCACTTGTCTGCTGTGTGACCTTGGGAAAATCATTTAACTTCTCTGAGCTTCAGTTACTTTATCTGTAAAATGGAGATTAATACAGTGAGCCTCATATAGGACATAGACTGTGTCCAACCTGATTAGCTTGTATTTTCCCCAGCACTTAGTACAGTGCCTAGCATTAACAAATACCATTAAAAAAAGCATAGCTATAATCTAAAAATCAGTCTTTGGGGGCTAAAGAGATGCAAAAAGGCAAAGCTATCCATAAGGGGAAGTTTCATCTATCAAAATATAAGAAACATCGTATACCTTATGAGTGTGGTGATTAAATATCCTAATTACAAGCTCCAAGGCTGGCTCCTCACTGAAGAAACTCAGGATAGGGAGGGGCAAGTAATCAGTGGTGTTTATTGAATGCTTACTGTTTGCAGAATGCTGTACCAAGAACTTGGGTGAGTTCAGTACAATAGATTTGGTAGACATGTTTCCTGCCCACAAGGAGCTTACAGTCTAGAGGGAGAAGCTTGAAAACTGAGTCACGGTTCTAACCTTCTCCTCTTGCTTTAGGATCTGTGTTTCAATCGGATTTCAAATATTTGGCCACTGAATTCCACTCTGGGTGTGAAGAATTTCAATTTTTCTTTGTGTTCAACATACAACAGGGTGTCCAACAGGAGCAGTCAATAGGGAAGCAGCATGGCCTAGTGAAAAAGAACACTGGCTTGGAAGTAAGGCAACCTGAGTTCTAATCCCAGCTCTGCTACCTGCCTGCTGTGGGATCTTGGGCAAGTAACAACTTCTCTGTATCTCAGTTTTCTCATCTGTAAAATTGGGGTTAAATACCCTTTCTCCCTCCCCCTTGGTCTGTAAGCCCCATTTGGGACAGAAATTGCCTGACCTGATTACCTTGTATAAACCCCAGCACATCAATCAATCGTATTTATTGAGCTCTTACTGTGTGCTGAGCACTGTACTAAGCGCTTGGGAAGTACAAGTTTGCAACATAATAATAATAATATTATATAATTATAATAATAATATAATAATAGTAGTAATAATATACTAATACACATAATAATAATTGTATTTGTTAAGCACTTACTATGTGCCAAGCACTGTTCTAAACACTGGGGTAGATACAGGGTAATCAGGTTGTCCCACATGGGGCTCACAGTTTTAATCCTCATTTTACAGATGAGGTAACTGAGGCACAGAGAAGTTAAGTGACTTGCCCAAAGTCACACAGCTGAAAGCACTTGTCACATAGCAAACACTTAAAATTATTATTTCTATTATTATTATCAGCTCCAAGGAAACACCTGCACACTCAAATAGCCAGATAAATTATTATAATGATTATTATTGTTATAATTATCACTATTATTTTTAGCATTTGTTAAGTGCTTACGATGTGGCAAGCACTGTTCTAAGCACTGGAGTGGTTACAAAATAATCACATCAGACACAGTCCTTGTCCCATATGGGACTCAGAATTTGAGTAGGAGGGAGAACAGTCACTAAATCCCCATTTCAAGTTGAGGAAACTGGGGCACAGAGAGGTTAAGTGACTAGTCCAGGGTCACACAACAGGAAAGTCTCAGAGACAGGATTAGAACCCAGGTCCTCTGATTCCCAGGCCCGTGCTCTAACTACATCCTCTGAAAACTTTTACTAATATATTTTAATATAGTTTATCCAAAAGTTGTAGCTCATTCATATGAGCTGACAAATTCTACAATTTCAAACATTTCCAGTAGTCTAGATTGTCTGTATTTCTCAAGGTTGTTGATTTACCTTAATGTAATAATCACATTAGCATCATTGATGAAAACCTGTAACCAATAGACCCGATGGTGAGAGAATTCCTGGGTTCTTTGGGGATTTGGTATTTTCTTCTCCTAGTGGAAGGGTCACTGTGCAATGGCAGAAGGCAATGGAGAATTTTAGAATGAGCAAGAAAGAGTGTAATAGCGTGAGTGCGTGCGTGTGTGTATGTGTGTGTCCATGCATGTCATGGTACCGGCCTGTACTATCCTGTGGAGGAAATTGCTTTGTCAGGGAATTTTGAAGTATTACCTCCTGATAACTCTTTAATCACTCCCATTTAATGAGTTAGCAGCAGTAGGTGAGAAGCAAATCCATCATGTCAGTACAGGCACCTGGCTCTCTTCATTCTCTGCATGTTTAATGTGACACAGAATGCTACCGCCCTCTCTTTGCAAAGAGATTTTTCCTCTTTTTGCATGGATGGCTGATTTCTCTGCAAAATCCCGTTGTTTAACTTGTTGATCTTATACAATATTCTCCTTTGCTTCCCCGAAGAATTAAAGGTATAACCCAGTTATAGGAACACAATGTAAAGGTTTCCATTGCTTTCAAGTGCATCAAGGAAATGGAGTAATTCAGAGTATGCTATTAAATAATGTTTTTGCAAATGGCAATCTGTCTTCTCGACAATTGAGTGCTAATAATATTAAGAGCAAAGATTGCATCTATAACCATATTAGTTTTGTTTATTTTATTCACATGAAAATTCCAGATTGAAAGAATCCCAAATTGTGCCTCTGAATTCCACATTTTGTCTCAAGATCATGCTATAATTTGAATAATCCTTTTTTTTTTCTTTTTAACCAACTCTATTAATTCAAAATAAAGAAAAACTTGAATGGGGTCTCCAGTTCCAAACCTGGTTGTAAGTAGTGGAAGAGGAGAAGGAATTAGGACCTAGAGACTGAATATGGGGAAGTGTCAAATAGCTCTTTGGGGATTTAGACTGTGAGCCCCATGTGGGACAGGGACTGTATCCAACCTGATAAATTTATACCTACCCCAGGGCTTAGTACAGAGTAAGTGCTTAACAAATAGCATAAAAGGAAAGAAAAGAAAAGAAAGATTGCAAGGGACCAGGGTAGCTCTTTGAAAAAAAAATACTGAAGACTGTTTGAAGGCCTACTGGGTGCAGAACACTACGCACTTGTAAGACCATAATACCATCATGCTATTTTATACTCTAATAAGGGAGACCAACACCAAAATAAATTACAGAATGGAGGAGAAAAAGAATGGAAATACGGACATTTGTTTGAGAAAGTATTTCAGTGTGCTATTTAAACTGTCCTTTCTTCTGCACTAAACACCTATTATGCTTATCCAAGCACTTATTCTATCCCAGTCATTCAGTCAGTCGTATTTACCAAGCACTTTTCTGTGTGCAGAGTATTGTCCTAAGCGCTTGGGAGAGTACAATAAAACAGAGTTGGTAGAGACATACTTAATCAGCCTCCATGCTGACCTCCATGCTTCTTGTCTCTCCCCACTCCAGTCCGTATTTCACTATGCTCAAATTTCTTGAGACCTTACTGTTTGCTAAGCACTATACTAAGCAATTGAGAGTACAGTACAGCAGAGTTTGTAGACGTGTTCCCTGGCCCCAAGGATCTTACGGTCTAGAGGGGGAGACAGATAATAAAATAAATTGAGGATGGGTACGCAGTGCTGTGGATCTGAGAGTGGAGTGAATGAAGGGTACAAATCCAATTGCAAGAGTGATGCAGAAAGAAGTATGTGTAGGGGAAATATAGGCTATGTCAGGGTAGACCATTTGGAGATGTGATTTTAATAAGGCTTTGAAGATGGGGAGACTGGACGTCTGCCATATATGAAGGGGGAGAGAGCTCCAGAGCAGAGAACAGACAAGATTAAGTAGTCGGCAGCAAGTGCTATACAAAAAAAAATAAAGAAAGAATTAAACAGTGGGAGCAGAAGAAAGAGCAAGCTACACTGATGAGACCAGAAATGTGGAAGGATACCCTAACTGCAACTTCACACCTCCCCGCTCTGAAACAGGGGTATCTTTGTTTGTGAGTAGTTATTTTGAATTTATGTTCATTACTTCTGTCACACTCATTTTCCTTTTCAAGGGGCTGTGATTCCTCATATGGTACCCATCAAACACCCATTGAGGATTTATATATGATAGATTATGAATGACATCAATGAGGAGCTTAGAACAGCAATAGAAAGGATGCCTTGAGTACAAGACAGGTTCCAGAAGGCATTCACTGTTTTTCTTTCTCATCTTGAACATTCTTACTAAAAGAACTTAAGATAGAGCCTTAGAAACAGAGGACAAAAAAGATCCTCCCAGGACACATTTGTTCACCAAAGAGAGTTAACTGATGCTTTTCAAATCTAATTTCAAGGTTTCTCAAACAATGGTACCTTCCATCACTTGGAAGTCTGTTCCACATTTAATTGATCTCATCTTTAGGAAGTTTCAATTGTCTGCACTCAAAGTAAAAGAAAAGATCAGGAAATGCCACTTTGCATTTCAAACTAATCCTAGCCCTAATTTGCGAATAGGGTGAACAAATTTCCCTGGAGATAGGACATAACACCATCTAGATCCAAACCAGGTCTTGATTAACTATGTATAAACTCCCTCTAAGATCTTGATAACTTCTGCAGGTAAAGAGCTTGAGGTTACATGGTGAAATCCCACAGACTCTTCTCTCTCTTTCCCACCAAAGGTCCCCATGTAATCATTCTCTTCTTCGGTGGGAAAAAGTGAAAATTGATTAATTGATTGTGATACCCGTTAAGTGCTTACTGTGTGCTAAGCACTGTACTTGAGAAGCAGCATGGCATAGTGGATAGAGCATGGGCTGGGAGCCGGAGGTCATGAGTTCTAATTCCAGCTATGCCACTTGTCTGTTGTGTGACCTTGGGCGAGTCACTTCACTTCTCTGGGCCGCAGTTCCCTTATCCGTAAAATGGGGATTGAGACTATGAGACCTGTGTGGGACGGGGACTGCGTCCAACCTAATCACCTTGTATCTACCCCAGTGCTTAGAACAGGGCTTGGCACATAGTAAGCACTTAAGTACCATTATTATTATTATTACTAAGCACTGGGATAAATTCAAGATGCAGCCCTGTCCAACATGGGGCTCTCATGCTAAGCAGGAGGTAGAAGAGGTGTTGATTCCCAATTTTATAGATGAGGAAACCAAGGAACTAAATGTTACCCAAGATCACTCACCAGGCAAGTGGCAGAGGCAGAATTAGAACCCAGGGCCTCTGACTCCCGGGCCAGAACTCTTTCCACTAGGCCACAATGCTCCTCTTGTGAATGCCCAAGTGTGCACTGTGTCAAACAAGAGCACAGATTTGGCTAAATCACCAAGAGTTGCAACTGGCTATCCGCCAAGGGCACAATGAAGCTAGTTTACACCTCAGACACAAGATCCTGGTCTCACAATCCTGCTCTACAGAGAGTTTTCTCCATCTGCACAATTTAGCTGAGTCATTAAGCAGTCCAGAGGTAAAGGTAGAAATCTGGATGATTTCATCCCTGTAAAATTAGAGGTCACATTAAAAAATTAGCCCTAAAATCCCCTTTCAAAATTGCAGCACTGAATAGCATTAGAGATTAGATGGAAAAAGATTTGGGGGATTTGGAGCACAGTGTGTGAAGACCCAGGTAGAAGTGATGAACCTGCTCTCAATTAACCTAATTACTACAAAAGCCTTAGAGGGAAGTATTTTTCTGGCTATGCCTTAGGGAAGAGCCACTTAGTTAAAATGAGGGGGGTGGAAACTCGGGAAGAAAAGCCAAAGATTCTGGAAAGTAAAAATTGAAAAACTGCTTAAGGAGATAATTACTGTGTGATCTGAAGAGCTCTTTTCATACAGGAGGGTAGTAACTCCCAAATCTCTGACAGCTTCTGGAACTTCCTCTCTTCCTCATCAATGACCCATATGTGAGGAAACTGAATCTGACTCTGTAGGATTTCTACCAATCATGACCTCTGCTCCTTTGCTTTCCTTTTAATGGACTTTCATTTCTTTTTACATTGTCTTTAAAAGGAGACACAGCAGATTTTGGCTCCAAGTTCTAAACTGAAACAGTGGAAGAGAGTTTGGTATAACTACCCTTATAAGACTGCTATGTCCCATTCATTGAATTATTCTAAATTTTGTTTTATGTGACTAAAAAATGTAATTCCTTCTTTTCCCCCATCCTTAATTACCCTCCATGAACCCAAATTATCCATTTGAATATTGTTGACACACATATTTAATCATCTAAAAGCCTCTTTACCTTACCCTATCCTCTCTTTTGAGGGTTTTGAAGTTTTGAAACTGTGTGCCTCCAATTTTGTTTAGCCCTGAAAGCAGCATTTTATTTGTAGGAGATCATTCCAAAATGTACACTGGATATACAACTGCTTCCATACTTTCAGCTTTATGAAATCAACAACTATATTTGACTGGCTTCTTGGTATATGCATTTTTTTTTCCTCCCCCAGTTCCATGGGGATTAGCAAGAAGCTTGTTTTATGTCATACATGGACTGTAAGAATACAGTAGAAGCCCCTATTTTATTACCGTGTTGTTGGGGTTTTTTTGCAGGGGCTTAGATGCTATTTAAGAATACACATGCCATCTTGCCTTTATTTTACACCAAATTGGTTTTAAAACAGGTAAAGTCTCTTGTGTTCCCAGAAAAGAACCACTCTTTTTTTTTCCCCTTCTCACTAATAGCAGGCAGTTTGGTATTTTTTTTTTCTGTAAAGTAAGTTCCGCTTAATAACACTAATGCTTTTATCTTTCTTTTCGAAAGGCTGCCCTTTTATTCCTGTTATGTATTTCTCAAAATTACTTGCCCCATTCACAGTCTCGCACCTTACACCCCCTCACAAATTGAATTCCTAGTCTTTTCTAAAGTCTTCCTGCTTCTGCTTTTCAAATTTCAATGCAAAATGAACTGAATTATAGAAGGGATATTTTCTATCCTTTCATTCTGCATTCTGGTTATCTGAGGTATCTACAGAAAATGGTCCAACCTTCCTTTAAAACACACACACACACACACACACAAACACAAACACCTTCTATGCTTGATTGTGTTAGATATAAAATTTTGCTCTTCAAACTAGGTCTTCCTACCTCTCTCAAAGATAATGCCACCGTCATCTTAAAGGTGGCAATACAACTTTCCTCCCAGTCTCGCAAGCCCATAATCTTGGCATTATCTTTGACTCCATCCTCTTTTTCAATCCCCATATTTAGTCTGCTACTAAATGCTGCCAGTTTTTCCTCCGCAATATTTTCAGAACCCACCCTTCCCCTCCTCCATACAGCCACCATATTGGTCCAGGTATTTGATGTATTCCCTCACTGATCATCCTCCAGTTTTTCCCTCTTGAATTCTCACTGTACTGGAGCAATGGGAGTTGTGGCTTTTCTGAAGGTTCTCCCTCAGGGGCCCTAGTATGTTATTGCTGGAGGGCAGCTGTAAGCAACAATCATGTCTACTAAATCTATTCTCTTTTCCCAAGCTCTTAGTACAGCGCTTTGCACAAGAAAGAAATAAAGACAATTTCAATATTATCAAGAAGCATAGACTACCTCTCGGAATCTAGGAGCTTTTCTGAGGTCACTGGAACTCATGAGGTCTTACCCGGTTAATAACACCATAAAGAAAATTGAATTGGGATCCAGACCTACTGAAATTCTTTACCAAATCTAGCCAATAGTTTAAATATTGATTCTAGACTGTAAGCTCATTACGGGCAGGGCATGTGTCTGCTAATTCTGTTGTACTGAACTCTCCCAAGCACTTAGTACAGTACTCTGCACAGAGAAAGCTCTCAATAAATATCATTGATTGACTGATGGACTGATTGGATTCCTTAAAAGGGTATTTCTAGTTTTATTCTTGGTGTTGCAAGTCATAGTGACATTCATTCATTACTGCAGATGAATATGAAGAGAAACTTGGCTGGATGAGACATACTAACAATTTGTAAAACATCTCTACTAGAATGATGGCATTTCCCTGTCTTGATGCTTTCTGCTTAGAGATAGCAGGATTAAGAGTCCCCTGGCTATCATTCTTATCAGAGTTATACATTTGGTGTTGATGGGAGCTTTAAAAAGTTAAATTATTTAAGGAACTTTTCATTTGTATCTCTTATCGCATCCTTCTCCTGAAAACCTTATCACTTGCTTTACTAAATGTGTGATAATTAGAGCCTGCAATTACAGGTAGAGCACATAAAAGATTTAATAGGCCAATTTGACAAGCTAAATCATTCTAGGCCCCTTATCTGGTAATACTTAATATTGTTTCTTCTAAGTAGAGTGTAGTTCAAGTTACAAAAGTTGTTGGCAGTAATGTAATTCAGCAGCTCTGTCGATAGAGAACTTCCAAACACTTGGATTATTTTGTATTGACTTTAGCATGGATTCATTAGAAACAGAATCCTTTAAATAAGACTAACCTAAGCCATCATCTAAAATTCACTCCTGACACGCAGCTTTCTTTAGATAGCAAACCAACCACAGAGAAAGCAAATCAGATTCCTTGCTGTAGGTGAGGTTTATATGCAATTATATATTCATATGCAGGCTCCACTTTAAAAAGCTACAGAATTATATACAGAACCTAAGCTGGCAAGCTGATCCGAGGTTATATGCTACAGTCAGGATCAACAAGAACCCTGAAAATACCTGAATAATAATAATAATGACGGTATTTGTTCATTCAATCATATTTATTGAGCACTTACTGTGTGCAGCGCACTGTACTAAGTGCTTGGAAAATAAAATTCGGCCGCAGATACAGTCCCTACCCAATAGCAGGCTCACAGTGTAGAAGGGGGAGACAGACGACGAAACAAAACAAGTAGAGAGGCAAGACAGTTAAGAGCTTACTATGTGTCATGCAGTGCCAGGTTGGATACAAGAAAATCAGGCCTCACATGGGATTCACAGTCTAAGTAGGAGGAAGAACAAATATTGAATCCCCCTTTTGCAGATGAGGTAGCTGAAGCACAGAGAATTTAAGTGGCTTACCCAAGGTCACACAGCCGGCAAGCAGCAGAGCTGGAATTAGACCTTGGGTCCTCTAGACTCCCATGCCCATACTCTTTCCACTAGGCCAAACTGCTTTTCTACTATAGAAGGCAAATGTGGTCTGTTGGAAAAAAACACAGGACTGGGAGTCAGAGGAGAACCTGGGTTCTATTCCCACCCCTGCCACTTGCTTACTGAGTGACCTTGAGCAAGTCACTTAAACTCTCTTTGCCTCATCTGTAAAATGTTTAGACTGCGAGCCCCATGTGGGCATCAGACTGTGTCTGCTCTGACTGTATTGCATTTACCCCAACGTTTAGCATGGTGCTCGGAACATAGTAGGTGCTTAACAAATACTCTCATTATTATCATTATAATTATTACTATTTCGAATGCCATGAAACTAGGGAGGTTTCCCTACCATCCCTATCATCTTGGAAACAGGAACTGGGCACTCGGCCCTGGCATCTTCCTCCCTTCAAAGCCCTACTGAGAGCTCACCTCCTCCAGGAGGTCTTCCCACACTGAGCCCCCTCCTTCCTCTCCTCCTCCTCCCCTTCCCCATCCCCCCACCTTACCTCCTTCCCCTCCCCGCAGCACCTGTATATATGTATATATGTTTGTACGTATTTATTACTCAATGCATTTATTTTATTTGTACATATTTATTCTATTTATTTTATTTTGTTAATATGTTGTGTTTTGTTCTCTGTTTCCCCCTTCTAGACTGTGAGCCCATTGTTAGGTAGGGGCCGTTTCTATATGTTGCCAACTTGTACTTCCCAAGTGCTTAGTACAGTGCTCTGCACACAGTAAGTGCTCAATAAATATGACTGAATGAATGGATGAATTGTGTCTTTGCCACAACCATCCCCGTCTTTTCACTGACCCTACCAGCCCCCCAACCATGACCATGAACGATCCCCAACCCCATCAGCTGTTGCACCTACTGGCTTACAAGGATGGGCAAGTGGAAACAGGGGCCCAGAAAAATGGAGGTAGCAGCAGCTGTGTGTAAATATGCCACCTGCTAAAGTTTGCAATCCTAGGCCCTGACCTATGATAGGTCATTCAGAAACTGGGAAAACGAACACTGGGGCAGGCAAGAAGACTTTTAAAAATGTCTTTCCTAAACTATTCTACTGTTTTTAATGACAATGAACAAAAATATCACTTTGGAACCTTTCCTTCTGAGCAATGAAATCCAAATGGAAATTGGAAATAGTAACTTGCTCTCTATAAAGACCTCTGATGTCACACAAATAGATGACCAGTTTCTCCATCCCATCAACATTGTGGTAAAACAAGTAGACTTCCTGTGCGGAATACGACTAAAATTTGTACCTGGTAAGGAAAAATAAGGCTGTCTCTGGCTTCTAGCAGTCAGAGGTGAATTGGAGAAAACAGAAAGGTTTAAAATAGGTCTGTGGACTGCAATTAATGCCACTGCACTGACACTAAAGATCAGTAATAAGCTTATCCAGAAACACCTCAAAAGACAGGTACGGAACACCCTCTAATTCAGACAAAGTTTCCCAGAACAAAATGTACTTTAAGGCTGGGTCTACAGTTCAAGAAACAAACATCTGGTCGGCGAGAAATGGGTGAAAATGGATACTGGCGAGGTGTCTTCTCCATGAAATCAGATCTTCCCAATGAAGCATTTTCACAAAACTGGTGCATTCTACCCTACTAAGGGTTGGAGTCTTACAAAAAAGTCAACCTCCCATCTTAGATGGTCATTTGGCTGGGTCTTATTCTGAGGGGCCTTCTCCTTCTCCTCCTCCATCCATCTTGGCCCTGCAGTCTGTCTGGAATCCAAGTGCTCCGCATTCAGAAGAGAACTAGAGATGCTCCCCTAAAGTGTCCCCAAAATTCCTGTGACTGGAAGAGGGCAACTATGAGCCCAAATAAGTCAGTCAGTCAATCAATGGTATTTATTGAGCACTTACTATGTGCGGAGCACTGTACTAAGCACTTGAAAAAGTATGCTATAACAGACACATTCCCTGCCCACAATGCGCATACATTCTACGTCCCAGGACCACCAACCCCTCAATCCGGACACCCAAGGATCTCCCCTGAAAGCCCAGGACCACTACAGACCTCCTAGAAAGGCTTGGAGAGTTTTCTGGGGTCCCTCCCAACCATCTGCATGGTATTTTCAAAATGAGTGGCACTGTTTAATTTCCTCCATATTGTTTGATTTGTAATTGCCTTTTGTTTTTTAAAAAATCATCTATTGCATTTTTCATAAACACAAGCATCATCTTCCGCCAACAATTAAATGATCATCAAGTCTTTCAAAGAAACAAGTAATGAAATGTGTGATGAATGGAAAAATCATACTGAATATACCACTCCTGTTGTGGGGAAGCAGAGAAAATTGTATCCACTCTAATCAAATTGTCTTTCTGTTTGGAAGGCAATATGAGAAACATTCAAATACAACATTAAGAGAGTGGCTTTCAAAATACTTTTTTTTCTTTCTGTTGATATTCCATTGTTATTGACTAAATTCAAGTTCACCCAATAACTGGTGCTTTTGCACTTATTTATAAGCATTCATCTCTATGGAACTGGATGTAGAATTGCGAGACCATCAGAACACATGTACTCTACGTAATTCTTCAACATTATTTGCTTTGTGTGGGTGTTTCTAAATTATCAACTAAAAATGAAAATTCTAGTCCTTTTTTGAGGCAGCAGTTATTTAGTATGACTCCATATGGTGATTATCCGGGACCCTTTATAAAGGGATGAAAAACAAAGTATAATTTACTGGAGAAATTGCACAGGAATTTTTTTTTCCTTCTCCAAGAATGATGTCATTGTAAAACAGGAAGACATTCACTCATGGTCTTGGTTTCCTGAGGCTTTTAAACTGAAACTGGTTTTAAAATCAGAGACCGGCATCCGTCAATAAGATCTTGCTCTCTAAGAGCCATTATTGTTCAGCGAAGCTAAAATCAAATATAGCTTAGGGTACTATAAGATCGGCAGATAAATATGGCAATATTCATGTTTTATGTCTTCTTTTTAAAATTCTTATGGCTTTTCTCAAGCATTTGCAATTTTTCATTTAGGTCGAAAATTTGAAAAGAACAAAACTTAAACCACATATGGCATCCTGCAGATACGACAACAGAAATCTATACACACAAAACCATCATGTCTTGTCTCTCCAAGATCAAATAGCACATTTGAGACAGACTTGAATCCAAAGATTTTTTTTCTACTTTAGAAAAACACAATCTAAAACAGCCAATATAATATTATAAACAAAGACAGAAGGAGGAAAAATGTAGGAAAGAAGTAGCCTCACACATTAGCAAAATAAGATGCTTTCATGTATAGATCATTTTCTACATCAACGTTACCAGGAAGCATCAAAATTTCTACTGGTCATTGTAAAGAATTAAGAGCATAAACAGCTTATGGTGTAGGACCATAAGTTGTAGTCCACAAAACCAGTGACTCCAAGGACAACTTGTTATTTTCTCCATGCCTCTCTTATCCCCTACCTCATTAGCTTGGTTCGAATTTGATTACCCATGTGGTTTGAATGCATGGAGTATGAGATAAAAACACGTTGTTGAGGGCCTTTTTCTGACCAAGTGGTCTGTACTTTCTCTATTAACATGGATGTGCCAGCCACTGCAGTAGCTTCAGATCAGTAGTTTTTAAACCCTGAATCATAAACAAACAGAAGTACCCTTCTGGGAGGAAAGGGAAATACTAAAGAATGGGGAGAGAGGAATCCTCATAGCTACAGGTTTTAACATAAGGATTGAATGTAAAATAAATCCCAAGATCTAGGACAAATCTGCCAAATATTGGCAATAGTTTCCCCAATACTCTCTCCCTCCCTCCTTCCTAGTTCTTCTCACTGGCCTGATTTTTTTTCAGTTCTGTTTCCCATAAAATACTTATATCTAACCTTCCTCCGCTCAAGTTTTTCTCAGCTCTCCCAGAGGAGTGAAGCTTCCAGTCAGAACATGGTACTATCATTAGTAAGGGCAGGTGTCACTTACAATTAAGACGTTTCTTCTATTATTCACAGCCGTTCCTGCTGGAGAAAAGAAAATGAACCAGTCAGAAACCTGCTTTCATTACGACAGTTTTTAGAGTTGCCCTTTGGGCTAAAGATGATTTTGGTGAAAGTCAGACTATATCCATGAGTGTGGGCACCACTGAGTTGCACAGTTGGTCCTTGAAAATGTTAGTGCATCCTTACTGGCACCTTGCCATAGATGCGAGCATAGTCCTGAGTCCAGGAATGATGAGGGGAAAGGCATGTTCTACTGCCAAAAGGAAATAACTTTGAGTGGTTTTAGCAGAGTAGCAGTGAATTTTGCTGAGCCACCCACATTCTAACACCCAATAACCCTTTGCCCTGAGGCACATGCCATGAGATAGCTGGTAAGGAGGACTGGTATAATTTGTGGTAATGAAACTGAAATTCTGAGGTTTTAGCAGGAAAAACCACTGTGGCCTCACCCAATTTATGAGCTATAATTTAGTAGGAGGGCCAGAATGGCTTAATAGGGATTCATTAATTCAATCATATTTATTGAGCACTTACTGTGTGCAGAGCACTGTACTAAGCACTTAGAAAGTACAAGTTGGCAACATACAGAGATGGTCCCTACCCAACAACGGGCTCACAGTCTAGAAGGGGAAGACAGACAACAAAACAAAACATGTGGACTCTGGGGAAACTTTCCCATTTGAACCCTCTTTCCCTTAAGTCCCTCTCTCTTCTCCCTCTAGGATTCAGAAGACAATAAAACACCAGCACCAGGATAGAGCAGATTCAGATGAGGGTAGCTGTTTCAGGGCTGCCCTCATCAGGGTCATCAGAAAATCCCTTCTATAATGACCACATTTAAGTGCTTACTATGTGCCAGGCACTCTATTAGCGCTGAGGTGGATACAAACAAATCAGGTTGGACACAGTCCCTGTCCCATGTGGGGATCACATTTTACAGATGAGGTAACTGAGGCCCAGAGAAGTGAAGTGACTTGCCCAAGGTCACACAGCAGACAAGTGGTTGAGCTGGGATTAGAACCCGTGACCTACTGATTCCCAGGCCTGTGATCTATCCATAACGCCATCTACTTCTAGACAGACATGGAAATCCCGATCCCAGCCACAGTAATCATATAACAATTTCGGTATTGGTTAAGCCCAAACTTTGTGCTGTGGCAGGCACGATACAATCAGGTCAAACACAGTCTCTAACCCTCAGGGGCTTCACAATCTAAGGCAGAGTGAGAACAGATATTTAATTCCCATTTTCCAGATGAGGATACTGAGCACAGAGAGGTGTAGTAGCTTGATCAAGCAAATATCAGAGATAGGATTAGAACCCAGGTGTCCTGAATCCATTCCTGAGCTCCTTCCACAGGGCCTTGTTGTTTCTCCAACTGTCGAAAGTGACCTCAAAACCAGCCAACAACTGCCACCACTCAGGGATTAGACTGTACATTTAACTGAAATATTTGTCTAGTTCAGTTTCACTGGGAAATTCAGGCCCATGGACTGATGAATAAATCTGTTCCTACTAGAAAATGGTGGCCTGTGTAATTGTGGCCTCAATTTTAAAGTTCCCAAGCAACTAGGCAGTTAAAGGTAAAACTAGTGCCCTGGTATTCAATAAAGCAATAGTGTTTATTAAGTGCTTACTGTGTGCAGAGTGCTATACTAGGTGATGGCGGAGGGGAGTAATAATAATAATAACAATAATAATAATAATAGTACCTGTTAAGCGCTTATGTGTCAAGCACTGTTCAACGTGCTGGGGTAATGATGGCAATTATTAAGCACTTACTATGTTCTAAGCACTGTTCTAAGCGCTAGGAAGGTTACAAGGTGATCAGATTGTCCCACGTGGGGCTCACACTCTTAATCCCCATTATACAGATGAGGTAACTGAGGCACAGAGAAGTGAAGTGACTTGTCCAAAGTCACACAGCTGACAATTGGCAGAGCTGGGATTAGAACCCATGACCTCTGACTCCAAAGCCCGTGCTCTTTCCACTGAGCCACACTGCTTCTCTACAAGCTAATACAACCTGATACAAGCTAATCAGGGTGGACAAGGTTCCTGTCTCATATGAGGCTCACACCTCATCCATTTTTTAGACGATTTAATTGAGGTACAGAGAAGTTAAGTGACTTGCCCAAGGTCACACTGCAGATAAATGGCAGAGTGAAATTAGAACCCAGATCCTTCTGACTCCCAGGCCTGTGGTCTAACAGGCCATGCTACTTCCCCAGTACAGTACAATAAATACATTTCAAAGTTGGAAAACATGTTTCCTGCCCACAGTGAGTTTACATTCACTGATTTCAATAAACCTTTTCCTTAACCGATAGTCTAAAAATAGAATTTCCTGTGAATACATATGCCACCTTTAGTAGAGCTTCTTGAACCTAAAATCCTACTTAGGTTTTGCTGGCATAGGGAAAAGAAATTATTTCAGAATTGTTATCCTTTTTCAAATCTAAATGTTTGTGCAGTTAGAAAATTGAAAATGCCTGCCCTCTGAGAAACCCAGGGTACCTAACACAGACATCAACCCACACAGTAAGTGAACTCTATGTATATCCTGGCTGATGATAAAGTAATGCTTTTCAGGTCAACTTATATTATAGGTCATGTATATTATATTTTTTAGCCATTTTTCCTTTTAAGATTTTTATTGTCCGATATTTGGAGGAGTAAAATTCATCTTTGTTCATCCCTTATCCCTGCTTTTCTTCCCATTTCCTCTCCTTTATCACCCTGAAGCTTCATGGAAAGATGAATTTATTTCTGATGAACCCACACTTTACTCTTTGGAGTAAAGCTCAGTTGCAGCTGCCTAGGGGGAAGTACCTCAAAAGGGCAGGCAGGAGTGATGTAGACACTATTCAGAATATGTTCCTAGCACATGTTGGTCTAGGGAGGATTTCTAAAAAGCAATAAACCATGAAATATTCTCAGCTCCAGCACTGGCCCTTAACATCTGTGTGTGAGTAGGCTTGCAAAAGTCCTAGAGATCTAGAATTGTCTAGAAAAGAAGACTAAATAACCACCCCAGATAACGGTCCTATATGTTTTCCTCCCACAAATTCAGACACTCAGATTCCTCTTTTTTGGCTAACAGAAACTAAAGTACAAAAAATGCAGCCAAATTATAGGGGAGACTAATAATGGAAAAACGACACTACCAGACACTCCTATATGTTTTCCTCTTACCTTTTCTAGTTCCATGTATTGGGTATTTCCAATTACTCTTCTGAACTCCAACTAAATCAAAACAAAATCCCAAACTTCCCTTGTTTGGGAGAGGTTAACTTCTCAGCTATAGTTGACGTGTTTTTCCACCTTATGTAATGTACATAATAATAATCATAATAATTGTGGCATTTGTTAAGCACTTACCGTGTGCCAGGCACTGTACTAAGCACTGGGGTGAATACAAGCAAATTGGGTTTAGATACAGCCCCTGCCCCACAGCAGGCTCCCAGTCTTAATTCTCATTTTACCAGAGAGGGAACTGAGGCCCAGAGAAGTTAAGTGACTTGCCCAAGGCCACACAGCAGACAAGTGGCAGAGCTGGGATTAGAACCATGACCTTCTGACTCAGCTGCTTCTCTAAAACTTGTAGTGTTGTAACTTTCTCCAGAGAGGCAAGAGGTCAGAGATCAAATTAAAAATAGTTTTCTACATTAGATTGTCTATTGCTTCAACAATCAATCAAGCAATCATATTGTGTGCTTACTGGGTTCAGAGCACTGTACTAAGCACTTGGGAGAGTACAATATAACAGAGTTGGTAGATATATTCCCTGCCCATATCAAGCATTCAGTCTAGAGTGTAAATTAAGCCAAAGAAGGTTTTTTCCCTGTTCAGAGAAACTTGTCCTTTCCAAAAAGAATGTTCCTCACTATTAGGAATATGTGAGAGAGAGAGAGAGAGAGAGAGAGAGAGAGAGAGAAAGAGAAAGAAAAAGAGGGGGAAAAGAGAGAGAAAGGGACAAGAGAGAGAGAGAGAGAGAGAAAATGATGCCCAGGTGCACAATGGCACCTTGATAAAAAAAAAAACAGGCAGGTGATGTTTCCATTAAACAACCAACAATCAAGTCAAACCACGTGCTGGCTGACTTGTTCATGGCTCTGTAAAGATCACTGCAGAGTGTTTTAGGATGTCAGCTCTCTATATGGTTCTTAGTCTTCCTGCAGCAAACATACAAGTGAGAATGGTGGTAGAAAATTGATACTGAAAGTCAGTGTGAAAAAATGAAAGAATTACTAGCATCTATGTATCTTGGGGTTATCTCTGAAGCTCCCTGGACTCATTATCTATTTCTCTGGATGAGGAGGGTGATTTTTTAGCCTGAATCAAGGTGCTAACAATGAATTTTTGGAAGTCAATCTGGAAGAAATCTAGTTACCTAAGATTGGGTTCTTTTTTTTTTCCTCTTCCATCTTTGCCAGTAATTATCCAGTTATTTCCAACCTACTCACAGTACTTCGATCTCATCTATCTTGCCACCAACCTCTCGCCCACATCCTGCCTCTGGCATGGAACTTCCTCCCTCTTCATCTTCAACAATCACTCTCCACCTTCAAAGCCTTATTAAAATCCCAAAGCCTCCAGGAGGCCTTCCCCAACTAAGCCCTCATTTTCTCTTCTCCCACTCCCTTCTGTGTCACCCTTGCACATGGATTTGCTCCCTTTATTCACCCCTCCTTCAGCACTTATGTACACATCCATAATTTATTCACATATATTAATGTCTGCATCACCCTCTAGACTGTAAACTTACTAGGGGCAGGGAATGTGTCTACCAATTCTGTTACCTTTTACTCTCCCAAGCATTTAGTACCGTGCGCTGCACACAATAAGCACTCAGTAAATATGGTTGATTGATTGATTATCTCTCTGTCTGGACTCTGCTGTTACCCTTGAGGCTAACCGAAGTGACAGAGAAGTGGGGTAGAGATGGAGAGCAATATTAGGGTGGGGACCGCCTGTATATGTTGCCAACTTGCACTTCCCAAGCGCTTAGTACAGTGCTCTGCACACAGTTAGCACTCAATAAATACGATTGAATGAATTAATGAAAACGTGAAAATTATCTCTGCCAATCCAGACATAACACTGGCTCCAGAATACCAGAAAGGGGTTCACAGCTAGGAGAAGAGAGGAGCAAAGGTTTCAAAAACAGTGGTTTAGTCTGGCTGCCTTAGCTGCTGCTAACATTAAGTAGGTATATAATAATAATAATTATTGTTGTACCTGTTAAGTGTTCACTATGTGCCAAGCACTGTACAAGTGCTGGGCTATATGCAAAATAATCAGGTCTGACACATTCCTTGTCCCCCTCGGGACCTGAAACACCCTAGCATGGCTCAGTGGAAAGAGTACGGGCTTGGGAGTCAGAGGTCATGGGTTTGAATCCCGGCTCCGCCACTTGTCGGCTGTGTGACCTTGAGCAAGCCACTTAACTTCTCTGTGCCTCAGTTCCCTCATCTGGAAACTGGGGATTAAGACTTTGAGCCCCACATGGGACAACCTGATCACCTTGTATTCCCCCCAGTGCTTAGAACAGCGCTTCACACATAGTAAGCACTTAACAAATACCATCATTATTAATAATAATTATCATTGATAATAATTATTAATATTATTATTATCTGCCAGATAGTTCCTCTCCCCCCTTCAAAGCCTTACTGAAGGCACATCTCCTCCAAGAGGCCTTCCCAGACTAAGTCCCACTTTTCCTCATCTCCCACTTCCTTCTGTGTCACCCTCTCTCCCTTTGCTCTTCTCCCCATCCCTGCCCCACAGCACCTATGTATAGATCTGTAATTTTATTTAATCATATTGATGTCTGTCTCCCCCTCTGTAGACTGTGAGCTCCTTGTGGGCAGGGATAGTCTCTCTTTATTGCTATACGGGACTTTCCCAACTGCTTTGTATGGTGCTCTGCACACAGTAAATGCTCAATAAATACAATTGAATTAATGAATGGAAAAGGGGCTCGCTTTTTCTGGTGGGGGGGAAGGGGAGGAGGGAAGCGAGGGGAGCCGGTGACAGAATTCTGTCACATTTTCACCCATTTAAATCCAAATTGCCAATCTTCTGCTTCACTCTCAGGGGAGAAACTCCTGGTAGGCGATTTTGTAGCCTGCAGGTGTTTTCCATTTTCCATCTGTGACTATTAAGGCAGGTGGTAAACTGGTTAACGGCTTCCTTCATTGGCGTTTTCACACAGCTGGGCAGACAGCTTCCCCAGCAGGGACATCAAGGCAACTTTATCTAAAACTGCAGAAGAAATGTGTTTCTCGGACAAGGGCCTTCAACCTGGCAAATGTGCCTGTATTTGGACTGAGCGCAGAGAAAACAGTTTCCTCTCTGAAGGAGCAAGAGAAAGAGTTGGCATTTTCCCTGAATTGCTTTATGCTGTGAACATTTTCTATAGCAACCCAGAAGGGTGAAAATGGTGGTGGGGCATTCCATAATGAGAGAAGTGTGAACTCTTCCCCAGGGCAGGGTGGATCCATAATGTCACTGAAGTGAATTAAGAAACTGCCACGAAATAAAGATAGACTGAGATGGTTCCTAAAGTATTATTCCTGATAGCGCAGGAGTTTGTTGTGAACAAACTGCCCAAAGGGCACTGCTGAAGCAGAGCTTGGTTTTTGACTTTTTGCAGACCGTGTCTCCAGTTGAAGTGCCAGACAACTTTCACAGTACCCTCCCCACCACCTTGCTCTACCCTCTGTTCATCAGTTTTGTTCTTCTGCCTCTGTGAAGGATGCATGTCCACCTTTATCTGCTAAGGTTCCAGGGGGCAACTTAAGTTGAAACTCAAATGCATAGCCATTCTGATGTGGATATTTGCCCTTTGAACCAGTCTTTACTCCTTTTTAAATGTATACTTCCTCATTTTGACTTTTTTGCTTGATTTTTTTTTAATGGTGTGTGTTAAACATTTACTATGAGCCAGGCACTAAGTGCTGGGGTAGCCACAGATAATCAGGATGGATGCAGCGCCCCTGTCCCACTTGGGGTTCATAATCTTAATCCTCATTTTACAGATGAAGTAACAGAGAAGTTAAGTGACTTGCCCAAGGTCACTCAACAGACAAGTGGCAGAGCTGGGATTAGAACCCAGGACATCAATCATACTTATTGAGCACTTGCTATGTGCAGAGCATTGTACTAAGCACTCGGGACAGTACACCACAACCGAATAAGCAGATATGTTCCCTACCCATACAGTCTAGAGGGGGAGACAGATGTTAATAAGAATACATAATTTATAATATGTAATTTAAAGATATGTACTTAAGTGCTGTGGCATTGGGGCAAATATCAAGTGTCCAAAGGTCACAGATTGAAGCACATGGATGACGCAGAAGGGACAGTGAGCTAGGGAAAGGAGGGCTTAATTGAGGGAAAGCTTCTTGAAGGAGATGTAACCTTAGTAATGCTTTGAAGGAAGAGAAAGTGGTGATCTGGCATATATGGAGGCGGTGGAGGAGTTCTAGAATAGGGAGATGACATGGGAAAGGTGTCAGTGGTGAGATAAAGGAGATCAGGGCACAGTGAATAAGACGGTGCAAGAGGAGACGAGATTAGTGAGGTGAGGTAGGGTGGGGCCAACTGATGGAGTGCATTAATAATAATAATAATGACATTTATTAAGCACTTACTATCTGCAAAGCACTGTTCTAAGCACTGGGGAGTTTACAAGGTGATCAGTCTGTCTCTCGTGGGGCTCACAATCTTAATCCCCATTTTACAGATGAGGTAACTGAGGCACAGAGAAGTTAAGTGGCTTGCCCAAAGTCACACTGCAGACAAGTGGCGGAGCCGGGATTTGAACCCATGACCTCTGACTCCAAAGCCCGTGCTCTTTCCATTGAGCCATGCATTAATACCAGTGGTAAGAAGCTTCTTTTTAATGTAGAGGTGGATGAGCAGCCATGGGAGGTTCTTGAGGAGTGGGGAGATATGAACTGAATGTTTTTGTTGATAAATGATTCATGCAATGGAGTGACATATGAATCGGAGTGGGGACAGACAGAAGGCAGGAAGGTCATTGAGGAGGCAGATGCAGTAATCAATGCGGGATAGTCTAAGCACTGGGAGCAGCATGGTAGCAGTTTGGATGGAAAGGAAAGGGTGGATTTTAGCAATGTTATGAAGGTAAAACTGACAGGATTTGGTGACAGATTGAAATATGTGGTTGAAATGAGAGAGATGAGTCAAGGACAATGCCAAGGTTATGGCTTGTGAGGTAATAATAATAATAATAATGATAATAATAATGGCATTAAGTGCTTACTATGTGTAAAGCACTGTTCTAAGCACTGGGGAGGTTACAAGGGGATCAGGTTGTCTGACATGGGGCTCACAGTCTTCATCCCCATTTTACAGATGAGGTCACTGAGGCACAGAGAAGTTAAGTGACATGCCCAAAGTCACACAGCTGACATGGCAGAGCCAGAATTTGAACCTATGACCTCTGACTCCAAAGCCCGGGCTCTTTCCACTTAGCCACGCTGGGAATATGTCTGGTGTATTGTTATACTGTACTCTCCCAAATGTTTAGTTCAGTGTTCTGCACCCAGTAAGTGCTCAATAAATACAAGTGACCGACCGACTGGCTGGCTTTGGGTGAGAAGATAAGGAGTTTGGTTTTACTCCTGCCTCCCCAGCCTGTGCTCTATTTATTAGGCCATGCTGTTTCTCAAGACTGTTACAGAGGCTTAAATGGGATTTGAATCATTTCTGCACTTCAATTTAGTGTTGCCATTCCTACATATCCCAAAATTGTAAATGCTGAATAGCTTAGGGGTTATGATGCCTTTGGCGATTTCATTATGGTCTAGGTGTAGTACCAAGTACCCATTAGCATGAAACTCTTCAGTGAACCTATTTCTGAGCCTCTTTTTGATACTCTTTAAGCTAGGAAGAAATCTCATTACACATGAAGCCTAAAAATCATTTTTAAATAGAGTCTGTAACGCTCCAAATACATTAGCGGCACTTTAGACAATCACAACAAATATTACACAGTTGTTTTTTTCTAATACGTGAACTTGGGACTCCTTAAGAGGATATTGGCTATTTTTCCTCTTTGGACCATCTTCTTTCCTTGTAGCCTTCCATTTTGGCAGAGATGAATTCATGGCAGGAAAAGGAACAGCATAAACCATAGCTCTTTATGGGGCTTGGGGGGATTGTTTCACTCTTCCACGTAGGGCGGACTGGTTCTGAATGGGACAGATGTAGTCTCAGCCACCTTGTGTTGGACAGGGAATAGGTAGGACATTGTGGAGGAGGAAAATAATAATAATAGTGATATTTAAGTGTTTCTATGTGAGGTTTTTCAATGGGCTTGATACGTGCTTACTATGCACCAAGCACCCTACTAACACTGGGCCAGATACAGAATAATCAGATTGGACACCCACACGGAGCTCATAGACTAAGTAGGAGGGAGGAGGATTTAATCCCCATTTTACATACGGGGTACCAAACACATTAGTAAGTGCTGGAGTAGATACAATATGTGCATGGATGTGTATGAGCAGATGTTCTTCCACTCCCAAAGTAGCTGTCTTTGTGGGAGGTTTTAGTTTTTTTGTTTTTTTTATGCAGACTCTGATGTAGCAGAATAAAGCTCATCATTGGTAAGGGCAGGGTTGGAGGTTTAGGCTCCTGGACAGGGTTTCTGGGGGAAGGTTTGAAAGATCCTTCTGATCTTCCCTCTCATTTATCTCCTCCTCCTTTTCTTCCTCTGCTCATCCTTCTCTCCACCTCAGCTCATCTTCCACTCCTCAGTCCCCCTCCCGATCCCAAATTCCTGCATTAGAATTTGAATACAGTATCCACATAACAGAGATTGTACAAGGAAAACATCACACATTTTCCTCTCGAGTTATGCAACTGAGGGAATGCAGAAATGGCCTTATCTTCTTTTTCGTCTCCCCACACTTTTTCCCACTGAATCCCTGATGCCCCATTAAAGGTAGTTGTATAGTCATGGATGTTGGGCTGGTTTGTTCTTAATGGGTCTAATGAGACCAATATTTACCCTGGCTGATAATCTGAGGCTTCTTTACCAAGACTAATCCACTTTGAATTTGATACAATGGGCCAAGCACCTGCCAAAACACTAGCTCAATCAGGACGCTCTTCCTGATTGGCCTGTTAATTATGATATGCACAAGTGGCTCTTGGAGCAGCAGGAAGTTATCCATTAGAGGATATGTTGGCAAGCCCTGGATGGGTAGAAATACTAACTACAATCAGGCTTACAAATGGCTAGCTCACGCATCATGCTGCATTCCATCCGCTTCCCAAAATTGGTGTCAATGTCCTGTCTTGGAGCCACAGGGAAGATCTGAGATCACCATTCTCTTTTCTTGCCCTAAATTAAAATAATCTCACGAGAACTAGTAGAAGTCAAATGGGGCTACTGGTTACAGGGGAGAGAACAGTAAAACAGTTAACCAGGGGTGTTTGCTGTGCCACAGGCCAGTGTTTAAGAGATAAAGTTCCACCTCACCTGGTATACAAGTCATAAGGAAGGAGTTCTCAGAGACAGGATAACAGGAAATATGCTTTTTCCTTCAGGAATAAGTGACTCATATGATGTAACCTGCCACTGGGAGAACAAGCTACCTCCACCTGCAGCTTCAAGGAGATAGAAAAGCAGAGTTCTTTGTACAGTGCTCTGCACACAGTAACTGCTCAATAAATACGATTTAATGACTGAATGAAAGAGCACAGGCTTGGGAGTCAGAGGTTGTGGGTTCTAATCCCGGCTCCGCCACTTGTCAGCTGTGTGACTTTAGGCAAGTTACTTAACTTCTCTGTGCCTCAGTCACCTCATCTGTAAAATGGGATTAAGACTGTGAGCTCCACGTGGGATAACCTTGTATCTATCCCTGTGCTTAGAACAGTGCTTGGCACATAGTAAGTGCTTTACAAATACCACGATTATTATTATAAGGAATTCCGAGGTGTAGAAATGGTCCTGCCCCACACTGGAGATGACTCCTTATGCCACTTGGCAGAGGAGAGTACCAGCAAACCCAACCCTGTCCCAACACACTCCAAACAGCATGGCATGCCTCTAAGACACCTCCCACCACCACCATGATGTAGTATGTAATCTAACATCCTTTCCCCAGGAACGAGGGAGTAATTCATTTTGCCCACACTTTAGTGCAGACTCAAGATAGACCATATCCTGCAATCAGGAAGCAGAATCAAGCTCATTGTTTTTCAGATCGTTATGGTTCCTAAATCCAATATGTCATTTTCCAAAAGTAATATGGTATCTGAAGACATATTAATGAATCAATCAGTAGTACTTCTTGAGAGCTAACTCTAGGCAGAGCATCACATTAAGAGCATGGGAGAGTATAAACAGAGTTAGTAGGCACAGTCCTTGTCCTCAAAGTTCCTATAATGTAATGGTAGAGAGAAACAGTAAAATAAATGGCAGGTAGAGGGAAGAAAAGAGGTTGGAGATATGTGTATAGTGCTTTTAGAGAGGGATGAGGAGGTGAATACCCAAGTACTTAGAAGGCAAAGGACTCAGGGCATAGGTAATCCAGAAGTGTTGAAGTGGCGGCTGGAGGAAGAAATAAGGTGGAGAGATGAAAGATTAAATTAGAGAAGGCCTCCTGAAGGAGATGTGATTTTAGAAGGGCTTGGAAACGTGTGTTTTCAAGACGACTAATAAGACAACTAGGCTGGCTTAGGCTAGCCTTTCTAAAAGTGCAAAGAGCTTCCTTAGAAGAGGATCTCAATCTTCACAGCATCCACATGAATTAGATGGAAGAAGAAATGATTGTCCCCATTTTACAGATTGAGCAAGCAAGATTTAGACAGACTCAGTAATTTATCAAAGACCTTTTTATAAATCCTTGGCAAAGCCAATGGAGGTAATTGAATTCCCTAGAGGAGAGAAAAAAAATTAGTTGAAGCTAAAATATAAAGACAGAAAAGCCACAAAGATCTCTCCCTTCCCCCACTACAGATTTCAGTTCTAGAGTGTAAAGCATCTGTGCTAATTAACCCTGAGAGAGGAAATGTTTAATGGAAATTTTAGGTTAATTTTTATTCATTCTGTTGCTGTCTTACAGGCAAAATTTTTTTTGCATTTTTTTAGAATGGTTCCCTCCCCTCCAAAAATCCTAAATATGCATCTCCCTTCATGTGTGCTGAATGATGTGACTTAGTCAACAATCTATCAATCAATCGTATTTATTGAGCACTTACTGTGTGCAGAGCACTGTACTAAACGCTTGGGAAGTACAAGTTGGCAACATATAGAGACAGTCCCTACCCAACAGTGGGCTCACAGTCTAGAAGGGGGAGAACAATAACAACAATAACATAACACAACATTTCTGGAGAAGGTTTTAAAAGGCTGCTTGCTCCCTTTCATCAAATTATCATACTTAGTAATTAAAGGCAAAAGTAGATGAGAAACTCCATATTGGGAAGTAGGAAGGGTTACGTTATATTCTGAGATCATTTTGAGTCCTGTGTGGAGCAGCACTGGGCCTGGTTTGCTTTTACTGAATTGACCTCAGTGCTTAGTACCAGTGACTGACACAAAATAAGCCCTTAACAAATAACCCGATTATTATCATTTAAGGTTACATAACCACAACAAAGTGTGTTCAGAGAATTGCATGAACACAGAAAGGAGGATCAGGTTTGCAATGAATCTGGCAGTGTACAATCGGGAGATGGTGCCAATTTACTTTCCTTTCGTGTGGCTGACCTACACAAACCTGGAAGAACAGCAAGATCAGCTGACTGCTGACTTGATTTTTCAATCTCCATCAGAGATATGAAATTGGTGATCCTTGAGGAATTGGTCACTGGTCACTGGAGCGTTCCTGCTCTCTCTGTCTTTTTATCCCCCACCCTGCTAACCTTTCCTTGGGTCTTCTTTAGTTTCCAGGACACCTTGTTGCGTTCAAAAAGGCTGAAAGCTATAGACTGTTTTGAGTTGGGGAAGTGATTTTTTTCAGACTGCTGCTCTACTCAAAGAGTCCATTATGACCACAGAAAGGCTATGGTTCATTCATTCATTCATTCACATTTATTGAGTGCTTACTGTGTGCAGAGCACTGTACTAAGCGCACGGGAAGTACAAGTTGGCAACATATAGAGACAGTCCCTACCCAACAGCGGGCTCACAGTCTAGAAGGGGGAGACAGACAACAAAGCAAAACATATTAACAAAACAAAATAAGTACCTTAAGGTGGATCCCATTACTTGAATTTTTGCCTCTTGCTTTTTTGCCCTCCGCCTTATGTCCCCTTGTCTCTTCACATCCTAACTATCATCTGGCAGGGGTCAATGGGAAAGAGATTTATTACAGGTGAGTAAACTGAAGAGGATAGTCAGACTTTCTCCGCATGGTCTTTTGAGGATTTTAAATGATATTTGTTAAGTGCTTACTACTAGCGTCACTTGTGGTTTGTGTGTAGCTTAATGGAAAGAACTAGGAGACAGAGGATCTGGGTTCTAATCCCATCACTTGCCTGCTGGGAGACTTAAGGAAAGTTACAACTTCTGTGCCCCGGTTTCCGCCTGTGTTAAAGGGAGTTAAATACCTGTTCTCACTCCCTCTTAGAATATGGTTAGCCAGAAAAGATGGTAAAGGCTTCCAGGAAAGCAAGGCTGTGTCCAGGACATTGAGAAGTAGCATGGCCTAGTGGGGAAAGTATAATAATAATGGTATTTGTTAAGCCCTTACTATGTGTGAAGCCTGGAAGTCAGGGGACCTGAGTTCTAATCATGGCTCTGCCAATTACTTGCTGTGTGACTTTGGACAAGTCACTTAACTTCTCTGTGTCTCAATTCTACTGTTCTCCCTCCTACTTAGACTATGATCCCCAAGAGGGACAGGGTCCAACCAAATTAACTCGTGTGTATCCCAGAACTTAGAACAGTTTTTGACACATAGTAAGGGCTTAAACAAATACCATAAAACTAGACTGTAAACTCGTTATGGACAGGGAACGTGTGTGCTAATTCTGCTGTATTGTACTCTCCCAGGAGCTTAGTACAGTGATCTGCACATAGTAAGCACTCAATAAATATTGTTGATTGATTAACAAATAAAAAAAAATTAAAAAAATAAGGAAATAAGGGTGGGCCTGAGGCCAATCCAGCAGTGAGCTGGAAAGCTCTAATGGGATTGGACCTTCTTGCTATTTCCATTTTAGCTGGTTATAGGTGGGAGCTCTGCCTTGTGCTCTCTCTAAGATGATGTTTTGTTTTGTCTTAGTTCAGGAAAGTGGGGAACCAAGTGGAGTTGTCGGGATGAATGAGTCTGAGGGCAAGGAGCAGGGAAACTTGTAGAATCAAGCCACACAAAAGCAACCTGGGGGCCAAAGAGTGCCCCTGCAACCCTAATACCCTTTGGAAAACTATTAAGGCTGAGTAAATAGAACAGCTCTGGACTTTGGGCCTTATGTTTCTCTCAGCAAAGCTTACCTGTAGAGTCAGGATTGGCCTCACCTCCTCCAAGAGGCCTTCCCAGACTGGGCCCACTTTTTCCTCTCCTCCTCACCACCCCCTCCCCACAGCACTTGTATATATTTGTACAGGTTTATTACTCTACTTATTTTACTTGTATATACTTACTCTTCTATTTATTTTGTTAATGATGTGCATTTAGCTACAATTCTATTTATTCTGATAGTTTTGACACCTCTCTACGAGTTTTGTTTTGTTGTCTGTCTCCCCCTTCTAGACTATGAGCCCATTGTTGGGTAGGGACCGTCTCTATCTGTTGCCGACTTGTGCTTCCCAAGCACTTAGTACAGTGCTCTGCACACAGTAAGCACTCAATAAATGTGACAATGAATATTTTGAAGGGTTTGAGCTCCCAACCTGTGTTCCCCTAAAGCAGAAGTGCACTACCCAACTGGCTGCCATAACGATTACTTACAGACAAAATAGATACTGAATGGTAATATCTTTCATCAGAGGCTGGCAAGAATCTAGACCACCTCATCAGCCATGGGGGTGGGAGGTGATAGGAGGCGCAGTCTTCCAGGACTCCAAATTATAGGCATATGCGGATGAATTTTCTGCTTCTTCCAGAAAATAGCTTTCACCCTCCCTAACAGCAAATCTATGCTCTAGTTAGCATGGGGAATGAGGAGGAGGGGAGGTGGCCTCCATAATCTCCTTTTGCATTTCCTTGCAGTCACGCCCAATTTGTGATATAAATTGAAAATCGTATTAAAGTATTTCAAGTGTCAGTACATTTTTGGATCTGCCCCCGCTTTCAGATTTAGCCTAGAAAAAACACACGTGTACACACACACACACACACACACACACACACACACACACACACACACAGAGTCATAAACAACCTTGGGGATCTTGCTGCCTGGTTTTAATACCTATGTGCCTTGAGAGAGCTGCCTACCTTTAAATATCAGCTTCCACTAAAAACCACAAGATAGAAACTTTCCATTATATTATCTCTTTTTCTCAGTAGCTGTGTTCTACAATTTCAACAGATAAAATACTGCAAAAGCTGAAGAAAGGAAGAACAGGGAAGTAAATTAAGGGCAGACATTTCTGAATTTTTTTTAATACTCTTCAGCCTAGAATCATTTTATCTACTGAGGTCTTTTGTGATTGTAATAACTTATATATGAGGGGCTTTGGTATTTTAAGGTTGGACATGAAACTCTTACATTGATTATGCTGACTACTGACATTTCCGACATCTAATCCTCTGTCATAAATACAAGGAGCCTGTGGCGTTTCCAATAGCGCTTTTCTTCTATTGACTCTGCTCATCACTCTGTCATGTTCTGAATCCTGGGTCCCTTTTGTACTCAAAAAACCTCACGATTTTGAGTCTTTTGAGGGCATCAGTTCTTAACCATAGACCTCATTTAGAAGCAGCGTGGCTCAGTGGAAAGAGCACGGGCTTGGGAGTCAGAGGTCATGGGTCAGAGCATCCCTGCTCTGCTGCTTGTCAGCAGTGTGACTTTGGGCACGTCACTTTAACTTCTCTGTGCCTCAGTTACCTCATCTGTAAAATGGGGATTAAGGCTGTGAGCCCCACGTGGGACAACCTGACCACCTTGTATCCTCCCCAGCACTTAGATCAGTGCTTTGCACATAGTAAGCATTTAACAAATGCCATCATTATTATTATTTGTAAATGCTACCCAGTGAATTCTTCTAGACTGTGAGCCCACTGTTGGGTAGGGACTGTCTCTATATGTTGTCAACTTGTACTTCCCAAGCACTTAGTACAGTGCCCTGCACACAGTAAGCGCTCAATAAATACGATTGATTGATTGAACTCCTGCAATGGATCAGGTTTGCAGAGTGGACTGACCTTAGGGCCCACTGTAGCCAAGATGGTCCTGGATTTTTTTATTATAGAATGCCCTTTTCCATTGCTGGAAATGCCATCAATATTCTAAAATCTGGACAGCCTCAACTACACTTAGTCTATCGTGTACTAGCCCTCAGGCAAATGGCCCAAGACTTGTATCAACATAAACTCATGAAGGCCTATTTCTCGCCTTGAAGCATAAGCATTAGTTGAATGTGGATGCTGGAGCTGCTTGAGACATCATAAACCTCCTGTTCCCTGCCCACTCCCCAAAACAACTCCCCAGTCCATCTTATTGACCTCACACTCTAACTTGGGAAGAGGCTGTGTCCTAAAGGAGGGATCATGTCTCCCAGAGGGCTTTCATTACAAATTGAACTTACCCATCATAATCCAGTGGTCAGAGCACAGGCCTGGGACTCAAAAGGACCTGAGTTCTAATCCTGGCTCGGCCACTTGTCTCCATCCAAACCGCTACTACTTTTTTACAATCACTCATTCCCCCTAGTTTACTGCATCAGCCTTCTTGCTGACCTCCCAGCCACCTGTCTCACCCCCCTCCAGTCCATACTTCACTCTGCTGCCTGGGTCATTTTTCTACAAATTGTTCAGGACATGTGACCCGCCACCCCCCCCCACCCCCGACTCAAAAAAACTCCAATGGTTGCCCATCCACCTCTGCATCAAACAAAAACTCCTCACCATTGGCTTTAAATCACTCCAACTTCTTGAGCCCTCCTACCTCACCTTGCTTCTGTCTAAAACCTAACCCACACACTTCACTCCCCTAATGCTAAGCCTCTCATTGTGCCTCGCTCTCATCTGTCTTGCCACCAACCCCTAGCCCACGCCCTATCTCTGGCCTGGAATACCCATCCCTCCTCAAATCTGACAGAAAATTACCTGCCCTGCTCACCCAAGCCTTGCTGAAGGCACATCTCCTCCAAGAAGCCTTCCCAAACTAAGCCCCACTTTTCCTCATTGCCCACTCCCTTCTGCATCATCCTGACATGCTCCCTTTGCTCTTTCCCACTCCCAGCCCCATGGCACTTATGTATATATCTGTAATATTTTCTTTTTGTATTGAATTGATGTCTGTCTCCCCACCTCTAGACTGCAAGCTCGTTGTCATGGGCAGGGAATATCACTGTTCATTGTGGTATTATACTTTCCCAAGCGCTTAGTACAGTGCTCTGCACACAGTAAGTGTTCAATATGAATGAATGAATTATTGCTGTGTGACCTTGGGCAAGTCACCTCACTTCTCTGTGCCTCAGTTTCACGTATAAAATGGGGATTAAGACTGGGAGCCCGATATGGGACAGGGATTCTGTCCAATCTATCTTGTATCTACCCCAGCACTTAATACAGTGCCTGGCACATGACAGGCACTTAACAAATATTACTATTATTAGCATTATTATTGTTATTATTCTAAGTTGGCTTCTCTAGAAAAATGGTCCCATGCAGACTCTCCAGATTCTGTACTGCTCTTCATGGATATGATTTCTCATGAGCTGGATAATTTCCAGCAATTAATGGGAAATTAAACAGTTAATTCAATCAGTTATATTTATTGAGCACTTACTTCATGCAGAGCACTGCACTAAGTGTTTGGGAGAGTACAATATAACAGAATTGGTAGACACATTTCCTGCCTTCAAGGAGCTTACAGTCTAAAGTGGGAGAGAGACATTAAAATAAATCATGTATGTATACATAAATGCTGTGGGGCTGAGGTGAATAAAGCGTATAAATCCAAGTCCAAGAGCGATGCAGGAGAAAGGGAATTCATTTATAGTGTTCTATATAGTTACAAAAAAAGGTTAGTAAGATCATTTTGCCTAAGTAAATCCAAAATGGCCCTTATCTTTTCCTTCCCAGTAGCTCAGTTCCTATTTCTGCTCCTCTTCTCACACCACTTGCTCTCACTCATCTGTAATTCATACTTCTTCCCAGCCTAACCTTCCCAAGGGGGGGGGGGGGGGAGGGGGGGTGTATTCAATCATAAGTATGTGTTCACTCCTTTTTGACCACAGCCTAGTTTCAAATTTGTTATAGCTTTTTTTCCTGGGAATACAAGTTGCTGTCTCAAGAATTCCCTCTGGAAATGTCCTGCTCATTTCTAGTTTAATTCCCAGTTGATGGATAGCATAATTTTAAATCCCTTACCTACCTGGACTTTTTTTTCTCCCTGATTTCTGAGAAGCTTTGTTTCACTCATGGGAAACTAAAACATATTTCCTGGAATAGAGCTAAAGATTCAGTGGTCACCTCTTTCACCACCCCACATTCCCTTTTGTGCCAAACCCTTCTTCAACCTGAATTCCCTTGTCGTCGTTAGTTTATGGACAGATGGTATGTCCTAAGGATATATTTTTTTTTTAAAGTGTCACATCCAAAGCCTCCATTTAATATATTTATGATAGTTAGACCATGAGCTAAAATTAGAAAGAAAAAACAACACAGCCTATTGCAACAAGCACTGGGCTGGGAGTCAGGAGACCTGGGTTCTAAATCCATTTCTACCACTTCCTGCTGTGTGACCTTAGATAAGTCACTTAACTTCTCTGTGCTTTGGCTTCCTCTTTTGTAAAAATGGTGATTCAATTCCTGTTCTCCTTCCCTCTTAGACCATGAATCCCATATAGCATAGGGACTGTGACTGATCTGATTTGTATCTAGCATAGTGCTTGGCACATATTAACCAATATCCCAATTGCTATTATTAGCTAGGATAACATGTGGTAGGTAATTCAAGGCAAAGTTTATTTTAATCTTGATAGCTATTACATACTTACAATGTGACCACGTGGCACTGAAAACAGTCTTGGTTTTAATTTTTGGCTTCAACACATAATTAGGTCTATTCGCCTTCCATGTAGGAAGATACTAGCTATGCATTCACCCATTTCATTCATGGAGAAGCAGCACGGACTAGTGGAAAGGGTACTGGCCTCGGACTCAGGTCACCCAGGTTCTAATTCTGGCTCTGCCAATTGCCCGTGTGACCTTGCGGAATTGGAGGATTTGTTCTTCTCCTACTAAGACTGTGAGCACCATGTAGGGCAGGAACTGAGTCTGACCTAAATAGCTTGCATCTACCTCAGCAAATGGTGCTTGGCACACAGTGTTTATCCAATATTGTTAATATTATTATCATCAACAACATCATTCCAGAGGTAAAAATGTTCCTCCCGTTAAGGAGAGAATTCGAGGATTTTCAAGCAGTCTTTGCTTTTGGAAGGCTGACTACTGAAATAGAGAAAAGTCAAGATTTAATTCAACTAGGAGTGTGATTTGCCCTTTAGTGGACTTTTTCATAGCATGATGATTTGAAATTATGTTTTATGTGGAAAGAGTTTATACTGAGTCCTCTCCAGGTCTATCGGCATAAACACTGCTCATCTATTTACCAAACAGTTATGTGATTCCTTGAGAAGCCTTATTAAAAGCACACCTCCTAAAAGAGGCCTTCCTCAACTAAGCCTTCATTTCCTCTCCTCCCACTCCCTTCTGTGTCACCCTTGTACTTGGATTTTCAGCAGTTATGCACCCCATCTGCAAGCCCACAGAATTTATGTTCATAGCTGTAGTTTATTTATTAATATTAATATCTCTCTCCCCTTCCAGACTGTTAGCTCCTTGTGAGCAGGGAACATGTTTCACAACTCTGTTATATAGTGCTCTCCCAAGCACTTAGTAAAGCACTCTTCACGTAGCGAACACTCGAATATGATTGATTTAGTTCACCATCAGTCAATGAGTTTCAGCCTAACCTGATCACCAAACCATTCTCCCAATCACCCATTTGGGACCTTCCTAGGCTAAAATCCTTAAGGGATTTATGTGACATTTAAGAGTCCCCTGCTGAGCATCCTTGACGCTTAACTCTTTGGCATCTTTAACCAGCTGGTTGGGTGACAAAGCTTTTATAGTAACACAATGCTATCCCTATATCACTGACTCTGTCCTCTTCTGGTTCTCCTCCTATCTCTCTGGCTGTTCATTCTCAGTCTCCATTGTGGGTTCCTCCTCTGCCTCCTACCCCCTAACTGTGGGAGTCCCTAAAGGTTCAGTTCTGGGTCCCCTTCTAGTCTCCATCTCCACCCACTTCCTTGGAGAACTCATTTGCTCTTATAGCTTCAACTCCCACCTCTATATGGATGATACCCCAATCTATATCTCCAGCCCTGACCTCTCTCCCTCTCTGTCATCTCCCATATCCTCTTGCCTTCAAGACATCTCTATTTTAATGTCCTGCTATCACCTAAAACTTAACATGTCCAAAACAGAACTCTTTATCTTCCCACCCAAACCTTATCCTCCCCCTGACTTACCCATAATTGTAAGCAGCACCACTGTGCTTCCAGTCCCACAAGGCTATAACCTTGGCACCATCCTTGACTCTTCTCTCTCATTCAACCCACATATTCAGTCTTTCATTAAAACCTGTCAGTTCAACCTTCACAACATCGTTAAAATCCATCCTTTCCACTCCATCCAGACAGCTACTATATTAGTACAATCACTCATCCTACCCCACCTGGATTACTGCAGCACCCTCCTTGCTGACTTCCCAGCCTCCTGTCTATTCCCCACTCCAGCCCGTACTTCACGCTGCTGCCTGGATCTTTTCCTACAAAAATGTTCAGGACATATAATAATAATAATAATGGCATTTATTAAGCACTTAATATGTGCAAAGCACTGTTCTAAGTGCTGGGGAGGTTACAAGGTGATCAGGTTGTCCCACGTGGGGCTACAGTCTTAATCCCCATTTTACAGATGAGGTTACTGAGGTCCAGAGAAGTTAAATGACTTGCCCAAAGTCACACAGCTGACAGTTGGTGGAGCTGGGATTTGAACCCATGACCTCTGACTCCAAAGCCCGTGCTCTTTCCACTGAGCCACACTGCTTCTCATACCACCCCACTCCTCAAAAAACTCCAGTGGTTGCCCATCCGCCTCCGCATCAAACAAAAACTCCTCACCTTTGGCTTTAAAACACTCCATCACCTTGCCCCATCCTTCCTCACCTCACTTCTCTCCATCTACAACCCAGCCTGTACACTTCGCTTCTCTAGTGCTGATCTTCTCAATGTGCCACGATCTCACCTGCCTCGTAGCCAATCCATAGCCTATGTCCTGCCTCTGGCCTGGAATTCCCTCCCTCCTCAAATCCAACAGACAATTACTCTCCCCCTCTTCAAAGCCTTATTGATGGCACATCTCCTCCAAGAGGCCTTGCTAGACTAAGCACCACTTTTCCTCATCTCCCGCTCGCTTCTGTGTCACCCTGACTTGCTTCCTTCACTCTTCCTCTCTCCCAGCCCCACAGTACTTATGCACATATCTGTAATTTTATCATATTTATTTGTATTGATGTCTGTCTCCCCCACTTTAGACTATAACCTCATTGTGGGCAGGAAATGTGACTATTGTTGTAATGTACTCTCTCCAGCACTTAGTACAGTGCTCTGCACACAGTAAACAGATTGTCTCTGTTGCCAAATTGTACTTTCCAAGCGCTTAGTACAGTGCTCTGCATGCAGTAAGTGCTTAATAAATATGAATGAATGAAATACAATTGAATGAATGAATAGTAATGCTATGTATTAAATTTCTACTTTGAACAGACCATTGTTCCAGGTGCTAAGGGAAACAGGCATAAAGGGGTTAAAATGGGAAAAGCAACACAGTTTAGTTGACAGCACACAGGCTGGTTGTCGAGAGGGTGGGTTCTAATCCCGGCTCTGCCACCTACCTGTTGTGTGACTTTGGGCAAATCATTTACCTTCTCTTTGCCTCCATTTCCTCATCAGTAAAATGTTGATAAGGTACCTGCTCTCCACTTCACTTCAACTGTGACCACCCCCACACCCCCTGGGAAAGAGACTGGGTCTGATAGGATTATATTATATCCACCTCAGCATTTATTACAATGCTTGGCATAACATAAGTGCTTAAAAATGATTATTATTACCCTCAAGAAGCTTATAGTGGGGGAGACGATAGATGATAATTCATGGATTTATCGGGCATGTCCCATAAATCAGCCTCAGTCTCCTCTCAGAGCTGTATAGATCCTGAATCCTCTCTCTCAACTGTTCTCTTTACAAATTATTATTTTATAGCCTACTTGGTGCCTTGAAAAAACTAGAAACCAATTCTATCGATAACATAGAGTTTGTGTAAATGAGGTTAAAACCCACTCTTTAAATAATAACTACCATTAAAATGTTTTCTATGGTATAGATTTTCTTTCTCCCCCATTAACTATCTTCATTGAATACAATGTATTTCAGTCTTTCAGAGGGGCCTAAATGTTGTAAACATTACCACACATATCACTGATGCAGAGTTCAGGATTCGATACCCAATTCACCTAGAAATTTCCCATTTAAACCAGACACCTAAACAAATTATGAAAAGTTTGGTTCAAGACTGTCTGATCCTGTGGATGATGAGGAACAGACTATTCATCTATTCATTGTCGAATTGTACTTTCCAAATGCTTAGTACAGTGCTCTGCACGCAGTAAGCGCTGAATAAATATGATTGAATGAATGAATGAATCTCTTTTAGGATTGCACCAGCATTTAAAAATATTGTGCATCTGCTCCCTCGTAATACCCCTATGTTATGGGATGGTTGAACGGGGACTATTATTTAATCACTCCTTTCTCTAAGGCACTAGCCTATTAATGTAATAGGAAACAGTGTCAATTCTTGCAATGACTTTTCAACAGGATGAAATCAGGCACAGCAATTTTCAACATTTTCATCTTCAGGTAGCCTTCATTTATTTCCAAAAGGGGAAAATAAGGGAAAATCTTTATGTGAACAATTCTTGTGCCACCTTTTCCATACCTCAAGCATTCTGGCCCCACCTCCATTTGGTTTCATTGTGGTTGGTGAATTGAATTGTCCTTCAGTTGCTTGGAGAGCTTGTCTTTCCCAGCTTAAATTGGGCATCAAGGTTAAAGCTCGTCAGTTTGGATGAGCCATTTTGGGACCCAGAATATATCACCAAAAGCTAACCTTGAAAAGTGAACCTTATTTTTAAATAATGCTTTCGAAAATACAACCCTGATGCAGCAATAACTTATTCAACGGGTTTTTCTGTATGCATTTCATTATCTAAAATGCTCTCCCATTTTTTTTTCATTAAAACTTTGGCAGTATGCTTTTTCCACTAGAATTAAAACAGAATTTTAAAGTCAACTTTAGGAGGTCATTATTTTAAAGAAATGCATTCATTGTGACACACTGGGCTCTATTCTTAAACTCTTTACCCATGAAAAATCCTAACATAATGCTACCCCATCTCCAGATGGCTGGGGTAAAAGGTTGCAAATGCTATGCTTTGATAAGCCATTCCCAACAAGCCCAGAGAAGTTAAGGGACTTGCCCAAGTTCACACGGCAGACAAGTGGTGGAGCCAGGATTAGAACCGTTATCCTTCTGACTCCCAAGTCTGTGCTTTATCTCCTAGGCCAGGAGTGCTTTGAACAAAGTAAACACTTAAATACCATATTATTATTTTATCCTTAAATCTGTGGACATAAAAAATGTCAATATCCATAGCTGAAAGTAGAGCACTTCTGTTAGAACTAGAAGACTTAACAAAGCTATGCCATTGGCATATTATGACCCAGAAGAGATGAGTCAACAGAAAAAAGCTCCTTATTATAGGATAATGTGGGTGGATGGGATCTTTGGAAGTACTCAAATCCATTCCCTTGCATCAGGCAAGACGAAACCTAAGCTATCCCCAGAAGGGGAAAATCTGGGCTACTTTAAATACGTCCAGGTTATGGGGAATTTGTTCAAAACCAGCTGAGCATCAAAAACATCCAGGTTATGTGGAATTAAATCAAACCCAGGCAAGTTGGTTTAACAAGTTCAATATAATCATTCTCATAAAACACTGACACAAAGAGTGAAGAGGATTTCTTATCCAGAGTCAAAGCGATATTCAAGGGAGAGGCAACAAGCAGGGACCTGCTGTGTTGTGCATATCTTTTATTTCAGGCTGGGCTACAGAAACCTTAAAAATCCATCACTGCCTAAGGAATATCAAATGACAGTGTCAGGTTCAGGAAATATTTTATTTTTCCATATGAAGTCTCACCCAGATGATGCCCAGTAAGCTCAATTCTCCCTCTCACCTCACTGAAGAGACAGAGAGAGTCTCTTAGGACTAGTTTAAAACTCTTTGGATCCTGGGCATGAGTCGCCCTGATTTCCTCCCTTGATTCACCCCCCACCCCCAGCAACCCTAGAGAATTGATGCACATGCCTGTAATTTATGTATTTATATTAACGTCTGCCTCTACCTCTAGACTGTAAGCTTGTTGTGGGCAGGGGATAGGTCTAATATTGTTATAATGTATGCTCCAAAGTGTTCAGTACAATGCTTTTGCACAGAGTAAGAGCTCAATAAATATTATGGATTGAAAGATTCATTCATTATCTAGCACATCAGCCTTCTGGTCGCTTTCACTATAATGCTTTTGTTGTTTGTTATTTTTATATTAAATCTCTATAAGCCAGGCAATGGCATTTCTATCACTCTTCCCTAAGGACTTCAATTGCCTAAGACTTGTAATATTAAGGGAAAAGCAGTGTAAACCTTTACCACTGTCTCCTCCTTCATCAATTGATGTGATAGAGGTATACTTTGTACCTGTTTTTCTCAGCTTGTCCAGTTTCTCTGTTTACAGATGGGCTGGAGCTTATCTCAGCAGCCATAATATCCTTTATCTTTATTCCTCTTTTGGACAAGGCTGCACATTTCTGTTGTTTAGAAATACCTTTGTTTCTAGTGATTTTCTTTTGTAATGCTAAGACCCCTCGTTGCAAATTTTGTGTAATTGGCTTCCTATAATAGCACATTCTTTACTTCAGAAGAAAGGAGAACATTCAGTGCTGTGTAGGTTACTTCTTCAGGGAATGCACAGAAAGAAGCTGGAGATAAAGACTTCCTCCAATCTGTAAGTCTTCTGTTTCCCTTCGAGCCAGGGGATTGGTGAAATTTTGATTTTTATGGTAACATGTTAGATTTACTGTGCTATGAAAACATATAATATTTATTTTTTCCCATTTGATTTTTTCCTCAAATATTCCCTTAATGTTCATTTTGTATTACCATACATTTGCTCAATGATTTATAAGTTTGTATCATTATTTTAAAGGTAATTATGAAAACAGTCAAACTCTCATCAATATCCATAGAGCAAGGATCTCCTACTTTGTTCAAACACATAACACTACAGGGAAAAAATAAAATCTTATTATACCTTGCAAACATATTGCTAATTCAAAATATTGTATTTATTGGATTTGGAGCTTGCTTTTCATCTACAAAAACACCAAGGGAGTAAATATTGATGATTCCAGGTAATTTCCCTTTCACAGATACATTTCCATAAGGGTTTAGAGGAGTTACTTGAGAACATAATATGGATGCCCTCTCCCCTTTAAACTCTTGCTAGTGCTTTTTACGTTAATCACCTAGAGACACACACACAAGAATTGGGGTGTTTTAAATCAAGTGCACTTGTAATAATTCTCGAAAACAAAGTGAAGAAGTTTCAAAATGTCTGCTTGGTCAATAAAATTTACAAGGAGATGCTGAGTGTAATATTGATCCCCGTTGTAAGGTGAGATGTACAGAACCTGCAGTACTGGCATTCACAGGCCTGTGAACTGACAATAAATCCCCAGTTTGCCAGGACCCAAATTACTATTCTGCACAATTCAGGTTGTGAGGAAGTCATTAATTTGGCTGGCTTCTTCACTCACAGAGCTAAGTAGAAATTGCCCCACAATGCTTCACTGTACACACTTTATTTAGAGGCTTCTGGGGACATGTGGCTAACAGATGGACAAAAATCCTCAACCTCCTTCCTCTCGGTAAATGCAACCCCCAAGAATAAAACACAGCTGAGATGAGTGTAAATTTTTGTATACCAACATTTACTCTAGAACGGTTTGAGTTTTTAAAACCACCAGTAACTGTGGGGAGAAGAGTGAATATTAATAATAGCAATGATGATAATAATAACAGTTAAGCACTTACTAAGCATCTAGCACTGGGGTCTGTACAAGTTAATCATGGCAGGGACTGTCTTTATTGCTGAACTGTATTTTCCAAGTGTTCAGTATAGTGCTCTGCACACAGTAAGTGCTCAGTAAATATGATGGATTTAATGAATTTAACAATCAGCAGTAGTCCCTGTCCAACATGGGGTTCACAGTCAAAGTAGGAGGGAGAACAGGCATTGGACAAGAGAAGAGACATAAGACAAAGAGAAGTTAAGTGAGCTGCCCAAGGCCACACAGCAGACAAGGGGAAGAGCCAAGGTTACCTTCCCAGACTAAGTCCCACTTTTCGTCATCTCTCACTCTCTTCTGTGTCACCCTGGCTTACTCCCTTTGCTCCCCTCTCCCAGCCCCACAGCACTTATGTACATAGCCGTAATTTTATTTTTAGTTGTATTGTTGTATTTTATTTAGTTGTTTATTTAGTCTGTAACCCCCCTTCTAGACTAAGCTCGTTGTAGGCAGGGAATGTGACTGTTTATTGTTGTAATATATTCTCCCAAGCACTTAGTACTTATTAATAATAAGCACTCTGCACACAGTAAGTGCTCAATAAATTTAATAAGTGAATGAATGAATGAATCAGAGGAGGTCCTCAAACCCTCAGCCCAGTGTTCTTTCCACTAGGTCATGCTGCTTCTCTAAGAGAACTGGAGATTACCGAAGTGGTCAGTAATAGAATTATATCGAGCTGGGACAAACCTCGGGACTTCATTTTCAGAATGTGACATGGAGAAGACAGAAATATCAGGACTGGCCTTTTCATTGTCCTCCCTTCTCCAACTCCCACCTCAGTTTATCTGCGTTGCCTCAATAATAAAGATGATAATAATAACTGTGATATTTGTTAAGCGCTTACTAGGTGCCAGGCATTGTACCAAGCACTGTGGGGGAATACAAGCAAGTCTGGTTAGACACAGTCCCTGTCCCACATCCAGCTCACAGTATTAATCCCCAATTTAAGATGAAGTAACTGAGGCACAGAGAAGTGAAGTGACTTGCCCAATGTTACACAGCAGACAAGTATCGGAGATTAGAACCCATGACCTTCTGAATCCCAGGCCCATGCTCTATTAGGCCATGCTGCTTTGCGTTTATGCATTCATAACCATCTGAAGGACTTATGATTCTACTGATTTACATGTTCTATTTAAGCAGCTATTCATCCTACATAACCATTTTTCCAGCTACTTCCTCCTATTTGAAAATGATTTTGTGTCTGCCTCTCCCATGACAGCACAAGCTCCTTGAAAGATGGGATCATGTCTTCTAATAATAACGGCATTTGTTAAGCACTTACTATCTGCAAAGCACTGTTCTAAGCGCTGGGGGGATACAAGGTAATCAGGTTGTCTCACAGTCTTAATCCCCATTTTACAGATGAGGGAACTGAGACACAAAGAAGTTAAGTGGCTTGCCCAAGGTCACACAGCTGACAAGTGGCAGAGCTGAGATTCAAACCCATGACCTCTGACTCCCAAGCCCGTGTTCTTTCCACTGAGCCACGCTGCTTCTCAGCTTATGGTCTTCTCCTAGTGCCTACTACAGTGCTCTATAAATTCCATTGGCTGGTTGATTACTTACAGTATGTGTTCAATAAACACTACTGATTGACTATTTTTGCCCATAATTTGCATTTATTTTTCCTTTCAATATGCCTGGCCTCCCTAACCTGGATTAATGAATCCCCCTGTGGGGCAGGGATTTTATCTACCCCAATGCTTAATACGTGGCGTGGCACATAGTAAGCATTTAATATATGCCGTAACTAACGTTCTTTGGACAGGACAGAAAGATGTCAAGACATGACTGAAGCAGGGAGGTGGCAATTAAGAAAGGATTAGTAGCATTCAAGCGGGATCACTGGGGGGATAGAGAGACTGAGAGGCCAAATCACCAACATGTCAGCACAACAGGGTTGGAGTCTAGGGGTGTGCCTAGTGTGGTTGGGATTGTGCGTCCCTCATGGATTTTTCAGCTCCCCCCTTGAGGTTTAATTGGTAATGAAGAAGGTTCTGGGGCTCAAGTAATTTTTTTGTGTGGCATTTATTAAATTCTTACTAGGTATCAAACACTGTTCTAAGTGCTGGGGTAGGTATAGGTCAATTAGTTGGGCACAATCTCTGTCCCACATGGGACTCATAGTCTAAGAGGGAGAATGGGTATTGAATCCCCATTTTACAGTTGAGGAAAATAAGGCACAGAGAAGTCAAGCGACTGGCCCAAGGTCACACAGCAAGCAATTGGCAGAGCTGGGATTAGAACCCAGATCTTCTGACTCCTAGGCCCGTGCTCTTTCCACTAGGCCACGCTGCTTCTCAACGGGATAATTTTATCATTTGAATTCATAAAGACTTTAAATGTATTTAAAAGTACTATTGTCACTATTACCAATGATAGTAATACTGCTAGATCCATGAATTGACAAATCCAGGGATGCCAGCCTGAGACCCAGGAAGCCCTAGCAATAAATCAATCAGTGGTATTTATTGGACACTTCTTGTGTGCAGAGCACTGTACTAAACACATGGGAGAGTACAATACAGTGTAGTTGAAAATTAAGGCCTAGAGCACACTCATAGTAAAACTTTGTCAACAGCTGCAACATCATCAGGTATGAAAGATAGCTACATGCAGAGCAGGCTGGAGGGATTTGTCCTCCAGCATAATCACCTAATTCTTCATAGTCTATTTCAATCTAGTTTAAATTATTTGCTGCTTTAATTGTGAGCTAATCCAAAATACGTAGGCAGAAAAGTCCTTCTCACTTTTGTTGTCTGTCTCCCCCTTCTAGACTGTAAGCCCATTGTTGGGTAGGGACCGTCTCTGTATGTTGCCGACTTGTACTTCCCAAGCGCTTAGTATAGTGGTCTGCACACAGTAAGCTCTCAATAAATGCGATTGAATGAATGAATGAATGAAAGGGTAAAGGGTCTCCCTGGATATATGGCAATAATCTGGAGCACTCATGCATTTCTAGACTGTGAGCCTGCTGTTGGGTAGGAACCGTCTCTATATGTTGGCAACTTGTACTTCCCAAGCGTTTAGTACAGTGCTCTGTACACGGTAAGTGCTCAATAAATACGATTGAATGAATGAATGCATTTAATTTTTGTTTTTTAGCAATTTTCTCCTGGGTTCATCCCCTTACAGCCAGGTGAGGGGGACTGAGTCCCATCAATCACCCCTAAGCTCTGACTACCATAGGATAGTATCACTAAGGCCATGCTGAGAAGAAGCATGGTCTACTGGAAAGAACACAGGCCTGGGAATCAGAAGGACTTGGGTTCTAATCCTGCCTCCACCACTCATCAGCTGTGTGACCTTGGGCAAGTCACTTCACTTCTCTGTGCTTCAGTTCCCCCATCTGTAAAATAGGGATGAAGACTGTGTGAGCCCTATGTGGGACAGGGACTATGTCTAACCTGACTAGCTTGTATCTACCCAGTGCTTAGAACAATGCCTTGCATGTAGTAAGCACTTAAATACCACAATTATTATTACTATCACTAGAAGCCTTAGAATAATAATAATAATGATGGCATTTATTAAGCGCTTACTATGTGCAAAGCACTGTTCTAAGCACTGGGGAGGTTACATGGTGATCAGGCTGTCCCACGGGGGGCTCACAGTCCCCTCCACCTTACCTCCTTCCCTTCCCCACAGCACCTGTATATATGTATGCACATATTTATTACTCTATTTATTTTACTTGTACATATTTATTCTATTTATTTTATTTTGTTAATATGTTTTGTTTTGTTCTCTGTCGCCCCCTTCTAGACTGTGAGCCCACCGTTGGGTAGGGACCGTCTCTATATGTTGCCAACTTGTACTTCCCAAGCACTTAGTACAGTGCTCTGCACAGAGTAAGCACTCAATAAATACGATTGATTAACCCCCATTTTACACATGAGGGAACTGAGGCACAGAGAAGTGACTTGCCCAAAGTCACACAGCTGGTAATTGGCTAAGTTGGGATTTGAACCCATGACCTCTGACTCCAAAGCCCATGTTCTTTCCACTGAGCCATGCTGCTTCTCTGAAGAGAGGCTATAGTTAGAAGGAGCTGAAGAGATCAACTCCTGGATTCGCCTCTCCCTACTTCCTCTATCATGGCCAGGCACATTGTCCCAGGGCTGCTCCAGATTCCATCTTGTGGGCTCAGACGATCCATGCCATTCACCAGGCTCCAATGCTCATGACCTACAGACTGTGGGAAGGGAATGTGCCTGTAACATTGTTATATTGAACTCTCCCACGTGCTTAGTGCAGTGCTCCGCACACAGTAAACACTTAATAAATACAACTGACTAGCTGATTTCCTGAGAGCTCAAACATTTCTCGCCATCTTGTGAGCTCAGGTGACTCGCTCGGAATGAGAGAAGGTGGAAGGACAGCCAGGTCATCAGATGCTTTGGAATAGTGGGCAGGCAAGGAGGCACAGCAGAGCCTCTTCCCTTCCTCCCCACTGTGGATAGATAGATAGATAGATAGATAGATAGATAGATAGATATAGATATATATAGATATAGATAGCTTTTAGACTGTGAGCCCACTGTTGGGTAGGGACTGTCTCTATATGTTGCCAATTTGTACTTCCCAAGCACTTAGTACAGTGCTCTGCACATAGTAAGTGCTCAATAAATACGATTGATGATGATATAGATAGATATATACACACACACCTCCCCTGCCACCCCCCGAGATACAGCCAGCACTCCTGTCCCCCACCCACCCAGACAAGACTGACCTCACTTCCCTAACCTGAAGCATTTGATCAAGATCTAATTTTCTCAGCTGTGATCTATTTTCGGTTTCTTTTGATGTATCCAACATTCATCAGTGAACTCACTGCATCAAGTCTTACATATTCCAGCCACTACAGATAGAGCTTTGGGCTAAGGACCATGCAGCCACAGCCGAGGAACAATATATTGCCATGGCTACTGACTCCTGAAGATTTTTAGAGATTAGCAGCCCATGACCATATACTGCAGGTGTCTGAAAAACGGCGAGCTAGAGCTGAATGCCTCTGTGAAATATGGGTCCACTGCTACCCCAACTGAAAAACTGCTGAAAAGGATCAGCATTCTTTTATTACCAGAAGAATTTCATTTTTATTCCTGGCTACCCATTAAAAGGTTTGTCTCACTCATCAGTGGCTTAATTGGAACGCACGCCAAATTTGCAGCATGTAAATACAAAATCTATTCATGCAGCTATTTTCTTGCTTCCTTAACTTGATTGGCTGCCGGCTTCACATGGGATTATGTTGATTGTCACTGATTTATTGTCTGCAGGGTGCAATTTAGTGCCAGAACAGCTTTTCTTTCTTTCCTCTGCCAAAAAGGTCACATGGCAGGAAAATGATGATTGATGCCCTCTGAAAAGGAAAAACTTCTGTAGGGCAGGTCAGAGAATAGTTCTAGACACATGCTTCTACAGCATCATTTCTTAGGCACTTTGATGAGTGGGCAATTTCACTCTCTTCATTTTAGAGTTGTGGAAACACAGGGAATGGGGGCTAGATAACTCGCCCAGGGTTACACAGTAAATTGTGGGGAGAGCTGAGATCAGAAGCAGCCCTGGACAAAGATTTCCAGTTTGGTTGTGTGGTATATGAACATCACCTCCTTCAGTCTCCTTTTGCCGAGTGACAGCAATTGAATCTTGACTCCATAGATGCCCCACACATAACCCTGACTCAACGCTTCATTCAGAAAGGAGTCACATGAAAAAAGAAAATAAATTCACAATGGTGGAAGGCCTTGATTGGTGAGGGAGAAAAGGAATTCCAACTTTGAACCTCTGCTTTCAGTTTCTGGGTGTCCAGCAGACCTATTAACTCCGTCAAGGAATCTGATCCCTCTGTTCTGCATATTTGCTGTTAGGGGAATTTGAATTGAGGGTCAAGGGAGTTACCCAAGTAGGGAGAAGTACGGATTGTGCAATAAGGACTCTTAAAGAAGATTCAAGAATAAAAGCTTATGGACATTTTACTCTCAAAACCACTCCCGCTTCCTTATGCCTTTCCTTATCATCTCTTTTGGCCTGCTCTTAGCCTTGTCTGTTACCTTGAAAAATAAAGCAAAGCTGCAAGAAAAATAGACAATTTTGAAAAAAAAATCAAGAATCAGGCCATTAAGAGCTCCCACTTAGGTGCTTCCCTGCTCTCCAAAGCACTTCAAAGTGAGGAAATTCAGTTAAGCCACAGGAAATGAGGTGAGGCAAAGATACAAGTTAGTAAGCCATTCCGAACAATCATATTCCTCGATGACAATGTGAAAGGTGGGAGGCAGATCAGCTGCTGTGAAACCATGTGGAGTCTCACTACCCCAAAGAAGAGTCACCTGTTATCTGAGTGGAATTTATCACCTGACCAGCCCTTGTAAACACCCATGCCTCACTCCTGCCTCTCCCTTTCCTCTTCTCCCCACATCTCTCTCCCTCTCCTCTAAGGTCTTCAAGGGCCTCCACTCATGTAATAATGTTTCACGATTTGGGGCATAATGTCAGAAGACTCACTACTTGCATGAGGTGTAAGTTGCATTCTGACAAAACTCAAATTAAGGAAAATGTGTTATGGCAAGCTCTCCTTGACCAGTGATGCATGGCTGCGTACAGCTGCTTCTTCCAACACCACAATGATCAACACCAAAGACCTCTTTCTTGACAAAGCTAACTGACTGTACCTGCCCTAGTCCTCTTTGATCTCATGGCTGCTTTTGATCGTGTGTACCACTTCCTTCTGGAAAGACTATGTAACCTTACTTTTTCAGACATAGTTCTCTCCTGGTTCTCCTCTTACCTCTCTAGATGATGCTTCTCACCCCCTTTCACTGGCTCGCCCTCTACCTCCTTCTCCCTGACTGTGGATGCAATTTAAAGCTCTGTTCTAGGCTCTCTTCTCACTTCACACTTTTTCCTTTGGAGAACTTATCCACTGCCTGTCTTCAATTACCACTCTATGTAGATGACACCCAAATCTACCCCAATAGCTCCTACCTTTCTTCTTTTCTGTAGCCTCTCATTTCCTCTAAGCTTCTCATCCTCTACCGAAAAAATGCATGGGCTAATGGGGGAATTTTGTCTTTTCCCAACATTTGCATGTCTGTGAAAGAATTTCTGTCAATCGATCAATCAATGCCATTTACTAAGCACCTATTGTGTGCAGAGCACAGAGCCCTGTCATATAAAAGGATCCAAAACATACAACCTCTGTTATCAGAGAACTTAGATCTAATGGGGGAGGGAGACAAAAAATATTTACAAATGGTGGGAACAGGAAAAAGAACAAGGATAAAAGAGGTAGTAGAGTGACTATGTCAGGGTGAAATATCAGAATGAACAACTGAATGTACAATTATACCTAAGTAATGAGAATGGGTATAAATGGGTGTGGTAGTTAGGTTGATATGACTAAGGATGTTGGGTTTAACCTACAGCTTTGCTATTTAACCTTTCTGTGGGAGAAGGGCTGATCTCACTGGATTTCTTACAAGTTGTAGCTTTCTTTTTTTATGCTCTCTTCAATCAGTCGTATTTACTGAGTAATTACAGTGTTCAGAGCAGTGTATTAAATGCTTCAAGGAGTAGAGCTGGTAGATATTCCCTGCCACACGGAGCTTCTATTAATCATCCTGGTGTATGTTCTCCACTCACTCTGGCAAGCTGGCAATTTAGCCAATTTAGTAATTCTATATGAATTGAGACTTTGAAGAACTTCCCTTCTCTTGGACTCCTATATTTCTTAAATTTTCCCCAAAACCTTTTCTAGGACTTCTGTTAACCTCCTAAAGTCTGATAGATGGCTGCCAAATAGTCCTCCTAAAATTTCATATGGGAAAAGGCATTATTGTGCCCTTAGTACAGATGAACAAAGGGAAGGCAGACAAGGCAGGGACATGGGGTACTAAATACCTAGTAGCCAGAATTTACAGATAAATCATCTGAACCACTGGTCAGTGAGCTCCTGTTTAGAGACAAATTTCTGTCAGTCTCAAATACAGTATATCTCAAATTCTGTAAGGATTATTAGGTAAATTTGTAAATTCTGTATGTGAAAATATCTTCTACAGTACTGTAAGGTAAAGCAGGGAAGCACTGTGGCCTAGAGAATAGAGCAGCAGCCTGGGAGTCAGAGGACCTGGGTTCTAATCCTGGACCCACCACTTGTCCACAGTGTGACCTTGGACAAATCACTTCACTTCTCTCTGCTTCAGTTACCTCATCTGTAAAATAGAAATTAAGACTGGAAACCCTATGTGGGACACAGACTGTGTCCAACTTGATTAGTTTGTATCTACCCCAGTACTTAGTATGGTGCCTGGCACATAGTAAGCACTTAACTACCAAAAAAACCCAAAAAACCCGGCCATATGCATGAAACGCAGTGAGTTGCTGGGAAGAAAGGATCAGAAAAATGAAAGGATTAATATTATTAGTGTTACTATGGAGGAGAAAGATGAATATGGATTTTTGAGCATAGGACTGAATATGTTACAGGCTCGTTTAATGATTTTTACTGTGGTCAGGATTGGAATGAATTGCTCATACACCCAAGACCATAGGAAAAAAAGGAGCCAGTTTTGGGGGGAAAAAATATTTCCCTTCATCTGATCATTCTCAATATTTACTTTATACAGCCTGTTTACTGGTAAATCCTAGTTCACTATTCATTTGTAAAAAGTGTACACAGTATTCCCTTAAACCACTATTGATTGCTTGTCAAAAATCAAAAGTCAAAAAATCTCCCTTCTTATAAGAGCGAGCTGATGTTGAGTTTTGATGCTGAGGTTTGTAAATGCTTTCAGAAAATGTGAAACCACAAAGAATGTAAACAAATGGTCGAAAAAGCCTTTAAAACTAGTTTAAACTAAGAAAAACAGTTTTTAAAAAGCAGCCAGTAAAGGCAGAGATCCATAAAAAAAAAACAGAACCTCAGGCAACATAAAACCCTTACTATCAATCGTCAGGTTTCATTACTCCCTTAAATTCTTAAAAGGGCCAAAACCCTCTAGATTGTAAACTGAAGGCTGAAACCTTCTCCTCCCTAGAATTCCTTGAATCCCAGGTCACTCAATGAATGTGAACCCATGATAGGCTCAGAAGAGTTCATCCAATCTAGTCCCTGTCTCCAGGTAGAAGGAATCCTTCATCTTCCACCTATCTATTAATGGCCAGTCACTTGGCGCAGAGAGAGGGGAGGCTGGCGACTGGGGACTCAAGGGTCTGGGGTGAGCTGCTAAACTTTTTAAAAAGATGAAAATGGGTCTTTGGCAGATTGGCAGGGCTGGGGAACTGAAGGAGAGGGAGGAGACCTGATGGGAAGATCATCTGCCCTACATTCTACAGGCGCTTCTGAATCCTCTGCTCATCTCCAGGGTCCTGGGGGTGGGGAGAGAGTGGTGGATTCTAGGTGACAGAGTGAACTGTTCCTCAGAAGGTGAAAGACTTGGATCCCAGCTGATCTGGCTGTTGTGCTTCTGGTTCGTTTTTTATTCTTGCCCTCCAGTCCTTGTAATAGCATCCATGATTGAATCATTTATAACAGCTTTGTAGTATCAGAAATTCTTTACAGAAGATCCATTTGGGGAGGATGATCACTGACACTTTTCACCAAAACCAAACTTGCAGTAGGGCTTGGGCTTGTGAGTCAGAAAACCTGGGTTCTCATGTTGGATGTGCCACTTGTCTGCTGTGTAACCCTGGGTAAGTCACTTTGCTTCTCTGTGCCTCAGTTTCCTCATCTTCAAAATGAGGTTTCAATGCCTGTTTTCCCTCCTTCTTAAACTGTGAGCCACATGTGTCAGGGGAACTGTGTCCAACCCAATTAAATAACTTGTATCTACCCCTGCACTGAGACCAGTGTTTGACACAATCAGTGCTTCACAAATGCCATTAAAAAAAATGGGATTGTGAGTATTTATACCATATAGGGAATAGGCATGCATAAGGAATAGATAGTATAAGTATTTGTACTTCATATAGAAGTGATATTATAGAAGGAAAAGATACTAAAAGTAAAATATCCCAACTTGATTACAGCATCAATTTCTTTGCGACCCTTCCTGCATCCAGTCTCTCCTCCCTTCGACCCATACTTCACTCTGCTGCCCAGATCATTTTTCTAAAACATCACTCTCCAGAAGTCTTCCCATTCCCAAAGAACTTCTAATGATTGCCCATTCCTCTCCACATCAAGCAGAAACCCTTGATCATCGACTTCAAGGTTTACAATCAGCTCTCCTATTTATTTTCTTTCTTCTCCCACTACTGGATGACTACCATTCTTCATTCCTCTCAAGCTACCCTACAGTACTGGACTTCATTCTCTCCTCCCCTAACTTTGATTTCTTAATCATGCCCTGCCACTTGCTTGAAATCCCCTCCTCCTTCATATCTGATAGACCAGTACTTTCCCCATCTTCAAAATCCTTTCACATCCCTTTCAGGTGGGCCTCCTCAATTAATATCTATTCCCCACCACACACAACCTATTTCATCCACTTTCATTTCAACACTATCAAAGCACTTAACTAGTTCCCAAACTGCCCCACCACCACGATAGCAGTTTTGTACAAATCTTTATACTCAACTACTTCCTGCTATCTATAATAGATTTTTGTGCATGCCTCCCCAACTAGATTGCAATCTCCCTCTAGACTGTAAACTCGTGGGCTGGGAACCCGTTTACCAACTCTGTGGTATTGTACTCTCTCAAGTGCTTAGTATAGTGCTCTGCACATTGTAAGCATTCAATAAACACCACTGACTAAGAGCGGGTCATGACTACTAATGCTATTGCATTTCCCCAAGCTGTTAGTACAGTGCTTTGTATGCAGTAGGTACTCACTGAATACTATTGATTGATACAGGAGATACATTGGAAGAGGAAAGGAGATAATGGAGGAAGGAGAGAGGAAGAAAAGTTGGAGGAAAAGTGGAGAAGGAATACCAAAGAAGGGGAGAGGGAGAGAGTAGAAAGGGAAAGAATGAGAAGGCCAGTAATGAAAAGAGGCAAAGAAAAGAAGGGAGAGATGGAAAAATGGAGGGAAGAGAATGAAGAAAGAAGAGAGGGGAAGAGGAAAAGAGAAAGGGACAAAGACTTCTTTAGAGAAGATGGAGGGGGGGAAAGAGAGTATAGGGAGAGAGACAGTGACTTCCCAATAGGAAGGAAAGTGGTCTATGAGCCAAGAAGGCAAGTGATTGGGAACTTCCAGCCTGAATGCCTCCATCTTATATTAGTATGACCCAGACCATATCTTCCTAAACTGATGAGCATGTTACATGAGACAGAATCAAACCTTATCACTCAGGCTCCCCCCTGGCATATATTTGGCCAATCACTTTTTAAAAGAGGTAAATTGAATTGGTCTGACATGATTTATTCTCCACAGAGCCATGGTGATTGCTACCCAGTACCTTGTGTCCTTCTGAGTGATTGCAAATTGATTTTTTTATTTTTCTTGTATCTTCTCAGGTATTGACATTAGGCTGACTGGTATATAATTACTTGGGCTTCCTTCTTCCCCTTTTTACAAAGATGGACCCAATATTTCCCCTTTCTCAGTGAATCTTATTCCCCCACAGTTTTTAAACATGATAGCTTGTAGGGTGAGCAGTAGCATTGGCCAACTCCTTTAATATCTTGAGAAAACTGTCAGCAGGACCTTCTGATACGGATATATCCTGCCCTAATCTAATTTGGCTTTCCAAGCTCCCATCACATTCAGGGCTCTTGCTCAGCTTCTTGGGTCAAAGGAGATTTATTTGAAAAAGACAGAGATCAAAAAGAGACAATTAACACCTCTGCCTTTTCACTGTTATCCATTAATGTCACCCCAATCTTGTTTCTCCTATTTGGCATGATCATCCTCCTCATCAACATCAGAGGTGTTTATTGAGCACATACTGTGCTCAATACTGTACTGTAAAGCACTATACTAGCTGCTTGAGAGAGTATAGTACAACAGAGTTGATAGATGTGTTCCCTGCGTACAATGAGCTAACAGCCTGGAGATGATCATCATAATAATTATCATGTTTATTAACTATTTGCTATGAATCAAGCTCCAGGCTAAACCCTGGGGTAGATACCAGATGATAATAATAATGACCTTGCCCAAATTCACCTTTTTCAGTGGTGCAGGTTTAAGCTTTGGTCCATTACTAATCAAAGCACATTCTTAGGTCAAATATTTGCATTGATAAAGGCAGTCAAATGATGCATTGAAGTTGTCACCATAATTATAAGAATGACTGTTTTCATTCTAAGGGAGCAGAAAATACATGTAAGTTAATAGTTACAATTTCAACAAGAGCATATAGACAGATTCAAAAGAAACACATCAATTCTTCCATATTTTTCAACTTGAGGTGGCTTCACTTTTTAATTCTTGTTAAGGCAGCAATGTGGTATAAGCAAAAATGGAAAATAATCACAGCTAATCCTCCTGCAGACCATTAATGGAATAATGAAATATCATTAAAATGTGAAAATAAAGTTAAGGCTCTGGTTAAGATGGTCTGAGTATGATTGGCGTGGGGAGGAGAGAGAAATTCCCTGTGGCTTATGTATTTGCTCAGTTGCTAGATTATTAGCTAAAACTACACATGTAATCTAAATATTCTGCAGCAAGGTGTATTTCATGAATTATCTGTGAGGAATGTTATCTTTCACCTATTCAAGAAGAAACCTTCATAAAAAGTTTATAGAAATTACTCCAGATTATTAGCTGAAACTACACATGTAATCTAAATATTCTGCAGCAAGGTGTATTTCATGAATTATCCGTGAGCAGTGTTATCTTTCACCTATTCAAGAAGAAACCTTCATAAAAAGTTTATAGAAATGACTTGAAATTATTCCTGTAGAAAAGCATTAAACCCCAGAATAGCTTGTAGTCACAATTCAGAAAGGAGTCAAAAATATGAAGGTCAAAATGGCTAAACCTGATGACTTTTGACCCTTTTTCTCCTTTCACTGAAAGCCTTGGTTTCCTGAGATTGAGACAGGAGAGAGCCCTTCTACAGCCTGGGCTCAAATTACTGTCCAGAGTAAATTCTCAAACTTTTCTGGTAAGGACTGATTATCACTCCTTAGTAATTCCTGTCTAAAAAAAAAACTATTTTAACTAAAATAAATGAATTGCATACTGATTTATTTTTTCCTGTGGGGAAGAGATCTGGCTTTCTTCCACCACCATCTCCCAATCCATATAATTCATGAGATCTACACGAAAACACTGGCACACACAATTCTCCATGCTAAATAATTATGAGTCTAACTGTTCTGGCAGGCCTAGCTATTGAATTTAAAATTAAACAAACAACCTTTTTAGCATGGCTAATATAAATAGAAATGGCTAGAGAAAGAAGCAAAACCATCAAAGATACAGGCATTCATTACATTAGAATTGCTCAGTTTCCTAAATGCAAATCCTGCAGTTTTCCATCATTTGAGTTGGGAGATTTCTTTTAGAAAAGCATTTAATAAGGTATCCATGTGCTCTAATATGTTGACTCCACACACTAGAGTACCAGCTTGAAGGTCTCCCTGGGTCTGAGTGAGTGCAGTTCAATCGCAATGAAACTCTCAGAGCCTGGAGCGAGAAAGTTCTTCAGAATGCAGCAGTGACTTTCGAGACCTGCAGGCCCCAGGGAGGCTCAGGGCTTTTCCTAGCACCAGATGCTGCTTTAGTTAAGGGAAATAGAAAGATCTCTGCTGCGGAACCACCACTCTGATGGCTGTTGAAGGCATTATGTTAGACAAGAATGGAACTGCTCGATCCTAAAGTGGTTTGCATTGATATTTTCCTTGGTGGATATGGAAAGAGTGAAAAACCATAGAAAATAGGCAGAGTCCTGCGTGTGTGTATCTGTATATATATAAAATAAAGGAGAAGAATACAAACACACACATAGCTATCCTTTGGGTTAAAAGTTGACAACTGACAGTAAGATTTTATCACTTTGACTGAAAAGCTCCATGCAAGGCTGACCATCCTTTTTTGTACTGTGTACACCTAAAGGTGGACTTTTGCTACACAATTGCGCCTGTTACCCCATGACACTGGCACTCTTTCAGGGTGTCACAATCTTCCCACAGCCTTGTTCTAGAGAGTCAGCCCTTCTCTAGTTGTATCCCAGGCTAATCTGTTTTCTGCTGCTTTCTTCCAAACGCTACTGATATGCCACATCCTTAGGAAATTTTCTTCATTTTGTTTTTAAAGTATTTCTTCCATCCCACCCCGCATTGTACCATTTCCTTATCTCTCAGCTCAGGATAGAGTAACCGTTGGAGTATCCTGATGTTGTCGATTCTCCTAGCATCTCCCAGACAGTGGAGGAGTGATGTGACAGGTTTTGCGATGGTGCAGATGGTTTGACTGCATCCCTGGCCCTCATCATTAGCAATCCTGCCTTGCCACTTGATGTTAAGTACTGTGTGTGATGATACAACTGCTCTAGAAACTGATGTGGCAAGCCTGTTCCTAACTGTTCATGCCACAGGGCAATCATCACTACAGTCTTTTGAGCAGGTTTGCTCATCCCAAGTCTCTGACAAGACTTGAGACTTTCCGATCACAAATGAAAAGAGCCGAAATGGTGGCTTTCCAATCTACCTACTCTGTGAATGAAACATGGGCACTTGCCCACATCAGTGAATGGAGCAGTTCTCACAATCATGAAGAAGGTTAGACACTCTATGCACTCCCCTCTATTTTTAATTTGGTCTATTTGTGCCCTGCTGCCACAACATACTGGACTTCTTGATATAAATATCTTCCTTTTTGTCTAACTTGCCCCTAATCGGTAAGCTCTTTGTGAGCATGGAACAAGTCTACCAACTCTAAAGTAGTATACTCTTCCAAACACTTAGCACAATGCTCTGCACACAGTTAGTGCTCAATAATTGATTTGATTTGCATCTCTGGAAAATGTATTATCCCAGTGAATAGAGAAGCAGAGTGATCTAGTGGATAGAGCATGGGCCTGAGAGTAAGAGGACCTTGGGTTCTAATCCTGGCTTCAGCATTTGTCTGCTCTGTGACCTTAGGCAAGTCATTTCACTTCTCTGTGCCTCAGTTACCTTATATGTAAAATGGGGATTATGACAGCCCTAAGTGGGAGACTGTGAGCCCGTTGTTGGGTAGGAACCGTCTCTATAATGTTCCCAATTTGTACTTCCCAAGTACTTAGTACAGTGCTCAGCACATAGTAAGTGCTCAATAAATATGATTGAATAAATGAATGAATACAAACTGTGTCCAACCTGATTAGTTTGGATCTACCCCAGTGCTTAGTACAGTGCCTGGCACATAGTAAGCACTTGACTAATACCATTAAAAAAAAAATAGAATTCAGTGACAGTATTCACTTCTATGTTACTGATGCTGATCCTTGGTTGTATACACAGGGTTTGCTAGGATATGACTTCATTCTTCTTCAGACTCATTGCCAGTCTACAATATTTTGCTGATTCTGAGAAATCATTCCCATTCTTCTGCATGTCTTCTTGGAAAAGGCCTCCGGAGGAGGTGCTTTTCCCTGATTCAATCTATCGGTCAGTACTATTTATCAAGCACTTACTCTGTGCTTGGTAGACATGGTTTGCACTCTAGGATTTTACACTTTAGAGGGAGAAACAGACACTAAAATAATTTATAAGTAGGGGAAAACAACCTGATATAGAAATACATTACATAAGTACTATGGGGATAGTAGACTATAAGCTTGTGGTGAACAGGGAATGTGTCTGCTTTATTGTTATCTCTCAAGCACTTAGCACAGTGCTCTGCACACAATACGCATTCAATACAGTTGACTAGCTGACTGACCGGTGGGGTGAATATGGAAGTGATTAGAGCATAAAGACTCAAGTGCTAAGATGATCAATCAATCAATGGTATTTATTGAGTGCTTACTGTTTGCAGAGCACTGTGCTAAGCTTTTGGGTGAGTGCAATACAACAGAGTTGCTACACCCATTCCCTACTCAAAATAATCTTACAGTCCAAAGGAGAGGAAATAAAATGAAGAGATGAGATTAATCAAGGAAGGCCTCTTGGACTAGATGTGATTCTAGAAGGTCTTTGAAGATGGGGAGAGCAGTAATCTGCCAGAACTGAAGGGAGGGAGTTCCAAGTAGGAGAGACAGAGAAAGCAAATGGTGAATTTCAAGCAATGAAAATGAAGCACAATAATCAGTTGACTTAATAAGGGAGGAGCAAGTATAAGTGATGGGGGGACAGCTAGCCTGTTTGGTTGATGCTCTCAGCCTGATTTGAAAGAGTTTCCTATGGCTCTGGATTGTTTTTCTGACACTAGCTTCCAATGATAATAGTAATAACTATTATAGTATTTGTTAGGCACTGACTATATGCCAGGCACTGTTCTAAGCGCTGGGTAGGTACAAGATAATTGGGTTGGACACAGTCCCTGTCCCACAAAGGGCTCACAGTCTTAATCCCCATTTTACAGATGAGGGAACTGAGGCACAGAGAAGTTAAGTGACTTGCCTAAGATCACACAGCAGAAAAGTGGAGAAGCCAGGATTAGAACCCATGGCCTTCTGATTCCCAGGCCCGTGCTCTAGCCACTACATCATGCTGCTTCTAGATTCATCAAGGTGTCATTTAGCGTGGCTGTGTAGAATCAATCGGAGAAGCAGCGTGGCTCAGTGGAAAGAGCCCAGGCTTTGGAGTCAGAGGTCATGGGTTCAAATGTCGGCTCCGCCGCTTGTCAGCTGTGTGACTTTGGGCAAGTCACTTAACTTCTCTAGGCCTCAGTTCCCTCATCTGTAAAATGGGATTTATACTGTGAGCCCCACATGGGACAACCTGATCACTTTGTAATCTCCCCAGCGCTTAGAACAGTGCTATGCACATAGTAAGGGCTTAACAAATACCATCATTATTAGAACACACTTGTACCTAGCAACCAGTCCTAGTTTAAAGAATCTAACCGGTCACCTCCAATCCTAAAGCAACCAATAATATCATTTATGGAGCAAACTTAGAATCACAGCAAACTTCTCAGGACAGGTAAGATTTTCTATAGTGGTCAGAGCTCAAGGATACTGGTGGTGTCAAAAGCTTCAGTAAGGTGTACAGATACCTTTGGATGATTTTATATTGCTTCCTGTGCTTCTTCCACACTGAACATGCAGCAAGCGTCATAGTCACTGTGTCCTGCTATGGCTGAACCCAGATTGGGTTTCTGGTGATAGAAGACTGATGGCATTCTTTAGCAGTCAGTCCTGGAGAACTCTGAATATTCATCCACCCTCCAAATTTACAGACCTGAGGAAACTACCAGGATTTCAGTTCAAGGCATCAACTAATACTCAAATCTAAAAACATAATTTTAATGTGAGGAAGCATCTGGTAAATGCTTTCATATGTATACTCTATTGTATTGTATGCTTCAAAGCACTTGGTACAGTGCTCTGCAATCAGTCAATTGCATTGATTGAGCAATGGCTTTGTGCAGAGCACTGTGCTAAGCATTGTACTAATACAACAGAGTTGGTAGATATATTCCCTGCACACAAGGAGGTTAGTCTAGAAGCCCACACAGTGAGCATTCAATAAATACCATTGATGATGATGACGACAAATGAAATAAAATTTGAGACGAGGGTAGATATTCAAATTGACTTAGTGCTTACCAAGCCTCAATTTCTCCGATTCATTCTGTGAATACTTCATCTTTACCTGATCATCATAGTGCCTTTCAATTGATATTTCGTTTGACCTGTCTGTAAAATTTAGAAACTAAGTTTCCATTTAACAAACTCTACATCATGGACGAACATCTTACCTATTGATTCCAGGTATCTTTTACACCAGCATTTGGTCATATTTCTGAGGCTTGAAGGCCTGGTGTGTGACTCTATTGGAAAGCATTTCCCAACCTAAAAACCTCGTACTGAGATGCACCCACTTTCCCTTGATCTGCACTGCAGCACTTGTTCGTGAGATGCTCTTGGGTTTCCGCCACTGGGTTTCTTTCAATTCTTTATTTTACGTTAGGCTCAGCAAAGAGAAAAACACTTGGGTAAATAACTCAACCTAGATAGGAAATAACAAGTAGTATTTCTAGCTTTGCAGTCATCTGTCAAGGTGTGGACTGCAGAGAATTAGAAGGCTTGAAGTAAGAGCGGTTCAGTGTCCCCGCAAGACAGAACTACTCACAGTGACTGACTCACTGTCAGTTTATAACCTGGAGCAGGCAGACTTTTAAATCCTCTGAAAACTTGGATGTTTTCAAATACCGGGATATAGTAGCCTCTCTTGGTAGAGTAATAATAGTGTACAATTTCTTTTCTGCAAAGTGGCAGGTTTTCCCTTTCAACTGTAACCTCCTTATTTTCTTTTGGCAGCATCTTGTTTTAATGCTTCAGATCTAAACAAGATTTCTAAAACTACCTCCCAATTGGGATCACTCTGTTCTGAAATTGTGAAGAGGATTAAAAATTGCATTTATGCCTCATTGATGACCCTGATTCCCCCCTCTGGTCCTGTTTAAGCTTAATTTTTATGTTGGTATCTAAGGGGATCTGGTTGGTATTTTCTTTTCAGAATGTACATTGCCACTGAACACAACATCGAGGGTTTTAAGGAACCCTACTTTCAAACAGACGATAGTAATTTAGCTAATTGCTGAAGCAGTTACTAAGTAGTTTGCATACTGCCTTGCCTTACTGAGGAGAGGTTGGGAAGTACAATAGGTCTTGTTTTCTAGACTTAATAATAATTATGGTACTTGTTAAGTGCTTACTATGTGCCAAGCACTGTAACAGGGGCTAGGGTAGATACAAGTTCATTGGGTTGGACACAGTCCCTGATCCACTTGGGGCTCATGGTCTAAGTGGGATGTAATCCCCATTTTAGAGATGAGGTAACTGAGGCACAGAGAAGTTAAGTGACTTGCCCAAGATCGCACAGCAAACATGTGGTGGAGCTGGGATTAGAATCCAGATCCTCTGATTCCCAGGTCCCTGCTCTTTCCGATAGACCACACTGCATCTTAAATCTAGTAAAGATAAAAAGGTCTTCTGGTAAAGATAAAATGCTCCCAACTACTAAACAGCCACACTTTCCCAATCTAGTGAGAATTACCATAGAATTAGAGTAGAATCACTCTGCACCTCTCCAGATAATCTCTGGGAGTTTGGAGGGAAACTACCCTAGTGGAAAAACTATAATAATAATAATAATAATAATAAACAATAATAATAATAATAACTGTAGCATTTGTTAACTGCTTACCATGTGCTAGGCACTATACTAAGTGCCTAGCACTTTCCTTCCTCTCTCCCTCCTTCCCCTCCCCATCCCCCACCTTACCTCCTTTCCCTCCCCACAGCACCTGTATAGATGTATATATGTTTGTGCATATTTATTACTCTATTCATTTATTTATTTTACTTGTACATATTTATTCTATTTATTTTATTTTGTTAATATGTTTTGTTTTGTTGTCTGTCTCCCCCTTCTAGACTGTGAGCCCACTGTTGGGTAGGGACCGTCTCTTTATATTGCCAACTTGTAGTTCCCAAGTGCTTAGTACAGTGCTCTGCACACAGTAAGCGCTCAATAAATACAATTGAATGAATGAATGAATAGTGCAGCAAATTGATTGATGCCTGTTTACTTGTTTAGATGTCTGTCTCCCCCATTCCCCAGACTGTGAGCCCGTTGTGGGCAAGGATTGTCTATTTTTATTGCTATACTGTAATAATAATAAGAAGAATAATGGTATTTGTTAAGTGCTCACTATGTGCCAAGCACTGTTTCCAAGTGCTTAATACAGTGCTCTGCACACAGTAAGCACTCAATACGATTCACTGAATGAATGAATGAATGCAAAGAGTGGCTGACATAATGACAAGATCGGGGGAGGGAAAGAAAAGTCACTGTGCAACAGACCTAGTGGACAGGGAATCCGTCTACCAACTCTGTTGTGTTGTTCTCTCCCAAAAGCTTAGTACAGTGCTCTGCACACAGCAAGCACTCAACAAATACCATTGACTGATAACTTCTAGTTGGAGTGAAATGAAGATAAGGTCAAAGAATGGAGCAAAATGGAATAAGGCCAGGGCAGGGTGAACCAAGAGGAGGGGAATATTGATAAGGGAGTGGTGGAGAGATAGAGAGCTGCAATGAGATTGGAGTGAGTCCACGATCTGATGTTATGGAGGCAGGCAGGGCCTCTGTTGCCCCACAGTTGAGCTGATGACCCACATTGTCTCTGCTTCCAGTTCAGGAGTCAGAAAGACCTGGGTTCCAATCCCAGCTCCTCCACTTGTCTGCTGTTTGAACTTGAGCAAGTCACTTCACTTCTCTATACCTCAGTTCCCTCATCTGTAAAATGAGGATTAAGACTGTGAGCCCCACATGGGACAGGGACTGTGTCCAACCTGATTAGCTTGTATCTACCCCAGTGCTTAGAACAGGTCTTGACACATAGTAAGCACTAAACAAATACCATCATCATTATTACTAATTCTTCCATCTTGAGTTTTGGGGATAAGAAGTCCTAGAAGCATTCAAGCATGAAGCCCCTTACTTCCCACTCACCCTGATCTCCCTGGCAAGATGCACCTCTCTGGCAATATCCTCTCTGCTCCTGGGTTTTCAAATAAAAAGCACAATTTTGCAGATTGCTCTCATTTTTCACTCTCGACGTATCCCTCGGGCTTTCCACTGGCAAGAGTCCCATTGAATTCAATGGAAGTTACACGTGTCTATGTCCTGAAGGAGTTTTAAATATGTAGATTCATTTCTTCTCAGCCCATCAGCTGAAATAAGATCATGTCCATGGAGGCTTGGAAAATTTGATGTTAACTTCAGCTATCAAAATCAGAGGCTTTGAATTCAAAAAGGAATCAAATGCTAAGCACAACATCTATCCCAAGAAAAAGGATGTCATTAAATGTCCTCAATGCAGTTAATCTATGACTGGATTCACAGTATTAATCAAAGATATTCTAAGGTGATTGCTCTTCCATTGCTCTCTGCAACAATTTCACTTGTAATATACACATTGGAAATGCAAAAGGTCTTGGCATTTAGAAAACGGATAAAATGTAATCTGTCTGTTTGATCAACACCTTAGGCACAGAAAAATGTGGGAAAACATTCAATATCTCTAACACTACAGCTAAGGAAACACAAATGAAATACTCTGAACTTGACACAGACTCACATCCTCACCAGATAGAGGTGCCAAGCACTGTTGGGGTTTAATTCAGACATTTGAATTTCAGGCCAAGAAGAGCGACTACAAGGAACAACTTACTTGGGCACTGAATTCCTCTGTAAGAAGACCAAACTGCGCATTATATGAAGAAAAAAAAGAGACAGAGACATAATCATTACTTTTAAAAAATGGATAAAACAATAAATGAGGTGCTGAGGCTGTGGTGCTGTGTCAGTGGTAGAAGTCTTAAAAAATGGAGAGAAAATGCTGATTTTGACGATTTCAAGGCAACAAAAATGAAGTCTCTGTGGGAAATCAGTCAATGCCTGAAATGAATCAAAACATAATATCGGCCCAATCATCCCTGTTACAATGATATATTTGCCATAAATACTTCTCTTATGAAAGTATCATCACACGACTGCTGCAAAATAAGATCATTAAAAAGTCTGAGGTGAAATTGTATTGTTCAAACTCCCTTGTTGAAGCTTTGAAAAGAGAATAATTCTAAAAGATTCTAGTTAGATAGGAAAGCTCTTTTCGACTTTCCTCCAGGTATCCTCACTGGAAACAGAGGAATGGGCTTTCTTCATTGAATTAAGTAAGCCAATAACAACGTTGGTTGCTCTCTTTTTTAATCTGCTTTTAATCATCCGTGAGGATTTTCTCCGCTTTTCCTTCGATTTAGCTTATGCGTGCCTAAGAAAGCAAAAACTGAAGACTAAAACAATGAATAAAAGTCAGGATGCATAACCCTGAGACTTCATCGGTGGAACCGATGTTAAGTTGAAAAAGGAAAACACCGCTTCCCCACCCCAGTTCTGTCATTTCTGCGCTCTTCTCCCTCTGCACGGCACCCTTCTCTCCTCCCCTCTGCACCCACCCCTGCTCGGCAGCCCTCGCTCTTGTGACCTTCCCTTCGCTCTCTCTCTCCCCATCCCCTGTCCTCCCTTCCCCTCCACCGACCCCCCTCAGTCTACACTTAGATTTGACCAATCTCTGGTCCTCTCCCTCTAACATCAAAAACACTTTTCCTCTTTCAAACTCCTCCTCAGCCCCCTCTCAACCACTGAACCAACAAGGTTCCTCTGGAGATGAAAAGCTAAGAGTTGGGGCCAGATGGTGGTTGGCACCCATGTGTGTTAATCATTACCACCCTTCCCCACGGGTGAGATACCTGAAAAGGGGAGGAGGCCGAGGCAGGGCATATTTTAAAGAAACTCACGGGGACATGGAGACTTCCCTATTCCCCGAATTTTCAGGGGAAGCCATCCCTTAAAGAGCCATTGATAGTCTTGTGGTGACCATTTGGACTATTAAGTGAGATCGTGCACTGTGAGCCCTGAATTAATCAGGGTCTGCTCAGCAGGCTGGGACTCAGCCCCTCACTGAATGCCCTACCAGCATTCTATGCCTTAGTGATCTGGACGCATTCTGAATCATTACTGGGGTGCTTTCAGGGGACCCACTCCAGGTCCCAGGTACTTCCTGGACAGGATTCTCAGTTCCAGCTCCCTGACCAGGTATTCCTATTAAACTGCCAAAAAACTGATGTTCCTATTCCCTCTTTGTGTTCATTAGAGCACTAGAAGAAGCCCAGAGGCATCCCAGCTCTGGCAGATGGGAGAATGAAGTTGCCCAACCAGGAGCCAACCTAGCTGGGATGCTTTAACTTGGCCAAAAAAATGGATAATTCAAGTGGTATCTCTATCCACGACAAATACCACCTCCCAACACCCAAACCTAAGTGCCACACTCAATAATGACTTGTGAAACAGATGGGACACAGCAGTTGCCTTGTTATTCATATTGTTCTCTATCTGGGGGTCAGGGAATCAAGTGGTAGGAGGTTGGCGGTTTAGTACAATATACCATTACTACTAGAAAAACAACTGAAGTACATGAAATACAGGCAGGAGGAGAGTTTCTTCCTCTCCCAGCTGCCTTAATAGAAGTCAGCAGCCCTAAAATGGTGGCTTGGCAAAAAAGATTCCAATGGCATTTTCCAGAATCCTTGGAGTTGGAGCAGGCTTACTAAGGAATGCAGTCACCCCAATCATTTTGCCCTCACAGCATTCCTATAACATAGGAAGACTTCGGTGTAAATTTACCCATTTTGCAGATGAGGAAAGTGAAGCCCAGGGAGGGTAATTGACTGGTGTGAGGTCTCATATCAGGAGAGTGGCAGAGGTCTCCTGACTTCCAGTACCATGCCTTTTCAACTGGACCATGCCCTAGGGCTCACTTCATCTCTTCATCTTGTCACCAAATAAGTGAAAAATCAATTCATTGAACTCACCTGTCAAAATAATAACTGGGGACAATTAATCAATGAAAACAAGCTGGGGGCTTGTCATATCAAACAATCACTACTACCACGATGTCTTTCATTATCCACAATCTACAATGCCTCGCTCTTACAGCACTGCATAAACAAAAGCCATATGGTGGAATATCCCAACAGAAATAATGCAAGAAGCCATGTACCTCAAAAATAAACTCTCACATCGAACTGCAAAAGCAATCGCCCAAGGCAAATTCTTCAAACAATAAAGAATCAGTTCCAACACTGCCCAAAGATAAAGGAGGTCCTCTGGAGAACTTCTCCAGCAATATGAATATAAATTATACATTTCCACTGTGTCATTCTCTATTTGTCTTTTTCCCCCATGTGTTTAATTTCTTCATGTGTCATATTATTTTCTTTTCCCTCTGACTAGTAGCTGTCAGTCACTTGGGTGCACAGGTTCTGTAATTAGCTATGTAGTACAATCAGTCATTGTCTAACATGGAATAATGCCAGTGAACACTGGAGAAATGAAAAATAGAACTATGACAAGCTCCAGAACTGTTGTTCTGTCAGCATTTGAATTCCCAGTCTCATTGTAGCCCCAAGTATAGTTCAGTAAGAGTCGCTTGAAAAAAAAAATACCCCAGAATGACTAGATAGCATTAAAAGTAGTAGAGTGATAGTATGTATGAAGCACTTACTGGGAACAAAGATAAATTGAAAAGTTTAATTTTTTTTCCTGTTTCTCGGTAATGAGCTGAATTCCCTGTGTTTTAACTTTCTTGAACCATTTTCTTATTTCCTTTGAGCCTGGGTATGACCATAGAAGGGAATTCCCACAGCAAAAAAACCATTCTGTTATCAGGAGGAGATCTATTTAATTAAGTTTCAGGCTCTAAAATGACGGCCCTCATTTAGAAATACCTCACTCAAAGTTATAGATATACAAAGAAATGTTTTTATTTTTCAAAATTTCATTTTCAGTCCATACCTCATGGGCACCCATTTTGGTAAGAAATAAGCCAGAGTTTGAAAACTGAGTTTAAGAGGGTTGGCATGTCCTTTGGGAGACTGATAAATGGGGATGCAAACAGGTCACCAAAATTCAAATCTCATGGAAAGTCACCGTTTGTATTGTCCACCTTTCTATCTGACTTTGAGATATGGGCCCACCATAGATGTTATATCTGACTTCTACTGCACTACAAGTATATGCAAGCTTGGCTCACTGGAAAGAGCACAGACTTTGGAGTAGAGGTCATGGGTTCAAATTCCAGCTGCATCAATTATCAGCTGTGTGACTTTGGGCAAATCACTTAACTTCCCTGTGCTTCAGTTACCTCATCTGTAAAATGGTGATTAAGACTGTGAACCCCCCCATGGGACAACCTGATCACCTTGTAAACTCCCCAGGGCTTAGAAAAGTGCTTTGCTTAATAAATGCCATCATTATTATGATATGCTCCTACAAACTTATGAAGCAACTGAAAAGATGCTGAAATAATAATAATAATAATAATAGTATCTGTTAAGTGCTTACTATGTGCCAAGCACTGTTTTAAGCACTGGGGTAAATACAAGGTAATCAGGTTGTCCCACTTGGGGCTCACAGTCTTGATTCCCATTTTACAGATGAAGTAACTGAGGCACAGAGAAGTTAAGTGACTTGCCCAAAGTCACACAGCTGACAAGCGGCAGAGGTGGGATATGGCATAGGATGTAGGAGATAGCAGTAGAAGTCAGATCTGTGTGACCTTCAACAATTGAGAGACAGAGTGAGAGAGAGAGAGAAAAACTCTCTACCAAAACAGCCACTTCAAGAAGGTCACCATCCTAAAGCAGAAATGAAAACAGCTAAAGGACTCTTTAGCCGTAGACTCAATAATGCAGAAGGGAGCAAAGTTTATATTTCAATCAGCGGTATTTATTGAGCCCTTACTGTGTGAACAACACTTTACTAAGCACTTGGGAGAATACAACAGACTTGGTAGACATATTATATATCCACCATGTGGAAGAGTTTTTCAGTTACACATTGATTAGCCACACTAGGAACAGTCAACTTTCCCATCACTGTTGATAGCACCTCCATTCTCCGTCTCACAAGCCGTAGCCTTGGCATTAACCTTGATTCATCTCTCATTCAACCCACATGTTCAGTGTCACCAAATCCTATCTGTTCTACCTTCACAACATGATTAAAATACTCCCTTTCCTTTCCATGCAAACTGCTACCACTCTGATCTAAGCACTTACCCTATCCCACCTTGACCACTGCATCAGCCTCCTTGCTGACTTGCCTGCCTCCTTTCTTTCCTCTCTCCCATCCATACTTCACTCTGCTACCTGAGTCAACAAAACGTTCAAGCCATGTCTCCCCACTCCTCAAGAACCTCCACTGGTTGCCCATCCACCTCTGCAAACAGAAACTCCTTACCATTGATATTAAAGTACTCAATTATCTTGCCCCCTCCTATCTTTCCTCACTGATTTCCTACTATCTCCCAGCCCACCCACTTTTCTCCTCTACTCTCTGTACTTCAATCTCATCTACCTTCTTGCTGATCCCTCACCCATGTTCTTCCTCTTGCTTGGAACTCCCTCCCCTTTAATATCCCACAGATGACCACTCTTCCCACCATCAGAGTCTTATTAAAATCACATTTCCTGCAAGAGGCCTTCCCTAACTAAGCCCTCATTTCACCCTTGCACTTGGATTTGTACCCTTTATTCATCCCACACTCAGCCCCACAGCACTTATATATCTATCTGTAATTTATTCATTCAAATTAACGTCTGTCTTCCCCCCATACTGCAAGCTCCTTGTGGGCAAAGAACCAGCCCTTGGGAATGTACAGTATAACAGAGTTGGCAGACAAGTTCCTTGCCCACAGTGAGAAAGGACTGAAAATGCTTACCCTGAGTGGTCATGAACTAAATCTACATCATTATTGTTGATAGTAATAATAATAATGATAATTGTGATATTTGCTACGTGCTATGTGCCAAGCACTGTACTAAGCACTGGAGCAGATACGGCCTATACAGATTGAATACAATCTTGTCCCACATGGGGCTCACAGTCTAAGCAGGAGGGAGAACAGGTAGTGAATCCCTGTTTTACAAATGAATAAACTGAGGCACAGGTAATTTAAATGACTTGCTATTAGTCACAAAGCAGGCATGTGACAGAGTTGGAGTTATAACCCAGTTCCTCCGACTCCTGGGCTCATGCTTTCTCCACTAGACCACACTGCTTCTCAAGACACAAATATACAACTATAAATATACAAACAAAAGCATGCAGTTGTCCACGAGGATGGAGGCTGGGTTCCCCTCTGCCTCCCCTTAACAGAGCTGCCTGCCTCCATGTCACAATAATAGTATTAATAATAATAATTGTACTACTAATAATAACATATCAGCTCTTTAGGGCTCATTCTAACTTCTCTTGAGCAAAAGGGATTTTACGGTAGAATTCAAAACCTGAAAAGCCCAAAGACATGAAACAGTTTACTTATGAGATACCTCATACATTCCCTTTGCTAACACTTTCTTTCTGCTTGATCCGCAACCCTTTGTTGGTGACATTACTTTAAGTTGCCATGGAAATCAATATACATCCTAGATTCCACTTTACATTCCACTATGAGTCCATAGATGAGGCGGCGATTTGGTAAAGAGCGGGGCCCTTTGAAAAAGCACGAGCTGTGAGCATTGAGTATAGGCAGCATGAAAAGCCATAACAAAGAAAAAACAAGATAGAGGAAGGGAGATATTACCACCTAGAATATCTCCTTTCTAACAGAACAGCTGAAACACAGAAAAAACATAGATTTGGAGGCAGGATAATTGATATCATACCCCAAACATTGTTTTTTTACTATCATCATCCAGGCACTGTGAAACATATCCATATGTTCTCGAGGCACTGGATATGATAATTCAGTTATAACCTGAATTAGATTATCAGTCAGATTGATTTCTTGATCCAGTCAGATTAGTATTGAGCACAACTGCCAGGCAGAGAATTGACAGGCACCTGTTTTTATTAACATCTTACAAAAACATATAAAATAGGAGTACAATGTCATCATGTGGGACCGATGGACTGCAAACTACCAAGTTCACAGTGCGCAGTAATAATAATAATAATAATAATAATAATAATAATGGCATTTGTTAAGCGCTTACTATGTGAGTCAGCACGGTTTAGTGGAAAGAACATGGAGGGGGTTAAGATACCCAAATTCTAATCCCAGCTCTTGCACTGGCTTGTGTTGTGTCTTTGTCCAAGCCATATCACTTAGTGGCTTAGAACAGTGCTCTGCACACACAAAGCACTTAATAAATGCAATTGAATGAATGAATGAATCTCTGAGCCTTAAATTTCCTCACCTCTCCCTTCCTCTTGGACCATGAGTCCCTTGGGGGTCGGAAACCGTGCCTGATCCAATTGTCTTGTATCTATTTCAGTGTTTAGCATGCATAGTACTTAGATATAGTAAATGCTTAATTCATTCCTTCAATCGTATTGAGTGCTTACTGTGTGCAGATCACTGTACTAAGCGCTTGGGAAGTACAAGTCAGTAACATATAGAGACCGTCCCTACCCAACAACGGGCTCACAGTCTAGAAGGGGGAGTAGACACACAAACTGAGCCAAGAGTAGCTTTAAATTATAGTGTGCCCAGGCAGTCCAATTTGAGATAGCCACAAACAGGGACTTCAGCCTGCCACCTATTCATTCATTAATTCATTCGATCGTATTTATTGAGAGCTTACTGTGTGCAGAGCACTGTACTAAGCACTTGGGAAGTACAAGTTGCCAACATATCATCATCATCATCAATCATATTTATTGAGCGCTTACTGTGTGCACAGCACTGTACTAAGCGCACGGGAAGTACAAGTTGGCAACATATAGAGATGGTCCCTACCCAACAGCGGGCTCACAGTCTAGAAGGGGAAGACAGACAACAGAGCAAAACATATTAACAAAATAAAATAAATACCTTAAGGTGGATCCCATTACTTGAATTTTTGCCTCTTGCTTTTTTGTCCTCTGCCCTATGTCCCCTTGTCTCTTCACATTCTATCATCTGGCAGGGGTCAATGGGAAAGAGATTTATTACAGATGAGTCAACTGAAGAGGGTAGTCTTAGACTTTCTCCGCATGGTCTTTTGAGGATCTGACTTTTTAAAAAAATGATATGTGTTAAGTTTGTTGGAGACTTTCCCAGACAGAGCCCCTTCCTTCCTCTCCCCTTCGTCCCCCTCTCCATCCCCCCCGTCTTACCTCCTTCCCTTCCCCACAGCACCTGTATATATGTATATATGTTTGTACATATTTATTACTCTATTTATTTATTTATTTAATTTACTTGTGCATATCTATTCTATTTATTTAATTTCTTGTACATATCTATTCTATTTATTTTATTTTGTTAACATGTTTGGTTTTGTTCTCTGTCTCCCCCTTCTAGACTGTGAGCCCACTGTTGGGTAGGGACTGTCTCCATATGTTGCCAGCTTGTACTTCCCAAGCGCTTAGTACAGTGCTCTGCACACAGTAAGCACTCAATAAATATGATTGATTGACTGATTAAGTGCTTACTACTAGCGTCACTTATGGGTTGTGTGTAGCCTAATGGAAAAAACTAGAAGACAGAAGATCTGGGTTCTAATCCCATCACTTGCCTGCTGGGACACTTAGGGAAAGTTACAACTTCTGTGCCCCAGTTTCCACATGAGTAAAAGGGAGTTAAATACCTGTTGTTACTCCCTCTTAGAATGTGAGACCTCGAGAGACAGAGATAGTATCTGACCCAATTATCTTGTATCTATTTCGGTGCTTAGTACAGTGCTTGGCCCACAGTAAGTGCATAACAAATAACACAATTATCATTACTACTAATAATAATACATAATCGGAAATGACAAAACTCTACCACAAAATCAGACTCAGCTTTGAAGCCATGCTCATTTCAACACAGCTGTACTGGGTTGAACTAAAATTGCGAAACCAAAAGCAAGAGAGGTAGAGGGTAAGATTTAAAGACATTGTAAAATGCCTCAGTCAATCCCGCATCCGAGCTGAAAACTGGAGGTCAGCTGCTCATCAATCCCAGCATTGTGCACTGCAAATGAAAAATGAGTGGCTCTTTTTGAGAAACTAACAAGGATTCCAAAGCAAGGAGGCCAAAGGGGAAACAGGGCCTTGTTCTGCAAGCAATAATCATGTCAGCATGGCAAAGAGAAGCAGCATGGCCTACTGGATAAAAAAAAACAGCCTGGGAGTCAGGAGGACCTGGGTTCTAATCTCAGCTCTGCCACTTGTCTGTTCTGTGACCTTGGGCAAATCACATCACATTTCTGTGCCTCAGATCCCTCATCTGTAAAATGGGGATTAAGACTGAGCACCATGTGCAACAGGGACTGTGCCCAACCTAATTAGCTTGTATTTATCCCGGTGCTCAGTACAGTCCCTGACACATAGTAAGCACTTAGCACAAATATAAATTAAAAAAAAAACAAAAAGCTATAGGCTAACCCTTCTGTGTGCCCACTGTGGCCAGGACTTTTAGCCCCACATTGGCATTTTCAACCATACCCACATGCATAGATCATCATCATCATCAATCGTATTTATTGAGCACTTACCATGTGCAGAGCACTGTACTAAGTGCTTGGGAAGTACAAATTGGCAACATATAGAGACAGTCCCTACCCAACAGTGGGCTCACAGTCTAAAAGATGAATTCATGTTCAGCAGTATCTTCTTTCCCTTCAGCTCAGGGTCACACCTGAAGAGTTTCCAGTACTCTACCAGTCTCAACTACAGGAGGAAGAGTCAAGCAGAGGCATATCTATTTTATTCCTAGATTGGACAGTGACTAGTGAGTGGAAGGCTAACTGCTACAAGTCAAAACTCCCCTGTGCTGGGCAGCAGCGACATGGGAAAGAGTCACGGGAGGAAACTCAAGTTTACTGCACAGAAGGAGGGAATGGTAAACTGCTTCTGTAATTTTACTAAGAAAACTCTATGGATACACTACCAGAATGAATGCAGGTGGAGGTGGGGCGTTCTGGGAGAGACGTGTCCATGGCGTCACTATGGGTCGGAGATGACTCGACAGCATAAGACAAGCATCCTCTTTGAGCAGAAAGGACAACTACATAGAGGTTTGGGTGAAAGGGGGGCAGGATGTATTTAGTTAGAAAGCAGCACGGTTAGAAGATCTTTGCTTTATGACCTTGTGGCTATCAAACAATCAATCATATTTACTGAGTGTTTACTGTGTGCTGTGCATGATACCAAGCATTTGGAAGAGTACAAAATAACAGAGTTAGGAGACATATTCCCTTTCCACAAGGAGCTTAGAGTACAGAGGATGACAGACATTACAATAAATTATAGCTATGGACCTAAGTGTTGTGGGTGAGGTGAATAAAGGATTCAAATCAAAGGGCAAGGGTGACATACAAGGGAGAGAGAGAGAGTATGAACAATGCACCAATGAAGCAGTGCTGTCCACACATGCATGTGTCCTGGAAGGGAAGAACCAGGAGGAGTCATTTAACCCGTCACCAAAACCTGCTGGTCTCAGCTCCGCAACATTGCCAAGCTCCGCCCTTTCCTCTCCATCCAAACCACTACCCTGTTCATTCAAGCTCTCATCCTATCCCATCTGGATTACTGTATCAGCCTCCTCTCTGATCTCCCATCCTCCTGCCTCTCCCCACTTCAATCCATACTTCATGCCACTGCCCGGATTGTCTTTGCACAGAAACGCTCTGGGCATGTTACTCCCCTCCTCAAAAATCTCCAGTGGCTACCAATCAACCTACGCAACAGGCAGAATCTCCTCACCCTGGGCTGCAAGGCTGTCCATCACCTCGCCCCCTCTTACCTCACCTCCATTCTCTCCTTCTACAGCCCAGCCCGCACCCTCTTCTCCTTTGCCGCTAATCTCCTCACCGTACCGCGTTCTCACCTGTCAATCAATTAATCGTATTTATTGAGCACTTACTGTGTGCAGAGCACTGTACTAAGCACTTGGGAAGTACGTCAACCTCCAGCCCACATCATCCTCCTGGACTGGAATGCCCTCCCTCCCCATATCCGCCAAGCTAGCTCTCTTCCTCCCTTCAAGGCCCTACTTAGAGCTCACCTCCTCCAGGAGGCCTTCCCAGACTGAGCCCCCTCCTTCCTCTCCCCCTCCTCCCCCTCTCCATCCCCCCCCATCTTACCTCCTTCCCTTCCCCACAGCACCTGTGTATATGTACATATGTTTGTACATATTTATTACTCTATTTATTTTACTTGCACATATTTATTGTATTTATTTTATTCTGTTAATATGTTTTGTTCTCTGCCTCCCCCTTCTAGACTGTGAGCCCACCGTTGGGTAGGGACTGTCTCTGTATGTTGCCAACTTGCACTTCCCAAGTGCTTAGTACAGTGCTCTGCACACAGTAAACGCTCAATACGATTGAATGAACGAATGAACTTCTCTGTGCCTCAGTTTTCTCATCTGTAAAATGGGGATTCAATACCTTTTTCTCCCTCCTCTTTCGATTGTGAGCCCCGAGTGGGACAGGGGCTATGTCCAAACCTGTTTATCTTGTATCTACCCCAGTGCTTAGTACACTGGGTGACCCACAGCACGTGTTTAACAAATGCCACACTAATATTATTATTATTATGGGCCCCAGGTTTCCCTCCAATTTGTTTTGTTGCTCCTTCACTACTCCTATCATTTTTATCTGCCCACAGCACTTTGAAAGAGAACTTCTCCTGCTAGCCCCTAGCCTTCTATTAGGCATAGAATTTTCTCAACCATGAACAGCCTCATGGGAAGCAAGAGGGAGGCACTGTATTCCCTGAAACAAGGCAGGGAAAATTGAGCTTCATCTAATTGAATTTCACTCGTACCTCTCTTCCCTCAATTTCCTTAGGAGAGACCCACTTTTTCATTGGTCCCTCTTGGATCTGGAAATTAATAACTCTGTTTCCTATATATTCCCCGGCCCGGCTGTCGTCCTTCAGTGAATTGTATCACTCCCCGACTGTCCGCCTCGCTGTGGCCCTAACTACGATCCCTCAAGGCATTGAGAATGAAATTGAACAGGGCCTAGCAGGCTCTGTTTTGTTCCTGCTGCTGCTGTGATGAAAACCTTAATAAGGGTAGCCTTTCACATGAAACCTAGAGGATGAGAATTGGAGGTACTTGAAAGTGATGAAAGAGGGCACTTGGGCCTTTAATTTTATGTCCCCGCCCTATCCTGACAAATTCCTGGCCTGGTAAAATATATTTGAATATTATCTGTCCATTTCCCAACTTAGAATATTCTCATGCTCAAAAACGTCCCATCTTGTAGAACCAAAGTATCAAAATGAATTTAATGTTAAGTATTTTTCCATAAACCAGAGTAGCTGGGCCCACGGTTATGATTAATGGAGGCGAGATTGAAATAGGAAGCGGAAATAAAACTAAATAAACCACCCACTTTTGACTTAAAAATGGTTAATTCAATCCCTGTCAAAATTTGTTTGGAAATAAAAATCACTTCTTAGCTGTGACCTCTACTGCCAGTTTTAGGTCCAAATGGTTTTTCTTGAGGCTGAGTTATAAGTCACTGAAAAAACAAGGTTTCTAGTGGAAAAAACGATGCAAATATAGCAGTTCTAGTGCTTACCGCTGCTATATTATGACTAATAATGCCATTAGCATGAATGGGCAGGACTAGGTAGAGATGGATTGTGAGAGAGAGAGACAAGACTTTACACATAATTATCTATTACTATTAAATTGAGACAGGATCCAAAGGAAGTTACTTAATGGGAAACAGATTTCTCTTTAAAAATGTCATATTTTTTATTTCCTTTTTAATTCAGGCAGACAATTAATCTTTATGGTTACTATGGATTTGCACTCTCCTAATGTGTTGAACTCTTTCTTTTTTGCTATTGCCTCCTCCTCCTTTTGGTCTTTATATAATTCTTGCTATACAGTGACAAAAAGAGTACCATCCCAGGGAGCTGTGTCACATTTGGAACTATCACAATAATATTCTTTGAATGTCAATCTCTTCTTCAACGCGAACCCTTCCTTCCTATCATGGAATGTTTCACCTTAAGTTGATGATATAGGACAGTTCCCTGGAAATAAAAAAAATCTTACCTCAACGTTCCTCTCCGTTGCCAGAATTAAATACTATTACAGATTAGACATTGGATTGGAACTAAAATGATGAGTCACTTGTGAATCAGGTAGGGCAGAAACTGATCTAATTGGCCTCTGTGCTCTCTTAGACGCCTGGTTCCCCTCCTTCCCTTAGAAAAGATCAATTATTTCTGAAAAAATTCTATAAAGAACTGAGGTTCATGTATTGTGGCTTGACTGCTGTCATCTAGTGGACTGAAAATCTGTAGAGCTAATTCCTTTCAAAAAGCTTCTTCCATTACCTTTCTGTAAGTATCAGATTGCCAGTCTGGGTCATGCGATCGAAGATTCCGTACAAAACTCAGAAATGAAAAAGATGAATAAATGCTGTTCCAAACCACTAACCGAAGGATTTGTGTTCACTTCTTCCATGATAAGGCAGGAATTGACTTTAAAAGTAATGGCGGAGGTGCATTCCTCAATTGAATCCATTTTGGTAATGGGTAGGGGACTAGAGAAAGGATATCAGGGAGACACACTCTGTGACCATCCTACTGGAAGCTGGAGTATCTTTAAAAGGTGTCTTGAGTCCAGGGAAGGTACTCAGGAAGAGGAAAGGGACCAAGTGGGGTGATGTGGTACAACTCGGAGATCTTTCACAGAATCTCTGTGGCTAAGGCAACCAGTTTCTTTGAGTTTACGACACCCATCTCCTTTGAATTCTATTTCTCTCTTTCTATCTTTGGGGGCGAGGGGAGGGGGAAAGGAAGGAAAGACCTTTCTAAGATAGCTAAAATAGTCACATTCCTCCAATTATGTAAAAGGAAAAGATTCTATACATTGTGCTACTGCTTTTGTTAAATGTTCTGAAATCAGAAGGACCTGGGCTCTAATTCCAGCTCTGCACTGGTCTGTCGTGTGACCTTGAGCAAGTCACTTCACTTCTCTATGTCTCAGTTACCTAATCTGTAAAATGGGAATTAGTCTATGTCCCCAGTGAGGAATCACAGTTTTATGTCCAACCTGACTAGTTTGTCTCTACCCCCAGTGCACAGTACATTGTCTGGCACATAGTAAGCGCTTAAATGCCAGAAAAAAATTAAAAAAAAAGTGAGGTGGTGAGGTTAACTCAATAAAACCCCAATTTCCCTCTCAGCATCTGGAGGTTAGTAAAGGGTCTAAATTTTTTTTCATCTATAATTCAAGGGGAAGAGAAAGTAACAAACTTTTAAAAAGTAGGTGAACCACACTAGAGAATTCTGACATTTAATTATATCATTTTTTCCTCTTTCTCCCTTTTGCTTTTTATTGAAAATGTAAATATATTAAAAATTTGTAAGTTAAAAAGACATAGAACTAGGTCACCTGCCCCATCCTCCTGCCAATAATATCTGAAAGCTGTGATATTTCTTTAAAATGATTTAACAAACGTTGGCTTAGAAATCCTTTCAACCCACCAAGTGAGCTCTGTCTTTTTGTAAGATCCTTATGGGCAGGGGACATGCCTGCTAATTCTGTTGTATTGTACACTCTCAATCACTCAGTACAGTGCTCTACACATATAAGCTCTCAGTAAATACCATTGATTAACTTACAAGCAGTATAAGGGAGAAGGAGCATCTTGCTAAAGGCTGTTGACAAATTAAAAATCTGGGCCTGACTCCAAAATCTTTCAATGAATGTTTAAACAGTACCTCCCAGGGCCTTCTCAAAAAAGCAAAATTTTCCACATTTCAGGTATAAGAATTAAGGGATAAGGGCTTCATTTTATTTCTTTCTGAATATACATTCTGAAATGGAAACTCCCTTATGAGATTTTTCACCACCTTTTATATGTAATCCCTTTGTAGATTTGCCTTCTCTGTTCTTTAGCATTCCAGGATTACACCAGGTAATATTAAAAATCCCACTGTGAAGAACACAGAAGGAACCCACTGTCAGTCTGGTCCCCAAGATTATACTCCCAGCAGCTAGTGTGCTACTCTGTGGTGAGACTGTAGATAGCGATCCACTTAAAACCATTCGTTTGGAAAATTCTAATGAATGGATCATTTGGGGCACATAGTGAAGTTTCTCCTGCAGGAACAACATGCTTGCTTTCTATCAACTGATTCTTGCTCAAAGAACAGGAAAATAGACCAGGATAACCAGAAACCAATCAAAGGCATGGAAGGTTTAATCAAAGCATTTCTGGACGCAATGGTTTCTCTGGCCAGACAGAAAACCTAAATCATTCAATCACAAAAATGGGAAACCTTTAGGATATGAGAAAGAAAATGATTCCTAGGGAAATTATGCAGCACTGAACACATATGTCCACCCAGAGCTTTAGAAAGATTTGCTTTCTGTGGTGCTCAAATGGTGGATAGCATCTCTCATCGAGAATGACGATTGTACATCGGTCCTGAGCTAGAATCTGTGCAGAAGAATTGATTAGAGAGATAGTGGTTTACTCAGCATCATCTACTCTCTCTTGTCCTTCCCAATTGGGTTTCCATTAGGTTTACAGAGTGCTCAAGTATTACTGGATTCTAGTGATCTGCCAAGAATATGGATAATCTTGATTCTCCTATTTGTGCTATTCAGTGAATGAACTGTCTGCAGCTGCACTGCAGCTTCATGGCTCTGGGCCAGTACTGTTTCCCTAAACACTTTCTCAAAGAATGCAGGGAACCAGGGTCAAACTACACTGCACCCATGGAGGCTTGCTTGAGGTAGAAGTGGTCATTTCTGCCCTCCCTTCTCGTATGTCTCATTAATCAAAGGTATTGTTTGAGCATTTGTTCTAAGCAGAACACTGTATGCACTAAATGGTTGGGGTTGTACAATAGACTTAGTAGACATGATCGCTGCCCACAAGGAGCTTTCAATCTTGCAGACAAATGACAGATTTCCTGATGGAGTCCTTAGGCTTTGCCCTAGGATGGCAATTATTTTCGAGGGGTAGGGTATCAGTTTTGGAGGAAAAAAAAATCCAGTAGTAATAGTAGTAGTAGTAATAGTATTTAGTAAGTGCTTGCTTGTGCAGAGCACTGTAGTAAGTGCTGGGAGAGACTACAGAGTAGGAAATAGACACAGTTCCCGGCCCTTGGCGGGGCTCACAATCTTAGAGTATAAGTGGGGAGAAAGGGCTATTCATTCATTCCCTCAATCATATTTATTGAGTGCTTACTATGTGCAAGGCACTGTATTAAGTGCTTGAGAGAATACAATGTAACAATAAACAGACACATTCCCTGCCCACAATGAGCTTGCAACCTAGAGAGCTTACAGGCTGGAAACATGCACATCAGGAATGATGAAACATTAAGACACAACATTGAAACACAAGTAGTTCACGTACAGAATTGTGTTCACATGGGGTCTGTGGCCTACAGACAGACTGTACTGCAATACAGCTAGATCATAGGGCTCAATATGGTTGGGATTCCCTATTGGACCTCGGTGGTCCCAGAATGAGTTTACCCCAGAAGTGGCAGTCGTGCTGTCTGGAGAGCACTTTTTTGGTTTTTTTAAGAGCTGCAACAAATCTTAGTGCCTATAAGAAGCAATATGGCCTGGTGGAAAGAGCACAGGCTTGGGAGTCAGCGGACCTGAGTTCTAATCCCAGCTCTGACACTTGTCTGCTGTGTGATCTTAAGCAAGTCACTTAAATTATCTGTGCCTCAGGTACCTAATATGTAAAGTGAGGGTTAAATCCCCCTCCCTCTGACAGACTGAGAACCCCACATGGGAAAGGGACTGTGCTCAACCTGATTACCTTGTATCTACTCCCAGCCATTAGAACAGTGCTTGATACTTAGTAAACACTTAAATACCATAATTATTATTGATAATTATTATAAAAGAGGCACAATGGCATATTCACCTCTGATTAGGTCATACCCCTTTCCAGGGCTGGAAAGTCCTTGAAGCACATAAGTATAAGGACCATGAGATGAGCTAGAAGAGAACAAATTCCTTACTCCCCGCAAATGAACGTGAACCGAACTTTCACTCAGATTTACCCGCTCTACCACCGAGGGGAGATTTGTCCAGATAAACTTTTCCTCAGGGTTTCATCATCAGTGGACTTCCACTTCAATCTGAAGGCAACACTTTGAGAGAGTTAGGGCTTCTCTGACACACTCAATTCAGGCAGTCCTAAGAGTTAAAACTAATTGGTGGATTCTCTTTCCTCTCCTCCAGCCTACCAACCCCATCTACCATGTCACTCCCAAAACTCACTCACTCCACACTGTGCAACTACCCTTGTAGAATAATGCAAATGTTGTGATCCATTCTGATCAGCAAATCAAATATTCCAGCCTTTCTACCAGACAGAATAAAGAAACATCTTTGTATCTTTTCTATTCTGTAAGGAATTAGGTTGATCGGCCTGTTGAGGGCCTGGAGGGGTTTAATAATATAGCAGATAGTCTTTTCTAATCCTAACATCCATATGCTGCAGTGATAAAGACGGAGAGGTCAGGTTGTAGAAAAGGGGTTGGTGGCGAGAGAGATTTAGTTGGGACACATGAGTAAACTGGGGCTAGAGGAGCAATGTGTGCAGGCTTTGCATAGAAGGCAATCAGTAAGGTAGACAATAATTATTGCTACATATCAGTGGGCTGTTGGGAGCCCTGGCCATTGCAGCAGACAGCCTGTTGGCAGCAATACAGTGAGGGGGTCCTCTACCTAAATGGAGGCTTTCCAAAAATATGCATCCAAGGAGCAATTTTATAGAGAATCTTTTTTCAAAGCAGCAAATGCATTAATGGTATTTGTTACGTACTTACTATGTAGAAAGCACTGTTCTAAACACTGGGGTAGATAAAAGCTAATCAAGTTGGAAGCATTCCATGTTCCATTTGGTGCTCACAATTTTAATTCCCACTATACAGATGAGGTAACTGAGGCAGAGAGAAGCTATATGACTTGCCCAAGGTCACACAGCAGACAGGAGGCAGAGCAGGGATTAGAACCCAGGTCCTTCTGATGCCCAGTCCCGTGCTCTAACCATTTTACCATGCTGCTTCTCAATTTGGAGTGGATTGCAACCACACTGTGGCCATATCTGTGTACATGGACAGGATTTTAGAGTCAGACCAGTCACCTTGGAAACAAAAGACAGCTAGACAGAATCAATACATTTCTTATGCCGAACCAAAATCTCTCATGCTTTATTTAAACAAATTTCCTCTTGTGTGGATATGGAGGATAACTGATCAGCTTCCTCTCTCAAAAACCTCTTCATGTGACTTGGAGATGGTTATTACATCCTCCCTTGGACTCCCTTAATCTAGGCTAAGCAACTCCAATTCCTTTCATCTTTCCGACTTTATCGAACTCTAACAACCGTACCTAGTTGCCTTTTTAACAGAGACAAAATCAAATCTATCAGTGGTATTTACTGAGCACTAACTGTGCAGAACCCTGTCCAAGTGCTTTTCTATGGTATTTGTTAAGGGCTTACTATGTGTCAAGTACTGTTTTAAGTGCTGCGGGTTCTAACGGTTAGAGTACAGGTCTGGGACCTTGGATTCTAATACTGGTTCTGCCACTTGTCTGCTGTGTGATCTTGGGCAAGTCACTAAACTTCTCTCTTCCTCAGTTACCCCATCTGTAAAACAGGGATTGACTGTGCGCCCCATGTGGGATAGAGACTGTGTCCAACCTGATTAGCTTGTATCTATGCCAGGGCTCAGTACATCACCGGCATATAAGTGCTTAACAAATACCATTTAAAAAATAGTTAATCAGGCTGGGTACAGTCTCTGTCCCGCATGGGGCTCACAGCCTAAGTAGGAGAGAGAATGGATATTGAATCTCCTTTTTGCAGTTGAGGAAACTGAGGCACGGGGAAGTTAAATGACTTGCTCAAGGAGCAGACAAGTGGTAGAGCTGACATTGGAACTCAGGTCCTCTGGTTTCCAGGCCCATGGTTTACCCATTAGGCCACACTGCTTCCCAGTGCTTGGGAGAGTACAACACAACAGAGTTGTTAGAGGCCTTCTCTGCGTACAAGGAGTTTACAGTAGGGATTGCCACCATGTTATCTTATCAGACAAACCAACGACAAGACTTTGCTATACTAATCTGACCCCTAAAGAATCCCTTCCAGAGAAGCAGTTGACATTTTGTACCCTTTTCCCACTTCAAAGTTTTAAAGCAATTTTAGTCCCGCTAGGATATTCTACTTTTTCATAAGAATGAATGATTTAAGAACTTAATGGGTTCATTATGCACGATACTTTATCATATTCCCGTCTATAGCAGTATGGCTAGTCCGTGAGGTCATTTTCTAAGGAAATAGTCACAAAGGTGGCAAAAAACAATATTTGAAGAAAAATGGACATATTGGAAAATCATTAAAATACAGTAAAGGTAAATGTAATTGTTTTTAAAGCTAATGTTTATGAAAGATAAATTCAGTATTGGACAGGCTCTTTAAAAATCAATTTGCACTTGCTTCCTCTATAAAGATTTATTCCTGAGGAAAAAAAAATCCATTAGTATTAAAGTGCTTAAAAACTTGGCAGACTATCTCTAAAGGCATCAATTTCTAGTGCTAATTACAACTAATTATTCACTCAGCAGTTGTAAGTTGCATCAGTCCCTGAGGGTGAAAGAAAGACTCTTCTCTCTCCAATGTAGCATGCCTCATATGTTTGTTTTAAGAGATTTTTCACTTCAATCACCCAAGTGGTGAGAATGACTTCAAAAACTTTTAGGACATTTAAGCAGCAGCATATAGCCTCCCTCTCCAACTGCATTCCCCTAACCCATTTCAGATCACGGTATAAGTAATTTAAAGGTCACTGAGTTGTGTTATTAAATATATATATAAATATATATATGTAAGCTGCAACTGCAGAAATGAAATCCAAAAAGATTGATGGACAAATTAAAAGGCAGTTTGAAATGAAAATGCTGGCCGCCTATAGACTAGCGCTGGGTAGAATGATAACAAGACGGAAACTAAACAAGTACTTGGGAAGAGTGGAACATGGGAAATTATAGGGAGAGGGAATTAAACACCATAGAAGTGCAATTGATAGGATTTTTCCTGGTGATCTATTCAAAGAATTGCTCAGTAGGATTTTTCTACTTGTGTAGTGATACAGTGCCTTTCACTATAGTCTCTAGGAGTCAGAAACACCTATTAGGCACTATCCATTACCAGGAAGAAAGAAAATTTCTCCTCAGTTTGCTCTCCTCTCCAGCCATTGCTGATTGACACTCAAGAGGTAATTCTAACCCACCTCCTTACTAATTTGAAAGCTTCAGAAATGCACTCAGTCAATAATGAATATTTATTAGGCTCCTGCTCTGTGCAGAACAGTGGACTGGGTTCTTGAGAGAGTACAGTAAAGTGAGTAGACACAATGCCTTCCTAGGAGGAGTTTATCTACTAAGGGAGGCAGATACTAAAAAAATTTACAGGTTAGGGGAAAACAAAAAATATTTTTAGATGGAATTTGTTGAGTGCTTATTATGTGTCAAGCACTTTTCTAAGTGCTGGGGCAGATACATGTTTATCAGGTTGGATGTGGGTCCTGTCCACATGGAGATCACAGTATAAGTAGGTGTGAGGTTAGAATTTGAATCACCATTGTACAAATGAGAAAACTGAGGTACAGAGAAGTTAAGTGACTTGCCCAAGATCATACAGCAGGCAAGTGGCAGAGTTAGGATTAGAACCCAGATCCTCTGAACTCCAAGCCCATGCTCTGTCCGCTAGACCATGCTGTTTCAATATATATATGCAAATATATATACAAATAACATCAGTAGTATTTATTGAGCATTTACTATGTGCAGACCACTGTACTAAGCAGTTGGGAGAGTACACTACAAAAGGTTGGCAGACACAACAACCTTACAGTCCAGAAGGAGAGGCAGATGTCAATATAAATTATTTATAATATATAATTTAAAGAGAGGTACATAAGTGTGGTGGCATTGAGAGTGGGGTGAATATCAAGCACCCAAAAGCCACAGATTCAAGAACATAGACAATGGAGAAGGGAGAGGAAATGTACATAAGTATATAAATATGTACATAACTATATAAATATATGTATAAGTTCTCTGCAGAGGATGAGTACCCTTGTGCTTGGTAGGGTGAGGATTCAAGATCGAAGGATGGCAGTAGAGAGGAGAATATTGCAGGGAGATGGGAGATTAGTCAGGGAAAGCTTCCTGGAGGAGATAAGATTTTAACAGGGTTTGAAGATGGGGAGAGAAATGGACTGATAGATGTAAAGGGAGTGGCAATCCCTGGTGGGAGGGAGGGCTGAGCAAAATTGTAACAGAGCTAAGTCATGAAGCATTGCCTCAATATCGATGACTAATTTGAACTCATGTGTTGGTACCTATATCATCATCAAGCACATCATATCTTTTGTCTTCTCCTCCTGGATTATTTTCCATATTAGAATCCTGTCAGAACGGTACAGGGATCTCAAGTATCTCCACAGTGGCCCAAGCTAACACCTGACACTTCAGCCTTGAAGCCCTTCTCAGTCCTGGAACCAGAAACAGGAAGAAGCCAGCATGATACCCAGGCCTCTTGATGTCTTTGACTTCCTCGACTAAACCTCTCTTTCCCAGACTCTATTTGTCCTCCCTTCTGAATCACCTGTACATTGGGTCTGTCCCCCTTAGGCACTTGGATACTCAACCCTGCCCCAAACCCACAGCACTTATGACTATAGCAAATCAATTGAGCACTTACTGTGTGCAAAGCACTGTACTAAGCACTTGGAAAAATACAATATAATAGTATAACAGGGTCGGTAGACACGATCCTTGCCCACAACAAGTTTACAGTCTAGAGGATGAGTTTATTGTCTATGCTTATACTCTACCACTTCCCCTATCTGTAATTTATTTTAAGGCCTATCTCTCCTTCTAGTCTGTAAACTCCTTGAGGGCAGAGATCTAGTAACACTACTGCACTGTACTTTCCCAAGACCTTAATACAGTATTCTGCACAAAGTGAGCAACCAATAAATAATAATAAGTATGGTATTTGTTAAGCAGTGTGGCTAAGACAAGTAGCATAGCTCAGTGGAAAGAGCATGGGCTTTGGAGTCAGAGGTCATGGGTTCAAATCCCGGCTCCGCCACTTGTCAGCTGTGTGACTGTGGGCAAGTTACTTCACTTCTCTGGGCCTCAGTTCCCTCATCTGTAAAATGGGGATTAAGACTGTGAGCCCCCTTTGGGACAACCTGATCACCTGGTAAGCTCTCCAGTGCTTAGAATAGTGCTTTGCACATAGTAAGCGCTTAATAAATGCTATTATTATTATTATTAGTAGTAGTAGTAGTAGTAGTAGTAGTATGTGCTTACTATTGCCAAACACTGTTCTAAGTGCTGGGGTAGATGCAAGGTTATCAGGTTGTCCCACGTCGGGCTCACAGTCTCCATCCCCATTTTACAGATGAGGTAATTGAGGCCCAGAGAAGTTAAGTGACTTGCCCAAGGTCACACAGGGGGCAAGTAGTGGAGGCGGCATTAGAACCCATGACCTCTGACTCCCAAGCCCGGGCTCTTTCCACTAAGCCATGCTGCTTCTCTACCATGGATCGATTGGTTGATTGCCTAGCAGGGCCTGAGGCCTCAGATCCACCATCACTCCCTCTCTATACTGTTCATTATTGCACCCTTAAAGGCACACCCCTTAATCAGGATGGAAAACAGACAACAACAGCATTCCTCTAGAAAACTTAGGGGTTTAAGAAAAATAGAATATTGTACTGAAACATTCAGAGACTGGGTGGAGGGTGGTGGAGACTAGGGAGGAGTTTACCATGCTAATGAGAGGCTTTAAAGGTATATATATTTTTTAATTAATTATTGAAAATTACATCTTTCAAGTGAAGACTACATTTTTATGTGTGTTTGTCTTCCCCACTGAATCATAACTTCTTTAAACCAGGACTGTATTTATGTTATTTGTCCACAATTTCTCCAAACATCTACTGTAGTGACCTCAGCAGAGTAAGTGCTCAATAATTAACTGATGATGATTACAATGATGATAGCTCAATGTACTATTTCCTGTAATATTTGATTTTAAATTAGGCAAACTTCCCATTTGGGCTTGGTTTATAGGTACCTTAAGAGGATTCTTGATGACAAACCAAAATAAACAGCTTTTATCTGGGAGCCTGATTTTGCCACTAGGAGAAATATTCCTCCATCATCCTCAATCAGATTGGTTCTGAAAAATGAAGTAATGGGGTGGGTGGGGGCACCGGGGGGGAAGAGGCACAGACAGGCACACATCCATTTCTTTTAGATTGTAAGTGTCTTGAGGACAGGGATCACCTCTACCAAATTTATTGCACTGTATTCTCCTAAGCACATAGTTCAGTGCTCAGCAGATAGTAAAGGGCTCAATAAATGCCACTGATGGGTTGATTTCAATGCTGCAGCATGCTTTCTAAACAGAAACACACTGTTGAAAGCATGTTCCTCAACTCCCTAACAGCTTTCTAGTCAGAATGCAGTCCATGACTTCAACTACCTCCTCTATGCAGACGATGACTAAATCTATATATCCAGCCCTGATCTCTCTCCCTCTCTACAATCTCGCATTTCCTCTTGCCTTCAAGACATCTCTACTTGGATGTCCTCCCATCACCTCGTTTAACGTGTCCAAAAAAAAAACCTCCCTATCTTCCCATTCAAACCCTGACCTCCTCCTGACTTTCCCATCACTGTAGACGGCACCACCAACCTTCCTGTCTCACAAGCCCATAACCTTGGGATTATCCTGGACTGCTCTCTGTCATTCAGCCCACATATTCAATCCATCACTAAATCCTGTTGGTCCCACCTTCACAACATCGCTAAAATCTGCCCTTTCCTCTCCATCCAAACTGCTACCACGTTAATACAATCACAAATCCTATTCATTCAGTCGCATTTATTGAGTGCTTACTGTGTACAGAGAACTGTACTAGGAGCTTGGGAAAGAACAATACAGCAAGAGAGAGACAAGCCCTGCCCACACCAAATTCACAGCCTATTATTGGATGCCTGGATTACTGCATCAGCCTCCTTGCTGACCTCCCAGCCTCCTGTCTCTCCCCACTCCAGCCCATACTTCACTCTGCTACTCGGATCATTTTCCTACAAAAGCATTCAGGACATGTCACCCCACTCCTCAGAAAACCCCAGTGGTTGCCCATCCACCTCCACATCAAACAAAAACTCCTCACCACTGGCATTAAAGCACTCCATCACCCTGTCCCCTGCCACCTCACCTCGCTACTCTCATACCACAAACCAGCCCGCACCCTTCGCTCGTCTAATGCCAGCCTTCTCACTGAGCCTCCATCTCACCACCAAACCCTTGCTCACATGCTGATTCTGGCATGGAATGCCCTCCCTCCTCAAATCCAATAGACAGTTACACTCCCCTTCCCTCAAAGCCCTGTTAAAACTATATCTCCTCTAGGAGGCCTTCCCTCTTCTCCCACTCCTTTCTGCATCACCCTGACTTGCTTCCTTTGCCCTTCCTCCCTCCCATCCCCATATATACTTATCATTATACTTATATAAATAATGTACTTATATTAAATATAATATGCTTATATTTATTTATATTAAGGTCTGTCTCTCCTCTTCCCCCCTCCCCCTCCCCACCCATGGGCTATAAACTCGTTGTAGGCTGGGAATGTGGCTGTTTATTGTTGAATTGTACTCCCCCAAGCACTTAGTACAGTGCTCTGCACACAGTAAGCGCTCAGTAAACACTATTGAATGAATGCATAGTGAATACATGTGCTACCATAGAACTGAGTGTATTTGCATTGCTACATAATCAGGTCTAATTGCAAATACCTAGGTTTCTACCTAGTTCAATGACAGTGTCACATCTCCTCCAAGAGGCCTTCCCGGATTAAGCCTTCCTTTCTCTGAATCTCTCTTCCTTTTGCGTCATCTATGCACTTGGGTCTGTGAGCCTTGGGCATTTGATATTCACCCCAACCCCACAGGATTTATGTACATTTCTATAAATTATATATTATGAATTATTTATTTATATTAATGTCTGTCTCCCCCTCTAGACTGTAATATCATTTTGGGTAGGGAACGTGTCCGAAAATCCTGTTGCATTGGAGTGCTTATAGGTACAGTGCTCTGCCCCAAGTAAAAGCTCAATAAGTTCCACTGGTGATGATGATAGGTCTGCATAGAGTTCTACACTCCTGCTGCTGTTCATCTCTCAGTTGGTTGCCTGGCTGCCTTGAAAAAAAATAAATAATTCAATGACCAGCCTTTTTTACTAGGCAATCCTCCTGTGACTTTATAGATACTGAAGATGTCTCACCTGGGTGAAAAATAATTGGGATCATTTGTTCATGAATATGAAAGGCCCTGAAATGATTCTTGAGGGTACCAAAAGTCCTGCTCTTCAATGAAAGAAAAGTAATAATAATAACTTTTATGGATGAGATGTTCTTTTCATTCTATGGGAAAATTATTATTTAATTAAAGAGTCTATATTTTTTGGCTTAAGTCAGTGAGAATAAATTAGCGTGATTGAATCGATTCAAATTGAAATGACTCTGGTTCTGCAGGTATTTGCAATGTTAGAAATTATAAAGAGGAAGAAATCCATTTCATGCATATCTTTGGTTCCAGAGAAAAGTTTATCTTTTCAACAGGGTGGTATTCCTTCAGGAGATTTTTTTTTAAAGCCCTCATTGGTTTTGTAAACAACATCTTATTTTAACAGACCAATGCGTATATTACCATCTGCCACATGAAGTTAATATTTTAACAGGTTGGCTCTTTAATAGATGTTCCCATGTATTCCAGTTTATTCTCAGCCCTCCCATAGCAGTGATCATTCTAAAGGGTCTCATAAAGGGCTGAAATAATAAAACTGGAGAAATTGCTTATCATCCCTTGGGAACCAAATCAAAAAGATACACTTTAAACTAGGATCATAGGACTTTGGAGAGTTTCCTTAAAGAAAAGTGAACTTAAGAACAAAATTGCCAAGTACAATGGGAGTCAAAGGAGCTGGGTTCTAATTCCAACTGCCACTTGTCTAGCGTGTGACTTTGTGCATCACAACTTCTCTGTGCCTGTTACCTCATCTGTTGATGATGGCATTTTATTAAGCGCTTACTATGTGCAAAGCACTGTTCTAAGCACTGGGGAGGTTACAAGGTGATCAGGTTGTCCCACGGGGGGGGGGAGGGGGGGGGCTCACAGTCTTAATCCCCATTTTACAGATGAGGTAACTGAGGCACAGAGAAATTAAGTGACTTTCCCAAAGTCACACAGGTGACAATTGGGAGAGCTGGGATTTGAACCCATGACTTAATAATAATGTTGGTATTTGTTAAGCGCTTACTATGTGCAAAGCACTGTTCTAAGTGCTGGGGTAGGTACAAGGTAATCAGGTTGTCCCACGAGGGGCTCACAGTCTTCATCCCCATTTTACAGATGAGGGAACTGAGGCCCAGAGAAGTGAAGTGACTTGCCCAACGTCACACAGCTGACAAGTGGCAGAGCCGGGATTTGAACTCACGACCTCTGACTCCAAAGCCCATGCTCTTTCCACTGAGCCACGCTGCTTCTCCTCATCTCCCCATCTATTGATGGGGATTAAGCCTGTGAGCTCACTGTGACTGAGTCACATCTTCTGAATCCCAGGCTCGTTTTCTATAACAGGCCCAGAGAAGTAAAGTGATTTACCCAAGGTCAGACAAGTGGCAGAGCCGGGATTAGAACCCAGGTCCTTCTGACTCTCAGGCCTGTACCCTATCCACTAAGTTATGCTGCCCCTCATTTAACTCTAAAAATAATACATTCCATTTAAAGCAAAGTCAATTTTAGATCAACCTTCAGATATAATAATTATGGTATTTGTTAAGTGCTAACTATATGCCAAGCACTGTACTAGTTACTGGGGTAGATGAAGGATAATTAGGCCTCACATGGTGCTAACAGAGTAAGTAGAAGGCAGAACAGGTACCGAATCCCCATTTAGCAGATGAGGGAACTGAGACAAGGAGTAGTGAAGTGACTTGCCCAAGATCACACAGTAGCCAAGTGGTGGAGCAGGAATTAGAACCCAGGGCCTCTGACTCCCAGAGCCCTGCTCCTTCCACTGGGCTACTCAGTTTCCCTAGATTTTAACTAAATACACCAAACCATAACTAACCCACATCACACTACTATGGGAGAAGGCAGTTATTCTGACCAATATACCAAGTAACCACTAGACCACAAATCCAGAGGGAAGATCAATGTGTGCCAACAAGTAGCAAAATCTAAATTCATTTTGGTCATTAGAAAATAAACTATTTTTTTAACCTGGGCCTTAAATGTTTGGTATTTATTTGTCAAACGTTTCTTAAATATGAACTTCCGGGGGCTTTGGGAATTTAGCTGGATGGGAAATCATAGCTCAATCTCCCCCATGTCTTCCATCCCTTTGCCCACCAGAATCCCGACACAACACCAAGGATAATGGGTTCACCAAAATATGGCAACGTGTCAACATTGATCTATTACAACTAACGACTAATTAATGACAGCTGCGATAATGACTCCCTTATGGCAGATTAGGATTTGTGGATTCCCCCACTCCAATCCAACTCCCCCGACCCCTTGGGCCACACTAACATAATAATAATAATAATAATAATAATAATAATAATCTGTGGTATTTCTTGTTGATGATGATAACGATGATGGTATTTGTTAAGCATTTACTATGTGCCAAGCACTGTTCTAAACACTGGAGTAGATACCAGGTTATTAGGCTGTCCCACATGGGGCTCACAGTCTTCAGTTATTCAACGGTATTTATTGAGCGCTTACTGTTTGCAAAGCACTATACTAGGCACTTGGGAAGTACAATTCAGTTAACCCCCATTTTACAGATGAGGTAACTGAGGCCCAGAGAAGTGAAGTGACTTGCCCAAAGTCACACAGCTGATGTGGCAGAGACGGAATTAGAACCCAAGACCTCTGACTCCCAAGCCCGGGCTCTTTCTACTAAACCACGCTGCTAAGTGCCAGGCACTGTACTAAGCGCTGGGGTGGATACAAGCAAATTGGTGAAGCTTGGGAGGTATTCATGTCACCCGTCGCCCAGGGAAGGGTTCATTTGGAAATTGGCTTGGCGAAAGAGGGAGGGAGAACAGGGACAGAAAGGCTGAGTTTTATGCAAAATTTATTCCACTGGGTGTGTTGAATTATTTGATTATTTTGGACACACCGAATGGAATTATTTGATTATTTTGGACGCGGAGAATTGAACCTCCCTTTTGGGAGGAATATGATTCTTTAATGATATTAGAGCTTCCCTATCGGGAGGAATATACTTATAATTATAATAATAATAATGGCATTTGTTAAGCGCTTACTATGTACAAAGTACTGTTCTAAGCACCTGGGGGGGCGGGGGGGAGATACAAGGTGATTAGGTTGTCCCACGTAGGACTCACAGTCTTAATCCCTATTTTACAGATGAGGTAAGTGAGGCCCAGAGAAGGAAAGCGACTTGCCCAAAGTCACACAGCAAACAAGTTGCGGAGTTGGGACTAGAACCCATGACCTATGACTCCCAAGCCCGGGCTCTTTCCACTGAGCCATGCTGCTTCTCTTATGTATTACCCATGTGTAGTTTATGTGTTACTCGCGTTTGGTAAAACACCCAGGTCCCATCCGGGGGGTACTCACTTATGCTCTGCACTTAAGGTTTGTTCGCACGTGGTGAGACGGTGAGCTCCCACCCACCCGCCAGCGTTATTCAATTATTCCTTCATTCATTCAATTGTATTCAAGGAGCGTGATTCAGTGGGAAAAGCTCCGGCTTGGGAGTCAAAGGACATGGGTTTTAATCCCAACTCTGCCACTTGTCTGCTGTGTGTTCTCGGGTAAGACACTTAATTTCTCTGGGCCTCAGTTAGTTCACCTGTAAAATGGGGATTAAGGCTGTGAGCCCCACGTGGGACAACCTACCCCAGCGCTTAGAGCGGTGCTTGGCACACAGTAAGTGCTTAACAAATACCATATTTTTTTAACTGTGTGCAGAGCACTGTACTAAAAGCTTGGGACACAATTCAGCAACAAATAGAGACAATCCCTGCCCGCAATGGGTTATACACCCATGGCGAAGTGCCTAGTTTCCAGGCCCATGACGGGACACTCACCCATCCCATGGCTCCTCACTTGGGGCGGACAGAGTTGGCATCCCCCACTTTGGGCAGAGGTGGGCCGCAGCTGGCTGCCCAGAAGGTCAGAGGCCGCAGGGATTTATCCCCTGGGCTTCCAGGCCGTTCCATCTTCCGGCCTCAGTTTCTCCAATCTTCTCCACCCTCCCCCTCTCGGGGGCGAGGGACCCCTTCTGCAGTCCCGGCTTGGGCTGTCAATCTAGCGCTTTGGGTGGTGGGGCCGGAATCCCGCCTTGCCGACTCGGGCAGTCAGGAGATCCCATTTAGACCTTGAGATGGTGGGGACCCCGGCTTCACCTTGGGACAGGTGGATACAACTCAAGCAGAGAAGCACATGGCTCAATGGAAAAAGCACAGGTTTGAGAGTCAGAGGTTCAAATCCCGGCTCTGCCAATTGTCGGCTGTGTGACTTTGGGCAAGCCACTTAACTGCTCTGTGCCTCTGTTACCTCATCTGTAAAATGGGGATGAAGACTGTGAGCCCCACGTGGGGCAATCTGATCACCTTGCATCCTCCCCAGTGCTTAGAACAGTGCTTTGCACATAGTAAGCGCTTAACAAATGCCATCATCATCAACTAAATGGGGATCCAGTCCCTGTCCTGCAGAGGGCTCACAGTCTTAATCCCCATTTTACAGATGAGGAGACTGAGGCCCAGCGAAGTGAAGTGACTTGCCCACGCCCATACAGCGGACAAATGGTGGAGGTGGGATTAGGACTCACAACTCCAAGACTGGAATCTATACATTACGCCATGCTGCATCACTGTCATCCTGTCCCAGTGCCTCCACTCAGTCCCTCCCTACGGACACCTTACTCCCTATTCAACCCTCTCCTAAAACTCACGTCTTCCACAGCCCCCTCCCCACAGTCTAAAACAAGGACGGCCTACGGAATAAGGATGGTATTAAGTGCTTACTATGTGCCAAGAACTGTTCTAAGCATCCCTCTCCACCAAGAAAAAGTTTCCCTTCATCACTGACCCGCTTCATCTCCCTTCTACTTCACCTGGGCATTTCCATCCGTGACGTTTGGGCCTTGGATATTTGCACCACTCTCAACCCCACAGCACTTTCATACAACACATTTTTTAAATTTTATATCAATGTCTATCTCCCCCTCTAGACTATAAGATCATGGTGGGCAGGGGTATTGTACTTTCCCAAGCGCTTAGTACAGTGCTCTGCACACAGTAAGCACTCAATAAATACAACTGAATGAATGACCATGTCCGCTAAACCTGTTGTATCGGACTCTCCCAAGCGCTTAGTACAGTGCTCTGCACAGAGCAAGAATTTAATAAATGCCACTGACTGAGTTTTACCAACCTAAAATAATGATTCAAAATGGCTTTACTCTGTACCTCATCTGGTTTTAATTTAGAGCCAGAGAGTTTGAATTTGGTATCACTTTACAAGGTGTCCTCAAAGGGATGTCAGAGCCACAGTGATGTTGATGGTTATGGTTAGATTACTCTCTTTCCATGGAAGCTTCATAGAATATTAGTAGGGGTCTCCACTTGAGAAATGAATGCTCAAAAACAAGGCTGGATTAATCAGATCAGAGAGAAGGGGGAAGCACCAATGGAAAGCGTTGTTTGTGTAAATCGGACCAAATGTCAATATTCACTAAGTCCTCCCAGGGTTTGTTGAGGAACTTTGATGAAGAAGGGTGCTGTGCCAGAGAGGACTAACAGAAGGTAAAAGCTAGCTAGTTGAAAATATTTTTAATAACCTTCTTTCAAAGTCCTTTTTTCCCCTTCTTTCTGACTTCTGCTTCATGACCAAATAGTTATGCATTATTTATTTTCAGCGATTTGGTTAATAATTCCTTCTCTACCACTAAATATTTCAGCACCTCCTTCTCCAGTTGTGATAGTGACAAAAATCATGCAGAAAAGGTGCTAAGCACGGTTGACTAAATGATTTGACAAAGTTAGTTATCAACTGGCAGGGGTGATTGATTTGTAATCATTAGCGGGCCGGGTCCAATCCATTAACCCAATACAGGAAGCTCCGTGCCAATTGCATGAGTCAACGTTGGATGACAACAACGGTCTACAGTCTTGATCTTGGCAAAGAAATTAAAGAATGATGAAGAATCATTTGGCTCATCTGTCCTCATCCATATTAATATCCTGTTTCCGCCAAGAAAGCTCGAGGTACTTCTTGAATATGCCCTGAGTGTCATCACCTCCGAAACCTTGCCGGGTAAGTTCACTCCAAACATTTATTACTTTCAGACAGAAATGACGCTCCCCTGTGTCTTTATTTTAATTTAAATTCCATTTGTGCTCTTTTGTCAAATTTCCTCTGTTGAGTTATGAATAATGCTGACATTAGCTCTACCATTATGGAGTTGGAGCTCTTTAATTAGATTCCCTTATATAACTTTTTTTCTAAGGTTAAGGTTTTTAACTTGTCCTCATAACTCATTTCTTTTCAGCTGGAGGCAACAAATCTTGTTGCCTTTCCCGTTTCCAATGTTTGTAATGTGGTTTACAATACTGTGATTGGATCATGGAGCTCTGACTGAGGACTGCAAATCTCAGGCAAACCAACTCTGATATCAAAATTTTCCAGCTTTTCAGCCCAACCCCCTACTGGCTCCTAAATACATCAATACTTTGAGCTGACATATGGAAAGATGACACTTATTTATGCCAATATCTCAGATATTCATTTCATGATATTTTCTGATGAGGATTCTCTTTTAAAAATGGCTTGTTTTTTCTTAAACAATGCCTCCTCTGGAGGTCACTCCTTTACTATCTTGCTTCTCTCACTGCCAGAGTGATTCCTGAGTTTTCGATAACAGTTGTTGAGATAACGCTATACTGCTATGTACAGCTGTCATTTAGTGAGCTAGAATGGGGCGTACTTCAGCAGGGAGTGCAGAAAAATTATTTCAAAGATATAGTGAAGCCCGGACTCAGACATTGTGTGTTACAGCAGCAAAGTGCTGAGAGGTTACAGCAGTAAATAGACTGGCCTGGTGTTTAGCAATCAGAAGGAAGATTGCTTTCCTCCAGCAAAAGCTTCAGGAAAACCAGGATATCAGGTTAGAAAATAACAGTAAAGGCTGAATGGGGCAATTACCTGAGTGCAGCAAGGGTCCCTCTTTGCACAGGGTGGAATAGATGGTTCAAGATGCAGTGAATAAGAGGACCAATTGTTGTTTTGCAAATCAATTCCCACCTCCCTCAACCCTTCTCAGCAACATGGCCTAGTGGAAAGAGCAGGAGGCTGGGAGTCAGAGGATCTGTGTTCTAATCCTAGCTGTCACTTGTCTGCTGTGTAACCTTGGGCAAATCACAGAACTTCTCCGTGCCTCAGTTTTCTCACTGGAAGATGGGGATTCAATATCTGTTCTTCCTATTTAGATTGTGAGTCCCATATGGGACAAAGACTTTCCGGCCTAATTATCTTGTGTCCCCACTGTGTCACCCCACTCCAGTCCATACTTCACTCTGCTGCCTGGATTATTTTTCTACTAAAACATTTAGTTCGTGTTTCCCCACTCGAGAATCTCCAGTGGCAGGCCATCCACCTCCGCATCAACGGAAACTCCATCGGCTTTTAAGCACTCAATGACCTTGCTTTCTCCCACCTCACCTTACTACTCTCCTACCACAACCCATCCTGCACAGTTGCCTCATCTAATGCCACCTACTCACTGTATCTCAATCTCATCTATCTCGCTGCCAACCTCTCGCCCACGTCCTGCCTCTGGCCTGGAATGTCCTCCCTTTTCATATCCAATGTACAATTACTCACCCCCACTTTAAAGCCTTATTCAAGGCACATCTCCTCCAAAAGGCCTTCTCTGACTAAACCCTCATTTTCTTTACTCCCACTCCCTTCTGCATCACCCTGATTTGCTCTCCTTATTCTCCCCCAACCCCAACCCCACAACACTTATGTACATATCTGTAATTTATTTATGTTAATGTCTGTCTCCCCCTCTAGACTGTAAGCTCATTGTAGGCAGGGAATGTGTCTGTCTCACAGGCACTTAATACAGAACTTATCGAGTAAGCCCTCAATATAAAAACGACTGATTGATTGACTGTACCCTCGCCAGTACTCAGTGCAGTGTTTGGCAATCGATCGTATTTGTTGAGTGCTTATTGTGTGCAGAGTACACATAGTAAACGCTTAACAAATATCACAGTTATTACACCTGATGCAAACAAATCCCAAATTCTAAGTGAATACCAAATTTCCAACTGGAACATTGCCCCATTACAAGGTTATGTAGCCAAATTTAGGGGAAGTTGACTCAAAGCCAGACAACACGGATATCTTTGCTTATCCTCAAAAAACCAAACTGTGAGCACTCTGAGAACCAGGAATTGCATCTGGGAAACAATTATTCTTTTCCTATGCTTGGTACAGTGCTCTGAACACAATAAACACTCAACAAATACCATTACCGCTATTAGAATGCGAGTGCTCTGAAGGACAGGGACTATATCTAATTCCCAAATATGCACTGTTTCCCAGACTTTAGTACAGTGTTCTGTGCCTTCTAGACTGTGAGCCCGCTGTTGGGTAGGGACCGTCTCTATATGTTGCCAGCTTGTACTTCCCAAGCGCTTAGTACAGTGCTCTGCACACAGTAAGCGCTCAATAAATACGATTGAGTGAATGAATGAATGAATGAATGAAAGTAAGACATTAATAAATATTCACTCATTCAATCGTATTTATTGAGCACTTACTATGTTCAGAGCACTGTACTAAGTGTTTGGGAAAGTACAATACAGCAATAAACAGTGGCATTCCCTGCCTACAATGAGCTTACAGACTATTGCTGCTATTATGCTGGCCAATTCTCTTATATAGACTCAGGTGATTCAGTATTCCCACTGCACTCCATCTTGGAGAACACTCTATACTTTACCATCATTTTGCTTTAAAAATTTCCTTGGTCTTCAGCCTAAACTTTCCTCAAATATTCCTTCTCCACTCAGGCTAAATAAACCACCTTTCTTCCTCCTAAGCCTTCTCTGTAAAAGCTTTGCTTAGTTCCAGTGCTCTGGGTAAACACTCTACTTCTGAATATCCCAGAGGTGAAGAGAATAGAGGAATGCACACATGGATTTCTAGAATAAATCTTTCTAAAATAAATGAGTCCTGGTTAAAAGCTGTCCACCTACTGAGAAGCCCACCACCCTTCAGAATTGTGGTTTGCAGTTTCCAAACAGGCTGTGCTTCTGAAGCTTTGCATTTTATCTAGCCTACTTTATCGTTTTCCCTCATGGAAGGGTATTGCTCCATGCTCTAGTGATTTCTCTATCTTATATTAGTCTTTCCATCTCTGGACTGACATCCACAATTCTCCAATGTTTCCCCCCTTTTCCTAGCTGATGTATTTTGCTGCCTTTGTGGCAAACAGGATTTGTTTGAAAAAAAAAAAAAAAAAAACGTAACTTGCTCCCAGCCCCTTCCAATTGACAAAAGGAGGTAAATTTTGGACTTTTGGCCATTTCAGGTGCCCCATTAGTCTCTGTGTTAAATGTGGACTCTTACCCTATTTAGAACCCCAGTCTAACTATAGTGGTCAGGTCGAATGGAGTGAGCCATAAATGTGAGAGGGGCCAGAAGTGGTTGAAGAGATTGAGAAAAGAAAGTAATTATGAGGAAAAGGGAAAAGAGAGAGGGGACATTGGCAAAAAAAGGTGGGGGGGAGAAAAAGAGAAAGGAGGAGAAGAGTGAAAGGGAAAATGAGAAGGGGGAGAGAGAGGTTGTAAACTCACTAACAGCAGGAATCACAACTCCGTATCTGCTAAGACCTCAATACAGTGCTCTTAGTCCAGCAAGCCCTCAATAAATATTATTGATTGACTGAAATAAGTGCTCACCCTCTGTTGTCACCACTTCCTTCCACCATCTTCTGCCACTGCCCCAACCACCCAAGAAGCAGTGGCTACCATAGCCCGGATAGTAAGCTCTGCCCTCTAGACTCTAAGCTCTTGGTGGGCAGGGAACATCCCTACCAACTCCATTGAACTGTACTCTCCCAAGTGCTTAGTATGGTGTTCTGCACACACTAAGTGTTCAATAAATACCACTGCCTAGCTGAGTCAGAGGTACAGGCAGGGCTATTGCTGCTGCTTCTGCCCTGGTGGCAGTGATGAGAGTGTGTGTGTGCTTTACCAGTTTTCCCTAATAATAATAATAATAATAATAATGGCATCTATTAAGTGCTTACTATGTACAAAGCACTGTTCTAAGCGCTGGGGAGGTTACAAGGTGATCAAGTTGTCCCACTCGGGGCTCACAGTCATAATCCCCATTTTACAGATGAGGTAACTGAGGCACAGAGAAGTGAAGTGACTTGCCCACAGTCACACAGTCACATAATTGGTGAAGCTGGGATTTGAACCCCTGACCTCTGACTCCAAAGCCCGTGCTCTTTCCACTGAGCCACGCTGCTTCTCCAGAGTTCTTCTTCTCCCTAGAATTTGAAATAGGGTGCTCTCCTAGGGGCCAGAAACTGTATCTAGAGTAATACCCTTGCACCTTTCCCCAGCACTTAATACAGATTCTGCCTGAGGAAAGCAATGAAAAAAATGTAATTACCATTTCTTCAGCCACCAAGAATGCGCCCATCTTTCTGTTGTTGCTATTGGAGTCCTTAAATTCTAAACATTGATGCTTTTTTCTTAACCACTGCTTTCAAAAAAAAAAAGTTTCCTTCGTTTTAAAGTGTAGTCTCAAAACCAGAAATCTCAACTTATTTTTTTAATTGAAATCCATTTGAATTCATAGCAATTGAAAATAAAAAGCATATTTGGTTCACTAGAACTAGCCAGCTAGGTTAAAAGAATATAGAGGAACAGAAAAATATACACAATTTAGGGTTCAAGCCACTCACCTAAACCTTCTCCTAGAACCACCTTTCACTTATTTATATTCTGGTTTTCTCCAGAAAATTTACAACTTTTCCCAGTTTGGGTAACCTTCCATTGTCGAAAGCCTACATTTTCACTAGTCCTTTCCATAGCAATTCATCTCATGGTAAGGGAAGCAAAACCTTCTGAATGAAGCCCAGTAGCACGGGCTTTGGAGTCAGAGGTCATGGGTTCGAATCCCGGCTCTGCCACATGTCTGCTATGTGACCTTGGGCAAGTCACTTAACTTCTCTGAGCCTAAGTTACCTCATCTGTAAAATGGGGATTGACTGTGAGCCCCACGTGGGACAACCTGATCACCTTGTATCCTCCACAGTGCTTAGAGCAGTGCTTGGCACATAGTAAGTGCTTAACAAATGCCATCATTAATTAATTAATTACCAGTGCCATAAATTCCTATTTCAGTTTCAATTCCGGTTAGGCATTATGCTTGTCTGCAGTCTCATTTCGCTGACATCTAAGTTAATGTCTTTCAAAGCCTGTGCTCAGTCGCATTGCTAATCTTCCTACTCAATCAATCACTGTTATTGAGTTCTTACAGTGTGCAGAACAATGTACTAAGCACTTGGGAAAGTACAATACCATAGAGTTGCAGAGTCTCTATGGGGGAGACAGGCATTAAAATAAATTACTGATAGGGAAAATAGTAGAGTATAAGGATAGGTTACATAATTGCTGTGATGCTGGGGAGTATCAAATTCCACAACCAAGTGCATAGGTGATACAGAGGGAAGAGTGGATAAGGGAAAGACAGAATCATTTTTCACAATCCTGGATTCCTCTACCTCTATTTAGTAGCTGATGTCCACAACCATCCAGGTTTAGAATGGCGTTTTTTTCCTTAAAAAAAATACTGTTATCTCCACTCTAAGTCTCTTTTCCTAGGCATTTTGAGGAAGGAAAAATATATCAACTAGATATGGCTAGCTGATAGTTTGGCTTCCTTTATATAACTAAAGAGGTCAGTTGTGGTTTGAATGATAAAAATATTGTCAACTAATCCAGCATTGTGTTTCCTGGATTTCCAGAGAAGACATGTCATGGTCCCAGTTCAAGGTTATGGTGAACAAAAGTTTTTCCAGAGGAGTTTAATGCGAATAACCCAATCCTTGGGCTTCTATCTCCATCCGTCAGCAGCCTCTTGAGGTTCCCCAAACTTCTTGTACCTCTAAACATTCGTCAGACCCATTCTAACACTGCACACTTATTTCATATCCTGAATTTATAATCAATTATGTACACAGTTCTTGCCTACCCAAACAGATCTGTAAGTCTAATTGCTGTGGTGAGAAAGACAAACTGGAAACATTAACAAAACCTCTCTTACAAGGTTCTGAATAATTTAAAACAAGTTTGAGCATTCTAGATTACTTTTTTTACTTCCTTTTTAAAAGCATATTCATTCTAATTAGACTCATAAAATGTATTTGAGGAGCAAGTTAAATTGACAAACCATTTTATTGCTTCCTTGAAAGTAAATACAGTTCTCAGTGTGCCACTGAGAAAAATTGCCCCAGAGACTTAAAGGAGAAGTCAGCTAGGCTATTAAAACCAGACTGTAAACTCAACGTGGGCAGGGAATGGGTCTGTTTATTGTTATACTGTAGTCTCCCGTGGGTTTTGTGCAGTGCTCTGCACCCAGTAAGTGGGAAGGAAGGAAGGAAGGGAGGGAGGGAGGGAGGGAGGGAGGGAGGAAGGAAGGAAGGAAGGAAGGAAGGAAGGAAGGAAGGAAGGAAGGAAGGAAGGAAGGAAGGAAGGAAGGAAGGAAGGGAGGAAGGGAGGAAGGACGGAAGGGAGGACAGAAGGAAGGAAGGAAGGAAGGAAGGAAGGAAGGGAGGAAGGAAGGGAGGAAGGAAGGGAGGAAGGAAGGAAGGAAGAAAAAAACTTTAGGTCATCTAAACACTGTGGACATTTCTGATCTCTTCTACTCACTCATAAAAGAGCAGGGACAGATGAAGACACTCATCCCATTCAAACTCACAAAGCTTCTATCACGTACCCTTGAAAACTCTATTGCTCTACATTGCTGCACTATTCTGTAGAATCTAATCATTTCCTGCAGATAAACTGCACTGTCACAGCTGTCAAACTTCAGAAACTTGTGTCAGTAACTACTCTCCCTCAACCAACTCCCCACCCCCGCCCAAGGATAGAGCACAAGCCTGGGAGTCGGAAGAACCTGGGTTCTAATCCCAGCTCCTCCACTGGTCTGCTGTGTGACCTTGCAGAAGTCACTTAACTTCTCTGTGCCTGTTACCTTATCCGTAAAATGGGGATTAAGACCACGGCCCCACGTGATACATGGACTGTGTACAAGCTGATTAGTTTGTATCTACCCCAGCATATGGTAATCATAATAATGGCATTTATTAAGCACTTACTATGTGCAAAGCACTGTTCTAAGTGCTGGGTACTGTTATAATCACTGGATAATAATGATGGCATTTGTTAAGCACTTACTATGTGCCAAGCACTGTTGTAAGCACTGGGGGGATACAAGGTAATCAGGTGGTCCCACATGGGGCTCACAGGCTTAATCCCCATTTTCCAGGTGAGGGAACTGAGGCCCAGAGAAGTGACTTGCCCAAAGTCACACAGCTGACAGTTGGCAGAGCCGGGATTAGAACTCATGACCCCTGACTCCCAAGCCCGTGCTCTCTCCTCTGAGCCACGCTGCTTCTCTACAGTGTCTGGTTAATAGCACTTAAATACAGTTTTTCTTGTTCTTTCTTGTTCTTTCAGGATGGCCTGTAGGCTGTTGCTTGTGCTTGTAGGAATTTTAAAACTGGCCATTGAAGTTAGTCACTTGTACTATGGAGAAATACCTAGGACCGACTTTGTTTGACCTTCATGTTCATCCTCTACACCTATTCATTTCTCTTTTGAATGTTGGTCGGTATATAGGAATTCCTGCAAGATTTGTAGTACTACTTTTAGTCACTCTTAGGTAGAAGTTTCTTAGAAGTATTTTGTTGCCAATTCTCAATCTCCAGACAAGCTATTTAAACATCTAGGAATCAATTTAAAGGTTCAGTGAAATAGGAGTTTTAAGCAAGGGGCAGATTCTTGTAAATTCATTCATCCCTAGTAATCTCACTGTTTTTGTACTGTACTAATTACTTTCTACTTGAAGACAAGCATATTTCTCAAATAAAGAACATTTATCTGCCTAGAAAAGGAATGAGAGGAATAAAAATAAGCATGAATACAAGTTTTGTGACACACAGAGTCAAAGAAGGCGTTTGTTTGTTTTTTTTTCCCGAGTTGAAAGAAGCAAAATATTTCAGGCAGTTTTCAACTGACAGTGTTTCAAGTTATGATGAACGACACTTCTGGCATTTTTAAATTTTCACCCTCTCAGCTTTTGTACACATTGGTTTTGACTTTATGGCACCAGCAATCTTTATAGCCCTAGTTCTGCTTACCGCCTACAGTACAGTGGTGGGGATGTGGTGGGGTCTATTGAAAGAATGCTGGTATACAATCAAAAAGACCAGGGTTCAAGCCCGAAACCTGCCACCAGCTTGCTAAATTGACCTTGGAAATATCATTTAACCTCTCTGTACTTCAGTTTCCTTATCTGCAAAATGGGGTTAATGATACCCACCTTTCTATTTACCTCACAGGTAGTTGTATTGTACTACCCCAAGTACTCTGCAAGAACAGTGCTCTGCATACAGTAAGTGCTCAACAAATACCACTGATTGGCTGATAAATGAGATTAGTAATATGAGGTGCTTTGTGAATAAACAGAAGTATTAAAACTCTTCCTGGCAGAGACAGCTGAAGATCAGGTATACCCCTCACCACCTTGGCACTCTCTTTAAATTTTCCACTCCTCCTTCAATCGCAGCTTTTAAAATTTTTGCCCTATTTCCTTGTGGCACATATTGCTCCCCCCGGCCCCCAGTACCTCCCCTTCTTCTCCTCTCTTTTAACTTGTTTTTTATCCAGGCCAGCTCCCAGGTCACCTCAGCTTGGAGAACCAGGTGAAATTAAAGTGGACTGGGGGAGAGGGATGGCAGCAGCTGGCCTTCTCCACTGCCTCAGACAGACCCAGCCCAAACCAAGTGGTTGGGGTTATTAGAGGGAAAGGTGGGGGCCTGTAACCAGGGAACAGTTCAGACAGCATCACTGGGCAGGAGAGGAATGGAAGGGGTGCTTGTGGGGTGTGAGGGGAATATTTGGGGTTGTTGGATGGGAAGAGGCACATGAGAGCCACAGAAAAATGCAGGTAGGGAAGGGAAGGAAATTTAAAATGGGATGGCAGCAAGAAGCTGGGAGGACGGGGAGCAAGAAAGGGCAGTGGTTACCTAGCTTATCACCAGGGTGGATGGACTCCTCCATTTTACTTTTGATAAAGTGAAAGTCCCCACCGTGAAACCTCTCCAACAACAAAAACACACAAATATGGCTATATTATTAATCTATAACTGAGTGCACAATTTGGGGTAATTTAAGGGGGAAAAAAATACCATATCTGACCTTGGTTGAAGAACCAATCTCCCATTAGTGACGTTGTTCCAATGAGAAATTGGTTCCAACTCACAACATTTGGATTTAAGATGCAGTTTTCTGTAATCAGGGTTTCGTAAGTCTGTGGACTGCCCATAGAAAAGACAGGGCATTCCAATGAAAAAGAGAGCTTATGAATTGTAATTGAAATTGAAAATACCTGGGAAGATTTGGCTTTGATATTACCTATTGATTAGTAGCAGAGGCAGTTTGAGAGCAAGATGAGAAATGAATCTACGTAAACAGGATGGAATCAATGGCTCAGATCACTGCAATATAAAACCCAAATATGGAAAGAAGAAATTATGAATCTCTAATGATAGGAGCTTCAAAAGTCCTTCATTGTTAGAATTATTGACAGTGAACCACAAAATGGGACTCAAAGGAGGCCCAGATATAATTTACAAATTTGGAAATAAACCCAGCTCTTCTGTAATGTGAGAGTTGCATCCTCTCATTAAAGAAATCTCCTCCTGAATCACTTAGCCTTGTGTACAAGTGCAAAAATTTACTTAGGTATCATGGCATGCCAAGCCCAAACATGCCCAGACTGGGAAGAAAGTTCCCTAGTTCCCTAATCATGCCCTAGTTGAAATACATACTGAAAACTCAATTAAATGATGAAGATCTTTAAAGGATTAATTTCACTCTGCTAACAGACATACTTGCTTTTCTTCAATCATATTTATTGGATATTTACTGTGTGCAGAGCGCTGTACTAAAACACTTGAAAGAGTAAAATATAACACAGATGGTACACATGCTCCCTGTACCCAAGGAGCATTTAGTCTAGAGAAGGAGACAGATATTAAAGTAAAATAAATTACCAATATTTACTTAACTGCTGTGGGGCTGAGGGTGGGGTAGATATCAAGTTTTTAAAGGGTACAAATCCAAGTACAAGGGCTATGGAAAAGGGAAAGGGAGTAAGGAACAGGATAGCTGAGTCACGGAAGACCTCTTGGAGATGTGATTTTAATGAGGCTTTAAAGGGGAGGAGTGCGGTAGTCTGTTGTATATGAAGGAAGAGGTAGATCCAGGTCTGATGGAGGAAGTGAGCAAAGGATGGGTGTTGAGACAGAAAAGATCAAGGTACAGTGAGTAGGTTGGCATTAGAAGAGCCAAGTGAGTGTACTGGGTTGCATTAGGAAATCAGAGGGGTAAGATAGGAGGGGGCAAGGTGATTGAGTGCCCGAAACTGTAATGTCTACTGACTTGGTTGTATTGTACTCTCCCTAGAGCTTAGTATAGTGCTCTGCACCCAGTAAGTTCTCAATAAACACCATCAATTGATTAAAGCCAATGGTCAGGAGTTTCTGTTTGGTGTGGAAGTGGATAGGCAACCACTGGAGGTGATTGAGGAGTGGGGAAATATGGACTGACTGACTGAATGTTTTTTTAGAACAGTGATCCAGGCAAAAGAGTGAAGTATAGACTGCAGTAGGGAGACACAGAGGCAGGCAGGTCAGCAATGAGACTGATGCAGTAGCCATGGCACAATAGGTTAAATGGTTGGATCAGTGTAGTAGCAGTTTGAATGGCAAGAAAAAGGGTAGATTATAACAATGTTGTGAAGATAGAACTGACAGATTTTGGTGACAGATTGAATGTGTGGTTTGAATGAGAGAGATGAGTCAAGGGTAAAGTCAAGTTTATGGACTTCTGAAACAGGAAGGATGGTGGTGGGAAAGTCATGGAGCGGACAGCATTTGTGTAGGAAGACGAGGAGTTCTGCTTTGGACATGTTAAGAGAGGAGACAGTTGTTTTGTTCCATCTGCTTTCTCATTGTATTTCAACTCCTTTCTCCAGCTGCGTTGATTGAGTTATAAAAGGATCAGTTGACCTCCTCAAAATACCCCAGAAAGCCAGTGGCTTGAAAAGCAGTTAAAATAGGAGATCTAATATCCGGTTGCTTGAGCCCACCACATACCGATACATTTAGAGTTTGCCTGGATCACCAGTTTACAAGTGAGATTCAATTTCTATTAAACTCAAAGTCAAACTTAGACTCATACTAATTAAGGTGTGTTGTCTGATCATCTTTGGCAAAGTTTGTTATACCTTGTATCTAAATTGAAGGCTGATGTCCCACTTCTCATTAAGAAAACACAATAGTTCTAACACAATGAAATGGAATGGGAATTTTGTGAAAAGTAAACCTATTTTGAATTACAATTTACCAGGCACTTCTAGAAAATGATAACCGTTCAGACCTTGTAATTTGTCTTGCTGAATAATTTCCTTGAAGATGAAAATGGTTGACGCTTGGCAGACTCCACGTCCTTGTAGACCGAAGATTAATGAAGATGATTAAAAGGAGCCAACCCACTTTGCTTAGTGAAGCATCTTGTCCATTTGAAGTTGGACACTTTTACAAATGTAGCCAAGACCACAGCTCAGTGGTTTTGTATGTTGGATTTTAGATCCCGGAAACACTGGGTCTTCTGTTTTATGGAGACCCCTTATGACCTCTCTGCAGTCTAAATTAATTGGCACCAATAACATTGTCCTACAGTATATATGGTTGAATCTGGGCTCCTGGATGTTAACCCATTTCCAGTACATCACTTTTTACAGTGAGGGCATCCCTTTTCTGAGACTGCTGCTCAAATTAGCCCATATTTTGGCTGGGGAATCTCAAGGGGGTAACTAAGGAGAAATGCTTGAGAATTTGTGTGGTCTAGTGGATAGAGCAGAGGCTTGGGAGTCGTGCATCAGTCACCACATCTATAAAACAGGAATTAATAGTAATAATGGCATTTTACTGGCATTTATTAAGCACTTGCTATGTGCAAAGCACTGTTCTAAGCTCTAGGGAGGTTACAAGGTGATCAGGTTGTCCCATGGGGGGCTCACAGTCTTAATCCCCATTTTACAGATGAGGGAACAGACACAGAGAAGTTAAGTGACTTGCCCAAAGTTACACAGCTGACAATTTGCGCAGCTGGGATTTGAACCCATGACCTCTGACTCCAAAGCCCGTGCTCTTTCCACTGAGCCACGCTGCTTCTCAAGACTGTGAGCCCCATGTGGGACAGGGACTGGGTCCAACTTGATTAGCTTGTATTTATCCCAGTGTTTAGTACAGTTCCTGGCACATAGTAAGTGCTAAATAAATGCAATTTATTAAAACAAATGCCATGAGATTTGGAGGAACTGAGAGATGGTAAGTACTTAGTCTAACAAGGTCTTAGCTCAGACGTTGCTAAGAGCTCACACAGCTCTTTTCTGAAATGGTTTTATTTCCAGATTTGTTTTGCAACCAGAGGCCCCAAGTCTACAGCTTCTCCCTGTGAAATTCTTTGCAGCTCTACTGGATATTTTGTTTCCTGTCAGCTGAAGAGGAGGACAAGTGCTTCACTACTGGCTACTCCTGAGACAGGAGACTGACAAAGATGAAATGGGAGAGAATGAACATCATGAAATATAGTTTTTTGACAAATTAAATTTCCACAGATGTGTTTGATCCCTAGAAACCTAATTTATTGCTAAAGTGACTGTGATAAGAGGAGATGGAAGGGGGAGAGTGAGAAGCAAATGAAAAATATTAAAGGCCAAAAACACAAGACTCAGAAGCCAGTAGGTTCCGGCACCTCAGTTGTGCAAACAAAATGAACTGAATTAAAGAATGGGAGGTTCAGGACGAACCATTTGTCAAAAGTGACACTGCACAATGCAACAACTGGTTAAGGATTGTGTGCCAATCTATTTTAAGTTAGGAGTGCATTCAATTCAAACCAGACAGAGTTATGACAACCATGAACGAGAAACCATAAAAAGAGCAGACAGTGCTGCTATCACTCTCTAAAATGAGCACCGTGAAGCAACAGAAAAGGCCCACAACAGGATGTGCTATTCATTCTTACATGGCCACTGACTGCAACTGTTTCCCCTGATCATGCAGTTCTCAGCATCCTCATTTTTCCTTGGCAGCTTCATGGTTGGAAAGGTGGTTGTGAACTGCCAACATCAGTTGTACTTTGCTATACTCTTAGAACCTGATTTAGAGCACTTAGAATGGTGCTTTGCCCATGGTAAGCGCTTAACAAATGTCTCCATTATATATGTTGCCAACTTGTACTTCCCAGGCACTTGGTGCAGTGCTCTGCACACAGTGAGAGCTCAATAAATATGATTGAATGAATGAATAATAATAATAATGATGGCATTTATTAAGAGCTTACTGAGCCCCCTCCTTCCTCTCCCCCTCCTCCCGCTTCCCACCCCCCGCCTTACCTCCTTCCCCTCCCCATAGCACGTATATATATATGTATGTATATATGTTTGTACAGATTTATTACTCTATTTATTTTACCTGTACATATTTATTCTATTTATTTGATTTTGTTAATATATTTTGTTTTGTTCTCTGTCTCCCGCTTCTAGACTGTGAGCCCGCTGTTGGGTAGGGACCGTCTCTATATGTTGGCAACTTGTACTTCCCAAGCGCTTAGTACAGTGCTCTGCACACAGTGAGCGCTCAATAAATACGATTGAATGAGTGAATGAATAACCCTCTTTGTTTGTAACCAAGTATCAATTTCCAAGTTACTCTAACATTTTAGGGTGCTTTCTTGTGGCTGCAAAACACTGTTTCCCCCTCCATGGTCAGTGGGATGTGTCAGTGAAATGCCAGTCAGTGCAGCTGAGGGGACTGCATGCTTACTGGCCATTCCAAGGATGGAGGGACAGTACAAACACTATTGGGGTTGCCCAGGACCACATCTCTAGATCCTGGTACAGTTCAAGACTGTCAGGCTACTGGAAGGGTGAGGTTCCAAATTAGGGAAGGCCCAAGAGATCTAATGTGGAGATGTTCTGGGGGTCCTCTCTTGGATCAAACTGGCCTATGAGAAGATTTGAGCAGGGGAATTATTTCTTACTCTCCTTCCAGGCTTTATCTTTCTTAAGGAGATCCTGAAGATGTCTAGACCAAAGCACACTTCATAAGAGCTTCTCCTTAAGTGGATCAAAATCCTTAAGGAAGTCCATGACCACATCCTACTTCTAGAACAGTTCCACTATCACCCTCTTTGTGCAGTATTTTCCATTGTGTCATAGGATTACAAAGGATCAAGGCAATGCTTATCTCAACTGCTCCATCACAGAGCATGTGAGGAGGATGGACACCAGCAGGATACCCAAATAGCTGCTCTGAGATTATCTGAAAAGGGGTTAGCATAAACAGAGAGGACAGGAAAAAAAAGTGGACAGAATGGATTGAGCAGACAGAAAGAAAAAGGTCCAGTAACGCAATGCAAAACCTCAAATGATGAGGCACAGCGGAGGTCATTTGGGAGACAACTTTGGAAGAGGTGTCAGCCTACTTGACAGGAATCAGAAACGGAGCAAAGGTTTGGGAACATTGTAACACCAAGACAGAGAAATGAAAACTACATCGGGCACTGTGACTAGCAAAGGCAAACGCACAATAAGGAGCAAACCTGCCCACATCCAGTGTGAAAGGACTGTCAGTCATACACCAGTTATCAGCCACATTTATACACCCCAATTAAAAGCTCAAGTTCTCTAGTATCATCTTCAATCCTGAAGGGATGGTGGGGGTGGGGGGTGGATTGTGTGTGTGTGTTTGTGTGTGTATGCACATACATGGACATGCATGTGCATGTAGGTGCGCATGGATGTATGGAACTGGAGCATTTTATCAGGGTGTGTAAGCACATGGCCATGTCTTTGGATCACTATATATCTGGTGTTTTACCTCTCATATTCCAATACATTGCATTTTTAAGAAATAAGGAGAGAAATAACCAGCATATAATGGCATAGGCAGCAGGGTCTGTGGCGAAAGCACACCTGGCTGCTCCAGTTCATCACATGTTCCTTGGAAGTCCATTTGTTCTGTCACAGTAAAGCAAAAACCCCTGCAAAAATGGTTCATTAATGTCTCATGAAAGACAGTTGAAGCAATGTGTTGACCCAAGTTCTCCTTTTAGCCTTTTTGTGTCTCATGATTGGCAAGCAACTAGAGGAGGTCTTGCCCGATGGACAACTGTCACCACTCTATCACTTGTATTTATCGAGTCAGTGGCAGGCTGTTCAAAAGCCTGAGTATGATCTCTGGTTCCAAGTCTCTTCGAACATATTCGTCATCTGCCCTTTTATTAGAATCACCTGATTCAGACTAACTCTCACCTTTCAGAATTAGTCAACCGGCTCGAAGTGACTCACATTCAACATTCTAGCTACTTCTTGCTCGAGGCCTCCTTTTAACTCCCTCTGCCTGAAGCACTCTTCTTCACACCATCAGACCACTCTTCTACCATCTTCAAAGCCCTTCTGAAATCACTTCTCCTCCAGGATACTGATATTGATGCCCGTTTACTTGTTTTGATGTCTGTCTCCCCACCTTCTAGACTGCAAGCCTGGTTTGGGCAGGGATCGTCTCTGTTTATTGCTGAATTGTACCTTCCAAGTGCTTAGTACAGTGCTCTGCACATGGTAAGTGCTCAATAAATATGATTGAATTAATGAGTTAAGCTTCTTGACTAATTTCTAATCTTCCCACCCTTAATCAATCAATTGCATTTACTGAGAACTTACTGTGCAGAGCACCATACTAAGCTCTTGGAAGAGTACAGTATAACAATATAACTGACACATTCCCTGACCACAACAGACTTACAGTGTAGAGGGGGATGCAGACATTAAAATAAATAAATTACAGATATGTACCTAAGTGTTATGGGGCTGAGGTGGGGGTGAATAAAGGGAGCAAATTAGGGTGATGTAGACGGGAGTGGGAGAAAAGGAAATGAGGGATTAGGGAGGAGATGTGCCGTTAATAAGGCTTTGAAGGTGGGGAGAGTAGTTGTCTGTCGGATATAAAGAGGGTGGGCATTCCAGGCCAGAAGCAAGAATTGGGCGAGAGGTCGGTGGCAGGACAGACAAGATCCAAGTACAGTAAGTAGGTAGACAAGTGAAGTGTGTGGCCTGGGTAGCAGTAGGTGAGTAGAGAGGTAAGGTCAGAGTGCCAAGGTGATTGAGTGCTTTAAGGCTGACAGTAAGGAGCTCCTATTTGCACAGAGATGGATGGGAAACCACTGGAGGTTTGAGGAGTGGGAAAATATGAACTGAATATTTCTGTAGAAAAATGATCTGGGCAGCAGAATGAAGTATGGACTGCAGTGGGGCAAGACAGGAGGCACGGAGGGCAGCAAGGAGGCTGATGCAGTAATCAAGGTTGGGGAGGAAAGTGCTTGGATTAATGTGGTTTAGCAATTTGTTTGGAGAGGACAGGGCATATTTTAGTGATGTTGTGAAGGTTGAACCGACTGGATTTAGTGATAGATTGAATACGTGGGTTGAATGAGAGAGAGGAGTCAAGGATAACGCCAGGCTTGTGAGATAGGAAGGATGAGGGAGCTGTCTATGGTGATGGGAAAGTCATGGAGAGGACAGGGTTTGGATGTGAAGATAAGGAGTTCCACTTTGGACATGTTAAATTTGAGGTGACAGCAGGACATCCAAGTAGAGATATCTTGAAGGCAACTCCCAACTGCCATTTCAGGATTTCCACATCACCTAAGCACATGGGTACTCACTCCCCCTTTTGGAGTAGGATTTACATTTTTTATCCTCTGTTGCTTCCCCCGACTTGTTAATTTATTTTAGTTCCTGTCACCCTGCTAGATGGTAAGCTCCTGGGGGCAGGGATAGCGTCTGCTAACTCTACAGTATTCTCCTAAGTGCTGAGTTCATTCCTCCTCCTAGAGTAAATGCTCAATAAATATTATTTATTTATCGATTTTCTTTATGCACAAAACAGCATATTTGGAGCAGGAGCAGGAGATGCATTTGCATTGCTTAGTAAAGATGATGGGTGGAACAGCCCTACCCAATCCTACCTGAAGGTTCTCTTCACAGAGGCCACCTGAGATGCCGAAGAGACCGTGAGCCAGTCAATCGTATTTATTGAGTGCTTATTATGTTCAGAGCACTATAACAGCACTTGGGAGAGTACAATATAACAATAAACAGACATTCTCTGCCCAGCAGCGAGCTTACAGTCTAGAGACGGCGGCACTGAACAGAAGCTCCCTGGGTTTTTGAGCATCCTCACTTAAGAACGCATGGCTCACCTTTCTTGGGGAACAGAACTGAAAAAGGTGCCCTCAGCATTGCAGGCGCTGTGGAAAGATAATGATACCCAAAGGCAATATCCAAAATGGAGCAAAGCATTGTAAGCAGCAAATACAGTCACTCAGCAAAGGAGACTGAGCTCATTGTGGGCAGAAATATGCCTGTTATATTATTCTCACCCAAGCACTTAGTACAGTGCTTTGCACCCAGCAACTGATCAATAAATATGATTGAATGAATGAATGAGACCTTTATAAATGTACAGTATAGAAGGGTGGACAAGTAGGATTCCGATTGTTCTTTTCAACACCACCTACAAAGACAAAATATCTCAGCATCAGCTAAAGGACAGATCTATGTATCTATTCATTCAATCGTATTTATTGAGCGCTTACTGTGTGCAGAGCACTGTACTAAGCGCTTGGGAAGTACAAGCTGGCAACATATAGAGATGGTCCCTACCCAACAGTGGGCTCACAGTCTAGAAGGAGGACAGTCTATCTATATGCACACATACAAACACACTTATGTAGATAATCCTGATGCTCAACTGGGTGGTTTTACCTTTTAAAATTCAAAATAGAAATGTAATTAGATATGTTGCGTAATTAGAAAAACACCAATTTCACTAAATCGTTTTAGATATTTGAAGGGGTATACCATTAGTAGTGAAAATGCACAGCAACTTTAGAAATAGGATAATTAAACCAAATCCTAGACTAACAAGATGTTACTGTTATTTAATTATAGTCTTTTGGGGTAAACCATACTAAAGTATAAATGAATGTTGCTAAAGGACATGGAGTGCAGCTAGAAATGCTTTTGAGAGGATAATTGCTAATATAAATTGTAGATCAGGATTTATTCTGCAATAATTATATATATATATATTTAATCTAATGTAGCAGCTGCAGCCACACATTGGATGATATTTAAATGACAGCTATTAAGATACAACACACCAGTTATATTTTCATCCACTGCTTTTATAACAAAACCCAAATCTATTTATACTTCTGTCTCATGGATACGGCAGTAATTCTCATTCCTCTATACAAATTTCCAATTCCTATAAGGTCTAAGATAAGTTTGATGTTAATGGAACCTTTTCCCCCCCAAAAAAAAAGAAAATATGGGAGGAATGAAGAATGGTAATGTGGACATAAATGTGACTCCCAGTAGTATCAACTCAAAGGAGATTAGCCATGTGAAAAATGGAAAATACTTACTCCAAGGCAGTATCACTGTTCAATCATGGGCCCACTCCCCATTACTTCTACTGGTGATTAATGGAAGGTATAAAAACTTTGGGGTTGTGTTACTTCAGCGCAAAGACTGTACAATTGATTACCATGAGATGATCAGCTTCTATTTATTTTACTGAAACTATATAGATTTCATAGATTATCCAAGTCTCTCTCTGCCTGCTTTTAAAAGCCATTTAGACAATCCAAAAGATCATTATTGCAATAATCCCAAAATACATTCTGCTCAGTCTTTTTATTGGAATTTGAACACTGGTGAATTGATTCTAATAACTTTTAAAAAGAAAAAAATTAGAAACATTTGAATACCTAGTTTATTTTGATTGGCAGGTCTCTTGTTGATAATTGGGGGAAAAAAAATGAGTGTCAGGGTCTCCTGTCTCAGTTTTGTGTTAACTCAGGAAAAAAAAAGTAGTAAAACGCAAAGTGATGGAATTCATAGCAATCGTTGGAGCAGAAAAGAGAGAACTTCACATTTATGGGGGGTATTTGTGGCAGCAGTGGTGAGAAAGATGAACCTTCTCCGCTTTTTCAGCAGTGGCAACCAGAGATGCTACTGCTGCTTCCACCATCATGACTGCATCTCAACCGGCTCAATGCAGTAAGAGGCTGAGCCAGAAACTCTTGTCACTGACCCAGAAGGGCCAGTTCTGGTGCAGCTGGAGAGCCAGGTGGCTGGTAGTTAATAATAATAATAATGATAATAATAATAATAATAATAATAATAATGTTGGTATTTGTTAAGCGTTTACTATGTGCCGAGCACTGTTCTAAGCACTGGGATAGATATGAGGTAATCAGGTTGTCCCCTGTGGGGCTAACAGTCTTCATCCCCATTTTACCAATTAGGTAACTGAGGCACAGAGAAGTTAAGTGACTTGCTCAAGGTCACACAGCTCACAAGTGGCAGAGGCGGGATTAGAACCCATGACCTCTGACTCCCAAGCCCATGCTTTTACCATTAAGCCAGGCCACTGGCCTTTGGTCACCAGACTACAGCAGCATGTAGCGTGAAGCAGCATGGCTCAGTGGAAAGAGTACAGGATGGAGAGTCAGAGGTCATGGGTTCTAATCCCAGCTCCGTCACATGTCTGCTGTGTGACCTTGGGCAAGTCACAATTTATCTGAGCCTCAGTTGCCTCATCTGTAAAATGGGGATGAAGACTGTGAGCCCCACGTGGAACAACCTGATCACCTTTTATCCCCCCACCCCCGGGGTTAGAACAGTGCTTTGCACATGGTAAGTGCTTAACAAATGCCATAATTATTATTATTATCATTATTATTATTACACTGCCCCCATCCAAGCCGGGTATATGGGCCCCTTCCACCATGTTCCAAATGGGTCACGGACATCTCTGCTGCTGCTGCCTTGGCCTGTTAGTACGATTCCTGGTGGCCCCTCTCTCTGCACTGGCCCTGCTGTGCTCCCGGAGGTGATGAATGCCCTGTTGGCAAGGCTGCAGTGGAGGCAGCAACCTAGAAAATGGAGGCTAGTAGAGCATTTTCAATGTAAGTCACGATTGTGGGTGTCTTGCTCTTGGAGTGTCTGTATTAGTATTAGTATATGATACTAATAGTGTCTGTATAGTATTAGTCTGTATTAGTATATGCTTATATGTCTCTCGGATCGGTCAAGTGTCAAAGTCCATTCATTCATTCCCCCTTGTCCCCCCATTCCTCTTCTGTCCCCTCCTTTTTGTCCCCCATTCAATCAATCAATCATATTTATTGAGCACTTACTGTGTGCAGAGCACTGTACTAAGTGCTTGGGAAGTACAAGTTGGGAACATATAGAGACAGTCTCTGCCCAACAGCGGGCTCACAGTCTAGAAGGGGGAGACAGACAACAAAACAAATTAACAAAATAAAATAAATAGAATAAATATGTACAAGTAAAATAGAGTAATGAATATATACAAACATATATATACAGGTGCTGTCGGGAGGGGAAGGAGGTAAGGTGAGGGGGGAGAGAGAGGAGGGGGAGAAGAAGGGGGCTCAGTCGGATGCGCCCATGCGCCACGGGTGGGAGGGCAGTGCCTTTTGGTCCCTGACATTCTCTGTCACCTCCATCTGACCCCTTGCATTCTTTCTTGCCATTTTTCATTTTTTCTCTAGGTCAATTGTTCAGTCTTCTGACCTTTTACCACCCCCTTGGCAGCCCTGCTCCTTCTCCCCAGGCCTGACATGGCTTCTGACCTACTTCAAGCCCTCAAAAGTCACTTTACTTCAGGGCTGGAAGGTCAAGGCAAACTTTAGTGGGATCCAAGCCCTGTAGAGTGTATGTATTCATAGCCAACTTCCTGTTTTCCCTCAAATTTCTTGTCCCCAAGGTTTGTGCTCAGGAAACAAACTTGACCTTACTGAAAAGAGAAAGAACAAGGTAGCATACCCAAAAATCTTAGACCATGTTTAATCACCTCCAAGGGCATTTCCTCAAACTTCTTGAGGACATAAAGTAGCTGTGACTTAGAAATTTGGGGATGGCACTTGAATTTTATTTTCTTCAACTATTTCTGCCCCAAAGTTACTTTTGATGGAAAAAACTGAAGATTGCTTCCTTGCTTCCTCTCCTTTCTCTCTTCTCTTCCATTCCCTTCTGAGAGGGCATGAAAAAGAAAACTATGAGTCAGGCGGCAATTAAGAATGTCGAGAGCAAGAAAGAATCAAGAAAGCATGGTAGCTTTTGACACAGATTAATCATACGTCATTTTTGGATACTTACATCCCCCCACTCAGAAAATTCTCATTTCCTGCCTAATGGGTTATCCTGGCATTACAGCACAGAAAAGGGAGGGTGGGGGCAGGGGAAGGAGAGTGTCTTAGGGAAACCATATTGTAGCCAAATTTCTATTTTGACTGGGGAAAAAGATGTTTTTGAGGGAAGAACAAAGCTGCTTGGTTAGGTTTACAGAGCCCTGTCAGTTTGAGTGACAGATATCAGTGCTGGAGAAGCACTGAGTGCCGTCACATCGCTTTATGCCATGATTTCTTTGGAAAGATTTCATTTTAATGTTGTATACATTAGATCAAACTAAAAATAAACACAGTAATTAGAAAAACAAAATTGCTTATTATTTGGCTGTCTTGGGTGTCTGTTTAAAAGTGTTTGCCTTTTTTAATCTTGAGAATTATCACACAGTGCAAAGTGAAGAGATGTTAATGACAAGGCGGCATTCAACATTTAGGGAGGAGGAAATGTGACCCACTAGGAGTAGAAGCAGTATTTGCTTATCTGTTTGTTAGGAGAAAATGAGTATTAAAACCACCATGCCTGCCTCCACATCTTGCCACTTGAAGTGTGACCATCCAATATGGTGCATTATGTGACCCAGTGGTGCAAGTCCTACAGGTGATGGACTGAACACGATGGATGAAATGAGAACACATCTGGAATTTCAATAAAGGTAATATGCCAGAATAAAGGTAAATACATTTCAAATGAACATTTGCATATGATTTTATGCTTTCCACATATTTGCCAATAGAGCAACTCTCACCAGCTGTCTCCAAAGTCACATACTGTCAGGTTCTATTCCTTCCAGGAAATCTCTGGCTGAACCAAAGGGAGAATGAATATGCCCCATTGGAAAAGCTTGTCTTCTTTTCCTGGCCTAGACTGACTCAGGTGTGCCTTAGGCAAGGTGCCTTTGGTCTTCCAAAGATGGAAAGTTTAGATCTGTTTAGTCCCCTCTCCTCCTATAAACTGTCTTCAGCATCAACCTCACCAGGATGAATTCAAGAAAATATTAATACAGACAGTCCTGGACTTTAGACATTGCGATTTGTGACAAACGACACAGAGCATTTCTAAATGTACCACTGTTTCGCCTTATAAAACATCAATTTTGACTTTAAAACACTAATCTCCTCTAGGCCACTAGCTCCAGAGTCACAGGCAGTTTGAGGGGCGGGCCTCGTAGACATGGGGAAACCATTGTAAACGTCTCAATAGGAAAGGGGAAGGGAAAGGGGATAAAGTTTAAAGGGAGAAAATGGAATGGGGGAGGCCAGGGCATGGGAGAGCATTTACCTGATCACCAGACACTGTCTCCAGGGACATCAACACATCCATTATGCTTCTGCTAAAATAAATGTCAGCCACCCTAACGTGGAATGTCTCTGACTCATTATAAATGCATTCACGTAGCTACAATATTCATCTAAAATTGAATGCACTCACCATTCTGGGCAAGTTAGAGTAAAAAAACGGGCATTCTACATTGGTTCAGAAACCAGTTGCCCTCCTTAATAAATTACCCTAAAAGAAAACTGACTCTTTCTTGGAATGTTTTGATTTAATAGCTTTCAGGGACCAGCTGTCAAGCAATCAAAAGCTGTAATAGCTCCTGATTTCTTAAAGGAATGAGGTATTCCATGAACTTTCAAATAAAGGAATAAGCACCCATTCATAATCACATATGGACACAGAGTGGATTCATGTTTATGATTATTAAAGTTAGAATCTTTGCAGAAGCAGAGAAGCAGAGAAGAAATACAAAAAGCCACTGGCGTACAATAATTTCTACTTCACCCTTCCCTCTCACACCAGTAGAAAAACTTCAAAGCTGGAGTTTGAAAGATAAAATTCCACTTATCTAGAATTCTCTACGATTACTGAAATGACAGAGCTTTCAAAGAGAAGCAGAAGAAGAGAGTTTCTATAACAATTATGTAGCATTCTATGGAAGTTCCAAGGAGAAGATTTATTGACCTGCTAAATATCCATCTTGTTTAAGTCTATCTACCAGGGAATGCCTCGTCCCATATGGAATAAGTGGAAACTGGAAATGGGAAGAGTTATTTAGGAACATTTTACTTCAATGGCAGAAACTAATCTCATAGACAAAGGGATAAGAGGAGCTGCTAGGGAATATGAATCAAATGAAAAGTGACATTGCAGCTGAAACCTATACTGAATATCAACACTGGATCGGGTAGCACAGTCATTTTAACTTAGTCATTATAATAGATAGATAATCAACACCTACAGCCTGGATCTTTTCAGTTCTTCCACTTTGGAGACTGCCAGAAGGAGATAGGAAGTGATAACACCATTAATAACTCTGTGGCATTCTGAGTTTCCATCTTTGAATAGGGGGTTTTTCTGTTAGATACAAATTAGAGATGTAATTTATCTTCTCAATGTCCTGTTCTGAACACCCATATGAACACTTTTAGCTAGGTTCTGAGTAGGTTCTATAGTACCGGTCTAATTCCTTAACTCAATTACAGACACTTGATTAACCAACTTTAAATACCAGTACACATCCGGAGAGAATGGACAAGACATGGTACAGCAGAATGAACAAATACAGGAGGGAACACCTCATTTTTCTGAGGGGCTGTAACTCCAACTTGCTCTGACCCTAACCCTAAAGCCTCAGCTCATCATATTTATTGATTTATTTTAAAGTCGGTCTCCCCATCTAGGCAGTAAGCTCCTCAGAAGGCAACATGTCTACCAACTCTATTGTACTGTACTCTCCCAAGCACTTCATACAGTGCTCTTCAGCCAGCCTATCAATTGTATTTATTGAGCACTTACTGTGTGCAGAGCACCATACGAAGTGCTTGGGAGAGTACAATATAACAATATAAGACACATTCCCTGCCCACAATGAGCTTACAGTCTACACTCACACAGTAAGTGCTCAATACCATAGAATGATTGATTGAAGACACTATTTCTCCAGTGACTATGAGTCAGAGAACCCAAATATTCCAAGTCAAAGCTACTTTACTAATCTCAATTCTCCAACTATCTAGAGATACTCCCTGGTCAAATGTTGAGCACTTTAGGAGCAGCATTAGCTCACTAAAACTACCCGAAGATAATTAAAGGATTGCTACAAATATTGGGTGTATTTATGTTATACAAGTGCTTAGCACCGTGCTCTGCACATAGTAAGTGCTCAATAAAATATGACTGGTTGAACAATTATGCCAATTAAATTGTCTCCTAGTGGTTTAAATGAGTCAGTGCTCCTCCCACTGTGATGAGTAACGTTTGTCACTGGGAAAATTGGGTTTAATGATAATAGCTGTCCTCCTAAATGTTTATCATCTCTCCCAGGTCATCCCCTTGGGGAACAGAAACATGTTCCTTGGGGTCACAACAAAGGAAGGGATGGGAGAGAAGAGGTTTAGTAGAACAGCACAGGCCTAGGAGTTAGAGGACCTGTATTCTAATCCTGACTCCTCCACTTATCTGCTGGGTGACTGTGGGCAAGTCATTTAACTTCATTGGTGCCTCAGTTCCCTCACCTGCAAAACAGGGAATCGATATCTTTTCTCTCTCCTACTTGAGCTGTGAGCCCCATGTGGGACCTTATTATCTTGTATCTGCATGAGCTCTTAGTACAGTGCTTGGCCTGTAGTAAGCGCTTAACAAATATTATTATTATTATTAAGAAGAGGATGAGGCTTTCCAGATATTTTTTGTAAATTTCAAAGTGCTTCTCAGGGATTTCCCTATATGTTTTCCTGTGCCAGTAGTTACAGAGGTAGCAGATGGAGAATATTTGGTCAAACGTATCCCAAGCAAAGCAAGGAGAGCAGATGAGGTTTAAATTGACTAGATAACATGAGAACCATCCAAACCTTCTGAAGTATTATCAGAAAACAATATACAGGAACGTGAAATAGCCAGAGAGGTACCCACATCCAGCTGTATGCACACAGATACACAGACAGACAGACCAGCATTCATTTCATCCTTCCTGAAGGCTTCAAAGGCATTTTCACTAATATTCAGATCAGATTTGATCTACCCCGTCCTGTCTGAGATACAGGGAGTGCCCATTTTGTCCTAAGTGGGACATGTCCATTATCATGGGGGGGGGGAAAGGAGTATGCAGCCACTCAGATGGAACAGGTGGAAAAATATTAGTGCCATAGGAGCTCATCAAGTTCCCCTCTTCCTATGTGCCAGGTCATTTGCAGGAAATAATATTCAAGCCAGGTTGGCCCTGATTTAGAATGCTCCAAGTAGTGATCCCAATTCCTCTCCTCCTTCAAAGAAGGTGTATGCTAGCTTAGGACCATGGAGAGATGTCTTTGCATCTCAACCAGGCAGACTATAATATCCCCCATTTGCCATAAACTCCTTTAGGCCGGGGAACATGTGACACGTTTCAACTGTACCTTCATCTGCCCCAGCACTTACTATCAGGCATTGCACTCAGTAGGTGTTCTAAAAACATCACTGACTGAACTCAATTGCTATTCCAGAGGTGTGTTCTTTTGGGCTGGGTGGACAAAAGAGGAGCAATCCGCACTTATGACATCTCTGAGAAGCTGAAGAGGGCTTAGCAATGCCTGGAACCTGTCCCCAAACCCACCAGGTTTTGGATTTATTCTCAGGGTAACCACTACAGTCTGCCATTTGTCACCTTCTTTGCTAAGACTCATTACCAACTTAATGCACAATGTTACGTGTGTCAGATGAAAATGGAAACCAAAAACGTACAAGATCAAATTCAGTCACACATACGGTTTGGGATCCTGCCTCTAACCTGCTGGCTGAGCCTCAACTGGCCACGGAAAATGACTGTTTGGGTAGTTACCCGGTCACCACCAATCCCCAATTTCTGTTACTTTGATTAATCTTTTCAGAGGGTTAAGCCGAATGCTTTAGCACAAATATTGCACTAAAGGCCTCCAGGCAAATTAATTATGGCATCTACCATTTGCCACAACCCAAGGTGTGTGAGAAAATCCCCAGTTATTCCCCCAAATTCAGTGTTTGGCAAGTACAAGTGGATTCAGCCAAAGGTCTCCGGGTAGATTTTGAAAAGCCCATTTAAAATCTGGTTATTAACGCTTTTTTGAAAATAATTTGGGAAGCAGTGTTAGAGTAATTTGTGTCCCAGTAGAAGTGCATGCTGTTAAATCTTGGCAGTGTTCCTGGAAACCTTGGAGGCCAGCACGCTTACATGAATAGCTCCAATTCTACTGCAAACTGGAAGCTTTCGACAATGTATAGATGGAGTAAATTTGATGAGGTGTGAGGCCCATCTTCTTGAGTGGGATGCTCCCTAGGGAGAGCGTGGACAGAAGGGGCCTGCTTTTAAAATGGCTTTCAAGAGTTTAGAAGACGTGATTTTAAAATCCTACTGGCCTCCGTTCCCATTTTACGGATCACTGAGCGCGTTGAACTTTGAATTTGTGCGGAGACAAACTCCTGCAAAGGGCGCAACCTTATAAATTGAAACTGAGGAGACCAATTCTCCCTAGGGCTTTTTAAGGAAATGCAAGGAAGCCCAAGAAGTCCAAACATCAGAAGTCTCAAAGGGCAGATGAAGAAGTAGGATGCAAGTTTGAGAAAGGGTAAGAAGGATGATGGAGGTGAGCAGGAGGAAGGAGTGTATCAGCAGGCCCGCAATCCAGATATCCAGGAGGCCTGGCCTGGGGTCAGCAGGAGCTGGAGTGGGAAAGAGTCACCAACAGCTAAATCATAACAACCCTTCTACCTTTCAACCTCACAGGGCAGCTCAGGGAACTGATAGAGAAGAACTGAGTTGATCCCTAACCTTTCCTCCGTTGGATCAGTCAGAGGTGAAAGCACCCTAGATGGGGACACTCCTGCATGGCCAATATTCATTCATTCAATTGTATTTATTGTGCATTTACTGTGTGCAGAGCACTGTACTAAATGCTTGGGAAGTACAAGTTGGCAACATATAGAGATGGTCCCTACCCAACAACAGGCTCACAGTCTAGAAGGGGGAGACAGACAACAAAACAAAACAAGTGGACAAGTGTCAAGTCATCAGAATAAATAGAATTAAAGCTAAATGCACATCATTAACAAAATAAATAGAATAGTAAATATGTACCAGTAAAATAGAGTAATAAATTTGTACAAACATATATACAGGTGATGTGGGGAGGGAAAGGAGGTAGGGTGGGGGGGATAAATAGGTGGATAAATAGTCCAATAGTCGGATAAAACTAATAGCCACTGGAAGGAAACAATACAGAAGCCCAACCGCTTAAATTTTGTTCTCAGTGAAATGAAGGGGAGAGGAGGCTCAAGATATCAATTCATTCAATCGTATTTATTGAGTGCTTACTGTGTGCAGAGCACTGTAATGGCACATGACCTCAGTCTAGGCATGAAGACTTCAGGACAGACAGCGTAGTCTAGTAGAAAGTCAGGAGAATGTGGGTTCTAGTTTTTGCTCTGCCACTTGCTTGTTGTATGACCTTGGGCAAGTCATTTAACTTTTCTGTGCCTCAGTTTCTTCATCAGTGAAATAGGGATTAAATGCTAGCTTGTCCTCCCTCAGACTGTAATCCTGTATGTGGGGCAGAGAACGGGTCTGATCTGTTTATCTTAAATCTACCTCGGTGTTTAGCACAGTGCTTGGTACATAGTATGTACTTAATAAATATATCAATGATCCAGTGCTTCGAACACTGCTTTGACCTATTAAGCACTTAATAAATGCCATTATTATTATTATTATTATCAAAATTAATTTCTCCATACAGACAGGTTATTTAGGTTGGGATTGATTCCTTCTGCAAACCTTCCCATTGACCTGGGATGATCAGGTGGCCCCTTCACCACTGTGTCTTCTGGTCTCTACTTTCCGCTTCAGGAAAGAGAGTATTGCAAAATGTTCAATGGATTTGTTAAGTGGATTCTGTGACACCAAAACTGTCACAACAGAGTATAGTATAGAATGAAGAGGGGATAGTTAGATGCAGGAGGACTGATACCACTGTCTGTTGGGAGAGGATATCTTGAACCAGAGAAAAGTAATTTGTCGGAAGGAGGAGAAGGGAGGAGAGGGGAAGAGTCAGGAAATATTATGGAGGAAAAACTGGCAGGAATTAGAGATAAACTGAATAAAGGAATTAAATCAGCAAGGAGTCAAAAATGACACCAGGAGTGTGGGCTCCGGGAACAGGTAGGATGGTGGTATTTTTGATTATGATGTGAAATTTAGGAAGACAAGTGGGTTTCTTTTTCTGTTCCATCATTCTTGATGATACCTAAAGGCAAGTAGATTGCTTTTATGAAAAGATCCGCTAAGCAATAAGTGGTTGGAATGACGACAGCATTTGTACATTCTAATACTGTTTTTTAGAGGTGTCAAATTGGGAGAGACCCCAACTACAGACTGCAACTTAACACAGTGGTGGAACATATATGGTGATAAGACTATAAAATTGTGCCTAGAATTCTGCAGTGGTACAAAAGGACTAGTCAAGTTAGACAAGGAAGAAAGATGAAACCCAATAATTGTGACATTTGCTAAGCATTTACTAATCACTAGAGTTGGACACAGTCCCTGTCTCACACACAGACCACACAGTCTAAGTCAGAGTGAGGATGGGTACTGAATTCCCATTTTACAGATGAGGAAACTGAGGTACTGAAAAGTTAAGTGATTGATGACTCTGGTTTGTGTTTGCCAGGCTGGGAGACTGTTTTTAGATTGAACTGCATTAGAAAAGAAAATGCTATCTATTTCTATAGCATTCCAGCTTACTTTAGAAATACACTTCACCTATTAATCCATCTATTGTATGAAACCGTTTACAGAATCTGTGTATTACAACTAGGTGCATTGTCTTTTATTGTATAGTAGATGAATAGTAGTTGGAAGGTTGTTATTTCTTGATTGGATCCTGCCAAGCAAATATGGATCAAGAACATTTGTCTGTAATTTCAGGACTGTTACAGACAGTATTGACAATCTGTTTGGATCACAATGCCTATTGTTGTAAACTTAACTGTACCATATGATTAGGGTACTCATTCTACATTCAAAATTATTTATACCTATCTTGCTCCCTCCTGAATATTTATGGGGCTAACCTTTCCTGTTCACTCCATAATTGGGATGAAAACGTATCCTGGTTCTCTAAACCGTAAAGTATTATTGCTCACACATGCTCTGAGACTGAATCACAGTTGCAGAGTCATTTGGTTTTTTGAATAATGAATTTTGCAGGTAAATTAGTGTGCATATCAAAAATGCATTGATAATGCTTATTAGTCCTTTAATATGCACATTTTCAGTATGCCTATAAACACTCAAGTCAGGGAGGCCATCTGATGGAATCCTTGACTGGAACCTATGGATCACCTTGGCTCTTTTCCGGGATATAAGATTGAAGGAGATGGGGCTTTCACATTTTATTTGAAAAATGAAAGAGTAAAGAAAATAAATGCATAGAGCCCTTCATTGGAAATTCAAGTTCAGATATTCTCTGCCACTCACCGATTAGGCAATCCTTCAAACTGTTCACAGAATAAACACCCCGCTGAGTAAAGAATGTCCCATAATTTCATTTTGAACGTGACTCCTTAGGGTTTTATTTTCTCTTTTTTCAATCTCTGATATGGCCAATTGGAAGCTATCAGAGGAATTGTTTGCTAGGAGGGATTCAAAGGTTGAGATGGGCTTGGAGACAAAGTTTCCACATTCCCCTTTTCTCTCGGAGGATGTACTAGGCTCTTGAAAATCTAGCATGTCCTGGGAAGGATGAATTACCTGGTGGAGAGGGAGAAGTTCCTCCATTTCCACAAATGCTCACACTGACCACAACACCTGGGTGAGCATTTCCATGATTAGAATATGGGACAGGAAGCCACAGGCCAAGTTCTGTACTCTAAGGAATCTACTCTTCAGCAAGCCTCCAAACGGGAAAAGGACTTTCCCTATTCACCCACAGTGTCCTTCCATCATCCACCTCATCTATGCCGAGAGGAGTTCAATGCCTTAGGGTAATCAACATTTTGCCTTCTAGGGGGGCAAGCAAAGGCTGAGTTCAGTGTAGTCTATTTGGTGGCCCAAACTCCTCTAAGCCATAGCCTTTCAGAAAAGGAGGAGAGGAAACTTTTACCTAACGTCATGCAAAGGAGTCTAGTAAAGCTAGTCTTCAAGGATGATCTTACTAAACCCTTGATTGTTAATTCAAGGATAATTGCATATAACCTAATTAGTTTGTTAGAATCCTTAGGTATGATTGTGAGTGTTCTCACTTATTTCAGCAATTATCCTCAGCATCAGCATCATACAAAAGGTCATTTACAGGTAAAATATCCTTCTTAATCCAGTTCTACTCCTAAGTTTACAGAAGCTTAGGACCCCAAAACCTCAAGAGGCCAGAACCTCAGGAGACTGGAACCTCAGAAACCTAGAACCTTGGGAGTCCAGAGCCTCAGGAATCTGGGATCTCAGGAGCCCAGAGCCTTGGGAATCTAGAACCTCTGGAGCCCAGAACTGCAAAACCCTTGAACTTCAGGAACCTAGAACTGACTTATTTACTAAACCTCTACCTTATCTCTCTTGCTCTCGACCCCTTCCTCACAGTGGCCCTCCTAAATGGAACTCCCTCCCCCCTTCAAATCTGAGAGACCACCACTCTCCCAGTCATCAAATCTCATCTATCTCACCATTGACCTCTTGCCCACATCCTGTCTCTGGCCTGGAAAGTCCTTCTTCTTCATATCCAACAGACAACTACTCTCCTCACCTTCAAAGCCTTATTGAAGGCACATCTCCTCCAAGAAGCCTTCCCTAAGCCCTCATTTCCTCTTTTCCCACTTCCTTGTGTGTTGCCCTGATTTTCTCCCTTTATTCCTAATATGTTTTGAGTAAAGTTGGAGCAGAGAATGATCCTTTGCTAGATTATCAGCTCCTCGAGGACAGGGATTGAGTCTACCTACTCTAGTGTACTCTCCCAAATGCCTACTACAGTGCTCTTCACACACAGTAAACATTCAAACCAATGACTGATGGATTGTAAAAGGTATGTTGCAATGGACTGTTGGGATCCCTCTGCAGCAAACAGACCAGCCTGGCAGCTAGCAAACTGGAGTGAAGTTGGATCTTGGAACAAAGGTTTCACAAAAATCAGGATACCAAGAGTCAAGCTTGAAAATAGGCACAGACCTTGTATGGGACCAACTCATTAGTGCACAAAAGATCTATCCTTATTTGCCCACAATGCAAATGAGAATGTCCATCATGCCATATCTTTTCCAATCTCATCCACTTGTAGAAATAGGATCTCACCACAGGTTGTATTGTCTTTGAAAATGAAGGCCATCTCTTCCTGTATACACACTCTGTTCTTCCACAGTGCTTCATTTTAGCAGCACATATTAGAATATTGTTACAAAACTAAGGATTTTTTTATGAATAAAATGTGCATTTATCAGAAGAAATGCTTCTGCACACATGTTCGGTTCCAGTCAAGGTGCATGTCCTAAAACGTGAAATCATCTGACAAGCTTTCCTGGTGGGTTTCATCTGCGATGGAATCCTCAAGTATCAAGAGAACTGAATTTACATGTACGAGTTAAAAATAGGGTTCATAAAGCAATGACAGTAATTTTTAAAGACTTGGAAAATGAACTAGATTCAAGTAGATTCACTTTGAAGAAAGGGAAAGATGTGCTAAATGCAGGAGAATATGCAGAAAGATCTTTAAAAAGGTGGAGATTGATTACCCTCATTAGGAAATGGGGAAGAAATAAAGGATTTAATCAGCAGGAAGCTCTGCATTGGGTTGATTTTTCTATGAAAATTTACGTTTCAGCAATGAATTAGGATACCAAAATATCGTGGAATCCCTGTCAATTCTGACTTTCCAATTAAACGTCATAGCTGCCTTCGAGTCCATATTTAAAAATAAAGATGGGAATCCAGCCCTAAGGCATGGAAGACACCATGAAGTGAAGTGTCATAGTGGACCTTTGAATGGCAATGCCATAACCAGTGGGGGTTCACTCATGATGGAAAATCCTGTAATTCCTAAACTTCTTCAATCCATCAGTTTTGGGACCCTAGCCCCTCAGACGTTTACTCCCACTCAGGCTCTCAAATGAGCAGGGGACCATCTCAAGCGTTTGAACTCTCAGCTTGCCCCTCCTCACTCGGGGAGTTTCTTGAGGTCAGGTGAGCAAGAAGTTGGGGGAAAGCAGAGCATTGTGGAGGGAAGCCTCCAGAAACACTGGGCGCAGTGAAACACTTCTCACCATGCCTCCATCTCACCTGTCTCGCCACCGACCCCTGGCCTGGAATGCCCTCCCTCCTCATATCCACCAGACAATTACTCTCTCCCATCCCTACCACCACTCCACAAAGACTTACTGAAGGCACATCTCTTCCAAGAGGCCTATCCCAACTAAGCCTCACTCTTCCTCATCTCCCACTCTCTTTTGCATCACCTTGACTCGCTCCCTTTGCTCTTCCCTCCTCTCCCTTCCCCACAGCATTTATGCATATATCGGTAATTTCATTTAATGATATACATGTCTGTTTACTTGTACAGATGCCTGTCTCCCCACTTCTGGGCTGTGAGCTCATTGTGGGCAGGGATTGTCTCTATTACTTCATTGTACTTTCCCAAGTGCTTACTGCAGAGCTCCACACACAGTAAGCACTCAATAAATATGACTGACTGAATGAATGAATGAATGACTGCTGGGTCTACCAGGAAGCATGCAGAAGTACACAAATCCATGATTGTACAGGCTCCCCCTCTAGACTGTAAGCTCATCGTGGACATGGAATATGTCCATTTATTGTTGTTTTGTACCCTCCCAAGTGCTTAATATAGTGTTCTGCACACAGTAAGTGCTCAATACAATTGACTGACTCAAGAGGGTGCCAATCCCTGAGAATTATAACAAAGAGCATGAGCTACAAATCTCCTTTTCATTCAATATGAATGAATTTGCTAAATCTTAGTAATCATTTCTAAGAAATCTTAGATTGGGTTGATTTTGCACAGACCACTGACTGGTCTCATGAAGGCATCACCACTGAATGGCCCATAGAGCCTCTGCACTGTCTTCATGGTAATATTAGCAGCTTGTCATTCACTTGAGAATTTGTTTTCTTTTTATGTTTCTGTTTTGGTGTCCAATAGTTTCTTTCCTCTTCAAGATTACTACAAATTACTAGGTGGTACTTGGGCAGCAACAGCTAACGTTTATTAAGCACCAAAATTGTGTTTGGTATTATTCTAGGCAACAGGATGGGACTAAGAAGTAATAATAATAATGATTATGGCATTTGTTAGGCACTTACTAAGTGTCAGCACTGTTCTAAGCACTGGGGTAGATACAAGATAGTCAGGTTGGACAGTTTCTGTCCTACATGGGGCTCACTGTCATAATCCCCATTTTACAGATGAGGCAACTGAGGCACAGAGAAGTTAAGTGAGTTGCCCAAGTTCACACAGCAGACAAGTGGCAGGGCTGAGATTAGAACCCACATCCTCTGGCTCCCTAGACTGTGCTCATGCCACTAGGCCATGCTGCAGAGAAAAAATGTTCTCTGCCCTCACGAGGTTTAAGCTTTAAAGAGGGAGACCATGTGGTCTAAGAAAAACTAAGCTCTAGACAGTGTCCACGGCAACTGACAGGACAGAATCAAGGTACATAGAGCATGTGGAAATTCCCCTCTTGACTCAAATGAAAGCACATACAGATATCTAGTCAATGTTCCGGTGAAGTTTTAGGATGATATCCTCTTTTTAAAAAGGCGGCTGGTGTCACTTGCTTTGAATGTAAGCTCACTGTGGGCAGGGAACATATCTGTTACATTGTACTTTCCCCAAGAGCTTAGTATAGTGCTCTGCACAGTTACCACTCAATAAATATGACTGAATGATTGAATGTATCAGGTCTGGCACTAGTGTGGTCTAGTGGAAAAAGCAGGAGCCTGGGAGTCAAAGGACCCAGGTTCTAATCCTGACTCTGATGAGTAACCTTGGGCAAATAACTTTACTTCTTTGGTGCCTCAGTTTTCACATCTTGAAAATGGGGACTCAGTTCCAGTTCTCACTTCTACTTAGACCGTGAGCCCTATATGGGACAGGGCCTGTATTCTGCCTGATTATCTTGTACCTATCCCATTGTATGGTACAGTGCTTGGTAGTAGTAAGCATTTAACAAATACCACTATTATCATTTCTGTCATTATTATTACCGGTGGTTACATTGGTGTAGTCCCTAGATTATCGACAGGAAAGCTACAGGGAACAAATAGCAAAAGGAGTAGACTTTTTATTAATATAAATGGAATAACAGAAGGACAGCTGTGCCTATCGATATTCACATCACTTTAGCAAATGGGATTGCCTCAATTTAAGACTCCCTGGATACTGGTGCCAATTCACTGGAGTTCTACATAATTCTGTGTACCCAGCCATGGAGTAGATATTTCCGAAGTCAGACACACAAAAAAAATGTCTTTATTGTAATGATCTGGATGAATTCTGGGGAGGGGGAGTCTTTAAAATTAGTGTTTTAAATTCCTCAACGCCATGTAGGCTAAAACAATCACTTACAGTTACCTGATTAGGATGTACCTGCCCCAGTGCTTAGAACAGTGCTTCACACCTAGTAAGCATTTAACAAAATACCATCATCATTATTATTATTATATTATTACAGATGAGAAGCCTGTACTTTACACATCGATTGAATTGCAAACCCATTAAAATGAGTCTCATTCACTAAACATCATGTTAATTATATGTATTCCTCTAGTGATATATAGATCAATTCTATCAGCATGGACATTTCCAGGGAAATGAAATAAGATGTAGTCAAGTCTTCCTGTGTTGGGAGAAGACCACCTTCAAAATTTGTGCTCAGTGAACCTTAGCCAATGAATTAGCCTGATGGGAACAGTTCGAGATAAATTCAAAAAAGATGTAGACGCTAAACAGTGTCCTTATTTCCTCGTTAAGTAATTACAGTGTTTTACCTTTCATAAAGACCCAGTGAAACACAGATTATTCTTATTAGCAAACTGAATTTAAATGGTCTTACACAAATTACAATGGCAGAAAGCAGTTTTATTTGGCATATGCAAATACAAACTGCAGGTTCCTGAACTACACTCATCTTCTGGAAAATTAGGTCACTCTCTCCTATATATGAAGGGAATCTACATTGACCGCCTCTTTTCAGAACAAATGGCATCCCTTTCAAATTGGTTTCATTAGCCCTTCCATTGCCACAAGACATTAATTCAATGGAGCTTGATACTTTTAAGTTACATTCAAGTAAAATGTAATTTACTTTCTTAAAGGGCCTTCTCTCAACTGTAAAATTCAAAGGAGTTGAAGGAGTAGAATGAGCTATGTGACAATATTTTGTTCTGGGTTTTGGGCACATTGTATAAAGTTAATAATCCATGTGTCAAATGAACATACTTTTCACTCCTTTCAACTAGCTTGAGTGAACATTTTGGTGGGTTAGATATTTTCAGTCCATTAAACTAATTAAATTAGTGATATTAGCCCAGTTGGGCCGGGGGCGGGCGCGGGGTGATAGCAAATTGGAAAACTGGATCAAAGGGTGATACCTCTACCCTTGGTCAATATCAGACAAATGCAACCCCAAGGTGCAAAAGACATCCACTGCAGGTGGCATCTCTAAAATGAAGCCTAACAACAACGGTAACAATTATTGGTATTTGCTACTATTCATTTATTCAATCGTATTTATTGAGCACTTACTGTGTGCAGAGCACTGTACTAAGCATTTGGAAAGCAATAATAATATTATGGTATTTATTAAGTGCTCACTATGTGTCAGGCACTCTACTAAACGCTGGGGTGGATACAAACAAATTGGGTTGGACACAGTCTTTGTCCCACATAGCGCTCACTGTCTCAATCCCCATTTTACAGAAGATGTAACTGTGGCCCAGAGAAGTGAAATGACTTTCCTAAGGTCACACAGCAGACTAGTGGTGGAACCGGGATTAGAACCCATGAACTTCAAACTCCGAGGCCCATGCTCTATCCATTAAGCCGTGCCACTTCTCTACATTTACTATTGCCAAGCACTGAACTAAGTGCTAGGGGTAGACACAAGATATCCAGACCAGACACAGTCCGTCCCATATGGGGCTCACGTTTGAAGTAAGAGGGAATAGAATTTAATCCCCTTGTGACAGCTGAGGAAATAGAGGCACAGAGGATTTAAGTGACTTGCCCAAGATCACCTGATAGGCAAGTGTCAGAGCCGGGATAAAAAACCAGGTCTCCTGACTCCATACTCTGTCACCTAGACCAAGCTTAGTCCAGTGCTTTGCACACAGTAATTGCTCAATAAATACAATTGAATGAATGCTGCTTCTCATGGCCCAGTGGGGTTTATCAATGTTTAGACTTCCAAGACTACAGGGGTATTAAACCTGGTCAACATTCTGGGCTTTCAAACTCTTGCCCCCGTCACATGCCAACGTTGACTTTTCCACTGGGAAATACTAGGTCCCTAGTACTAGGGAATATCTTTCCCTTCTCTCCTTGACGTCCTCCAAACTGCCTTCCATTCCTTTCGCTTCACAGAAACTGCTCAATCAAAGGTCACAGATGATCTCCTTGCTAAATCCAAAGGCCTCTACTCCATTCTAATCCCTCTTGACCTCACGGCGGCCTTCGACTGTCAACCACCCTGTTCTCCTAGAAATATTATTCAACCTTGGCTTACTGGCACTGCCCTTTCCTGGTTCTTCTCCTATCTCCCTGGCTGCTCATTCTCAGTCTTTTTCACAAGCTTGTCATCTGCCTCCCACCCCCTGAGGGAGTCCCTTAAGGTTCAGTTCTGGGTCATCTTCTATTCTACATCTACACTCACTCCCTTGGGGAATTCATTCACCCTCATGGCTTCAACTACCATCTGCATGCAGATGATTCCCAAATCTACATCTCCAACCCTACTCTCTTTCCCTCCATGTAGTCTCACGATTCCTTCTACCTCCAAGACATCTCTACTCAGATGTCCAGCTGATACTTCAAACTTAACATGTTCAAATCAGAACTCCTCATCTTCCCACCCAAACTCTGTCCTCCCCCTGACTTTCCCATCAGTGTAGACAATACCACTATCCTCCCTATTTCACAAGCTCATATCCTTGGCATTATCCTCACCTCATCTCTCTCATCCAACTCACATATTCAATCTGTTATGAAATCCTGTCAGTTCAACCTTCACAACACAACTAAAATCTGCTCATCCAAAGCACTAAACCATGTTAATCCAAGCACTTATCCTAACTCACCTTGATTACTGCGTCAGCCTCCTTGCTGACTTCCCTACTATCTGGCTTCTTATGAACAGGGATTTTTATTAGTAGTAATAGAATGTCATCCCCTCTCAGGATCACACCTGGAGAGTTTCGGCTATGGGAGAGAGTACCGGCCTTGGCTATGGGAGAGAGTCAAAAAGAGGCATACCCATTCCATTCCTAGCTTGGGCAGTGGCTAGTGAGTGGAAGGCAGTCTGCTACAAGTCCGAACTCACCTGTGCTGGGCAGCAGTGACCCGGAAGAGAGTCAAGGGTGGAGACTCAAGCTTACTGCATGGAAGAAGGAAAAAATAAACAACTTCTGTATTTCTTACCAAGAGCACTCTATGGATACACTACCAGAACGATTGCAGATGGAGGTGGGGTATTTTGGGAGAGATGCATCCATGGAGTCGCTACGGGTCGGAGATGACTTCAACAACATAAGACAATAGAATAATCTACTTGAAGGGAGGGACCATGCCTACTAATTCTACTGTATTTTCTCAAGTGCTTAGTACGGCCCACTGCACATAACTGACGTTCAATAGATAATACTGATTGAATCTGCTGCTGAAGTCACACATTCACCAGAACTCTGACAGAATTGTCTGTCATGGTCTTTGGATTTCAGGGGGGAGGGGAGAGAGAAACAAGAATATTTAGAAGGGCAAGTATGGAAATTTTCAATTGATTTGTGTAAATGATTTTCAATGTGTCTATGGATTATCTTTATTTTTTTCTACTTTGAGTCATTAATGAGATTCTGTGCCCTTTTAAAAAAGGCCCATTTGGCAAGGACGGAACTGAATACCTGTTACTGAATTCCCGAGGCAATACCACTAAGTGCAGTCAATGCAATGGCCCATATAAATACAGTCACATAAGTGTTTACCACATCGTCTTCCTTCAGGAGAAATGGAAAGTTTATCTGTGAAGTCTGGTTTTTAACCACATTTGTCACTTCCTTCTTCTACCTCAACACTATCATCTAAATCAACTATTCTGCCCTCACATTTCCAATGAAGAACAACCTCTTCCATGCTTTCATCACCTCCTGTCTGAACCACTGCAACATTTCCCCCCCCCCCCCCCCGGCCACCTACCCTGCTCTAGTATTTCTTCCTTCCTTTCACTTAGTTCAAAAGAAACTCCTTGTCATTATTGTAACCACTTATCCTGTATTTCAAGTTCCTTCACCTGATTCCCCATTGCCTTCCCAATCATATTTGAACTTCTTGTCCTTTACTTTCTAGACTCTTCACTACTCAGCTACAGTTGACATCTCTCCTTTTCCTTTTACCCCTGCTAGGTCTCCTTGTTCTAGTCCTTGGTACCCTCTCTAGGTGTCTTTAATCCTTCTTCTCCATGATTATCTCTATGAAGCATTCTTGCCCCCTGGAATAGCTTTCTTCTGATGGGGAAAAAGGTGGTGTTTCTTCAGAACCCATCTCTCCATTCTACTCTGTAAGAAAACATATCCTGAGCTGTCAAAGTGAAGGTCTCCTTCGCCCATGGATTCAACATTGAGGGCATTGTAGTCTTGTGATTTTCATGATGAATTTGCTAATCTATGGCTACAACCCAGCCCACACATTTCTCTCCTCTGATGCCAGTCTACTTACCATACTTCAATCTAGCCTGTCTCACCTCTAATCCCTTGCTCACATCTTCCCTCGCCTGGAACTCTCTACACCTTCATATGACAGTCCACCACCCTCCCCTTATTCAAAGCTTTTCTAGATCATATCTTTTCCAAGAAATCTTCCCTGATTAACCTCTCTTCCCCACCCTCCTGCTTCACTGTACTTGGGCCTGTAACAATAATAATAATAAACAATTAATGGTATTTGCTAATGGTGATAATAATAAGAAGATGATTTGTTAAGCATTAACTATGTGTGGGGTCTGCCCTAAGTAAGCACTGAGGTAGATACAGGACAATGGGGCTGGACAATCCCCGAACCACAAGTCTAAGCAGGAGAGCAAACAGGGTGGTGAGTCTCAATTTTCCAGATGAGGAAACTGAGGCAATGAGAAGTTGTGTGATTTGCTCAAGGTCACACAGCCAACAGTTGGCAGAGTGGGATTAGAACTCAGGTCCTCTGACTCCCAGGTTCAGACTCTTTCCACGAGGCCATTCTGCTTGCACAGCAGTAAGCTCTCACTTTGTGCCAAGTATTGTACTTGGTGCTGGGGTAGATATAAGTTAATCAGGTTGGAAGCACTCCCTATCCCACATGGGGCTTAAAGTCAAAGCACTTTGATACTCTCCCCACCCACAGCCAGTATATACATAAACTATATATACACGTATGTATATAAATATACATACATAAGCCGGAGAAGCAGCATGGCTCAGTGGAAAGAGCCCAGGCTTTGGAGTCAGAGGTCATGGGTTCAAATCCCAGATCTGTCATCCGTCAGCTGAGTAACTTTGGGCAAGTCACAACTTCTCTGTGCCTCAGTTACCTCATCTGTAAAATGGGGATTGAAACTGTGAGCCCCCCGTGGGGCAACTTGATCAACTTGTATAATAATAATAATGGCATTTGTTAAGTGCTTACTATGTGCAAAGCACTGTTCTAAGTGCTGGGGGGATACAAAGTGATCCTTGTAACCTCCCCAGCACTTAGAACAGTGCTTTGCACATAGTAAGCACCTAACAATTACTATTATTAACTCCACTGCTTCCCCTATCTGTAACATATTTTATTTTGATGTCTGTTTCCTCCACCACACTGTAAACTCCTTGAGGGTAGGGATCACGTCTGTTGTATTGTACTCCCCCAAGCACTTAGTACTGAGTTGTGCCCACAAGTGCTCAATAAATACTATTGATTGATCGAATGATTGATTAAAAATCATTTGTATTTCACAGCATCTATTGCCAAATCTTAGAGCCATCACTTTTATATTACATTTGTAATTACACTTCGTAATGTCTTAAATGCATGCGATTAGAGAAAAGCATTCAATCCTTCAAAGAAGAACACTAGAGTTGGTTTGGAGTTCCTGAGCTGTAGGGAACTAATCTCTCAGCTCCTCCCCCTATTTCCAGCTCTACTGTGTCACCTACGTATTTGAGAGTCTGCAACACCTGAGAACTTAGGAAGTCACCCTACACTCACCCCCACGCACTTAAGTCTATGTCCACATATTTGATGGCTTCCACTAGCTGTCATTTATTTAATTGTCTGTCTCCATCGCTAGACTGTAAGCTCCTCGTGCAGGAATTGAGTCTACTAACTTTACTGTAGTCTCCCAAGGGCTTATTCATTCAATTGTACTGATTGCTCGCTTACTGTGTGCAGAGCATTGTACTAAGTGCTTGGGAGAGCACAATACAACAATAGACAGTCACATTCCCTGCCCACAACGAGTTTACAGCCTAGAGTGGGGGAGACAGACATCAATACAAATAAATAAAGTGACAGACATGTATGTAAGTGCTGTGGGGCTGGGAGGGGGGCAAAGGGTGACACAGAAGGGGAGATTTAATATGATGATCTGCACTGAGTAAGCACTCAGGAAATAACACTAATTGCTGGGGAGCAACAAGCGCTTTCAAGTGAGAAAAAAGCTACTGCATTTTTCATCTGTGGCCAGGTTGGGGGAGTTGCCAGGAGCTAGGAGAATGTGGCCTTATCAGTGAGAGGTCAAGGCCAGGGCATCCTCCTAATCAATCAATCAATGGTATTTATTGAGCACTCACTGTGTGCAGACTACTGTACTGAATGCTTGGGAGAGTACAATACAATAATGTAAACCTCTGCTATTCAGACCTACACCCTGGAACTGTAGTTGGGAATCCTCTTGTGATTACAGGAAGATGAACAGTATAGGTTATAATCATGGGATTTCTTCTCAGTGTGCTGTTTCCTGAAAGGGATGAGTCAGCAAAGCATTTTATGCCTATCTGGGGCCCAGCTGGAAGATCAAAGTAGCTGTTGAGCCACTCCCAAGAGGCCTGCTCCCACAAAGATGCTCTGTTCCACAACCCCAATAGGGGAGCTTTGTGATGCATATTATGTGCTACGTGGGAATTGAATGAGTGAGTAGTGGAGGCTCCCCACATCCCATCACCACTCTGGAGGAAAGACTTGAAGGTCACGTCTTCTCCTTCCCAGCCCAGAGGACATTAACCTAAAGCCTCCTGTAAGATAGAGAGGTCCAGGTGATGATATACAAGCCCTGTTGATGACCTGGCCTAAAAAGCCTCAACGTCATTTGACAGTATCCTTGGAGCAAAAGTGCTCTATAAGGCATGCAATTCTCACCTCCATGGATACAGGGACTAAGGTCTATTTTTGCTCAGACGGTGTGGAGAAGACTGATTATAAACTCGTTATGGGCAGAGACAGTGTTTAATTGTGTATTGTACTCTCCCAAGAGCTTAGTACAGTCTCTGCACACAGTAAGTGCTCAATAAATATGATTGACTGACTGACCTGCAGTGACCATGGCTCACTATGGTCCCGGGCAAAAAGTCTGGATGTGTGTGTACATTTATAACACACATATGTATGGAAAGAGGATGTGCCTGGGAGTCAGATGACCCGGGTTCTAATCCCAGCTCTGCCACTTTTCTGTGTCTCAGTTATCTCATCTGTAAAATGGGGATTAAGACTGGGAGTCCTGTGTAACACAGGGACTGTGTCGAACGCAATTATTATCCAGAATCTACCCCAGCACTTAGTACAGTGCCTGGCCCATAGTAAGCATTTAACACATTTTTTAAAAAAATGTGTACAAACACATGTCTGTCCCTATTCCCCAACACACACACACACACACACACACACAAATATATGCATACAGGATCACTATACTGGTTTGAGTAGGTGGAAGGCTGCATGAAAGGCCTTTAAAATGGTTCTGGTGCTCTAGAAAAGTGCAGATTCTTGTCAGTCTTTTACAGATAAGAGAAGCCACCAAAGCAGATGAGCAAGCTTTTAGAGGCTGATTGGTGTGGTCATGGTGACTTAGTTTGCTTGATTCTCTAATTAAGAAAATACTTAGGCTCGTCAGCAGCCATGCAACTGGTTTGTTCTAGGTTTCAGTGCCATGCCTTTAAAGATGGCAACCCCTGAGGTCCCAAGAATGGCACATTAATATAATTGCTAATGCCCCTGGTGTGATTTTTTTTCTTCTTTATCCCTGTCAAGACAAAAAGTGCACCAGAAATAGTTGTTATCTTTTTAATGGCCTTTAAATTAAGATTGCAGAGACTTAAATAAAGAGATATTATCTGCAAAAAAAATACAGAAATATTTGTGAAACATCACTCTTTTGCCCAAAGGGACATATCATTTTCATATTTTAAAATTGAATGCATTTTAGTTATTTTGTGTTTTTGCAGCAATCAGTTCACATTATGAGAATAGGGTAGTATAATTATGGAAATTAAGTACAGATTTCAGTTGAATGAACTCATCAGATGGAATTACAGCCTTTCTAGATTGGTCGTCTGGCTTTATGTCAGCTGATTTGCATAAAACATTTAGCTTAATGAGAAGTAAACAACAAGACTGCAGAATGTATTAACCCAAGGGGGTCTGAGTTGACATGTGAGAAATATTGGGTTGTAGTATTTTTTAAGACAAAAAACCACCCTCGAGAGCAGATTAGGAACATAAAGGTAATTCTAGCCGTGACGATAACTCTGAGAGTGGTATTTTTCACCACCAACAGTCAGACTCTGGAAGGTCATTCTTCAGCTTTATTTACTTTCAGTTGCCTGTAAGCAAAATCTGACATAATCTAGTTACCTTGTCAGATGGCATGCTTAGTTGCGAACACGTCTTTGTGCTTTGGTGCTGAAATTTTGTCCGGTCAGTGTTCTGGAACCTGTTCAGTTGCTTTCCCAGGTCTCCAGCTATTTATCCCTAATCTCCAGGGAACCACACTCACACCTCTGAAACATATTCTGGCACCTTGTAGCATTACAGTCTCAGTCACCAAGAGCCTCTCCGTCACTCGAGCTCCACAATAAATGAAATACCTAGAATCTGTTTCACGATGAAACAGCCAGTGAGCGGCATGTTGCACCCCAGGGAGTACCAACTATTGTTAGATCTTCATCCACCCCAGTACATAAATCAGTTCTGTCTAGAATGGTTCTACGCAAGGTCTGCCGGGCTGGGGCTTGCCAAATCAACTCCATCCACCGGCATCACTTGATCTGGACAGGGGCAAACTGAAGAGTGCGTGCTTGCCCACGCAGATGTCTGACCAGGGAAGTTGAGGGTTTTGGGAAACAAGGCACGGACGCAAGTGGATTTCATCGTGGCGAACACCGAGATAATTTGCATAATGCACTTCTGATTTAGTGTGAGTGCTTGAATAAACTGCTCCTTTTAGGGATGCCTCTAGAGATGCACATTTTCCTATTTTTTCCTCTTAAAAAAAAACTCTTGAATGAATTCGATTAAATGAGTAGGCACGGGAGTTGCTTTTTAAATAAGGCAAGACTTTCTTCTTCCCCCATGCCCACCCTTGGAAAATCAGAGCAGTTGCAAAAGAAAGATGCTATTACTTTTTTCAACCTCCACCTCAAGAGGGGCCAGGCACGAAGCAGAGAGGCATGCAGCTTACACTGCCCAATCAGAGGTGGAATCAATCTGGAAATGGTCAAAAGGCCAGTTGCCTTTCCCAGCTCACTTTGTGCTACGTGCTGCAAGGCTGCCCAGTTTTCCCTAAGGCGTGAAGGAAATTGGCTTGAACTTTGCAAACAAAGCAGAGCCGGGGAGAGAAAGAAGTGTAGAAAACCACTGACCCTTGCTGGTGTTGAGCGTTGAAACAACTCTCCGGTGAGGGACTCTTTGATAAGGCAAGGGAAAGTGTGCACACACAGCTCGGGCTGTGTCCTTACTCAAAACACAACAGGACAACAAATATGCTCCGGGGTATACAGGCTCAGATCTAATGTGACAAGTCAGGCTGTCACCAAGTCCAGTGAGAAGCTGACAAGTTCAGTGGCCATGGGATGAATAGCTTTCAACCACAGCCAGGATTCACATCAGCCCCTACCAGAGTCACTGCTGCTTTAAAGGGATGGCACACCCTCTTTTTATGGTATGTATTAGGTGCTTACTATGTGCCAGGCACTTTACTGAATGCTGGGGTGGACTGTAAGCTCGTTGTGGGAAAGGAATGTGTCTGTTTATTGATGTACTCTCCCAAGCTCTTACTACAGTGCTGTGCACACTGTAAGTGCTCGATAAATACGACTTAATGAATTAATGAATGAATGGTTACAAGCTAATCAGGGTGAACACAGTCCCTGTTCCATATGGGCTCACAGTCTTAACCCCCATTTTACAAAGTAATCGAGGCCTGGAGAAGTTAGGCAACATGCCCAAGGTCATGCAGCAGACAAATGGCAGAGCCCGTGCGGTATTCACTAAGCCAAGCTGCAGCTTCCTGATCTTTTCTTTTTCTTTGGCCCAGGGGAATTCTTTCCAGGAGGCTTGATCTTGCCTCCCAAATGTCTCTCAGAGATCTAGGAAAGTCCCCTCCATCATCCCCTCCAGCCACCTGGCCACACTGGTGCTCTGCTCTGGCAAACGGATACCTCAATCAATCATTCCATCCATCAATGGTATGCAATCCTTGAATCAATCAGTTGTACTTACTGAGCCCTGCTCTAGACCCTGGAGATAATAATAATGGTATTTATTAAGCACTTACTATGTGTAAAGCACTGTTCTAAGTGCTGGGGGGATACAAGGTGATCAGGTTGTCCCACGTGGGGCTCACAGTCTTAATCCCCATTTTCCAGATGAGGTAACAGGCACAGAGAAGTTAAGTGACTTGCCAAAGTCACACAGCTGACAAGTGGCAGAGCTGGGATTTGAACCCACGACCTCTGACTCCAAAGCCCATGCTTTTTCCACTGAGCCACGCTGCTTCTCTGCTGCAAATCAATATCTGTGACCTTTTTGCACCACCCTAAACCACTTAGCTTGTCTCTGGGTGCCCCATTCTCATCCAAAAGGCATATACACAGCTATGATTAGTGCTTTTTATAGCTAGGTTGACAGATATTTGAGCCCAATATTTTCCAGAGGAGTAAAGGAGCTCTCCCCTTCAGTCCCTTTAATTTTCTCTTCCTGTTGTCCATTATTTATAAGACTCCCACAGTGTGGGGGATGCTAAAGAGAATATACACATGTCATGTCCTGAGACTTTAGAAATCACTTTAGGAGCTCACATTAAAAGATAGAAATATTGTAAGAAATATATTGTAAGAAGTACATACATCTGGAAGTTAGGATACTATAATACACTCAGTGAATCAATCAGTGGTATTTATTGAGAACTTATTATGAGCAAGGCATTGTACTAAGTGCTTGGAAGCGTACAATACAACAGAATTAGCAACTATGTTCCTTGCCCATAACAACCTTATAGTCAAGAGGGAGAGACATACATTAATATAAATAAATAATTCATAATATATTATGTAAAGATACGTACATAAGTGCTGTGGGGTTGGGGCACAGATATCAAATGCCCAGAGGTCACAGATCCAAGTGAGAATGGATCCTGGAGATTAGGGAAAGTTCCAAAAAAGGGACAGGAGCAGTTAGAACAGAGATCTAAGACTAGAAGTAGAAGAAAAAACTGCCTTGCCAACTGTTTAAAACATCAAGATCTGCTCTTTATTGTTCTATAAGATCTACATCGCTTGATTTAGTTATCAATGGTCAAAGGAATGATGAGAATCTCAACTTCTAACTGTTCCAGAAATTCAATGTTCTTTACAGTGCAACTCAGGAAATACATTCTATTACATCCATTACATTACACGATTCTGTTCTGATCCAATTCAACACAGCGGGCACTTTTACAAGGGGAAAAAAACCCAACCTTCTCTCCTCATCCCTAACACATCAGTTAAAACTGTATTTGAAAGACAAAAAAAATAACCTTGCCTTTCCAGATCACCAGATCTTTTCAGGTCAGCAGTTCTGAAGTTACCAGTGCATAGTCCTGCACATTTCTAATTTAAATGCCAGAATACAGAATCCTGTTAACCTAGCATAACAGAATATGCAGACAGTGTTTGCAATACAGGATATGAAAATCAGTACATGGAGACAAAAATGGATGTAATAATGAAGGACCGTGCAGGGAGATTCTGAAACTTTATCAATATTTTTGCATGTTCAATCAGCTAGAAGTATTGAATTGGGGGTTTTATTTTTCCATGAACTATACGTAGATTTGCTAATTATGCATTATTCATTATTTACTCCCTCCCATGGACACTCAAATGCTTTGGACACCTGCTTAGAAAGTGCCATTTCCAGTTCCAGTTCTACAAATTGCTGAATCAGTCATTAAGAGGCAGACTCCCTAAGAGTCATTAACTTTCATTTTTCCTGCACCAGGTGCTTTTTTTAGGGTTCATAAAGCAAATCTAATATGTTACTATAGGGGGTGGAACACACATTATATTTTGTTCTAGCAATGATAGCATTGAGGAAAATAACCAATTTCTCTTTTTTTTTTCCTTATGGTCTGTGAGTTCCTGCTGGCAAAACATTCCAAAGAGAATTTTGGAGTAAAGTAAACTGCGCGCCATTGGGCCCAATTCTACAAACCCATTCCAAGCAAAAAGTTCCCCACTGAAGTCTGGGAAGGTTGAGTTGGAATAAGGACTGCAGAATCCAGCTCCAGGTTTTCCCATTTCTCTTCCCATTGCACCACTGGAGCCAGGTGAAGGCACTTCTGATATTATTCCTAAACCCCAAATTTTAGATGGTAGAAGCCACATTCTTTCATTCAATAGTATTTATTGAGCACTTACTGTGTGCAGAGCACTGTACTAAGCGCCTGGGAAGTCCAAGTTGGCAACATATAGAGACTGTCCCTACCCAACAGAGGGCTCACAGTCTAGAAGGGGGAGATGGCTCTCCCAATCAATCGTATTTATTGAGCGCTTACTGTGTGCAGAGCACTGTACTAAGTGCTTGGGAAGTACAAGTTGGCAACATATAGAGACAGTCCCAACCCAACAGCGGGCTCCCAGAAAGCAGCATGGCCTTGTGTGAAGAACATGGGCCTAGGAATCAGATTCAATAATAAAAATAATAACAATGATAACAATCACTGTGGTATTTGTTTAGTTTTTACTATGTGCCAAGCTGTACTAAGTGGTGGGATACATACAAGATAATCCCATCAGACCTGGGTTCTAATTCCAGCTCTGCCACTTACCTGCCGTGTGACCTTGGACAAATCACTTGACTTCTCTGTGCCTCAGTTCCCTCATCTATCAAAAAAGGGATTAAGTCTCTGAGCCCCATGTGGGACATGGACTGTGACTAACATCATTAGGCTTGTGTCTACCCAGTACTTGCCTGGCACGTCGTAAGCATGTAAATGCCAATAAAGAAGCAACGTGACTTAGTGGAAAGAGCATGGGCTTCGGAGTCAGAGGTCGTGGATTCTAATCCCCTCTCCACCACTTATCAGTTGTGTGACTTTGGGCAAGTCACTCAACTTCTCTGGGCCTGTTACCCCAACTGTAAAATGGGGATGAAGACTGTGATCCCCACATGGGACAACCTGATTACTTTGTATCTATCCCAGCACTTGGAACAGTGCTTGGCACATAGGAAGCACTTAACAAATACCATCATTACTATTATTATCGTTATTTTTAAAATTCAGCTTGAAAATGGAGATAAACTGGAGGCTGTCAATTTGTAATTTAGGAAAGCAGTTCCTTGTATCACCACCACTTAGAACAGTGCCCAGTGCTTAGAACAGTGACTGCACATAGTAAGCGCTTAATAAATATCATCATCATCACCACTGGCACAATTGTTACTGGGATACTAATACTAGGAAAAGTGTCCACTTTCTGAACAGCATTTCTGGGATCATGAATTTCGGAAACCTTTAGAACCTAGAAATTCTCTCACTACCCTGTTGCCATCCCTGCCTTCACCTCCACCTGTAGAGGATTCCCCGACTCCAGTACTGATCCAATATTTCCTGCAAATATGAATCAGATAGACGGGTTTAAAAGTAGACATAAGGGCGGAGAATATACTACTATTGTGTTTTTAGTAGAATGCCAAGCACTCAGTAGATGCTCACTAAACGTTGTGGGCAGGGAATGTATCTGTTCATTATTATATTGTACACACCCAAGTGCTTAGTACAGTGCTCTACACAGTAAATGCTCAATAAATACAATTGAATAAATGAAAAATGGATTGATGATGACTATGATAATAAGCAGTTTGTCAGATTTTGTATAGATGCCCAAGCAAATATAAATATTTTGTGCATACACATATTGTATATATCAAATTAGACTATAATGATGTCTTTGCACATTATGTAAAACCAAAAATGAGTCATTGTTTTGTGGCTATAACCACGGTTTGTAGGGCTCATCGCTGTAAGCTCATTCGGGCAGGGAACGTGTCTGCTAATTCTGTTGTATTGTACTCGCCTAAGTGCTTAATACAGTGCTCTGCACATACTAATCACTCGATAAATATGATTGATTGACTGATTGGTTCTTTGTCTTTGCCTTACATTTTTGCTCACAATGAGCCAAAATCTTAACAGGAAAGGAAAGGAAAGAAGTAATAAGAAGCTATTACTGTCGCTGGAATCGAACAATCCACAGTATTAAGCCCCTGTGGTGCGTAAAGCATTGTATTAAGCACTTGGAACAGTCCAGCGCTTAGAACAGTGCTTTGCATATAGTAAGGGCTTAACAAATGCTATCATTATTATTATTATTACCATAGAAGTAAAAAACATGGATCCTGCCTTCATGTTATGTGCAGTCCACCTTATTGCCTTTCTCTTCAAAGACAGAGATGACCGTGAAGCCTTTAAAATGTTGTGGTGTTTCCTCCACCCATATCCTGTTGGGAAAGGGCCAAGGCAAAACAGCTGAGTAGTTACATCCTACCTCCACTTCCAAAATTTTGGCCTGGAAATTATCCCACTGGGAGCGTTATATTCTACAACCTTCAGTGTGGTGATGAGTTCTTTAAAAATTGGGGATAAGACAACATCTCTGAGTCTTGACAGGTTTCCCTCATTTCTTGGGGCCGTCTGTCAAGGTGCATCAAAAGGATAAAAATAGTTCCGCTGACAAAGCCATGGGAGTAGCATCCTCCCTGTGGTGAATGTAGAGTCCCCTTGACTTCTTTGTTAGTAGCAGGTGAGCACTGACATGGGCTCATTCAGAAATCAGAAATGGGGACAAACTGCAGAGACTTTCTACTGAGAGTAAGTTCCCAGACTCATCTTAAACATTCATTTAAAATGTGCTCCTTCTTTTAAAGTACTTTTTACTCTTTTGCCTAATGGGACAGATGGAAAGGAATACCCGATTGACCATCAACACATCTCCAACTTGTGACCATTTACTACTTTTCTTTCCAAGTCAACTCAGTCTTTGGTATCCTTAGTCCTTTCTGTCCTACACACTTCCAAATGCCCTCTGTGACTTTAGTTAGCTTGGTTCTGACCTGGTTGAGATCAGAGGACCAAATCTTGGCTTGTTAGTCAAGGTGTGTGGACACACCACAGTTGAATCACTTAACAGTTTACTTCTCTGAGGACATTCAAACAGAACCTGTTGATTGCTTCTGGGTGTAATTGCTGCTTGCAGTATTTGAACATGCAACTCTATATTTACTGAATTGAGTGCTGGATGTGGTTTGCACACTGCTCTTGGCCAATCGCCCACCCAAGAAGTCTCAGAAAATTGGATTCTTATTTCAGTTCACATTTTCACTGAACACACAGGGCCCTTTTGCCCATTGTTGGGTAGGGACTGTCTCTATACATTGCTGAATTGTACTTTCCAAGCACTTAGTACAGTGCTCTACACACAGTAAATGCTCAATAAATACGATTGAATGAATGAATGGTTATAGTTTCCTTCATCCTGGGCACACGGAGTCCATTGTCGGGTAGGGACCGTCTCTACCTGTTGCCGATTTGTACTTCCCAAGTGCTTAGTACAGTGCTCTGCATGCAGTAAGTGCTCAATAAATATGATTTAATGAATTCTAGAGGGTTTTATGAGTAGTGCCTGCCATCTAATACAAAAACATCTATAAAAATAAAGGAAACACATTACCAAGGTAAAGCTATGTAAGAGGAGATGAAGAGTAAGGTAAGTACTTAATTATTTGCACCTGCCCAATTTTAACCTCTTCTTTAATAATAATAATGGCATTTGTTAAGTGCTTACTATGTGCAAAACACTGTTCTAAGCACTGGGGAGGATACAAGGTGATCAGATTGTCCCATGTGGGGCTCACAGTCTTCATCCCCATTTTACAGATGAGGTAACTGAGGCATAGAGAAGTGAAGTGACTTACCCAAAGTCACACAGTTGACAATTGGTGGAGCTGGGATTTGAACCCATGACCTTTGACTCCAAAGCCCATGCTCTTTCCACTGAGCCACGCTAGAAATCTCACGTCTAAATACTTTTTTTTCCCCACTCTAGGGAAAAAATTGAACACTCAAAGAGGTTCTTTATGATTGACATGGAAGAATAGTTCTTAGCCAAACATTTTTTGAGGTGGGAGGGAGTTACTGTTTCAACTCCAGTTGGTGTCACAAGAAGATGGAAGGATGAAATTTAAATACTTACAAAAAAAAAAAAATCAATTATTAACCACAACTATCCCTCTGGACTGAAGAGACTGAGTAAGATCACACTGGGAGCTGGCTCAATATTAAATCTTGAAATTTAAGGGTGCCTGGCAAATCCCATTTGCTTTTTTATGCCCTCTCATGTGGTTCTCCATCCAGTCCGTTTTTACACCTCTGTTGGGAAAGAGCAGTACTGCCTCACCAATTGGGTTTCATCTAGTTCTCATTGTGCAAAATATGAAATGGGAAAAATTTTAACTAGGAGAATATTTTTAGTTTTTGCTTAAAACCGTGTGTACTCTTGCTTCTCCACAAAAGCAGAATGAACTAGGATTCCTACGTTTTCCTCATTAATGTGTTTGGAACTGTTAAAGCACAGAAAGTAGAGGTGTTTTGCTTTTAATAGCAGGAGTTTTGGGGCTGTGTTTTGACGCTTTGGCACAGAAAAAGCAACAACTGGGCAGAGCGGAAAAAATGTATTTAAAAAATGTAATTGAGCTTTTTCCTCTCTGTACCAAAAAACTTATCCTTCCATTTTAAAAGGGAAATTTAACTTCATACTTTTCTCTAATAATAATAGTAATAATTATAGTATTTGTTAAGTACTTACTCTACATCAAGCACTGTTCTAAGTGCTGGGGCAGATACAATGTAAAAAGGTTGTCCCACATGGGGCTCACAGTCTTAATCCCCATTTTACAGGTGTGGTATCAGACATAGAGAAGTTAAGTGGCTTGCCCAAGGTCATACAGCAGACAAATGGCAGTGATGGGATTAGAACCCATGTCTTAAGCCCGTGCTCTTTCTACTATGCCATGCTGCTTCTCTAGTGGAACCATCCCTAATGACTGAAAGAATGCCTATAAGTAATGTCTTCAAAGAAAAAGGAAATTCCAAGATGTTCAATGGAGATTTAATCAATAGCTTTCTGATTCATTTAATCAAAATTATGTTATTTCCTAGTCAGATCTTTATACACTTAAGTAGCTTCTTTGTACTCTAAGATGACAGAACCCTAGTCAGAATCATTCATTCATTCGTATTTATTGAGCACTTACTGTGCGCAGAGCACTGTACTAAGCGCTTGGGAAGTACAAGTTGGCAACATATAGAGACGGTCCCTATCCAACAGTGGGCTCACAGTCTAGAAGGGGGAGACAGAGAACAAAACATATTAACAAAATAAAATAGAATAAATACGTACAAATAAAATAAATAGAATAATACAAACATATATACAGGTGTTGTGGGGAGGGGAAGGAGGTAAGGTGAGGGGGATGGAGAAGGGGTGGAGGGGGAGAGGAAGGAGGGGGTTCATCCTGGGAAGGCATCCTGGAAGAGGTGAGCTCTCAGTAGGGCCTTGAAGGGAGGAAGAGAGCTAGCTTGGTGGATGTGTGGTGGGAGGGCATTCCAGGCCAGGAGGATGATGTGGGCCGGGGGTCGACAGTGGGACAGGCAAGAACGAGGCATGGTGAGGAGATTAGCGGCAGAGGAGTGGAGGGTGTGGGCTGGGCTGGAGAAGGAGAGAAGGGAGGTGAGGTAGGAGGGGGTGAGGTGATGGAGAGTCTTGAAGCCGAGGGTGAGGAGTTTCTGCCTGATGTGTAAGTTGATTGGTAGCCACTGGAGATTTTTGAGGAGGGGAGTAACATGCTCAGAGCGTTTCTGGACAAGGACAATCCGGGCAGTGGCGTGAAGTATGGATTGAAGAGGGGAGTGACAGGAAGATGGGAGATCAGAGAGAAGGCTGATGCAGTAGTCCAGACAGGATAGGATGAGAGCTTGAATGAGCAGGGTAGCGGTTTGGATGGAGAGGAAAGGGCAGGTCTTGGCAATGTTGCAGAGGTGAGACTGGCAGGTTTTGGTGATGGCTTGGATGTGAGGGGTGAACGAGAGAGCAGAGTCGAGGATGACACCAAGTTGCGGGCTTGTGAGATGGGAAGGATGGTAGTGCCATCAACGGTGATGGGAAAGTCAGGGAGAGGGCAGGGTTTGGGAGGGAAGACAAGGAGTTCAGTCTTGGACATGTTGAGTTTTAGGTGGTGGGCAGACATCCAGATGGAGATGTCCTGAAGGCAGGAGAAGATGCGAGCCTGGAGGGAGGGAGAGAGAGCAGGGGCAGAGATGTAGATTTGGGTGTCATCAACGTAGAGATGATAGTTGAAGCTGTGGGAGTGAATGAGGTCACCAAGGGAGTGAGTGTAGATTGAGAACAGAAGGGGACCAAGAACTGAACCTTGAAGAACCCCTACAGTAAGGGGATGGGAGGGGGAGGAGGAGCCTGCAAAAGAGACTGAGAATGAACGACAGGAGAGATAAGAGGAGAACCAGGAGAGGACGGGGTCTGTGAAGCCAAGGTTGGATAGCGTGTTGAGGAGAAGGGGGTGGTCCACAGTGTCCTGAGGAATAACAGCAATGGATTAGGCTCCTCTGGCCACAGGCTGGATAATAGAAATGTAAGATGTGAATCTCTGTGAGCATTTGACTCTGAACTTCCCTACTGAACCCAATGACATTTTGCATTGCCCCCAGCTGAAATATCTGCCTTCCAAGGAGCTCTGGCAATTGGCTTCGTCCAACAGCAACGAGCAACTCAGCAAAATATTGTGAATGCTTCCATTTTCTCTGCTTGTGTTTTCATTAAACAAGTGGAAATTATTTATTTTGATTGAAGAGCACTCTAGCATTCCAGTTAAGTATTCCACGAGGGCAAAGTGGCTTCTAACACTGAATTTTATGGCAGCTCCTTGAATTCTAGCCCTGCAAACCACAGCAGTAAAGGCAGTGCATGCAAATGGCTTATGTGGAGCTCTCTTTGCACTAAGTTTGCAGACATCAGCAGAGCTGGGTTCATCATTTATGGTAATGTGTAATGGTGCTCCTTATGGCATATTAGTAAGGTATTGATTGCTGCCGGAGACTTGTGTTTCAGCAAACGGTGCTGAAGAAAATTTGTACGGAAGATGAAATTGAACAGCGATGTCAATGTATCTGTGTGAATGTAAAGGTTTCCTTTCACAATCACTCAGTTTCTATATGTAAACCCAGAAAGGTGGAGCATTAAAATCTGTAGACAAAAACATTTTTAAAGTGGGTGCTAATAACTGGTGAAAAGAAGCCAGATTTTTCATTTGAAATGTTTGCCCCACAAATCTCCAACAAACCAGGTCACCATTTCTAGGCCCTAAGGGACTGGCTAAAATGCTATGGCTTCCATCATGGGCAGGCTGGAGCCTCTATTCCGTAGTAACCTATGTCCTAAAACCCCTTTTGTGAAAAACTCATGCGAGGTGTTTGCATCTTGAAATACTTCCTATGGCGTTGGCAGTTTCAAGTTAGCTTTGAATAAATCACTCTGCTAAAGATCTTGATGGGAGTTTCCAACAAAACAATAACATGATTGTTCACAGCTCTGTTTACCTTGACTACCTTGATGCATCTTCTATCCACCTGTCCACATGCCTGTCCCTGGTGATTTGTACAGTTTCTCCTTTTCTCCCACAGTGCATTTTGTCTTTCTCTGTTCTTTACCTTTCCACACCTCTACACACCCAATTCTCTGGGCTATCATATTGATTTAGCTTTAGATTCTTGAGTTTTAAATTTTCCACTTGTGTCTCTCCTACATTTATTATGTATTTATTTTTGAGGGGGGTGCGGGAGGAGGGCTGGTGGTACTTGCTATGCACTTACTAACTGTTAACCACTGTACTAGGCTCTGGGGTTGATACAAGATAATCAGGGCTGAAATAGTCCCCGTCCCACATGGAGCTCACAGTCTAGCTAAGATTGAATAAAATTTAATCCCCATTTTTTCCTACAAGAAAACTGAGGTACAAAGAAGTTAAGTGGCTTGCCCAAGGTTACAAAACAGACAAGTGGCAGAGCCATGATTAGACCCCAAGTCCTCTGATTCCCAGGTCCAAGCCCTTTCCACTAGCCCAAGCTGCTTCTGCTTTTTTTGGCTTAATTTGCTCAACAGGTCAACTCTTTCAAAAAGCTGCTCACATGACTGTAGGCTCAAAGCTTCTCAATGATGCGAGGAGAGTTTGACACTTCTCCCATGAATGTACATGCCAGGTGGAGGAATTTTTGAAAAGAGAACCTCTGAACTCCTTCCTCAGAACTAAATGATGAAACCCCACTGAAGAAAGCTCAAAGAAAAGGGAAAAAAACAAAGTAGGAAGGTGAAATAACCGGGTCGGGGGGAAAAGGGGTGGATAGGAGGAATACCAGAAACATTAAAAGGAGTAAATTGAAATCAGGAATTTCAGGTGAGTGTAGTATTTGTAAACTCCTCTATATGCCTGTAAGTCAAAGGTGGTACAACAACAGTAAAGTGTTTGTCCATCTTGCATACCCCAGATACATCAATTGCATTTTTTGAGCACTTACTGTGTGCAGAGCACTGTACTAAGTGCTTGGGAGAGTACAACACTGTTGGTAGACATTCCCTGCCCACAATGAGCTTACAGTCTGCATAGGGACACAGACATTACTCTAAATAAATTACAGATATTCTGGAGTGGACATAGCTAAGAAAAAGAATAGTAGTAATATTAGTATTTGAGTGCCCACTTGGTACAGTGCACTGTATTGGGCACTCGGGAAGCAAGAAAGAATGAAGTGACATTTGCCTACAAGGATCTTAAACTTTAATAGGGGAGACAGACAAAATTTTTCACAATTCTTATTTTTTATGCCTTGCCCTTAAAGATTCCCTAATAATCATTTATTAAGTGCTTACTATGTGCCAAGTACTGCTCTAAGTGTTGGGGTAGATTCAAGCTAATCAGGTTGTCCCATATGGAGCTCACAGTCTTAATCCCCATTTTATAGATGAGGTAACTGAGGCACAGAGAAGTTACGTGGCTTGCTCAAGACATACAGCAGACAAGTGGCAGAGCCGGGATTAGAACTCAAGGCCTCTGACTCCCAAGCCCATTCTCTTTCCACTAAGCCACACTACATAATGACACTGTCAATGATTGTTTCCATTAGAAGTAACTGGAGTAGAAGGTAGTTTTTTTTGTTGTTGTCTTTTTAGGTGAGGAGGTTAAAGAAAAGTCTAGGTAACCCAGAGGAAATTCTGAGTAGTAGTAATATTGGTATCTACCATATGTCTATTGACTATAGTGCTCTGTAGTAAGCACGTGGGAAAATATAATCAAACACTAGTGTTTGAGTGCCTTCTGGATACTACTTCTGTGAGAATAATTGCTGATGGAAGTTGGACATTCTGGGAGAGATGTGTCCTTGGAGTCGCTATGGGTCGGAGACGACACGACAGCCTAAGACAAAACTAGAATGTGTAAGGAGCAGAGTACCAAGCGTTTGGGAGAGTACAACAGAATTAGAAGAAATGATCTCTGCTTTAACAGAGCTTACATCTCTTTCTCTCGATGAGCTTGTAATCTAGCAGGGGAGACAGACATGCAAAATCATTTACAAATGGAGGGATAAATAATGGAGTGACGATGTCAGAATATGTTGAAAGAGAGAAAAGAGGCTACCAAGAGAGAGGCAAATGACCTACTTCTTCAGAAGTAGTTACTGAGTACACCATGGCTACAGAGAAGCAGTTTCCTGTGTAGTAAACACAAATTTCCTCATCTGAAAAATGGGGATTAAGACTGTGAGCCCCATATGGGTCACAAACCATTTCCAAGCTCATCGTGTTATGTCTATCCCAGCTCTTAGAATGGTGTCTGATACATAGTATGCACGGAACAAATACCATTAAAAAATTGTGACCACAGTGGAAGCTAGCATTTTGGACTCTCCGTGACTGGCCACATATTCCAGGCTTACCTCAGAATTACTCTCCTGCCATAGGTCATTTAATGTTACATGGGCTCTGATTCCCTGTTATCAACAGTCAAGGTCAACTCTGCCCAGTCCTCAGTGATTGGGAACAGCAAAAGGAAGAAAGCCAGGGAAAGGGGGCTGTCTCCCCCTTCTAGACTGTGAGCCCATTGTTGGGTAGGGACCATTTCTATATGTTGCCGACTTGTACTTCCCAAGTGCTTAGTACAGTGCTCTGCACACATTAAGCGCTCAATAAATACTATCGAATGAAAAGAATGAATGAATGAAGAGGGGAAACTAGTCTACATGTCAAGGCACTAAACCCTGATGAGGTAACCACTTGTGTTTCCCTGTCAGACCATCAACAAGAAGTCAGGATTCTTACTCAAATGCTTCAGTCATAGCCAAAGCTGGAATGAGTCAATTAAAGCAAGAGATCAAAGCACTTACTGTGTGCAAAGCACTGTACTAAGTGCTGAATAAATATGATTGAATGAATAAATCAAAGTTTCTTTTTGCTCCTAGCATATTCCAAAATCAAACAATTCATGTCCACATTAAATAGCCCAGCGAGTGTGGGAGGAGACAAATCAAGCCCTTATAAGAAAGCATGTTTATCTAGTATGGCTCCCATATGTAACAGGTAAACAATGAGTAATCTTGGTATTCATTTTCGGAAGTATTAAGCTTGCTAACTTGACCATCACAATGCAAGCTCCCTCTTTCAAATAAACGAGATCACTCCCTTATGCTAATTAAATGTTAATAGATTATTGAATCAATATTTATTGAGTGCTATGTGCAGAGCACTGTACTAAGTGCTTGAAAAAATGCAGTATAAACTAGTTGTGCATTTATATAGTCCTTCGGAGAGGCAACAAGGATGCATTAGTGCTTTGATTTTTTTCCTCCGTCAATAAATGGCTTGGAATGATAGTCAATGATATTTACCGAACACACTCTCGATATTTACTGAACACACTCTCTGGACAGAGACCTGTTCTAAGCACCTGGAAGAATACAGAGAAATCAGCAGACCCGATCCCTTCCCTCGAGTAGCTTACAGACTCAAATGGGTCCAGTTTAGATGTCAAACCAGGCTCTTGCTACCTGCCACTACTGAAGACTGCATGTGCACTCCACATATGAAAGAGTAGCAGTTTTTTTTCTTACTTCAACCCAGAGCACCCCAAAATTCAACACCTGAGAGGTATCATGCTTCTGTCATCAGAAGCAAAATACAAAAAATAAAGACTTTCATGTCCTTCTGCAGTTACATTGGTTTAGCAAGGCTCCTGATAGCAACAAAAGCTTGTTTCTGTCAGCAAACTAAGTGGACATGACTCAAGACATATGAAAGACAGAAATACAGTAATGCATGTGGAGTTTCTAAAGTGCCATTAGACAGTCACATCTTTGACCATAAATAACTGTCCCTTGGAAACCTATTTGCTGAAAGTCACTTGCTGTGTTATGAAACATGCAGAGAAGATGAAGGACAACCACATATCGGCAGACACACCTTATCTGGAAACCCACCATACATTTATATTTAGAAAGTGACACAGTTTTTGGTTAAGAAAATATTTTTCATTTCTTATATGAAATAGAATTTCTTATTCAATGAAAGAGTCCAGCTCATCCCCCGGTGAGCTAGACCAGGCAGAAAACATTTAACAGAGGGGGTAGGGGGGAGGAAATGTAGTATTTTCCTGAGCACAGAGAGAATACCTTTGTACACAGATAGTTGACCAGGGTGTATCTTTTGGTAAACTCCCCCAGAGCTTGTTCCCACCACTTGGGTACTGATTAGGGTCTGAATGATCATCAGTGCAGCTAATTTTCATCTGAATAAGTATAATTATAATGGCATTTGTTAAGTCCTAAAATGTCACTTGCTCTAAGAGATTTTCCCCGACTAATCCCCCATTTTCCTGATCATGCTACCTCATGAGCCACCTTAGCTCTCAACTATGCATCTGGTTATTTACCTGATGTTTATTTCATCTAATCATTTACTATTTTTTAAATCTTTATTGGGCAATTTCTGACCATCTGCTTCCTTCCTTAAAGGGAAAGCTTCTTGATGGCAGGGATCTCAGATACTATCATATATTCTCAAGGACACACAGTAAGTCACCCAATTAAGTCTACTGATTATATTTGTTACTAGTTCCTCTTTTCCTTTAGATTTTAAAACAGCAATCCATTAATCAGTGGTATTTACTGACTGCTTCCTGGGGACAGCGACTGTACTAAGTACATAGGAGAGTACAACAGAGTTGATAGTCACGTTCCCTGCCCACAGAGGCCTCACAGCCTAGATTACATCAGCAGCACAACACTTATGAACATATCTATAATTAATTTTATATTAATGTCTGTCTCCCCCTCTAGACTGGAAGCTCGTTATGGGCAGGGAAAGTTTCTGTCTGTTATACTATACTCTCCCAAGCACTTAATACAGTGCTCTGCACATATTAAGTGCTAAAAAGATTGACTGACTAGATGGGGAGACAGATATTGAAATAAATTATGGATTTATACATAAGTGCTGAGGGCCTGACAGTGGGGAGAATATTAAGTACTTAAAGGGTACAGATCCAAGTGAAGAAGTAATGCAAAGGGAGAGGGAGTAGAGGAAATAGAGGTTTAGTAGAGGAAGGCCTCTTAGAGGAAGTGTGATTTTAGTTAGGCTTTGAAGCTGGGGAGAGTGGTGACCTATCATATATGAAGGGGATTTGGGGTGCATCTAATGATTTACAAAGACTGATAAAATAATTTACAATTTCAAATTGGCTGCTTGCCACCAAACAAGTTAGAGTGAAGCCAGCACAGATTTCTCTCTCCTTCTGCCTGAATGATTTTTATAATCACGTGCTGGAGAGTTTGCAGTTTGCCTCAATGTTTCATTCATTCATTCACTCATATCTATTGAGCGTTTACTGTGTACAGACCACTGTACTAAGCACTTGGCAGAATACAATATATCAACAGAAACATTCCCTCCCCAAAGTAAGCGGGTAATTGTGGCAAGATGGTCAAGGGATATAGTTGGAGCTGGTCAGTTAAAGTGTCCAAATTATCACAGAACTCAGAAATCACTGAGCAGTATAGGAAGTAGGATCTCAGAAGATGATGATGATAGCAATATTTATTACTTTGGTACTTATTAAGCACTTAATATGGTCCAAGCACTGTACTAAGTGCTGGGGTAGATATGAGATAATCATGTTGGTCACGGTCCCTGTCCCACACTGGACTCACAGTCTAAGCAGAAGAGAAGCAGCATAGCTTAGTGGAAAGAGCCCGGACTTTGGAGTCAGAGGTCATGGGTTCAAATCCCGGCTCCGCCACTCGCCAGCTGTGTGACTTTGGGAAAGTCACTTAACTTCTCTGTGCCTCAGTTACCTCATCTGCAAAATGGGGATTAAGACTGTGAGCCCCCCGTGGGACAACCTGATCACGTTGTAACCTCCCAAGTGCTTAGAACAGTGCTTTGCACATAGTAAGTGCTCAATAAATGCTATCATTAAGCAGGACAGAGGAGAATTTAATCCCTTTTTACGGACGAGGAAACTGGGACACAGAGAATTAAGTGATTTGCCCAAGGTCATGCAGCAGACAACTGACAGAGCCAGGGTTAGAACCCAGGTCCTCTAACAATCAGGCCCATGTGCTATCGACTAGACCAGGCTGCTTTTCTCTGGGCTCCCGTCGGCTTCTAAAGGAGTTGCGGAATGGTGGCAGTGACACAGCAGAAGCCCGGAAACGTGTTTCACGAAACCCAAAAGGAGCTTGCTTGGTCAATAGCAGGACACCAATTGGAATTGTCAGGTTTTTCCATTTCACAAAACCTGTTGCTTCTGAAGTCAGGTGCCAGAGACAGTTCCAGCTTCTCAAGGCATTCCCACCCCTCCTCATCTGCCAAGTTCTTCTACCTCTGCTACCAGCTCTCCCTGTGGGGGATTCCTTGGCCTCTTGGGGATTTGCCCTTCCTATTGCCTCCCTCCAACACACCCTTCTAGAGAAACTCTCCCTATGAGATCTCGAGAGAATGGAGTCCCATACCACCATGCCAAGCGATTAGGTGGGCCAAATGTTTCTGGGCTATTCCTAGTCCCAGTGCTCACCTCCACACCTCACAAACTAGATGAGCAGTAACCACAGTGGTACAGATTCATCATGCTACCTTGCTATAGTGTGCTCTTCCAAGCACTTAGTACAGTGCTGTGCATACAGTAAGTGCTCAAAAAGCAGCGGGGCCTAATGGAAAGAACATCTGGCTGGGAGTCAGAGGATCTGGCTTCTAATCCCAACTGCCACGTGTCTGCTGCTTGAACTTGGACAAGTCGCTTAACTTCTCTGTGCCTCAGTTACCTCATCTGTAAAATGGGAATTAAATCCTACCCTCTCCTACTTAGACTGTGAGCTCCAGATGGGAGAGGGACTATGCCCAACCTGATTAACTTGTATCTACCCCAGCACTTAGCAGTGTTTGGCACATAGTAAACACATAAAGAATTCCATAATTAATAAATACCATTGATTGATTTTCTCCTCTAGATTGTGATGACTTGATTCTGATGACTTGACACCTGACCATGTTTTGTTTTGTTGTCTGTCTTCCCCAACTAGACTGTGAGCCCATTGTTGGGTAGGGACTGTCTCTGTATGTTGCTAACTTGTACTTCCCAAGCACTTAGTACAGTGCTCTGCACACAGTAAGTACTCAATAAATATGATTGAATGAATGAATGTAAACACACTGTGTACAGGGAATATGCTTAACAATTCTGTTGCAGTGTAATGATAATAATAATGGTATTTGTTAAGCAATTACTATGTGTCAACCACTGTTCTAAGCGCTGGGGGAGATACAAAGTAATCAGGTTGTCCCTTGTGGGACTTGCAGTCTTAATCCCCAATTTACAGATAACAGGCACAGAGAAGTTAATGGACTTGCCCAAGGTCATACAGCAGACAAGTGGTGGAGCCGAGATTAGAACTCACAACCTCTGATTCCCAAGCCCTTGCTCTTTCCACTGAGCCATGCTGCACTGCACACTGTAAACACTCAGTTAATACCACTGATTGATTTTCTCCTCCAGACTGTTAGCTCATTGTGGGCAGGAAACCTTAAAGAGGAGCAGAGTGGCTCAGTGGAAAGAGCCTGGGCAATGGAGTCAGAGGTCATGGGTTCAAATCCCAGCCCTGCCACTTGTCAGCTGTGTCACTTTGGGCCAGTCACTTCACTTCTCTGGGCCTCAGTGACCTCAACTGGAAAATGGAGATGAAGACTGTGAACCCCACATGGGACAACCTGATCACCTTGTAACCTCCCCAGTGCTTAGAACAGTGCTTTGCACATAGTAAGCGCTTAATAAATGCCATCATTATTATTATTATTATTACCAACTCTGCTGTATTGTATTCTCCCAAGTGCTTCACTCAGTACTCTTCACATAATAAGCACTCAACTATCACTGAGTCACTCCCCCCACCTTCTCCAACCCCCCGGCTCTCAACACTCTCTGCTACTCTCCCATCCTTCCCAGCAGTATCCTCTGAGGAGCTCTCCTCCCTTCTCTCAAGTGCTACTCCGGCGACCTGTGCTTCTGACCCCATTCCCTCTCATCTCATGAAATCTCTCGCTCCATCCCTTCTCCCCTCCTTAACTTCCACCTTCAACCGCTCACTCTCCACTGGTTCCTTCCCCTCTGCCTTCAAACATGCCCATGTCTCTCCCATCCTAAAAAAAACCTCTCGTGACCCCACCTCACCTTCTAGTTATCGCCCCATCTCCCTCCTACCATTCCTTTCCAAACTCCTTGAACGAGTTGTCTACACATGCTGCCTCGAATTCCTCAACACCAACTCTCCCCTCGACTCCCTCCAGTCTGGCTCTGTCCCCTACATTCCATGGAAACTGCCCTCTCAAATGTCACCAATGACCACCTGCTTGCCAAATCCAACGGCTCATACTCTATCCTAATCCTCCTCGACCTCTCAGCTGCCTTCGACACTGTGGACCACCCCCTGCTCCTCAACACGCTATCCAACCTTGGCTTCACAGACTCAGTCCTCTCCTGATTCTCCTCTTATCTCTCCAGTCGTTCATTCTCAGTCTCTTTTGCAGGCTCCTCCTCCCCCTCCCATCCCCTTACTGTGGGGGTTCCCCAAGGTTCAGTGCTTGGTCCCCTTCTGTTCCCGATCTACACTCACCCCCTTGGTGACCTCATTCGCTCCCATGGCTTCAACTATCATCTCTACGGTGATGACACTCAGATCTACATCTCTGCCCCTCCTCTCTCTCCAGGCTCGCATCTCCTCCTGCCTTCAGGACATCTCCATCTGGATGTCCGCCCGCCACCTAAAATTCAACATGTCCAAGACTGAACTCCTTGTCTTTCCTCCCAAACCCTGCCCTCTCCCCGACTTTCCCATCTCTGTTGATGGCACTACCATCCTTCCCATCTCACAAGCTTGCAACCTTGGTGTCATCCTCGACTCCTCTCTCTCATTCACCCCTCACATCCAAGCCGTCACCAAAACCAGTCGGTCTCAGCTCCGCAACATTGCCAAGATCCACCCTTTCCTCTCCATCCAAACCGCTACCCTGCTCATTCAAGCTCTCATCCTATCCCATCTGGACTACTGCATCAGCCTCCTCTCTGATCTCCCATCCTCATGTCTCTCCCCACTTCAATCCATACTTCATGTTGCTGCCCGGATTGTCTTTGTCCAGAAACGCTCTGGGCATGTTACTCCCCTCCTCAAAAATCACTAGTGGCTGCCAATCAATCTGCGCATCAGGCAGAAACTCCTCACTCTCAGCTTCAAGGCTGTCCATCACCTCGCCCCCTCCTACCTCACCTACCTTCTCTCCTTCTACAGCTAATCTCCTCACCATGCCTCGTTCTCGCCTGTCCCACCATCGACCCCGGCCCACGTCATCCCCTGGGCCTGGAATGTCCTCCCTCTGCCCATCCGCCAAGCTAGCTCTCTTCCTCCCTTCAAGGCCCTACTGAGAGCTCACCTACTCCAGGAGGCCTTCCCAGACTGAGCCCCCTCCTTCCTCTCTCCCTCGTCCCCCTCTCCATCCCATCTTACCTCCTTCCCTTCCCCACAGCACCTGTATATATGTATATATGTTTGTACATATTTATTACTCTATTTATTTTACTTGTACATATCTATTCTATTTATTTTATTAGTATGTTTGATTTTGTTCTCTGTCTCCCCCTTTTAGACTGGGCCCACTGTTGGGTAGGGACTGTCTCTATATGTTGCCAACTTGTACTTCCCAAGCGCTTAGTACAGTGCTCTGCACACAGTAAGCACTCAATAAACACGATTGATGATGATGATGATAATAATGGCATTTGTTAAGTGCTTACTATTTATCAAGCACTGTTGTAAGCGCTGGGGTTGATGCAAGATAATCACGTCAGACACAGGCCCTGTCCCATATGGGGCTCACGCCTAAGTAGGAACGGGAACGGGTACTTCATTCCCATTTTACAGCTGAAGTAACTGAGGCACAAGGAAGTTAAGTGGCATGCCCAAGGTCACACAGCAGGCAGACGGTGGAGCTAGGATTAGAAGCCAGCTCTAGCTTTATTTCTATTTATTCTGACGACTTGACACCTGTCCACGTGTTCTGTTTTGTTGTCTGTCTCCCCCTTCTAGACTGTGAGCCTGTTGTTGGGTAGGGACGGTCTCCATATGTTGCTGACTTGTACTTCCCAAGCGCTTGGTACAGAGCTCTGCACACAGTAAGCGCTCAATAAATGCGAATGAATGAATGACTCTCAGGCCTATGCTCTTTCCCCTTGGCCATTCTGCTTCTCATTTCGTCTTCTAAATGATTTGCTCCCCTCCCAAGTTTCTCTTGTAGTTGAATTAGCTCTGTACCTAAGCAGGTGTTGCATTTGGAATGAAACATACTGTAAGCAATTAGTGAATTGTATGTAAATATATAATTTGACTAAGGGAAAAAATGCTCTGCTGTGTGATTAGCACTAATTTAAATTTCACTTAAAAACATGTAAATATTCTCCAAAATGGGCTTGAAATGTGTTGCAATAAAGGAACGTTCCGAGAGGTTAAGTTTTTTTTTTTTTTTTTTTTAATCAAGAGGATGGTTGGTTAGCATTGCTATGGGTGATCCAGAATTAATATTCCCAGCTCTCTTTTCCCAATATCTTTCTTACTCTGTGGATTAGAATGCTTCTGTTTTGCTTCATGCATTACTTGTGCAATTTCATTCACTGAGAAGAAACTGGGCTTAACACTAAGACTGCTCAAAAGCCTTGCCTAGTCTTTGTTCTGTGTCTTGGCAAGACTCTTCCAGTGGCTGCTATTTCCTCTGATAGCAACTGGAAGTCTCATCACTGGGGTAGCACTTTGCGCCTGGCAGCTATGAACACACTTCTATAAAGGAAAGGAAAAAATTCCTTTATAATATTCCCACCTTAACCGGACCAACCTGTGTTCAAACAACCATTTTTGGAACCCCTGTATGCTATTCTATCCAGAAATATGTTGTCAGAAGAATATACCCTAACACCCCAACAAGCAAAGACATGCACTATGGGAGAATTAGGTGAAGTGCATGCTAACCCCCAAAAGTGTATGTGTGTGCCTCCCAGGGTCACGCTTCTTTCCTCAGAAAGAGTTAGATGCTGGGACACTGGCTCAAAAGATGTTGAAGAGAGTAAGGACTGCCCAATCAGATAATTCAGGCAAAACCCCTCTGGATCATGCTCATAGCAAGGCAGAGTTTTGGATAGGATTTCTGAAGGGAAATTCAGTTTATGACCAGAATCTGAAAGAGCAAACCCAGCCTTTGGCATCAATAAAACGTCTAAGAGGATTATCTAAGGCCGGTGAGAGAATTATAATAATAATTTTTGTTAAGAACTTGCTAAGCACTGAGGTAGATCAACAGACCATGTCCCACCTGGAGCTCACCATCTAAGTAGGAGGGAGAATGAATAATCCCCTATTCATAGATGAGGAAACAGGCACAGAGAAGTAAGTCAAGTGAATTGCCCAAGATCACACAGCAGGAAAGTGGTTTAGCCAGGATTGGAACTCAGGTCCTAGATCTCAATGCCTCTGGCTGATCCACACCTTGGAAAACCAGTTTAGGAACTCTGACATCATCCAACTAGCTTCTGGGACAGGAAGGACCTAGTGGTGTGGCCCGTTTTCTTGTCTCTCCTTAAGGAAGGCACAGGTCTGAGGGCTCTTTCATCTTGGCTCTCTGTTACTACCCAGTGTGGGCAGAGGAGAAAGAGTGGAAATACTTAGCACTGAGTGCAGATAATTTGGGAGAAAGAAGTAGATTGATATCAATCAATCGATGGCATTTATCGCAAATTCACTATGTGCAGAGCACTGTATTAAGCACATCGGGGAGACCAACAGAATTAGTAGACATGTTCCATGTCCATAATGAGGTTAGGGTCTAGAGACTGCTATATCGGAGTTAGTATTATTTCAGCACCCACTGTATGCAGACCACTGTCTGAGGTGCTTGGGGAACATAAAAGATGTAGGACACAGAAAATTCCCTATAAAGAGTTTATAATTTAATGGGAGAGACAATAATAATAATAATAATGGTATTTGTTAAGCACTTACTATGTGCCAGGCACTGTACTAAGCTAGGGTAGATACAAGCAAATTGGTTTGGACACAGTCCCTGTTCCACAGCCCCAATCCCCATTTTACAGATGAGGTAACAAGCACAGAGAAGTAAAGTGACTTGCCCAAGGTCACACAGCAGTCAAGTGGCAGAGCCGGGATTAGAACCCATGACCTTCTGACTCTGAGGCCCATGGTCTATCCACTATGCCATGCCGCTTCTCATGCACTCATGAATATCCCCTGGTTAGGAGAGAGAAAGAATAGGTATTACAGTGTAAACACTTAACATTTAGGAGTGTAGTGTGAGACACTTAGCAGGTTAAGAAGAGAAGTTATTTAAAATGCAAATTAGAGATTAGCCCATTTTTCTCATTGCAAAAGATCCTACAGTGTGCCCTTAGTGCTTTCCTTGAGACTTAATACCTTAATACTTCAACTTGATATTTAGCCCAGTTCTGAGAGCTCATTGATTATGAAACCTCAGCACATTAAAATAGCAATCTATCCTGAATGTACAAAACAAATTTTTTCCTAGTTATGCTGAATTTTTTTTTTTAAAGTGAGTCTTTTCCAGGAGACTGAAGTGTCCATCAGTCAAATTTCCAGGCCAATCAGGAGTCACACTAGAGTGTCCAATAACCTTCTCTACACAGCTTTAAACAAATTCATTTTAGCATAATACGGCAAAATAAACTGGTTTCCGACCCACTTTGGTTCGATTAAACTGATTATAACATTAGGATATCTATATGGCCTTGTATACATATACCTATGTACATAATATATTTAATAGCATATGTGTATACATATATATCTAGAGAATGCTTACTATGTGCCGAATACTGTACTATGCTTGGAAGAATGCAATACAACCAAATATGTATGCATGTTCAGAATTCATTTTTTTCAAATGGGTATTCTACCTCATACAGACACAGACATTTGTCCCATTGTGCCAGTCAGGGGTAGCAAAGCCTAGAGGAAAGAGCATAAGTCTGAGTCAGTAGACCTATGTTCTAGTCCCAGATCTGCCCCTGGTTTGCTGTGTGATTTTGGGTAAATCCTTTCACCTCTCTGAATCAATCAATCGTATTTATTGAGTGCTTACTGTGTGCAGAGCACTATACTAAGCGCTTGGGAAGTACAAGTTCATCTGAAAATGCAAATAAGGCATCTGTTCTCCCTCCCTCTTTGATTGTGAGCCCAATGTGGGACAGGGACTGCGTCATCTTATTCTCTTGTATCTACCCTAGTGCTTAGCATAGTGCTGGGCCACAGTAACTGCTTAATGAATACCATTATTATTATTGTTATTATTATTATTAATCCCTGAGCTGTGGGATTATACTCCTCTTGTAGCCTGGATGCTCCTTGTTGGCAGGGATGGTGTCAACTAACTCTGTTGCAATGGACTTTCCCAAGCACTTAATACAAGGTAAGGGCTCAATAAATATCACTGATTGATTGACTTGCTACCACTGCTCTGTTCCCTCTTGCTGGTTTCCCTAAGGATATGAGATTTCCAGAGAATCCAGAAGGAAGCTCAGAGGCATCTCAAGCAGCTGAGGAGAAACAAGACATACCTGGATCTTTACAGATTGTGCCATTCCACATGATGAAGAGTACAGTGCACTGCTATTTAAGAATTCATTTCTGTGAACTACTCAGAGTTCATTTTATAGATACCCGCTCCCCTTAAAAGTTCTTCAAGTGTTTTCCACAAATGAAGCCATTACAAATTGAAATATTCATCTTCATTAATTTCTTGGATTGAAATGATTGGGTATGATTTGAATCCCAAGGATACATTTCAGAGCAACTGCTCTGCTCAATTAGCGGCAGTTTCAGTTTACGTACAGTGAGGCTAGTAAAAAATGAATCGTCTTAATTTTGCAATAGTAGTGTTTGGGAGCATAACCGGGTGAGGTCTGTGGGTTCACTCCCAGGTCATTCCCGGGATACCAGAGATCTTGATCATCAAACCATCCGTCCCAAGTCACTGTCTCAGTGGTCAAGTCTGTGAGATAGGGTCAGAGAGGAAACTCCGGACTCTCTGGGACAGGTTGCTCACGACGAATAAAGTGGAAGTTATAGCCTTGTGTGTATGTGCATGAGTGTTGTGGTGGAAATGGGGAGGAAAATGCCACTATAAACACTCACCTCCCTGAAAATCCAAAGGGACTTCTCATAGTGCCTAGAGAAGCAGCATGGCCTAGTGGAAAGAGCATGGGTTGGGAGTCAGAGGACCTGAGTTCTAAACCCAGTTTCCCCTCTGGCCTGCTGCGTCTTGTCTTATATCGTTGAGTCGTCTTCGACCCATAGCCATGCCACGGACACCTCTCTCCCAGAACACCCCACCTCCATCAGCAATCGCTCTGGTAGGGTATCCATTAGTTTTTACTTGGTAAAAATGTGGCAGTGGTTTACCATTGTCTCCTTCCGCACAGTAAGCTTGAGTCTCTGCCCTCGACTCTCTCCCATGCTGCTGCTGCCCAGCATGGGTGAGTTTTGATGTGAAACAGAGTGCTTTCCATTCGCTAGCTACTACCCAAGCTAGGAATAGAATGGACAGACTTCTGCTTGACTCTCCCTTTCATAGTTGAGACTGGTAGAGTATTGGAAATTCTCCAGGTGCCCCGAGAGGAGTCCTGCTATGTAACCTTGGGTACCTCACTTAACTTCTCTAAGTCTCACTTCCCTCGTCCATAAAATGGAAAGTTGATACTAATCTCCCTCTTACTTGGATTGTGAGCCCCAGATGGGACAGGGACCACACCTGATTCGATTATCTTGTACCTACCCCAGTGTTTAGTACAGTGCTTGGCACGTACTAAGCACTTAATACCATTAATAATCAATTACAGCATGCAGAACACAGCACTAAATGCTTGTAAGAGTAGAATAGAATTAGAAGACATGGTCCCTATCCTCAAGGATAATCTAGCAGGGGAGTCAGTCACATAAATCAAGTAGTATTTCAATCAGATGATGTCTCAATCTGCACGGGGAATACTAATAACAACAATTGTTAAGTGCTTACTGTATGCCAAGCACCGTACCAAGGTGCTACTACAGGTACAAGATAATCAGATCCCGCATGGAGCTCACAATCTAAATAGGAGGGAGAACAGATAGTAAATCCCCATTTTGCAGATAAGGGAATTGAGGCACTGAGAAGTTCAGTGATGTGCCCAAAGCCATACAGCAGGCAAGTGGCAGAGCCAGGATTAGAACCCAGCTCCTCTGGCTCCCAAATCCATGCTCTTCCCACTGGGCCAACTGCTTCCCAAGGATTTGGAGATCCCTAGAGTTTGGAGACCCGTGGCTGAAGTAGGAAACATTAGTAAAGCATTCTAGAAATCAGTCCACATATTATCCCAGCTTCTGTTAAGTTTACCCAGAGCTCCTTGACCCTAGGCAGGTAGATCTAGTTTAAAAGCGAGAGCGTACCGTTTCCTGTCACACTCATTCCATGATGGGGTATTTTTGCCCAAAACACCCACACTTGACCTTGGGGCCCGACAGAACAGGGCAAAATATATGTGCATGAGTTCTCTGCTAGAAGATTTGCCAGAGACCAAAGCGATTTCACCGGTGAAAATGAAAAGCTGACTGCATCTGTGTGTGGAACAGAGACATCTACTGGCCATGCTGCAGATGCAAAGCATTACTGTCTCATTCATTCATTCATTCAATCGTATTTATTGAGCGCTTACTGTGAGCGGAGCACTGTACTAAGCGCTTGGGAAGTACAAGTTAGCAACATATAGAGACGGTCCCTACCCAACAGTGGGCTCACAGTCTAGAAGGGGGAGACAGAGAACAAAACAAAACATATTAACAAAATAAAATAAATAGAATAAATAGGTACAAATAAATAGAGTAATAAATACGTACAAACATTTACACATATATACAGGTGCTGTGGGGAGGGGAAGGACGTAAGGCGATGGGGAGGGGGAGGAGGGGGCTCAGTCTGGGAAGGCCTCCTGGAGGCGGTGAGCTCATTCAGTCCTTACTCCCTTCTGCTGCCCGGATCATCTTACTTAAAAAAACAAACCCTCAGCCCACATCTCCCCACTTCTCAAGAACCTCCATTAGTGGTCCATTCACCTCTGAAACAGAAACTCTTTACCAGTGGCTTTAAAACACTCGGTCAGCTCACCCCCTCCTACCTTGCTTCACTGATCAACTTCAACCCAGTAAGCTCACTTTGCTCCTCTTTGGCAACCTACTCACTGAACCTCAGTCTTGTCTCTCACCAATCAATCGTATTTATTGAGCGCTTACTGTGTGCAGAGCACTGTACTAAGCACTTGGGAAGTACAAGTTGGCAACATATACAGACAGTCCCTACCCAACAGTGGTTAACCAATTGATCACATCCACCCTCCCCCTTCATATTCAACAGACCATCCCTCTCCCTACCTTCAAAGTCTTATTAAAATTACAACTCCTTCAAGTGGCCTGCCCAATTAAGCCTTTTTTTCCCCTACTCCCTCTTTCATTCGTTCATTCAATTGTATTTATTGAGCTCTGACTGTGTTCAGAGCCCTGCACTAAGCGCTGGGGAAGTGCAATTCAACAACAAATAGAGACAATCCCTGCCCACAATAGGCTTACAATCTAGAAGGGGGGAGGTAGACATTAAAACAAGTAAACAGGCACAATTAGCATCATTTCAAATAAGTAGAATTATAGATATATGCACATTAATAAAAATCAATAGAATCATAGTTATAAAAAAAAATATGCACATATATACACAACTGCTGTGGGGTGGGAACAGGGGTAAAGGGAGTGGATTGGGGCAATGGGGAGGGGAGGGCTTAGTCTGGGAAGGCCTCCTGGAGGAGGTGAACTTTCAGTAGGACTTTGACTCTGCTGGTTTGGCAGATGAGGAGGGAGGGCATTCCAGGCCAGTGGTAGGATGTGGACCAGGGGTCAACGGCAGGACAGGTGAGAACAAGACAGTGGGAATGTTAGTAGCAGAGAAGTGGAGTGTGCAGGCTGGGATGTATAAAGGAGAGAAGGGAGGAGATGAGGTAAGAAGGGGCAAGATGATGGAGAGTTTTGAAGCCAATAGTGAGGAGTTTTTGTTTGATACAGAGGTTGATGGGCAACCACTGGAGATTTTTGAGGAGGGGTGTGATATGCCCAGAATGTTTCTGTAGAAAGATAATCTGGGCAGCAGAGTGAAGTATAGACTGAAGTGGGGAGAGACAAGAACTTGGGTGATCAGAAAGGATGCTGTTGCCGTAATCCTGTCGGGATATAATGAGTGATTGTACTAACGTGGTAGCAGTTTGGATGGAGAGGAAAGGGCGGATCTTGGTGATGTTGTGAAGGTGAGACAGGCAGGTTTTGATGATGAGTGAATGAGAGAGAAGTCAAGGATGATACCAAGGTTGTGGGCTCGTGAGACGGGAAGGATGGTAGTGTCGTCCACAGTGACAGGAAAGTCAGGGAGAAGACAGGGTTTGGGAGGGAAGATAAGGAGCTCAGTCTTGGACATGTTGAGTTTTAGGTGGTGGGAGGACATCCAGGTGGTGATGCCCTGAAGGCAAGAGGAGATGCGAGCCTGGAGGGAGAGAGAGAGAGAACAGGGGAGGAATGAAGATTTGGTTATCATCCACGCAAAGATGATACCGTTGAAACTATGGGAGCAAATGAGTTCATCAAGGGAGTGGGTACAGATGGAGAAGAGAAGGGGACCAAGTACTGACCCTTGAGGAACCCCTACAGTTAGGGGATGGGAGGGGGAGGAGGAGCCCACCCTCTTCCTTCTTCACCTATATATGTGGATCTGTACCCTTGAAGTACTTCATATTCACCCCTCCCTCAGCCCCAGTACCTCTGTACCTACCCATCATCTACTTTAATGGCTGTGTCCCCCTGTGAGTGCCCTGTGGGAAGGAAACATGTCTACCTACTCTCGTATTGTACTCTCCCAAGTGCTTAGGACTGTGCTCTGCACACAGTACGTGCTCAATAAATACCACTGATTGAGTGATAATCAGGTTAGACATAGTCCCTGCCCCATGTGGACTTTAAAATATTAGCTTTGTCCCAACCCCAAGAGCCTGACACTTTGAATAGCTTGAAACTGGATCAACATCTACATGTTTTCCTGGCTTTACCCACAGAAATCAGCACCTCACAGCCATCTAAACCAGATTTATCACTGGGAAGGAATTCTCAAGGTTTCTCACATCCAGTTGGAACTTAGGGAGTGATGTCAGAGCCCATCTGGTTAAATGCACTCTTGCACACATGCTGGCACCTTTAGGTGACCCTCAAATCCTGCTCTCCATCCCATAAGTTTTCATTTTGGTTTCTTTCTGCTGGCTTTCCACCGGCTATTAGAGTTGTTCCTTGGAAATTTTAATTGCAAATCCGTTGGTAGATGAAAATGATTGCGATCAGCTGCCACTTTAAGGAAGGTTGTTAGACTTATATTTGCATATATCTTAATCAAAGTGTTGGGTAAGTGAAAACAGTACTTCTGAGAGTGAAGTAGTTTGTCTCATGTTTGGCAAAATCACTTGGGTCGACAACAAATGCACAAATCCCCTCAGATCCTCTTTGATGATATGTATTAAATCATTTCAGCCTAGTTGTTTCATTGGCCTCCCATTGCAATAATCATGTATTTATGAGAAAAGATAGAGAAAGCAGGTTGCATTAGGCCAGTCGGTGAAATACTGTAATGAGAAGCATGCTAACTTCAATAGCATGTAAACTAGCAAGTGGAGTTCATTCCAGTTTTAAGTCTGTGTGGTCTGCGCTCTGGGGATTCACTTCTTATCAGAGAACAGCACTAGCATGGAGCACTTGCAAGAGCATTCTACTTATCAGAGAAACCCAGATAATTCAGCATCTCCTGGCATTCTGAATTCGAAATACTAGAATCCTGAACAAATTGTGACACCTCCTCTCCCCTGTCCCCCGCGCCCTATTTAGGTTTAATTTTTTGGTTTGGGGGTTGGAGTTGTGGTTTGTCAAATAAAATCCTTCCGGAAGTTCATTTTAAGTTTTGACCAAGTTTCTTTTTAAACTATGCTGCTTGATTTCATAGAATGCATAGTAACAAAAAATAGTGTTAATGAAGACTAAAACATGTAACAAGCAAAAGGAATAAAATAGTCATTACTGATTAATTTACCTGAATGAACTGTAACAACAATTGCCTGAAGAACACTTTTAAAATTCTTTCTCCTTGAATTAGATGTGGGCAAAGATGAGATTCTACAAAAGTTGGTCATTATTTCTTTGAGAGAGTCTCCTGCAAATTGATCACTGACCCAGAGCCTTGGGAGACGTGGCTGTTCCTCCACAAAACCCCTGTAAATGAGTAGCTTACAGACTTTCTTTTTTCCTGGTGCTTCCTCTCCATATTTCCGCATCTAATCCTCCTCATAAAAAAGGAACAACTGTAGAAGGCTTTTAAACCAAAACCCCACCGCCTCCCTATTTTTAAAACAAAAATCCCTCTCCCCAAGTGAAGCCTGCAAGAGTAAACGCTTTGTTGGTGCTCATGGCAGAACAAATCTGTTGATTTGTGCCCATGATCGCAAAACCGATTTTTAGGTGGCTACAGGGTCCAAAAGGATTTCTGGTGCCCATAGATAACCTAATGAGTGCTTTGGGCACCAAGGGAAGGAGTGGGCATCAGTTGAGGGTATTGTCGATGCCCACACATGTCCAAAAGTGTAATTGGGGGCCACAGGGTCACAGGTAAGCCTTAAATACCCGTGTGGGGGCCTAAACCGATTTTCGGTCCCCAGCAGTGCCCAAATTGATTTTTGGCTGGTAATTTGGTTTTCCTGATGGGACAATGAAGGATATCAATATTCTGGATGTCCAGAGGTACTTTGATTTCCTTGAAAATCAATGGAGATCACTCTGGAAAATGGAACAGACTCGGTTGGACTGCCCGGATAGCCATGTGTCCACCCCAATGTTGGAAGGAAGGTGGATGGGCCATTAAAAAAAAAATCCCCAAAACACGAAAAATTTTTCAGGCTGGCAATTCCATTTGTCCATCCTCTAAAGGAACCACCTCCCTTACCGGGAAACCATGGATATTCATAGTCAGATGATGCACTGGCTTTTTGATTTCCTCTTAAATTAAATTTAAGAGGAAATCAAAATGCCAATTACTTTTTCATTTTGGTTCCTGTTGTGGTTCTGTGGTTCTATATATGTATATATGTTTATATATGTATATATGTTTGCACATATTTATTACTGTATTTATTTATTTTACTTGTACATATCTATTCTATTTATTTTATTTTTTTAATATGTTTGGTTTTGTTCTCTCTCTCCCCCTTCTAGACTGTGAGCCCACTGTTGGGTAGGGACTGTATATGTTGCCAACTTGTACTTCCCAAGCGCTTAGTACAGTGCTCTGCATGCAGTAAGTGCTCAATACGATTGATTGATTGATCACCACATAGCATCAGACTGAAGTCCCTAGAAGGTAGGAACTGTTTCTACTAACTCTCTAAAAGCAACAATAATAATAGTGAACACTTGATAACTATGAAATACTGTGTAAAGTACTTGGGTAGATACAAGGTAACCAGATCAGACACAGTCCATCCCTCATGAGGCTCCCAGTCTAAGAGGAAAAGGGAGAACGGGTTTTTATCCTCATTTACAGATGAGGTAACAGGCACAATGATGTGCTCAAGGCCACACAGAAAGCAAGTTGGAGAAATAGGACTAGAATCCGGGTTTCCTGACTCCTCGTCTCATGCATTTTTTCCACTGGGCCTCTGTGATTGTACTCTCCCAAGCATCCAGACCAGTGCTTTTCACAGAATAAGCGCTCGAATTGATTTGATCGATTGCCTGAGGTGCTAGTCAACCTTCATAATGGCTGGACCTTGACCCATCACAGATGTCACACCCTACTTTTTGAGCAGTTCCATCAGCGTCATCTATGTGTCAACGTCACCATTAATGGCAAGACAGGGTCATGGTCCTGGTCCTCCCCCCATCTTACCTCCTTCCCTTCCCCACAGCACCTGTATATATGTATATATGTTTGTACATATTTATTACTCTATGTATTTATTTATTTTACCTGTACATATCTATTCTATTTATTTTATTTTGTTAGTATGTTTGGTTTTGTTCTCTGTCTCCCCTTTTAGACTGTGAGCCCACTGTTGGGTAGGGACTGTCTCTATATGTTGCCAACTTGTACTTCCAAGCACTTAGTACAGTGCTCTGCACACAGTAAGTGCTCAATAAATATGATTGATTGATTGATGGTCACAAAAAATAATAATGCTATTTGCAAAGCACTGTGTTTATTTGCTGGGATTGATACAAGATAATTAGATTAGAATAAAAGACTCAGATTGGACACAGTCAAGCCCTGCCCCTTATGGGGCTCACAGCCTTAAGGGGAGGAAAAACAGGATCTAAATCCCCATTTTACAGATGAGTAAACCAAGGCACAGAGAAACTAGATGGCTTGCTCAAGGTCACTCAGCTGGCCAGGGGCAAAGCCAGGATTAGAATCCACATCCTCTGACTTCCAGTCCTGTGATTTTTCCACTAGACCCTGTTGCAACAAGGCTCTGAAAAGAAGTCAGTCTTACCGGCAACGAAGCTATGCTCTTCTCCACGTAGCTTCCCAGACTGGGACATGTGTGGAGAATGGATGTCAAGAAGAAAGCCAAACAGCTGTCATGTGGTGAGCTGAAATGGCATGACTGAGAGCAAATGGAACAGAGGAAACACTTTCAGGGCTCAGTGAAGCAGAGCCTCAGGCAACGCAGCATGAAAACTAAATGTTGGGAGATAACTGTGGTAGAAAGACCAGCCTGGCAGGCTGTAATTGAGAAAGAAGTGGCTCTTTATGAACAGAAGTTACTAGAGGACTACACAACTCAGAGGCAAAACCAAAAACAGCACCTGCTGCTTCAAAGAGTAAACATGCCGACAAAACAGGGGCGAGTGTTTGCATATGCTGCTTCTCAACCCCACCGGTCTTCATGGGTAAAACCCACCTTATCTTTGAATATGAAGGACAATTATTCGCAAAATTACTTTTGCTATTTTAATCACTGTTGTGCCCTTTAAGAGTCAAATTTTCAACAGAAGCTCCAAAAATACATTATTTAGACCTGTGGGTACATCTGCTGTACAAATGAGATTCCGTGTATTTCCTAAGGAAAATTTATTTTTAAATGATTTTACTTTCATTAAAAAACATTCTAGTTTTAGCTTTTCTCTTGAATACAAAATTTAGAGATGGATGCATAGTGAACATGTAATTAACTAGAGCTCCAGAAACACCTGTGTATGCATAAGGGGGTAATGTCTGACAGGATTTGAGCATTGCCTAATTCCTCAAAACGTCAAGCCAAAGTAATCAAAGTTCACAGTAGTAGTAGTAGCAGCATTTACTAAGCATCTATTTTGTGCACAGTACATTTCTAAGAACTAGAGAAAAGTACATAAATGAAAATTACAAAGTCCCTAATGCTGAAGAGCTCACAATCTAAGAGTAAAAGGAGAGCTAGAGAAAAATGATACAGAAGAACTAGAACACATTCTACTGATTGCTAATAGCTGCTTGGTTTACAAGTTAAAATCTAAAGCTGGGGAATCAGAAAAGAGGTTCCTGTATTGGACCACCTCCAAAGAACTGGCCTAATTCTCACCTAGTGATCACAGATGCAAAATCCTTTTTCTGGTTGACATTATTCTGGGCTCCACTCAATCTCCATCCCCCTCCAGCCAGACTACTTGTAACTTCTATTTGACAAAAATCCAATCTTAAGGATGTAAGCTCCTAGAGGCAGGGATCATTGGTACTAATTTCTATTCTACTCTCCTTAGAGCTGAGAACTGGGTCCTACACACAGGATGAAATCAATAAATGCCACTGACTGATTGTGACACCGGTAAAAACTGGATCTCTCATCCTGATCCACCTCCTTAATCCACCAACCACTTCCAAAATTGTCTATTATCTTCCTCCCAATATTCTCTGTCTTCCATTTTCCACTCAGAGAGGAAAGCATGGTGAAATGATCTACAAAGACTTTTCCAGAAAGACTGAGCTCCTTGTGGGAAGGGAGTGTGTCTACCAGCTCTGTTACACTGTACTCTTCCAGAACTTAATGCAGTGCTCTGCACACAGTGAGCACTCAATAAATGCAACTGATTGATTCCTGATAGAATGGGAACTCCTTGTGGGCAGGGAACATGACTACTAACTGGTATACTGCATTCTTCCATTCATTCATATTTATTGAGCGCTTACTGTGTGCAGAGCACTGTACTAAGTGCTTCAACTTTTACTTCCCAAGTGCTTAGTAATCAAGTAATCCAAGTGCTTAGTGTAATCAATATACTCAATAATATATCGTAGACCTTTGCTCTAGCTGTCAAGATGACTGATACAATAAATCATTTACTGAGCCCTTACTGTGTGCAGAGCACTGTACTAAGTGCTTCAACTTTTACTTCCCAAGTGCTTAGTACAGTGCTCTGCACACAGTAAGGACTCAGTAAATGATTTATTGTATCAGTCATCTTGAGACAGCTAGAGCAAAGGTCTACGATACACTCAATAATATATTGATTACACTAATCTCCCTAACTTCTGCTTCAAGCCCACGATTTGCTTCTAATAATGCAGAAATACCAGTGTCACAGTCAGTCAGTAGCATTTATCGAGTTCATCCTGTGTGTAGAACCCAGTTCTCAGCTCTAAGAGTAGAATAGAAATTAGTACCAATGATCCCTGCCTCTAGGAGCTTGCATCCTTAAGACTGGATTTTTGTCAAATAGAAGTTACAAGTAGTCTGGTTGGAGTGGGACGGAGATTGAGTGGAGCCCAGAATAATGTCATAATAATAAGAAGAAAGAGTACAAAAGGGGAAAAGGAGCAAAAGCGTGGACGAGAAGTATACATCAAACCAAGCGTATTATCCCATTTAATTGATCAATGAAGAAAAAACACTGCAGACCCATGAATCTAAGTTGTTGGATTGCCCTATCCTGACAAACTCCTGGAGGAAATTTCCGGATATGTTTCAGTGTTTCCCCACTGGGCGAGGGCCATGTTTCATTCTGGGTTTGAGATGGTATCTAGCACATTGTTCACACTCAGTAAATGTTTAATAGGTACATGTGGCTATGTGATGGGTGAAGCGATCCCTAAAAAATAGTTAGTAAATTGCCTTGTATTAAGCTCTGGGAGCCTTCTGGATGATAACGGCTACTGCAAAGAAAGTCATTATCATTAACCTAGCAGGCTATGCAAGAAAGTGAGGTCATAAACACAGCAATAATAGCTAGTTCTTTCATTTGCAAGGCTCTTTGACAGGATTAATTAAACCTCTACACTCCTGAGAGGTATTTTGGGTAAGTGTCATTAGCCCCATTTTACAGATGAAGGACCTGAACAAGAAAGACTAGATGATACTTGCCTACAACCCCACTGAAAAAAATCAAACAAAAAAGATCTATATCCTTGGTCATGTGTTCTGTCTGCCTCCAAACATTCAAATTTCTTTCTAGAGGTTCCAGGGCTCTATTAAGAGGTTTTATGAGAAAAGACACCAAGAAAAGCATTCCATCTACTTTTCTCCCTTCCCACCCACATTCACTACCCAAATCCAGATTTTTTTTTAATGGTATTTGTTAAGAGCTTACTATGTGTCAGTCACTGTACTAAGCACTGGGGTAGATACAAACTAATCAAGAGAATGTTTCTCCTTGACATACTTCATCTGGGTCAAATCAATCCAGTAGACATAAATCGGGGAAATAGGTGACTAGATGTACTAGTTCAGTACATTATCATAAATCAGGGAAATAGGTAAGCAGATATACTAGCTCAGTACATTGTGTACCACAAACTCTTCCTATTTTTCCCCTGGAATTACAGTGCTGCACATAGAAGCATTGGATGCTAAGCTTTCGATGGATCATCATCATCATCAATCGTATTTATTGAGCACTATGTGCAGAGCACTGTACTAAGCGCTTGGGAAGTACAAATTGGCAACAATAGAGACAGTCCCTACCCAACAGTGGGCTCACAGTCTAAAAAGTGGGCTCACAGTCTAAAAACTGTGAACCATGATGTGAAAGATGTGATGATGTGATGTGAACCATGAGAGACTAGGACTTTCCTGATGGCTCTGTTCTTAATTGGCTCAGTGGAAAGAGCATGGGCTTTGGAGTCAGGGGTCATGGATTCAAATCCCAGCTCTGCCAATTGTCAGCTGTGAGACTTCGGGCAAGTCACTTAACTTCTCTGTGCCTCAGTTCCCTCATCTATTAAATGGGGATTAAGTGTGAGCCCCCTGTGGGGCAACCTGATCTCCTTGTAACCTCCCCAGCGCTTAGAACAGTGCTTTGCACATAGTAAGCACTTAATAAATGCCATTATTATTAAGTAGCCAGAGCTCCACCCAAACCTGCTAGACGGTCATGTAATTATCACAGCTTCCACCCTCCCTGACTCTCACATGAGCTGCCTACATTATCGAAGGGCAGAACTGGGGTGAAGGAAGAATGGCTTTAGGAATACGTCTATCACCGCTGTTATAGTGTACTCTCCCAAACACTTAATACAGTGTTTCACACCCAGTCGCCACTCAATAAATGCGATTGATTGGTTAACTCCCAAAGATCAAGCAGACCTATTGGGAACGTTTTGCCTAGTGGAGAGAGCATGGGATTGGGAGTCAGAGGAAGTGGGTTCTAATCCCAGCTCTGCTGTGTGACTTGTGCAAGTCACTTAACTTCTCTGTGCCTCAGTTACCTCAACTGTAAAATGAGGATTAAGACTGTGAGCCCCCCATGGGACAAACTGATTACTGTCTATCTACCAGCACTTAGAATCAATCAATCATATTTATTGAGTGCTTACTGTGTGCAGAGCACTGTACTAAGCGCTTGGGAAGTACAAGTTGGCAACATATAGAGACAGTCCCTACCCAACAGTGGGCTCACAGTCTAAAAGGGGGAGACAGAGAACAAAACCTTAGAATGGTGCATAGCACGTAGTAAGCACTTAACATATACCATTATTATTATCAACATCATCATCATCATTATTAAACAATCAAATTCCGTGCTCTGTGTCCTCGACATTGCAGTCCTGGCCCTCTCTGTGCCATTTTTTACAGTAGGGACTCCAACCCTACTGAATAGTAGCATGCTTAGTGGGTAGAGCACAGGCCTGGGAATCAGAAGGCTCTTCCATGAGTCTGCTGTGTGACCCTGGGCAAGACACTTAACTTCTTTGTGCCTCAGTTACCTCAACTGTAAAATGGGGATTAAGGCTGTGAGGATCATGTGGGACACGTCCTTTTAACACATTATCTAACCTTGGCTTCACGGACTCTGTCCTCTCCTGGTTCTCCTCATCTCTCTGTCTGTTCATTCTCAGTCTCCTTCATGGGCTCTTCCTCCCCTTCCATCCCCTAACTGTAGGGGTTCCTCAAGGGTCATTTCTTTGTTCCCTTCTGTTCTCCATCTATAAGCAGTCCCTTGGTGAATTCATTCGCTCCCATGGCTTCAACTATCATCTCTACATTGACGACACCCAAATCTACATCTCCTCCCCTGTTCTCTCTCCCTCCCTCCAGGCTTGTATCTCCTCCTGCCTTCAAGACATCTCCATCGGGATGTCTGCCCGCCACCTAAAACTTAACACATCCAAGACTGAGCTCCTTACCTTCCCTCCCAAACCCTGTCCTCTGCCTGACTTTCCCATCACTGTAGACAGCATTACCATCCTTCCCATCTCACTAGCTCGCAACCTTGGTGTCATGCTTGACTCCGCTCTCTTTCACCCCACACATCCAATCCATCACCAAAACCTGCCGGTCTCACCTCCGCAACATCACCAAGATCCACCCTTTCCTCTCCCTCCAACCCGCTACCTCGTTGGTACAATCTCTCATCCTATCCTGACTGGATTACTGCATCAGCCTCCTCTCTGATTTCCCATCATCCTGTCTCTCCCCGCTTCAGTCTATACTTCACTCTGCTGCCCGGATTATCTTTCTACAAAAACTCTCTGGGTGCATCACTCCCCTCCTCGAAAATCTCCAGTGGTTGCCTGTCAACCTACGAAATCAAACAAAAACTCCTCATTCTCAGCTTCAAGGCTGTCCATCACCTCGCCCCCTCCTACCTCACCTCCCTTCTCTCCTTCTCCAGCCCAGCCCGCACCCTCCGCTCCTCTGCCACTGCTAACTTCCTCATTGGGCCTCATTCTTGCCTGTCCCACCATTTACCTCTGGCCCACATCCTACCTCTGGCCTGGAATGCCCTCCCTCCTCACTTCCACCAAACTAGCTCTCTTCCCCTCTTCAAAGCCCTACTGAGAGCTCAACTCCTCCAGGAGGTCTTCCCAGACTGAGCCCCCCTTTTCCTCTGCTCCTCCTCACTCCCTCCCTCTGCTCTACCCCCTTCCCCGCCCCTCACTGTTTGTGTATATTTGTACATATTCATTCTATTTATTTTATTAATGATGTGTATATATCTATAATTCTATTTATCGATTTTGATTCTATTGATGCCTGCCTACTTGTTTTGTTGTCTGTCTCCCCCTTCTAGACTGTGAGCCCGTTGTTGGGTAGGGATTGTCTTTGTAGACAATTCCCCCTTTTAGACTGTGAGCCCACTCTTTCAGACTGTGAGCCCACTGTTGGGTAGGGACTGTCTCTATATGTTGCCAATTTGTACTTCCCAAGGGCTTAGCACAGTGCTCTGCACATAGTAAGAGCTCAATAAATACGATTGATGATGATTGTCTCTGTTGCCAAATTGTACTCTCCAAGCACTTAGTACAGTGCTCTGCACACAGTAAGTGCTCAATTAAATACGATTGAATAAATGAACAACAGGGACTGTGTCCAATGTGATTAACTTGTATCTACCCCATTGCTTAGAACAGTGCTTGGCATATAGTAAGTGCTTAATAAGTACCATCGTTATTATTTACCCCGGTCTTCCATCTCCAACTTCCCCAGGGGAACTAACTTGGAAAATATATATGGAGGCTGAAAATAAGATTAACACTGACCCCATTTCTTCCATCTACCTGAGAATTACCAGATTACGCATCCAGTTGTGGGAACCCAAGGACATTAGGGAATAGATGCAATGTCAGCCTAACTTCATCTCATCTGTAAAAACCTATTAAGCACTCTTTTCTCACAGATGTACAGCAGTTAACATTTGGTAAGGCTGCAGTTTCTAGTAAAATCCATGCTTTCAAACTGGGCCATCATTACCAAAACTCTTCCATTCATTCCTGTAATGCTCAAATACCACAGATATTACCCCATTTAGGGACATCATCTGAAAGCTCTGATATTTACATTTTGCTTTAATTGCTGATTCATGGGGCCGATTGGTGTGAAATTTAATTTGCATTGCTGCACTGGGGCAGTTGACAGTGTGAAATGCATGAAATGTGTTAATTTCTTGTTTTACAACAGCACTATTTTTGCTCTCTTCCTCTGAACATTTTGCCTTAGGGGGTCTTTCTCTGACTTTTGTTCCTTGTAGTTCCTTGTATTAGCATTAAACATTTCTCTGTGTATTGTATATTTCTTCAGCCAATTATTTTATTCAAAGACCAATCACACCATTCTGTCCTGAACTGAGTTCAGAGCTCCAATTCTCCTCACCTCCTTCTAGCAGTCAGTTTCTTCCAACATGTGATCAGTGTTTTTTCTGAGTGCTTACTATGGGCAGAGCACTGCACTAAGTAAGCACTTGGCAGAATAAAATGGAGTTGATAATGATGGTATTTCTTAAGCGCTTACAGTGTGCCAAGCACTGTTGTAAGCCCTGCAGTAGATACAAGGTAATCTGGTTGTCCCACGTGGGGCTCACAGTCTTAATCCCCATTTTACAGATGAGGTAACTGATGGCACAGAGAAGTTAAGTGACTTGAGCGAAATTACACCCCTGACAAGTGGTGGAATCAGGATTAGAACCCACGACCTCTGACTCCCGAACCCATGCTCTTTCCACTAAGCCATGCTGCTTCCCCAGAGTCTCTGCCAACGAGTTTATAGTCTTTTAAAGATCACAGAGTGCTAAGGGATACTTAAAATAAAACTAAGGGGGGAAAAAAATGATACCTTTCTCCCTCAGTTTCAGAATCAATGGTACTTATTGAGCACTTAGTGTGCAGTACAGTTCATAGGCACATTTCCTGCCACAGAAGCTTAAGGCCACTGTACTGAACACCTGAGAAATGTGCGTATGTATGCACATATCAAGTGCTTAGTACAGCCCTCTGCACACAGTAAGCGCTCAATAAGTACAATTGAATGAATATGCACAGAGCTCCACCTAAACCTGTCAAGTAATTATCACAGCTTCCACCCTCCCAGACTATCAAATGTGCTACCTCCATCACTGAAGAGCAGAACTGGGGTAAAGGGAGACTGGCTTTAGAAACGTGTCTATCAACTCTGATTTAGTGCACTCTCCCAAGCACTTGGCGTGGTGTTCTGCACCCAATCAGAGCTCAATAAATAAGATTGTTTGGTTGATTTAATCCCAAAGATCAAGCAGACCTATTGAGAATGTTTTGCGTAGGCATATAGCATGGGCGTCAGAGGACATGGGTTCTCATCCCAGCTCCACCAATTGTCTGCTGTGTGTATGTATATAATTAATAAGATATAATATAATACTATATATTAGTCTATATACACACAGCAGACAATTAATATTTAATTAATAAGACTAATATATATACTGCCCACAGCAGACAATTGATATATATTTAATTAATTAGGTTAATATATAGGGGTTTGGGAAGGAAGATAAGGAGTTCAGTCTTGGCCATATTGAGTTTTAGATGGCGGGCAGACACCCAGATGGAGATGTCCTGAAGGCAGGAGGAGACGGGAGCTTGAAGGGAGGGAGAGAGAGCAGGGGCAGAGATGTAGATTTGGGTGTCATCAGCATAGATATGATAGTCCAAGCTGTGGGAGCGAATGAGTTCACCAAGGGAGTGAGTGTAGAAAACAGTATATATTAGTGTATATACACACACAGCAGACAATTGGCTGAGCTGGGATTAGAACCCATGTCCTCTGCTCTCTCCATTTATAACTATATAATATACACACACACACACACACACACACACACATATTAGTCCTTTGTATTCAAAGACACCATTGGCAGTGAAATTCACCTGTAATAGTAATAATAACGATGGTATTTATTAAGCACTTACTATATATCAGGTACTGTTCTAAGCTTTGGGGTAGATACAAGTTATTCAGGTCAAACACATTCTTTTGGTCCACAGGGGACTCACAGCCTAAGTAGGAAGTAGAACAGACACTGAATCCCCATTATACTGTTGAGGAAACTGAGGCACAAAGAAGTTAAGTAACTTGCCCAAAAAATCACATAGCAGGCAAGTGACCGAGCTGGGATTAGAACCCAGGTCCATCTCCCAGGCCCGAGATCTTTCCACTAGGCCACGTTCTTTCCCAAATACGTGTAGGAGTGCTCCTATGGCTGAAAAGATCAATGTGAAACCCACAGTTCCAGCTAATCGTTCACCCCAAAAGGCTGTCCTTTGTTGCATTGTTATGTTTAATAAGTGTAGCGCCTGGCACCGTTTCTCTTTTTCCTTGTTCCTCATTACTTGGGAAATGTATAGAAGTATGGGATTCAGTTCATGCCATCACAGAAATTACTATCTGATGAGAAAGACAGGCAAACATGAACTGTACAATAGTTAAAAAAAATATGAGAACAAATATGAATAATTTAGACTCTAGGCTGTAAACTCGTTTTGAACAGGGAGCATGTCTACTCATTCTGTTATACTGTACCCTTGTAAGCACTTAGAACAGTAGTCTGGGCCAAGTGAGGGCTCAATAAATACAATTGATTGAATAATAAACACAGGAGGATAAATAAATCTAAAGCTACACTATTGTATTTGCTACCCCCCGTGTCAAAACCTGTTTTAGTTTGTTTCTGCCTCTTGGTGTCATAATTTGCTTGAAGCTTCTGCCTTAAAGATAATCACTCTATTTTTAATTGTGCTATGCCAGGTTGACTTTACTGCTGCCTCCTAAGTGTTCACTGCTGGATCATCTGAGTCAAGTTTTTGCTTCATTGTATCTATCAAGCGCTTCTTCTACCCAGCTTGTTTACAGTTCTTCCATTTCAGTTCACAAAAGGGCAGAGGATTTTTGCCATTAGCCACTTGCCTCACAACCCACACCCAAAAAAGGTAATGTAATAAGCAGACTGAGCCCCCCTTATCCTCCGCTTCTCCTCCCATCACCCCACTCCCTCCCTCTGCCCTACCCCCTTCCCCTCTCCACAGCACTTGTGTATTTTTGTACATATTTATTACTTTTAGACTGTGAGCCCACTGTTGGGTAGGGACTGTCTCTATATGTTGCCAATTTGTACTTTCCAAGTGCTTAGTACAGTGCTCTGCACATAGTAAGCGCTCAATAAATACGATTGATGATGATGATGATTATTTTATTTAATACTAATAATGATGATGACATTTGTTAAGCACTTACTATGTGCAAAGCACAGTTCTAAGTGCTGGGGGGATACAAGGTGATCAGGTTGTCCCACATGGGGCTCACAGTCTTAATCCCCATTTTACAGATGAAGTAACTGAGGCACAGAGAAGTTAAGTGACTTGCCCAAAGTCACACAGCTGACAATTGGTGGAGTTGGGATTTGAACCCATGACCTCTGACTCCCAAGCCCGTGTCCTTTCCATTGAGCCACACTGCTTCTCTATGATGTGTATATATCTATAATTCTATTTATTTTGAGGGTATTGACACCTGTCTACTTGTTTTGTTGTCTGTCTCCCCCTTCTAGACTGTGAGCCCGTTGTTGGGTAGGGACTGTCTCTATCTGTTGCTGAATTGTACTTTTCAAGTGCTTAGTACAGTGCTCTGTGCACAGTAAGCGCTCAAAAAATACAATTGAATGAATTAACCCTTCTGTGCTAATGATCTAACTGCATTCTTGAACCTGTTTATAAGCATGCCAGGCACAGAGAAGTCAAGTAACTTCCCCAAGGTCACACAGCAGGCGAGTGGCAGAATAAGTATCAGAATCCAGATCTCCACTCAGGTCCATGCTCTTTCCACTAGAACACCCTGCTTTGACAGTAATGGTAATTTCATCGAGGGCTGGAGGAAAAAAAACACAAAAAACACGTCTTCCCTTGTTGGTAGGCAAACTATACTTGGTAGCACTTCATTATCAGTGGTGGAAGGAATGTTAAGAAGATATTGAAAGAAATGGCTTTTTTAAGAACAGCTTTGAAGAAAGGGAGGGGCAGAGTTTGGGAGTGTTGTTTCCAAGGTGCAGAACCAAGAGACATGGAAAGGAGACTGGAAAGTGGGAAAACTAGAGACCGGTAGATCTCAAAACGGGATCTGTTGAAGATCCCATTCTAACTGCCAAAGAAATTACATTTACTCTAATTAAAAGGAGAGGGCACTGTGCCTCAAATATAAAAGTTATAAAAGAAAGCTTAAAATCCGTGGTGCAAGGAGTAACTGGGAAGTCAAATTAAACTGGCAGGCTTCAAAAATTAAAATTCAACAATGGTTTAGGTTATACACCACACATGTTAAAATCCTTAATTCTATTTTAAAGACTCATTTTGCACAAATGGCTGAGCTGTTTAAGTTAAAGTGAATAAATACCTAATGAGCCATTAAAGTCTTGCAGATTGTATGCCCTCCGGGCACAAGTACCTGCATTCAGGCAATTATATCTCTGGAAGACAAGATGAAGACATCAAGTTGTTATTGGAAAATATAAAGGTTGAAGACACTGTTAATAAGTCACTACAGGAAGTCATAAAATTGTTAAAACTGTTAGAAAACTCTCCATGTGTTTTACCAGACACATTTTTATTACTGGTTTTCTGTGGAAAGTCTAATTCTCCCAGGGAGCGTGCTGTGAGTCACACTGTAAAATATTACATTAGCAACCAAAATCGGATTTGCGTCTAAATTTCCGTGTTTCTAGTAAGTACTCTGGGGTGGTGAAATATTAATGTCAGCAATTCCTCAATCCCATTTCAGCCCAAGTGACTGAAAAATATCAAACAATTTTTCTGAAACGAAAGGAGTTCAATTTTCTGATTAAAGGTGAAGTTCTAAATTGGGAAGACTGCCCTTTCTTCCTGCCCCATCTCACATCATTTAATGAAATAAATACCAGCGATTAGACTATGATGACTTAGCCTGGCGAATCTTGATTCCAATATAATCATCTTTTAAAGTGTAGTTGGGTTATACCAACCCTCTCAGCTGAGGATCTCACAGCCTTATCCAAACAACAAGTGTGAATCTGTTAAAGATTGGGCCCTTTTGGCTCAATGCTGGATAGAAACTGAACCCGTGTGCCTTAGAAAAACCCCCAAAAACCTGTCGTCTTCCCCGACCATCCCTGTCCTGCTATGTCAGCACTGCCACTAAGTTCACTACCTTCACGTCTCTCTTCCTCATGGCTCCTTGGTGGCGAGAAACTGTGACAAAAAGTTTTTTGGGTTTTTTTTTTGTTTCAGTGAGAATAGGACAAGTGGAGATGACTTAAGGGGAAAATTAACTTGACTGGAGACAGCTGATTGTTGGGTAGGGATGGGCTCTATCTGTTGCTGAATTGTACTTTCCAAGCGCTTAGTACAGTGCTCTGCACACAGTAAGCGCTCAATAGAAGTGAATGAATTAAGTTTGTTTTTTTTTTCCAGTAGTTTTTCTTAAACGTTTACTATGTGCCTGGCACTGTTCTATACAAAGGGGTAGATACGAGCTAATCAGGTTGAACACAGTCCATGTCCCACCTGGAACACATAGTCTTAAACCCTATTTTACAAATGGGGTAACTGAGGCACGGAAAAGTGACTTGCCCTAGGTCACACAACAGACAAGTGGCAGAGCAGGAATTAAAAACTAGGTCATCTGACTCACAGGACCTTGCTCTTTCCAACGTCCCCCTCTCCATCTCCCCCATCTTACCTCCTTCCCTTCCCCACAGCACCTGTATATATGTATATGTTTGTACATATTTATTACTCTATTTATTTAATTTTACTTGTACATATCTATTCTATTTATTTTATTTTGTTAATATGTTTGGTTTTGTTCTCTGTCTCCCCCTTTTAGACTGCGAGCCCACTGTTGGGTAGGGACTGTCTCTATATGTTGCCAACTTGTACTTCCCAAGTGCTTAGTACAGTGCTCTGCACACAGTAAGCGCTCAATAAATACGATTGATTGATTGATTAGGCCTTGCTGCTTCTCAGTGCTATTAGCCATGACAAGGTCATCAATCATATTTATTGAGCGCTTACTATGTGCAGAGCACTGTACAAGATGCATCCTCCTGGATCGTAAGCACCCTGGGGCTCTGCTCACAGGCTCCGAGTCCTGCCCAGCCTCAGCACAAATGAAGTCCCAATGTTGCCCAACTGCAACGCAAAATTAAGAAGCCAGACACGATCATCAACCGTCCCCCATCAGGCGGGAAATTTCCAAACTCCCCCTAATAGCCTCCAAACTGCCATTTCAGCACTTCCATGCCAAATAACCCTTTAAAATATCAACAACTTCCCTTTACACTTATGTTTATATTGCACAAACTCAACTACTTCAGCATTAACTCCTGAACATATATTCCGTTTCTCTTCTTTGGCAACAATAGTATTTCTCCTCAGCATGTATGAATATATGGACTAGAAATAGTATTTATTAAGCACTTACTGTTTGCAAAGCATTATACCAAGTGCTGGGAAAGAACACAGGGGTGTGAATTAGACAGGGTCTCTGTTCCTCAAGGGACTCACAGCCTAAGAATATGGCAGGAAATGGGAACGGTGATGAACACATAAGGAAAAAAATAAAATAATAAAATTCCAAAAAGATAGAGAACAGATTAAAACAATAAAATTCATTCAATTGTATTTATTGAGTGTTGTGTGCAGAACACTGTACTAACGAAAGTCCTAGGATGCTGTGGCTACTTAGAAGAGTTTCAGGCTTCCCGTGACTCAAGAGTCCAACAGTCTTAGTCAAAGTAACTGCCATAGCTGTGGCCTTCCCAGCATTCAGTGCTTAGAACAGTGCTTGGCACATAATAAGCACTTTACACATAGTAAGTGCTTAACAAATAACTATTATTATTATTCTCCACTCAATGGAGGCAGCCTGTTGCTACTGCCACTTCTTCTGCCCCGTCTACCAAGGTGGAGCAAGGCAGGTTGGGATGGAGGCCCTAGGATGGTGCAGTGGTGGTATGTCAACAAATGGTATTTATTGAGCACTTACTGCTTACTTAGAGAAACAACATAGCCCTGCTCTAGACTGTAAGCTTCCCCCTCTAGACTGTAAGCTCCCTCCTCTAGACAGAGTAAGCTTGTTATGGGCTGGGAAACTGTCTGCTAATTCTATTGTATTGCACTCTCCCAAGTACTTAGTACACTGCTCTGCACATAGTAAGAGCTCAATAAATATGATTGATTGGTTGATAGTGGAAAGAGCACAGGCCTGGGAATCAGCAGACATAGTTGGCTCCACCACTTGCCTTCCGTGTGACCTTGGGTAAGTCACTTAATTTTTCTGGGCCTCAATTCCCTCATCTGCAAAATGGAGATTCAATACCTGTTCTCCCTCCTACTTGGATTGTGAGCCCCATATGGAACCTGATTATTTTGTATCTACCCCAAAATTTAGTACAGTGCTTGGTTTATAGAAAGTGCTTAACAAACGCCACACTATTACTACTACTACAACTTACAGGGCACTGAACAAAGCATTAGTAGACAAGATCCCTGCCCACAAGGAGCTTACCATCTATAGGGAGCTTACAGTCTATTTTTATGCAACTCACACCTCCTTCAAGAAAACTTCCCATATTAATTTGCATTCCCCCCGAGGTTACATCCCACCAACTTTACACAGTGAACCTCATTAGTAGTAATAGCATTAAGTATTTACTTATTGTATGCAGCACTATAATAAGCACTGAGAAAGAGTACACAGGAGGGAACTGGACAATGGCTCTGTCCCTCGAGGGTCTCCTTAGCCAGTCAGTCAATCATATTTGTTTTTGTTTTGTTTTAACGACATGTTTAAGCACTTACTATGAGCATAGTACTGTTCTAAGCACTGGGGAGGTTACAAAGTGATCAGGTTGTCCCATGGGGGGCTCACAGTCTTAATCCCCATTTTACAGATGAGGGAACTAAGGCACAGAGAACTTAAGTGACTTGCCTAAAGCTACACAGCTGACAATTGGTGGAGCCAGGATTTGAACCCATGACCTCTGACTCCATAGCCCTTTCTCTTTCCATTGAGCCACACTTACTGTGGGCAGAGCACAGTACTAAGCAGCATGGCTCAAGAGCACGGGCTTTGGAGTCAGAGGTCATGGGTTCAAATCCCTGCTCTGCCAATTGTCAGCTGTGTGACTTTGGGCAAGTCATTTAACTTCTCTGGGCCTCAGTTACCTCATCTGTAAAATGGGGATTAAGACTGTGAGCCACACGTGGGGCAACCTAGATTCCCTTGTATCCTCCCCAGCGTTTAGAACAGTGCTTTGCAAGTAGTAAGCGCTTAATAAAATGCCATTATTATTGTTATTAAGCACTTGGTAGAATACAATATAGCAATATACACATTCCCCGCCCAAACGAGCTCACTTCTGTAAATACCAACCTACACATCCTACTATTTGAGGATCAACTCACATATTCCCATTTCACCATCCTTCTGTCTTTCAATTTTGGTGCCTGTCTCCCCCACTAAATTAAAAACACCTTAATAGTAGGGGTCATAGTCTACCCACTCTACTACACTCTCCCAGGTGCACAGAACAGTGCTCTTTGTCTAGTAGGCTTTCAATAAATTTTATCAATTGATTAATTTGGACTCATTTGTGTATTCAATTACTGTGTAACAATTACTATACAATTACTATAGCTGAACTATTTCTTCCTAAGCACAGCATTTGCATATAATTTTGGTCTGTCTTGTTAGATTGTGAGTTCTTTGTGGGCAGGGATCTTGTATCTTCCTTCTATTGTACTCTCCCAATCACATCTGTCTACCCTGGCTCTGTCACTTGTCTGCTGTGTGGCCTTGGGCAAGTCACTTCATGTCTCTGTGCCTAGGTTACCTCATCTGAAAAATTGGGATTGAGACTGTGAGCCCCACATGGGACAGGGACTGTGTCCAACCCGATTTGCTTGAATCCACCCCAGCACTTAGTTCAGTGTCTGGCAAATAGTAAATTCTTAGCAAATACCACAATTATCATCATTACCACCCTTCTAGACCAAAAGACCCTTGAGGGCATAATTGGGGCTATCAACTTGATAGTAGTGCACTTTTCTAATTCCTTAGTCCAATTCTCTGCTGCATGCAGGAAATGCTCAATAAATAGGATATATTCAGTGATTTCTTAAAAGAGTAGCACACTTGAGCCCTGAATGAATGATTGATTAGGACTTGGAGATTGTGCACTATGAGTCTAGCAGAAAGGAGACTCCAGATATTTCTTCATAACCATCATTATCATCAATGATAGCACTTAAGCCACTTCAGAAAAATAAGCTGGCTAATGTGAAGACTCTAGCAACTACTGTAGCATCTACATGAAGATTGTAGCATAGTGTGGCTTCGTGGATAGAGTCAGAAGGACCTTGGCTCTAATGCCGGCTCTGCCCCATGTCTGCTGTGTGACCTTGGGTAAGTCACTTAGCTTATCTGGACCTCAATTACCTCGTCTGTAAAATGGAGATTAAGAGGGTGAGCCCCATGTGGAACAGGGACTGTGTCCAGCATGATTAACTTGTATCTACTCCAGCACTTAGAACAGTGCCTGGCACATAGAAAGCACTTAATAGATACTATTATTATTATTATTATTCTGTGTATAATGGGGATTAAGACTATGAGTTCCATGTAGGACAGGGACTGTCCCCAATCTGATCAGCTCATATCTACCTCAGTGCTTTGTACAGGACTGGCATGAAGTAAGCACTAAAATACCATAGAAAAATTATTTTTTAAAAATCTACCACGGCAACTAATTACTAGGTTATGGACCTCTGGCACCTCAACAAAACTGAGCTGTAATCCCTTTGGTCTTCAATGGGCCCTGAACATGAAGAAGTTTACTTGCACATCACAGCGCTCTACACCCATGCTCTGTCACTTTTTGCGCTCCTTTCCTCAGTGGAAGCATGCACACTCAGGCCCTTACTAGCTGAGTGGTGATATGCAAACCATTTTCACTGAAAACAGTTCCTTTGCGCAGGAAGTCTGAAACATGATAATGTGCTGGATGGATGTTTCAACCCCTTAGGCTGTAAGTCTGTGGTGAACAGACTAGCCCATTGGATGTTCTGAAACATCAAATAGCAGTTCCACCACTTTAAGTCATTAGAGCCCGGAAAAGCCAAATTAGGCAATACAGGAGCCCTGGCAAATTTCATCTTTTAAAAATCTCCTCCAGGCTAATAAAAACCTGAAGCATAAAAAAATAATCAAATTCTTAGGAAGGGAAAGATGATGGAAGAACTTCAAATCACCTTTGTATTTAGAGACTGAATCTTTAACACATGCAGCTTGAGCTGCACATTACAATAAGGACCTTAGAGCACATAAACCATTTCTATTAAACCAGCAACCTTATGTAGCTTTTGCAGACCTGCTGCTACAATTGTACATTCATTTGGCTGGTAAAGTGCAGAAATGCCAATATTTAAGGTTAATTATAGTGCAATTCTGATAGCATTTCAGTAACACCCATTTTTCTAAGAGGAAAACACACATTTGATCCCTGGACGAGATAAGGGCTCCAAGGGTTCGTGTTTTCTGGTACTTGTTTTTTCCCCCCTCATTTGTGATCCCACGATTTGTGACCCCACTATAAAAACTACTTGGGTGCTTCAGCAGAATTTCTACAACAATTACTGTTTTAGAAATTCAAGTCATGTTAAAACTTGAAATTTTATGCAAACCAACTTCAGATGTTAATGTTAACAACTTACAACCTGCAATTGTTAGGATTATTCCTCTAAGGTAATAATTATTTTCAACTAAATTATATTAAGAAGTCTCATTATGCATAGGTCATTGCCCAGGAACTCAAACATTTCCTGTGGCCCCTATATGCTCAAAAACTAGAATAACTTACTTAAAATTAAACCTATCTTTGAATGTGTCCAGTTAAAGAACACAAAGGAACTATCAAGGGGAATTCAGAGCAAAACTAAATATGACATGTTATCCTTTCGAAAAAGATTGCAAAGTTCCTAAGTCTGAAAAAATAATAGCTATCATAGTAATAGTGAAGCTGCATAGCCTAGTGGAGAGAGTTAGAGCGCCCGGGGTTCTAATCTGGGTTGAATGACCTTGGGTAAGTCACTTAAGCAACATGGCCTAGTGGATAATAATAATTATGGTATTTATTAAGCACTTTGTGCCAGGCGCCATACGAAGCACTGAGATGGATACAAGCAGATTGTCCCATGTCCCACACAGGTCTTACATTCTTCAGCCTCATTTTACAGATGAGGTAACTGAGGCAAAGAGAAGTAAAGTGGCTTGCCCAAGGCCACACAGCAGATTTATGTGGGAGCAGGATTAGAACCCATGACCTTCTGACTCCCAAACCCATGCTCTGTCCACTAAGCCACGCTGCTCTTCTAGCGCTTTGGCCTGGGAGTCAGAAGGACCTGGGTTCTAGTTCCACCTCTGCCATTTGTCTGTGGGATCTTAGGCAAGTCACTTAACTTCTCTGTGCCTCAGTGCCCTCATCTGTAAAATGGGAATTAAGGTTATGAGCCCCATGTGGGACAGGGACTGTGTCCAACCTGGTTTGCTTGAATCCACCCCAGCATTTAGTACAGTGCCTGACACAAAGGAAGCACTTAAATACCATCATTACTACTATTATTATTATATTACTATTATTATTATTATAGAGAAGCAGCATGGCTCAGTGAAAAGAGTCCGGGCTTTGGAGTCAGAGGTCACGTGTTCAAATCCCAGCTCTACCACTTGTCAGCTGTGTGACTTTGGGGAAGTCACAACTTCTCTGGGCCTCAGTTCCCTCATCTGTAAAATGGGGATGAAGATTGTGAGCCCCACATGGAACAACCTGATCACCTTGTATCCCCCAGTGCTTAAGCACATAGTAAGTGCTTAACAAGTACCATTATTATTATTATTATTATCTTTGTGCCTTAGCTCATCTGTAAAATAGAGATCAAGACTGAGTATGATGTGGGACAGGGACTGTGTCCAACCTGATTATCTTACATCTACTCCAGCGCATAGTACAAGGCCTGGAACATAGTAATTGCTTAATATATAAAAAAAAAATTGGTATTCATTAAGCACTTACTCTGTGTTAAGCTCTGGGGTAGATGAAAGATGAGATTGGACACTGTCCCCACCTCACAAAGGGTTCACTCTATAAGGGGGAGGAAAAACAGGGCTCAATCTTATTATACATAAGGAAGCAGTGTTGCCTAGTGGATAAAGGTCAGGCCTGGGAACCAGGGGACCTGGGTTCTAATCCCAGCTCCACCACTTGTCTGATATGTGACCATGAGCAAGTCACTCAACTTCTCTGTAACTTCACTTCCTTACTTGCAAAATAGGGATTCAATACCTTTTCTCACTGTGAGTCCCATGTGGGACAGGGAATGTGTCCAACCTTACTAATGTGTATCTACTCCAGCTTTTAGAAGAGTGTTTGCCACATAGTAAGTGCTTATCAAATACCATTTTAAAAAAATAAATAGGGAGCTGAGAGATTATTTCCCTTTCCCAAGATTACACAGCAAATCAATGATGGCAAAGCTGGGACTAGAACTTGGTGTCTGACTCTCACACCCATGCTCTTCCCTCTAGGTACACTGCCTCCTGGAAACATTTCGCAAGTCCTGTCCTCTTCAGCGCTTAGTACAGTGCCTGGCACATAGTAAGAGCTTAACAAATACCATACTCATTATTATTACTGGCACTGAAGTAATATGAAAACCCACGGACCACGTGCAGCCATCAGCTGAAAGTGGAGCATTATGGGGGTCAAATTTTCCATTTTTCATTAACATTTTCACTTGCCTAGAGCCTTATTGCTTTTAAATACCTGACTCTCTTTTACACCTTGAGCACGTAGACCCCAGCTAATTTGTACGGCTGCATAAATCTTTAAGTAAGGTCGATAAACAAGTCCAGAAATAGCTGGGTTGTCAGTCTGAAACCAGTTCTTAATAAAATAATGGAGCAAATATTAAGAACAGAGCTCAAACTGTGTATAAAGCTAGTTCCCAGAAATACTTATGAGCAAGCCCACTGAAAAGTAATCACCTTTTCGTCACACATTATAATTCTACTCTAAACGAGAGTTGGTTGAGCTTCCGTTTTTAGAGCTGGGAGGTTGAAGAGAAGCAGCGTGGTCTAGTGGAAAGAGCAGGGGCTTGAGAGTGAGAGAACCTGGGTTCTAATCCTACCACTGCCACTTGTCTGCTCTGTGACCTTGGGAAAGACATTGCGCTTCTCCGTGCCTCAGTTACCTCATCTGAAAAATGGAGATTAAGAATGTGAGCCCAGAGTTGGACAGGGACTATGTCCAACCTAATTAGCTTGTATCTATCTCAGCACTTAGTAAAGTACCTGGCACATAGTAAGCATTTAAATATCACATGAGAGAGAAAGAGGGAGAGGGAGAGGGAGGGAATGAGAACAGATAAGCCAACAACTCTGTGTAGCTCTGGGAAGGGTTTTGCTCTACATCCACCCCAAAGCAACATACTCGCTGTTTAATCTCCCTACTGCCAAATGGGCATTTTATTCCCTCCTCTACTCACAAATCAATTCATGGTATTTATTCAGCACTTACTGTGTGCAGAGCAACGTATTACACACTTGGAAGAGCAATAATAGTAATGGTATTTGTTAAGCACTTATTAAGGGCCAAGAACTGCTCTAAGTGCTGGGGTGCGTTCAAGGTGATCAGATTGTCCCACATGAGGCTCACAGTCTCAATCCCCATTTTACAGACGAGGTAACTGAGACACAGAGAAGTAACTCACAGACAGATAGCAAGACAACCCAGTTGATAGACACATTCCCTGCCTGCAATGACTTTAAAAACTATAATGTTCTTTGGAGTATTTTAGTCCTTTAGATTCCCCTCTCAGAGTCGCATCTGGAGAGTTTCCAGTACTCTACCAGTCTCGATTACAGGAGGTACAGTCAGGCAGAGGCATATCATAAAGGAAGCTTTCTTTTGAGTAGAGAGTGTTGGGGAATAAGATATGTTCCATGTAGATTAAACCATTTTGACCCAAAATATAATTTTATCCATAAAAATATACACACTTGCTTTAAAAATTAGATACAGAACATGTTTGTGCAGGCCTTTTCTTTAATTACAGATGACTGTTTGACCTATTTATTACTCCATTTTGCTTGTACATATTTATTCTATTTATTTTATTAATATGTTTTGTTGTCTGTCTCCCCCTTCTAGGTTGTGAACCCGCTGTTGGGTAGGGACTGTCTCTCTATGTTGCCACCTTGTACTTCCCAAGCGCTTAGTACAGTGCTCTGCACACAGTAAGCGCTCAATAAATACGATTGAATGAATGAATGAATGAATGAATGAATATCCACTCCAGTCATAGCTTGGGCCATGGCTAGTGAGTGGAAGGGATTCTGCCACAAGTCAAAATTCAACCATGCTGGGCAGCTGTAGCATGGGAGAGAGTCGAGGGCGGTGACTAGAGTTTACTGCGCTGAAGGCAGCAATGGTAAACCACTTCAGGATTTTTACCTAGAAAACCCTATGGATCCATTATCAGAATGATTGCAGATGGAGAGCGGGGCGTTCTGGGAGAGATGTGTCTATCGTGTCGCTGTGGGTCGGAAACGACTCGACGGCATAAGACAAAGCAAATCCTCTAGATGGAGAGAATAAAGGGTGGAGGGAGATTTCATTTTCTTGAGATGAACTTCAAAAATAATCTGTAGTTAGCAAAACCTTTAGGTTGTGATTGGGAACCAACTGTGCACAACTCATACCTTCAAATATTGTGCACAATTTTTCAGAACTAGAATACAAATATAATACAAATATGACATTGTATGGAATAATGGAAAATTATTAGAATAAACTGGAATTATTCATGAAAACTGCACCCAAAAACATGCATGTAAAGCATACAACATGTGTTATATGGGCCACATTAAATATCTTGCTAGTTGTATCTAATATTTTTTCCTAACCAAGGTATAATATATGCAATAATAACATTGGCGGTTCATTCATTCGATTGTTTCTGTATACTATTCAAGTGTATGCAGTAACACCATGACCGGTTTGTCAACACAATAAAACTTATGAAAACCAACCTGAGAAATTTTCAAATGGCTGCCTCAACTTCAAAATCAAATGCACTAACCTATATTAAAAATATTCTTTTTTTTTTTTTTTTTTTTTAAAGAGAATCAACGCTTGCCATCTATATAGTGTCCAGTTACTCTTTTCAGGAGCTGTAGCCTCCAGGCAAGCATATTCCCACAGGAGGATGTTTCGGTACTCATCCCACCTTCCTCCCATCCCCACCCCAAAATGCCCCCTCTCTCCACACCAAATTTATTTTCAAGCCACATCCACCCCTGCCATGTGAGTTCAGCTTAGCCTAGTGGACAGAACACAGCCTTGGAAGTCAGAAGGTCCTGACATCTAATCCTAGCTCCACCACTTGTCTACTGTGTGACCTTGGGTAAATCATTTCACTTCCCTTTGCCTCAGTTACCTCAACTATAAAATGGGGAACAAGATTATGAGCCTGATGTGGGACAGGGACTGTGTCAACCTGATTTGGTTGTGTTCACCCCCCCCTTGTTTAGTACAGCATCTTGCACATAGTAAGCACTTAAAAAGTGCCATAATTATTATTCATTCAATCGTATTTATTGAGCACTTACTGTGTGCAGAGCACTGTACTAAGCGTTTGGGAAGTACAATTTGGAAACATATAGAGACGGTCCCTACCTAACAATGGGCTCACAGTTAGAAGGGGGAGACACACAACAAAACAAAACATGTGGACAGGTCTCCAGTCATCAGAATAAATAGAAATAAAGCTAGGTGCACATCATTAACAGAATAGAATAGCAAATATGTACAAGTAAAATGGAGTAATAAATCTGTACAAACAGTAATAAATCTGTACAAACATATATACAGGTGATGTGGGGAGGGGAAGGAGGTAGGGCGGGGGGGATGGGGAGGAGGAGAGGAAAAAGGGGGCTCAAACAACAGCATTTACTGAGTCCTTACTCTGTGCAGAGCGCTATACTAAGTGCCAGGGAGAATACAATCGAGTCAGTAGACAGGCCCTGCCTACAAGGAGCATTTTTAAAAAAATGGTATTTGTTAAGGGCTTACTATATGCCAGGCACTGCACCAAGTACTGGGGTAGAAACAAGATAATCAGTTTGGACACAGTCCCTGTTCCACATAGGGCTCACAGTCTTAATCCCCATTTTACAGATGAGGGAACTGAGGCCCGGAGAAGCTAAGTGACTTGCCCAAAGTCATACAGACGACAAGTGGCAGAGCAAGGGTCAGAACCCATGACTTTCTTTCAGGCCCATACTCTACCCACTAGGCCATGCTGCTTCCATGGTCTTTCAATCAAGCAGGGGAGACTGTCTCTAAAAATAAATCACAGGTAGGAGAAGTTGCTGAGTATGAAGATACATATATAAGTGCTTTGTGGGAAGAGGAGATGGCGGGGAGGAGGGGGGGGTGTAGTACCTAAATGCTCTAACCCTTTTTTAACTTGTTTCCATTTCCCTTGCGCCATTCCTGTTATGCCAATCTTATCTCTGGGGACCAACAAGTCCACACTGTTCTTGCCATCCCATAGCTCTGGGAAGCCACGTCAGTGAGGGTGGGAATGGTGGGGATGGGTGGTGATGGAATTGAGCCCACGGGGAGGCTGGCTTGGTCTTTGGGTGGAAGAGGATGGGACACCCACTCTGACAAATGGGGGGGTCATAAGTGGGTGCTGGACTCTTCCCGGTGTAATAGTGAAAAGGGTGTAGGGAGACATTTAAAGAAGTGCTTTAAAAACAGGCTCAGGTTGGTGGGGGTGGAGAGAATGGATCAGAGGGAGGGGAGAGGGCAAGAAAAGGGAAAAAATAATGTACCTGGAGACACATGGACTGTACTAGGGACCCACTGGATATTGCTAGTGGCAGCAAAAACGTTCACCAGCCTGACAGTGAAACTACAGTTTGTAGAACTCTTAATACAAAGCAGGGAGAGGATGGATGGGCGCTGGGAGAATCTGTAAAACTGAAGGTCTCTCTCCAACAGTCTAGCCTTTTCCAGAAGTGAGATCTCAGAGATAATATTTAGGGTTTAACTAGAGAGTGACTAACTGGCCTTAATGGCTCAGCGTGAAACCAGCAAACTCCACAAGGTGTCACTTCAGCTCCAAAGCCCGTGGCCAAGGTCACAGTTGGTGCCTTGTGTTTTCCACCTGGAAGTCTGATAACTTGCAGGTAAACATCGTTATTTGTTGTCCAGCGGCCTTCCTGATCATCTGATGGATTTCTGCCAGTGTCATGGAACCCAAAAGGAGGTTTTTTTATGAGGAAAAAGCAATCAAGTTGAATGGCAAAGGGATAGTAGCAAAATCCCTCTCAAAGAATGAGCCAGTCAGAACATCAGGCACAAACAATCAGTGGTATTTACTGAGTGCTTATTATGTGCAGAGCAGCATACTAAGTGCTTGGGGGAGTACAGTACAACAGAGTTGGTAGACATGATCCTTGCCCTCGAGGAACTTATAAGCCTAAAGGAGGAGTTTACAATCTAGAGGAGCAGTTTACAGCCTAGAAGGGCATCCACTCAAGTGGCCAGAATTCTAGTATGTTAGGATAGGAGGGAGGCCTAAAAAGAAGGTGGGCATGAAGGGGTGTGCTGGATAGGACGCAGAAAGGGAAGGAAGGAAAGAAATGGAGAGAAATGGGAAAAGGAGAAGTATGGGGAAAAAGAAAGCGGGGAAAGGGAGAGGAGAAAAGGGTCCCACCTTTGGCTTTTGGGGTAGCAGGTTGGAACGCTGAATTTCATAACAACTCCATCCATTTTAGGACAAATGGTTTTATTAGTAGTAGTAATGGTATTTATGGAGCACCCACTGATTGCAAGAGACTGTACTAAGTACTCGGAAATGTGCAATACAAAGAAATCATATTTGCTTGCCCATAGTGAGCTTGCACTCAAATTGGGAAAGACATACATAAAAACACCTTACAACTAGAGTAATAAAAGTAATTATTTCAATAAACATAGATACCCAAGTGCTGAAGATGGGCCTAAATATAAATGCTGAAAATGAATGGTTTATTTGGGATATTGGGGATTAAATGGGAAAGGCTCATTGGAGGGGGAGGGGAGGTAATAATAATAATAATAATATTTATTAACTGTTCTGTGTCAAGTATTACACTAAACACTAGGATAGATACAATATAATCAGATTGAACACTGTCCCCGTCCTACTGGGGCTCACAGTCTAAGTAAGATGGAGAACAGGTATTTCAGCCCCATTTTACTGATGAAGCAACTGAGGAATAGAGAAGTGATTTGCCCAAGACACCTTAGCAGACAACTGCTAGAGTCAGGATTAGAATCCAGGTCCTCTGAGTCCCAGGCACATGCTCCTTCCACTACGCCACATTGCTTCTCTAGGAGACCTTTGAATATGGCTAGACACGTCGCTTCCTCTGAGCCTCCGTTGTCTCATCTGTAAAATGGGGATTAAGACCGTGAGCTCCAGGCGGGATAGGGACTGTGTCCAACCTGATTTAATTGTATCCACCCCAGTGCTTAGTAGAGTGCCTGGCACATAGTAAGTTCTTAACATATACCACAAGTATTATTATGAGGAGATCCACAGTCTGATGAATTTGAGGAAAGAGGGTTCCAGGTTGGGGAACAGTTTGAACAAGGGGTAAAAGCTAGAGGAATAGTGAGCGAGGTATATTTAGAAGATTAACTTGAAAAGAGTAAAGAGAGCAAGCTAGAATAGTGGGTGAAGGGCAAATATTGTAGAAGCACTCAGCTCTGACGCCAAGAGGAACATGCTCCTCTGCCGCCTCGCTAATCTCCAAAGAAGGCACCCAGCCTCTTCACTGGAAGGGCAAGTCTTTCTTCCCAGTAAAACAGAGCAGAGGCTTGCATTACTAGTCAAAGCAGGACACGCAGTCACCAAAGGTGACCTGGCAATCCGTTACTCAATCCTTGATGAGGACTGAAGTTTGGAAATTTCCCAAGAACGGAGCAACCTGGTACTGTAATAAGGAGAATGTCCATGCTTGACCTTTCTAGGACAAATCATTCTGTCAAAATGTTACTGAGTTCAATTGGCTGGCAGACATCGTGTTTACTTGGCGTAGAGGTGCTAGAATAGATGTTACATATTTGGACGGTTTAATCTGGTGAACATTTACTTGGAAAATTAGTGCCAATTAAATTAGATTACAATTTAAATGTGCTGACAGCCAGCGCCGCCACCAAAGGTGATGGATAAATGGCTCTGTAACTAATGTGAGAAGGGAGGATAGCAAGGCAAAGTGAAGGCTGTGCCTTAGGCCAGGGCTTGTTTGAAAAAGGAGCTTGCTTGGGATTTGTTTGGGGAAGCAGCCTGGCCTGGCCAGGTCAGAGGACCTGGGTTCTAATTTTACCTTCGCCACTTGTCTGCTGTGTGACCTTGGGCAAATCACTTAAATTCTCCATGCTTTAGACACCTCATCTGTCAAATGGGGATTAAGGCTGTGAACACCATCTGGGAGAGGAACTGTGCCCAATCCGGTTAGCTGGCATTGGCCCTAGTGTTTAGGACAGTTTAGTAGAGTGTTAATTACTAAGTGGGAAGCGCTTAACAAATGCCATAAAAAAGAAGGAGCCTTTAAAGTGTGATTTCTGGATGTTAAAATATTGAGCCTGATTCTCTGGTCCATCAGCGGCCCTGGTTGGCTTAACATAATGACAACTGGCCCCATGCACCTGCTACCCTGTACCTGCATGGAAAAAGAACTTCAACCTAACTGAGTACTTGAACCTAGGGCTATTTGGGGGTGAGTTAGGTTCAGGCCAGTGATGCGGTGGTGGATGGGCATTCCACAGAGGGCACAATGGCCATCACTGTGCTCCTCCCTCTTACAGCAGCTCCTGAATGCTTCTCAAATAGATTCCCGCTAGGGAAAATATTGGAGGAAAGATGCAGCTGAGAGAGGGTATGTTCTCTCCTCTACATCGCCAGCTGGCAAAGTGGAGTTGGGAGGGCGGGGTCATCGAGAGGTGTGGAAAGGGAAGAATCGGGCTCATTTTGAAATAACTTTGCCGAGGAAGTTTCCTCACTTACTACTTGAAAAAAAAACCAGATTGGATCACACACAGGAAGCCATATGGCCAAGGAATAAACACATCTTAGAAGAACACAACTAACTGGCCTGCTGGGCTTTCCTATATGGTAATTAAAGTTTTATAAATCTGCTGCCTAAAACGCAAGGGGAGTGAAAGAACCCTTGACACTGTCCTTTAATCTTCAGACTGTGGCTTCACAGCTGAAATGGAGAGTGTTTACCTTGAATATTTCCCTTCTGAAGAGGGTTCCAGTGAGGCTTGAATGTATGAGGGGACAGGAGACAAAGCCCTCACCTGGTTCATAATTTGATTTATTCAGCATCACCTGGTAGAGCAACCACAGGCTACCACTGACTCTGATTCTATCGCTTACATTTATTTCTACTTTCCTTTTTCCTCAACCTGCACATTGATTGATAGGAATCAATAGCATTTATTCATTCATTCAATCATATTTATTGAGCGCTTACTGTGTGCAGAGCACTGTACTAAGCACTTGGGAAGTACAAATCAGCAACATATAGAGACGGTCCCTACCCAACAACGGGCTTACAGTCTAGAAGGGGGAGAAAGACAACAAAACAAGTAGACAGGTGTCAATACCATCAGAATAAATATTATAGCTATACACACATCATTTATAAAATATAGAGTAATAAATATTACAAATACACACAAGTGCTGTGGGCAGGGGAAGGGGGTAGACTATTGCAGGGGTGATGTGAGCTCTTACCGTGTGCAGAACTTTTTAAGCTTGGGAGAGTTGGTGGACATGTTCCCTACCCACAACATAATTCCCTTCTAAGCATAAGAAGTAGCATGATGTATTTGATAGAGCATGGGTCTGGGAATCAGAAAGTCATAGGTTCTAATTCCGGCTCCTCCACTTACTACTACTAATAATAATGATGGCATTTATTAAGCACTTACTATGTGCAAAGCACTGTTCTAAGTGCTGGGGAGGTCACAAGGTGATCAGGTTGTCCCACTGGGGGCTCACAGTCTTAATCTCCATTTTACAGATGAGGTAACAGGCACAGAGAAGTTACGTGTCTTGCCCAAAGTCACATTGCTGACAATTGGTATAGTTGGAATTTGAACCCATGACCTGTGACTCCAAAGCCCGTGCTTTTTCCACTGAGCCACACTTGTCTGCTGTGTGAACTTAGGCTAGTCACTTAACTTTTCTGTGCCTCAGTTCCTTCATCTGTAAAATGGAGATTAAGACTGTGAGCCCTGCCTGGGATCCAGCACTTAGAACAGTGCTCTGCACATAGTAAGTGCTTAACAAATGCCATTACTATTATTGTTACACGGACTGTGTCCAGCCCAATTTGCTTGTATTCACCGCAGCACATAGTACAGTACCTGGGACATAGTAAGTGCTTAACAAATACCGCAATTACTATTATTATGACATTGTGGCTGCACACACCTGCAAGTGTCTGTGGTTTAGCCATCCCTGGATTATGATTCCTAAAGCCCCATCTTTAGCACTTCATCCTCCTCACCTTTGTGATTCATAAATCCTAGGACCTGTGATTCTGCTACCTTAAGCCAACTTTTCCTTTAATAGTATTTGTTAAGTGCTTACTATATGCCAAGCATTGTACTAAGCAATGGGTAGAGCATACACAAATCAGACACCATTCCAGTCCCACATGAGGCTCACCATCTAAGTAAGAGAAAAAACAGGTATTTACTCCTCATTGACACCAAGATTCTGCTTATACCTGGGTAATGTTCCAAAGTATGAACCAGTGACAGGGAGGTGGAAGGACTGACATGAATAATATTAATAGCTATATTTGCTAAGCACTTACTTATGTGCTAGCCACTGTACTGCATGCTAGGGTGGATACAAGCATATCAATTTGGACATAATCCCTGTCCCATGTGGGGCTCACAGTCTCAATCCCCATTTTACAGATGAGATAGGCACAGACAAGTGAAGTGACTTGCCCAGGGTCACACAGCAGACTAGTGGCAGAGCGGGAATTAGAACCCATGACCTTCTGACTTCCAGGACCACGCTCTATCCACTAGGAATCCATTGCTTCTTTCGTCTATTCCTCTGGAAAGTACTGTTGCCAATTCTTGTCATATGCATAGAGAACTCTGGATAGGTTCGATTAATCAATTGTATTTATTGGGCGTTTACTATATGCAGCGTAATGTACTGGGTGCTTGGGTGGGTACAATCAGCAGATGCCATCCCTGCCCTCAAGGAGCTTACCATCTAGTCAGGTAGATGGAAATTGGCAGCCATTGGCTATTCACCATCTGAAGCTGGAACTAGGAGCCACCTTACTGGAAGTCATTGCTGGGCCTAGATATTCATTCATTCAATCACATTTATTGAGCGCTTACTGTGTGCAGAGCACTGTACTAAGCGCTTGGGAAGTCCCCCTCTCCATCCCCCCGCTTTTACCTCCTTCCCTTCCCCACAGCACCTGTATATATGTTTGTACATATTTATTACTCTATTTATTTATTTATTTACTTTACTTGCACATATCTATCCTATTTATTTTATTTCGTTAGTATGTTTGGTTTTGTTCTCTGTCTCCCCCTTTTAGACTGGGAGCCCACTGTTGGGTAGGGACTGTCTCTATATGTTGCCAATTTGTACTTCCCAAGCGCTTAGTACAGTGCTCTGCACATAGTAAGCGCTTAATAAATACGATTGATGATGATATAGAGACTGTCCCTACCCAACAACGGGCTCACAATCTGGAAGGTGGAGACAGACAACAAAACATGTAGACAGGTGACAAAGTCATCAGAACAAATAGAATTCAAGCTATATGCACATCATTAACAAAACAAATAGAATAGTAAATATGTACAAGTAAAATAGAGTAATAAATCTGCACAAATATATATATACAGGTGCTGTGGGGAGGGGAAGGAGGTAGGGTGGGGGGGGTGGGGAGGAGGAGAGGAAAAAGGGGGCTCAGTCAGGGGCACAGCTGCCTGTTTAGGCAGTGATGAGCTCCCTGCTGCCAGAGAGGCTGAACCATATGGCACACCAGGTCCCCTGGAACAGCATCCTCCCGTTGCTTAGCCTATTGTGTCTCAGCTCGGTAGTTCAGGAGGATAGACGGTGGGCATCTCTGCCACCAAGCTTGTCATGACCCCACCCTCACCAATGAAACCTTTATCAGCTACAACAGGATGGGGAGGAAGCACCAATCCATATCTCTGAAGATGAGGCTGAATGGCAGTCGCATTCTTGCCTTCTCATCGTGGGCGTCTCTTTTAGGGGCATCTCCTGATCCCTCAAGTCTTTCAACAAACCGAGGATTCATGGAGGATTTACTGAGCCCCTACTGGGTGCAGAGCACTCTACCAGGCCCTTGGGAAAGTACAATGCAAGCCAATGACAGAGTTCCTGCTTTTTAGGAGCTTACAATCTAATGCGTGTCAGGGGGAGGGAGGTGGGGCAGACAGGCACACGCAGATGGTCATCATTTAATGAAGCATCGATACAACAAATACGGGAAGATGAAATAAATAAATGGAGTCCAGAAATCAATATGCATATAAGTGCCAAGGGTGTCTGTATTTACCTAAGTGCTAGGGTATTGCTGTAGTTGTTCTTGTTTTAGTGCAAACCAAAATTAATGGGCAGGTTTCTGAAAGAAGAGCTGAGGTGTGTGGGATTTAAGTGCCTTGGGGATTTAACACTATAAAAATGTTTCGTTTGCCTTCGTGGGCCTCCAGACAATTGCTCCTCCATTTACCAGGCATCTTGACATGTGTATCTTAATAAAGCGTTAGCCCAAATAGCTGAACCTCAGGATGCTATCGAATTCTCCCTTTCTAGAATTTGTATATCTCCACGCTTCTCATTCCCTTTGATATATTCATATATCTATATGTATAGATTATTCCTTGATTATAGTACTTGATGGTTACTGGTTCAATTGGCATATCCAAGACAAGGCTGACCATTTTTTTTTTTGTGATGACTGTTCCAAGAGCTAGGGTAGATACAAAGTAAACAGGTCCCACATGGATCTCACAGTCTTAATCCCCATTTTACAGATGAGGTCGCAAAGGCTCAGAGGAGTTAAGTGACTTGTCCAAGGTCACATAGCAGACAAATGGGAAGCAGCATGACTTAGTGGAAAGAGCACGGGCTTGCGAGTCAGAAGTCATGCGTTCTAATCCTGTCTCTGCTACTTGTCAGCTCTGTGACTTTGGGCAAGTCATTTCACTTCTCTGGGCCTCAGTGACCTCATCTGTTAAACGGGGATTAAAGACTGTGAGCCCCATGTGACTATCTCAGCACTTAGGATAGTGTGTGGCACATAGTAAGCACTTAAATACCATCATTATTATTAGAGCTAGGATTAGAACCCAGGTCCTTTTGACAACCGGGCCCAGGCTCTAGCCACTAAGCCACACTGTTCCTCCATAGAATATTCAGTGAACTATTCCCTATGAAATATGCCCAATCAATCGTATTTATTGAGCGCTTACTGTGTGCAGAGCACTGTACTAAGCTCTTGGGAAGTACAAATTGGGAACATATAGAGACAGTCCCTACCCAACAGTGGGCTCACAGGCTAAAAGAAATGTTGTCCTAAGAACCAACTGAAGTATAACTTCTTGATTGGGATGATCCAGATTTCCATTACGTTTCTCTATCACCTCTGCACTCTCTATCTTGTATTATGCATTACGGTCAAATTCTTCACCTCCTAGAAATTTGGTTCACAGTAATGCAGTCCACTTAATGATAGTATGAAGGTCTCCATGTAATGGGTTTGTCAGTGTCCCACAGAGAAATTAGCCAGTAGTGAAAGGCAAGAAATGAAAATAATGAGAAGCCTAGCAGTTGAAGAAAGAAGCATCTCAGACTTGCATGTATAAACGAAACAAAAAATGAACCTGGGTAAAAGTAGAAGTTAAGGATTTTGAATGCGTTAAGATGGACTTTTCCCCATGATTTGCCTAGTAAAGATTGCTGTAGGCAGCAATTTAAATATTCCAGTTCTGCAGATAATGAAAAGTTGATGGCATCAATATGCAGTACAATCTCTTTTTTTCTTAAAGATGCTCTTGTTTCTTGATTATATGTCCTTCTTAGCTATTTGCCTTTTATTTACTGATACTGTTATTTATTATTAAGATGATTTCAGCTAGAGGCCAAAGGCATTATTTAAACTTATGTTAAGCAGCTCCATGTTTACTTGCCTGAGATGCACTTTTTAATGACTGATGAAAGGCATACATGCTAAAACTTCCACAAGCAGCAGCAAAAGTGCAGACCCACTCTGGAAATGTGAGTTTGTGAGCAAGAGGAAAGGGTGGATCATGGCAATGTTGTGGAGCTGAGACCGGCAGGTTTTGGAGACGGCTTGGATGTGAGGGGTGAATGAGAGAGTGGAGTCGAGGATGACACCAAGGTTGCGGGCTTGTGAGACGGAAAGGATGGTAGTGCCATCAACACGTAACCAGAAATGCTCTGGGCATGTTATTCCCCTCCTCAAAAATCTCCAGTGGCTACCAATCAATCTGGGCATCAGGCAGAAACTCCTCACCCTGGGCTTCAAGGCTGTCCATCACTTCAGCCCCTCCTACCTCACCTCCCTTCTCTCCTTCTCCAGCCCACCCTGCACCCTCCGCTCCTCTGCCACTAATCTCCTCACCGTTAGGCCTCGTTCTCGCCTGTCCCGCCGTCGACCCCCGGCCCACGTCATCCCCCGGGCCTGGAATGCCCTCCCTCTGCCCATCCGCCAAGCTAGCTCTCTTCCTCCCTTCAAGGCCCTACTGAGAGCTCACCTCCTCCAGGAGGCCTTCCCAGACTGAGCTCCTTCCTTCCTCTCCCCCTCGTCCCCCTCTCCATCCCCCTCATCTTACCTCCTTCCCTTCCCCGCAGCACCTATATATATGTAGTATATATGTATATGTTTGTACCTATTTATTACTCTATTTATTTTACTTGTACATATCTATTCTATTTTGTTAGTATGTTTGGTTTTGTTCTCTGTCTCCCCCTTTTAGACTGTGAGCCCACTGTTGGGTAGGAACTGTCTCTATATATTGCCAACTTGTACTTCCCAAGCGCTTAGTACAGTGCTCTGCACACAGTAAGCGCTCAATAAACACGATTGATTGATTGATTGATTAGATGATGATTCAGGTTTTGAGCTGTTTTCAGCCAGTATTGTTCTTTTCAGTAATTTAAATGAAAAGATCGCTTAGAGTTGTGAAGCATAAATCGCAAACTTACTAAAACTGTATGAAAAACAGAACTGTCCATCCCATGGAAGGAATTGAATAGCTTAATGTAAAAAAAAAAAAAAAAAAAAAAAAAATTGAGAGAATCAGGCAATAGGAAAATTACATTTCAAGGGGAGAAAGGAAAGAAAGTAGATATTTCAAACACTTATATGCCATCTCCCCCATTAACCTGCTTTCTAAACTAACAGCTCTCTTCCCTTGATTCATTTCTGCTTGTGTTCTTCAACACTTCCAAGCAAACCTAATCCTTGATTCTTCACCTCTGAAAGGGCTCATGGCTTTCTCCCTGACTGGTATGCCCTTCAAATCCACTTCAACAAACCATATTCCTCTCCTCCCATGGGCCTGGGTGCCAGAAGGACTTGATTTCTCATCCCTGCTCCATGACTTGTTTGCTGTATGACTTTGGGTAAGTCACTTCTCTGTGCCTCAGTTACCTCATCTGTAAAATGGTGATTAATACTGTGAGCCCTATGTAGGACAGGGACTGTGTTCAACTTGATTAACTTGTATCTACCCCAGCGTTTAGTAGAGTGCCTGGCTTGTAGTAAGCACTTAATACCATAAATAAAAAAGGTCACGTCCTTCAGGTGGTTTTCCCTGATTAATCCCCCCACTTTGATCATGTCATTTTCTCAGCCCCCTCAGCACTCAGTTACCTTTTTATAGACTTCTTACTGACTTAATCCTTAAAAAAAAATCTCCATTCTCACTTTTAACCAGTGTTTTAGCAGTTCATTCTGACTTCTTTAGATGATAATATTCTCAAGGTGGTGGTGCGTCCATTTCAGAACGTGCTCCAAGCCATTCGTGGAGTGTCTGTTCACAGCAGTAATAATAGTAATGGCATTTGTTGAGTGCCAACCTGGAGCACTGTACAAAGCAGTGGGTGAAGTACATCAACTTACATTTTAATGGGTTAAGATGCTCCAATGCTTTAGACTAATAATCACATGCTTTGCCATATAAAGAGCTTTATCCAAGGACACACTTGCCCCTGACTCCAGGATGAGCTCACCTCCTCAAAACTATTGGAGATTATTATTATCTTATTATTATGAATAATAATAACTATGAATTATGGGATTTAAGTTCTTGCTATGTGCCAAGCACTATTCTAAGCACTGAGGTAGATACAAGATAATCTGCTCAGACACAGCGCCTGTCCCACCATGGGCTCACAGTTTAAGTAGGAAGGAGAATGGGGATTGAATCCCATTTTACAGTTGAGGAAACAGGCACAGAGAAGTTGAGCATCTTTCCCTGAGGTCACACAGCAGGTAAGGGGCAAAACTAGGTTTAGAACTCTGGTCTCCCAAAACCATCTTTTTAGCCTAATAGTAACAGCAGCAGGCATAAGAGGAAGTAAAATGTAAAGGAAAGAACATCCCTGCGCAAGGATGACACGCAAATTCCTGAAGCATTCCATATTTTTCCTTCCTCCCTTCAAGGCCCTACTGAGAGCTCACCTCCTCCAGGAGGCCTTCCCAGACTGAGCCCCCTCCTTTCTCTCCCCCTCTCCATCCCCCGCCTTACCTCCTTCCCTTCCCCACAGCACCTGTATGTTTGTACGTATTTATTACTCTATTTTATTGTATTTATTGTATTTTATTGTACATATCTCTTCTATTTATTTTATTTTGTTAATATGCTTTGTTTTGTTCTCTGTTTCCCCCTCCTAGACTGTGAGCCCACTGTTAGGTAGGGACCGTTTCTATATGTTGCCAACTTGTACTTCCCAAGTGCTTAGTACAGTGCTCTGCACACAGTAAGTGCTCAATAAATATGATTGATTGATTGAGTCTGGCTGTCAGAAGACAGATCAATCAATCAATCAATCGTATTTATTGAGCGCTTACTATGTGCAGAGCACTGTACTAAGCGCTTGGGAAGTACAAATTGGCATCACATAGAGACAGTCCCTACCCAACAGTGGGCTCACAGTCTAAAAGGGATTCCAATCCCAGCTTTTCCACTACCCTGCTGTGTTAGCTAAACTTCCCTGAGTCTCAGTTTCCACATCTGTAAAGTTGGGACAATATGCCCCTCCTCTACCTCATAGAGATCAATCAACCATACTTATTGAGAGCTTACTGTATGCAGAGCACTGTACTAAGCACTTGGGTTGGTACAATGTAACAGAGTTGACAGACACTTTCCCTGCCCACAAGGAGCTTACAGTCTAGAAAGGGAGATGGACATTAATATAAATTATGAATATGTACATAAGTGCTGTGGGGCTGAGGGAGGAGTGAATCCAAATGCAACGGCACCACAAAAGGGAGTGAGAGAAGAAGAAATAAGGGCTTCCAAAATAGGTAGGTAATTAGAAAAGACTTTTTGGAAAATTAAAGTGCTGTGCAAATTCAAGGTGGTATCAGAGGTGGGTAAAATTTGAAGGTGAACTGAGGGGATAGCTAGTAGAGTTCCCAGTCACTATGGAGTGTCCTCTGACAACTTTGGACAGAGGGCCTTGAGCCCTTTTGGTCCTGTAGCTCGAACCGGTACAGACTGAAATGCATTTTTCATGGAAACACTGCAAAATGTTTCCAGAGGAGCCCAAGGAGAAAACACATCACCCTCACAAGCCCCAGGTTAGTCCTAAGAAAGCTCTAGTGTGTGACAGTCACAGGTTGATGGGTCCAGGTGACTGGCTTTCTTCAAATTCAACCTCAAAATCTTCTGTTAAAAGGTACCACTTCCTAGAGGCACTCTCTGATTAATTCCCCCTACTTTCCTGGACATACCATCTCATTAAGCCCTTCAACACACATGTACTTGTCTGTTTAGATATTTGTAATTCATTCATTTGTCTATAGCTTTGATCTAGTCTATTACTCATAAGTATCATACCGTCATCAATTTAAGCCTACTGTCTCCCCCATAGTAGATTACCAACTGCTGGAGGCCAGAAATAGCATCTTTCATTGCTATTGTCTATTCCTCGAATGCTTGGTATACTGCTTTGCACCTAATAAGAACTCAATCAATGTGATTTACCTGCTTCTTACTGTGTGTAGAGGTCTCTGTTAAGTTCATGGGAAAGTACAATACAATAGAGTTGAGTTTACAGTCCACAGGGTGATACAGACATGAAAATAAATTACAGATAGAGGAAATAGAGTATAAGAATATTTACGTAAGTTTTGTGAGGCTGGGGTGAGTATCAAAGTGCTAAAGGGGCACATAAGAACGCCACTGGTACTGATATTTCGAGGTCTTTCTGGCTTCCGGGAAGAGGGACTGGGTATGGAATTCTCTTGGTGGAGAGACAGGATCCAACTTATTTGGTGAGTGTCCTGAAAGGCTCCCAAAATGAGACAGGAAACCCTCCCTCCTCCAGGCTGGCCAGTGCTCTTCCAGGGGCATTTTAGAATTCACCTCCTCTTCTGGAGAGCTTCAGAACTAGGAGTCTGTCTTAGGTCCAAGGATATCTCCCCAAGAATTTCCAGGGTAGAGGGCATCATCTGAATCCATTCCAGTAGAGACTCTAAAATCATAATGCAGGCTGGGAGCCCCCATACAAGGGTACATACTATGCAGTGTGCTGCTTGCAATGGCCAGTGTCTTCTGGCTATGCTAAATGACCCCCTACAATGGTCTATTTAGATATCTGTTGTCTGTCTCCCCCTGCTAGACTGTGAGCCCATTGTTGGGTAGGGACCATCTCTATATGTTGCCAACTTGCACTGCCCAAGTGCTTAGTACAGTGCTCTGCACACAGTAAGCGCTCAATAAATACGATTGAATGAATGAATATTTGCCTGACTCGCATTGGGGTTGGGGGATGCACCATTTCATACTGTGCTGAGTGCTTAGTACAGTGCTTTGCACACAGTAAGAGCTCAATAAATATGATTGAATGAATATTACATCAGGGTGTCTCAGTCAACAAGTACGTTCTGAACACCTACTGGCCACAAAGCCCTTTCCCAACCCTCAGATAGCTTCCACAGATCAATTGACAAAGGTATTAAGTGCTGAGCACTGTGAGTGGATACAGAATAAACAGTTTTACATCGTCTTTGTCCCATAAGTGACATTCATACAATGCTATTTACAGATCAGCTATCAGTTGCATCTTTGGAGCTCACACAATGACCAACCATGCTGCCCCAGCTCCTGCCTTCAAAGAGAAATGAACCAAGGCAAACATATATTCAACCAACATAAATATGGTTAGAGAAGTTAAGGGGGCAGGAGTGGGTTACAGATTGTGCCGGCTTTAAAATATTAAATCAGATTCACGACTGCCTCATGAAATACACAAATGTTTTCCTAAGCCTCCTTCAAAAGTGGGGAAGACACACCCTCAGAGGTTGAGACCTGCTCAACTGACCCCCCAAAACAGTGTGACCTGGGCTGGAGGAGACCCCCACTACAACCATTTAGAATCCCAGTTTCCCTATTGAGTTGCTCGTCAATTGTAGATCCAAGAGGCCCAAAAGTAATTCATCTGAGTCCCAGACCACAAAGTGAATCTGCAAGGACATCAGAGAAGGAAAGTGCTTCAATTATTTTACAATCAAAAACACCTGTATTGAAATTTATTCCCTCCTCGGAGCATGCGGCTACCTATTTTCAACCCTTTGGTGAAGCAAGGGGGAAAAAAATAAAATATACAGATTGGAAGTGCATCTATATTGCTTAGTCCTAGTGGGGCTATGTCAATCACATTCTAAAATATAGATCATAAGTCAAGGATGTAGACACGGAAAAGGTCAATTACACTTTTCATAGCAATCCTCTGCATTCTCGTATGGCAGCCATCTCTTTTAGATCCTTGGCACTTCTCTATCATTTTTGTACCATAATATTGGTTTATCTCCTCTCAATTAAAAACCCACTGCTTCCTCTGCTCATTGGTACTTGAACCTTTCTGGTTGGCAAATCTGGAATCCATATGGATTTGGTGGGAGTGGTATTTGGAAAGCTCATATTCATAGCAGCAGGGGGAAGCACCGTTTTTTTAACCCCTCCCTCAAGCTCTGTTTATTGCCCTTTGGTAGCACCCTAAAGGGAACAATTCTGGCCCACAAAACCATCAGTTATCTTCATACCGCCTGGCTACTGTTTTCTTTAAAATGGATTTCAGAGAGGAAGGAAGATTTAAGGCAGCAGTCCCCAATGCTGAATAATTAAAATGCAAAGGGTACATTTTCATTAGGAAAAATTGGGGCGGGGAGGTGGGGGTTCTTAGTACTTTGAGAAGTACCCCTTTTAATTGTTAAAATATGCAAACAATAACTACATAACTCAGGTAAGTAGGAAAAAACTGAGGGAACTGAAATTCTATCTGATCTAAGGTTATCATCACCACCAAGGTTGATTAGGGAGGATATACAGTTTGTTATGAATAAGACATTTAAAAATCTATGGCTGGGGGAAAACCCTAATGAGAAAAAACACAACTAATTTAAAAAATAACAGGCTGAAAGGCAACTGAAAATAAAAATGGCAAAAAAAAATGATAGATAAGAATACAGTTGGATTACAGCAGTAAAACTAGCAAAATATATATGTACGTAACCACAAGATGCATAAACATTCTGTATATATGCACGCATATGTAGAGAATATATGTTGCCAATATGTACCCAGCAGAAAGTTCTATCATTTCTTATTATTGCCCCAGGGAAAAATTGCACTCAGAAGAGAGAAAATGAAGTTAGCAAGGATTTTTTCAGTCACGAGTCCTTCTCTGGAGAATGAGCAATACAGGAAAAAAATTACCTGGTGAAGAAAGGAAACAGAGAGCTATATATAGAAAACGTAGGATAGAAGAGCATATAAAACATGATGAGATATAAATGCTCTCCTTACCAAGGTTAAGGGGAAATTAAAACCAGCTTGAAAAGGGAAGAGAGAATAGGAAAAATTACAGTAAAAGGCAATTAATCTAGAAAAGGGAAGAGAGAATAGGAAAAATTACAGTAAAAGGCAATTAATCTAGAGATGGTTGGAAAATGGGAAGAAGGGAAGAAATGAATGCAACATTAACCAAAGGTGAAAGGCATAAATTTAACAGAGGTGCTCACTCAGAGGGGAAGACTGATAATCCATTATGGCTGGGAGAGGCAGTGATGAGGCAGAAAAATGGAAATATCCAAAGCATCTAATCCAGTGTTCTGCCCACAGCAGGAGCTCAATAAATACCATTTCTGATGACTAAAATCATGCTTTTATCCTAGCTTACCAGTACTACCAAAAAGTGGATTTTCACTATGTGTTTTGCTGTCCATGTGTTAGGGAGCATTCGGAGAAGCAGCATGGCTCAGTGGAAAGAGCCCAGGCTTGGGAGTCAGAGATCATGGGTTCTAATCCCAGCTCCGCCATTTGTCAGCTGTGTGACCTTGGGCAAATCACTTCACTCTCTGTGCCTCAGTGACCTCATCTGTAAAATGGGGATTAAGACTGTGAGCCCCACATGGGACAACCGGATTAGCTTGTATCTCCCCCAGCACTTAGAACAGTGCTTGGCACATAGTAGGCATTTATATATAATCATTATTGTTATTATTATTATCATCCAATAACCTGCACCCATTTGAATTCAGCTTGCCATAATGTTGGAAGCTCTGTGTGTACATTTGTGCGTGCCCATGATATTGGACACAGCGAGTACTGTAACGCATGTTTTCTTAAAGCTATGTTTCATGAAAACACAACGCCCACATTATAGGAGATGGGGGTCAATACCCACGGTGTGCACCTAAGTGAATATTTTCAGTTATCAAATAACACAGTGGCTTTTTTTTCCGGTCTTCAGGCCCTGCATCATTCCTCATGAGTTCCCCAAAGGGATAGCTAATTACCTTATGGTCACTTGGCCAATATTTTTTGAATTCTGCAAACAACTCAAGAAGGTGAGAGAGGGGTCTTTCAGTTTCACAGTTCATCCTTAAGTAATAACACTTCAGAATCCCCTTAGCAGAATAGTGCTACTCCAAGTTCCTTGTGGGACAAATGCATAACCTTCATGGTCCAGAGGCCAGAATGCTACTGACTGAGTCATCATGACATCTGGGTAAGTTGGAATAAGATGAAGAGTCCTTAATAAGTTTTGGATGGAAGGAGCTGTGAAGGTGAAAACCTATAGGAGTCCCTGACCAGATGTCTGGGTACAATTATAGCCCCTAGATACCTGGATATTGGCATGATTCTGTTTGGCTCGCCTCTCCAGGTTCTGAAATATTGTTTACATAGGATTCTTAAATATGCAGCAATCACAGCCCAAAGTCCAAGCAATAAGAAAATGTCAAAAGAAACAGAAAAACTTGAAATCTACTGCGTGAGCTAAGCAGCCTCACTTTACTGAGATCAGGTTTTTCAAGCTGAAATTCCATTCCGACCAAATGGATCAATCAAAAGTTCACATTTCCAGAATATGAATTGATCATTTGAAGGCATTAATAAAGCTCACTTGCTTCTCCTGTTGTAATTAGGATTGTAGGCAACTAGCAAGACTATTTTAGACTGTGAGCCCACTGTTGGGTAGGGACTGTCTCTATATGTTGCCAACTTGTACTTCCCAAGCCCTTAGCACAGTGCTCTGCACACAGGAAGTGCTCAATAAATATGATTGATTGATCCTGTTTTAATGTAAGTGGGCAATCTCCCAATGCAGAACTAAGAAGTCAATGATGTAGGAGGATATTAAGCTCATTGTGGGCAGGGAATGTGTCTGTTATATTGTACTCTCCCTGGTGTTCAGTGCAGTGCTTTGCACACAGTAAGCATTCAGTAACTACAACTGAATGAATTAAACTAGGATCAGTTGAAACAGAGTATGCCGCACTACCTGATTTTGAAAGGTTTCATGATGACATAACCCAGGACAGGAAGATGTTAATATTTTCTTTTAAACTCACTTAGGTAGATTAAACTGAACTGCGACTTCTAATGATAAAATAAAATGCACACTTTGTATTAAATATTTCAAGTCCTCAAGGACAGGGATCATGTCTGCTACCTATTGAAATTTCCCAAGCATTCAGTACAGTATTATTCACAGGATAAACACTAATACTATTGATTTAATAAATCAAACAAAAATACCAAGCATGTAGGAAACAAGTCATTGGAGGTCATTTAAGTGAACAAAAACTTAAAGGGAAAAAGAAGTACCTGGAGAAGAAAAACATTTGCTGCCATCAGTGGCTTTATCTTGAATCGAAGGACAATAATGTATATAGAAAACAGAGGCTTATTGACAGATAAATGATTAAATTTAACATATTTGTTCCACTCAGGGTGGCATGTGAAAAAAAGGGCAAATATGAGCTAAGGACTTTGGACGATTGAGAAACATTTGTTAGACCAAGATTCACCTTTTCTAAAATTCCCTTTGTGTCTTCCCCTTTGAAAGGCAAAAGTCACAGGATAGATGAGCAGAAGCCTATGTGAGTGTAGGAGGGAGAGGAGTAAGTATAGATACATGCATGGTGTAACCGACTTCATGTACCTCTATCTCATCTATTTTGCCGCCTATCTCTCGCTGCCTCTGTCCTTGAACACTCTCTATTTTCATATCCTAGAGACAATTGCAAGGATTGTCTCTATTGCTGAATCGCACTTTCCAAGTGCTTAGTATGGTGTTCCGCACACAGTAAGTGCTCAATAAAGATGACAATGAACGAATTGCTCTCCCGGCCTTTAAAGCCTTATTAAAGGCACATCTCCTTCAAGAGGCCTTCCCTGACTAAGCCCATATCTGTAACATTATATTAACATATATTTCCCCCTCTAGACTATAAACTTGTTGTGGGCAGGTAATGTCTATTATATTGTTGTGTTGTACTCTCCCACGTGCTTAGTACAGTGTCCTACACACAGTAAGGCACTCATAAAATACTACCGTTTGATCGATGAAGTTGCACTTTAGGGACAGGGGTAAGGGGAAGAAGTGTTGAGGGAATCAAAGTGATACCCCCCCCCCCCAAAAAAAAAAAGCTTTGCAACAGACACAAATATTAGCCCCAGCCTAGATAAGAAATGCTTAAAATGCCTTATTACTGCAGTGCATCTTGGCCTAGGGTTGTGCATAACAGCGTCCATAGCCCATAGCTCAGGAGAGAAGTCACTCAATGTGCATGCCACTGGGACTTCCATCAGCCCCTGCTCCAGTTCAGGAAGGCCTCAAACATCAGCAGTGTGAGGCTTCCTCAACTTTTAGAACATTGGGAAAACCAACATATTGCTTTGACAGTGGCTTCTGAGGCCCATAGGTCTGAGACATGACATGAGGAGAATGAGCCCCTGCAACACCTCTAACATTTACTGACATCCTCATCTTTTATATTTTTGTTTCCTCTTTGTCATCAACCCATTACCCTCCACTTTCCACCTATGCCTCCCGCTGCCACTTACTCTGATTGTAAAGTCCTTGGGGGCCAGGGACTCTTCCTATCTCTCATCCTTGTGTGTTTTTCCCAGACATTAGTATGGTGCTCTGCACCCAGTAGACACTTAAAAAAATATTATTACTACCATCTTACTAAGTATTCCAGCATCAAGAACCTTATTTAAGTAACCTGAGATGGTAGACTCAGCTACCTCAGGTAGATCTCCCAATCCATCCCTTCCTAAAGCACTCCCCTTCCCCAATTTGAAGTCCAATTAATAGATGAACTAATTTTGTCCTTTTTGTGATCTGCTACCTGGAATTTAGGATTCAGAGGTGTCCAGGCATATGGTTTTCTACTAGACGGGCTGGTTTTCAGCTGGTCTAGTCTCTGTGAAGTGCAGATACAACAACGGGCACCTTTGTGACTAGTATTTTAGTTTTAAACATCCATGTTCTCACCACTCTGGCTCCTGTCACAGAATCCCAAGGCTTGGAGGTGGTGGGTCATAACGGGTCTTGGAGGGGTGGGAGAGGGATATATCCCTCTGGAGGAAGGAAAGAATCGGGCAGTCCCTGGCACACCCTATAGATTCTACATTTGACAGACAGTTTGGTATTAATATCATTACATTAGATTGTGGAACCTGTGGAAAACACATGTAGTAACATACATCTGTTACTTCCAGGCTGAGAAAAGGGACATTAAGGTCATATGTCCTCTAAGAGACCTTCCCCAATTAAACCACAGCACAGCACTTATGTACATATCCATAATTTATTTATTCATTCAGTAGTATTTATTGAGTGCTTACTGTATGCAGAGCACTGTACTAATCAGCAATATAATAATTATATTAATGTCTATCTCCCCCTCTAGACTGTAAGCACATTGTGGGCAGGAAATATGACTACCAACCCTGTTATATTGTACTCTCCTAAGCATTTAGTACAGTGCTCAATAAACACCACTGATGATGATGACGATCCAGCATTTGGAACTGCCATTCATTCATATTTATTGAGCACTTACTGTGTGCAGAGCACTGTACTAAGCACTTGGAAAGTACAATTCAGCAACAGAGACAGTGCCTACCCATCAATGGGCAGTGGTCACTTTAGTCATGGATTTTACTTCCAGAAGAGGTCCAGCACAGAACCTCCCAGAGAAGCAAGGTGACCTAGTGGAAAAAGAATAAAAGCCTGAGAGTTAGAGGACTTGGCTTCTAATCCCGGCTTTGCCGCTTCCCTACTGTATGGCTTTGGGCAAGTCTCACAAGTCACAGCTTCTCTGTACCTCAGTTCTCTCATCTGCAAAATGGGAATTAAAAACTTGTTCTCCCTTCTACATAGACTGTGAGGCCCATGAGGGAACTGATTATTTTGTAGCTACCCTAGCATTTCAAATAGTGCTTGGCACTTAGCAAGTGCTTAATGAATACTATAATTATTAGTTATTAGCTTGTACTTCCCAACTTGTACTTCCCAAGTGCTTAGTACAGTGCTCTGCACACAGTAAGCGCTCAATAAATATGATTGATTGATTAGCTCTCCCTTGGGCATTTGGTGCCTAATTAACCTGTTGGCTGTAGCCCAGACATTATAGCAAAAGATGGGGGCCTACTGGAGTCTCAGAGTCTACTTCTGGAAGGTTTTCCCTGGAAATAATAATAATAATGATGACATTTATTAAGCGCTATGTGCAAAGCACTGTTCTGAACACTGGGGAGGTTACAAGGAGATCAGGTTGTCCCACGGGGGGGCTCACAGTCTTAATCCCCATTTTACAGATAAGGGAACTGAGGCACAGAGAAGTTAAGTGACTTGCCCAAAGTCACACAGCTGACAATTGACAGAGCCGGGAATCAAACCCATGACCCCTAACTCCAAAGCCTGTGCTCTTTCCACTGAGTCACGCTGCTTCTCCAAATTACATTCTTCCTGAATGTAATTTGTGACATCACACTTGATAACTACCAGCCTATCAACTACAGAGGCAGGTAGAATGCCCCAGAAGGTATGAATCAGGATAAAAAAGAGGGGGAGGGAGGGAGAAAGAAAGAAAGGGAGAGAGAGAGAGAGAAAGAAAGGGAGACAGAGAGAGGGAGGGAGAGAGGGAGGGAGGGAGAGAGGGAGGGAGGGAGAGAGGGAGGGAGGGAGAGAGGGAGGGAGGGAGAGAGGGAGGGAGGGAGAGAGGGAGGGAGGGAGGGAGGGAGGGAGGGAGGGAGGGAGAGAGGGAGAGATTCCCCTCCCTTACTTCTGGCAGGTACTTCTTGGCAAATCTTCAAAGATTGAAAAATTTTAAATTCAAGTCCTTCTCCGCTGGACTCCTGTAATGTTGACCCCAATTCAGTCAGGAAAACGAAGACGAGTTTGACACTCTGTTCCAGAGCTGTCATTTGCATCAGTCAGTTCTCTCTACCTCCCTCTCCACCCTCACTAAATATTAAATATTTTGTATTGTTTGGTAATCAATTATGGTACTTGTTAAGCGTTCACTATGTGGCATAGTTCTAAGCACTGGAGTCTTGCCTTGTCTTCTGCTGTTAAGTCACTCCATGACTCCATGGACACATCTCTTCCAGAATGTCCCACTCTCCATCTGCAATCATTCTGATAGTGTATCCATATAGTTTTCTTTGCAAAAATACAGAGTTTGTTTACCATTTCCTTCTTCCACATAGTAAATTTGAGTCTCCGCTCTCAATTCTCTCCCATGCCGCTGCTGCCCAGCACAGGTGAGTTTTGACTTGTAGCAGATTGCCTTCCTCTCGCTAGCCCCTGCCCAAGCTAGGAATGGAATGGGTACACCTTGGCTTGACTCTCCCTCCCAAAGGCGAGACTGGTAGAGTACTGGAAACTCTCCAGGTGTGGTCCTGAGAGGGAAGCACTGGAGTAGATACTAGTTAATAAGACTGGACACAATTCCTGTCCCAAATAGGGCTCACAGTCTAAGTAGGACCCACCTTGTTTCCATCCCATTTAGAGTTTTGTGGATTCTTTGGTGCCTTTCTTATTCCTCGGCTATTGAGGTTCTTTCTTCCATCCCACTAAAAAAAAAAAAAATTCTTTAACAACTAGTTGAAAATTCCCCATGCGATATTTGCCAGCAGCTGGAGACGTGACCAAAACAGCTCTACACAAGCTCAGGAGTACTTGTCTTTACGGGTCCCCAGTGACTGATAATAGTCTCTAAATTATTGCAAAATGGTCCCTTATAAGTCTACATAAATATCAATTGTATTATTGAGCACTTTCTGTGTGCAGAGCACTGTATTAAGTACTTGGGAGAGTACACTATATGTTGCCTACTTGTACTTCCCAAGCGCTTATTACAGTGCTCTGCACATAATACGCGCTCAAATATGATTGATTGATTCACTATAACAGTGTTGGGTAATTATCAGAAGTTCTAATAATAATAATAATAATAATGATGTCATTTGTTAAGCACTTACTATGTGCAGAGCACTGTTCTAAGCGCTGGGGGAATACATGGTGATCAGGTTGTCCCACGTGGGGCTCACAGGCTGAATCCCCATTTTACAGATGAGGTCACTGAGGCTCAGAGAAGTGCAGTGACTTGACCAAGGTCACACAGCAGACATGTGGCAGTCGGCATTTGAACCCATGACCTCTGACTCCAAAGCCCGTGCTCTTTCCACTGAGCCACGCTGCTTATCTAAGCCATCCACTACTCTCTTGCCTATAGCAATAAATTACAGTTGCTTAGACTGTTCTAGTACCTGAAGAGACCGGGGTCACTAAAGGTCACTTTTAGATTCCTTATTAAAATCAAGCTCCTTCTACAGAGAAGCACCGAGCAATCTCAAAAACAGCAACATATATGTAGCTTCTGGTCAGCTGATGAATAGTGCTAGGGATATAGCATAGTGATAGTGCTTTAAAAGAAAAAAAGAAGTCTAAGGATGTCTCGGTCATATATTTGATTTTCAAACTACCTGGGAGGAGAGTTTGAGAGAGCCTAGAGATTATTCTTCAAATAGTTGCCGCCTAAACAAATTTAATTAGCGTTCATTTCGGCCTATCACCTCCCCCCTCAGCAAGTGGTAGAAACAGACCAGACCCAAGAGCTCTGCTCACTGGGAAGGTACATTTACTGTGTTGACATGCTCTGGTGAAAGGGTAAACATATGCTTTCTATGGGGAATTTCCCTGAGAATATCCAGTAGTATGCCATGGCGGTAATAGAAATGTGTTATCCATCTGACGTCCCTTTAACGGCAAAGAGAATAGGACTTTTCTTGATGCAATTGTGTTGAAGTATCGGCGTTTCTGTGGTGTTTCCAGGAGCGGCTCGTTCTTAGCCATCTTAGGTACATCACCTGTACCTGCCTGATCCGATTCCCACTCGTGAGTACTGCTGATGTCAAGTCCACAATGAATCTGAGGCTGCTCTCCTCTGGGAGCCAATTCCCCATACCGTTCTACCTCATCATGCAAAAGAAATGTACTAACAACCACTGGTATTTATTGAGTGCTTACTTTGTGCAGAGCACTGTGCTAAATGCTTGGGAGAGTATAATACAGAGTTGGTAGCCACTTCACCCACTCACACTGAGTTTACACAGTCTAGAGGCTGGGGAAATGAGATTGTCAGGGAAGACTTCTTGAGGGAGATATGATTTTAGTAGGGCTTATTCAATCCAACAGCCGAATTTGAGCGCTTACTATGTGCAGAGCACTGTATTAAGAACTTGGGAGAATACAGGTTTCGTAGACATGTTCTCTGCCCTCAAGGAGCTCCACCACTTGTCAGCTGTGTGACTTTGGGCAAGTCACTTAACTTCTCAGTGCCTCTTACCTCATCTGTAAAATGGGGATTAAGACTGTGAGCCCCACGTGGGACAACCTGATTATGTTGTATCCACCCCCCCCCCCCCCCATGCTTAGAACAGTGCTTGGCACTTAGTAAGCACTTAAATACCATCATTACAGCACCTGTATATATGTATATATGGTTGTACATATTTATTACTCTATTTATTTATTTATTTTACTTGTACATTTCTATCCTACTTATTTTATTGTGTTGGTATGTTTGGTTCTGTTCTCTGTCTCCCCCTTTTAGACTGTGAGCCCACTGTTGGGTAGGGACTGTCTCTATGTGATGCCAATTTGTACTTCCCAAGCGCTTAGTACAGTGCTCTGCACATAGTAAGCGCTCAATAAATACGATTGATTGATTGATTGATTGATCATTATTATTACTACAATCTATTCCTATTTCTTCAGTAGGAAGCAGTGTGTCGTAGTGGACAGAGCACAGGCCTGGGAAGCATAAGACCTGGGCTCCAATCCCAGCTCTACCACCTACCTGCTGTGTGATCTTGGGCAAGCCACCAAACCCCTCTGTGCCTCAGTTTCCCCATCTTCAAAATGGGGGTTCAATACCTGTTCTCCCTTCTACTTAGGCAGAGACCCCCATGTGGGACCTGATGATGTTGAATCTACCCTAGACAGTGACTAGCATATAGTGACATTATCATCGTTGAGCCACTGAGGTATTAATAGGTCCAGCACTGAGGCCAAAGCTGGAAAAGTACAGAAAGGACCCCTGGTTCCTCTATCTCCCAAAGGAATTGCATTCCCCATTCCAATCAGGTAGAAGTCTTATTAATAATAATAATAATTAGTCCTTGTTAAGTGCTTACTATGTGCCAAGCACTCTTCATCAATCGTATTTATTGAGCGCTTACTGTGTGCAGAGCACTGTACTAAGCGCTTGGGAAGTACAAATTGGCAACATATAGAGGCAGTCCCTACCCAACAGTGGGCTCACAGTCTAAAAGGGGGAGACAGAGAACAAAACCAAACATACTAACAAAATAAAATAAATAGAATAGATATGTACAAGTAAAATAGAGTAATAAATATGTACAAACATATATACATATATACAGGTGCTGTGGGGAAGGGAAGGAGGTAAGATGCGGGGGATGGAGAGGGGGACCCTAAGCATTAGGGTAGGTACAAGTTTGGACACAGTCCTTGTCCCATGTGGAGCTCACACCCTTATCCCCATTTAACAGGTGAGGTAACTGAGGCACAGGCAAGTGAAGTGGCTTGCCTCAGGTCACACAGCAGACATGTGGCGGAGTCAGAATTAGAACCCAGGTCCTTCTGACTCCCAGGCTCAAGCTCTATCCACTAAGCCATGCTGCTTCTCCAACTACTGGGTCTCACCTCATCTCGTCTCACACTCCTCAGCTCCTCTTAGGCTCCTATCTGCCTCTTTCACCTTCTATTCACTACTTTCCAGCTTGGGTATATCACCTCAGGAGTCTAAAGAATCTCTCCAACAACTGCTTTCTTTCCAAAAACCTCTCCAAACTGCATCTCTTTTCAGACTACATTCCACTTATTTCTTCCCTCCTTTTCCATTGCAAATGCAGTATTGTCTTTTTGTCCTGTTTGTGCTTCTACACTTTAAACCCTTGAGGATGAGAGTCCTTATTTGCCTTTGGCAGTGTAATATTTATTTTAAAGCGATGCTCACAGATATGACACTAGAGAAATATTAAACAACAATAAAGTCTGGAGTTCCTGCTGAGGTAACTCTGTAGATATTTAGAAATATTGATTTCCTAGAGATATGGGGTTCTCTAATTGCTCTTTTTTCGATGACTCACCCAAGAGATCTGAATATCATATGAAGAGAAGCTAGTTTCAGTTGATTTAGAAATAAAATTAGCAGTGAACACTATCTGAGTCTTTTCCCAGTTTCTTGAAGCCCTTTAAAGGTTGGTCCCTGCTATTTCAAGTTCCACTGCCTATCTTCAGAGCAAACAATAATGGGGAAAAGATTAAAAATGGATAGACTAAAGAGATTCCTACCTCCTTCTCGAGGGAAGAATTGTACTCCAGGAGGTCTGCCTTAATGATGGCAGGGAAAATAAAGGAAAAAAAATAGGTACAGGCAAATGCAGTTAAAAGTGAATTGGTGGAAATGGATGCAAAAACATTCAGTTTTGTTTTTGTAATGGCATTTGTTAAGTGCTTTATATGTGCCAGGCAATGTACTATTACTACTAATAATAATAATTATGGTATTTAAGCACTTACTAAGTACCAGGCACTGTACTAAGCTCTGGGGTGGATACAAGCAAATTAGGTGGGACACAGTCCATATCCCATAAGGGGCTCACAGTCTTAATCCACATTTTACAGATGAGAAATGAGGTACAGAATAACTTGTTCAAGGTCACACAGCAGACTCCACCAAGGCCCATTTTAATGGCTCCTGCCTGCCCAGTCAAATATATAGTGACTTCTACCACTTTCCCTATCAAACCAGTCAGCAGATTCATTAAATCATAAAGTTGGCTAATTCTTTTTCTGAATCAAACTTGAATTCCATCTAGCCCCCATTCCTTCTCTCCAGTATATCATTCGTTTTTGGAAACTAAAGGAGCCTTAAAATAAGATGGCAGAACCACAAATACACTAATAGTCTCATGGTTTACTTCAGCAGATAAGTATGCTGGGAGGCTTGTACAGACATGCACTCACACAAACAGTTTTTTATAATCTATGGTAAATGCAATTGAGTTTGTATGGGAAACAGAAATCCATACATAACCCCAATATTTCACATTTGCCTTGCATATCTTTAGTGGATGGAAATTGAGTCCTTTATCAAGATACAAAGGGAACAAGCACAAGTACTCTTTTGTCTGCTTTGGTTCAGTGCCTCTCCAAGGCATTAAGTCTAGTAGAGCATCAAGTCATAGGTAAGAACAAATACAGTGACCACAGTTCCGTGTTTGTTTGGCATAAATCTCAAGGTCCTGCCCCTTTCATCAGAACAGAGAGTGGAATACAACCTCTAAATATATTGTAACAATGTCCACGATTACATTCTAAGCTAGCAAGAAGTGCACTTGATACAGCCAGAAAAGCATCTGAGGCCACAAAAGAATTTTAAAATCACTTGCCTGAGTTTCCACTCGAAGGGGTCAGATCCTCATTCCCAGGTATCATGAAGTTCTTTGGCTCTCACAGTTGTCACTGTGCTCCTCCACCGAGTTCTTGATGGTTGGCCCCAGCAAAACACTCCTGGACTGCAGAAACTCCTAGGACATAGGAGACCCACGCTGTTCTCCTTATAGAATACTCAAGTCTGAGGCAAATAAATGGTCTAAACTTGCTGATATCACCCCTCCAACCTGACATAATTTTTAAAGGCTTTGAAAGTATTCATGTTTGCCAGCAAGCAGCACTGGGGCTTGTGGCAGGTTCTGCCTGAACCGAGCACGTAATGGAGCCAAGCAAGTCAGCTGGGCACTCTTGAATGGGACCAGGGTAACAGGTGAGCTGCATTTGCTTGCCGCTCCAGGTGTGGTGGTTTAATCACTCAATCAATCAATCACACATGGAGCATTTACTGTGTGCAGGGCCCTGTGCAAGTACTTGGGAGACTACAGTATAACAAGAGTTGGTAGACATATTCCCTGCCCACAGTGAGTCTGTAGTCTAGAAGGGGAGACAGACATTAATATAAATAAATTACAGCACCTTCCCCAATTAAGTCCTCTTTTCCCCAGCTTGTTGGTGTCATCTATGCACTTGGATCTGTGACCTTCAGACTTCTGATATTCACCCCAACCCCACCACACTATGTACACATCTTTAAGCTACAGATTATAAATTATTTATTCATAGTAATGTCTACCTCCCCCTCTAAATTGTGAGCTCAATATGAACAGGGAATCTGCTGATTCTGTTGTATTGTACTCTCCCCAGTGCTTTGTAAAGTGCTGTACACATAGTAAGCACTCAATAAATAGCATTGATTGATTGATCGATTGATTGATTGGATATGTACATAAATACTGTGGGGCTGAGGGAGGAGTGAATAAATGGAGCACAATGTTGAAAGTGTGCTTTCTCTACTGTTCTGCCGTATTTTTGCACCCAGAATAATTTTTAATAAAATGCATGGTTTTAAAACTCAGCTTTTCATGTTATTAGTTTTTTGTTTTTTTCTTTTTAATTTTACCAATGACCCCAGTTTCCTAAAAGGTTGGAACAGGGATACTCTTTCAAGTACTGGCCTGGTTGTTTCTTCCTTCTCATCTTTAAAACCATCTTCATAATCATCCTCTTCATCAAATCTCCTTTCTCAAGACCTGGGTGAGCATACTGCAATAGGTTCTATACAAAGTAAGTCAAACTGCTGGGGTTCCTGTTAGGATGTTCAGCATTGCTGTGGATATATGACAGACACACAAATACTCAACAACCAGTAACTGCCACCTTGTCTCCACCGAACTGAGGGCTCCTGTCCCCAATATTCTCTGTGCACACTGAACTACGGGGATTTAGGCTGCACCTTGGCATCCCCGCTAGCAGACAGTCACATTGCCACACTGGGAACCAGAAAACAGTTCTCCTCTGGGCTGTTGAGGAGAGTCACTGTGTCTTTGTCCTGCCTTCCACCATCTCAATGGGGAAGAGAAAACCACCTTCAAACATGGTATCTCCACAAAACCTCAGGAGGAATAGTGGCTACTGAGGTGGCTGATGTGGCTATAGGTGTGCCTCGGGCCCTGAGCCACGAGGAACCTGAAATTCTGCTCCACTAGCCACAGGTAGAGAAGGAGATGAAGGAGGAGGAGAGGAAAGAGGATGAGGTGGAGGAGGAAGAAGAGAAAGTGGAGCAGGAGGCAGAGGAAAAGGAGGAGGAAGAAGAGGAGATTTTAAAAAAAGTTGGGGCCATTGCTCATGGTTTTGAACATTTGATGAGCCGGGCATATTCATTCATTCATTCAATCGTATTTTTTGAGCACTTACTGTGTGCAGAGCACTGTACTTAGCGCTGGGGAAGTACAAGTTGGCAACATATAGAGACGGTCCCTACCCAACAGTGGGTTCACAGTCTAGAATGAAGAGAAGTGTGTGGCTCAGTGGAAAGAGCATGGGCTTTGGAGTCAGAGATCACAGGTTCAAATCCCGGCTCTGCCAATTGTCAGCTGTGTAACTTCAGGCAAGTCACTTAACGTCTCTGTGTCTCAGTTATCTCATCAGTAAAATGGGGATTAAGACTGTGAGCGCCCCGTGGGACAACCTGATCACCTTGTAACCTCCCCAGCACTTAGAACAGTGCTTTGCTCATAGTAAGCACTTAATAAATGCCAACATTATTATTATTATTAAGAGACAACCACAGGATATCCATACAGCTGCTCGAAGGTGATCTGAAATAAGGTAACAGTAAACAGGATGGACAAAGGACTCCTATGAAAACACAAATGATATGATCATTTCATATATGATCATATATGATCATTTCATAGAAGCAGCATGGCTCAATGGAAAGAGCCCGGGCTTTGGAGTCAGAGGTCATGGGTTCAAATCCCGGCTCTGCCAACTGTCAGTTTTGTGACTTTGGGCAAGTCACTTAACTTCTCTGGGCCTCAGTTACCTCATCTGAAAAATGGGGATTAAAATCTGTGAGCCCCCTGTGGGACAATCTGATCACTTTATAACCTCTCCAGCGCTTAGAACAGTGCTTTGCACATAGTAAGTGCTTAACAAATACCATTATTATTATTATTATTATAATATAGCAGTTGGGAGAGAGCAGTAGAAGACAGTCCTACCCATTGTGCAGCAGTGATTACTGGGGTGGCCCACTTGCATGAGAGGCTTTGGGAAGATAATGACACAAAAAGGGAGAAATGAGAAGACCATCAGGCACTGTGGATACCAAACTTAGGGCAGCAAACGGGATTCTTTCCATGCACACAATGCAAGGGGCATTGTCAGCTGTGTACCAATTTTATTAGCCACTCTCACTGATAAAAATCTCACTATCTGTAGCAACATCTGTCCAATCAATCAATGGTATTCATTGAGTGCTTCTGTGTGCAGAGCTATCAATCAATCAGTGGTACTTATTGAGTGCTTACAATGTGCAGAACTCCATGCTAAGCACTATACAACAGAATTAGCAGATACATTCCCCACCCATAATGAGTTTACAGTCTAGAGGGGGAGACAGACATTATATAAATACAAAGTAACTAATATAATTTAAAGATAGCAGTGTGGCTTAGTGGAAAGAGCACAGGCTTGGGAGTCAGAGAGTTCATGAGTTCTAATCCCGGCTCTGCCACTTATCAGCTGTGTGACTTTGGGCAAGTCACTTAAATTCTTTGTGCCTCAGTTACCTCATCTGCAAAATGGGGATTAAGATTGTGAGGTCCACGTGGGACAACATGATTACCTTGCATCTACCCCAGTGCTTAGAACAGTGCTTGGAACATCGAAACAAATACCATCGTTATCATCATCATCATCATCATCATTATTATTATTATTATTATTATTATTAAGTGCTGTGGTGTTGAGCATGGGGATAATATCAAATCTCCAATGGTCACAGAACCAAGTGCCTAGGTGATGCAGAAGGGAAAGGGAGCTGGGTAAAAGAGGGCTTCATTGAAGAGGGCCTCTTGGTGGTGGTGAGACCTCAATAAGGCTTTGAATATAAAGTACAGAGCTAAGTACAGGGTTGGTAAATTCACTTTCTGCCGATAATGAGTTTACAGTCTAGGATTTCTTAGAGCCCACAGCCTGGGGTATGGTTATGGTCACCCTAGTAATTATTTTCACCATAGTGGAGACAGGTTTAAGACATTAATTTTTCATCCATATGGGATTATGTTGCAATCTGAAAATGTAGGTCAACTGGCCAGATAACGAGGGTCTTCACAGGATGGGCAAGAGGAGGCAGTGAGGATTCGCTCCTTTCAGACTCTCCCGTCATATGTCAGACACAATCTGAGTAGAATTAACTGACTTCCTTATGAATAAAGTTCTCGTATAGTCTCTCTCTTTCTCTCCAGGGAGAAAAAAAAGCCATGCATGACGTGTTAATAGTCCAGACTGATTCTTCCTTGGGCCCATCCATATATTTCTATACAAAACTATTCATTGCCTGGAATTTAGTATGGCTCATTTCCATACAAATCACCTTGTAAATCAGAAGTCAAATGAATGGGTTTTGCTAAGCAGTTCCACCACAGAGCGTTTCCATTTACTGCCATGGAAACATTGTGAATTGTTGTCGATCGAGACGATTCCGAGAAAAACAATAATCATGCAAATTCTCTCTAATAACATCTATACTCCATCCTTCTATCACGTGGTCATAGTCTTGCTGACCAAGTATTCGGGCACCTTTAGTGTAGAATGTTTGTGTTTAGAGAGAAGTTTATAGAGCCACAATCAAAAACCATCAGAGAGAATAAATCATTTAAATAAATGGAATAATTTTAACGAAAATCTAGAGTTTTTCAATGCTACATAAATTGAGGTGAAATTGCAATGAGATATCTTGACACATATAGCAAAGATGTCTCTATTTGCCTATTTTTAATAAGCCAACAGTATGTTCCTTCCTGACTGTGAAGGCCTGGATATATTTGGGATATATCCCTGGGGTAGGGGAACACAAGGAGCTACTGGTAATTCACTGCCTTTCCCTCCTTGTCTCATTCATTCATTCATTCATTCAATCGTATTTATTGAGCGCTTACTGTGTGCAGAGCACGGTACTAAGCCCTTGGGTAGTACAAGCTGGCAACATATAAAGACGGTCCCTACCCAACAGTGGGCTCACAGTCTAGAAGGGGGAGACAGATGACAGAACAAAACATATTAACAAAATAAAATAAATAGATAACATGTACAAGTAAAATAAATGGAGTAACCTAAAATAAAATGATTTCAGTTACCTAAATCAGTCAAGCAATCAACCAATGATTTTCTTTTTTTTTTTTTTTTTAAGTGTCTACTAAGTGCTTGGCACTGTACAAAGTTCTAAGGAGAGTACAGCAGTACCACGACATTACCTTCACGGAGTTAACATTGCAATAATGGGGAGACAGAGAAAAGGTATTTATAGATAGTGAAAGCTGAAGGAAAACAGGAAGCATGAAGCAGTTCAAAACACACCAGGATCAAACAGCCAATTTCTTAGTCCCAAGTATTCTGTGAGATAAGGGCCACCTTGATAAAGTATCTAGAATAAGAAGGAAAATATGCCTTTCACCAGTCCAGGATATCAAAAGAAAGAAAGGAGATGTAGAATCCAGTCAAAAACCAAAGAGAACTCGGCCTGAGTCCTTTGTAGACTCAGAAGTACTTGTACATATCTATTCTATTTATTTTATTTTGTTAGTATGTTTGGTTTTGTTCTCTGTCTCCCCCTTTTAGACTGTGAGCCCACTGTTGGGTAGGGACTGTCTCTATATGTTGCCAATTTGTACTTCCCAAGCGCTTAGTACAGTGCTCTGCACATAGTAAGCGCTCAATAAATACGATTGATGATGATGATGATGAAGTAATCAAAGGTATTTACTGAGTACTTACTGTCTGCCGAACAGTGTACTGAGCACCTACGATGATTATATATGTTGGCTAACAAATAATATTTTAATCAGAGATATAATTAGAAAGGATGCAAAAAGTCGATTCAGATGGGGATTTCAAAGCATGAATTAAGATTTAAACCAGAACCGTCCCCCCCCACACAAATTAATCATCAATTTCCATTTCACTGGCCTAACTTCCAGTCAGCTTAACTAGTTGGTAACAACTTCTTCCCAAGTGGAACCTGTTTCCAAGACCTGAAGGAAGAAGCGCCTCACTCCATCAGCATGAGGAAATATGGAAACATTGTGTCTCCACGTCCCCTCCTCACCCCAAGAGAACTCTGGGGACCAGGCTCCATCCACGACTGCAAGTCGCTCTGCTTCTTGTGAAATGCAGTTTCTCTTGCCTTCCTTTCTTTCTCTGCAATTCCCTGCCCATCTACCAACAGGACCTCTGACTGGGTGCTTTGAAAACACCCTGTTCTTACCAGAGGCTGTCTCACAGCTCAGTCTAACATAATTCCACAGAGTGAAAGCCAGAGGAAGAACAAGTCTGAAGCAGGAAGCTGAACAAACACAACAGGGTGAAAGAACCAAACAAATATTAGAATGTAAGATAAATCTACAAATAAAAAAAAGTACAGTCCTACACGTAATAATAATAATGATTCATTCATTCATTCATTCAATCGTATTTATTGAGCGCTTACTGTGTTCAGAGCACTGTACTAAGCACTTGGGAAGTACAAGTTGGATGGCATTTGTTAAGCGCTTATTATGTGCAAGGCACTGTTCTAAGCGCTGGGGAGGATACAAGGTGATCCCGTGGGGCTCACAGTCTTAATCCCCATTTTACAGATAAGGTAACTGAGGCACAGAGAAGTTAAGTGACTTGCCCAAAGTCACACAGCTGACAAGTGACAGAGCTGGGATTAGAACCCGTGACTTCTGACTCCCAAGCTCGTGCTCTCTCCACTGAGCCACAGAACTTCATAATAATAATAATAATAATAATGACATTTATTAAGCACTTACTATGTGCAGAGCACTGTTCTAAGCACTGGGGGAGATACAAGGTGATCAGGTTGTCCCAAGGGGGGGCTCACAGTCTTCATCCCCATTTTACAGATGAGGGAACTGAGGCACAGAGAAGTGAAGTGACTTGCCCAAAGTCACACAACTTCATTATATTGTACTCTCCCAAGATCTTAGTACAGTGCTCTGCACACAGTAAATGCTCAATAAATGTCACTGATCGATTTTTTTGAGTGATCTAATTTCTTTAAGTTGTCTCAGATCACGTTTCCAAGCCAATAACTGCAGTGGTTACCCATGTAGCATTCAGAGAAAGTTGGTCCACAAGAGTTAGGGATGGAGAAACCTGAGGTAAATCAGTGGACTAAAGGTGCTAAAGCCTATTACTTCCCCTTAATTGACAAAAAAAACTATCATGTTCATGAGCCCCCATGATCATACAAAGAATCTAACCAATGGGCTCAGATAGGATGTAAGGTGAAAACATAATTGAGAAAAATATGTACAAGTGCCTTGTATCACTAATATAAGCTTTAGGTGGGGTTTTTTTAGAGAAACAGTGTGGCCTCGTGGAAAGAACATGCGTCTAGGAGTCAGAGGGAAAGGGCCCTAACCCCAGCTCCTCCATCAGGCAAAAACTTCTCACCCTGGGCTTCAAGGCTGTCCATCACCTTGCCCCCTCCTACCTCATCTCCCTTCTTCCCTTCTCCAGCCCAGCCCACACCCTCCACTCCTCTGCCACTAATCTCCTCACTAGGCCTCGTTCTCGCCTGTCCCGCCGTCGACCCCCGGCCCACATCATCCCCCTGACCTGGAATACCCTCCCTCTGCACATCCGCCAAACTAGCTTTCTTCCTCCCTTCAAGGCCCTACTGAGAGCTCATCTCCTCCAGGAGGCCTTCCCAGACTGAGCCTCCTATTTCCTCTCCCCCTTCTCCCCCTCCCCATCCCCCAGCCTTACCTCTTTCCCCTCCCCACAGCACCTGTATATATGTATATATGTTTGTACGTATTTATTACTCCATTTATTTTATTTGTGTATATTTATTCTATTTATTTTACTTTGTTGATATGTTTTGTTTTGTTGTCTGTCTCCCCCTTCTAGACTGTGAGCCTGCTGTTGGGTAGGGACCGTCTCTATATCTTGCCAACTTGTACTTCCCAAGCGCTTCGTACGGTGCTCTGCACACAGTAAGCGCTCAATAAATATGATTGAATGAATGAGTGAATGAATTTGCTTGCTGTGTCACATGGGAAAATCACTTAACTTAGAAGCAGCGTGGCTCAGTGGAAAGAGCCCGGGCTTGGGAGTCAGAGGTCATGGGTTCTAATCCTGACTCCGCTGCTTGTCAGCTATGTGACTTTGGGCAAGTCACTTAATTTCTCTGTGCCTCAGTTCCCTCATCTGTAAAAGGGGGATTAAGACTGTGAGCCCCACGTGGGATGACCTGATCACCTTGCACCCACCCCCAGCGCTTAGAACAGTGTTTTGCACATAGTAAGTGCTTAGCAAATGCCATCGTTATTATTAACTTCTCAGGACTTCATTTTCCTTATCCGCAAAATGGGGATTCTATACCTGTTATCCCTTCCCTCTAAGTCTGCATGTCTCACATGGCACAGGAACTATGTCTGACCTGCTTCTCTTGTATCAAACCCAGTGCTTAGTGTTTAACACATAGCAAGCGCTTAGTATATTTTTACAATATTTTTTGCCTGAAAAATGGCCAGCCCTCTAAAATCTGGCACTCCTGTAGAACATCCTGTAAGGCCAGTTGTGAAATTTTCTGTTGAAAAACAAATCGCTTGACTCCTGACTGCAGCATATCCAGCCCCAAACTAGTTTTCTAAAGCGGGTCAATTTAAATTTTTCTTTCCTTTTCTGGGTAGCACATTTTTCATGCTCTAATAGTTCCATGGAAACACAATTGTGCAGTATCATAAATATGTTTACTGGGTTGGTAACAAAATTTAGCAGTCTTCAAGCAACTGTGCACTGAACTGCCTCCCTGAAAAATGGTCTCTATCCTCAGTTCCATAATCCTCAAAATATCCTTTCTCAAAGAATCCAGATTATTAAAGGCACTAACCACTCTTCAAGCAACTGTGCACTGAACTGCCTTCCTGAAAAATGCTCTCTATCCTCAGTTCCATAATCCTCAAAATATCCTTTCTCAAAGAATCCAGATTATTAAAGGCACTAACCACATTGTATCTGAAGGGTGGGCTACTAATATTTCTTTTGGATGATGATGATGATGGTATTTGTTAAGCGCTTTACTATGTGCAAAACACTGCTCTAAGTGCTGGGGTAGATACAGGGTGATCAGGTTGTCCCAAGGGAGGCTCACAGTTTTAATCCCCATTTTACAGATGAGGTGACTGAGGCACAGAGAAGTTAAGTGACTTGCCCAAAGTCACACAGCTGACAGTTGGAGGAGCTGGGATTTGAACCCATGACCTCTGACTCCAAAGCCCGGGCTCTTTCCACTGAGCCATGCTAAGATAACACACACAACATCTCAGCCTAGAAACACTGCTACCTTTCCTGAATGAACAAAAATTCCAGTCCTCAGATGTTGCCTAGTTCTAAGTATGCTTGCTATTCTGCTGGAGTCTTCCCTTGCTTCTCTGGTTTGCTTCATTTGTTCAATTTGTATATTACCTTTAATCAGGGAAGGACAAATTGCTTAAAAATAATCGCTTAAAACTTCATTGTCCACAAATTCCTATCATCGCTGTCTCAAAATTTGAGGTCACTAAATTGACCACTTGGTCTTCGAAAAAACCACTCTAGGGTTTGGGCTCGTTTTAGGGTCAGGTTTAGGGTGAGTACTGGCGTTTGTATGGGGCCCAAGATTAGGAGTAGAAAGTGGTAAATGATTCATTCCGTAAATGACTGAAAAGTAAATGATTGCTTTGCCCTTCGGGAGTTCGGTTTTCGGTGATTTCTGATTCAGTGCTTAAGTCAGTGGTAGCTTGAAGTTCCTTCATCAGAAGATACATTTGGAAAAACTGTATGATTTTTCCCTTTGCTCTGATCACCTTCGACTCTATACTTTTATAAACTCATTGTAAAGTCCCCCTCGTCCCCCTCTCCATCCCCCCATCTTATCTCCTTCCCTTCCCCACAGCACCTGTATATATTTATATACGTTTGTACATATTTATTACTCTATTTGTTAATTTATTTATCTTAATTGTACATATCTATTCTATTTATTTTATTTTGTTAGTATGTTTGGTTTTGTTCTCTGTCTCCCCCTTCTAGACTGTGAGCCCGCTGTTGGGTAGGGACTGTCTCTATGTGTTGCCGACTTGTACTTCCCAAGCGCTTAGTACAGTGCTCTGCACACAGTAAGTGCTCAATAAATATGATTGATTGATGGATTGTGGGCAGAGAACGTTTCTACCAACTGTTATATTGATATATTGTACTCTCCAAAGTGCTTACTACAGTGCTCTGCATACTGTAAAGGCTCAATAAATATGATTGATTGATTTGTCGACTCAAAAGGAATGCCAGACAGTATCTCTGCTTCATTTTCAGTTTATTCTCTTTTGCACGGAGCTCCCGGCTGAAAAATTAGGCATGTTTAGATCGATGAATCGGAAACGTGCCTCTGATTTTTAATTGTATTCTGAAGAACACATCCAAACCTAAAGTCCACTGGAATCTATTCTTCGATGCAGGCCGGGAGAAGTCTAATGACTTTTTTTCACCATTTAAAGTTTCTGCTTCATTTCCTCTTTCTGTAATTAAGCAGAAACGAGCTGGGTCATTTCAATTCTCTCTCTCTCCTTTTCTTTTTTTTTTTAATTATGAGCTCTAGTTAAGGTTCTGTTAGCGTTTCTAGTCTAATCCTTGATAATCAAGGGTTTATGTCTTGTCTGGTTTAGATCACACCAGGATGAAACACGGCATAGTAATTAGAAGCCTGTGAATTATTTTGTAAATGAATTAAATTCATTTGTCCCATTAATGATGAGAGACTTGAAGAATCACTTCACTTCTGTTCCTGTGGCTCAAACTAGCCAGCGCTGACTTAAAAAGGTGTTGGATTTGTGGACTTTAAGTGTCGACTGATTCCACTGGGTATTTTCTCCTCACCCGCAAGAGTGCATTACCTAGGCCGGATTCTGGCCATAGAGGACAGAATCAATTGAACGGTAAGTGGCATTAATTGGGTGCTTTCTATATGCAGAGCACTGTACTAAGCGCTCGGTGAGTACAACAGAGTGGATAGACATGATCCCTCCCCTCAAGGATCTTACAGTCTAGCTGGGGAAGAGTCTCCCACTGTCCTCTACCTCAGTCTCTGGCTCATCTGAGCTCATGCATCTTACCGTCTCCGAGAAGACTTATCAATAAATTGATCGATATCATTTATTAAATGCATAATTAATTCATTAATTAATGACGGCATTTATTAAGTGCTTACTGTGTGCAAAGCACTGTTCTAAGCTCTGGGGAGGTTACAAGGTGATCAGGTTGTCCCACGGGGCGCTCACAGTCTTAATCCCCATTTTCCAGATGAGGGAACTGAGGCCCAGAGAAGTTAAGTGGCTTGCCCAAAGTCGCACAGCTGACAAGTGGTGGGGGCAGAATTTGAACCCACGACCTCTGACTCCAAAGCCCGTGTTCTTTCGACTGAGACACAACTGTACCGTGTGCTTGGGACATACAAATCGGCAACAGATAGAGCTGTTCTATGTGCTGGGTTGGGGTGGATAGAAGCTAATCAGGTTGGCTAATCCTGTCCCACAGTATTTATTAGTATTATTATTATTATGGTATTTGTATGGTACTATTATAGTAATGTGCTGGTGGGGATCATAGTCTCAATGCCCCCAGTTTACAGGTGAGGAGACTGAGACCCGAGGAAGTAAAGCGAAGGTGTTCACCCGAGGTCACCCAGCAGAGGCGTGGAGGGGGTGGGATTAGTAATTAATGATAGCATTTATTAAACGCTTACTCTGTGCAAAGCACTGTTGTAAGCGCTAGGGAGGTTACAATAATGATAATAATGATGGCATTTATTAAGCACTTACTATGTGTAAATCACTGTTCTAAGCACTGCGGAGGTTACAAGGTGATCAGGTTGTCTCACGGGGGTCTCCCAATCTTAATCCCCATTTTACAGATGAAGTAAGTGAGGCCCAGAGACTAGTTAAGTGACTTGCCCAGAGTCACATAGCTGACAAGTGACGGAGGTGGGATTTGAACCCACGACCTCTGACTCCAAAGCCCATGCTCCTTCCACTGCGCCACTACAAGGTGATCAGGTTGTCCCATAGTCCCAATTCCCATTTTCCAGACGATGTAATTTAGGCCCAGAGACTAGTTAAGTGACTTGCCCATAGTCGCCCAGCCGACAAGAGGTGGGGGCGGGATTTGACCCCATGACCTCTGACTCTCAAGCCCGGCCTGTTTCCGCCGAGCCAGACTGCTTCTCCGATGGGCACCAGTGCCCTTCTGACCCCCTGGGAGGGCCGGAGGGAGGGGGTCTTACCCTGACTTGCGGCCCCTCGACCATTTTCAGGGCCTGGGACTCGAGCAGGTCGGCCCTGAGGTTGACGAGGAAGTGCTTCAGAGAGTACAACAGAGTGAGTAGTCCCTCTTCCTGCCATCAAGGAGCTTACATCAAATCAGTGACGACCCTTGAGAAAGCACGGGAAAGAGTAGCTGGGTCAGACAGAGGCAAAAGTGAAACTTCTTCACAGCCAGCAGCTCATCCTGGGATCCCAGAGGTCATCATTCATTCCTTCAGTCGTATTTATCGAGCGCTTATTGAGCACTGTACTGAGCGCTTGGGAAGTTCGAGTTGGCAACATATAGAGACGGTCCCTACCCAACAACGGGCTCCCAGTCTAGAACGACAAACGACGAAACAGAACATGTGGACGGGTGGCAAGTCATCAGAATAAATAGAAGTCGAACTAGATGCACATCATTAACAACATAATTAGAATAGTAAATATGTACAAGGAAAACAAATAAAGTCATAAATCTGTACAAACATATAGACTGGTGCTGTGGGGAGGGGAAGGAGGGAGGGCGGGGGGATGGGGAGGAGAAGAGGAGAAAGGGGGCTCAGGCTGGGAAGGCCTTCTGGAGGAGGTGAGCTCTCAGTAGGACTTTGAAGGGGGGAAGAGAGCCAGCTCTCTCGTCAATCAATCAATCAATCAATCAATCGCATTTATTGAGCACTTACGGTGTGCAGAGCACTGTACTAAGCACTTGGGAAGTACAAGTTGGCAACATATAGAGACAGTCCCTACCCAACAGTGGGCTCACAGTCTAAAAGGGGGAGGCAAGTTGCCCTATGTCCTCTGACGTAGACTATCCCTAGGGGGAAAGTATGCTTCAGCAGTCTTTGGGGAGGGATGATAGAGAAGAGGGCTACGGTAATAATGATAATGATGATGGTGTTTGTTAAGCGCTTTGTGCCGAGTACCGTTCTAAGCGCTGGGGTAGATAAAAGGTTAACAGGTTGTCCCACGTGGGGCTCAAAGTCTTAACCCCCACTTTACAGATGAGGGGGCTGAGGCCCAGAGAAATGAAGTGATTTGCCCAAAGTCACACAGCTGACAAGTGGTGGAGCCGGGATTCGAACCCATGACCTCTGACTCCCAAGCCCGGGCTCTTGCCACTAAACCACGCTGCTTCTCAAGTCGATGCTATGGTCATATTTGTGCCAGGACCACCCTCCCAAACCTCGGCCCATCACATTCTTTCTAGGTGCCATCCATGATGCTAAGCAATAGGGTCAATACGACATGATCAGATTGGACACAGTCCCGGTCCCACGTGGGGCTCACAGCTAAGGGAAAAGAGGCATCATATTTGCATTTTACAGTCTCTAGACTGGAAGCTCCTAGTGGGCAGGAAGTGCTGACTACAGTACTCTGTACACAGTAAGCGCTCAGTAAATACAATTGATTGATCGATTAAAGATGAGGAAATGGAGACAGAAAGATTATAAGTAATTTGCCCCATGTCACACAACAAGGCAGTGGCAGAACTGCCATTATTATCATCATCATCATCATCAATCGTATTTATTGAGCGCTTACTATGTGCAGAGCACTGTACTAAGCGCTTGGGAAGTACAAATTGGTAACAAATAGAGACAGTCCCTACCCGACAGTGGGCTCACAGTCTGAAAGGGGGAGACAGAGAACAAAACCAAACATACTAACAAAATAAAATAGAATAGATATGTGCAAAATAAATAAATAAATAAATAAATAGAGTGAAAAATATGTACAAACATATATACATAGGTGCTGTGGGGAAGGGAAGGAGGTAAGATGGGGGGGATGGAGAGGGGGATGAGGGGGAGAGGAAGGAAGGGGCTCAGTCTGGGAAGGCCTCCTGGAGGAGGTGAGCTCTCAGCAGGGCCTCTCTTTATTAGAGAGGATACAAATTTTTTTTTTTGTTGTCGAGTGCTTACTGTGAGTCGAGCACTGTTCTAAGCAGTGGAGTAGATACAAATTAATCAGGTGGGACACGGTCTGTGGCCCATGTGGGGTTCACTGTTCAAGGAGGAGAGAGAACCCCCATTTCACAGAAGAGACAATTGAGGCACCGAGAAGTTAAGTGACTTGCCCAAGGTAACACAACAGGCAGTTAGCAGAGGCAGGATTAGAATCCAGGTCCTTTGACTCCCAGGCGCATGCTCTTTCCACTAGGCCACACTGCTTTTCGACATGATAGAGGTGTGAATTACTTGAAGAACTTTTGATCGTACACGGGCATGCCATAATAATAATAATGTTATTGTATATTAATATATTATAATGATAATGGCATTTGTTAAGTGCTTACAAAGTGCCAAGCACTGTTCTAAGCACTCTGATCATCTTCTTTTAGACTGTGAGCCCACTGTTGGGTAGGGACTGTCTCTATATGTTGCTAACTTGTACTTCCCAAGCGCTTAGTAGAGTGCTCTGCACACAGTAAGCGCTCAATAAATATGATTGATTGATTGATTGATTCCACCCAAAGAGGTTGATTTATGACCCTCTAATGAGCCACATCCTCTGATTTGTTCCTGCCGACAGGAGCTGATTCAATTAGAACATCTGCCAATCATATGATGCACTCCAATGCGGCTAATCCTTACGGCTACCAGAGAAGCAGCGTGGCTCAGTGGAAAGAGCCCGGGCTTTGGAGTCAGTGGTCGTGGGTTCAAATCCCAGCTCCGCCACTTGTCAGCTGTGTGACCTTGGGCAAGTCACTTAACTTCTCTGGGCCTCAGTTACCTCATCTGTAAAATGGGGGTTGACTATGAGCCCCCCGTGGGACAGCCTGATCACCTTGTATCCCCCCAGCGCTTAGAACAGTGCTTTGCACATAGTAAGCGCTTAATAAATGCCATTATTATTATTATTATTACCATTGCTTGCAAATTGTCCAGGATCAACTAATAAAGAAAGAATTTCCCGATTCTCCCCTCCCCACAGTCGCTCTCTTTCCCCAGACACCCACACGGCACACTACTATTTAAATGAGGTAGAGTGACACACCGTGAACCAGGTGGAAAAACGCTAGAGATGTCAGAAATCTCCTAAAGCACATAAATCTAATACAAAGACAACTTTTGACACCTCGGTTCATCAGTTTGCTATCTGCTAATTGCAGTCTCTCTCTCTGATATTCAATTAAGTGTGTTCTACAACCTGAAGAACATATCAGTAAATGCGATTGAATGAATGAATGAATTTCCTATCGGTCCCAGAATAATAATAATAAAACTGCGGTATTTGTTAAGTGCTCACTTATCAATCAATCAATCAATCGTACTTATTGAGCGCTTACTGTGTGCAGAGCACTGTAGTAAGCGCTTGGGAAGTACAAGTTGGCAACATAAGCGCAGGGCCAAGCACATAGTAAGCACTATGTGCTACTGTCTCCCCCTTCTAGACTGTGAGCCCGCTGTTGGGTAGGGACCGTCTCTATATGTTGCCAACTTGTACTTCCCAAGCGCTTAGTACAGTGCTCTGCACACAGTAAGTGCTCAATAAATACGATTGATTGATTGATTGTACTTCCCAAGTGCTTAGTACAGTGCTCTGCACACAGTAAGGGCTCAATAAATACGATTGAATGAATATCACACTAAGAACAGTTATTTTACCAATTTGGGGGAGATATTTAGAGGAAAATAGATTATGCACCATTTACCATGAGGAAACCACAAAGGGACTGCAAACTATCCGTCTCCACGGACTTGGGATATCACATTAGAGCCATAACGGTTGACTTGATTCAAGGACACTAAAACCCTGAACCGACTAAATGTGTTTTCTCATTTTCTTTTGTTGCTGAAAAAAAAACCAGACAGGAGGAGCTCACATGAGAGAGGCCACGGGGGAGGGGGAATTATGCAGCTTAAACAACTGTTTGCCCTTTCGCAGATTCAGAAATAGTTGTCTGTAGCTCGGCCTCTTTGACAAATCTCCCAGCCTCTCCCCATTACTGTCAGTGGGATTGATTTTGAAACGCAAGGAACGATTCCACCAGAGGCATCAAACAATCCCCTCATTTCATTTGGGTAATGGATCGGCGTCGGTGAGTGGGTTCATAAGCGGTGCAGTAGATGGGAGCCTGGGGCCGCAGGATGGTGAGCGGTGTTCCTGTCTCCAGGGTGAGTCTCGTAGCCGTGGGCTGTGACAGCTTCCCTGTTGATGCATTGTGGCAACGTTTGCCAAATGGCAGTTCAGGGTTCATTTTACCGCACATGCTCTACCTTGTAATAGGAGCTGCATCAGAGTGTGCCCATTCTGGTTCCTGGCATCGAGCTCCTTGAGAGTTCCCACATTCAATCAATCAATCAATCAATCGTGTTTATTGAACCCTTACTGCATCCAAAGCACTGTACTAAGTGCTCGGGAGAGTACAATATAACGGAGTTGGTAGACACATTCCCTGCTCACAGTGAGTTTACAGTCTAGAGGGGCAGAGACCGCGTTTACTAACTCTATTGTACTCTCCCAAGTACGTAGTATAGTGCTTTGCACACAGTAAATACCATCGAATGATTGACTGGGCAGAGGCAGGCTGGAGCAGAGAGCCTTCAAACTTTTACACACGATGGAGCCTCTGGAGGCCCAGGCTAAAACATCATCATCATCATCATCATCAATCGTATTTATTGCGCGCTTACTGTGTGCAGAGCACTGTACTAAGAGCTTGGGAAGTACAAGTTGGCAACATAGAGAGACAGTCCCTACCCAACAGTGGGCTCACAGTCTAAAAGGGGGAGACAGAGAACAAAACCAAACATACTAACAAAATAAAATAAATAGGATAGATATGTACAAGTAAAATAAATAAATAAATAAATAGAGTAACAAATATGTACAAACATATATACATATATACAGGTGCTGTGGGGAAGGGAAGGAGGTAAGATGGGGGGGATGGAGAGGGGGGCGAGGGGGAGAGGAAGGAAGGGGCTCAGTCTGGGAAGGCCTCCTGGAGTAGGTGAGCTCTCAGTAGGGCCTTGAAAACATATACAAAAATATATATAAGACATATAATAATAGTGATAATAATAGTAATTGTGGTATTTGCTAAGCACTAACTATGTGTCAAACACTGAGCTAAGCACTAGCCTAAATACAGTCAGATGAGAAAGAGTTTATGTCTCCCAAGGAGCTCGGAGTATAAGGAGAAGGGAAAACAGGTATTTAATCCTCTTTTCACAGATGAGATATTATTATTTTAGTTGAGGAAATTAAGGCACTGAGAAGTTAAAAGTGATTTGTCCAAGATTAAACAGCAGGCACGTGGCAGAGTCAGGATTAGAACCCAGGTGTTCAGGAAGATAGGAGTATATAGGAGGAGTGGTCACTTCCTAAACTGGAAAGTGTAACATCTTCCAAAAAAGACAGTAGCATGTAATGATAGTCCCATCATTATACTGAGCATTAAATTTTCCCATCAGAAAACCAGGACAAACCCTGGGAGACCAAGTTCAAATGTCATCATCTTCATCAGAAACTGTACCCATACTCTTTTTGGGCAACCGTAGTCGCACAAAGGCTACATCCCCGGTATCATCATCATCATCATCATCAATCGTATTTATTGAGTGCTTACTGTGTGCAGAGCACTGTACTAAGCGCTTGGGAAGTACACATTGGCAACATATATCAAAAACACATGTTGGACAGAACATGGCTAGGGAAGTAGGGAATATTCTTCCAATCGTGTGTTTCTTTCAATCTATCAATCAGTAGAGAAGCAGCATTGCCTAGTAGATAGAGGGAGGGCCTGGGAATCAGAAGGTCCTGGGTTCTAATCCCAGCTCCGCTGCTTGTCTGCTGAGTGACCCTGGGCAAGTCACTTAAATTCTCCATGTCTCAGTTACCTCATCTGTAAAATGGGGATTAGGATTGTGAGCCACATGTGGGACAGGGACTGTGTCCAACCTGATTAACTTGTACCTACTCCAGTGCTTAGTATAGTGCCTGCTACACAGGAAGTGTTTAGCAAATACCGTAACAAAAAGAGCAAGGGAGGTGGGGAGGAAAAGGGAGAATAATCCTACCATTCAAGATAGAAGCATCAATCAATCAGGCAATCAATGGTACCGAGTGCTTGCTTTGTGCTAAACACTGCTCTAAACTCTTGGGAGAGTACATAGAGTAAGTGCCTTACTCTCAAAGATCTTGCAACCTAGTGGGGAGAAAGGCATAAAAATAAATTACTGGTAAGGAGAAGCAACTGAGTTTAAGAAGGGCTCTGGAGATAGGAGGAGGGAGGAGTACGCTTAGCACAGTACTCTGCACATAGTAAGTGCTCAGTGGAGAAGTAGCGTGGCTCAGTGGAAAGAGCCTGGGCTTTGGAGTCAGAGGTCATGGGTTCAAATTCCGGCTCCGCCAATTGTCAGCTGTGTGACTTTAGGTAAGTCACTTCACTTCTCTGGGCCTCGGTTCCCTCATCTGTAAAGTAGGGATTAAGACTGTGAGCCCCCTGTGGGACAACCGGATCGCCTTGTAACCTCCGCAGTGCTTAGAACAGTGCTTTGCACATAGTAAGTGCTTAATAAATACAATTAGTAGTATTTAATAAATACGATCGAATGAATGAATGAATGAATGAAGTAATAATAATTATTATTATGGTATTTGCTAAATGCTTACTCCGTGCCAAGCACTGTTTTAAGTGCTGGGGTAAATACAAGGTAATAAGTTGTCCCCCATGGGGCTCACAGTCTTAACCCCCATTTTACAGATGAGGTAACTGAGGCACAGAGAAGTGGCTTGCCCAAGGTCATACAGCAGACAAGTAGTGGAGCCGGGATGAGAACCCACGTCCTCTGACTCCGAAACCTGTGCTCTTTCCACTAAGCCACGTTGCTTCTCTAACACTTGGCTAAGTGTTTAGCTGGGAAGACTCAGGTGCCTAGGTGATGGAGTAAGCGAGAATAGGGTGGAGAGATGAGACATTAGTCAGAGAAGTGCAACAGTGAGTAGGAAAGTGGGTAGTAAAACCTATCTGGATGAAGTTAGGCGAGGAGGCTGAAAACTTGCCCTCTAAGCTGCAAGCTCATCCTCTAGACTGTAAACTCATTGAGTCTACCAACTCCGTTGTACTGGACTCTCCCAATTCATTCATTCATTCAATCGTATTTATTGAGCACTTACTGTGTGCAGAGCACTGTACTAAGCGCTTGGGAAGTACAAGCAATTAGTATAGTGTTCTGCACATAGTAAGCGCTCAATAAATACCACTGAATGGATATGCAGAATCAAAAAGGCCCTCACCGCATTTTGAACTCAATTGTGGCCTAGTGGAAAGAGTATGCACCTAGGAGTCAGAGGACCTGGGTTCTAATCCCAGCTCCACCATGAACCCGCTGTGTGACCTTGGGCAAATCAATCAGTCAATCAATCAATCGTATTTATTGAGCACTTACTGTGTGCAGAGCACTGTACTAAGCGCTTGGGAAGTACAAGTTGGCAACACATAGAGACAGTCCCTAGCCAACAGTGGGCTCACAGTCTAGAAGGGGTGGACAGAGAACAAAACCAAACATATTAACAAAATAAAATAAATAGAATAGATATGTACAAGTAAAATAAATAAATAAATAGAGTAATAAATATGTACAAACATACATACAGGACATATATCACTTAACTTCTCTGGGCCTCAGTTCCCTCATCTGCAAAGTGAGGATTTAAAACCTGTTCTCCTTCCTACTGAAACTGTAAGCTCTTTGTGGGACCTGATTATCTTACATCTACCCCAGTACTACCCCTTAGTACAGTGCTTGACACACAGTGAGTGCCTGACACACATTGAGTGCTTGACAAATATTATTATTATTATTATTATTATTATTATTATTATTATTATTATTATTTTGATCATTATTATTATTATCTGATTGAATGATAGAAGTCACCTATTGTTTCCTTGGGGATGGCGAGGTTTGATTCCTATTGAACAAGGAGCTGGGTTGGAGATAGTCTGCCCGAAAAATGCACCGAGGATACCCGAAGAGCAGGGCTGGGAGCAGGGGGCTGGAGGAAATGACACAGAAGGCATTTCATTCGTTCATTCATTCATTCATTCATTCATTTATTCATTCATTCATTCATTCATTCATTTATCCATCAGTATTTGCTGAGTACATCCTGTGTGCAGGACACAGTATGGATGAACTAACCTTGTGTCTCTGGAGAGGTTGAGGCTAGTGAGAGGGAGAGAGAGAGAGAAAGCTCTTATCTCAACTCCCTTTTCCTCTGTCATCATGAACTCCTGTTAGGAAAACCTAATTCCAACCTATCCCAATCAGAGGTAGTGACCCTCTCCTCCCCACTCAGATCTTAGGCTCAGTGGGGATTCAATCAATAAATCAGTGGTATTTATTGAATGCTTACTGTGGGCAGAGCCTTGTGCCAAGTGTGTGGCGGAATACAACAGATTTGGTAGACATGTTCCCTGCCCACAAGAAGTTTACCGTTTCAAGTCTGTTTGCCTTGGGTTGTTAATATTTGTGGTATTTATTAATCACTTACTACGTGCCGGGCACTGTACTAAGCACTGGGGTGGATACTAGCAAATCAGGATGGACAGAGTCCCTGTCCCTCATTACCCTCACAGTCTCAATCCCCATTTTACAGATGAGGGAACTGAGGCCCAAAGAAGTGAAGTGACTCGCCCAAGATCACAAAGCAGACAGGTGGTAGAGCCAGAATTAGAACTCATGATCTTCTGACCCTCAGGCCCGAGCTCTATCCAGTATACCACGTTGACCTAAGCTCTTAGCAGGGCCAAGAGGGCTTGGGTCAGCTGGGCACGGCTTCTTGGCTGGTTACGATTTCATAGGCTTGAGCTTATTGTGGGCAGGGAATGTGTTTATTGTTGTATTGTGCTCTCCCAAGCTCTTAAAACAGTGCTCTGCACAGAGTGAGCACTCAATAAATACGACTGAATGAACTGAACGAAGCTCCAGAATGTACCAAGCAGGCTCAGAAACCCACAGAGATTCATTTGTGTTTGGGGTTGGGGGTGGGGTGTTGGTGGGCGGCGTGGGAAACGAACCCTCATTTAATAAGCTGCAGGTATCAGGGAATCAATCAATCAATCAATCATATTTATTGAGTGCTTACTGTGTGCAGAGCACTGTACTAAGCGCTTGGGAAGTACAAGTTGGCAACACATAGGGATATATATATATATATGGCAACATATAAGATATAGGGAAGATAGAGAAGTAGCATGGCTCAGTGGAAAGAGCATGGGCATTGGAGTCAGAGGTCATGGGTTCAAATCCCGGCTCCACCACTTGTCAGCTGTGTGACTTTGGGCCAGTCACTTAACTTCTCTGGGCCTTAAATTACCTCATCTGTAAAATGGGGATTAAGATTGTGAGCCCCACGTGGGACACCCTGATCACCTTGTAACCTCCCCAGCGCTTAGAACAGTGCTTTGCACATAGAGAAGCAGCGTGGCTCAGTGGAAAGAGCCCGGGCTTTGGAGTCAGAGGTCACGGGTTCAAATCCAGGCTCCGCCAATTGCCTGCTGTGTGACCTTGGGCAAGTCACTTAACCTCGCTGTGCCTCAGTTCCTTCATCTGTAAAATGGGGATTAAGACTGTGAGCCCCCCGTGGGATAACCTGATCACCTTGTAACCTCCCCAGCGCTTAGAACAGTGCTTTGCACATGGTAAGCGCTTAATAAATGCCATTATGATGATGATGATAGTAAGCGCTTAAAACATATCATCATTATTATTATTATCATCATCCAGGCTGCAAAATAACTGGTGACAGGTAGGGAAGGTAGCAGCATTCCCAGACCCCTTGCTCAGTTACAGTAGAGACAGGGCCAAGAACACGCAGAGAGGGGAGGCTGAGGTATTTCTTTACCTTAATGTCTGTCTCCCCCACTAGAATGGAAGCTCACTGTGGGCAGGGAATGGGTCTCCCAACTCTGCTGCATTATACTCTCCCAAGCGCTTATCTGTACACGCCAAGTGCTCACGAAATACAATTGATTGATTGATTCCCAGGTGTTTCACTCAGCTGCCATGGAGCCGGGGCCTAAAAGCAACCCTTCCTCGATGGGATGAATAGAGTGAGAGATTTTGAAAGGAATTAATCTCGACCATTGACATCTAGGGCCAAGTCAATGCCCGCAGTCCATTTCAGTTCTTTGCAGCTCACAAAATCCCTGCCCGGTGCCTGAGGCGTTGAGCTCGGGACAGGGAGCTGATCCGCAAAGGTCAGGGATGTATAAACAAACGAAAACTCAATAGGAAAGAGGAGTGAGTCAGAGTGACTGGAGGAGCATCGTTGGACCCAAGCGAGCGGTGACATTTGGTTATTGTCCATCCATCTCTCCCGAACTCTTGTCACATCAGTCACTGAACAGCGAACGGGGAAGTGAGTATGAGCCTAAGCCCTCGTCATCCTTGCGCTGTGTCACACGCTCACTCTGCTTCCAAATTCCCTTCAGTGCCGGGAACACCTGTCATAGTACCGCACTTTGCAATTGCCAGACAGGAGGAACAGCAGGAAGAAATAACAGTTTCGCATTGATCAGTTGTAATTAATGAGAGCTTACGGTGTGAGCCCACTGTTGGGTAGGGACTGTCTCTATATGTTGCCAATTTGTACTTCCCAAGCGCTTAGTACAGTGCTCTGCACATAGTAAGCGCTCAATAAATATGATTGATGATGATGATGAAGAGTACTGTACTTAACGTTTGGGAGAGAAGAATATAAGAGAGTTGGTAGACACATTTCCTGAGCCCACTGTTGGGTAGGGACTGTCTCTATGTGTTGCCAATTTGTACTTCCCAAGCGCTTAGTACAGTGCTCTGCACATAGTAAGTGCTCAATAAATACGATTGATGATGATGATGACCTCCCGCCTGCCTTCCGGCTTTTCCTCCTCAAAATTTCCAATCAGCTCCCAACTTCGGAGTTCACTTTCCTTCTTAAAGCAACCGGGAGAGTCCCGTTTGCTTTGGACTCGGAGGCAGGGTGTTTTCCAGTTCTGGACCTATTTATGGACTGGGTGGTCCAACTTAATGGTTGAAGAACCAAAATAGGAGGATCCTCCCCCCGCGCCCTGAAATCTCCCCTCTCGGAGGTCATGGGTTCAAGCCCCGGCTCCGCCAATTGTCAGCTGTGTGACTTTGGGCAAGTCACTTCACTTCCCTGTGCCTCAGTTCCCTCATCTGTAAAATGGGGATTAAAACTGTGAGCCCCCCGTGGGACTACCTGATCACCTTGTAACCTCCCCAGCGCTTAGAACAGTGCTTTGCACATAGTAAGCGCTTAATAAATGCCTCATTATTATTATTATTATTATTATTATTATTATTATTACAGCCCAGAGGACTCAATCCTATCTCTGGCCATCAAATCCTTGTCTGCAACCACCTTCCTCCAGCCTGGAACTCCCTCCCCTCTTCACACCTGACAGACCAACACTCTCCCCATCTTCAGAGCCCTTCTAAAATCTTATCTCCTCCAGGAAGCCTTCCCTGACTAAGCTCTCATTTCCTCACTTATTTGTCCTTCCTCCTGTATTAACTTTACACTTGGGTCTGTAGCCCTTAGGCACTTTGAGATTCATCCAGGCCCCACAGCACTTACGTACATATCCTTATTCTCTCCCATCACCCCTATCTGTAATTTATCTTAATGTCTGCCTCCCCCATTTGATTGTAAATTTTTTGAGGACAGGGATCATGTCTAGTGTTTAGTGTTCAATATGGTGCCCAGCACACAATCTCCTAGTAAGAATCATCGATTAATTGAGACTCCACCTCTTGCATTCCCCAGAAGAGGATCTGATTTGGATGCGGTCGTGCATTTGAAAAGTCAGTGTCAAACATTTGGGCCTCAGCCTATTGTGAACTATATGACTAAGCAACACAAAATGGCTATCCCTTTTGTTTTCTTGGGTTCAGTTCAGAGTCTATTCTTACAGATTAAATACAGCACAGAGAGCGAAACGAAAAACCTTCTTCTTTGGCTCTCGATGAGAAAGCCCTTGATGGAAAACCATGGGAGAAATGAAACAGGTGTCATGTCCCCTACTATTCTCACTAAAACTAAAACGTTTATCTCTGGGTGCTGCAAATGGACCCAGATTTGCCATCCTCTTGTTGCCACCTCCATTTGCCTTTTGCCCACTCTCACCGGGAACTAAGGAAGATTAGTTAGCCCGTTGATGGGGGCGGTACAAGAGGGGGTGCAGTTTGCCGAAGAGCTGTTTGTTTGGAGCACAAATGTGTCTGGCGTCCTATCAGATCTACTAATCCTTAGTGGAAGGGGTTGAATTATAGCACGACTTGGCACCGTGTCCCCTATGATTGAGATCTGCCAGTTGTGCTTCACAATCTGAAGTTGGCCGATGCCCACTCTCCGGTCCACTTCCCTGGGTAGTTCCCGAAGAAGGGCGTAGGAGATCTCTGCCCCCTGCTCCTGCTGTGGGGGTCAGCTCCGGAGGGCGGGATCCAGGAAAGAATTCCTGTAGTGGGGGCACCTGGCCCCAGCTCTGCCTCTGCTTCCACACAATCCACAAGCATCCCCAGGAGAGGACACAGCGTGTATCAGACGCCATCCCTCCTGCCCCCGTAAAACGACTCAGAGAAGAGGTCTCATAGTTGAATGCTTCCCCTCAAGGTCCTCTCCCCACCCCTCCAATCCACCCATATCATATCCTCAACAGAGGAAACCACGCTCCATTCATTCATTCATTCATTCATTCATTCATTCAATTGTATTTACTGAGCGCTTACTGTGTGCAGTGCACTGTACTAAGCACTTGGGAAGTACAATTTGGCAACATATAGAGACGGTCCCTACCCAACAGCGGGCTCACAGTCTAGAAGGGGGAGACAGACAACAAAGCAAAACATATTAACAAAATAAAATAAATAGAATAAATATGTACAAATAAAATAGAGTAATAACTACGTACAAACATATATACATATATACAGGTGGTGTGGGGAGGGGAAGGAGGGAAGGCAGGGGGGTGGGGAGGGGCAGGAGGGGAATTTGTCATTAAGCGCTTACTATGTTCTAAGCGCTGGAAAAAACACGAGAGCAGTTTCCCCTCGGCCACCCTCCCTCCCCGATGCCCTTGACGCCTCCCGTCAATCAGTCAATCAAATCGTATTTATTGAGCGCTTACTGTGTGCAGAGCACTGTACTAAGCGCTTGGGAAGTCCAAGTTGGCAACATCCAGAGCCGGTCCCTACCCAACACTGGGCTCACAGTCTAGAAGGGGGAGACAGAGAACAAAACCAAACATATTAACAAAATAAAATACATAGAATAGATACGTACAAGTAAAATAAGGCTCCAGGGACTCCGTGCGGCTCAGAACCAGACACGGGGACCCGGGAGAGCTATGGAAGATATAATCAAAAGGACGGAGGCTTCCTATTAATTATTTCCTAAATTGAAAATGGAAGAAGAGCATAATCTGGGTATTCTTAAATTCTCTTCCCGGCCAGCCCTTCCTCCATGCACTCCACCTTCACCTCACTGTGGGGAGAGGCCACCCAAGTTCACGGGAAATCCTGTCTCCCCCCCCACCACCCTCTGGTCGCAAGATGTTGTGATTTAGCAATTTAGACTGTGAAGATGGTTGTTCAGGAGCTGAAACGGTTTGCTTTATCAGCTCATCTTGAAAGATCTTGCCTCATTAATGTCATAGCTCAAAATGCACCGATCCATCATGGAACCAATAAGGGAAAGGCCTACGCTGAAAGAATAAGCCCTCTCAGGTGATATCCATTCATTCAATAAATGCGATTGAATGAATGAATTAGGTAGGGACCGTCTCTACATGTTGCCAGCTTCTGCTTCCCAAGCGCTTACTACAGTGCCCTGCACACGGTAAGCGCTCAATAAATACGATTGAATGAATGAATGAATTAGGTAGGGACCGTCTTTATATGTTGCCAACTTCTGCTTCCCAAGCGCTTAGTACAGTGCTCTGCACACAGTAAGCGCTCAATAAATACGATTGAATGAATGAATGAATTAAGTAGGGACCGCCTTTATATGTTGCCAACTTCTGCTTCCCAAGTGCTTGGTACAGTGCTCTGCACACAGTAAGCGCTCAATAAATACGATTGAATGAATGAATGAATGAGCCGTCTAAACTCGCTGCCTCATATTCCTCAACTCCAATAGAATAAATTATTCCATTTATTTTATTAATGATAGCTATAATCCTATTTATCTATTTTTGATGCGGTTGACGCCTGCCTACTTGTTTTGATGCCTGTCTCTCCCCTTCTAGACTGTGAGCCTGTCATTGGGTAGGGATCATCTCTACCTGCTGCCGAATTGTACTTTCCAAGTGCTTAGTACACTGCTCTGCACACAGTAAGCGCTCAATAAATACGATTGAATGAATCCATACCATACTCTTCCCTTAAATGGAGCCCGTGACAACTTTTTCAGTTCCATCTCCAGAGCCACTGCTCATACGACTGAGCAAAGTAGTTGTAGGATAAGAGTTTAGATCGCGATTAAGCGCAATTATCTCCACAGATTAACCCCTTCTGATGAATGCTAAATGGGTCTCTAACCCACTGAGCGCTGAATAGGAATTCCTGGGGAAAATCGCCATTGGGTGGTTTTAAGTTCGTCCTGGACACTTGGAGCAAAAAAGCCAATAATTAATCCCAATAAATAAATACCAATAAACATCATTAATTGATTACTTAAACCCTTACAGTGCATCAAAGGACTGTGCTAAGCAATGAGGTGGATATGACTTTTAGACTGTGCGCCCACTGTTGTGTAGGGACTGTCTCTATATGTTGCCAACTTGTACTTCCCAAGCGCTTAGTACAGTGCTCTGCACACAGTAAGCGCTCAATAAATACGATTGATTGATTGATTGATATGAGCTAATCTGATAAAGAAGCAGCATGGTCTAGAGCAGCGTGGCTCAGTGGAAAGAGCATGGGCTTTGGAGTCAGAGGTCATGGGTTCAAATCCCAGCTCCGCCCATTGTCAGCTGTGTGACTTTGGGCAAGTCACTTAACTTCTCTGTGCCTCATTTCCCTCATCTGGAAAATGGGGATTAAGACTGTGAGCCACCTGTGGGACAACCTGATCACCTTGTAACCTCTCTAGGGCTTAGAACAGTGCTTTGTACATAGTAAGTGCTTAATACATGCCATTATTATTATTATTATTATTACAAAGAGCACAGGTCTGAGAGTCAGAGGACCTAAATTCTAATTCCAGCTCTTCCACTTGCCTGCTAAGTGACCTTGGGAAAGTCACTAAACTTCACTGTGTATCAGTTTCTTCATCTGTGTAAAAGAGAGCCATCCATTCTCCCTCCTATTTAGGCTGTGGGACAGGGACTGCACCCAACCTGATTATCTTACACTTAGTACAGTGCCTGATGCATAGTCAATGCTTAACAAATACCATAATTATTATTATTCTTCAGTGGCACACATTCTGGTTTCATCTTGCCTTAAGTGTCTGTCACTAACCCCACCACCTCCATCTTATTCTTAGTTTGGAGACTCAAAGGGGAATGTGGTTTGCAACTGGTAGGCACTTAATAAGTGCTATTAATACTACTATTAATATTGCAACACTGCTACTATTACTACTACTCCTATTTTACTGCTATTATTACCCAGTCCCTATTCCATACGGTGACTCCTTGCTTGGTGGGAAGATGAAAGCAGTCATAAATCATAATATTGTTAGGTAAAGCAGTAATAATAATAATTATGGTATTTGTTAAGCACTCACTACATGCCAAGCACTGTTCTAAGTGTTGGGGTAGATATAAGGTAATCAAGTTGGACACAGTCCCTGTCCCAAATGGGGATCATAGTCTCAATTCCCATTTTACAGATGGAGTAACTGAGACACAGAGAAGTTCATTCATTCGTTCATTCAATCGTATTTATTGAGCGCTTACTGTGTGCAGAGCGCTGTACTAAGCACTTTAAGAGATTTGCCCAAAGCAGAAAAGTGGTAGAGCCGGGATTAGAACACACAACCTCTGCCTCCCAAGTCTGTGTTCTTGCCACTAGGCCATGTTAGTATTAGTGCCCAAAGTATTGAATCCCCCTCAGATAAAATAATAATGCTGATGACAATGATTAGAATAATGATAATTGCATTTATTAAGCACTTAGGATGTGCCAGCCACTGCACTAAGCACTAGATTAGGTCTAAAATAATCATAGTTATTGTAGCACTAATAATAATTATAATAATAATAGTATTTGTTAAGCGCTTACCATGTGCAAAGCACTGTTCTAAGCGCTGGGATAGATAAAAGGTTATCAGGTTGTCCCACGTAGGGGTCACAGGCTTAGTCCCCATTTTACAGATGAGGTAACTGAGGCACAGAGAAATTAAGTGACTTGCCCAAAGTCACACACCTGACAAGTGATGGAGTCAGGATTCAAATCCACGCCCTCTGACTCCAAAGCCCTGGCTCTTTCCACTAAGCCGTGCTGCTTCTCTGTAGATAATAATAATGGCATTTATTAAGCTCTTACTATGTGCAAAGCACTGTTCTAAGCCCTGGGGAGGTTACAAGGAGATCAGGTTGTCCCACAGGGGGCTCGCAGTCTTAATTCCCATTTTACAGATGAGGGAACTGAGGCATAGAGAAGTTAATAATAATAATAATAATAACAATAATAATAATATTTATTAAGCACTTACTATGTGCAAAGCACTGTTCTATACTGTATCACTTACAATGTGCCAAACCCTGCATTAAGCACTACAGTAGGTCCAAAATAGTCATAGTTAGCTACTGTAGCGCTAATGGATGCCAAACAGGTTGGGGTTCATATGGCGGATTTTCAAAAATCCTGTTTTCCTGGGAGCCTTCCTTAATACAGGGGGAATATTTCTTAGGGAAAAATGAATATCTTCTGTTCAACAGGTTTTCACACTCATGCTATGATTTATCCCCAGCCAATTAAGTGGCAGCCCTGTCTGATTGGAAACACCAGGCTACCCCTGCTGTGGTTAACGCACATAAGAAAAGAACATACATCATTAGCGAAGAGCATACATAATAATAATGTTGGCATTTGTTAAGCGCTTACTATGTGCAAAGCACTGTTCTAAGCGCTGGGGGGGGGGATACAAAGTGATCAGGTTGTCCTATGTGGGGTTCACAGTCTTAATCCCCATTTTACAGATGAGGTAACTGAGGCTCAGAGAAGTTAAGTGACTTGCCCAAGGTCACACAGCAGACATGTGGCGGAGCCAGAATTCGAACCCATGACCTCTGACTCCAAAGCCCGTGCTCTTTCCACTGAGCCACGCTGCTTCTGTCATTAGTGAAAAGCCCCTTCGCTGTGTGCATGTAGTCATTTATTAAGTCAGGGAGGGCTGAATGGTCCAGAAGAGGAAGGCCTGAAATATTCTAATTCATTTAAAGAAATGCCTTCTTTCTGATGGCTGAATAGGACAGATTCCCAAGCGCTTAGTACAGTGCTCTGCACACAGTAAGCGCTCAATAAATACGATTGATTGATTGACAGGTTGTCCCTCCTTAGCTCATAGTGGGCATTCTTCAGGCCCGGGGCACCAATGGGAAGGCATTCCTGGGCACCTGACTGATGTGGGTTGTTCTTTGATAATAATAATAATAATAATAATGGCATTTATTAAGCACTTACTATGTGCAAAACACTGTTCTAGGCGCTGGGGAGGTTACAAGGTGATCAGGTTGTCGCACGGGGGGCTCACAGTCTTAATCCCCATTTTACAGATGAGGGAACTGAGGCCCAGAGAAGTGAAGTGACTTGCCCAAAGTCACACAGCTGACAATTGGCAGAGCCGGGATTTGAACCCATGACCACCGACTCCAAAGCCCGGGCTCTTTCCACTGAGCCCAGCTGCTTCTCTGCCTCCTGGGAACCTGAGCCAGCTGTCCCCTGGGTCACTGTGGAGCCTCCATGTCTGGAGCCATTTGTGAAGTTGGGTGGCCTCCTGGAAAGAGAGTGGGCCTCTCTTAGAGAAGCATATGCTTCTCTCATAGAGAAGCAGCATGGCTCACTGGAAAGAGCACGGGCTCTGGAGTCAGAGGTCATGGGTTCGAAACCTGGCTCTGCCACCTGCCTGCTGTGTGACCTTGGGCAAGTCACTTAACTTCTCTGAGCCTCAGTTACCTCATCTGTAAAATGGGGATTAAGACTGTGAGCCCCGCATGGGACAACCTGATCACCTTGTATTCCCCCCCCAGTGCTTAGAACAGTGCTTTGCACATAGTAAGTGCTTAATAAATGCCATTCCTCACTGTACCTCGTTCTCGCCTGTCCCGCCATCGACCCCCGGCCCATGTCATCCCCCTGGCCTGGAATGCCCTCCCTCTGCCCCTCCGCCAAGCTAGCTCTCTTCCTCCCTTCAAGGCCCTACTGAGAGCTCACCTCCTCCAGGAGGCCTTCCCACACTGAGCCCCTTCCTTCCTCTCCCCCTCGTCCCCCTCTCCATCCCCGCCATCTTACCTCCTTCCCTTCCCCACAGCACCTGCATATATGTATATATGTTTGTACATATTTATTACCCTATTTATTTATTTTACTTGTACATATCTATTCTATTTATTTTATTTTGTTAGTATGTTTGGTTTTGCTCTCTGTCTCCCCCTTTTAGACTGTGAGCCCACTGTTGGGTAGGGACTGTCTCTATATGTTGCCAACTTGTACTTCCCAAGCGCTTAGTACAGTGCTCTGCACACAGTAAGTGCTCAATAAATACGATTGATGATGATGATGATGGGCCTGGGAGTCCGAGGACATGAGTTCGAATCCCAGCTCTGGCTGTTGCCCGCTGTGGGAGTTTCGGCAATTCCTTAACTCCTCCGTGCCCCAGTCTCCTCGTCTGTAACACGGGGTTTCAAAATCTGTTCTCCCTCCTACTCGGAGTTCAACCTGATTAATTTATATCTACGCCTGTGTTTAGAACCGTGCTTGACACATAGCAAGCAAGGGAAGCAACATGGTGTAGGGGATAGAGCTTGGGCTTGGGATTCAGGAGGTCATGGGTTCTAATCCTGCCTTGGCCACTTGTCTGCTGTATGGCTTTGGGCAAGTCACTTCCTTATACCTCAACAGTTTACAGTTACCTCAACTGTAAAATGGGGATTAAGACTGTGAGCCCCATGTGGGACGGGGACTGTGTCCAACCAGATTTACTTATATCCACCCCCAGCGCTTAGTACAGTGACTGGCACATCGTAAGTGATTCACAAATACCGTAATAATATTACTACAGTAAGTGCCGAAAAAATACCATGAAAATAATAAAAGAGAAAAGCAGCAGTACCAGTATTGCCTCAGCTTTCTTTTTTTTTATGGAATTTATTAATGCTTACTATGTGTCAGACACTGATTGAGCGCCAGGGTAGATACAGGCTAATCAGGTAGGACACCGTCCATGTCCCACGGTGGGGCTCATGGTCTTAATCCCCATTTTACAGATAAGGTAACTGAGGCACAGAATTGACTTGCCCAGAGTCAAACAGAAGTGGTGGAGTGAGGATTAGAGCCCAGATCCTCCTGTCTCGCAGGCCTGTGCTCCGTCCTTTAGGCCACACTGCTTCCTGACTCCCTTAGAACTGTTCACGGTTTCTCCCCTGCTTTTCCAGGAGCCTCCATCCCACCCTGCCTTACCCCACCCCGGTGGAAAACGGAAAACCAGCCACAGTTTGGGCCACCTCCACAAAATCTCGGGAAGACTGCTGTGGTGGTCACCGTGACTACGACTTGGATTCTAAACTGGGAGAAGCCAGAAATTCAGTTCCTCGGGCAGCAACACCCCACTGCTATTTGTTTTTATTTTGACCATTGTTCCATTGTTCTTAAATTCGATGTTGTTTTAGTATTTTATTGTATCACTTCTTAACCGTCTGTCACCAGCCCCCTCTCTCCATCTAGTATTGTTAGATTGCAAACTCCTTGAGCCCTAGGGACCATGTCGAATTTCCACCAGTACATTCTTTCCCACGCAGAGTACACTGCTCTGCATGCAGTAAGCCATTAATCATTCAATCGTATTTATTGAGCACTTACTGTGTGCAGAGCACTGTACTAAGCGCTTGGGAAGTACAAGTTGGCAACAAATAGACAGTCCCTACCCAACAGCGGGCTCACGGTCTAGAAGCTAATCAATGCTATTACCATTAGTACTCCTCTGCCTTTCCTGACTCTGGGGCAGAAGGAGGGCTTGATTGGCAACACGGACACTGAGGAGATTCCCCTATGCTGCCGTTTTTTGTTCTTAGGTAACAGTTGCAGTACAGCCCATTAAAAATGGAGTCCTACATATAGGACACTAAGCAGTAAGGACACTGCTCCTTTCGCAGTTACGATACCCCCACACTGCTCTGCAACTTTGGCGATACTTTTTACAGCGTTAACCTAAATCTCAACTTTCGCGGGGTGCGTGAAAATTCCGAAATTAAAAGTGGCACCGGTTGACCTTTCTGCCACGTGAAAGGCTTTGCAGGGGGTAGAATTTGGGGTGAAACTGGAACTTTCATTTCATTCGGCTATTGACCGCCTGGAACAAACAAACGATGAAAGTGGCTGCAAAGGGAGATGTGCATGGACCACCAATGGGGCTCAGACTGCTTTGTTCTCCTCCCTCTGCAGATCTAACGGGGTCAGAGGATAAAATAAAAGCACAAGATCATCTTGTTTACTGTTAAAGAACTCCCTGTTTCTTCCTTGAAAGCGGTCTTCTACACTCACTCGAGCTCCAGACTCTCTGAAACTCATCCATTCCCGCGGAGTTAGCAAGCCTAACCAATAAACTGATCTTTTCCTGCAGGTACCAGTCCGATTTTAATGGGATTATTGAATTATCCCATTGCTGACATCAAAACGCAGAAAGCGTATAGTTTTCACTCGGAACTTTAGGCTGTTTTCTCTGGCCGCGGTTCAAGAGGATGTGAAAAATGCCATGGCAGAACAGCTGTCTTCTGGCCCAAGCAGCTCTGCCCTTTTGGCATCTCCACACAAATTTCAACTCAAGTCACGATGAGGGTCTCTCAATTTCTCTCTAATGGCTATGGCATGGAAACAGCTTGTTTTTCAGAAAAGTCCATTTCTTTCTAGAAGTTGATCATAACCAATAGATTTGCCTTGAATGACTGTCATAGGATGCAAATGCCAGTTCTAAGACACGATGGGCTTTCCTATTGAATCATTCTTAAAAACATAATGAAAAGCCACATGACACGGATAGAGACGATATGAGGCCCGGCTGCTTAAGGCCACTGTGGCTGATGAATCCTACCTCCTGCATGATCGCCCTGAGAATCTGCCTGCAGCTAGTCACTGCTACTTTTAAGTCAGAGAATCAGAGAGGTTCAATTCAGAGCACAAGCAGATTTCCAGCAGGGGTGAACACAAATGATCTCGATGTATTTTCATTCCTGGGAAGAAATGGTCCAATGGAAAAATCAAATACCTTACAAACAAAATCCAACCCATGCCATGCAGTTATGGTGGCAAAGAAAGGGATTTAAGGCATACTTATCAGCGTACACAGCCCTGTTGTTAGCCCAGTGGAAAAACACTGATTTAGGAATCACGACACCTGGGTTCTGGTTCTGATTCTGTCTGTAGCTGGCTAATATGGGCGAAGATCACACGTTCTTTCGCAACGGACTGCACCCTTACCTGACAATTTTTTCATTGCACTCTGTGCCCTACTGGGCACTATCTTGTATCTATCCCAAGGCTTAGTACAGTGTATGGAACGTAGTAAGCGCTTAACAATACCAAAAAAAAACAAAAAAAAAGGATTGGCAGGGTTGGAAGTGAGTGATGTCACACACACCAATCAACAATTCCTGTTCTCAGACGTGTGCAATCAATAAACCAATCAATGGTTCTCAATCAATAAATCCATCGATGGTATTCATTGAGCATTTTGTGCAGAGCACCGTACAACACAACAGAGTCGGTAAATATGATCCTTGCCTACAAGGAGCTTACAGGCTACAGGGAGAGAGCTGTGTCACAACAGCAGCTTAAAAGGATGGCTAGCATCTTGGGAAGTTGGAGTGAGAATTCAGCAACTGGGAAACCTGATCAGAAATAAATATAATATCAATCAATAGTGTTTATTTTTTTAATGTTAATTGTTAAGCGCTTATTATGTGTCAAACACTGTTCTAAGCCCTGAGGTAGGTGTAAGTTAATTAGGTTGGACACAGTCCCTGTCCCGCAAGAGGCTCACAGTTTAAGTAGGCGGGAGAATAGGTATCCCCATTTTACAGATGAGGAAGCTGAGGCAAAGAGAAGTTGGGACTTGCCAAGGTCAAGCAATTGGCAGAGCCAGTTTAGAATCCAGGTCCTTCTGACTCCCAGTTCTGTGCTCTCTCCACTAGGCCAAGCTCCCTCTCTTTATTGAGTACTTACTGTGCCAACTTGTACTTCCCAAGCGCTTAGTACAGTGCTCTGCACACAGTAAGCGCTCAATAAATGATTGAATGAATGAATGAATGAATGCACGCACTGTACGAGGTGGCTTGGGATAGTATAATACAGTTGGCAGTTGTGAACACTGCCCACAAGGAACATGCGTATAAATACCATTTGGCGAAAGAATAAGTGCAGTGGGGCCGAGTTGCACGGGACTGGATTTCACGCGACCCAGGTTCTCATCCTGGCTCTGCAATTGGCCTGCTGTGAGACCATGAGCAAGTCATTTAACCTCTCTAGCCCTCAGTTTTCCTCATCCGTAAAATGGGGAGATACCAACTCTCCCTTCCTCTTAAACTGGGAACCCCTTGTGTGATAAAGTCTATATCTGATTTGATTATCTTGTAATTGATCAAGTGCCTTGCACACGCTAAGCGCATAAGAATCCCAATGCTATATTTGGAATAAAGTATCAAAGTGCTTAGGAGATCATCTCTTCTAGGCCTTTTAGAGACTCAATTTTCTGAAATGGCTTTGATCTGGATCTGTCTGACTTTAAGGACAAAAATTAAATGACCTCCCCAAACACAAAAACAGACAGCACACACTTCTTAGGCAACCAAGTTTTATTGTTTAATACTTTGTAGAACAAACTGGGAGTTTTAAAAACCTCAATTTGAACTTGCAAATCCCCACCATGCCACAGTAAGGCTTAAAAGAATATAAAAGAAAACCAGCAAATGATACCAAATGGCAGGAAGCGATTGCCCTCCCTACACTACAAATCCTGAACCCTGCATGCAATCTGGAAAGCTACTGTTCCTAACCACTGACCTACTCAGTGTATTCACAGTCCAACCAGTAAATTGCAGAAAATTCTGTCCTCCATCAAATTCCTTATTCAGTGCTAACATTTTGAAAAGTGCGAAAATGGCGAAAGAAATAAAGAGATTTACAAGTTAGTGATTTCTTCGGAAGGAGAGCCTGCAGGATACCAATTTGGTGAGACTTGAAAGACAAAGGTCTGTCCTCTCAACCTGCCCCCTTTTTCCTGGGCACACAGATTCATTAATGTGTCAGCGTGTGAGAGTTCCTATATTCTTCTGAATACACAGTTTGGACAACAGCACATTGATTCTGCCAGTTACCCTGGGGCTTCAGGCTGTCCCCAAAGAAGTCAAGAATGACGTGGCAGCCTACCAGGGTGAGTACACAACTGCTCCTCCTCCTCTCCTCCCCTCCAAAAGCTTTTCTGCGGTACACCTGTACAGCAGCTATAGCAAAGACCCACAGCTGGAGAGCACTGGGCATCACATCGTCCCATGAAATATAATTACCAAAGTCTACACAGCTGTAAATCCCTGCCTATTTGGAGAAAAAAACCAGCTCAATCTGTGCATCCGTAAAAACGTCCCACCCCCGTCAGATCCAGCCAACTCCAGAAGAACCGCCCTCCCTCCCCCCATTTCAAACCAGGGGTCTTTGCTTCTGTGAGCCTGGATGTTTTCAGAGCTTGCTATTTTTCTGAAACTGAGACACGAGGTTCAGAACCTGCTCAGAAGCTTTGATGTGCTTTGTCCCAAGGTAAGCGGCACTGTTGGCGGCTGTTTCTTCCAAGAAGTATCGGTAGTTGACCATCAGCCCGCAAGACGCAGTGATGCCTTTGAAGCTCGTGTCTGCCATCCAGTTGATGCGCCACATCACGGCACCGTTCTGCAAGTGAAAATTGGCCACGGGGTTGAGGGCGAAGCCTCGGTGCTTCTCCCCAAACAGGTACCAGGCACAGAGCCGCATCAAAGGGGCCTGCAGCACTTTGACCAATTTCTCCGACTTGACCCACTCGTTGCTGGTTAGCAGCACCTTTAACGTTTCAGCCACGGGGCCCCCGGTGACTCCTGAGATTTCTTGACTTTCGGAATCAGTGAACAGTTCATTCCTTCCAAGTTCCTTTGTTTGGGAAGACAGGGTCCCGAGAAGCCATTTGGTGAAGCCGGGGATGGGCGACAGGCTGGAAAACGTGGTGAGATGTGGAAATTCTGTCTGAAAGTAGAAGGGGAAAAGGAACCATCAGGCGTTTGGGGGCATTCAAATTCTTATCTGCATTGACAGTGTGGGATTCTCTACTGACTCCTCTGATCTCGGGAATGACCGTTCCTTCCGTAAAAGTATTACATTGGGAAACTAAGTAAAAGAAGGGTCAGGCGGTTTGGATAATGTAGATGCTTTCTTGCTTATCAAGGAGTTAAACTGTTGACAAATGGATCATTTATGATTCAGTAGCCTCCTCCAAGACGCCTTTCCCGACTAAGCCGTACTTGTACATATCTATTCTATTTATTTTATTTTGTTAGTATGTTTGGTTTTGTTCTCTGTCTCCCCCTTTTAGACTGTGAGCCCACTGTTGGGTAGGGACTGTCTCTATATGTTGCCAACTTGTACTTCCCAAGCGCTTAGTACAGTGCTCTGCACACAGTAAGCGCTCAATACATACTATTGATTGATTTGTTTACTCCTCCCTTCTGTATCACCCTTGCATTTGGATTTGCAGTGCTTATTCACCCTACTCTCAGCTCCACAGCACGTCTATACATAACCATAATTTATTTATTTATATTAATATCTGTCTCTCCCTCTAGACCGTAACTTCCTTGGGGGCAGGGAACATGTCTACTAACTTTGTTATATTTTACTGTCCCAAGCACTTAGGACAATGCCCTGCACAAAGTAAATGCCCAATAAATACGGCTGGCTGACTGGCAAAATAAATACGATTGATTGATTGATTGACTGAACATTCACATCACTGTTAAAACCAACCAGCAGTCCCTGCCATCCCATCCTGATGTCCTAGCCCTGGTGAGGATTTCTGTACTTTGGGGGAACTGTTTTCCACTTAGTGCAAAGGCATGTTTGGAATATACCAATGACTGAATTTGTGCTTGGAGCTTTTGGAAACGTTTCCCAAGCCCCTTTCCCTCTAGCCTGCTAGCTTGTTATGGGCAAGGAACAGGTCTGCTAATTCTGTTGTACCATACTCTCCCGAGCACTTAATACAGCGCTCTGCAGATAGTAAGCACTCGATAAATACGACTGACTGACTGATTTACACCGCAACTTTCCCCATCAAACTGATGCTGCTACATCCCCAATTTTCCTATTGTTATTTTCTGACACATCGACTGTAGCAAAACCGAGAAGGAGCATGGATAGAGCATGGGCATGGGAGTCGGAAGGACCTGGGTTCTAATCCCAGCTCTGCCACTTGTGGGCTGTGTGACCTTGGGTAAGTCACTTCACTTCTCTGTGCCTCAGTTACTGCATCTATAAAATGGGGGTTAAGACTTGTGAGCCCTATGTGGGACAAGGACCGTGTCCAAACTGATTAGCAGGTATCTATCTACTCAAGCATTTAGTACAGTGCTGACCACGTATTAAGCGCTGAACAAATGCCATAAAAAAATCATATCTGATTTTTTAGTTACAATACCTGTGAGGTGGTCAGAGATTTTTAGGTGGGGCTTGCCCCTCTAAGTTTGAAAATGTTTTTTTGAATAGACTTATGAAACTACAACAGCTCACTTCTCTTAACCTATCTAAGGCTCCAGTGATGGTGATAACATTTTACAACAAAAGCACGTTTACTTTCATATCATAACTTCCCCGGGATCAGCAGGTTTGCCACAGAGGCTACGGGAAGTATCTCTTCTGCTTCGGTTGACATCTTCTATTGACACATCATGAAAAGGAACAACTCCCTTGACATAGCGTTGTGTCTACACCAGATACCACAACACGTCAGGAGAAGTTCCTGCCTAGCAAATGAATATACAGATCTGGCATCGCATTGTATCCAGACCAGCCTGAAATCCAACTTGTTGTTGTCAAAGGAAGAAATTGCGGGTCATTTATTTCCTCTTCTCCCACTCCCTTCGGGGTCCCACTTGCCCTAAGACTTGCACTCCTCCCTCAGCCCCTTAGCACTTACATACATATCCGCAATTGAATCTATTTTTTATTAATGTCTGTCTCCCCCTCTAGACTATACGCTTGCTGTGGGCAGGGAACGTGTCTACCAACTCTGTTAAACTGTACTCTCCCAAGAGCTTAATACAGTGCTTTTCACATAGTAAGTGTTCAATATCTATGACTGATTGCCTGGTTTCTCTGGCCCTGCAGAAGACTTCACAGAGGCGGCCGGGGCTGGGAAGTGAAGGAACAGAGAGGAGAGTGGGGTAAATAAGTGCTTCCCATTTCCAATCAATCAATCAATCGTATTTATTGAGGTCTTACTGTGTGCAGAGCACTGTACTAAGCACTTGGGAAGAACAAGCTGGCAACATATAGAGACAGTCCCTACCCAACAGTGGGCTCACAGTCTAGAAGGGGGAGACAGAGAACAAAACCAAACATACTAATAAAATAAATAGAATAGATATGTACAAGATAATAAATAGAGTGATAAATATGTACAAACATATATACAGCCTCTGACATATAGTTTGCTTAGGGTCAGGAGCCGATGGCCCTGGGGGTGGGTTTTGGATGAGACAGGGGTGGGGATGAGGGTAGACAGTCAGAGCAGATAAAGAACAGATCATCAATCGTATTTATTGAGCTCTTACTGTGTGCAGAGCACTGTACTAAGCAGATGTGGCTAGGAGCAGATTAGGAGAGCTGTGGGAGGGTGTGCTGTTTTTCCCTAACAGCATCATTTCCACATTCCATTCAACTGCCTTGGCTGGCAATTCTGCTCAATGGGGCGTGAGCAGACTCTGTGAGAGTCACTGACCGCAGAAAACTCAGAGAAAGCATACATAACGTCTGGCACTCGGCTAACTGCTCTTAAGTTTGAAAGGGTTTCGCCAGATGGAGCGAAGAAACGGGGATTTCCTGAGGGGCATCTCTGTGATTATACCATTGTGACAAACCCCCGAGGCCTGGAATTAAAGAAACCCGTCTAATGCACTTTCCTGAACTATAGCCTTTATCAACTTGAGCCCAAATCACTCCAGCCTGAGGGCCCCTATGGCAGAGGGGCAGTTTAATAGTGTTACTGAGAAGGCTCCTCCTCCGCTCTTCAGACAGTGCATCTTAGTCTCTACTTGGGAAAAGCCACTTCATTACAATCCTTACCATTCTGTCAATCAATCAATCAATCGTATTTATTGAGCGCTTACTGTGTGCAAAGCACTGTATTAAGCGCTTGGGATGTACAAGTTGGCAACATATAGAGACAGTCCCTACCCAACAGTGGGCTCACAGTCTAAAAAGGGGGAGACAGAGAACAAAACCAAAACATACTAACAAAATAAAATAAATAGAATAGAATTCTATTCTATTCTGTCAAGGGGAACCTGACAACTAATCTCAAAAGTTTTTTTTTTTTTTTTTTTTTCCTTCTCTGGAATGCTGAAACAGTTACTGTAGAGGGATAAAAATAAGACTCATTTTCTTGAGAGAGCTGAATAATTTAAGCCAGTGTGCAGTTACCCCCCAATTGAGGAGAAACATTCTAGTCGCTTTCCCCGACTTTGTGCTAACATTTTAATATCACTAGAAATGCAGTTGACAATGGAAATGAGGCCCCCCAAAATGGATCTTCTATCTTTTACTATTTTCTTGGCCACTAAAGCATCATTGTTAAGAAGTTAACTAAAGCAAACCGATTTAAATAAGGGGTCACACTACTTAATCCCTGCAACTGCAAAGAGACTCTTTAGAAACAAAACCAAACCTGGTATATTGAGAGAAATACCATAACCGGATTAGAGACAAACTGTACAAAACTACAGTGTCAGCTCTTCATTAGAATCTTGACTTTAAAAGTAAGATACCTTGAAACAACCTCACGGGAAACATCAACTCAGATGTGCAACTCAGCCCTTAAATTCTAACCTCAAACATGCATCTTCATTCTCTAAATAACCTTTTGGTTACGATAGGCACCATTTTGGGCATTTTAAGATTTTATATTTAGCATTTCCATTGAGCCCATAGACTGAGGGTCTTCATATAAAATCGACAGGACTCCTTTCTGAGTAAATGCAAGTGAATCAATACAGTTTAAATTTAGAAATAAACTTTTGATGTGCTAGGGGCCAAAGTACTTAACTGTGATATTGCCTGGACTAGCCTCTGCATCACTTTTTGTTTCAATTAGCCTCTGCATCACTTTTTGTTTCAATAGGAGATGTGGTATGTTCTCCTTTCCTGGCAGCGTGGCTCAGTGGCAAGAGCCCGGGCTCGGGCGTCAGAGGTCGTGGGTTCTAATCCCGGTTCCGCCACTTTGCTGTGTGACCTTGGGTAAGCCACTTAACTTCTCTGGGCCCCAGTAACGTCATCTGTAAAATGGGGATGAAGACTGTGAGCCCCATGTGGGGCAATCTGCTTACCTTGAATCTACCCCAGCGCTTAGAACAGTGCATGGCACATAGTAAGCGCTTAACAAATAGCATAATTATTATTATTATTAAATTTTGCTCCTGGGATCTAGTGACCCAGATTATATGGTGAATTTCTCATCGGGAGAGAGAGATCGTAAGGTTAGATCTGGATAAACCCAGAATACACAGAACGTCTACTTCCTACCAGGTAAAAGCCTATGACAGGGACACAGAGGCATTTGCTTTGCAACAGTGAGTCGGAAATGCTCGAAGACACCACTGAACATTTGTTAGACAAGGACCCTCTGGTAGTTCTATTTTTCTTGATTTAACAGCATCACAGCTGTAGAACAATACTAAGTGTATCAGAAAAGAAAACACTCTTGGTCCTAAAGCTGGAAATAAATCACAAATGGGAGTGCCATCCCTTCGATTCTAATTACGCTTTCAACTAAACCACCGCGGGCTGCCTAACACAGGAGGTAATCATTTAAACTCTTCTACACGCTTACCCGGGTACATTACGGCTGAAGAGAGGGGAGAAAAAAAACTGGAATAAGTATACTTCTCAACATACAATATTAATCTCAAATGCTAGATGTGGGCGCATCGGCGAAGTCAGGGAAACAAAAAAAGCCATGGGGGAAAAAAAAATTGAGGAAGGGCATCAGGAAAATGTATTCGGGGAAATAGCCTGGGCTTTGGTGTCAGAGGTCATGAGTTCAAATCCCACCTCCGCTGCTTGTCAGCTGTGTGACTTTGGGCAAGTCACTTCACTTCTCTGGGCCTCAGTTACCTCATCTGCAAAATGGAGATTAAGACTGTGAGCCCCACATGGGACAACCTGATCGCTTTGTATCCTCCCCAGTGCTTAGAACAGTGCTTTGCATATAGTAAGCGCTTAACAAATACCAAAATTATTATTATAGAGAAGCAGCGCGGCTCAGTGGAAAGAGCCCGGGCTTTGGAGTCAGAGGTCATGGGTTCAGATCCCGGCTCTGCCACTCGGCAGCTGTGTGACTTTGGGCAAGTCACTTAACTTCTCTGGGCCTCAGTTGCCTCATCTGTAACTGTTACCTCATCTGTTACCTCATACTGTCTCTATGTGTTGCCAATTTGTACTTCCCAAGCGCTTAGTACAGTGCTCTGCACATAGTAGGCGCTCAATAAATACGATTGATTGAGTGATCTGTAAAATGGGGATGAAGACTGTGAGCCCCACATGGGACAACCTGGTCACCTTGTAAATTCCCCAGCGCCTAGAACAGTGCTCTGCACATAGTAAGCGCTTAATAAATGCCATTATTATTATTATTCCAATGTAGTATTACTTAATTACTCTGTTTGCTTTGACATAATGAGTTCTTTACAACAGCAATTAGTAATCTCATATGATTGACAGTAGTACAGCCTTCTCCCTCTTCCCATCAAACCTACCAGGCAAATCAATTTAAACGAGCAGAGAGGAAACTGGCGAAATGCAGAAATTACATAACCTAACACAGCTCCAGAGCACAGGCAGCTCAGGTTCTTGTTCAACTAGGCTGCGTTTTTTCTCGGCGATAACCTGGAAGGGAGAGGTGTTCTGACATCTTTTATTAGACCATTAAATATCCTTTGGGCACTTGGAGCTAGGCTGTTGCAGGCTCCAGCGTTAGAAACTGTCCAAGTTCATTCATTGTCGTATTTATTGAGCGCTTACTGTGTGCAGAGCACTGTACTGAGCGCTTGGGAAGTACAAGTTGGCAACATATAGGGACGGTCCCTACCCAACAGCGGGCTCACAGTCTAGAAGGGGGAGAGAGACAACAAAACTAAACGTATAAACCAAATAGAATACATATGTACAAGTAAAATAGAGTAATAAATATGTGCAAACATATATACAGGTGCTGGGGGGAGGGGAAGGAGGTAAGGTGGGGGAGATGGGGAGGGGGAGAGGAAGGAGGGGGCTCAGTCTGGGAAGGCCTCCTGGAGGAGGTGAGCTCTCAGTAGGGCTTTGAAGGGAAAACATCTGTTGCATTGGCCGGGAACCGAACCCGGGCCTCCCGCGTGGCGGGCGAGAATTGTACCACTGAACCACCAATGCTCACATACTTATTGAGCGCTTACTGTGTGCAGAGCACTGCACTAAGCCTCCTCCTTCCCCCCCGCCCTACCTCCTTCTCCTCCCCACAGCACCTGTATATATCATCAATCGTATTTATTGAGCTCTTACTGTGTGCAGAGCACTGTACTAAGCACTCGGGAAGTACAAATTGGCAACGTATAGAGACAGTCCCTACCCAACAGTGGGCTCACAGTCTAAAAGACTGTCTGTATATGTCTGTACTGATTTATTACCAAGGCCGAGCCCTCGCATGGCGCCGGGCGGGGGGCAAGTTCTTAAAGGCCTTAAAAAAAGCACGAATGGAACAAAACCAAAGCTGTTCGCACTCTCCACTTGAGATTTGAAGAGAAGCAGCATGGTCTAGTGGATAGAAAGCGGGCCTGGGAGTCCTAAGGACCTGGGTTCTAATCCCGACTCCTCGACTTGTCAGCGGTGTGACACTGACCAAGTCACTTCACTTCTCTGTGCCTCAGTTCATGTGTAAAACAGGGATTAAGATTGGGACAGGGACTGTGTCCAACCCACCCGATTTGCTTGTATCCATCCCCGCGCTTAGTACAGTGCCTAGCACATAGTAAGTGCGTAACACATACCACAGTTATTATAAAGAGTGGGGGAGCGGCCAGTAGACACAGTAGCGTTTATACGGTTTAGCTGCGAAAAAGGATGATGGGGGAGAAAAAAATGGAAGGAAGCTTGAATGGTGATAAAGGTTTAGTTTCTCTTGTTGTGTGGCTTGCAGTGAAAAGCTAGATTACCTAAGCTTTATTATTTTGCCACCGTGTTGGGGCTGCTGGGGTCCACTTCTCTAATGAGAAGCAGGGTGGCTTAATGGGCCTGGTCAGAAGGACCTGGATTCTAATCCTGCCTCCGCCACCTGTCTGCTGTATAACCTAGAAGTCACTTAATTTATCTGTGCCTCGGTTCCCTCATCTGTAAAACGGGCATTAAGACTACGCCCCATGTGGGACAGCCCGCTGTTGGGTAGGGACTGTCTCTATGTGCTGCCGACTTGTACTTCCCAAGCGCTTAGTACAGTGCTCTGCACACAGTAAGTGCCCAATAAATATGATTGATCGATAGGATAATCCAGCCTGATTACCTTGTATTTACCCCAGTGCTTACAACAGTGCTTGACACATAATAAGCACTTAACAAATGCCATCAGCAGCAGCAGCAGTAAAATAATAATAATAATAATGGCGGCATTTATTAAACACTTACGATGTAAGCGCTGGGGAAGTTACAAGGTGATCGGGTTGTCCCACCCGGGGGGCTCACAGTCCTACTCCCCGTTTTACAGATGAAGTAACTGAGGCACAGAGACGTTAAGTGACTTGCCCAAGGTCACACAGCAGACACGTGGCGGAGCCGGGATTTGAACCCGTGACCTCTGACTCCCAAGGCCGGGCTCTTTCCACTAAAGCCACGCTGCTTCTCAGAAGCTCGAGCGGTGCCTGGGCCGGAGAGGGGTGCAGCCCACTGGCTGTCTCTTGCCTGTCCCCGCCATCCCTCCCCAACTGGGATCACCTTCCCTCTCCACCTCTCGCTGAAACCCCTTCCCACTCCCAACTCCTGGGAGCCTGCTCGCTATTCCCGCTAAAAGAATTTCTCTGGATCTGTGGCTCTAGGCCATATTTGGTTTTGGGTTTGTACACCTTTCCAAGACCAGATGGCCTGAGTTCCTGACCACATCACTGAGCGAGAATACGTCGTGCCAGTCAAGTGTTCAGAGGCAGAGATGTTCGTGATACAAAAAAATGCTATTAGGGTCTGAAGGAGAAAGAAATACACTACCTTATGAAGAGACGAGAGCTTCGGGGCTCGCTGAACTAAAAAGGGAGACGGGAGAGTGGGGACCAGGCGTTCATTCATTCAATCGTATTTATTGAGCGCTTACTGTGTGCACAGCACTGTACTAAGAGCTTGGGAACGTACAAGTTGGCCACATCTAGAGACGGTCCCTACCCAGCAGCGGGCTCACAGTCTAGAAGGGGGAGACAGACAACAAAACAAAACACGTGGACAGGTGTCAAGTCTTCAGAACAAACAGAATTAAAGCTAAATTCATTCGTTCAAATCTACCTCCCTGAGATTTGGGGCAAACCGCCAGATGTTACTCCCTTCGACTCAATATTCCTAACCTCTGCAACGACGAAAGTAGCCAGTACGCTGCTGGTCAGTCTGTCTTCAGTCTGTCTTAGGGAAGCAGCGTGGCTCAGTGGAAAGAGCCCGGGCTTTGGAGTCAGAGGTCATGGGTTCAAATCCCAGCTCCGCCAATCGTCAGCTGGGTGACTTTCGGCAAGTCACTTAACTTCTCTGGGCCTCAGTTCCCTCATCTGTAAAATGGGGATTAAGATTGTGAGCCCCACATGGGACAGCCTGACCAACTTGTATCCTCCCCAGCGCTTAGAACAGTGCTTTGCACATAGTAAGCGCTTAACAAATGCCATCATTATTATCATCATTATTCAGGACAGGGTTGATATTTCTAAGCTATGTAAAACAACTAATCTGATAGCAAGTACGGGCAAGCATTTTCAAATGGTCACTCGAAGATGTTACCATTAAATCTGCATGAATAATTGACTGGATGAGATCAAAAGAGAGTTTGTAATGGGCCTTGCAGTGATATTGGCAGCCTGTGGGGAGCATGTTAGGTATAGGAACTTACCAACCGCTTACTAGGTGCCAAGCCCTGTGCTAAGCGCTGGGATAGAGATGTAAGATAATCACAGCAGACCCAGTCCCTTCCCACACGGCACTTATGGTCAGACTGAGCCCCTTCCTTCCTCTCCCCCTCGTGCTCAGTGGAAAGAGCCCGGGCTTTGGAGTCAGAGGTCATGGGTTCAAATCCCAGCTCCGCCAATCGTCAGCTGGGTGACTTTGGGCAAGTCACTTAACTTCTCTGGGCCTCAGTTCCTTCATCTGTAAAATGGGGATTAAGATTGTGAGCCCCACATGGGACAACCTGACCAACTTGTATCCTCCCCAGCGCTTAGAACAGTGCTTTGCACATAGTAAGCGCTTAACAAATGCCATTATTATTATTATTATTCAGGACAGGGTTGATATTTCTAAGCTATGTAAAACAACTAATCTGATAGCAAGTACGGGCAAGCATTTTCAAATGGTCACTCGAAGATGTTACCATTAAATCTGCATGAATAATTGACTGGATGAGATCAAAAGAGAGTTTGTCATGGACCTTGCAGTGATATTGGCAGCTTGTGGGGAGCATGTTAGGTATAGGAACTTACCAGTCACTAGGTGCCAAGCCCTGTGCTAAACGCTGGGATAGAGATGTAAGATAGTCATAGGAGACCCAGTCCCTTCCCACACGGCACTTATGGTCAGACTGAACCCCTTCCTTCCTCTCCCCCTCGTCCCCCTCTCCATCCCCCCATCTTACCTCCTTCCCTTCCCATCACCTGTATATATGTATATATGTTTGTACATATTTATTACTCTATTTATTTATTTATTTTACTTGTACATATCTATTCTATTTATTTTATTTTGTTAGCATGTTTGGTTTTGTTCTCTGTCTCCCCCTTTTAGACCGTGAGCCCACTGTTGGGTAGGGACTGTCTCTATATGTTGCCAATTTGTACTTCCCAAGCGCTTAGTGCAGTGCTCTGCACATAGTAAGCGCTCAATAAATACGATTGATGATGATGATGATGATAAGAGGATTTTCTCCCTTCCCTGGCAGTCTAGCAACACTGCCCAGTTCCTGGACACAGCCAGGATGCTCTCTAAGGAGATCATCATGGGGAAAATCAAAGTTGGGAGGGGTGGAGGGTGCAGACAGTCTTAGTCATCTTCCCACTAGTTTCAGGGGAAACGAAATTCACTTGTAAGTCACAAGGAAAAATTCAATTTTCCTCTGACCCAGCTGAGAGGGGCTGGGAGGGGGGAGAAGTGGGGAGGTCTACAAATGATTTGTGTACATATGCGCACATACAGATGGGCTCTGTATTCAAATAATACACTACAGGCATGGTTGTTAATACGTTTAATTTTACAGAAATGGCCTGCAGAAACACATTCACTGGGAAAATAGTATTAATGAAAACAGCACTCCAAGCAATTATTCAACACATTTTCATGGCAATGTCTACTGAGAATGATATATTGGTTACCAGCAGTCTTGTCAACCATAGCTTTGCAAATAATTACTTATGGTGCCACTGGAACAAACGTGCTTCTCTCCAGATCCTGTCACCCTGGATATTGATTTGTGGCAAGACAAAAACATTTAGATGCATTTCCTTACGATTAGTAGAAGGGTTTTCATGGAAAATGAATTTTCGAGCACTGAACATCCAAGAGGAAGCTATCTTTAAAGAACAGAATCACTATATAATCTAAAACTTAAATAAAAGTTAGTTTTAGTAAACAAAAAGGTCGAAACTCACTTGCTGAAAGGATACATTTGGACTCTAGAATTGAGATGAATTTATTTAGTCCTGAGTTAAGAGCACATTCTCTCTCATGAAAGCGATATTGTTGAGACATCCTTCGATGTGACAACAATACTGCTGATGATGAGATTACACCCACGGCTGGGAGTCGTACTGAGTGTGTCTGTGAGCCTTCCCCTCTAGACTGTGAGCCTTCCCCTCTAGACTGTAAGCTCGTCATGGGCAGGGATCTTTTTTTTTTAATCGTATTTACTGAGCACTTACTGTGTGCAGAGCACTGGACTAAATGCTTGGGAGAGTGCAATATAATAATAAACAGACGCATTCCCTGACCAAAACGATCTTACAGTCTAGAGATAATGTCTACCAACTGTGTTGTACTGTATTCTCCCAAGTGCTTAGTACAGTGCTCTGCACACAGTAAGTGCTCAATAAAAACCACAGATTAACTGCTTGACTCTTTAGTATTTGTGTCCACAATGGCATTTGCTGGGCCCTTACCATTTGGGAGGATTGCTCAGATAATAATGATGGCATTTGTTAAGCGCTTACTATGCACAAAGCACTGTTCTAAGTGCTGGGGCGGATACAAATCTTGCCAAATCCAACGGCTCCTACTCTATCCTAATCCTCCTCGACCTCTCAGCTGCCTTCGACACTGTGGACCACCCCCTTCTCCTCAACACGCTATGCAACCTTGGCTTCACAGACTCCGTCCTCTCCTGGTTCTCTTCTTATCTCTCCAGCCGTTCATTCTCAGTCTCCTTTGCGGGCTCCTCCTCCCCCTTCCCATCCCCTTACTGTGGGGGTTCCCCAAGGTTCAGTGCTTGGTCCCCTTCTGTTCTCTATCTACACTCACTCCCTTGGTGAACTCATTCACTCCCACAGCTTCAACTATCATCTCTACGCTGATGACACCTAGATCTACATTTCTGCCCCTGCTCTCTCCCCCTCCCTTCAGGCTCCTGTCTCCTCCTGCCTTCAGGACATCTTCATCTGGATGTCTGTCTGCCATCTGAAACTCAGTATGGCCAAGACTGAACTCCTTATCTTCCCTCCCAAACCCTGCCCTCTCCCTGACTTTCCCGTCACTGTAGACGGCACTACCATCCTTCCCGTCTCACAAGCTTGCAACCTTGGTGTCATCCTCAACTCCGCTCTCTCGTTCACCCCTCACATCCAGTCCGTCACCAAAAACTGACGGTCTCAGCTCCGCAACATTCCCAAGATCTGCCCTTTCCTCTCCATCCAAACCACTACCTTGCTGGTTCAATCTCTCATCCTATCCTGACTGGATTACTGCATCAACCTCCTCTCTGATCTCCCATCCTCCTGTCTCTCCCCAGTTCGGTCTTATGTCATGCTGCCGCCCGGATCATCTTTGTGCAGAAACGCTCTGGGCATTTTACTCCCCTCCTCAAAAATCTCCAGTGGCTGCCAGTCAATCTACGCATCAAGCAAAAACTCCTCACTCTCGGCTTCAAAGCTCTCCATCCCCTCGCCCCCTCCTACCTCTCACCTCCCTTCTCTCCTTCTCCAGCCCAGCCCGCACCCTCCGCTCCTCTACCGCTAACCTCCTCACTGTACCTCCTTCTCGCCTGTCCCACTGTCGACCCCCGGCCCACGTCATCCCCTGGCCTGGAATGCCCCCAATCCCTCTGCCCATCCGCCAAGCTAGCTCTCTTCCTCCCTTCAAGGCCCTACTGAGAGCTCACCTCCTCCAGGAGGCCTTCCCAGACTGAGCCCCCTTTTTCCTCTCCTCCTTCCCATCCCCCAGCCCTACCTCCTTCCTCTCCCCACAGCACCTGTATATATGTTTGTACAGATTTATTACTCTATTTTACTTGCACATATTTACTACTCTATTTTGTTAATGATGTGCATTTAGCTTTAATTCTATTTATTCTGATGACTTGCCACCTGTCCAGATGTTTTGTTTTGTTGTCTGTCTCCCCCTTCTAGACTGTGAGCCCGTTGTTAGGTAGGGACCGTCTCTATATGTCGCCAACTTGTACTTCCCAAGTGCTTAGTACAGTGCTCTGCACACAGTAAGTGCTCAATAAATACGACTGAATGAATGAATGAATGAATACAAGGTGATCAGGTTGTCCCACAAGGGGCTCAGTCTTAATCTCCAATTTACAGATGAGGTAACTGAGGCCCAGAGAACTTAAGTGACTTGCCCAAAGTCACACAGCTGACAAGTGGCGGAGCCGGGATTAGAACCCATGACCTCTGGCTCCCAAGCCCGGGCTCTTTCCACTGAGCCACGCTGCTTCTCTACCAGTACCAGTGATCAAGATGGAAAAGTGCTTGGGTTGTTTCTGCAGTAGTGGTGATGTTTTGCAGCAAGTCTCCCTCACTCTCTCACTTGATGCCCCTATGATAACCAGCTGTTCTGAGGGAAAAAGAAGAGAACATTTCTAAGACTGCAACCATCTTAGAAACCACTGTGCCCTTACTTGAGTGTGATAATCAGAGTGCCTTAGTAAGAGTAGGAGGAATATATTCCATTCTTTTACAAAATCAAGCAAAGACAGGTCGGAGCTGGAAAACAACAGGAGCATCAGAGCAGGATACATGAGGGCAAGGGCAGTTGTTTCACGGTACGGTGCTGGACCACCAGACACTTTGACTTCAGTATAGTGTTTGGCACATGGTAAGCACTGACTACCACAATTATTATCATCGTCATTCTTCTTATTGCTGTTGTTATCATTAGCAGTTTTGTACAGCTAACTGCAAAACAACTCCCGAGTCACGACTTCTGACAAGGGCTCTATAGCAGAATACCACTACTAAGAGAAAAACTAATTTTGACTGAACATGGAGGTAAAGAAAAAAACATTTGACTAACCAAGTTTCCAACCTTATATAAAATCATCTGGTATTAATCACTAGATAGGCTCCCACGAAGTGTGACTCCCCAGTTCATATCTTCCCGACAACCACCCCAGAACTTGGGCATTAACGGTTCTCCGCAGCACATCTGTAAATACCAAGTTACACACTTTTTTACTTAAGCACTTATTTATTAAACTATCTTTCCGTCCTCTTTTTTCTCCTGTTTGGAATTCTGTGTCAGCCTTCTGCATTAGACTCTGCATTTCTTGAGGGCAGACACTGTGTTGCTTTCCAGATTCACTTAGGAATTCAACCATAAACATAAAATGAACTAATGAACATGTCTGCTGTGTGACCTTGGGCAAGTCACTTAACTTCTCTGTGCCTCAGTTCCCTCATCTGTAAAATGGGGATTAAGCCTGTGAGCCCCACGTGGGACAACCTGATCACCTTGTATCCCCCCAGCGCTTAGAACAGTGCTTTGCACATAGTAAGCCCTTAACAAATGCCACCATTACTATTAATGACAAGGGATCTGTGGATAAAACCGTAAATTAAAAAAAAAAAAGTATTAAAAGGATATATCTTAGTGAAGAGAGAAGCAAAGAGAGATAGTGAGGAAGGAAAAGAAAGTAGGTAGGCAGTGGAGAGCAAGGGAATAGCTGAAGAGGAAAACGGCTCAATGAATGCTCAATAATATTCATCCGAACATTTAGTGAGGCAGTTAACTGGTTTCTGATCAAGAACATTCAAGCTTATGTGTAATCAAGGTGTGCATGAGTGTGTGCATATGTGAAAAAGAAAAGAAAAGAAGAGAAAAGAGAAGAAAGGAAAAGAAAATGTCATGAGTGTATTCATTCATTCTTGGAATTCTATGCAGAACACTCTCTTGGGTGCAGTGGGGAATCCCAAGGGAAAACAGAAAATCTCATCCCTCACCCATAGGACTTTACAGCCTTTCCTCTCCATCCAAATTGCTATCACATTAGTACAATCACTCATCCTATCCCTCCTGGATTACTGCATCAGCCTCCTGTCTCTCCCCACTCCGGTCCATACTTCCCTAGGCTCCCCGGATCGCTTTTCTACAAAAACGTTCAGGACATAACACTCTGCTCCTCCAAAAACTCCAGTGGTTTTCCATACACCTCCGCGTTCATTCATTCTTTCAATCTCATTTATTGAGCGCTTCCGGCATGCAAAGCACAGAACTAAGCGCTTAGGAGAGTACAGCAAACAGGCACATTCCTGCCCACAACAAGCTCATAGTTTAGAGGGGGAGACAGATAATTACTATAAATAAATAGATAAGTAAATAATAAATTACAGATCTATACATATGTTCTTTGGGGATGGGAGGGAGGGTGAATGAAGGAGCATGTGAGAATGGCGCAGAAGGGAGTGGGAGATGAGGTGAGGAGGGCTTAGATTGGGTGGGAGAGAGTAATTATCTGTCTGATATGAGACAGATATCCGCATCAAACAAAAACTGCTCACCACTGTCTTTAAAGCATTCCACCACCTTGCCCCCTCCTACCTCACCTTGCTTCTCTCCTTTACAACCCAGCCCGCACACTTTGCTCCTCTAGTGCTAACCCTCTCATCATCAATCGTATTTATTGAGCGCTTACTATGTGCACAGCACTGTACTAAGCGCTTGGGAAGTGCAAATTGGCAACATATAGAGACGGTCCCTACCCAACAGTGGGCTCACAGTCTAAAAGGGGGAGACAGAGAACAAAACCAAACATACTAACAAAATAAAATAAATAGAATAGATATGTACAAGTAAAATAAATAAATGAATAAATAGAGTAATAAATATGTACAAACGTATATACATATATACAGGTGCTGTGGGGAAGGGAAGGAGGTAAGATGGGGGGGATGGAGAGGGGGACGAGGGGGAGAGGAAGGAAGGGGCTCAGTCTGGGAATCAATCAATCAATCGTATTTATTGAGCGCTTACTATGTGCAGAGCACTGTACTAAGCGCTTGGGAAGTACAAATTGGTGACACATAGAGACAGTCCCTACCCAACAGTGGGCTCACAGTCTAAAATGGGGAGATAGAGAACAGAACCAAACATACCAACAAAATAAAATAAATAGGATAGAAATGTACAAGTAAAATAAATAAATAAATAGAGTAATAAATATGTACAACTATATATACATATATACAGGTGCTGTGGGGAAGGGAAGGAGGTAAGATGGGGGGATGGAGAGGGGGACGAGGGGGAGAGGAAGGAAGGGGCTCAGTCTGGGAAGGCCTCCTGGAGGAGGTGAGCTCTCAGCAGGGCCTTGAAGGGAGGAAGAGAGCTAGCTTGGCGGAGGGGCAGAGGGAGGGCATTTCAGACCCGGGTGCAAAGCACAGAACTAAGCGCTTAGGAGAGTACAGCAAACAGGCACACTCCTGCCCACAACAAGCTCATAGTTTAGAGGGGGAGACAGACATTAACATAAATAAATAGATAAGTACATAAATAAATTACAGATCTATACATATGTTCTTTGGGGATGGGAGGGAGGGTGAATGAAGGAGCATGTGAGAATGGTGCAGAAGGGAGTGGGAGATGAGGTGAGGAGGGCTTAGATGGGGTGGGAGAGAGTAATTATCTGTCTGATATGAGACAGATATCTGCATCAAATAAAAACTGGTAACCACCTTGCTTCTCTCCTTTACAACCCAGCCCGCACACTTCGCTCCTCTAGTGCTAACCTTCTTGTTGAGGCTCCATGTCGCCTATCTCACCGCAGACCCCTACCCCACGTCCTGCCTCTGGTCTGGAACGCCCTCCCTCCTCAAATCCGACAGATAATCACTCTCCCCCCCAGCTTCAAAGCCTTACCGAAGGCACATCTCCTCCAAGAGGCTTTTCCAAACTAAGCCCTACTTTTCCTCATCTCCCACTCCCTTCTGCCTCACCCTAATCACTCCCTTTGCTCTTCCCCCTCCCAGGCCCGTAGCGCTTATGCCCATATCTGTAATTTTATTTTACTTATTTGTATTGATGTCTGACTCCCCCTGCTCTAGACTGTAAGCTCGTTGTAGGCAGGAATGTGACCATTTATTGTCTCTGTGCTTCAGTTCCCTCATCTGTAAAATGGGGATTAAGACTGTGAGCCCCCCATGGGACAACCTGATCACCTTGTAACCTCCCCAGCGCTTAGAACAGTGCTTTGCACATAGTAAGCGCTTACTAAATGCCATTATTATTATTATTGTAAAGTACTCTCCCAAGTGCTTAGTACAATGTTCTGCACACAGGAAGGGCTCAATAAATACAAATGAATGAATTAATCTAATAGAGGATTCAGGACTCGCTCAAATACAGGACACAAAAAAATAGGCAAAAATTATGCAATGCCTGAAGCAGAACTGCATAATTTTCAAAAGTAGGCACGTGCTAAGGACAACTGGAGACTAAGTTATAAACCACAAGACTCCCCTCTCCATCCCCCCGTCTTACCTCCTTCCCTTCCCCACAGTACCTGTATATATGTATATATGTTTGTACATATTTATTACTCAATTTACATATTTATTTACTCTACTTATTACTCTATTTATTTAACTTGTACATATCGATTCTATTTATTTTATTTTGTTAATATGTTTGGTTTTGTTCTCTGTTTCCCCCCTCTTAGACTGTGAGCCCACCGTTGGGTACGGACTGTCTCTATATGTTGCCAACTTGTACTTCCCAAGTGCTTAGTACAGTGCTCTGCACACAGTAAGCGCTCAATAAATACAATTGATTGATTGATTGATTGAACGATACCCTGGATTTCAGTACTACAGTCTCTTAGCTGTCATGAAGCACACATCTCCTAGACTATAAACTCACTGCGGGCAAGGAGCGTATCTCTCAACTCTGCTATATTGTACTCTCCCAAGCACTTAGTACAGTGTGGTTCACAGAAAGCGCTCAATAAATATGACTGACTGATTGACTGATGCACTTTTCTCTGAGAACAAATACTATCATTATTAATACCTACATTCATTCAACTGTATTTATTGAGTGCTTACTGTGAGCAGAGCACTGTACTAAGCACTTGGAAAGTACAATTCAGAAGTAGGGACAATCCCTGACTACACCGGGATTACAGTCTAGAAGGGGAAGACAGACATTAAAACATTATATAGCTACTAGTGGTTCCCTGTGTACTGTACTAGCATTCCATTTTTCCAACAGAAAAAGCGGAGCTACACCAAGAATAACAGACTTGTCATCAATATTCAGCCTAAACACCCGTCTACACACTGGACAGATACCCAAAGCCATGCAGGATAGGAGGGTGGTGGGGAGAGGAAAGGTAGGAGCTCACAGAATACTGACAAGAGAGAGATTCTAGCAGGAATACCGGAGGGAAGAATCGGAATCATTTTACAAAGCTGTCTTCTTATCAGCTTCAGGCAAGGAACACCGCTTCTAGGAAAGCCAATCCGTGCGTGATGGAAGGGTAGGAGGTGAAGGGTGAAAGTTGGACTACGTGACTAAATCTTTGAAAAAAAAAAGCCTCGAGCATAATCATTACCTTCAAAGATTCTGACTCCCGCATTTTGCGGTCACTGGTGGGAGATTTCGGAAGAGTTGGGAGAGGTGCAGCTGAAACAACTGAGCTTCTCCTCAAGTTATAGACTGGAATATTACTAGATCATAAAATGGAGAAAAAGGAATCTGAAGAAACTACTATACACTAACCTGAATGCCCAGGCTTTATCTTTATGGGGTTTTTTTCCTCATGGAGTAGAACATGGGACTATGCCTTCTAGGACATGTAAAGTGTCAGAGAAATTAGTTTTATTGACTTTCTTTTTATGGTATCTGTTAAGCTTTTACTATATGTCAAGCACTGTTCTATGTGCTGGAGTAGACACAGGCTAATTAGGTCATATACCGTACTTGCCCCAAGTAGAAGGGTACTGAATCCTCATTTCGCAGATGAAGAAACTTGCCCACAGGCAAGTGGCAGAGTCAGGATTAGAACCCAGGTCCTCAGGCTCCCCAGCCCGTGCTTTATCCACTAGGTCATACTGCTTTCTAATTTAATGTTCGATTTAAATGCGTGCCCTGAGGGACAAGGAATGTGTCCAATTCTCACCAGTGTATTCCTTTCTGTGCTTAGCACATAGCAAGAGCTTAATAAATACTTTCTCACCGCTACTACTATCCTTAAGGAAACAATCACGCTTGCCTTATAAAAATTCAGCAATCCCAATAAAGCTGCTGTTACTAAAGGCTTATTCAAAACTTCCATTAATCCTATTATTCAATGCTTTACAAATTTGACCAGGAGTGTTGGGGGAGGAGGAAAAGGACATTAACCCATTGTCAAAGAGAGGTCCTATTTATTTGAACTTGAAAACAAAATGAGTTTTAAAACAGAGATGAACAATGCCATGCTTAAATTGATATGCTGTCATAAAACTATAAATATCTTTTCAATACTGCATTTTTAAAAAATTAATGCCGTGACTTGAAGGCAACACCGCTACTACTATCCTTAAGGAAACAATCACGCTTGCCTTATAAAAATTCAGCAGTCCCAATAAGGCTGCTGTTACTAAAGGCTTATTCAAAACTTCCATTAATCCTATTATTCAACGCTTTACAAATCTGACCACAAGTGCTGGGGGAGGAGGAAATGGACATTAATCCATTGTCAAAGAGAGGTCCTATTTGAACTTGAAAACAAAATGAGTTTTAAAACAGAGATGAACAATGCAATGCTTAAATTGATGTGCTGTCATAAAACTATAAATATCTTTTCAAAACCGCATTTTTTAAAAATTAATGCCGTGACTTGAAGGCAAAACTAGTTTAGCAGAATGCACGGTTTTATGACGATAACCTCATTAGGGAAAAACATAAAGTATGACCATTGTTTGAGCTATCCAGTAGTTCAGTGATCCATCCAATCCGGTACTGACAGTAAGATGCTGGGAGGAAGCATGAACCATGTGCTAGCTGTCCTCCTTAACATTGATTTTACTTTCTATGGAGCTAGCTAATATTCCTACACCTTCCCCCTCTTCATTCTTAAATTGCCCTCTAGTGATTCATTATGAACTGCCCATCCGTGACTTTATTTAAATCCCTCAAACTTATTAATATTTTCTGCTTTGTCAACCTCCTGTGGACAATTTGACGTGCTTGACACTGACTATGCAAACAAGTGTTTTCTTTTCTTTGGAACCAACTCCTTTCCAGCTTCAACAGGTGTCTGCCCGTCCTGGTGTGAGATTTGGTGAACGACAAATCCGTATTCATCCTTGGGATGCTACTTCCATCACTCTTTGAAGTCGGACACTCAGTTTTGAGCTCCTATATCCTAATGCCCCGGATGATTTACACTCAGGACACGGGACTCTTTGGACGCCCTCCCTCTCCCAGGGCACCCCAAGACTGCCCCGATAGTTTGCTTCTACTATCACCTGACTCTTAGATTTGGTAGCCCCGAAAGGCCCAGGAAGCATCAGGGTGCAGCTAGATGGTCCTGAACCTTAATAATAACATTGACCTCCACCTCTAGACTGCAAGTTCATTTTGGGCAAGGGACATGTCTACCGACTCTGCACATGGTAAGCGCTCAAATACCACTCACGATGATAAAGGAGGCTACTGAAATTTGGGGAATGTCATAGGTTCCCCACACTCAGGCATACCCTTGGATTATAAACAGATACTATGTATTCATTTCGTTACAATGATAGTAGACAACAGCATCTTAAACTATGGAATAATCACCCAGCTCTGATCTGGAATGAATTCCTAATTTAATCCCAGGGATTATCACCTCTGAGTTTTGCCTTCAAGTTAAAAACTAAAATAATACTACACAGAAAAATGGGGGAAGGACTCTGAAGAAATTCCTATATATGAAACGGAGTGCTCGGACTTTATCCATTTTTTGGTTTGTTTGTTTTTTTTTCCTTGTAGTGGACCCTACCTACAGGCAGGGACCATATTTTAATAAATCATGTAAAATGTCAAATGCAATTACATTCTATTGAATGATTTAAATAATTCTAATTATCATACTTATAGAATTCAAATAACACCTAGGTTTCGCTTGATGGCTGCTCTGTGGGCATGCTGTCCACAGATTCCTCCCTGGGAGCTCATCCTCCTCTGACAAACTCTGATCTCCTCAAAGCTCTAAGGTTTTTTCCCACCTTCCAATTCCCCTTTTCCTGGTTCAATTCCTCATCTCCAGATTGTTGTGCTACCGGTGCCATCTCAGGATGATTGCTATCCCCAAAAAAAGCTTTCCCCGGGGAGGCAATCATGCCCTTTCTTGCACATCTGCACCTTTTCGGACTGAATCTTTTCCATCAACTTGTGTGGAACAGTCTCTATTCCCATGACCATATGTGTTACAATCCCTATGATGCATTTCAGAAAGATTAGAATTTGTAAATCTTTTTAATGGAAATGGAAAACCGAACAACTCAAAGTTGAGCCAGAGTACTGGGCCAGAATATTCACTACAGGCTGCAGAATATGGACATAGAAAAAAATCATTCATTCAATCATATTTACTGAGAGCTTACTGTGTGTAGAGCACTGTAGTAAGCCCTTGGAAAGTACAATTCAGCAATAGAGACAATCCCTGCCCACACTGGGCTTATAGTCTAGGAGGGGGAAGAGAGACATCAAAATAAGTAAAACAGGCATCAGTACAAATAAATAGAATTGGAAATTTACACATATATACATAAGTGCTGTGGGTCAGGGAAAGGTTGGGGGGAAGAACAAAAGGAAGCGAATCGAGGTGACGCGGATGGAGGGGGACCTGAGGAAAAAGGGGGCTTAATCAGGGAAGGCCTCTTGGAGGAGGTGAGGATAAGGTGGGATGTGGGCCAGGGGTTGACGGGGGGGACAGGTGAGATCGAGGCACAGTGAGAAAGTCAGCACAAGAGGAGCAGTGTATGGGCTGGGATGTAGGAGGAGAGAAGGGAGGTGAGGTAGAAAGGGCAAGGTGATGGAGAGCTTTGAAGCCAATAATGAGGATTTTTTGTTTGACACAGAAGTTGATAGGCAACCACTGGAGGTTTTTGAGGTGGGTGACATGCCCTGAACATTTCTGTAGAAAGACAATCCAGGCAGCAGAGTGAAGTATGGACTGCCGTGGGGAGAGGCAGTAGGTTGGCAGGTCAGAAAGGAGGCTGATGCAGTAATCAAGTGGAGACAGGACGAGTGATTGTACTAACGTGGAAGTGGTTTGGATGGAGAGGAAAGGGCAGATCTTTGTCAAGTTGTGAAGGTGAGAACAGCAGGATTTGGATATGTGGGGTGAATGAGTGAACGGAGTCAAGGATGACATCAAGGATGCGGACTTGTGAGACAGGAAGGATGGTTGTGCCATCCACAGTGTTGGGAAAGTTCAGGAGAGCACAGGGTTTGGGAGGGAAGATAAGGGGCTCTGTCTTGGACATGTTGAGTTTTGGGTGGCAGCAGGACATCCAAGTAGAGATGTCAAATTACATCCCACCTCCCCCACATGTCTGCTGTGTGACCTTGGGCAAGTCACTTCACTTCTCTGTGCCTCAGTTCCCTCATCTGTAAAATGGAGATTAAGACTGTGGGCCCCACATGGGACAACCTCATCTCCTTGTGTTCCCCCCAGTGCTTGGAACAGTGCTCTGCACATAGTAAGCGCTTAACAAATACCAACATTATTATCCTTGGCAAATGCATAATGTGGCTAGAATTATAAATGGTGGATAATCCTACTGCTTTGATCCTGGCACCGCCGTTTGTCAGCTGTGTGACTTTGGGCAAGTCACTTAACTTCTCTGTGCCTCAGTTACCTCTTCTGTAAAATGAGGATTAAGACTGAGCCCCACATGATCACCTTGTATCCTCTCCAGAGCTTAGAACAGTCCTTTGCACATACTAAGCGCTTAACAAATGCTGTCATTATTATTATTATACAAAAAAATTTAAGCTACACTGATGGGTAATTCTTTACAAATTTGCTATTCCTTGCATACCCTCTTTTTTTGACATTATGCTTCTTCACGTTTTCATCAGAGCTCATGTTTCACAGGATCCTTCGGATTCCATTAGAAGGATAGCAGTGCACTTGCAAGACCTGGGAAACAACAGCTTGAGAAATTGGGTAGGTTTGGTCTAAACCCAAGGCAATAATGCTATTTAATGAAAAGTACTGGACAACTATTGTGTATACAGTACTATACCAAGCCCCTGGGAGAGTAGGATAGTTGGTGGACACCATCCCTGCCCTCGAGGCATTTATTATTTAGCAGGGGAAGAGAGACACTAAAATAATTTATAGATAGGAGGAATGGAGAGACGTGTAGAATCACATTTTAGGAAAATCAACCAGGCAGCAAAATGAAGTATGACCCGGAAAGGGGAGAGAATAGAGGCAGTGAGACCGATAAGGAGGCCAACGCAGGTATTCAATCAAGCAGGATATGACAAGTGCCTGGACCAGCGTGGTGTCTGTTTGGATGGAGAAGAATAAACCACAAAATTCCCTATAGCATCTTTTTCAAAACTACCTCTTCTTGTAGAAAAACAGTGAATAATTCTGCTCCTGCTGTTCTCAAAAATTACAGTGTTGAAAGTGTCTAATTCATTTGGAGGCTTTCTGAAACCACCTTCACTGAGGCAAGATAGAGAGACTAATTTTTAATCCAAATGAATGCCCCAGATGCCCTGTCACATCTTTCTCCTTCTCAGAACAGGATAGGATTTTTGACACTGTGTGAGCATTTTTAATCACTGTTCATTTGTTTTATATTAACAGAAGTGTTCTTAAGGAATGCGGTGTAATACGGGGATCTCGTCCAAGGGATCTTGCTGCACTCCAAGTAGCTGGACTGAACTCCTGTCATGTTATGCCAGAGTCCCTGACTGACCTATCACCACACTAGCGTTTCTGGGTTACGAAGTCAGGGAATTGGTTAAGATTGGTGGCTAGGAGTGTCCAACCTGGCTTAACAGATTCATTTTTTAAAGTTTCAGGTACCACGTCCGTTAGCTATCACTGCCCTGTCCATACAGAGGACCCCTACCATCAGACATAGCTGTTCCTTTCTTCCCCCTGATTCAACGATAAAACTCTGGGACTGAATGTTTTTTCCATTTCGCTTATGAAGAGTGACGGCCAAAGCTCCATTTGGGAGATTGCGCTGGCACTGGACAGACAGAAATGTCACAGTGGGTTAAATTAAGGCAAAGTCAGATAAAGAAATGAGAGGGTGAGGGGATGTTTTACTGAAGGGTGGGAAACTTAAAAAAAAAAATACTGGGCCTTGGGAAATCTGGAATCCAGTAACCTTCTGCAGCTCAGATATGTGTCCTCAAATGCTCTGCAAACAGTAAGCGCTCAATAAATACGGTTGAATGAAGGACTACAGTGCTGTATAATAATAATAATAATGGCATTTATTAAGCACTTACTCTGTGTAAAGCACTGTTCTAAGCGCTGGGGAGGTTACAAGGTGATCAGGTTGTCCCACGGGGGGCTCACAGTCTTCATCCCCACTTTACAGATGAGGTAACTGAGGCCCAGAGAAGTGAAGTGACTTGCCCAAAGTCACCCAGCTGACAGGTGGCGGAGCCGGGGTTTGAACCCATGACCTCTGACTCCAAAGCCCGGGCTCCTTCCACTGAGCCATGCTGCTTCTCTAAACATAAAGAATTTAAAATGTTAGGTAAAAAGATAGCTGATATTGCCCTCTAAGGATCACTCAGCTGCCTGGTGCTAGCTACATCCTGCCTTCATCCTTTCCCCAGAATTATTAAGGGGCTCTTCGAAGAAAGACCGTATTGATCTCCGGGGGGAGAAGCTTAGCTTAAAAAATGGAACTGTCTACTGGTGCGGCAGTTCTGCTCCTACTACCACCTCTCTCTGGAAGGCACTGGTTCCAGGGTCTAAGATCACCCAAATCCTCCTACCAGGCCCTCCTCTCGAGTGGTACGAAATTCCCTGCTCCTCGCCTGCACCCTTGAGAAGTCAGCCGCGGCCCCGGGCTGCTGGAGTGTCTCACACGGCTCAGCGGAGCAGTGCCGAGCAGCATTCCACGGATCCGCGGCTGCGGTTCCCGATGCCGGAGTCAACAGTCAGGATGCAAGGAGTTGAACAGTCAGTCCCTAAATAATTGAGGGATGACTACATGATTTCTTGAATATTCAAAAAGAATGCTCTTGCACTTAGCTTCACAGTGCCGTGCACACAGTTGGAACAAAATTAATACCCTTCCGTTGATAGATTAAAGGAAAGGAAACAAATATTTTAATACAGTCAGGGCCACATTCAGTCAGGAGGCAGAGTGGCCTAGTGGAAAAAACAAGGGCCTGGGAATCAGAGGGCCTGGGTTCTAATCCTGGCTCTGCCACTTGTCTGGGGTGTGACTGTTGGCAAGTGCCTCGGGTACCTCACATGTAAGATGGGGATGAAAACTGTGAGCCCTATGTGGGACTGGGACTGAGTCCAACCTGATTAGCTTGTATCTACCCCAGCGCTTAGTACAGTGGTTGGCACATAGTAAGCACTGAACAGATACCATTAAAAAAATAAAATAAAATGCTGGTGACTGCATTTTTAGATGCATTTTTAGATGGCCATCAGGTACTCCCAAGAGTCATTTTGAGAAGCAGTGGCCTAGTGGATAGAGCACAGACCTGGGATTCAGAAGGGCCTGGGTTCTAGTCCTGGCTCCGCCACTTATCTGCTGCGTGACCTTGGGTAAGTCATTTCACTTCTCTGTGCCTCAGTTACCTCACCTGTAAAACGGGGATTAAGACTGCGAGCCCCATGTGGGACAGGGACTGTGTTCAACCTGATTACCTCGTAACTACCCCAGCGCTTAGAACAGTGCTTGGCACACAGTAAGCACTTAAATACCATAATTATTACTCCCAAGAGTCGCTTTGTGAAGGTGAGGTGGAGGCAATGCAAGGGGTCACCTTTTGACACCTGGCCCCCAAGACAGGGAAAAATCTTGCCATCCCCTTCTTATTCCATATAACGGCGTAAGGAACACTTTGCAGAAATCCATTTGAAGAGTATTTCTCCACCCCCGCACTGCGAGGCTTTGCCAAGAGAGATGGTTGTGCTCATCTGGGTAGTTTAGGTCAAGGCCTACGAACTCTCATGAGAGTTTTCCTTAATGTCGGGTTCATCTGAGACCTAACCCCCATACGACATTAGAACTGACTGAATTTCCTTTAAATAGCAGAAATCTCTGCAGGTGGGAACTGTTGGCCCTAACTGAAATAAATCAGGGTATCTCCAAGGACACTCCTCTGTGGTCTAAAAGGATGTCGAGTCAAGATCGCGCACCCTCCCTCTCCCGTCCCACTCTGATGTTGCAAGTGCTTTTATTCACATTTATCTTTTTTGAACAAATTAACTGTCAACAACCGATTAGGCCAAATCCAACTTAAAATCGAAGATTAGACAGTCAAACGCAAATTCAGAACGAGCACCTAGAAACCACTGGATGTACTTAAATCAGCAAGACCCGGTGACAGGAGTCCTAGGTGCAAAAGAAATGAATGGATGATTCGCAGAGCCGTTAGCCAGCATTTTTGAAAACTTACGGCGGATGGAAGGAGTCCTTGAAGACTGGAAAAGTGCAAATGTTTCCTTTTTTAAAAAAAAAGGAAAAAAGGAGGACCTGGGTAATTACAGACCAGTCAACTGAACATTGATATCCGGGAAGAAAACAGGGCAAATCATCAACAATCAATTTGCAACCACCTGGAAGAGCATATGATACAAGGAAGCAATCAACATGGTTTTGTGACGATCAAATCGGGCCCGACTAATTTAATTTCTTTCTCTGATAAAGTTACACACCACGGAGATAAGGGGAAAGCAATAGATGTAATCTATCTAAACTTCAATAAAGCTTTTGATTCCATACCCCAAGGCAGTCTCAATGGCAAGCTAGCAAAAGTTCAGTCACGACCACTGTAGCAGTGCTACAATGGCTCTGTGTCCACCTAGGCGGATAACACAAAAGACATGCACCGGGGTCAGTCCTAGATCAGTTCTGTTCAAAAACTTTCAAGAATGCTCAAGAACATAAATTCCAAGTTCAGCCAAATTGCAAAAACGATCCTACAGAAGTCTGGATAAAATCGAACGGCCACCCATAAACAGTGATATTTATTAAGCACTTACTGTACGCAGAGCACTGTACTAGGTGTTGGAAGAGTTCAATACAACGGAGACGGTAGATTCATTCACTGCTCACAAGGAGCTCCAGCGCTTATGTACATCCCAAATCGGTAATTTATTTTATTGTCTGACTCCCCAACTAGCCTAAAAGCTCTCTGTGGGCAGGGATCGTGTCTATCAACCAGACTGCACTTTTGAAGTGGTTAGAACAGTGCTCTGCACACAGGTAGTGCTTAGTAAATGCCATTGATTGATAGTGAAAAATGTGAGTGGGTAACTTCAAAGACCAAAAATAAACAAGATGATTACAAAATGTGGAAAGCCCAGTTATGAACTAGCAGAGCAGGAACAACAACAAAATACTTTGGGAGTTATATTGGGCCAGAAGGTGAAGATGAACCTGAAATGATGTGACTTTTGAAAGTAGCCCTTTTTGTCCTGAGATACATAAGCCGGACTATTGGAAGGACCAGGAGGTAACCACTTGGGAGAGTTCAATATAACAATATAACAAGACATGTTCCCTGCCCTGGCCTCTTCATTCCTGGAGATCCTCAGGGGAAGAAGAGCCATTTATCCTGGATGCTTATTCATTCACCTGGCAGGAATCAGGGGCTTGGACTCCAAATCCATAAGGATGACTACCTGAAAAAGGGACACACTCCAGCCTGCTCCTTCCCTTCAGCCTTAGCTACTGCAGAAAATCCAAAACCTTCTGTTTGTTGATAACCGAGAACCTGCTATTTACAACTAGGGTTTCCACAACCACTTCCCTGGTCATTACAGAGAACTCTGAACTCTCAAGGCTTTTAGAGGACCCTGGAGATTGATGGTTTAGTTAAGAGTGGTTAGAGGCCTCTACTATATAAAGAATCAAAGAGATCATGGAATTTAATTGGTCCCAAAGAGAGAGAATATTGGGGTGGGTAAAAACAACAGAGCCTTAAACAATAATTAATAACAGACACTAAACTCCTTGCCTGTTTCATATCACCAATAGATTTTTCCCCTCTCTAATAAATGAAAACTAAATCTTGATTTTTAAGATATTCTTCCTGTTTGGGAGGAGTTTTGTTTCTATTTTTTCCCCGCGCGGCTCTCGGTGAACAAATTCAAATACCTAGGAATTGAGGGGGCATTCAGAAGCTTCTGGGGAAACAAACATGGATGTTTAAAAGTCAGTGATTTTCTTCTGGAGGAAAATGATTGCGAACAAAACCATTCAAAATTGGTTAGAAGGCACAGTCTGACTGATGGCATACCACGCTTCCCTGAGTCTGTTTTGCAGAACCAAAAAGAATTGAAAAGCATAAAACATTATATTTACTATAATATGGAACAGACTGTGATGCTGCTGCTGTTAAAATCTCAAAAATGCATGTTAAAAAGCATTCTAGGATCTTGCTGAGAAGGTTTAAAAAATCTGTCATGCCCTAATAAGTGATTCTAAACAAGGCTTGTGTGCTTGCATGTATGTTTTAAATGGATGAAATCCATTTGTCTCTACGACTGGGTTAACTGCTAACAAGTGATTTTTTTTTTAAGTAAGTTTACGGGGATGAAATCAAATTATTTCTAGAACCTTACCGGGTTTGAAAGAATACATTTTTTTCTTCTTGTTTTGTGGTCATCCTGCACATAATACACCTTTGTGTGCACTCTGTGATGTGCCGGGCCCCTGCTCCCCTACTTGCTCGAGTAATCCTTGCCCCAGTAGATTCGAGTGGTGCTGCAAAACCACCACCTCCATAATCAATTCCTACACGCAGGCATCTGGTCCTGAAGTTTCAGGCCCGGGGCTCGCCCGCCATTCTCGATGGGAGATTCCTCATGCTCCTTGAGGGTTTCTTGTGAAAAGAGACATTGGAATCAATCAATCATGTTTATTGAGTGCTTACTGTTTGCAGAGCGCTGTACTAACGGCTTGGGAGACTACAATATAGCAACATAACAGAGCTGGTGGACACATTCCCTGCCCACAGTGAACGTACAGTCTAGAGTATAAGCTTATAAGGGAAGAAACAGCACTGAGACTTTACTTATTTTAAATATACAATTTTCCCTCACTTTTAATGGCCTGCATCCTGAGAATAGACAGTTTAGGTAGTCCTTGGACTTATGACACCTCCGATCCCTGAAAAGTGGGTCACAATTTTGAAAACTAAAGTAAATCAAAAACACTCTTCTCATAGGAGTCAAGTATAAATGGGGGGATTGATTCCTGAAACAATGTCAGATAACCTACTGGTACCCAAATTACCCCGAATTCTATATTCAATCCATTAGCAATTAGTAAGATGGCTACAGGAACGTACTTATATTGAGTCAAAGAGGTTCCACAATATGCATGCTGACTTTTACTCCATTAGAAGTATGGAGAGATTGTTCATCACCCCGTGGTGATCAGGAAACATCCTACTCTCATCCTCCAGCCTCTCGAGTGAAGCATTCCTGTCTCGTCCCCTTTAACCATTTCGGCTTTTAAAATTGATTCCCTATGACACCAGGGCCTCCCTTGCACTGCCCGGGCCCCAGACCTAGAGTGCCACAAAGGAGGCTAATGTTATCAAATCAAAACCAACGTGAGGTACAGCTGAAACAGGGTGTAAAATTGAGAAATCTAAATTTTTTACAAGTCCCTTAAATTGAGAACTTGCTGACTTACTCTAAAAGTGAGTCCAGTTTCTGGAGAAGGGGTAGGGGAGAGCTAACTCTGTAAGGATAAAATAGAAGCACCATGTTGCCATGCTTTTCTAGGTAAAATGTGGTTTCTTTTTATGTACACACAGATACACACTTCTTTCCTGGCTCTAGGTATCAGTATCAACATTCTTATGGTCTGCTGCTTCACTATCTGTAGTATTTATTAATGCCTGTCTCCCCCACTTGATTGCAAGCTTTTTGAGGACAGAGATTGGCCTACCAACTCTACTGTACTCCCCAGGGACCTTAGTACAGTGCATGGTAAGCACTAGAGAATAATAACTGTGATATCTGTTAAACAGTTACTAGGTGTCAAGCACCATACTAAGTGCTAATGTAGATACAAGATAATTAATCAATGGGATTTGTAGCACACTTACTATGTACAGGGCACTGTCCTATGCTCTTGGAACAGAACACTACAATATATTTAGTACACATGTTCCCTGCCCATTAGCAGCGTTCAGTCTGTGGGGGAAATAGATGTTAAAATAAATTACGGATAGATACATAAGTACTGTGAGGCTGAGGGTGGGTTGAATATCAAGTGCTTACAGGTTACAGATCCACATGCATAGGTGATGCAAAAAAGAAAGGGAGCTGGGGAAATGACAGCTTAGTCGGGGAAGGCCTCTTGGAAGTGGGGCTTTGCAGGTGGGGAGGATGGTGGCCTGTCACATATGAAGGGAAGGGAGTCCCCAGGCCAGAGGCTGGACATGGGCAAGGGATCGGCCGTGAGATACGTGAGATTGAAGTACAGTGAGGAGGGGGCAAGCTGAGGATAGCTGAAGCTGTGGAAATGAATGAGTTCTCCAAGAGAGTGGGTGTAGATGGAAAATAGGAGGGGACCGAGAACTGAGCCTTGAGGGACTCCCACTGTTAGAGGGTGGGAGGCAGAGAAGCCTACAAAAGGGATTGAAAAAGAGTTGCCGGAGAGATAGGAGGAGATCCTTGGAGAGGACAATGTCAGTAAAGCCAAAGTTAAAATACTGTTTCAAGGAAGAGAGGGTGGTCTACAGCGTTGAAAGCAGCTGAGACGTCAATGAGGATTAGGATGGAGTAAAGACGGTTGGATTTGGACAGAAGGAGATCACTGGTGACCTTTGAGGGGGCAGTTTTGTGGAGTGAAGGGGGCAGAAGCCAGATTGGAGGGGTCAAGGAGAGAACTGGAGGAGAGGAAATGGAGGCAATGGGTGTAGACAATTCCCTCATGGAGTTTGGAGAGGAGTAGTAGGAGACAGATGGGGCAATAAATGGAGGCAGCCGTGAGGTCAAGGGAGGGTGTTTTTAGGACAGGGCATGTTTAAAAGAAGTAGGGAAGAAGCAGTCACTGGAAAGTGAATGGTGGACCATCAGACCCAGTTCCTACCCCACAAGGGGATGCCTGTCTAAGTAGGAGTGAGAACAAATATTGAATCTGTTTCATAGTTCGGGAAACTGACGCACAGTGAAGTCAGGGATTTGCCCGAGGTCATAGAGCAGGCAAGTGGCAGAGCTGGATTTGGAATCCAAGTCTTCTGACTCTCGGACCCATGCTCTTTCCAGTAGGACACTCTGTGGTGGGTGAGAAGAAATCTTGAACAATAGTGTAGTTCTAACTAATCATTTCATTTTCTCATTGATTACTTTCATCTTATCAGTGGTGCTTCTGATTTTACTTTTTCCTATTATATGTATACAATTTGAGTCTGCCCATCTCATTAGATAAAAAAAACCCTTTGAGGGCAGGCTCCATATTGGTCTTGTAATTTTACTGTATGTTGCCAAGTATCTAAGGAAGATACTTCTCCCCCCTTCTAGACCGTGAGCCCATTGTTGCGTAGAGATTATCTCTGTTGCCGTATTGTACTTTCCACGTGCTTAGCACAGTGCTCGGCACAGTAAGCACTCAATAAATACAATTGAATGAATAAATATGTGCACAGTAAGGAGCCAATCAATTCTGATGGTAGTGATACTTTAAGTATTTTTAGAGCAGCCTTTTTTTCCTTGACTTTTGGGGTGGTTATGTAGTTAATATTCAACCAAATTTAAGAAAATGAAGCTATGTGATTCCCTGGTGTTCTCCGGTTGAATTGCAATAAACAGATCTTGTGCAAATTCTAATAGCTACAAAGACAGTAGCTCAAAACCTTGAACCCATCAGAAAAACAATTTAACATTTACATAACTAATAAAAAGTATAACACATGGACAGGCATTTTGTTACAACCGGAAATCAAAGTATATTCTAACTTGTATGCCTTTGTCAAAGCTTGGCTAAGTGAGGCTGATAATGGGAATGGAGAAAAGATTCATAGTTGAGTTCCAGTAAAAATCTATGAAGATAATTAGCTTCTTATCCATGCGTAAAATTAGGATGGTAGGAGCACAATTAGGGATAAACTCACTCAAACCAATGATAAAATTCTATTTTTCAAATGAATTTCTCTAAAAAATAAGTCATCATCCATGGAGGACTAGGAAAAAAAATCCTAATTTGAGCAGCAAAGACGAGAGATAGACTGGGTATGAATATGTCATTTGACACAAACCAGCATATTTTACCGTAATTCTCCAAAACCTGACAAGGAGGCAGTTTCCTAAATTTGGCAGAGCATGGAGAATTCCACCTCTATGTTTGGCCACCCAGTTCAAAATTCCATTTTTCATGATGGTTTTTAAACTGCCTACTGATGGTAATCAATCGTATTTATCGAACACTTACTGTGTGCAGAGCGTTGTCCTGAGCATTTGGGAAAGTACAACGTAACAGAGTTGGTAGACAAACTACCCTGTCCACAAGGAGCTCTACAGTCTAGAAGGTCATTCCTTCGATTCCCCTCTAAGGACAGATAAGTTGTATAGACAACCGAGGTCTGTTCCCGGTAAACACGTGGGAAGAAAATGTTCTCCCCTGGTTGGCTGAACTCATCCGTACAGAGTCTTGTTTGGGGGCTGCGAGGAGAAAGTTAAACCGACTCTAACCCTGCCCAATAAGGGGTCGCTCCCAATCAATCAATCTGAGTGAAAGTATCGATAGAAGATCCAATTCCACAATAATCATATAACCTATATTACACACCGAATGATAGCTGGATGTGGTTTTAATACAGGTGTGTGAAAGTAGGGCAACAGAAGGGCCACTGTGTTTCCATTTCCTCGTTGATGCTTCAGAGAGCAGGTGGAATCAATGGTATTTATTGAGCACTTTACTGTGTGCAGAGCACTGTACTAAGCCCTTGTGAGAGTACAACAGAGTTGGCAGACAAGTTCCCTGACTACAATAAGCCTACAGTCTAGAGAGGACAGTATAGAGGGAATTTGGGAAGATTTCTGAAGGTAGGTGGGAGACGGCCAGAGTTATGGGCTCATTGTTAGAAAACAGCCCAGGAGCAGCGAGGAAAAGCAAGAACAACATCACGTGAGTTATGGCCTGCCTGGAAACTTAAGAGCTGTAAGGTTGAATGCTGGCTCTGTCACTAAATTGCAGAATGACTTAAGGGCAAGTCTCAGGGTCTTCTAAGCTTCTTCGCTGCTTCTCCCATCTGACTGGGAGTCTCGCAAGGCTCAGTAGTCAGGGTGCCCATCTACTCCCTCCATTTCCACCCACTCCCTTGGAGAACTCAGTCGCTCTCACGGCTTCAACTACCATCGCTATGTGGATGATTCCCAAATCTACATCTCCCGCACTGCTCTCTCCCTCTTGGCAGACTCATCAATCAATCAATCAATCAATCATCAATCGTATTTATTGAGCGCTTACTATGTGCAGAGCACTGTACTAAGCGCTTGGGAAGTACAAATTGGCATCACATAGAGACAGTCCCTACCCAACAGTGGGCTCACAGTCTAAAAGGGGGAGACAGAGAACAGAACCAAACATACCAACAAAATAAAATAAGTAGGATAGAAATGTACAAGTAAAATAAATAAATAAATAAATAAATAGAGTAATAAATATGTACAACCATATATACATATATACAGGTGCTGTGGGGAAGGGAAGGAGGTAAGACGGGGGGATGGAGAGGGGGACGAGGGGGAGAGGAAAGAAGGGGCTCAGTCTGGGAAGGCCTCCTGGAGGAGGTGAGCTCTCAGCAGGGCCTTGAAGGGAGGAAGAGAGCTAGCTTGGCGGATGGGCAGAGGGAGGTCATTCCAGGCCCGGGGGATGACGTGGGCCGGGGGTCGACGGTGGGACAGGCGAGAGCGAGGTACAGTGAGGAGATTAGCGGTGGAGGAGCGGAGGGTGCGGGCTGGGCAGTAGAAGGAGAGAAGGGAGGTGAGGTAGGAGGGGGCGAGGTGATGGACAGCCTTGAAGCCCTTGAGAAGCCTTGGAGAGCCTTGAAACTCATGTTTCCATAATTTATTTATATTAATGTCCCTCCTTCTAGATTGTAACCACATCAAAAATAAACTCATTACTATCAGCTTTAAAGCACTCACCTTGCCCCCTCCTACCCTACTCATCTCGCTACCCTACTACAACCCAGCCTGCACACTTCGCTCCTCTAATGCCAACCTACTCACTGTCTATCTCGCCGCCGACTCCTCACCCTCATATATGTATATATGTTTGTACATATTTATTATTCTATTTATTTATTTATTTTACTTGTACATATCTATTCTATTTTATTTTGTTAATATGTTTGGTTTTGTTCTCTGTCTCCCCTTTCTAGACTGTGAGCCCACTGTTGGGTAGGGACTGTCTCTATATGTTACCAACTTGTACTTCCCAAGCGCTTAGTACAGTGCTCTGCACACAGTAAGCACTCAATAAATATGATTGATTGATTGATTCAATTTCCTCAATATTAAAATTCCTCAGTTTCCTCATCTGCATGAGCGGGACAACAAGAACACTTTTCTGCCAGGACCCTTGTGAAGAAAAACAGGTAAAAGTCAAATATAATAAGTTTTATCAAGTGCTATCAAAATGCTAAGTAATGATAAGGTGTTGGCAATCCACAAACAAGGAACATAGCTAAAGAAGGAAGAAGATGAGCAAGAGAGAACGGGAGGAGAAAAACAGGAATCTGGACCCCAAATTCCTGACCTTTCTTGCTGATGACACTGGATTGTTCTGAAACCAAAGCAAGGTTTTTTCCTCATCCAATTTTAAAACAAAAAGTCACCCCAGGTCCAAAATGGGTGATCTAGTGGAAAGAACACAGGCTTGCGAGTCAAAGGTCCTGGGTTCTAATCTGCGCTCTGCATCACACTTGTCTACTGTAATATTGGGCAGGTCACTTTTCGGGGCCTCAGTTTCCTCATCCATTATAATGGGATTAAATACCTCTTCAACCTCCCACTACGACTGTGGACCCCATGTGGGACAGAGACACCGTCTGATCTGCATATACTGAATTTATCCTAGCCTTCTTATTAAATGCTTAACGAAGAACATAATTACTATTATCGTTCATTGCTATAATAATAGCCCACCAACTATTCTATGGGATCTATGAGAGCCAGAATCTGAGGTACTTACCTTCTCCCCACTGTACTCTCTTCCAAGGATTTAGTACAGTGCTTCGCACACAGTAAGCACTCAATATGAATGAATAGAACCCAAGAGGAGGGAAAGTCCAGCACAGAGAGAGAAAATGTTTGAGAAGGTAGATCTTCCCTCCCCAACCGTCCAGACAGCTAGTAGCCAGGACGGCATGTTGAAGCACTGAAAGATTTTTCAGGGCAGGAGAAAAACCAGTAAGAGCTCTGTAGTTCGATTTGGACCCTTACCCCCGTGAGATGGGTTTCGGTTTCTCTGCCACTGCTGGGGTATCTCTGTCTCTGTGTGTGCTGCCTTATTACCTGATGCCTCCTTGGGCCTTCAAGGGTCTCCCTATCTTACTGCTGTAAACACGGGGCATGTAAAAAAGAGAGAAAAGAAACTGGGAAAGAGGTGACCAATGAGCCCAACTGAGGAGACGGGAGATGATTAATGGATTCAGAGAAGTGGGGGGAAAGGGCAATCAATGGAAGGTGAAATTTTTTTTTGGCCTTTTCTGAATCATTAGAATTTAGGGAATCATCCTGGCATCAGAGCAATGTTTGATTCCCAATTCATGAAAACCATAAGTGACGATGATGTGTGGCTCAGGAAACAAGAGTACTATGCAGTACAGTAGCTCTGAGCAAATGAATCAGTTTTATTCAGTTCCTCAAACTCCAAATTTATGTAGGAGTGCCTCGTATTTAATTTCTGAATACAAATCCTCTTCTACTAACTAAAATCACATAGGGATACTGAACATACGTTCAGTGATTGCTTGGGGTTGGGACCTCAACATCTGAATAGCTGATTTTTATAGAAAGAGTATTCTACAGTGACTATATAAAACTATTAACGAAATCCAAAGGTTTTTCAGGTAAAGTGGAAACCTTCTGTGGAACAGGTTTTATAGCCATGAAAAACCATATTAAGTCTATTTCCTCCAGTAGATGAGTTCTAAGCCAGAGTCAACGAGCTATCTACAAAATGCCGTCAGAAGCTTCTCACATTCCTCTGATATTTTGTGAAAAACCGGAAACTAGACACCAATAAAGTATGACAAATGAAGAAAGAATAACCTCAAATTAAAAGAAAATCATAGTAGTACAATCCAAGGTAATTACCACCATACTAGTAAAAATTTGTGTTTATATGCTGTCCAAACATTGCTTGATTCCTTCTTGTGACAAACCCAATAGGCATTTAATAAAGGTAAATTGACTGTGATAAGTGTACACCTTCTATGCCACCTAGTCTGTTAGCTCTTTGCAGGCAGGGTATTGTAAAAACTTGGTATATATTAAAAACAATAAACACCATTTATTACAATCCTCCATTGGTCTCTGCAACCGTGGGAATCACATCTGTCATTTACTGAAGGTACAGATCATTTACTGAAGATACAGAAGTCCTGTGTCTGTAGGACTTGGAATAGTTGGTTGGGTTAATAGCAGTAGTAATAATAATAATAATAATGGTATTTGTTAAGCAGTTAATATGTGCCAGGCACTGTACTAAGTGCTAGGGTGCATACAAGCAAATCGGGTTGGACATAGTCCCCGCCCCATATGGGGCTCACAACCTCAATCTCCATTTTATGGATGAGGAAACTGAGGCACAGAAGTAAAGTGACTTGCCCAAGGTCACACAGCAGGCCAGTGGTGGGGACAGGATTAGAACCCCTGACCTTCTGATTCCCAGGCCCAGGCTCTAGCCACTATGCCATGCTGTGTCTCATTATGATCTTCCTGATCAAGCACTTAGTACAGTGCTCTGCACACAGTAAGCGCTCAATAAATACGATTGATTGATTGATTGATCATGTGACAAAGCAACATAAAGGGCAAGGGCAGACATTCCTAAAGAGAGGGCATTCAGAACTTGAAGGCCTGGGTTTGGGAATACTATTTTGAAGACTTATTATGAATTATTATGACTTATTATGAATGGTCTTGGTTGCATTTCAAGAAGTAAATATTTTGAAAAAGAAATTCTGTCATGCACTGCTGTATTATTAAAAACATGGTATTTTTTAAAATATAACATCCAAAAGCTTTTAGGACTGGACAAAGAATTGTATCAATGGGGTTATCTCTAGAGATCAATCTGATTACTTTGCCATCAGTCTTTACTAGGGGGAAGTTCATGGCATGTGCTTTAAAATTTTCAACACTAAGATGCTTAAAAAGAACCCAATTTCACCCCTACTGCAGCTTTTTGTAATAAATAGCTACTTAGTTATTTCACAAGACAAATGAACAATTTCCCTGAAATTATCTATTTCGATACAAGGACTTTAGGGCCCAGGACCTTATGGTGCAGTTGAAATTTAACTACCCTGCATCTATAAATGGTCGCTTTCTAAGATTATTAAACTGTAGACAATGCATCAAATGGATTTCTCAGAGAAACCAACCAATTCTGGGAGGGTTAAATGCCAGTGTTATGGGTATTTTTGTAAGTGAATTATTTAGTGGGCAGATGTGCCTTAATGTACATAATTGGGAAATCCCAGAAAATGAATTCATCTCGTCTGGAATATCCTTGACTAAACCACATGTTTGATACCTATGAATAGGCCCATAATGTCTTCTTTCCTAATCGCTCAGGCAAGCAGATATCTCACCTCATCCCCTTGGTCATAAATTGTGCTTCTTGAGCAAATCAACATCATTTCAGACCTACTGCTGCTCATTACCTTAAATCCAAATTGTGCGGTGGCCTACAGGGCTGTGGCAGATTGAGATGTTTTATCTTCAGTGCACTATGGGCAGAATTAGATTATTACTTGTGGAAAAGAGAGAAAACTTAAACCAGCTTTCTATTGCCTCGATTAAACTACTTAACTGGCTGCGAGACAGGAAATACACTTAGCATCTCAAGCAACTGGATGATGGAGATTAGAATATGTCTTTAATAACCATAAAAAATAGACTGTGGAGACAAAAATGAACAAAGTCTGCAGATAATGTATGATTTTTGCCTCTGTAGGCTCCCATTATGGAAGGGGATTGAAATCCCCAGATCACTCTGGTAATAGAGAGTGTGAAAGCTCTTCAAGAATACTTAACCTTTTTTCACGTTAACAAAATAATGGGGAAAATGGCAGCTGAAACGAATGGATAAATGAATTGAATCTATTAGCGGTAATAACAATCTGTCTAGTATCGCGCTTGCTATTAAGGCATCAGGATTTAAAGAAGTCATTGCTTTGCACAGCAAGTGAACTATAAATCAAAACTGTTAAGCTATGTATTTTGAGTCAGATTCCCACAGTTTGGGGATACATGAACGGACTAATGTTTCAGAAAACATAACACTGTAGCACTTGTCGTGCAGATGAGTGTACCTTGGAAATCCACTGCTTCTAAATAAGCAAAACTACATCCTTAGTGAAACAAAATAACCTAAGAGAAGCAGCAGCTGGCCTAGTGGATAGAGCATAGGACCGGGAGTCAAAAGGACCTGGGTTCTCATCTCAACTGCACTATCTGTCTGCTGTGTGACCTCGGGCAAGTCACAACTTTTCTGTGCCTCAGTTGCTTCATCTGTAAAATGGGGATTAAGACTGTGAGCCCATGTGGAGCATGGTCTTTGTCCAAACTGATTAGTTTGTACCTACTCCAGTGCTTAGAGCAGTGACTGGCACAATAATAAGCACTCAACAAATACCACAGAAAAAATGACTTTCAACTAGTACCATAGTTATTGATTACACATACTAATATACACACATAATACCAGTTTGTAAAAATTTCTCTGCACCTATTTATATTTGTATTTATGGTTGAGTGTGGACACACACAAAAAAAAATCCTTCCTTAAAAATGCAGCACCATAAGAGTTATATAAAACAGTATCTATCAGTCACGCTCAGAAACACCCTATTAACAATTTCGAACAGGAAATGAATAACTTCCAATTGAAAACACAGGGCGGAATGTAATCACTTGATTGGAACCTGGCCAGAAAATCCAAAATAAATTACACTTAATGCTTACCTGCAAGATCATGTGTGGAATTCAAAGGACTCAACGCATAAGAACTCACGTCTCAATTTTACCTGACTCTTCCCCGTAAAGGGCAGGCAGGGAAAGAGCAGGTAATATCGGCCTTTTTTTTAAAAGTGAAGTCACTGTGGCCCTAAAAGGAAAAATGCCCGATAGTTTGTGAGCTAATGGTGTTCTACCCAGCACTCTTTATTGGTGAGGTAGGAAGGCTGAGAGACAGAGAACTGCCTAGATTCCGAAAAGAGAAGGAGCATAGCCTAAGGGATAGAGGACGGGCCTGAGAATCAAAATGACTTGGGTTCTAAACCCGGATTCACTGCTTGTCTGCTGAGTGACCCTGGGTCAATCTCTTAACTCCTCTCCGCCTCAGTCACCTCATCTGGAAAATACAAATTTAATATAGTCATGTTCATACACTTTTTCCTCTCCCCCTCCCACCCCCCCGCCCTACCTCCTTCCCCTCCCCAGAGCACCTGTATATATGTTTGTACAGATTATTTATTTTACTTGTACATATTTACTATTCTATTTATTTTGTTAATGATGTGCATCTAGCTTTATTTCTCTTCTGATGACTTGCCACCTGTGGGCCCTTTTTGGGCCAGGGACCAGATAATAACAATAATGATGATGGTGGTATTTGTTAAGTGCCTACTATGTTCCAAACCCTGTTCTAAGTTCAGGGATAGATATAAGGGAGGGTTTCTGCTAGTTCTCACCACCTAACGGCTCTCAACTCCCTAAATCTGAGCTCAGATTTGTCACCCCTCCTATGATCCTCTTTCCACTGTACCCCACCCTTCTCCTACTCCCTTCTGTGTCACCCTTGCACTTGGATTTGCTCCCTTTTTTCACCTTCACTCACAACACTTACATACATAGCTGTAATTTATTTTTTATTAATATCTGTCTCCCCCTCTAAACTGCAAGCTCACTGTGGGCTTTTAGACTGTGAGCCCACTGTTGGGTAGGGACTGTCTCTATGTGTTGCCAATTTGTACTTCCCAAGCACTTAGTACAGTGCTCTGCACATAGTAAGCGCTCAATAAATATGATTGATGATGATGATGTGGGCGGGGAACATGTCTTCTACCAACTCTGTTGTACCATACTCTCCCAAGCACTTAGTACAGTGCTCTGCACACAGTAGTGAAGCAGCATGGCTCAGTGGAAAGAGCACGGGCTTTGGAGTCGGAGGTCGTGGGTTCAAATCCCGGCTCCGCCAACTGTCAGCTGTGTGACTTTGGGCAAGTCACTTAACTTCTCTGTGCCTCAGTTACCTCATCTGTAAAATGGGGATTAAGACTGTGAGCCCCCTGGGGGACAACCTGATTGCTTTGTAACCTCCCCAGCGCTTAGAACAGTGCTCTGCACATTGTAAGCACTTAATCAATGCCATTATTATTATTATTATTGTTATAAGTATGATCGATCGATTGACCCCATGCTGTTCCCGGGGCTTTAAACCTGACATCTCAATCCTCCCCACTTTCAAAGCCCAACCCCATCAAGTCTTCCACAATGGATTACCCGTACCCCAATCTTATCACCCCTTCATTCATTCATTCAATTGTATTTATTGAGCGCTTACCATGTGCAGAGCACTGTACTAAGTGCTTGGAAAGTACACTACAGTAATAAAGATGATCCCTGCGCACAGTGGGCTCACAATCCGGCGGGGCGGGGGAGACAGACATCAATATAATTAAACAGGCATCAATATAAATAAAAATTTTTATATATGTAAAATACACACACACGTGCTGTGGGGAGGGGAGAAGGGGGAAGAGCAAAGGCAGCGAGTCAGGGTGACATGGAAGGGAGCGGGAGATGAGGACAAGTGGGGCTTCGTCACTTATATCTTTAGGTCTGAACTTGGCTCTTGTGTACATATGTATATTTGATTAAACAGTCCATTTTGTATATCCTGATTTCATTGTTCTGCCTTTCCCATCAGAATGTGAGTTCCTTGTTGGCAGAGAATGCGACTTCAGCTTCTGTTATACTTCCCAAGCGCTTAGTTCAGTGCACTGCATTCAGTAGATCCCGAATGAAATAGCATTACTACTAATCACATACGGGCTCTCACACTATTTTAGGCATCAAACAATTCAGAATAAAGGAGAAATCCTTCCCAGTTACCAGTTTGAAGAATGGCTCACCGAAGACAGAATTTTGATCGATTCTCCGATTGTAACACATCCATTTTCCATTCTATTGCAAGACTAAATACTCGGTAGTAGCCAGTGGCTGAGCTAAATGTACACCTGTCTCTCTTTTCCAGATGGATTATGTGATAAAGACGGGTTTGACTTCTATTTCTTCCTCAGGCACCATAAAGCAGAATCCCGAACACTGTGGCAACCTGATCAATAGCACACCCTAAGCTACAGTTCGGTAAACCAGTCAGTCATCAATTGTACGCTTGGCCCGCTAGTCGGGACTTACAAAGCAGCCAAACAATCCGCAATTTAGTCAGGATGGAATTGTCTCCCCGGGAGAATACTGATTCAGGATTAGCATCCGTGTTCGGCAGGATGGCGGAGGGAAAATTACTTACCAGCAGTTCGTGCCCTTGGAGGTGGATTGGTTCTATTTCTATTCCCAGCTGGAACTGGCTGCCTGTCAAGCTTGTCGTGGCAATAATGCTCTGGAAACAGACAATACAGTCCAAACGCCAACTGCATCTTGAACTGCGCGGCAAACATTATTGCTAAATGTCACCGAGTTGGCCCCTGAATAGTTTGGTCCCAGCCCGCGGGGCTCCTTCACTCGCTCATCTGATGGCATTTATTGAGCGCTTACTGTGTGCAGAGCATCTTACTAAGCTCTTGGGAGAGTATAATAAAACAGACACGTTCCCTGGCCACAACGAGCTTACAGTCTCGCGGGGGAGACAAACAGTAGTATAAATAAATTACAAATAGGGATATATATTGTAGTCTCTCAAGCCCATAGTACAGTGCTCTGCATGCAGGAGGCACTCAATAAATACGACTGAATAAAGGATGAGTACTGCTTTGATGCCACGTTACGTCTGATCATTTCCCAAGGGTTTTATGGGTACGAGGGGTAGCCCCCGCGCCCCGAGAGAAGTAAGCCAGAGCCAACTTCTGGTTTGGTCTGGGCTGACGTCCCATTTGGGGGCTTTTCAGGGACTGGAGCAATAACCCAGATTTCTGGTCTCTGCCACTTCGCCACTAAGCATCAACTTCTCTCCATCCGGATCATGCTGACATTATTCATCAGCTGTGAACGGGAAAACGAAGCAGACATCCCCAAGACCTGCTTTAGCCCAGATTTGTGGAAATAAACACGGAGGCACTTCAAGTTTGGAGGAGCCAAATTCGCGCCACCCAATCACCTGTAAGGAGGGAGTAGAAGGATGCCTGTCCCTCAATTTTGGCACAAGAGCCATTCACATCATTTCTACCACGCAACAATTCAATAGCTCATTAGCTTTAGAAGATCAATCCTTAATCTGCAGGGGAGAGAGTCCACGGCTTCTGACAAATTCTCCCTCCACCTTAAAACTTACTTCTTGCAAAGGGTTTTCCCTGCAAGAGAAGGAAAGTTTCCTAGAAAACAACTACAAAGTTTTCAAGCCCTTCTCACCAGCTGGCAGTGAAAGGTCTCAAACTACCATAATTTTCAATATGGACAGGGAATATGTATGTTGATTGTTGTACTGTACTCTCCCAAGCGCTTAATACAGTGTTCTGGACACTGCAAGCACTCAATAAATATGATTGGATGAATTTTGCCTTTTCAAACTAGGAAAATCTATTTCCAATAGCAAGAAGTATGGCTCACTGGATAGAGCATGGGCCTGGGACTCAGAAGGCCATGGGTCCTAATCCCAGCTCTGCCACTTGTCTGCTGTGTGGCCTTGGACAAGTCACTTCACTTCTCTGTCCTCAGTTACCTCGTTTGTAAAATGGAGATTACGACTGCGAGCCCTACGTAGGACAGGGACTGTGTCCAACCCGATTTGCTTGTATCCATCCACCCCAGCGCTTAGTATTATTATTATTATTATTAATATTATTATTATTATTACTATCATTACGTAGCCAGTAGCCACCAACTGGTTTCTTCCCAAGTACTCCAGTTTCCTCCGCGAGTCAGAAGGACCCGAGTTCTAATTCTAGCTCCTCCACTTGTCTGCTTTGTAACCTTGGGCTTGTCACTTCACTTCTCTGTGCCTTTGTTACCTCATCTGCAAAATGGTGATTCAAGACCTCTTCCCCTTCCTACTTAGACTGTGAGTCCTGTGTGGGACTGGCACTGTCTGACCTAATTATCTTGTATCTTCCCCAGTGCTTAGAACAGTGCTTGGCACATAGTAAGCACTTAACAAATACCACGATTATATTATCATTACTATTATTATTAATAGAAACAGCATGGGCCTGGGAGTGAAAGGACCAGGGCTCTAAACCTGGCTCTGCCACTTGTCTGCTATGTGACCTTGGGCAAGTCACCTACCAGTGCCTCAGTTCCCTCATCTGTAAAATGGGGATTAAGACTGTGAGCCCTATATGAGACATTGACTGTGTTCAACCAGTATATTTGGTTTTGTTCTAGTATGTTTGGTTTTGTTCTCAGTCTCCCCCTTTTAGACTGTGAGCCCACTGTTGGGTAGGGACTGTCTCTATATGTTGCCAACTTGTACTTCCCAAGCGCTTAGTACAGTGCTCTGCACACAGTAAGCGTTCAATAAATACGACTGATTGATTGATTCAACCTGATTAGCTTCATCATTACTCTTATGGTGGTTTGCCATTTGCAAGGAGGCTGATTCATCAAATTCTACTTCAAACATGAAATGAATTGTGCAAACCTATTTTTTTTTCAGGCACCATGAATATAAATGGAGGTGTTCAGTCAGGCTTTCCTACTAACCAAATCAATCAGTGGCACTTATTGAGCTCTTACTATGTGGAGGGCACTGTTCTAAGCACTTGGGAGAGTACGATACAACCCCAGTGCTTAGTCCAGTGCCTGGCACATAGTAAGTGCTTAACAAAAGCCATTAAAAAAAAAAAAGATTGAGGATGCCAGATTGTTACAGTATGCCAGAGGTGAGCAATTATAGACCAGAAGGTCACTGTCCTCATTGTGAGGTCAGTGGTGGACTAGAGTCACGGTAAGGTTGTTGATGGTATTCATAGATGGCTTGGAGGCAGGTAGTAAGTAGCCACTGGAAAAGTCAAGTCACTTCCTCAAACAGACTGGCAATCCCGGTCCATGCCCATGGGCCAGATTCAATCAACCAGTAACCAAATCTCCCCACCCTTGCCCAAGATACTACGAGGTAGCGTGGCTAATGGAAACAGCACAAAACTGTGAGTTCAGTGACCAGGTTCTAACCCAAGTCCTTCCATTTTCCGCCCTGTGACCCTGGGTAAGGCACTTGTCGGCTCTGGGCATTAGTTTCCTCATCTGTAAAATGAGGACAAAATGCCTGTTCTCCCTCCCTCTTAGAATGTGAGCCCCACGTGGGACAGGGAGTAGGTCCGATCCAATTATACTGTATCTACCCCAGCATTTAGTACATGGTTTGGCACGTAGGAAAAGCTTAATAAATATCCTAGTCATCATTACTCTTATGGTGGCTTGCCATTTGCAAGGAGGCTGATTAATCAAATTCTACTTCAAACATGACATGAATTGTGCAAACCTATTTTTTTTTCAGGCACCAAGAATATAAATGGAGGTGTTCAGTCAGGCTTTCCTATTAATCAAATCAATCAGTGGTATTTATTGAGCTCTTACTATGTGGAGGGCACTGTCCTAAGCACTTGGGAGAGTACAATCTGTACTCTCTGTAAAATGGGGATTAAGACTGTGAGCCCGCCAAGGGACAACCTGATCACCTTGTAACCTCCCCAGCGCTTAGAACAGTGCTTGGCACATAGTAAGCGCTTAATAAATGCCATCATTATTATTATTATTACTCTCTGTGCCACAGTTCCCTCATCTGTAAAATGGGGATTAAGACTGTGAGCCCCCCCGAGGGACAACCTGATCACCTTGTAACCTCCCCAGCGCTTAGAACAGGGCTTGGCACATAGTAAGCGCTTCATAAATGCCATTATTATTATTACAATACAACAGAATTAGAAAACACATTCCCTGCCCGCAATGAATTTACAGGCAAGAAGGGGAGACAGGCACAATTTATAATAATTTAAAGATAGGTACATAAGGGCTGTGGGGTTGGGGGTGGGATGAATATCAAACGTCCAAAGGTCACAGATCCAAGTGCAACTGTATTTCCAGTTATTCCCAATGAACCCCTTCCTCAGGAAATTTTTAAGCATTTGATAATACCTCAGGGTCCGATTCAGACCCTAAACAGAACACAGAATTTCCCTTGAAGTGTTTTTCTGGGGGGTTTTTTGGTCCTCATTTTATAGATGAGGAAACTAAAGCCCACTGAAGGTGAGTGACTTGCCCAGAAAATGGAAGGACTTGGGTTAGAACCATGTCATCTAAATCCCACAGGACTTACACATGTACCAAACACTCTTTTCAGTCACTATGCATTTTCCATACCCGGTGTAACACACATAGGTTGGGGGGTAAGTCGGATATATACCAACGGTAAAACCCCCCGACAGCCACTTCCCAGTGGACTGGCTACATCTAACATTCAAGGGGCTACAGGTCTTGAATTGTGCTTTGCAGTCCAACTCAAACACACACAAATAAATACCTGGAGCCTTGAAAATTAAGAGCAATTGTATTTCGGCTACGTAGTGAAACAGTTGGCGAATAAGGGGTCTTTATAATAGTATTCTATTATACTTGGCATTTAAATTACACTTTATACTGGAATTGCGGAATCATTCAGAATCCATGTTCTAAGCTCTTGATTTACAGAGGAATATATCTTTATTCAGGATTAAATATGAAAAGAGTATTTGAAAGAAAAGGCTGTAAACAACATGAAGTACAATTTACTTCAAGAGTTAGATAATCAAAAATTAGAGGGATGAACACCAATATTGTACAATGCTTTTTCTCCACTAGTACCATCCTATATCAGTGCTTTGATCAATGCTCTCAATTACCAAAAGGATATATTCTAAATTCACATGCAGCCTAAATGTCTAGAGCTAAAAAAAATAAAATCTAACTCTCAATATTTCTTCTATTGTATGTCACTTTAAGATGGCAGCAACTGAAATATTATCGGGGGGAGGGGGAAATTAAAAGTTACAGAGGCTTGAAATTAAGTGGTTTGGAATCAGTCAAATATAGTGGAGTGTAAATAAAACAAATAACGAGGCATCCTATTTCTTTTGCCACGTTGTCATTATATTCTTCGTTTATTCCCCTAGGATATTTTTTTGATCAAAACATGGAAATAGTACGGCAGCATATTAATATCTACAGGAACGATGCCCAGTAAATGGAGCAAAACAATGAGTAATATAGTTTGGCATGCAACATGAACAGTTTAAATTTTTTAATAAGACAACTTCCTAAATGTCTGACCTTTAGCCCAGCTTATCATCATCAATCGTATTTATTGAGCGCTTACTATGTGCAGAGCACTGTACTAAGCGCTTGGGAAGTACAAATTGGCAACATATAGAGACAGTCCCTACCCAACAGTGGGCTCACAGTCTAAAAGCTTATAAATGCACTCTGCCCAAAATGCTAATTTCAAAAGCATTTGGTCACAGCTACCTCAAAGTCCAACTCAGGACCCTAAACGGAGCACAGAATTTCAATTGAAGTTTTTTTTTTTCCCCTTTTGCACTTTGGGTGATGCCAACAAACTCCCTTTCCATCAGATAAAATTATTTTAACTTTGTGAATGAACTTGTTGCTTCTGTTCTCCTTCTGTTGTTGCCCATACTTTGGCAGCTCGCTGATTAATCAATCATATTTACTGAGTACTTACATGGTGCAGAGTATGGTACTAAGGGCGCAGGAGAGCACAACAGAGCAGAGTTGGTAGATATGTTCCCTGCCCGCAAGGAGCTTACCTTACCACAACCGCCATGAAGTTGGCAGGTGCCGGGAAAAGAAGTGTAAATATCTGGGAAACAATTTGTCAGCTCTGATCCAAGTTTGGCGGGGGAGAAGCCTGAATGGTCAAAGTTGATGATTTACGCTGGCATCTGGATTTCATTTTCCCTTGCTATTCCTGTGCTCAACTGCACAGGACTGCGTCAGCTGCATCTTGCTTGTTCAGCATAAGGCAGCCTGCACTTGGAAAGCAATAACCACCCTAATTGACAAGAACGTCTTTTTTCTTGTCAAAAGACCATTTCGATTTGTATTTCATTATTAAGTCATTTGTTCCTAAGGGCAACATAATTAAGTACCTGGACGGCTATCTGATAATATGCAGATGTTAGCCCAGAATCTCAGACTGGGTTAGATCAGTGGCAATCTCTAAAAACTAAGTGCTAGGTCACATGTCAGAACTCTGCAAGGGACATCAAAATCAATTGTTATTAATAATAATGATGATGATGGTATTTGTTAACCACTTACTATGCGCTAAGCACTGTTCAAAGTGCTGGGGTACAAGGTAATCAGGTTGTCCCACGTGGGGCTCACAGTCTTAATCGCCATTTTACAGATGACGTAACTGAGGCACAGACAAGTTAAAAGTGACTTTTCCAAAGTCACACAGCTCATAAGTGGTGGAGCCAGAATTAGAACCCACAACCTCTGCCTCCCATGCCCGTGCTCTTTCCACTAAGCCACGCTGCTTCTCTGGAATTACCCATTCCAAACATTCTTTTTGACTATTTCTTTCTTCAAAAAACCTTGCCTGAGACATTATTTGTCTTTCTGTTTACTTTATTGAACCTACTCAGGCCAAATGAGGCAGGATCGATCCATGGTATTTATTAAGTGCTTCCTGCGTTCAGAACTCTGTACTAAGCACTTGAAAATGTACAACACAATGGAGTTGGTGAACACTGATCCCTGGCCTTACGGAGTTCACAGTTTAGAGGGGGAGACAGACATTAAAATCAAGTATGGGTAGACACATAAGTGCCGTGAGGAAGTGCTGACTTTCCCATCACTGTTGACGGCACTACCATCCTTCCCGTCTCACAAGCCCGCAACCTTGGTGTCATCCTCGACTCCGCTCTCTCGTTCACCCCTCATATCCAATCCGTCACCAAAACCTGCCGGTCTCACCTCCGCAACATCACCAAAATCCGCCCTTTCCTCGTCTTCCAAACCGCTACCCTGCTGGTTCATTCTCTCATCCTATCCCAACTGGATTACTGCATCAGCCTCCTCTCTGATCTCCCATCCTCCTGTCTCTCCCTACTTCAGTCTATACTTCACGCTGCTGCCCGGATTATCTTTGTACGGAAACAGTCTGGGCATGTCACTCCCCTCCTCAAAAATCTCTGGTGGTTGCCTGTCAACCTATGCATCGATCAAAAACTCCTCACTCTCGGCTTCAAGGCTATCCATCACCTTGCCCCCTCCTACCTCACCTCCCTTCTCTCCTTCTTCAGCCCAACCCGCCCTGGTGCTAATCTTCTCACTGTGCCTCCATCTCGCCTGTCTCGCCGCCAACCCCAACCCACGTCCTGCCTCTGGCCTGGAACGCTCCCTCCTCCAATCTGCTAGACAATTACTCTCCCCACTTCAAAGCCTCGCTGAAGACACACCTCCTCCAAGAGGCCTTCCCAGACTGACCCCCACTTCTCCTCATCTCCCACTCCCTTCCATATCACCCTGACTCGCTCCCTTTGTTCTCCCCCCTTCTCCCTGTCCCACAGCACTTATGTATATATCTGTAATTGTATTTATTTATATTGATGTTTGTTTATTTGTCTGTTTACTGTCTCCCCACCCCCTAAACTGTGAGCTCGTTGTGGGTAGGGATTGTCTCTGTTGCGTTACTGTACTTTCCCAAGAGATTAGTACTGTGCTCTACACACAGTAAGCACTCAATAAATACGACAATGAATGAATGAGAGGATGGCGAACAACATAGTAGGGAAGAGAGAATTCAAAAGACTTATGCACATACCTATCTGGAATTTATTTTAATGTGTGCCTACTCATCTACAGTGCTCTGCACATAGTAAGCGCTCAATAAATACGATTGATGATGATGATCTAGTCTCTAAGCTCCCGGTGGACAGGGGTAGTGTCTACTGTACTTTCCCAAGCACTTAGTACAGTGTTCTGACACAGTAAATGCTCAATACCCCTGATTCTCACATTAAATGGAAAGTTTTGTTCGTTTTTCCAAATCCCGATCATTTAAAGTAAAATTCATTCAAAGATCAACTCCAAGATGCAGAAGGGACCAAATGTGCAGAATCAACTATTCCGTGAAAGCACAATTTGTCCACAAACAGTATTTCGGCAAAATGGGAATTTTTTTAAAAATTGCCTGGAACAAACAATGGTAAGATTAGTATTCTCATTCTAAATTCCCTCTCATGTAAATATTAACACTAAACTTGCCCTGACTCTCTTGGTACTAACTTCTCCAAAACTGTGCTAATGAACTGCTTAAATTCTAACAGATACAGATCCTGTTTCCAAATCAGTGGATAATATACATTATACCATTTCCACGGACATATACCAAAGAAATATATATATATATATATATATATATACACATGTACAGTTTGAACAATTTATACAAATTCCTGTTCTTCAAAATCGAAGACAATACTAATTAAAAATGGTGGTCCATAAAGGTACATGGTGGCTGAAAAGATAAAAGAATCTCTTTCATGTGAAGATCACCCTTTGACCTGGATCTGCAGCAGTTATTTGTTGCTTTTCTGCTGATTATCTTTCGACTAACCTTAGAGTCAATCTGTCCAAGGCTTTGCTCCTTAATAAGCTAATTATGACTAACCCACTCTACTCTAAACCTCTATTTCAGGCTTTTCATCCATCCAGTCTCCTAAGAAAGGGTATGGGGAAAAGTATTTGGCAGAATAGTGGAATTGGGAAATTTCTGTTATGGGATCAGAAAAATCCTTTTAAACAGAACCCAAGAAAGATGTAATTTGCATGATAAAACTGATGCACGGCTAAAAACAGCACAATGAACTATCAGAGCTAAACGTGATGATCAAGGGTAGATCAAGGGTAGAAAGAGAAATGGAAAGTGTCATATTTCCTGGCTGATAATGTGAGACGGAGCTGCAAGACAGTTCAAAGGGAAAAAAAAGCTCAAAGATGACAGTAAAAATGAGCGTTCCAACAATGTTACGTGTGTCGTGATTTCCCACCTACCTGCAGCTCTTTAACAACCCGCTTAATAAGGAAGGTTCCCAGCTCAACACCCTGGAGGCCTTGCTGAGTCAGACTGATGGAATAGAAAATTGCCGCAACAATTTTGTTGGAATCTTCTGTTTCTGGAGCAGAAAATTCTTTCACTATCGCCTGAAAAAAAAATTCATAATTGTATGACCATTCTATGATACTAAGTATAACAGTGATTCAATACTTTTTGATAATAAGGAACATATTTACAGACTTGGGTGTGCAAGAGGCAGGTATATTAAACTTGGGAAATTACAGAAACAGTAAGATATAATCTATGACCTTAAGGAACTTACCATCTAACGGGAAAGATAGGACTGCCCCACCACCACCCAACAGACAGTCACACAAACACATGCCATGATACACAAATAATAGAGCTACAAAGGACACAGGGCACACAAGAAGTGTGGTGTAGTGCAAATCAAGACATCAATCATATTTATTGAGGACTTACTGGATGCCCAGAAGAGAGACCTGGAGAGAGGCGGGGCTCTCGAAAAACTAGAGGGGCTGGCAGAACTTCTAGCCTTTCCTCCATCTTCCTACCTGTTTCTTCCAGAGCCCCCCTGGCCCCAAAACTGCATCGGTGGGGGGGTGCGGGGAGGGTGATGGCGGGGAGGTACTTGAGTGGTCGGACATTCTTGAGACAGGTGCAGGATAATCAATCAACATTCTTGTTGGGTTAATATGGATTTATAGGATTTATTGCTTCCTCCTCCTAAGCGCTTGGGAGAGTACAATATAACTGAGTTAGAAGACTTGCCCACAATAAGAGCACGGGCCTGACAGTCAGAAGAGCTGGGTTCTGCCACTTGCCTGCTGTGCAACCTTGGGCAAGTCGCTTCACTTCTCTGGGAATCAATTTCCTCACCTGTAAAAGCAAGTCAAAACTTGTTCTCCCTTTCCTTTAGACAGTGAGTCCCATGTGGACAGTGACTGTGTCCAACTTTATTACCTTATATCTACTCTGGCACTTAGTATAGTGCTTGGAATACAGTAAGCACTTAAATGCCATTATTATTATCAACATTATTAGTAAAGACTACAAACAGCATAAAAGTTCCATAGTGGCATATAATAATGATGGTATTTGTTAAGCGTTTACTGGGTGCCAAGCACTGAATGAATGATTAAAGTCAGAAGGGTTAATCTGGAAAGGCAAAGGAGGAGGTGGATTTCTGGTTGAACTTTGAAGACGATTCAGGATGAGGCTGGCAGAGAGAATCAATCAATCAATTAATCGTATTTATTGAGCGCTTACTGTGTGCAGAGCACTGCACACGGTACAGAGAGAAGAGAGAAGGAAGAAGGCACGTCAGCTGGGGTAAATGGCTCGGAGGTGAGAAAGTCAGACATGAGGAACAGAAAATAGGTTAAGCAGGCTAGAGCAGAGAGCATAACCAGACATACAGCTTGAGTTGACAGTGGCTAGGCCAGGGGAGCTAGATGGTGGAGTCTCTGAAGCCCACGTTTATGAGTTTCGATTGCATTCAAATGATAACTCAGAGCCACCGCAGGGTTCTGAGAAGGGGGTGACATCCACATTAATCCCACAACAGCAGAACTGCCTACACCAAATGTTCCTCGCCTGTCAAAGACAATCAAAAACCCTACTGAAATCCTGGAATAACAAACTAGGTCTAGGGCCCTCGTCAAGTGACAAAGACTGGCAGCGGATGCAAGTGGGAAAGGAAACTTCAAGAAATAACGGCTACAGAGGTGTGGGGAAGATGGCAGAAGCTACGGTGAAAGTGGTTGGCCTAAGGTAACTTTGGGAAGGGAAGAGGCTGGAAGGCTGGCACCGCCTAGCAACTTTGGCATGTCTCCCCCTTGCTCAGAAAGGAACTGGAGAGAGGCCTGACCCTTGACAAACTAGAGAGGGACTGGCAGAACATCTAGCCTCTCCTTCTTCCTATCTGTTCCTTCCCAGAGGGGCCCTGGCCCCAAAACTGCAACGGGAGGGGATGGCAGGGTGGTACTTGAGTAATCAGACACTCCTGAGACAGGTGCAGGATAATCAAAAAAAATTCTTGTTGGGTTAATACGGATTTATTGCTTCCTCCTTGCCCACGTGGCCTGTTGCTCTATCACAGAAGAAAATTAAATTGGTCAGGCACGACTTACTCTTCACAAAGCCATGTTGATTGCTACCCAGTTCCTTGTGCTCTTCAGGATGATTGCAAAGTGATTGTTTAATGATTACTTCTAGTACCTTTCTGGGAACTGAAGTTAAGCCAACCAGTCTATAATTATTTGGGGCCGTCTTTTTTTTCCCCCAGTTTGAAAAATGTTCTTTAAATCTGCTCTTTCCCGGGCTTTGGAGACTTGATTCGAGTCTCAAAATACTAGTTGGTGGCTGTTCAATACTGTTTGCCAATTCCCTCAGAACTTAAGATACCTGTCACCAGACCCTGCTGATTTGAATACCTCCAGCAGCTTCCTTCCCCTGTTTGGTTTGGTTTCCATCACTGGTGGCACTCAATCAGGTTTTCTTATTAGAGGTGACCCTTTTGTTGGGGGGTAAAGACAGAGGAGAAAAATCTATTACAAGTTCTGCCCTTGTCGGTCACCTGTATTCGGGTTCTCCATCCTATTTATCAGGAGCCAGGGAGGTGGCAGGCAAGAAATGAAACAGACATTATTGAAAAAGGTTGGAAAGACAGAAATTAAGGATTATGTGTCTCACAGGCAGCATTTCTTTAAAGAGTTTCCAAGAGACTGCAAGCCCTTTGCGGTCTAGGGACTGTATCCACATAGTCTTTCCAGGGCTTAATGCAGTGCTTATGATATGAGATTAATTCATTTCCCCTTTCTTTTCAGCTTTCTTGATTTTATGTCTATGCAAGCTGGCTGTTGTTTTGTATTCCTCCTTAGGGAACTGGACTGATTTGCCTCTTACTGGTTTTCCCAAATGCCTTTCAGGTCTCTGCAGAATTGTAGGTTTAGCCAACTCAACATCTTGCTACCTTTCTTATCTTGCTGCTGCACCGATATACAGTTCTTCCTATCCCCAATAAACTATTTAAGAAAGCATTATACTTTTTTTGGAACACTTTGTCTCGTGAGACTTTCTTCCCTTTTGGTTTCCATTTACCAGCTCCATGCATTTATTGAAATTTGTTTTCCTGAATCTTATTTTCTTTGCATTTATCTTCCTTTACCTCACTAACTTCATTTCTTCCTTTCCTTAGAATCCCAAATGCTACCATCTTGTGGCCACTTTCACTACTTTAGACATTTAATTTCTCTTAGCAAGAATGTAATAAAAAGAGCATCTTCCATAAATTGATTCTCCCTCAGTGTTAACTGAAAAATTGTCCACAGTACACAGTGAGATGATCTCATTGGACTACATGGGGCTTACTCTTTTATTTTTACAGTAGCTATCTCCCTCCCCTCCCCACAGCACTTGTGTATATTTGTACATATGTATTACTCTATTTATGATGTATATATGGCTATAATTCTATTTATCCTGATGGTATTGACCCATTTACTTATTTTGTTTTGTTGTCTGTCTCCCCCTTCTAGACTATGAGCCCACTGTTGGGTAGGGACCGTCTCTATATGTTGCCGATTTGTACTTCCCAAGCGCTTAGTACAGTGCTCTGCAAACAGTAAGTGCTCAATAAATATGATTGAATGAATGAATGAATGAATGAATGGGGGGAAAAAAACTGACCAAAACAGCTATGAGAGATGATATTCTAAAAAGCCCTCATTTCTCTCTGCCTCCTCATTTGCTGGTCTATTATAATGCTTAAAATGCTATTCTAAAAAGCGCTCATTTCTCTCTGCCTCCTCATTTGCTGGTCTATTATAATGCTTAAAATGCTATTTCTAATTCGGTCAGTTCTCCCATAATGGGTGTTTTCGGGTCATGATTCGGATGCATCGTGACAAAAGAATTAGAAAATACTCTTTCTACAGCACACGTCTGTCTGGGAGGAAGGCCGTGAGATGTTGGAAGAACCATTGTGTGTACGGCTGCGGCACTGGTCAAAGCCATTTTTCTGTCAAGTTTTCTCGAACAGCCTATAACAATTCTAGCCCAGGATTCCAGTCATTAATCATAAATCAATCAGTAGTATTTACGGAGCACCTTCAGTGTGCAGGGCACTGTACTAAGCACTTGGAGGACTACCACAGAATTAGCAGAAAAGATCCCTTCCCTTAATGAGTTTACAATCTAAGGGGGCAAGCAGAATCTAAAATAATTCACAAAAAAGAGAAAACGATAGAGTCAGAAAGTTAATATGTACATAAGTACTACAAGGTGGGCCAGTAGAAGGGGTGAGAAGTGGAAGTAATGTCAGCTTACTCACTACATTTCAGTTATTTCCACTTAATCCTTAGAATACTTCTGAGCTAAAGCCTCCAGTAAGCCTACTTATTTCCCACACTTTGTACACTAGTATAGAAACATTCGTTAATCTTGAGTGCTTCCCTTGAACTTCTACCTCCTTTGAACTCTTCATAGAAATCTACTATTCTCTTCTGTATACTAGGGGACCCCTCCATAACTGTTGACTGACTCTTGGATTTTCCCTTCTGCACTTTCATCATCATCAATCGTATTTATTGAGCGCTTACTGTGTACAGAGCACTGTACTAAGCGCTTGGGAAGTACAAGTTGGCAACATATAGAGACAGTCCCTACCCAATAGTGGGCTCACAGTCTAAAAGGGGGAGACAGAGAACAAAACCAAACATACTAACAAAATAAAATAAATAGAATAGATATGTACAAGTAAAATAAATAAATAGAGTAATAAATATGTACAAACATATATACATATATACAGGTGCTGTGGGGAAGGGAAGGAGATAACTTTCAACTTTCACTTTCAACTTCATTAGGCTTTCCCAAGTCAACTGTTGAGATTAACAACTCTCCCAGCAAAATGTTTACTTCATTTCTGTTCTTTGGGTGAAAATCAATACTCCCAGTCCTGGCAGAACACATGTCCACTACACATTTTGACTACAACACTGTTGTTAGAGAAAGTTTGTCCAACAACATAAACCTGTTTGGATTATCAAGTCCGTTAAGCACTTGACAGTCACCTTACCTCTGCCCCACGGCACTTATGTATAAATCCTTAGTATATTTTAATGTCAGTCTCCCCCTCTAGACTGTAAGCTCCTGGTTGGCAGATAATATGTCTAATTCTGTTTATTGTACTCTCCCAAGTGTTCAGTATAGTGCTCTGCACAGACTAAGTGCTCAATAAATACCACTGACTGACCATTGATTGAATGGATCCAAGATACCACAGTGTGTAAAGATACAGAGGGTGTCCATGTGTCCAGCATCACACACCGTGACTACCACAATGCAAATTTTCTCCACTTGGGTTTTCTGCGAGAATATAGCTCTTGTGCTTTAGGAGAACTGGATGCACATTTATTTATTGAACTGTATTTAATGAGTGCTTACGGTGTGCAGAGCACTGTACTAAGCGCTTGGGAAAATACAACAATAAATAGTGACATTCCCAGCCCATATGTTTGTTACAACCATTATGTTTCATAAAGTCAATTCAGAAAAGTCCATACTCGTGACAAAAAATAAATTTTGGATGAAACAGTGTTACACGGTCACTAATAACTTTAGTAGAGGCCTTCAGTGGTATCCATTTCCAAGTTAAATTTACTTTTGGATGATACCTGGATATTGTTGGAGATTTCGTTGGTCAATGCCACATGCAAAACTATCAGAGGCTCCCCAGGTGTTGAACAGTGCGAAAAAAAATAGCACCTTCTGTATGGCCCAACACGCCGTTTTACATCCATCCAGTTTTTAACAGGGTGCACGGCTTCACATCTGAACAGAAAAGTCCAAAAGTTCAAAATATTAGAACTCGAGAGTTTTTTTTTTTTTTATCATGAGAAAATAGTAAAGTTGCTGTAACCATCATATTTACAGACTAGCTCCAAAAAGAAACCTTTTCGGCATGGTAGATGCTTTTAAGTTGCTCCTCTGTTTCTACTCATTCTGATGCACCGGAATCCAACTACGTTTTACAGTATAACAGCATTCACTAACGTAAGTTATAATCACTAATGTCCGCATTTGTCAGATAAAGCCAGGCAGAGATACTGAGGAGCGGATATTCAAATTGGGATAATGCCAAAATTAAAGATTGAGTGTGAAACTCAGAGCTCCTTCCCCACTTGCCCTTCCTGTCCAGCACCAACATTATGGCTCCCAGCCAGGCAGAGCTGGAGGAACAGTTACATTAAAAACATTAAAAATGCTGAAGCAGTGTGACTCGGTGGAAAGAGCACGGGCTTTGGAGTCAGAAGGCATGGGTTCAAATCCCAGCTCTGACAACTGTCGGCTGTGTGACTTTGGACAAGTCAATTAACTTCTTTGTGCCTCAGTTACCTCATCTGTAAAATGGGGATTAAGACTGTGAGCCCCCTGTGGGACACCCTGATCACACTGCAACCTCCCCAGCGCTTAGAACGGTGCTTTGCACATAGTAAGCACTTAATAAATGCCACCATTATTAAAAAATAGTAACAATAATAATGTTGAGTTTCCCCTTCATTTTCCCAGAAAAATACCCTGAGAAAATGGAAGTAAATTTGGCTGGTTGTGAAGCTATTTGATCCTAATGTGCCTACCAATCTGTATTTTACGGTACCTTTAACATAACGTAACTAGGCCCAATGCAACGAATTTCACCATTTTAAGCAGTGTTGAAATTGGAGTAACCAATAGATGAACAAGAGGCCAACTTGCACAATAGGGTGTTTTCTCCTCAGAAACCATTCTTGGTCAAGGGAACATTTGCAGCCTTGAATAGGAAGTTGTAAGTCACATAACATAAACCTGTAGACAATTTAATGACTCAGGCTCAGTTTTCTCTAGCTATTTACCATTTCTTTTTTCGACTACCTCAGTCATTGTTGGCCCTTGGTGTGACACCCACAATCTCAAATTAGTGGCTGAGGGTCTTAAATTTTTCACTCAGCTCACTCAGAAACGGGCTCATCGTTATTCATGCGAATGAATCTGGATCAAACCAGTTAAGGATCCTTGACTCTGTACTTACTCACTAATCTTCTGCAGAAGTTCACAAGGTGAATGCCAGGTAACGCGTTCCAGGTTTAAGAATCCTATAGAAAACCACTCTGAGAGCATATTTTTCAGCACGCCATTCATTTCCTGGAAATAGGGAGAATAACGTCTCATTAATACACTGGAGGCCCCCCTCAAAAACTAGGTTATAGGCAAAGGGCATTCCCCTCATCCCACAATTCCACTCATGTCTGAAGCAATGAAATATGTTACCAAGAATTCTGGAATCTCTCTACAAAAATTTAAGAAGAGGTAGTCAAATAGTTTCTGAGATGGTTTAATGTGACCTGTAGAACTGCAGGAAATGAATCTGAAGATCTCTCAAAGTTTCTTTCAGCCCAATATTTTTCAGTAAAATCACGGGATGGTTTGGTTTTTTTCTCAAATGGCATTCATAAGAGTTTATTATGTGCCAGGCACTGTATGAGCACTGGAGTAGATGCAAGATAAACAGGATGGACTCAGTCCCTGTCCAACACGGTGTTCACTGTCTTAATCCCCATTTTATAGGTGAGGTAACTGAGGCACAGAGAAGATAAGTGACTTCCCCAAGGTCACAAAGCAGATAAGTGACAGAGCAGGAATTAGAAACCAGGTCCTCTGATTCTGAGGCCCTTGCACTTTCCCTCAGACCACACTGCTTCTCAGTTCTTGACATGCCTGACGGAAACTTTACTCCTTCAACTAAAGCACAGAAAGACGAAACATTTGTTTCACAATGCTTTTCCCTGGCAAACCTTGTAAATGAAACACAGTTAAACCACTCTCACGGGGCCTATTATAATTAAATCTCTTGCTTTGGCAAGAGCTTAAACAGGTGATTTTTTTTTTAATTTGACCAAACACTTCAACTTTCGGTCAAAAATTAAGAAGTTATTCTGACAATAAAACATGAACCACCCCATGAAATATGAATGACCACTATCAGTGCTGAATGCTGAGTTCATACACTAGTATTAGAAAAAAATTTTCATTAGGCTGGTATTGTTCAGTATTCCCAAAGTTATTTTTTCTACCAAGTTCAGACCACTTAAGCAAAAAAATGCTGGAAAGTCATTTTCACCAGCTCTTGAGAGAGGAGCTCCTGTGGCAGTTCTGCAGCCAAAAGCTCTTGAATCCTTAAGCCAGAGATGGACTAGCCATATCCCTACACACAAATCAATCCATGATTTCACGGTTTAAATGGGAACACTGACTCAGGGTTGAGGTAACATACTAATATAATAATAACAATAATAATAATAATAATGGTATTTGTTATTATTATGCACATCCCTTCCTCCTCTGGCTCACTAGGAAGCCTCATGGAAACTATCCTCCTCTAGCTCTATAAATGCTTAGGTATTCTCCCACATAGTGGCAAAAAAGTCTCACTTGAAACCAGATGCTGAAGTAAATGTCTTCCCCCGATACAGTACTTTCTAGAACTTGGAAGTCGATTATATTTATGCTGGAGAGCCACTTCATGAGTTTAGTTTAGATAGCGAAGACCACATAGGGCTGATAACACTAAAACTGTTACGGCGCTTATTGTATAAAGAGCCCTTAATGCTACCTCCTCACATATTTACGTGCTCTGCACACAGTAAGCGCTCAATAAATACGATTGATGATATTTACAACCTTTATAAACACGCTCATTAATACAGTACAACGATGGTATTGTATCAATTTTTACTTCAGTAGGACTCAGTGGAGATCTGAATACAATATAACTGGTAACCCAGATGGGCATAAAGCAGTGTGGGCTAGTGGAAAGAACATGGCTCTGTGAGTTAGGAGACGTGAGTTCGAGTCCCAGCTTCTAGGTGACCTTGAGCAGGCTCTTGGTTCTCCGGGAGCCAGTTTCCTTATCTGGAAAAAGGGAATAAGATGCCTACTCTCTTCCCTCTTATACCGGGAGCCCACTTGAGCCCGGGATGGTGTCTGACCTGATTATTTTTACCTACCTCAGCGCGCTGTCACCATATCATAAATTCTACTATTAGCATTATTATTAGACAGCCCTGGCTCTAGAATATGTTAAAGAAAAAATATAAGTATGGAGAATTTCAGCTGTCAGGGCAAAAGTGACCCTGCCCAGGGTGACTTTGGGAAAGAAAAAAAAAAATCTCTCCACATAGCCAACCTGGCCCATCTTTTCCTCCTCATCAGTTAGTTTAACAAGGGCTACTAGTCAAAGGAGAGACAATCAACAGTGTTCCACAATTAACGACGGGATAGCAGCTCTTCAGGGTTGCGGAGATGTGCAGAGTAAAAGCTCTAATATCATACCATTCAAATGTGTTATAATCTATTACTACACTCTGTGTGACCTTTGGAGAAGGTCTATATTGCAACCAGTTACTGGATTCCCAGAGAACTTCCAAGTGTTTCATCTGCTGGTGTTGCACTGTTTTGCCTAAATGAACGTTTAAAAAAAAAAGCCGCAAAGACAAAACTGCCAGTGCACTATGAAACTGATAGTTCAAATGCTAATAATCTGAAATGATTTGAATATAAGAAGGATTGACAAGGCTAAGATATTAACCAGTTTTCTATCCTGATGACACATATTAAACAATAGCTCAAGTAACTCTGTCAGTCATAGTGTAAATCCTAGTTGCGATTCAGTGGCTATTACAGCCTTCCTTCAGTTGAAATGATAAGGGCCACATATTAAAAATAACCTTATACAAAGTCAATAGTACTTCATTTAAAGATACTCCTCATTAAGAAAATATATAACTGGTAGGCATGATTTCCTCTAACAACAAATATAATAGCACAGCTACTGAATGAAATAACCTGCATATGGAAGATTCAAGAACTTCTCAATCTGGCGATTCTAAATAAAAAAAGCATGGCATGTGGGCTGAATTATTACAAAAAAAATGACATATGCATAGATATGGCTACTACATATCTCTGAAACAGACTACTGGAGCAAAGGCAGAATAGAAAATAGCATCTCTAGCAGGGAACTTGAAACCTACTACAGCATATTGAGAGAAACTTTACCTATAGAAAACAGATGTAATATTAAATAGAGGCAATAAGCTATATATACCTGAAAGATCTTGTCGTGGGCAGTGGATAAACTAAATATGAGTAAGCAAGTGAGGTGTAGTTAGCACTATAGTGAGAACAACTCACTACTTGTGAGTTGTCTACTTGTTTTGTCTGTCTACTTTTGTTTTGTTTTGTTGTCTGTCTCACCCTTCTGGTCTGTGGGCCCGTTGCTGGGTAGGGACTGCCAATGTTGCCGATTTGTACTTCCCAAGCGCTTAGTACAGTGCCCTGCATGCAGTAAGCACTCAATAAATGCAATTGAATGAATGAATGAATGAATGAATGAACAACACTGGATGCAAAGTATAAGCAGCAAATGTTAAAATAATCCCCAGTTATCCATGCTGTTCACTAAAGATGGGCAAGTCGCTTAACTTCTCTGTGCCTCAGTTACCTCATCTGTAAAATGGGGATTAAGACTGTGAGCACCCCGTGGGACAACCTGATCACCTTGTAACCTCCCCAGCGCTCAGAACAGTGCTTTGCACATAGTAAGCACTTAATAAATGCCATCATTATTATTACTATTAAAGATGTGAGTCATCCCCAGGAACGTTCATCAACCTTGCACCTATAAACCCCGACATAAGAAAATGAATCATTGTAATGAGCCGAGATGGAATAATTAAAATGATGAAAGATAGAAAACAGCCTTGAGATTTTTCTTTAAGGAAAACTGGCATATATTGTTTAATAATTTCAAGTGAAAAATGCAGGCTCCTGGGCCGTTAATGTCAGGTGTCCTCGAAAAAAAGAATTGCCTTCTTAAAGCTTCAGGAGCTGGCTATATAGTTGATTGTTCATACCTCCTCAAATCACACAAATGATTTGTTAATTAAAGGTGAAGGGAGCATGACAGATGTATAATTGCACTTTCTTATTGTGGTAAATCGTTATCAAGATATAAAAATCTTAAAATATTAAGAAGACTGGACATATATATTCTTACAATGAAAATGCATCTGAAATCAACTTCTGTTTTTAACAGCTCATTCAAATCCTACCCACCCTTTAGCTCACAACTGAGTTAGGGAGTTGCCAAAGAAATGAAGGGCCTCTCATGGGGAGAAGGATGAGAATGGTGATTTGCAAGTGGAGGGAGTTCCAGGAAGGATTAATGGTGTGAGCAAGGGTTGGAGGTGGGAGAGAGAAGAACAAGGCACAGGGAGTATGTTAGCTTTAGAGGAACTAAGAGTGCGAGATTGAGTGTAGTGGGAAAAGCGTGGTTAAGGCGCATAAAAAATTGCTTAAAAAACAGAAAGGCTTTTCAGCCTGCTGTTAAGGATTTTGACACCACACCTTTCATTTGAAAGGTAGCCATTTCACTCGGAAATGCACATAAGCATGTCAGTTACATCATCATCATCATCATCAATCGTATTTATTGAGCGCTTACTATGTGCAGAGCACTGTACTAAGCGCTTGGGAAGTACAAATTGGCAACATATAGAGACAGTCCCTACCCAACAGTGGGCTCACAGTCTAAAAGGGGGAGACAGAGAACAAAACCAAACATACTAACAAAGTAAAATAAGTAGAATAGATATGTACAAATAAATTAAATAAATAGAGTAAAAAAATATGTACAAACGTATATACATATATACAGGTGCTGTGGGGAAGGGAGGGAGGTAAGATGGGGGGATGGAGAGGGGGACGAGGGGGAGAGGAAGGAAGGGGCTCAGTCTGGGAAGGCCTCCTGGAGGAGGTGAGCTCTCAGCAGGGCCTTGAAGGAAGGAAGAGAGCTAGCTTGGAAGATGGGCAGAGGGATTGGGGGCATTCTGGGCCCGGGGGATGACGTGGGCCGGGGGTCGATGGCGGGACAGGCGAGAGCGAGGTACGGTGAGGAGATCAGCGGTGGAGGAGCGGAGGGTGCGGGCTGGGCTGGAGAAGGAGAGAAGGGAGGTGAGGTAGGAGGGGGCGAGGTGATGGACAGCCCTGAAGCCCAGGGTGAGGAGTTTCTGCCTGATGCGTAGATTGATTGGTACTTCACACCACATGAGGCAGAAACTCCTAAACTTTGGCTTTAAGACACTCAAAATTAGCTCACTCCCTTACTTAACCACTCTTTTCCCACTACACTCCATCTCGCACTCTAAGTTCCTCTAAAGCTAACATACTCCTTGTGCCTTGTTCTTCTCTCTCCCACCTCCAACCCCTTGCTCACACCATTAATCCTTCCTGGAACTCCCTCCACTTTCATATTTTACAGACAACTAATCTTGCAATCTCCAAAGCCCTTCTGGAATCACATCTCTTGCAGAGGGCCTTCCCTAATTACATCCTCTCCTTCCCAAGTTATATTCCTCACAATTACCACCTCAACACCAACTATTCACTCATGCTTCACACCTACCCACAGAACTTCTGCAATAATAATAATAATAATTGGCATTTGTTAAGCGCTTACTATGTGCAAAGCACTGTTCTAAGCGCTGGGGAGGATACCGGGTGATCAGGTTGTCCCATGTGGGGCTCACAGTCTTAATCCCCATTTTACAGATGAGGGAACTGAGGCCCAGAGAAGTTAAGTGACTTGCCCAAGATCACATTCATTCATTCAATCGTATTTATTGAGCGCTTACTGTGTGCAGAGCACTGTACTAAGCACAGCAGACATATGGCGGAGTCGGGACTCAAACCCATGACCTCTGACTCCAAAGCCCGGGCTCTTTCCACTGAGCCACGATGCTTCTCCTTCTGTACTTATTAATTTGTTGTTGTTGTTGTTGTTGTTGTCTTACACTGTCGAGTTGTGACCAACCCACAGCGACTCCACAGACACATCTCTCCCACACCGACCCACCTGCATCTGCAATTGTTCTGGTAGTGAATCCACAGAGTTTTCTTGGTAAAAATACGGAATTTGGTTACCATTGCCTCCTTCCATGCAGCAAACCTGAGTCTCCACCCTCGACTCTCTCCCATGCTGAGGCTGCCCAGCACAGGTGATTTTAAACATCTACATCCCTGTTTTCTCCCTTCTACAAAAACTTATTAAAATAATAATGATAATGGCATTTGTTAAGCGCTTACTATGTGCAGAGCACTGTTCTAAGCGCTGGGGGTGGATGCAAGGTGATCAGGTTGTCCCACATGGGGCTCACAGTCTTAATCCCCATTTTACAGACGAGGTAACTGAGGCTCAGAGAAGTTACATGACTTGCCCAAGGTCACACAGCAGACATGTGGCGGAGCCGGAATTCGAACCCATGACCTCTGACTCCAAAGCCCGTGCTCTTCTCCACTGAGCCACATGTCCTGCACATCTCCAGGAGGCCTTCACCCACTAAACCCTCATTTCCTCTTCTCACACTCTGTTCTGTGTTGCCCTTGTACTTAGATTTGCATCCTTTATTCCACCTTCTCCCAGACCCACTGCACGCACTTACACATCTTTAATTTATTAATATTAATGTCAGTCTCTCTCCTAGACTGTGCATTAATTATGGGCAGGAAATGAGTCCCCCAACTCTGTTACACTGTACTCTCCCAAGCACTTAGTACAGTGCTCTACACACAATAAGCGCTCTATAAATTCTATTGATTGATTATACAAAGCAGATGCTCAATAAGTACTACTAATTGATTTACCGGTTTGGCATATGGCCCAAACTGCTAATTAGTACTGACAAAAGCAATCACTCAACACCTAACATATGTGATGCTCAAGCAGAGCGAGTTGGTTTGTGGTCAAATCTGTCATAAAAATGCATTGTAAAAAGAAAACTTGGAAAAGATACGAAAAAAATCGGCAATGTCTTTGACACGTGATCTTAACGAGAATATTTCCCTTCTGTAACACGTACCGCCTTTCACACCTTGTGAGCACTCAAGTTTTAATTGAGAATGACAATTAATTAATGCTTAAATAGAGAAACCATAAATTTAAGAAGCTGAAAACGTTATGCAGGCTGGCTAACTTAACTAAATGAATACCTGATAATTATGTGAAAATCTTTCTCAAAGGATTATCAGTAGTCTGTTTTTGGTAATGGATTGGAGAGGGGCATTTTATATTGCAATTATCTAAAAAAATTAGAACTAAAAGAGACATGCATACACTTCCCACTGCAATTATATCTTAGAAATGGGTAGAGCCCCCAGAAGCTATAAATTCATGTCAACCCAGTGGCATTCTCCTTTCTGGTTTCCTCATTTTTGCACGCAGAACACCAAATGGTAATGACCCTGGTTCAATCCCAGATTTCCAAAAGTTCTCCCTTTTAGTCAGTTGTGATGCAGTTATAGAATTCCCATGTCCCAGAGAGATGCCTTCTTGCAACTTGCAATGAACATATGGCCACTCGTATGTTCAATTTCACTGTTACCTGTAAGAGGGGTCTGATTTTCCATTACAAATGGGCCACTGGCACAACTGCGTGTAAGATGCATGGCACTGAGGAACACCTCCGTTCCCTGGAAACATCACCTAATTTTGTCTTCACTGACCCTGTCCTCTTCTGGTTCTTCTCCTCTCTTTTTCAATTTCTTTCTCAAGCTCCTCCTCTGCCTCCCACCCCATAACTGTGGGAGTCCCTCAAGGCTCTGTTCTGGGTCGCCTCTTATTCTCCATCTACACTCACTCCCCTTGGAGAACTCATTCACTCCCAAAGCTTCAACCACCATCTTCACACGGATGATTCCCACATCTACTTCTCCAGTCGCAACCTCTCCTTTTGAGGCTCACATTTCCTCCTGCCTTCAGGACATCTCTACTTGGATGTCCTCCCATCACCTCAAACGTCACATATCCAAAACAGCACTCTTCATCTTCCCACCCAAATCCCTCCCTACTCCGGACTTTCCTATTACATCTTCATCCTCTCATATTCTCTCTCAGGCCTGGAACTCCCTCCCCCTTCATATCTAACAGACTATTACAGTCCCCGCTTTCAAAGCCCTTCTAAAATCACATCTCCTCCAACACGCCTTCCATGAGTAACCTCTCTTTGCCACACACACAATCTTTGCCCTTCAATATTCTCATACATATATAGAATATTCGATATTCTAATATTGTACATATTGATAACTCTATTTATTTATTTATTTGTTTTACTTGTACATATCTATTCTATTTTATTTTGTTAGTATGTTTGGTTTTGTTCTCTGTCTCCCCCTTTTAGACTGTAAGCCCACTGTTGGGTAGGGACTGTCTCTATATGTTGCCAATTTGTACTTCCCAAGCACTTAGTACAGTGCTCTGCACATAGTAAGCACTCAATAAATACGATTGATGATGATGATATTCATTCCACCTAGACCACCGATGTGCTTATCCTCATATTCCGCTGCTTCCCCATCTATAATTTATTTTAATGTGCATCTCCTCCTCTTTATTGTAAGCTCCTTCAATGCAAGAATTGTATCTACTAAACACTATTGTACTATACTCTCCCAAATACTTAGTGCAGTGCTCTACTACACCATAGGTGCTCAGTAAATACCACAGATTGATTGACTGATCGATAACCCACCCATTAACGTGTGAGCTCCTTGTTGGCAAGGACCTTTTGTAAAAAGGGGATTAAATCCTGTGCCCTCCTACTGTGATCCCCATGTGGAATAGGCAGTACATCTAACCTGATTATCTTTTATCTTTTTTTAGACTATGAGCCCACTGTTGGGTAGGGACTGTCTCTATATGTTGCCAACTTGTACTTCCCAAGCGCTTAGTACAGTGCTCTGCACACAGTAAGCGCTCAATAAATACGATTGATTTTATCTACCTCAGTGCTTAGAACAGTGCTTGGCACACAGTTAAGTGTTTAACAAATACCATTAATACCATAACAGAATATATCACCTCGTTATTCTGTACTTCTTAAGTGCCTAAGTACTGCGCTCCTCACTAAGGGAGTACTCAGTAAATGCTACTACCACTGTTAACAGAGTTTCTTAATTTGAAAATTCCTGCCAGAGCTATCACAGGGGGAATAGTTTAAAAAAACAAAAATTAATAGAGCCGGCTTATCCCCCTTCAGCAAACTAATAGAGGCATATTTGTCTCATACTTTATCGTTAATTTAGAACCGACCTGCCAGTTTCATCCTAAATTTAAGAAACCTGAGTTTGAGGAAAACTAATCTAATGCTTCCAGATTTAGCTGAGCTGAATATAAAGTACTTTAGCTCCTGATTTAACTACACAAAGAGAGTTGCCTCTTTGAATTACACGGCTACACCCCATTGCACACAGCACATGACAAATTATGCAATCCTAAATACTAAATCCTAAAATTGGATCACATGCTTTTTTTTAAATGGGTGCTTCAAGGGTGTGTGTGTGATTTTTTTTTTTTTAAACAAATGCACGGTCTCCCCTTTTCAACCCCAACAGACAAAATCCATGAGTCTCCCTGTGAAGCAGCTGTACACTTCTCTCTTCCTCCGCTTTTGAAAGCACCTCTTCTTCCCCTTCTTCAGTACTGCTGGGAGACTGGGGAGGAAGGGAGAGGATGTAGGGGGAGAAAACATGCAACCTTATGAGAAGCAGCATGACATAGTGGATAAAGCACGGGACTGGGAGTTCGAATTGCAACTCCGCCACTTGTCTGCTGTGTGACCTTGTGCAAGTCACTTCCCTGGGCCTCAGTCACCTCATCTGGAAAATGGGAATTGAGACTGTAAGCCCCACGTAGAGACTGTGTCCAACCCGATTTGCTTGCATTCACCCCAGCGCTTTGTACAATGCCTGGTACCTGGTAAGCATTTTAAAAATACCATTGTTATTATTATTATAATTATTCCCAAAAAGTGAAGTGAAGTGACTTGCCCAAAGTCACACAGCGGACAAGTGGCGGAACCAGGATTTGAACCCATGACCTCTGACTCCAAAGCCCGGGCTTTTTCCACTGAGCCACGCTGCTTCCCTAATGAAGCAACGGATGAATCCAAACTAATCAGTTTGGACACAGCCTTAACCCCCATTTTACGGATCAGGTAACTGAGGCAGAGAGAAGTGAAGCGATTTGCCCAAGGTCACTCAGCACACACTGTTGGGTAGGGAGTCTCTACATGTTGCCAATTTGTACTTCCCAAGCGCTTAGTACAGTGCTCTGCACATAGTAAGCGCTCAATAAATACGACTGATGATGATGATGCGCAGAGCTGGGCCCAGAATCCCAAGCCCTAGGCCATACTGCTTCTCACTCTTACTTCCTACCAATCTTGTTCCGGCATGGAGCGTGAGGAGCGAGGGGGAGAACAACACACTGAGATGGGAAAGCAAAGGATTTTCGGTCAAGGACAACCAGTTGCAGCCAAAGTGACCCCGGCACGATACCGATGCTGCACCGCAGTTCTGCGACCTGGCAAACTGGTGCCTCGGTAGCCAAGGTAGCCGCCTCAACTTTAGGTCGCCTGCTGGGCCTGCCCGCCTCACAGAACGCCGTACGATATTTTGGGGAAGAAACCTTCACCACTGCTAGTCTACCCACAAAAGAAAATCCCCTATTTGCAGGGCTGGGGCTGCATGTTGGGCCTCCAGTTCATTCATTCATTCAATCATATTTACTGAGCGCTTACCGTGTGCAGAGCACTGGACTCCAGTTCTGTGACACTTTTAGATCAAACCGACTGGAGTGCTGAGCGTGCTCTCAATTCCTTGGGGTTTGAATGTACAGAGCAGAGAATTTATGGGCTCAATTTTACATTTCAACCAGTATTTACTGGGCTCAATTTTACATTTCAACCAATCAACGGTATTTACTGTGCATCTTCAGTGGGCAGAGCACTATACTAAGCATTTGGGAAAGTACAACACAACAGAGTTGGTAGAAACGATCCATGCCCACAAGGATCTTGCAGCTTCCTGGGGGAGGCAGACATTTAATTATATTGCACCTTCTCATCATCATCATCAATCGTATTTATTGAGCGCTTACTATGTGCAGAGCACCGTACTAAGCGCTTGGGAAGTACAAATTGGCAACATATAGAGACAGTCCCTACCCAACAGTGGTCACGTATTTACTGAGCGCTTACTGTGTGCAGAGCACTGGACTCCAGTTCTGCGACACTTTTAGATCAAACCAACTGGAGGGCTGAGCGTGCTCTCAATTCCTTGGGGTTTGAATGTACAGAGCAGAGAATTTATGGGCTCAATTTTACATTTCAACCAGTATTTACTGTGCATCTTCAGTGGGCAGAGCCCTATACTAAGCATTTGGGAAAGTACAACACAACAGAGTTGGCAGAAATGATCCATGCCCACAAGGATCTTGCAGCTTCCTGGGGGAGGCAGACATTTAATTATACTGCACCTTCTCATCATCATCATCATCATCAATTGTATTTATTGAGCGCTTACTATGTGCAGAGCACTGTACTAAGCGCTTGGGAAGTACAAATTGGCAACATATAGAGACAGTCCCTACCCAACAGTGGGCTCACAGTCTAATAGGGGGAGGCAGAGAACACAACCAAACATACTAACAAAATAAAATAAATAGAATAGATATGCACAAGTAAAATAAATAAAGAGTAATAAATATGTACAAACATATATACAGGCTCAAGCGCTTAGTACGTGCTCTGCATACAGAAAGCACTCAGTAAATACGGTTGATTAAATTATCCATGGTCTGCTCTATTCCAAAATTTTCAATATAAATCCTGAATTTTAAGCCATTTTCATGCTACAAATTTGGCCAAGTCATACATGCAACTCCCGGGCGAAAATTGTTTCTGGAAGCATTCCTTTAATCTCCTAAATTCTATTCAACCCTGGCCATTTCATTTTAAAACACTTCAAACTGCCAGCTGAGAGACTAGGGACTTATTTGAAACTACAAGATTCATAGGTATGTCATCTCCGTCTGTTAAATGACTTAGGATAGATTTGAACCTGGATCATGGTGCTGAAAATCTTTTACGACTTTCTCTCATACAATCAGAATAAAAATATTTTCCCCCAAATTTCACTATATTTCTTGAAAATTACATTCATGACTTTAAATATGATGAGTGACTCACTATAAGCACATTTTTTTAAAAAAAATTAAGACCTAATAAAAGATAAAAGTGAATCTATTCCTATAAGTACACATCAAAGAAAAACTTTTGGCCCAAGCAATTACTGAAAATAATGCAAAAAGAAAACTACTTTTTATCACTAGAAGCATATTTTAACCTTTCAAAAGTAGGCTACTAAACTCTAGATTCTACAGTCCCAGTGTTCACTTACCGCTCAAAATCAGATAGTTCAATCTGTACTAATCCCCCCAAAGCTATAATTAGATTACCTTTTTCCAGAAAAACTCCTAGAGCAAAGTTGATGATAATGACCACAGAAATAGAGTTTGCAAGGCAAATCCTTGCGGGTCTCAGTCTTTTCCCATGCCTCGGATGCAGGCTCAATCAAATTTGCTGAGGGTTCTTTCTAGGCTGGGCCCTAAATTAAAAAAAAAAACAACAAAAACCAACAAACATCTTTCTTCCACACAATTTCAAAAACTGGAGGTGACCACATCCTCCTCAGGTCACTCAGAGGACCTGAGTTCTAATGCTGGCTCTGCTTCTTGTCTGCTATGTGACCTTGGGCAAGTCACTTAACTTCACTGTGCCTCAGTTACCTCATCTGTAAAATGGGGATTCAGACTGAGAGTCTCATGTGGGATATGGATTGGGTCCAACCTGATTATTCTGTATTTACCCCAGCACTCAGTACAGTGCCTGGCACATAGTGTTTAACAAATACCACTGGAAAAAAAAAACAACCTTGCTCAGTCATACCAAACTATAAGCTCTACCATAATCATTACTATATTGAGCAAAGGGAAATAAGCTACTTTTCCTTACAACACAGTTTAATCAACGAAAGATTTCTCTAGAAATTTAAAAAGAATACATAAAGTAATAATTTCACAGACTGTGGAACCTTTCCATAACCTATTTTAAAGTTTATATTTTTATGCCGTGGCTCAGTGGAACGAGCACGGGCTTTGGAGTCGGAGGTCATGGGTTCAAATCCCAACTACGCCAATTGTGAGCTGTGTGACTTTGGGCAAGTCACAACGTCTCTGTGCCTCAGTTACCTCATCTGTAAAATGGGGATTAAGACTGTGAGCCCCATGTGGGACAACTTATCTTGTAACCTCCCCAGCATTTAGAACAGTGTTTTGCACGTAGTAAGTGCTTAATAAATGCTACTATTATTACTTCATAAAAAGGGAAAAAGAACACAAATATAGGAAAATCCTATTTTTAAAAACAATTTAAATATGTTCCATCAATGTGTGGTATTTATTGAGCACTATGTACAGAACACTGTGTTAAGTGTTTGGAAGAGTAAAATATAGTAGAGTTGGTAGACACGATCCCTGCCCACAAAAAGCTTTCGGCCTAAAGGGAGGGAGTTTGCTCCACCTTGGACATACGTAACAGCCTCAGATCTCAAATATGGTTCTCGATAGTGGGTGACAATTCAGAGACGTCTGCTTTCTAAACGTTTATAAATACAATGCCATGAAGCTTCTGTTGAACGATCCTTGGTCTGAGAATTACATCACTTGCTGGTTCAACCTCCGAGCAACCTGCCCAAAATAGCTGCAAATAACATGCCACTTGTGGAGGAACTGGGGGAAAAAAGGCTGATTTCAGTGACCCCAATCACCTGGAACATAGGCAGGAAGGCACAAGCTGGGCTGAGGGGCACCCTGGAGCCACATCCAGAAAAGGACATTTTTTCCTCAGTCGGGAAGCAGAGAAATTGGATCACACAGGCTTAGAAGATCTACTTTGGGCCTGAATCATCCAGTTGGGATAACTACATGGAGCAGACCATGGACCACGGCTCCACTCTTCATTTGGTAGTAAAAGCATCTATTAAGCATCGACTGGGTGCAATGCACTAAACTAAGCAGGGACTGTGTCTCATGCCCAAATGTGTATTCTCTCCCACTGCCCTGTACGCAGTAAGCGCTTAATAAATATTACTACTTCTACATCGAAGCACTTTGGGAATACAAACAAGCAAGTGCACGCTAGCTGCCTACAAAGAGCTAGACTGTAAGTTCGTTCTGGGAAGGGAACAGGTCATTATTCTGTTGTATTGTACTCTCCCAAGCGCTTAGTAGAGTGCTCTACACATAGTAAGTGTTCAAGAAATCCCACTGATTGATTACACAGTGAGGAAGATGGGCAGAAAAGTATCTATAAAGTGATTAACGTGAATGTTCAATTGGTGTATAGGCATATTGCTGAGGATGAATATAAGTATATATGTACTGTATTGTACATTGCACATTGTATATGTATATATGTTTGTACATACTTATTACTCTATTTATTTATTTTACTTGTACATATCTATTCTATTTATTTTATTTTGTTAGCATGTTTGGTTTTGTTATCTGTCTCCCCCTTTTAGACTGTGAGCCCACTGTTGGGTAGGGACTGTCCCTACATGTTGCCAACTTGTACTTCCCAACCGCTTAGTACAGTGCTCTGCACACAGTAAGTGCTCAATAAATACGATTGATTGATTGATTGATAAGGAAGGACCTAAGTACTAGAGGTGACTGATGGGTCTATGTCACTTGGGATGCTGGGAAACAATCAAGGAAAGCATGCCGGAGGAGGAGGGCTTTCCATTTCACTTTAGCCGTGTAGATCCGATCAGTAGGATTGGGCCTGGCTTCTGACCAAAGAACAATTCCACAGTAACTTAAAAATAAGGGGCGGGGGGCAGGGAGTAGAGAGAATCTGAGTGACTATAAACCGCCAGAAATGACAGTCCCAGTTATGTTGGCTTGAGCCAAGTTCAACATCACAGGTCACTTACGAGCCACCCTTATTCAATCCTGCCAGCCGCACGGGCTTGTGTGAAGTCATTTCTACATTTAAAATAAATTCCGGTGAGGGAACTGCTGCCAGAATGGCCTTACTGAGCTATGTGATGCAGGTGGCCATTTTGTAAAGCCTACTAAATCGAAAAACTTCAACTAAGCCATCAGGTGAAGTTCATTTTAAACAGAAAACTCAGTACAAAAGAAAACAAAGGAAACGTGGTGTGGCACTAAATGCAAAATGTTAAAACTATCTTTCTTATAAAAAAAGAAAGCACGTTCATAAGTCCTATTTTCTTTAGTAGAAAATGCACTCAGCAACAAATAGGTTTCTCATTAAAGCCACAGGGTTATCCCCCTAGAATATAGGCATTTTGAAAGACCAATCATATTTCAACAGGTTGCCTGACTTCAGCAAAAGCATTCTTTGAAAAACAGGTCATTTACTCCAATATCCCTGAAAGCAAATAATTTAGTCTCCACTGCTTGTCATATTTGGGGCAATGATTTTTTTTTTTTTGAATAATCTGCTGTGCAATTAGTTAAAAATGTGTTACTTTTGGAAATAAGAATTGCAAACCTTGTTAAATCAATCCCTGAAAAAAACTGCTTGATCTACATGTATTCCATGTAATTATCTGAATCACCACAAAATTAATGAACAGACTTTAAAGAGGAAAAATTGCCGCAATTCCATCAAGAGGACAAAAGCATAATCTCGAGAGTAGGTTGGCGCTACTGAAGTCTGTTCTGTAAAAACTCCACAGCCCTCATTCGGAGAGAAAATTTACATTAAGGTCAGTCAGCACTCAAGAATTCCAGATATCCCTTTGCTGAATCCCCCTGCCCAGCCCCATATTTTACTGAAGTAAAAAATTTGAATAACTTTTAAGAGAAGTTAGGGGAGATGACTAACAGAGAAGAAAAATAAATTGGAAAAGGACACCTGGAGGAGATCTGATTACAGAAGAGCTTTGAAAATGGTGTGAGCTTGGACTTGAAGTGGGAGAGAGTGTCAGGAATGAGAAAAGATGCAAACAAGGGGTCAGAGATGGGAGAGACAAGAAACGGGCCCAGTCTGTAGATCTTCTTGAGGAGAAGAAGTGTGTGAGTTGGGGTGTAGTGGGTGGGGAGATGGAGAGAACGGATGGAGTGTCTTGTAGTCAAGTGGTCAGTTTGTGGCTGAAGCAGAACGTAGATGTTTAGAGAGAGTACATGCTTCCCCAGTGTGCCAAACACATCTGAAGGTACAACTACTCTGATATCCTGGAAGCTTTTTCTCTGAAATTAGGATCTGCACATTATAATTTCAACAGTTAGTGTGGATCAGGCCAGAGTTATACAGTAATGTGATTTATTTACCCCCTCTCAGGATCGCAGCTGGAGAGTTTCCAGTCCTCTACCAGTCTCAGCTAAGGGAGGGAGTCAAACAGAGGCATTCTTAGCTTAAGCAGTGGCCAGCAAGTGGAAGGCAATCTGCTACATGTCAAAACTCACCTGTGCTGAGCAGCAGTGGCATGGGAGAGTCGAGGGCAGAGACTCAGGGTTTACCGCACGGAAGGCGGCAATGGTAAACCATTTCCATAATTTTACCGAGAAAACTCTACGGACACACTACCAGAACGATTGCAGACGGAGAGTGGGGGTGTACTGGGAGAGATGCGTCCATGGAGCCACCATGGGTTGGAAAGGAGTTGACAGCATAAGACAAGTTTATGTAACATCTAGCTCTGCTAGACTGCAAAATATTTGAGATTAGGGATTGTGTCTGCTAACTCTATTGTCCTCTTCCAAGGAGGTGGTATCTAATTCTGTATCCAGTAGTCACTTAATGATGCCAGGAGTTGAACTGAATTTGGGATCTTTCAAATCGAGGTCAAAATTAAGGTGGGAGCAATGTAATTCTGGATGGGTGTTGCTTCCCTCCTCTTTACTGCTTCCAAATCTCGTTGGGGCATAATGAGTTTGTGAAAAACCTAGGAAACCAGTCCCAATGATGCCAGCTTTCAATAATCGAAGAGCTAATTATCTATTCTGTGGGTTAGGCTTTTTCCTTCTCCTCTTCCCCACTCTGGCATCCTTCCTGTTTCATGATTTCCCTGCTCACAGATCTTCTCCTGTTCTAGCAAAATACATATTTTAAGACCTCTTCATAGTTCCCCTTTCCTGTTTCTGCATCAAAGTCCAAAAGTAAATTTCGGGGTACGACGGAGGGAACAAAATGAAATTAGAATTCACTTTTTCAGCGTAATGGTGTTTGGAAACAGCATCATGAGTCTACTACACTTTGTTTTCTTTTCTAGACCATTTGTTCTCACAGTGTCTTACTGTATTGCTTTGCAGAACCAGAGAAAGTTGGTTGTCTGTTTTCCACCTGTCTCTTTCTCTTCCTTTGGGCATTTCAGACTATGGCAGCAAGGTAGTTTTCTTTTCATTTTATTTGTCTTCCAGTTGCCAAGGACTAAAAAAAAAGACTATAGAGATGGGAGGAAAAAAATTCCAGTACATTTTACACTTTCTGTAAATTTCCTTTGGCACTACTCCCATTTTTTCATGTTATACTGTACTATGTTCTCAAAATTGTAGCTGTAATACAATACCGGCTTAAATTGTCTCTGATGAGCTCGAACTATAACTTTCAAGTGGTTGGATAATCTTTAGTGGAACATTTTATTTCAGTAGCTTCAAGGTTTAAAAAATTTTTCTCAATACTGTAAACAGTTTCATTGTCAAAGTTTATACCGGCAACGATTCTGTCAAGACATTTTGTGGTTATTTTAGTGGTTCTGACTCATTTTATGGTCCACTTAACTCTAAAATTATCTGAAAAAGGGTTTGATATGTTAACCTCTCCAACCATCTTTTTCTAGGCATCAAATCTCTCTTAAAAAGGCCCCGTTCTTGTCTAGGCATTCTCACGTAAATACACTAACTCAGTGCTCCTCTTACGGAAAGACAAAAGAATCTAACCTTGAGGATATAATCTCCTAAAGTGAAGGGGGTGATTAAATAATTGCTAGCTTGTATGAATTATAAACTGGGAAGAAAGTAGTATTATTAGGAATTCCACATCCTCTAAACCAAGCCCTGACCCAGGCAAACCTGAATTGCAGAGACCAGAGAAGGAGCGTGGAGCCTAGACGACGTTCTTCACTCCCTTCTATGTCGCTCTTGCACTTGGATTTGCACCCTAAATTCACCCCTCCATCAGCCCCATAGCACTTAAGTCTATTTGTAATTTATATTAATATCTGTATCCCCCTCTAGACTGTAAGCTCACTGTGTGCAGGGAACGTGTCTACCAACTCTGTTATACTGTAGGCTCCCAAGCGCTTAGTACACTGTTCTGCACACAGTAAGCGCCCAATAAATATGATTGATTGGAAGCTATGAAAGACATGGTCCTGTCCTCAAGAAACTCACAGAATAAAGGAGAACAGAAGACACCTAAAAACATTACTGACTCCTACATTTGTAGAGTGCCAATATGATTTTTGTGGCTTAACAGAATTCACAATGAATATACAACAGGATCTTGTTTCTGTTCCATACTTTCCACTGCTATGAATCATGTGCACTGCTGATTCACATAACTTCTCCACAGTTTTCTATTTTCAGCATCATGAAGGGAAAATATAATTGTTGGTCTTGCTGTTGATTGCTCACCTAAAAATATCTTCATTCGGTTATGGGCTAAATGCAGTTGTTGAATGCCTACTGGCACATTAAAACTAACAAATGTGGGTTAAAGGCTTCAACCCCCTCTATTGCCTTCTAACCTTTACACACCTGCTTGCAGTTAGAATCAGAGCTGCAAAATCGAGGTAGATGAGAAACAAACAGTGCAAAGCAAATCAAACTCTGCTATTGTCTATACACTTAAGGCCCACCCCAAGACTTGAAAACCATAATCTTCAGGATGCCACTGGTGCCTGGAAACATTAATTTAGTTACTGGATCGTAGAACTGCATCAGGTTCTCTTTGTCTTGTAATGCCCACCCGGAGTCATTAATCATAGGATGAGAAGAAACACAGAGAAGTAAGCTACCCCATTCCCCAATCACAATCTCAACAAGAGACTATTTTTAAATATTGTGAGATAATTAGGATACTCAATCTTTGCCAGGGATAGTGGAGGAGGGGATGAAAGACTCATTTCAGCCAATAACTGCAACTTTTTTTCCCCACAAATAGCATTTTTCCAGAGGCGCTAACAAGCAGTAAAAAGGAGGCATTTGAATTTCACCTCTTTCTTCTTCCTGTTCACACTTAGGTGGAGATGCTAATAAGCACTGAAATGGCAGGCAGGCAGCAGGTGGAAAGTAGAAAGAAGCAAAGGGAGGTGGGTAAACTCCAAATTGGATAGCTGAATAAGAGTTATCCCTATATAGTACAGCGCTCCTCACACACTAAGCACCCAATAAATATTGCTGATGGGTAGTAACGGTATTTATTGGGCTTCCATCTTATGCAATAAGTTCATTGTGGGCAGGGAAGGCATCTACCAACTCTGCTGCACTGTCCTCTCCCTAGCACTTTGTACAGTACTCTGCACACATTAAGGGCTCAAAAGATACCACTGATGATGCAGTGCACTGTACCAAACATCATCACACCTCCTGGGCACGAAACAGCAGCACAAAAAAGCTGCCAGGTGGTTGCAAAGCTTCTAGGCTTCAGCTCTTCATGGACAGATCGCTTTAGGCTCAGCCTAACCATTTATGTCCATCTCCCCCTCAAGACTGGAAGCTCTTTGTGGGTGGGGAGTGTGTCTGTTATATTACTGTATTGTACTCTCCCAACCACTTATTACAGTGTTAGATAGTAAGCGTTCGATAAATATGACTGATTGACTGACAGGATGGAGGCCCAGAGTATGAACTCATCTCTAGCCTGAAGTTGCCCAAACTCATTTCTCCTAGGGGGGCAAGAATGCACAGGCTTCAGTAACAAAATCTTGCATGATTAAAAATCCATGTATCTCCTTATAATCTTCCCTAAAATCAGATCCAATCCATGAAGGATTATTATTTTTAATTTAAAAATATTGCTATGAGCTTGTTTCTTTTGTTTCACTAATCTGACTGTCTCTCCACAAATCCAAAACACCTGTTATAGCCACAGTTCTTTCTTCCCCGTTCTTTGCTTAGATTGCCCCTAACAGGCTTTAGGCATCGAGATTACGGGATCATTAGTTCCTCTGAAAAAGATAGTCTCATCATCATAACCTAAAGCAGCATTTATTGAGCATCTGTTGGAGGCAAAGGACTGTACTGAGTTTAGAAACTAACAGACGTGATCCCTGTCCCCAGGAGTTTACTGTCAAATGGAAGCTTTTCACAACCAACTCCTTGATTCAATCAATTATTGGTATTCACTGAGCACTGTACTAAGTGCTTGGGAAAGTACAATACAACAGAATTAGCAGACACATTCCCCACCCAAAAAGAGCTTTACTGGTTTTTTTCAAGGAAGAGATAGGCATGAAACTGGGTAGGGAAATATTTTATTTTGCTAGTAGTTGGCAAAGCAATTACTACTAAATGATTATTTTCCAGGGCTGTGGTAGACAAGATTTTTCTACAATATCTAGGTCCCTGGCCTATATTTTATATCAAATAAAAATGTTGTGCATAACTGAGTCATTGTAGAGAATACATTCTTCCAGGGACCTACACATTGGGAGTTTGACCAAACACATTCATGCAAAGTTGGAATTTGCCAATACTATCTTCTATTCCCACTGCAGTGTTTGAAGTTGTTTGCTTGCATAGCATTCCTTCTTATACCACTCCTGACCTTGAAGTTGAGTCATTTGTATACGATATTCCAGCCCACTGCTATTCAGCGATACCTCTCTGGTGTATGGTAATGGAGAAAATGTTCCAAAAGGGAGAAAACTCATGTTTAAATATAATCCTCTTTGGAGACTGCCAGGAACAGCGACGACGATGATGGAAAAAACATACGCTGCTAAGGTTTAAACCTAAAATGTTTTCCCTAGGGTGGCAGTTGCCTTTTAAATATATTACAAAATCACAGCCCAAAGTTGAAAGTCAAGTGGCAAGATTACTATTACAAGATCGCCTCCAAATTCAATAGACTCCATCTCCTATCTTTCTGAGGCACCCAATTACAAATTTATGAGCTTACCATATTTTACTACAGGTCACATCAAAAATTATTCTTTAAAAGATCTGCATGAGGCAGAATTCAGAGAGTACTCATGGAAGGGCAATGAAAATGATTCAAAGATTCAAAGAAAAACCAGATTGAGAAGAAAGATTAAAGGAACTGGAAACGATGGCAAGCTGTAATCCATCACCACAGAGGAAGGAAAAGGGAAAGAGGTTAAACTATATCGTGAAGTTCTTCAGTTTGACATAGGTAAGAATTTCAGTACAAGTGTTGTTAACCATCGCACTGGATTACCAAAGCAGACTTTGGGATCCTGATCTTTCCAATCTTGCAATCATTTCCAGAATACATCAATTCCCTTAACGTTTCTGTTATGAAAACATTCCATCTCCAGATACTGAACTTGAGTTTTCCGGAAGCTGAAGAACTTCCAAAAACTATCTATATACTCGGCATCCAAGGTTATCACCCACCTTGGATGATTTAAAGTCCTGCCCAAAGTCAGTTGGCTCTACACCAAAATAATAATAATAATTATGGTATTTGTTGAGCGCTTACTATGTGCCAAGCACGGTACTAAATGCTACGGTAGATACAAGATAATCGGGTTGGACACAGTCCCTGTCTCACATAGGGCTCACAGTCAATTCCCATTTTACAGATGCATTAACTGAGGTACAGAAAAGTGAAGTGACTTGCTCAAGGTCACACAGCAGACAGGTGGTGGAGACAAGGGATGCAGTCCCTTAAAGGCCTAGTTCTCAAGTTCTCTACACTTGCTTGGGGCCACTGGGATGTCAGCAGAACCCCACATTTTGGGGTAGTCTGAGCCTCCACACTTACAGTCCCACACTAAACAAGGGCTGGGCAACCTCAATGACACTTGTACAACCCTGGGGCACCTCAGAAAATATTGGGTTCTATCCCCCACAATACAAAGCCCTAATGGCCTTCCTTAGTTGTTAGATTGTAATAATCATAACCGTGACACTTGTTAGTGATATTTACTGAGAGCTTACTGTGTGCAGGGCATTGTACTAAGCACTGGAGAGTGTACCATATAACAATAAACGGACACATTCCCTGCCTGCAATGACTTAGAATGTGCTAAAGAGTATGTTAAATGCTAGGGTAGTTACAAGATGATCAATTCATCATTATCATCATCATCAATCGTATTTATTGAGCGCTTACTGTGTGCAGAGCACTGTACTAAGCGCTTGGGAAGTACAAGTTGGCAACATATAGAGACAGTCCCTACCCAACAGTGGGCTCACAGTCTAAAAGGGGGAGACAGAGAACAAAACCAAACATACTAACAAAATAAAATAAATAGAATAGATATGTACAGGTAAAACAAATAGAGTAACAAATATGTACAAACATATATACAAATATACAGGTGCTGTGGGAAAGGGCAGAGGCAGTCCCTGCCACTTCCGAGATTTGATCTTTTCAGAGGGAGGGAAAACAGGCATTTAATCCCCATTATACAGATGAGGAAATAGACACTGAGAAGTCACAGCGAACAAGACGACAGGCCAGGATTAAAACCCAGGTCCCCAGACTTCCAGTCCTGGACTATTTCCACTGGGTCATGCTGCTTCTCACCAACTACTAGCATCTCTGTGCGCTCATCTAAATGCTTAGATGCTCATCACAGTAGACATTCGATCAGTACGACTGTTTGCCCAATTGGGATTTCTTTCTCTGCTGAAGAGACGCTCCCGATAAAACATTGCCGGCCTCCAAGGCCAGGGAGCAGCAGAAACCACATCACAGGGTCTATGCTCTTCTGCATTTCCTTAATGCAGGGGTAGGATCCTTTCAGAATCCTCTCCCAGATGCTTTTTTAAAGTACATTTTTATATGACTTTGTAGGAACTGTTTTTAATGGAAGATTCTAAGACTGGCAAATAAATAAAAAACAATCTCCTGCCTGAGCAACTAGAATTTCTTCTGATCACATCTGAGGGCTATCCTTATACATGTATAGATGTTTGTACATATTTATTACTCTATTTATTTAGTTTGCCTGTACATATCTATTCTATTTATTTTATTTTGTTGGTATGTTTGGTTTTGTTCTCTGTCTCCCCCTTTTAGACTGTGAGCCCACTGTTGGGTAGGGACTGTCTCCATATGTTGCCAACTTGTACTTCCCAAGCCCTTAGAACAGTGCTCTGCACACAGTAAGCGCTCAATAAATACGATTGATGATGATGATGATGATGATGATGATAATTGGGGGACTTCAGTAGAGAAGTCAGAAGTGGCTCTCCTTCAATTAACTTCTTTCCTTTGGGTCTTATATCTTTCTACGTAGGTGCAGGAATAACCTATTTGAATTTTGATACTGCTCAAGAGAAACTTTGTTTTGTTAACAAAGAGCATATCTTTAACAGAAGCTGTTTTCTACTGAAGCCTCCCGACTTCTTAGCACAATGCTTTGCACACAGGAGGTATTCCACATATTCTTTTGATTGAATGACTGACATTAATGATCATTTAGGGCCTTACATTTACAGGATACATCATTCCATAAATAACAATTCCTTGAAAAATGAAGGAACTAAAAACACAGCCAGTTAAATATAGTAAGTTAGTCAATTATATTTATTAATAATAATAATAATGATGGCATTTATTAAGTGCTTACTATATGCAAAGCACTGTTCTAAGTGCTGGGGAGGTTACAAGGTGATCAGGTTGTCCCATGGGGGGCTCACAGTCTTAATCCCCATTTTACAGGTGAGGGAACTGAGGCACAGAGAAGTCAAATGACTTGCCCAAAGTCACACAGCTGATAATGGCGGAGCCGGGATTTGAACCCATGACCTCTGACTCCAAAGCCCGTGCTGTTTTCCATTGAGCCACGCTGCTTCTCAAGCACTTAGTATGTGCAGAGCACTGTGATCAACACTTGGAAGAGTACAATATAACAGACACATCCCCTGCCCGTAACAAGCTTATAGTCTAGAAGGGGAGACAGACATTAATATAAATAAATATATTACAGATATGTACATAAGTGCTGTGGGGCTGGTGGGGAATGAATAAAGGGGGCAAGTCAGGGCAACGCAGCAGAGAATTGAAAAGGAAAAGAGAGCCTAGTCAGGAAAGGCCTCTTGGAGATGTGCCTTCAGTAAGGCTTAATTGACTGCTGGATATGAAGAGAGAGGGCATTCCAGGCCAGAGGCAGGAAGTTTGGCAAGAGGTCGGCAATGAGATAGACAAGATCAAGGTATAGTGAAAAGGTCAGCACTAAAGGAGCAAACTGTGTGGGCTGGGTCGTAGGAGGAGGAGGTGAGGTGTTTGAGTGCTTTAAAGCCAATGGTAAGGAGTTTCTGTTGGACATGGGGGTGCCGAGGTAACCACTGGAAGTTCTTGAGGAGCTGCCTCCCTTAGCAACCTTGAACCGTCGAGTTCTCTTCTTTGGATGAAAGCTTCTGGTCAGTTGGGTCACCATCTAAGGGTACTATGACCTAGACCCCGCATAGCCAAGCTGCATGAACTGAAGAGCCACAAACCAAAAAACACAATATGGCCGGATCCCACCAATCCAAAAATGTTCTTTAACCGGAGCAGTGGGAGAGCATTCCCATCAGGATGGGGGGGGGGGGAGGGACGGGAGAGTAGGTAGCTAGCGGGAGACAGAGAGGGCCGGGGCTTGGGGAGAGACAGGGCACCGATGCCACCAGAAGGCCTGGAAGAACGTCACCCAACAGCATATTCCACTCCAGCCAAATAATAAAAAATTAACCAAATGTGCACAGACCCCAAAAGTGAAGACCTGCAGTGGGGCCATCTGGAAATCAGACTATACCTTCCCATATTGTTGAAGACAATCATCATCATCAGCCACATTTATTGAGCGCTTACTATGTGCAGAGCACTGTACTAAGCGCTTAAGACAATGCCAAGAAAAGCTGAATACCACTGATTAACTGATCAAAGATCTCAGTGAAAGCCAGATATGCTGCACATATTGCTTACTTCCCCATTTAAAAGACCTATCATAACATCAAATTAAACTGTCGGAAAATTAAAGTACTCTATTCAGGTAGCCAAATCAACCTGATAGACATTTTCGGGGCCGTCCCTAAAGCTGTTTGGGTGCTACTTGCCTGACCTTTCAGGTAATTATTGTTAAATTAATGTCAGGATCATTTTAAGAAATAATATTTCTTCACTGAACACAGGGCTTAAAACCTGGTCTCCTAGAATGTAGGGGTTGCTTTCTCGCAAATCACCCGCCCGGGTGAAGGAAAACTCGTTTTTTTTTTTTATACCCTGTGTTCAACACCATGTGCAGGCCCCACAGTTGCTTCTTTCCAGCATTCACAGATGCACGCTGTTGGACAAAAGTTTCCCAAGTTGGGCATCGCCTTCTATCCAAGCCCTACAATATAAATTCTAGCATAGTCTAGCAGACCGAGTGCCTACGGTTTTGATGAAAAATATGCTGAAAGCTTCAAGTTCAAGGCTAAAGGGCCTTTTGTGAAGAAGATCTCTAGGGCATATTAGTGCTTGAAGATTTATCAGATGCATGCATTAGATGGGAAAGTGGACCATAAAGGTCACCTATTTTTATGCACTTGGTGTAGGAAATACGCCCGGCTCTCTTACGGTAGAGAATTCAGCTGAACTTTTGCTGGTAGATATGCCTGAAGAGCGTTGCACCTAGGTCAAGATTATCTATCATCTTCTTTAAATCCACCAAGAAGACATTTACTGTTTCTTAGCAACTAGCCAGTGAAGTCTCTCGTCAATTTCTCTGGGCCACTGGTCTTGATCTTGCTGTTTACCCTTACAAAACTAACCCTGAATCTAAATGTCTGCAGATTTGCTGGGTATTTTTGTCTCCTTACAAAGCTCATCAATATCTACATATACCACTATTCAACATTTTCATTCAGCCCTTCTTCCTTCAGCAAACGAGGGTATTGTTCTACTCGTTTTCACTGGGTAATGTTATGCAAAGGTATGGCCCTTGCAGTCCAAATCTGGGCAGAAAATTATGCAGCAAGAAAGCAGTTTATCAGTGTTATGAATTACAGATCAGGGCAGGTAGTTCAGGTGCTTCAAAATATGGCTCCCGTTACCACACTTTGATGAATTTCGTACTTTGAAATGGGACACGGTAATGCACGCATTAATTTTGTTGCTCTAACTAGACAGAGTGCCATCATGGAAATAGATTCTATATTATATCCAGAGTCAGGGACAGAAACAGTAACTGTTCCGTGCATTTCAAAAACTCACCTAACAGGATAAACCGATTTGAAAATGTTTTTATTTATTACAATTTACTTATTACGCAGACAAGTGAGGAGTTCTGTTTTCATGATAATAATAATGTTGGTATTTGTTAAGTCAAGCACTGTTCTAAGCGCTGGGGGGGGGAGATACAAGGTAATCAAGGTTGCATGGGGCGCACAGTCTTAATGCCCATTTTACAGATGAGAGAACTGAGGCACAGAGAAGTTAAGGTCACACAGCAGACAAGTGGCGGAGCGGGGATTAGAACCCATGACCTCTGACTCCCAAGCCTGTGCTCCTTCCACTGAGTCACGCTGCTTCTCTGATCATCAACCAATGGTCATTAAACATCAGTATACAGTGGCCCAGATATAACTTTGGGCGCACACAATGTTTGCAATGTAGTATTTAATCACGAACTACATTAGGGAAATAATTACTGTTCTGACTTTTGTTGGCAAAACCTCCAAACTAGGGTTCAGGTGTACTACTATCACCATCATTTAAGACAGGGGCTGCCATAAGAACATTATTACTTTATTTTTCAAGGTCAAGAATGGAATTGTTTTCAAGTGATTCCAATTTCTTCCCTGACTCTTATACGCAGCTATCAACCAAACTACTGCATAGCAAACTATGGGCAGAAAGGCTCGATTGTGGAAAAGCTTTACTTGATTCACAGATTTTTTTTTAAACTCTGAATTTTGCTTCAAAATCTTCTCACTCGACTCTCATGTTTATAAGACAAATTTGAGAACCAACCATTCTGATGGGTAAATTTAGGGGTGAAATTTGTGTCTAAGAAACATTTTTCAGAGGAACAACCTTAATCCTTGAGTGGGCACTTCAACAGCATTTCCTAACTGACAACACACTAACAAGGTCCCTTATACCCACAGCTCCATAATAATTAATAACCACACATTGATAATTTGATTTTTTTAGGATGAAATCTTAATTTCTGGACTATTAAAACTCTGGGCTTTAGATCCCGAGCAAACAACAAAAATCCTCTTCCCTCCGCTTTCCTCCTTCAAAGCCTTCTTTCCCTTTTCAAAGTCCTACTGAAGAATCACCTCCTCTAAGAGGCCTTCCTAGACTAAGCCCCACCTTTTCCTCAGTTCCCCCTCCCTTCCACGTCACCTTGACTCACTCCCTTTGCTCTTCCCCCCACCCCACACCCCATAGCACTTACTTATATATGTATTATCATTATGGTATTTGTTAAGTGCTTACTACGTGCTGAGCACTGTTCTAAGCGCTGAGGTAGATACAAGGTAATCAGGTTGTCCCACCTGGGGCTCAGTTTTAATCCCCATTTTACAGATGAGGTAACAGGCACAGAGAAGTTAAACGGCTTGTCCAAGGTCACACAGCAGACAAGTGGCGGAGCCGGGATTAGAACCCATGTCCTCGGACTCCCAAGCCCGTGCTCTTTCCACTATCTATAATTCTATTTATTTATACTGATGTCTGTTTACTTGTTTTGATGCCTGTCTCCCCCCTTCTGGACGGTAAGCCCGGTGTAGGCAAGGACCGTCTCTACTGCTGAATTACTTTCCAAGCGCTTAGTACAGGGCTCTGCACACAGTAAGCACTCAAATACGACTGAATGAATGAATGCACAAACAACAATCACACCTGCAGAAAATGAATTTATAGCCTTTTAAATTGCTATTCTTCAAACTTAGTTTAATGTGAAAGAAAAGTAATATTGCACTACTTTACGGAAGACAAATACCGGAGTAAACCTAGCATGCTCACTGTGGGCAGGGAATGTGTCTTTCCAAGCACTCAGTATAGTGATCAGCATTCGGTAAGCGCTCAGTAAATGTGATCGATTGATCTGTTGGAACAATCCATTTTACCTCTTTTTACCTTTGCCCATTAATGATCTAACAAACCATGTGACATCGGTTTTAGAAATGCTGACCATATTATCCTTCTTTCTCTAATTTCACCAGTCATTTTTTTTTATTCAAAAAACTCTTCTTGAGTGCATTTTCTAAGGGACTAAAACTGACAAGACAGAATATATGGTGCCAGAGAGGCCTCAAGCATTATTCCAAATTTTGCATTCTTTCCACATGATTCGACCTCAGAAGACAGAATTTTAGATTGTTGAGGAACATAGTTCTGTGATCGTGCCCCATAACTGATTATTACAGGAGACAAGAATTAACCTCAGATATTTCCCAAAGGCTCCTGCCATTGGCTTCTAGGTTAAAAAACAAATCACGGGACAGCTCGCCAATTTTCAATTAAGATGCTAAAACTCACTGAATTAGTAATGCCAATTATGGGCTTTCCACTGGAAAGGAGAAGCATAAGTAGGCTGTTGAGGCACCGAAACGCCTTGCTTGAGGTATGGTTGTCAATCATAATCTGAGAAAAGTAGTTGGAGGGGAACCCAGCCATTGATAACAAAAGTCACAGTGAGACTTTTGAACTCTTAGATCACCGATATCTTTAATGAGTTCTGTGATTTGGAACTTCCCTGAACAAGGTAACTCAGTATCAAGCGAAACAATACATTGATAAGACGATTCAGTTCTGGCAAAGGAAAAAAAAGTGGCTGAGTGGATAGAGCAGGGGCCTGGGCTATGTGACCTCAGGCAAGTCACTTAACTTCTCTGTGCCTCAGTTACCTCATCGTTAAGGGGGGAATTAAGACTGTGAGCCCATGTGGGATGGGGATTGTGTCCAACCTAATTAATCATGTATCTACCCCGGCGCTTAGTACACTGCCTGGCACCCAGTAAATGCTTAACAAAATACCATTTTACAAAGAAATTTTGTTATTCAAATGGTCAAGATGTTGAAAGGAAAGGGTGAAGCAGAATATAGAAGTGCTTGAACCACATGAGTATCAGATACCAATCGGAAAGATTATGAGAATAAACATTTATTGGAAGAACTGAACTCCTACAAGTCTTAGTAAGAAACCATCAACTCAGATCACTTACAAAAAGATTAAAGTAAACGTGGTGGGGTGGAGGCATCGTTTTCTCATATTTCCTGGATTAATAAATGTGTGTGTTTTATGTGTTTTGTTCCTTTTCACATGTCCATCAATCACTGGTATTGAGTGCTTACTGTGTGCACAGCACAGAAGGATGGGCTTAGACATGTGCTTTATAATTTCATCTCAAGCCTGACTTTGCTACTACTGACTGCATCCCTACTTTACCCGCTAAAACAGCTGATGGCTCAAGACTCATCAGGTGACAACTTTATCACTCTCTATTTATAACCATTCACTTCAATTACTATTTGGACAGCAAATCAGTAACTAAAGGTAAATAACTTTCAAAGGAAAAAGACATTTATCTTATTTTCTCACTCAGGTTTTGATAAAAGTCTTAACCTTGTCATAATTTCTCAGAATGCTGTTTAACACTAATAGATTAAAAAAATGACTTCTGTTCACATTCCACAACAAGCTTGACTATTTCCAAAAACAAGCTGAAATCTGGAACTTGATCTGAAGTCAAATTCAACAAATCGGAAGGGGCTGGAACATACACACCTTCCACTCTACACAAGGGACAGTGTCAAATCCTAGTTAAAAGAATTGTGGTTCTCTGGAGAAACATTAAGAGTCTTTAAATTTAGTTTGTATAGAGATCTCGTAAATTATAACGCAAAACAAAATTTAAAGCAGACGAAGGTGGAAAGCAAAGGGGGTGGAAATCAGGAGGCATAACCCCAGGAGTTAGGAAAGAAACAGCTCCTAGGGCTAAGAAAAGAAATTAGTTATAGGATAGGTAAGATAAGTATTTTGCAACAAATCCATCAGTCAATTTTTATTGAGCTCTGTACTAAGCACTTGGGAAAGTACAATACATTTAGTAGACATGATCCCTGCCCTCAAGGAACTTACACTCTAGTGCAGCTTGCAATCAAATGTGGTAAAGCTGTGCAGGTAGAGCAGCCAGATTCAGAAGGCCTGTTCATTCATTTTGGTGGTAATTAACTTCGCATCCACCTAAGGAACAGGCAAGCCTATCATCCCACCTCAAATTCCAAAAGTAGGAGCTTGTGATCTACGGTGTGAGGCACATCAAGTTGTGTTGGATCTTTAACATTTTTTTCAAAATAAATCCTCCTCACCTGCGATGCCATGGAGAGCCGCAACTTCATTTTGCCCTTCAACTCCTTGATTTTCCTTCCCCCCAGGCCTGATCAGGCCCCTTTCCTATGCCCTGGGTGAATTTGCTTTCCAGAGGATAGCTCTGAAATTTACTTGCTGTAAACCAATCCAAACTGACACAGCTAGTGGTGAACTCTGTGGACTCAGCATCAGGTCTTTTAAAACAAACAGAGACCCTTCCCTTATTAGGTCCTCAGTTCCCCTTCTCGGTCACCTGTGTACTTGAGTCTGCACCCTTTAAGTACTTTTTTTTTGTAGCATTTATTAAGCGCTTACTTTGTGCAAAGCACTGTTCTAAGCACTGGGGAGGTTACAAGGTGAACAGGTTGTCCCACGTGGAGCTCACAGTCTTAATCCCCATTTTACAGATGAGGTAACAGGCACAGAGAAGTTAAGTAACTTGCTCAAAGTCACACAGCTGACAAGTGGCGGAGTCATGATTTGAACCCATGACCTCTGACTCCAAAGCCCATGCTCTTTCCACTGAGCCACTCTAAGTACTTGATATTCACCCCACCTTCAGTCCCACTGCATTCATTCATTCATTCAATAGTATTTATTGAGCGCTTACTGTGTGCACAGCACTGCACTAAGCTCTTGAGAAGTACAAATTGACAACATATAGAGATGGTCCCTACCCAACAATGGGATCACAGTCTAGAAGGGGGAGACAGACAACAAAACAAGTAGACATTTATGCATATATCTGTAATTTATTCTAATGCCTGTCTCCCCCTCTAGACTGTAAGCTCCTTGCAGGCAGGAAATACGTCTACCAGCTGTGATGCTCTGGATTCTTCCAAGCACTTAGTACAGTGATCTGCAAATAAGTCCTTAATAAATTTATCGATGATTGATAATTGACACATTTGGAAAACTGTGCAAAACACCGTCGGGGGGGAAGGGACTAAATTAAGAACTTGCAACTAAGTCGTTTATTTGTCCCATATCAAATCTGTGCCACTGTTTTCCTAAGATCATCAATCGTATTTATTGAGCGCTTACTATGTGCAGAGCACTGTACTAAGCGCTTGGAAAGTACAATTTGGCAACAGACAGAGACAATCCCTCTATCTCCAGGGCTGCAGTCTACCAAAAGTCACTATAGAGAAAACTTTCGCTTTGGTACTTACCCGTTCAGGATCAAGAAGGTTCTTCAGCTAACATCATCAATCGTATTTATTGAGCACTTACTATGTACAGAGCACTGTACTAAGCGCTTACTATGCTAACATGGCACGTGGAGCCCACCCGGGATTGCATTTTCAGAAGAATGCCCCCTAATTCCCTCAATAGCCACATGCTATAGCAGAACTGGCATACTTCGAAGTGCTCACAAGGCTCTCCCTTAGGAAAACCCTGTGATCTTTCCATTTGGGAAGCTTCAACTGGTTATCATAAATCAAATCAAGAATTCTAAAATGAAAGCTCTTTTTATGACCATTTCCTCAGGGCAAACTAAGAGAGTCAGGAGTTGATCGGTTCAGGATTAAAGTTCTTCCAAAGCAACCCGCAGAGTAAGATGCAACATATAACAACTGAAGAGAAGGGGTTGATTCTGGCAGTTGATTCTTTGGGTTCTAGGGAAGCCCAATTAAAGCTGGAGATCCTAAACTAGAAGCTCCAAGTTTCAGAAATCAAACCGTCAGTATTACCAAATCAGTGAACGACGACTTCTTAACCCAGTCTTGAAAACACTTAATTTTTAAAGGATTAAAATCCTGGAGGAGGACTCTGTGGAAGCCAAAGAAAGCTATAAATATTGTGTCATTCACACAGGCTACTTGCATTACAAATATCTTCACGTGGTACTAGGAGGTATGTAGCAACGTAACTGAAAAAAAAAATTGTCGGGCAAAGTGCAACTGAACAAACTCAGTAAACTAAAAAATAATGCAGTGTTTTAGGCTCAGCCACACGGATGGGAGGTTTATAAATGTATAAACGTATTTTAAAATGGATTTAACGTTTTCTTGGCACAAGGTACAGGACCCAGTTGGACCCTCAAGAACTGAAACCAGGAAAGGAAGGAAATGGGTTATACTGCTCTAAAAGGTTACAAAATTTCAGAGAACTCTTAATTATACTGTGGTAAATCGTCTTGAGATCTTGCTTCGTTCACAACAATAACTCTCAGGATTTCTACAAAACACTTTGGTTACTTGGCAATACTCTAGGGCTGACAGCCCAATTCGGGGGGGCAGGGATGGGCCAGAGACAAGGGTTATTACAGGATGCTTTGGATTCATATGAGTTCATAGGTAATATATTGTAAACTGTCAAGGTAAGTGGATGATCGATTGTGCTAAAATGCAGTGGTCAGAACAGATAACTTATCTACACAAACACACACACAAACTCTGTGTTGCAAAGGGTGGGGACTGTAACTAAGGTGGGGAGAAGAGAGATGCTGGTCGTCAATGCCATCAGCACGCTCTTTCAAACTTATACGGAGAAAATTGAAGAGGCTGGAGGATTAGCACATAACATCAGGTTACTAGGGCCCTGGATAAAAAATGAAACATCAGGGACACATCAAAACAAATGGATGTCATTCGAAGGAAGTAGCGTGGGGTAGTGGCTGGGAGTCAGGAGACCTGGGTTCCAATCCTGGTTCCTTGCTGTGTGATGAAGCAGCATGGCATTATGGATAGAGCACAGATCTGGGTGTCAGAAGGTCATTCATTCATTCAATTGTATTTATTGAGCACTTACTAAGAGCACTGTACTAAGCACTTGGGAAGTACAGGCTGGCAACATATATAGACGGTCCCTACCCAACAGTGGGCTCACAGTCTAGAAGGGGGAGACAGAGAACAAAACATATTAACAAAATAAAATAAATAGAAAATAAATAAGGTCTTGGGTTCTAATTCCGGCTCCACCACTTGTCTGCGGTGAGATCTTGGGTAAATCACTTCTTTGGGCCTCAGTCCCCTCATCTGTAAAATGGGGATCAAGAATGTGAGCCCCATGTGGGACACGAGACTGTCCAACCTGATTATCTTCTATCTACCCCAGCGCTTAGAACAGTGCCAGGGCCAAAGTAGGCGCTTAACAAATACCTCAATTATTATCATTACAAGTCACCTAAGTTCTCTGGGCCTCTGTTTCCTCATTTGTACGTGGGAGCACGGCACTTGCTTTCCCTCTCCCCTAGACTGGGAGCGGGGTACAAGAACTGGGTCCGACCTGATGATCCTGTTATCCAGGACAGCGCTTAGCACATAGTAAGCACACGATGGTGACGTTGGTGATGACTCCAGGGGCAGGAGGGGACACAGACACACACACACATTCTCAGGCCTAGTGGGTCAAGGTGATAATTTCGCCTGGAAGGGAGGCAGGGGAATCACTACCCGGGCTGACAGTACCTCGGGCACGGCAAGGGGGCCAGGCAGCTTTTACCATTGTTCTATAATAATAATAATAATAATGACGACGGTATTTGTTAAGTGGGTCCGGCACTGTTCATTAATTCATTTATTCAATCGTATTTATTGAGCACTTACTGTGTGCAGAGCACTCTACTAAGCACTTGGGAAGTACAAGTCGGCAACAGAGACGATCCCTACCCAACAAACAGGCTCACAGTCTAGAACTGTTCATTCAATTGTCTTTATTGAGCGCTACTGTGTGCAGAGCACTGGACTAAGCACTTGGGAAGTACAAATCAGCAACAGATAGTGCTGTTCTAGGCGCTGGGGTGGATAGAAGCTAATAAGGTTGGGCACCGTCCCCGTCCCACATAATTATTATTATTATTATTATGGTGGTATTTGTTAAGCACATAGTAATGTGCCGATGGGGATCACAGTCTCAATGCCCCCGTTTTACAGGTGAGGAGACTGAGGCCCGAGGAAGTGAAGTGAAGGGGCTCCCCCGAGGTCACCCAGCAGAGGCGTGGAGGGGGCGGAATTATTAATTAATGATAGCATTTATTAAGCATTTACTATGTGCAAAGCACTGTTCTAAGCACTAGGGAGGTTACAAGGTGATCAGGTTGTCCCACGGGGGACTCGCAGTCTTAATCCCCATTTTCCAGATGAGGCCCAAGGAAGTGAAGTGAAGGGGCTTGCCCGAGGTCACCCAGCAGAGGCATGGAGGGGGTGGGATTATTAATTAATGCTAACATTTATTAACCACTTACTCTGTGCAAAGCACTGTTCTAAGTGCTAGGGAGATTACAATAATAATAATAATGATGGCATTTATTAAGCGCTTACTATGTGCAAAGCATTGTTCTAAGCACTGTGGAGGTTACAAGGTGATAGGGTTATCCCCCGGGGGGTTCACAGTCTTAACCCCCATTTTCCGGATGAGGTAACAGGCACAGAGAAGTTAAGTGACTCACCCAGAGTCACATAGCTGACGATTGGCGGAGGTGGGATTCGAACCCATGACCTCTGACTCCAAAGCCCATTGCTCCTTCCACTGCACCACTACAAGGTGATCAGGTTGTCCCAAAGTCCTAATCTCCATTTTCCAGACGAGGTAAGTGAGGCCCAGAGACTATTCATTCATTCATTCAATCGTATTTATTTTGCGCTTATTGGGTGCAGAGCACTGTACTAAGCACTTGGGAAGTACAAGTCTGCAACATATAGAGACTGTCCCTACCCAACAGTGGGCTCACAGTCTAGAAGGGGGAGACAGACAACAAAACAAAACATATGAACCAAATAAAATAAATAGAATAAATATGTACAAGTAAAATAAATGAATAGAGTAATAAATATGTACAAACATATATACATATGTACAGGTGCTGTGGGGAGGGGAAGGAGGTAAGGCAGGGGAGGGGGAGAGGAAAGAGGGGGCTCAGTCTGGGAAGGCCTCCTGGAGGAGGTGAGCTCTCAGTAGGGCTTTGAAGGGAGGAACAGAGCTAGTGAAGGGAGGAAAAGCTAGTTAAGTGACTTGCCCACAGTCACACAGCCGACGTGGCAGAGGCGGGATTTGACCCCACGACCTGCGACTCCAAAGTCCAGGCTCCTTCCGCTGTGCCACTGCAAAGTGATGAGGTTGTCCCCCCGTCTTAATCCCCATTTTCCAGAGGAGGTAACTAAGGTCCAGAGAAGTCAAGTGACTTGCCCAGACGAGGTAACTAAGGCCCAAAAAGTCAAGTGACTTGCCCAGACGAGGTAACTAAGGCCCAAAAAAATCAAATGACTTGCCCAGACGAGGTAACTAAGGCCCAAAAAAGTCAAATGACTTGCCCAGACGAGGTAACTAAGGCCCAAAAAAGTCAAATGACTTGCCCAGACGAGGTAACTAAGGCCCAAAAAAGTCAAGTGACTTGCCCAGAGTCACACAGCTGACAATTCGCGGAGGCAGGATTTGAACCCACAACCTGTGACTCCAAAGTCCGGGCTCCTTCCACTGTGCCACTGCAAAGTGATGAGGTTGTCCCCACGTCTTAATCCCCATTTTCCAGATGAGGTAACTAAGGTCCAGAAAAGTCAAGTGACTTGCCCAGGCGAGGTAACGGGGGCCCAAAGACTAGTTAAGTGACTTTCCCAAAGTCACACAACTGACAATTGGCAGAGGCGGGATTTGACCCCACGACCTGTGACTCCAAAATCCGGGCTCTTTCTACTGTGCCACTACAAGGTGATGAGGTTGTCCCCCGGTCTTAATCCCCATTTTCCAGATGAGGTAACTAAGGTCCAGAGAAGTCCAGTGACTTGCCCAGACGAGGTAACTGAGGCCCAAAAAAGTCAAGTGACTTGCCCAGACGAGGTAACTGAGGCCCAAAAAAGTCAAGTAACTTGCCCAGACGAGGTAACTAAGGCCCTAAAAAGGTCAAGTGACTTGCCCAGACGAGGTAACTGAGGCCCAAAAAAGTCAAGTGACTTGCCCAGACGAGGTAACTAAGGCCCAAAAAAGTCAAGTGACTTGCCCAGACGAGGTAACTGAGGCCCAAAAAAGTCAAGTGACTTGCCCAGACGAGGTAACTAAAGGCCCTAAAGAGGTCAAGTGACTTGCCCAGGTGAGGTAACTGAGGCCCAAAAAAGTCAAGTGACTTGCCCAAACGAGGTAACTGAGGCCCAAAAAAGTCAAGTGACTTGCCCAGACGAGGTAACGGGGGCCCAGAGAGTAGTTGAGTGACTTTCCCAAAGTCACACAGCCGACAAGTGGCAGAGATGGGATTTGACCCCACGACCTGTGACTCCAAAGTCCGGGCTCCGTCCATTGTGCCACTACAAGGTGATCAGGTTGTTCCCCCGTCTATATCCCCATTTTCCATATGAGGTAACTAAGGCCCAGAGAAGTCAAGTGACTTGCCCAGATGAGGTAATTAAGGCCCCAAAAAGGTCAAGTGACTTGCCCAGACGAGGTAACTGAGGCCCAAAAAAGTCAAGTGACTTGCCCAAACGAGATAACTGAGGCCCAAAAAAGTCAGGTGACTTGCCCAGACGAGGTAACTAAGGCCCAAAAAAGTCAAGTGACTTGCCCAGACGAGGTAACTGAGGCCCAAAAAAGTCAAGTGACTTGCCCAGACGAGGTAACCGAGGCCCAAAAAAGTCAAGTGACTTGCCCAGACGAGGTAACTGAGGCCCAAAAAAGTCAAGTGACTTGCCCAGATGAGGTAACTAAGGCCCAAAAAAGTCAAGTGACTTGCCCAGACGAGGTAACTGAGGCCCAAAAAAGTCAAGTGACTTGCCCAGACGAGGTAACCGAGGCCCAAAAAAGTCAAGTGACTTGCCCAGACGAGGTAACTGAGGCCCAAAAAAGTCAAGTGACTTGCCCAGATGAGGTAACTAAGGCCCTAAAAAGGTCAAGTGACTTGCCCAGACGAGGTAACTGAGGCCCAAAAAAGTCAAGTGACTTGCCCAGACGAGGTAACTAAGGCCCAAAAAAGTCAAGTGACTTGCCCAGACGAGGTAACTGAGGCCCAAAAAAGTCAAGTGACTTGCCCAGACGAGGTAACTAAAGGCCCTAAAGAGGTCAAGTGACTTGCCCAGGTGAGGTAACTGAGGCCCAAAAAAGTCAAGTGACTTGCCCAAACGAGGTAACTGAGGCCCAAAAAAGTCAAGTGACTTGCCCAGACGAGGTAACGGGGGCCCAGAGAGTAGTTGAGTGACTTTCCCAAAGTCACACAGCCGACAAGTGGCAGAGATGGGATTTGACCCCACGACCTGTGACTCCAAAGTCCGGGCTCCGTCCACTGTGCCACTACAAGGTGATCAGGTTGTTCCCCCGTCTAAATCCCCATGTTCCATATGAGGTAACTAAGGCCCAGAGAAGTCAAGTGACTTGCCCAGACGAGGTAACTGAGGCCCAAAAAAGTCAAGTGACTTGCCCAAACGAGATAATTGAGGCCCAAAAAAGTCAGGTGACTTGCCCAGACGAGGTAACTAAGGCCCAAAAAAGTCAAGTGACTTGCCCAGACGAGGTAACTGAGGCCCAAAAAAGTCAAGTGACTTGCCCAGACGAGGTAACTGAGGCCCAAAAAAGTCAAGTGACTTGCCCAGACGAGGTAACCGAGGCCCAAAAAAGTCAAGTGACTTGCCCAGACGAGGTAACTGAGGCCCAAAAAAGCCAAGTGACTTGCCCAGACGAGGTAATTGAGGCCCAAAAAAGTCAGGTGACTTGCCCAGACTAGGTAACTAAGGCCCAAAAAAGTCAAGTGACTTGCCCAGACGAGGTAACTGAGGCCCAAAAAAGTCAACAGACTTGCCCAGACGAGGTAACTAAGGCCCAAAAAAGTCAAGTGACTTGCCCAGACGAGGTAACTAAGGCCCAAAAAGGTCAGGTGACTTGCCCAGACGAGGTAACTAAGGCCCAAAAAAGTCAAGTGACTTGCCCGCACGAGATAACAAAGGCCCAAAAAAGTCAAGTGACTTGCCCAGACGAGGTAACTAAGGCCCAAAAAGGTCAGGTGACTTGCCCAGACGAGGTAACTAAGGCCCAAAAAAGTCAAGTGACTTGCCCAGACGAGGTAACTGAGGCCCAAAAAAGTCAAGTGACTTGCCCAAACGAGGTAACGGGGGCCCAGAGAGTAGTTGAGTGACTTTCCCAAAAAGTCCCACAGCCGACAAGCGTCGGAGGCGGGATTTGACCCCGTGACCTCCGCCTCCCAAGCCAGGGCTGCTTCTCCGACGGGAGGGCGCCTTACCCTGACTTGCGGCCCCTCGACCATTTTCAGGGCCTGGGACTCGAGCAGGTCGGCCCTGAGGTTGACGAGGAAGGGGAGGCCTCCGTCCAGCTTGCTGATGTGGTGGAAGAGGCCGCGGTAGCGGGGCACCAGGGCGTAGCGGAGCCGGTCCTCGGCCTGCAGCAGGGCCCCGGGCTCCCGCTGCTGCTGCTGCTGCTGCTGGCGGAGCAGGAGCAGGTTGGCGCTGTGCGCCGCCACCTCGCCGTGGTCCACCCCGAAGGCCCCGGCCAGGCGGTCCAGCAGGGCGGCCCGCTGCGCCGGCTCCCGCAGCCCGCCGTAGAAGCGCACGAACTCGGCGCACTGGGCCTCGACCGGGGCCGGGCTCTTCTCGCGCAGCTCGTACACGGGCCGCCTTGGCACGGCGCGGCTCAGCAGCTCCTCCATCGCCCCGCAAGGCGCCCACCGCCCGCCCCACACCAGGTGCGCCAGCGGGCCGAGGCCCGGCCCTCGCATGGCGCCGGGAGGGAGCCAGGCCCGAAGGCGCGCGGACCGGGGAGGGGGCTGGGGGGGACGCCCCCTGCCCGCGGGGCCGGGCGGCGCGGGCTGCCATTGGAGGAGCCGGCGGACGGACGGGCGGACCGGCCAATCGGAAGCCCGGGAGGCCCCCCGGGGGGCGGGGCCGCCGGGGCCAGGCCAACTGTGGCCAGGGTTCAGGCGGAGGAAAGGCCAGACGAGCCGCGCTGAAGAATTCGAGGCCTGCGGGGCCGGACCCAGCCTTTTCATTCAATCGTATTTATTGAGCGCTTACTGCCTGCGGAGCACTGTAACAAGCGCATATAGAGACGGTCCCTACCCTACAGCGGGCTCACAGTCTAGAAGGGGGAGACAGACAACAAAACATATAAACTAAATAGAATATGTACAAGTAAAATAGAGTAATAAATACGTACAAACATAAATACATATATACGGGTGATGTGTGCAGAGCACTGCACTAATCCCCCTCCTTCCTTCCCCTCCTCGCAGCACCTGTATATACGTCTGCACAGATTTATTACCAAGGCCGAGCGCTCGCACAGCCCCGGGGGGCGGGGGGGGCACCTGCCCGCGGGGCCGGGCGGCGCGGGCTGCCATTGGAGGAGCCGGCGGACGGACGGGCGGACCGGCCAATCGGAAGCCCGGGAGGCCCCCCGGGGGGCGGGGCCGCCGACGCCAGGCCAACTGTGACCAGGGGTCAGGCGGAGGAAAGGCCAGACGAGCCGCGCTGAGGAATTCGAGGCCTGCGGGGCCGGACCCGGCCTTTTCATTCATTCATTCAATCGTATTTATTGAGCGCTTATTGCCTGCGGAGCGCTGTACTGAGCGCTTGGGAAGTACAAGTTGGCGACATATAGAGACGGTCCATACCCTACAGCGGGCTCACAGTCTAGAAGGGGGAGACAGACAACAAAACATATAAACCAAATAGAATATGTACAAGTAAAATAGAGTAATAAATACGTACAAACATAAATACATATATACGGGTGATGTGTGCAGAGCACTGCACTAATCCCCCACTTTCCTTCCCCTCCTCGCAGCACCTGTATATACGTCTGTGACTTTCCCATCTCTGTTGACGGCACTACCATCCTTCCCGTCTCACAAGCCCGCAACCTTGGTGTCATCCTCGACTCCGCTCTCTCATTCACCCCTCACATCCAAGCCGTCACCAAAACCTGCCGGTCTCAGCTCCGCAACATTGCCAAGATCCGCCCTTTCCTCTCCATCCAAACCGCTACCCTGCTAATTCAAGCTCTCATCCTATCCCGTCTGGACTACTGCACTAGCCTTCTCTCTGATCTCCCATCCTCGTGCCTCTCTCCACTTCAATCCATACTTCATGCTGCTGCCCGGATTATCTTTGTCCAGAAACGCTCTGGACATATTACTCCCCTCCTCAAAAACCTCCAATGGCTACCGATCAATCTGCGCATCAAGCAGAAACTCCTCACCCTGGGCTTCAAGGCTCTCCATCACCTCGCCCCCTCCTACCTCACCTCCCTTCTCTCCTTCTACTGCCCAGCCCGCACCCTCCGCTCCTCCACCACTAATCTCCTCACTGTACCTCGCTCTCGCCTGTCCCGCCATCGACCCCCGGCCCACGTCATCCCCCGGGCCTGGAATGCCCTCCCTCTGCCCATCTGCCAAGCTAGCTCTCTTCCTCCCTTCAAGGCCCTGCTGAGAGCTCACCTCCTCCAGGAGGCCTTCCCAGACTGAGCCCCTTCTTTCCTCTCCCCCTCGTCCCCCTCTCCATCCCCCCGTCTTACCTCCTTCCCTTCCCCACAGCACCTGTATATATGTATATATGGTTGTACATATTTATTACTCTATTTATTTATTTATTTATTTATTTTACTTGTACATTTCTATCCTACTTATTTTATTTTGTTGGTATGTTTGGTTCTGTTCTCTGTCTCCCCCTTTTAGACTGTGAGCCCACTGTTGGGTAGGGACTGTCTCTATGTGATGCCAATTTGTACTTCCCAAGCGCTTAGTACAGTGCTCTGAACATAGTAAGCGCTCAATAAATACGATTGATTGATTGATTGATTTATTACCAAGGCCGAGCGCTCGCATAGCGCCGGGGGGCGGGGGGGGCACCTGCCCGCTGGGCCGGTTGGCGCGGGCTGCCATTGGAGGAGCCGGGGGACGGACGGGCGGACCGGCCAATCGGAAGCCCGGGAGGCCCCCCGGGGGGCGGGGCCGCCTAGGCCAGGCCAACTGTGACCAGGGGTCAGGCGGAGGAAAGGCCAGAGGAGCCGCGCTGAGGAATTCGAGGCCTGCGGGGCCGGACCCGGCCATTTCATTCATTCATTCAATCGTATTTATTGAGCGCTTACTGCCTGCGGAGCACTGTACTGAGCGCTTGGGAAGTACAAGTTGGCGACATATAGAGACGGTCCCTACCCTACAGCGGGCTCACAGTCTAGAAGGGGGAGACAGACAACAAAACATATAAACCAAATAGAATAAATATGTACAAGTAAAATAGAGTAATAAATACGTACAAACATAAATACATATATACAGGTGATGTGTGCAGAGCACTGCACTAATCCCCCTCCTTCCTTCCCCTCCTCGCAGCACCTGTATATACGTCTGTACAGATTTATTACCAAGGCTGAGCCCTCCTCTGGCGCGGGGGGGGGGGGGGGGGGGGGGGGGGGGGGGAACGCCCCCTGCCCTTGAGGCCGGGCGGCGCGGGCTGCCATTGGAGGAGCCGGCGGACGGACGGGCGGACCGGCCAATCGGAAGCCCGGGAGGCCCCCGGGGGGCGGGGCCGCCGAGGCCAGGCCAACTGTGGCCAGGGGTCAGGCTGAGGAAAGGCCAGAGGAGCCGCACCCAGCCTTTTCATTCATTCATTCAATCGTATTTATTGAGCACTTACTGCCTGCAGAGCACTGTACTAAGCGCTTGGGAAGTACAAGTTGGCAACATATAGAGACGGTCCCTACCCTACAGCGGGCTCACAGTCTAGAAGGGGGAGACAGACAACAAAACATATAAACCAAATAGAATATGTACAAGTAAAATAAATAGAGTAATAAATACGTACAAACATAAATACATATATACGGATGATGTGTGCAGAGCACTGCACTAATCCCCCTCCTTCCTTCCCCTCCTCGCAGCACCTGTATATATGTCTGTACAGATTTATTACCAAGGCCGAGAGCTCGCATAGCGCCGGGGGGCGAGGAGGGGGCACCTGCCCTTGAGGCCGGGCGGCGCGGGCTGCCATTGGAGGAGCCGGCGGACGGGCGGGCGGACCGGCCAATCGGAAGCCCGGGAGGCCCCCGAGGGGGCGGGGCCGCCGAGGCCTTGCCAACTGTGGCCAGGGGTCAGGCGGAGGAAAGGCCAGACGAGCCGCGCTGAGGAATTCGAGGCCTGCGGGGCCGGACCCGGCCATTTCATTCATTCATTCAATCGTATTTATTGAGCGCTTACTGCCTGCGGAGCACTGTACTGAGCGCTTGGGAAGTACAAGTTGGCGACATATAGAGACGGTCCCTACCCTACAGCGGGCTCACAGTCTAGAAGGGGGAGACAGACAACAAAACATATGAACCAAATAGAATAAATATGTACAAGTAAAATAGAGTAATAAATACGTACAAACATAAATACATATATACAGGTGATGTGTGCAGAGCACTGCACTAATCCCCCTCCTTCCTTCCCCTCCTCGCAGCACCTGTATATACGTCTGTACAGATTTATTACCAAGGCTGAGCCCTCCTCTGGCGCGGGGGGGGGGGGGGGGGAACGCCCCCTGCCCTTGAGGCCGGGCGGCGCGGGCTGCCATTGGAGGAGCCGGCGGACGGACGGGCGGACCGGCCAGTCGGAAGCCCGGGAGGCCCCCGGGGGGCGGGGCCGCCGAGGCCAGGCCAACTGTGGCCAGGGGTCAGGCTGAGGAAAGGCCAGAGGAGCCGCACCCAGCCTTTTCATTCATTCATTCAATCGTATTTATTGAGCACTTACTGCCTGCAGAGCACTGTACTAAGCGCTTGGGAAGTACAAGTTGGCAACATATAGAGACGGTCCCTACCCTACAGCGGGCTCACAGTCTAGAAGGGGGAGACAGACAACAAAACATATAAACCAAATAGAATATGTACAAGTAAAATAAATAGAGTAATAAATACGTACAAACATAAATACATATATACGGATGATGTGTGCAGAGCACTGCACTAATCCCCCTCCTTCCTTCCCCTCCTCGCAGCACCTGTATATATGTCTGTACAGATTTATTACCAAGGCCGAGCGCTCGTATAGCGAAAGGGCGAGGGGGGGAACCTGCCCGAGAGGCCGGACGGTGCGGGCTGCCATTGGAGGAGCCGGCGGACGGACGGGCGGACCGGCCAATCGGAAGCCCGGGAGGCCCCCGGGGGGGCGGGGCCGCCGAGGCCAGGCCAACTGTGGCCGGGGGTCAGGCGGAGGAAAGGCTCTGAGGAAGCTGAGGGGGGGGGAGAGCGGGCCCAGCCTATTCATTCATTCAATCATTCATTCATTCATTCAATCGTATTTATTGAGCGCTACTGCCTGCACAGCACTGTAGTAAGCGCTTGGGAAGTACAAGTTGGCAATATATAGAGACGGTCCCTACCCTACAGCGGGCTCACAGTCTAGAAGGGGGAGACATTCATTCAATCGTATTTATTGAGCGCTTACTGTGTGCGGAGCACTGTACTAACCGCTCGGGAAGTACAAGTTGGCAACATCTAGAGACGGTCCCTACCCAGCAGTGGGCTCACAGTCTAGAAGGGGGAGACAGAGAACAAAACCAAACATATTAACAGAATTAAATAAGTAGAATAAATACGTACAAGTAAAATAAAACAAAACATATAAACCAAATAAAATAATCAATCTATCAATCAACCGTATTTATTGAGCACTTACTGCCTGCGGAGCACTGTACTAAGCGCTTGGGAAGTACAAGATTGCAACATATACAGACGGTCCCTACCCTACAGCGGGCTCACAGTCTAGAAGGGGGAGACAGACAACAAAACATCTAAACCAAATAAAATAAATAGAATATGTACAAGTAAAATAAATAAATAGAGTAATAAATACGTACAAACATAAATACATATATCCAGGTGATGTGTGCAGAGCACTGCACTAATCCCCCTCTTTCCCCTCCTCACAGCACCTGTATATATGTCTGTACAGATTTATTACCAAGGCCGAGTGCTCGCATAGCGCCGGGGGGCGAGGGGGGGCCACCTGCCCGCGAGGCCGAGCGGCGCGGGCTGCCATTGGAGGAGCCGGCGGACGGACGGGCGGACCGGCCAATCGGAAGCCCGGGAGGCCCCCCGGGGGGGCGGGGCCGCCGAGGCCCGGCCAACTGTGGCCAGGGGTCAGGCGGCGGAAAGGCCCTGAGGAAGCTGGGGGGGGGTGTGGACCCAGCCTTTTCATTCATTCATTCATTCAATCATTCATTCAATCGTATTTATTGGGCGCTTACTGCCTGCGGAGCACTGTACTAAGCGCTTGGGAAGTCCAAGTTGGCAACATATAGAGACGGTCCCTACCCTACAGCGAGCTCACAGTCTTGAAGGGGGAGACAGAGAACAAAACCAAACATATTAACAGAATTAAATAAGTAGAATAAATACGTACAAGTAAAATAAAACAAAACATATAAACCAAATAAAATAATCAAGCAATCAATCAATCGTATTTATTGAGCGCTTACTGCCTGCAGAGCACTGTACTAAGCGCTTGGGAAGTCCAAGTTGGCAACATATAGAGACGGTCCCTACCCTACAGCGGGCTCACAGTCTAGAAGGGGGAGACAGAGAACAAAACCAAACATATTAACAGAATTAAATAAGTAGAATAAATACGTACAAGTAAAATAAAACAAAACATATAAACCAAATAAAATAATCAAGCAATCAATCAATCGTATTTATTGAGCGCTTACTGCCTGCAGAGCACTGTACTAAGCGCTTGGGAAGTCCAAGTTGGCAACATATAGAGACGGTCCCTACCCTACAGCGGGCTCACAGTCTAGAAGGGGGAGACAGACCACAAAACATATGAACCAAATAAAATAAATAGATTAAATATGTACAAGTAAAATAGAGTAATAAATACGTACAAACATAAATACATATATACAGATGATGATGATGATGATGATGATGATGGCATTTGTTAAGCGCTTACTATGTGCAAAGCACTGTTCTAAGCACTGGGGTGGTTACAAGATGATCAGATCCCACAGGAGGCTCACAGTCTTCATCCCCATTTTACAGATGAGGTAACTGAGGCACAGAGCAGTTAAGTGACTCGCCCAAAGTCACACAGCTGACAATTGGCAGAGCCGGAATTCGAACCCATGACCTCTGACTCCAAAGCCCGGGCTCTTTCCACTGAGCCACACTGCTTCACGCAGCCACGCAGCGGGCTCACAGTCTAGTTTTGTTCTCTGTCTCCCCCTTCTAGACTGTGAGCCCACTGTTGGGTAGGGACAGTCTCTATATGTTGCCAACTTGGACTACTCAAGCGCTTAGTACAGTGCTCTGCACACGGTAAGTACTCAATAAATCCGATTGATTGATTGACTGATAGAAGGGGGAGACGGACAACAAAACAAAACATGTGGACAGGTGTTGTCATCAGAATAAACTCCTTCATTCATTCACTCACTCATTCATTCAGTTGTATTTATTGAGCACCCACTGTGTGCAGAGCACTGTACTAAGCGCTTGGACAGGACAATACAGCAATAGAGACAATCCCTGCCCACAACGGGCTCACAGTCTAGAGTGGGGGAGACAGATGGCATTGAGCGCTTACTGTATGCAGAGCATATTATAGCATATGGACATCGTTAACAAAATAAATAGAATAGTAAATATGTACAAGTAAAATAAATAGACCGTATTTATTGAGTGCTTACTGTGTGCAGAGCACTGGACTAAGCGCCTGGGAGAGTACAAATCGGCAACAGAGACGGTCCCTACCCTAGACTGTGAGCCTGCTGTTGGGTAGGGACCGTCTCTATATGTTGCCAACTTGTACTTCCCAAGCGCTTAGTACAGTGCTCTGCACACAGTAAGCGCTCAATAAATACGATTGAATGAAAGAATGCATGAATGAATACCCAACAATGGGCTCACAGTCTAGAAGGGAGAGACAGATGACAAATCTAAACATGTAGAAGCAGCGTGGCTCGGTGGAAAGAGCACGGGCTTTGGAGTCAGAGGTCATGGGTTCAAATCCCGGCTCTGACACTCGTCAGCTGTGTGACTTTGGGCAAGTCACTTCACTTCTCTGGGCGTCAGTTCCCTCATCTGTAAAATGGGGATTAAGACTGTGAACCCCAGGTGGGGCAACCCGATCATCTTGTAACCACCCCAACGCTTAGCAAAGCAGCATGGCTCAGTGGAAAGAGCCCGGGCTAAGGAGTCAGAGGTCATGGGTTCAAATCCCGGCTCTGCCGATTGTCAGCTGTGTGACTTTGGGTAAGTCACTTCACTTCTCTGGACCTCAGTTCCCTCATCTGTAAAATGGGGATTAAGACTGTGAGCCCCACGCGGGACAACCTGATCACCTTGTAGGCCCCCAGAGTTTAGAACGGTGCTTTGCACATAGTAAGTGCTTAACAAATACCACCATTATCATTATTATTATTATTACTTTGCACATCGTAAGTGCTTCATTATTATTATTATTATTATTATTATTATTATGTAGACAGGTGTCAAAACCATCAGAAGAAACAAAATTATAGCTATATACACATCGTTAACAGAGTAGCGTATATGTACATGCGCTCCTACAAAACGGAGTTTCTGTCCCTCCTCGCAGCCTCATTTTGGAAGAGGTGGTAGAGGGGACCAATGTCCCCCTCGGAGCAGCCAGTTTGGGAAAGGATTCCTGTTCACCTTTGCAAATAGGAAAGGTTGACGCAGGGATAGAAGCCGGGTGACGTGTCCCGTCCCCAAAAAAGGAGGCCTCGAGGGTCTGGCTGGCTCTAGGGAGAACCAGTGGCGGCGACTCCCGACTGTGGTATTTGTTAAGCGCTTACTATGTGAAAGGCACTCTTCCAAGCGCCGGGGTGGTTACAAGCAAATCCAGTTCCTTTCCCACACGGGGCTCCCAATCTTAATCCCCATTCGACAGATGAGGGAACTGAGGCCTAGAGAACTGAAGCAAGTGACTCGCCCGAGGTCGCACAGCGGACAAGTCGGGGAGCGGGAGTCCCAGATCCTTCTGACTCGCCGGCTCCAGGCTCTATCCACTAAGCCATGTTGTGGCCCTTGTGTTTGAAGACGGTGCGGCCGAGAATGACATTGTACTCAATCATCATCATCATCATCATCAATCGTATTTATTGAGCGCTTACTGTGTGCAGAGCACTGTACTAAGCGCTTGGGAAGTACAAATTGGCAACATATAGAGACAGTCCCTACCCAACAGTGGGCTCACAGTCTAAAATGGGGAGACAAAACCAAACATACTAACAAAAGAAAATAAATAGAATAGATATGTACAAGTAAAATAAATAAATAGAGTAATAAATATGTACAAACATATATACATATATACAGGTGCTGTGGGGAAGGGAAGGAGGTAAGATGGGGGGGATGGAGAGGGGGACGAGGGGGAGAGGAAGGAGGGGGCTCAGTCTGGGAAGGCCTCTCACTCAAGAGTGAGAGCGTTGGCCAATCTATGGAAATACCCTAAGCCACGTCACCCCACACCATTTGGGATGAGCATTGCTCAGAGTCTAGGGGTTAAGCGGGAAGAGGCACTCCTACCTGCTGGACTTTCTTTTTTTCTTTTGATATTTGTTCAGCACTTATTACGTCCCAGTCATTGTTCTAAGTGCTGGGGTAGATACGTGCTAATCAGCTTGGACAGCGTCCGTTTTACAGATGAGGGAACTGAGTCACAGAGAAGTTAAATGACTTGCCCAAGGTCACCCAGTGGGAGAGCCGGGATCAGAACCCCAGGTCCTTCTCCCCCTTTTAGACTGTGAGCCCACTGTTGGGTAGGGACTGTCTCTATATGTTGCCAACTTGTACTTCCCAAGCGCTTAGTACAGTGCTCTGCACACAGTAAGTGCTCAATAAATACGATTGATTGATTGATTGATTGATTCTGACTCCCAGCCCTGTGCTCCATCCACTAGGACACACCATTTTTGGATGAGGATTGCTCGGACTCCAGTGATTAAGCGGGAAAATGTACTCCTCCCACCAGCTGAAAATGCACTTGAGTTAGTATTAATAATGGCGGTATTTGTTCAGCGCTTACTATGTGCCAAGCGCTGTACTAAGCACTGGGGTAGAGGCGAGGTAATCGTGTCAGACAGTCTTTGTTCCACAAGGAATTCACAGTCAAATGGGGAGGGAGAACAGGCATTTCATCCCCATTTTACAGATGAGGAAACTGAGGCCCACAGAAGGTAAGTGACCTTCTGCTGCTTCCACGGTGCTGGAGTTTGGTATATTGGTGATGATCCGCACTGAGTCATCCATGCTTTCTCTCTTGGTTTCCCTGAAAGGACTCATGGAGAAGCATAATTAGGATTATCAGGACTACCACGGTGCTGGAATTTGGTATATTGGTGATGATCCGCACTGAGTCATCCACGCTTTCTCTCTTGGTCTCCCTGAAAGGACTCATGGAGAAGCATAATCAGGATTACCAGGACTACCATGGTGTGGAGTTTGGTATATTGGTGATGATCCGCACTGAGTCATCCATACTTTCTCTCTTGGTCTCCCTGAAAGGACTCATGGAGAAGCATAATCAGGATTATCAGGACTACCACGGTGCTGGAGTTTGGTATATTGGTGATGATCCGCACTGAGTTATCCACGCTTTCTCTCTTGGTCTCCCTGAAATGACTCATGGAGAAGCATAATCAGGATTATCAGGACAACCACGGTGCTGGAGTTTGGTATATTGGTGATGATCCGCACTGAGTCATCCACGCTTTCTCTCTTGGTCTCCCTGAAAGGACTCATGGAGAAGCATAATTAGGATTATCAGGACTACCACGGTGCTGGAGTTTGGTATATTGGTGATGATCCGCACTGAGTCATCCACGCTTCCTCTCTTGCTCTCCCTGAAAGGACTCATGGAGAAGCATAATCAGGATTATCAGGACTACCATGGTGCTGGAGTTTGGTATATTGGTGATGATCCGCACTGAGTCATCCACGCTTTCTCTCTTGGTCTCCCTGAAAGGACTCATGGAGAAGCATAATCAGGATTATCAGGACTACCACGGTGCTGGAGTTTGGTATATTGGTGATGATCCGCACTGAGTCATCCACGCTTCCTCTCTTGGTCTCCCTGAAAGGACTCATGGAGAAGCATAATCAGGATTATCAGGACTACCACGGTGCTGGAGTTTGGTATATTGGTGATGATCCGCACTGAGTTATCCACGCTTTCTCTCTTGGTCTCCCTGAAAGGACTCATGGAGAAGCATAATCAAGATTATCAGGACAACCACGGTGCTGGAGTTTGGTATATTGGTGATGATCCGCACTGAGTCATCCACGCTTTCTCTCTTGGTCTCCCTGAAAGGACTCATGGAGAAGCATAATCAAGATTATCAGGACAACCACGGTGCTGGAGTTTGGTATATTGGTGATGATCCGCACTGAGTCATCCACGCTTTCTCTCTTGGTCTCCCTGAAAGGAGTGCTCTGCACATAGTAAGCGCTCAATAAATGCGATTGATGATGGAGAAGCATAATCAGGATTATCAGGACAACCACGGTGCTGGAGTTTGGTATATTGGTGATGATCCGCACTGAGTCATCCACGCTTTCTCTCTTGGTCTCCCTTAAAGGACTCATGGAGAAGCATAATCAGGATTATCAGGACAACCACGGTGCTGGAGTTTGGTATATTGGTGATGATCCGCACTGAGTCATCTACGCTTTCTCTCTTGGTCTCCCTGAAAGGAGTGCTCTGCACATAGTAAGCGCTCAATAAATACGATTGATGATGGAGAAGCATAATCAGGATTATCAGGACAACCACGGTGCTGGAGTTTGGTATATTGGTGATGATCCGCACTGAGTCATCTACACTTTCTCTCTTGGTCTCCCTGAAAGGACTCATGGAGAAGCATAATCAGGATTATCAGGACTACCCTGCTTCTTCTTAGATGGATGCTGGGCTTGCTTGTGAGGCAGAAGGGCATAAAAGAAGTACAGACGGCACTGTCGGCATTCTACTCTCTTCTCCTTATTAATCAATCCTTCTACCTCTTCACCCCCTCCAGTCAAGCACCCTGGAGGAGGCTTTGAGGGAGAGCACCAAGTCAGCACAAGGAAAAACACCTCCCCACCTGGCCCAGCCAACCCAGCCCAGATTCCAATCCTGACACCGAGTCCAACTCTGACTTTGACTCCTAGTTCTTGTCCAAGTGGGATCCAGTCAAGACTGGAAGAGGAGAAAAAAAGGGTATCTTGTAAAACGTCCAAATCACAATAGACTCTAGTGAGAAATGTTATGATTCTCTAGGAAACTTAGAGAACTCACCAAAAAGGAGGAATCAATTTAGTCAGACTAAAAATAATCATACCCAGGTCTCCTATTAAGTTACAGGGTGCTTTCTTCAAGAACTCTACGTTAAGGAAAACTAGCATTGAGGTACTCCCTCCGTGTCTGACTGTGGGCCCATATGCAACATCATTTCTTCAGACACCACGCTGCCCCTTTTCAGATAGGTGTGTGTTGTTGAAATAATATTCTGTAATTCTGCCCTTACATTCTACCCAAAGCACACAGTGAAAGCCGGCATTTTGTTTCAGCCGAATGTATATAGAATTTCAGAGAAACTAATGAGAAAGCAATCATTTTCTGAAAGCAGAGATATTTTGGAGTCTCCTTCTCTAGATACCTTTGAAATGAGGAGAGGATGGTTTAGATGTAATTCTCCTTATGGCAAGGTGACGACGACCTTTAGTAGTTTTCAAAATCATCAGGTCACGAAAATTTCCATTTGATCCACAGAATTTACATTGGCGCCGAGCACATTGCCAAAGTAATCCCTTTCGGCTCCTACTTCAAGGTAATCACCATCTCATCTGGCTCCCTGTATCACTAAGTTAAAAGAAACCCTAGCCTGGAGCAAACATGGAGGTTTCGCCAGCACCTTCCTGTCTCCAAAGATGTTTTCCCTTAAGAAGGCAACAGATGGAATAGATGGGAGAGAAAATATTTATTAAATTATTTTTAGACCTTCTGCCTTGATTTTCATTAACTGGCCATCCGATTTCTTTCGCAACACTGTAAGTTTAGGCATTTTGACAATATTCGTTTTCATGGCTGGACCAAATAACCTCTTCAGAGCCCTTCCTGGCCTTCTACTATTGAATTAATAATGTGATTCAGTTTCATAATGGCACTATTTCTGTGGTTCCCTGGAATATATAAAGTTCTAGTAATGGGAGAGGTTCGCAATGCGCATAAACAGTTAGCAGCACAACCAGCACATTTGTTATGGTATTTGCTAATTATAATAATAATGTTCGTATTTGTTAAGTGCCTACTATATGCCAAACACTGTTCTAAGCACTGGGGTAGATACGTGGTAATCAGATTGTCCCACATGGGGCTCTCAGTCTTCATTCCCATTTTACAGATGAGGTAACTGAGGCACAGAGAAAATAAGTGTCTTGCCCAAGGTCACACAGCTGACAAGTGGCTAAATCCTTACTATATGCCAGGCACTGTACTAAACTCTGGGGTAAAATCCAGGTAATCAGACTGGACACAGTCCATGTCCCACATGAGGCTCCCAATCTTAACCCCCATTTTGCAGATGAGATAACTGAGGCATAGAGAAGTTAAGTGACTTGGCTCAAAGTCACGCAGCCGACAAGTGGCAGAGCTGGGATTAGATCCCAAGTAATCTAACTCCCAGGCCATCCTCTGGCTCTTCCCACTAGGCCGCTAGGAAAAGTTCAACTGACAGAGGATCTTTCAAAGAGTTGTCTGGTTGGGTCACTACTCAATAACTATCCACAGCTTCCCGCTCTGTTCTCTTTCTCTGAGACCAGTGGTAAATGAAAAGGAGAGATCATCATCAATCGTATTTATTGAGCGCTTACTGTGTGCAGAGCACTGAGAGATGATGGAGTTCCCCAGAGCCAAGGGGCAGGAATTTCTGCTTGATCAAGCAGAGAGGAAGAGGTAACCATTAAAGGTTTCTGAGATGTGAGGAGACATTAAATAACTGTGATATTTGTTAAGTGCTTACTGTGAGCCATGCACTGGGGGAGAGGCAAGGTCATCACATCCCTGACCCACACGGGGCTCACAGTCTAAGGAGGAGGGAGAACGGGTCTTGAATCCTAACTTTGCAGATGAGGAAACTGAGGCTCAGATAAGTTGTGACTTGCCTGAGGCCACGCAGCAGGGAAGTGGCAGAGCGGGAATTGGAACCCAGGTCCTCTGGGTCCCTGGCCAGAGCTCTTTCCACCAGGCCAATGCTGCTTCTAAACATGTGGAAAACTACGTTTTAGATCGATGATCCGAGTAGCAGAAGGAAGTATGGACTGGAAAGGAGGGAGAGACTGGAGGAAGTCAGAAGATCGAGGAGGCTGATGACATAGTATAACTGGGATAAAACGAGCACCTGGACCAAAAAAAAATCAGTGTGTCACCCCCTTTGTCACTGCCAACCTCCTCATTGTACCTCCACCTACCTTTCCTGCTTCCTATCTATACGGTAACCTCTGAGAATTTAAGTGGTCTCCCATCAGTTTTGTGCTCCTTAAATTTCTTCTCACTCCCTTCTCCCCTGCAAAAGTTTCTCCTTTTCTTATTCCTTCCCTTTCTAAATGAATGTCAGTGAGCGGGCCTGCAGCTGGTCAATTACTGGAGGAGTTAAGGCAGTCCCTCTGAGAGAGATTGAAATTGTCAAGCAAGAGAAGATCGGATGAATTAATTACCATGTTATCTTTACGCACAGTAACTGAGATTACTTTGCCCTTATTAGCAAAGAGGCTTATGAAAACCTTAAAGAAAGGTTGTAAAAATTTAACATGTGGCTAACTCAGAGAAAACGGGAATAAGTTTATTAGCGAGTGTGCTTCTCAGTAGCTCGATCCCACAGTGTCATTCCTGATTCTCCAGCAAATTCACCGTTGACCCTAGGGACAGCAGTGTATCAGAAAAAGGGGGCTTCTGCCCAGAGACAGAACAATTTTCAGCTACAAACCCGTATTTTTATTTGATGACAAGGATGGGGTGGTTGGGAAGAGTTAGTGACGATGCAAGGGGAAGTTGGTGGAGAAGGAGGAGAGGGTTGGTGGAGAGTAAGGTAGAGTTGGTGAGGAGATTGGGGAGAATTGGGGAGAAGATAGGGAAGAGTTAGTACAGAGGAAAGGGAGAGATGATTTAAAATGTTCTCCCTTATTAGTGAAGTCTTTCCCCTAAATGGTAGGAATTGCAGATAGATAGTAGGCAGGTAGATAGTAAAAACAAATAATTCAGTGTTTCCACTCACTTCTACAGTCCACATCTCCACCCAGCTCTCCTGGACTTGTTGGTGTGTCCTTTTAATGCCCAGGGGGAAAGAAGTTTGGAGCCACTCGACATTCAGAATCCACTTCACCTGCAACTACTGGGCTCCTTTCACAAGATGAAGTCACACTGATAGGCTCTGGCTCAGATAAGCCATTTAATTTCCTCCTTTTTGTTGAGTTTTTCACCCTCTGGGAAATGAGACACCAATATTTATCACCGAGAAATGTGCTGGGTAGCGGTACAGAACTATCTATTAAGAGCTTGGGCTTTCCTGAAAGCCAATGCAAATGAATCCCAAAACCACAACTGGAGTCTCATCAAGTTGTTTCTCATGAGGATTTGACTTCTGAGATTCAGTTGATACTTTCAGGTGGTTCCACCACCGTACATTTGAGCCTGTTGCGGGGTAGGGATTGCCTCTATTTGTTGCTGCATTATACTTTCCAAGCGCTTAGTACAGTGCTCCACACACAGTAAGCGCTCAATAACTACGATTGAATCAATTTGATCCTGAAGACTGGTCCAGCACAGCACTGGGAGTCAGAGACCTGGGTTCTAATCCCAGGTCCACCACTTTCCTGCTGTATGAACCTCAGTGCCTCAGTCTATTCTATTTATTTTATTTTGGTAGTCTGTTTGGGTTTGTTCTCTGTCTCCCCCTTCTAGACTGTGAGCCCACTCTTGGGTAGGGACTGTCTCTATATGTTGCCAGCTTGTACTTCCCAAACGCTTAGTACAGTGCTCTGCACACAGTAAGCGCTCAATAAATACGATTGATTGATTTTATCACCTATAAAATGGGAATTAAATACCTGTTCCGCCTTCCCGTTAGACTGCAAGCTCCACGTGGGGCAGGGACTGTGTCCCATCGGATCATCTTCTGTTGACTCCAGTGTGCCACACAGTGCTTAGCACTTGGTAAGTGCTTAACAAATGCTACAGGTAAACGTCCTTCCCGAAAGTGGTGGAAGAGAAGACTCAGGGCAGACTCCAGTACTGGAGAATCAAGCGGAAGTGAAAGCAGAGAGGCAAGTTGTGGTGATAAGTGAACTGTGATTACTTGTTCCTCAGCATTCCCCACCTTTCCAGCTGAAGACTCTGTGCCAGGAAGACAGGACAGGAGCTCTGAGGAGCCACGGATGGCAACTTTTGATATTCTCTTCCTGCTGCCGCATGGGCTCAGATCTTTACCTGCAAGTATGACTGTGTCCAGGACTTCTTTCTTCCGTTTGCCTGTCATGCATATCTCTCTTTCTCTCTCTGTCTCTCTCTCTCTCCTTTTCTGGTTTTCCCCTTTGTCTCTCTGCCTCTGTTTCCTGGCTCTTTCTCCACTTTCACCCCCACCCCAGAGACACACACCACTTTAGTTTCTACTCACCGCTCCTCTAGAACTTGGGAGTGCCAAAATACATCTTGACCTCAATTCTCCAGTTGTATTTTTTAAAATCCAAAGAAAGCATTGTAACTTTAAATTTCTGGGTACTTGATAATAAAGTACATTTTGTGGGTCTGAATAATCCATATCTTTGACTTGCGTAGAGACCCTCTCAAAATGCATTTCGCCTGGAGAGATTTTCATTTGTTTTCTTAATTCAGGGCTCATGCTTCTAGCAGAAGAATTGATGGAATCAGTTGGAGTGGGTAAGAATGACATGGATAAGAAAGGTAGGCAAAGGTCTAGTGAAAACTTTGATGGTTGTGAAGGTTTCCCAAATTTAGAGAGCAGCTTGGATTAGCAGAAAGAGCAGGGATATGGGAATTGGGAGAGTTGGGTTCTACTCCTGGCTCTGCCACTTGCCTGCTGTGTTACCTTGGGTAATTCACTTCTCCATGCCTCGGTTTCCTCATCTGTAAAATGGGGATTAAATACAGTTTGTTCTCCTTGCCCCTTAGACTATGACCTCCATGTGGATCAGGGACTGTGATCTGCTTATCTTACAGCTACTCCAATGTTCAGTACAGTACTTGGCCCGTATAAACACTTAACAAATACCATAGTTATTATTTGCTTTCAAGGCTGAGTTGTCAATTGAATTATTTTAGAAAGCATCTATCACCTACTACCTAGCACCGCGAGGCTGATATAATATTAAATTATTCCAAAGGTCTTTTAGGTCCTATTTAGCAATGATTTTACACTTCTCCTTGTTCCAGGTTTGGTCTTCTCTTCCTTATTTAAAATTTATAAAAGGGAACTAAGCAATTATAATATAAGGTGTTAATGAATTTTGTCCATAACAATAAGTGTAATCAAAGCCGCTGTTAAATACTGTATACTAGCTTACAATGCAGTTTTTCTCAAACTTTTCTTTCAAGATGCATCTCACACTGCTGTATGCATCTTTTAGGATGCATATCACACTAACAAATCTCAAAGATATTAAAAATGAAACAGCCAGCACAAATTACAAGAATTAGCAAGAATGCTGCCATGGACGATTGTCCTTGCAGCCTCTTGGAAAACATGAAAATGAACCACACATTAGGCGTGCTTCAGAAAGCTCTTCTCTTTGCCGTATTCAGAGCATAACTATGGTGGAAGATAATACTTCATCAGCAGACACTTTTTTTAAGAAAAGGCAACAATTGATTTTTATGATTAGGCTACCCATTTGGAAAAAAAAAAGCAGTAGGACAAAAAAGGGAATTACATACTCAAGAAATTCAGAAAGGAAGGAGAAAATTATCAAATCACTCCTGGTATCCAACTTAAAATTTGTAGTATCACTGGTACTTATCTATCCACTGGTAGGGTGGCCATTTGTTGTAAAAGGTCACACACTCTTGCTACCACTTCTCCAAGTTCCTTCGGAACACACACATCCAATTGCCACAATTAGTAACACAAAGGGGAAGTATAGACTAATAATAATAATTGTGGTATTTGTTGAGCTCTTACTATGTGCCAAGCACTGTACCAACTGCTGTGATAGATACAAGACAATCAAGTTGGACACTACCTGTCCTCATGGGACTCACGGTCTAAGCAGGAGGGAGAGCTGGTATTTGATCCCTGTTTTACAGACAAGGAAACAGTATTCTCTAAGCACTTCATTTTCATCCTACCCTCAGCCCCACAGTACTAATGTACATTTCCATAATTCATTTATTAATGTCTGTCTCCCCCCTAGACTGTAAACTCCCTGTGAGCCAGGAAGCATCATGGAGTAATGGATAGAGTCAGAGAACCTGGGTTCTAATCCCAGCTCTGCCACTTGTCTGCTGTGTGACCTTGGGGAAGTCTCTTCACTTCTCTGTGCCTCAGTTACCTCATCTGTAAAATGGGGATTGAGACTGTGAGCCCCAAATGGGACAGGGGACTGCGTCCAACCAAATTTGCTTGTATCCACCCCAGCGCTTAGTACAATGCCTGGCACATAGTAAGCGCATAACAAATACCACAATTACTATTATCATTATTATTGTCATGTCTACCAACTCTGTTGTATTGTACTCTCCCAAGTGTTTAGGACAGTGCTCTTCACGCAGTAAGCGCTCAATAAATACCACTGATTGATTGAGGCACAGAGAAGTTACGTGACTTGCCCAAGGTCACACAGAGGACAAGTGGCAGAGCCAAGATTAGAACCTGGGGGATCCACTGATGACCAAGCTCATGCACTTTCCCATTGGCCATGCTGGTTCCCAAACAAACAAACAGACAAAAAAAACTTATTAGAATGTAAGGCAATAAAAAAAAATACTACTTACTGAGTCAAACCAATGGTCCACTTGGCCAGGATTCTGTTTTTGACAATGGTAACAAGATTGGCCAGAGGAACACAAAGACAGTTGTTTAGAAAGTACCCTATACCATTCCAACCTTTCCCTCTAATAACCCCTTACTGATCACTCTTTAATAAATTTTCCCAACCTCTTCTTGAACCTACTAATATTTTCAGGCTGCTCAACTTCCCGTAGCAACAGACTGCATATGTTCTAGACTGTATGCTCATTATGAGCAGGGAATGTATCTGCTAATTCTGTTGTACTGTACTCTCCCAAGAGCTTAGTAGGGTACTCTGCAAAAGTAAGTGCGCAATAAATCAATCAATCAATCAATCAATCAATCGTATTTATTGAGCGCTTACTATGTGCAGAGCACTGTACTAAGCGCTTGGGAAGTACAAATTGGCATCACATAGAGACAGTCCCTACCCAACAGTGGGCTCACAGTCTAAAAGGGGGAGACAGAGAACAGAACCAAACATACCAACAAAATAAAATAAGTAGGATAGAAATGTACAAGTAAAATAAATAAATAAATAAACAGAGTAATAAATATGTACAACCATATATACATATATACAGGTGCTGTGGGGAAGGGAAGGAGGTAAGACGGGGATGGAGAGGGGGAGAGGAAAGAAGGGGCTCAGTCTGGGAAGGCCTCCTGGAGGAGGTGAGCTCTCAGCAGGGCCTTGAAGGGAGGAAGAGAGCTAGCTTGGCGGATGGGCAGAGGGAGGGCATTCCAGGCCCGGGGGATGACGTGGGCCGGGGGTCGATGGCGGGACAGGCGAGAGTGAGGTACAGTGAGGAGATTAGTGGTGGAGGAGCGGAGGGTGCGGGCTGGGCAGTAGAAGGAGAGAAGGGAGGTGAGGTAGGAGGGGGCGAGGTGATGGAGAGCCTTGAAGCCCAGGGTGAGGAGTTTCTGCCTGATGCGCAGATTGATCGGTAGCCATTGGAGGTTTTTGAGGAGGGGAGTGATATGTCCAGAGCGTTTCTGGACAAAGATAATCCGGGCAGCAGCATGAAGTATGGATTGAAGTGGAGAGAGACACGAGGATGGGAGATCAGAGAGAAGGCTAGTGCAGTAGTCCAGACGGGATAGGATGAGAGCTTGAATTAGCAGGGTAGCGGTTTGGATGGAGAGGAAAGGGCGGATCTTGGCAATGTTGCGGAGCTGAGACCGGCAGGTTTTGGTGACGGCTTGGATGTGAGGGGTGAATGAGAGAGCGGAGTCGAGGATGACACCAAGGTTGCGGGCTTGTGAGACGGGAAGGATGGTAGTGCCGTCAACAGAGATGGGAAAGTCAGGGAGAGGACAAGGTTTGGGAGGGAAGACAAGGAGCTCAGTCTTCGACATGTTGAGCTTTAGGTGGCGGGCGGACATCCAGATGGAGATGTCCTGAAGGCAGGAGGAGATGCGAGCCTGGAGGGAGGGGGAGAGAGCAGGGGCAGAGATGTAGATCTGGGTGTCATCAGCGTAGAGGTGATAGTTGAAGCCGTGGGAGCGAATGAGGTCACCAAGGGAGTGAGTGTAGATTGAGAACAGAAGGGGACCAAGCACTGAACCTTGGGGAACTCCCACAGTAAGAGGATGGGAGGGGGAGGAGGAGCCTGCAAAAGAGACTGAGAAAGAACGACTGACTGATATGCTTAACACCCTCCATGTGAAATGTTTCTTTTTGTTTGCTTTGAACCTGCCGTCTTGAAGTTTCATCCTAAAACCCTAAGTTCATCTTATCAGTGTTGTTGTTTTATTGTTAACTCTAATAATAATACTTGCTAAATGCCTACTATACCAAACACTCTGCCAAGAACCGAAGTAGGTTTTTTTCACCAGCCCCTTCTAATCAATCAATCAATCAATCAATATCAATCGTATTTATTGAGCGCTTACTGTGTGCAGAGCACTGTACTAAGCGCTTGGGAAGTACAAGTTGGCAACAATTTATAATCTAATCTAAACAACTTCTAATCTTTAAATTTATCGTGGGCAGGGAATGCATCTACCAACTCTTGTTTCATTGTATGCTCCCAAGAGCTTAATACAATGCTCTGCATGCAACAAACACTCAATAAATATGACTGATTGCATCCTCCAATATCCTTACCATTAGTTGGCATTCACTAGCAAGTCTATATAGTCTATGCTCCTGTTTCTTCTCTCCACCTTTATGCTCTCTAGTTCTTCTGTCTCATTCTATCTCAATGATCTCATTTCATTCTAATATCCCTTTCTCCATGCCTTGCAGTTACATCTGTGATTTGTTTTGGTAATTCCTTTGGTGTACTGCTCTCCTCCTCCCCCTTCTCCCTCCCCCCTCTGCCCCCACCAACATTTCCTCATTGACAGAAACTCTCTTTCGCTTCCCAGGAGATTCTCACACCGAATGTGCAAAACTAAGAACTAGCCCCCATTTTACATAGGAAGAAACTCAAGCATCTTTCATTTCCACTTCCAGCTCCTTTGACTTTTCTTCCTTGTGTGGTTTTTTTTTCTCCTTGGGTTCTTTAGAACTGGCCTGGGCACTCTGGATTTCTGTTGCCCCTTTCTTGACCAAATCAAATGAAAATACCCAGAGAAATGCATGTGGCAGGCTGTGGCTCATTCAGAAGTAGTGTTTCTTTAAAACCACAATATTTAAAAAGCAGAAAACTCTTCACACATATATTGGTGCTGCTAGAGACTATTTATTCCCTGCAGTGTCAGTCACAGATGACAAAATCCTGTTAAATACTCGGCAAGTTTCTCTGAGGTCGCCTTTGCCTAATTTTAACTCATTTTTCCCTTAAATGCACAATGCTAATCAAAATCAGTGTCTCTTTTCCATTTCAATTTAATTGTAAATCTGGGTGTAGGAGCCTAAACCATCAACTTCTCTCTCTCAGGAGAACAGATCAGGGTCCAAGTTTGCCATCCTTGGCCTCCTATTCAATATCTCCTTTTAATGAAATTCTGTATTCTAGGAGTGTACTGAATCCCGCTCATTATCAATGCACAAAAAAAGAAACTCTGTCTATCATCTCTACGCCTCCCTACCCAGACTGTATAATAATTTGGCGAGGCCATGCAGACCTAAACCAGGAAAATGGATTCTTTCTCTGTCCGCTCCTAGTCCTGAGGCATCATGAAATTTGGGACTACTTCAGGTCTGACCCGGGCTATCAGTCAATCAAGCAATCAACCAACCGTATTTATTGAGCATCTACTGTGTGCAGCACACTGCACTAAGCGCTTGGAAGAGTACAATATAAGACTTGGCAGACACTTTCCCTGTCCGCAACATGCTTGCAGTCTAGAGGGAGAGACAGACGTTAATATAAAGAGATAATATAATACATTATATTGCGCATCATACATTATAATTATACATATATCATTGTATTATACATTATAGAATATTATGTTCTATATCATACATTATATAGATAAGCAGCGTGGCATAGTATAAAGAGCACAGGCTTGGGAGTTAGAGGTCGTGGGTTCTAATCCCGACTCTGCCACTGATCAGCTGTGTGCCTTTGGGCAAGTCATTTGACTTCTCTGTGCCTCAGTTACCTCATCTGTAAAATAGGGATTAAGACTGTTAGCCCCACGTGGGAAAACCTGATTACCTTTGTACCTACCCCAGCACCTAGAACATGCTCGGCACATAGTAAGCGCTTAACAAATGCCATCATTATCATTATTATATAAATAAATAAATTACGGATACCTACCTAAGTGTAGTGGGGCAGGGAGAGGGGTGAATAAAGGGTGCAAATAAAGGCTGGGCCCAGAATTTAGGTTTCTGAATCTCAGCTACACCTACCCCAAGGACCGTGTTCTCCAGTTAAGCATAAGAGCCAGGGAGGCATTCAGGAAAATTGGAATGTATTAGATTTTAAATTAAGAGAATCGCATTCCTCCTGGAAAATTTGGGAGGCTACAATGTAGAAAGTGTAAGGACTGTTCAGCATGGCAGCCTTTCTGTTACACATTTCATTTCTGGGATCTTATTTTCCTCAGCCAGGTGGCTTAATTTGTCATGAGAGAGGTGCTGGGCCCAAAGTAGCAGGCATTGGAGCCCACCGGCCAACATTACAAACGCCAAACAGCCAGCGCAGCTCTGGAGTTGGGAATTACCCCACGCGAGCTGCCAGCTCTCTCTAGCAGAAGTTACCCAATGAAGTCATCAAATCAAATACCATTCACTGATCGAATGATTGGAGGAACTGGAGATATACCGTCTCTTAGGAGTGTGCTCTTTACATGTCCCAGTTCGTTCAGCAGTCCAGTAAATTAATGATTAGGGGGTGACCCTTTGCGGGGAGTCCCAAAAGGCAATCACCACACCCAATTGGGAAATTCTGGATTGATGGCATATCACCCTCGGCCTGGAAACCCCTCAGTGCTCTGCACACAGTAATCACTCAATAAATACAAACTGAATGAAGACCACAATCCATCCGTTCAATCGGGCTAAGAATCTGAGGGGGAGGAGAGAACGGGTATTGAATCCCCATTCTACAGATTAGGAAACTGAAGCCCAGATAAGTTAAGTGACTTGCCCAAGATCATATGGAAGGCAAGTGACAGAGCTGGGATTAGAATCCAGGTCCCCTCCTAGGGCACAGAGTGGCTTTTTCCCACGTTGGCCAGTTACGAGCAGAGGCAACACTAGAACCCAGGCCTGATTCTCAAAACAGCGGTCTTCCACTAGACTATCAGCAGGGCTCCAGTTTTGGAAGATGACAACTCAAAGACAGAGATGGGGGAGCTGCATTTGGAGCTCTACTTCTTTCTATAAGGATTTTCCTATAATTGAAGGGAAGTTTCCTTCAAATTCCCGACTTCTGGCCCTACTTACTCTTCAGTCTCAAAGGAGGAACTAGAATACAGTTAACTTGATTTCCATGAAGTGGCTCAAAATCAAGTCTTGTACTCCATTTCCAGCTCTGACAGTCATGCCCTTATAGCATTAAAGACGCCTTAACCACTTTATGCATTAACTTCCCCATTTGTAAATATGGGATATAGTGTGTTCAGAAATATTATGTGATTGATTTATGGATCATGGAAAATGAAAAATTCTTTATGGAAAATAAAACCGAATGATTTCTTTACCTTTCCTTCCTATTTAGCCTTTATAATGATGCAATAATAACAATAATAATATTTGCTAAGCATTCAATATGTACCAAACACTGTAAAGGAAGCACAGGGGTACATAGAAGACAATCAGAGCTAACACAGTCCTTGTTCACAGTCTAAATGGAGAGAGCACTGAAATTTAATCCTCATTTACCAGATGAGGAAACTGAGGCATAGAGAAAGCAATTCGAGGTGATTGAACAAACAAAAAAGTTTCTCAGCCTGAGCTAATAGGAAAAATCATCTTCATCTTCTCCATGACATAAATTTTGACAGAACTTTGACATAAGTTCTGGGGTAGACGCAAATTAATCTGGTCAGTCGCAGTCTAAAAATAATTTAGAAATGCAATCAAGACAAGGTAGCAGATCTTGTCCAGTTAAACCCATATGACTCTGCCCTCCTGCTGTTTTCTTTTTTCTTATTCGTTCTTCAGCTAGCACAGTGGCTAAAACAACTACAAAGGTGTGCTCAGAGGGGCAACATACACACACCCTTTCCCACCCAGCATGTCAGGGAGTCAGAGATCCCACCAAAGGAGTAACAGAAGATGGGGTTTGGGGAGGTCTGTCAGAGCAGGGGGCCTTTCGTGGTATTCTCCTCTCCTCCCACTCTGTCAATCAATCAATCAATCAATCATATTTATTGAGCGCTTACTATGTGCAGAGAACTGTACTAAGCGCTTGGGAAGTACAAACTGGCAACATATAGAGACAGTCCCTACCCAACATTGGGCTCACGGTCTAAAAGGGGGAGACAGAGGACAAAACCAAACATACTAACAAAATAAAATAAATAGAATAGATATGTACAAGTAAATGGTAGCAGTGGCGGAGGGGGGGGGTCTTCAGTGTGGTCCCACAGAACTTGGCGAACACCAGACATGAAACAGTCCATCATGATTAAAGATAACGGGTTGAGTGCTGAAAATGTAAAGCCAACTATCAAAGATTGAGTTTTATTACAAAAAGAAAAACATTCCAATCAGGGCAATGCAGAGGGGGCGAGAAAGATGGTCGTTGCCACGGGCTAGCCGTTCAAGAGAGCTACGGACAGGATGCGGAGGCTTTTAAAATAAATGGAGAGGGAACTGGGGATAGGCCAGAAATACAGCCCTGCCACAGGCTGAGGAATTCTTGGGCACGTCTCTGATTCCCATCACAGGTTGGAGGATTTTAAAGCCAAAGAGCCATAAAATTTGCAGTCACACTCTGCCACAATTTTTTTTTTAAATCACGGAAGTAAAAGGAGAGTAACCTTTTTGATTTGAAGTTGTCGGATGAGAATTTCATCAGGGGAACAGAAGTCTACAGGATGTCTCTTCCATTTAGATGATATAGTTCAATATTATTGTTTTCTTTATTGGATAGAATCTTCCCCCAGTGAAAATATTTGTTTGCTAAACCTTTTCAGAAATCCCCTTCTATGTATTTATACATAAATTATATAGCATTCTGCAGAATGAAATAGAGGAGTGTGCAAACTACAGAAGCGGAATGCTTCATTTTCAGTTGCCAAGCAAAACTACATCCATATGTTCCTGTATGACATTTTAATATTTATGATACATAAACTCCTCCATCCAAAGAAATTTCCAGAAATTCACTCTCCTTGGCCAAGGCTTTGACAATAAACCACATTTCCAGAGTGCAAAATTCCACAGCCGCAGCTGAGGAATCATCATTATCATTTAGAACTATAAGTTGAGATGTATAAGCTTTATTAAATCCACGCCTCGGATGCCTTCACATGAACCATTTTGAGTCGGAAGAACACATGCAAAGGTTTTGATGGCTTATTTAATTAATAATTGCTCATTTTAATTTCTAAATTGTAGGCTGAAATAGTGATAGAATCTAATGTATTGTGTTCACTGGGTTAGACGCAGAAGAGCTTATAACCACACAAAACTAGCAATCTGTTTTGTATTTAAGAACAAGCCTCTCGACAAGCCTGTTAATGCATCTGAAGTGCACTTTTAGAATATTTTTACACAAGAAAGGAGGCTTGTCGGGTGATTTCATAAATCTTCTGGTACATTATTGAAAGCAGCCCTACACAGCAGTTATTTAGCAGAAGGAATTATTTTCTCAGCTTCATAATGGTCCTTCAATTATTTAAAGCTTCAGTTAGGGTTGTTAGGATTGATCGGATTAACAGTTTTTAGCAAACATTTGTTAAAAATCCAAAGCATTTTTGTTCTTTGTTATTTTTAAATGTCTAAGCCGCGGCTGAGGACTACAGTGCCTGTTTTTATTTTAGTAACCTTATTTTGGAAGCTTTTTCTCCTCAATAACTGTTGTATGGATTGACCACCAACAGAACCTCATTCATTTACATTTTTGTCCCATGAAAACAGATATTTTAAAAAATTCTGGTTTATTTTGAATGTCCAGTAAAAACATCCTCACAGTAAAATACAAACTGCAAGTGTCAGTGTCGGCCCACGTCATCCCCCAGGCCTGGAATGCCCTCCCTCTGCCCATCCGCCAAGCTAGCTCTCTTCCTCTCTTCAAGTCCCTGCTGAGAGCTCACCTCCTCCAGGAGGCCTTCCCAGACTGAGCCCCTTCCTTCCTCTCCCCCTCATCCCCCTCTCCATCCCCCCATCTTACCTCCTTCCCTTCCCCACAGCACCTGTATATATGTATATATGTTTGCACATATTTATTACTCTATTTATTTATTTTACCTGTACATATCTATTCTATTTATTTTATTTTGTTAGTATGTTTGGTTTTGTTCTCTGTCTCCCCCTTTTAGACTGTGAGCCCACTGATGGGTAGGGACTGTCTCTATATGTTGCCAACTTGTACTTCCCAAGCTCTTAGTACAGTGCTCTGCACACAGTAAGCACTCAATAAATACGATTGATTGATTGATTGATTGATTGTCACTGCTTTTAAAACACAGCTAAAATTCACTGTTATTTATTATTGATAATAATAATAATAGTAACGAAATGATAATGATGATGATGACAGTACTTGTTATGCACTTATTATGTGCCAAGCGCTGTTCTAAGCACTGGGCTAGAGACAAGTTAATCAGGTTGGACGCAGTCCCTGTCCCACATGGGGCTCACACTTTTATTCCCATTTTACAGGTGAGGTAACTGAGACTCAGAGAAGTGAAGTGACTTGCTCCTGCTCACACTGCAAACCTGTGGCAGATCTGGGATTAGAACCCAGGTCCTTCTGACTCTCGGGCCTGTGCTCTAACCGCTAAGCCATGCTGCTTCTCCGGTGTCGTCAATTTCAGTGTCATCCCAACTGCTTCCTCTCCATCTGCCACCACCCCTGGGCTGCCTCCCACCAGCTTTTTGGACACAGGAGGAGCCAAGGGGGAGAAGGGGGAGAAAATAAAAACAGGCACTGTAGTCCTCAGCCACGGTTTAGACATTTAAAAATAACAAAGACAAAAATGCTTTGTATTTTTAACAAATGTTTGCTAAAAACTGTTAATCCGATCAATCCTAACAACCCTAACTGAAGCTTTAAATAATTGAAGGACCATTATGAAGCTGAGAAAATAATTCCTTCCGCTAAGTGACCCATCAGTGAGGATGCAATGATGGGGAATCAGAGGAGTCAAAGGACCCTGGTCTAATTCTGGCTCCACCACTCGCCTGCTGCATGACCTCAGCCAAGTCACTTAACTTCTTTGCGCCCTAGTTTTCTCTTCCGGAAAATGGGGATTCAACACCTGTTCACCTTTCCTCTCAGACTGAGCCCCATGTGGGACAGGGACTGTGTCCAACCTGATTATCTTGTATCTACTCCAGCCCTTAATAAAGCACTTGGCTCATAGTAAATACTGTGCAAACAATTACTGTGTAAATACAGTAAATAGAGAAGCAGCGTGGCTCAGTGGAAAGATCCTGGGCTTGGGATTCAGAGGTCGTGGGTTCTAATCCCTGCTCTGCCACTTGTCAGCTGTGTGACTTTGGGCAAGTCACTTCGCTCTCTATGCCTCAGTTACCTCATCTGTCAAACGGGGGTGAAGACTGTGAGCCCCACGTGGGACAATCTGATCACCTTGTATCCCCCCCAGTGCTTAGAACAGTGCTTTGCAGGTAGTAAGCACTTAACACCATTATTATTATTACTTTACAAAGCCCACAATTATTATTATAGCTATTATTATGATACGATAGAATTGATAGACAAGATAAATACCCTCCAGATGCTTGCCATCTAATGGAGGAGCTTACATTGGATGCCAATATGGGTGTAACATGGAATCCAAAGGCACCTGGCAAAACATCCGACCACAAGTAGATGCAGTCTGTCCAGCAAGTGGGAGAGCTGACCCCAGGCTTCCTGAAATGTGTTCTAAGGCAGTTCAAGTGTCAAAAAGTCCCCGAAACACTTGCTTTGGACGAGCAAAATCATTCGGTTTTATTTTCCATAAATCCCACACATTTTGGGGCCCCGTTTCTCTCTGTGCAGATTCCCAAAGAGAACCAGTCCTCCCATTGGACACATCTTCTTCAAAAATGCCCCCACCCCCTAGGAGACTAGATTTTGAGTTGATGTTTTGAAAACAGGGAGTTCAGTCTAGAAATACTTTTGTAACTGAGGGTAATTTCTTTTTTTTACTTTATTGCCCCCAAATCCAAGTTGCAGGAAATGAAGATGAGCAGAATGCCCTATGAGAGTGTGTGCCTGGTTATCATCGGGCTTTGAGCCCTTCGCTATGGGTCAGTATACACCTGCTAATAGGCAAAATGATGGTTTTAAAGTGCAGTAAGGAGGGAGGGAGAGGCCTTACCTGGCAATAGACTGGAAGAACAATTAGATTAAAACTTCAATAAAAGCAGGCTACGACAAAAGTGCTCAAGCGAACAGCTTTGCTCATTGAAGATAAATGACCCAGACCCTTGGAAATGCAAGTCCTTTATTAAAGCCCCGGCCTGATAGGATTTAATCGGGCTGCATTAGGCTGTCTGACAGTGACCTTCACGCTGACCTGACCGACCAGTATCCCTTCCTCTGTCTCTTTGAGATGGGAGTGATTTTGTTTCCTCGATTCAATTTAAGGCTCTGGAAGAGTTGAGACACTTGGGAGCACCGAGTTTTGGAAATTTTATGAGGAGTAATATTATGATACAGTGCAGGCTGTTGTTTACATGGGCCTGAGTTTATCCCTGAACCTGGTTTTTCAGAGTCTTCCAGCTTTTATCAGGAAGTTACAGCTCACACTTTCACAGAAATTGGATGCTAAAATGCTTCCCGGGAATAAATGCTGTAATGAAATGAGCTGACCTTTGAAAACATTTCCAGTTTGTAATGCACATGTCCTTATATAAGACATTCTCCCACACAACATTATATAGCCTACAAACACACACCTGCAACCTTGACCCACATACATATCTAATATAGCCCATACGCACATACATAGAATATATAGCCTACATGCACACATACAATATATAGTGTCCCCCCCCCCACACACACACACACACACACGCGCACGCAGACCGTGGCTCAGTGGAAAAGAGCCCGGGCTTTGGAGTCAGAGGTCAGGGGTTCAAATCCCAGCTCCGCCACTTGTCAGCTGTGTGACTTTGGGCAAGTCACTTAACTGCTCTGTGCTTCAGTGAGCTCATCTGTAAAATGGGGATGAAGACTGTGAGCCCCACATGGCACAACCTGAACATCTTGTAACCTCCCCAGCGCTTAGAACAGTGCTTTGCACATAGTAAACGCTTAATAAATGCCATAATTATTATTATATAGGGTTAATACACTCACATAGGGTCCTAAATAGCTGTCCATTTTCTAAATGGATGCCTCTGATAAACTATCAATCAATCAATCATATTTATTGAGTGCTTACTGTGTGCAGAGCACTATACTAAACACTTGGGAAGTACAAGTTGGCAACATATATACAATATATAAACTATAACAATGTGTGGTTGATATTACCAAACCATGAATCAATCAATCAATCAGTGTTTTTTATTGAGCACTTACTGTGTGCAGAGAACTGTGACAGTCCCTCCTCATTCCATTCTGCATATATAGAGATCACCTTTCACTGTTTTGGTGCATTACTAACTGACTTCATCCCTGACCTAGGGTCGTAAGCTTTATGGGGTGGGAAGGTCAATTCTCAGACAGCCCATACAACCCCAACTTTGTAATGCTCATGTTGGCCGGTGGACAATATTTCTCAAGAGACACGGACAGTGGTCCCTTCATTTCAAACCCCAATTCCTAAACTCTTAGAGTTCCTGGGATGGGACTGCCCAAATCCTGCCATTTTCTCTTTCCATCTCTTGCTGTCTGAGCAATGGTGACTTCGTTGCTGATTACATTAATTGGAGCAACTCTGCTGGTTGGGCTCATAATCTTTCTAAAGTTACCATTCCATTCCTGATTGTGCATTGCTGTGGTTTTAATACTTTTCTTCTCCCCTTTACCTTTTCAATTGTCCCACTCAGCTCGTGGTAGAGGTTGCTTGATATCCTGCCACTATGTAGACTGAGCCCCCTTCCTCTCCCCCTCCCCATCCCCCCGACCCTACCTCCTTCCCCTCCCCACAGCACCTGTATATATGTTTGTACAGATTTATTCCTTTATTTATTTTACTTGTACATATTTATTATTCTATTTATTTTATTTTGTTAATATGTTTTGTTTTGTTGTCTGTCTCCCCCTTCTAGACTGTGAGCCCGTTGTTGTGTAGGGACCGTCTCTATATGTTGCCAACTTGTACTTCCCAAGTGCTTAGTACAGTGCTCTGCACACAGTAAGTGCTCAATAAATACGATTGAATGAATGAATAAATGAATATGTAAACCACAGACTACTGCTGTGGGCACGGAACACATGTCAACCAACTCTGTTGTGTTGTTCTCTCCGAGCTCTTGGTACAGTGCCTCTGCGCATGGGAAGCACTCAATCAATGCCACTGATTGATGGATTGATTTCCTCTTTTCCCCACTTGCAGGGAACAGGCGAATGGAGAGAGTGGCTATGGCCTCCAGGACAATTCAGCCTTACTGTAGTGATAATCAGTCAGTGGTATTTACTGAGTGCTCATTGTGTGCAGAGCTTTGTACTAAATATTTTTAATAGTGTTTCTTAAGTGCTTACTATGTGCCAGACACTGTATTAAGCACTGGGAGAGATAATAATAATAATAATAATAATAGTAATTATGGTATTCATTTAGTGCTTACTATGTGCCAGGCACTGTTCTAAGCACTGGGGTAGATACAAGATAATTGGTTGGACAGTCTCTCCCTGTTCAGCGTGCGTGTGCCCGCGCCCGGTCCGGAGGATGGCGGAGCCAGCCGCTTTGCCCGAGGACCCGTGGGTCAAGGTGGAGTCAGCCTACAGCGACAACAGCCTGGACCCGGACGACGAGGACAGCGACTACCACCAAGACGCCCACGAGGAGTCGTACAAAGACCGGCGTCTCCGGGCCCACACCCAGGCCGAGCAGAAGAGGAGGGATGCCATCAAGGTGGGGGGGGTCCAGCCCACCTCTGCCCCCCACCCCTTCTGCCCCTGCCCCACTTTGGCCGAATCTTGTAGCCCCCAGGGACCTCAGCAGATCCCCTGGGCCTGGAATGCCCTCCCTCTGCCCCTCCGCCAAGCTAGCTCTCTTCCTCCCTTCAAGGCCCTACTGAGAGCTCACCTCCTCCAGGAGGCCTTCCCAGACTGAGCCCCTTCCTTCCTCTCCCCCTCTCCATCCCCCCATCTTACCTCCTTCCCTTCCCCACTGCACCTGTATACATGTATATATGTTTGTACATATTTGTTACTCTATTTATTTTACTTGTACATATCTATTCTATTTATTTTACTTTGTTAGTATGTTTGGTTTTGTTCTGTTTCCCCCTTTTAGACTGTGAGCCCACTGTTGGGTAGGGACTGTCTCTATATGTTGCCAACTTGTACTTCCCAAGCGCTTAGTACAGTGCTCTGCACACAGTAAGCGCTCAATAAATACAATTGATGATGATGATGATGTTCCACAGACTTAATCCCCATTTTACAGATGATGGAACTGAGGCACGGAGAAGTGAAGTGACTTGCCTAAGGTCACACATCAGACAAGTGGCGGAGCCGGTATAAGATACTTGATAGAGTACAATACAACACAGTTGGTAGACATGTTCCCTGCCCACAAAAGCCAGAGAACCCTGCCTCCCAGCCCTAGGCGTGCAGGTATCCGTGTAGAGTTCATAGGGGAACAGGGATGGAGCAAAGCCTCCCTGCCTCTACAAGAAGACCGTCAGGACTAAGGGTTACTGTGGAGCTGTTCGGCTCCCACGACTCTGAAGAGTCTTCTTGGACTCCTCAGTTTGTGGGTGGAAACTCAGGTTGCTTGGTGACACTCACGGCTGCATTAGTGACAAGCATGGCTCAGTGGAAAGAGCACGGGCTTTGGAGTCAGAGGTCATGGGTTCAAATCCCGGCTCCGCCAATTGTCAGCTGTGCGACTTTGGGCAAGTCACTTAACTTCTCTGGGCCTCAGTTTCCTCATCTGTAAAATGGGTTTTAATGTGAGCCCCCCGTGGGACAATCGGAGCACCTTGTAACCTCCCCAGTGCTTAGAACAGTGCTTTGCACATAGTAAGCACTTAATAAATGCCATTAAAAAGAAACTGGCTCCCTGCAGCACCTCATTCTCGGAGAGTTTGGGGATAGGGTGTGATTCCCCGAGAAGCAGCGTGCCTCAGTGGAAAGAGCATGGGCTTTGGAGTCAGAGGTCATGGCTTCAAATCCCGGCTCCGCCAACTGTCAGCTGTGTGACTTTGGGCAAGTCACTTAATAATAATAATAATAATAATAATAATAATAATAATGGCATTTGTTAAGCTCTTACTATGTGCAAAGCACTGTTCTAAGCGCTGGGGAGGGGAAACAAGGTAATGAGGTTGTCCCATGTGGGGCTCACAGTCTTAATCCCCATTTTACAGATGAGGTTACTGAGGCTCAGAGAAGTTAAGTGACTTACCCAAGGTCACACAGCAGACATGTGGCGGAGCTGGGATAACTTCTTAACTTAACTTCTTCTTAACTTCTCTGGGCCTCAGTTACCTCATCTGTAAAATGGGAATTAAAACTGTGAGCCCCCTGTGGTACAACCTGATCACCTTGCAACCTCCCCAGCGCTTAGAACAGTGCTTTGCACATAGTAAGCCCTTAACAAATACCATCATTATTGTTCCCGTTAGCAGCTCACAGATACAGGGGTGGGGTCTGTTCTGACCTGCCACCTATTAGGAGATCCACTTATTTTATAACCAGTTCCCATTAAGCAAGAGACTCTCACCTGGCTTCCTGTTCCTCTCCACACCCCGCTTCACCGAAAGGAATGGCAAGCACATCTGCAAGGTGGGAAATTCAATACCTGTTCTCCCCAGCACATAGCCCGGGAGCCCCATGTGGGACAGGGACCATTTCTGACTTGGTTATCTTTGATATACCCCAGTACTTAGTCCAGTATTTGGCACAAAGTGCTTTATAAATATCATTATTATTGTTATTATTATTATTATTACTATCATTAAACTAGACCACACTGTCTCCAAATGCTCATCAGTGCTCATCCACTTCTGTGCCAAACAGGAACTCCTTACTGCCAGCTTTAAAACACTCAATCAGCTTGCCCCCACCAACATTTTCTCACTGATCTCCCATTACAACCCAGCCCACATGGTTCATCCCTCTAATGCCAACCTACTCGCTGTACCTGAATCTCTTCTTTCTCACTGCCGACCCCTTGCCCATGTTCTCCCTCAGACCAGGAACTCCTTCCCCCTTCATATCTGACAGACAAACACTCTCTCCTCACCGTCAAAGCTTTATTGAAATCACATTTCCAAGAGGCCTTTCTTGACTAAGCTCTCATTTTCCCTACTCCCTCTCCCTTCTGGGTCCTCTTTGCACTTGGATTTGTACCCTTTATTCAGCTCCACATCACTTAGGTATATGCCATAATTTATTGGAATGTCTATCTTCCCTCTAGACTGTAGGCTACTTGTGAGCAGGGATCGTGTCTATCAACTCTGTTGAACTGTCCTCTCCCAAGTGTTGACTACTGAATGCTGTGCTCAATAAATACCATTGAGTGATTGATCGATTCCATTTTTTCATTTGCTTTCATGGATTGTAATTTATTCTTCTTTGAATTTCATATTTGTTCTATTCATCTGACTTCCCCCATGTAGATTGTGAGCTCCTTGGTGACAATAATTATTTTGTATTTCCCTCTGTGCTTGGCATAGGGCTTGGACCATGTTAAGTGTTAAGGACATATTGTATCTAGCATATGATTGACATTTAATAATTATGGTATTTGTTAAGCACTTACTATGTGCCAAGCACTCTTCTAAGCACAGAAATAGATACAAGGTAAAGAGGTTGGTCACAGTCCCTGTCCCACATGGGGCTTATAGTCTTAATCCCCGTTTTACAGATGAGGATACTGAGGCACAGAGAAGTGAATTGAGTTGCCCAAGGTCACATAGCAGACAAGTGACAAAGGCAGGAGGGTTTCCATTTTCAGGCCCTCTCCCAGTGTATTTCATATAAAAAGGCAGGGCTTGTCTAAGCTTACTTGAAATCAGGACAAAACAAAATGAACTAACTTATTTTACAGGTCAACTTCCTTGAATGAGAACCATCTTCGAAAGGGCCCGAACTCTGAAAGCAGCTTGCTTTCTGCTGCACATTTTGCCCAGCATGCCCAATATTACAGAATAACTCCAAACTGTTCTGAATTCCAACCGTGCTTTGAATGAGAAATCAGCGGGGGACGATTTTCCTTCAAATGTGACAGAAAATATATTGGTTTAACCTTTTAGGTGCATCTTTACAGATCCACTTAAACTCAACTGAAAGCCCATTTGACAGTAAAACCACCTAGGTCTAGAACCAATATGAGTTGGTTCCCTTCAACAGGGCAAGAAGTTTCCTCAATTAACTCTTCTAATTCCGAAGTAGCCAGTGAGAAATTCAGATTGCGTATTGATAAATTTTCTCCATAGTCATCGTAACATAGAGGGAGACTAAGATCCTTCCCATCTCACAAGCCCGAAACCTTGGTGTCATCCTTGTCTAGACTGTGAGCCCATTGTTGCATAGGGACCATCTCTATATGTTGTCGACTTGTACTCCTCAAGCGCTTAGTACAGTGCTCTGCATACAGTAAGTACTCAATAAATACAATTGAATGAATGAATGAATGAATCCTTGACTCCGCTCTCTCATTCACCTCACACATCCAATCCATCACCAAAACCTGCCGCAACATTGCCAAGATCCGCTCTTTCCTCTCCATCCAAACTGCTACCCTGCTGGTTCGATCTCTCATCCTAATCCGACTGGATTACTGCATCAGCCTCCTTTCTGATCTCCCATCCTCCTGTCTCTCCCCGCTTCAGTCTATACTTCACTCTGCTGCCCGGATTATCTTTCTACAGAAATGCTCTGGGCATGTCACTCCCCTCCTCAAAAATCTCCAGTGGTGGCCTATCAACCTTCTCATGAGGCAAAAACTTTGCACTATGGGCTTCAAAGCTCTTCATCACCTTGGCCCCTCCTACCTCATCTCCCTTCTCTCCTTCTACAGCCCAGCCCGCACACTCTGCTCCTCTGCCACTAACCTCCTCACTGGGCCTCATTCTCACCTGTCCCATCATGGACCCCTGGCCCACATCCTACTTCTGGCCTGGAATGCCCTCCCTCCACACATCTGCCAAACTAGCTCTCTTCCTCCTTTCAAAGCCTTACTGAGAGCTCACCTCCTCCAGGAGACCTTCCCAGACTGAGTCCCCCCTTATCCTCTGCTCCTCCTCCCCTCCCCATCACCCCCATCCCTCCCTCTGCCCTATCCCTTTCCCCTCCCCACAGCACTTGTGTATATTTGTACATATTTATTACTCTATTTTATTGATGTGTATATATCTATAATTCTATTTATTTTGATTATATTAACACCTGTCTATTTGCTTTCTCTTTCTGTCTGTCTCCCCCTTCTAGACTGTGAGCCCATTGTTGGGTAGGGACTGTCTTTATATGTTGCTGAATTGTACTTTCCAAACGCTTAGTACAGTGCCCTACACACAGTAAGTGCTCAATAAATACGAATGAATGAATGAATGAACATGCGTTAGTGGTATGAGATCGGTGGAGGATCAGGGGAATGAGGGAGTTGAGTTCAGTGGAGGGGGCAGTGTTAGAAGTATCAGTCTGTATGTCAAATAGAAGGCATTTGGGGAATGGAGCCCAGAGAGGACTTGACAACTTTAGAAAATTAAATGATCAAATGAACAACATTAAAATATGTAGTTAGAACTTGGAGGGAGCAGCCCTTAGGAACTCGGAACAAACATCCCTTTCTTATACATTCCTTGGCTAATCATCAGAAAATCGAAAAATTGGAATCAGTTCAGTTTTCCAACTGAGGTCTTTTTCGGAATCCACTGGGAGAATTTAACAGCTACTTCCCGGTTCTCTCACTCCCTTGCCCCCATGCTCCTTGTCTTATTTTATTATTTCAAAAAGATATGGGATAGGGCGACAGCCCGCTGAAACTTCAGGGCATATGCATAAATGAGGTGGTCTGCTTTATTAACCTCATAAAAATATTGAAAGAGAAGAATCATTCATATGCATTTTTAATATCCCAAGGAGTGGCAACGTTGAGAATTCATTTTGCTTTTTGTTCTGCCAACCAAATGACTCCCCTCATGAATTGCTTTTCTATCTAAAATCAGAATTGAATAGGTTTGTTTTTCTCCCTTTGTAACTTTCCCAAATAAATACTTGTTTAACATGGCCTCGTAACCTTTCCTTAAATTAAGTTCGTTTGTTTCAGATTTCCATTTTCTTTCAATTATTCCTGCAATTAGGCCTTCTAAACATAGAGAGGAGGGAGAGTAAGCTAAAGTGACACTTACGCTTTTTTCTGCCTTAATAATAAATTGCAGCAGCTCTTATTGAAACCCCAACCACAATGAAATGATTAAGGATCTTGACAGCTGGTATGTACATCTTGAAAAGACAGCAACATTTTCAATACAATAGACTCATCAGGGATAACAGTTGTAAACGGTTTCTAGTGTACTCATTTAATTATGAAAATCTTTCTCAGTGCTCATGGGAAATATTTTAAAAATGCTAAACCAGCATCGCACAAAGGAGCAAAAAGCTTAATCAAGTTAAATATTTTCTCTGACCCTATAGTGAACAATCGCCATAAATTTAGGCTTTAAAATTTTTTATTACTGTTGATGTTATGTCGAATAACAACATGACAACAACTGAAGTCCTCTCTGACATATAATTGTTACTGACTATAATAATGGATACTCCAGACACGGCCTTAAAGGAACGCTGCAACAGACAAGAGTGGTCCATACATAAATGTGTAATATGCTCTTATAATAGCATTTGTTAAGTGCTTACTATGTGCCAAGCACTGTTCTAAGCATTGGGGTCAATACAAGGTATTTGGGTTGTTCCACGTGGGGCTCACAATCTTAATCCCCATTTTACAGATGAGGTAACAGGCACAGAAAAGTTAAGTGATTTGCCCAAGGTCACCAGGCCATGCTGCTGCTACTTCTTCTTCTTCTTCTTCTTCTTCTTTCTTCGTCTTCTTCTTCTTCTTCTTCTTCTTCTTCTTCTTCTTCTTCTTCTTTCTTCTTCTTCTTCTTCTTCCTTCTTCTTCTTCTTCTTCTTCTTCTTCTTCTTCTTCTTCTTTTCTTCTTCTTCTTCTTTTCTTCTTCTTCTTCTTCTTCTTCATCTTTTCTTCTTCTTCTTTTCTTCTTCGTCTTCTTCTTCTTCTCCTTCTTCTTCTTCTTCTTCTTCTTCTTCTTCTTCTTCTTCTTCTTCGTCTTCCTCTTCTTATTCCTGCTAGCACTTACTATGTGCCAAGAATTGTACTATGTGCTGAGGTAGGTACAAGATAATCAGATTGGACACAGGGTTCCTACCCCACATGAGGTTTGCAATCTAAATAGGAAGGAGAATGGGATTGAATCTCCATTTTACAGATGAGGAAAGTAAGGCACTGAGAAGTGAAATGACTTGCCCAAGGCCACACAGCAGGCAAGTGATTGAGATGGGATTAGGGTCCTTTGACTCATGGGCCTGTGCTCCTTCTTCTAGGCCTTGTTGATAAAAAAGCAGAATAATCCAGAAAATATTGGTATTTAACTCATTATTTGGTAATGGGTTAAAAATCAATAATGCAAATTCCATTAGAAATAATTATTAATGCCCAATTCCATCAATAATTTTTTTGAAAGGAAAAGACAATCTTATCCTTTAAATAGTGAGCCAGATTTTCCACATTACCTAAATTGCTCCCCAGGGGTACGGCAAATGGACTAAAGATGGCATGAACAAGAAGGTAAATTAGGGTGACCAGCTCAAATAAAAATTATTATGGTATTTGTTAAGTGCTGATTTTGTGCCAAGCATTGTACTAAGAACTGGGGTCGATACATGATAATCAGGTTCAGATTAAATGGTCGCAAGAGAACCAGCTGGTTTTCCTTGCCAAAATGATTAAGGAGCAATTCATAAATTGGAGAATTTTCAACAGGCCTAAAATTATATCATCACATTAGTAAACACCATAGAATTTAATGAAATAATTGTGACTTCTTAGCAACAGCTGGTTCCATGACAGTCAAGCCAACTTTCGGGAAAGCAATTGTCATGTAGGGCTGACTGTCACAGGCTAATCAACTTATAGTTTGCTTGACCAAGTACAAACCAATGCTTGATTTTGTTGAAATCCAAATATCATAAATGCATGGCGGTCAGGTACATATTTAAATTAAAGCTAATAAATCATATTAAATTAAAGCTAATAAACCAAAAGAATAATAAATTCAGTTTCCTAAATACGAAGCTTTAGAAAAGCAGTCTCAGACTAATAAAGACCTAGAGCAAGTGTGATATTGATGACGTTGTGGCCTAGTTCGAAGAGCACTAATCCCAGCTCCACTACCTGTTTGGGCTGTGTGACCTTGGATAAGTCACTTAATTCATCCTTGCCTCCAATTTGTCACCTGTAAAATGGGGATTCAATAGCTGTTCTCGTTCCTACTTAGCTTGTGAGCCCTCATGTGGAACGGGGACTATTTTCTGCCTGATTATCTTGTAGGTATCCCAGCACTTAATTTAGTACTTAGCACAGAGTAAGCACTCAAAAGGTACACAATTACCATTATTAAGTGGGAAGGGAACTATGTCCAATGTACTTGACCCATAGTTAGTGCTCAATAATTCCATCATCATCATTATGATCAGTAAAGTAAAAGACCTAAACACACACCTTTCCCTGACCCCCACAAACAACTGATGGGCAATCTACGGGAACATGTCTTGCCGTTCTCTCTTTCTCCATGGAATTGGTCCAGTGTCAGTTCGTCTCCAAGGGATGGAGGCTAGTTCCTATGATTATCTGAGATCCTCTCAGCTCTTGGAACCACTAAGAAGACAGTCTTCTAGCTGTGGGGGTTTCTGTTTGTTTTCTCCCCTATCAGCTACCAGGATAAGGACTTTAAACGGGATGATGAAGTTGGGGAGAGTGGAGAAAAGTCTCTTTTCCTAGGGATGCGGATGACTGCAATGCTTTAGTCTCTGTGTCTGATTTAGAATGTTCTTTACGTTGAACTGGCCAGCTTTCTTGATTTTATTTTTCACCTTGTTTAGTACACACTTTGTTCTGATAAGCTAACTTGGAGCTGTACAGGTTCGAACCCAGTTCAGTGCGAGCATCTGTCAACTATAAATTATTTGTTATGTACTCAGAGTTTTATGACTCATGCAGTAAAGGGCCGGTATAAAAGCTATTATCCATAGTATTTCAGAAATTCATGTTTCAGTGTTTGAAATGTTCTCGAATGTTATCTAGGGGTAAGACTATGACAACAGCCCATAAAGTTAAATGATAGTTCTCTTTTATAATGTTATTTTATCTCATGCCAGACTTTATGACTTTTTTTATCTATCCTCACAAACTAGGGAGCAAACTCTAATGATATTTATAATATCCCCTTTTCTCTCCGGACTGAATAAATATTGCACTATCCTAATGAGAAAATTAATCAAACCATTAGGATGTTCTTGTCTAACAGATATCAGGCGAAGCCTGAATACTTCATTCAATCAATCAATCAATGGTATTTATTTAGCACCAACTGTATTCTAAGAGCTACCAGTCTGGTTGCATAAGAACCTACCCTAAGGGAGAGATGTAGTATTTTGTCTGGGTTTGAACCCCTCTTTGGGAAGATCAGGGCCAAAACCCCAGGGCTTAACAGAAAGAGCACAGACATGGGAGTCAGAGGATCTAGGTGCTAATTCCAGTTCTATCTTCGGTGTAACCTTGGGCAAGTTATTTAACTTCTCTGTGCCTCAGTTTCCTCATCTGTAAAATGGTGACAACCCCTGTTCTCCCTCCTACTAAGACTTTGAGCCCTGTCTGCACAGGGCCTGGTTCCAACCTGATTATCTTGTACCTACGCCGACAGTACAATGTTTGGCATTTAGTAAATGTTTAACAATTAGCATTATTATTACAATCCCACACTACCCAGACAGGACCAAAGAATATAACATTACAGTGAGATGTTTAATATCCCTTTAATCCCACTCCGGCTACCCAAGACTACTTACCTATAACAATCAAATAATGATAACTTCTCCCTTTTACGCTCACACATGACCTTTATCTCTCCCTCTTTGCCCCTAGCTGGGCTTAGCCAGCATCCCTGGTTCCTTCTGCTTCTCTTCTTCTAGTTCATTATCCTCTGCCGAGCCATTTATCCCTTCTCCATGGTGGCTGGGCAGGTGGAGTTCACTCCAGGACACCCAAGAGAGACAAAAGGGAGGCAGAGTGGAAGAGGGAGAGAGGGAAGAAAAGGGTGTGAGAGACAAAGTGTTTTTCCACGTTTCTGAGCTTGTAGGGAGAAGAGGGAACTTCTGACTCTCTCCTTAAGTAATTTCTTTTAACATCTGCCTCTTCAACTATTCATTCATTCAATCATATTTATTGAGTGCTTACTGTGTGCAGAGCACAGTACTAAGTGCTTGGGAAGTACAAGTCGGCAACATATAGAGAGGGTCCCTACCCAAATTCCTTGAGGGTAGAAATCGTTTCTACAGACTCCATTACACTATACTCTTCCAAGTACTTAGTACAATCCTCTGCACACAGTAAACATTCAGTAAGTACCATTGACTGACTGATTGGAGGGTAAGAGGAGAGAAATAAAGAGGACCTGAGAGACACTTCTGGGGCAGATCAGGTCACATGAAAAAGTGGGTACAGAAGAGAAAAGCCAGAATCTCGAATCTCTCATTCACTATTCTAATTAGAAAGCATGAAGTGCCCATAGGATGCACAGTACTGAACTGGCAGTGAAAGAAGGCAAGATTCAAGGTTCACTGGGGATTTTGTGGCAAACAGTTCCTGCCCTACTGGGGGATCACAATCTAAGTGGGGAGGGAGAACAAGTATTTAATCCACCTGTGTCCAACCTGATTAGCTTGTATCTATCCCAGTGATTAGAACACTGCTTGACACATAGTAAGCGCTGAACAAATATCATTATTACTTTTATTATTGTTATTATTATTACTATTATCTTACAGGTGAGGAAATGGACACGGAGAAGTTGTGACTTGCCCAGGGTCACACTCCAGGGAAGTGGCAGAGTCAGTCCCCTGACACCCAGGACCAAAATATTCCATTAGACCAGCTGTTTCTCTACCTCCCAGGCAGTCTGCAAATTCTAGGTGTGCCCCATCTCCCCCTTCTAATCCAGAGTGATTATTAGGTGACCACATACCTTTTTCTTCTTATTTTCCTATTTTGAAACACTTTCCATCTCTCAGAGAAAGTATTTTTATAATCTAATGCATCCACCTCTTACATAATCATAAATGTTCACAAATGGAAGGGGGTATAGTTAAACCCTCAGCACCTCTCCAGCATCTTTGTTACACTACAGTGTCCCCTTTCATTTCTGAGCTAGAGCAGCAGTTCAGTGGCTGTCCAGAAACATTCCCTCTCGCTTCCAGTCATGACCTTTATGCTTCTGAAGTAGTCATTTGTCAAGGGTGTCATTTCTTCATCTGTCCCACAACAGTTATGTCATATTTAGCAGGGGTGCCCAGTTCTTCTCTGAGATGTGGAAGACAGCTATTGCTGCTGTTTACCTATGCAGCCTTTGCCTGCTTGTCATGTAATTTGATTTTCATGCCTTCTGCCTCCAGATCTATCACTCTTCGTATTATTGGCCATCTCAAGCTTCTGCCTGAGCAGAGCTACTAGACAGACTTGTCTTCTGTGATATAAGGGGTGAGCCAACTACCAAGACCCTGAGAGTAAAATCTATTAACTAAAGAAAATCCAAGATGATGTTTTAAGATCTTCAGATAAGTGGCAGCAGGGGAGTAAGCTGTACTGCTAAATCCAGGTTAATTACCTAAATTCAAAAGACCATCCGTTCAAACTATGTCTCTGAGGAGCCATACTTCAAAGGAGTGTGAGGATATACTTGAAAGCAAAATGCTGAATATGGATTGTCCCCAGGAAACATTCCCTAGACCCTAAGCCAACAGTTATCTTGGATCGGTAAGAAGGCTGGTTAATCGTGAGAGCGGGTTGGCAGGGCCACATGGAGTGACCTAAAATGTCGATCAGGGAAGGAGAGATGACCGCTAGATTGAAAGCTCCTTGAGGCCAGGAATCATGTCTACCTACTCTATTGCACTCTCCCAAGTATAATATAGATCTCAGCCCATAGTAAGCACTCAATAAAAATCACGATTGACCCATGCAGTTCCATTAAGGGAGGAAAGGCAAGAATTCTCCACTGTTGCTTCTCCCTATTGAGGCTGCAGCTATCTGGTAAGATCCTGAAGGTGAACCTTATAGACCCTACAAAGTTGGTTTTCAGGGACTCAGTGAGCTGGACAGAAGCAGAGACAGGAGAGGGACAATTGACATGAACTGAGGGTAACTGGTTGAAAACCAGTGTTCAAAGTGGAACCAGGAGAGCAGAGGAGGCTTGGAGTCACAGATACAAACTATTAAAATGGCCGTAGCCAGTTCTCCCTCCACTCAGACCTCATGGCTCACCGCAAGCCCGATCTGAGGACAGACAGCGGAAACGTTTCATGTGAGCCCGTTGTTGGGCAGGGATTGTCTCTATTTGTTGCTGGATTGTACTTTCCAAGCGCTTAGTACAGTGCTTCGCACACACTAAGTGCTCAATAAACATGATTGAATGAATTCCCTCACCCAGGTACCTCTAGTAGGCCTGGGCTAGTAGAGTTGAGGAAGACAAACCTGCCTGTGGCACATGCGATTTTGAGAGGATGTTTCCAACGGTGAGATCCCTTTGGGATTCAAGTGTGCATGGATCAAATCTCTCTTTGCCCTTTGGACAAAATGATTGGTTGTGGGGAAAAAAGCCACACACAGACAGGATTGGTGCTTGGAGCCACACTGGTGACTCTGATTCAACATGTTCTCGTTTGACAGAGTGCATTCCAGGTTTTCCGAGGCTCAATCCTGCCTATTCCTCCCAGCTCTTAGTATTATCACTATTATTATTATTATTTTATTAAGTGCTTACTACATGTCAAACACTATTCTAAACGCCGGGGTGGATACAAGTTAATGAGGTCAGACACGGTCCCTCTCCCATTATCACCCTGAGGAGAGTTGTAGTCCCCAGATCCACACAGGCTGGCAGTGAGGTATGGGGAGGAGGTCAGCTGTCACTCAGATTCTTGAGCCAATTAGGAAGACCACAAAAACACTCCAGCACATGGCTAAAGAGCTATGCTCAAGTTAGGGTTTTCAGCTAATTAGGATTCCCTTGGAAGAGACAAAAATCCATTTCCCTTTGGCCGATCTCTGTGGTCAGTGGAAGATGACCCCTGAAATTGTGAACTCAGTTCTGAATTGAATTTCAGAGTTAAATCATGGCTCCCTTCTCAAAGCCCCGACTATCATCATCATCAATCGTATTTATTCAGCGCTTACTATGTGCAGAGCACTGTACTAAGCGCTTGGGAAGTACAAATTGGCAACATATAGAGACAGTCCCTACCCAACAGTGGGCTCACATTCTAAAAGGGGGAGAGAGAGAACAAAACCAAACATACTAACAAAATAAAATAAATAGAATAGATATGTACAAGTAAAATAAATGAATAAATAAATAGAGTAATAAATATGTACAAACATATATACATATATACAGGTGCTGTGGGGAAGGGAAGGAGGTAAGATGGGGGGATGGAGACGGGGACGAGAGGGAAAGGAAGGAAGGGGCTCAGTCTGGGAAGGCGTCCCGAAGGAGGTGAGCTCTCAGCAGGGCCTTGAAGGGAGGAAGAGAGCTAGCTTGGCGAATGGGCAGAGGGAGGGCATTCCAGGCCCGGGAGATGACGTGGGCCGGGGGTCGATGGCGGGACAGGCGAGAACAGGACCTGATTGGTGCTGGGTAACCACATAGTCTCTATTTGGATTTAGTTTAAATTCAGAGTTGGGCACCTAGCTCTCTCATATTCCAGTAATGCAGCAGATTTCAGCTCTCAAATAGGGACTCCAAAGAACCCAGTTCCCACCAAAACCAAATAAATACAGCACATGCCCTTGAAAACCTCTTCATTTCAAAGGTTTTACATGGAGGATTTCATCATCCAGTGTGAAGGTTACTTGTATTTTTGTTTTGAAAAATGTGGCTTTCCTCAGTTTGTACTGGAGAAAGGTTTTAATCACGCAGCGTTCTTTGTGTATGTATGCTCATGGAGGATAATGTGTCAAGTTGATGGGATGCAACTTGGCATGGCCTAATGCAGTGCTCTCTGGTCCTTGAAAGAATTATTGTGCTAGTTGGAAGGAGGAAGAGAGAAATGGATGTTCTTCTCTGAAATACGGATTTTTTTTGGCTGCCCGTGACATCGTGCTGCAGTTGGGCAAATTTTCATATTTTCCAATAGTTGCACCGACTTTTATTTGGTCCAAACCACTCCATCAGAATGCAACTGTGGACAGAAAAAGCCAGGCGATAGTGAGACCATTAAGCTGTCTGTGTAAAAATACCTAGTGAATGATTTATCTCTCTTCTGAATCCCTGTTGTGATTTGCACTGAATAAGCTTGCGTACTCTCCAAAACTTCAATACAGATTGTATTCTATCCATTAAAGAGTGGGACAAGTAAACAAAGACCTTATCTCGAGCTAAGTGGTTCATAAATGCTCACCTAATCAGATTTATTAACAAGCGCTCAACTGAAACTCAGAAAGGGGTTTTTATTTATATGTTTGTTTTTAAGTTATTTTCTGCTCTAATATCTTGGTCAGCCAAAGATATTTTCTGATGTCCCTCAGAGATTTCTGGGTTTCTTTCAATGTTAGGTCTTGAAATAATTTTCTGGGCCGCAGAGGCCTCCGGATTCTAGTCAGTCCTGAGATTAGCTGTGCAATTAAATGCTGCAAATACCTTTTACTTTACATTGAGCCAGAGCTATTTGAAGTTGCCTTAGGAAATTCCTATTTTCCTACCCAGAGGCAACAACCCAGCAGCAAGGTTTAGCATTACCAGTGAAATCAAAATGGAATTGTATTCCTCAGATTGAGCCCAAATGCTGCAGTTCTTTATAATAAAATTGTTTCATGTGAATTATTCACTCTTGTCCAGTGTCACCCCACTCGCAAAAAAATTGATCTTCCCTCTAGGCCAGCCAGGAGCATTCTAGACAGAATCTGATTTCAAATACTAAATCCACTTACTTTACTCTTGTTGCCTTTCAACAGGAGGAAAGGCCTCCTTTTCTTGCCTATTCAAATGCTATCCTGTCACCCTCCAAAATGATGAATGTTATTTGTGTTTTTAACCAATTCCGCACTATTCCCATTTTCCCTTCCCATTGACCTTACAGTGAAACCACAGCATTTAAATGCTCATATCATATTTTTCTTACATCTATGTGGTATAAGTCGATTGTATGCAGAATTGTGAGATCTCTCCAGTCTCAAGTAGTGTGAAAATTAACAGAGTAAATTACAGAGTCACTTTTCAACTTCAGTCCATGACCAAGCACTTTAATTTTTTTAAAAATTCATTCATTCAATCGTATTTATTGAGCGCTTACTATATGCAAAGCACTGTACTAAGCACTTATAATGGTATTTGTTAAGCACTTAAATTAAAATCCCTGGTTTTCTAATTTTAAAGCTCTAGCATTTCTACTTTTGTCAATTACTTAGTTACTTTTTGGGAGTACATTCACATCACTGAGTTAGATCTGCATTAACCTAGTAAACTCAATTAGGCTAATCCTTCACTTTTCAATAAAAATAATAATAATTCCATTTGTTAAGCAATTACTATGTGCGAAGCACTGTTTTAAGCACTGCTGGGGGGGATACAAGGTGATCCCACGTGGGGCTCACAGTCTTAATCCCCATTTTACAGATGAGGTAAGTGAGGCACAGAGAAGTTAAGTGATTTTCCCAAGGTCACATAGCAGACATGTGGGGGAGCCGGGATTAGAACCCATGACCTCTGACTCCCAAGCCCATGCTCTTTCCATTGAGCCACGCTGCTTTCAATGGCTTTCAATGACCATGAGAGATGGCTTTTGAGTTTAAAGAAGGAACTCTACCTTTCTGATCCAAAACAATAAACCTTTGGTGAAGAGTTCAATTGAGGAAGCTTTAGAGTATGTTGTTCATTCCACTCATTAATAATAATAATAATAATAGGAGTTGTTAAGCACTTACTGTATGTTAAACACGGTTCTAAGAGCTGGGGTAGATATGAATTAATCAGATTGGACATAATTCCTGCCCCATACATGCTAGTCAATGCTCAATTCAAGGCTCCTAAACATTGACTACAAAAATCAAGGTGTAGTTACCTAAACCAAATCAATCAGTGGTATTTATTGAGCATTTACTGTGTGCTCTACTGTGTCCAGAGCACTGTACTAAGCACTTGGGAGAGCATGATAGAGTATACTGACATACTCCCTGTGCACAAAGACCAGTGACAAATTTGGTACAACCTTCTTTTATGAAGAGGTTATATTAAAATTGTGACACGTTGGATAGTGTCTTTCTTAAACGAAAGACACCCCAGATTTGTTGAAGACCTCCCAGAGAAATGTCGGTTTGATCCATGAGTTCTCACTGAGATGGCGGCTGAGAATAAAGCCAACACTAAGATGAAACTAATGAAAATGGAATCTAAATATTATGAGGAGACTGCAGGAATAAACCAGCATGAAGATAACTGTATCATCAAAAGACTGACAGTTTAATTAAAATCCTTGCTAGGAACTCAGTTATGTAAGGTAATTTCATGTCTCATAGAAATATTTGGCAAAATAAAGTGCCTAAATAAATATCACAGGATAAATGAGTCATATACTTATGAGCTGGGTAGAAGCTACTTGTAGATGTATGTGTAGCTCTTTCTAGGAGGGGGTGATATAATCTGGAGCACTGGCAGGGCCAGTTTAAAGGTGCCAGAAGATGAGAACTAGTATTTAGAGGAGGCGTCTCAGGGAAGGCCTGGGAGGTGGGAGGTATGAGAAGCGGAGCAGTGCAGGGGAAATAGAGGAACTTCCATAAACCAATCATCCTGAAGCAGCCAATGCCACTCCCAGCAACCATCCAGGAAATTCCCATCAATTCCTGGGGCCCCTGGACGCACAGGCCTCGAGCAGTTGTTCCACTTCTCCAGAGCTAATCCAGCTCTGATAACCTGGAAATTTTAGTGAGGGAAAAATTATAGACTATTTTTAGGTCTCTGGAAAAGAGAATTTATAATTTGGAATATTTCACTCTGCATATGAGAAATGATGGTGGACAGAACAAGCATTTTGATGAACAAAATTGAAAAGCTGACTGATGTTATCAATACCACATTTTTACAGGCACTAGCTCTTGCATTGTCGGTGGCAAACCTCACCCGTTTGACCTTAGCAATGGAGGAAATGGCTAATGGAAATTTTGCCTTAGGGATTTTTGATCATTTGAAGAACTTGGAACCAAAATGCAAGTCTGTTTGAGGACCCAGCATGCTCCAGTGACTTCAGAAAATCACTCAAATTTTTGTCTTTGAACTAAACTTGGCAATTATCTGGAGGCTTCCAACAAGGGAAAGAATTGGTCTTGGAGTGCTAAATTTCCTCTATCTGAAACTCGTACCGTCTGCGCCTTTCCATCCCCATTCAGGTTGAGTGATTCTGACCATGTGGCCGCTAGCAAAATGAATGACGCTCTGTTGCTTCATTTAGCAGTTTCAGGAGAAAATGAACTAAATTTAGGAAACATCTGAAAACCATTTGTTCCACTGACACCATGTTACCCCAAGTGTAAAAATACATTTTTTTAAAACTGTCTAGCTAGCATCTCTTCCCACTATTGCCCGAAGGGGAGAGAGATACATTAGCAGCCCATTTACTCGAATTTCAGGATTGCATGGATGTACAATTTTATTTTATCCCTAGTCCAATGTAAATTTAATAAATCAGACTGGACACTAACATTATAAGAAATGTCTGCAGGGAGTATATGGTGCAAATTCAAAGGTCCCCAAGCTTCTGGATTTAAAAAAAAACTGCATTTGATTATTTCATTTGAAAGTTAGTGTAATGCTCTATTTTTCAATAGAGTTCACATTAGATAAAGGTCTAGAGAAAGTAGATTAAATCCTTCCACACCCCTAGTTGCAAAGCTTACCTTTTCATAGTTTATGTAGCATTGCTATGAAATAGATCTGTTACCAGGTGCCAAAAATGGAACCCTTCAAATAATACAAAAATAGATCAAATAATTCTCAGAAAATTGGATAGTTAAATTATGAATAGATTCACAAACTGATTTTCAAAATTATATCTTTTCAAATGGAGTCCAGGGTGTATGAAGCTGAATTCCCCCTGGAGGTACTCTGGTAAGTGGCAGATTAAACTTGATTGATTCTTAATGGCATCTTCCCCAACTTCTGCCACTATTATCCTGTCCCCCACCTCCCCCTGTATTTCTTCCCCTGTTCCCTAACTCCCTCTCCTAGATCCCCAGTTTCTCCAAATTTCTCTCTCTTCTTCCCTCTTTACTTCTCTCTCTCCCTTCCTCCTCTGTCTCTCTCTTTCTCTCACACACTACCTACCCAGTTCCTCTCCATCCTTCTTTGAGTCCAGATTTCTCTCTCTTAATCAGGGCTTAGTACAGTGCTTGGCACATAGTAAGCACTTAACAAATACCATAATAATTATTAATCTTTTTACCTTCCCCTTTACCCCTTCCTATTTTCTCAGTTTCCCAACTTTCTTAATGTCTTCCCTTCTTCCCCTTGTGCCCCCTCAAGAAGAGGACAAGGCCTAGTGGGAAAGCCAGAGGATTGAGTCTTAGAAGATGGGGTTCTAAGTCCCAGTTCTGACCCTGGCCTGCTGTGAGCCTCTGAGCAAGTCACTTAACATTCCTGGGCCTTAATTTCCTCATCTGTAAAATGAGGAGAAAATAACTACTGTCCATATCTCTTATGGGATATGGCACTGGGATTATGGTCCATCTAATTACCTGGTATGTACACACAGTCATCACTTAAGAAGAACCATAATTATGACCTATATCCTCATCTTTACCAATCAGTCAGTGGTATTTATTGAGAGCTTACTGTGTGCAGAGCACTGTACTAAGCACATGGGAGAGTACAATACATCAGAATTTACGATCAATGATTACCAGGTCAATGATCTCCTTTGTGGTTCGACTTCTATATTTTTAAGGCTCCAACTGCTATTGATCAATAGTTTTTGACGCCCCCCACCATCTTTTCTCAACACATTCAGAAGGACCCCATTAAATGGGTAGCTAAAGAGGGAAAGGGTCTATCATACAATTCACTTTGTATCTGCTCCTGCTTGTGGACAATTCTATATACTGTGGCTTGCAGAAACAGAGTCCCAGAATGTGTTCTAGGTCACTTCATAAACCTTTTAAGAGGGAACTTGGTACTATTGTTCAGCACCAGCAAAGACCAAAGAAACACATTCCTCTTGTACAGTGAGAAAATAGGCAAATGTCCATGGAGCCTGCCTGCCAATGATTCGGGGGGCTGCCCCGGCTTTTTGTTGTGTGAACCCCAGGAGAAACCATTCATCTATCTCAAACGGCTATTTGATTTGAGAGAGAGAGAGAGAAAGAGAGAGAGACAGAGTGTGTGTGTAAAAACCCTATTAGTATACAAATGCAACTAGATCAGGGAGGCTTGATGATACCAACAGTTTCCTGGGAATTCCACTTCAACCATCTAATTAAAGGGGAGGAGATTGGAGAGTTTGGCAAGAAAACTGCAGAAGGCTACACCACAGATCGTCTACAAATTTCAGAGCAACATGGTAGTATAAATAACCTGACCTGAGCACTTTTCATTTTTGCACATCTGGTGTGATTTGCCCCTGTGGAGAAGAAGAGCTTTTAAAAATGATTAGATAAAAATTTAAGGCCCAGCCCTAACCTGACTAATTGTACAGGGGCGAGGGTAGAGGTGGAGTCATTCAAAGTGAGATTTTTTTGTTTCCAAGTAAGATAGAGACTTTTTTTTTCTTTTTTAAATGAGAGTAAGACACTTGTGAAAAGAAATATTTCTGGAGGGTGGGAATCAATCTGAGCTTTAACCGTAGGCTTGAGAGAGAACACACTCAGTGACCCAGTGCAGTGACTTCAAGTGCTGGGAAAGAGTAATTTGTATCTCTCTCCACCTCCCAATCTTTCCCCAACCTGGGCTAAGGCTAATAGATCGCAGGAATCACTTTCAGGGCCGCACTCCCACTCATGAAAGTTTGGAGTTTGGTGTCGGCAGCTGCAGTTGGGCTTTGACCGAATGCAACCCCTTTTTGCAGACATAATAGCCCAGCAGGCCCAGGCCACCTAAAGAGGAGATGAAATATCAGAGTGTTGGTGCTGAGAGTATGAGAAAACAGAAGTATTGGCTTAGGTTGGTTGAAGACTTGACAGATAAGTCAGAAAGAGGTCGATTACATCTGCCATATGTAGATTTGGTTATTCAAAGTTGGGGAAAGGGAAGAATTAGCCCTTAAATTTCACCTGAGTTAGTAGATAATTTTTCAATGGGAAAATGAAAGATTTTCACATCAAACTGAGAGAAAAGGCCTTGTCTTGTTACCTTAGATGATTGCTGTGTGACCTCGGGCAAGTCACTTCATTTCTCTTTGCCTCAGTTAGAGAAGCAGCATAGCTCAGTGGAAAGAGTCCGGGTTTTGGAGTCAGAGGTCATGGGTTCGAATCCCAGCTCGGCCACATGTCTGCTGTGTGACCTTGGGTAAGTCACTTCACTTCTCTATGCCTCAGTTACCTCATCTGTAAAATGGGGATTAAGACTGTGAGCCCCACGTGGGACAGCTTGATCACCTTGTATCCCCCAGTGCTTAGAACAGTGCTTTGCACATAGTAAGCGCTTAACAAATGCCATTATTATTACCTCATCTGCAAAATGGTGATTAAGACCATGAGCCCTATGTGGGACAAGTACCCAACCCAATTATCTTGTATCTACCCCAGTGCTTAGTACAGTGCCTCTCACATAAAAAGCACTTAAATCCCTTTAAATAAAAATAAGGAAGATTCTTCGTGGGCTCTTCTTGGATATCGTCTTTATTTGAAATCTTGATTTGGGTCTTAAAGGTATGGAGAACATGTCACATCCAGTGTGCTTTTATAATGAAGAGTCCATTTTATTAATCTAGTCTAATCTAATGGCACAGGTTTCTTTTGCGGTGCTTCTCTTGGCCTGCCTTTCAAGCACTGTATTGAAAGAGACACTTTGCAAATTCTGAAAAAGGACTCTATCGATACTCCATGGAGAAAGTTAACAGAAGAAGGGGTACAAAGTGATTAAAACAGAAAACGTCATTTGAAATGGAAAGTGTCAATTAAAGGCACCCAAATTAAGACTAGTTAGGAGGTGACCAATTTGAATCCATATAATTTCTACCCTTATTAGAATGTGTCACTGGGGTCTGTGGAAGAAGATCTTAGTGCTACAAATACATAGTAAGAGGCATAGGGGATAGAGCTCGGGCCTGGGAGTTAAAAGGTCATGGGTTCTAATCCTGGCTCTGCCACTTGTCTGCTGTGTGACCCTGGGTAAGTCACTTAACTTCTCTGGGCCTCAGATACCTCATCTGTAAAATGAGGATTGAGATGGTGAACCCCACGTAGGGCAGAGACTATGTCCAACCCAATTTGCCTGTACCCACTCCAGCGGTTACTACAGTGCCTGGCACATAGTAAGTGCTTAACAAATACCATAATTATTATTATTATTATGTAGCTATTTCACTGGGCCACTATGATGGATAGGTCAGATGTCACACATGAACTTCAGTGTAAACATGTCACCAGAGTCATCATGTTCCTCCTGATCCTATTAATTAATCAAAAGCATTCTTTGACTGCTTACTTTATGGAGAACACTCCTTGTCCCATCCAACCGATCGATGGTATTTATTAAGTGCTCACTGTGTGTAGAGCACTGTATAACCCAGTCCCTGGACCAGATCTGGGTCTAGAGAGAAGTCTAAGCTTTGTACTTAGCACATTTGTAGTTCTGTATTTCAAAGGGTTTTCTAAGGTGGTTTTTTTTTATTTCTTCAAATTTGAAATTCCAGTCCAGTCCAAAGGCCATAAAAAAGATCAAGGTCCCAATTTCATCCCTGCTCAAAAAATGCAAAGAATAAGAAAAAGAAACTCTGACTGCCAGCCCATAGATGGATGATGTGTTTGTGTAACTTTCCTGATATTTCTATCATCTAAAAATATATATATATATATTTATTCTGAAGCCAGCTATGTGAGAATGAACTCAGATGGTCCATATTTCAGGAACAGAGTTCTCAAAAAAAAATGTCCTTTTTTACTAGGTTGTACATCAACATCATTTTGCCTGCCCAGAGTATCCCTATTATAAGTGCTATATGGCAACCATTACCAAACTGATAAAGCACTTCTCTTCGCACTGTGCAGATAGAAAAGAGATTTTTGATTTGTCACCTTACCTTGTAACAAATATGGGTTATGGCTCTCTTTTAACCTCAACCTCAGAGTTTACGTGGTTGGTTCCTGATTTGAAAGGTGTTTATAATTTAAAAGTTTGCCTGTAAACATGAAGCAACTATCAGAAGCAGTACCCATTAGGTATAAGCAGCATTCCCTGGATTTCAAACTTTTCACTTTTACCTATTTTGTGTTGTCTTAAATTTGGGAAAGGTTAATTTTGAAGGAGCTACAAAGTTTTCATGCCTATATATTGCTAACGCTAACCTTTAAAAGTTTCATTTTCCTAAACTCTGTGATTAGAATACAGTTAATTCTTTCAAAAAAATGGAAGGAAGTAAAGGGAGGTGGGCATCAACTACCTAAATAAATGGAATTTGGGAGTCAAACTGGATCTGGAACCACTGAATTTCTTTCTTGAGTGGAAGGAAATAGTGAAAACTGTCTTGATTGGATTCAAATGTCTAGAAGGCAGCAGGCTTTCCTGATAGGGTTGCTCTGGTGAAGACAACTAAGTATACCATGGTCCAGGGGCACAACTGGATTTTCTGGAGAGCAGGGACTACAGTTCTAGTCTTATCCAAGACAATAACGAGAATACTACTGTTGGCACTTAATTAGCTTGATTCTCCCCAAGAGGACATGTACTTTCCCAAGCGTTTAGTACAGTGTCTGCACAAAGTATGAGCTCAATAAATACGACTGAATGCATTAATCTCCTAGTTGTTTGGACAGCCGTGTAAAAAGATGGAATCTTTACTCTCCTCCTCTAGTCTTTGATCGATCAATCAATATCCTTTTGAGTGCTCACTGTGGGCAGAACTCTGCACTAAAGCACTAAATATAATAAAGTTTGGTAGTCTTGATCCTATCCAATAGACTTCTGATTCAAGGGGAGAATCAATTTTTTGCTGAACTTATCCCTGTCTACAGAAGAATGATATATTTACTATGGTTGAAGAGCTTCTTGGAGAGTGTGCATATGGGAAGCAACATGGACTAATGGGAAGAATCCTGGCTCCATCACTTGCCTTGAGCAAGTCACCTCAGCTCTTGGTGCCTCAGTTTCCTCATCTGAAAGGTGAGGATGAAACACTTGCTCTTCCTCAGAGCTTGGGACCCCCATGTAGGACAGGCACTGTGTCTGAGATGATTGCATTGTACCTACCTCAGAATTAAGCACAGTGCTTGGCATATGGTAAATATATTAAGCATATATTTAAAAAATGGGAGGGGTATTTTTCCTCCTCCATCCCCCATGTAAATGCATCTTATTTTAAAATACATCCCACCAATTCCTCCCCTACTCTTCACCCCCCCCACCTCTGATCAAACCCTGAAGCCCTGCCTCATGGAAGACCAGGATCATTTGAGTTTGAAGTTCCCCAAACTCAGCTTTTCCTAATAATGAATAAGGCCGATGGGCTTTGGGATTTAAAATTCTTCTGGGTTGAAGTAGGATTCTTTCATTACACTGAAGAGTCATCCCTCTTAAACTGCTGCCTTCAAGCCTTTAGTCTCTGGCTTCTTGTGATCAGAGTTCAGATAGTGTCTCAACCAAATCTATGACTAATTCATTTTGTGGGGATGTTTGCTAGAGAAGCAAAATAAGAAATGAAATGAGGAGAACCAAATACTTTTCCTGACTTGTTCTTTAGTCAGATATCGCTGGGATGTAGTAAATGACAAGATATACAATGGGCCTGAACAGTGTACCAAAAGATCAAGCTCTCAATTTGAGTGACTTGATAACATCATCATCAATCGTATTTATTGAGCGCTTACTATGTGCAGAGCACTGTACTAAGTGCTTGGGAAGTACAAATTGGCAACATATAGAGACAGTCCCTACGCAACAGTGGGCTCACAGTCTAAAAGGGAGTGGGGGGGGAACAAAGGATAACATGATAAATCAGCATTGCCTAGTGGAAAGACGATGGGCCTGAGAGTCAGAGGACCTGGGTTCTAATAAATAAATAATGTTGGCATTTGTTAAGCGCTTACTATGTGCAAAGCACTGTTCTAAGCACTGGGGGGGGGGGTACAAAGTGATCAGGTTGTCCCACGTGGGGCTCACAGTCTTAATCCCCATTTTACAGATGAGGTAACTGAGGCTCAGAGAAGTTAAGTGACTTGCCCAAGGTCACACAGCAGACATGTGGTGGAGCCGGGATTCGAACCCATGACCTCTGACTCCAAAGCCCGTGATCTTTTCATTGAGCCACGCTGCTTCTCTAATCTCATTTCCACCACTTGACTCTGGGTGACCTTGGGCAAGTCATTTAACTTCCTTGTGCCTCAGTCCCCTCATCTATAAAATGGTGATTCAGTACCTGTTCTCCCTCCTACTTCGACTGTGAGCCCCATGTGGTATAAGGACTGTGTCCAACCTGATGATTTTGTATCTACCTCAGTGCTTAATACAGTGCTTGGCACATAGTAAGCGCTTAACAAACACCACAAGTAACCCAGTGAGTAACATTAGACATTCACAAGATTTGCCAGCATGCCCTTGGTATTTAGGAGTTCTAATTTGTTACCAGGAACAGAATATTGTCTCCACAGTTGCCCAGTCTTCCGTCTGAATTTCCCTGCAACTATGTCCATTGAGACACCATGGGTCAGACTGAAAATCAGAGCGATGAATTTGTGGTGGGATGGATGCCACCCAGACTGTAGGAGGAAGCATTCAAGAATAGCACTTGCATTTTCAGAAGTCAAATCCCAGCTTCTTTTCATTTAAAAGAAGGGAATCCATTTTGGAATTTGGAAAAACATAAGACTTACCACAAGCCCCACTTGTTCTAGGAGGTGTAATCATGCTGGGATATTCAATTCCAACAAGAATAAACTCAACCCTTCACCTGCTAGTGGTATGTGAGGAGGATTAACTCTTGTTAAAATAAAAATGGCTCCATGTCAAGAGACAGAGGGGGTTCAGAAATAATGAGCTCAGTTTTTAAGAAAACAAGATTGCAAGCAGTTGATCATCATGACTTTCACATCCACGAAAAACATGACGAACTGTCACTGCACCAAATCTTAATAGTGACATAAAATAAAAACATTCTTCTTTTAGATACTTTGTGAAGAATTGAGACTATATGGGAAAATCTGTCTTCCTATGACGGGCCTCAAGTTCTGTAAAAAATGTTTTCTATTCATTACCCACTGGCATTTAGGTGCACAGAGGAAATGTAGTACATTGTAGACAATTGTAATATTTATGTGGCGTGGAAAAGGCACTTATCCAAAGGCATTTTTCCATTTGCTCTGGAAATATGGATGTTGCTTTGAGCTCTGAAATATCCCTTTCAGCTGCCATGATGGCTAATGGGCAATGATTGAGTTAGCACTGCCTCTTGCTTCTGCCAAGAAATTCTCCAAGGTGGGAGGACAGACCAAACACAATTGGGAAAGGTAATGATAAAGGAAGATAATGAATAGTCACAGAGCAAAGCCCAGATCTTGGCTTTGACAGTCAGTGAGGGGCTGGGTAGGAGGGAGGCAGGTCAGAAAGGTGCAAGATGATTCATGTGAAGATCCTCTAATGGAGAAGGCGTGGCCTAGGGTTCAGATTGTTTTAAATAACATTAAACTTTGACTCCAGTAGTTGACAAAGGAAAAGTGCAGTTGACATTCCACAATGGTATATCTTTCTTCGTAACACGATTGAAATAGTGTGTGTGGAAGAAAGAGGGAGAGAGAGGGATCTAGTGAGAAAAAGGGGAGGGAGGGAGTGAGCAAGAAAGGGAGAGAAGGAACAAGAGAGAAAAGGAGAGAAGAGCGAAGGAGAAAGGTTGAGAGGGAGTGAGTGAGAGGGAGCAAGAAAGAAAGGCAGAGAGGGAGAGAGTGTGAAGGGGAGAGAGGGAGGGAGGGAGGGAGCAAGAAAGAAAGAGAGGGAGCAAGAGAGAGAGGGAGAGAGGGGGTGAGTGAGCAGGGAAGAGACCAAGCAAGTTAGAAGGGGAGAGGGAGTGAATGAGAAAAGGAGGGAGGGAGAAAGGGAGCGAGAGAGAAAAGGAGAGTGGGAGAGAGAGAGAAAAAGAGAGTGGAAGAGAGGGAGTGAGCATGAAAGGGAGAGAGTGGGATAAAGGGTGAGAAGGAGCAAGAATAATTGTGGTATTTGTTAAGCACTTACTACGTGCCAGGCATTGTACTATGTACTGGGGTAGATACAAGCGAATCGAGTTGGACACAGTCCCTGTCCCGCATGGGGCTCACAATCTTAGTCCACATTTTACTGATGAGGTAACAAGCACAGAGATGTTAACTGACTTGCCCAAAGTCACACAGTGGGCAAGTGGTGGAGCCGAGATTAGAATCCAGGTCCTTCTCACTCCCAGACGCATCACAAAGGAGAGAGCGAGGGAGAGATAGGACACTGCTGCCATATGTATTGACTTACAGATGGATTGTCATAGTAGGTTTCCCACCCCTGTCTATTATTCCAGGGTTCATCTTGACCTTTATCTGGCCCTAGTTACGATACCCCATTTAGACTATGCCTTTTTGAAACTTCCCCAATGATCTGGTTACAGATGAAGTGGTTCAGCCATCCCTGATTGTGGTCTGAAATCTAGCACTACTCTGAAGGAGTCATCTATATACATTGATGGCTCCTGCTCTCTCTCCCTCCCTTCAGGCTCGTGTCTCCTCCTGCCTTCAAGACATCTCCATCTGGTTGCCTGCCTGCCATCTAAAACTCAATATGTCCAAGACTGAACTCCTTATCTTCCCTCCCAAACCCTGCCCTCTCCCTGACTTTCCCATCACTGTTGACAGCACTACCATCCTTCCCGTCTCACAAGCCCGCAACCTTGGTGTTATCCTCAACTCCGCGCTCTCATTCACCCCTCACATCCAGTCCGTCACCAAAACCTACCAGTCTCACCTCTGCAACATCGCCAAGATCCGCCCTTTCCTCTCCCTCCAAACTGCTACCCTGCTGGTTCAATCCCTCATCCTATCCCGACTGGATTACTGCATCAGCCTCTTCCCTGATCTCCCATTCTCCTGTCTCTCCCCACTTCAGTCTATACTTCACGCTGCTGCCCAGATCATCTTTGTGCAGAAATGCTCTGGCCGTGTTACTCCCCTCCTCAAAAATCTCCAGTGGCTACCAATCAACCTACACATCAGGCAAAAACTCCTGTCTCTCGGCTTCAAAGCTCTCCATCACCTCACCCCCTCCTACCTCACCTCCCTTCTTTCCTTCTACAGCCTAGCCTGCACCCTCCGCTCCTCTGCCACTCACCTCCTCACTGTGCCTCGTTCTCACCTGTCCTGCTGTCAACCCCCGGCCCACGTCCACCCCCTGGCCTGGAATGCCATCCCTCCAGACATTCGCCAAGCTAGCTCTCTTCCTCCCTTCAAGTCCTACTGAGAGCTCACCTCCTCCAGGAGGCCTTCCCAGGCTGAGCCCCCTCCTTCCTCCCCCCCTTTCCCCCGCCCTACCTCATTCCCCTCCCCACAGCACCTGTATACATGTTTGTACAGATTTATTACTCTATTTATTTTACTTGTACATATTTACTATTCTATTTATTTTATTTTGTTAATATGTTTTGTTTTGTTGTCCGTCTCCCCCTTCTAGACTGTGAGCCCGCTGTTGGGAAGGGACCGTCTCTATATGTTGCCAACTTGTACTTCCCAAGCGCTTAGTACAGTGCTCTGCACAGAGTAAGTGCTCAATAAATATGGTTGAATGAATGAATGAATGAATGAAAAGGCCGAGCCCTGTCCCTTAGGCAATGGATTTAGCTCATGTAAATAGTGTCAAATGTGCAACCTATATAGCTTACATAAACTGAGAGAAATTCACAATGTATGTACTTAATGAATGAATGAATGAAGCCGAAATTCAACATAGAATTACCAAACATTTCCTTGTATCAAGGGATGAACAGCATATGAATGAAGAAACAGTTGTGTTTCATAGAGAAGCAATCATGCTTGAACTATGAAAACCCATAGTAGAAAGAGCACAGGCTTGGGAGTCAAAGGACATGGATTCTAAACCCAGCTCCACCACTTGTCTGCTATGTGACTTGGGCAAGTCACCTCACTTCTCTGGGCCTCGCTTACCTCATCTGTAAAATGGGGATTAAAAGTGTGAGCCCCATGTGGGACAATCTGATTATCCTGTATCTACCCCAGTGCTTAAAACAGTGCTTGGAACATAGTAAGCACTTAATGCCATAATTATTAATCCACTGACAAAATCTTGATACTCATCTATATTGAGGTGGTCTTCAAACTCAGCAAAATACACTTTGAACTTAGGTTACTATTTTACTAGTCAATGCAGAGGACACTGAAAACACCCTGTTACTGCTATTTTAATATTTTCCTCAACGTTTCTTTAACAAGAAGCAGACCTTGATAGGATTGACAGAAACAGAGAGGCATCCTCACCCTGGGCTTCAAGGCTGTCCATCACCTTGGCCCCTCCTACCTCACCTCCCTTCTCTCCTTCTCCAGCCCACCCCGCACCCTCCACTCCACTGCTGCTAATCTCCTCCCCAAACCTCGTTCTCGCCTGTCCCGCCATCGACCCCCGGCCCACGTCATCCCCCGGGCCTGGAATGCCTTCCCTCTGCCCATCCGCCAAGCTAGCTCTCTTCCTCCCTTCAAGGCCCTACTGAGAGCTCACCTCCTCCAGGAGGCCTTCCCAGACTGAGCCCCTTCCTTCCTCTCCCCCTCGTCCCCCTCTCCATCCCCCCCATCTTACCTCCTTCCCTTCCCCACAGCACCTGTATATATGTATATATGTTTGTACATATTTATTACTCTATTTATTTTACTTGTACATATCTATTCTATTTATTTTATTTTGTTGGTATGTTTGGTTTTGTTCTCTGTCTCCCCCTTTTAGACTGTGAGCCTACTGCTGGGTAGGGACTCTCTCTATATGTTACCAACTTGTACTTCCCAAGCGCTTAGTACAGTGCTCTGCACACAGTAAGCACTCAATAAATACTATTGATGATGATGATACACATATTGCATTTGTGTTAGCTGAACCAGCAGCTCGATAAAAATAAAACTAATCTCAGCAGACACCACCGATGTCTGTAACACTTCAAAACCTGTTCAGGAACCAATGGGAAGGGGAACAGTAACTGGACCATTTTATCTGGCACTTGTATCACAACTGAGCCTGGCTCATCTTAATTGTGGCAGGATGGTACAGACTCCAGATCTAGGCTGGTTATATAGTTTGCCAGCCTCTAATTAGCCTAGAAGAGGACCCGGGTGGCAAACCCTCTCTCATTTCACCAGCCACTGACCTCTTGCCCTCCCTCTTGTCTGGAACTACCTCCACCTGTACAGCTGACAGACCAGCACTCTCTTCACCTCGATGATGATGATGGCATTTTGTTAAGCACTTACTATGTGCTAGGCAGTGTACTAAGTGCTGGGGTGGATGCAAGCAAATCAAGTAAGATACAGTCCCTGTCTCCTGTGGGGCTCTCAGTTTCAATGGCCATTTTAAAGATGAGGTAACTGAGGCCTAGAGAAGTGAAGTTACTTGCCCAAGGTCACCCAGCAGACAAGTGGTGGAACTGGAATTAGAACTTGAGACCTTCTGACTCTCAGGCTTATACTCTATCCACTGTGCCATCTTCAAAGCCCGGCTCCACCACTTGTCAGCTGTGAGACTTTGGGCAAGTCACAATTTCTCTGTGCCTGAGTTACCTCATCTGTAAAATGGGGATTAAGACTGTGAGTCCCCCGTGGGATAACCTGATCACCTTGTACCCCCTCCAGCGCTTAGAACAGTGCTTCGCACATAGTAAGCACTTAACACATGCCATCATTATTATTATTATTACTGTTGTATATGCCCGACAGACCAGCAATCTCCCCATCTTCAAGGTCCTCCAGGAAACCATCTCTGACTAAGCTCTCATCCCTCTATCCTATATTCCCTCCCTATTGCCTCATCCAGGCACTAAGTCTCACTTCTAAACACTTAAGTTCTCCCCATCCCCCTTACAGCACTTCTGTACAAGTCCTTCTACTCAGTTGCTTCTCTTACCTCTAATTCAGCTCGTCTGTCTGTCTCCCCTGTCAGATTCTAAGCTCCCTGAGGGAGGGACTCATATCTACCAACTGCATTGTACTCTCTTAAATGCTTAGTGCAGTGCTCTACAAGTAGCAATAATAATAATTATAATAATTACGGTACTTAAGCGCTTAGTATGTGCCAAGCACTGTTCTAAATGCTGGGGCAGATACAAGGTAATCAGTTTGTCCCATGCGGGGCTCACAGTCTTAATCCCCATTTTACAGACGAGGTAGTTGTGGCACAGAGATGTTACATGGCTTGCCCAAGGTCACCCAGCAGATGAGTGGCAGAGCCGGGATTAGAACCCACATCCTCTGACTCCCAAGCCCGTGCTCTTTCCACTAAGCCATGTTGCTTCTCACAGTGAATGTCATTGATTAATCGATTGGAGGAGCTCCCAGCCCACTGGCCTGCCTGGTGTTTGGCACCTACCCTGAAATTACCCAGTGTAGCTACAAGAACCAAACCAAGATTTCTTCATTTCTGGGCCAGTGTTCTCTTCACCAAACTCATCTGTCTCCAAGAAACCACATTCTTTGCCCTCAAGAATCTTTGCCCATGAAGAGAAAGGAGAAAATTGCAGCTCTGGTTGCACAGACAACCCCTACTTCAAAGCTACAATGATGATCTCCCTCTGAAGAGGGGGAAAAGGGGGAACCTAGTGGAAAGAGCACAGGCCCGGGAATCAAGGTTCTAATCCTGGCTCTACTACGTGTCTGTTGAGTGGCCTTGGACAAGTCATTTAACTCCTCTGTGCCTCACTTAGCTCCTCTGATAAAAGGGGATTAAGACTGTGAGCCCTGGGTGGGACCTGCTTGTCTTGTATCTACTCCAGTGCTTAGTTCAGTGCCTGGCACATAGTAAGGACTTAACAAATGCCATTAAATTAAAAAAAAATATTTCCAGGAGCTTAAATCCTAATGTATGTCTCTTGTGGGCTCATAGAGATGTGGACATTTCTCATTTGTGATCAGTAGAAAGCTTGTTCATCTTCTGTTCTCCACAAAATGAGTGTGACAGCAATAGCCAAAGCATTGAAAGTGTTTCTGGCATGCTATCCAAGGAAACAACATGATTTTCATTTTCAAGCATTTTAAGGTAATCGTGTAAAAGACACTAAAATAGCCCAAAGGAAAGAGATGCATTAGAATCTTCTCCATTCCACACATACTTTTCTCTAGGTTCTGTTTATGCTATTTCATTGCACAGATAAGTGCAATTGAGGATTGCTTTTCCATTTAAATGCTGCCAACCACGACTCCTGTTAGAGTATGGTCTTCTGGGAGTAGAATTTAAACTCTTCTAAACTTGAACTTAAAATGCTTTAGCGAAAATAGTACAGTGAATGGCTGGTGCTTGGGATTTGGCAGGTACTGTAAATTTCCTGGGATTGTAGGAAATGTTTTGGGCAGGTGTACCAGGAATTTACTTCTCTGACTCTGGAGGATTTTTCCCGGCTCATTTAGTTTTTCATCTTCCGCACTTTGCGATCATGGAAGCAACAACACTGCCCTGGTGCTCTCTCTTACTAGCCCCTTCGGCTTAGGAAGGAGCTTCTCCAATTCAAATGAGACCATCAGAGAATAAGTCATGTCCTAGCTGAACACCGAGGAAATGGCAGCATCTAAATTCCACACCTTCTCCAGCATATCCAGCCACTTGCAGGTAGAAAGCTCATTCCACCACTGGTTGATTATCCATTTAATGTCCTGTGATTCAGGGCTGTTGCCGTGGTGGAGCGGTTACATAAATTCTCCTTGTGAAATATGGGCGAAGCCATCGTACAGTTTAGTAGGCTGGAAATCAGTTCCAGTAGACTGTTCTCCCTTTTGAAAAACAACAATAAACGAGCATGAACAGCAATCCGTTTTCACTGGAAGGCTAGCCTTTCACCATAAGCATTGGACAGGTTTCTTAGCTTGGATAGAACAGAATATCTCCCAGTGTCGCTGAAGGCACCACATATTCCCCTTCTCCCCACCCCTATCCCCGCCCTGCCCCTCTCTCCCCAAAACACACTTCCACTGCTCTCTGGAAGAATGAGGATGAATCCATAATCCTTAATGCTCCGGCACATACAGAACTGGCCATTTCAAATAGCTAAGACCTACCGATGGACAGTACTGCGGACTGTGTGGTCCGCAGTATTATTTATAATAAATATTTATTACTCTATGTATTTATTTATTTATTTTACTTGTACATATCTATCCTATTTATTTTATTTTGTTAGTATGTTTGGTTTTGTTCTCTGTCTCCCCCTTTTAGACTGTGAGCCCACTGTTGGGTAGGGACTGTCTCTATATGTTGCCAATTTGTACTTCCCAAGCGCTTAGTACAGTGCTCTGCACATAGTAAGCGCTCAATAAATACGATTGATGATGATGATGATGATGTGGTGGGGCGGTTATCTACTAGAAAGAGCCTTTAGAACACGGGATCTTCATCACAGGAATAAGTTGTGTACTCATCAGGAACTGGAACTCTTGCAAGTGTCTTAAAATTACAGAATCAGGTTGGGTTGGAGAAATGTGGCCAGAATAGGCTTCTCTTATTCATCTCCTTGAAAAGGCCTTCCCCAACTAAGCCTTCATTTTCTTTTTTCCCGCTCCCTTCTGCCTCGCCCTTGCACTTGGATTTGCATTCAGTATTCACCTCACCCACAGCCCCACAGCATTTCTGTGCATATTCATAATTTATTTTTATTAATGGCTCTCTCCCTTCAGACTGTAAGCTCCGTAGGATCAGGAAACGTGACTATCAATTCTGTTATATCTTACTCTACTAAGAACTTAGTGCAATGCTCTGAACGACAGTAAGCTTCCAATAAATGTGATGATGGAGGAGGAGGAGGGGAAAGAGGAGGAGGAGGAGGAGGAGGGTGGAACAGCAGTACACTGATTTGCGTAACTTGCACAAACTATGTAATGTATGCCTTTTACATTATCAGCAGTGCTTATCCAACTTTATGCAAATTGCATAAGGTACATCATTAGGTTAGTTGCCGACTACTAACTAAATTTGTTTGCATAGCCTGCTTAAACCATGGAATCTACGAAATATACAGAACTTATGCAGTTCATATAAATTGCGTAACAAGCACAATAATAATAATAATAATAATGATAATGGCATTTATTAAGTGTTTACTATGTGCAAAGCACTGTTCTAAGCGCTGGGGAAGTTACAAGGTGATCAGGTTGTCCCACGGGGGGCTCACAGTCTTAATCTTAATCTTAGTCTTTTAGACTGTGAGTCCACTGTTGGGTAGGGACTGTCTCTATATGTTGCCAACTTGTACTTCTCAAGTGCTTAGTACAGTGCTCTGCACACAGTAAGCGCTCAATAAATATGATTGATTGATTAATCCCCATTTTCCAGATAAGGTAACTGAGGCCCCGAGAAGTTAAGTGACTTGCCCAAAGTCACACAGCTGATAATTGGCAGAGCTGGGATTTGAACCCATGACCTCTAACTCCAAAGCCCATGCTCTTTCCACTGACCCACACTGCTTGACATGACAGACATATCACGACAGGCATGACAGACATAATTTGTGAAATTTCTGTTATTCGCATAACCTGTAGAATTTACGTAATATCATGCTCTTCTCCCACTCGGGCCTCCTAATAGTTTTAATAATTCTGGTATTTGTTAAGCACTTACTGTGTGCCAGGCATGGCAACGAAGTGAATACAAGCAAATGAGGTTGGACACAGTCCCTGTCCCACATGGGGCTCACACTCTTAATCCCCATTTTTCAGCTGAGGGAATCGAGGGACAGAGAAGTGAAGTGACTTAACCAAGGTCATACAGCAGGCACGTGGCAGAATATTATATTCATAATCATCATCATCAATCGTATTTATTGAGCGCTTACTATGTGCAGAGCACTGTACTAAGCACTTGGGAAGTACAAATTGGCAACGTATAGAGACAGTCCCTACCCAAGAGTGGGCTCACAGTCTAAAAGGGGGAGACAGAGAACAAAACCAAACATACTAACAAAATAAAATAAATAGAATAGCTATGTACAAGTAAAATAAATAGATAAATAAATAAATAAAGATTTCTCCTTAGTTGTACCATTTTGTTCCATTTTCCTTGACTTAAACTTTGATAAAGACCATAATTTCAAAATTCCTGTCAGCTCCTGTTAGTCTGCCAGTGAAATCTGGGGTTCCGTTCAGTCAGTTCACAGCCACACAAGGTACTTCACACAGAGCGACAGGAAGAGCTCTGTGTGGCTGAAGGGACCAAATGTAATTACTACAGCGGAACAGATTAAAATTGCTTCAGAAGCAGCGTGCTATTATAAATAAGCATCTCTATTACACTTGGGATGTCAGAGCTCAATCAGTTCTCTCACTCCTTATCCGCTCTCTTCTCCCACTATACCCCAGCTCACTGCCTTCGTTCCTCTCAAGCTAATCATCAATCGTATTTATTGAGCGCTTACTGTGTGCAGAGCACTGCACTAATAAATTATGAATATTATTATTATTCTAAGCAGTGGGCAGCTCTGCCCCAAGTGGTCCTCGCCCCATTTCCCCACCCCCACCCCCACCTCCATCCTCCCGCAGCCCCCCAGGATCGGCCCCACCGCTCACTGTGAGCCTCACTTGAGACAACCTGATAATCTTGTATCTATCTCAGTGCTTGATACATACTAAGCACTTAAATATTATTATTATTATCTGTCCTGTTCCCCTACAAGGACCTCCATTCCTTTGACACCTTCCACCAGAATACAACCACCCTATCCCTTTTGGTCTCCAAACTCCAACTCTTGACGCACAAATCGACGCACTCAACAGCCCCCTCTTCACTGACTTTTTCAATTCCTTTGCTTCCCCGTCCCTCTACTGATCTCATCCCACTTCATCCCAACTCTGGATCCCCTTCAAGGAAACCATCTTCCGCTCCTGGGCCCGAAAATGCATCCTTAACTGCTTCGATTCAGCCCAGTCGTCTGTCCCACCACACTTCTCCTTTTTAATTCACTGCCAGACCCGCTACCCTCTCCACTTGTTGCAAATATTTAACTTCCCTCAACAAACCATCTGTTCCCCACCCTTTGACTGGGCACATACTTCGTCGACAAAATTAAAACCACCTGGCGTGATCTCCCTAAATTCTTCCCCTGCGCCTCCACCCTCTTCGACTCTCCCAAATTTCTTTGCTGTAACTCAAGAACGCCATTCGTTGATTGAATGATTGACAAGGAAATGGTGGAGAGGAGTAAATTTAGTTTATACAAACTGCTCAGAATATGTATTTTGTTTAGCCTTTGTAAGGTGCACGAAATAGGTATTTTTTTGGAGTTGCGTTGCATAATATACATAATTTGCATATGAAAATGTGTGCAAAAATAATAATAATAATAATGATGATGGCATTTATTAAGCACTTACTATGTGCAAAGCACTGTTCTAAGTGCTGGGGATGTTACATGGTGATCAGGTTGTCCCACGGGGGGCTCACAGTCTTAATCTCTATTTTACAGATGAGGTAACTGGGGCCCAGAGAAGTTGTGACTTGCCCAAAGTCACACAGCTGACAAGTGGCGGAGCAGGAATTTGAACCCATGACCTCTGCTTCCAGAGCCTGGGCTCTTTCCACTGAGCCACGCTGCTTCTTTAAGGGTTTTAGGGTGGGCAGAAGCCTGGGCCAAGGTTTCTAATTCATTCAATCATATTTATTGAGTGCTTACTGTGTACAGAGCACTGTATTATGCGTCTGGAAAGTACAATTCAGCAACAAAGAGAGACAATCCCTGGCCACATTGGGCTCTCATCACCGGGCTTCAGAATGTTTTGGTCTCTGAGGGTTAATTCCATGGCCTAACCCTAAACCTCCCATTCATTCATTCATTCATTCAATCATATTTATTGAGCGCTTACTGTGTGCAGAGCACTGTACTAAGCACTTGGGAAGTACAAGTCGGCAACATATAGAGACAATTCCTACCCAACAACGGGCTCACAGTCTAGAATGGGGAGACAGACAACAAAACAAAACATGTTGACAGGTGTCAAAATCGTCAGAACAAATAGAATTAAAGTTATATGCACATCATTAACAAAATAAAAAGAATAGTAAATATGTACTGAACGTTTTCCAATAGCTGTTAACACTGTCCAAATATTTCCTAACTTAGTGTTGTGATGACCCAGCCAAGAGGAAAAAGCCTCAATTGTATTTTCAACACAGTCTTATAGATGTCTCAAATATCTGATGCAGAAAGAAATATTTACTACCACCAGCATCTGAATCTTCCTTGCCCCATAGCAGGGCATTGGAGAATTTAATTGTTTGGAGAAAGTCTTGTAGACAGATAACCTCTACCTAATCAATGAATGGAAACTGAGCCACGCTGCTTCAAATTATCATTATTATTATTCTGCAGGCCCAGCAGCATGGAAGGAGTAGGAAGGGAGGCAAGGAACAAGGATGAAGAAGAGGGGACAGGAGTAAATAATGATAAGAAGAAGAATAGTCATGGAATTTGTTAAACGATTACTATGTGCTGAGCACCGTTCTAGGTGCTGGGGTAGATACAAGGTCATTGGGTTGCCACACGTGGGGCTCACAGTCTTCATCCCCATTTTACAGATGAGGTAACTGAGGCCCAGTAAAGTGACTTGCCCAAAGTCACACAGCTGACAAGTGGCGGAGCCGGGATTAGAATCCAAACTGCGGGATTCACGTAACCTACATACCTGACATAAACTATGCAAAATTCATATTTTGCTTAAAGTGCAAAACCGAAAACCTAGATTCCATGGACATCCTCCTGTGGGTGCCGGGCCATTGCACCGGGCAACCTGGCCTTGTTTTGGCCTGGTCCATCTCTCCCTTCCCGGCCCGTGGTAGCTTGGGCAGCCTGTGGATGGGTCACGCAGAATTTTAAATTCTAGCCTTGACACCCCTCCTCTGTCCCCGGGAATCTGGATCCCGCAGGCTGCCAGGAGCTGCTCGAGGTGCCCCTGACCCGGCCAGCATTCCCTTCTCTAAATGACTTGGAAAAGGAGAAGGACGGAAAGGGCTAAATCCAGCTAATCCACTGATTTTACACACCTTGTGTAACGCACATGATTCACACATCCTACACTATATGCTCATTGTATGTGGTTTAAGCAGTTTAAGTAAACCATTCCATAATAATAATAATGGCATTTGTTAAGTGCTTACTATGTGCCGAGGACTGTTCTAAGCTCCCCCTTCTAGACTCTCCCCCTTCTAGACTCTCAGTCCACTGTTGGGTAGAGACCGTCTCTAGATGTTGCCAACTTGGACTTCCCAAGCGCTTAGTACAGTGCTCTGCACACAGTAAGCACTCAATAAATACGATTGATTGATTGATTGATTGATTGATTCTAAGCGCTGGGGGAGATACAAGGTCATCGGGTTGTCCTGCATAGGGCTCACAGTCTTAATGTCCATTTTACAAATGAGGGAACTGAGGCCCAGAGAAGTGAAGTGACTTGCCCAAAGTCACCCAGCTGATAAATGTCAGAGCCGGGATTAGAACCCACGACCTCTGACTCCCAAGCCTGGGCTCTTTCCATGGAGCCACGCTGCTTCCCAAAGAGCACGGGCTTGGGAGTCTGAGGTCGTGGGTTCAAATTCCAGCTCCACTAATTGTCAGCTGTGTGACCTTGGGCAAGTCACTTAACTTCTCTGTGCCTCAGTTGCCTCATCTGTAAAATGGAGATTAAGACTGTGAGCCCCACGTGGGACAACCTGATCACCTTGTATCCTCCCCAGCGCTTAAAACAGTGCTTTGCACATAGTACGTGCTTAACAAATGACACCATCATTATTATTATTATTATTATTATTAATCTGTTCCTTGTCTAATCTGAGTGGTTTGCATACATTGCGTAGCCTATACCCATCTCGTTATGCGCACAAATCAAGTAATTTATGTGATTTGTGTAACCTATGCACATTGCGTACACACACACACAGAAAAATAATCAAAAAACCCCCCTCAAAACTACATTCTACTTGCTTGGAGACCAGACTCGAAGTTTACCCTTTTAGTGATTAATACGTATATGTCCACTCTTGCAGTATGTAAATTTTCAAAACCAGAGGGTATAGTTTTCCTTTGTCGTCAGCCATTTCAATACTGTTCTGTTGGCATGTTCAAGTAGCTGTGTGCAATTAGTAAAGAAAAGGTGTGTTTACAGTTTTTCTGTACAGCCTCAAAGATTATTGCCTAGAAAAGGAAGCAACGTGTTCATAGTAGATAAATAGGAAAGGAACTAAATGACCCTTGCAGGCAGAGAAATGTGAACAGATCTGTCTTTATGAACATGGCTGATTTGTCTCTTTTAATATGCTGGATTAGAGTGTTACTATCTCATTAATTTCTCCAGTAAATTAACTGCTGACTATATAATATTTTGCAACCTTCAAACTAATTGCTTAATTGATCTGTGAGCTCTGACATACAGTCTCTTGATTCTTGGTTTGCAAATGAATGGATCTAGGTGAGGTGCTTTTGTTTTTTAATTGTATATAACTCTAGGGTAGGAAAACTAGCATCAATAAAAGCAATTAAAAGGCACCATTCAGTGGTTACCACCTAGAAAGCGATGCCAAATACATTGACGAGCCAATCCAGACAAATTCCTTTCTTTTTGTATTGGCGGGGGGTAGGTGGGGGTGAAGTGCTTTTTCTGTTATATGGAAAGAGGAGGTAAATAGAGCTTGGATGTGTTAAGGTATTTTATTAGCTTTACTCTTGATGTAGCTTGCTCTAGGTGCCCTAGGCGTGTCATGTTTCTTCTCAAATTGTATGGTGTTATGTTTACTTAGAAAATAACTTATCATTTCACAGTTGTGACAACACTGGACTCCTGCCCGAATCTGGTAAGCAATATGGCTAAATTCACAATCCTAATTATGCCACAGTTTGGCTGCGTTACTATTGAAAATGACTCGATAATTTATGGCACGATAGTAGTAAACAACTATCTGGTCCTTTCTACTCAATGCAAATATTTTCAATCGGTTGTATTTATTGAGCACTTATTGTGTGCAGAGCACTGTACTAAACTCTTGGGAGAATATAATAGAGTTGGCAGACACATTCCTTGCCCACAAGGAGTTTACAGGCTAGAGGAAGTGTTTTCCAACCGACCAGAATGAGTTGGTCCCATAATGGGTTTTTTTCTGCTTTTGATAAGCTTTAATATCCTGAGACTCTTTTTTTTACTATGATACATTGGGTAATGCTATGGATTAATATATGCCCTTATCTAGATTAATCTCCTGTGCCTTTTCACCTCAGGTGGTATCCCAAATCGAGGTTGTAAAGAATTCTGGTCCTGGCCATGTTCTGCCTCTGGCCTGGGACTCCCTTCTCCTTCATATATGATGGACCACCACTCTCCCTACCTTCAAAGCCTCATTAAAATCACATCTCCTCCAAGAGACGTTCCTTGATTAAGCTCTTATTTCCCTACTCCCCTCTCCCTTCTACATCACCTATGGACTTGGATCTGTACCCTTGAAGCACCTGAAATTCACCCCAAGTTCAACCTCACAGTACTAATGTACATGTCCACAATTTATTTTGTCTGTCTCCCCTCTAGGCTCTAATCTTTGGAATATGAAAGGGTTTTGTATATCTTTTCCTATGCTTCGATTTGAAGCACAACTGCTTAGTTCAGTGCTCTGTACATAATAAGCACTCAATAAGTACCATGGACTTAAGAGAGTGATCTAGCAGTTGGGGTAAGAGAGAGAGAAAGAGAGGAAGAGAGAGAGAAGGAGAAAAGGAGAGAGGAAGAAGAAGAGATACGGGAAGAGAAAGAGAGGAAAAGAGAGGAGGACAAAAGGAGAGAGAAAGACAGAGGGAGAAACTCCTAGAATGTGAATTATAGGGAACACTCTCTCCCCAACCATTCCACCAATTGTCACCCAATTGGTGCATTCATGAGGGTTCCCACAGATTCTCCATTCTAGTAGGGGCTGGGCAAGAAAACACTAGAGAGGAGCAGAGAGGTTCTTACTGGATTGGTCAGGATAAAACAAAAAACAAGAGAATCACTCCCTCCTGATACCTTTCAGGCCCAACACAGGTAGGGGAATGAAATATCTACCCAATGCATTTTCCAGTCACATCAATCAGCTTATTTACCATTTACTCTTATCACCGTACTGAAAAAATGGTTTGAGCAAGTCATTTTTTTTCATTGTTTTCTCAGAAAGGAGCGTAATGATTTCCTGGAGATAGAACATACCAGTTAAGGCAAAGTCTGAAGAAAAATTTGCCCTTCAATTCATCAAGCCTTATTTGGAAAAGTGACTTTTTAAAGTTAACCTACATTTTTTTCCATATGTAGCAATTTGTGTTAAAGAAATGTAGTGTTTTCCTGTTACCCACATGGCAAGTGATAATCCCACAAACATTTCCTCAAGACCCTCTATCTCCGATCAGAACACTCAAACGGTTCAGGAAGAAAACACGTTTACAAGGTAACCACAAGCAAAATTTAGACTCGGAATGGGTATTGATCTGGAAATAGCAGCTCATCTGTACAACAGCTCCACAGCAGAGATCTTTTTTCCACAAAACAGAAAATTCTGTGATTGGTTTTATTTGGATGATTTGGAAAAATTTTCCCCAAGGAAAGTCCACGTGTCATTTTCTCCATTAAAGGACTCTTCTTTAGAGAGAGCTCTCACCTTAGGTCCTTGATGCTTTCCAAGTCTGAAAAACATCACCGTTACTTTACTTTGAACACAGTGAAATATCATCAAGAAAGCAAAAGCTTTCTGGACCCCTAGAAGAAGATAGATAAATCCAGTGAACAATGTTGGTTTCTCATCCAAACCCGAATTTGCGTCCACTATCTTCAACCTTCACTATCAGAAACCTTGTCTGGGTTTCATCTGCATTTCATGTTTCATTCTGTGTCACCCTAAATCGATGATTCTGGCCACATAGGTAGGGCAGAAGAACAAGCTGAAGTGAAAACGGTGATGACAAGAATTGATTCCATTAAAGAACCTGCAAGAAGGAAAAACACTGAGAAAAACTCAGAAAGACAAATGATGTCTGTCCTCAGTGTAGTTGCTGCTGACCTTTCCACTGCTGTTTCGACTCCCGATGCTGATTTCTATCGTGCTTCTGAATGAAATTAATTTGTGACTTTTCTATTTGTCTTTAAGACGAGAATGAAATCAATGTACAGTAATTTCATCTGTACATACATCTGCATTTTCGGATCGTAATGGGTGCAAGAGGAAACTGAATAATATATAATCCCCTGTAGAGTTAAAGTAAATACCATTGAGAGGAACACAATTAAGATAAAGAGAATACCTGTCTCCTAATATTAGATTCATCTCTTGGTTATCTGTATTTTGAAATGAAATTGCTAAAGATTGATGATTTTGGGGGGGACCATCAGTGCCTTTCCACTGGAAAAAAAAACTGAAACCAATTCCTGACCGTTTGTTTAGTCCCTTATTGTGTGTGTGTGTGTGTGTGTGTGTGTGTGTGTGTGTGTGTGTGTGTGTGTGTTGGGGGGCGGAGGGAGGAGGATGGCTTTCTCCCAGTTATCCATTCTCTCTCCACTTTCCAAAACAGAATCCCACCTCCCTCATACTTACTATTCTCAACATGCTGGAAATAGTCTAAACAGTTTTGAAAAGAAACTCCAAGGAGATTATGGAGGGCTATTCAGATGAACTGAATGAGATTTGATTGCACTAAAATTCAGCCCAAATTATTTCGTAATCTCAGTGTCTTTTCACACACCACCTGCCCTACTTAGAGTGACACTTCTCGAGCATTTTGTGAGAGGAAAGCAAAAAGGGCGAGAAGAGTTATTCTTCTCTACTGGTAGAAAACCGATGATAATAGAAATCTGCTGGAGCTCAAATGTACTTGGGCAGTCTGTTTGTTCATGAACAGAGATTCCAGAGTTGGGCTTAGTTGTTTGCCACTGGCTTATGAATTTGGTACAGAGAAGATGTCTAGAGTCCCTTTCTCTTTCTTGCCTTCCATTACTTCCACCAAGACCTACCATTATCATAGCACTGTAGGCAGAGAAGTTAGAGAACTGGCAAAAGAAGTTCTAGTTACCATTTTGTGTGTGTGTGTGTGTGTGTGTGTGTGGTGTTTGTTAAGCACATACTATAGATCAAGCATTCTACTAAGCCCTGGGGTAGATGCAAGATAATCAGGTTGGACCCAATCCCCGTACCCCATGGGACTTGTAGTATAAGGGAGTGGAAAGACAGGTATTTAATGCCCAGTTTTACAGGTGAGGAAAATGAAGCACAGAGAAATTATATGACATTGGACAGCAGGCAAGTGGTGGGCAGAATTGGCCCTTGATTCCCAAGCCCATCAGGCCATCTCTGTATGATCTGCTGCCCCCTGCTGTCAGAGGGAAGAAAGAAAAGAAAGAAGGGAAGAAACAAGGGAGGAAAGAAAGGAGGAAAGAAAGGAGGAAAGAAAGAATGAAGGAAAGAAAGAATGAAGGAAAGAAAGAATGAAAGAAAGAAGGAATGAAAGAAAGGAGGAATGAAAGAAAGGAGGAATGAAAGAAAGAAGGAAAGAAAAGAAAGAAAAGAAAGAAGGAAAGAAAGAAAGAAAGAAAGGAGGAAAGAAAGAAAGAAAGAAAGAAAGAAAGAAAGAAAGAAAGAAAGAAAGAAAGAAAGAAAGAAAGAAAGAAGAAAGAAAGAAAGAAAGAAAGAAAGAAAGAAAGAAAGAAAGAAAGAAAGAAAGGGAGAAAGGAAGGAAGGAAGGAAGAAAGAAAGAAAGAAAGAAAGGAGAAAGAAAGAAAGAAAGGGGAGAGAGAAAGAAAGAAGGAAAGAAAGAAAGAAAGCAAGAAAGAAAGCAAGAAAGCAAGAAAGCAAGAAAGCAAGAAAGAAAGAAAGAAAGAAAGAAAGAAAGAAAGAAAGAAGGAAAGAAAGGAAGGAAGAAAGGAAGAAAGGAAGGAAGAAGGAAAGAAAGGAAGGAAGAAGGAAAGAAAGAAAGAAAGAAAGAAAGAAAGAAAGAAAGAAAGAAAGAAAGAAAGAAAGGAGGAACAGAAGAAAGAAGGAAAAGAAGAAAGAAGGAAAGAAAAGAGAGAAAAGAAGGAAGGAGGAAAAGAAAGAAAGGAGGAAAGAGGGGGGAGGGAGGGAGGGAGGAAGGAAGGAAGGAAGGAAGGAAGGAAGGAAGGAAGGAAGGAAGGAAGGAAAGAAGGAAAGAAAGGAGGAAATAGAGAAAGAAAGAAAAAGAAAGAAAAGAAGCAAAGCAAATTAACCTTAACTTTCCTCTCTATTCCTCTGGATCCCCTCTTCGCAGGCCAAACCTAGGACCTTTTGCTCTTTGACCGATAGCATCCATTCCCACACCCATCCTTCCTCTCTCCCTCAGCTTGGGCCACCACCCCCTTCCCAGCCTGTCCAAACCCCTCCACGCAAATAACTTCATTCTCCATACTCCCAGACTAGAGCTGCAACTTCTACATGACTCTTCATCCCTCACCCTTCTATCTCATCAGCCCGAGCAGAAGTGTTTTTATCATAGTCATAGTCACCTGTTGTCCTGCATAACCATTCCTGGGGCATCCAAACAAGACAAGGAGTTCAAGTCAATGATTCAGATGGAAAAGAGTAATTCCATCCTGACACCTCTTATAATCTTGTTCTTCTTCCTGGTCCTCTTATTTGTAAATGATTTGTGCCTGTCTCCTCCATTAGATTGACCACTCCATGAGGGGAGGAAATGTGTGGCTTGTTTCAGTTATAGGTGCCCAAAAACTTAATACAGTGCATTACACTCAGTAGGTGTTCAATAAAAGCCATAGATTGATTAATGAGAGGAAATTAGGCAGAACATTCTTAATCATTAGCTGCACCTGGTTCCCTACCCATCCATTTCCCTTGGGTATTGACAAGGACAAAGAGACAAGCTAGCTCAGAATGAAGTGAATTAAATGGCTCAGGTTGCCAAAAGCATGCACTGTGGGTAATGGAGAGTAGCTACGGGAGGTGAGGCAGGAGTTATCACTACACATCCCCTTCTCTAGTTTTGCCGCTCTAAAGACCTCTTTCCACAGCTCTGGCTTAAAATGAACAGCTATTGCCATCTAGATGGGACAGTCACACTTTTTAATGATGGCATTTATAAAGCGCTTACTATGTGCAAAGCACTTTTTTAAGCGCTGGGGAGGTTACAAGGTGACCAGGTTGTCCCACAGGGGACTCACAGTCTTCATCTCCATTTTCCAGATGAGGGAACAGAGGCACAGAGAAGTTAAGTGACTTGCCCAAAGTCACACAGCTGACAATTGGTGGAGCCGGGGTTTGAACCCATGACCTGTGGCTCCAAAGCCCGGGCTCTTTCCACTGAGCCACACTTTTTGTAACATGAGTCTGTCACCTGAAGGGTCTAAAGTGGCCTCATCATTTATATGTTGGAGAATGTGTTTGTTTCTATACATCTATGTGTCTGTGTGTATACATATATGTGTACATATACACACACACACATATAACTATATATCTTTCAGTGTATCTATATGTGTTTGTCTCCTAATGCTTCTATCCTCCCTGCTCCTTGTCTTTTTCCCCTCTTCCTCCTCTATCTCGCTCTCTTTGATCTCTTCTTTCTCTGTCTCCTTTATAATTAATGAGTCGTGATAGTTATCCAGCTCTTCCTTTGGCACATAGGAAAGTGGAAAGTAAGATATGTGTTGTCAATTCCCCACCTAGCGATATCAGCTGGAGCGCAGTGAATTACCAAGGAGGAAATGGACAAAGAATAGCGGGCTAGGAAAGTAGGGGGAAAACCCCGGGGGACAGAAAGAGAATGAGCCCCTGTCCAGTTTCCAGTAAAGTGTGAAGCTGGTGTCTGCCAGGAAGGTTGTATTTCAGTATGGTGACTAGCAGGAAAGAACTGTGGTACCACAGAGGAGCTGTGACTGTCAGAAAATCCGGCTTCTAATCCCAGCTCCATCACTTACCTGCTGTGTGGCCCTGGGCAAGTCACTTAACTTCTCTGTGCATCAGTTCCCTCATCTGTAAAATGGGGTTGAAACACCCGTTCCTCCTCCTCCTCCTCCTCATCAATCGTATTTATTGAGCGCTTACTATGTGCAGAGCACTGTAGTAAGCGCTTGGGAAGTACAAATTGGCAACATATAGAGACAGTCCCTACCCAACAGTGGGCTCACAGTCTAAAAGGGGGAGACAGAGAACAAAACCAAACATACTAACAAAATAAAATAAATAGGATAGATATGTACAAGTAAAATAAATAAATGAATAAATAAATAGAGTAATAAATATGTACAAACATGTACACATAGACCGTGAGCCCCAAGTGGGACAGGCACTGGGCCTGAACTGATTGCCTTATACCTACTCCAGAGGTTTAGCACAGTGCTTAGCCCATAGTAAGCACTAAACAAATATTAGTATTAAATCCTTACCTAACTGAACACCGGTCATCTGTTTATTGCGCTATTGAAATCCTTAACTAACTGAACACTGGTTATCCATTTACTCCTAAAGTGTGTGTCATGAGCAAGTCGGGTATGTGGAAACCACACATCCTGAGCCTCAATATAGAAAGGAAGTGAGATATTAGGCCTGCCTTGAAATTCACTGATGATGAGCTCAGTGGCCAGACCTTGGAGTGAAGGACTGATGTGCTCATCCTAAATTCTTCCAGGTGCTGGCAAACTTCTAGAGCAATCTCAGGGTGCAAAGTGCTTAGTACAATGCTCTGCACATGGAAAGTGCTCGAAAAATGCCACTGATTGATTGTACTTGTACTGCCCAAGCGCTTAGTACAGTGCTGTGCACACAGTAAGCGCTCAATAAATATGATTGATTGATTGATTAGCATACTGTCTACTAATGTGTCTACTAACTCTGTTGAGCTCTCCCAAGCACTTAGTACAGTATTTTGCATCAAATGCACAATAAAAACCACTGATTGATTGAAAGGGGCCCTAAGAGGGACCTAGTCCTGGCTATAAGTGGCCATGGGCACTGGTACCCTGGTGTCTGACCTCAACCGTGAGGTCAGTCACATTTATGGAGCACTTACTGTGTGCAGAGCACTGTACTAAGCACTTGGGAGAGTACAATAATAACAATTCTACTGTTTGTTTAGTGCTTACTATGTTCTAAGTCTCTGGAGTAGATAAAATGCAATCAGCTCAGACACAGTGACTGTCCCACTTGGGGAATCACAGTCTGAGGAGGAGGAGGAATGGGTGCTTCAACCCCATTTTACAGATGAGGGAACTGAGGCACAGAGAAGTTAAGCGACTTGCCCAAGGTCACACAGCAGGTAAGTGGCAGAGCCGGGATTAGAACCCAAGTCTCCCTACCATCCTCTGTGGCACCAGATCTTGACAGATTACTTGAGGGTGTTCTCCCCTCCATTTAATTACCCAACATACTTACGCTTTGGAAATCTTGCCCTTTCCAAATCTTCCTCTCCTTCACCAATCAGCCGGTGACATTCATTCATTCAATCGTATTTAGTGAGCGCTTACTGTGTGCAGAGCACTGTACTAACAATGGCACAAGTTAAAGGGAATGATTCCGATCCCTAGAATGAGCAGACAGAATGGTGCCTTTCAGAATCTGGAAGTGAATACATGAATCTAACCTTATCTAGCCTCTCTGGAAAATAGCTGTTCCTCCAGATCTGCAAAATACTTCTGTGTCCAGTGTCAGGGAGACACAGCCTACTTTGTCACAGAGGTGAATAGGTTGCAGCTGAGCCCAAATATTCACATTTTATATCTATGCCCTTTAGCTCCGGGAAAGAAATATCCTATAATGGCACTTCTGGGCCAATTGGACATCCCCAGAAGTTGCCGAGCAGAAGCTCTACCTCCCGGTGTTACCTCACTGTTCCTCGATGATGGAGGGTTTTTTTTTTTTGGTATTTATTAAGCCCTTACTATGTGCCAAGCATTGTACTAAGCACTAGGGTAGACACAAGATAATTAGGTTGGACCCAATCCCTGTCCCACAAAGGGCTCACAGTCTTAATCCCTACTTTACAGATGACAGAATTTGGCAGAGGGAAGTGAAGTGACTTGCCCAAAGTCACACAGCAAAATGGCAGAGCCAGGATTAGAACCCACATCCTTCTGACTCTTGGGCCCAGGCTCTATCTATGTGGCCATGCTGTTAATTATTCTATTCAAAGCACTATACTAAGCCCTTGGGAGAGTACACTAGAATTTGTAGATGCAACCCCTGCCCTCAAGGAGCTTATTATCTAATAATAATGATAATTTTGGTATTTGTTAAGCACTTAGCTATGTGCCAGGTGCTGGACTAAGTGCTGGAGTATTCATTCATTCATTCAGTCCTATTTATTGAGTGCTTACTGTGTGTAGAGCACTGTACTAAATGCTTGGGAATTACAAGTCGGCAACATATAGAGACGGTCCCTATCCAACAACGGGCTCACAGTCTAGAAGGGGGAGAGTAGATACAATGCTCTGCACACAGTAAGCGCTCAATAAATACGATTGAATGAGTACAAGATAATCAGGTCCACATGGGGCTAACAGTGTAAGCAGAAGGCAGAACAGGTATTGAATTCCCATTTCGCGGATGAGGGGACTGAGGCACAGAGAAGTTAAATGACTGGTTTTTTCTAATGATATTTGTTAAGGCTTACTATGGGCCAGGCACTGTACTAAGTGGTGAGGTAGATACAAAGGAATCAGAATGAATACAGTCCATGTCCTATGTGGGGCTTACAGTCTTAATCCCCATTTTATAGATAACAATAATGACGGTATTTGGTAAGCGCTTACTATGTGCAAAGCACTGTTCTAAGCACTGGGGAGGTTACAAGGTGATCAGGTTGTCCCACGGGGGGCTCACAGTTTTGAGCCCCATTTTACAGATGATGTATCTGAGGCGCAGAGAAGTTAAGTGACTTGCACAAAGTCACACAGCTGACAGTTGGCGGAGCCGGGATTTGAACCCATGACCTCTGACTCCAAAGCCCGTACTCTTTCCACTGAGCCATGTTGCTTCTCATGATCATCTTTCAAAGTGGAAGCTCTGACAAAAGCTCAGGTAAAGTATAGCTTAGCTAAGAAAATTACCGACTGAATGAAACTTGGCTGTTATGCTCCTCTGAGAGAGTAAAATCCCTTTCCATTTGGGCCCAACTTGATGCAGAGCAGGGATCATAACTGGTGTTTCCTGTTTTGCTGGGGTTTATGCCCTTGCGAACATGAGAGTCTAGGTCGTAACTGAGACACAGAGAAGTAAGTAACTCACCTAAGGTCACACAGCAGACAAGTGGCAGAGCCAGGATTAGCCTAGTAGGTGTTTGGTGGATCCTCCTCTGATTCTCTGGCCTGTTCTTCTTCCATTAGGCCATGCTGCTTCCCTAGCCGGGAGAAAGACACTAAACTATATTACAGGTAGAGGGATGCATCAGAGTATAAAGACATCTATAAATGCTGTAGGGGTGGGTGTGAGTACCCATGTTTCAGGTTTCCTTTGTTCTTTCACGGAGAGAAACGACTTCACAATCAGACATTTCCCATCTTGGTTTTATTTTTTTTTTAAACCCCGAGAAGGTTCCATTTGCATTTCCAGATGCGGCAGAGAGAGAAACTGGAAAAACAAGAGTGTGTGTCATTCACGGAGGAACAAATAGCGTTTCTCGAAGTTTACAGCAGGCTCCTGTTTAGGGGATTAAAATGAGCTTAAATCACCTCTCCTAAACGGGAACAATTTTCAGAGAAAGATTTTCAACCCAGGGGTTAGATTATTGACAGAGAAGTTAAGAGGCTTCAGGTGATTTGTAGTACGGTTTCTTCCACATTTTTCCTGAGTGCTAAGGTGACTAATCTAATTGGGGGAGAAAAACAAAACCGAATAAAGAGACTGCAGTGCTCTCTGCACCAAGTGAACCCCAGGGACTTTACCTCATCACTGAATACACACACTCCTGTTTACAATCACTATTCTGCCCTCAGAGGTGATGGCTATAAAGAGACCGGTGAGAATAGGTGGGGAGAAATTTTACACAAGCCGTGAGGTCTTTGTCTATTTAATCTCATTAATACGAAAAACCTCATTAATTCAGGACCCCTTAATTCAGAATTCACGATAATTTGAACACACTGCTTACTCCCCCTTTTCTCCCTTTTTCTGGCAAAGGAAAGCAGGTTTTGAACTCGAGAAGCATTTCTACTCCACTCTAGTTAACGAAAGCTCATTAACCAGCGGCAGGTTATGCAGAAGCAATAGAGGACAGAGAAGGAGAAAGCTTGGAAGCTTTTCTTGTGTGATATTTTCCCCAGGAAGATGGCTCTCAGTCTTGCAACTCCCTCCTTGTGGAATTTCAGAGCTTAGTTCAGTGATTCTCGATGCCTTTGCTATTTTAGTTCTCGATGCCTTTATTCGTGTAGCACCCCAAACGTTCATTACTATCCTAAACCCTCAGCAATCTTCATGGCCGCTACAACTACTACAGTATACACTGTGAAGATGTTCTAAAGTGCAGCCTAAAAACAATAGAATAAGAAAGCTGATCATTAGAAGGGAGCTGGGGCAGATAGAACAGCCTGGTGAACTGTAGACACGTAAGGGGCAGCTCTTTTTGAGCAAAAGATTTGAGAGGACCAGGACACAAAAAAGCAAAACGAAGCAGCTCCTGGCACCTCATCATCATCATCAATCGTATTTATTGAGCGCTTACTATGTGCAGAGCACTGTACTAAGCACTTGGGAAGTACAAATTGGCAACATATAGAGACAGTCCCTACCCAACAGTGGGCTCACAGTCTAAAAGATGGTCAGATGGTCCTCAGATGGTCCCAGACTGGTAGCACAATAGAATCAGTGTTTAGTATGTATTCACATTTTAGACTGTGAGCCTACTGTTGGGTAGGGTTGGGTTGCCAACTTGTACTTCCCAAGCGCTTAGTACAGTGCTCTGCACACAGTAAGCGCTCAATAAATACGATTGATTGATTGATTGATTCACACTGTTAGAACGTGCCCATCCTGCGCTGGACTATTCATACCAACCTGCACACTCGGGTAAAATTTACCCTACATGACGGCAATATCTATTATAAAGGCCATGTACTATCGTGGCTCAGTGAGACGCGGCATGGCTCAGTGGAAAGAGCACGGGCTTGGAAGTCAGAGGTCATGGGTTCAAATCCCAGCTCCCCCACTTGTCAGCTGTGTGACCATGGGCAAGTCACTTAACTTCTCTGTGCCTCACTTACCTCATCTGTAAAATGGGGATTAAGACTGTGAGCCCCACGTGGGACAACCTGATCACCTTGCATCCCCCAGCGCTTAGAACAGTGCTTTGCACATAGTAAGCGCTTAACAAATACCATTATTATTATTATTATTATTATTATTATTATTATTATTATTACTATCAGGGTGTGATGGTGTTAAGCACTGAGGGGGTGGGATTTGGGGAAGTAGGGTGTTAATGGTGGGGGGTGGAAAGGAAAGAGAAGGAAAAGAAGGAGAAGCAGCCTGGTCTAATAGATAGAGCGTGGGCCTGGGAGATAGGAGGACCTGGGTTCTAATACCACTCCACCATGTGTCTGCTGGGTGATCTTAGGCAAATCACTTAACTTCCCTGTGCCTCAGTTACCTCATTTGTAAAATGGAGGTTAAGACTGTGAGCCCCTTGTGGCACATGGAGTGTGTCCAACGTGATTAGCTTGTCTCTTCCCCAGTGCTTAGTCCAGTACCTGGAACATTGTAAGTGGTTAACAAATACATTTAAAAAAAAACAAAAGGAAGAGATAAGATGGGAGCAGAAGGGAGGAGAAGGTAAAGAAAGTTCAATACAAGGTTGAAAGTATTGTAGCGAAAGTGCTGATGTTGAAGTTATCAGTAGCAATATTATTAATAGAAAGAATAGTATAGTCAAATTTGTTAAGCACTTACTATGCTTAAAGTTAAAAGAACTCTTTTAAGCACTGGAGTAGATACAGTAAAAACGGATCTGAAGCAGTCTTTGTCCCTCAGTGGGACAGGCTCACAGTCTAAGGGAGAGGAAGAACAGGTATTTAATCACCATTTTACAGATGAGAAAACTGAGGTACAGAGAAATCAAGTGACTTGCCCAAAGTCACACAGCATACTAGTGATGGAACCAGGATTAGAACCAAGATCAACTGACCCACAGGCCTGTGTCTTTTCCACTAGTCCATGCCATTTCTCTTGAGGGACATAAAGTGGGGAGATTAGAATCAGCGGGGCTTAGCGGATAGAGCACAGGCCTGGGTTTAAGAAGGACCTGGGTTCTAATTCTGACTCCACCCTGTCTGCTGTGTGACTTTGGGCAAGTCACTTCACTTCTCTGGGCCTCAGTTACCTCTGTAAAATGGGGATTACGCGTGTGAGCCCCATGTGGACAGGGACCGTGACAAACCTGACTAGCCTGTATTTATCCCAGTACTTAGAACAGTGCTTGGCACATAGTAAGAGCTTAGCAAGTACCATAATCAAGTCTCACATGTGGCTCAGAGTCTGGATAGGAGAGAGAACAGGTGTTGAATCTCCATTTTGCTGATGAGGGAACAGAGGCACAGAGAAGTTAAGTGACTTGCCCAAGGTCACACAGCCGACCAGTGGTGGAAACAGGATTAGAATCCAGGTCCTCTGACTCTCAGACCTGTGTTCTTTCCATTAGGTCACACTGCTTCCAGAAACATGCTAAAAGTGCTGCTCTCCTCTTAGTCCTTTGGCAACTTTTCATTCATTCCCTGGAGTAATCCCACAGTGCTGAGTGGCATCTTATCATTTAGCAGTCAGTGAAAAGGAGTGGACCTCAGAGACCATCGTTATTCTGACCCATCTGAAATCCTGACAGTTTTCACTAAGATTACTCCTAGAAGAGAAGACAATTCTATTTGCCTATTCCAGGGAATATTTCTGAGATAAGGAAGATGCATTTAAGAGCAAAGTGGTTACCTTTTCCTCTTCTACTAGAACTTTTGTGGAGTTTCTAAGAGTGAGTTTACCCAGCATAATGGAGGGCTGCTATGTCACTATTCGGGGAGATAAGCTTCTGCTCATTGAACTTCTCTCTAAACAGAAGACTTAGGAGAATCCATTCAGGGAATGTCAATGAGACTTTAAAATAACACATTTCAGTCTCAACACTCTATCTCTAGTTTGAAGAGTGAATCTCTCATCCCCTTATTAACTGGAGCTGGTAGACTGCTTTTAACAGCATCTAACCTTATGAATGAATGAATGAATTTTGAACCTTGCCAATTCGTCCATAGTATTTATTGAACGTTTACCACAAACGGAGCACTGTACTAAGTGTTTGGGAGAGTTAGTAGACACAATCCCTGCCCTCACGGAGTCCACCCCTCCCTCAATCCCATGGCACCAAAAGTGTTTGGGAGAGCTAGTAGACACAATCCCTGCCCTCACGGAGTTCACCCCTCCCTCAATCCCATGGCACTTTCGTATGTATCTATAACAGATTTTTTTTATATGAATGTAAATTAATTACATTACATTGTTACATTTAATGTAATTAAATTAATTACACCCCTCCCTCTCTAGACTGTAAGCTCTTTGTGGGCAGGAACCGTGTCTACCACCTTGGATATATTTTACTCTTCCAAATTCTTAGCACAGTGGTCTGCACACATTAGGCACTCAGTAAATAATTGAGTGATTGATTGATAATAATAATAATCATCATAATAATGGTATTTGTTAAGCACTTACTATGTGCCAAGCACTGTTCTAAGTGCTGGGGCAGATACAAGGTAATCAGGTTGTCCCATGAGGGACTCACAGTCTTAATCCCCATTTTCCAGATGAGGTGACTGAGGCACAGAGAAGTTAAATGACTTGCCCAAAGGCACACAGCTGATACGTGGCAGAGCCAGGATTAGAACGCATGACTTCTTACTCCCAAGCCCATGCTCTTTCCACAAAGCCACGCTGCTTCTCTAGTGGCTTCTGTAGCTCTGATGGTGGCTCGGGTGCTCTTGCCCAATCCTAGCTTTTGCTCTGTCTTTTTCAGTGCCTCACATACAGTCATTTGCAAATCACCATCATCAATCGTATTTATTGAGCGCTTACTATGTGCAGAGCACTGTACTAAGCGCTTGGGAAGTACAAATTGGCAACATATAGAAACAGTCCCTACCCAACAGTGGGCTCACAGTCTAAAAAATCTAAAATCGTCCGACCCTTGAAGACTGCACGTGTTCTTTTGATTTCAAATACTATTTCTATGGGGCAACCAGTGCAGTTAGAATGGTGCACGTGTACCTCTTCCTGGAGTCAGTCCCACGAAGCAAGGAATCTGATCCCAGGTTCCTTTCAGGCAAAGAAGAATTTTCCTTTCTGCTCTCCCCTGTGCCTTGTTTCAGAGATATAAGGAAACTTGGTTCTGTGAGTCATGGAAGTTATTCTAGTAAATCAATATCATTTCTGACAGACCTGAGGTGAATAGATTTGGGTCGTGCCCCATGAGCTAAACTGTGATTTCAGCTGCGAGTTTCTCATGCCAGACTGGAATGCGAAACGACCATCAGGAGGTATGATAAATGGTCATTTTCATTTTCTGATTAGACTCTGTAATTTCAACAGTCCAAATACTGACAACGCTTCCTGTAGAACGCCGGGGAAAAGCATCTGGGTGGAAAAAGAACATGTCGCTGGTCCTAGTATGAGGTAAAATATATTCATCTGGTCTGTTGGTGAAGCATTGTGGCCTAATGGAAAGACCACAGACCTGGGTGTCAGGGGACCGAGGTTCTAATCCCAGATTTCCTACTTGCCTGCTGTGGGAACTTCGGTAAGCCATGTAGCTTCCCTGTGGCTCAGTTTCCTCATTTGTAAAATGGGACTAAATCCTCCTCCCTCCTAATAATAATGATGGCATTTGTTAAGCGCTTACTATGTGCAAAGCACTGTTCTAAGTGCTGGGGAGGATACAAGGATACAAGCTAGCTCTCTTCCTCCCTTAGGAGAAGCAGCGTGGCTCCGTGGAAAGAGCACGGGCTTGGGAGTCAGAGGTCATGGGTTCTCATCCCGACTCCACCACTTGTCAGCTGAGTGACTTTGGGCAAGTCACTTCACTTCTCTGTGCCTCAAGTCCCTCATCTGTAAAATGGGGACTAACACTGTGAGCCCCACATGGGACAACCTAATCACTTTGTATGCCCCCCAGCGCTTAGAACAGCATTTTGCACATAGTACACGCTTAACAAATACCGTTATTATTATTATTCAAAGTCCTACTGAGAGCTCACCTCCTCCAGGAGACCTTCCCAGACTGAACCCCCTTTTTACTCTCCTCCTCCCCATCCCCCAGCCCTACCTCCTTCCCCTCCCCACAGCACTTGTATATATATTTTTACAGATTTATTACTCTATTTATTTTACTTGTACATATTTACTATTCTATTTATTTTGTTAATGATGTGCATATAGCTTTAATTCTATTTGTTCTGACGATTTTGACACCTGTCTACATGTTTTGTTTTGTTGTCTGTCTCTCACTTCTAGACTGTGAGCCCGTTGTTGGGTAGGGACCGTCTCTCTCTGTTGCCGACTTGTACTTCCCAAGCGCTTAGTACAGTGCTCTGCACACAGTAAGCACCCAATAAATACGATTGAATGAATGAATGAAAGGTGATCAGGTTGTCCCAAGTGGGGCTCACAGTTTTAATCTCTATTTTACAGATGAGGTCACTGAGGCACAGAGAAGTTAAGTGACTTGCCCAAAGTCACACAGCTGACAATTGGCAGAGCCGGAATTTGAACCCATGACCTCTGCCTCACAAGCCCGGGCTCTTTCCATTGAGCCACACTGCTTCTTTATAATAATGATGGCATTTGTTAAGGGCTTACTATGTGCAAAGCACTGTTCTAAGCGCTGGGGAGGATACAAGGTGATCAGGTTGTCCCACGTGGGGTTCACAGTCTTAATCCCCATTTTACAGATGAGGTAACTGAGGCACAGAGAAGTGAAGTGACTTGCCCAAGGTCACACAGCTGACAACTGGAAGAGTCGGGATTTGAACCCATGACCTCTGACTTCTAAGCCCAGGCTCTTTCCATTGAGCCACGCTGAGGCCTATTTAGACTTCCTCCTTAGACTGTGAGATCCATGTGGGACAAGGATTGGGTCCAATCTATCTTCTATCTACCTCTGTCCTCAGTAAAGACCATTAATTGATTGATTGCAGAGCACTGTACTAGGTGCTTGGGAAAATATGAGTCCTTTCCCCCTAGGAGCTCACAGTCTAGCAGGGGAAACAGGCATTAAAATAAATTACAAGGGGAGTAATGAAGTATAAAAATATTACACAAATGTAGTGGGGGTGGCAGTGGGAAGGAGTTCCAGCCAGAAGGATGTGATCAAGAAGTCCATAATAAGGGAGATGAGAGCAAGGCACAGGGAATAGGTTGGTTTTAGAGGAGGGAGGTGGGTGGGCTGGTTTATAGTGGGAGAGGAATGAGGATGAGTAGCGGGGAGAGAGAGCTAATTGAGTACCTCAAAGCTGATGGTGAGGAATTTCTACTTGTGCTGCGGATGGACGGGTAATCACTGGACTCTTGTGAGGAGTGGGGAGATGGGAGCATATGATGTTTTAGAAAAGTGATCTGGCCTGAAGAGTATAGATTGGAGACGGGGGAGGCTGGAGACAGGGAGGTCAACGAGGAGGTCGATGCAGTAGTCCGGTCAGTATATGACAATAATAATAATTATTCTTCTTCTTATTATGGTACTTGTTAAGCACTTACTATGTGCCAAGCCTGTTTTAAGTGGTGGGGAAGATACAAGTTAATGAGGTTGGACACAGTCCCTGTCCCACCTGGGCTCACACTCTTATCCCCAATTATAGATGAGGTAACTGAGGCACAGAGAAGTTAAGCGACTGCCCAGGGTCATGCAGGACCAAACACAAGTGGTGGAGCTGGGATTAGAACCTGAGTCCTTCTGACTCCCAGCCCCGTACTCTATCCACTAAGCCACGCTGCTTCCTCTGCCTCGCTGTTTTCTCACAGTGTGAAATATACATGAAGCTGTTTTTACAACTAGGACCCGCTTAGAGCCCAAGCTGCCATGGCTTAATAAGTGCTTGGGCTTTCTATGACCTGTTTGGATGATGAATCGCTGTCATGGTTATCAAAGGAGAAGACTCTCCGACCCTGCAGAACACTAAGAAAAGACTAGGCAGTCATCTGTCCTGGCCGATTAAGTCATTCATGTGCCTGAAGGCTGGGAGGTCTAGTTCAGGTGATCTTTCAGGATCCCTTCCATCCCTCTGAGACTTTGATTCAAGTTGCTGAACATTATCACTAACAAGCACTCTCTTGGGGAGAAGCCACCCGGCCTGTTCGACTAATTCTTTACAACATCCTACACACACAGATGGGTTGATAAATAATAGAGGATGATAATGATGATCTATCGAGCATGAATAATGTGCTTCTACTGATGATTTCCATGTGACTTGTTGTCTTGCTAACACAAAGCACCTGAAAGAGAAATAAGAGCCTCAAAGGGTTTGATATGAACAGATCCAACTGATTTATAATTGAGCTCTTTTCCTGACAGCATAGTGAAACTTCCCTCCATCTGACTTACCCCACCTCAGTCTCCATTTATGCTAGACGTTCATTTATTCATTCAATTGTATTTAATGAGCACTTACTGTGTGCAGAGCACTGTACTAAGTGCTTACATGATTCTGAACTGTGGGCAGACATCCCTCAACAGAGCCTGCTTGAGGGGAGAGAGATCTAACCCATCCCTTCACCAGGCTTGTATGAGGGTAGGGTTATGGGTAGAGAAACTGTCTTCTGTTACATTGTATCCTCCCAAGGGCTTACTACAGTGCTCTGCACATAGTAAGCGCTCAGTAAATACCATGATTGACTGATTGAGTCTCCCATCAGAGCAATGGGTGGACCTTGGACATGATACTTCAGGACTGAGAACTTGCAGGGAGGAATTTCCACTCACATTATCTGTCTCTCTCTCTCACTCACTCACTCACTCTCTCTGCCTCTCTTACTCTCTCTCATATCCCTGCTAGTCATTCATTCATTCATCCAATCATATTTATTGAGCGCTTACTCTGTACACAGCACTGTACTAAGCACTTGGGAAGTACAAGCCATGCTTCTGCTGGAGCCTGGGGAATGCCGGGCAGGTAGATGAGCAGGGGTACTGCACAGTGTGAATTGTACATGATGCTGCTTTACAGCCCAAGAGGCCATGGCCTAATAATAATAAAGATGGAATTTCTTAAGCACTTACTATAATAATAATTGCGGTATTCATTAAGCATTTACTATGTGCCAGGTACTGTTCTGAGCGCTGGGATAAATACAAGATAATCGGGCTGAACATAGTCCCTATCTTGCTTGGGATTCACAGTCTACTCAAGCACTGTTCTAAGCACTGGGGTAGATACAGGCTAGTCAGGAGGGAAACAATCCATGTCTCACATTGGATGCACATTCTTAATCCGACGTCTTCTAGAGTCTTCTAGACTGTGAGCCCGTTGTTGGGTAGGGACCATCTTTATATGTTGCCAACTTGTACTTCCTAAGTGCTTAGTACAGTGCTGTGCACACAGTAAGCGCTCAATGAATACGATTGATTGAATGAATGAATGAATCCCCGTTTTACAGATGAGGCCCAGAGAAGTGAAGTGATTCGGACAAGGTCCCAAAGCAGACAAGTGGAAGAGGCAGGATTAGAACCCAGCCTTTTGTCTCCCAGGCCATGCTGCTTCCCTATTAGGATAACGTGCTTTCTTAATGACTGTGCTCTGCCGTAATGCTGTGGCCAGCAGGTGTTTGCCTTGGAAGCCGCTGAGGTCTTGGCCACTTATATGGGCCAGCTCTTTTTTCTAGCACTCCTGCTTGTCCCTCAAGACCATAAGTTCATTGTGGGCAGGGAACGTGACTACCAACTCCGTTTTATTGTCCTCTCCCAAGCACTTAGTAAAGTGCTCTGCACACAGTAAGTGCTCAATATGTACGATTGATTTGTTGATGGATCCTGTCAACTCTGCAGAGCCCTCTGAGTGTTTCCTGAGTTAGAATCCTTCACTAGTGATGACGCAGCCTCAGCAGGAAATAGCAGGACTAGAACCTAGTCTCTTGATTCCCAGAAGAGAGTCTTTCCACCGTACCAACATTCATTCTTTCATTCAATTGTATTTATTGAGCGCTTAGTGTGTGCAGAGCACTGTACTAAGCGCTTGGGAAGTACAAGTTGGCAACATAATAGAGACAGTCCCTACCCAACAACAGGCTCACAGTCTAGAAGGGTAGACAAGGGAAAAACAACATGATACCTAAAAGATAGGAAAGAACACAGGCCTGTGAGTCCGAGGACCTGGGTTCTAATCCTAGCTCCACCCCATGTCTGCTGTGGGACCTTGGGCAAGTCACTTCACTTCAGTTTCCCCAACTGTAAAATGGGGATTCAATGCCTGTTCTTCCTCCTACTTAGACTGTGAGCCCCGTGCAACAGGGACTACATCCAACCTAATTACATTGCATCCACCTCATTGCTTAGAATGGTGCTTGACACATAGTAATTGGTTAACAAACATCATTTTTTAAAGAGATAACAACAAATATAAAAAAGCCCAGAATTTTACTGCTAAAAGAGAAATTTTCAGGCTCCTAAATCTGACCTGAGTCTACCAGCCACAACACCACGGCTCACCCAACACTCTAAGTGTTGTGAACACATGCCACCATTTCAGCCTCTCCTTGGTCTTCTCTATTTTGGCAGTTTGAGACCCTACAATTAACATGGGCAGTATGAGTCCTGTGTAATGTGCCTTGTCACTCTGATGGCTTGGGAGGGGATGAGACAACATGCTCCTGCCAATTTGTCTTCTCCTTGTCTTGCCCCAGCTTTTTCTGACAAAAATTACTGCTTAAGATGGCCCTCTTTAGGTCTTTTTAAGGCAGAATTGTATGAGTTTTTCAAATGAAGTGTTGACAGTTATTCCAAGGCTGGCCAATCTTTATGATTAAATGAAAATATATCATGTAGATAACTGACATATTCATTCATTCGTATTCATTGAGCTCTTACTGTGTGCAGAGCACTGTACTAAGTGCTTGGGAAGTACAAGTTGGCAACAACTTATACTATCAAAAGGTCAAACTAAGTCAACATCGCGGTCTCCCAGAAGTATTAGGACTGATGCCACTTATATTCTGTTAATAATAATAATAATAATGATAGCACTTATTAAGCACTTACTATGTGCAAAAAGCATTGTTCTAAGCGCTAGGGAGGTTACAAGGTGATCAGGTTGTCCCATGGGGGGCTCACAGTCTTCATCCCCATTTTACAGATGAGGTAACTGAGGCCCAGAGAAGTGAAGTGATTTGCCCAAAGTCACACAGCTGACAAGTGGTGGAGCTGGGATATGAACCCCTGACCTCTGACTCCAAAGCCCGGGCTCTTTCCGCTGAGCCACACTACTTCTCCAAGTCCTTAGATTGGGTTAGAAGTCCTTCCTCCCTCCAGCATATCAGGGGTAATGCTAGCCCTGCCAGTGGGGGTTTATGAGAGATTAACCTCCGTGTTATCACACCATGGGCCACCATGGGCCGGGTGGGGCCCTTCTTATACTAGTATCATCATCAGTATTCATCCTCAATAGAGAATCAATAAATACTGCTGTTCAGGTCAAGATAATTATAGGATATATATGTTTGTACATATTTATTACCCTATTTATTTATTTTACTTGTACATATCTATTCTATTTATTTTATTTTGTTAGTATGTTTGGTTTTGTTCTCTGTCTCCCCCTTTTAGACTGTGAGCCCACTGTTGGGTAGGGACTGTCTCTATATGTTGCCAATTTGTACTTCCCAAGCGCTTAGTACAGTGCTCTGCACATAGTAAGCACTCAATAAATATGATTGATGATGATGATGATGATAGGAAATGTAGCTGAGAGATTCACTCTATTCTCCCAACTATCGGAGGATGAAAAGATGCCTTGAGAAGAGGAGAGCCTTTGCCCCTTCAGTCCTTCCTCAGCCTCTTCCACACTTCTCTAAACCCCACTCCTCTCACCACAGACTAGCTGAAGTCATTTTCCCAAAGGTTTGAGAGATTTCACCTTCAGTGCCTGGCAGAGTCAACATACAGAACCACCCCATCCTAGCTCTGGCTTCTTTACTTGCAACATAAATCGTGACCCTTTCCTGCCTAGGCTCTGCCCCTGTGATGGGCAATGGAAAGAGCCCGGTCCTACTCCTCTTAGAAGAATGTTTTAAATCAATCAATCAATCAATCAATCATATTTATTAGCGCTTACTGTGTGCAGAGCACTGTACTAAGCGCTTGGGAAGTACAAGTTGGCAACATATAGAGACAGTCTCTACCCAACAGTGGGCTCACAGTCTAAAAGGGGGGAGACAGAGAAACCTCAGGTGCCTTTCTGGCAGGTGACCTCCCTAAAGTACTGTCAGAGGACAGAACTAAATAATAATAATTATAATTATTAATACTGGTACTTCAGCTACTACTAAGGTAAGTCCTTGGTGAAGTGACTTGCCCAAAGTCATACAGCAGTAAGTGGCAGAGCTGGGTTTAGAACTGACTCCCAGGGCTGTACGCTACCCACTGGACAATGCTGCTTCCCTCTCCCTCCCTCTCCAACAAGCACAGAACAAGAAGAAATGAGTTTTAAGATGCATCATGCTGGATTTAGATTGGAGCGTAAGGAAGGTATTCCATGATGAGGAATGTTTTGATCGGAAATGGGCAGCGATAGGGAACAGTTCTATCTTTGAAGGGGTTTAATAGAGGGAGATTCTCTTATCTGGGATGGCTCAGTTATGGTCTAGCTTGAAGGTTGAGAAAACTTTCAAGACTCCTTTGCGCTCAAGGATTCTAGAGCTTTTCAACCCCTGAGCCTGAGCATAATCATCTTTTCTGATGTACTATGGTCTATCCAGATATATGTGCTTTGTCAGAAGAACGTTCCCTGATTCCCCTCCCTCAAAGACCCGTGAAAACACACACCAAGGAGGAATTGAGTGTACACGATTGTCCTTGGCTTTTAAAAATGATGTTCCTGGTGGTGAGATTCTCTTCAGGTGTGTGGGTGTTATTGTGAAGACCGATGCATGTCCGACACTCCTTTCTCGGTGGCAAGAGAAGCAACATGGCCTAGTTGATACAACATAGGGCTGCGAGTCAGAAGGACCTGGGTTCTAATTCTGGCTCTGCCACTTGTCTGTTGTGTGACATTGGGCAAGTCACTTAACTTCTCTGCGCTTCAGTTACCTCATCTGTAAAATGGCGATTAATCATGAGCCCTATGTGGGACATGAACTGTGTCCATCATAATTAGCTTATATAATTAATCTACCCCAGTGTTTAGTACAGTGCCTGGCACAGAATAAGTGCTTAACAAATACCATTAGAAAAAAAAAGTGACTAACTAGCACATACAGTTTTCCTATCACTGCCTGACTTGGCATTTCTTGTTTGTGGTAAAGGGAGGATGGGTCTCAGGGAGTTCATGAAGGGAGGGAATCCCTGTATGATGAAATGTGAAATATCAGAGTAAAGACCTGGAATGAGTTTCTCCCCTCCAAAAATGCCTAGCCAAATGCAAAGCGCAGAACATGACACATTTATAAAGATTCATGTCCCTCTTGATGAAGACCGGAACACCTATGCTGGGTGATTCTGGGTTGAGTGTGGCAGATTTATTATGAATCCATCCTTCACCTCCTTGTAAATAAAGAAATTTCAGCAAAAATAAAGCATAATCCTGGCTATTTCTAGCCGGAGGAGTTGTATTCCTGGGAATTAAAAATATGGCATTCTTCGGCTGGAGGCAATAAAGGTGAATGAAAACGCCTTCTTCTGGCTCAGAGAAATGTGTTTGTCTTTTAAATTGCTCCCCACAGCCTGCTGTGAAAAGTCTACCTCCCCTATTGTGAATTTCAGGAAGGAAGGCAAGGAAAAGGACAGCTGGGAGGGCAGGAAAGATAGCCAGAGTGTTATTCTCACAGAAAAAAAAGGCCCACTGCCTGACAGTGGCAAGTAACCAGCTCAGAAGAGTATTGATCTTGGGCTGTTAATATCTTGTGTAATGAGCGCTGATTACCTCCAAATGGATTTCTACGTGGTTTTAAGGTGGAAACTACTACAAATGTGGTGATTTATATAATTGATCTGTTCAAATGAGGTAATAGAAAAACAATTTTGGCGGAAGGGTGGGAAGGATTGCAAAATGACACTAGAATTAGAGGTTTTTCCTGCCAAGGGTTCTTATTAATATAATTTTTCCGTGGAAAACGCCTCATCATTTCCGATACTTGTTGTGAGGCCCTCAACCCAAAAATCTGAACTGAATCCTCTTCTAAATGGGTTCAGGATACTGAGCGCGTAAGGGATAGTTGTGATAGGGAAGATTTAGAGCATCAACCTCAGAGGAGAGGACTGGGGAAAAAAGAGGCAGCTTGGCCAAGTGGAAAGAGCACAGTTTGGGAATCAGGAGACCTGGGTTCTAATCCTGGCTTTTCTACTTGCCTTCTTGTTTACCTTGGGCAAGTCATTTAATTTCTCTGTGTCTCAGTTTCCATCCCTGTAAAATAGAGATTAAATAGAGAAGCAGCATGGCATAGTGGAAAGAGCACAGGCTTGGGAGTCAGAGGATGTGGGTTCTAATACCGGCTCCACCACTTGTCTTCTGTGTGACCTTTGGCAAGACACTTAACTTCTCTAAGTGCCTCAGTTCCCTCATCTGTAAAATGGGGATTAAGACTGTGAGCCCCACCTGGGACAACCTGATTACCTTGTATCTACCCCAGCACTTAGAACAGTGCTTGGCACACAGTAAGCGCTTAACAAACACCATAATTATTGTAATAATAATAATTATTATTACTTGTTCACCCTCCTCAGACTGTGAGCCTCATTTGGGGAGATGAATTGTGGCTCATCTGATTGAATTTCAGTTACCCCAGTGCTTAGCACATAGTAATAATTGTGGTATTTGCTAAGCACTTAGCAAATTCCTAGCACTGGGGTAGATAAATAATGATAATGATAATGATAATGATAATGATAATGATAATTATTGCAGTATTTGGTAAGGGCTTATTATGTTTCAAGCACTGTACTAAATGCTGGGGTGGATACAAGCTCATCGGGTTGGACACAGTCCCTGTCCCACATGGGAATCACAGTCTAAGTAGAACAAGTACTGAATCCCCATTTTACAGATGAGGAGATGGAGGCATAGAAAAGTGAAGTGACTTACCCTAAGTCACACATCAGGTCAGGTGGCAGAGCTAGGATGAGAACCCATGTCTTTCTGATTTCCAGACCTGTGCTCTTTCCACCTGACCAGGCTTCTTCCAAAATAAGTGGTCGAGATATAAGGCAGTGATTGCTATTAACTACTAAGACAGTTCCAGGAGCTACTAAGCAATTCCAGGTTTGTGGAGAAGCAGAGTACCAGCCCCGAATCATGGATTCCCAGAAAGCGATGAGCCAGGAGACTTAACTTGTTATATCTGTCAGTGCCCCCCGTCTCCCCTGCTCTTCAATGCTGCTTCAAAGTGGACAGAAAAGTGCTACTGCCAGTGACTGCAGAAGCTTCGTCTCCAAACAGGGCAAAGCCCAGTTGGAGAGGGGCGTCTATAAGCAGGGACAAGAGGGAGGCCTTTCCCCTCTGTATCAACAAGTTCTATGGTTCCTAATTTCCCCATTAGGACTAAAGGGGAGAGTCAGGCCGATTCTATCCATGAGAAGGTGCCAAGCAGTAGCCTTTGCCAACATTAAGCTTAGGTTGAAGAGGCAGAAAACAAGCATTTTGTAAATGGAATGAACAGTTACCTACAGAAGCAGGCATTGAACCTGCAACTGGTTCTGAGCTGGAACCAGTCTTTGTTTCCAACTCACTAGGGGAAGCAGCGTGGCTCAGTGGAAAGAGCCCAGGCTTTGGAGTAAGAGGTCGTCGGTTCAAATCCCAGCTCTGTCACTTGTCAGCTGTGTGACTTTGAGTAAGTCACTTAACTTCTCTGTGCCTCAGTTACCTCATCTGTAAAATGGGGATTAGGACTGTGAGCCCCATGTGGGACAACCTGATCACCTCGTAACCTCCCCAACGCTTAGAACAGTGCTTTGCACATAGTAAGCGCTTAATAAATGCCATCATCATCATCATCATTATTATTATTATTATTATTCTGAGAAGCAGCGTGGCTCAGTGGGAAGAGCACTGGCTTGGGAGGCAGAGGTTATGGGTTCGAATTCTGGCTCAGCCACTTGTCAGCTGTGTGACCTTGGGCAAGTCACTTAACTTCTCTGGGCCTCAGTTCCCTCATCTGTAAAATGGGGGTTAAGACTGTGAGCCCCACTTGGGACAACCTTGATCACCTTTTATCCCCCCAGCACTTAGAACAGTGCTTGGCACAGAGTAAGTGCTTAACAAATACCACCATTATTATTATTATTATTTTGAAGGGGGTGAGGAGGGGCCTGTACACCCATGTCTCTTGACTGGCCTCAGTGAGCTGCCTCTGGTGAGATTTCCATGGTCTAAACTTCAAGATCTTCTCTAATTCCAAGTACAGAATAAAACTGAGTTATGGAGGAAGGCAGTCTATTGACCTCTCAATCAGTCAATCAATTTATTGAGTGCTTACTTTGTGCAGAGCACTGTACTCATTCATTCAATCATACTAATCGCTTGGGAGAGTACAGTGTAATTGAGTTGGTAGACATGTTCCCTAGAGTCTAGAGGAGGAAGACAGACATTACTATGAATGATTAAATAAATAAATAAAGCAGTCTCCCAAGCGCTTAGTACAGTGGTCTGTCCAGCAAATGGAGGTTGGATCGATTTGATTATGATTTCAGTTATTGAAATCTAACTGGTTTTGATTGTTTATTTTCTTCACACTTTTTTGGGCAAGCAATTTTATCCTCAATCTTTGATCATATAATTATGTTCCCTTAGCCTTACAGGGATTATAAAATACTCAAAGAAGGGTGATATTTTAACTTCTCTTATATCCTCCCGAGCACTTAGTACAGTAACTTGAAGTATTTTTATGGCTGTGCCCCTTGCTAGAATGCAGAAAGTTCCTTCTGGGGCAGGGAACATGTTTTATGCATTTTTGTAGTACTTTTCTAAACCCTTATTACAGTGCATAGTATTCAGTCGGTGCTCAGGAAATACCATTACTATTCATTCATTCAGTCAATCATATTTATTGAGCAATTACAGCGTGCAGAGCAGTGTACTAAGCACTTGGGAGAGTACAAAGCAACAATAAGCAGACACATTCCCTGCCCACACTACTCTACACATAGCAGTTGCTCAACAAATGATATACTTGGGATGAAGAATTTTTAATTAGTCAAAATAAGAAATGGGTTTTAATTTAGTTCAGCAGAACCAGTTCTGACGTTTTCTTTCCTTTGGCCTGAATTGTGAAGGGCACTTACCCTGGGGTGATTTCAGTTCAGCATTTCATCGCTTATTAGAGCAATATGTGGAGAGGTTCAGACGCTGAACCCAAATGATTTTTCTACGATTATCTGAAGAGGACGGTGGCATGTTCGGCCGCAAGGTTGCCTTGCCCCGTAATTCACATAATTAAATTTAGTGCCTCATAAAATGAGGAAATAAACACGCTGAAATTGGAGGGAAAATTCCTTTGTCAGCTTTTGCAAAAGCAGTAATATGCTGTAGTATTTCTCCATACTGAAGTAATGGGTAAAGCATGCCTTGTCGATAATTTGAGGCACATTTAATTTGCTAACTCTAAAAGTGGTTAATATGAATGGAAAACATAACTCATGACAAGATGTCAGCAGGAATAAATAATATACTGCCTATTCTGATGTTCTTGAAGTAATCTCAGCAAGATTCATATTTCCACACCTCAATGTCAGTGATAGTAAATACTGGCAAGAGCTAAAAGCAATGCAAACTAGCCAACACTTTACCCGACATCACCTATTACCTTGATCTACAAATCTGACTTTCATCATTTATTGATTCCTAAACACAGCTTTGAGTTTCAAGCCTATCCAAAAAGTCAGAACAGCAAAGAGACCCACTGACGGTGATTGTTTCTATTCCACTGGGGGCGGTTTTCAGTGAACAAATTCCATTGTAGGGTGGTGTGGCCTAATGGTTTCATGGAGAGAGCTCCCTGTTCATTCCTGCAATGCTCCTCCCTTCCCTTCTTTTAATCTCAGCTCCAGGAAGCTTCCCTGATTAAACTCATCTACTCTTCACCCTGTCTGCATGAATTGTGACCCACTCCCCCTCTTCAGCTCATTACTGTAATGAATAAATATATTATAACAAATTAGAATTTCTAATCTTGAGCAACAAGGCATTCCACGAATGTGCTTCCTCCTACCTAAAGCCTTTCTTCTTCCACCACAGCTAGCTCTTGCTCTCCAATCCTCCCACGTTCCCCATGACCTGACTCTTGCCTCTGAACCTGATGTACACTATTCCCGCCTGGAACTTTCTCCATGCTCAGTTTCACCAGACTAGGCCCTCTGCTCCTTTTGAGCTCTCCTAATTATGCATCTTCTCCATAAACTACTCTGTTTTCATCTCTATGCCCCCACAGTCAATACCAGTCACTCCTGCACTTTTTTATCTTTGTAAATCTTTTGTACATGATCATTTAGCTTCCCTATTACTTGTAGTTCTCACCTAAATGACTGCAAGGTTTTTCTTCTTTGCTTCTGTTTTGCCTCTCCCCCTCAATGAGTTGTAAATTCCTCTGAGGTAGAGACCTTGTCTTCATTTTTCTTAAATAGTTCCCCCTCAATGCTGGTAGGGTGTTCTGTATAAAGTAGGAGCTTAATAATAATGGATAACAACTATGGTATTTGTTAAAAACTTACCATATGCCAAACACTGTAGTAAGTGCTACAATATAAGCAGAGTGGACACAGTCCCTGTCCCCCATGAAGCTCATAGTCTAAGAGACGGAGAATAGGCATTTTTATCCCCACTTTACAGTTGAGATAAATGTCAATCAATCAATCAATCATATTTATTGAGTGCTTACCATGTGAAGAGCACTGTACTAAGAGCTTGGGAAAGTATAATATATCAATGTAACAGAGTTAGTAGACTCTACAATGAGCTTAAAGTCTAGAGGGGAAGACAGACATTAATATAAATAAATATATTACAGATAAGTACATAAGTGCTGTGGGGCTGGGGAGGAGGGTGAATAAAGGGAGCAAATCAGGGTGAAGCAGAAAGGAGTGGGAGAAAAATAAATTAGGGCTTTGTCAGGGAAGGCCTCTTATGGATGTGCCTTCAATAAGGCTTTGAAGGTGGGAGAGTAGTTTGTTGGATATGAAGAGGGAGGTCATTCCAGGCCAGAGGCAGTAAGTGGGCGAGAAGTTGTGGTGAGAGAGATGAGATCAAGGTATAGTGAGTAGGCTGGCATTAGACGAGCAAAGTGTATGGGCTGGTTTGTAGTAAGAGATTAAAGAGGTGAGGTAGGAGCAGGCAAGGTGATTGAGTGTTTTAAAGCCAATGGTAAGGAATTTCTGATTGATGTGGAGGTGGATGGGCAGTCACTGTAGGTTCTTGAGGAGTGGGGAAACATGGACTTAACATTTTTGAAGAAAAATGATCTGGGCAGCAGAATGAAATATGGACTGGAGTGGTGAGAGACAGGAGGCAGGGAGGTCAGCAAGGAGACTGATCAGTAATCAAAGTGGGATGGGATACGTGCTTGGATAAATGTGGTAGCAGTTTGGTTGGAGGGGAAAGGATGGATTTTAGTGATGTTGTGAAGGTTAAATCGACAGGATTTAGTGATAGATTGAATACGTGGGTTGAATGAGAGAGAGGAATCAAGGATAATGCCAAGGTTATTGGCTTGTGAGACAGGAAGGATGGTGGTTCTGTCTCCTGTGATGGGTAAGTCATGGGGAGGACAGGGTTTGGGTGGGAGGAAAAGGAGTTCTGTTTTGAACATGTTAAGTTTGAGGTAATGGCAGGACATCCAAGTAGAGATGTCTTGAAGGCAGGAGGAAATGTGAGATTGCAGAGAAGGAGAGAGATCAAGGCGGGAAATGTAGATTTGCGAATTATCCACATAGAGGTGGTAGTTGAAGCCATGGAAGCGAATGAGTTCTCCAAGGGAGTGGGTGTAGATGGAGAATAGAAAGGCACCCAGAACTGAATCTTGAGGGACACCCACAGTTAGGGGATGGGAAGCAGAAGAGGAGCCTGTGAAATAGACTGAGAATGATGACAAGTGAGAAAGTAGCAGAGCCAGGAGAGAAGCCAAGGTTAGATAATGGATAATAGTATTTATTGAGTGCTTACTATGTGCAGAGCACTCTATTAGGCACTTGAGAGAGTACAATATAAAAGAATTAGTAGACACATTCCCTGCCCCTAACGGGTTTACAGTCTAAAGGGAACTTGCAATCTACATCAACCTAAATTAGCCCTGTAGTGAACAGGTAATTACTTGTTTATTTTTTCCAGCAGGATATAAGTTGAATACCCTAGGTTGCCCAATGAAAATTAAATAATAATTCACCTCTCTCCTCTGAAATTCAATTATAATGAATCAATATCAGATTATTAAAAGTATTGCCATTTAATTATTTGCTTAATTCCCTTAATTTCCTAACTGCAACACAAGGGCAATTCTAGTTAAAGTATTAGATAATTCCACTCAATACTTCACCATTAAGTTGTCATCTTAGCAGTCCAAATGTCACAGAATGTCTATGGTGTGTGATAATAATCACAGACCCCCAGAGCACTTGAAAAGCCAGGAAAAAGCCAGGGCCTGAAAGTCGGGGGTTCTGGGTTCTAGTCCCAGCTCTGCCACTTTTCTGTTATGTGACCTTGGGCTAGTCACTTAACTTCTCTGGGCTTCACTGGCCCAGGCAAATGCGTTATCCTGGTTTAACTACTACGTCAGCCTCCTCACTGATCTTCCTGCCTCCAGTCTCTCCCTTCTCCAATCCAGTCTTTACTCTGCTCCCTGGATCCTCTTTCTAAAATGTAGGGGTTTTTTTTAATTTGTTCATTTGTTTTAATGGTATTTGTTAAGCAGACACTGTACTAAGTGCTGGGGTAGATACAAGTTAATCAGGTTGGACACAGGCATTTCCATTTTATAGATGAGGTAACTGAGGCACAGAAAAGTTCAGTGACTTGCCCAAAGTCACTCAGCAGCCAAGTGGTGGAGCTGGGATTAGAACCCAGGTCCTTCTGACTCGCAAGCCAATGCTCTATCCATTAGGCCATGCTGCTTCTCAATAATCAATCAGTAATTTACTTCTGTATTTTTCCCTGTTGGGATAGTTTTCCCAGTGCCGGTTCATATCACGATATGCACTCCCGATGGAATCAATCAATGCCATTTATTGAGCACTTGGTGCAGAGGACTGTACTGAGCACTTGGGGAAGTACAGTACAACATAGTTGGTAGACACATGGCTACCCACTTGGCTTCATCAAGCCCTCCTTAAAGGTGGCTCCCCCGGAGTGGTATTCCCTAATTGGTTCCCAGTCACACCCTCCCATCATCAACTCCAGCACTCCTGGAGTTCTCCGTTTATTACTCATTCACTTGTGTTCATTCCTAGACTTAATTTGCATCTATGGTACTTCATCAACTTACATATAATGTCTTTCCCAGTAGTGAAAGCTCCATTAGGGCAGACCTCTTGGATCAGAGGACTTGTGTAGGTGCAGTGCTCTCCATGCAGAATGTGTCCATTCAATACTGATTTTAACCAAGGGCTCCTCTGTGTATCTCTGCCTAGTTCATTGTTTTCATTACCATATATGTTGCCGGCTTGTACTTCCCAAGCACTTAGTACAGTGCTCTGTACACAGTAAGCGCTCAATAAATATGATTGAATGAATGAATGAATTGTGATTGAACGCTTGATTTAATCCACTTCCACAGGAGTTCCTGAACTTTTTTCCTTTTGGGGATCCTCTAGGATGCCTGGGAGAACTAAGGGTGAGATGGATGAGTAGCCCACCCTCGTGGGTCTTCAGGGCCAGGGGGGAGAGGAGCAGAAGAGCTTCAAGCCAGGCCCCAGAGCCAAGTAAGGGTGAAAAACCATCCACACTGTCTCCTCTCTCTTTTCCCCTCCCTTGACTCCTTTCTTTAAGTCCTACTACCTTTTTCTTCTCCCCATTTCATTTTTTATCTCTCTCTCTCCTTCCTTTCCTCCCTAATCTCAAATCCCCGCCACTTTTTTAATACTATTTGTCAAGCGCTTACTATGTGCCAGGCACTGTACTAAGTGTTGGGATAGATTCCAGCTAATCAGGTTGGACCCAGCCCATGTCCCACGTGGGGCTCACAGTTTAAATCCCTATTTTACAACTGAGGTAACTGAAGCACAGAGAAGTTAAGTGACTTGCTGAAGGCCACACAGCTTACAAGTGCAGAGCTGGGTTTAGAATTCAGTTCCTCCTGAATTCCAGGCCCCTGCTCTATCCACTAGGCCATGTTGCTTCTTGCTTAATGCTCCACCTCCAATTCCTCACCCCCAGAATGCTCGTTCCATCTCAGGTTGGCACCTGGAGAGTTTGCAGTACTCTACCATTCATTCAATCGTATTTATTGAGCTCTTACTGTATGCAGAGCACTGTACTAAGCGCTTGGGAAGTACAAGTTGGCAAGTACCAGTCTCGGCTATGGGAAAGAGAGTCAAGCAGAGGCACATCCATTCTATTCCTAGCTTGGGCAGTGGCTAACGGGTGGAAGGCAATAAGCTACAAGTCAAAACTCACTTGTACTGGGTAGCAGCGGCACGGAAGAGAGTCGAGGGTGAGCCCATTGTGGGCAGAGATTGTTTCTCTTAATTGCTGTATCGTACTTTCCAAGTGCTTAGTACAGTGACCTGCACACAGTAAGCTCTCAATAAATACGACTGAATGAATGAATGAATTGCGCAGCAGAAGGCAATGGTGAACCATTTCCATATTTTTACTAAGAAAACTCTATGGATACACTACCAGAACGATTGCAGATGGAGTTGGGGTGTTATGGGAGAGATGTGTCCATGGGTTCACTGAGTGTTGGAAATGACTCAACAGCATAAGAAAAGACAAGAAAATGCTTGCCCCACACCCCTGCTTTAAAAATGAAAAGTTGGCACCTATCTGCCATAACTTTTTCTTTTTTCTTCTTTTTGCTCTGCTGGTCAAGTTTTCAGACAAATCAAATGATAATTCTCAACCCCAGATTGAATATCAAAAGTCAAGCATATGTCTTCATCAATTGAGAGCTCAAAAAAACCCCTATGTGGCAGGTTTAAAATATGGATTCTGATACAAAATAGTGGATTATATAGAGGGCAATTGACAAAATGGCCTTACTTTGTAATCACTGTTTAAAAACCTATATATATACATATATATATATATATATATATATATATATATATATATATGCTTTTTGCTGAAACTATGGAATCCTTTATATAGATATAGATAGATATATATAGATATATCCTTTATATCTATATAAAGGATTCCATAGTTTCAGCAAAAAGTATGCTTTTTTAACTTACCAGGCTGATTAAACTAAACACGTATTGTTGTTTTACTATAGCAGACCTCCTTGCAGCCTTTACAATAACACTTCAGGCTTGTGAAAGAAAAATCAAAATCTGTTAACATTTTATGGAAGCATTTTCCCACTGGAGATTTGAAGTTAACTGCAAAAGGATAAAATAGTCTCTTCAATAACTTTCATGAGATGATACGTCTGTGGGGATTTAGTATGGACGTGGGTGTGCGTAATTGGGTGGGTACGGGGGCGATATACTTATCGCTCCTGAATCTGCCAAGCCCCATCATGGCTCACTGAAGTATGCACAGGCATGCACAAGCACAGTATGTGTGGTGAGGAGAGGGAAAAATTGGAACTTATCTGTGTTTGAATGCAGCCATACTCTTTGCCCTATCGGAACCCTAAGGAGCCCTACCTGGCTCAGGAAAAATTGTCTGAGAAGGAGGGGGTTCGCAGATGAGCATTTTGCTGTGTTATTTGAGAACCAAAGAGAGGGAGGATGAAGAGTTTTCTCATTAGCTCAAGGGCGCATGGATACCTACAGGTGCCAGTTTGGAAAGACATGTCCCTAATCATTAGGGTATTCACACAAAGCCCTTAGGAGATTCCTCTTTCCTGCCAAGCAGCTGAAACAGAATTACTTTTGTGCAGGAATTCTGGGGAATAATAATAGTGATTATGATAAGCACTTACTATATGCCTAGCACTGTACTAAACATTAGGGTAGATGTAAAATAATCAGATTGGACACAGTCCCTGTCCCACATGGGGCTCACAGTCTAAATGGGAGGGAGAGTAGCTATTGAATCCTCACTTTACAGATGAGGAAACGGAGGCACCAAGAAGTTTAGTGACTTGCCCAGGGCCATACAGCTGACAAGTGGTGGAGGTGGGATTAGAACCCAGGTCCTCCTCCTTTGGTCCTAGTCTTTTCACTAGGTCAGTATTCTTCCACAGGCAGTGACAGAAACTAAGTATATAGATATTTACATGAGAGCTGTGGGGGAGGTTAGTGAGTACCTAAATGCTCAGGGGATGTAGACTCAGGTGTGTAGATATTGCAAAAAGTAGAGGTAATAAGGTGGGGAGATGAGAGATTTGTCAGGGAAGAGTTCCTGGAGGAAGTGTGATTTTAAGAGTGCTTCGAAGTTGGAAGGGGGAGGGAGTTCCAGGGCAAATGGAGGGAGAGTGGGTGTAAGAAAGGGATCAACAACGAGGGAGATGAGATCAAAGCTCAATAAATGGGTTAGTGTAGGAGGAGCAAAGTGTCGGGCTGGGTTGTAGTGGGACTTTAAGTAACTGTGTCCTTGAAGACTACTTGTTTATTGGACGTGTGAACCCATGTGAATTATTTCTAGTGGAACTGATAAGCAGAAAATAGCAACGTGCAAATGTACTACTCTGTGAATGCCATAGACAAGATGGAGGGAAAGTGAATAACTTTTAAAAATCGCTTCCCAAGAATATTTATTTCTACTGTTCTGTCATCTGTGGTGCTGTGAATTTAATGATCATCATCATCATCAATCGTATTTATTGAGCGCTTACTATGTTCAGAGCACTGTACTAAGCGCTTGGGAAGTACAAATTGGCAACATATAGAGACAGTCCCTACCCAACAGTGGGCTCACAGTCTAAAAGGGGGAGACAGAGAACAAAACCAAACATACTAACAAAATAAAATAAATAGAATAGATATGTACAAGTAAAATAAATAAATAAATAAATAGAGTAATAAATATGTACAAACATATATACATATATACAGGTGCTGTGGGGAAGAGAAGGTGGTAAGAAGGGGGGATGGAGAGGGGGATGAGGGGGAGAGGATCATCAGTAAAGTGGGAAGGGAACATTTGGTATCAATTGCGTGTTAAAGCAACCTTTCCAAAATCCTAGTCCTGTTCACATTAGCCATAAAAGGAAATTTCCTAGTGACTATTTTTAAGCAGTTTCTTTGTAAACGTGACTAATATTCAAGTTTCTATAACGTGTCATGGGAGGGATTTGCTTTTAAACTAAACGAGAACTTTGTTGAAATCAAATCTAAAATTTCCCCTCATTTCATTTTGATTTGGGAACGACAGTTATTCCCTGGCAGACTTTAACGGTTACCAAGTAATAGAAGAAATTAGATTGATGTCAAGTTTGGAGAAAAACACTGAGCCATTAGGAGCATGGAGAAGAGGTGAAGATTCAACAGAACATCAGACATTTGTTCTACCAGCATTTTTTAAAATGCTACAAGCATTTTGTAAAATGGGGATTAAGACTGTGAGCCCCCCGTGGAACAACCTGATCACCTTATAACCTCCCCAGTGCTAACAACAGTGCTTTGCACATAGTAAGCACTTAATAAATGCCATCATTATTATTATTATTAAAGGCATTTATTAAGCACTTACCATGTGTCAAACACTGTTCTAAGCATTGAAATAGGTATAAGTTAATTAGATTAGGCACTCGTCCTGTCCCACATGGTGCTCACAATCCTATTTGATGAGGATCTAGACCAGAATTTGGCTCAGAGGAGAAGCAGATATGGAATAAAATGAAAAAGCTTGTCAAAAATGCCAGTAGTTAACTAAACTCAGGAAAAGAGAGCAGCAGTTTAGGATCACCTAAACCTAAGCAGTGTGAGGAAGAAGGATCCACTAATTACCTCAATTAAGAGCTGCTTGACCGGGGAAGAATGGCTTGTTTCACTTTTGTAGCATAAACTCAAGCTGCTAACCACTTTTGCCAAAATAAACCAATTTTCCCCCAAATCTCCTTTCTCTTGGGCAACATTTGCAGTTTTTGTCTCCCCTCCCTAAAACTTCACAAATGTTTTTCCTTTAAAGACCTTTGGTCAAACACTTGGGGACCTCATCAAGTTATTCCCTACAAATTTCTCATTCCAGCAGAATCCTCTAGCACCCTCTCAGCTTTAGACACTTACCCCAAACATTCATGGAATATGGTGTAATTTGAACAGTGGAAATGATTTTAGAATAGTGCTTGGCACATAGTAAGCACTTAAATATCATAATTATTATTATTATCTGATAGAGCAGCTTGAGGGGAAGGGACTAGAGAAGTCTTGGGCTGAAGTTCCTCTTGATTATAATCTTATTATGGTTAAGGGAACATGTCTGCTAATTCTGCTGTATTATACTCTTCCAAGTGCTTACTACAGTGCTCTGCACATAGCATGCAATAAAATGAAGGACAGAAATGCCTTTCATCTGTTAGGATGATCAGTGCCCTGTGACAGCTGGGCTCTTAGAACCAATCAACCTCATGAAAGAAAGTACCTGAAAGGAGAATTTATAAAGGAAAGGTCGAGAGTGAGATGGAGATAGCTGGTTCTAGGCAGTGGTGAACTGGCTCATCAAGGGGACAAGTTGGCGGTGCCTCTGTCAGAAGGTAGGTTAAACTGTCGTGTTTTAGCTGATTGAAGGAATAGCCTGCCCATAGTCAGAGCTCTTTGACAAAAAAAAGTAGGGGAAGCAACAAATGGGGAAGGAGATAAGCAGAGGAAGGGGCTGTTACTATCTTACATGGGGTTAGCCATCTCTCTGCCTTGCTGACCAAAGCCATCCATTCAATCGTATTTACTGAGTGCTTACTGTGTGCACAGCACTGTATTAAGTGCTTGGAAAGTACAATTAAGCAACAGAGACAATCCTTACCCAACAATGGGCTCACAGTCTAGTGGTATTTTGTTTTATCAGATATCTCTGCAGTTTGTTATTAAAGTACAACTGCCACAGTATACCTCCTCTAGGGTCAGTAATGCCTTTAGAATACTTCCCCGCTGACTAGTTAGGTCCCATATTTCTGTTATTGCCATATATGTTTTCTCAATTGTTTAGGTACACAGTAAGTGTTCAAAACCACTGATTGAAACAAACGTCTTCCAGAAATCTGCCTTATATGGTAGCATCCTAATCCTTCCCCGAGTGAATGCACTCCTTTTGGCTTGAATGAAATGAATACTTAATAGACGTATTTATTCATCTAACAATATGTACCTCTGTCTTTATTCTCTCCCTTAAACAGAAATATCCTAGAAAACAGGGTGTTATGCTTGCTAAACCCTCCTCAGATGGTGTCTGTAGGATTTGATGTATCTGATAAGTGCAAAAGAGAAGCAGGAATAAGTTTCTTTTTCCTGGGGTGCATACATCTTAGCCCAGGCCCATGGTGCTGAGAATATTCTAAGGACTATCCAGAGAGTGTTTGCCTCTGGGGAAAGAGATATTACTGGTTGGTATTACAGCGGTGGTAAAATTGTGATTCATGCTGAAAGTTTTCATTGGTTCTGAATCCCCATTGGAACTCCAGCTGCTTCAGTGAACATTAACACATAAACACTGAGACAGTTACTTTCTTGTCTAACTCTTGGGGATTGCCTGAGTTACCTGTTCCAAAATGCTATGCAAGGGAAGTTCTTTAGAAAACAACTCTTTTCACCGAGTCCATTTATCTGATGAGCATTTAAGTAGTTACTACAGTACATTGCATTCACTAGGGCTCACTAGGTAACAGTAATGCCCTGGATATTCATTTGGATGTATATATATATAATATATATGTGTGTGTGTGTGTGTGCATATGCCATCAAAAATGTTGTGTTCCCTAACTCTCCCAGCCCTGTTCATAAGCTGCTGCTCAGCTGGGTGCTATTGTGCTTGGTGTTGGAAGGGTTGGGATGGTAATCTGTTCTTATATCCTCAGGCACACCTCCCTTATTACCTCTCATCCTGCTTCACTTCAAACATGATCTCCAGGCCCCATCACCCTCATGGTTCCATTTTATGCCATTCTATTCCATTGTTGTGACCTCGAGTATACTTGCTGTGGCAGGGAAGAATCATGAAGGGCTTTTTAATCTCTTAGAAAACTAAATGCGCAGCTAAGCATTTTCCAATCAGTGCTTTCTCTCTTGCTGTCAACCCCTTGCTCACCCCCTCCCGCCTGCTTGGAATTCTTTCCCAATTCAAATCTGAATGACCACAATTCTCCCCATCTTCAAAGTCCTATTAAAATTATTTCTCCTGCAGGAAGCCTTCCTGACTAATCTCTCATTTTCCCACTCTATTTCCCCTCCCTACTAGTACCTTAGGCAATTAGGTACCCACCCTACCCCTTAGCATTTATGTACATTTCTTTTTACCCCGAGGTTCCTCCCCTACCTGTAACTTATTTTAATGCCTGTGTCCCCCACTAGATTATAAATTCCTTGAGCAGGGATTATGTCTACTTTATTACATTATACTTTCCCAAGTGCTTAGTGCAGTGCACTCAATATATATCATTGATGGTGGGAAGGTGGAAGCACTATCTCCTCAGTTCCTTTTTTATGGTATCTGAGCACTTACTATGTGCCTAGCATTGTAAGAAGCACTGGGATAGATAAAAACTAATCAGGTTGAACACAGTCCGTGTCTCATACAGTGTTCACAGTCTTAATCCTCATTTTACAAATGAAGCAACTGAGGCACAGATAAGTTAAGTGACTTGCCCAAGGTCATGCAGCAGCGAGTGGTGGAGTCTGGATTAGAACCCAGGTCTTGACTCCCAGGACCATGCTCTGTCCATGAGGCTACGATGCTTTCCACATGATTAAAACCCCTAGGCTGCCTGATACTGCTGCAATTTATCAACTCATTTTCCTTAAACTCCCACTTTCTGCCCAGTGATTTCAGATCACCCCTGTTCCCCGCCCCCCGACCCCCTTGATTTTTACGGATCAGGCAGCCAGGGATGCATAATAATGGCAGCAGAATTGGAACAAACCTGCTGGTTTGCACTAACTAGAGTCTAGAAGGCTGACCCTATTCTCCTACTAAATCTGTGCATCCCCTTTCACTAAGAATGAAATGCAACCTTGTTCCTGATTGCTCTCCCTTTTCAGGTCCGGGCTGGGAAGTGAATTTTTATTTTCTCCAGGCCAAGTTGAGATTCTTATCTGCTGGAGCATTCACAGGTTAAGATGGAGACTTTGTAAATGCTGAGCTGGTGGGTTTGTGATGGAAATTAAAATTCACGTACCCACCTCTGTGGGAGAAGGGTGACAGGAGGTGGAGGGAGGTTGAATGGAGAACAGAGATGGCATCCCAGATGCTTCCTCAAACACATTGGGCCATAATTGTTTCCTCTGATAGGCATAATTCTCATCAATAAATCACAGAATTTTTCAGTAGCTGTCTGATGCATTTTTAAATACCTTTTTATAACTTTTCAGGGAACATTACCTCAAGACTGAAATGCTCCATTTGGATTTGCACTACAATGATGCCAGGGAACTGAGGTTAAAAGTTTTAGTTGTTTTTTTCCAACAAGCTATCAATCCTCTATTCTGGCACCAAGAGGAAAAAGAACAATCGAATTCATGGTAAATGAGATCCTGCTCTCCCCTTTCCCCTCTTCCATATTTTTGTTTGACAATCAGAATTGAGTCACACTGCTCAATACCTCCTTTTACAGTATATACATTTTCCATTTTTTCTTTTCCAATGAGATTTTATTTTATTCATTGAAGACAAGGTTCAAAGCTTCTCAAACAAATCCTGGACCTATGTCTCTTTTTTTTTTTTCTTTGTTGATTGCAGTATAACAAGTGAATGGTGTGTGGTCTAGTGGAAAGAATGTGGGCTTGGGAATCAGAGGCTTGGATTCCAATCCCAAACTTCCCACTTGCCTGTTGTGGGATCTTGGGCAAGTCACTGGATTTCTCTGGGCCTCAAGTTCCTCATCTATAAAATGAGGATTCAATACCTGTTCTCCCTCCTAAGACTGTGAGCCCCATGTGGGACAGGAACTGTGTCCAACCTAATTGTCTGGTAGTTATCCTAGTCCTCAGTGAAATGTTTGGCATATAGTAAGTGCTAAACAAATGCAATTTTTTTATTGGTTTCTATGGTAGTAAACAGAGGTACTGCTCTAAATTTCAACCCTACAAGGAGGTTCTTCTATGGGCAACAATTCTGTGACCCACCCTCTCCTGGCATGCTTGAGTTGACCTATGACTGCATCGTCCAAGTATGACAGGCCCCAGTGCCAAGCTCAAAATGAGCATCACTCATGGTAGTAATAATAATGATGGCATTTGTTAAGCGCTTACTATGTGCAAAGCACTGTTCTAAGCGCTGGAGAGGGATACAAGATGATCAGGTTGTCCCACATGGGGCTCACAATCTTAATCCCCATTTTACAGATGAGGTAGCTGAGGCCCAGGGAAGTGGGCAAGTCACACAACTGACAAGTGGCAGAGCCAGGATTAGAACTCATGACCTCTGGCTCCCAAGCCCGGGCTCTTTCCACTGAGCCATGGTGTTTCCTGGTGCTTTTGAATATATAATTCCTTTGAGTAACTGGGATTTGTTGTCCCGGTAGGCCACTGGAAGCAGTATTGTCATATATCTTTAAATCATATATTACAAAGGATTTATATTAATGTCTGTCAGCCCCTCTAGACTGTAAGTCTGTTGTGGGCAGAGAACATGTCTACCAACTCTATTGCACTGTACTCTCCCAAGTGCTTAGTGCAATACTCTGCACACAGTACGGGCTCAATAAATACCATTGATGATGATGATGCTTGCAGCAATGCTCTTGACACCACTGCAGCTCTCCTTCCTACTGACTCCTTCCTACTGAGTTACCTCAAAGTTAGGATGGAGAATAGGGCTTTCTAACCCAGCTCATGGCTAACCAGGTTCCAACTCTTCAGGCCTACTTCATTCAAATCAGTGGAATTTATTGAATTTTGCACTGTATTAAACCCTTGAAAAAATAAAATAGAATTGGTAGACATGATCCCCCTCCACGAAGAGCTCACCTTCTACAGCATCTCTTTCGTGCTTCAATTTCTCTGTTTGCAAAATGGGGATCACCTTTGCTTCTACCCCAGGAACTCGAGGGGTGCAAAGCCTTATCACCCTTTTCTTCCTGTTTTCAAGAGGTGTTAGTTATTCAGTGCCTAAATGCTAACGAGAGGGGATCTTGCATTTGGGCAAAGCTGCCTCATTCAGACATAAATGCTTCTGAGAAAAATAAGGGTTTCTGTCTCACCCTGCAGCTGATGCCATTGTCAGAACAGAAACTAATTTCACAGCTTGTCAATGATCAGACATCTGCTTTGTAAAGGGAAAAGAAGCCCGCATAAAAGATTCATGCACTGTTTTGGGATTTGCCCATTTCTCTCTCCTTTCCTTTGCATTTTCTGGTCTGTGTCTCATTGAATACACATCGCCTTCCCCTCTGCCACCCTAAAAAGGGGGTGGGTTGTGGAGGAGGTGACAGTAGAAAGAGGGGAATATCTGTTTTTCAACTGAGAGTCATCTAGGGCATTGCACGATGCCATCTAGGGCATTGCACGAAACCATCTAGGAAATTGCATGATGAGGACACGTTGAGCAGGTAACCTGGAAAAATAGCTGGCTCATGTGGGTGGCAAACAGCACTGTGACTTCTGACTTATCAATCACTTGCGTATATTGAGCACTTACTGTGTGCAGAGCACTGTACTAAACATTTGGGAGAGTACAATATAACAGCCACAGTTCATGCCCGCAATGAGCTTGCAGACTAGAGGGGGAGACAGATGTTAATAAATAAATACAGATAAATAAATACAAATACAAATATAAATACAAATATAAATACAAATAAATAAATTACAGATACGTACATAAGTGCTGTCGGGCTGGTGGGAAAGGGGGCCGTGAATAAAGGGAGCAAGTTGGGTGACAGAGAAGGGAGTGGGAGAAAAGGAAATGAGGGCTTAATCAGAGAAAGCCTCTTAGAGAATATGTGCCTTCAATAAGGCTTTGAAGCAGGGGAGAGTAATTGCCAAATATGAAGAGATTTGTGGTATTTTGGCCCAACATCAGAACTATATTTTTTTAAGGTATATGTTAAGCACTTACTATGTGCCAGGCACTGTTCTAAGCACTGGTGTAGATACAAGGTAATGAAGTTGAACACAGTCCCTGTCCCACATGGGGCTCACAGTCTTAATCCCTATTGTACAGATGAAATACCTGAGTCCCAGAGAAGTTAAGTGACTTGCCCAAAGTCACACAGCAGACAAGTGGCCATGCCAGGATTAGAACCCAGGTCCTTCTGACTCACATGCTGGTACTTTATCCGCTAGGCCATGCTGCTTCCAATCCATTCAGATGAGCTCCACCTTAGTCCAGGGACTTGGGTCTGATCTCAGTTTGGTTCTTACATCAGCTTCAGTCTCTCCCACTCTCCAGTCCATACTTCATTCACTCTGCAGGCAGATCATTTTCCTTGTTCTGCAAATATCTCCCCTCTCCTCAGAAACTTTTAGTGATTACCCATTCCTCTCTACATCAAGCAGCAATTCCTGACCTCTAACTTTAAAGCCCTCATTCAGCTCTCTTCCCCTCCTTCCCATCCATCCTCCCCCACTACACTCTAGCTTACCTACTTCATGCCTTTTAAGCTGACCTACTCATTGCTCCTCATTCTCCTTATTCCTGCCTCTACCCAGCAGTAGCTGAATCTAGGAGAGGAGAATGTGCAAAAAAGCTGAATAGAAAACAGAGTTTACAGCTACCAAGCAATGGAAAAAGGAGAAATAGACAGACCAGAGATCAGGGCAATTGGTATAAGTGGCAAATGATGAAGAAAAATACCAAACAGCGAATAATCATTTTGAAGGAGGCTAAGAGTCAGCTGAAGGAAGTAAAATAAAACCCAGGATCTTAGCCTAAGGGAGGTGAAAAAGGTGAGAAGTAGCTGAAGGAAGGTAATGCAAAATCAGAAACATTTCTAGGGGACTTAACTTGTGGAAAGAAGCAGAAGAGCAACTTAAAAGGGGCTCAGGATGCCTGATGAATTAGAGCCAGTGAAAGAGGAGCCAAGCCTAGACCAAAAACAGGGCTAAGGTGAATGGCAACAGGCAACAATTCATAGGGAAAGGGGTTCTGGGGATACAGAAAAGAAATAACTAGAGGGAAGGAAAGGCTCATTAAGATGGAAAAGAATCTCAGCCCAAGAAAAAAGACGGAGATGAAGATTTCTTTGCAGAAACAGAAATTGGGGTAGGCAGTCAACAGATGCATAAACTTCCTGGAAAACTGCTGATCTGAAAACAAGTTTGATGCTAAGGCAGTGGAAAAAGACAATCAATCAGTGGAATATATTAAGGGCTTGCTGTGCTTTGAACACTGTGTTGAGTACTTGGGAAAGTACAATAAAGTTGGTAGACATGATCCCTGCCCTCAAGGAGCTGACATTTTAATGGGACAAAACTTGAAGCAGAAAAAATAGAAATACAAAGGAGTATGTCCCTTGGGTTTCCAGGTGTGGGGACTGATGAAATCAACAAATACTGAGAAGAAGTTCCATCAGAAAATGGCAATGGGGTGGTTAAGGTCGGGGTGAAAGTCTGCGAAGAAAGTTAACAGAGCCTGAGCATTGGCTTGGGGCAACTGAGAAGTAAGAATTTACTAAGGAAAGGTTGAGAGACCAAAAATGGTACCCAGTGAGGGGAGAGGTGGGGATGAAGGGGCCACCTAACAAGAGAATGCAGCAGGGGAAAAAGTATAACTGACTCCAAAGTAGTTCAGAATAGCCAATTAGTTCAAAACTTTAAGAGTAACAAATTTTATCAAAATGGGGCTAAGAATAGCTAATAAAAGCAACAAGTGAGGAGAAAAAATGATGAACAGAAAACAACGTTCTGTGCAACAAAGTAGCGATTAGAGGGGAAAAGGCTTGGTGAGAGACAAAATGGTTAGCTGAGCCAAAAGATCAATCAATCAATCAATCAATCGTATTTATTGAGCGCTTGCTATGTGCAGAGCACTGTACTAAGCGCTTGGGAAGTACAAATTGGCATCACATAGAGACAGTCCCTACCCAACAGTGGGCTCACAGTCTAAAAGGGGGAGACAGAGAACAGAACCAAACATACCAACAAAATAAAATAAGTAGGATAGAAATGTACAAGTAAAATAAATAAATAAATAAATAGAGTAATAAATATGTACAACCATATATACATATATACAGGTGCTGTGGGGAAGGGAAGGAGGTAAGACGGGGGGATGGAGAGGGGGACGAGGGGGAGAGGAAAGAAGGGGCTCAGTCTGGGAAGGCCTCCTGGAGGAGGTGAGCTCTCAGCAGGGCCTTGAAGGGAGGAAGAGAGCTAGCTTGGCGGATGGGCAGAGGGAGGGCATTCCAGGCCCGGGGGATGACGTGGGCCGGGGGTCGATGGCGGGACAGGAGAGAGCGAGGTACAGTGAGGAGATTAGTGGTGGAGGAGCGGAGGGTGCGGGCTGGGCAGTAGAAGGAGAGAAGGGAGGTGAGGTAGGAGGGGGCGAGGTGATGGAGAGCCTTGAAGCCCAGGGTGAGGAGTTTCTGCTTGATGCGCAGATTGATCGGTAGCCATTGGAGGTTTTTGAGGAGGGGAGTAATATGTCCAGAGCGTTTCTGGACAAAGATAATCCGGGCAGCAGCATGAAGTATGGATTGAAATGGAGAGAGACACGAGGATGGGAGATCAGAGAGAAGGCTAGTGCAGTAGTCCAGACGGGATAGGATGAGAGCTTGAATTAGCAGGGTAGCGGTTTGGATGGAGAGGATGGAGAGGAAAGATCAGAAATTGATGCATTCTCAAGAGATTTAAAAAAAGACTAAGCAGTGGAGAAAGGTGAAAATGCTGAACAGACTGAAAATTGGAGTCAAGATAGCAAAAAATAACCAGACTTGCTGAGAGGGAAAATACAGAACCAAGAGAAAATGGGGTCCATACTTCTGAGACCAAATATAGGGTCTCAAGATGTCAGAAAAGGAGAGAACTTGTTAAAAATGCTCAAAGGGGAAGATCCTTGTGGACCTTCTAGACTGTGAGCCCGCTGTTGGGTAGGGACCATCTCTATATGTTGCAAACTTGTACTTCCCAAGCGCTTAGTACAGTGCTCTGCACACAGTAAGCGCTCAATAAATACGAATGAATGAATGAATGACATGGAATGTGCCAACTTGTACTGCACTTTCCCAAGCATGTAGTACACAGTATGCACTCAATAAATACCACTGATTGATTTCCAAGTGCCTAGTACGGTGCGGTTCATAAATATTGGTGCTACTGCTACTAAGGGAACAGAAAAACTTACTCAGTGGCCAGAAAGATGAGGTTTGGCATGTTAAAAGAACAGAAGGAGAAAGTAAGTATCAAAATGGGTGACGATTGCAATAATGATAATTGCGGTACTTACTACGTGCCAAGCCCAGGGGTAGAAACGAAATAATGAGATTAGGCACAAGTCTCTGTGCTACATAGGGTTCATAGTCAAAGGCGTTCGGAGAGTGGACGGGGGAAAGAAACAGGTATTGAATCCCCATTTTACAGACAAGGAAACCAAGGCCCAGATAAATGAAGTGACTTGCCCTAGGTCACAGCCCTTTGGTGGCAAGAATGATATCTTCTACTTTTATTGCATTCTCTCAAATGCTTAGTCAATGCTCTGCACACACTAAACACTACAACTCATGGTAGGAGTGAGAACTAAGGGAAAAATCTGAACTGAGGTCAAAAATGAAAATCTGGGAGCTGGTATTATGTGGAAAGTAGTTCAAAAAATATGAACACAGACTGGAAATAGGGCTCAAGGAGTTTGAGAGCCATTAGATGGAGAAATTGAGAAGCCTAAAAAAAAAGCTTATGGACACAGAGAGATTACAGTTACCTGAGGGAAACAGGACACAGATAAGAAAAGGCAATAATTTTGGAATAGAAAGCTGTCTGAAAATGAGGCAGAAGAACCTGCAAACCCGGTCAAGAAAGCTGACTGAAGCTGGGAAACTGGGCATATGGGAACTTAAAAAGGTAAAAACAACTGGAGGAAACCAAATCAATGTCTGGGTGGGAGGGAAATGAGTGTAAACATGGGAAGAAGATCAGCAGCAAGATGGAATATAGCTAGTGAGGGAAACAGCTAAACAAGGCCTAGAGTGGCAGAGGATGGGGAGAAGCAACTGAAGACTCCCAGAACCAAGACAGAAAATCTAGAGTTTCAAGGTGTCAAAGCAGAAGGTACTGGAACGAGACAATGAGACCACCAAAAGAAGACCAGAAATAGAAGGAGAGGCCACCAGCCAGACTGAAATCACAGCTCAGGGCAGTGGAGCAAGATAACAAGCAGCTTTAGACAGCAAGAAACAGTCAAAAATGAATTTATGGAGACTGAGAACCTTGAGCACGAGCAGGCAAAAAGTGAAATGCAACCAAATCAGCAGGTAAGCTCAAGGCCCGGCAGAATAGAGGCTGAAAATGGGACTAAGAGCAGCTGCTAGAGGCAATCAGCAGTGGGAAAAATAACGAGCACAGGCCACAAATGGGACTCGGGATGGCACTGAAAGGCAGTGACAGGTGCCAAGAAAGGCAGAGGCCCATGCTACCCAGAAGGATAAGCCCCAGGTAAAGAATACTAATCAGACACAACCACTAGCTGAAAAACCTGAAACCTGAAGGTAACAGGATTGCAGGTAGGAGGCTCCAATTGTCACTCAGGCCCTGCCATTTCCCTGCTGTTGGGCCTCGGGCAAATCACTTTAACTCTCTAGGCCTCAGTTTTCTCATTTATAAAATGGGGATTCAAAATCTGTTCTCCCTCTCTCTCAGACTTTGACTGCAGTGTGAGAAGGGACTGATTTGATCTGCCTATCTTGCATTTAGCAGCACGCTGCTTGGCATATCATAGGTGCTTACTAAATACCTTTCTTTTATTAGGAGAAAGGCGAGAGGGGATAGGGAGAAATAATCTGAGGATATTGAAATGGAAATGAGAGCAGTCTATCAAGGTGAGTGGATAGGGAGAAATAACCTGAGGATATTGAAATGGAAATGAGAGCAGTCTATCAAGGTGATAATCACCACCCTCCAAACCACCACACTAATGGGAGCTTCCTAAAGTTGTGAAATATGTCTGTTTATTACATTGTACTGTTCAATAAATATGATTGAAAGAATGAGTGAATGAAAAAAAGCATGTCAATGCAGTAATAATTCATCAGGTGGCTCTCAGGGTGTGTGGAGTATAATCTTTGGCCTGGAATGTTAAAACCATGTTTGAATTGTTTCAATAAAGAATCAAGGGAGACAGAAGAAAGGAGGCACAAGGGCCAGAAGAACTACATATTTTAATCAGCGAGAAGCAGCATGGCTTTGTGGTTAAAGCACGGGCCTAGAAGTCTGAAGGACCTGACTTCAAATCCTGGCCCTTCCACTTGTCTGTGTGTGTCCTTGGGCAAGCCACTTAACTTTTCTGTGCTTCAGTTAACTCAACTATAAAATGGGGATCAAGACTGTGAGCCCCATGTGGGACATGGACTGTTTTCAACCTGATTAGCTTGTATCTACTCCAGTGCTTAGTACAATGCCTGGCATATAATAAGTGCTTGACAAATACCATTAAAAAATCATTTGATGGTGTTCATTGAGAATTTAGTGAGCTAAGGGGTTGGGAGAGACAATATGAAAGTGTTGGTAGCTACATTCCCTGATCGCAAGCTCAGAGTCTTTTAATAGGAAAAATGTCCATCCTAAACCCTGTTTTGAGACAGAAGATGAGCCTCATGCAAGGTTCCTAGCTGTGCCCCAAAGGTTGGTTATATTTTGTCTTTGCCCATTGGATTTAAGATACTTTAGGAAAGTTGGTGTTACTCAGACCAGATTATCAACCTGTCAACCATGCCTTTGGGCCAGTGAGAGAAGACTGGGGAAAAGCAACTCTTTAACTGCAAGATCTTCATCTGCCAATTTCAGATCTAATAGGAGACCTCAGCTGGTGTCCACAAGAGCTAGCCTTCCTTCACCAGAAATCCAGCTAAATCAATATTATTTATTGAGCTCAATACCAAGGGCTTGAGACAGTACAGAACAGAGTTGGTAGACACATTCCCTGTTCACAAGGAATTTACAGTTTAGAGGAGGAGACAGACATTAGAATAAGTTACACATATGCACATAAGTGCTATGAGATTGAGGGTGAGCTAAACATCAAGTGGGTAAAGGGTGCACATGCAGCGTGGCTCAGTGGAAAGAGCCCGGGCTTGGGAGTCAGAGGTCATGGGTTCTAATCCCGGCTCCGCCACTTGTCAGCTGTGTGACTTTGGGCAAGTCACTTAATCAATCAATCAATCATATTTATTGAGCACTTACTATGTGCAGAGCACTGTAATAAGCGCTTGGGAAGTAAAAGTTGGCAACATATAGAGACAGTCCCTACCCAACAGTGGGCTCACAGTCTAGAAGGGGGAGACAGAGAACAAAACCAAACATACTAACAAAATAAAATAGAGTAGAATAGATATGTACAAGTAAAATAAATAAATAAATAGAATAATAAATATGTACAAACATATATACATATATACAGGTGCTGTGGGGAAGGGAAGGAGGTAAGATGGGGGGATGGAGAGGGGGACAAGGGGGAGAGGAAGGAAGGGGCTCAGTCTGGGAAGGCCTCCTGAAGGAGGCCTTAACTTCTCTGTGCCTCAGTTACCTCATCTGTAAAATGGGGAGCCCCACATGGGACAACCTGATCACCTTGTATCCCCCTCCAGCTCTTAGAACAGTGCTTTACACCTAGTAAGCACTTAACAAATGCCATCATTATTATTATTATTTTTATCATCCAGGTGCATAGGGGATGGAGAAAGGGGAGGGAATAGGGGAAATGAAGGCTCAGTTGAGGAAGGCCTTAAGAAAGAGAGATGGGATTTTAATAAGGCTTTGAAAGTTGAGAGAGTAGTAGTATGTTGGATCTGAAGGGGAAAGGCGATACAAGCTAGAAAGAGGATGAGGGCATGGAGTTGGGGTTGAGATAGACGAGAAAGATTTTCAATGAATAGGTTGGCATTAGAGAAGTGAAATATGGGGGCTCAATTGTATTGGAAGTCAGTGAGGATAACGTAAGAGCGGGAAAGATGATAGAATGTTTCAAAGCAGATGGTAAGGAGTTTCTGTTTGAAGCAGAAATGGACGGGCAACCCACAACTGCAGTACCATTCCCAAGCACCTGATATCATTTTCCTTTCCAGATGACTGCTGTTCTGTGGTTTTTGGGTTTTTTTAATGCTATTTAAGTCCTTACTATGTGTCAAATACTGTTCTAAGCACTGGGACAGATACAAGTTAATTAGGTTGGATGCAGTCCCTGTCTTGTGTGGGGCTCGCAGTCTAAATAGGAGGGAGAACAGGAGAACTGAGGCACGAAGAAGGTAAGTGTCTTGCCCAAGGTCAATCAACAAGCATTCGGCAGAGCAGAGATTAGAACCCGGGTCTTCTGAATCCCAGGCCTGTGCTTTTCCACTAGGCCATTCTGCTTCTGGTTTCACAGTTTCCTGATACTCCATGTGGTGGGAGTTTCTTTTAACCTCTGAATCAAATCTTTCACATTTAGATTTTGGCCCACAAAGATAAAACGCGGGCTTTTCTGGTCCCCTGGATTCAATTTATTTCAGTAAGGAAGGTTTCAGTTGTGTTCAGTTAATCGATTGGATCAATCGTACTTAGTGAATGCTTACGCTTTGCAGAGTACTGTACTCTGCGCTTGGTCTAGAAGATGTTTTACACTCCTAAATAGGGCTGGCTTAGTCATGCAGAGGAGAATCTTCTCCGGCATTTCATTTCTCATCGTAGATTTATAAGAAAAAGTGGCTGCTTGTCAACACAGTAAAAAGATCTCCTGTGTTCATCTATCTGAAAATCTGTCCTTCAGACTATGCGTGCCATTTGGGAGGGAATTATGTCTGCCCTGATTGTTGCCCCGATTGTCTTTTATCTACCCCAGTGTTTAGTTCAGCGTTTGGCACATAGTAAGCACTTCACATATCTCACTATTATTATTATGAGTATCTCCCAGGTAACCAAAGATTTGCCTTTTCCAAAATTTGCTTTTGATCTTTTTAGTCTGCCTGACCTTGCAGGTCTATCAATAATTGTTTTGTTATTAATTTCCTAATTCTGAAATCATCTAATTGCTCACATTTTTCAAAGCGAGTATAAAATTATGAGGCAGAAGTAGGTTGGAGGGTGCCTACTTTGCTAATTATTTCAGAGGGAGCTTAATCTACGGCATGAATGACCTTCACTGAATCTGGGTCTCTCTGGCATTTTAAAATGGAATTGAGTATTGATCTTTACACTGATAATTTATTGTTTAATTAAAAAAATCATAATATACTGGTGAGTTCTGATCACGCATCCTCTTACCCCTCAACCAGCTAAATGTGAAGACTCCTGTTGTATCGTGTGGTTTCTTAGCGATTCAGGGGCCATCCTGCAGGTTCCAATCTATTTATGATGTAAGATTGATCTGACTAAAATGCCTGAGAAATAAATTGCTTTTATTTCTCATCTTTTTATTACCACCCTGGAGATAGGCTCCAGTCTTCCAGCAGAGGGATGAAGGCTCTGAAGTGTAGTTATGGGAAGCTGAGTGATAAATCAATGTTCTGATGCTACCTGAAATTTTGGGAGCATGACTATCCAAAGAGAAATCAACTTTGCATTACATCTGCTCTGATTTTTCTCAGAATAATTATGTATCCAATCTTTTCTTTCTCTATTTCTGTGGAAGGGGGTGTGCATTTTGCATGCTGAGCTTTAAATGGTGCCACAAAAATCACCCCTGTTGTTCTCTGTTATCCTAAATCACTTGGATATTTCACCACCAACTGTTAGCCACTTTTAAGTCGTATGAAATTGGGTGGAAATTTCACATGAAAAACTCAGAGAGGCAGCACCATAGAGCTGAAGATGAAGTCACTTAGTCCTCCAATTCTTTCAATAGTACATTTCTATAGCTAGCTGTTTAAACTTCTGTCATTCAACAATCTTTTTTGAGGGCTTATTGGGTACAGTCCAGGTACTTGGTGCTTCAGACTGTGGGGGAACAAAAAGGGAGTCTACGCTGTTTCTTGAGTTTCTATTGCAGAATAGTTGGTGTGGGTTCATTTGGAAATTTGAGATGCAGTGTTTTCCCTGTTGGTATTTCATCAGAAAATTCATCTGGTCAAACATATAAACCAAGAAGCCCATGTGGTTTTAAAGGCCTCAGTTCTGGAAGTGTCTATTCCTCCCCTTAAGACTAACTCATTTTTAGGTCATGGTCTTGTCATTTGAAACCCGAGAAATTGGTTTACAGTAGTTTACTTTGCAAATTGGCACAGTAATGTACTTATTCATTAGTTCATTTTCAATTAACCAATCTACTCCTGTCACTGATGATTGCTTTCAAAATCTATAGGGATGACAATTTCTAGGGACCAGAATACAGAAGCAGTTTAGCCAACTTATTTGTTCACTTATTCCCTGCCATTTCCCCTTTCCCTTTCCCTTCCCAAATGGCTTGAAATCATTTTTCAGGAGTTTCTTGCAAAAATAGTATCATTTTTGTTAGGTTTTGCATTGGTAGTATAATAATACTGGCATTTATTAAGCGCTTACTATGTGCAAAGCACTGTTCTAAGCGCTGCGGAGGTTACAAGGTGATCAGGTTGTCCCACGGGGGGCTCACAGTCTTAATCCCCATTTTACAGATGAGGTAACAGGCACAGAGAAGTTAAGTGACTTGCCCCAAGTCACACAGCTCAGGGGTCAAGGGACTTGGGTTCTAATCCCATCTTCACAACTTACCTATATTACATACCTATTATACACACACACATAATTCAAACAATGGATGTTTACTAGTGATGCAGCATTTCATCCTCTAGATTGTAAGCTCCTTATGGGAAGGGAAAGTATAGGTATAATTCAGCCTGCATTCTGTTTAAAAATGTGCCTTGTTCTCACCTGTCCCGCCGTCGACCCCTGGCCCATGTCCTCCCCCTGGCCTGGAATGCCCTCCCTCCACACATCCACCAAGCTAGCTCTCTTCCTCCCTTCAAAGCCCTACTGAGAGGTCACCTCCTCCAAGAGGCCTTCCCAGACTGAGCCCCCTTTTTCCTCTCCTCCTCCCCATCCCCCCCGCCCTAACTCCTTCCCCTCCCCAGAGCACCTGTATATATGTTTGTACAGATTTATTACTCTATTTATTTTACTTGTACATATTTACCCTTCTACTTTTTGTTAATGATGTGCATTTAGCCTTAATTCTATTTGTTCTGATGACTTGACACCTGTCCTCATGTTTTGTTTTGTTGTCTGTCTCCCCCTTCTAGACTGTGAGCCCGTTGTTGGGTAGGGACCGTCTCTATATGTTGCCAACTTGTACTTCCCAAGTGTTTAGTACAGTGCTCTGCACACAGTAAGCGTTCAATAAATATGATTGAATGAATGAATCAAAAAAATATTGCTTTTCTCCAAAAATAGTGTTCAGGGAATAACAAGGAGTTTGGTATAGAGGGTTGGAAATGTGTTTTTATTTCCCATGGAAAATGACAGTTTTGCTAATAAACTCTCTTAAAGAACTTCCTCAAGCAAGCCTTCCCCAACTAGTTGTTTTTATCTCAAATCTTATGAACCCTTCAGCAGCCTCTTGCACTGATTTGTTTATTCATTTATCTGTGCCCGTCTTCTAGACTTGTGTATGTGGGAACATTTGAATATTCAATTTTATTTATTCTCATTCCTCTGCTTATGAAAATATCTCTTTGTCTCTTCCAATAGAATATAAGCTCCTATTGGGCAAGGAACACCATTTTTGTGCTTTTACTGTAGTTCTGAAACTCTTAGTATACTGGATTACATTCAGCAATCAATCGATAAATGCCACTACTACTCTCTATAGACATTAGAGTGGAACTAACTGCCAACCCTGGCTCTTAAAGCACAATTACTGAGATTAGGAGGGGAATGTGTGTGTGTGTGGGGTGTGTGTGTGTGTGTGTGTGTGTGTGTGTGTGTGTGTGTGTTTATAGAGAAGCAGCGGGGCTTAGTGCAAAGAGCACAGGCTTGGGTATCAGAGGCCTTGGATTCTAAACCCAGCACTGCAGCTTGTCAGCTATGTGACTTTTGGCAAATCACTTAACTTCTCTGGGCCTCAGTTACCTCATCTGTAAAATGGGGATTAAGACTGTGACCCCCACCTGGGACAACCTGATAATCTTGTATCTCCCCAGCGCTTAGAACAGTGCTTGGCACATAATAAACGCTTAACAAATACCATTATTATTATTATTATTCTTATGTATATACACACACACATATGTATACACACACACACACACACACACACACACACACACACACACACACACATTGAACTCCTTGTCTTCCCTCCCAAACCCTGCCCTCTCCCTGACTTTCCCATCACTGTTGACGGCACTACCATCCTTCCCGTCTCACAAGCCCGCAACCTTGGTGTCATCCTCGACTCCACTCTCTCATTCACCCCTCACATCCAAGCCGTCACCAAAACCTGCCGGTCTCAGCTCCGTAACATTGCCAAGATCCGCCCTTTCCTCTCCATCCAAACTGCTACCCTGCTCATTCAAGCTCTCATCCTATCCCGTCTGGACTACTGCACTAGCCTTCTCTCTGATCTCCCATCCTCGTGTCTCTCCCCACTTCAATCCATACTTCATGCTGCTGCCCGGATTATCTTTGTCCAGAAACGCTCTGGGCATGTTACTCCCCTCCTCAAAAATCTCCAGTGGCTACCAATCAATCTGCGCATCAAGCAGAAACTCCTCACCCTGGGCTTCAAGGCTCTCCATCACCTTGCCCCCTCCTACCTCACCTCCCTTCTCTTCTTCTCCAACCCAGCCCACACCCTCAGCTCCTCTGTGGCTAATCTCCTCATCGTGCCTCATTCTTGCCTGTCCCGCCGTCGACCCCTGGCCCACGTCATCCCCCTGGCCTGGAATGGCCTCCCTCTACCCATCCGCCAAGCTAGCTCTCTTCCTCCCTTCAAGGCCCTACTGAGAGCTCACCTCCTCCAGGAGGCCTTCCCAGACTGAGCCCCTTCCTTCCTCTCCCCCTTGTCCCCCTCTCCATCCCCCCCGTCTTACCTCCTTCCCTTCCCCACAGCACCTGTATATATGTATATATGTTTGTACATATTTATTACTCTGTTTATTTATTTATTTTACCTGTACATATCTATTCTATTTATTTTATTTTGTTACTATGTTTGGTTTTGTTCTCTGTCTCCCCCTTCTAGACTGTGAGCCCACTGTTGGGTAGGGACTGTCTCCATATGTTGCCAACTTGTGCTTCCCAAGCGCTTAATACAGTGCTCTGCACACAGTAAGCACTCAATAAATATGATTGATTGATATATGTATATATATACACATATATACAATATATATATTGAGAGGGAAAGAGAAATAAAATTAGTGTGATGGGAAGGGTAAAATGAATATGTTACTGGTGGACATATAAGTGAAATCAGACCTCCTGCTACTCATCCTCATTGTGTTCTCACTGAAGGCAGACTCTTCTTGGCACAGAGCATAGTTCTAGGCTTTAACCTGATGTCATTGTTAATCTTTGCTTCCTTCTGAAGACCAAGGACTTGAATAGCTCTGCTTCCTTCTTACTTCATTAGGGTCCCAGAACAGTGCTTCTCACCCTGATTTTTTTTTTTTTTGTCAGATTGACACAAGTGACAGCTTGGGAGCACAGCCATTACCTACCCCCTTGTGCTTCATTTGCATAACGATTTTAGACTAATTTGCATACACCTGCCTAGCTTGTATATGTCTGCAAACACCAAGAGTAAATAAGCAGTTTTTCTATTTTTAAGGTTTTCATTTCTTTTTTCTGTACAGTTGCCAGTTTTTTTCAGGTACCCGCCAACCCATTCCTATTCTACATTCCCTCCACTTAAAGCCATTGCCCAGTTAAAATTGTGGGTGACACACACAAGGGGTGACACATTATGATAGCCTAAGGTATTGCAGGTTACAATGTCCTCAGGTTCTGCATCAGGCACAATTTTTTCTGTGTGTTCAACAAAAAGGACAGTATGAGGATGTTGGAGAGGATAACCGAGAATCAATCAATCATATTTATTGAGCACTTACTGTGTGAGGATCTAGAAGAGAGTATAATAGAACAGTGTGGGTAGACATGTTCCCTGCCCAAAATGAGCTTACAGCCTAGAGGGGGAGACAGAAATTAATACAAATAAATGAATTACAGATATGGATATAAATGCTGTGGGGCTGAGGAAGGGTGAAAAAAGGATGCAAATCCAAATGCAAGAAGTAAGAGTCATGAGGGTGGGAGAGGAGGTGTCTTCATTAGCTATCTTGGTTTTGAACTACATTTTCCAAAAATGTTGGAAAAATGTCTGTCCAAGACTACAACATCCAAAGGCCTTCGTAAAGGGTTAGACTTCCCTTAATCTGGACACTCCAAGTTGCACATGAGAATGATTATCTGAATGGGACATCTGAAAATTATAAATCAGAGGGGCCATCCTAACCAAATGAGGACCTGGTCTCACATCACCAGTGCAAAAGAAGGGAAATGAAAATGCCAAAAATGTCAAGTTGATTAAAACAAAGCACTCTTGAGAGCCCAAGGGATAAGAGGGAAAGCTACAATGAAGTTGGAATGAGCTCAGAGCGCTAAAGAAGAATGGGAAGAGTATATATGCTCAAGCATAGAACAACTAATTACACAAAGAAACATCTGCACACAGCACTCAATAAATATGATTGAATGAATGAATGAAGTGCAAAAGAAATTTTAAAAGCTTTGCACTACATTAGGCTAAAGAGGATGATTCAGGAAACATCACCCCTACAACCAACAACTGGGAAAAGAGGTGAAACAGAAATATGTCCATTTTCGTCATGGTTGGCACCTCTAGCTAAAGGTTTAGCCACAGGGAGAGGTTGAAATGAAGCATGTGAAATCTGGATTTCACTTTAATATGGATTTCACTAGGAGAGTGTAAATAAGTTCATAAATGATAGAGGTGGATTAGGGCTTAGATTACTACTACTAATAATAATAATGATGGCACTTGTTAAGCGCTTACTATGTGTGAAGCACTGTTCGAAGTGCTGGGGTACTAAGAAATTAACTGGGGAAAGTTTGTGGAGGAGGTAGGAAGAATTTGAATTTGGGGAGAGTTGTGATTTGGCTGATGTGGGAGGAAGTTCCAAGACTGCAGAACCACATAAGTGAAGGGATTGAGGTAGGAGAGGCAAAGGTGAGGTACAGTTGGAAGGCGGGCATAGGAGGAGTGTAGGCAACAGGTTGCTTACAGAGGGTGGAAAGAGCAGATAAGTAAGAGCAGGTCAGGTGGAAGCCTGAAGCCGATTGTAAGGAGGTTTTGTAATGATGCCAAGGGAACCAGCGGAGGATTCTGAGGAGAAATGTGGACTGTGTGATGCTTTGGGAAGATGATTCATACATGATCCATGTGCTTGTAACATAGATCGGAGCGGGCAAAGTGGGGAGTGCCTGGAAGATGGGAGACCAGTGAGGCAGATAATGCAAATCCAGTGGAAATATAAGACCAGAAATGTACTGGGGTGGTAGCAGTTTCGGAGGAGACGAAGTGGGGAGGAATCTGGAAAGTGTTGCTTAGGAAAAACTGGCAGGATTTGTGAGTTAACTGACTGTAAAAATTGAGCAATAGTGAAAAGTTGAGGATAACCCTGAGGTTGCGGGCGTCTGGATTAAGGAGGATGATGATATCGTCATCTGAGATGGAAGAATTCAGAGCAGGAGTGGGTTTGTGGGGAAGGATAAGGAGTTTCTAGATTGTAAGCTCACTGTAGGCAGGGAATATGTCTCTTTATTGTTATATTGTATTCTCCCAATATATTCTCTCCTAAGTACCAAGCTCTGCACACAGTAAGCACTCAATAAATACGATTGAATGAACGATCTTTGTTTTAGAAATGTTGAGTGAGGTAGTCAATCATATTTATTGAGTGCTTACTCTGTGCATGACACTGATAAGTACTTGGGAAAGTGCCATAGAACAGCAACATAGAACATAGAACAAGGTGATCAGGTTGTCCCATGCGGGGCTCACAGTCTTAATCCCCATTTTACAGATGAGGGAATTGAGGCACAGAGAAGTTAAGTGACTTGCCCAAAGTCCCACAGCTAATTGGCAGAGCCGGGATTTGAACCCCTGACCTCTGACTCCAAAGCCCGTTCTCTTTCCACTGAGCCACGCTGAGAGTAGTGCCGTCCAACCAACAGCTGTGAGACTTTCTGACGTCAGTCCGACCGCTCGGGCGTTTCTGTAGCGTCCTTTATGGACCATGTTGAAAATCAAATAGCAAGATCAGATTAAAAACAACGAAGTCCTTAAATATCAGTTTAGCATCGAAACTGGGCTCGACTCAACACAGCTGCACTAGGTGGGACATCGAGCACTTAGTACAGTGCTCTGAACACAGTAAGTGCTCAATAAATACCATTGAATGAATGTGAGGAAAATAGGTGACAGTAGGAAGACAGGCATTTGAGTATGGTGAACTGAAATTGGGAAGCCAATAGTGAGGAGGTCAGAGGAGACGTTTTAAGGATACTGTCAAATGAGGCTTCCACCAGTCCTGCACCTCCACCTAAAAACGGGTATCAATTGCCACAGAGAGACTGGCCTGTCACACAGCAATCCGAAAAGGAGTAGATCTTTTGAGCTCCAAAAGACAGCAACAGGCACTCCAAACGACAAATGGGACAGGACAAAAAGGCACTGTCTTTGTGCACACATTGGGGTGGGACCTTGAGGTTCTGCCTTGGCCTTTCAGTCCCATACAAATGTGCAGTCTCTGCACGTGCTTTTCTTCCCTTTATTCTTCCCCCCTTCCAACCCCAAAGCATTTATGTCCATATCTGTAATTTAAGTATATTAATCTCTGTCTCCCCCTCTAGACTATAAGCTCGTTGTGGGCAGGGATTGTGTCTGCTTATCGTTGTAGTGCTCCGAAGCGCTTAGGACAGCTTATCTGCATATATGTTTGTATGTATTTATTACTCTATTTTATTTGTACATATTTATTCTATTTATTTTATTTTGTTAATATGTTTTGTTCTCTGTCTCCCCCTTCTAGACTGTGAGCCCGCTGTTGGGTAGGGACTGTCTCTATATGTTGCCAACTTGGACTTCCCGAGCGCTTAGTACAGTGCTCTGCACACAGTAAGCGCTCAATAAATATGATTGAATGAATGAATGAATACAAATCTGATTGAATTTCACCATTACTCTCATTTTCTTCAAGAAAGGATGCCTATGTATATGTGTGTGTGTGTGTGTGTGTGTATATATGTACACACACACATATGTATTTATAATATACACCTTCATACATGCTGCACTTGGTCATCTTCAATCAATCAATATATGTTGAGCAGTATGTGCTGATCACTGTGCTAAGCCCTTGGGAGAGTACAATGCAACAGAGTTGGTAGATGCATTTCCTGCCCATAGTGAGAATGTAGTCTAATTTAGTGGGCTAGATGGAACATGTACCTAGGTGAGTACAAATACACACGCATGTGTGCACGTGCGTGTGTGCGCGCACACACACACACTTACTTTTCCTGGCAAACCTAGGGTCCTCAAGGGCACTACTAAGTTGTATATCTTGGTGACTCAAGAAATTCCTTTACTAAGATCTCCTCAAGACCTAGGGAATCTAAAAGGAAAGCAACCACCTCCCAATGTATAGAGGAATCCTTTACTCCCAGGCGGTGGTGGTACTAATAATAATAATGATACTTCCCCAGAGTCTTTTATCAGAGGAATTCAAAGCACTTAGTAGCTATTGGAGCTACTTTTCTCCTTGGCCCTCCACTATCAAAGGGCATATCCATTAAACTGGCATTCTTGAGACTACAGTTTAAGTTTTCTGTCGGCAGGTAGCTGTCCTGCTGAGATCAACTACAGTGGCATCAGGATGTAGCAATGACTCAGGATAACAAACAGTCTGGCAGGAATAAAGGAATGACAATAGTCTGCACTGTGACGGCACCTTTCTATTGGCTCTTCTAGTCTGTACTTTTTTCTCCCCATTGATTGCCTAATGAAACTCTTCTTTTCCACTCCAGGAGGATGACCCAGCATGAGTTTGAGAGGAGGAAAGGTGAATCTTCTAATTTGGTGCCAACTTGTGTTCTTTCCCAAAAGGGAATTTAGGTGTCCAGTGTGCTTGGGTATCTGAGCCTGTTCTGTCTTTCCATAAGACCACAGATTCCAAAAGGGCAGAGAATACATCAGGTCTGCCCTCAGTACGTCTTCCCAGGCTTAATATCAATCAATCAATCGTATTTATTGAGCGCTTACTGTGTGCAGAGCACTGTACTAAGCGCTTGGGAAGTACAAGCTGGAAACATATAGAGACAGTCCCTACCCAACAGAGGGCTCATAGTCTAGAAAGTCTAGAGTTTCTAGACTTCTAGACTAGTTTCACAGTCTATTGAGTTCTGGTCACAGTGGCTAATAACACTAATAATAACTGTGGTATTTAAGTGCTTACTATGTGCCAGGCACTGTACTAAGCACTGGGGTGGGTGCAAATAAATTGGGTTGGATACAGAGTCCCTCTCCCACATAGGGTTCACAGTCTTAATAGAAATTTTACAGATGAGGTAACTGAAGCAGAGAGACGTTAAGTGGCTTGCTGAAGGTCTCACAGCAGACAAGTGGCAGAACGGGGATTAGAACCCAGGTCCTACTGATTCCACTAGGCCACTCAGCTTCTATACGCTGCTTCTATACAGGCTATATACTAGCTTCCAAGAACCTGGTCTCTAAAGGGGTCACCTAATGGCTGACAGATGTCTTTTGCTCTTTCAGGACCTGTCCTATTCCAGAATGGGATGTTGAGTTTCAGCATGGCCTAATGGGAGCAGTACAGGATTGGGAGTCAGGAGATCTGGGTTCTAGTCCCACCACTGCAACTGGCCGAGTGTGTGACCTTGAGCGAGTCACCTCTTCTGGCATTATTTCCTCATCTGAAAAAGGAGGACAAGATAAACTGAAGACAAGGACTGATAACTTTGAACTTACCACAGCACCTAGGACACTGTAAGCATTAAAGAAATGATTTAGTATCATGAAAAATTTCAGACAGGTTCCTAAAGCTTTTCCGTCTTTGGTTAAATTGCCTAAAATGCTCGATAATAATAATGGCATTTATAAAGCGCTTACTATGTGCAAAGCACTGTTCTAAGCGCTGGGGAGGTTACAAGGTGAACAGGTTGTCCTACTGGGGGCTCACAGTCTTCATCCCCATTTTACAGATGAGGTCACTGAGGCCCAGAGAAGTGAAGTGACTTGCCCCAAGTCACACAGCTGACAAGTGGTGGAGCCGGGATTTGAACCCACGACCTCTGACTCCAAAGCCTGTGCTCTTTCCACTGAGCCACGCTACTTCCACCCCAGCTGCTTGTTTAAATCATGATGGCATTTGTTAAGTGCTTATTATGTGCAAAGCACTGTTCTAAGCGCCGGGAGGGGATACAAGGTGATCAGGTTGTCCCACATGGGGCTCGCATGAGGCTATTCCTCCTTGTGATTTTTACTGACTCCCTTTTGGCCATTCATGGACAGACTTGGTTGTCTCCCTACCCAGACTTCATTTGAAAACAGGGTCAACATATCCCTGGATTATCTTTGTCCAGAAACGCTCTGGGCATATTACTCCCCTCCTCAAAAACCTCCAATGGCTACCGATCAATCTGCGCCTCAGGCAGAAACTCCTCACCCTGGGCTTCAAGGCTGTCCATCCCCTCGCCCCCTCCTACCTCACCTCCCTTCTCTCCTTCTACTGCCCGGCCCGCACCCTCCGCTCCTCCACCGCTAATCTCCTCACTGTACCTCGTTCTCGCCTGTCCCGCCATCGACCCCCGGCCCACGTCATCCCCCGGGCCTGGAATGCCCTCCCTCTTCCCATCCGCCAAGCTAGCTCTCTTCCTCCCTTCAAGGCCCTGCTGAGAGCTCACCTCCTCCAGGAGGCCTTCCCAGACTGAGCCCCTTCCTTCCTCTCCCCCTCGTCCCCCTCTCCATCCCCCCATCTTACCTCCTTCCCTTCCCCACAGCACCTGTATATATGTATATATGGTTGTACATATTTATTACTCTATTCATTAACTTATTTATTTATTTATTTTACTTGTACATTTCTATCCTATTTATTTTATTTTGTTGGTATGTTTGGTTCTGTTCTCTGCCTCCCACTTTTAGACTGTGAGCCCACTGTTGGGTAGGGACTGTCTCTATGTGTTGCCAATTTGTACTTCCCAAGCGCTTAGTACAGTGCTCTGCACATAGTAAGCACTCAATAAATACGATTGATTGATTGATTGATTTACAGATGAGGTCACTGAGGCCCAGAGAAGTGAAGTGACTTGCCCAAAGTCACACAGCTGACAAGTGGTGGAGCCGGGATTTGAACCGATGACCTCTGACTCCAAAGCCCGGGCTCTTTCCACTGAGCCACGCTGCTTCCACCCCAGCTGCTTGTTTAAATCGTGATGGCATTTGTTAAGCGCTTATTATGTGCAAAGCACTGTTCTAAGCGCCGGGAGGGGATACAAGGTGATCAGGTTGTCCCACGAGGGGATACAAGGTGATCAGGTTGTCCCACATGGGGCTCGCATGAGGCTATTCCTCCTTGTGATTTTTACTTGACTCCCTTTTGACCATTCATGGACAGACTTGGTTGTCTCCCTACCCAGACTTCATTTGAAAACAGGGTCAACATATTCCCTCCTCAACCAGAGGATTTGGCTCCGGATCGGAAAGTTGCCAAAACGCGGAGCTAGGCTAGAGACCCTGGCCCCTTGATGGTCTGGATAGAGCATAGGCCCGAGAGTCAGAAGGTTCTGGTCATGGTACCACTGCTTGTCTGGGGTGCCCCAGGACACCTTGGTCAAAGGTCACCCTGATCTCAAGGTCAAAGGCTATCTCACGACTGCCTGTGCCCGCAGGTGGAACTCGGAAGTGTGGGTGGGATAATAATCATAATCAATCGTATTTATTGAGCGCTTAACTATGTGCATAGCACTGTACTAAGCGCTTGGGAAGTACAAATTGGCAACATATAGAGACAGTCCCTACCCAACAGTGGGCTCACAGTCTAAAAGGGGGAGACAGAGAACAAAACCAAACATACTAACAAAATAAAATAAATAGGATAGATATGTACAAGTAAAATAAATAGAGTAATAAATATGTACAAACATATATACATATATACAGGTGCTGTGGGGAAGGGAAGGAGGTAAGAAGGTGGGGGGATGGAGAGGGGGACGAGGGGGAAAGGAAGGAAGGGGCTCAGTCTGGGAAGGCCTCCTGGAGGAGGTGAGCTCTCAGCAGGGCCTTGAAGGGAGGAAGAGTGATATTATCAGGATACCGCCCCCACAACCCAAACTGCTAGATTGACAGCTCAAGCCCAGAATACAGATTCATTCATTCATTCAATCGTATTTATTGAGCGCTTACTGTATGCAGAGCACTGTACTAAGTGCTTGGGAAGTACAAGTTGGCTGGGAAGCAGCGTGGCTCAGTGGAAAGAGCCCGGGCTTTGGAGTCAGAGGTCATTGGTTCAAATCCCGGCTCCGCCACTTGTCAGCTGTGTGGCTTTGGGCAAGTCACTTCACTTCTCTGGGCCTCAGTTCCCTCATCTGGAAAATGGGGATTAAGACTGTGAGCCCCCCGTGGGACAACCTGATCACCTTGTAACCTCCCCAGAGCTTAGAACAGTGCAATCATATAGAGATGGTCCCTACCCAACAGTGGGCTCACAGTCTAGAAGGGGGAGACAGACAACAAAACAAAACATTAAAAAAATAAAATAAATAGAATAGTAAATATGTACAAGTAAAATAGAGTAATAAATCTGTACAAACATATATACAGGTGCTGTGGGGAGGGGAAGGAGGTGGGGGGGGGGGAAGATGTCCCACCCACCCACCCGTGTCAATCAAATTAGGTATCGAGGAGGGGGAGGGCAGAGACTGGACAAACTGTGGCCGGAAACTGGAATGGCCTAAGAGCCCAGGTGATAAATCCCTGTGGCCTCTGACCTTCTGTGCAGCTGATCGAGATTTGTAGCAGCTGGTGGCAGGTCACCTCTGCCCAGAGCGTGAGAGTCCTGCTCTGCCTGCCCCAGATGGGGAGCCATGGGATGGGTGAGTGTCCTGTCCCACTGAACCCTCTTGGGGCTGGAAGCCAGGCACTTCACCAGGGGTGAGTAATGCATAAGTGGATTCCTCCCGAGTGGGAAGGGCTTATGGGTGGGAGCTAGCTGCCTCACCATGTGAGAACAAACCATAAGTGAATTCCTCCCAGGTGGGATCTGGGTGTTTTTGCCATGCGCGAGTAACACATAAGTATATTCCTCCTGTTAAGGAAGCTCTTACATCATTAAATAATCTATTCTTCCTGAAAGAAAGGTTCAATTGACCACGCCTAAAATAATCAAATAATTAAATTCACCTCACAGAATAAATTTTGTATAAAACTCAGGCTTTGTGTCCCAGGTGTCTCTGTCTCTGTCTGTGTGTCTCTCTCTCTCTCTCTCTCTCTCTCTCTCTCTCTCTCTCTCTCTCTCTCTCTCTCTCTCTCTCTTCTTTTAACCTGCACCCTCTGCTCCTCTGCCGCTAATCTCCTCACCATGCCTCGTTCTTGCCTGTCCCGCCATTGACCCTCAGCCCACGTCATCCCCCTGGCCTGGAATGCCCTCCCTCCACACATCTGCCAAGCTAGCTCTCTTCCTCCCTTCAAGACCCTACTGAGAGCTCACCTCCTCCAGGAGGCCTTCCCACACTGAGCCCCCTCCTTCCTCTCCCCTTCCTCCCCCTCTCTATCCCCCCCGTCTTACCTCCTTCCCTTCCCCACAGCACCTGTATATATGTATATATGTTTGTACACATTTATTACTCTATTTATTTTACTTGTACATATTTATTCTACTTATTTTATTTTGTTAATATGCTTTGTTTTGTTCTCTGTCTCCCCCTTCTAGACTGTGAGCCCGCTGTTGGGTAGGGACCGTCTCTATTTGTTGCCAACATGTACTTCCCAAGTGCTTAGTACAGTGCTCTACACACAGTAAGCGCTCAATAAATACGATTGAATGAATGAATGAATTTAATGTTATTTGTTAAGAAATTACTATTTGCCAGGCAATAGACTAAGTGCTGGGGTAGATACAAGATAATCAGGTTGGGCAGAGTCTATGTCCCTCTTGGGCCTTATAGTCTTAATCTCCATCTTTCAGATGAGGTAACCGAGGTAGAGAGAAGTTAAGTGACTTGCCCAAGGTCACACAACAGATAAGTGGTGGGCCAGGAGTAGAACCCAAGTCTTGTGGCTCCAAGGCCCGTGCTTTTCCCACTAGGCCACACAGCTTCTCAAGGTTCATTCCCCTCCCTTTTTATCACTTCCTTTAAACCTGCTCCTTGATAGGCTTCAAACACCTCCTCTCACCGACAAACTGTCTCTCGTTCAAAGTTTCATCCTTGCTTTTCTGGATCCCGGGATCCTGAACCTACCAGTGCTGTGCAAATGCAGTCTTTCTTGAACCTTTTTTCCAAGCTTTGTGAACACAGCATCCTAAATGGGGGGAAGATTCTGGATCGCCTGGATCAAGGAAGATATTTTCTTGTCCTACAGACATTTAGGCAGGCAGTAGGACAGACGGTAAGACAGAAGGTGTGATAGTCCCATTCAGACTGGGGCACCTGGTTGCTCTACCATCCCCTCATCTACCCTTTTATTCTCCCCAACAGGGTGTGTCTCATGAGAAGGGTTAGCGCCATGAACCAAGGGTAGGAAAGCGGCAGGAAGTGAAGAAGAATCTTGAGCTCTAGTCACTGATCGTCACAAAACGTTGAACTGAAAAGTTGGATACTTTTTCCTCCCTTCAAGGCCCTACTGAGAGCTCACCTCCTCCAGAAGGCCTTCCCAGACTAAGCCCCTTCCTTCCTCTCCCCCTCATCCCCATCTCCATCCCCCCCATCTTACCTCCTTCCCTTCCCCACAGCACCTCTATATATGTATATATGTTTGTACATATTTATTACTCTATTTATTTATTTATTTTACTTGTACATATCTATTCTATTTATTTTATTTTGTTAGTATGTTTGGTTTTGTTCTCTGTCTCCCCCTTTTAGACTGTGAGCCCACTGCTGGGTAGGGACTGTCTCTATATGTTGCCAACATGTACTTCCCAAGCGCTGAGTACAGTGCTCTGCACACAGTAAGCGCTCAATAAATGCGATTGATGATGATGATGATACCCAAGTTTTTCCTACTGCCAACCAGTTCAGCTGGCTTGCATAGATTGGTACCCAAAGATCCAGGTGACTACTTGTATGGGTAACTGAGAGAGCCTCAAGGGACAGGATGTGTGGAAATATTGAGACGAGAACACGGCAGGAAAGTAGTGTTTATATTTACCTTACCTCACTGATTTTCTACTACAACCCAGACTGCACAATTTTTCTCCTCTAACACCAACTTACTCACTGTACCTCAGTCTCGCCTGTCTCTCTACTGTCTATTTTACCCACATCCACCCTCTGGCCATTCTACCCACCTTCAAAGCCTTCCTAAAATTACATCTCTTCCAAGAGGCTTTCCCAGATTGTCTTCTTTTACCCAACTCCCTCTCCTTTCTGTGTTGGTCTATTCACTTGGATCTGTACCCCTTCAGCACTCAGTAGTTATCCTACTCTCAGCCCCACAACACTTATGTACATGTCTGTAATTGATTTCATTCTTTTAATGTTTGTCTCCCTTTCTACAGTGTAAGCTCCTTGTGAGCAGGGAATGTATCTTCCTACCCTATTTCACTGTACTCCCTCAAACAATTAGTACAGTGCTCTGCACACAGTAAACACTCAATAAATATTATTGATCCATTCATTGGTACATGATCCAAATTACCTAAAACCTTCCTGAATATTCCTGGTGAAAACCTAGAATTCAAGTATTGTTCTTCCAGTACTTAGCTTACCTAATGGAAGCTGGAAAGATTCATGTTTTGCAAAAGAGCCACATTTAAAAAGCATTAGAGTCTCACAAAGCACACATTGCTTTGATAGTTGATTGTGATTAATTGTCCTGCTCCGACCTATTAATTAAAATTCAAACTAGGGAAGTTGGGCAGTGTCTCTTGGCATTCTCGGTTCATTTCAATGAATTTCAGCATTTATTCTGCAGTCGCCTTAATAAAATGCAGAAATCAGCTGCCTATCAATTTATTCATTACAAAATAAGTTGAATGTAGCCACCCAAAATATTCATGCAAATATCTTCATTAGTAAAATCGTGTAATTAACCTGAAGTATGTGCTAAATGAAGCAGTCAAAGTAGTGCATATTTTCCCTGCTCCTAATTGTAATTTAAGTACATTAATTTTTCTCCAGATTATAAGGGGAAAAAAAGAATTTTGCCTGATCTGAGAGTGAGCTTAAACAGCGAGATAAACTTCTATATCATTTGGGCAAAAAGATCATTAACCTTTCATATGTTTGCATTCATTCTAGACAATGTTAATGTTCATTACCAAAGTTGATTGTATTTTAACAAGAACTTCCTCGATCAAATTCCATTCCTTCTTGAAACACATTTTCCATAAATACCACTGTCATTTAGGGTTATCAGTAATTCCATTAAAATCTCTCCTCTCTCTCTCTCTCTCTCTCTCTCTCTCTCTCTTTCTCTCTCTCTCTCTCTCTCTCTCTTTCTCTCTCTCTCTTGTTTTTCAAACAGTTTGTGATTCAAAAGTTAGTTTCAGGCTGATAATTCACAGGCCAAATCTTCATCAGGGGTGGTTCAGTGTAAATGTAGCTACCTTGTGTAAGGAAATGTTATTTTTTATAAAGAAGTTTTATTATAGAGGCAAAACGTACTTGGTTCTGCATATCTGTTCCTGGCTTGTGTTGTGCACTATAATGGCTCTGCTTGCTGAGAATGTGCATTTAAAATAATGGCCAAAGTCAGGAAACACACAATCAAGCATTTCAAAACCGTTGGGAAATAAATTGATGTGTCAGTGGAGAGAGAGAGAGAGACAGAGAGAGAGTGTGTGTGTTTACTAGTAACCTAACGATTCATGTTTAGTTGATAGATTTCCATATTTATTATCTTTCACAGAATATGTATTACTCCAGGGTGGAAGTCTTGGCAGGGCTCCGTGACCTTTTTCTTTTGATGTTTCAGTATCATAAGAGCCTTCCACAAGAGCTTTTCAACAGGGTACAGACAACATTGCAAGACTCCTCAAGGCAAGAAATCTGCATTAAATTAGAACAGTATGGGCTTTGACTTTGAATTTTTCTGCTTAGGTACTAAAAGTCTTGCCACCAGGAATCTCGCAGAGTTTAAGTGATTACTAATATTAAAATGTCCTTTCAATTAGAGTTAGTTTTCAGATATGAATTCACTTGCACAGAAGTCAAACTTAAGTTACTCAAAATATGGGGAATCACATCACATCCTCACTAGACCCACCTTACCTAGGAGAGGTGGCCAGTAAATGGAAAAAGGGATTGGGAGTCTAGAGATCTGGGTTCTAGTCCAGACACCACCTCTGGCCTATGTGTGACCTTGGGTAAGTCACTTATCTCTTGGCTGCAGTTTTTCATTTGTAAAATGGGAATAAAATAGATTGTGAGCTTTGGGTGAAACAGGGACTGATAACTTTGTACCTACCCCAATGTTTTGCTTTATAGGCTGGGCAGCTGCAGCATGGGAGAGAGTCAAGAGGGGAATCAAGGGGAGTTTACTGCACGGAAGGAGGCAGTGGCAAACCACTTCCATATTTTTACTAAGAAAACTCTATGGATACACTACCAAGATGATTGCAGATGGAAGCGGGGCATTCTGGTAGAGATGTATCCAGGACATCGTTATGGGTCAGACACGACTCGACAGCATAAAACAACAAGAAGCATGTAATACATGCACTTCTATTATCAAAATTCAGATAAGGGCTGGGGGGCTGGGATGAGTATCAACATTCTTAAGAGGTCCACAGCCAAGTGCATAGGCAGTGGGCAGGGCAAAAAGGGGAAATAAGGGTTTAGTCAGGGAAGGCTTTTTGGAGGAGTTGTGATTTGGGCAGCACCAAAATAGAGGAGGATCATTCCAATTCCAAAATGGACAGAGAAGCAGCAGACTGTGAATCAGAGGACCTGGGTTTCTAATCCCTGCTCTGGCTTCACAGACTCCATCCTCTCCTGGTTCGCCTCTTATCTCTCCGGTCATTCATTCTCAGTCTCTTTTTCAGGCTCCTCCTCCCCCTCCCATACCCTTACTGTGGGGTTCCCGAAGGTTCAGTGCTTGGTCCCCTTCTGTTCTCGATCTACACGCACTCCCTTGGTGACCTCATTCGCTCCCACGGCTTCAACTATCATCTCTACGCTGATGACACCCAGATCTACATCTCTGCCCCTGCTCTCTCCCCCTCTCTCCAGGCTCGCATCTCCTCCTGCCTTCAGGACATCTCCATCCGGAAGTCTGCCCGCCACCTAAAACTCAACATGTCCAAGACTGAACTCCTTGTCTTCCCTCCCAAACCCTGCCCTCTCCCTGACTTTCCCATCTCTGTTGACGGCACTACCATCCTTCCCGTCTCACAAGCCCACAACCTTGGTTTCATCCTCGACTCCGCTCTCTCATTCACCCCTCAAATCCAAGCCGTCACCAAAACCTGCCGGTCTTAGCTCCACAACATTGCCAAGATCCGCCCTTTCCTCTCCATCCCAACCGCTACCCTGCTCGTTCAAGCTCTCATCCTATCCCGTCTGGACTACTGCATCAGCCTTCTCTCTGATCTCCCATCCTCGTGTCTCTCCCCACTTCAATCCATACTTCATGTCGCTGCCCGGATTGTCTGTGTCCAGAAACGCTCCGGGCATGTTACTCCCCTCCTCAAAAATCTCCAGTGGCTACCAATCAATCTGCGCATCAGGCAGAAACTCCTCACCCTGGGCTTCAAGGCTGTCCATCACCTCGCCCCCTCCTACCTCACCTCCCTTCTCTCCTTCTCCAGCCCACCCCTCATCCTCAGCTTCTCCGCCGCTAATCTCCTCACTGTACCTCGTTCTCGCCTGTCCCGCCATCGACCCCCAGCCCACGTCATCCCCCTCGCCTGGAATGCCCTCCCTCTGCCCATCCGCCAAGCTAGCTCTCTTCCTCCCTTCAAGACCCTACTGAGAGCTCACCTCCTCCAGGAGGCCTTCCCAGACTGAGCCCCTTCCTTCCTCTCCCCCTCATCCCCCTCTCCATCCCCCCATCTTACCTCCTTCTCTTCCCCACAGCACCTGTATATATGTATATATGTTTGTACATATTTATTACTCTATTTATTTGTTTATTTATTTATTTTACTTGTACATATCTATTCTATTTATTTTATTTTATTAGTATGTTTGGTTTTGTTCTCTGTCTCCCCCTTTCAGACTGTGAGCCCACTGTTGGGTAGGGACTGTCTCTATATGTTGCCAACTTGTACTTCCCAAGCGCTTAGTACAGTGCTCTGCACACAGTAAGCGCTCAATAAATATGATTGATTGATTGATTGATTACTCTGCCACTTGTCTGCTGGGAGACCTTGGCCAGGGGACAACTTCTTTGTGCCTCAGTTTCCTCATCTTTACAATGGGGATTAAGACTGTGCACTTTATGTGGGACAGAGACTGTGTGCAGTCTGATTAAATTGTATCTACTCCAGGGCTTAGAGTGCTTGTCATTTAGTAAGCACTAACAAATAATACAAAAAAAAAAACCCAGATTGAATCTGATGCAGCTCTTCCAGATCAAAATCAATAATGGCAATCAGGTTAAACTCAGAAGCTCTCTTGTACTCGCTTTCAACTACTGTATGTTACTATCAGCGGCTGCTTTTTCGCTGAAATATGATATCCTTTTATCCATCTAATACAGGGCTACGACCAGCTGTTTCCTTTTCTTGGTCTGTCTCCACAAACAGACTGATTAACTCTAAACACTTCCCATTTACATTGCATCAGAAAATTAAATAAGGCATTGCAAAAGTCAAACAGGAGTTTGATTTCTGGGGGGGTCTCGATGACCAAGAGAGAGTTGAAAACATCCGTAGAGAGTTTACAGCCTTTTTTTCTTGAATGAGGGAGGTGGAAGAAGACTTTCTGGGGAAAAAAACAGGATGGTTAATTATAGCAGATATACCTCTGTTAGCATCCATCATAAACTGTGACTACAACAAAGAGCATGATATAAGCTTTTACTACAGATCCTAAATTATTCCAGTCATATATTTCAATCTATCAAATCAATGATATTTATTGAGCACTTACTGTATACAGAACATTGTACTGAGTACTTGGGAGCGTACAATAGAGTTGGTTCAATCCAATATGGATTTTCAAGACATAGAATAATTTGTTTTTTTTATTTTGACCAAAAATGTTGAGTTGACTTCTGAATGGATTGAGATCCATTAAGTCCAGGATCATCATCATCAATAGTATTCATTGAACACTTACTGTGTGCAGAACACTGTACTAAGCAGTTGGGAGAGTACAGTACAAGGGAGTTGGTAGACATGGGCCCTGTCCACAGTGAGTTTAGTCATCTGAGTTAGCAAGGACTAAGAATGTTATTGGGTAGAGTTAACCAAGCAGACTCTAAAGGACAGCATCTGTCATAGGTCTCTCAGGAAAAAAAAACAGATTTGTATGTGTGTGTGATCAGATTGCTGAATTTTGTCTCATGACTTTTTCTTACACAGCCAAGAAAGCATCTTCCTTTCTGAATTTTTTTTTCCATGGAGCTGACTTTAAAAGCAGGTTGGCCACCCAAGGCCAGGCATGTGCTTTGAGTCTCAGTTTCTACATTAAAACAAATAGCTCCACCAAAAGATGGAGAACCAAACCAGGCCAACATGGAGCAGGCAAGGATTTTTTGCAAGGTTTCAAAACTCTAGAGCAGAACTCTAAACAAACAAGATCTGATGCTCTCAAATGCCTTCCTAAATATTTATTCGTTATCCTTTAGGTGATTAAAGGCTCTGTTTAAACAAAATATTTTTTCCTGATCTAGTTGTGAATGACATTGACAAAAAAGCCATTGGAATTGCCTTTCCAAAATCCACTTTCTCATTATTCAAACTCCTCACTGCTTCTACCACCCATTATAAGCCATCTACTGGGATCCTGTAGGCAACTGTGTAATTCTGACAAGTGTGAAGGCTTCTTACCTGGCTCCTTTCTCCTCTGTCACCAGCACTGATCCTTGACAACTTCAACGTCTACTTGATTATGTCCAACCTGATTTATTTGCATCTATCCCAGGGTTTGACACATACTAAGCTCTTAACAAACACCAGAATAATTGTAATGTAACTTCCTCATCCTAACCTGTCTCCATTGACCTCCATGTCCATCCCCACAATAATCCATATGGACACACTCTTGGCCCCAGAGGACTTGTGTGAGACTGAGGAGTTTTCCAGGTGGGAGAGTGGGGTGAGTAGTGTTAATTGGCTAGCTATGGGAGGAATCTTAAAAAAGCACTCAGCTGTCTACTTTTTACCTACACCTGGATTTAGCCCAGTGCCTGATGCATAGAAAGCACTCAACACCATAGTCAAAAACAATTGGAACAGTGCCCTAAGTATATAAAGTACTATCGTAAATGTGGTGAGCCCACAAGCTGCCTTATTAGTGACCATTCGTGATCCCACGAACAACAAGGAAGAGACTGGCAAAGGCACTGACAAGTTTTCCTCGAGGCAGGTGATTGCCAGCCGGTGGGGACAGATCATGGAGGGAGGTGGGACTTTCTCTCCCTGTTCAACCCTGTAACAGGCCTGGACATATCAATGACTTCTAGACTGTGAACCCGTTGTTGGGTGGGCACCATCTCTATATGTTGCCAACTTGTACTTCCCAAGCACTTAGTACAGTGCTCTGCACTCAGTAAGTGCTCAATAAATACGATTGAATGAATGAATGAATGACTGCCACTGAGAGCCACAGTAGTGACGCCTAAGGCAGATAAAAGGTGGACGCTTTGAAGAGAAGCAGCGTGGCTCAGTGGAAAGATCCCGGATTTGGGAGCCAGAGGTCATGGGTTCTAATCCTGACTCTGCCACTTGTCAGCTGTGTGACTCTGGGCAAGTCACTTAACCTCTCTGTGCCTCAGTTACCTCCTCTGTAAAATGGGGATTAAGACTGTGAGCCCCATGTGGGACAACGTGGTCACCTTGTATCCCCCCCAGCGCTTAGAACAGTGCTTTGCACATAATAAGTGCTTAACAAATGCTATTATTATTAAGATGGAGGGGGCACTTGGAGACAGAGCAGAGACGTGCTGAGAAGCAAGCGTTGGGGCAACAGGAGAGCAGCACTTTCATTCATCATTCATTCATCAGTCATCATCATCATCATCAATCGTATTTATTGAGTGCTTACTATGTGCAGAGCACTGTACTAAGCGCTTGGGAAGTACAAATTGGCAACATATAGAGACAGTCCCTACCCAACAGTGGGCTCACAGTCTAAAAGGGGGAGACAGAGAACAAAACCAAGCATACTAACAAAATAAAATAAATAGAATAGATATGTACAAGTAAAATAAATAAATAAATAGAGTAATAAATATGTACAAACATATATACATATATAGAGGTGCTGTGGGAAAGGGAAGGAGGTAAGATGGTGGGGATGGAGAGGGGGACGAGGGGGAGAGGAAGGAAGGGGCTCAGTCTGGGAAGGCCTCCTGGAGGAGGTGAGCTCTCAGTAGGGCCCTTACTATGTGCAGAGCCGTTCATTCGTTCAGTCATTCAATTTCATTTATTGAGTCCTTACTGTGTGAACAGTACTGTACTAAGCGCTTGGGAAGTACAAATCAACAACATATGAGACAGTCCCTACCCAGCAACGGGCTCACAGTCTAGAAGGGGGAGCAGAAAGAAGAAGTAGTGGCAGAATGGGCTCCTTTTACTGGTACTGTACCCTTGGTGAAGTGAGTGAAAGTGTGTTTATGTGCCACTCCCGTACATGCTGATAAAACTAAGTGAAAAAGCTTTCCACAGAAACCTTGGTGATCAGAGGTGTGGTTTGAACTCTACTATGTGTCACTGAGGCTCCCATTTTACAGGAAGTTCCTGGTTGTTACCAACTGGGGGTTTGTAAAACTTGTAAAATGTTTTCTGTCTTGTGCTGCAGTGGACTGATCAGTCTAGACTCTGTGCCTCAGATAACGCATCTGTAAAATGGGGATTAACTTGCATCTACCTCAGCATTTAGTGCAGGAGCTGGCACATAGTAAGCACTTAACAAATACCGTGAAAAAGAATAGCATTTATTGGGAAGCAGCATAGTAGAAAGATCATGGTCCTGGGAGTCAGAGGACCTGGGTTCCAAACCCAATTATCTGTGACCTTGGACCAGTCACTTATCTGGACTCAGTTGCCTCATATGTAAAATGGTGTTTAAATAACTGTTCTCCCTTCTACTTAGACTGTGAGCCTTATGTGGGGCAGAGACTGTGTCCAACCTGATTAGCTTGTGTCTACCCTAGTGATTAACATGTAGTAAGCCCATAAATATTATTATTGTTATTCAGAATTAGTGTTTTCTATGGGCAGAGCACTGAGCTAAGCACTTGAAAGAGCAATAGAATTGATAGATATGTTTCCTACCCATAAAGCGTTTACAATCGAACAGCTGAGACGCTAAAGGAGAATTACAAATGAGAGGAAGCAATTGAGTATAAAGATAAGAAAGTAAATGTTAGTGGGAATTGTGAGTATTTAGGTGCTTAGGGGATGTGGCCTGTGAGGCACTTGGGGATATAAAGTGGGGAGGTCAGAATTCAATAGAATTCATTCATTAAATTGTATTTATTGAGCGCTTACTGTATGCAGAGCACTGTACTAAGTGCTTGGGAAGTACAAGTCGGCAACATATAGAGACGGTCCCTACCCAACAACGGGCTCACAGTCTAGAATGGGGAGACAGACAACAAAACAAAACATGTAGACAGGTGTCAAAACCGTCAGAATAAATAGAATTATAGCTATATGCACATCATTAATAAAACAGAGTAGTAAATATGTACAAGTAAAATAAATAGAGTAATACATCTGTACAAATATATGAAAGTGCTGTGGGGAGGGGAAGGAGGTAGGGCAGGGGGGCAATGGGGAGGGAAGGAGGGGAGTGACATGCCCAGAGCGTTTCTGTACAGAGATAATCTGGGCAGCAGAGTGAAGTATAGACTGAAGCAGGGAGAATCACAGGAGTAACTGCAGCTGCATTTATTGCTTTAATACTGAATAATTCAGGATCATCCAGAAAAAGCAAAATTGTGAGTGATCTAATTTGGCTTTCTCCATTAAGCCAACTAACAATGTGGTTGCCTAAACCTCACTCCTTGTACGCTTTGGAGACAGTTTCACCTTTCATAAACTGGTGAAGGGTTGGGGTACATGAACGCAGACAGTTCCCTGATCCCCACCACCATGCAACTGATATAATGGTATAAAATCAAAATTTCCACAGTCACTGATTTACCTTTCCAGCCCAGCTATTCCTTTCCCTTATTGTTGCTCCAGAACCTGGTTTTGGAGTCCACAATTAAGGTAAGGGCCAATTGGGTTTTAATCAATGTCTCTCTGGCTCCCTTCTGTTCCCTAATAGGGTTGAACATCATCTCTTTCAGCTGCTTGAGCATTTTTGAGACTGAATCTGTGCCTCTCACCCTGTTTTTTTTACTTAGTACTGTTCTTCTGCCCTCCATTAAGCATCTCTCTTCCGCATACTGGTTTTGCAAATGAAACTGGTTCTGTCTCTCCCTCCATCTCTCTATGGAGAGCTGGCAAGACCAATCAGCATTTTTTCAAGTGGATTTTTTCTGGATCTTTTTCAAGGAAAGCCTGAAAAATGGTACCCTGTCCACTGGTAATGAACTGAGGCTTTGCTTGAGGTGTTGGGATTGTTGCTGTGCTATAACTCAAGCCTCTGTGGATGGTAGATCATTTCTATGCTATTGCAGGCTGACAATTAAGAAAACTGTTGTCTGTTTGAATCAGTTCTGACTAGACCCACTGATCATTAAATGGTAATTTTTTTTCTCATCCCTGGGCATTTCAATCAATCAATCAATCAATCGTATTTATTGAGCGCTTACTGTGTGCAGAGCACTGTACTAAGCGCTTGGGAAGTACAAATTGGCAGCATACAGAGACAGTCCCTACCCAACAGTGGGCTCACAGTCTAAAAGAATAAATAGAATTATAGCTATATGCACATCATTAATAAAATAGAGTAGTAAATATGTACAAGTAAAATAAATGGAGTAATATATCTGTACAAATATATGAAAGTCCTGTGGGGAGTAGAGTGCCTGATAGAACCTTCTGCTGAAGGGCTGAAGAATAATGTGATGATGATGGTATTTGTTAAGTGCTTACTATGTGCAAAGCACTGTTCTAATGTGCTTTTCCCTATTGGGAAGAGCCATGTTCGTGGCTGTGAATTATACTAGAACTCTGCTTCTCACTCTTCAAATCTAAGGCCTCACCATTTGAACCAAAGGGGCTGACTTCCATAGTCAAAGATGATGCAACATTTAGTAAGTCACTATTTGTGTATGGGGGAATATGATCAAGGACAGCTATATATAAATATCCATGTATTTAACTCAGTTTTCTTCTAATACATGTATTTTAACCATGTGTTTTGGAGAGTGTTGTTTGGACATTAGGGAGTATTTCTAACAGTACATGTCTGTGTAGAAACAGCACGATACTTATTGGAAGAATTGGTTATGGGCATGTAAATGGCAGTAGTAGAGACCCGTGTGCTGTAACATGAGTTTTCCTTAGTATGTGATTTGTCACACACGTAACAATTACATTATATGAGAACTGGATATATTTACGGGGATAGTTGTATTTGTAGTTATAGTTGGAGAAGCAGCATGGCTTAGTGGATAGAGCATGGCCCTGGGAGTCAGACGGTCATGGGTTCTAATCCTGACTTCGCTACTTGTCTGCTGTGTGACCTTGGGCAAGTCACTTAACTTCTCTGTGCCTCAGTAACCTCATCAGTAAAGCAGGGATTGAGACTGTGAGACTGTGTCCAACCCAATTTCCTCGTATCCCCCCCCCCCCAGTGTTTAGAACAGTGCTTGGAACATAGTAAATGCTTAACAAATACCATTATTATTATTATTATTATTATTATGATGATGATGCATTTACACTCACTATATTGGCATATATTTGTAAGTATGCAGAAATGGCCTTTCAAAATTATTATTGTTATTATTAGTAATAATAATAATTGTGGTATTTGTTAAGTGTTTACTAAGTGCCAAGCTGTACTAAATGCTGGGGTAGATATAAGATGATCAGGTCCCACATGAGCCTCACAATCTAAACAGGAGGGAAAATATATTTTGAATCTCCATTTTTGCAGATGAGGAAACTGAGGCACAGAGAAGTTAAGTGACTTCCCCAAGGTCAAAAGCAGGTAAGTGATAGAGCCAGGATTAGAACCCAGGTCCTTCTGACTCCCAGGGCTCTGCTCTGTCTACTAGGCTACACTGCTTCTCGAATTAGCAGAGTGCAATGAACTGAAACTTAACCTGAACAAACAAGCACTTGCATGGTATAAAAGACCTGGCCCATCCCTTTATCAGTAGAATACCTTGTAAAAGAGTGAATTGAAAACTCTAGAAACTTCTGGAATGGTTTTTCCCCCCCTAGGTCCAACAGCAGTGGTACTTTGTGCTTATGTTTCTCCCTCCAGGCTCTTTCCGCAGTTTCTTTCCGCTGTTTTTCTAATCCCAGAGGGGCATTCTTTATGACAGTGTGAAGATGGCTTGCCCAAGGTTTATTTTCTTTCCCCCCATTGTCTCTGACTCATTCTGACATCCCTGGCCCTTCTGTTCTATCAGGGATTTTTCGTTCACATGATATATTCTGTTAGTTTGGAAGGCTTCCCTGTCTGTGATGGAGTGTCTGGAAAAAAAATCACTAGTTGTGACTTGCCTTTCAGAAATGTGGTATATTTAATGGCCTTTTCTAGGGAGGTTCATGGAAATCTTTTGGTCTTTCTTTCCCATTTCCCTGTACCATGGCCGTTTCAAGATAAATTCAGTGTGCTGCTTCTGCTTCAGGTTTTAGCAATGGGGAATCTTCATCTCCGGGTCCATAAATGTAAGATCCTAGACTGTTTGTTAATCACTGATGTAAAGCTTTCATTGTTTCTCCGATATTGAGTTTAGCTCAGCTTCTGCCATAAACACAGCCGTGATTAAGATTTAGACCCAGTTGGTTGCTAGAGAGGGCTTAAATTGTCACTTTGGCATAGAGTACCTATGAAAGGTAAAGAAGATGGAGACTGAAAGTTCCTTGTGGGCATGGATCGCGTTTACCAGATCTATTGTAGTTTCCCAAGTACTTGGAGAAATACTCTGCACACAGTAAGTGATCAATAAGTATCACTGACTGATTGAAAGGTGCAGAGACTAAATGCTTTATTCAAAGTCCACTGAACAATAAAAAGGACACTTCCTCTAATATGGAACTTCGTGTCTTAGAGTATACAAGTTTTTTTTAATGATATGTGTTTGTTCCAGGCACTGAATTGAGCTCTGTGGTAGATACAAATTGAAGCACACAGTTGGATTTGCTCTTTTCGAATTAGGGAAAACAGCAATGTAGCTGATTATCATACAAATACAATGAGATGATAGTTTACCTATATTTTTAATGCTACATCCGGGGATTTCGAACAGAATAGATATACCCCAATTCTCCCACGCTTTGAAAGCACAGTGTGCGTATTTTCCAACTCTATTCTCTCCAAATCCCACATTCGCTCCTTTATACTTTAAGGCCTTCTGGTGGTGCATTAACTTTTTCGGAACACTTTGACAATATTTAGGCTCAAGCAGCCATACTGACGTCATGGTCCCGTAATCGCTAATTGATGGCTGAGTAAACCAACCCTTCTGCATCATGTGCCTTCAAGGATTGCCCGTTGTTGCACTTGTAACCCACGGGGTCTGACGCTGTTTTCTCTCTCTTGGCAACCTGCTCTTCTTAAAACCGATACAGTTTCCATCCTTTCCGTGATCGCTCCACATTCTCTGCTGTTGTCTTCCAACCATCCATGTCAAATGAGATTTTTGTCTTTAAAGTATTTCAGCTCATCTTCGAGCAGCTATTTGAGGATTCTACTGTTGTCCATCCTCCTCACAGATACCACCCAGCGTTGCTTCAATGTTGATAATCTGATTGCATGCTAATCAATCAATGGTATTTATTGAGTGCTTACTGTATGCAGAGCACTGTACTAAGCATCTGGGGTAGTACAATACAACAGATTTGGTAAACACATAACCTGCCCGCATTGAGCTTGCAGTTTAGAGATGAGATTACAGTCCAGACCTCATGGTCTGTGATCCTGCCTTATCTCTTGAAGTTAAGTACTGGTTGGCTCTGCCCTAGAAGTCAAATGTGGCTTCTATCTCAGGTTTTGGTCTCCCAACCATAAATAAATGAAGGCACTATGTCCTCTGTAACTTCAGTTTCTAATTTTAGGGACCAGTTCTGTCTTTGTCTCCCAAAGAACTTACTACCCCCTTGATTTGATTATAAAATAATAATAATAATAATAATAGCATTTGTTAGGCTCTTCTTAAGCATTGTACTAAACACTGGGGTAGATACAAAATAATTAGATTAGACCCAGTCCTTGTCCCACATATGGCTCACAGTCTAAGTAGGAAGGAGGCCAGGTATTGAATCCCCATTTTGCAGATGAGGGAACTGAGGTGCAGAGAAGTTAATTGACTTGCCCAAGGTCATGCAGCAGGTAAGTGGCAGAGTCAGGATTAGAACCCAGGGCCTCTGACTCTTAGGCCCGGGCTTCTTCCACTCGACTGTAAGCCTGATGTGGACAGGGAAGGTGTCTGTTATACTGAGAAGCAGCTTGGCTCAGTGGAAAGAGCACGGGCTTTGGAGTCAGAGTCCATGGGTTCAAATCCCAGCTCCACCAATTGTCAGCTGTGTGACTTTGGGCAAGTCACTTCACTTCTCTGGGTCTCAGTTACCTCATCTGTAAAATGGGGATTAAGACTGTGAGCCCCCCGTGGGACACCCTGATTACCTTGTAACCTCCCCAGTGCTTAGAACAGTGCTTTGCACATAGTAAGCACTTAATAAATGCCATTGTTATTATTATTACTCTCCCAAGCCTTAGCACAGTGCTCTGCACATAGTAAATAGTCAATAAATACAGTTGATTGATGCTAACTCTTGCTGTTTTCTAACTTCTTATCTTTCCTTGAATCACTGAATCATGTGCTTCCCTACTAATAGAATTCAGAGATATCATTTAGTTCCCTATTGCTGTTCATGAGTTGTTGGGTTCTTTTTTTATGGTATTTGGAAGCAGCATGGCTTAGTGGATAGAGCACAGGCCTGGCAGCCAGAAGGTCATGGGTTCTTATCCCAGCTCCCCCACTTGTCTGCTGTGTGGCCTTGGGCAAGTCACTTAACTTCTCTGAGCCTCAGTTCCCTCATCTGTAAAATGAGGACTGAGACTGTGAGATCCATGCAGGACAGGAATTGTGTCCAAACCGATCTGTTTGTATCCACCCCAGTGCTTAGTACAGTGCCTGACACATGGTAAGTGCTTAACAAATACCGTTATTATTATTATTACTATGTGCCAGGCACTGTACTAGGTGCTAGGGTAGTTACAAGTTAATAATAATGATGGTATTTATTAAATGCTTACTATGTGCAAAGTACTGTTCTAAGCGCTGGGGAGGTTACAAGGTGATCAGGTTGTCCCACGGGGGGCTCACAGTCTTCATCCCCATTTTACAGGTGAGGTCACTGAGGCCCAGAGAAGTTAAATGACTTGCCCAAAGTCACACAGCTGACAGTTGGCGGAGCAGGGATTTGAACCCATGACCTCTGACTCCAAGGTCTGTGCTCTTTCCACAGAACCACTCTGCTTCTCTTAAGGCACTTCTCTTAAGGCACTAGTCATGTGGAGAAGTGTGACATGGTCACTCTAGACATGCCCTGCCCAGCCACATCAGTATAGAGTGATCCTAAAATTTGGTACACTTCTCAGGGCAGTCAAACTTTTTAAATAATTGCCAGAACTGAGGACTACTGATGATGTGTCAAAAGTTTTTGTAAGACTTACAAACACTATGTAGGGATCTGTTCTCTGCAATTTTCCTTTATTGGGAATGCAGCAAAGATTGTATCTATCATGGCCCTACTGTGGCCAAAATTATATTGTGATTCTGGAAGCACATGGTGAATTGCATTCTTCAGTCGTCTCACTAGACTGTAAGCTCGTTGTGGGCAGGGAACGTGACCGCTAATTCTGTTCTACCATCCCAAGTGCCTAATACACTGTTCTGCACACAGTAAGTGCTCAATAAATACCACTGATTGATTCATTCAGTAGTTTGTCCAGGAGGACTTGGAATAAGGTCTTGCCAATGCTAGAGAACAGTGATATTCAGTGATATTTTCATCCTGTCCTATTTCTTAAAGATGGTGTATGTAGGTCCACATCCATTCTTAAGGGATGTATGAGCACCTTTTTTGTTTGGTTTTGGTCCACATCGTTTTGTGGCTTGTTACACATGCTATGGGGCTTGTGCTCATTCCATGCCTTTGATAGGCTTTGATAAAATTCTCTTTCATCAGTGTGGTGAGGCTATGGAAACTGTAGTGAATGTACTAGTGTCACTAAGCAGCTCTTTTGTCCTGGAGTCACTGTCAACAAACTAATCCTGGTGTTTTCTTCTGATAACCGCACTCTTGAAATGATACCTACTCATTGGTAGGGATATTGCCTTAAAAACTGTTTTGATATTCATTCAGTCATTTAAGCGATTACTTTGTGCAGAGCACTGTACTAAGCACTTAATAATGATAATTACATATTTAAGTGCTTACTACATGCCCAGCATCGTTCTAAGCACTGGGATAGATAGAAGGTAATCAGGTTGGATACAGTCCTTGTCCCACATGGGGCTCACAGTCTCAATCCCCATTTTACAGATGAGGTAACTGAGGCCTAGAGAGGGTAAGTGACTTGCCCAAGGTCACACAGCAGACAAGTGGCAGAGCCAGGAATAGAATCCATGACCTCTGATTCCCAAGCCATCCTCTTGCCACTAGGCCATGCTGCTTTTCCTGTCACAAGGTTGCTTGTCTTTGTCTGGGAATTTTGACGTCCATTTGGGTAGTTTGGGTGGCACTCTCAGAACTTCAGGATAATATGAGAAAAGCAGACTCCAGGGAAGGAGATAGCCTGATATGGAGTTGACATTTGACACTGAAACAAGATTTCCTGATGAGGGAGGGCTAACAAAAATAAGCTTTGGATGCTCCTTTTTCCGGGGTAGTAGACAAAGGCTTCACGATCAGACAGTCTCTTCTCTCCAGCCTTCCAGTCTGTCTACAAGCCTTAGTGAATACCTAATAATCATTTGGTTACCTCTAAAACAGAAGTGCTAAGTCATAATCACCAATGTTTATGTCTATACCATAGGTGTCCACTTCACAGGGGTGATGGAAGGGATGATCCCCCTCAGTTTTTTGAGCTAGACTCCTAGAAATGCTCATTCCAGGTCTCTGACAAGATTTGAGTATATCCAGTTGAACCATCTCAAAATGGTGGCTTTTTGGATTATTAGTTCTTTGAAGCTTGTCCCCTCACCATCCTCATCCCCTTTGGGTCATCCCCGCTTTCACCCTCATACTCAAAATGAAAAGTCGACCCCTCTGGTCCTTACAGTGATTGACACTGATGAGAAGGAAAGATTCTATAGGGATCTTCCCAGTCTCATCACAACAGCACCAATGCCTGCGAAGCCAGTTCTCGTGGGACATTTCAAGAATGCCTGGGCAGTGATGCTGAAATGTGAAGAAAAATCACTTGACAACCTGGAATTAGTAAATTCAACAACAGCAGCTACTTCTGCTCAAGAAATGAGCCAAACATCATCTTAGAACCACCATCAGAGCTTTTGTTCCATCCCAGTAGAGTCAATTAGGGATGGGGGTCTGTGACTCAGTTTTTCCGATGATTGCATGGTTTATTCAAACCACGATATTCAGTATCACAGAAAGAAAACATTTATTAGCATATAGAAAAACAAGAAGTGCAATGGATCCTACGTCTGTTAAGCCCTCAACCCCTGAGATCTGACACTACTTAAGGCCTCAAGCCGGGGGCATTGAGAATTTCCTATCGTGAGATGATCAGTCCCGTTTGGTGTTAATGTTTTTAATGGGCCAGACTGGTAAGGGTGTCCCTAAGAGGTTCCTTGGGCCCGGGCCGTCCCTGCCTTCCCTTAGGAGGACAGTGAGCAGCAGTGACAGGCATTTCCTCCAGCCTTTTATATTGTACTTGTTGTACTTGTTGATGGTTACATTGAGCTTCTTCAGCCTAGTTATCCTACTCTATCAATTACAGTTTCTTTGTGTTCTGTTCTCAGAAGGCGCCTCTCCTGGGGCCCCTGGGGGTGTGACTTCACACGGAGCCTCTCTGCCTGTCTGGTTGGGATCACAGGAAGCTGTATGCCCGAGGACATTAAATTTAGCACGTTGTTAACTCAAGGTGCAAACTGCACAGTTCAGCTTTTCACTTAAGTGAAAGACATCTTGGATACACCCAAGATCTGCCTTATTGATTAGATCATCACCCAACAGCAGAACTGAAGGAGGTTCAAGATCTCATGTGGCCCCTAGTGTAGGACTGATCATCGCCTGATCCGTTCTTTAGCTGGCGAACTAACACGAGTGCACTGTGACAGGATCCGTGAGTCACCTGGACATTAGCCGTCCTTTTAGAGCTTCTCTGGAATAGTATCACTGGTGATGTATATACCCCCATAGGGAATGTAAGAATCTGGGCCATCCAGTGGAACTCTGATTACCCATGGCCTAACTACTGCTTTCAAGAAGCGAGGATTTCCCAGAAATCCCCCCCCCCCTTTTTTTTTTTAAAAAAAGCACCTACTCTGTTCCAGACCCTGTACTAAGCACTGGGGTAGATACAAGGTAATAGGTTGGATGTAATCCATGTCCCACGTGGGGCTCACAATCAATCCCCATTTTCCAGGTGAGGTATCTGAAGTACAGAGAAGTGACTTGTCACACAGGAGACAAGTGGTGGAGTTGGGATTCGAACCCAGGTCCTTCTGACTGCCAGATCTGTGCTCTATCCACTAGGCTTCCCGCTTAGTACAGTGCTCTGCACACAGTAAGCACTCAATAAATACGATTGATTGATTAATTGAATGCCCAGTGAGATCAGGGGAGTGGATTACCCAGGCCCCCTGGCCAGACCACCGTCATCATCACCATCATAATCGAGAATATTTATTGAGTACTTACTATATGGAGAGCACTATACTAAGAGCTTGGGAAACTACAATGCAACAGAGTTGGTAGACATGTTCCCTACCCAAACCGAGCTTACAGTTAAGGAAAACCCAAGACTACGGAGGAGAGCAGTAGATTGTCATGAAGCCCTAATAGGAAGTCCTTCCTGTTAAATGAATAGCCAGCGTGAGATCCCTTCTGTTGTACTCTCCCAAATGCTTAGTACAGTGCTCTGCACCTATGAAGCACTCAATAAATACCACTGATTGAAGTCCTTCCTGTTGAATGAATAGCCAGTGTGAGATCCCTTCTGTTGTACTCTCCCAAATGCTTAGTACAGTGCTCTGCACATGTGATGCACTCAATAAATACCACTGATTGAAGTCCTTCCTGTTAAATGAATAGCCAGTGTGAGATCCCTTCTGTTGTACTCTCCCAAATGCTTAGTACAGTGCTCTGCACCTGTGAAGCACTCAATAAATACCACTGATTGAAGTCCTTCCTGTTAAATGAATAGCCAGCGTGAGATCCCTTCTGTTGTACTCTCCCAAATGCTTAGTACAGTGCTCTGCACATGTGAAGCACTCAATAAATACCACTGACTGATTTTTAACACAGGGTAAATGACAGAAGTGGGAAAACCGACAGGATCTAGGGGATGGCAGGCTAACCTCTGTGGCTTGAAATTAATGGAATCATTTGGGAGGAAAGAAATTGAAAGTTCAAGGTGCTCCAAGGCAATTGTTCTCAATTAAAAAGGCTTGTGGTGGATTGAGCCAGACGCGCTCACACCATATGAATATGTCATTCTTGCGGAGGCCAAGAGAGGGGACAGATGACATGGTTTGCTTGGAGGGCATTTTTAACATTTGTTGTTTACCAGAGTGAAAACTACATCTAAAACCCAGGGTTGTGAGAAAAATGGTGTTGTGCCATTCTGAAGGGAGAATAAAAACAGCTTTTACTGGGCCTTTTAAAGGCAGAAATTTCCAAATTGTCACTACCGGAGGGATGATAAACTCTTAGAAATGAAAAGTCGGACCCAGGGGACAGTACAGCTGGTGTTTGGCTGATGAAGTGACTCTGATGTGGAGAGAATGAACCATTTTCAGTCCAGAAAATAAGGACCCAAGGGCTCCATTGATGTCACGATGGAGAAGGTCTGAAGAAAGGGTAACGATCTGGCAGTTTAAGATGAACCCTGCCTTCCTTACACTGCCTGCTTGTTTCCCACAAATTAAGTAAACACACCTTTTTCCATTGTGTACTGACGGAAGAGAGCACACTCCAAATCCCTCGTCAGTGGGCAGCCTGCTGGATTGAATGAGTGAACGGAACACGGAAGTGATTCATGCAGTCGCCGGCAAGGACTGGGAATGACGTAGGTCTGTCACTCGCTTTTGTGGTGAAGATGTGTCTTACCAAAGGTATTTGAAGTAGATGGAACGGGAGCCTGGTGTTAAATACTTATTCAAGAGGTGAGCAGAGAATCATGTTTACAACAAACCCAGACATGTTCCCCTAAAGCTGCTTAGGCTGGGCCTCTTGATTGTTACAGGAAAGCAAGGAGAATTGGCAGAGAGAAGGCCCACCTCCCTCTGTCTCTCCCTCTCTTCCTCTCTCTCCTTTCAACCAAATATTTTCTACAAAACAGCTGCGGCTCTGAGCAGGCCCGATACCGGGAAGCTTGTGGCATTGCCATGTCCCTCATCTGTAGTTTGCTGTCTGGAAGTGTCAGGCTGACTTTTCAGGAACAATACATTCATATGAGTCCCTTCCTTCCTCTCCCCCTCGTCCCCCTCTCCATCCCCACCATCTTACCTCCTTCCCTTCCCCACAGCACCTGTATATACGTATATATGTTTGTACATATTTATTACTCTATTTATTTATTTATTTATTTTACTTGCACATATCTATTCTATTTATTTTATTTTGTTAGTATGTTTGGTTTTGTTCTCTGTCTCCCCCTTTTAGACTGTGAGCCCACTGTTGGGTAGGGACTGTCTCTATATGTTGCCAATTTGTACTTCCCAAGCGCTTAGTACAATGCTCTGCACATAGTAAGCGCTCAATAAATACGATTGGTGATGATGATGATTCATATGGAGGGGAAAAAATAATCCAATTTAGCAAGAAGCACAAATGGCTGGCCTATTTCTGCATTGGTAAGACTGAAGTCTTGAAGCTGCAAAGTAGGACAGAACTGTGGGATCTGGCAAGCACATTCCCATCAGATAAATCCCTCTTTAGGCACTTGCCAAATATTGCCATGGAAGGCATAAAAATTAAATTCAATTTGAAATATCTTGACAAAGCTCCACGGGCCAGCACATTCCCCATTCTCAGTGCAATAAGCCAAATACACAAGCTTGACTTGTTGAATTGATTTAATTCTTGTGCCTTCTCTGTCATGTGCTTTGCATGTGGGAACATTTGCAGCAGGGTTTCACCTCCGATTCTACTTGACAGTATAACAAACCTCAAGTTCTGCTTTATCCTTTGAAAGCTCTGACTTTGTGAATTTGATTTAATTGCCTTTGGATGAGCGTGGTCTAGCTCCCAGGGAGAATTGGATGTGAGACTTTTCCCCTTTCTTTAACCTACCTGTAGTTTCCTACCAGAATCAAAGTGATTTTCACCCCTCAATCAGTGGTACCTATTGAGCTCTTACTATGTGCAGAGTACTGTACTGAGCACTTGGGAGAGTGCAATACAAAAGAATTAATGGACATATTCCCTTCCCATAACAAGCTTACACTCTAGAGGATCATCATTAGTCAATACTTTGTTTAAACATCCCCTGGACACAGTGTGTGGGAGAGTACAATACAAAAGAATTAATGGACATATTCCCTTCCCATAACAAGCTTACAGTCTAAAAAGGATCATCATTAGTCAACACTTTGTTTAAACATCCCCTGGACACAGTGCATGGGAGCTACAACAAACCCAAAAGATACAGTCTCTCTGAAAAGCAGCATGGCCTTGCGGAAAGAGTAAAGGCCTCGGAAGTCAGGAGACTCTGGTTTAAATCCCAGCTCTGCTACTGTCCTGCTGTGTGACTTTGGAAAGTCACTTCACTTCTCTGGGCCCATTACCTCATCTGTAAAATGGTGATTGAGACTACGAGCCCCACATGGAACCAGGACTGCATCCAACCTGATTTGCTTATCTCCACCCCGGGGCTTAGTACAGTGCCTGGCATATAGTGAACACTTAACCAATACCACAATTATTGTATTATGTTATTATTATTTCCTCCTCTGTAAAATGGGGGTTAAGACTGAATCTCAAGTGGGACATGGGGCTCATATTCTAATGGGGAGGAAGAATAGGAGAGCAGTCTTTAAGGTTCTACCCCCAAGCCCCCTCCCACAAATATCTCCTGTATCAGGATGGGAAATGTTCAGGCTTCCCAGGTCCAGCACTTCCATCCCTGTTCCCGCTCGGGAATGCTCCTCACTGGACAGTAAGCTCCTTCAGGTAAAGATCATGTCTACCAACTCTTCATTCATTCATTCAATCGTATTTACTGAGCGCTTACTGTGTTGTACTGAACTCTCCCAAGTGCTTAATACGGTGCTCTGCAAATAGCAAGCCAGTCAGTCCATCGAAATTTATTGAGTGCTTACTGTGCATAGAGCTCTATACTGAGTATTTGGGAGAGTTCAATACAACAATAAACAGACATATCCCCTGCCCCCCACAACTTTACAGTCTGGAGGGGGCTTACGCTCAATAAATACAATGGATTGACTGACTGCTCCATGTCAGTGCTGTGGAAAATATATATATATATATATATATATATATATATATATATATATATATATATATATATATATATATATATGCATAACATGTAGAGACAGTCCCTACCCAACAGTGGGCTCACAGTCTTAAAGGGGAAGACAGAGAACAAAACCAAACATACTAACAAAATACAATAAATAGAATAGATATGTACAAGTAAAATAGAGTAATAAATATGTACAAACATATATACATATATACATATATATATATATACCTGTATATATTTTATTTATATTTATTTATTTTATTAATTAATTTATTATAAATTATAAATTTATAAATGTATTAATTTACATTTATTTATTTTATTTTGTTAGTATGTTTGGTTTTGTTCTCTGTCTCCCCCTTTTAGATTGTGAGCCCACTGTTGGGTAGGGACTGTCTCTACATGTTGCCAACTTGTATTTTCCAAGCGCTTAGTACAGTGCTCTGCACACAGTAAGCGCTCAATAAATACGATTGATTGATTGATTGATTGATTGATTGGAAAGCTCCAGGGAAGTGCTAGTCTGATCCCAGATGGGATCTGGGGATCCTTAAGGAGAGACTCTCAGGTGGGCTCAGGGGAAATGGGGTCAGCCTTGCTGAGACCTCGAGAGTGGGCTTCCTGAGGTTCCCTCCAGCTTGGGGAAGCCATAAGTGCTTGAGTCACCCCCAGATTACAATGAAGGGACGGGTCTCAGGAGGGCTGCAGGGATTCCAGTGATGAAGCAGCCATGGACCAGACACATCCTTCCTTCCAGGACTGCTGCTTCCATGGGAAGCACTATAGCTTGGTGGTTAGAGCACAGGCTTGGGAATCAGAAAGACCCGGGCTCGAATCCCAGCTTCACCACTTCTCTGCTGTGTACCTCAAGAAGCAGCGTGGCTCAGTGGAAAAAGCCCGGGCTTGGGAGTCAGAAGTCATGGGCTCTAATCCCGACTCCACCACTTGTCAGCTGTGTGACTTCGGGCTAGTCACTTCACTTCTCTGTGCCTCAGTTCCCTCATCTGTAAAATGGGGATTCATCATCATCATCAATCATATTTATTGAGCGCTTACTATGTGCAGAGCACTGTACTAAGCGCTTGGGAAGTACAAATTGGCAACACATAGAGACAGTCCCTACCCAACGGTGGGCTCACAGTCTAAAAGGGGGAGACAGAGAACAAAACCAAACATACCAACAAAATAAAATAAATAGGATAGATATGTACAAGTAAAATAAATAAATAAATAAATAGAGTAATAAATATGTACAACCATATATACCGATTCAGACTGTGAGCCCCACGTGGGACAACCTGATCACTTTGTATCCCCCCAGCGCTTAGAACAGTGCTTTGCACATAGTAAGTGCTTAACAAATACCATTATTATTATTACCTTGGGAAAGCCACTCAACTTCTCTGTGCATCAGTTACCTCAACTGCACAATGGGGATTAAGACTGTGATCCTCATGTGGGACTTGGGCTGGGTCCAAACTGATTAGTTTGAATCTACCCCAACACAGAGTATAGTCCCTAATACACAATAAGTGCTTAACTAAAACTATAAAAAAGGGGGCAGGTTTGGAGAAGGGGACACAGTGAGCTGTGGGTTTCTGAGAACAGTTTAGCTTGGTTAAACCATAAGCGCTTAGTACAGTGCTCTGCACACAGTAAGCGCTCAATAAATATGATTGAATGAACGAACTTATATGTAAGCATAGGTAAACCAGAGGATTTTGGTAAATATTTCTGCCCAGGAATGGCAGGGGGGAAGGAAGGGGGCAGGGAATAAAGGGGAAAGCGGGGGGGAAGGAACAGACCTGCATTTCCCCCACTGGCAGCCTGGTCTGAACGTAGTCATGGAGAGGAGGTACTTGGGAGTGAAGGTTCTGGTGGGACTCAATCAGGCTGTAGTGCGGCTGGGCAGAAATCAATCAATCAGTCAAGGGTATTTATTGAAAGTTCACTTGAGAGAGTGCAATGCAACAATAAACAGGCACGTTCCCTGCCCACAACAAATTTGCAGACTCTGCTTTCTCCATCCATCTCCAACTGCATCTCCAACTCTTCCCCCTGGCCTGGAATGCCCTCCCTCCGCACATCCGCCAGGCTAGCTCTCTTCAAAGCCCTCCTGAGAGCTCACCTCCTCCAGGAGGCCTTCCCAGACTGAGCCCCATTTTTCCTCTCCTCCTCCCCATCCCCCCTGCCCTACCTCCTTCCCCTCCCCACAGCACCTGCATATATGTTTGTACAGATTTATTACTCTATTCATTTTACTTGTACATAGTTACTGTTCTATTTATTTTGTTAATGATGTGTATCTAGCTTTATTTTTATTTATTCTGGTGACTTGACACCTGTCCACATGTTTTGTTTTGTTGTCTGTCTCCCCCTTCTAGACTGTGAGCCCGTTGTTGGGTAGGGACCATCTCTATATGTTGCCGACTTGTACTTCCCAAGTGCTTAGTACGGTGCTTTGCACACAGTAAGCACTCAATAAATACGATTGAATGAATGAATGAATGAAAAAGAGAAACAGCTTGCTGGTTTGTCTGTGGTAAATACAGGGACAGTGACAGGTGTGAAAGCTCCTGTACTCTGAGACCTGGATGACTTGAACCACACAGCAGCCATTTTGTTCATCCCAGCTCAGCAACAGCAGTGTGCGGGTTAAGGAAAAGCAGCATTTTCCCTGGCTGCAAAACACAAAACTACTACTTTGTTTGGTCCCAAAAGCAGAGCAGCTGCATATCCTGGTTTGGGATTTTTTTCCACACCTCCTTTTCTTGTTCAATATCAGCTTCTTCCTTACTCATGGTCTTTCTATGCACTTGTGTGTGTGAGAGAGAAAGAAAGAAAGAAAGAAAGAAAGAAAGAAAGAAAGAAAGAAAGAAAGAAAGAAAGGAAAGAAAGAGAAAGAAAGAAAGGAAAGAAAGAGAAAGAAAGAAAATAAAGAGAAAGAAAGAAGGAAAGGAAAGAAGGAAAGAAAGAAAGGAAAGAAAGAAAGGGGAGAGAGAAAGAAAGAAGGAAAGAAAGGAAGGGGAGAAAGAAAGAAAGAAGGAAAGAAAGAAAGAAGGAAAGAAAGAGAGAGAGAGAAAGAAAGAAGGAAAGAAAGGAAGGGGAGAAAGAAAGAAAGAAAGAAAGAAAGAAAGAAAGAAAGAAAGAAAGAAAGAAAGAAAGAAAGAAAGAAAGAAAGAAAGGAAGAGAAAGAAAGAGAAAGAAAGAGAGAATGTGAACTGGGACTTGTCTCATATGAGGCACAGTTTAATGGCTACCCTATGTGTCCGAGAAACCCATTCCACAGTAATGAGATAAAATGGGTCAGAATCGCATGTCATCTTTGTACAGGACTTTTGCTCTTGCTCATTTTTGCCGGCTTTTCAACTCCAGAAAACCTAAAGAGAAGGGTTTGCAGGTCTTCACCCCTGCCTAGGGGTGCGGTCAGATTCCTTAGGAAAATATTTATTCTACCTTGTCTTTGGATAAGCAGAAAGGGCATTTTCCCTAGAGCCCCATGTTTGTTGTATTAATCTGTTTATTTTCCAGTGTTCTCCTCTGAGCTGCTTGGCAGGTATTTGTACTTATTTCTTTGGACGTTGTTTTGTTTGGTGAATCAGGAGTAAAATATGCAGGCCTTCTGCCACGGCCTGTTTGACTCTCATTTCTGTCAGGTTTGGGGCCCAGTTTCCTTCTCCCTGAGACTTTAGATTACCCAACGCCACCATCTGCTGGGCAAAGCCTCAACTGTTTGGCTCATACTTCAGAGCCAGTGGCTCCCAAAGTCTTTCTGGTTAGGCCAGCTGGCTATTTTTTTTTTTATGGCATTTATTAAGCGCTTACTATGTGCAAAGCACCATTCTAAGCGCTGGGAGGTTACAAGGTGATCAGGTTGTCCCACGGGGGGCTCACAGTCTAAATTCCCATTTTACAGATGAGGCCCAGAAAAGTGAAGTGACTTGCCCTTCCCTTCAAGGCCCTGCTGAGAGCTCACCTCCTCCAGGAGGCCTTCCCAGATTGAGCCCCTTCCTTCCTCTCCCCCTCGTCCCCCTCTCCATCCCCCCATCTTACCTCCTTCCCTTCCCCACAGCACCTGTATATATGTATATATGTTTGTACATATTTATTACTCTATTTATTTATTTTATTTGTACATATCTATTCTATTTACTTTATTTTGTTAGTATGTTTGGTTTTGTTCTCCGTCTCCCCCTTTTAGACTGTGAGCCCACTGTTGGGTAGGGACTGTCTCTATATGTTGCCAATTTGTACTTCCCAAGTGCTTAGTACAGTGCTGTGCACATAGTAAGCGCTCAATAAATACGATTGATGATGATGATGACGCCCAAAGTCACACAGCTGACAAGTGGCGTAGCCGGGATTTGAACCCATGACCTCTGACTCCAAAGCCCATGGTCTTTCCACTGAGCCATGCTGCTTCTCTTTTTCACAAGAGCTACTGCAGCTCCCTCAGTGTCAGGAGGTTAGGGCCTCCCGTAGGAGACCCAGCAGGACTGTGGAACCCACAGGTCTAAATCTGAGGGCTCACTGTTGGCAAGGAACGTGTCGACCCATTCAGGTGTGCTGGACTCTCCCAAGCGCTTAGTACAGTGCTCTGCACACAGTAAGTGCTCAAATACCATCGATGATGATGAGGGGCTGGATGGGAGTCCCGCTCCTGCTGCCTGTGCCACCCCACAGAGGAGAGACTAAAGAGGAGTGGGAGGAAGGGGACTAAATAAAATTAGACATGGAAATAAGCAAGGTCCTCCTCTAGGTAGGATTCATTCATTCATTCATTCAATCGTATTTATTGAGCGCTTACTGTGTGCGGAGCACTGTACTAAGCTCTTGGGAAGTACAAGTTGGCAACATAATAGAGATGGTCCCTACCCAACAGCGGGCTCACAGTCTAGAAGGGGGAGACAGACAACAAAACAAAACATATTAACAGAATAAAATAAATAGAATAAATATGTACAAGTAAAATAAATAAATAGAGTAGTAAATATGTACAAACATATATACAGGTGCTGTGGGGAGGGGAAGGAGGTAAGGAGGGGGATGGGGAGGGGGAGGAGGGGGAGAGGAAGGAGGGGGCTCAGTCTGGGAAGGCCTCCTGGAGGAGGTGAGCTCTCAGTAGGGCTTTGAAGGGAGGAAGGGAGCTAGCTTGGCGGATGTGCGGAGGGAGGGCATTCCAGGCCAGGGGGAGGATGTGGGCCGGGGGTCGACGGCAGGATGAGCAAGAACAAGGCCCAGTGAGCAGATTAGCAGCAGAGGAGCGGAGGGTGCGGGCTGGGCTGGAGAAGGAGAGAAGGGAAGTCAGGTAGGAGGGGGCGAGGTGATGGACAGCCTTGAAGCCGAGGGTGAGGAGTTTTTGCCTGATCAATCAATCAATCAATTGTATTTATTGAGCGCTTACTGTATGCAGAGCACTGTACTAAGCGCTTGGGAAGTACAAGTTGGCAACATATAGAGACAGTCCCTACCCAACAGTGGGCTCACAGTCTAGAAGGGGGAGACAGAGAACAAAACCAAACATATTAACAAAATAAAATAAATAGAATAGATATGTACAAGTAAAATAAATAAATAAATAGAGTAATAAATATGTACAAACATATATACATATATACAGGTGCTGTGGGGAAGGGAAGGAGGTAAGACGGGCGGATGGAGGGGGGGCAAGGGGGAGAGGAAGGAGGGGGCTCAGTCTGGGAAGGCCTCCTGGAGGAGGTGAGCTCTCAGTAGGTCCTTGAAGGGAGGAAGAGAGCGAGCTTGGTGGATGTTGGGAGGGAGGGCATTCCAGGCCAGGGGGATGACGTGGGCCGGGGGTCAATGGCGGGACAGGCGAGAACGAGGCATGGTGAGGAGATTAGCGGCAGAGGAGCGGAGGGTGCGGGCTGATGGGTTATGTTCACATTTCCTGAGTCCACATTTGGCGCAGTGCCATGAAGCCTAGTGGAAGGACTTGGGGACTGGGAGTCACAAGACCTGGGTTCTAATTCCAGCTCGTCCAATGACCTGCTGGGTGACCTTGGGCAATTCATTTTCTCTCTCAGCCTCAGTTTCTTCATCTGTCAATTGGAATAGGGTAGATTGTGAGCCCGGGGTGGGACAGACACTGTGTCCAATCTGACCATAAGCTCTCCTCTAGACTGTAAGCTCACTGTGGGCAGGGAATGTATCTTTTTATTGTTATATTGAACTCTCCCAAGTGATTAGTACAGTGCTTTGCACACAGTAAGTGCTCAATAAATACGATTGAATGAATTGCGTTTTGCCTACCCCACCAGTAAACGCTTATTAAATGTCTTAATTTATTTTTACTAAGCATATGGCAGAGTATGTGCTGCTACATCATCATCATCATCATCAATCGTATTTATTGAGCGCTTACTGTGTGCAGAGCACTGTAGTAAGCACTTGGGAAGTACAAGTTGGCAACATATAGAGACAGTCCCTACCCAACAGTGGGCTCACAGTCTAAAAGGGGGAGACAGAGAATAAAACCAAAAATACAAACAAAATAAAATAAATAGACTAGATATGTACAAGTAAAATACATAAATAAATAAATAAATAAATAAATAAATAGAGTAATAAATCTGTACAAACATATATACATATATACAGGTGCTGTGGGGAAGGGAAGGAGGTAAGATGGGGGGGATGGAGAAGGGGATGAGGGGGAGAGGAAGGAAGGCGCTCAGTCTGGGAAGGCCTCCTGAGCTGGGAATTCCTCTCCTCAGAAATGGAGGCCTTGTTTTCACTGACCTGGTAGGGGAACATGGGGCTCTGTGGTCAACGGGGTGGTCGGGGCCCCTCTAGGATAAACAATGAGTGCAGCCCAACTCGGAGCACTGCTACAAAATGGCTCTGTGCCAGGCAGACATGGGAGACATCGCATGCATCACCACGTCTGGGGCTCTCGAGGGTCATCATCATCATCAATCCTATTTATTGAGCGCTTACTATGTGCAGAGCACTGTACTAAGCGCTTGGGAAGTACAAATTGGCAACATATAGAGACAGTCCCTACCCAACAGTGGGCTCACAGTCTAAAAGGGGGAGACAGAGAACGAAACCAAACATACTAACGAAATAAAATAAATAGGATAGATATGTACAAGTAAAATGAATAAATAAATATTTATTCTTTATAATAATAAAGGTCGTCACGGGCCCCCCAAACTACATCTCTTTCAAGCTGTCTCAGCTCTGCTGCATCTGCAGAACATCAAAGAACTTGTGTTCCGGTGGGCCAGGCCCCAAATTTGGCCACTGGACTTGGACTGAGTGGAGGCAAACCTCTCATTCAGCCCAAGACAAATTCTACTTTCTGCCCTAGCCTCAATTCCCTGGTTCCACTTTACTAATAACTGGAATTTGTTAAGCACTGTACTAAGCTTTGGGAGCGATACAAGATAATCGGGTCCTTCATAGGGCTCCCAGTCTAAGTAGGAGGGAGAACAAGGTGCTGCATCCCTATTTGAGCATCTTTTAGACTGTGATCCCACTGTTGGGTAGGGACTGTCTCTATATGTTGCCAACTAGTACTTCCCAAGCGCTTAGTACAGTGCTCTGCACACAGTAAGCGCTCAATAAATACGATTGATGATGATGATGATGATTTGAGGAAGCTGAGGCCCAGAGGCCCAGAGAAGTGAAATGACTTGCCAAGGCCACGCAGCAGATAAGTGGAGAAGCTGGGATTAGAATCCAGGTCCTCTGACTCCCAAGCTTTCCACTAGGCCATACTGCTGGACATTACTTCCCAAGCGCTTAGTACAGAGCTCTGCACATAGTAAGCGCTCAATAAATACGATTGATGATGATGATGATGTCTTGGTGGGAAATCCATGCCTCTGGACCTTTTTCAGGTGTGCTTAGCCGTGGTGACCTTAGGAGCAGCCACCTCTCCCTCTGGGCTTTCCAGAGGTTGAGCTGACCCAGCTGGGAAGAGTTTTTGAGGTTTCTCCATCCTTAGCACTGTTTTTCTATTTGTAACAGATGATGGAAGATGGTCTATTTAGAGCCACTTCATATTCAGCAGGGGGCCTTTTCAATGGGCTACCCAATGGATGTTGAGACATAATCACACTCCTAAGTAAACACCCGGCAGGAGATGATTAAAATGTTTCCAAAATGCTTTTAGGAAAATTCCCACCCAATTTCAGGACAACCCTCGAATCTCACAGAAGACTAGAAAGACAACATCTGCTCACAGGGGAAATATACTTCTATGTATGCATACTAATGGCTGTACGTTCCTGGAAACCAATAGCCAGATTAAATAATCATGGGCAACTGGTCCTCTCAACACCTCCAGGGGACAAGGTTTTCCTTTGGGATCCATCCATTGGAAATGAAGCAATATATCCTACAGGAGTTGGAACATTAATGTTTATTAAATAGGATCCATGTTGCCCTTGCCAGAGCATACTCCTTATCCCCCCCATAAAATACCCTTTGCGGATCGAGAGATACGGTGACTTGTGGAGCCGGTCTGGGATATATTGTAAGCTGCATAATGGGTTTCTCGATACTTTTTTGATTAGAGCCGAGATGTACGGGTCCTTGGGAGAACAGCCCTGGGATCCCGAGGTGTAGCTCGAGCAGAATGGCTTTTGAGTAAGGCGGCTGGCCTCGCTATTTTCCTGGGATTTTTTCAGGACAAAGCTGCCACTGGGGAAGGTGAGGTGTAGGACCTTGGGCAAGTCGCTTCACTTCTCTGGGCGTCAGTTACCTCATCTGTAAAATGGGGATTGAGACTGTAAGCCCCGGGTGGACAGGGACTGTGTCCAACCCAATTTGCTTCTATCCATCCCAGCACTTAGTACAGTGCTTGGCACATAGTAGGTGCTTAATAAATACCGTAATTATTATTATTATCATTCCAGCCACTGTGACTGTCGACTTTCCTCCTGTCCCTACCCCCTCACTCTAATAGGCTCCACCAGAGGCTTTGCAGGAGTGGAATGGGGCCTCCAATTATTTCTGGGCCACCTGATGTAGGACATTTGGTCCCAATACCCGGGAAGCAATGGTTCTGCTGCTACCTCTCCCTTGCCTCCAACCACCATGGAGAAAGCTTCTCCCACAGACATACGTTATTCCTGCAAAGCCAAGGAGTCGTGCTTCAGACAGTTTAATTTTAATCCAGCCCCACCTGGGGTTCCTGACCTGGAATGTGGAATGCTGTTCAGGTAGAAAGTGTGATGGAGGCATTTCTTAACTCTAGCCCCTCCTGTTTTCACCTTTCTCTCTGAATTCCTGCTGTGGCAGGGGGTAATAATGGAAGGAAACTGTAGGAAATCTCACACTATCATCAAGAATGCAACTTCCCTTCCCCTACTCATTACCACTACCTCTCAATTTCCCTCTCCTGTTGCAGATCAGCGTGGCTCAGTGGAAAGAGCCCGGGCTTTGGAGTCAGAGGTCACGGGTTCAAATTCTGGCTCTGCTGATTGTCAGCTGTGTGACTTTGGGCAAGTCACGTAACTTTTCTGTGCCTGTTACCTCATCTGTAAAAGGGGGATTAAGACTGTGAGCCCCATGTGCGACAACCTGATCACCTTGTATCCCCCCAGCGCTTTGAACAGTGCTTTGCACATAGTAAACGCTTAACAAATTCCATCATTCCAGTGCTTAGAACAGTGCTTTGCACATAGTAAGCGCTTAACAAATACCGTCATTATTATTATTTGGAGGTAAGCTGGGATAGGGTCTCAATCAATCAATCAATCATATTTATTGAGTGATTACGGTGTGCAGAGCACTGTACTAAGCACTTGGGAAGTACAAGTTGGCAACATATAGAGACAGTCCCTACCCAACAGTGGGCTCACAGTCTAGAAGGGGGAGAAAGAGAACAAAACCAAACATATTAACAAAATAAAATAAATAGAATAGATATGTACAAGTAAAATAAATAAATAAATAGAGTAATAAATATGTACAAACATATATACAGGCGCTGTGGGGAAGGGAAGGAGGTAAGACGGGGGGATGGAGAGGGGCACGAGGGGGAGAGGAAGGAAGGGGCTCAGTCTGGGAAGGCCTCCTGGAGGAGGTGAGCTCGTGAAGAGGTCCCTCTCGTTATTGGTTGTCGGGGGTTTCCTCGGCATATCTTTTCCTTTTCTCCTTGCCATACCAGGCCAGTATGTTTTACATGGTAAAAACCGATTTTATCTTGCAATTTTATTCTTTTTTTTTGGCTGTTTTTGTCTGATGAATGACAGGGGTGCCACCTTGTGGCCCTGCAGGGGTAACTCTCAAAGGCTTCTTTCCCTCTCCATGAATCGGGGTTCCTTTGCAGAAACACTCCCGAGGAGCTGCAAGTAAGGCTGTGAATTGCTGTTATTACTACTTGTAAATATTTGCCGTTCATTATTTAAGTGAGTCTCTTTGGATCAGCCGAAGCCAAACACTGAAGTAGGATTCCCAGGAAACTTGGAGATTCCTATCTCAGACCACAGCTCAGGAGCAATTGGGGCAGATTCAGTCCATCTCTGTTTCTTGGGGTGTTGAAGACATGCCCATATTATACATGTTTTTGTTCTTTTTGGGGGCCCGTGGTTCTTTTCTGTTCTATCACCCCTACGATCATGAGTCTAGGAACAGGTGATTTCCCAGATTTATACATGGAGAGGAAATGGGGACTAGAGTGATCAATCAATCAATCAATCGTATTTATTAAGCACTTACTGTGTGCAGAGCACTGTACTAAGTGCTTGGGAAGTACAAGTCGGCAACACATGGAGACAGTCCCTACCCAACAGCGGGCTCACAGTCTAGAGTGATGTGCTTCCCAAGCGCTTAGTACAGTGCTCTCCACACCATAAGCGCTCAATAAATACGATTGAATGAATGAATAGGGATTGTCTCTGTTGCCGAATTGTACTTTCCAAGACTTTAGTGCAGTGCTCTGCACACAATAAGCACTCAATAAATGCGATTGAATGAATGAATGTCAGAAGTCTGAATGCCATGTTATAGTCAAGAGGAAAAGTCAGATTAGTCATTCTTTCTAATGCCGGATCTGCCATTTTCTAGCTGTGATCTTGAGCACAGATTACTTAACTTTTCTGTGCCTCACTTTCCTCATCTGTAAATTTGGGATGAAATACCTGTTCTCTTTCTTAGCCGGGAAGGCCCTTGTGGGGCAGAGACTGTGTCTAAACTGATTGTCTTGTATTTTCCCTGGGACTTACTATAATGCTTGGCATAGAGTAATCCCGCCTCCACCACTTGTCAGCTGTGTGACTTTGGGCAAGGTACTTAACTTCGCTGGGCCTCAGTTCCCTCATCTTTCAAATGGGGATGAAGACTGTGAGCCCTACGTATGACAACCTGATTACCTTGTATCTACCCATAGGTTCTAATCCCGGCTCCACCACTTGTCAGCTGTGTGAGTTTGGACAGTCACTTCACTTCTCTGGGCCTCAGTTGCCTCATCTGTAAAATGGGGATTAAGACTGTAAATACTGCAAATACTACAATTATTATGATGATAATGATGAAGAAGAACACTTGTCCGTTACCCATTGCACTGAGGACAGCTTCTAGAAATGATCTCTCAAACTGGTCCTTGGATGAATAATTGTTGGGTTGCCACTGAAGTAGGATTCCCGGGAAACTTGGAGATTCCCATCTCAGACTACAGCTCAGGAGCAATTGGGGCAGATTCAGTCCATGTCTGCTTCTTGGGGAGTTGAAGACATGCCCATATTATACATGTTTTTGTTCACCAAAACCTGCCAGTCTCAGCTCCGCAACATTGCCAAGATCCGCCCTTTCCTCTCCATCCAAACTGCTACCCTGCTCATTCAAGCTCTCATCCTATCCCGTCTGGACTATTGCACCACCCTTCTCTCTGATCTCCCATCCTCGTGTCTCTCTCCACTTCAATCCATACTTCATGCTGCTGCCTGGATTATCTTTGTCCAGAAACGCTCTGGGCATATTACTCCCCTCCTCAAAAATCTCCAGTGGCTACCAATCAATCTGCGCATCAGGCAGAAACTCCTCACCCTGGGCTTCAAGGCTGTCCATCCCCTCGCCCCCTCCTACCTCACCTCCCTTCTCTCCTTCTACTGCCCAGCCCGCAACCTCCGCTCCTCCACCGCTAATCTCCTCACTGTACCTCGTTCTCGCCTGTCCCGCCATCGACCCCCGGGCCTGGAATGCCCTCCTTCTGCTCCTCCGCCAAGCTAGCTCTCTTCCTCCCTTCAAGGCCCTGCTGAGAGCTCACCTCCTCCAGGAGGCCTTCCCAGACTGAGCCCCTTCCTTCCTCTCCCCCTCGTCCCCCTCTCCATCCCCCCATCTTACCTCCTTCCCTTCCCCACAGCACCTGTATTTATGTATATATGGTTGTACATATTTATTACTCTATTTATTTTACTTGTACATTTCTTTCCTATTTATTTTATTTTGTTGTTATGTTTGGTTCTGTTCTCTGTCTCCCCCTTTTAGACTGTGAGCCCACTGTTGGGTAGGGACCGTCTCTATGTGTTGCCAATTTGTACTTCCCAAGTGCTTAGTACAGTGCTCTGCACATAGTAAGCGCTCAATAAATACGATTGATTGATTGATTGATTGATTCTCTTTTGGGGCCCGTGGTTCTTTTCTCTTTTCTGTTCTCTCACTATGGGGGCTGTCGGCAAAATCTTCCGAGACTGCAGGTAACAAACTTGTGTTTTTTTAGACAAGGAGGGTGCTGGGTAATCAATCAATCAGTTAATTAATCATTGGTGTGTATTGAGCATTTACGAGTGCAAAGCACTATACTAAGCTCTTGGGAGAGTACAACAGAGTTGGTAGATCCAATCCCTGCCCATAACGATCTCTCCTGATAAGTGCTAAGCGCTTAGTCCAGCTCTCCCCACATAGTAAGTGCTCAGTAAATACCATAGATTGATCAATTGATAGCCTGCCTGCTTACCTTAAAATGAGGACTTGTTTCCTATATCAGGGATACAACAGAAATGCATTTGTGACTGTGAGCCCACTTTTAGACTGTGAGCCCACTGTTGGGTAGGGACTGTCTCTATATGTTGCCAATTTGTACTTCCCAAGCGCTTAGTACAGTGCTCTGCACATAGTAAGCGCTCAATAAATACGATTGATGATGATTTGTGACATCATCCACCACTGGGCAGATCATTAGGTTGACCCAATAAGACATTGATAATTTTCTTCACAACACACTTGCGTATCAGTATGCACTTCTGTGCTCACAAGCACTTATGTTCATATGCTGTGTATTAAACCCTCGTTTACATAGAGAAGCAGTGTGGCTTAGTGGAAAGAGCCCGGGCTTGGGTGTCAGAGTTCATGGGTTCTAATCCCCCCTCTGCCGCTTGTCAGCTGTGTGACTTTGGGCAAATAACTTAACTTCTCTGTGCCTCTGTTACCTCATCTCTAAAATGGGGATTAAGACTGTGAGCCCCACGTGGGACAACTTGATTACCTTGTATCTATCCCAGTGCTTAGAACAGTGCTTAACACATAGTAAAAGCTTAATAAATACCATAATAACTATTATTATGTCCACTTTCCTATTTTCATGTTCTCTGTAAATAAAATAATTTATTATTTTATATTTTATAATTTAAATATATTTTATTTTTTATAATTTAAAATGATAGTGTCCATCTCCTGGGCTAGAGTGGAAGCTCCTCAGAGGCTGGGATAGTGTTTACTTTAACTCTCCCAAGTTTTCAGAATGGTATTTTGCATACAACAGATGATTAATAGATGCTATTGAACTTTTAATCATCACTGTATCTGTATTCCCTGCTTAGCATCCATTCCTAGATTCTCTCCCCAGCTTCCTGGAACCCTCTTTGTCAACACTGCCAACTGATAAAAAGGAGAAGCAACATGGCCTAGTGGAAAGAGTAACAGGTCTGAGAGTCAGAGGACCTGGGTTCTAATCCTGACTTTGCCAATTGCTTTCTGTGGGACCTTGGGCAAGTCACTTAAATTCTCCATGCCTCAGTTCTCCTATTATCTCCCATAAGACTGTGAGCCAGCTGTGGGACAGGGACTGTTTCTAACCTAATTAACTTGTTCCTAACCCAGTGCTTAGAACAGCATTTGACACATAGTAAGTGCTTAGCAAATGCCATTAAAAAAAATGAGGAGATTTGGCCATTGCCAATTTAGTGTAATTAACCAAGGCAGGCAATCTGGGTAACACAGGCCTATAAGTGGTGTGGGGATATACTTTAATCCCTCTTTCTGGATTAGGTTAATCACATGCCTATACCTATACAGAGCATAATACCAAGTATTTGAATGTGTCTAAATATCTAAATGTGAGTGTGTTCACAGACCTGGATTTAAACTGTTTTGATAACTTTCTCATTGCAGTTGATTCCAATTCACTTTGAAAAAAGACCCTTGCTTTTCATGAAATCACTGTGAGTGTGTGTGTGTGTGTGTGTGTGTGTGCGCACGCACACGCGTGTGTGTGTGTGTGTACCACTTTTCTGTTGGGTAGCCTTGGGCGAACCACTTGACTTCTCTTTCCCTCAGTTTCTTCATCTGTAAAATGGGGATAAGACACCTGGTCTCTCTCTTGCTTAGAATGGGAGCCCCAAGTGAGACATGTTCTGTGTCCATTCTGGTTATCTTATACCTACCCAAATCTTGGAGTCACTATGGGTCAAAGATGACGTGACAGCATAAGACAGCAGACCCAAAGCTTAGTGCATTGTTTGGCACATAGTACCTAATACCAAGATTATCATCCTGAAAAAATCAACTACAATGGTCTGCCCTTCCCTCTTATTTTTTCACCAAAGTCCTCATAGAAAGTTCTGAATCTGGAGAATAAAACCTTTCATTTTATCTCCCTGGTAAAAGGGTGGTGAGAAAGAATGGCTATTTATTTATTCTCTTCTTTTTTTAGAGCTGGCATTTGGTTCTAAACCTAAGTTGCTCATGGCCTTTGTTTAGTGAGAGATTTTGTTCCTGGGAGACACGAAGGAAAGGTTATCGGGTTAAATGTCTGAGCATCAAGCTGGCATGAATAATTCAAATCCCGGGCAGTCTCATCCACCTGTCACCTCAGTTGTCACTTGCCAAAGTTTACTGTGTTCTCTTCTCAGGCCAGTTTCACCTACAGGTTTTTTCCTACCCCACTCCCTGTTCTGGGCTTTTTAAGGGAGGCAGTTGCTTAAGAGAGGAGGCCAGCTTCATGGATGGCGGCTCCAGTCCAGAGACGAGTTCCTTCTCAAGGAGAATTCCCAAGAGAGGCTGGGAAGAGAAGGCAGATGTCCATCTCAAATCCTGAAAGCTCATGACCAGTGGGAATGTCCAGCGGATAAACTGGGCAAATCATTAATCAATTGTATTTAATGAGTGTTTCCTTTGTACAGAGCACTGAACTAAGCACTTGGGGTAGTACAATAAAGCAGAGTTGGTAGACATGTTCCCTGCCCACAAGGAACTTGTAATCAATCAATAAAGGTATTTATTGAGCTCTATGTGCAGAGCACTACGCTAAGCTCTTGGGAGAATACAATATAACAGAATTAGTAGGCGTTTTCCCTGTCCATAACGAGCTTACAGAAATGAGAAAGTTGGCTGGTGAGGGGAGGAAGAAAAAGAAAACCAGCCAGCATATGGATCAGGTTTAGAACCCAGGTCCTTCTGATTCCCAGGCCCATGCCCTATCCATTAGGCCATGCTCCTTCTTAACTGCATTAAGAAAAGCATTAAGAAAAGGAGCTAAGTTGATTACGGGAAACGTTATGATGTCATTGCTTTCAGAGGCCTGAAAGAAAAAGGTTGAACAGTGCTCTTTATAAATTGTTATAATTTCATGTCTCTAATAAGCATCTGGAAGAGAAAGAGCTCACTGTCCTGCCTGGGAAATGACGATTGCATGTAATATGCAGTCAACCCTGCAGTGTTTACATGTATATCCATAATTTGTTTTGATGTCTGTCTTCCACTCTGGACCAGGGGCTTTTTGTGGAAAGGGATTGTGTCTGCCCAATCTGTTGGGTCGTGTGCTCTCCAGAGTGTTCAGAGTAGCTCTCTGGGTGGAGTGGGCCCTCAGTGGAGCGATCCATGATGGAACGATTGATTGACCACTGGCCAGAAACATACCACTTGATGTCTTTGTGAGCCATCCTCTGGCCTGGGTATGAGTTGTTGACCTCCAGTTTTAGCAACGGGCTGATACAAAGAAAGGATCAGGAATTCTGAATCTTATTTGCCATCTAATGCCAGGTATCTGTAAGGTATTACTATCCCATTTTGGAAACTATACCAGAAATAAGCTTAGTAGACTAAAAATAATCTGGATTTTAAGGAAAAACAAATCCTAACAGACTGATCAGGATTCGCATAGAGATGAATGCTAAGGCAAAAACTTTTAAGATGATCTGGGCATGACTAGTTGAACCTCATTTTGGCTTTAAAAATTTAGTATTCATTCTGGTTATTCATCAAAAACATGCTTGGGCATTTTTCTCTATCTTTTGATTGATGATTAATTTATCCTCCACTCGCATTGAAAATGCCTTCTCACACATGATCCTCTATGTGTTTAGTGTTTAGGACATTAGGGAAAAATAATGAGCTGGATTTGGGTGCAAATAGAAGCGAGAGGGACACTTCCTTTTGTGTAGCACACCTTTATTTTCTTTCTGAATTTAGTGGCAAGAAAATATCCCAGAACCAAGGTAATAATAGAAAGCTATTCAAATATATCAAAATAAGGAAATCCACAAGGTCAACTGAAGCAGTGTTGCCTAGTGGAAAGAGATTGGGCCCGGAAGGCAGAGGATCTGGGTTTTAATTATGCTCCCCTGGCTGCTGTGGGACCTTTGGCAAGTTACTTAACTTCCTTGTGCCTCAGTTTCTTCAGCTGTAAAATGGAAAGTCAATACCTGTTCTTCCTCCTATTTAAGCTGTGAGCCCCATGAGGAACAGAACTCTATCTGACCTGATTAACATGAATCTACCTTAGATGGCACATAGAACAGTGCTTGGCACATAGTAAGTACTTACCAAATACTATAATAAGAAGTCACTCTGCCCCTGGATAGTTAAGGGATGTTTCCCGTCAAGCCCCAATCCATCTGTAAGAGTATTCTGCTACCCTCTCTCTACCTTCACCCCTATCTCTGACTGACACATGGCCTCATTTTACACTATCTGCTTATAATAATCAGGGCTACTGCCAACTAGGGATCTCTTGGTATTGGGGGACATAGACAAGTGAAGCCCAGCTGCATCCCCAATATTTAGAATAGTGCTTTTCACATAGTAAGCGCTTAACAAATACCAACATTATTATTATTATTATTTGGCAAGCTTACATTAGCCCATGCATCCTTCAGATGGATGGAAGAGGGAGGGGGTAGTGTACTATGGGAGGCTGAGAAGGGACGGGTGATCCACTTTTTCTTAGCTGTTGGAGAGCAGATTTAGTTTTGATTTGCATCAAGAATATCTGTCGGAAGTCCCTTGGTGACAAGATGTTGGGGATGTTGAGTCTGTGGCAGTTGACAACTCGAGAGAGGAAGCTATCTACATTGAACCGGTGGATTTTGGACCCCTGGAAATGCAGGCCCCATTCTTCCCACCTATTTTTTTTAAATGGGACTTGTTAAATGCTTACTAGGTGGCAAGCACTGAACTAAGCACTGGGGTAGATACAAGCTAATCAGGTTGACACAGTCCATGTCCCATGTGGGGCTCACAGTCTTAATCCTCATTTTCCAGATGAGGGAACAGGCACAGAGAAGTTAAGTAACTTGTTCAAGTTCACACGTCTGACAAGTGGTGGAGCTGGGCCCTCGAGTCCCAGGCCCATGCTCTTTCCACTAGACCATGCTGCTTCTCAATTCCATCTTCAATATCACTCCTTTGCAGATGCAGAAAAATAATTTCTGCCTGCAAGGGACATGAACATTAATGGATTTGGTCCAATTCCCAATAAATTACTTTTGTTCTTCCAATTAATTTAGCCTTCTGCTCAGTGTGCAGCAAGTGCATAATTAACTCCCCAAAAGGCAGGAATGTTATTTATAAAAACTAGTTGAATGATCCCAACGAGATATTCCGACAGATTTCACCCTCCATCCCCTTATTATGGCTCCTCTTCTCAATTCTATTTTAATTACCTCTGAATGCCTTACTTAATGCTATTCTCTCTCTCTCTCTCTCTCTCTCTCTCTCTCTCTCTCTCTCTCTCTCTCTCTCTCTCTCTCTCTCATGCACACACGGTAAATAGGTCTCCAGGTGTGACCCTGAGAGGGGATCTTTAAATTATATGTTATAAATTATTTTTTCATATTAATGTGTGTCTCCCCTGTAGACTGTAAGTTGGGTATGGGCAGGGAGGTATCTGCTAATTCTGGCAAATTGTATTCTCTCAAGTGCTTAAGACAGTGCACTCTGCACATAGTAAGTGTTCAATAAATACAATCAATTGAGTGATTATTCCTGCCCACAAGGAACTTACAGTCTGGAGGGGAAGATGAAGACCTAGGGGATGGGGCAGGGTGGTCTCTAACACCTATGCATGCTAATCACTTCCTGTGGCCTATGGATGGGCTAAATGAGAAAGGGGACACTGAGGTAGGCTGGATTTTAAAGGAACTGCTGGGCATATGCAGGCTGCCCCATTCCCTGAAATTTAAAGGGCAGCATCCCTTGTGATAGCCACTTTGGTTAAAAAAAAAAAACCCACCATCTTCATAATGTCCCAAGCAGCAGTTATGTTGGCAAAGTCAGGAGGGGTGAGGGTGTGATTTGGGGAGCCAGTTGAGACTCTCCTAAACCACAGGTTTTGGGCTTGTGAGCCCCTACATCAATCTGGGCCTAGGCACTTGGGGTCAAGGCAAGAAGGGAGCAGGGGAGCAATAGGAGGGAAATAACAATGACCACTCTGAAGAAATGCGTAACATCTTCTGAATCTAACTGGAAAACCCTGTGTGCTCTAAACTGTTGGGCAAAGTGCTTGAACCTCAAGTTAATTTGACAACCTTTTGCCCCTAATGAAATGAAGTGCACTTCAAATCAGATTAGTACAAAAATGCCATGATTATCCTCTGTACAGCCCTCCTGCGGCTCTCCAGAGATTTGAGGGATAGAGCTTGTGTTTTTCAACTTTTTAAAACATTAAAATGACAAGAAGATTAAATCAGAGAGGCACAAGGGCCCTAATTAGAGCACCACAGGAAACCCTTCCCTTGGTGATGGAAATACAATGGGGAGTTCTACAGAAAAGAATGATCCTTGGGAACCAATCCTTAGGACAATGTATCTTGATAGGAAGGAAAGGCTGGAACAACTGCTCAGTGGGTAATTGTCTTTTAAAATGTTTCCTGGACCCACTTCTATGCTACACTTATCAAACTTATTAACATGACACATCCATTTGTAACTCCCTGATAAGAAGCTGATCAAATTTCCTGCCTGACTTGTTGGAGAAACCCAAGTTGTCCTTTCCAGTAAAGGTCCATTGCGTTTTGTTATTAGTTTGAACATCCGAAGTCCTGTTCATTTCTTCAGAAGTTAAAACGTGACAGGTAACGTAGTGTTCGGCAGTAGCTGAAGTTTAGGTGTCCCAGAATCAACAGTGGTTTTACAGATATTTTCCAGAGGATCAAATAAACTGTTCTACTGAACAAATATGTTCTATTATTTGTGGGCACCTTTTTTCCAATGGTAACAATGTGTGTGACAATACACTCCAGTCAATCAGTCAATCAATTGTATTTACTGAGTGCCTACTATCCATGATATGTCTGTCTCCTCCTTTTGACTTTAAGCTCCTTCAATCAATCAATAAATTAATCATAATTATTGAGTGCTTAGTGTGCAGAGCACAGTACTAAGCATTTGGGAGAGTACAATAGAACCCAATGCAATACAATAGAACAGATGCATTTCCTGCCCACAATGAACTTACAGTCTAGAGGGACTTGTAGACAAAGAACAAGTCTACCATTTCTATTGTACTCTCCCAAGCGTTTAGTCCAGTATTCTGCACCCAGTAAGCTCTCAGTAAATATGATTGATTGATTGGGATGATCCAGGGGCCCAAGGTGATATAGAGATTGGCTCTCCCGAATTTAGTCTAAGACCCACAGGGGTTGGTGGGATCCACAGCCACAGGTTGGAACTGACAGCAACTTTCTGAGCCCAGAACCACAAAGAGAGCCAGGTTGAGCGGGGAAACAGGAAGGATACTGTGCCATTCTGGTGTTATTTCATCAAGTGACCAGAAGATGCAATCCTGAAAACATCCTTGGAAAACTAAAACATTTTCAATCAATCAGTGATATTTATTGAGCACTTACTGCCCTCAGAGCACTTGGGGAAGTACCATACTATGGATGTGATTCTTACCCACAAAGAGCTTACAATTCTAGAGGGGAGCTTATAACACCAAAGTCACCAGATATGTACCAAAGATGAAAACATTCTTAGCATTTTTTTGTCCTAAATACTGTCTAGGAGACAGGAAGTGAGTCTCTTTTGGGAAAGTGTTTGGCACATAGTAAGTGCTTAACAAATGCCATCATTATTATCTAGAGAATTTACAGCTGTAGCATATTACTGCTCAAAACAGAGACCATTTTCCTCCTCAAACTGCCACCTCTCCCTTTCTCTCCCAAGGGTTCTGACTGGGAGGAGTTTACCTCCACAGTAGGAGAAATTTCAGATTTTCAGCATTCTATTCAAATTTGCCTATTTTTATAGTAACTGTGGAATTTAAGTGCTTAGTGTGTGCTGAGCACTGTGCTAAGAGCTGAGGTAGAGTTACGATAGTCAAATTAGACACACTTCCCCTTCCCACGTGGGGCTCACAGTCTTAAAAGGGAAGAAGAATAGGTATTTATCCCCATTTTACAGACGAAGAGACTGAGGCACTGAGAAGTTAAGTGACTTGCTCAAGCAGGCGAGTAGTGGGGCTGGGATTAGAACCCAGGACTTAACCAATCAATCATCTTTTTTGAGCGCTTACTACATGTGGAGCACTGTACTAAGCTCTTGGGAGAGTACAACAGAATTAGCAGATACGTTCCTTACCCATACCGAGTTTACAGTCTAGAGGGGGAGACAGACATTATTATGAATGCCTGGCTCATGACTCCATTTCCAATGGACTAGTGAATTGTGCATTATGCACAATGCACTAACCAACAAATCAATCATATTTATTAAGTGCTTACTGTGTGCAGAGCACTGTACTAAGCACTTGGGAGAGTACAAAATACCAGAGTTGGTAGACAAAGTCAAAGTTGGCAACTGAATAGGAAGGTGGACGGAGAATGGGATGGGGGGAAGGTAGGAGGGAGCTCAGCTGAACTAGAACTCTTGCATGACCCACACAAGAAAATTGGGATCCTTAGAGAAGACCATGCTGCTTCACATACCAGCTCTGCCACATACTGCTTGAGACAACTTGGGCAAGTTGCTTCACTTCTCTGTGCCTCAGTTTCCTCATCTGAAAAACAGCAAGCAGAACTTCCCTCTGAATGGCTTTAAGGCACTCAATCAGCTCTCCCCCTGCTACCTTACCTTGTTGATCTCTTACTACAATTTTCCTGAAATGCCCATTCAACCAATCAATCATTACCCGAGACCTAAAATACACCTCTCAAAAGGGGTACTGGTTCTACTCTGTGCTGGACTCGCTCTCCAGCGTCTAAAGGCTCTCAGAGCAGCTCTCCACAAACCAGATGTCTTCTCTGTGACCTTGGGTAAGTCATTTAAGGTCTGTGCCTCAGTTCCTCATCTAAAAAATGGGGGTTAAGACTGTGACCTCCACGTGGGACATGGACCGTGTCCAACCCGATTAGCTTGTATCTAACTTAGTAACTTAGTACAGTGCCTGCCATCTAGTAAGCACTTAACAAGGGCTATAAAGATATAAAAAAAAGCTCGCATCAGGAAGCACCGGTAGCCTGCGGCCATCTCACTGCAGCCAATGCTGTGGTGCTGTAGCACCCCTTGGAGAATATCCAGTGATTGCTCTCCTAGAAATCATCTCCCCTATGACAGTAGATGAAGCGAAAAGTCCGGGAACCATCAGGCAGGCTGAGGACATTTTTGCCCTATCTTCCAGACTGCATTACACAAATCAGTCACTCCAATGTAACTCAATGGACAGTCACTCCAGGTGATCTGGAAATTAATTCAGGCATAGAATATTGCCAACATCCTGAGCTGCCATAAAACTGTCAGCTTCACCAGAGTTTTGCTGTCAACAGAGCTGTTGGGCTGGAATCATTAATAGACCTCCTGTCGGCCTCTTTGGTTGCCTGAAGAACTCGTGGCCAAATGATCTACCAAGAGAAAATTGGCCCTGGATAAAGTGAACAAGCAGATTAATACTACAGACACAGGCTTTATGTGATTGAGAAATGAGAAGCAGCTTCGTCTGGTGGAAAGTGCATCGGGCTGGAAGTCAGAACATCTGAGATTGAATCCTGGCTATGCCAATTGCCTGCTGGGTGGCCTTGGGCAAATCACTCAAATTCTCTGTGCTTCAGTTTAAGATACTTGTTCTTCCTCTCCCTTAGAATGTGAGCCCACTGTGTGTTATCTGCTTATAGCACTTGGCACCTAGTGAGAGTTTAACATGCTATTATTTTTAAAAATTATTATTACCATAAAAATAATGGAGAGTGAAGGAATGTGAGAAAGTTACGAAAGGGTGAGATGGAGAACAGGGAGAGAAAATGATCCATTTCTGAAGTACATCAGATCTCCCAAGAATGACTGCATAGAAGGAAGGGCCTAGGTTGTAGGCCGTAGGCGGTGTAGTGGCATTCAAGTGCAGAAGCAGTTGGGATCACAAGACCTGCAGCCATTTAATTCTGTTCTTTCCTTTAGCATTATGCTGATTAAAATGTGAGAACACTGTTCAGATAAGCTTAGCCCAGCAGGGATTTGTAAAAACCTGTCCAGAATACCAAGTTTGATTTTGTGTCATGTCTCCGTTCAACTGCAGGATTAGAGTCTGCTGCTCAGCTTCTAATGGTCCTCTTTTATAGCCCTCCTCCTTTTCTATTCCAGCCTGGGTGGTCATTCAAGCGCCCTTTGCAAAGTATTAGAGATTAATTTGTTGGGAATTTCCACCAAATTATTTCATTAAAGAGGAGTAGGCTGGCTTAGTGGAAGGAGCATCGGCCTGGGAGTTAGAGAATCTGGGTTTTAATAATAATAATGATAATAATTCTGGTACATTTGTGGTACTTCACAAATATTTGTGAAGTGCTTACTACATGCCAGGAACTGTTTTAAACTCTGGGGTAGATACAAGATAATCGGGGTGGACATAGTCCCTGTTCCATATAGGGCTCACAGTCCTAATCCTCATTTGATAGATGAGGGAACTGAGGTACAGAGAAGTTAAGTGACTTGTCCCAGGTCACACAGCAGACAAGTGGAAGAGCTGGGATTAGAACCCATGATCTTCTGACCCCAAAGCCCATGCTCTGTCCAATACACCATGCTGCTTCACATACCAGCTCTGCCACATACTGCCTGAGACAACTTGGGCAAGTTGCTTCACTTCTCTGTGCCTCAGTTTCCTCATCTGAAAAACAGCAAACAGGACTTCCCTCTGAATGGCTTTAAGGCACTCAATCAGCTCTCCCGCTGCTACCTTACCTTGTTGATCTCTTACTACAATCCAATCTGCACATTTGGCTCCTCTAACACCAACCTTATTACCGTACCTCGAGTTTGTCTATCCTGTGACCGACCCCTTGCTCGCATTCTCCCTGCGGCCTCCTCCTTCTTCATAATAATAATGATGATGGCATTTGTTAAGCGCTTACCATGTGCAAAGCACTGTTCTAAGCACTGGGGAAGATACAAGGTGATCCCACATGGGGCTCACAGTATCAATCCTCATTTTACAGATGGGGTAACTGAGACAGAGAAGTGAAGTGACTTGCCCAAAGTCACACAGCTGGCAATTGGCAGAGCCGGGATTTGAACCCATGACCTCTGACTCCCAAGCCCGTGCTCCTTCCACTGAGCCACGCTGCTTCTCAGCAGCTTCATCTTCAACAGTCCACTACCCTCCCTTCCTTCAAAACCCTCTTATAAGCGCTTAGTACAGTGCTCTGCATACAGTAAGAGCTCAATAAATACGATTGATTGATTAAAATCTCATCTCTCTCAAGTGATTAATATGGTGCTCTGCATGCAGAAAGCACTCATTGATCAAATACCTGTTGGTTCTCCCTCCCTGTATGATTGTGAGCCCCATTTGGGACAGGCGCTTTATCTGACCTGATTATCTTGTATCTACCCCAGCACTTAGTTCAGTGTTCCCCAGAATAAAAGCTTAAGAAACACTACAATTATTATCATTACTAGAATTTCCATTTTGTTGGGAAGGAGGCCTAAGGGAAGGCTCAGAGTCCTTATTTGGCTCCTTGGTGCATTAAGATGAATTTGGTAATGGGCTGCAGTTTCAGCCCTAGGTTCCCGTCTGTGGTAAGCGGGAACTGGTAAATTTTAATAGTACCACCCACATGTTCAGAATTTGCTGATTATAGCTGGAACCAATTAAACTGCCAACTTTTTCAGCGATTCTGAATTTTTCTTGAGCAAGGAGGAGAGGGTGCTGAACCTTTGGAACGGTTCCAGGAATCTACTCCCACACAAAACCGCAAGATGGTGGAATGGGGGAGGAAGGAAGCAGCAGTCAGGATTTAAAAGGTAGGAATAAAAATCTTACAGTGAGAAGTGCCTGCATTTGACTATTTTATCGTAAAAAGGCTTCTCAGAGAGCTCCCGAAAAAAAGTTGCTGAAATTACTTGAAGAGGGCCCTTGAGGGAGGGAGGAAATGGGGAAAAAAGAGAGTGAGAGAGAGCCCATCACCAGCATGTCCTAGTGGGAAAAGCATAGCCCTGTGAGTCAGCGGACCTGTGTTCTAATCCTGGCTCTGCCCTTTCCCTTCTGTGTGCCCTTGGGCAAGTCACTTAACTTCTCTGTGCCTCAGTTTCCTCAACTGTCAAATGGGGATTCAATACCTGTTCTCCTTCCTGCTTAGACTGTGAGCCCCATGTGGGACAGGGACTGTGTCCAACCTGATTGACTTGTACCTACTCCAGTGCTTGACACGTAGTAAGCACATAACAAATGCCATTTAAAAAAAATACAAAACCCTGGGACAGAACTGGGCCATCCATGCCCTGAGAGCAGAATACCGTGGGATTTAGAAAATGGAGGCCATTCAGGTCAGCCTAACCTGTCATTAGAACCGTATCTCACTCCCCCCTGACTCCTTCCACAATCTCATATTACCCTGAAGAACGTTTCTTAATCCAACCCTAACTTCCCTCTCCCCACCTGACTTCTAAGCAAAAACTGAATTTCACTTACCCTCCAGATAGATTAAAAACAGCAAAAGCAGCTCAAATGCAGTGTGTAAGGGATGAGATTCGTAAGAGAAGTTCTCTGTGCCCCTAATTTCCTTGAAATTTATGGACCACGTTTCACTGGAGGGTTGTTATCATCATCACCATCAATCGTATTTATTGATACCTGGCTTCAGAAACTGTCTAGGAGTAAGAAAGCCTTTATTGAAGATTTTATTGTAGTGTGACCACCAGAAGGCACTCTGTGAACGATCTTTTGGGGGCAACATGTCATACGGCTGGTGGGTTAACTAAAATGTCTAAGGAAAATCCTTTCTTTGCCAGAGGAGAAGCCGTCCGATTTATTCTGAAAGGTGAGATGGTTTATCCAAGAGGCCCAAGCCAGGAAACAAAATCACAACCCAGTTAATTACCAACCTCCTAGACCCAGTGAGCTTCGAGATGGGGGGACAGGGTTCGTTCGTCCATTCATTCAAGCGTATTTATTGAGTGTTTACTGCGTGCAGAGCACTCTACTGAGCCCTTGGGAGAGTACAGTGTAACAATAAACAGACACATTCCCTGCCACATTCCCTGTGGTGCAGCTGTACTGGGCAAGTTGTGTGTGGAAGATGAACTGGATGACAGTCCTGTAGTTAGTCCACAGTGCTCTGAAGTGGGGCCACCTCCAGATAATTGAGTGGGCCACCCTGAAACCACATTTCAAGCAAAATAGACCTGCTGTGGGAAGCAGAAGTGGTACTGATTTGACCCTCTGATACATTTGGGCAGGACCCAGGTACTGTCGGACTACATAGCTAGCTTCTAGACCGTATCCTTTCTAAAAGCTTTGTTAAAGTTGCTGTGAGTCAAAAAGGCCCAGAAAGAAAACAGGAAAATGAATAATACTTTAGAAGTATAATAATAACGGCATTTATTAAGCACTTACTATGTGCAAAGCAGTATGACTGGCAGACTGGCCAAGAAGAGTCTGTGAGCTCACGGTGGGCAGGGACCGTGTCTGTTTCTTGATATATTGTATTCTCCCATGTGCTTAGTAAAGTGCTTTGCACACAGTAAGCGCTCAATAGATACACTTGAATCAATGAATGAATGCTGACAGAAAGGCTTGGAATTGCAGGTTGGGGTGGGGATCCTGTTTCGGGATTCTTTAGGTGAAGTTAGTGCCCAAAGGTGGAGGGAAAATAAGGGCCTCCTGGGTGAGAATACAGTGACTGGAGAGTGGAGAAGAGGCAGTGAACGTTGCGGAGGATTTACACACAGAACTGGATGAATCAGTGCAAGCTAGTGAGAGGAAAAGCTCGTCTGCGAGTGTCTTGTGCAGCACCAGAGAAATGCATGAGGCAGATTCCCCCCCAGCGGCCTTCACTTTCTGATTCTGGCCCTCAGCAGACATAGATGAGGAAACACTGTAAAATGGGGATTAAGACTGTAAGCCTTATGTGGGACAGGGACTGTGTCCAGCCGAATTATCTTGTATCTACCCTAGCGCTTAGTATTGTGGCTGTTACATAGTAAGTGCTTAATAAATATAATAAAAAGAAAAAAAACCTCAACATGTCCCAAACTGAACTTTGTATCTTCCCTCCCGGCAACTTCCCCATCTCCACTGACATCAACATCTTCCCTGTTGCTGAAGCCTGCAACCTTAGTGTTATTTTTATTATTATTGTACTGGAGAAGCAGCGTGGCTCAGTGGAAAGAGCATGGGCATTGGAGTCAGAGGTCATGGGTTTGAATTCTGGCTCTGCCACTTGTCAGCTGTGTGACTTTGGGCAAGTCACTTCACTGCTCTGTGCCTCCGTTACCTCATCTGTAAAATGAGGATTAAAACTGTGACAACCTGATCACTTTGTAACCTCCCTAGCGCTTAGAACAGTGCTTTGCACATAGTAAGCACTTAACAAATACTATTATTATTATTATTACTGATTAAGGGCTGTGCTCCAAGGCTTATACTAGGTGCTGGGGTAGATACAAAATAAATTGATACCGTTCCTGTACTTGATAAATACCTATTCTGCCTCCCCCTTATACTGAGAGCTTCATGTGGAATGGAGAATATGTCTGACTAGATTTTTCTGAATCTATTCTAACAGTAGAGTGGTTGGTACGAAGTAAGCACTTTAGAAATACTGGTTATTGTTATAATTATTTTAATCCTCGACTCCTGTCATTTTGCTTTCATAACTAATCTATTCCCAAAACCTGCTGATCTTCCCCTTCCTCTCCAATCAGCCAATACCCCAGTTAAAGTATTTATATCTTGATTGAACTATTGTTTCGGTCTCCTCACTGGCCTCTGCCTCCAGCCTTTCACCTGCTTAGTCCATACTGCAGGTCCAATTAACAGGTCCAATTTGTACTTCCCAAGCGCTTAGTACAGTGCTCTGCACATAGTAAGCGCTCAATAAATATGATTGATGATGATGATGATACTGCACACTGCTGCCCCGATCCTCTTCCTGACATGTCTTTCAGCTCACGTCTCTCCCTTCTTCTCAAAACTCTTCAAAGGTTGTCCATCTACCTGCACTCAGTAAGCGCTCAATAAATACGATTGAATGAATATAAATATTATAGACAAGTGAAAAACATAGGGGAGCTGCTGTTGAAACTATCCAGAAAATTAGGTTTTTTGCAATGTATTGCTTATTCATCTGCCTGTTACTTTAGTCTTCAACTAATGAGTTTCCTGGCTTGTGAAATAAAAGACCAACCCACTTTCCAAAAATGACATCAAACACAGTGTACCTGCAATTCATTTGAGAACAGTAATTATTAGCAAAATTTATGTTGTGTAGTGGGAGAAATGCTTTATTTAAATAAGTAGAATATATTATTCCACCAAATGCAGATGATTGATTAAGCTACATTTAAATGTTAATCAGGAACTACATTTATCTCCTTTTTAAGAACACTTCCTCAGAAAAATTAGAGATAACCACAGACCACAAAAATTTTTGGATCAGATGAGTCCTTTGCATAAATTTGCAATAGTATTGTTTAAAAATGAGTGCCTCTTAAGCAGATCAATATGTAATTGAATAACTGGTAACTGCTTAAATTATTTATTTCTGATGTGCACCAAGTGGGTAAAAAACATCAATTCACAAAAATATGCAATTCGCTCAATCCACTACCCTTTCAAGTGGGTGATTATGTAAATAGAATAGTAACCTGAGAGAAGATAATAATCTTATACTGTGACATAGATGTGGATATAAAATCCAAGGTTATTCTGAAAACCAATCTGCTATCACTGCAGGAGCATAATAATTACAATACCTTGAATTTCCCTAGCACTTTTATTTTTCTAAAGCACTTTTCCCATCAATGAGCTCATTTTGATCTCACAACATCCTTGTGAAAGGTTGGTTGTAGCCCCGTTTCGTAGATGAAGATATGGAGGCGAGAGTACATGACTTGCCCCACGTCACCCAGATGCAAGACAAGAATTCACAACTGACTCCCAAATCCATGTTCCTTCCACTAGCCAGGCTTCCTCTGTGTAACTCAGACCATTGTTATCAAGGAGAAAATGGTCATCTTTGCTTCCTCCATTTCTATTTCTCTGTTATATGTTGCCAACTTGTACTTCCCAAGCGCTTAGTACAGTGCTCTGCACACAGTAAGTGCTCAATAAATACAATTGAATGAATGAATCAATGATAAACTGCCAACTTTGCTCTATCCCTCCATCAAAATATGTAGTACCCAAGCCAGGGCCATATTCCTGTCACCAAAATACTACTAGCAAAGAGAATCGGCCTCCTTATCCCAAAAACTAAGGGGAAAAGAAACCAAAAACACAAAAAAACAAACCCTCCTTTGCCTTAAAAATGCAGGTGTGTTTCCTTGCCGAAATGATTCATTTTTCTCCTCCCTTTTCTCCTCCCTTTGCCAATGGTGGTGATGATGGTATTTATTTTACTTGTACATATCTATTCTATTTATTTTATTTTGTTAGTATGTTTGATTTTGTTCTCTGTCTCCCCCTTTTAGACTGTGAGCCCACTGTTGGGTAGGGACTGTCTCTATATGTTGCCAATTTGTACTTCCCAAGCGCTTAGCAGTGCTCTGCACATAGTAAGCGCTCAATAAATATGATTGATGATGACGAGGATGATGATGATAATAAAGAGAATGCATACTAGAGATTACAAAATACTCATCATCTTTAATAAAGTCTTCTCCTGCCTGGTGGGCTCTGGGGTTGTACGACAACTTCTACCCTGATGGAGATTTCAAATGTGAACTAGGCAGCAACAGCATGGGTGGATCAATCAATCAATCAATCAATCGTATTTATTGAGCGCTTACTGTGTGCAGAGCACTGTCCTAAGCGCTTGGGAAGTCCAAGTTGGCAACACATAGAGACAGTCCCTACCCAACAGTGGGCTCACAGTCTAAAAGGGGGACACAGAGAACAAAACCAAACAAACAAAATAAAATAAATAGAATAGATATGTACAAGTAAAATAGAGTAATAAATATGTACAAACATATATACAGGTATATATATGTGGATGATCATCTGAGCACCACCATCATTAAAACTGAGTCCCTGGAGCCCAAGTGAAGCAGCAGGTTGAAACATTATCTGAGGGTAGATACATTAAATTGGACACAGTCCCTGTCCCACAAGAGGCTCACAGTACTAATCCCCATTTTACAGATGAGGTAATTGAGGCCCAGAGAAGTTAAGTGACTGGCCCAAGGTCACACAGCAGACAGGTGGCAGAGCAGGGATTAAAACTCAGGTCCTTTTGACGCCCAGGCCTGTGCTCTATCTACTAAATCAATCAATCGTATTTATTGAGCACTTACTGTGTGCAGAGCACTGTACTAAGCGCTTGGGAAGTACAAGGTGGCAACATATAGAGACGGTCCCGACCCAACAGTGGGCTTACAGTCTAGAAGGGGGAGACAGAGAACAAAACCAAACATATTAACTAAAGCCATGCTGAACTCTCCCAAGCACTTAGTAGCGTGCTCTGCACAGGGTACCACGGAGAATCAACGTAGCCTCATGGAAAGAGCATGGGCCTGGGAATCAGAGGACCTGGGTTCTAATCCTCGCTCTGACATGTCGGCTGTGTGACCTTAGGCAAGTCACTTAACTTCTAGCTGCCTCAGTTACCTCATCTGCAAAATGGGGATTAAAGCTATGAGCCCCATGTGCGTCAGGGACTATGTCCAACCTGATGATCTTAGATCTATCCCAGTGCTTAGCACAGTGCTCAGCACATAGTAAGTGCTTATCAAGTACCATTATACTATAAATACTATAAAATACTACAGTAAATACTATAACACCTCCCCCCCTGCAAAAAAAATATGGTTGATGATGATGATGATTCCACTGGCCACCAATCAATCAATCATATTTATTGAGCGCTTACTGTGTGCAGAGCACTGTACTAAGCGCTTGGGAAGTACAAGTTGGCAACATATAGAGACAGTCAATCAATCAATCGTATTTATTGAGCGCTTACTGTATGCAGAGCACTGTACTAAGCGCTTGGGAAGTACAAGTTGGCAACACATAGGGACAGTCCCTACCCAACAGTGGGCTCACACCACCCTGGTCCCGGTACTCATCATATCCAGTTTTAATAATAATAATAATGATGGCATTTATTAAGCACTTACTATGTACAAAGCACTGTTCTAAGCGCTTGGGAGGTTACAAGGTGATCAGGTTGTCCCACGTGGGGCTCACAGTCTTAATCCCCATTTTACAGATTGAGGCCCAGAGAAGTGAAGTGACTTGTCCAAAGTCACACAGCTGACAATTGGTGGAGCCAGGATTCAAACCCGTGACCTCTGACTCCAAAGCCCGGGCTCTTTCCACTGAGCCATGCTGCTTCCCGTTTTTAGCTTCAGTTTTAGCTACTGTGTCAGACTCCTCATTGGTCTCCCTTCCTCCAGCCTCTCCCCTCTCCAGTTCACACTTCACTCCGATGTCTTCTCCAATTACTACATCCCAGTTTACACTCTTCATTCCTCCTGTGCTCACCTTCCTACGGTGCCTCCCTTTCGACTCTCCTGACACTGATCCCAGGCTACCACCCGCTCTTCTACCGATTGGAACTCCCTCCACATCTTCAAAATCCTCCTAAATCTCACCTCCTAGAGAAGTTTTCCCCAATTAATTTTTCTTCTTCTCAGATGACATCACCACAACGTTTTGGTACTGTCTACACTTTGCCACTCACATCTTCTTTGGTGAATATTAATGTACAAAATTTTATTTGAGCACTTCTATCACCTATTTATCTAGATTTCAAGCTCCTTAATAATAATAATAATTGCGGTATTGGTTAAGTGCTTACTACGTGCCAGGCACTGGAGTGGATTCAAGAAAATCAGCAAATCATGTGGGGCTCACAGAATCATGTCGTCTTCTTTTGAACACTCTCAGATGCTTAGTATAGTGCTCTGCATATGATAGGTCCTCAATACATACTATTGATTGATATCCCATCTCTATCATCAAATGAAAAGTTTAACCTGGAGTCAGGTATAAATATACAAATAATAAAACCCACCAATTTCAATCTTACTGCTAAAATAATAGAGTTCATTGTCATTACCACTAATAGGCTTGGGTTGCTGGGAAGGGGAAGAGTCAATGTTGGACCACATTTTCAAACTTTTTTTTTCCTGACTGACTTTGTACTGATGACTATTGTACTGTATTGTCATATTGTACTCTCCCAACTGCTTAGTACAGTGCTCTTCACACAGCACTCAAATACCATTTATTGATTGGGGTGCAGGGCTCCAAAAAATTAACTGGATGGCCTAATAGTGAGAACAGGAGGTGGGGAGTCAGGGAAAAAGAGTGCTAGTCTCAGCTCCACCATGTCTTTGCTCTGTGACCTTGGCTAAGAGCACTTCTTTGTGCCTCAATTTTCGTACCTGTAAAATAGCTATCCTCCCTCCCTGTTCGACAGCGAGCACGGTGTTTGGCATGTAGAAAGTACTGATAACATCAATACTGAGAAATCAATCCATCTTCCAATTGGGGTATTTGCAGAAACCATACGATACAAGTGCTTAGACTATGCTGAAGTAAACCAATAATATTTTCAAGAGGGATTTGGTTTAAAAGTTTAAGCCATGAACTGCATTATATGTTCAAAATTCATTACTCTCACGAATCAAATGATAGCACTTTGGGTTTCACTTTAAAAAAACACTGAATTATCATTTTGCAGTTTAACAAGTCCTTGGAAAAGACAACAAATGCAGAAGCAAAACTTTGGCATAAAAATATAGTATTCACACTGGAAAATATTTACCACACTACCCAATACCCACTCAATCAACTGAAGCACTTAGAGCACTTTAAATCACGATTTACTATACTTTTGAAGTTTTAAAAGCGACTGAGATAATTTCCTACTGCTTGAAAATACCTTCGGATGAGGAGCAAATGTCAGAGCAACTCAAAGAAGAATGGACTGAGCTAAACCCACTAATGACAGGAAATTCAAATTTAATCCCTTGACATCAGTATTAAAAAATCAGATTTTCTCAGCACGACAGCAGTGTCAGGCCGTAGTCTTGATCTCCAAGCAGATCTCCTTTGTAATAATGATTAACCACATTTAGTCTGGTTCGCCTTAGTTCGGAAACCCACCTGAGGCATTCAGAATGAAATAGCTCCCAATAAATTTATCTAGGATCCCATTTCACTTCTGCTACCCTAGTTCCACGGTGCATCTAGCCAAAGCAGCTTGGAGATTTGGATGGTTCCCAAATAAGAACCTTAGTTCACTCCTTTTTGGATGGAATTGTTAAAGATGACTTGTTTTTTCCCCTGGAAACATCATCTACTACTTTATTAGCACTTCCCCCAGCGGCTTGAGAGAGAGAGAAAGGGAGAGGTAAGGATGGAGAGAAAGAAAGAATGGGAGAGAGCATGTGGAAATGATGTGAGGGTGGCAAAAACATCCAGAAGCACGGGAATGCCTCACTGTGGAGTGCGTACTACATGACCATCCAAGAGCTATCTAGTAAGGTGAACCGGCCATTCTGAAAACAGCTGGATAAAGTGAGTGATGAAGATGGTGGCCACTATCTAGATGGCTACTCTGGTAGTCACCTGCTATCTCAAGGCGCGATGGTACAACATTCATTCTTTCATTCAATCATATTTATTGAGCGCTTACTGTGTGCAGAGCACTGTACTAAGCGCTTAACAACATCACCATTTACTCACTCCGAGCCCAAGTGGGATCATGACTGGCAGAGACAAGGGTGCGGGTAGCCCTGGACAAACCCCTTGGGCTACGATCGGTTCCTTTGTGCAGGGTCCCTCCCTCCTCACAGGAGATACCGCCGTCAGCATCACCATCATCGAAACAGCTGACCCCAGGAATGAGTGGGTGTATTTGAGGGCTTAAAGAATGAAAAAACCAAGAGTTAAAAAATAAGAAACTCCAGCAGGGTCATACTGAACCATTCGAACCTCTGATTTCTAAGACTGTAGCCTCTTCATTACACCTGACGTTTTTTACACACATTATCGAGGCCATTCTCTGAGGGGTACTCACATGAGGCTGTAGGAACAGAGAAGGAGAGATCGATGGAGTAGTGACAGATTTTTTTTGCTATCTAAATGAAGAAGTGCTCAGCTGGGCCCTTCCTATTCCTCTATAGAAGGGGATCACCAGGAGGTATCATCTTCGTGTAGGCATGATAATCTAGCCTGGGGAGCGTACTAGCTGCCGTTCTACATGGTTCGCCATCACCCGTCTGGAACTAGTCAGCAACCTGTCATTACGTGGAAGACCCTACAGAGAAAAACATGCCAGGCTTTGGTGAGAGAACCAAATGTTTCAGGTATAATATACGAGGAACTCTGGATTGAACATTCTGCTGATTCGTTAGAAACAAATTTAACAAATAAGTCTGATAATGATCTGTCCAAGTCATGAATCATCACATTTCATCTACCTACAGCCAGTTAACGAGGAAATGCTACTTTCTGAATCAATATTTCAGGTGTTTATTTGGTTCATGCTAAGCCAGGGTCTGTTGCTCACTTTCACATTTAAAATACTCTTTATCTTCTAAATGATACTGGGTGTGTAGCAGTTTCACCCTCACACGGCCTCTCAAGTCTCTTCCACTTTCCAGTTACTGTCATTTCCACCTACTTGAGAGTATTAAGATTCCTCTATTCTCTCAAGATTCCACCTAACTTTTTTCACAACTGCAGGGGTCTCGTCATGTCACGTTGTTTTCATAACATGGAAACTTCTCTGGTTATTTTATTACAGAATGGCCTTTCTGAAGGCTATTCATTGGATGCAGTATTTCCCACAGTACAAGAGAGGCATACTCTGAGTAGAATAAGATACCACTTCAGAATTTTATTACAGATTTATAACAGTACAAGAAACCCAAGGCTGGTGATACAGGATGTTTCCTACCATCACAGAGTGTCCCCTTAATTTATCATGACTTCACATAGGCAGGTGACACTGGATTGCCCAATATCATTTTGCCTTTACAAGTTCTTATGTATATATAAGCTCAAATTACTACACCTATGATATAGGTTCCCTTCAAGAGAAGGCCAAGAAATCAGTCTCTCGCCTACTCCTTATAAGACTACAAATGTGCTCTATGTGGAAGAATGTTTAATATTCCTTGCCCCCCAGTATTCTTTTTAGAAAAAAGTAATTAACTCGGCCCAGGTATAAGAAAAAGGTAAACAAAACAATATTTCTTGTAAACTTGACAGTATGATAAAAGTACCAATTGTTTACTATCCATGAAATTATGATTTTATAATGCCAGCTTTCTTTTTTCTTCCCCTGCATACGCTGACAGCTACACCCAGTCAATCTCAGAAATATGGGAGTAAAGTTTAAAACCCACACAAGGTTTAGCTTACTCTAAGCATTCTTGGTGAATAATGTAGCTTACCAATTGAAGCATTATACTGCCCATCTAATAAGTGAATTCACCATTATACAAGGTCACTGTTTGAATGCAGAACAGGCCCTGACACTTCTAGAGTTACACAGGTTCTGAAATTTTTTCAATACCATTCTTTTTCAAACTTTCAAAAAAATAGCAGAAGTTACTTTGTCAGTCAACTTTAGTATCCTTTCAGATCCAGGCAGTACATTCTTCGTGCAGTTTTCGATCATGGCCATCTAGCAATGTTGAATATTTTTGAAAAAAGGAGTCATAAAAATTCTTCACTGTTTCTCATCTGCTTTAAAAATATTTCAATCATACTGTTTTGAAATAGCACAAGCATCTGACATGGAGAATTAAAAGACCTCTAAACTCTAGTTTAGTTTAGTGTTTGACTTCACCAAGAAAATCTACCATTGAAAAGTTAACACATTTCTAAGGAAAATACCAACAGCAAGTTTAGCTATCAAGCTGAAAGCATTACAAAAGATTGAGGACAGAAAAAAAGAATGGCTTCACAAAAGAATACACTCGAAAATTTAATAGTTTTAGCGTTAGTTTAATGACATAACTAACTTATTTTGCCCACTGTAAGTGAAAATACCACATACAAGAAAGGAAAATAATCAACCAGTTTGAAATTTACCTATACAGTATATGCTAGGAATGCAAGCTCTATAACAATATAAAAACACCTTGCACACAGTAATTAATAGCGAAGAGCTGTTCTGTTACTTCTGGCTTGTAAAAAACATTCCAGAATTCGCTGCAAATTTTTAGTGACCTGTTAGAAAAAGGAGAAAGATTCAATGGACTTTCCTTAGAGAAGAATATGGAACAGACATGAAATGAAGACAAAAGAACAGTAAAGTCACCAAATAAAACAGATTTCCTAAACACACCATGAGGAGACACGAGGCCCTTGAATTTCGGTCTCAGCTTTCGCTTTTACCGTAGTCTTCAAGGCACCTAATACAATTGTGTGCGTGGGATCGGTGCTCAATAAATACTATTGAATAAATGAAGGAGAACAATAATTAATAGAGAAGCAGTGTGGCTCAGTGGAAAGAGCCCGGGCTTTGGAGTCAGAGGTCATGGGTTCAAATACCGGCTCTGCCACTTGTCAGCTGTATGACTTTGGGCAAGCCAATTAACTTCTCTGTGCCTCAGTTACCTCATCTGTAAAATGGGGATGAAGACTGTGAGCCCCACGTGAGACAACCTGATCACCCTGTAACCTCTCCAACGCTTAGAACTGTGGTTTGCACATAGTAAGCGCTTAATAAATGCTATCAAAAAAAAATAATAATTATGGCATTTGTTAAGTGCTACCTATGTGGTAAGAGCTGGGATAGAAAGAGGTTATGTGACTAGATCCAGTCACTGCCTCTCCTGGGTTTCACACTTTATTTGCTTCCCATTTTACAGACGTGGAAACTGAGTGCCAGAAAAGTTTCGTGACACTCTCAAGGTCACAAAAAAGGCCAGGGGCAGAACTTGGAAATGAACTTAAGTCTGCTAACTCCCAATTTCAGGTTCCTTCTAGCAGCCTGACTCCTCCATGACCTCCCAAGGCAATGAGAATCCTGAAAAGAAGGGGTGTAAGGAAAAGGCATCGGGGTCGGGTGGTTCCCAAAACTATCCCAGGTCTAATCAGTCTCTAAGCCATGTCCATTTTAGGAATTCTTGTGTAGCAAATCCCCCCACTCCAACAACAACAACAACAAAAAAGGCCACAAATCTTCGCTGTGGTCCCAGGATTAGAGAGCATCTAAATGGGGTCCTCTGTCTCAATGAATCCAAGACTCAACTGTGAACCTGTGCCAGGAGGGTAATTTGATATTTAGTCACGCTGTCTTTCAGAGAGCTGGAGAACTGTCAGGAAATTCCAGGTATGGATAGAGACACTAATGCTATTAATAATAATAATAATAATAATAATAATAATAATAATAATAATGGCATTTGTTAAGCATTTACTATGTGCAAAGCACTGTTCTAAGCGCTGGGGAAATACAAGGTGACCAGGTTGTCCCACATGGGGCTCACAGTCTTAATCCCCATTTTACAGATGAGGTAACTGAGGTTCAGAGAAGTTAAGTGACTTGCCCAAGGTCACACAGCAGACATGTGGCGGAGCCGGAATTCGAACCCATGACCTCTGACTCCAAAGCCCGTGCTCTTTCCACCGAGCCACGCTGCTTCTAAGGAGGCAATTTTAAATTGTTATCTGACCAAATTTTCAATAAAATGTCTCGCTCACAATCACTGAACTAATCACGGTAGCAAGCACACAAAAAGGGCTAGTGCAAAACTAAGTGCACATCATTGTCCCTCACAGTAGATCGTGTATGTTTCTGGTACTGGAGAAACACGGTTGTTTATTCAACTAAAATTACAAACTGTGTAAGTCATCTCAACCCAACAGCCCCCTCAAACACATCAAGGGGGGGTGTATATATGAATATTTGTGGAATTCTCATTTGAACTGCACTGTTGGTGTGGTTATGTCTGTCTTCTTTAGATTGTAAGCTCCTTGTGGATGGGGAACGCGGGCTGTGTCTGCTGAATTTTTCCAAGTACAGTGTATTGTACTCAGTGGGAATAAATACCTTCACTCCTCCTTGACTCAACTTACGTGAGTCAAAATCTAACAAGAAAATGGCACGAGCCACGAATGCCTCACCAAATCTGGGTTTTAAAAGTACACCACATAAAGGCACAACTCAAAAATCATATTCACCTATAAAGATTTTAACAGAGTGGCCTCACCTTTAGCTCTTGTGTGTAGCGGGCATCTTATTTTCACCCTCCAATTCTTCCACGCCTGCTTGTGTCATAAGGTCGGCAATATTTTTTTCCAAATCATCAATGCGACAGCTCATGTCATCAAGTAAAGAAATTAAGGAAAATCCTTGATAAAAAGTGTTCACATTAAAGGTTTTGACCTTCAGCCCACACTACAAATGTTGTTTTTCGCTTTGCATTAGTGCTGTTTGAATTTATTTTAGCAAATTACAGCGTAACTTGGGTGTGAAGCAGCAGCACGGTCCAGTGAAAAGAGCACAACACTGGGGGGTCAGGAAACCTGGGTCCTAACTCGGGCTCCACCACTCGCCCGCTGTGTTAAGCCAGTTACAGAATTTCCTCCTGCTTCAGTTTGCTCATCTGTAAAATGGGGATTTAGATGCCCATTTTCCTTTTTTCAATGGTATTTGGTTAATCACTAACAGGCACTGTATTAAGCACCGGGAAAGGATAAGCAGTATGGCCTAGTGGATAGAGCCCGGTCCTGGGAGTCAAAAGGTCATGGGTCTGGGGTGTGAATTTGGGCAAATCACTTCCCTTCTCTGTGCCTCCATTACCTCATCTGTAAAATGGGGATTGGGACTGTGAGCCCCACGTGGGACAGGGACTGTGTCCAACTGTATCCATCCCAGTGCTTAGTACAGTGCCTGGCACATAGTAAGCACTTAACAAATGCCATAATTATTACTGCAAGATAATCAGGTTGGACACAGTCCCTGTCCCACACGGGGCTCACGGTCATAATCCCCATTTTACAGAGGAGGTAACCGAGGCACAGAGAAGTGAAGTGACTTCCCCAAAGTCACACAGCAGACACTCGGTGGAACTGGGATTAGAACCCAGATCCTCCGATGCCCCAGATCCATGCTCTAGCCACTAGACCATGCTACAGCTGCTTTTATCCCTCCCTCTGTGAGCCCATGTAGGAAAAGGTCTGTGTCTGACCTGAGTGTTTTGTACATAGCCAAGCATTTAACATTTTTTTTAAAATTTTTAATCATCATCAATCGTATTTATTGAGCGCTTACTATGTGCAGAGCACTGTACTAAGCGCTTGGGAAATACAAATTGGCAACACACAGAGACAGTCCCTACCCAACAGTGGGCTCACAGTCTAAAAGACTGTGACCTTTTAATCTTTAATCTGTATTTCTTAAGCACTTACCATGTGCCAGGCACTCGCTTCGAACAGTGCTTTACACATAGTAAGCGCTTAATAAATGCCATCAAAAAAAATCAATAATTTGGTTGGACATGGTCCATGTCGCACATGGGATTCCCAGTCCTAATCCCCATTTTACAGATGAGGGAACTGAGGCCCAGAGAAGTGAAGTGACTCATCCAAGGTCACACAACGGACAAGTGGCAGAGGCAGAATTAGAACCCAGGTCCTTCAGACTCATCAGGCTCATGCTCTATCCACTAGGCAACACTGCTTGGCACGCTGAGTGGGCTGAAACACTGCTGTTATTAGCAGAAGCTGCATGTCATAGTGGACAGAGAACGGGCCCGCGACTCAGGAGGTCATGGGTTCCAATCCTGGCTCTGCCACTTGTCTGCTGTGTGACCCTGGGCAACTCACTTCACTTCTCTGGGCCTCAGTTCCCTCCTCTGTAATAAAATGGGGATTGAGACCGTGAGCCGTATGTGATTATCTTGTGTCTACCCCGGCGCTTACAACACTGCTGGACACAGAGTAAGCGCTTAACAAATACCGTCATTATTACAGAGAAGTAGCGTGGCTCAGTGGAAAGAGCCCGGGCTTGGGAATCAGAGGTCACGGGTTCTAATCCTGGCTCCTCCCCTTGTCAGCTGTGTGACTTCGGGCAAGTCACTTCACTTCCCTGGGCCTCAGTGACCTCATCTGGAAAATGGGGAAGAAGACTGTGAGCCCCACGTGGGACAACCTCATCGCCTTGTATCTCCCCCCACGCTTAGAACAGTGCTTTGCACAGAGTTAGCGCTTAACAAAAACCATCATCATTATTATTATTACTAGTATTAATCAATCGTATTTACTGAGCGCTTACTGTGTGCAGAGCACTGTACTAAGCGCTTGGGAAGCACAAGTTGGCAACATATAGAGACGGTCCCTGCCCAACAGTGGGCTCACAGTCTAGAAGGAAGTCACAGTCTAGTATTAGAGAAGCAGCGTGGCTCAATGGAAAGAGCACGGGCTTGGGAGTCGGAGGTCATGGGTTCAAATCCTGACTCTGCCAATTGTCAGCTGTGTGACTCCAGGCAAGTCACTTCACTTCTCTGCGCCTCAGTTACCTCATCTGTAAAATGGGGATCAAGACTGTGAGCCCCCCGTGGGACAACCCGATTACCCTGTATCTATTCCAGCGCTTAGAACAGTGCTCGGCACACGTTAAGTTCTTAACAAATACCACCATCATTATTAATACTATTATTACAGAGAAGTAGCGTGGCTCAATGGAAAGAGCCCGGGCTTGGGAGTCAGAGGTCACGGGTTCTAATCCCGGCTCCGCCACTTGTCGGCTGTGTGACTTTGGGCAAGCCACTTCACTTCTCTGGGCCTGTCACCTCATCTGGAAAATGGGGATGAAGACTGTGAGCCTCACGTGGGACAACCTGATCACCTTGTATCTATCCCAGCGCTTAGAACAGCACTGGGCGCATAGTAATCAATCAATCAATCGTATTTATTGAGCGCTTACTGTGTGCAGAGCACTGTACTAAGTGCTTGGGAAGTACAAGTTGGCAACATATAGAGACAGTCCCTACCCAACAGTGGGCTCACAGTCTAAAAAGGGGGAGACAGAGAACAAAATCAAAACATACTAACAAAATAAAATAAGTGGAATAGATAGGTACAAGTAAAATAAATAGAGTAATAAATATGTACAAACATATATACATATATACAGGTGCTGTGGGGAAGGGAAGGAGGTAAGATGGGGGGATGGAGAGGGGGACGAGAGGGAGAGGAAGGAAGGGGCTCAGTCTGGGAAGGCCTCCTGGAGGAGGTGAACTCTCAGTAGGGCCTTGAGGGGAGGAAGAGAGCTAGCTTGGCGGGTGGGCAGTGGGAGCGGTTAACAAATACGCTCATTATTATTATTATTGCAATTATTATTAGTGGGGCTCAACTGGAAAGCAGGGGCAAGCCTGGGAAAGAGGATATTTCTTCCAATGATCTGGTCGGACATGGTCTGGAATTTGTCCTGCATCTGCTGAAGGAGCGTCTGCACCTGGGGGAGAGAAATGGTTTTCAGGAGGAGACACTTTTCCCTCAAGTTCCCTTCCCCAGGATCGCCCGCCTGCACTCCCTCCTACTGCTGCCGCTCCCAATCAATCAATCAATCAATCGTATTTACTGAGCGCTTACTGTGTGCAGAGCACTGCACTAAGCACTTGGGAAGTCCAAGTCGGCAACACACAGAGACGGTCCCTACCCAACAGCGGGCTCACAGTCTAGAAGGGGGAGACAGACAACAAAACCAAACGTACTGACGAAAAAGCAGCGTGGCTCCCTGGAAAGAGCCCAGGCTTGGGAGTCAGAGGTCATGGGTTCAAATCCAGGCTCTGGCAATTGTCAGCTGTGTGACTTTGGGCAAGTCACAACTTCTCTGGGCCTCAGTGACCTCACCTGTAAACTGGGGATGAAAACTATGAGTTCCACATGGGACAACCTGATCACCTTGTATCCCCCCGAGTGCATAGAACCTGTATATATGTCTGTACATATGTATTACTCTATTTATTTATTTTACTTGTACATATCTATTCTATTTATTTTATTTTGTTAGTATGTTTGGTTTTGTTCTCTGTCTCCCCCTTTTAGACTGTGAGCCCACTGGTGGGTAGGGACCGTCTCTATATGTTGCCAACTTGGACTTCCCAAGCGCTTAGTACAGTGCTCTGCACACAGTAAGCGCTCAATAAATACGATTGATTGATTGATTGATGTATATATGTTTGTACTTATTTATTACTCTATTTATTTATTTTGCCTGTACATATCTATTCCATTTATTTTGTTAGTACGTTTGGTTTTGTTCTCTGTCTCCCCCTTTTAGACTGTCAGCCCACTGTTGGGTAGGGACTGTCTCTATATGTTGCCAACTTGGACTTCCCAAGCGCTTAGTACAGTGCTCTGCACACAGTAAGCGCTCAATAAATACGATTGATTGATTGATGTATATATGTTTGTACTTATTTATTACTCTATTTATTTATTTTGCCTGTACATATCTATTCCATTTATTTTATTATGTTAGTATGTTTGGTTTTGTTCTCTGTCTCCCCCTTTTAGACTGTGAGCCCACTGTTGGGAAGGGACTGTCTCTATATGTTGCCAACTTGTACTTCCCAAGCGCTTAGTACAGTGCTCTGCACACAGTAAGCGCTCAATAAATACAATTGATTGATTGATGTATATATGTTTGTACTTATTTATTACTCTATTTATTTATTTTACTTGTACATATCTATTCTATTTATTTTATTTTGCTAGTATGTTTGGTTTTGTTGTCTGTCTCCCCCTTTTAGACTGTGAGCCCACTGTTGGGTAGGGACTGTCTCTATAGGTTGCCAACTTGGACTTCCCAAGCGCTTGGTACAGCGCTCTGCACACAGTAAGCGCTCAATAAATACGATTGATTGATTGATTGATAGAACAGTGCTTGGCACACAGTAAGCGCTTAATAAATGCTGTCATTATTATTATTAACAGTGCTTGGCACATAGTAAGCGCTGAACAAACACCACCATTACTAATATTATTGTGCAACAGGAGCATGAAAACCGAAAGTCCTCCCTCTACCGCAACGTGGCTCAGTGGCAAGAGCCCAGGCTTGGGAGTCAGAGGTCATGGGTTCGAATCCCAGCTCCGCCACTTGTCAGCTGTGTGACTTTGGGCAAGTCACTTCACTTCTCTGAGCCTCAGTCACCTCACCTGTCAAATGGGGATGAAGACTGTGAGCCCCCCGTGGGACAACCTGATCACCTTGTAACTTCCCCAGTGCTTCGAACAGTGCTTGGCACATAGTAAGCGCTTAATAAATGCCATCATCATTATTACCGACTGGCCACCTGTCTGCTATGTGACCTTGGGCAAGTCACTTCACTTCTCAGCCTCAGTCACCTCATCTGTAAAATGGGGATTAAGACTGTGAGCCCACCGTGGGACAACCTGATCACCTTGTATCCCCCCCCCAAGCGCTTCGAACAGTGCTTGGCACCTAGTAAACGCTTACCAAATACTATCATTATTATTATTATTCGCTGGGCCTCAGTGACCTCCTCTGTAAAATGGGGATGAAGACTGTGAGCCCCACGTGGGACAACCTGATCACCTTGTATCCCCCCAGCGCTTAGAACAGTGCTTGGCACATAGTAAGCGCTTAACAAATAACCATCATTTTTATGAAGAAGCAGCGTGGCTCAGTGGAAACAGCCTGGGCTTTGGAGTCAGAGGTCATAGGTTCAAATCCCCGCTCCGCCAACTGTCAGCTGTGTGACTTTGGGCAAGTCACTTCGCTTCTCTGGGCCTCAGTTACCTCATCTGGAAAAGGGGGATGAAGACTGTGAGCCCCCTGTGGGACAACCTGATCGCCTTTGTAACCTCCCCAGCGCTTAGAACAGAGCTCTGCACATAGCAAGCACTTAACAAATGCCACCATTATGATTACTATGATTATGATTATTGTTGGGGAAGCAGCGTGGCTCAGTGGAAAGCGCCTGGGCTTTGGAGTCGGAGGTCACGGGTTCAAATCCCGGCTCCACCAATTGTCAGCTGGGTGACTTTGGGCAAGTCACTTTGCTTCTCTGGGCCTCAGTGACCTCATCTGTAAAATGGGGATGAAGACTGTGATCCCCCTGTGGGACAACCTGATCGCCTTGTAACCTCCCCAGTGCTTAGAACAGTGCTCTGCACATAGTAAGCGCTTAACAAATGCCATCATTATTATTATTATTATAGTAAGCGCTTAACAAATGCCACCATTATGATTATTGTTGGGGAAGCAGTGTGGCTCAGTGGAAAGAGCAGGGGCTTTGGAGTCAGAGGTCAGGGGTTCAAATCCCGGCTCCGATGACTTTGGGCAAGTCACTTCGCTTCTCTGGGCCTCAGTGACCTCATCTGTAAAATGGGAATGAAGACTGGGAGCCCCCCATGGGACAACCTGATCGCCTTTGTAACCTCCCCAGCGCTTAGAACAGTGCGCTGCACATAGTAAGCGCTTAACAAATGCCATCATTATTATATTATTATTATAGTAAGCGCTTAACAAATGCATTATTATTATTATTATTATTATTATTATTTTATTATAGTAAGCGCTAAACAAATGCCACCATTATGATTATTGTTGGGGAAGCAGTGTGGCTCAGTGGAAAGAGCAGGGGCTTTGGAGTCAGAGGTTCAAATCCCGGCTCCGATGACTTTGGGCAAGTCACTTTGCTTCTCTGGGCCTCAGTTCCCTCATCTGTAAAATGGGGATGAATAACAATAATAATAGCATTTGTTGAGCGCTTCCTATGTGCAAAGCACTGTTCTAAGCGCTGGGGGGATACAATGGGATCAAGTTGTCCCTCGTGGGGCTCACAGTCTTCATCCCCATTTTCCAGATGAGGTCACTGAGGCTCAGAGAAGTGAAGTGACTTGCCCAAGGTCACACAGCATACATGTGCTCTGCCAACTGCCAGCTGTGTGACTTTGGGCAAGTCACTTCGCTTCTCTGGGCCTCAGTTCCCTCATCTGTAAAATGGGGATGAAGACTGTGAGCCCCCCGTGGGACAGCCTGATCACCTTGTAACCCCCCAGCGCTTAGAACAGTTCTTTGCGCATAGCAAGCGCTTAATAAATGCCATTATTATTATTACTATTATGTGGCGGAGTCGGGATTCGAACCCATGACCTCTGACTCCAAAGCCCGGGCTCTTTCTAGTGAGCCCCCTGTGGGACAACCTGATCGCCTTGTAACCTCCCCAGCGCTTAGAACAGTGCTCTGCACATGGTAAGCGCTTAATAAATGCCCTGATTGTTATTATTATTATTATTATTGTTATTATTATTATTATTATTAAAGGCCTGAACGTGGGAGGGCCTGACAGGCCTCCCCTCAGAGGGCCCCCCGCCCCTCCCCGCCAGGCCTCGAGCGGCTCCATAGCGCCCCCTCACCACGGCGGTGAGGTCCTGCACCGTCTTGGGGTCGGTCTCGGCCATGGTCCCTCGCTCGGCTCCGCGTCTGTGCGTCCCGAGCCGTCGCTAAGGCGCTTCCGCTCGGCCGCTCTCCAAATCTCGCGAGAAGAGAAGAGGGCGCGGCCTCCCCTGACGCATCCTGGGAAATGTAGTTTGCTGCGGCGGCGGCGCAGGCGCAGAAACAGCCGAGGGCCTCTCGGCGGCCCTGCTCAGTGTAATAATATTAACAGTAATAATGGTATTTGTGAAGCGCTTACTACGTGCAAAGCACTGTTCATTCAGTCGTACTTATTGAGCGCTTACTGTGCAGGGGGATACAATAATAATAACAATACTAATGGTATATGTGAAGCGCTTACTACGTGCAGAGCACTGTTCATTCAATCGTATTGAGCGCTTACTGTGCGCAGAGCACTGTAGTAAGCGCTTGGGGGATATAATAATAATAATAATAATGGCATTGGTGAAGCACTTACTACGTGCAAAGCACTGTTCATTCAGTCGTATTTATTGAGCGCTTACTGTGCAGGGGGATACAATAATAACAATACTAATGGTATATGTGAAGCGCTTACTACGTGCAAAGCACTGTTCATTCAATCGTATTGAGCGCTTACTGTGCGCAGAGCACTGTACTAAGCGCATGGGGGATACAACAATAATAATAATAATGGTATTTGTGAAGCGCTTACTACGTGCAAAGCACTGTTCATTCAGTCGTATTTATTGAGCGCTTACTGTGCAGGGGGATACAATAATAACAATACTAATGGTATATGTGAAGCGCTTACTACATGCAAAGCACTGTTCATTTAATCGTATTGAGCGCTTACTGTGCGCAGAGCACTGTACTAAGCGCTTGGGGGATACAATAATAATAATAATGGTATTGGTGAAGCGCTTACTACGTGCAAAGCACTGTCTCTATATGTTGCCAATTTGTACTTCCCAAGCACTTAGTACAGTGCTCTGCACATAGTAAGCGCTCAATAAATACGATTGATGATGATGATGTTCATTCATTCAATGGTATTTATTGAGCGCTTACTGTGCAGGGGGATACAATAATAACAATACTAATGGTATATGTGAAGCGCTTACTACGTGCAAAGCACTGTTCATTCAATCGTATTGAGCGCTTACTGTGCGCAGAGCACTGTACTAAGCGCTTGGGGGATACAATAATAATAATAATGGTATTGGTGAAGCGCTTACTACGTGCAAAGCACTGTTCTAAGCGCTGGGGGCATACAATAATAATAATAATGGTATTTGTGAAGCGCTTACTACGTGCAAAGCACTGTTCATTCATTCAATCGTATTTATTGAGCGCTTACTGCGTGCAGAGCACTGTACTAAGCGCTTGGGGATGCAATAATAATAACAATAATAATGGTATTTGTGAAGCGCTTACTACGTGCAAAGCACTGTACTAAGTGCTTGGGGGATACAATAATAATAATAATGGTATTTGTGAAGCGCTTACTACGTGCAAAGCACTGTTCGTTCATTCAATCGTATTTATTGAGCGCTTACTGCGTGCAGAGCACTGTACTAAGCGCTTGGGGGATACAGTGATAACAATAATGGGGAAACACAATAATAATAACAATAATAATGGTATTGGTGAAGCGCTTACTACGTGCAAAGCACTGTTCATTCATTCAGTCGTATTTATTGAGCGCTTACTGCATGCAGAGCACTGTAGTAAGCCCTTGGGGGATACAGTGATAATAATAATGGGGAGACACAATAATAATAACAATAATAATGGTATTGGTGAAGCGCTTACTACGTGCAAAGCATTGTTCATTCATTCATTCCATCGTATTTATTGAGCGCTTACTGTGTGCAGAGCACTGTACTAAGCGCTTGGGGGATACAGTGATAATAATAATGGGGAGACACAATAATAATAACAATAATAATGGTATTGGTGAAGCGCTTACTACGTGCAAAGCATTGTTCATTCATTCATTCCATTGTATTTATTGAGCGCTTACTGTGTGCAGAGCACTGTACTAAGCGCTTGGGGGATACAGTGATAATAATAATGGGGAGACATAATAATAACAATAATGGTACTTGTGAAGCGCTTACTATGTGCAAAGCATTGTTCTAAGCGCTTGGGGGACACAATAATAATAATGATAATAATAATAATGCTATTTGTGAAGCGCTTACTACGTGCAAAGCACTGTTCATTCATTAAGTCGTATTTATTGAGCGCTTACAGTGTGCAGAGCACTGTACTAAGCGCTTGGGGGATACAGTAATAATAATAATGGGGAGACACAATAATAATAACAATAATAATGGTATTGGTGAAGCGCTTACTACGTGAAAAGCACTGTTCTAAGCGCTGGGAGGATACAATAATAATAACAATGATAATGGTATTTGTCAAGCGGTTACTACGTGCAAAGCACTGTTCATTCATTCAATCGTATTGAGTGCTTACTGCGTGCAGAGCACTGTACTAAGCGCTTGAGGGAGATACAATAATAACAACAATAATAATGGTTTTTGTGAAGCGCTTACTACGTGCAAAGCACTGTTCATTCATTCAGTCGTATTTGTTGAGCGCTTACTGTGTGCAGAGCACTGTACGAAGCGCTTGAGGGATACAATAACAATAATAATGGTATTGGTGAAGCGCTTACTACGTCCAAAGCATTGTTCATTCATTCAATCGTATTTATTGAGCGCTTACTGTGTGCACAGCGCTGTACTAAGCGCTTGAGGGAGATACAACAATAATAATAATAATGCTGTTTGTGAAGCGCTTACTACGTGCAAAGCACTGTTCATTCATTCAGTCGTATTTATTAAGCGCTTACTGTGTGCAGAGCACTGTACTAAGCGCTTGAGGGAGATACAATAATAATAATAATAATAATGGTATTTGCGAAGCGCTTACTACCTGCAAAGCACTGTTCATTCATTCAGTCGTATTTATTAAGCGCTTACTGTGTGCAGAGCACTGTACTAAGCGCTTGAGGGAGATACAATAATAATAATAATAATAATGGTATTTGTGAAGCGCTTACTACCTGCAAAGCACTGTTCATTCATTCAGTCGTATTTATTGAGCACTTACTGTGTGCAGAGCACTGTACTAAGCGCTTGGAGGATACAATAATAGTAACAATAATGGTATTTGTCAAGCGCTTACTACGTGCAAAGCACTGTTCATTCATTCAGTCGTATTTATTAAGCGCTTACTGCGTGCAGAGCACTGTACTAAGCGCTTGGAGGATACAATAATAGTAACAATAATAATGGTATTTGTCAAGCGCTTACTACGTGCAAAGCATTTTTCTAAGCGCTGGGGGATACAATAATAATAATAATAATGGTATTTGTGAAGCGCTTACTACGTGCAAAGCACTGTTCGTTCATTCAGTCGTATTTATTGAGCGCTTATTGTGTGCAGAGCACTGCACTAAGCGCTTGGAGGACAATAATAATAATAATAATAATGGTATTTGTGAAGCGCTTACTACGTGCAAAGCACTGTTCATTCAATCGTATTTATTGAGCGCTTACTCCGTGCAGAGCACTGCACTAAGCACTTGGGGATACAATAATAATAACAATAATAATGGTATTTGTGAAGCGCTTACTACGTGCAAAGCACTGTTCATTCATTCAGTCATATTTATTAAGCGCTTACTGTGTGCAGAGCACTGTACTAAGTGCTGGGGGGATACAATAATATTAATAATAATAATAATGGTATTTGTGAAGCGCTTACTACGTTCAAAGCACTGTTCATTCATTCAGTCGTATTTATTGAGCGCTTGCTGTGTGCAGAGCACTGGACTAAGCGCTTGGGGGATGCAATAATAGTAACAATAATATTGGTATTTGTGAAGCGCTTACTACGTGCAAAGCATTGTTCTAAGCGCTGGGGGATACAATAATAATAATAATAATAATAATGGTATTTGTGAAGCGCTCACTACGTGCAAAGCACTGTTCTAAGCGCTGGGGGATACAATGATAATAATAATAATAATGGTATTTGTGAAGCGCTTACTACGTGCAAAGCACTGTTCATTCAATCGTATTTATTGAGCGCTTACTATGTGCAGAGCACTGTACTAAGCGCTTGGGGATACAATAATAAGAACAATAATAATGGTATTTGTGAAGCCCTTACTACGTGCAAAGCACTGTTCATTCATTCAATCGTATTTATTGAGCGCTTACTGTGTGCAGAGCACTGTACTAAGCGCTTGGGAAGTCCAAGTTGGTAACATATAGAGACAGTCCCTACCCAGCAGTGGGCTCACAGTCTAGAAGACTCTTCTAAGTGCTGGGGGGATACAATAATAATAACAATAATAATAATAATCAGAAGCAGCGTGGCTCAGTGGAAAGAGCCCGGGTTTTGGAGTCAGCGGTCATGGGTTCTAATCCCGCTGCTTCTCATATTCTCATGATGATGATGATGGCATTTATTAAGTGCTTACTATGTGCAAAGAACTGTTCTGAGCACTGGGGGGATACAATAATAATAATAATAATGAGAAGCAGCGTGGCTCAGTGGAAAGAGCCCGGGCTTTGGAGTCAGAGGTCATGGGTTCTAATTCCGCTGCTTCTCATATTCTCATGATGATGATGATGATGGCATTGTATTAAGCGCTTACTATGTGCAAAGCACTGTTCTAAGTGCTGGGGGATACAACAACAATAATAATAATAATAATGAGAAGCAGCGTGGCTCAGTGGAAAGAGCCCGGGCTTTGGAGTCAGAGGTCATGGGTTCTAATCCCGATGCTTCTCATATTCTCATGATGATGATGATGGCATTTATTAAGCGCTTACTATGTGCAAAGAACTGTTCTAAGCGCTGGGGGGATACAATAATAATAATAATAATAATAATAATAATAATAATAATAATAATAATAATAATAATAATAATAATGAGAAGCAGCGTGGCTCAGTGGAAAGAGCCCGGGCTTTGGAGTCAGAGGTCATGGGTTCTAATCCCGCTGCTTCTCATATTCTCATGATGATGATGATGGCATTTATTAAGCGCTTACTATGTGCAAAGAATTGTTCTAAGCGCTGGGGGGATACAATAATAATAATAATAATAATAATAATAATAATAATAATAATAATAATAATAATGAGAAGCAGCGTGGCTCAGTGGAAAGAGCCCGGGCTTTGGAGTCAGAGGTCATGGGTTCTAATCCCGCTGCTTCTCATATTCTCATGATGATGATGATGGCATTTATTAAGCGCTTACTATGTGCAAAGAACTGTTCTAAGCGCTGGGGGAATATAATAATAATAATAATAATAATAATAATAATAATAATAATAATAATAATAATAATAATAATAATAATGAGAAGCAGCGTGGCTCAGTGGAAAGAGCCCGGGCTTTGGAGTCAGAGGTCATGGGTTCTAATCCCGCTGCTTCTCATATTCTCATGATGATGATGATGGCATTTATTAAGTGCTTACTATGTGCAAAGAACTGTTCTAAGCGCTGGGGGGATATAATAATAATAATAATAATAATAATAATAATAATAATAATAATAATAATGAGAAGCAGCGTGGCTCAGTGGAAAGAGCCCGGGCTTTGGAGTCAGAGGTCATGGGTTCTAATCCCGCTGCTTCTCATATTCTCATGATGATGATGATGGCATTTATTAAGTGCTTACTATGTGCAAAGAACTGTTCTGAGCACTGGGGGGATACAATAATAATAATGATAATAATGATAATGAGAAGCAGTGTGGCTCAGTGGAAAGAGCCCAGGCTTTGGAGTCAGAGGTCATGGGTTCTAATTCCACTGCTTCTCATATTCTCATGATGATGATGATGGCATTTATTAAGCGCTTACTATGTGCAAAGCACAGTTCTGAGCGCTGGGGGGATACAATAATAATAATGAGAAGCAGCATGGCTCAGTGGAAAGAGCCCAGGCTTTGGAGTCAGAGGTCATGGGTTCTAATCCTGCTGCTTCTCATATTCTCATGAGGACGATGATGATGGCATTTATTAAGCCTTACTATGTGCAAAGCACTGTTCTAAGCACTGGGGGGATACAATAATAATAACAGTAATAATAATGAGAAGCTGCATGGCTCAGTGGAAAGAGGCCGGGCTTTGGAGTCAGAGGTCATGGGTTCTAATTCCACTGCTTCTCATATTCTCATGATGATGATGGCATTTATTAAGCGCTTACTATGTGCAAAGCACTGTTCTAAGCGCTGGGGGGATACAATAATAATAATAACAACAATAATAATGAGAAGCTGCCTGGCTCAGTGGAAAGAGCCCGGGCTTTGGAGTCAGAGGTCATGGGTTCTAATCCCGCTGCTTCTCATATTCTCATGATGATGATGATGGCATTTATTAAGCATTTACTATGTGCAAAAGCACTGTTCTAAGCACTGGGGAGGTTACAAGGTGATCAGGTTGTCCCACGTGGGGCTCACAGTCTTAATCCCCATTTCACAGATGAGGTCACTGAGGCCCAGAGAAGTGAAGTGACTTGTCCAAAGTCACTCAGCTGACAATTGGAGGAGTCAGGATTTGAACCCATGACCTCTGACTCCAAAGCCCGGGCTCTTTCCCCTGAGCCATGCTGCTTCTTCCCGTGGTCTAAGCACAGGTGTCCCAAACCCCCCAGGGTGACTTCGGGACCAAATGGCCCAAGCAGGAAAAGACAGCTGGGGCTTAGACAAGAGCGGGAGGTATCAAGAGCGGGAGGAGTCATTCAGTCAGTCGTGGAAGAGAAGCAGGGTGGCTCAGTGGAAAGAGCCCGGGCTTTGGAGTCAGAGGTCATGGGTTCTAATCCAGACCCCGCCACTTGTCAGCTGTGTGACTTTGGGAAAGTCACTTCACTTCTCTGGGCCTCAGTTACCTCATCTGGAAAATGGGGATGAAGACTGTGAACCCCCGGTGGGACAGCTGAATCACCTTGTAACCTCCCCAGCTCTTAGAACAGTGCTTTGCACATAGTAAACGTTAAATAAATGCCATTATTATTATTATTTATTGAGCGCTTACTGTGTGCAGAGCACTGTACTAAGTGCTTCGGAAGTACAAATCGGCAACATATAGAGACAGCCCCTACCCAACAACGGGCTCACAGTCTAGTCTCCAGACTAGTCTAGTCTAGTCTAGTCGCTGCTTGAGAAGCAGCGTGGCTCGGTGGAAAGAGCCCGGGCTTTGGAGTCAGAGGTCGTGGGTTCAAATCCCGGCTCCGCCATTTGTCAGCTGTGTGACTTTGGGCAAGTTACTTGACTTCTCTGTGCCTCAGTTCTCTCATCTGTAAAATGGGGATTAAGTCTGTGAGCCCCACGTGGGACAACCTAATCACTTTGTATCCTCCCCAGCACTTAGAACAGCGCTTTGCACATAGTAAGCGCTTAATAAATGCCATCATTAGTCTCACAGTCTACTATATGCTTTACTCACACATAGACTGTGAGCCCACTGTTGGGTAGGGACCGTCTCTATATGTTGCCAGCTTGGACTTCCCAAACGCTTAGTACAGTGCTCTGCACACAGTAAGCGCTCAATAAATACAATTGATTGATTGATTGCTAGTAAGCACTTGATAAATGCCGTCATTATTATTATTATTATAGAAAAATAGTGCTCTGCACACAGTAAGCGCTCAGTAAGTATAATAATTCAATAAGTATAATAAGTATAATTCTATTTATCTATTCTGGTGGTATTGACACCTGTCTACTTGTTTTGTTTTGTTGTCTTGTCTCCCCCTTCTAGACTGTGAGCCCGTTGTTGGGTAGGGATCGTCTCTATATGTTGCCAACTTGTATTTCCCAAGCGCTTAGTACAGTGCTCTGCCCACAGTAAGTGCTCAATAAATACTATTGAATGAATGAATGAATGAATGAATAAGTATGATTGAATGAATTTATTGAGCACTTACAGTGTGCAGAGCACTGTACTAAGCCCTTGGGAGAGCATGGCATAACAATAAACAGACACATTCCCCACCCACAACGAGCTTACAGTCCAGAGGGGGAGATAGACATTAATATGAACAATTCTGGCCCTTCTTAGTCTCAGATTTTGAGGCTTTGGGTGGTGTTTTTGGTTGTTTTTCTCATGGCATTTGTTTACATTTTACTAAGTGCTGGAGTAGATGCACGCTAATCAGGTTGCACGTAGTCCAGTGCCCCACATGGGGCTCACAGTCTTAATCTCCATTTTCCAGATGAGGGCATTAATAATAATAATTATTATTATATTTGTTAAGTGCTTACTGTGTTGCCAGGCACCGTATTAAGTGCTGGGGTGAATACAAGCAAATCGGTTGGACACGGTCCCTGTCTCACATGGGCCTCACATTCTCAATCTTCATTTCTAGACTGTTAGCCCACTGTTGGGTAGGGACTGTCTCAATATGTTGCCAACTTGTACTTCCCAAGCGCTTAGTACAGTGCTCTGCACGCAGTACGCGGTCAATAAATAAATACGATTGATTTTACAGATGAGGGAACTGAGGCACAGAGAAGTGAAGTGAATTGCCCAAAGTCACACAGCAGATAAGTGGCGGAGCCGGAATTAGAATCCGTGACCTTCTGATTCCCAGGCCCGTGCTCTATCAACTATGCCGTGCTGCTTCTCCATAAGTGAAATGACTTGCCCAAGGTCACACAGCAGACTAGTAACGTCATCCCCCGGGCCCGGAATGCCCTCCCTCCGCCCATCCGCCAAGCTCGCTCTCTTCCTCCCTTCAAGGCCCTACTGAGAGCTCACCTCCTCCAGGAGGCCTTCCCAGACTGAGCCCCTTCCTTCGTCTCCCCCTCGTCCCCCTCTCCATCCCCCCATCTTACCTCCTTCCCTTCCCCACAGCACCTGTATATCTGTATATATGTTTGTACATATTTATTACTCTATTTATTTTACTTGTACATATCTATTCTATTTATTTTATTTTGTTAGTATGTTTGGTTTTGTTCTCTGTCTCCCCCTTTTAGACTGTGAGCCCACTGTTGGGTAGGGACTGTCTCTATATGTTGCCAACTTGTACTTCCCAAGCGCTTAATCCAGTGCTCTGCACACAGTAAGCGCTCAATAAATACGATTGATTGATTAACCAAGTTGGGGTTAGAACCCAGGTCTTTCTGACTCCCAAGGCCGTGCTATTTCCACTAGGCCATGCTGGGGTTGCAATACAATTCCTGTAATCCTACTCTCACAGTCTACCTCAGCCACCACAGAAGCAACCTCTGGCCCTCCCAATCAATCAATCAATCAATCAATTGTACTTATTGAGCGCTTACTGTGTGTAGAGCACTGGACTAAGCGCTTGGGAAGTACAAGTTGGCAACATCTAGAGATGGTCCCTACCCAACAACGGGCTCACAGTCTAGAAGGGGGCTCACTGTCTAGAAGGAGGTTCAGTTGGGGTGAGATGGTTCAGGGGTCCCTAATAATTATAATTAAGGTATTAATTAAGGTATTAATAAGATATTCATTATTCATTAATTGTTATGATTATTCAACTGGGGTGGGATGGGTCAGGAGTCCCTAATAATAAGGGATTTATTATTATTATTATTCAACTGGGGTGGGATGAGCCCGGGGTCCCTAATAATAGTAAGGCATTTATTATATTATTATTCAACTGAGGTGGAATGGGTCAAGGGTTCCCAATAATAATAATTATGGTATTTGTTATTACTATTATTCAACTGGGGTGGGATGGGTCAGGAGTCCCTAATAATAATAATAATACCATGGCTTACTTCCATGGATGTTTCCAGAAGCTTGGGAGATTTTTTTGTTTGGATGGGAGTGGTGGTCAGGGAACCTGCCCATTTTTTTTTAGCAGGAAAGTAGAAAAGCTCTCCACAGCTTACCAAGTGACTCTGAGGAACATCTTCAGTGATGCCTTACAAATGGGTGAGGACACAGTGGGGTCTGCTGCTTTCGAGGACACAGATTCAATTCTGCGGCCACAGATCGCACCCATTCTCCTTGCCAGTTCATTCATTCAATCATATTTATTTATTTATTTATTTATTGAGCACTTACTGTGTACAGAGCACTGTACTAAGCTCTTGGGAGAGTACAATCATCATCATCATCATCAATCGTATTTATTGAGCGCTTACTATGTGCAGAGCACTGTACTAAGCACTTGGGAAGTACAAATTGGCAACATATAGAGACAGTCCCTACCCAACAGTGGGCTCACAGTCTAAAAGGGGGAGACAGACAACAAAACCAAACATACTAACAAAATAAAATAAATAGAATACAAGTGAGCACACACATTCCCTTCCCACAATGAGCTTACAGGCTACGGGGCCGGGGAGACGGCATCAATACAAATAAATAAATTACAAATATGCACGTAAGTGCTGTGTGGCTGGGAGGGGGAAAGAACCAAGCCAGTTGCCTCACAATCAATCAATCAATCAATCAATCGTATTTATTGAGCGCTTACTGTGTGCAGAGCACTGTACTAAGCGCTTGGGAAGTACAATGTGTGCAGTGTCCTGGAAAGTTAAGATGATGCAGTGGTAAGGCTCAACAGTACTGTGAAAACAACCGCGGGCCTTGGGCATAACTTTCCTCTCTTAACCACTGGGATCTGTGAGCCCACTGTTGGGTAGGGACTGTCTCTATATGTTGCCAATTTGTACTTCCCAAGCGCTTAGTACAGTGCTCTGCACATAGTAAGCGCTCAATAAATACGATTGATGATGATGATGATCTGAGAAATGAGAGGGGACAGAAAAGGTGCATTGCTTTTTCTCTCAAAAAGGCATTCACACTTGCGGATGTAGTCTCATCGGCGGCATTATCTTGGAACCAGAAGACAGTTCTACATCCAATCAATCAATCAATCAATCAATCATATTTATTGAGCGCTTACTGTGTGCAGAGCACTGTACTAAGCGCTTGGGAAGTACAAGTAGGCAACATATAGAGACAGTCCCTACCCAACAGTGGGCTCACAGTCTAGAAGGGGGAGACGGAGAACAAAACCAAACATATTAACAAAATAAAATAAATACAATAGATATGTACAAGTAAAATAAATAAATAAATAAATAGAGTGGTAAATATGTACAAACATATACAGGTATATAAATTTTATATACACAATATATAATAAATATATATTTATACATATATAAATATATATATTTTATATACATATAAACAGAACTCAGGCCTAGCTCCACCACTTGTCTGCTGTGTGACGCTGGGCAAGTCACTTCAGTTACCTCACCTGTAAAATGGGGTTTAAGACTGTGAGCCCCATGTGGGGCATGGACTGTGTCCAACCTGATTAGCCTGTATCTACCTCCAAGCTTAGTACAGTGCCTCTGGCACAGAGTAAGTACTTAACTCTACCACCCCCTCCAGATTCTTGTAGCCGTCATCTACCGCCCTCCGGGCCCCACTTCCAACTTCTTTAACGACTTTGACCCCTTCCTCACATTCCTTCTCTCCTTCTCCATGCCCACTCTGATCCTCGGAGACTTCAATATCCACATGGATATCCCTAACGACTCCTCTGCCTCCCGCCTTCTATCTCTACTTGACGCTGCCAACCTCTTCCTCCACCCCACCTCACCCACTCACCAACTTGGTCATACCCTCGACCTCATCATCTCCTACCGCTGCACTGTGTCCACCCTCACCAACTCTGTGATCCCTCTCTCTGATCATAATCTTCTCACCTGCCTCCTCACTCACACACCTTTCCCCCGTAAATCCGTATTACTCCCTCACAGAGATCTCCGCTCTCTGGACCCCACCCATCTTTCGGAGCGCCTCACACCCCACCTCGCCGCCCTCTCCTCTCTACCCAGTCTTGATGATCAGATTACTGCTCTCAACTCTACCCTTTCTACTCAGCTAGACTCGCTCGCTCCCCTTTCCCTTCGCCGCTCTCGCACCACTAACCCACAGCCCTGGATCACTGCCACTGTCCGCCTCCTTCGCTCTTATGCTCGAGCTGCCGAACGCTGCTGGCGAAAGTCTAAACACCATGCCAACCTCGTTCACTTCAAGTTTATCCTTTCCTGCCTTAACTCAGCCCTCTCTTCTGCCAGACAAAACTATTTCTCCTCCCTTATTGACACCCATGCCCATCACCCCCGCCAGCTCTTCCGTACATTCAACTCCCTTCTCAGGCCCCCGGTTCCTCCCCCTCCTCCTTCCCTCACCCCCAACGATCTGGCCTCCTACTTCATTAACAAAATTAAATCCATCAGGTCCGACCTCCCCAAAGTCTCTTCCCCCCTTTCTCCATCCCCCCGGCTCTCAACACTCTCTGCTACTCTCCCATCCTTCCCAGCGGTATCCTCAGAGGAACTCTCCTCCCTCCTCTCAAGTGCTACTCCGGCCACCTGTGCTTCTGACCCCATTCCCTCTCATCTTATGAAATCTCTCGCTCCATCCCTTCTCCCCTCCTTAACTTCCATCTTCAACCGCTCACTCTCCACTGGTTCCTTCCCCTCTGCCTTCAAACATGCCCATGTCTCTCCCATCCTAAAAAAACCCTCTCTTGACCCCACCTCACCTTCTAGTTATCGTCCCATATCCCTCCTACCATTCCTTTCCAAACTCCTTGAACGAGTTGTCTACACGCGCTGCCTAGAATTCCTCAACAACAACTCTCTCCTCGACCCCCTCCAGTCTGGCTTCCGTCCCCTTCATTCCACGGAAACTGCGCTCTCAAAGGTCACCAATGACCTCCTGCTTGCCAAATCCAACGGCTCATACTCTGTCCTAATCCTCCTCGACCTCTCAGCTGCCTTTGACACTGTGGACCACCCCCTTCTCCTCCACACGTTATCTGACCTTGGCTTCACAGACTCCGTCCTCTCCTGGTTCTCCTCTTATCTCTCCGGTCGTTCTTTCTCAGTCTCTTTTGCAGGCTCCTCCTCCCCCTCCCATCCTCTTACGGTGGGGGTTCCCCAAGGTTCAGTGCTTGGTCCCCTTCTGTTCTCAATATACACTCACTCCCTTGGTGACCTCATTCGCTCCCACGGCTTCAACTATCATCTCTACGCTGATGACACCCAGATCTACATCTCTGCCCCTGCTCTCTCCCCCTCCCTCCAGGCTCGCATCTCCTCCTGCCTTCAGGACATCTCCATCTGGATGTCCGCCCGCCACCTAAAGCTCAACATGTCGAAGACTGAGCTCCTTGTCTTCCCTCCCAAACCTTGTCCTCTCCCTGACTTTCCCATCTCTGTTGACGGCACTACCATCCTTCCCGTCTCACAAGCCCGCAACCTTGGTGTCATCCTCGACTCTGCTCTCTCATTCACCCCTCACATCCAAGCCGTCACCAAAACCTGCCGGTCTCAGCTCCGCAACATTACCAAGATCCACCCTTTCCTCTCCATCCAAACCGCTACCCTGCTAATTCAAGCTCTCATCCTATCCCGTCTGGACTACTGCACTAGCCTTCTCTCTGATCTCCCATCCTCGTGTCTCTCTCCACTTCAATCCATACTTCATGCTGCTGCCCGGATTATCTTTGTCCAGAAACGCTCTGGACATATTACTCCCCTCCTCAAAAACCTCCAATGGCTACCGATCAATCTGCGCATCAGGCAGAAACTCCTCACCCTGGGCTTCAAGGCTCTCCATCACCTCGCCCCCTCCTACCTCACCGCCCTTCTCTCCTTCTACTGCCCAGCCCGCACCCTCCGCTCCTCCACCACTAATCTCCTCACTGTACCTCGCTCTCGCCTGTCCCGCCATCGACCCCCGGCCCACGTCATCCCCCGGGCCTGGAATGCCCTCCCTCTGCCCATCCGCCAAGCTAGCTCTCTTCCTCCCTTCAAGGCCCTGCTGAGAGCTCACCTCCTCCAGGAGGCCTTCCCAGACTGAGCCCCTTCTTTCCTCTCCCCCTCGTCCCCCTCTCCATCCCCCCGTCTTACCTCCTTCCCTTCCCCACAGCACCTGTATATATGTATATATGGTTGTACATATTTATTACTCTATTTATTTATTTATTTATTTATTTATTTTACTTGTACATTTCTATCCTACTTATTTTATTTTGTTGGTATGTTTGGTTCTGTTCTCTGTCTCCCCCTTTTAGACTGTGAGCCCACTGTTGGGTAGGGACTGTCTCTATGTGATGCCAATTTGTACTTCCCAAGCGCTTAGTACAGTGCTCTGCACATAGTAAGCGCTCAATAAATACAATTGATTGATTGATTGATTAACAAATCCCATAAAAAGCAGTATCATCTATAAAATCACCTATAAAATCCATAAAATCCAGTATCATGATCAGTATCTATTAAGCTTCTGTTTCTGGGTGGTACAGGGTACCTGAAGAGTTAATCTGGGAAAGATTGATGTGGAATTGTACTTCATTGCAAAACTGGAAAACTGCAAAATTGTTATTGCAAAACTTGGTATTTCCAGAATCAGAGAAAACTTGGTTTGGCAAAGCAGAGGCGGAAGGTGTATGAGGATGACTCAGAGGTGGGAATTGCTTGTGAAAAAGAGTGTAGGTAACGAGGTGAGACGAACCAGGGAAAAACTGTGACCAGAAAACCATGGTCAGAATGAGTTTCAAGGTGGGAAGGATGGGTGGCAGTTCAAGTAGCAGGGAGGTCAAAGATTAGAAAACAGGAGATCATTTGGATGTGGCTAGAAGGAGATCTCTGAAGATCCCTCTGGACTGGAAGCTTGTTGTGGGCAAGGAACTTGTCTACCAACTTCATTGTACTGTACTCTCCCAAGTACTCTGCACCCAGTAAGCACCCAGTAAATACCACTGATTGATTAGGATAATTCCAATATTATAAAGTACAAAAAGGATGAAATCATCTGTATTATAGAATGTCAAGGAGAGAAATGAAGAGATGTCGCTCACTCTTTCAAGTGCCTGATCCTTGGTGATTCTTTTGTCTTTTCAGAATGAAATTCACATTTTAGTCACCCTGTGTGAACCTTATCTCTTCATTATTATTATTAATTGTACTTATTGAGTGCCGTATGAACCTTATCTCTTCATTATTGAGCCCACTGTTGGGGAGGGACTGTCTCTGTATGTTGCCAACTTGTACTTCCCAAGCGCTTAGTACAGTGCTCTGCACAAAGTAAGTGCTCAATAAATACGATTGATTGATTGATTGGTTATTATTATTAATTGTATTTATTGAGCGCTGACTTCATACGAAGCAAGTTCATCACCAGTCTAGCAGTTCAGTCATTTTTACTGCTAAGTACATGACTATTTAAGAAAAATATGTCTAGAGTCATATTACACTAGGGTCTGTTGACTTTTATTGGTATTTGTTAAGCACCTACTATGTGTCAAGCACTGTTCTAAGCTCTGGGGTAGTTACAAGTCCCTGTCCCACATGGGGCTTTACAGTCAAGTTTGGTGGGGAACAGGTATTGAATTCCCATTTTGCAGTTGAGGAAACGGAGGCACAGAGAAGATGAATGACTTGCTCAAGGTCCTACAGCAGGTAAGTGGCAGGGCCAGGATTTAGATCCCAGGCCTGTGATTTATCCACTAGTCCACACTGCTTCCCCGAGAGGATGATGCCTAACCTTCACCCTCATTGCCCAAGTTGACTGACTCTATTTTTTTATTCGTTCATTCATTCAATCGTATATTGAGCACTTACTGTGGGCAGAGCACTGTATTAAGCTCCTGGAAAGTACAATTTGGCAACAGATAGAGACAGTCTCCAATCAGTCAATCAATCAGTCAGTGGAATTTATTGAGTGCTTACTATGTGCACAGCGCTGTAGTAGGCTAGGGAGAGTACAGTGCAGTAGAATTAGCAAACATGTTTCCTGCCAATAACAAGCTTATAATAATAATAATGATAATAATAATAATGACATTTAGTAAGCGCTTACTATGTGCAAAGCACTGTTCTAAGCACTGGGGAGGTTACAAGGTGATCAGGTTGTCCCACGTGGGGCTCACAGTCTTAATCCCCATTTTACAGATGAGGTAACTGAGGCACAGAGAAGTTAAGTGACTTGCCCAAAGTCACACAGTCTAGAGGGGTCTCCAGTGATCTCCTTCTAGCCACATCTAAGTGGTCTCCTCTTTTCTGATCTTTGATCTCTCTGCTACTTGAACTATCAACCATTCTTTCCACCTTGAAACTCTTTCTGACCATGGTTATCCGGACACAGCTTTTCCCTTGGATCTTCTCCCCTCTTTTCCTAGTGTGCCCTGAAACCACCATTTTTACCATTTGGATGTTTTGATGATTAATAAATGACGTTGACTTGGAAATGTAGAATAGGGTAATCATATGCACTTGTGGGGATAACCGGGTGTCCACAAAGGACCCTAAAGAGCTGCCTTCTCTAATCCCACAATGAGTAAAGTCCAACAAGGAATAGACTTCAATCAATCAATCAATCGAATTTATTGAGCGCTTACTGTGTGCAGAGCACTGTACTAAGCGCTTGGGAAGTACAAGTTGGCAACATATAGAGACAGTCCCTACCCAACAGTGGGCTCACAGTCTAGAAGGGGGAGACAGAGAACAGAACAAAACATATTAACAAAATAAAATAAATAGAATAGATATGTACTACATGGCCTAGTGGATAGAGTACAGACTTGGGAATCAGGAAGACCTGGGTTCTAATCCCAGCTCTACCGTTTGTCTGTTCTGTGACCTTGGGGACATCACTTCACTTCTCTGTGCCTCAGTCACCTCATCTGTAAAATGGGGATTGAAACTCTGAGCCCCATGTGAAGCAGGGATTGTGTCCAACCTGATTTGTATCTACCCCAGTGCCTAGCATATAGTAAGGGCTTAACAAACCCCACACTAACACGTGTGTTGATTTATTCCCATTGGAAGTATTTGGGATTACCATATGCAGGACGCTTTGTTGCCAACTTGTACTTCGCAAGCGCTTAGTACAGTGCTCTGCACACAGTAAGCGCTCAATAAATACGACTGAATGAATGAATGAATGAATGACTCTGAACTGGAGGGATGAGAGGTCTAATGTAAAATGGCAAAGCCTTTGCTCTATTGGAGTAGAAAAATCACAACTCAGTACATTCCTAGCACCTGCGAGTAAAGGAGTTAAACCCTTTTAAAGCAAATCCTGCTGCTTGTATTCATACTCAGAAAAACAGTTTTGTCTGAACCCTAATAATTTTGCTCTTGCATTTACCAAGCAACCTTAAAGACAACCAAGGATGACCATGTTTCAACATTTAAAGTGTTAAGGTTTTTTCTTTTTAAATCTGAAGTAAATATCCTCTTTCATCCTCTTGGGTAGATGAAAAATAAGAACAAACAGGTAATCCTGTTCTACAAACAGTTGGAAGTTAATGAGTGAGAAGTTGCCTAGACAAAAATTTTCGTCTTCCAAATCAGAAGTGCTCTGTTGGTGGGCTGGCAGCTTCCTGATTGAAATAAAGCAGTCAGGATTGAGGGTTCATCTTTCACAGCAGAAAAAGCCCTTTGGAATTTTAATAATAAAGTATTAAAATGGCATACAAAATTAGAACTAATGAAGCAAGTTTTGAAAGGGTTGCCTTTTTGGGCTTGAGTGCAAATAAGAATTCATAATAGTGATGATCCTTGAGATGAATGTGGACAGTTTGCAGGGCAATTAAAATTTGTGACAATAATTTGACATCTGTGCCCTCCAAATGTTAAGCAAGTGGCGTGTCTTGAACCCTATGTGCCTGAAACTGTTAATCCCCAGTATACATAATGAAGCTGAGGAAGAAGTTTCTCTTAATGTGAATTATTTATTTATATTAAGGTCTTTTCTTCTCTAGGCTGTAAGCTTGATGTGGGCAGGGACTATCACTACCAACTCTGCTGTTTTGCACTCTCCCAAACGAGTCAGAAGGACCTGGATTCTAATCCCAGCTCTGTCACTTGTCTGCTTTGTAATCTTGGATAGGTCAATTCACTTTTCTGGGCCTCAGTTACCTCATCTATAAAATGGGAATTAAGACCGTGAGCCCTAAAATGGGGATTAAGATGTGAGACAGGGACTGTGTCCAACCTGATTAACTTGTGTCTACCCCAGCGCTTAGTACAGTTCCTGGAACACAGTAAACAACACATTTCATTAAAATAAAAAAGTACAGTGCTCTACATATAGTAAGTGCTCACTGAATACCATTGTTTGCCAACTTGTACTTCTCAAGCGCTCAGTACAGTGCTCGGCACACAGTAAGTGTTCAGTAAATATGATTGAATGAATGAATGAATTGAGTGCTTAATGGATTCCACCAGCAGGAAGGCTTCACAGCAATATCAACTATGGCCACTTCTCTTTATATGATACATGTTTCTAGGAGGGGCCGTGTTCCAGTCTTTGGAAAACAGATATTTTCTGGACAACACAATCAATAAATTGTAGGCATTGAGCATCCACCAAGTGCAGAGCACAATGCTCAGTGCCTTGGAGAGTGCAGTAGAATTAGTAGACGTGATTCCCCGACCTAAAAGATCTTGGAATTTAGTGAGGGAGATGGACATTAAAATCACTTTCAGAAAGGAGGAAGAAAGAGAAAGAGATGAAGCAGCGTGGCTCAGTGGAAAGAGCACGGGCTTTGGAGTCAGAGGTCTTGGGTTCAAATCCAGACTCCACCACTTGTCAGCTGTGTGACTTTGGGCAAGTCACTTAACTTCTCTGTGCCTCAGTTACCTCATCTGTAAAATAGGGACTGTGAGCCCCCTGTGGGACAACCTGATCACCTTGTAAGCTCCCCAGTGCTTAGAATAGTGCTTTGCACATAGTAAGTGCTTAATAAATGCAGTCATTATTATTGTTATTATTATTATTAGATGAGTACATGAGTAGGAGGAAGAAAGAAACAGAGATATGCACATGGGTAGAAAGGAAGAAAGAAATGGAGATATGTACATGAGTTCAACTTGATATAATGTGGTGTGAAGATAGGCCCCCAAGTATTAATAATCATAATTGTGGTATTTTTTAAGTGCTTACTGTGTGCCAGGCACTGTACTAAGCTCTGGGGTGGATACAAGCAAATTGGATTGGAAACACTCCCTGTCCCACATGGGGCTCACAGTCTCAATTCCCATTTTCCAGATGAGGTAACTGAGGCCCAGAGAAGTGAAGGGACTTACCCAAGATCCCACAGCAGACAAGTGGCGGAGTCGGGATTCAAATTTGGGAGGTCCCCGGGAGGGAGGTTGTGAGAGGTTATTGGAGATTGTGGGTACTTAGAGGTTTAGGTGGTGTGCAAGGCTGAATCGGAAGTTGGGAGATATGAAATAGGGAGATTAGAGATGAAATGGGCTTTGAAGATGGGGAAGACGAGTGGACTGTCAGACGTGAAGGAGGGGAAAATTCCCGGCAGGAGGTTGGTGGCAGGCCCGTGAATACATTAGCTGTAAAGGAATGAGAAATATGAGCTGGGATGGAGTGAGGGAATGATGAGGTTGGAGGGACTGAGCTGATGAGTGCCTTAAAGCTAGTCTTAGTCTTCATGGCTGCTTGTTGCCATGGAGAGTGGGCAACTACTGGAGATTTTTGAGGAGTGGGGGATGTATATAGAACACACACCATTCCTGAAAGCAAAGAACAAGATCAGTTGACCTTTGATAGCATCCCAAGATGGTAAACCTCAACTTGGATTTTGTTTTGGATGTCCCTTGCCTACATTCAGGGTGCTGCTTTCACTTGGCTGGATGGTTGTGCCCTCGCCAAGGCGACAGTGAGCAAGCTTGGAGCTACAAGTAGAGAACGCCACACACTTCCCAGTGAGGATCTTCAAAGGTTCTGCCTCTATTTAGAAGTGGAACAGCTGCAGGAATGGAAAGCTGCCAGTCTTCTGCTCACGTTACAGATGGGGTGAGTCGATTCGACTTTTAAGTACAGTAGAGGAAAAGGGTGGTGGGGTTCAGTGGCTTTAATGCAATTCTTTCTAGGCTCATCTTCCCCTTTGTGTTCCTGTTTGTTAGGCTGACCAGACCGTGTACTTGCATTTCCTAAACAGTACTCTTTATAAGATATTTTTTCTCCATCATTTAGTTTTGCAGTGTCAGGGAAACAGAAACAATTCTTGGCTCTCTCTCATTGAGGGGTTTGTTAGGCTTTGCCAACTCAGTGATTTTATAGGAAAAAAACCAGGCCCTTTTCTTTTACTTCCCACAGAACATTTGCAACCCCCTAATTCAAGGATGATCCAGCTAACAGATATTTAGGGTGACAGAAGAAGAAAGGAGAGGAACAACAGTAGCAGTCTGGGTAACTGAAGTTACCCAGAAAAATCAGAAGCCCCCTCCTTGCCCCGCAACCCACCAAGTCTCACACACTATCTGGCAGAATCAGTAAATGACTCAAGTTCAGAAGCAGTGTGGCTCAGTGGAAAGAGCATGGGTTTGGGAGTCAGAGAACATGGGTTCTAATCCAGGCTCTGCCATTTGTCCTCTGTGTGACTTTGGGCAAGCCACTTAACTTCTCTGTGCCTCAGTTACCTCATCTGTAAAATGGGGATTAAGCCTGTGAGCCCCACCTGGGACTGATGACCTTGTATCTATCCCAGTGCTTAGAACAATGCTTGGCACATAGCAAGTGCTTAACAAATACCCTAATTATTACTATTATGTAGAAATTATCTCCGCCAGAAATCTATCATTTGTTGTGGTAGCAGTAACAGTGTTTATTAAGTGCTTACTGCGTGCAGAACACAGTACTAAGCACTGGGAAAGAGTATACAAGTGGGAGTTAGACACAGTTTGCACTTTAAAAGGAAAGAACAGAGGTCACATAAAGCAGCGCTCAATCGCTTCCTCTGTTTCATGAAGGAAATGTCAGATCTGCGAGTCACATCCTAGAATTTGTGCTCGCTGTGGGCAGGGAATGTCATTTTTATTGTTGTATTGTGCTTGGTGCAATGCTCTGCACACAGTAAGCGCTTAATAAATACAGTTGAATGAACAGACAGATTGGCAGATAAGCCTTATTAAAAGCACATCTCCTCCAAGAGGCTTTCCTAGTCTCAGCCCTCATTTCCTCTTCTCCTATTCCCTTCTGTGTCACCCTTGCATTTGGCTGGATTTGGACCCTTTATTCACCCCTCCCTCAGCCTCACAGCACTTATATACAATATCCATAATTTATTTATATTAATGCCTGTATTTCCCCTCTAGATGTAAGGTTTCTGTGGGCAGGGAGCATGTCTACCAACTCTGTTATATTGTATTCTCCCAAATAGTATGTTAAGTATTTAGTATGTTAAGTATGTTAGACATAGTAGTACTGTCTATGGGAACCAGTCGGAGGGAGTGGCACATTGGGAGGTTCATAAAGCAATGGTTTTATCTTATGGCATCTGATCGCAGATGGTCACCCAGAAGCTAATGCAGCTACAGCATTTCCAAACTCCTTGAACGAGTTGTCTACACGCGCTGCCTAGAATTCTTCAACAACAACTCTCTCCTCGACCCCCTCCAGTCTGGCTTCCGTCCCCTTCATTCCACGGAAACTGCGCTCTCAAAAGTCACCAATGACCTCCTGCTTGCCAAATCCAACGGCTCATACTCTGTCCTAATCCTCCTCGACCTCTCAGCTGCCTTTGACACTGTGGACCACCCCCTTCTCCTCAACACGTTATCTGACCTTGGCTTCACAGACTCCGTCCTCTCCTGGTTCTCCTCTTATCTCTCCGGTCGTTCTTTCTCAGTCTCTTTTGCAGGCTCCTCCTCCCCCTCCCATCCTCTTACTGTGGGAGTTCCCAAGGTTCAGTGCTTGGTCCCCTTCTGTTCTCAATCTACACTCACTCCCTTGGTGACCTCATTCGCTCCCACGGCTTCAACTATCACCTCTACGCTGATGACACCCAGATCTACATCTCTGCCCCTGCTCTCTCCCCCTCCCTCCAGGCTCGCATCTCCTCCTGCCTTCAGGACATCTCCATCTGGATGTCCGCCCGCCACCTAAAGCTCAACATGTCGAAGACTGAGCTCCTTGTCTTCCCTCCCAAACCTTGTCCTCTCCCTGACTTTCCCATCTCTGTTGACGGCACTACCATCCTTCCCGTCTCACAAGCCCGCAACCTTGGTGTCATCCTCGACTCCGCTCTCTCATTCACCCCTCACATCCAAGCCGTCACCAAAACCTGCCGGTCTCAGCTCCGCAACATTGCCAAGATCCGCCCTTTCCTCTCCATCCAAACCGCTACCCTGCTAATTCAAGCTCTCATCCTATCCCGTCTGGACTACTGCACTAGCCTTCTCTCTGATCTCCCATCCTCGTGTCTCTCTCCACTTCAATCCATACTTCATGCTGCTGCCCGCATTATCTTTGTCCAGAAACGCTCTGGACATATCACTCCCCTCCTCAAAAACCTCCAATGGCTACCGATCAATCTGCGCATCAGGCAGAAACTCCTCACCCTGGGCTTCAAGACTCTCCATCACCTCGCCCCCTCCTACCTCACCTCCCTTCTCTCCTTCTACTGCCCAGCCCGCACCCTCCGCTCCTCCACCACTAATCTCCTCACTGTACCTCGCTCTCGCCTGTCCCGCCATCGACCCCCGGCCCACGTCATCCCCCGGGCCTGGAATGCCCTCCCTCTGCCCATCCGCCAAGCTAGCTCTCTTCCTCCCTTCAAGGCCCTGCTGAGAGCTCACCTCCTCCAGGAGGCCTTCCCAGATTGAGCCCCTTCTTTCCTCTCCCCCTCGTCCCCCTCTCCATCCCCCCACCTTACCGCCTTCCCCTCCCCACAGCACCTGTATATATGTATATATGGTTGTACATATTTATTACTCTGTTTATTTATTTATTTATTTATTTTACTTGTACATTTCTATCCTACTTATTTTATTTTGTTGGTATGTTTGGTTCTGTTCTCTGTCTCCCCCTTTTAGACTGTGAGCCCACTATCGGGTAGGGACTGTCTCTATGTGATGCCAATTTGTACTTCCCAAGCGCTTAGTACAGTGCTCTGCACATAGTAAGCGCTCAATAAATACGATTGATTGATTGATTGATACAGCAACTCATAGTTTATTGGATTCTCGTACTTGTTGATGTAATTAGGCTGGAAAATAGCAGAGAGTCGGTCATGTCACCGAGTATGAACCAAGGAAATTTGGATGGCCAGTTCCAATTCAGTCTCCTCTCCATAACTAAGCACTGAGTCATCATCCTGATCCCTCCCTCGTGCAATAGGAGTCTTTCTCGTTTGGCTTTTAAAGGGCTTCAGATTGATTTTTTCCCTCTCCTTCCCTTCTGCTGGGGCTACTGTTCAGGAGGGAGGGGAAAAAATAGTTTTTTTAACTAAAATTTCAGTCGGTAGAGGCTCTGGTCTCCTTTGGGCACTGGCCTTTAATGTTGTCCAAAGCAGAACAGACAAAAGAAGATTGAATATGTTCCACCTTGATTTCATTTGTGAAAATCAGAAACCCTTGGCAAATCACCCAAGTGTTGTACTCTTAAACAAAACTACGTCTCATATGTCAAACCCAGAAACGTCACCTCTGGAGAACTGGTTTCTAAATCTTACCACATTCTCAAGCAGCAGTAATAGGATTTTGAAGGTAAAGGATACAAATTCATCTGATTTTTTTTTCTGATTTACTAGCCTTATTAGCTATTTTCTTGGAGAGAGTAGATTAGGATGGAAGTTTTGCTATTCCATTTTTGTTTTGGAGAATGATGTGGCAGGATAGTGTTTTCTCCATCTTTAGGGGCCCATGAGGTATAAATTCCCATGTTGTTACCTAGCAGCTCTCTTAATTATTTTGGTGGAAAGAGAGATAGTTGAAATAGTGTTCAGGAAAGCCAAGAAATTTCAGTTTTTCCTTGCTCTCTCTTTCCTCTCAGTCCCATGCATAATTTAGAGTTGGTCAATTTAGGATTTTCCTTAACATAACAAAAAGTATGTGGAAAGTTACTTAATTCGCTTAATTTTACTTACTTAATTTTATCTTGAAAATTATTTCCTGGTCACGGGGTAGAGGGCTGCAGCCAGTGATCTGAATCCTTTTCAGCTCCAACATCTCACTCTCTGTCTACAGCCACAAGAAGATCTCAGCACAGCTTTACCTTATCTTCCCTCCCAAACCCTTTCTTCTCCCTGTCAGTGTGGGCGGCAGTGTGGACGGCACAACCATCCTTCCTGTCACACAAGCCCGCAACCTCAGTGTCATCCTTGACTCCGCTCTCTCATTCACCCCACATATCCAATCAGTCACCAAAGCCCGCCGGTCTCACCTTCACAACATCGCCAAGATCTGCCCTTTCCTCTCCAACCAAACCGCTACCACGTTTCCCAGACTGAGCCCCCTCCTTCCCAGACTGAGCCCCCTCCTTCCTCTCCCCCTCCGCCCCCCTCCATCCCCCCCGCCTTACCTCATTCCCTTCCCCACAGCACCTGTATATATGTATATATGTTTGTACGTATTTATTACTCTATTTATTTTACTTGTACATATCTATTCTATTTATTTTATTTTGTTAATATGTTTTGTTTTGTTCTCTGTCTCCCCCTTCTAGACTGTGAGCCCACTGTTGGGTAGGGACCGTCTCTATGTGTTGCCAACTTGTACTTCCCAAGCACTTAGTACAGTGCTCTGCACACAGTAAGCGCTCAATAAATACGATTGATTGATTGATTGATTGATTAGTATCACTCATCCTAGCCCGAGTGGATTACAGCATCAGCCTCCTTTCTGACCTCCCAACCTCCTGTTTCGCCTCACTTCCATCTATACTTCACTCTGCTGCCCAGATTATCTTTCTACAGAAATGTCCTGGGCATGTCACCCTTCTCCTCAAAAATCTCCAGTGGTTGCCTATCAACCTCCATATCAAACAAAAACCCCTCACTATTGGCTTCGAAGCTCTCCATCATCTTGCCCCACCTCTCTTCTCTCCTTCTATATCCCATCCCGCACACTCCACTCCCAGTTGCTAACCTTCTCACTGTGCCTTGTTCTCGCCTGTCCCACCATCGACCCCTGGCCCAAGTCCTACCTCTGGCCTGAAACACCCTCCCTCCTCAAATCTGTCAAACAATCACTCTTCCTCCCTTCAAAGCCCTACTGAAAGCTCACCTCCTCCGAGAGGCCTTCCCAGACTAAGCCCCCCTTTTCCTCAGCTCCCCCTCCCCTCCACATCACCTTGACTCCCTCTCCCCGTCCCACAGCACTTATGTATATATGAAATATCTATAATTCTGTTTATATTGATGCCTGTTTACTTGTTTTGATGTGTATGTATCAATAATTCTATTTATTTATATTGATGCCTATATACTTTTTTGGATGTCTGTCTCCCCACTTCTAGACTAAACCCGGTGTGGGCAGGGATTGTCTCTCTTTATTGATGAATTATACTTTTCAAGCACTTAGTAAAGTGCTCTGCACACAGTAAGCGCTAAATAAAGACGATTGAATGAATGAATGAATGAATGAATACGTTAGACCCTAGTAGCCTCATCATATGTCCTCCTTACTACTTGGGCAGGACTGGGGACCTGAGAAGTTTGAATAGGTGGGTGAGGGATTGGAGAGAAGATTTCAGTAGGAAATCTTCTAGGGTAAGTATCTAATTAAGCCCCCAGCAGTTTTAGAAGTGACTGAAAACTCACTGAGGGATACTAACACCACCTCATCATAATATCAATGGTATTTATTCAGTTCTTACTGTGCGCAAAACTCTGTACTGAGCACTTGGGAGAGTACAATATCACAGAGTTGGTAGACATGTTCCTTGCCCAAAATGAGCCCATGCCTCCATGCCAACTTGATTTCCAGAGAACATTTCCTCCCCCTACCCACAAGGGTAATCCTCCTCGTTTACCCTAGTGGGAAGAGCATGGACTTGGAAACAAGAAGACCTGGGTTTTATTCCAACGCCATCACTTACCTCTGCTGTGTGACTTCACTTCCCTGTGCCTCGGGCCCCTCACCTGTAAAATGGGAATTCAACACCCGTTCTTCCTTCTGCTTGGACTGTGAGCCCTACGGCGGACCTAATTATCTTGTGTCTACTCCAGCGTTCAGTACAATGCTTGAAACATAAGAGTGTAACAAATACTATTATTATTATTATTATTATTACTATAATTATAATTATCTAGGATGGTCTCCTGATAGCTCCTAGAGGATAGGCAGGGGCAAGGAGAACCTAGGGAACCACCACTCTCTGTCAGAGGCTGTCAATTATGCTTGGTTCCAGACCAATGAAAGACAAGTCTATAGGCACACTGCCTTATCTACACAAGTCTTGCTGGGCTGATTTGTGACACAAAATACAAGCTTCCAGTCCTCCTTGAAGATGAGGCAAGGAGTGTTAGCACTGCCAGGAAACACACAGGATCTATTGACTTTATTAACTTTTTTTTTTATTATTCACTTCAACTTGTTGTCAGGTTCCCTTGTTTCAGAGAGTGGTCTAGTTCACTTATTCTTTTAATCCACAGAGCACAGGTAAATAGAAGTGGCAAGCACTGTTACTCCTTTACAGGTGGACAAACTAGAGGTCATTCAATCAGTCGTATTTATTGAGCACTTATTGTGTGCAGAGCTAAGATTTTGGGAGAATGCAATATAACAGAGTTGGTAGAAACATTCCCTGCCCACAATGAGCCTACAGTCTAGAGGGGGAGACCGACCTTAACATAAATGAATTAATTATGGATATGGACATGAGTGCTCTGAGGCTGAGGTCAAAATGATTGTCAACTGGCCTACCCACTAATTCATTAAGAATTTGAGTGGAATCATAAATAGATCTCAGATCTCTGCTTCAACTAATGAATTAGTGTGGAAATAGCAGGTAAAATCCTCTAACAAGAAAACTCTAATAAACCATTGTTCAGAGCCTTTAGCTTTCACAACTAGTAATTGTAACCTGGAAAATAATGCTGACATTAAGATGTATCATGAGAGTACCGGAAACAGGATTGACCTGTAGCATAGGTTTTCAAAATATGTCCCTGGGACACTGTGACGCAGTCATTGAGAGTATTGGTCTTCTTTCATTTTCATTTTCATTCAGCTGTATTTATTGTGCGCTTACTCTGTGAAAAGCACTGTACTAAGTGCTTGGAAGAGTACTCTATAGCAATAAACAGAAATATTCCCTGGGCACAATGAGCTTACAGCCTAGAGGGGGAGGCAGGGAACTGAACTGAACTGTAAGCTCACTGTGGGCAGGGAACATGTCTACCAACTTTATTATATTGTTATATTGTACTCTCCCAATCAGTACGGTGCTCCACATGCAGTGAGCACTCAATAAATACCACTGATTGATTGAACTAGTAATAAGGAACTGCAGGGTTATCTCATCTAGGGGAATCAAGGGTAGTTATATCTCCTTGTGAAGGGCACATTAATCCCTTGCTAACTTACATTTGTTATTTTGCAATAATCCTGAAAATCAAATGTTCAGGAAATATTTGTGCACAATAAAAACAAGTGTTGTTCTTTGGAATCACTTCTGCTGAAACCAATTTTACAGCCACTACTTCTGATTGAAATAAAACTTGAAACAAATTTTCTAAGACCCGTGGCTTCTGAAAGGATATCATTTGAAAAGTGTAATAGAGTGCACTTGGGACAGAAGTTAGCTGTATAAATCCTATGAACCTTTGTTTTCTTTTTTAAAAAAAACAAAAAAACCCAAACCTGGTTTCTTACTAATCCTAAACCCGGAAACCTGTTTAACAAAACCAGTGTCCCTCTGTCCAAACTGGGAATCAAATCCTGGGTGGTGTGGGGAAAAGTATCTATGATAATTAGCCAAGAAGTCAATCAATCAATGTTATTTATCAGACATTTACTGTGGGCTGAACTAGGTGCTTGAGAAAGTACAGTGCAACAGAGTTGGTAGTCGGTATCTCTGTTCCCAAGGAGCTTACTGCTTTTAGGAGACAGATATTAAAATAGATTAGGTCTAGACTGTAAGATCATTGTGGGCTGGGAATGTGTCTGTTATCTTGTACTCTCCCAATTACTTAGTACAGTACTCTGCACATAGTAAGCGCTCAATAAATACGATTGACTGACCGGATGGGGAAATAATAGTGTATGAGAGTATTTACATAAGTATTGCAGGGCTGGGGTGAGTATCAAAGAGCTTAAGAAATACACAGTCAAATTCATAGTTGACTTAGAGGGGAGAGCGAATAGGGGAAATCAAGGGCTTAGTCTGGAAAGGCGTCCTGGAGAAAATGTGATTTTATATTAATGTCCGTCTAGACTGTAGACTGTAAGCTCATTATGGGCAGGGAGCGTATCTGCTAATTCTGTCATATTGTACTCTCCCAAGGCTTAGTACAGTGTTCTGCACATAGTAAGGGCTCAAGAAATACCATTGATTGATTGATTGATTGGTGAGTTGGTGGACTGTCAGCTATGAAGTGGAGGGGCATTCCTGGCCTGAGGGAGAATGTGGGCAATAATAATGATGGTATTTGTTAAGCGCTTACTATGTGCGAAGCACTGTTCTAAGCACTGGGGGGATACAAGGTGATCAGGTCCCACTTGGGGCTCACAGTTTTAATCCCCCTTTTACAGATGAGGTAACTGAGGCACAGAGAAGTTAAGTGGCTTGTCCAAGGTCACACAGCTGACAAGTGGCGGAGCCGGGATTTGAACCAATCCCAAGGGATTGGCAAGGGATCAGTAGCAGGATAGATGAGGTCGAGGTTCAGAGAGTGGGTTGGTGTTAGAGGAATGTCGTGTGTGGGTTGTATGGTAGTAGAGAGCAACAAGATTAGGTCAGAGGGAGAGAGAGCTAATTGAGTGAACACACAGGTTAACACAGTTGCCATTTTTTTTGCAGATAGTCCACAACCCATGGAGATGGAACCAACTTATGTGGAAATTTTGCAAATGCCACAATGCAGTTTGCAAATACACTTCACTAGGACAGTGTAGGAATCCCCCTAAAATCTGAGTACAATCAAGAGTCCACACATTCTCTTTGTCATCAAGCAGTAGGCACCATTCATTCATTCATATTTATGGAGCACTTACTGTATGCAGAGCACTGTAATAAGAGCTTGGGAGGGTACAATATAACAATAAACTGACACATTCCCTGCCCACAATGAGCTTACAGTAGAGTCCCCAGGTAGTAGAGTCCTGTTTATGGAGGGGCCAGGCCTTTTATTTGTTCTTCCCAACAGGTAGCTCACTCTTTCTGAATATTTATAAGGCATTTGGAATGGCAATGGTGTAATGGTGACCTTGAATCAATAGCGATGTCACTTACTGAATGACTGTTGTTTGTGCTTAGCACTTTATTAGGCACTGGATCACCAAATAAAAGAAGCGACAGATGCATTCCCTACTTTTGAGGTGCTTACAGTTTGATGGGGAGATAGAAGACTGTAAATTTACAAATATACCTCTAGTCCAAAGCTCCCTTTCTAGATTGTAAATTCCCCCCTCACCCTGCACGCCCCTCTCTGCCCCCCAGACTGTAAGTTCCCCCTCTAGACTGTAAGCTCATTGTGTCTGCTATATTGTTATACTGTACTCTCCCAAGCACTTAGTGCGGTGCTCTGCACACAGTAAGCACTCCATAAATATGATTGACTGACTGGCTGAATGAGAGAAAAGATAGAAATAGCAGACACAATAAATCAATAGCAAAGAAATAAGCAGGTCAGTTCATGGGCTAAGGGGAGGGTATGAATGGAAAGGTAGGAGATTAATCTCCCTTTAACCAAGGACAGGCTAATTCCTCCTTGTCACTGAAGAGAAGAGGATTTTTTTCGACCTCCCTCTTTGATTCTGTCTGTTATCCAAACTTAAACCAAGTGAAAGGGGTAATGAGCTGGTTTCCAGCCCAGTAATTTCACTCTGGTGCTGGGTGACATCCTGCAGGCACTGTCTCCGGGCATTCAGTTGTAAAGAGCCTGAGGATTCTGGAGCTGGCGAGTCGCCAGAGTTGGGCAAAGGCCCGCTTCTCCACCTGGCCTTATGGATAGAGCCCCAGTCTGGGAGTCAGAAGGACCTGGATTCTAATCCCGGCTCTGCCACTTGTCTGCTGTGTGACCTTGGGCAAGTCACAACTTCTCTGTGTTTCAATTACCTTATCTGTAAAGACTGTGAGCCCAAAGTGGGGCAGGGACTGTGTCCAACCTGATGATCTTGTATCTACTCCAGCGCTTAGAACATGCTTGGCCCCTAGTAAGTGCTTAACAAATACCATCACTATTAATCAATCAATCAATCGTATTTATTGAGCGCTTACTGTGTGCAGAGCCCTGTACTAAGCGCTTGGGAAGTACAAGTTGGCAACATATAGAGACAGTCCCTACCCAACAGTGGGCTCACAGTCTAAAAGGGGGTCTTCTCCAGACCAGGTCCACTGCTGAGCAGATGCAGCCCAAAGAGTCCACAGATAAAGTGGCGTTTTGGTTTCAGTTTCACTCCTGAGCGGGAACTTGGGCTCAGCACACTAGGTGGGTTTGTAGGAGCTGCCTTCCATTGGCCACGTATCAGACCGAGTACCTACCCCCACATCTCCAGCCCAGAGAGTAAGAAGATTAATGAAGTCAGATCCCCTTTTACCAGAACACTTGTTAGGAGACCTTTTTCTGTTTGGCAATTGTTGCTGCCATGCATTTTTCTGCTGCCCATCAAGGGTATGTTTAGGATTGGATTTGTCTTTGGGAAGAACAGGTGAGGTGGCTGGAGAAAGCCAGTGAGTGTCCAGATCAGGACTGGGCAGATGGACTCTTTAAGAGACAACCATTCCTAGACTCCCAGTTCTCCCAGCATCCCATTCCCCTGGTCCTGATCCATTCTGAATTATTAGTATTCACCAGCAGTTATTGCCCATACTGTGTGATATGCATGATTATGGACATACTGAGTCATTGCTTCTCTCATCGAGACTTCACTGTGAAGCAATTTGAAAGCTCCCCTTTCAGCCCGGGATGCTGGTCCTCTTCCAAATCCCAGACGTTTGTGTTCATTTTTTTTAAAAAATGAAATCCCAAATAAATAATCAACTGACGTTACCAAATTGAAATTGTCTCAGGTCAGTGACTCCGCAGACATCCAGATCTGCAACAATTGGAAAAGCATTAGAGGGCAATAAGGAAACCAGCCTTCCTCATCTGTATTTCTGAGTTGGGAATTATTCTTCGGAGGGTTTCAAATCTACATGATGTCGGGACGCATTAACCATTCTGTAATTAGAAAACAACAGATCAAAGCTGATCACGGAGAAGAAATAGTCCCAAATCCCAGTCTCGTAAATCATATGCATTATGTTTAATGGATGCCATAAAAATTATTAGGCTGGAATACAATAACATTGCTAAAGATCAAATAAATTGAGGAACAATTTTCAGTGCAGTAAAGATATTTCATATTGGCTTTGCTGAGAAAATGATCACAAATCAAAGGGGAAGCGTTTCTATTTCTCATTGGGGATCACTAAAAAACATCATACATTAGTGCCAGATTCTGCTCTTGAATCGCTCTTGTGTCACTAAGGCCAGATATACACAGCACAAAATAAACATGGAAGATGCACAATGATCTAGGAGAGGTAACCAGCTAAAGAATCTGCATTTACTTTAGTTCTCCGTATAATCGTGAGTAGCAGTGTGGCCCAGTGAAAAGAGCATGGGCCTAGGAGTTGGAGGACCTGATTTCTAATCCCGGCTCTGCCACTTTTCTGCTGTGTGACCTTGGGCAAGTCATGTAACTTCTCTGAGCCTCAGTTACCTCATCTGTAACATGGAGATTAAATCCAAATCCCTCTGACTTGGACTGTGAGCTTTATGTGGGACCGAGGCTGTGCCCAAACTAACTTGTATCTGCCCCAGTGCTTTCTACAGTGCTTGGCACATAGTAGGTGCTTAACAAATACCAATAAAAAATGTCCAAGCTTCCTCTTCCTTTCCTTGCAGAAATCTTTCTTGAATTCTGAATGGCCAGGTCTGCTGAGGATAGTGGAATTTTACAGTGCTCTGCACACAGTAAGCGCTCAATAAATACGATTGAATGAATGAATGAATGAAAGGAGTGGATTTTTGTGATGCAATGAACAGCTCCCTCCCTAACCCCCCAGTGGAATTGGGAATGGGAAGACAGCAAGCACTTAATACAGTGCTATGCACATGGAAAGCATGCAATAAATAGCATTGATTGATTGGCAGCACAATTTATTGGAGTGGCCAAACAGTTTCATTTCGATTTACCCTTGGAAAGGCATTTATTACTGAATTCATTAATGGTATTTATTGAACACTTATTGTTTGCAGAGCACTTACTATGTACAGAGCACTATACTAAGCTTTTGGGAGAGTACAATACTACAGAGCTGATAGACACGCTCCCTGCCCACAAGAAGCTTTTAGTCTAGAAGGGGTTACTCAATTTGGGGTTTGGGACAGAGATAAATGGGAATTTGCATGCAGGGCTGAAGTTTAAAAACATACATTTCCATCTTTTCAAGTATCCTGTTGCTGCTCTTCTTAGTAAGCCTGTGTTCTTGCCACCATCCATTTCTGCCCGTGAATTAATAGGCCTCCTCTAAGCTCTCCCGACTGTGGTGATAATCCAGCAAGTGGCCGAACGTATATTTTGTTAATGGTATTTCATTCATTCATTCAGTCGTACTTATTGAGCTCTTACTGTGTGCAGAGCACTGTACTGAGCTCTTGGGAAGTACAAGTTGGCAACATATAGAGACGGTCCCTACCCAACAACATGCTCACAGTCTAGAAGGAGGAGACAGAAAACAAAACAAAACATGTGGACAGGTGTCAAGTCATCAGAATAAATAGAAATAAAGCTAGATGCACACCATTAACAAAATAAATAGAATAGTAAATATGTACAAGTAAAATAAATAGAGTAATAAATCTGTACAAACATGTACAGGTGCTGTGGGGAGGGGAAGGAGGTAGGGTGGGGGGGATGGGGAGGGGGAGAGGAAGCAGGGGGCTCAGTTTGGGAAGGCCTCCTGGAGGAGGTGAGCTTTCAGTAGGGCTTTGAAGGGAGGAAGAGAACTAGCTTGGTGGATGTGTGGAGGGAGGGCATTCCAGGCCAGGGGGAGGACGTGGGCCGGGGGTCGATGGTGGGACAGGCGAGAATGAGGCACAGTGAAGAGGTTAGTGGCAGAGAAGCAGAGGGTGTGGGCTGGTTTGTAGACGGAAAGAAGGGAGGTGAGGTAGGAGGGGGCGAGGTGATGGACAGCCTTGAAGCCGAGAGTGAGAAGTTTTTGCCTGATGCATAGGTTGACTGGTAGCCACTGAGATTTTTGAGGAGGGGAGTAACATGCCCAGAGCGTTTCTGCACTGTATTTGTTTAAGTGCTTACTATAAGCCAGGCACTATACTAAGCTCTGGGGTACATCCAAGCGAATCAGGCTGGACACAGTCACATAGAGATGAGAGAACTGAAGCACAGAGAATTTGAGAATCAACATGCAAAGGCCTCTACATTTCCCACCACAAATATGAGTTCCACTCTGAGCAGCTGGGTAGAAAGCAGATGAGGGCCCAGCCAGACCTGCTGCTGCGAAGGATACGTGAGCTATTTTGTTCTCCTCTTCTAGACTGCAAGCTCGTTGTAGACAGGGAATGTGTCTGCTTATTGTTATATTGTATTCTCCCAAGCGCTTAGTCCATTCTCTGCACACAACAGGCACCCTTTTTCCTCTCCTCCCCATCCCCCCCACCCTACCTCCTTCCCCTCCCCACAGCACTTGTATATATTTGTACAGGTTTATCCTTCTATTTATTTTACTTGTACATATTTACTATTCTATTTATTTTGTTAATGATGTGCATATAGCTTTAATTCTGTTTGTTCTGACGATTTTGACACCTGTCTCATGTTTTGTTTTGTCATCTGTCTCCCCCTTCTAGACTGTGAGCCCGTTGTTGGGTAGGGACCGTCTCTATATGTTGCCGACATGTACTTCCCAAGCGAGTTGTACAGTGCTCTGTACAGAGTAAGTGCTTAATAAATACGATTGAATGAATGAATGAATAAATGTGATTGGCTGATCAAGTGACTGTTCCTTAGCTTAATAAATACGATTGAATGAATGAATAAATGTGATTTGCTGACCAAGTGACTGTTCCTCAGCCACAAGCTGCACCCCTAATCCCAACTGTCAGTGAATGCTGGTCTCAGGGTACTGGTCAGTAGTGGGTGGTTGGCTCTGAGCAATTCATCGCTACTCTTGAAAAAGCAACTCGTGTGCTTGTCCTACTGAAGTTGGGATGCTGCATCAACCCCACAGCTAAAACAAAGTCCTTTGGAAATAGGAGGCTCAGAATACTCATCCTTTGATCACTGATAAGGCAACCGCAACACTTGACAATAAGCTGAGTATTTGAGGGGTCCAGATGGACTTCTCACCCCAAAATGGGAAGAGACCAGAAAGATGCCTGACTCCCCAAACCTAACTAAGCAGATGGCCCTGCTTGGTGAAATTTAACTTGTCACAAGGTTAAGTTCTTACTCGAAGTAATGTCATCTTCAATTATGAATACACACACACACACACACACACACACATACACATTCTAATACCCGCTCCACCGCTTGTCTGCTCTGTGATCCTGGGCAAGTAACTTTGTGTCTCTGTGCCTCAGTTGCCTCATCTATAAAATGAGGATTAAGACTGTGAGCCCCATGTGAGACAGGGACTCTGTCCAACCCGATTTGCTTGTACCCACCCCATCACTTAGCATATAATAGGTGCTTAACAAATACCACAATTATTATTATTATGTGTGTCAACTGAATAGAAAATATATTTTTTGAAGATGGGGAAGACTGTTAAAAGAGAGATAGCATTTCTGCCAGGTGCACATGAAGAAAGTTCCTTTTCTTTTCCCCTGAGATTGGATTAGTATAATTTTTAAGTAGTCAAAAGTGCTTCTACTGGGTTGAAACTTCCAATATTTCGCTTAGAGTTTGATCCATATCTAATCTTGGGATGACAGTGATAATAACTGTAGTCTTTGTTAAGAGCTTATTATGTGCCAAGAATCATACTAAGTGCTGAGGTAAATACAGGATAATCGGGTCAGATATAGTCCTATCCCATATGGGGCTCACAGTAGAGGTATGAGGGAGAACAGGTATTTAACCCACATTTTATAATCAATCAATCAGTGGTATTTATTGAGCACTTAATATGTGCAGAACACTGTACTAAGTGCTTGGGAAAGTACACTACAACTGAGGAAACTGGGGAACAGTGCAGTTAAGTGACTTGTCAAAGGTCACATAGCAAGCAAGTGATGGGGACAAGGTTAGAATCTAGATTCTCTAACTCCTAGGCCTATCATCATCATCATCATCATCATCATCAATCATATTTATTGAGCGCTTACTATGTGCAGAGCACTGTACTAAGCGCTTGGGAACTACAAATTGGCAACACATAGAGACAGTCCCTACCCAACAGTGGGCTCACAGTCTAAAAGATGTGCTTATCTTTTAAAAGAGCATAGGCCTATGCTCTTTCCACTAGGCCATGCTGCTTCAGTGGTATTGGAAATGATATGGATTCTCATTTAAGTGTAGTCTCCCACTTTAAGTACAGACTGAGATATGATCTAGCAGCTGGTAATCTCTCAGAATGCTTGCTCTCAGTTACAAAGGAAACTGGTGAACCAGGGAGCCGAATTAGAGGACTAGACTTTTCCAAGGAGCAAATTTTCTGCTGCACTACACAACCTCTGTACTCTCAATTCATGAGAATCCTTTAAGGACTGTTTGTCTAGCAATTTTGGAAACCAAGCTCATTATGATTTTAATTTACAAGTTTATCGGATGTGTAAATATCTGGGTTTGTATCATATTTTATGTTAGGAATAGTGGTAGCTGAATAGATGAGGGGCATGAAGGTGATTTATTAGTTAGGTTTAATTGAAATTAGAACTAAAAGGTTGTTTCTCCTGTTACGGAATATTTTGCCCTTTCTGTCTAATCTCTCTAGTCAGAAAGTCATTTGAACAACTCAGTGGGGAACAGGGCAATGTAGTTATTGGCATTTTAACACCTAAATTGATAAGTGCATGAATGTCTTCCTTGTCTCGGCTCATTTATGGACTGTGGTCTCTCCTCCATCTCCCAGAAATTGGATTTAAACAGGAACAGGCAGTCCAGAGCAATGTGAGGTAGATCTCATCTTGAATGAATAAGAAGGCAGAGCCTGCATTATTTTAGAATTTTCTTTGGGGAGAAAAACATAGACTCTGAAGGCTATGAGGCAGTAATTACACATTGAGTATGTCAGCTTCAGACCTTACAAATGCCATGACTTGAGTCCTTAGTTGAGGCTCTTGCTTAAAAATGAAGAATTAGCATTTACCCCAGTCCAATAGGCAGGTCAGCTAGACACAGTTTTTCATGTGTTCCTTTAAAATGAAATGAGTCTGTTAACGATAACTGGGAGCAAAAGCCCAGAAAGTGATGCATATTAACCCTCCTTTCAATTGCATGAGGTATTATTCAACGTTCCGGAAAGTTTGGTATTTTCAACATTGCTGCCAATCTGGTTTATAGGTTTTTTTTATTTTTTTCTTTTTTTTCTTTTTCACCCTTTTATCCACTGCCTGGAGAAACACATTGATAGTGAAGGTTTTCATGAATTCCTTGTGGTGAACACTTTTGGTGATCTGGGGACCAAAAAAGTTGGAAAGGCTGACAAAATAGCAAGCCAGAGGTGGACAAAGATAGCAGGGGGGAGAAAGAGAGACTCGGGGGAAAATGAAGAGGAAATAGAGGGAGAGGGAAATTGATCGATCAGTGGTATTTATTGAGCACTTACTGTGTGAAGAGCACTGTACTAAGCACTTGGAAGAGTACAGTGCACAAAGTTGGTAGCTTGGAGCTTATAGTCTAGAGGAGAGTGCACAGATTAGAGGGAATGGAAGAGAAAGAAAAAGTGGAAAAGAGAGCCAGGGTGGGATCGTGAAGACTGAACTCATCAACTAGCGTCTCGTCTACAATTCCCCCCAAACTAGACTAAAATGTGGTTTTTCCAAAGGCACAAACTAACTTCTAAGTGTCATGTCAATGAGGAACCCAGGTTAGAGATGACTGTGAGGATGAGAAGAGCAGAAAACAAGCAGGGGATACTTCCAACTCTGAGTTTTATCAGGGAAGGAATAAAATGGACAAAGGAATAAAACTCTCACCCAAGCTGCAGTGAATCACAAAACAGTTGCAGTGAAGTTGTGTAACTTAGTGGAAAGAGCAATGACCAGGGAGACTAGGGACCTGGGTTCCAACTCCAGCTCTGCCATTTGCCTGCTGTGTGATCTTGGACAAGTCACTTAATGTCTCTGTGCCTCAGTTCCCTCATCCGTAAAATGGGAATTAAATACCTGTTCTCCCTCCTACTTTGACTGCAAGCCTCATTTGAGACAGGACTGTACAATCTCCACCCTCACTGATTCAAAAATTCCTCTATCTGACCACAACATTTTACAGATGAGGTAACTGAGGCACGGAGAAGTTAAGTGACTTGCCCAGAGTCACCCAGCTGACAAGTGGCGGAGCTGGGATTTGAACCCGACCTCTGACTCCCAAGCCCGGGTTCAAGTACAAGGATTACCCAGAAGGGAGAGGGAGAAGTCCCTTTTAGACTGTGCGCTTGTTGTTGAGTAGGGACCATCTCTATATGTTGCCAACTTGTACTTCCCAAGCTCTTAGTACAGTGCTCTGCACACAGTAAGCGCTCAATAAATACAAATGAATGAATGAAACTTCTCTCTTTCCCATACTTCCACCCCCCACAAATCTGTCCTTTTCCCCAACAGTGACCTCTGTTCTTTTGACCCCCTCCAGTATTCTACAGCCTCTGTGCTCCCTTTGGTCTCCATACCCAAACTACTTTCTCCTGACGCACAAATCAACACACTCAACACCACCTCTCCACTGAATTTAGTGCCCTTGCCCCTCTGTCCCTCCACCGGTCTCATATCAGTAGCACGCAACCCTGGATCACCTCCACAGTTTGCTTCCTCCGCTCCTGTGCCCGAGCTGTGGAGCTCTGTTGGAGGAAATCCAGGCATCTTTCTGACCTTGTCCACCTTATATTTGTTCGTATCTGCTTCAATTTGGCCCTCTCCGCTGCCTGACAACAATACTTCTCCTTCCTAGTTCAATCCCAGACCAACTGCCCTCACCAGCTGTTCCAGACATTAATCTCCCTTCTCAAACCTCCTGTCCCCCGGCCCCCACCATCTGTTTCCCCTCATAACCTGGCCACTTACTTCATCAACAAAATCGAAACCATCAGGAATGATCTCCTTAAAATCTCCCCTCCTCTTCAATCCACCGACCTCCTCCACACTCTTCGACTCTCCCTACATTCCCTGCAGTAGCCCAAGATGAAATTTCTAGCATCATCGCTAAATCTGTCCCCTCCACTTGTGTTTCTGGCCCATCCCTGCATACCTTCTCAAAACACTCGCCCACTCCCTTCTTTCCTCCTTGACTGCTATCTTCAACTGTTCATTCTCCAATGACTTCTTCCCCACTGCTTTTAATTATGCTTATGGATCCCATATCTTAAAAAAACACTCCCTTGATTTCATGGCTCCTTCCAGTTATCACCCCGTCTCCCTCCTACCATTTCTCATTATGTACATTCATTATGGGCAGGGAAGGAACTTGTTAGCTAATTCTGTTGTATTGTACTTTCCCAAGCACTTAGAACAGTGCTCTGCACATAGTAAGTGCTCAATAAATACCATTGATTGATTGATTGAGGACTATGTCCGACCTGATTATCCTGTATTTACCCCTGTATCTGGCACATAATAACAGCTTTAATACCACAAAGACAATAATATTAATAATAGGAATTGATATTATTATTACCTGGGGCAATGGAGACTCACCAATCTTTCAGTCAGTAGGGCAACAACACACAACATTTCTTAGGGATTTAATTTCAGTAATTAAGGCACTAAAGTTCTTTCCCAGGCAATAATGTGTGAATTTTTAGTTTTTCTGTGGGAGATTGAAGTTCTGGCTAGGACCTTCTGTGTTTTCCAAGTACATAAGAATCATTAAAATTTTAGGTTTTAGAAAACGAAATATATTACAATAAGGAAATGAATCCTAAATCTGCTAAGTGAAAGCAGATTCAATAACTACTTTGTCCATAGAGATTGCCGCTCAATATAAACTTTGGAGCTGGGAATTTCATAATACGGATGATGTATATTTTTCAAGTGAAAAATAATTCAAACTTTGAGTTTGACCTAGGGCAACATACTCAGTGGGTACCTAATAAGTACCACTGATGATGATGATAGTGATGAAAAAAGAGTTAAAACAACTGACAGTGGAGTAACTGATAATATATCATTAGCTATTAAAACACTACATTTTCTAAAACAATTTCTTTGTCCTCCCCTTATTTCTCATGGAAAAAATCTCTGTGATGTTTCTGGGCATGTCATTACACATCTCGTAGCATAATTTCAAGGTACATTTTTTATCCCAAACAGCTGGTGTGACTTCTGGAGCTTTATAGGATAAGTTTCCTGTTTCCTAAAATGTCCTCTCCCAGGGTACCAATTTACCACTTAGAGGGGCACATTGTGGGAGCAAGAGTGAAAGAGCACAAGTAAGGAGGAGGAGGAGGAGAAATAGGACAGGATGTCAGAGGAGGGTTGTTGGAAGGATGAAAGGAGAGGAAGAGGGTATCCCCTCTAGACTGTGAGCTCGCTGTGGGCAGGGATCGTCACTGTTTATTGTTGTACTGTACTTTCCCAAGGGCTTAGTACAGTGCTCTGCACACAGTAAGCACTTAATAAATACAGTTGAATGAATGAATGAATGCCTTTTACTCCTGTTTCTCTCCAGAATGTCTGGGCTGAGGACTTACCCAATCAACCAATCAATGGTGTTTATTGAGTGCTTTACTATGGGCAGAGCACTGTACTAAACACTCGGGGGAGTACATTGCAATAGAGTTGGTAGACCCATTCTGGGCTCACGGTGAGCTCACAGTCTAGAGGGGGAGACAGTCGTTAATATAAATAAATAACTCTCCGATATGTACGTAAGTGCTGTGAGGCTGAGGGTGGGGTGAACACCAAATGGTACAGACTCTTCATACGATAGCCGGTGATAAATGAACTTACCCTTCCTGCTGAACAATCTCCTCCTTCTTTACCATTGCCACTTCTCTTGTTCTCGCTGGGAACACACAGGTCTGTTGTGTGACCTTGGGCAAGTCACTTCACTTCTCTGGGCCTCAGTTACCTCATCTGTAAAATGGAGATTAAAATGTGAGTCCCATGTGGGACAGGGATTGGGTCCAACCTGATTAACTTGTATCTACTCCGGTGCTTAGAACAGTGCTTGGCAATTGCCATTATTATTATTATTATTTTAATTATTATTATCCGGGAAGGGACAGTGGATGGGGCAGGGCTGCTCATGTTGCCCTTTAGTAATGGGTGGGCCACAGTGCTACAGGGACAGGAAGTAGTGTGAGGACAGGAAGAGGTTTCCAGGGTGTTCTGCCCCACAGGGCTGAAACAGCTTCCACAGCGGCCTCGGATTGCTTGGGGATAAGGAGCCATAGCCTCCTTAGGTCCTTGGCCTCATGGGGACAGTGTATCCTGCTGACAGGGCAGTGCAGACATGGAGTTCCCACCTCCCTCTCTGACCGCTTTCCAGACTTTAAAGCTCAAGTGCCCAAAAAACTGTGTGTGCCAAGCCCACCGGGCGATATGCCCCCGCCATGGAATCGGCACCCACACCCTATTGAACGTTAACTGAATCAGAGATTATTGATCTCATTCTCTTAGGTGCAAACTCAGGAATCTAAGCTTCCTCAAGTCAAACATTTGGCACACATTGCTAAGTACTCTTTAAGAAGGAAGGTCAAATCGACTCATTCATTCTACTCTGCTTCTTCATGCTATTTTTTAGCAATAACCATCTGCCCAGAGGACAGAATTGCCTTATGGAGCAGTCACAGCTGTAAGTCCTACCAAAAGTTGCTCTTCCCTCAAAGAGGTTCACCAAATATCTCCTGGATGTGATTTAGAACAAAAAATTCCAGGGGCCTGTGTGGATCCCTTCTCCTCTGCCTTCTCTTCCAAAACTTCCTCCTCTTTGGTGGTAGACAGCATTGTAAGAGTGTAAGAATAATGTCAGGATGACACATCTGCCCTCAATTGGTTGTCCAGTCAAATATCGCCAAACTGAGATGCTCCCCAACAGTGAAGGAAGCAGAGTAACCTGGGCGTTGGCCCTGGGGTGACTAAATCATTAGGATTTTTCAGTTTATTTCTGACTTTTATGCAATCAATCAATCAATCGTATTTACTGATCACTTACTATGTGAAGAGCACTGTACTAAGCACTTGGGAGAACAATACAAGAATTGTTAGACCCGTTCCCTGCTGACCACAGTGCAGTCTTGCTAGAGCACTTTAAACCTCTAAAGTACTCTGAAAGATTGGCTTGCATATGCACACAAGAAACTGACAGTGAAGAGCAACATGTGTCCAGGGAGAAATCATAATTTAAATGCATGAGAGGAAATGGCATTTGGAAAAGAGATTGGCATCTTTTTTTCCACCTGATGAACTTCTGCTTCTTCATAAAGATTTTTAGCTTTTAATTTTTCTTGACATATTACTAGAATTGTTGATGCTGTGATTAATTTTTAGTGTGTGGAGACTTCAGAAAGCTTCATGGGAACCAAGAAAGACTTTTACAGAGAGAGGGAGGGAGGGGTAAAGTTGAATCCCGGGCACATTTTATTCTAACTAAGAAACAATGCAACAACTCCTCTGTAGCACAGGGCAGTGCCATGGGCTCACTGTTGCTTCTCACTGTGAGGCTTAGCCCAAAGCATATTAAAATGTATTTTTTTCCAGAACGCAGATGGAGCTGATTTACCAGTGAGTTGGTAAAGTGTGATGTAACTGTACAGGCAGTTAAGCCATACGGAGGGTGGATCATTTCCAGTTGGTCGGAGATGGAATGATTTAGAGAAGCAGCATGGCATAGTGGCTAGAGCGAGGGCCCGGGAGTCAGAAGGTCACGAGTTCTAATCCCAGCTCTGCCACGTGTCTGCTGTGTGACCTTGAGCAAGTCACTTCACTTCTCTGTGCCTCAGTTACCTCATCTGGAAAATGGGGACTGAGACTGTGAGCCTCACATGGGACAGGGACTATGTCCAATCTGATTTGCTTGTATTCACCCCAGTGCTTAGTACAGTTCCTGGGACATAATAAATTCCATCATCATTATTATTATTATTAGAGCAAGAATGAGTAATAATTTCTGACCGAGGGCCACTTAACGAGTTCTGTTCACATTTTGAGGAGCACTCTTTTTTATGGTATTTGTTAAGTGCTTACTATGTTCCGGGAACTGTACTAAAGCCTGGTTGGACAGAGTCCCTGACCCACATAGGGCTCACAGTCCTAATCCCTATTTTGCAGACGAGGTAACTGAGGCACAACAGCGTGGCTCAGTGGAAAGAGCATGGGCTTGGGAGTCAGAGGTCATGGGTTCAAATCCCGGCTCCACTGCTTGTCAGCTGTGTGACTTTGGGCAAGTCACTTAACTTCTCTGTGCCACAGTTACCTCATCTGTAAAGTGGGGATTAAGATTGTGAGCCCCACATGGGACAACCTGATCGCCTTGTATCCTCCCCAGCGCTTAGAACAATGCTTGGCACATAGTAAGCGCTTAACAAATACCAAAATCCAGTGCTTAGAACAGTGCTTTGTACATAGTAAGTGCTTAATAAATGTCATGATTATTATTATTATAAATTAAATGATGTGCTCAAGCTGACTAGTGGCGGAGTTGGGATTAGAACCCAGGTCCTAACTTGTTTCTGACAGATGCCACTTAAAAAGCAAGATGGTAGGAGGCAACAACTCCGTGGGCCTCCCCCATTGCCATTCCTTCTTGGCTCCAAGCCAATCAAGTGAAATATATGGAGTGCTTACTGTGTGCTGAGCATTGTGCTAAGCATTTGGGCGAATAGAGATGGTAGACATGATCCATGCCCTCATGGAGCTTACATCCTAGTGATCCAACATAGTCTCCTTTTCTCTCTCTTTCTTCCGTTCCCCGTCCTTCCCCCATCCCACTTGCAGATGCAGGCAGCATGCCAATATTCCATGACCCCCAGGGCTGGACATCATTCATTTATTCAATCATATTTATTGAGCGCTTACTGTGTGCAGAGCACTGTACTAAGCACTTGGGAAGTATAATTCAGCAACAAATAGAGACAATTCCAGTGCACAACGGGATCACAGTCTAGAAGGGGCCAGCATGCCATAACTCTACGAGCCAGAGGAAATCAACTGGTGGGATCAGCTGGCATGCTGTATCTTGCCCACCTGCACCCTTCTGATTAAGAAAAACCTAAGGTGCCCTTTAAATTTAGGTGTTGGATATTTGTATACATAATGCCGATCAAGTCACCCCCTCTGGGGACGCAAATTTTCATCATCTCAAAAGTCTCTAGCATTCAGGGTGCTCTTAAAATCCATTAAAAGTGAGAAAAATTTGCATTCTGATCCTCTGACAGAGGCACCTTGGACTTCCTTGTTGGCGTCAATTTGAATTCTGGTTCTGCCATTGGCTCAAAACAACTCAACCTCACTGTGCCTCAGTTTCTCCATATAGCAAATGGGACAATAAATGCTCACTTCTTACCTTTTTACCAGTATTTATTCAGGTGTTCATTTGCCTCTCTTTTGAGTCAAGCTTCCACTTTACCAGAAACTACAATCACGACTGCTCTCCAACAGGTTTTTCATTTTCACTTCATTCTTCCCTACTTCCTGGCCAAGGGATCGTTCCTCTGAGCACTGTAATTTTCAAGGCTCAGGGCAACTGTCCATAGTCAAACAGTATCTGAATTCACCATTGTAATTATGAACCTGAGCCATAGCCATGGGCTTTCCAGATCTTGTCACCTACTTTAAATTTTTCTAAGAAATGTGTTAAACGGTATATGCAAATGCCTAATTAGCCACATTCTTGCTTTCCCTCGGCTATTATTCTCCCGCATAGTCCCATTCAGTTCTGATTTTCAAAAACTTGACATTTTAAAAATGAAATTTTGTAATCCTCCAAGTAGCAATGGGCAAAAAATCCAGGGAAAAAGTTATCAGAAGTCCAAACAGTACTTAGAAGACAAGTGATTTTCCCCTTCTCAGAATTTGCCTTGGTGAATGACTTACTTTTCTCTCTTAGCCCCTCGAAATCCTTGGCCCTGCTAATCTGAGGCCATCTTGCTTGGTCACTTTCTTTCCTGCAATTCTTCCTTTCTCTCTGCCCTCCAAACCAGACCTCCTTTTCTCCATTTTCCCCTTAAGGAACCAGGGCCATGTCTGAGTGCTTGTGGACAGGTTGAATTTATTCACAAGCTCTTCTCTCCTACCTCCCCATTCTCTTCACATTTTATATGTGCCAAACTTCTTTTATAAAGCTGGCTCAGTTCTGCACATTTATCCTAGCAGCAGCAGCAGCAGAAACTGAAGCAGTAGCAGCAGTAGAATTTATGGACTTACAATATGAAGAGCTCTTTACTAGGCAGTGGGAATGTTCTGTAGTGGAAGAAATAAATAACATTAAAATAAATTATTGCACTTAAGTGCTTACTGTGTGCCAAGCACAGTACTAAGCGCTGGATATATACAAGATATTCAGGTCCCACATGAGGCTCACAGTCTAAGTATCAATCACTCAATCAATTGTATTTATTGAGTGCTTACCGTGTGTAAAGGAGCACAGGTATTGAATCCCCATTTTGCAGATGAGGAAACTGAGACACAGAGAATTTACGTGATGTGCCCATGGTCACCCTGGAGGCACGTTAAGGAGGCAGGATTAGAACCCTGGTCATCTGACTCCTGGACCCTTGCTCTTTCCACTGGGCCATAAAGATTTGCTGCCTGACCTCAAGGTGCTTAGAGCCCAGAAGGGCCAAATATACAGTAGATAGAAGAGTAGATCAGATTTAAAGGGTGAAGAGCAAAAAGAAGCAAATAAATGATAAAAAATAGAGCTACCTTAAATGCTAAGGTAGCTGGTAGAGTAAGTGGGAGGGTTAGTCAGTGGATAGATCTTGAGGGAGTTAACTTTTTCGGGGTGTTTTGAAGGAGGAGAGAGACATAATGTGATGGACCAGAGCCAGAGGGAAGTTCCAGGCAACTGGGAAAGGTGAGAGAGGGGAGCCTGGCAAGTGAGGTGCAGTTAGCTTAGGGTGGGAGGAGTGAAGAGGACAAAGAACAACCGAGAAGACAATGCCTAGGAGATTTTATTTTGTGCAGGAAGAAAAGGGAATTTCCTGGTGGATTTTGAGGAGAGTGGGGTGATCCGATTGCCAAACAACTGTTAGGCAGGATAGACTGAAGCGGGGAGAGCTAACAGTGTTGCAAGCAGTCCAGAGATTGAGGAGGATTAGGACAGAATAGAGTCCATATCTGAGAATCTCATTTTCTGTCATAGTTGGAGGAAAGCATAGTTCATCTACCTGTAAAATCAGACTGCTTCAAAATTTGTTCCCCATATCCACACACAATTTATAATAATAATAATAATAATAATGGTATTTGTTAAGTGTTTACTATGTGCCAAGCACTGTTCTAAGTGCTCAGGGTGATACAAGCTAATCAGGTTGTCCCACATGGGGCTCACAGTCTTAATCCCCATTTTACAGATGAGGTCACTGAGGCACAGAAGAGTGAAGTGACTTGCCTAAGGTCACACAGCTGACAAGTAGCAGAGTCAGGATTAGAACCCATGACCTCTGACTCCCAAGCCCGGGCTCTTTCCACTGAGCCACATTGCTTTTCTTGTTAATGGAATAAATAACATGGACTAGTGGAGAGAGCACGAGTTTGGGAGTCAGGGGAGCTGGATTCTAGTCTGTTCTCCCTCCCTCCTAGATTGTGTGGGACAGAAACTCTGTCCAAATCTGATTATCTTAATTGTTCCTCAGCACTTGGCACATAGTAAGTGCTTTATAAATTCACCTTTATGGTTACTATTTTCTAAATTGCTCATTTTTGCTATTGTGGAGTTCACCTCTTTAAATTAATTCTAACATCATTTCCTGGAGATTGTTGATTGTAAAAATCATTTCAGAGGTTTTCTTTATCCTGTTGTAAATCATGCTATTCCCCCTGGGAGTATCTCTCTGCTCATTCTGATGAAATGGTTGTTTAGACCTATTCTTGATTTTGAAGGTTAACCAAGCACTCAGAAATATCCTGCCCTTTGAAGGCACTGGGCTGAACTAAGCCACTACTGGAGCAAAAGAACAATCTAAAACTGTATTTTTAAAGCAATGCTGAAATGAACCAGTCCTAATTCATTCATCAAAAAAATCCTCAAGGTGAGCATTAATTCCAGGAAATTGCCCTCTACCAGGGATGTTTCTGCTTAATTAAATGTCTCTGACAAATGCTGACTTGTACTATGTATATTACAATTTGCACATGGCATGTTTTTCTCCTTGGAGATTGGAACAAGTCCATTGAAAGCTGGGATGCATCTGTTTGGACCCCAGTTATTCTCCGGTTTTCCTCTTAAACTGCTGTTCATTCTGTCCATTTCACAGGGGCCGTGGGATCTTGCCGACTTGTACTTCCCAAGCACTTAATACACTTGCTGTGCACACAGTAAGTGCTCAATAAATACAATTTAATGAATGAATGAATGATCATGACCCCCACATCTTTCTGTGCTGGAATAATAATACTACTTATGGTATTTGTTAAATGCTTACTATGTGCCAAGCACTGAACGAAGTTCTGGGGTAGATACAAGATATTCATGAAGCTCACAGTCTAAGTAGGAGGGGAAAACGGGTATTGAATCTCCAATTTGCAGATTAGGGAACTGAGGCACACAAAACTGAATTGACTTTCCTAAGGTCACACAGCAGGTACATGACAGAGCTGGGATTTGAAGCCAGGACTCCCCACTTTCTCATTTCAGTCTTCTGAGAGTTTCCATCTAGCCTGGAAAGACCCAAAATGGTAGCTTTCTGGCCTATTAATAACAGTAATAATTGTGGTATTTGTTAAGCACTAATTATATGTGCCAAGCACTGGGGTAGAAACAAGATGTAGATACAGGATAATCAGGTCAGACACAATGCCTGTCCTAAACGGGGTTCACAGTCTAAGTAAGAGTGAAAAAATGTATTTTATCCTTATGTTATAGATGAGGATACTGAGGCCCAAAATAAGTTAAGGATGTCAGATGCACCCAATCCAAGAGCATTTCTTCAAGGGACTCCTGCTGCCCCATCAAATACCAGTTTGCTCCAAAGCTGCTCTGTTCCCATCCCAGTTCCATACAGGTGATGGTGCCACAACAGTGCTTGGCACATAGTAAGAGCGGCGTGGCGTAGTGGAAAGAGTACAGGCTTGGGAGTCAGAGGTCGTGGGTTCAAATCCCGGCTCTGCCACTTGTCAGCTGTGTGACTCTGGGTAAGTCACTTAACTTCTCTGGGCCTCAGTTGCCTCATCTGGAAAATGGGGATTAAGACTGTGAGCCCCACTTGGGACAACCCGATTTCCTTGTATCAACCCCAGTGCTTGGCACATAGTAAGCACTTAACAAATACTATTATTATTATTAACAAATACCATCATCATCAGATGTGGAACTCGATAGCAGGAGCTGCAGCGGAGAGACTAAAAATAATAATAAAATAAAGTAATAAAAATAATAAAAATTTGCAGCCCCCAAAATAAAAATGTGAGCCATAAAAGCACCCTGGACTGTGTCCGAACAGGACTGGGGACAGGCCAGCTGTAAATCATTTTGTCGATTATAAAACTGGGTGAATGACCACCCTGATTCCTACTCAGGTATCAGGAGTTTGATGAAGTGACATCCATCCTCTGCCCCATGTCAAGGACAAGCAACAGGGCTGTGGAAAGAGCTGGCTTGGGGAAGCCTCAGGGAAGAGGGAGCTGGGTTGAGGAGTCTTTGGATTCTGCCCTAATCTACAAGACCAGATGTGAGAGAGAGAGAGAGAGAGAGAGAGAGAGAGACATACACACTGTGATAGGGCCCAGGTTTCTCATTTCCCTCTTGCCTCCTCCCTGATTCACCAGTGTCTCTCCTGTCCCCCTCCTCCATCCCTCACACCCAATGATTGCCTTCTCTCCCCTTAACAGCTTTTCATTTGACAGTCATTTGACTAGTTCACAGTAATGGGAGAGCGACATTTAACAGATGAATGAAATCCGTCAATAATCTCAAACGCTCTTTTAGCCACTATTATAAATGTCTCTCACGATCCTATTCTAGGACCTGTTTGATTGATTGGAATTTCGGTTCCCTGATAATGGAAATCTTTACATGTAAAGAAATAATGAAAAAAAAAACCCAAGGGGGTGGATCAACAGAAAGGAGACAAGAAGGATTTGGTCTAATTTCAATAGTCTGTAGCTAATTTCTTCCCAAAGAATTAAAGATAACTTTACGTAGCCCCTTAGTCCAGTGATTTAACAGAGCTATCAGTGTCCTTTTTCTTCAGAGGGGAAAAAGGGCCTTTAAATTTGTCTTATTCACATAAAAAATAAATTGGTCCAAAAAGAATGACTAGAATCCCAGCCTTTGGAGATCCACTCACCTCTTGGAAGGTGGTTGTTTTATCTGCAAAATGGAAATTCATTCAATCATGCAATCGTATTTATTGAGCACTTACTATGTGTAGAGCACTGTACTAAGAGCTTGGAAAGCACAATTCGGCCAACAGATAGAGACAGTCCCTACCCAATAATGGGCTCACGGTCTAGAATGGGGGAGACAGACAATGGCAATGTGTATTTCACTCTCAGTAAAGGAGGGGAGCTTTAGCTAATGAAGGGTGGTGGAGCAATGTTGTATTACATAATAATGTGGAGGATCATTAATGGTGTCATAGTAATTTACTGCACTGAATTTTATTCTGTTTATTAAAGTGTCATGCTGTCCCTTTGGCTTGTTTTTGGTTATTTTGTATTGGTGATTACTGTTAGGAAATTAAAAAGCAAACCGCTCTTAGGCCGGCTGAATGAGTCATAGCAGGGTTATTAGTATGCAGCAAGCGGATTACCGTGATCTGTTGGAGTAAGAGAGAGGGCCAGCAAGAATGATCAAATATGTATACAGGACTTCAGGGAGCCACAAAGAAATAACAAACAGTGGAAGAGAAAGGACCGGAATTCTCTCAGCCACTAAGGAGGCGCATGGTATTATTGTTCATCCTTCAGAGAGTACTAAATCTATTATATTTGCAGAGTGTTTGTGATGTCTTATTAGTTAATCCACTCAGTAGCATTGAGAGCACAATGAAAGAGGATTTAACAGTGAATCAGGAATTTGAGGATTTCTAAGATGAACTTCAGATATTTATCGGTCTCAGTGGGTTGGCGTGAGGGAAGGCTGATCAGCCTAACGCAAAGAGCGGTGAAAAGATGAAGTGATTCGAATTTAAAGTTCCTTACTCTTGGACCTATTGCTTAGGGCTGCCCACCTTGGGAGGCAAAGTAGAATTTTACAGGGCATCACATTTCAAGGACCTTTAACTGAAGCTGGTAAAAGTCTCCAGAGCCATTCATTTGGCGTGTGATCAGAACAATCAAACTGATAACCATCGTGGTAAGGCAGGTGTAGGAAAAATGTGGCCTTTGAGTCCTATCTGATCCTCCAGTTGATTTGTGAAAGTGCAGTCCCTTCCACTTTAATGGTGCCCACTGGCCTTCAGCCGCTACGAATAAAGCCAATAACCCTCACCTGCTGTTGCTCTTGGGCCGCTAATGCTTTCCAACGTTGGCCCGCTGCCAGGGAGGCCCCCGTGCAGGTGGGAGGGGATGCATTTATGGGGTTTAAAGTCTTTTCCAACCCTGATTTAGAGTCTTCAGATCACTGTTGATTGTCTCTTTGTGGGGTAGCAGATCATGCTCATTAATGAGGTGCTATTTCTTGACTTCCAAGTTGGCATTCATACCTGAGAAGCCATGGGAGACCAGTCACCCCATTGTTTATTGATAAGCATTAGTGAATATGGCCGGCGGTCCAGGGGGAGTGGCTACCCCGAGGCTGGATTTGTGGAAGAGTAGGTTAGGAGGGACTTCAAAGGGGACCTCTAATAATAATAATAATAATAATGATTGTGGTATTTGTTACGTGCTTACTGTGTGACAGACACTGTACTAAACGCTCGGGGGTAAATACAAGAATATTGGTTTGGACACAGTCACTGTCATCGTCATCATCATCATCAATTGTATTTATTGAGCGCTTACTGTGTGCAGAGCACTGTACTAAGCGCTTGGGAAGTACAAATTGGCAACATATAGAGACAGTCCCTACCCAACAGTGGGCTCACAGTCTAGGAGGGGGAGACAGAGAACAAAACCAAACATATTAACAAAATAAAATAAATAGAATAGATATGTACAGGTAAAATAGATAAATAAATAGAGTAATAAATATGTACAAACATATATACACATATACAGGTGCTATGGGGAAAGGAAGGAGGTAAAATGGGATGGAGGGGGGAGGAGGGGGAGAGGAATGAGGGGGCTCAGTCTGGGAAGGCCTCCTGGAGGAGGTGAGCTCTCAGTAGGGCCTTGAAGGGAGGAAGAGAGCTAGCTTGGCGGATGGGCAAAGGGAGGGTATTCCAGGCCCGGGGGATGACGTGGGCCGGGGGTCGATGGCGGGACAGGCGAGAACGAGGTACGATGAGGAGATTAGCGGCACAGGAGCGGAGGGTGCGGGGTGGGCTGGAGAAGGACAGAAGGGAGGTGAGGTAGGAGGGGGCGAGGTGATGGACAGCCTTGAAGCCCAGGGTGAGGAGTTTCTGCCTGATGTGCAGATTGATTGGTAGCCACTGGAGATTTTTGAGGAGGGGAGTAACATGCCCAGAGAGTTTCTGGACAAAGACAATCCGGGCAGCAGCATGAAGTGGGGAGAGACACGAGGATGGGAGATCAGAGAGAAGGCTGATGCAGTAGTCCAGACGGGATAGGATGAGAGCTTGAATGAGAAGGGTAGCGGTGTGGATGGAGAGGAAAGGGCGGATCTTGGCAATGTTGCGGAGCTGAGACCGGCAGGTTTTGGTGACGGCTTGGATGTGAGGGGTGAACGAGAGAGCGGAGTCGAGGATGACACCAAAGTTGTGGGCTTGTGAGACGGGAAGGATGGTAGTGCCGTCAACAGAGATGGGAAAGTCAGGGAGAGGGCAGGGTTTGGGAGGGAAGACAAGGAGTTCAGTCTTGGACATGTTGAGTTTTAGGTGGCAGGCAGACATCCAGATGGAGATATCCTGAAGTCAGGAGGAGATGCGAGCCTGGAGAGAGGGGGAGAGAGCAGGGGCAGCGATGTAGATCTGAGTGTCATCAGCGTAGAGATGATAGTTGAAGCCGTGGGAGCGAATGAGGTCACCAAGGGAGTGCGTGTAGATCGAGAACAGAAAGGGACCAAGCACTGAACCTTGGGGAACCCCCACAGTAAGAGGATGGGAGGGGGAGGAGGAGCCTGCAAAAGAGACTGAGAATGAACTCACTGAGAATTACACTGTCCCACATCAAGCTCTCAGTCTTAATCCTCATTTTGCAGATGAGGTAACTGAGGCACAGAGAAGTGAAGTGACTTGCCTAAGGTAACACAGCAAACGAGTGGCAGAGCTGGGATTAGAACCCATGACTTTCTGACCCCCAGGCCCATACTGTATCTACTAGGCCATGCTGCTTCTCTGGTTATCGGTCTCCAGGAATTTGAACAACCAAATGGATGTGGATGTTAGTGTTAACAATCTCCAGGCATGAAGTCTCACAATTCTCTCTGAAGCTCACTCCCAATATCAGATCATCTTTTTAGCAGGAAAGTTCTTCCTTATGTTTTATAAATGCTTTTGTTAGACGATTTTGGCCTTCAGGTCTATCATCTTCCTTTTGCCAGCAGTATTTTTTAAAATAATTCTTCTGTTATTTGGGCTTCTTCAAATTCATAGTTCCATGAATTGAATTCCATTGTGCTCATGGCAGGGTCTGTGTTCTGTCATTTTAAAAGAGTACCGGTATTAGTAGCAAGGCTTTACATCATTATTAATCCAAGATTTATTGCCATTTCGCTGTTGACAATCCACAAGAGATCCAGGGGAATCTTGAATTTTGCCAAACTTTGGTAATACAGTGATTTTTCAGGTGATTGAAGCAGTTCCCACCTAGGTGAATTATTGGAGACCAGTGGAACATGTGATTCCACTCCAGGGTTTGGTTAGAATGCAAAAACAGAATTGGGAAAGGATTCTTTTTTTGTGGTATTTCTTCAGTGCTTACTATGTGCCAGGCACTCTTAAGTGCTTACTGTGTGCCAGGCATTGTACTGAGGGTTGGGGTAGATATAAGCTAATCAGTTGGACACAGTCCATGAACCACTTGGGATTCACAGTCTTAATCCCCATTTTACAGATGAGGTAATTGAGGCATAAAGAAATTAAGTAACTAACTAACTAACTAGCCCAAGGTCACTCAGCAGACAAGTGACGGAGCTGGGGTTAGAACCCAGGTCCTTCTGACTCCTAGATCTGTGCTCTATCCACTAGGCCACACTGCTTCTTGCTGTGTGTGTGCTTTTTTAAAAAATAGTATTGTTAAGCACTTACTCTGTGCTAGGCACTGTACTAAATGCTGGGGGTAGATACAAGCTAATCAGATTGGACACAGTCCCTGTCCCAGGTAGGGCTCACAGTCTTAATCCCCAGTGTACAGATGAGGTAACCGAGGCCCAGAGAAGTGAAATGACTTGCCTGAGGTCGCACAGCAGACTAGTGGCAGAGCCAGGATTAGAACCAGGGTCCTTCTGATGCCACTAGGCCCTACTGCGTCTATAAAATATATGGTTCCTAGACCCAGGGGGATATTAACATGGCCCTGGCTCCATGGCATAGGAGAACAGGGTGTATTCAATTTAGCAGCAGCATTTTATATAATGCTTCTAAAAAGCACATGAAATAGTGGCTGGTTATACTCTGTGGCTAAATAGATAAATTTATAGTTCTTTCCCCATTTAATTCTGGAAGCTTTGCAAACTCATATCTAGCAATTCTATGAAAACTAACACACAAAAAAGGCCTAATAATAATGCTGGCTTTTGTTAAGCGTTTAGTATGTGCCAAGCACTGTTCTAAGTGCATGGTAATCAGATTGTCCCACATGGGGCTCACAGTCCTCATCCCCATTTTACAGATGAGGGAACTGAGGCCCAGAGAAGTGAAGTGACTTGCCCAAAGTCACACAGCTGACAGGTGGTGGAGCCGGAATTAGAACCCACGACCTCTGACTCCCAAGCCCGGCCTCTTTTCACTGAACCACACTGCTGAGCCTAGTGGAAAGAGCATGGGCATAAGAGTCAGAGGACCTGTATTCTAATCCTGGCTCTGCTGCCTTTTTAGGTATTTGTTAAGCACTATATCAAGCACAGTTCTAAGCACTGGGGTAGATAGATACAGGTTAATCAGGTTCCACACAGCACCTGTCCCACAAGGGGCTCACAGTCCAAATAATAGGAGGGAGAATAGGTATTGAATCCCCATTTCTCAGGTGAGGAAACTGAGGCACAGAGAAGTTGTGACTTGCCCAAGGTCACAGAGCAGCAAGTGGTGGAGCTGGAATTAGAACCCACATTCTCTGGCTCCCTTCGTGAGAAGCAGCGTGGCTCAGTGGAAAGAGCCCGGGCTTTGGAGTCAGAGGTCATGGGTTCAAATCCCGGCTCTGCCACTTGTCAGCTGTGTGACTTTGGGCAAGTCACTTCACTTCTCTGTGCCTCAGTGACCTCATCTGTAAAATGGGGATTAAGACTGTGAGCCCCCCTTGGAACAACCTGATCACCGCTTAGAACAGTGCTTTGCACATAGTAAGCTCATAATAAATGCCATCAATATTATGAGAAGCAGCGTGGCTCAGTGGAGAAGAGCACGGGCTTTGGAGTCAGAGGTCATGGGTTCAAACCCCGGCTCCGCCAATTGTCAGCTGTGTGACTTTGGGCAAGTCACTTAACTTCTCTGTGCCTCAGTTACCTCATCTGTAAAATGGGGCTAGAGACTGTGAGCCCCACGTGGGACAACCTGATCACCTTGTAACCTCCCCAGCACTTAGAACAGTGCTTTGCACATAGTAAGCGCTTAATAGATGCCATTATTATTATTATTATTATTATTATTACCCATTAGGCCATCCTGCTTTCCACTTGTCTGCTGTGTGACCTTGGGCAAGTCACTTAACGTCACTTAACTTCTCCATGCTTCAGTTACCTCATCTGTGAAATGGGGATTAAATTCATTCATTCAATCGTATTTATTGAGCGCTTACTGTGTGCAGAGCACTGTACTAAGCGTTTGACCCTCCTCCCTCCTATTTAGATTGTGAGCCCTGTGTGGGACAGGGACTGTGTCCAACCTGATAATGTTGTATTTACCTCAGCTCTTAGAACAGTGCTTGATACATACTCAGAACTTAACAAATACCTTAAGAGTATATGAATAAGTAATTCCTAAATAACACAGCTTTTCCTGAAGTATCAGCTGAAAAATATTATTTGGGGTGAAAATACTCATTTTTACACAAGAAATTCAAACAGCTCGATTTTATTTTATAATTGATTAGTTTATACAATGGTAAACATTGGATGTTATTTGAATAATTGCATGCATTATCATATTTCAGTCCATTTGAAATGTTAAGATTTCACTGTTTTTTCTCCTTTCTTCATTCCATTTCCTTGAAATTTTTCTTAGTTAAAACTGGTTCTTTGTGCAGATGATTCATTCATTCAATCGTATTTATTGAGTGCTTACTGTGTGCAGAGCACTGTAGTAAGCGCTTGGGAAGTACAAGTTGGCAACATATAGAGACGGTCCCTACCCAACAGTGGGCTCACAGTCTAGAAGGGGGAGACAGAGAACAAAACAAAACATATCAACAAAATAAAATAAGTAGAATAAATATGTACAAGTAAAATAAATAAATAAATAAATAGAGTAATAAACACATACAAACATATATACATATATGCAGTTGCTGTAGGGAAGGGAAGGACGTAAGGCGGGGGGGATTACTTTCATGGGGTAAGCTTAGGCATTTTTATGGAATAATTTCTTTACCTACTTTGGTGAAATTAGCTAGTAATTCTATTACCTGCTAATGCACATTGTCATGTGATTCCTAGTCCAAGCACATTCCCACATTTTTTTTTCCCAAGTTACCTCATAAAAGACCTTAATGGTCTATCCCAAGCATTGCAAAGTGCCTGGCTATAGTAAACGCAGGAAAGTCAACCACACAGCTATGCCTGGTAGGTAATGGGATTTACTGGCAGGAATTCTGTGGAAGCAAAAAGAGCAAGTGAATTCTTTCCCAGGATAACCTTCACATTTGGTCCATTTCTTTGTAAAGCCGGTAATATTATTGGAAATGGACGGTTAATCGTGCTGTAGGAACTCCAAAGAGGAGTACAAGCAGTAGGTGATGAATGTGGAGCTAAATCTGTCTCCACAGAGAAGAAAATGCCAATTTGAATGTTTCAGCACTCTGCCTCTCTTTAGACAGAATTGATGGGCACCACATTTTCCCCTTTCTGTGTTGTAACTAGGAAGTGCAGAACTAGGAAGTGCAGAACTAGGAAGTGGAAAAGTACCGGAAAACAAAGTTTGGCTTTCTTTATCGGCAGGGAACAGGTCTACCAACACTGCTATATTGTCCTCTCCTAAGCAGTGCACTGCCCATAGTAAGAGTTCAATAAATACCATTGATTGATTAAAAAAAAAATTGAATATGTTACTGAGGGCAGAGTGATAATAATGATAATTATTATGGTACTTGTTAAGAACTTATGGCGTGCCAAGTACTGTTCTTAAAGCTGGATGATTTTTAACTTGAATATTAGGATTGAGGAACAGCACCACTGCCACACGAAGCCATTTTTATGGTATTTATTAAGCTCTTACCATGTGCCAGGTACTATATTAAGTGCTGGGGTAGATGCAAGCTAATCAGTTTGGGCATAGTCCCTGTCCCACATGAGGTTCATAGTCTTAATCCCCATTTTACAGATGTGGTAGCTGTGGCACAGAGAATTGAAGTGACCTACCTGAGGTCACACAGCTGACAAGTGGCAGAGCAGGGATTAGAGCCCAGGTCCTTCTAACTCACAGGCCTGTACTCTCTCTACTAGACCAACCTGCTTCTCTGTTTTTATTTATTGTTATTGGTGGAGGAATCTGATGTCTGGGAATAGGGAATGATTGGGAATGTTTTGGAGTAGGCCGATAGGTCTATTCCCATCACTCTTGGGCACTCGTGGTCAAAGGAGGTAACTTTGACTGCCGGGGAAGGTGATTAGTAGTTAGTAGGACTCTAATCTGAAATGTGTATGTTTCTGGAAAAGCAAATTTCTGCACAGGGAGCAGACTTCTGGTTGCAAATTTTCTTCAGAACTTTTCCCAACAACAACAACAAAACTGTCACCTTCTCCAGGATATCATGCCTAGCTAATTACCCCAACTTCCAAGTCTTGCCATTCCAGCAACCACTCAGCACCCAAATATCCTTATGTGTAGACCTGTTAGATATTTAACCAGTTGAGTTTGTGTTTCATAGAGAACTACTGTCATATGCCTGCCTACCCTCTTGTTATATCCACTGCCCCAGGAGGACAGTGACTGGCAAGTTCAAGAGAGTATAAATGGCCCTGTGCAAACCACCAGCACTATAATCAATTCCTCTTTGCAGGATCTTCTCCCAAAATCTTTAGGACTGATCCATGACTTGACTGTTGATGGGATTCTCCATCCATCCTTATTTATATCTGCAGTTTTCTTGCACTATTAACTGATGATTATTCATCAATTTTTGTCTGTTCCTTCCCCCCATCTGGCTATACCCTCTTTGAGAGTAGGGATTTTGTCCTTAATTTCTTCTGGGTGTTTCCTCAAGTACATTCAGTTCTACCACAATGGTGTTTCTATTGTGTGCTGCAGCTAGAATGTTGTTAGGGCATTAGGAAACATTCGTCCAAGATCGCGAGCCTCATCCCAGTTCTGCTGTGGTCCGTGAACAATCTAGTCTGCTTGATTTTTATTCAGGTAAAAATGGAGAGGAAATTATTAGGTAGAACAATTGCAGGGTTGCTGTGATAATTGGCAATATAGTTCACTGTGTTTTTCCTGGGAGTTCAATACTATTAAAAGGATATAGTCATAGTTCACCCTTTGTTTCACTCAACCTCATCCTACTTCAGAAGTTCCTTGTGAAGGTGAGTCATAGGGTTCCTTACGGCCACCCAGGACTCTCCTTAATCGTATTTAATCAATCAGTGGTATCTATTGAGCACTTACTGTGTGCAGAGCACTGTAATGAGCCCTTAGGACAGTACAGTATAACAGAGCTGACAGACCCGTTCCGTGCTGTACACTCTAGAGGAAGATTACAGTTTGAAATATGCATTATTCAAGCTGAAGCTCTCTTAGGTAATAGAAATATTCATAACGGTATGTAATAACCACAAAGCACTGTGCTGAACCCTGGGGAAGAATATAAGGATTAAAATTAGGCTCTGTCCCTGGCCCACCACTGGCTCACAGTAAGTCTAAAAATAAGGTGGGAGGAATTTGACAGCACACATAATAGGAATGATGAAGACAATGTAAATACAGTAACTACATAAACAACATAAGGAAGGAAACACCCCTCTTCCCAGGCACACTGGGAGCAAGGAAGCTCCTTGTCCATGGGGAATATGTCTGTTTAATGCTATCTTGTACTCTCCCAAGCACTTAGTATAGTGCTTTGCACACAGTAAGTGCTCAATAAATACAATTGAATGAATGAATGAATGATCAGAGAATTGAATTTGGCTACCTTTAGGTGGGAAGTTTTCCAACAGACAAGGCCAAAACATTCGTATGAAATGCATTAATTCAATATTTCATTGGGGAAAATCATACAGGGTCACTCGGGCTCATGTGCACATTTGGTTTCCTGCCTAATTTTTAATCCGATCATGCAGGTACTGCCTGTGAAGGGCTTTGATGAGGGAGACATGGAGAAAACTCCCTACTCCAGGTAATATGGTCGACTACTTGTTTGGTGAAAATTTGAAAATGGAATGAAATATTTTTGAGTTTAAGAATTTTTTTTAAATATGCTATTTCTGGTCCTGACTTTTTTTAAGCACCATTGATTGAGGATTTAAGTCATTCATGTCTCAAACGTTTCATTAATTAGAGGCTATTTAGTACTGTTGGGGCTGGGGACTTCCTCCCTCCTTATCACCAAATCCTCCCTCCGCAACCATCCCTGGTCCCCTTCCATTCAGCCAGGGACCTCGGCTAGATATGAAGCAGATCCAGTATTATTGATGTGAAGCAAATGTTTTCATTAGCACAGCTATCCAGATTTGGACAGATAATACCTAGGGAGTATGTCTGGTATTAGGCAGGGAACACATGTAATTGGCACTGCAAATTACTGCATTGACCTTAAAGGGAAAAGTGGTTAGGAAGTAATAAAGGGATGGTATTCATTCATTTCCTTCACCTGGTTCTACCCTGGAGCAGAAAAATGCAGGAGATGGGAGGACAGTTTTGGATGTGGATGCTGCAAATGAGGTGATTGAAACAATGGAAGTTGTACTTCTTTTGTTCAGTTCTGAGCCTTCATTTTCGAACTTTCAGCTGATTGTAATAATACCTTTTATTAAGCATCTATTATGTGCAAAGGACTGTACTATGTACTTGGAAAAAGAACACTGATTTAAAGTCTCAAGTTTTTAAAAGTAGTTTTTGATGTCTGCAGGAGGATCAGCAATTTCTTTTATATTTCACCTACAGTAATTAGGTTTCTTTGAGTCTGCTTCTTTAGGGTCCACAGTGAATTTTATACTAAAACTAGCTCAAAATTAAAAATGTGAACCAAATCTGTTTTTTTTATTTCTAGCCCAACTATTGTTTAATGGCCCTCATTGTCATAGTACCGCTACTGGATGCCAAAGGAGACTGTAAACTCTCCCTCTAGACTGTAAGCTCCTCGTATGCAGCGAACCTGTTTACCAACTCTGTTATATTGTAATAATAATAAAGATGGTATTTGTTAAGTCCTTACTATGTGCCAAGCACTGTTCTAAGCACTGGGGTAGATACGAGGTTATCAGGTTGTCCCAGGTGGGGCTCTCAGTCTTAATCCCCACTTTACAGAAGAGGTAACTGAGGCCCAGAGAAGGTAAGCGACTTGCCCAAAGTCACACAGCTGGTAAGTGGTGGAGCCGGGATTAGAAACCACAACCTCTGACTCCCCAGCCTGTCTTCTTTCCACTAAGCCATGCTGCTTCTCCCGAGCCCTTAGTACAGTGTTCTGCATACAGTCAGTGCTCAATAAATACCACTGATTGATTGATTGACCAGTCAGTGTGTAAACTTTCTGTCAAAAGAGACCCTTGGCCTCAACTGGGCACCTAGTCTCCCACCTGGAACTCCCTCTAACTTCATTGGGCCACCATCCTACCTGTTTTCAAAGCTCATCCGAAATTCCTGCCTCCTCCAGGAAGCTTTCCTGGATTAACTCCTGGCTGCACTGCTTGCCTGCTCTATGACCTTGGGGAAAATCACTTAATTTCTCTGTACCTCAGTTCCTCATCTGTACAATGAGGCTTAAGACTGTAAACCCCGTGTGGGACATGGACGGTGTCCAATGTGATTATCTTGTATTTATCCCAGCGCTGACACATAGTAAGCACTTAACAAATACCATTAAAACAAACCAAAACAAACAACCCTCAAAAAACCAACTTTCCCACCCCACAAAAGTCCTCACCTCCCTAAATCATGCCAGTTCCAATAGCCGGTCTGGACACTTAATGTCCATGCATTCATTCATTCATTCAATAATATTTATTGAGCACTTACTGTGTGCAGAGCACTGTACTAAGTGCTTGGGAAGTACATGAAGCCATGTGTAAAACTTGAGAATGTGTCAGTATACTTTCCTTATTTGGCTTGTCACTGTTATTCATCTACTCATCTTTTAATACTCCTGCTACTTCTAGTTTGAGCTTTGTTCTCTCTCCTGCTCCTACTATTTGTAAGTAGTTTGGGTCTGCATGTCCCTCTTTTTAGATTGTACATTTCTTAAGGGCAGGGACTGCGTCTTTCACTTTGTGTTCTCCCATGTGATTAGTACAGTGTTCGGCCCTCTAAAAAGTGCTCAATAAATACTAGTGATTATCCACAAGAAAAAAGAAGCCTGCCTAGTGTTCACATTTTGTTGTTCTTATATTGACTGTCAGTCAATAATCCTTTTATTTCAGCTGCTAACTTGTGTTTAGTCTGAGCTTCATTGCGCAGTAAATTTCCTTCACCTTTCAGGGATTTTTTTTTACAAGGAAATGTTTAGAAATCTGTCTTAGCATTAGATAATTCTTTTTTTTTTTTGCTTCCCATGAAAGTGCCCTGCTCATTGTGGGCAGGAGTATGTTTGTTTGTTTAGACAGCCTAATCACTTTTAGACTGTAAGCCCACTGTTGGGTAGGGACTGTCTCTATATATTGCCAACTTGTACTTCCCAAGCGCTTAGTACAGTGCTCTGCACACAGTAAGCGCTCAATAAATATGATTGATTGATTGATTTGTTGTTATATTGTACTCTACCAAGTGCTTAGTACATGCTTTGCACACAGTAAACACTCACTAAATATGATATGAATGAATGAATGAGTGCCCTTAGAACTGATTTTATTTTTTAATTTAAATACATTTTAAATTAAATTTGAAATTCAATAAAATAAGATAAATAAATAAAACAAAATTTAAAGTTAATTTTACTCCAATTTCCCAGAATGAATCTTTATTTACATTGGTCAAGTAGATTTTGATAGACCATTTAAACACTGTGATAACTGTGGTATTTGTTAAGTGTTTACTAAGTACCAAGCACTATACTAAGCACTGGGGTAGATACAAGATAATCATGTCCCACATGGGGCTCCCAGCCTGAATAGGAAGGAGAACAGGTATTGGTTCCCCATTTTGCAGTTGAGGGAATTGAGGCACAGAGAAGTTAAGTGACTTGCCCAAGGTTACACAGCAGGTGAGTGGCAGAGCCAGGATTAGAACGTAGGTTCTCTGATTTCCAGGCTCCTGCTCTTTTCACTATGACATGCTGCTTATGTCAGTCACATAGGTTAACCAACCTGTTTTATATCAGGTTGACTTACCTAATGCCAATAGAGATTCCCACATCTCCTCTGCTGAAATAATGACGAGTAGTTGAAAGCTGAAATCCATTAAAACACCCTAACAGTATCTGTTAGGCCTCCACAGTCAACAATGGCTCTTCTGTCTAGCCTGTACTAAAAGGGAATTCTTGGCTGTATTTTTTTCTGAAACCTCCTTTGGCTGTGTCCTTTGGACATTTGTTATTCATTCATTAATTCATTCAATCATATTTATTGAGCGCTTACTGTGTGCAGAGCACTGTACTAAGTGCTTGGGAAGTACAAGTTGGCAACATATAGAGATGGTCCCTCCCCAATAGCGGGCTCACAGTCTAGAAGGGGGAGACAGACAACAAAACAAAACATATTAACAAAATAAAATAAATAGAATAAATATGTCACCCCCACAGCACTTTTGCACATATCTTTAAATTATATATTATAAATTACTCATCTATTCATATTAATGCCTGTCTCCCTCTCTAAACTATGAGCTTGTTATGGACAGGGAACGTGTCTGCTAATTCTGTTGTAGTGTATTCTCCAAAGCTGTTAGTACAGTGCTCTGACATAATAAGGGCTCAGTAAATACGGATGATTGGTTGACTAAACCTTTTCCTCTCCTTAACACAATTAAGGAACATGTAGCCTAAATTCAAATTAATTCCACAGGTTTTTCTGTATCCCTGAGGAATGAATTCCTTCAAAGAAATGGTGTCGAGTTCTGTCAGGACCTAGGTGTAATGAAGTGAGTAGAATATTCTTTTATAAAAGAACGATGGTCACACATTTAATGAAGTACCCTGCTATGGATTCATATTTGTCATTCAAGCTAGTTCTCTGACTGACTTTTTAGAAGTACAAGTGGACTGAAGTAGATCTCGAAAGCTGTGTTTCTGACCAAATTAAAAATGTCATAGTTGCCACCTGAAATGTGTTACAGTTTGACTGATGAGTATTTTGCTTTAATTTTAGGAGGCCTGGGGAACAGAACATTTTCTGAGGCTTTCTTTTAAATGTCATATGTCCAGTGCTTTGCTAGGAAAGGACAGATGGGTCAGAAAGACTGAAAGCAATCTGGTGTATCCTCCTCCTGGACTTTTCCCTTGCCTAGAGATTGGAAATAGGTGGGAAATGGTGAATAACTTGGGATTTTCAAATGTCCTTTCAGTGCATTTCAAATGGCACTTGTTGCTGTCCTTTAGATCCTAGCAAAACACTGATATTAGATGCACCTTACTAGCTCAATAAATCCAGCTGAATGAATATAATCAATCAGTGGTATTTATTGAGGATTTACTACTTGGGAAAGTACAATAGGGTAAGTAGACAAGATCTCTGCCCTCCAGGATATAAACAAAGCGAGAATATCAGCGAAGAAGAGTCACATTTCCTTTAATGACTTTTAAAAATCATGGATTAGTCTCTCTTTTACATTAATTTTAGCTTGAGTCTAGTTATAAATAAACTTGGCTTTCTAATGCATATTCTTTGTATAAGAAGAGATTTACTGTAGAAGCACCTTGAAAGGGTAAATGTCAAAGTAGAATTTGTATGAGGGTTCTATTTAGTGTAGTACCTTGGTAATCAAAAGATTATTAATGTGCCATCCTAAAGAGCTCTCATATGTGACCAAAGAGTGACCTGCCCCAGGGAGAATTGAGCTCAATTTGTTAAATATGACTCCACTGGTGCAATTTGCTGGCTAGAGGGCATGTATATTGCAACCATTCCAGATAGGAATTGTCTCCCCTTTAAGGTTCCCGATTATCTTACAACCTTGTTAAGGAAGCCAAATGGGCTTCCCCCTCGTCCTCCTCTCCATCCCCCCCATCTTACCTCCTTCCCTTCCCTACAGCACCTGTATATATGTATTTTGTTTGTACATATTTATTACTCTATTTATTTATTCATTTATTTTAGTTGTGCATATCTATTCTATTTATTTTATTTTGTTAGTATGTTTGGTTTTGTTCTCTGTCTCCCCCTTTTAGACTGTGAACCCACTGTTGGGTAGGGACTGTCTCTATATGTTGCCAACTTGTACTTCCCAAGCGCTTAGTACAGTGCTCTGCACACAGTAAGTGCTCAATAAATACGATTGATTGATTGATTGTTAGCTCATTGAGACTGGGCTCCTGGAGTAAGCAGGGCCACAGACATGTTGCCGCAAAGATATGAGGGGCTTGTAACTGTGTATTCAACATTGAATCGTCCTCCATTCATTCATTCATTCAGCCGTATTTATTGAGCACTTACTGTGTGCGGAGAACTGTACTAAGTGCTTGGAAAGTACAATTCAGCAATAGAGATAGTCCCTGCCCACACCGGGCTTACCGTCTAGATGGGGGAGAGAGACATCAAAACAAGTATACAGGCATCAATATAAATAAATAGAAATATAGATATGTACATATATACACAAATGCTGTGGGTCGAGGAGAGGGGGGTAGAGCAAAGGGAGCAGGTTGGGGCAACCAGAGGGGAGGGAGAGCTGAGGAAAAGGGGGGCTTAGTCTGGGAAGGCCTCTTGGAGGAGGTGAGCCTTCAGTAGGGCTTTGAAGGGGGAAGTCTGATTGTTTCATCGGATTTGAGGAGGAAGGGAGTTCCTCCTAAACTGAGCCCCTTCCTTTCTCTCCCCATCGTCCCCCTCTCCATCCCCCCATCTTACCTCCTTCCCTTCCTCACAGCACCTGTATATATGTATATATGTTTGTACATATTTATTACTCTATTTATTTATTTATTTATTTTACTTGTACATATCTATTCTATTTATTTTATTTTGTTAGTATGTTTGGTTTTGTTCTCTGTCTCCCCCTTTTAGACTGTGAGCCCACTGTTGGGTAGGGACTGTCTCTATATGTTGCCAATTTGTACTTCCCAAGGGCTTAGTACAGTGCTCTGCACACAGTAAGCGCTCAATAAATACGATTGATGATGATATGGGTCAGGGGTCAACGGCAGGACAGGCGAGAATGAGGTACTGTGAGAAGGTTAGCACCAGAGGAGTGGAGTGTGCAGGCTGGGATGGAGAAGGAGAGAAGGGAGGTGAGGTAAGAAGGGGCAAGGTGATGAAGAGCTTTGAAGCCAATAGTGAGGAGTTTTTGTTTGATACGGAGGCTGACAGGCAATCACAGGAGATTTTCGAGGAGAAGGGTGACATGCCCAGAATGTTTCTGTAGAAAGATAATCTGGACAGCAGAGTGAAGTATGAACTGCAGTGAGGAGAGACAAGAGGTTGGGAGATCAGATAGGAGGCTCATGCAGTAATCCAGTCAGGATAGGATGAGTGATTGTACTAACGTGGTAGTGGTTTGGATGGAGAGGAAAGGGCAGATCTTGGCGATGTTGTGAAGGTGAGACCGGCAGGCTTTCGTGACTGATTGGATACGTGGGGTGAATGAAAGAGCAGATTCAAGGATGACACCAAGGTTGCCGGCTTGTGAGATGGGAAGGATGGTCGTGCCGTCCACAGTGATGGGAAAGTCAGGGAGAGGACAGGGTTTGGGAGGGAAGGTGATGATGTAATCCTCCAGACGCAGAATTACATCATCAGGATGCGGTAATGGCACGAACAGGAGTAAACTGGATGGTATACTGGGGTTTGGTACTGTTGGAGATAAATGAGTTTGGGGAGTCTCTAGTAGGATGTTTCCATTTTCTAGAAATCTTTAGGCTTCTGATCCTCGGAGACAGTCAGCTGTGTTCTGGTAATTTATCCAGTGTCTTTTATCCACAGATCTCTAATAAAACTTTCATTAATCCCCTCTGTTCATGTCCCTGGGAGAAAAACAGGGTGCAGATTTAGCCCCTTTCCCATCTTACAGAGAGCTGAACTCAGAGAGAGGTTAAGTAACTTTACTGAGATCACAGAGAAGAATCAGAGGTAGAGCTGGGAATCCAGTGTTGCACTCGACCGCTCTGTCTCCCCATTTATACCTCATTATCATTGCCTTTTCTCTTTTAATTCATTATTATAATAGTAGTGATATTTATAGTGATAATAAGTAATAATTATGGTTCTTGTTAAGTGCTTATGATATGCTAAACGCTGGGATAGATACAAGTTAATCAGGTTGGACACAGTCCCTGTCCCACATAGGGCTCGCACTTATTCCCATTTTACAGATGAGGTAACTGAAGCACAGAGAAGTGAAGTGAAGTGACTTGCCCATGGTCACCCAGAAGACAGGTGGCAGAGCAGCATTAGAACCCAGGTCCCTCTTGCTGTACTGAGCACTGGGGAAGAGTATACAGGTGGGAATTAGGACAAGGACATATAAGCAATCTTATTGATTATATTTTTTGGTGTTACTTTGCTAGGAGAGACTGAGAAATATTTCAGTCTATCAGATTATCCATTTAAATAGAAAGATAATACAGCTGCTAATCTTGGGGAGGATAATGGAGCAGTAGATAATGAGATGTCCAAACATTTCAATTGAATGTAGTCAAGTAACTTGAATGACTACTTGAGTTTGTTAGAGATTTGCCAAATTGAAATTGGATTCCTGCTCACACTAAAAATAATGGAAACAAAGCTAAATGGGTTGCAAGATTCTAAAGACGGCTAATATTTGAAAACTACTTCAGAAAGACAGGACAAAGATTTTGAATTTGGAAAAGAAAAAATATTCAAAGAAAATGAACAAGTGATGTGGAATCTGGTTAGTTGGATATCTCTCTAGACTTCAAACTCTTTGTGGGCAGGTAATGTGTCTGTTTATTGCTGTATTGTAGTCTCATTCATTCATTCAATCGTATTTATTGAGCACTTACTGTGTGCAGAGCACTGTACTAAGCGCTTGGGAAGTACAAGTTGGCAACATATAGAGACGGTCCCTACCCAACAGCGGGCTCACAGTCTAGAAGGGGGAGACAGACAACAAAACAAATTAACAAAATAAAATAGAATAAATATGTACAAGTAGAGTAATAAAAAGTACTTAACAAATAGCATTAAAAAGAAAAAATTTCATCCCCTTCATCATTCCCTGCCTATGGCCCTGCTCCTGACCTCAGAGGGTATTAATCATATTTATTGAGCATGTACTGTGTGCAGAGCACTGTACTAAGTGCTTGGGAAATACAGATTGGCAACATGTAGAGATGGTCCCTACCCAACAATGGGCTCAAAGTCTAGGCTGCACACAGTAAGCACTCAATAAATATGATTAAATGAACGAATAATGTCAAAGATGTTGAGATCCATGAAGCAATAAGGAGGGAGAAAGGGTAAAGGATACTTTTTCATGGCTTAGGGCTTGGCTGTTATTATTATTATTGAGAGTGCCCAGTGGTAGTAATAGTAGTCATAGTAGTAACAGCACTTATTAAGTGCTAGGGTAGCATACATAGGTGGGAGTTAGACACAGTCCCTATCGCTCATGGGGCTCACAATCTAAGACTTTAAATGGGGAGAAGGGATTGGAGACAGACACATCAGAGTGATGAAACATTAAAACACAGTACAAATGAATATGCAAAATAGACTCAGAGTCTAAGCAGCGATGCATGAGTCCAACAGCAGGCAGGAGCATATCTGTACATTTCTATAATTCTATTTGTATATATTAATGCCCATTTACTTGTTTTGATGTGTATATCTCTATAATTCTATTTATTTATATTGATTCATTCATTCAATCGTATTTATTGAGCATTTACTGTCTGCAGAGCACTGTACTAAGCGCTTGGGAAGTACAAGTTGGCAACATATAGAGATAGTCCCTACCCAACAATGGGCTCACAGTCGGGAGCGGCAGTGCCTGTTTACTTGTTTTGATGTCTGCTTCATTCATTCAATCGTATTTATTCTGTGTGCAGAATTGTAGTCTCATTCATTCATTCAATCGTATTTATTGAGCACTTACTGTGTGCAGAGCACTGTACTAAGTGCATGGAAAGTACAATTTGGCAACATATAGACAGTCCCTACCCAACAATGGGCTAGACTGTAAGCCCAGTATGGGCAGGGATTGTCTCCTTTTGTTGTTGAATTGTACTTTTCAAGCACTTAGTACAGTGCTCTGCACACAGTAAGCACTCAATAAATATGAATGAATGAATGAAAGTGGGGACCCTCAGAGGCAGGAGGGAAGGCGGTAGTTACCTTGCTGCAGTTCTAGGTAGTAGCAGAGGTGTCCAAGAGCACACAATCAATCAATCGTATTTATTGAGCAATTACTATGTGCAGAGGACTTTACTAAGAGCTTGGGAAAGCACAATACAACAAAATTGGCAGGCGTGTTCATTCATTCAATTGTATTTATTGAGCGTTTACTGTGTGCAGAGTACAGTACTAAGTGCTTGGAAAGTACCATATAGCAATAGAGACAAACCCTGCCCACAATGGGCTCCCTGCTCACAACGATCTTACAGTCTAAAAGACGAGCTTATGGAAGCAACTTTTATCCTCGGCTCTGCCCACACGGAGCAAGGACCCTAGGGGACAGGAGGAAAGGCGGTGGCTATTACAGTGAAATGTTAAAACATAATGTTTATTAAGCACTCATGGTGTGCAACAGAACATCTCCACATATCTATATATCGATAATAATGATAATAATGGCATTTGTTTAGCGTTTACTATGTGCGAAGCACTGTTCTAAGCACTGGGGGGGATACAAGGTGATCAGGTTGTCCCACGTGGGGCTCACAGTTTTAATCCCCATTTTACAGGTGAGGTAACTGAGGCCCAGAGAAGTTGAGTGACTTGCCTAAAGTCACACAGCTGACAGGTGGCGGAGCCGGGATTAGAACCCTTGACCTCCGGCTCCCAAGCCTGGGCTCTTTCCACTGAGCCACGTTACTTCTCTATATACTATTTGCTTTGTTGTCTGTCTCCCCCTTCTAGACTGTGAGCCTGTTGTTAAGTAGGGATTGTGTCGACTTGTACTTCCCAAGCGCTTAGTACAGTGCTATGCACACAGTAATCACTCAATAAATATGACTGAATGAATGAATATAGATATATAGAGAGATATTTTCCTTTTTGGAGATTACAGCTGGTGTCAACCAGGCCTGTGCTTGTTAGCTAATTAGGCCACACCAGAAAGATATTTAACAGCAGCCATATAGGAATTTCTGCAAAAGTACTAAGAACACAAGGCGATACTTCAGTCCACCCACACCCTCCACTATCTGCTGGGTCAGAACTTCACAAATTACTAAAATAAGCGCTCAATAAATATGATTGATTGATTGATTGATTGACTAACATGGGAATAGGTGGTAATTCTTTTCAAGGTTGATCGTTTTGGTAATCTGTTTGCAGGGTGACACAAACATATACTTGAGCTTTGGAAAATGGTCTCATTAATCACCCCCTACCCGCTCTTCCACTCCTGAAAAGAGGGAGGGACTTTAATGGCAGGGGTTTAAATTTCATGCAGAAATCATTAAAAAGCCTGAGAAAGGATTTTTGGATTGAACCCGGAGTTGCAGCCAGTAACGTGGTTTAGTGGAAAGAGCCCGGGCTTGGGAGTCAGAGGATATGCATTCTAAAGCTCTGCCACTTGTCTGCTGTGTGGCCTTGGGCAAGCCACTTAACTTCTCTGTGCCTCAGTTACCTCATCTGTAAAATGGGGATTAAGAATGTGAGACCCGCGTGGGACAACCTGATTACATTGTATCTATCCCAGCACTTAGAACAGCGCTCGGCACATAGTAAGTGCTTAACATATACCATAATAATAATAATTATTATTATTACTATATACCATGCCCTGAATGGCGCAGATTATTTAAACATCTCCTTTCTCCCATTTTACTGGATTCTTTACAGGGCCTTAGTCCCTCTCTAGTATATCCTAGGGATTTAAAGAAGGTTTCCCCTGTGGGCTGAAACGTTTCCTTCCCCATTTCTGAAAGCACTTATGTCCATATCCATTTGTAATTTATTTTAACATCTGCCTCCCCTTCTAGTCTGTCAGATCTTTGTGGGCAGGGCTCATCTATATGTACTTTTTTTTAAGTATAAATGTGTGGCCTAAATAAAAGAGCACAAGCAGGAGAATCAGAGCTTCTGGGTCCGAATCCTGGCTCCATCACTTGGCTGCAGTGTGTCCTTGGGCAAGTCACTTAACTTCTCTATACCTCAGTCTCCTCGTCTGTAAAATGGGGATTAAATCCCACTCTCTCTACTTAGACTGTGAGCCCCATGTGGGACAGACTGTGTCCAACCTGAATATCTTATATCTACTCCAGCACTTAGTACAGTGCTTGGTATATATTAAGCACATAATACTGTGCTCAAGCACTTAGTACAGTGCTCAAGCACTAAATACAGTGCTCTGCACACAGTAAGTGCTCAATGAATACGATTGAATGAATGAATGAAGCACTTAAATACCAATATTATTATTATTGTTAATCAATCAATCAATCAATCGTATTTATTGGGCACTTACTGTGTGCAGAGCACTGTACTAAGCGCTTGGGAAGTACAAGTTGGCAACATATAGAGACAGTCCCTACCCAACAGTGGGCTCACAGTCTAAAAGGGGGAAGAGTTACTCTTCCAAGTCCCCAGTACAGTGCCCTGCACACAATAAGCACTTAACAAATACCAATATTATTATTATTGTTACTCTTCCAAGTCCCCAGTACAGTGCTCTGCGCACAATAAGTACAGTGCTCTGCACGCAGAAAGTGCTCAATAAATATGATTGAATGACTACGTACTCAATAAATACCACTGATTGATTGTTTGCTTTTCATCCCTAAACACTGCAAGGGAGAAGCTGAAGCCTTTAGAGAACCTTGGAATAAAAAGATCCTGGTGTTAAACTCAATCAATCAATGTAATTTATTGAACATTTACTGTGTGCAGAGCACGGTGCTGAGTGCATGGGAGAGAAACTCATTGTGCTCAGGGAACATGTCTACCAACTCTGCTGCATTTTTACTCCCCCAAGTGCTTATCACAGTGCTCTGCACACAGTAAGCACTCAGTAAATAAGATTGATTGAACAATCGAGAGTAACAGCTCCTCCAGGGACCTGACAATCTAGTGGGAGTCCTGACACCTTTGGGGAGGAAATCCAAACAGGTAGCTTCTGGATTCTTAAATGTCTTGCCCCTCATTCTACTTCCCCCTCACTCTCCGCGAAGCTATTAATAACAATCTCCACCCAACCCTTACAACCCTATGATAAGGCCCATCAATCAATCAATTCTAATTCTAATATCATCATCATCAATCGTATTTATTGAGCGCTTACTGTGTGCAGAGCACTGTACTAAGTGCTTGGGAAGTCCAAGTTGGCAACACATAGAGACAGTCCCTACCCAACAGTGGGCTCACAGTCTAAAAGGGGGAGACAGAGAACAAAACCAAACATACCAACAACAAAATAAAATAAATAGAATAGATAAGTACAAGTAAAATAAATAAATAAATAGAGTAATAAATATGTACAAGCATATATACATGTATACAGGTGCTCCTGACCAATATCTGCAGCTTTATCGTCGCCTGTTCTCATGACATATAATGAAAAAGAGAGCAAGATTGGGTGCATAAGTAAGAAAGAGACATTTTTTAATGGTGTTGATTAAATCCCTTGCTATATGCCAGGTACTCTTCTAAATGTTGGGGGAGATAAAAGATAATCAGGTTGGACACACTCCATGTCCCAAAGGGGTCTCACAGTCTTAATCCCCATTTTACAGATGAGGTAACAGAGAAGGGAAGCAACTGGCCCAAGGTCACAGAGTGGACAGGTCGTGGAGCCGGGATGAGAACCCAGGTCGTTCTGACTCCCGGGCCCAGACTCTATCGACTATTTATTTATTTATTTTAATTGTACATATCTATTCTATTCATTTTATTTTGTTAATATGTTTGGTTTTGTTCTCTGTCTCCCCCTTCTAGACTGTGAGCCCACTGTTGGGTAGGGACTGTCTCTATATGTTGCCAGCTTGTACTTCCCAAGTGCTTAGTACAGTGCTCTGCACACAGTAAGCACTCAATAAATACGATTGATTGATTGATTGATTGGGCCATGCTGCTTCTCATTATAGATAATAATAATAATGATGGCATTTGTTAAGCACTTACTATGTGCAAAGCACTGTTCTAAGCGCTGGGGGGATACAAGGTGATCAGGTTGTCCCTCTTGGGGCTCACAGTCTTAATCCCCATTTTATAGATGCAGTAACTGAGGCACAGAGAAGTTAAGTGGCTTACCCAAGGTCATACAGCTGACAGGTGGCAGAGCTGGGATTCGGACCCATGACCACTGACTCCCAAGCCCGTGCTTTTTCCACTGAGCCACGCTGCTTCCCTATAGATGACAATGGCAATCAACCAGTTTAACTGTAAGTCAGGTAAACACCCTGTATTTTCTGAGAAATGGGAAAGGCAAGCATCCCCCCCTAAAAACATCATCAATAAATCAATCATTTGTATTTATTGAGCTCTTTCCATATGCAGAGGACTGTATTAAAGTATTTGAAAAAGTACTGTACAGTGGAGTTGGAGACACTATCCCTGCCCATAAGAAGCTTACAGTCTAGAGGAGCTTGCAGCCTGGAAGATATCCCCCGACAATCCACCCAGTGCCCTAATCAACTAAGCAATCAATCATATTTATTGAGCGCTTACTGTGTGCAGAGCACCGTACTAAGCGCTTGGGAGAGTACAGTATAACAGAGCTTATAAATATATTTCCTGCCCACAGTGAGCTTACAGTTTAGAAGGAGAGAAAGGTGTTAATATAAATAAATTTTTGATATGGACATAAGTACTGTGGGGCAGAGGAAGGGGTGAATAAAGCATGCAAATCCAAATGCAGAGACGATGCAGAAAGGAGTGGGAGAAGAGTAAATGACAGCTTAGCCGGGGAAGGCTTTTTGCTGGAGATATATTTTTAATTAGGTCTCAAAGGAGGGGAGAGTGATCATCTGTCGGATGTGGAAGAGGGAGGGCAAGATGTGGGTGAAGGGTTGGTTGGTGTGATAGATGAAGTCAAGGTACAGTGAGTGGGTAGGCATTAGAGAAGTAAAGTGTGCGGGCTTGGTTATAGTGGGAAATCAGGGAGGTAAGGTAAGAGTGGGTAAGGTGATTGTTTTCAAACCTATGGTAAGGAGTTTCTGATGTGGAGGTGGATGGGCAAACACTGGAGGTTTTTGAGATCAGGTAAATGTACTTGGATGACTAAGAGAAGCTAGTTTATCATGGTCTTTTCAGTTAGTATCAGTAGAGTGCTCATTTAAAATAAAGCAAAACAAAACTGCTGAGTCTCTCTCAGCTTGGGTTCCATCAAATGAAGATAAACATCTAAATGGTCCCTTAGAAGAGCATATTCACCTTCATTTATGCAATGAGATACTTAGGTCGTTATTGTTGCTCTGAGGAAATACATAGGGCACCATTAATCGGGGGTCCAGGAGGGATGACTTTCCTTGAAAATTTTCTCAAACCCAATACAGACCAAGCAGAAAATTAAATCACAGAATTGGTGCAAATAAATCCGCCCCGTGGAAATGATGGCACCTCATTGTTTAGCAGCTGTGCTATGTATAATACTTTTTTTTTAACTTGGGAAGCATCTGATATAATAGGCAAGAGCAGCATTACCTGTGATGGACCCTGGCCTGCGGGACGGGAAGTGGGCAGGAAGGAGGGCAGTGCCACCCTACACCTTTTCAAGAATTATTTCTTGGATTAAACCAACCACCTTCTTTATTTCTCTCTCTTGAAATGCTATAAGTACGTGTTATACCCTATTTGAGGTATTTATTAAGCTCTTTCTCTATTCCAAGCATTGGACTAGGCACAAAACAATCATATTAGATGCAGTTCTGATCCACAAGGGGCTTTCCTGATTTTTATCGGTATTATATATTGAATGCCTACTGGGTGTAGCAGTATTGTCTAGTGAATAGAGCATGGGCCTTGGAATCAGAAGAACTTGGGTTCTACTGGGCTCTGCCATTTCTCTGCTGTGTGGCCTTGGGTAAGTTACTTAACTTCTCTGTGCCTCAGTTACCTCATCTGTAAAGTGGAGATTAAGACTGTGAGCCCCATGTGGGACATGGATTGTGTCCAACTTGATTAGCTTGTATCTACCCCAGTGCTTAATACAAGGTTTGGTGCAGAGTAGGTGCTTAACAAATACCATAAAAAAGTCCTGTTGTCTCCCAAGCCTTATGTGAAATAGAAGAAAAAGACAAAATTCCTTCTCTTGAGGTGTTCCTATTTACTATGAGCAGTAATAATTTAGTGACTTGCCCAAAAATGTTTGAAACAAAATTATTAGAAGTGCAACTATATCATCTGTATATATGTATATATGTTTGTACATATTTATTACTCTATTTATTTATTTATTTTACTTGTACATAGCTATTCTATTTATTTTATTTTGTTAGTATGTTTGGTTTTGTTCTCTGTCTCCCCCTTTTAGACTGTGAGCCCACTGTTGGGTAGGGACTGTCTCTATATGTTGCCAATTTGTACTTCCCAAGCGCTTAGTACAGTGCTCTGCACATAGTAAGCGCTCAATAAATGCAATTGATGATGATGATGATCTGTAACAGAATGTTCTGCATAAATCTTTATTTTCAAGGGGAAAAATACCAACTGAAAGCTGAGAAAGTTTGTGGTCCACAAACCTATTACCTTGCATTCTTTCATCCCGGAGGAATTTTTAGTTTCAAAATCACCACGAAAATAAAATTGGCACCAAGAAAGTGTACAATGGAAGCGTAGGAGGGACACAGTACTTAAAAGATAGAGATCAGAGAGGTCAGATTTTCATTTTTGTTCTTTCTTTTCGTTTTCTCTGTAGTATTTGTAATCACTTTCTAGGATGATTCATTGATTGAAAAGATCAGAGTGAAAAACAGAGCCACCGATGGTCTTATTTTCACACCTATGCATTGTGTGTGCGGAAAAAGGGAAAGTGTGGGAAGATCTTTCACCCACGGAGGCTTCCACTGGACTGGCTGGAAGTCAGGAAAGTCAGAAAGCCAGCGAGCAAGAAGTGGGGGAGAGAGAGGGAGAGAGAGGGTGAGAGAGATAAGGAGGAGTTGTAGACATGTCAGAAGAAAAGACCCAGCTTTGGGGGATGGATCAACACCTAAAAATTGAGACTCCCTGTCTAATGTGGGATGCCTAGTCACTTAAGTCGCAGACCATAATCATATCTCAGAATATACAAGACGTATCAATATTAAGAAGCAGCATGGCCTAGTGGAAATATCATGGGCCTGGGCGTCAGAAGGACCTGGGTTCTAATTCCAACTCTGCCACTTGTCAGCTTTGTGACCTTGGGCAAGTCACTTAACTTCTCTGTGCATCAGTTGCTTTGTCTATACAATGGGAATCAAGACTGTGAGCCCCTGTGGGACGGGGACTGCTTCCAACCTGTTTCCAACAACACAAGCCTGGGAGTCAGAAGGACCTGGGTTCTAATCCTGACTCTGCCACTTGTCAGCTTTGTGACCTTGGGCAAGTCACTTAACTTCTCTGTGCATCAGTTGCTTTGTCTATACAATGGGAATCAAGACTGTGAGCCCCTGTGGGACGGGGACTGCTTCCAACCTGTTTCCAACAACACAAGCCTGGGAGTCAGAAGGACCTGGGTCCTAATCCTGACTCTGCCACTTGTCCGCTTTGTGACCTTGAGCAAGTCACTTAACTTCTCTGTGCCTCAGTTACCTCATCGGTAAAATAGGGATTAATACTGGGAACCCCAAGTGAGACAGGGACTCTGTCCAACCTGATTACCTTATATTTACCCCAGCACTAAGAACAGTGCCCGGCACATAGTAAGTGCTTAATAAATACCATTTAAAAAACAACAACAGTATATTAATCTATTGGGAGTTTTAGAAAGAGGAATTTGGCTGTTTAGCCGTGAAAGCTCCTTCAAAATTACCAGCCCACAAAACTTGGTATAGTGCATTCATTCAATAGTATTTGATGAGTGCCTTGCTAGACGGGAGGGAGAGTATGAGAGAAATATAAATCTTAGCCCTTACGTTCAAGGAGCTTAAACCTAATTTACTTATGTTACCCCTGAAGGGAGTGAATATTACTAAGAAGGAGAGTACCGGTGTTGGAGATAAAGTGTATTAAAATTCATGTTTTTCCAGCACTGCATTTCACTTCAGGTTTCTTTCAGGCATTGAGTCGTTGGGCAAGTATCAATTACAGGTCTTGTTATGAATTGGTCTTCTACCGTGGGGTATCATCCAAAATGCCAAGTAGCTCAGGAGGCCAATTTTTATCCCCAAATCAACTGCCTGTAAATTTTGAAGTTGAAAATTGAACTAAAACCTGAGCTTTGGGAATCACTAATAGGAAGGAAGAACACATACAGAACCGATGAAGATGTAGGAAAATCCAAAAATGTCTATGACTTGATTTTTATTGCAGTCAGGCGATTCGGGTTTTGCAATTGGGCAGGCCACCAAAAGCAGAAATGCAAGATAAGACCTTAGCTTAAACAGCAGCCCTTTTTCCCCAAGCTGAACGGTGCCTCCAGGCCCTTCCACTTTTAAGGCTGAGCATCTCACATTTTTCTTTGCTAGAATATTTTCAATTCACGACTGTATTTGTTCTCCTCCTTGTTTTGTTTTTTGGTTAGTGTGTTTGAGTCACACCAAGACCCCCTCCTCTTTTGTTCTCCAGGTGAGGTGTGGCTGGGTCATTAAAACACTGTCATTCATGCATTCATCTATATTTTCATGTGTTCAGCTTTAAAGCACTCGATCGGCCTAGGATGATATCAACTTGGAACTCAGCCTCAGGCTCAAAAAAAGGTACGTGAGACGTAGACAGTGGGATGCAGTTCTCAAACCAAACTACAAGCTCAGGTCACACCATGGGTTTGAGGAATCGCAATTCCTTTGGGGGGAAAGGGAAGCAGCATAGCATAATGGATAGAGCACAGGCCTAGGAGTCAAAAGGTCATGGGTTCTAATTCCGCCTCCACCATGTGTCTGCTGGGTGGCCTTGGGCAAGTCACTTCACTTCTCTGTGTCTCAGTTACCTCATCTGTAAAATGGGCATTAAGACTGTGAGCCCTGTGTGGGATAGGGGCTATGTCCAACCCCATTTGCTCGTATCCACCCCAGTGCTTAGTGCAGTGCCTGGCACATAGTAAGATCTTAACAAATACCATTATTATTATTATTATTATTATTAATATTTTATAAAGGGACGGGACAGTTCTATGAGGAAAATCCCTGATAACTTTAAATTAACACACCAAAATCCATAATCTCCACACCTTCTTCCCCTGTAAATTCTCCGCTACCCCTTTGCCACTCCACTGTGATCCATTTTTCAGGGATCTTTTTCTGCTACTCAGAGGATCTTCACAGACAGGAGAGTCCCTGGCTTTGAAAGGGGAAGAGCAATACCAACCTACCTACCAGGGCTTGCAGGAAACAATGTTGCCTAGTGGAAAGAGCACAGGCCTGAGTGCCAGGAGACCTGGATTTTAATTCCGTCCCTGCCACTTATCTGCTGTATGACCTTGGGCAAGTCACTTAGCTTTTCTGTGCTTCAGTTTTCTCATCTGGAAAATGGGGACTAAATTCCTGTTCTCCCTCCAGCTTAGACTGCGAGGCCCACGTGGGACTGGGACTGCGACAGACCTGATCACGTTGTAGCTTCCCTAGTTCTTAGTACAGTGCTTGGCAAATAGTAAGAGCTTAACAATTACTATTATTGTTATTATCATTAATAACAATCAAAAAGGAAAATGCAATCTTTGAGGGATCAAGAGTGGAAGGGTAGGATGGGGAGAAGAAAATTAAAGGGAATGCTAAGTTGTTGATGCATTGTATATCCCCAAGAAGTGCAGGGCTTAGACTTCATTCCTAATAAAGCAGTCCAGGCTGATGTGCCAGGTCTACAAAAAAGTTTCCCTGATCGCGCCTGGCTTGATTAAAATTGGTTAAGCAGAAGAACTACAGATGGGAGTTTGCCAAATCAGACGCTGAAGGAGTCGATCGGGCTGCCAAGAGCTGGAGAGCTGAGGTTATTACCATTCCAGTGGCAAAAAGATATGTGATTTAATTTTTTTTTTTTTTGGTCCCTGCTTTTTATCCTCTAATAGAAATCATTAGGAATCCATTGAAACATTTCATTTATTTCAGTAAATTTAGATAGTTGGTGACATTAAGTGCTGTTACGGGCCCAAGCCCTGATTGCTGCCGCCAAGCAGAATCATTTTCTAGCTGAATGGAAATGCATTAATTTCAAGGTTTGAAGTATTTATCTGCTGGAGCTGCTGAATCAGATCCAGCCTGGCCACCAAGGAGCAGCCAGGTCATCTCCATTTTTGAGCCCAGGTCTGTTTTCCTTAATAAATACACCAGTGGTGCTTCCAGGTGATCCCAGCTGGATCATCTCCAGAGTAGATTCCTGCTTCCCACGCCATCCCTTCCATCCTACCGTTGAAAGGCCTTCTTCCCTCTCGTCGGTCCTACCTGGCGAATGGGTTCCGCGAAGGAAGAGCGTGTCTATGGCCAGGGATCCTGCCATTTGGTGACAGATAAGCCCGCCAATAAGATCCTGTCTGTGAGAACCAGTCAGAGGTTGCAACCTGTGGATATGCTGTAGAGCAATCCTTTCAACTGGTGGAATACGATCAAAGAGGGTCACCCGGAAACCAATCCTTTAACAAAGGCAGACATATCTCGTCTATCTGTGCAACAAAGTTCTTAGTAAAGCCGCTTGCAACCTTATAGCATCCTCTGTAGTATCTGTAAGAGCTTACAGTCTGGAGGGTCCCTGGCTCTTCCCATTCCTCCATTCTTGTGCTATTCTCTGTAGTTTTAGTAGGTCCCTCTCTCCCTTGATCATTCAACCATCATTCTTGCTGCGGTAGCCCTCTCAGCGGCTCCTGTATTAATTCCACCTCATTGACTCCTTTCAAATCATACCTGAAATCCTTAATGTCTCCCTCCGGGTGTTAAGATGAAAAGCCAAGGAGGGTGGCTGCTAGTGAAGCGGTGAAATGAGGCTGCAAATGTGAACGGGTTTTGGCCTCATCTGTAAAATGTGGATTCAATACCTGTCTTCCCTTCTTAGACTGTGAGTCTCATGTGAGACCTGATTATCTTGCGTTTACCCTCGCATTTAGTACAGTGCCTGGCACATAGTAAGCACTTTGGAACAGATGCCATGCTTCTTATTACTATTATTATAATGTGCCCACCAAGTTTGTTTTATTGTACTCTCTCAAGTGCTGAGTAGAGTGCTCGGCACACAACAGTAAGTGCTCAGTAAATGTCACTGATTGATAGGTTGATTGATTCATTGCTGTTGGTCCAGTGCAGAGAGGGCTATTCTGGGAGGGAAACTGGAGACCAGGATTCATTCAATCAATCAGTGGTACATATTGAGCAGTTACTGTGTGCAGGGCACTGTACTAAGCACTTGGGAGATCTCTGCCCATAAAGAGCTCACAGCCAAGGGGAGGAGACTGCCCTTAAAATGAATTACAGATATGTCCAGAAGTGCTGTGGGGCTGAGAGTGGGGTAAATATCAAGTGTTTAAAGGGTATCGATCCAAGTGCATAGGTAACACAGAAGGGAGAGGGGAAAATGAGGGATTAGTTGGGGGAAGGCCTCTTGGAGGAGATGTGATTTCAGCAGGACCTTGCTGATGGGATATCTAGAATATCTATTCTATTTATTTTATTTTGTTAGTATGTTTGATTTTGTTCTCTGTCTCCCCCCTTTTAGACTGTGAGCCCACTGTTGGGTAGGGACTGTCTCTAAATGTTGCCAACTTGTACTTCCCAAGCACTTAGTACAGTGCTCTGCACACAGTAAGTGCTCAATAAATATGATTGATTGATTGATGGGGAGAGTAGTGATCTGATTCAGCCACTGATGCTTTTTTTCTGGTTCTGTAACACCACTCCAAGTTTAGGGGTCTCACTCCCCAATCCTGCATGTCTATCAGGATACCCTGGTTGCCTTCTCCATCTATCCTTACCTCTGCTCACATAGCCAGGGCCACCATGGTGGGTATCTCTATCAGACCACCTTCGTTGCCTTCTCCATCCACCGTCACCTCTCCTCAGGTAGCCAGAGCCACAGTAGGAAGCTCCAAACTCAGGACCCTGGGACAGCAACCGCGATGATGGGGGACCTGATGCTTACCCCAGCTCTGGCCCTTGGTACAGCAAAGCAGCAAAAAAACACAGCTCGTGTCTGGCCTAGCTTTGATATATCCAGTCAAAGAAAGGGAGAGTTGAGGTAAATAATCCATCCCTTGCACATACACATACACACACAAAAAAAAATGTTGCTTTTGAGGAATAAGGGAGGGTCTTTTTGCCAGAATGAACTAGTCTAGCTATCTACATTAATCAAAATATCTGGATACATTCTCAGCTCTCCACTTCATTATCTCCATAAAACCATGGCTTCAGAGTGCTCTAATCTTTAAAGAAGCAAGTATGTTTTCTTTATGGAACTGACCTTATTAACTGAGAAATCGGTATCATTCTAAAGAAAATATTAAGAAAAAGGTTGGTTCAAGAAGCCTCCAGTTGCCAATTGTAACTTCAGAGGTTCTGTATAACTTCTTCAGTATCAGTTGACTGTTGATTTTTCTTTAAACTCAATATTTTAACTTAGGCTGTCTACCTTAGACAGCTTAAGACAGAGAAGCAGCGTGGCTCAGTGGATAGAGCACGGGCTTGGGAGTCAGAAGTCATGGGTTCTAATCCTTCTCCACCACTTATCAGCTGTGTGACTTCAGGCAAGTCACTTCACTTCTCTGGACCTCAGTTACCTCATCTGTACTGTGAGCCTTATGTGGGACAACCTGATTACCTTGTATTTCCCTCAGCGCTTAGAACAGTGCTTGGCACGTAGTAAGCACTTAACAAATGCCAAAATTATTATTACCTGATTTGAATATGCCCTTGTTAACCAGGATGCATAAGTGTTAATGGCATTTTTTCCCCTAAAGTCACGAAAGTCAGATGGGTGGCTTCACTTGTCAGGGACAAGGCTTGTCAGATCTTAAGTACTGTCATAAATCTCCCATTTCTCCTTCTGCCACTTTGACCTCCTCTCACCTTCATCCACAGTTTCCAACTCCACAGACTGTTCCACCTGCACTACAGACACACTCACTGGGAGGTAATGACTGGGAAAATGGGAAATGGTGATTTCCGCACTGATACATGCAGCGTGAAGCAGCGTGGCTCAGTGGAAAGAGCCCGAGCTTTGGAGTTAGAAGTCATGGGTTCAAATCCCAGCTCCACCAACTCTCAGCTGTGTGACTTTGGGCAAGTCACTTAATTTCTCTGGGCCTCAGTTCCCTCATCTGTAAAATGGGGATGAAGACTGTGAGCCCCACATGGGACAACCTGATCACCTTGTATCCCCCCCAGTGCTTAGAACAATGCTTTGCACATAGTAAGCGCTTAATAAATGCCATTATTATTATTATTTACGTGTGGAAAAGCATACCTTTGGGGTAAAAAGCTGAGTGTGCTCTGAGAGTGATAACCACCATTCAAATCAATCAGTGGTATTGAAAGAGCACTTATGGTTTGCAGAGCACTGTGCTAAGCATTTGGGAGAGCAAAATCCAACAAAGTTGGTTGACACGTTCCCTGCCTATGGCAGTCTAGAGGGGGAGGCAGCCATTGACATTGCTAAATAATTTATTGTATATCGTTTATAGATAGGTACATAAATGCTGTAGGGTTGAGGGTAGGGCGAATAACAACTGACCTAAAATTCCAAGCCAGCTGCTTATAGGGATTGACACAACCCAGCTACTTCTCTCAGCATTGCAGATTGCCTTTCTCCCTGACACCATCCTCCTGGCCCAGGGGCATTCCATGCACAGAGCCTCCCGCAACTCCAACCTGCAGCCATAAATACAAGAGGAGAAAAATATTGATTATTTCTGATCCCTCGAAAGGCAGATCGTTTCAACACTGAGTCATAGATGTTAGTTACTCAGGCGGACTGTACAGGGGGAGTACTGGCCATCCTGAGACCTTTCATGTGCTTAGTACAGTGCTCTGCACACAGTAAGCGCTCAATAAATACGATTGATTGATTGATTGATTGATTTCATGGGGTGAGAGGATGTCGTGGGAGGTCAGCATTCCAAATGTCAAATGGAGGAGTTGACCATCACCAGCAAACAGATGAACTGCAATGAATACTCACTAGCCAAGTGGTGACATATTTAGCACATATGAAAATGGCTAATCCATGGGCAAGGTAGCACACAGCTTCAGGAATTAGCCCACCATGATGTAATTTTCATCTCATGCCCAAGGCCAGTCATAGTTAAAACTTACTCTGGCTGCTTAGGCTTGTAAAGAATACATTACTGATAAATGGTTAATCTGGGCTTCAGTGGCAAAATAAGAACACTTTCTTCTTTCCTCCCCTATCAGCCTGTCTCCTCAAACACTCCTAAGCCATTCCTCTTTTACCCAAACCTTTAACAAAATAACAGATATGAGATTCTAAGGCCGCTATGCCACCCACCAACTTTAAGCCAGGGCTCACTTAGTAGAGATATTATTTATTAAGTGCTTTCAGTGTGCAGAGCACTGTACTTAGCCCAGGGAAAGAATATGGGAATGGAAATTAGACCCAGTGCCTGCCTCATGGTGGGCTTCCAATCCTTAGCAATCACATTTTTGAAGTCGAGGCTCAGTTGTCAAGATTCCAGCATGACATAGTGGATAGAGCCTGGGCCTGGGAGCCGCAAGGTCATGTGTTCTAATCCCGGCTCTGCCATTTGTCTGCTGTGTGACCTTGGGCAAGTCACTTCACTTTTCCATGCCTTAGTTACCTCATCTGTAAAATGGAGATTGAGACTGTGAGCCCAAGTTGGGATGGGGACTGTGTCCACCCCGATTTATTTGTATCCACGCTAGAGCTTAGAACAGTGCCTGGCACATAGTGAACTCATAACAAATACCATAATTATTATCATTATTATTATTAATTTTGGTTTGACAAATGGCCTGATGACCGTGGTGGCTGTGACTGTGAGAAAGCAACCATAGCCCAGGCTGATAACAGGTAGATTCCAGGTGAAAGGTTTGCTGAAGCATCTGAATCTCCAGGTCAGTCTAGAGAGGAAGAGTTTCCATGAAAATTGTCTACTTTCAGGGTCCCCTTCTTTTTAGCTTGTTTGTTTTGTTTTTTAATGGTATTTTGTTAAGAGCTCACTATGTGCCAGGCACCATACTAAGCACTGGGGTAGACAAGTTAATCAGGTTGGACACAGTCCATGTCCCACATGGGGTTCACAGTCTTAATCCCCGTTTTGCCCATGAGGTAACTGAGGCACAGAGAAAAAAAGTGATTCAGATTTAGGGTTGTCCTCTAGTTCCCTGGGTTGGCAGGCTGTATCTCTCTCATCCCCTCTAGTCCTGTACCTTTCATCAAGCTATGAATTGGCCTGGCTTAAAGGTGACAATCGAGCTGCTCCTTGCCATTCAGATCGGTCTGCCACTTTGCTCCAAATCTGGCCCCGGACAGAGGCCGATGCCCCGAGGAGTCATTCCTCTTCTCAGTTCCCTGTGCCCCAGTACGGAGCTGACTCAGGCTGCTGGGTGTGAACGTTTTTTCAAGAGCCCGGTTGAGGAATCTCTCAGTTATTTTCTAATGAGGCAAGGATGGTGTCTACAGCCAGTGGTAGGACCGGAGATATGTTTGTGACCCTAGAAGCCTTGCCCGACTGGTTCATCATCATCATCAATCGTATTTATTGAGCGCTTACTGTGTGCAGAGCACTGTACTAAGCGCTTGGGAATCAATCAATCAGTCAATCAATCGCATTTATTGAGCGCTTACTGTGTGCAGAGCACTGTACTAAGCGCTTGGGAAGTACAAGTTGGTAACATATAGAGACAGTCCCTACCCAACAGTGGGCTCACAGTCTAAAAGGGGGAGACAGAGAACAAAACCAAACATACTAACAAAATAAAATAAATAGAATAGATATGTACAAGTAAAACAAATAAATAAATAGAATAATACTTATCAAACTATCTTCCAGAGAGCTGACCAATCATTCATTCATTCAACCGATGGTATTTATTGAGTGCTTACTGTCTGCAGAGCATTGTACTAAGCACTTGGGAGAGTCCAATAGACAAAAGAGTTAGAAGGCATATTCCCTGCCCACACAAGCTTACAATCTAGAGGGAGCAATGCAGGTATACCTTGCTCCTGAGGGAAGGCCAATTTCAAGACAGTACAAGGATGCTTTCATATTTAATGAGCTTACAGTCTAGGGATTTAACCCTCGGAGGTCAACAGAGGTTTGGGAAGCAGAGAATTGAAGAAAGAATTCGTTATTCTAAAACAAAAAACAAAAAACAATCACCAACATTACTGCAAAACAAAAAAAAAAAGTACAAGTTGGCAACAGTCTAACTGGTTGTTAGATCGCTGGCATTAGAGTGGGACCTGGTTGTTCTAGCACTGCATGTCTGTGTGTTCCCCTCCATTTCCACCTCTAGTTTATGGTGTTAAGCGCTTACTATGTGCCCGGCATTGTATTAAACACTGGAGGTAGGTAAAAGGTAATCAGGTTGGACCCAGTCCCTTCCCACAAGGGGCTCACCATCTTAGTCCCTATTTTATAGATGAGGGAACTGAGGCACAGAGAAGTTAACTGATACCCAAGGTCACACAGCAGAAGAGTGGCAGAGCCAGGTTTAGAACCCAGATCCCTGTGACTCCTAAAACCGTACTTTATCCATGCGGCCACTAGGCCATGATGCTGCTCTATTTGCAGCTAAGAATGGGTTTAAGCATGAGTTAATCTTCAGGAAGTGAAGTGCGGTATCTCACTGCATTATCCCTTAAGGGTAATTGAATAATCCAGTCTGGGAACAGGGATTAGGCCTACGAACTCTTGTACTGGACTTTCCCAAGTGCTTAGTACAGTGTTCTGCACACAGTTAGCTCCCAGTAAATACAATGGATTGACTAGAGAGCAGCATGGCTTAGTGGAAAGAGCAAGGGCTTGGGAGTCAGAGGTCATGGGTTCTAATCCTGGCTCTGCCACCTGTCAGCTGTGTGACTTTTGGCAAATCACTTAATTTCTCTGTGCCTCAGTTACCTCATCTGTAAAACGAGGATTAAAACTGTGAGTCCCACTTGGGATAACCTGATAACCTTGTATCTATCCCAGCGCTTAGAACAGTGCTTGGCACATAGTAAGCACTTAACAAAAACATCGACATTATCATCATTATTATTATTGGCTCTTTTAGAGCCAAATTTATAAAAATAATGAGATTTACCAAATCTCTCAACACTCTGGCTAGTCTTCATTCCACTCTACACAGTTAAATGTAATCCATGAAAAGTTAAGTGCCCAAGGTTAGGAAGTCCTAGCCAGGGCCACCCAAAAGAAACCCTGCCAGATCCCTGTTCTAATTATTAAACTAGATGTTGCTAGAATATATAAACAGTGTTTATGCCAGAAAATGCCACCTAAATGGACTCTTTGGCAGATTTATTTTCCTTTAGACTTGAATAGTAAAATAAATCTCCAACAAGGCATAAAAAGGGACACTCCATTCACTTTTCTCAGTGTAAACATGGAAGATCTTAAAACTACTGTTCTTCCAAAATTTAAAAGTTTCAGCCAAATTCTAGCTTTTATTGAAATAACTCTAAAATTCCTGACACATTTAAACACAGTGAACCAAACAATCTTTTAACATTATTTTCAAGCCCAGACATTTATAGTTCTGCATTAGCAACTATGGGAAGCGAGTAAATTCTGCACTCAAGGAAATGATGAGATACTTCACTCTTAAAAAGCGTATCACGACTTACCTGCATATTCAGCACAAATGCTGTTTCCTATGAGATTCTAGGTAAAGTACCTGATCCTTTACCAAGGAAGATAATTTCCCAAATGTTGCTGAGTAGAGTGAAATTTTTGATGTATGTCAATGAGGAAAGTGACAAAAATAACAGCCACGAGACTGATTCTCTCAGAGCCCTGGTTTGCTTAGATGACTGGATTGATCCAATATTTTGGACACTTTCAAGGTAATTCTGTAAAGCATAAAAAACTGCTTAAAGAAAGTTTTGGAATCACTTCGTAGGTTACTGAGTGGTCGAGTGAATAAGAAGGCTTATTTTTTCATGGTATTTGTTAAGCCCTTATTATGTGCCAGTTAGACATAAGATAATCAATTTGGACACAGTTCCCATGTCACATAAAGCTTACAGTCTTAATTTTATAGATTAGGTAACTGAGGCATAGAGAAGTTAAGTAATTTGTCCAAGGTCACATAGCAGACCTTGTGGGCAAGGAACATGTCTACTAACTCTGTCATATTGTACTCTGCCAGGCACTTAGTACAGTGCTCTGTACACAATAAGCACTCAGTAAATTCCACTGGTTGATTGATTCTACCTCATCATCATCATCATCATCATCATCATCAATCGTATTTATTGAACGCTTACTGTGTGCAGAGCACTGTACTAAGCGCTTGGGAAGTACCTCAGAAATCCATTGCCGTATTGGAGCATCAGAAATGAAAGTGACTATGTAGAGTATTTGCTTCTTGCTTATTCCTTCCTTCCTTCCTTCCTTCAGTCATTCAGTCACATTTATTGAGCACTCACTGCATGCAGAGCACTGTACTAAGCGCTTGGAAAGTACAATTTGGCAACAGATAGAGACAGTCCCTACCCGACAGTGAGCTCACAGTCTAGAAGTGGGAGACAGACAACAAAACAAAACAAGTAGACAAGCATCAATAGCAGCAAAATAGACAAATAGAATTATAGATATATACACATCATTAATAAAATAAATAGAATAATAAATATGTACAAATATACACAAGTGTTGTGGGGTGGGGAAGGAGGTAAGGCAGGGGGAGGGAGGAGGGATGATGGGGAGGGGAGGAGGAGCGGAGGAAAAGGGGGGTTCAGTCTGGGAAGGCCTCCTGGAGGAGGGGAGCTCTCAGTAGAGCTTTGAAGGTGGGAAAGAGAGCTAGTTTGGCAGATGTGAGGAGGGAGGGCATTCCAGACCAGGGGGAGGACGTGGGCCAGGGATCAACGGCAGGACAGGCGAGAAATAGGCACAGTGAGGAGGTTAGTGCCAGAGGAGTGGAGTGTGCGGGGTGGGCTGTAGAAGGAGAGAAGGGAGGTGTGGTAGGAGGGGGCAAGGTGATGGAGAGCTTTGAAGCCAATAGGGAGGAGTTTATGCTCGATGAAAAGGTTGGAGTATGAAAGGATTAGCTAACTTTATTCAACAATGTAGAAATCACGGAAGGCATCATGGCAGGAAGTGTATTCCTGGGAAGCTATTAACAATTCAGCATTTCCATTCTACCTTGAAATGTGTATTTCACGGATGAGACTTTCATAGTCAAGTTTGATAAAAACTGGAGCAGTGGATTTTTGTTAGCTCAGTCACTTTTCCGTTCGTCTTATGAAGTGAAAATTAGGTATACGTTACTCAGAAAGTTGACATTTTATTCTAAAGCTGTAGCATAGTAGGGTTGTATTAACCCCTTGAAATGCCTAAAGGCTGAAAGAGAACAAGCTGAAGAGGAATAGGAAGAGACATCATAGGCCGTAAAACCCTTAGACCAGCAACTGGACAGTCTTACCTAAAACACACTGAAAGTTTACAGGGTGTGATAAATCACGTTAAAAACTCTGCCCTGCAAAAGCCATGCCTCTGAAGCTTCACTCCCAGAATCCACCCATGGCTTGGCATCAAGGAAATTTGCCCAAGATGCCAAGGATGAATTTTGGGTCAGGAAAGAGCTTAACAGGCCTTCTGCATAATGGACCCCAACCCTTAAACTCATGCGTTCAATCTTAATCCTTCCCTGCTGGAATAATTGACCTGATGCTACCAGTACTAAAAGAGAAAATTGTTTTCATTTGGGAGATGCAACACCTTTTCTAGGTCACTAACACGCTATTCAGTACACTGGCAAGGCCATCAAAGCCCCTGCAAAAAGCGAACAAATGACTACCTTTTCACTTGTAGGATCAGGCCAACAGTTTGGAGTTATAAACCAGCCGGAAAGCCAATTAAGTTGTAAAGACATTTGTGAAGTTTTGGGAAAAACAGAAAAATAGCTTTGGAAATACCACATAGGCAGTTGTTTCCATCATCCATAATTCCTTAGGCGCGAGTAATGTACACGTCCCTGAAAATATAAAAATGATAAAAGAGGTGTAATTTCATGTTGCCAACCAGGCTAGTAATACAGAGAAAGATTTTTCACTACCCTGTTATTATGGATTAAGACAATATTATGGAATTTGGTTCGTTCGGTTTCACTCGAGTAAAATCCATTAGGATCGGGTGCCAAACCCTTGCCTCAGGGAAGAGATTATGGTGGCAAATATGCCACTTCTTTCTCAGTGCTAAGTTTAGTCTAGTCCTAGCTCTGAGTGGGGAAGTGTGGGGGATCTGGGGGTGACTGGAGGATGCTTCAGGAGGACCAAGTCCTCCTCAAAAAAGAGGAACCCCCAGGGAAGACGAGGAGTGGAAGGGGCGGGGAGTTAATAGAAGATAGTAGGAAGGAGAGAGAAATGTCCAGTCACCAGGCAAGGTCAAGACAGGAATGAGGAAGCAGGAGAGTGATCAATATCATGGCTACAAATCCCCGCCTTCCCAAGGGAAGGGAGGGGAAAGACAGGAAACCTAGGTTTGTGGGAGCCATAGTGGGGATGTTATAATGTTGACATGTAAATATTCTTATTCTTTACTATTTCTTCCATCCCTAATCTACTTTAATGTCTGTCTCCCCACGTAGGAACTAAGCTTCTTGTGGGCAGGAATCATGGCTACCAACTCTGTTGTACTTTCACAAGTGCTTAGTACAGTGGTCTTCACAAAGTAAGTGTTCAACAAATGCTGTTGACTGATATGAGTGGCAGGAGCTAAGGAGGAACTAATTATTAACATGACAGATGGAGTTTCTGTTCTGGTGTCTTATTTGGGCACATACACCAAAAGTCACTTGTTCCCACCCTAGAGGGATTAAATCCACTTCTTTAAATAGTCTACCATTACAGACAGTTATTGTAGGCCTAAGGGAAATTAGTCTCCTCCTACTGATTCTGAGTCATAACAAAATAAAATATGATGTTAATTACACCAAAGAAGACAAATATGATTTAGAATTACATTAGATTACCCCAAATTAATCATGTTCATATTTCTCATGTCAAACATTAATTCAGATTTTCCAGGAAGTGTGCAGTAGGCCATACATTTATCTAACTCATTTCCATCCCTAATAGCGGAGTTTGGTCCCTGGATTAGTGTGAGTTATGCCTCCTTTCTAGTGGAGTTTCCAGTTCCCTGTATCAGTGCATTTGGGGCTTTTTTTCCCCACTCTCTCTAGGAAAATTTGTGTTTGGATAATAGAAGTGGGTGGGTAAGGGAAATGTCTAAGGTTTGTCATTTGGATGCAGTCCCCAGATGGATAGAACTCTTTCAATTGAAGTGCAAAAAGGGATTACTCACCAGACCAACTCATCTCAATATTAAATTCTTTCAGAAATTTGCCTGGTGATAGCACCTGACCGATCCATGTTTCATATCAAGATTATCAGTGTGTATAATGGAACTGGAAATATACTATTTCCTCAAAGTGATAGTTAAAGATTTTCCATAGTAACATAAAATGGACCCATTCACTGCATGGCTTAGTGGAAAGAGCACGGGCTTGGGAGCCAGGGGACGTGGGTTCTAATCCCGGCTTCGCCACTTGTCTGCTGTGTGACCTTGGGCAAGCCACTTAACTTCTCTGTGCCTCGGTTACCTCATCTGTAAAATGGGGATGAAGACCGGGAGCCCCACGTGGGACAACATGATTACCTTGTACCTACCCCAGGGCTTAGAACAGTGTTTGGCACATAGTGCTTAACAAGTACCATAATTATTATTATTATGATATTCCAAAGAAGCAACATGGCTTAGTGGAAAGTGCATTTGCCTGGGAGTCAGAGGAACTGAGTCTAATCCTAGCTCTGCCAATTGCTTGCTGTGTGACCTTCAGCAAGTCACCTAACTTCTTTGGGCCTCAATCTCCTCAACTGTAAAATGGGGAGTAAATACCTGTCCTTCCTCCTACTTAGACTGTGAGCACTATGTGGGACAGGGACTGTTTCTGACTGGATTAACTCATATCTACCTCAGCCCATAGAACAGTGTTTGACACACCGTAAAGGCTCAACAGGTACCATAAAAAATTTAAGAATGATACTTACTAACATGGAAACACTAATGTTTTTCAAGGCAGCTTCTCTTCTAACCTAATTTTCTACAAACTTCCTCACCTCCATCATCTGCCCATCTCTGGAACCACTAGACAGTTTTCAGAATTCTGCAACTGCCCAAAGTAGTGTCAGGTGTTGCCATTCCCTTCTCCCCACTCTCACAAAGAATTGCCTGATCATAGAAAATGGTAATTATACCCATAGCCTCCCACTGTCAAAAAGGGAACCAAGCTCATCTGAATGATCCTGATATATCTTGATTCACTGGGCACGTATAATGCGCAGTTGTTGAAAAACAGCAGACTCCACAGGAATGGGCAGGCTGTTTGCTCGTGAAAAACCTTTGCTTCTTGTCAAAAGACAGACTTGAGAATCAGCTTCTGAAATGCTGAAAATTTTGCATTTCCTTTCTGAATAGCAAACTACTTGCCCTACTTTTGTGGAGATTAGCTTTTATTTAATCTTCCAGTCCCCTGGCAACTAAATCAATGGCTATTGTGATACCATTATAAAATATGTGTCAATCCTTAAGGCATGCATAGAGATAATGCCACCTAAAAACAATTTGGACATAATAAACACCGACCCAAAACTCATCTCCTCCTTTCCTGCAGTTTCTGGGGGAATTTGATAATATGGACACTGATTTTTAATCAATTAATTTTCTCCTTCCCAAATCATGTCCCCGCATCTATCACCATCTCAGCACTCATCGACCCAAAGCATCTTTGTTCCTCTCATTTTACATGCTCTACTGTTTAACCATTTATTTATTCACTTTATCTTTTGATTTTCTTTTTCCTCCTCAGTATACTAAGTGTTCGGGAGAGTAAAATATAAATGCGTTGTTTGACCTGATCCCTGTCTAAACAATTCAGCGTTTGTTTTTAAATTCATTCATTCATTGTCAGTCAGTCATATTAATCGAGCGCTTACTGTGTGTAGAGCACTGTTCTAAGCTCTTGGGAGAGTACAATGTAACAACACATTCCCTGCCCACAACGATTTAAATGAAAGTAAGGTTGCAGGACTTCCTTAGCTTCTTGAAAAATAAATGTTCTGTTCTCATCTTCCACCCTCCTAGTCCCAATTTATTTAGAGGAGTTAACGTTGTGAATATCATCTGGATAGGAAGGCAATATGTTTGCCATGAGGTTGATAGGATCTGTCATCCCTACGGGTGAAACAAAGTAAATTTATACAGTTCATTCTCTAAGAGAAAACCAGCTGATTTCAAAAGGATCACTGAAGTTGTTGAAAGGATGACTCTCCAGCCAGTTACTAGTAAAGACACTTTGGCTTACTTTCCTCACCAAATATGCTGTCTTTATTTGCAGCAGTTTTGTAAGCTGTGGATGTGTTTCCTTTAACTGTGTGTGTGGGTGTGGGTGTGCACATACGTATGTGTATTATCTTCTAAGGCACACAAGTGACATACAACGGAAAGCCACTGATCTGAATATCAATAATCAAATGATGATATTAAATAAGCACCCAGTAAGTGCAAACCACCATATTAAGCACTTGAAAGAATCCTGCAGAGTGCAAGACACGTGTTTCCAGCACTCAGAGCTTGTCCAAGTATTGAGAACGTGTCTACCAACTCTGTTTTATTATACTCTCCCAAAATCTTAGTATAGTGCTCTGCACACAGTAAGTACCCTAAATACGGTTGATTGATTCAAATTGAAACTTCTTTGGATCATCAAAACAAGTTTGGCTAAAGAAAAGTGGGGGCATAGCTGTCTGAGTCTGTCAAATCCCAGTTTGCTTGACTATCTGAATTTTCGATTAAATGAACTAGCCTAGGTCCCAAATCATTTGAAAAATGGACTTTTCCCTCAAGTTGATTTCACACAGCATGTAATGCAAGAACAGATTACAATTATAAATGCAGGCGTTGTGAGTGTGCGCATATGTGTATGTAGATAGCAAACAATACAATCTATTTTTTCTTTGCCTATCCAGTAAATTGCTTCCTAAAGTGTTAGTCATGATTCTAAAGAAAGATATTGGAGAATAGCTTCCTTGTTGACATTTACATTCACTGATGTATTTCATTGGAAATCAATGGCAGATAATGAGAATTTTGTTCATGAATTAGAAGACTGAAATTGGCTCACAATATAATTTATTCCCGGAAACAGCCATAATAGTATTACGTAGTCCCTTTGATTGAATCCAAATGCCTAACTGGCAGAGCACAACAATAAACTACAACCTTTAGATCGGCTAGGCTCATTAAATAACCCCCATAAATGGCTCATTTATGGTAACTAGCAGCTCGATTTTCATTTGCTATGCATTTGTTGAATTTGCTCTTATGGATGCTTAAAATAAAATGGTTAGATTCCACTCCAATGCTCCAGGTAAGTGAGTTCATTATGAAGCATTCGCAATTGGGCCTGTTTCACCGACCAATTAATGGTGGACATTATTACAATTAGCTTGTGAGGTTGGTCCCTAGGACTGGTCCCACGTAGCTTCAGAAATGGTAATATCCCCAGAGAGGGAGGCAGGAGGGCCTAGTGGACAGTGCTTCAGAGTCGGGAGACAGCTGGCTCTAATCCCAACTCTGTCACTTACTTGCTGTGTGACCTTTGGCAAGTCGCTTAACTTCTCTGTGTCTCCGTTCCCTCCCGCCTCTCTTAAATGGGGATAAGATACCTGTGCCTGCTCAGTCTTGGACTGTGAGCCCCTTATGGGACACAGACTGTGTCCAACCTGATTATCTTGTGTCTTCCCTCATGCTTGGAGCAGTGCTTGGTATGTACTAAATACCATTATTCTTGTTATGCTAATACTTGCTGCCAGAACATCCCCCCGAATAAACAAGTGAATATATTGATTCTGAAAGCCCCAATGAAGCCATTTTTGAGCCCCCTTTTCCCTCTCCTCCTCCCCACCCCCCCCACTCTATCTCTTTCCCCTCCCCACAGCACCTGTATATATGTTTGTACAGATTTATTACTCCATTTATTTTACTTGTACATATTTACTGTTCTATTTATTTTGTTAATGATGTGCATCTAGCTTTATTTCTATTTATTCTGATGACTTGACACCTGTCCACATGTTTTGTCTGTCTCCCCTTTTTAGACTGTGAGCCCATTTTTGGGTAGGGTCCATCTCTATATGCTGCCAACTTGTACTTCCCAAGCACTTAGTACAGTGCTCTGCACACAGTAAGTGCTCAATAAATACGATTGAATGAATGAATGAATGAATTTGCACCTGTCAATCTGACAAACTGAAATTGCCACCCTTTGATCCTCTTTGGAGTGAATTGTCTCTGATCAGAATTTCTCATTTGGTGGAGTAGGCTTGTGCTCCTGAGCTCCTGCAGTGATTGGAGGTGAGCGATGTGCTTCCAAATAATGATAATTATGATAATAATCATAATATTTGTTAAGCACTTAATATATCTATTCTATTTTATTTTGTAGTATGTTTGGTTTTGTCTCCCCCTTTTAGACTGTGAGCCCACTGTTGGGTAGGGACTGTCTCTATATGTTGCCAATTTGTACTTCCCAAGCGCTTAGTACAGTGCTCTGCACGCGGTAAGCGCTCAATAAATACGATTGATGATGATGATGATGATATGCCCAGCAGTCTACTAAGTGCAGTGGTAGATACAGGATAATCAGGTCCCACATGGGGCTCACAGTCTAAGTTGGAGGGAGAACAGGTGAAGTGACTTGTTCAAGGTCATACAGCTGGAAAATGGCAGAACGGAATTATGCTCATCATCAGGGCTGCCCCATTGGAACTGGGCCAGAGTGCACCCCTGCGTGAGAGACCCAAGAGAGGGTTTAAATTAAATTGCACAGGTGGTTCTTGCTTGCCTCCCCTCATATCCCAAAAAAGAGCACCGCTTCTTTGGAAACAGCCCAGCAAAATGCCTCTATTCGTGACTAAGAAGGAGCCAGGCAGGTGGAAAGTGAATCAGAAGCTGTAAAAGAGAATGTGGCTGGCAGAGAAAGGGGTCCGTCCCTGCCCGCCTGGGTGGGCCATCAAGGGAATCAGACAGATTGTGTTGCGGGGAGGATATTGTTTAGATTTCAGTCACTGGGCTTTCTGGACTCAGAAAAATGTAAGACTCATCCAGGGGTCCCCAACCCCAGAAGTCTTTCCTCTCTGAGTCTGAAAGAAGAATAGGGCTATGCTTACCAAAAGTTGAACCTGACCCTCTCTATCTCCTCCCATGACAATAGCAGAAGGACCAGCTAGATCTGTGGGAAAATGAATGCAATTTAACACCAACCACACCCCTCTATCCTGAGTAGATGGGAAGCTGCATGGCCTAATGGATAGAGCACGGGCCTGGGATTCAGAAAGAACTGGGTTCTAATGCCGGCTCCACCACTTGTCCACTGTGTTATCTTGGGCAAGTCACTTCACTTCTCTGTGCCTCAGTCACCTCATCTGTAAAATGGGGATTAAGATTGTGAGTCCCATGTGGGACAAGGAGTGTGTCCAACCTGATTAGCCTGTATCTACCGCAGCGCTTAGAACAGTGCTTACTTAACACATAGTAACAACTTAACAAAAACCATTATTGCTATTATTATTACCACTACACTATAATATTGAAGCAGCATAGCCTACTGGAACGAGCACAGGCCTGGGAATCAGAAGATCTGGGTTCTAGTTCAGGTTCCCCCCTGTACCTGTTGTGTGACCTTGGGAAAGTCACTTGGCTGTGCCTCAGTTTCCTTCCTCATCTCTAAAATGGAGGGATGATCCCTTTGGTCCCTCTACCTTAGATTGTGAGCCCTGCGTAGGTCAGGGACTGTCTCCAACCTGATTATCTTGTATCTACCCTAGAGCTTAGCATGGTGCTTGACACATTGTAAGTACTTTGCAAATACCACTATCACTACTACCATTATTATTATTATTATTATTATTAATAGCAATAATAATAAAATCACTTTAGCCCTGCAGTTGTCCTAAGCATGTATGTATTTTATTCCTGTCATCAGCACTTATGTGCAAGTGTATATTTATTTGAATATTTATTTAGTGATCTCATCCTGATTTATACAACTACCTGTTCTATCCTCGGTTCTTCCTCCTGCTCTTACTATCTGTAAATGATTTTTGTTTGTGCCTCCCCTGTTAGATTGAAAGCTCCCTGTAGTCAAGGAATATGTATCTTATTTTTCCAAGCACTTAGCACAGTGCTTTGTGTGCAGTGAATGCCTGATATATACCATTGATTGATCCACTGATTAATTGATTAAGGAAGGGATTTTGATGGTGGGCAGAGTGTGGACTGTTGGGTATGAAGAGGGAGAGAATTCCAGACAGAGGGAGGATGTGGGCAAAGAGTCAGCGGCAGGGTAGGTGAAAACGAGGTATAGAGAGTAAGTTGGCGTTGGACGGGAGAAGTGTGTGATTGTGTTGTAGTGTTGCAGTGCAAGTGTGTGTATAGTTTTCCACGGAAATGTGACACTCACATGCATAAATACATACACACACACACACACACACACATACACATTCTACCTATCTTCTTGATAGAATGAATGAAGAAATGTGACTGCTTTGCTTAAGTAGTTTACCTCCCTCTCTGGAGAAAGGAAATCATTGACCCCATTTTATTTAAGAATGTGATACTGTTGTCATGCCTAGATGAGAGAGCAACTTTTTCAGAAGCAGTGCTAATAAAAATGATTAGATGAGTTTGGATAGAGAAGATCAAGGAACTGTGCATTCCAGTGGGGACTATCAAAACTTGGAAGAAGACCCTCCATAGTCAAACTCTCCTTCCTTTTAAACCTAGGAAGTATATAATTAAAGCTAAGGAAGAAATCACAGAGGGAAAATCAATGCTGAAATGCATTATTCTGGTGCTCTAAAGCCTTACCTTCCCTGACTACTCTCATGCTTACAGTAAAACAAGAGATTCACAGATAAATATTGGCAGCTCTTGGGGCTACTTTTTATACAGAGGCTTGTGGACAAATGGCAGGGATTATTTTGGTTTGTTCCGAGTCATCATGCCCCACGGGGGTTCGTACGATGAAAAACGACGTGTAACGTAACAGAAGCAAGAACCATTTCAATTAGATATCGGCAGAGAATTAAAAGCTGACTGCTCACGTCCCCATCCCTTCTTCATCCCCTTCAGACACATTTCCCAAGTAATGGGTTGCACTTTGTCCCAACGATGAGGCGGTGACCTTTTAGAATTACAGCTTCAGAGTCATAAATTTGGAGCCTGTGAAATATAATGGTCCATTCTGGGGTTCTAATCATGCACTGGACCTTCTGAGTTGATCACTCCTTTTGTTTGTGGTTCTGCATTCATTTCACTGTCTCTCTTACTGAGATTAGCGAAGTATTTAGGTATCCATGCGATACACCTTGCTGAGAGCACGTTCAAAATTTATTTCACGTGTATATTCCCTTTCGAGCACACTTGAATACACTCACAAAGAAACACCCCCATACACAACACACAAAGTTTGCACCCCTTTAAGACAACTTTCAATTTTGCACTGGCCTGCAGTCCCTGCCTTTTCCATCCTACTTGCAAGATGTGACCTGATGGTGCATTTGCTTATGTCATTAGAGACAACTCTTTTATATACCCAGTTTGAATTGAATGGTACCAATGGATACCACTTTGGCCTTCTCAGCCATGCATGCATATATACATTCATAGGGGAACTTCACCATCAGTGACAACTACACACACACACACACACACACACACACACACACACACACACACACATGAATTCTAAACAAGTTATTTCCCCCCAATCTTCTCAACTTACATATTCTACTTGTAGGTACAATAGGTATCTAGTTAATGCTCTTGTTATATATATATATAAGTTTATATATATATATATAACTAGTAAGCATTATCTTCCCTGAAACATACATATATATGTGTATGTGTGCGTATATATATGTATATCCCATATATATGTGTGTTTTAGGGAAGATAATGCTTACCAGTTTTTAATCCTCATGTGTGCATATATGTGTTTGTGTGTGTATGTGTGTGTGTATGTATATATATCCCATATATATGTTTGTGTTTTAGAGAAGATAATGTTTATTAGTTTTTAATCCCTGCTACTTCCTACTTTTTATGGTACTTGTTAGGCTCTTACTATGTCTCTACTTCTAGATACTTCTGTGTGTCTTACTTCTAGACTGTAAGCCCTGTGTGGGCAGGGATTTTCTCTCTTAATTGCTGAATTGTAGTTTCCAAGGGCTTAGTACAGTGCTCTGCACACAATAAGTGTTCAATAAATACAATTGAATGAATTGAATGTGGCGGCCACTGTTCTAAGCACTGGGGTAGATACAAGGTAATCAAGTCGGGCACAGCCCCTGTCCCAGCAGGGGTTCATGGTCTAAATTGGGGGGAGAACAGGTTCTGAAGCCCCATTTTACAGTCGAGGAAACGGAAGCACAGAGAAGTTAAGTGACTTACCTAAGGTCACCCAGCAGGTAAGTGGTGCAGCTGAGATTGCAACCTGGATCCTCTGACTCCTAGGCTTGAGCTGTTTTCACTAGGCCATGCTGCTTCTGGGATTTCTATTAGACACATAGGGTATTTTCACCAGTAAATTGTGGGGTGGCAACTCCCTGATTGACTGTATTTATTGAGCACTGTAAAATGCTGGTGCCTACCTGTAAACATAGGGAAGACTATGCTGAGTGTCCAAGAAGCCCTTGAGCTCTGTGGAATTTATTTTTTAAACTTTGAGAACAAACTCCAGAAATGCTGATATTATTCTAATTCAAACAGTTTGTCGAAAAAGATAAGCAGAAGCCTTAATCTTATGTTGAATTTTCAAAATGTTTAATTATTTAACTAAATTCATCTCTAGATTTATTGCCAGGATAAGGTAGGTTATACAAGCCTATTTATTTACCCTAATATTCAGCTTCTGAATGATTTTATGTAGTGGTGAAAAAGTGGAATGATTAAAAACCTAGAGACTTATTTCCAAACCCATCTCCTCTGTATTTTTCCCTTGGGAGGTCATTGGAACTGATTTTCCTTTGGCTTTGTAGGTGACCCTAGATGAGATTTCTGTATCCCACACTATGTAGTTGCCATTTTAAATGGCAACTTTATGCAATGAAAATTTGATGTAAACCATTAATCACATAATCACTGGGTAAACACGCTATTCGGAGTGACATTAGAGCTACTGCGTTCCATCTAATGGGTAATATTTGTTTCCACATTTCATAAATCTGCCCACCCATTTGTTTTCTCCAAGGATTTCTTTGGCATAACAAGAAACTTGGTTTCTTTGAGCACAGCTTATATATCTGGCTGAGTTGTAAACATTGATATTGACATTGTGCATATTTAAATACCCTGTGCTGCAGTCACTGGTTTTTAGGGTGGTGAAATGATCGTAGTAAATACAAATTTAAATGAGGATGGAATACAATCCAAACCCACATCACCTCTTCTCTTGTGAAGAATCCTGAGGGGGAAAAAAGACAAAAAATCTCAACCCCAGATACTAAAGAATCCTTTTTATTTTGCATTTAACTACAAGACTTCACTTATGGGTGTTATCTAAACACTTGCTCAAGACCATTAACTAGACACCTATTGTACCTACTATAAGTTGAGACGATTGGGGGAGATAATTTGTTTAGAATTCACGTTTTGGTCATGGTTCCCTGTAGGGCAAAACTAACTCAGCATCATGAGCAAAGGTTCGGCAGATCAGTGAGGTTCAGTGTACTCCAGCCACAGCCTGATGTCCCTGGGTCCCTTTCTCCATCCAGCCCCCCGACACTGAACACAAAATGTAGTTCAGCCTCCTTGTTCCACGACTTACGATTTTTAATAATAATGCTAATTGTAGTATTTGTTAAATGCTTCCTATCAGCCGAATGCTGCGGTAGATACACTACAGTCAGCCTGGACAGTCCCTGTCCCACATGGGGCTCACAGTTTGAGGAGGAAGAATTTAATCTCCATTTTCTGTCTTCCCCCTTCTAGCCTGTGAGCCCGTTGTTGGGTAGGGACCATCTCTATATGTTACCAACTTGTGTTTCCCAAGCGCTTAGTACAGTGCTCTGCACACAGTAAGTGCTCAATAAATATGATTGAATGAATGAATGAATGAATGAATCATGTTTTCACAAATTGTGAAGACTCAGAGAGCATGTTTGGAACCAAATGGCACCTTAGTCCAGGCTCAGACCTTGTTCCCGAAATCCTGTTGTCACTGTTTTGCTATGATCCACAGAGAGCATTTTAGGCTTTTCCAGAACCTCATCCCTTGATCCCCACCCTGCCATTTAGGGCTAGACTACCCATCATCAGCTGCCAATCTCTAGATGGCTGGGTCTATCACAAGACCCGCTATAGATTTGCTGCCTAGCCTCCATAAGTCCACCCCAATAGTGCCAAGGTAGTGCCTAGGCTCCATTGCCACAGCAACCAAAAGTCTGTTTCCAATTTGAATTGTGTTTTGTTGACAGAGTCTGGATATTCTTCAGGATCCATTTAGATGCTTTCGGGGTGAAAGGGCTTATATTTAACCTTTGTAAACATAATATCTGTCCCCTGTTCACGGGCTTAAGTACTTAATAATTGTGATATTTATTAAGTACTAGATGTCAAGCACCGAAATAAGTACTGGGATAGATACAAGGTAACTGCATGTTTTACTTCTCTCAGTCATTATTTATATTAATGTCTGTCTTCCCTTCTAGATTATAAGCTTGTTGTGAGCAGGGAATATGTCTTCTAACTCTGTTGTACTCTTCTGACCACTTAATACAGTGCTCTGCACATAGTAAGTGCTCAATTAATAGCACTGATTGAATAATTTTCCCTTATATCCAGTCTGTGACCAAATTCTGCCAATTGTACATCTGCACAGTTTCAAGGCTCCTGCCATTCCCCTTCCTCTCAGAGTCCCTACATTTATGCAAACCTTATCTTTCACACTAGCCTCCTTGCTGATTGCACTCACTCCAGTCTTTCCCTTCTCAAATCCACCCTACACGCAACAGCACAAATCATCTTTCTGAAAGGCTGATGGGATCAAATCACACACATCTCAGGTCTTCCACTCTCCTTCCCTAAGCTCTAACCATCTCCCCCCACCACCCCTCTTCAAATCTCTCACCCCTGACCCATAGCTCAAACCATCTCTCCACCCAACCAGGTATGTCCTCTCCACTCTACCATAGCCCTCCCAGCACTTGTGTGCACAACTGCAAGTCTCTGTGCATTCTATGAATTGCATTTTTGTTACCCCGTACTAAATTGTAAGCTATTTAAGGACAGAGATATTACTTGACACTTCTTTCACTTCATTGCCTTCCCCTTCTTAGAATTAGGCAGTGTGTTTCACAGAAAGCTCTTACAGAAGTAGCATTGCCTCGTAGAAAGAGCACTGGCCTGACCTCAGAGGATCTGGATTCTAATCCCAGCTCTGCTGCTTGCCTGCTGTGTGATCTTGGACAAGTCACTTAACTTCTCTGTTGCCTCAGGTTCCTCATTTTTAAATTGAGGATTCAATACCTGTTCTCCCTCCTATTTAGACTGTGAGCCCCATTCGGGACTAAAACTGTGTCTGACCTTATTATCTTGTAACTTGCCCAGCACTTAGTAAAATGCTTGACACATAGCCCTTAACGTACACCACAGTTAGTAGGAAGAGGAGGAGGAGGAAGAGGAGGAGAAGGAGTAGAAGTAAATATTACCACTCCTAAAGAAACACAAAGTGGAGAGTCAACCCCATCTTGACTTCCCTCATTCTTTTCCAAACTGAGGATCATAGAGATGCTAAAGAGAAACTTTTAGCCCATTTCCTTTCAATATCTCAAGTATATTTTTGTAAAGAACAGAAAGAAATCATTCTTCCAATCTCCTCCACTTCTCTTTTTCTTTTGGGTTGCCATTCTGCTGCAGGACCACCGTTCATTCATTCATTCATTCATTCATTCGTATTTATTGCGCGCTTACTGTGTGCAGAGCACTGTACTAAGCACTTGGGAAGTATAAGTTGGAGACAGTCCCTACTCAACAACAAGTGCACAGTCTAAAAGGGACTTCTACTCCCTCTCCCTTCTGGGTCAACCTTGCACTTGAATTTGTAGTGGAAAGAACCCGGGCTTGGGAATCAGAGGTCGGGTTCAAATCCCAGCTCCACCACCTGTCAGCTGTGTGACTCTGGGCAAGTCACTTAACTTCTCCGTGCCTCAGTTACCTCATCTGTAAAATGTTGTGGTCAGATAGAGGAATTTTAGAATCAGTGAGGGTGGAGATTGTACAGTCCTGTCTCATCCAACTGAGATCTTTATAAGGGGGCACCAAAGATACAAAGCAAACATGAGCTGCATGAGATCTCAATTCAAGGAAGTAGCTTTTTCAGCAACCCGGAGGCCCTTGGGTCCCAGGATTTCTAAAAGTTTGAATATGCCAGGAGCCTAGACAGCATGGCTCAGTGGAAAGAACGTGGATTTGGGAGTCAGAGGTCATGGGTTCAAACCCCGGCTCCGCCACTTGTCAGCTGTGTGACTTTGGGCAAGTCACTTAACTTCTCTGTGCCTCAGTGACCTCATCTGTAAAATGGGGATGACAACTGTGAGCCCCACGTGGGACAACCCGATCACCTTGTAACCTCCCCAGCGCTTAGAACAGTGCTTTGCACATAGTAAGTGCTTAATAAATGCCATTATTATTATTATTATAGACTGACATTTAATAAAACTTAAATCTCCTACGTGCCATTGGAGGTATTCAGACATGGCAGTAAACAGAAATTTGAACCATTTGACCCACTGTCCTGGGGTTTGACCCTGATTCTCAAGACAGGCAGCAATAAGAAGTTAGGAAAAGAAGCACAATAATTTATGACTGTGGGAGACTTGAGTCGGTCTCCAAAGCACCATGATTTAGCCCCAGAAACTTCTTTGTTCCTATAAAGAAGCCACTTAAAGAAACAATTAATTTGCAGGGGAAATAAAAATGCAGTCATAAAATCAGAAAGCATTTACTTATTTCTCTTGTTCATTGATTAAAGCTCACTAACTGGTTCATGCGCATTCTGGTTATTTGATTGCCTAGTCTCTTTAGGCTCATCACTGCCGTATTCACAAATGATATTCTTATTAATGAAGCATGCATGAAAGAAAACTGAGAGTGTTCTGGGAGGGCTCTCGCTAGGAAAAGTGCCCAGAATTACAAATGATGCTTTCTAAAATACTGCATCTCTGCACTTGAGGATGTGGATCGGGAACCAAAACAAGGTCAGGAAAATCTATATTAGGAAAGAAAAATCAAAAGTTCCCTGATTATAACTGTCACATTGAAGTAGCAGTCTGTAATACAAGGAATTACACTGCCCCATTGACTTTGGCTATCACCTGAAATTAACTCCTTTTGGGCCAAAGAGGAAGTACAATCCAGACTGAGTTTCTCTTAGTGCAATCACCCTGCAATGAAAACCAGAAATAGTGGATTGAATGAATAAGCAAGAAGTTTGCATAATCTTGTCTCCAGGATATTTCTAAATATCAAACTTGCTACCTGAGACATTTCCCATTTTTCATCATTACCAGGGCACATGAAAGTCTTTGCTGGGAACATTACATTTGAAGGTCTATTTGGAAAAGTAAAGGTGTCAAGAATGAAGCAATCGGCCCAGCCGTTAAGATTTTACGATTTCAGGCGTCATTCGATGTGCTTGCCTGGTCATGTTTCATCTCTTATGGCTCTCATATTTGGGGCCCTACTGCCTAATACTAGAAGAGAAAAACCTGTAAAGAATTATCTGCACCCCAGCTCTGATGTTCAGACCTGGGTAGCTAAATTGGCACAAGGCAGGACTTTAGCAGTGAGACAGGCAATGCTAATTGCGATCATCAGCTCAGATCAAATCATCCTTTCAGTTCTTCACCCACCACTTGATCTGAGTTAGAGTGTTTCTTTTTTCTTTTCCCAAGTTCAAATAAGATTTTCACCAGTTCTCTTCAACCTGCATCAGCCTCTGAGTTTTGGAAGTCCTAGGCACTGGCCAAGTCCACCTGGAGCAGGGCATATTTTTGGAAAGGGTTTCTCTAGTGGAAAGTTCTTCTTAATAATAATAATAATTGTGGTATTTTTAAGTGCTTATTTATGTGCCAAGCAATGTACTAAGTGCTGAGGAGGATACAAAGAAATTAGGTTGGGCATAGACCCTGGCCCATGTGGGGCTTGCAGTCTTAATTCCCATTTTACAGATGAGGTAACTGAGGCCCAGAGAAGTGAAGTGACCTGCCCAAAGTCACACAGCAGGCAAGTGGCAGTGCCGGGATTAGAACCCATGACCTTCTGACTTGTAGGCCCGTGCTCTATCCACTAGGCCCAAATGGTTCCCAGCAGTTTTGTGAGTCTGTGACTCAAATCTGCTTAGGGCAAATGTAACCCATGAAATCAAACCTTTGTTCATAAGGAGGGAGCAGGGCAGGCATGGAGAGCTTTTGGAGGGGCTCTGTGCTGCTCATTTCACCCCAGAGCCTTTCCTGGGGCCCTGACAACAGGACAGCCACCTGATTTACTATAGGAGGCTTAATGGAAAAAGCACAGGAATGGGAATTAGATGACCCGGGTTCTAATCCCTGCTCTTCCAGTGCCTGCTGTGTGACCTTGGGCAAGTCGCTTAACTTCTCTGTGCTTCAGTTTCCTCATCTGTAAAATGGAGATTAAATCCAACTCCCCCCCTCCACTTACACTGTAAGCCCTTTCTGGGACCAGAACTGTGTACAACCTGATTAATTTGGGTCTACCTCATCTCTTAGAACATGTTTAACACAGAGTAAGCACTTATTAATAAGGAGGTCCAGATTGAGGATGTGAGTGCATGTGTGTGTTCGTTTGAAGAAAGCTGACCTCATTTAATAATAATGATAATAGTAATGGCATTTGTTAAGCTCGTACTAGAATAATAATAATGGCATTTGTTAAGCACTTACAACGTGCAAAGCACTGTTCTAAGCACTGGGGAGGATACAAGGTGATCAGTTTGTCCCACGTGGGGCTCACAGTCTTAATCCCCATTTTACAGATGAGGTCACTGAGGCACAGAGAAGTTAAGTGACTTGCCCAAAGTCACACAGCTGACAATTGGCGGAGCCGGGATTTGAACCCATGACCTCTGACTCCCAGGCACATGTGCGAAGCACTGTTCTAAGCACTGGGGGGATACAAGTTGATTGGGTTGTCCTACATGGGGCTCAGAGTCTTAATCCCCATTTTACTGATGAGGTAACTGAGACTCAAAGAAGTTAAGTGACTTGCCCAAGGTCACACAGCAGACATGTGGTGGATCTGGGATGAAAACAAAGAGCACCATAACAAGCTTCAATATGAGGAACCTGTAACCCAACACAGAATACCCATAACAATCCTTATTCACTCAATCAATCGTATTTATTGAGCACTTACTGTGTGCAGAGCACTGTACTAAGCGCTTGGGAAGTACCAGTTGGCAACATATAGAGACGGTCCCTACCCAACAGTGGGCTAACAGTCTAGAAGGGGGAGACAGAGAACAAAATAAAACATATTAACAAAATAAAATAAATAGAACAGATATGTACAAGTAGAATAAATAGAGTAATAAATACGAACAAACATATATACAGGTGCTGTGGGGAAGGGAAGGAGGTAAGGCGGGGGGGACGGGGAGGGGGAGGAGGGGGAGAGGAAGGAGGGGGCTCAGTCTGGGAAGGCCTCCTGGAGGAGGCCTATTCAGTCAGTCAGTAGTATTAACTGTGCACCAACAGTGTGCTGAACCCTGACCTGAGGTCTTGGGAGAGTATTGTTGAATAAGAGAAATGGTTCCAACACTCAGGGAACTTACAAGCTAATGTCTCTCTTCCCCATCATGGGGTCCAGACATCTTATCTTCCAGTCGCCCCTCAACCACTCTCACTTGCTGAGACCCCCAGGATTTCCATTCTTGATCTCACCCTAGACCCCCCTACTGTTAAAATGTCGGGACACTCATGGAAGCAAGCACAGTGTCTGAGTCCGGGAAGCCATAATGAACATGATTTAGAGAGAGGTGGGGGTTCTTGGGAAGCTGAAGGAAAATACTGCATGAAGCCTAAGGACCTCATCCCTTAGGACCCAGGACCTTGGAGAAAGGTCCAGGACCATCTGCGCTGAGTGGAGATCCAGACTGTGAATGTCAGGGTGCTTGCATTGAATAGAATTTAATTCAGTGTAAAAAAAAGTCTAGGACCATCTATACTGGGGATAAATAGCAGGATGCTTGCATTCAACGGAATCCAACCCAGCATAGAAAAGTCCAGGACCATCTAAGAGGCCTTTCCTTTCTTAGTACAGTGCTCTGCACACAGTAAGAGCTCAATAAATACGATTGATTGATTGATTGATTTCCTAAGCCCTCCTTTTCTCTTCTTCCATTCCCTTCTCTGTCGCCCTGACTTGCTCCCTTTATTCGTCCCCACTCCCTGTCCCACAGCACTGATGTACATATCTTCAATTTATTTATTTATATCAATGTCTATCTCCCCTTCTAGACTGTAAGCTCATTATGGGCAGGGAAGATATCTATTACACTGTACGCTCCCAAGTCTTTAGTACAGTGCTCTGCACACAGTAAGCGCTCAATAAATACAATTGACTGACTGATCTTCACTGGGTGTGAACACCAATGTGCTTGTGCTCATCAGAATACCAGACGTGACAAAAGAAAGATGTGGTCTAAATGGCGGTGTGGCTCTGAGTGGATGGGGCTTTCTATCATTTGGGAAGCTTGAAATGGTTTGGGAGTCTCACAGCATGTGAAGCCTGCTGCTCCCTGTAAGATGGGGGTGGCACATAATTGTGACTGAAACTCACTTGTGACAACTACCTGCTGAAATTGAGTGTTGGGAATCCCCCCATTCTGGGACCCTTCACTGATCCCCCAGCCTGTTCTCTTATCCCTTAGGAGAAGCAGCGTGGTTTAGTGGAAAGAGCACGGGCTTGGGCGTCGGAGGGTGTGGGTTCTAATCTCAGCTCCACCACTTGTCTGCTGTGTGACCTTGGGCAAGCCATTTAACTTCTCTGTGCCTCAGTTTCCTTATCTGTAAAATGGGGATTATGACTGTGAGCCCCACATGGGACAACCTGATTACCTTGTACCTACCCCAGCACTTAGAACAGTGCTTGGCACATAGTAAGCGCTTAACTAATACCATAATTATAGTTATTATTATTATTATTATCTCTCTGTCACCAAAGGGAACCTCATGGTAATCCTCAGAGCCTAGGCAGCTGGCATTCCCTCCAGACAGCGACTGGCTCTCGGGATGCCTCCCAGCACAATTGGAAGGCACAAGTAGAAACTCAATTGATGGTTTTTAACCAACCCCCAAGTATTTCAGCCAAATTTACTCTTTTCCAATCTCATTTAGGTTTGAATGAAGAGAAAGTAGGGCATGATGACCCCATTAAGAAACATGTAGGTTCTGGATTATTTTGAAAATGGGAATTGGCTTTGCTCCAGCTGTGTGTGGCCACTGAAAGTCCTTCACTGAATTTAAGTCCAAGGAATATGAAGGTCTCGGAGAAAATGGCTCCAGGTTTGGCTGATGGGGGAGAATGGCGGAGGTGCTGATCGAACAACTTAATTTCCGTGAGGCCGGGGATGGAGAAGGGAAAGGGTGGAAGGAGCAATCTCTCAACACCCCATCTAAAAAGGGGAGCCCTGGGTGTATGTCATCCCATTGGCCCACACCCCTCCACTCTCTAACTCCAGTTCTAGTGAGGATGTTTTAAGCTGGAAGGAAGGAGAGAGAAGGGCAGCTGCAAAGAAGCCAAACAATGATGAGCCTAATTCTTCACCCTCCTGAGAGATAAAGTCGCTTCACTTCTCTGTGCCTCGGTTACCTCATCTGTAAAACGGGGGTTGAGACTGTGAGCCCCACATGGGACAGGGACTGTGTCCAACCTGATTTGCTTGTATCCACCCCAGCTCATAATAAATAATGAACAAATACTACAGTTATTATTATTATTATAAAGTGAACCGATGGGAATCTCGGGAGGGAGACCTCTACTACCAACCCAGAGCTTAGTGCCAACCACAGACTTCCCTATTTTCACCCACCTGTGGCACTTTGCACCTACCTTATTACTTAAGCATTCACGTACCTAAATATCCACCTTCCTGATTCCTGTCTGTATTCAGTTTCTACCTTTCCCCTCTAGACTGTAAACTCCTCAGGGGCAGGAATCTTGTCTGCTAGCATTTGGATGCTGCACATAGTAAGCACTCAGTAAATACAGCTTTGCTCTGTGGTGGTGAAGAAGAGCACCTCTTTCCCCTGAGCCAAAGGAGAGGTTTCCCCTTGCCGTGGGTCAGGAGAATATGCTGTAATAGCTTCCTGAGATCAAAGGCCAGAATTGAGTTGTATGTTTGCCTTTATTTTCTGGGTATCTTGATTTCAAGCAGGCCAAGATATGATTTCAGATAAACTCTGAGGTTACCAACTTGTGAACCAAGAAACAAAATGAAAAAAGTTGTACCTTTTAAATACAGGACGTTCTTGGCCTTACCACACTACCCATTTCTGAAAACTGCATCTTAACTCCAAACCCAAGTTGGAACCAATTTTCTTAGAGGAAGAATGTAATATATAATAATAATAATGACATTTATAATAATAATAATGGTATTTATTAAGCGCTTACTATGTGCAAAGCACTGTTCTAAGCGCTTGGGAGGTTAAAAGGTGATCAGGTTGTCCCATGGGGGCCTCACAGTCATAATCCCCATTTTACAGATGAGGTAACTGAGGCACAGAGAAGTTAAGTGACTTGCCCGAAGTCACACAGCTGACAATTGGCAGAGCCGGGATTTGAACCCATGACCTCTGACTCCAAAGCCCGTGCTCTTTCCACTGAGCCACGCTGCTTCTTTAAGGTTTTCAAACTACTATAATTATAATGGTGGCAGAGAAGCAGCGTGGCTTAGTGGAAAGAGCACAGACTTGGGAGTCAGAGGTCATGGGTTCTAATCCAGGATCCTCCACTTGTTAGCTGGTTGACTTTGGGCAAGTCACTTAGCTTCTCTGTGCCTCAGTTACCTCATCTGTAAAATGGGGATTAAGACTGTGAGCCCCATGTGGGACAGCCTGATTAACTTGTATCTACCTCAGCGCTTAGAACAGTGCTTGGCACATAGTAAGCACTTAACAAATGCCATCGCATCATACTAAGCACTGGGGTAGATAGGAGATGATCAGGTTGAATGCAGTCTCTGTTCCTCATCAGGCTCACTTTCTAAGTAGGAAGGAGAACAGCTATTGAATCCCCATTTTGCAGATGAGGAAACTAAAGCACAGAGAAGTTAAGTGAGTTGTCCATGGTCACAAAGCAGGCAAGTGGCAGAGCAATAAATAGAACCCAGGTCCTCTGGCTCCCGGGCCCTTGCTCTCTCCACTAAATTAAACTGCTTTTGATTTACACTATTATTACCAAGTTACTCAGAACTGCATACTCAGTTGTAGAAAATTAATATGGCTACATTCATGAATTTATATTAAGTCAGAGGAGTAGTAGGAGTAGGTAGTATTAAATACCTACTGCATGTAAAGAACTGTACTAATGCACTGGGAAAAAAATATACGCGTGAGTGGTTTCATGGTAGGGTAAATGACTTCTGCAGAAGTAAAATAGCTGTATTGATCCTCCCTGATGACTTGGGCCATTAGGAAAATGACCCTTCCCCATTCCTGATCTTGTCCACTCTCCCCTCATCCACCATCTCATGAATGTCCAGGGCTATGCCTTGTGTGGGTGCTTAATAAATTCTTGTTGATTCATTGCGGTAAAACATTTGTCGACTTGATGTCATCTACTTTAACTCTGGCTGTAAGCGATGGGATGGTTCCGCTCCTGCTCCCTTGCCCCCTTTTGGCTCTTTGTTCATGCGTCAATTCTCCCAAAACAGGGGAGAATGGTTTCCTGGATTTAATTTTGCCATAAATCCACAAAGGACAAGCCACTGGCTCAGTGCTCAAGAAAGTCACCCAGTGAGTGGGATGCCATGATGGTCCCCGCTAGCCTTGCTCTCAGGACGACCGTAAGGCTCTGGTTGGTGATAGCCCTGTCTTCTTTTAGTGTTGCTCACTGAATAAAAAGCAAATCAACCCACATCTGGACCCCCACGGAATGGACATGATCACCGCACCTGCTTATTTGTTGAGCTCAACCACAGTGTTTATCTCCTGTAGATGTGATTTCAGTCTCACCTTTACCCTTTCTCAGTGGGTAAGGAAGGGAGGGAAAATTCAGCTAGGATCAGGGGAACTGATCAGATGTGTTTGGTCCATTGACCCCTGGGTAATCCAGAGGAAGAGTTTTAGCAATAATCCTTCAAACCTCTCCTCAGAGTAAATTTCCCTTTGGCCCTGGTGATCTTTCCTGAGTCAGAGCACTGACATATTAGTAAAGGAGAATCAGTCAATGTATGTTGCACTTCAAAAGGTGAAATTAAAGAGTATGTCACAGGAAAGCCTGGCTGGTTGTTTTCATCTCTTGAAAAGATAAGTGAAAATACTTATTTTGTGCCATACCTAGCAGGTTCAGCGTTTGAAAGGGCCATAACAGGGTTCCTCAAATACCCCAATCAATCAATCAATCGTATTTATTGAGCACTTACTGTGTGCAGAGCACTGTACTAAGCACTTGGGAAGTACAAGTCAGCAACACATAGAGACGGTCCCTACCCAACAGCGGGCTCACAGTCTAGAAGGGGGAGACAGAGAACAAAACCCCAGTATTCAGTGTTGGCTGGCCACCTTTAAAAGGTAATGTAAATTTGTGTTGCATGGAACAGGGTGATGAGGAGACCCAGGGAAAGCCATTCAGGCATATCTGCCCCCCCATTAGGTAGTTAGCTGGAACCAGAAACAGAATGTCGTCCCCCGCTGCCTCCCCCTTCTAGACTGTAGGCCCGTTGTGGGCAGGGATTGTCTCTCTTTATTGCTGAATTATACTTTCCGAGCACTTAGTATACTGCTCTGCACACAGTAAGTGCTCAATAAATGTGAATGAATGAATGAATGTAGAGGAGTTTTGCTGGGCTTGTGTGAAAACACCATGTATTCCTAGCCAGCCCAGCCAACTGCAGCAAAAATCTTCTACCCGCCCATGCTGGAGACCCAGATCTTTCAATCACAAAGGTCAAGGATGGGAATGTTTCAAATGAAACATTTCAATGGAGCCTAAAGAAATGATTTTTTTCTAGAATGTGCTACATTTATCTGGAAGGGGGAAAGACTTCCACTCCAACTATAATATTAAGTAAAAATACAGGTCTATCTGCCTTAGAAAAGGTATCACTGGTTGGAACATAGTTTGTAAACAAAATCAGATATCTCTCCGACAGGTTTCAGAGCACGACAGAGAGTAATACCAAATGCATTGACTTTTGCTCTAATAGGTGCTGGTTCGGCATTTATAATGAAGAGAAACAAAATGTGTTACAATGAGACATTTCTTGCCTTGTTTGCAAAAGGCACATAAACTCATTCTTTAATCCTGCATTCTTCAGGATTTGAAAAGGCCAAAAAAACCCCACAAGTTAGGATATGAATGAAAGAATGCCAAGCATCCCAATAGGTATTTTAATTAAAACTTGTTATGGAGTGATATACAATATCCTTTGGCAGCAGCAATATCAGCTGATTTTAACTCCCTATGCTGAATTCATTACTGAATTGAATTACACAGGAACTAAATGTTCCACTCAACATTGTTCCTCTTACAAGGTTAGCTATGAAAGAGAAATAACAAGGCAGTCAGTACAGATGGAGTTGAGCAATTTACTATACATTTCTCCACTTATGATTTAGAAATACTTTAGTGCATAAGCATAGTCAACACATGGCTTCTATCGAGTTGACCCTGCCACGTACATTCTGGTGAACCATTTTGCATTCCAAATCAATCCATCAGTGGTATTTATTGAGCGGGTACTGTGTGCACAGAACTGTACGAAACACTTGTGAGAGTTCAGTACAGCCCATATTGCTTATAGTATCTGGCATGTAAAGACTTCCTTCCCCCTTTAATTTGGTTCATATCATTCTGGGAGTTTCCATTTTTCCAGAAATTCTCAGGGTTGAATCCAGATACATGACAGAGAACCAGCAGGACTCCAAATCTCTAGACCAGCTGAGGCCAATCAATCAATCAATCACTGGCATCTACTGAGCAGTTACTGGGTGCCGAACACTGTACTAAATGCTTCGGAGAGGACAGTACAAAAGTTGGTAGACATTTTCCCTGCCCTTACGGCAGCACGAGCGACCTTCTGCAAACTTACTTTGCTCAATTATTTTTTCTAATACAAACACATTGAGCCCGCCCCTCCCAGGGTCAAATCTACTCTCTGCCTCTGGGTTAGGTCAGGCAAAAAATCTTTGGGAGGACAGTATTACTTCTCCATGCCACTAAATGCCCATTTAGATTTTTCACAGGTCCCTTAGTGTTCTGGAAGCTAATGCACCTTCTCAAGATGTCCAATTCGCTATGTGTAAGAATCTTTCTCATTGCAAGTCTGACTCATCAATAAATAAGACATATTGTTCCTTTAGCTAGTCAAGACAAGCCAAGGAAGAATGGCATCTTAATATGTCTGCAGTGATCACATTTCCCCTAACACCCTGGCTAGCTCCTCCTCTTTCTGCTGGCTCTCACCTCTTCCTCTTCCAGATCCCAGTGTTCTCAAAGTTTAGCTATGAGATCAGTATTACCTCATTAGAGGAACAAAAAGATAGCTTGACAAAACACCCACTCACTTGTTTTTGGATTCGTCCTTTAGCATCCACTGTGACTTTGGGCAAATCTCTACATTAATCAGGGTCTCTGTTTCCCTATCTCTAAACTGGGAGTAAAGATTTTGACTCCTCTCAGAAAGTTATTGTCAGGAGTAACTAAGAGATCATTGCAAAGCTCTTTCAGGAGAGCAACTGTCAAGCGACGAAGACATTCATAGCTTAGTGGCAATAGCATCAAATTGGCATAGTCCAATTTGTACTTCCCAAGCACTTAGTACAGTGCTCTGCACATAGTAAGCGCTCAATAAATACGATTGATGATGATGATGAGCTATGTCATTATGCAGTACTGTATTCCGTTTTTTCACTTCTTCTGGGAAGGTAAAAGCAGCATGGCTGAGGCAGAGGACCTTGCTTCTAATCCCAGCTCTGCCACTTAATCTGCTGTGAGACCTTGAGCAAATCACATAACTTCTCTGTGCCTCAGTTACCTCATCTGTAAAATGGGGATTAAGACTGTGAGCCCCAAGTGGGACATGGACTGTGTCCAGCCTGACTATTCTGTATCTACCCCAGCGCTTAGTACAGTGACTCACACAGAGTAAGCGCTTAACAAATCTTCTTCAAATGCTGTCGAGTAGTTTCCGATCCATAGCGACTCCATGGACATACCCTCTCCAGAAGGTCCCACTTCTACCATAAAGCCTTCTGGTATGTATATAATAATAATGATAGCATTTATTAAGTGCTTACTATGTGCAAAGCACTGTTCTAAGCACCGGGGAGGTTACAAGGTGATCAGGTTGTCCCACGGGGGGCTCACAGTCTTCATCCCCATTTTACAGATGAGGTAACTGAAGCACAGGGAAATTAAGTGACTTGCCCAAAGTCACACAGATGGCAATTGGAAGATCTGGGATTTGAACCCATGACCTCTGACTCCAAAGCCCCTGCTCTTTCCACTGAGCCATACTGCTTCTCTAATAATAATGATGGCATTTTCTAAGTGCTTACTATGTGCAAAGTACTGTTCTAAGCGCTGAGGAGGTTACAAGGTGATCAGGTTGCCCCACAGGGGCTCACGGGGGGGGGGGGGGGGGGGGGGGGGGCGGGGGCGCCTCACAGTCTTAATCCCCATTTACAGATAAGGTAACTAAGGCACAGAGAAGTTAAGTGACTTGCCCAAAGTCACACAGCTGACAACTGGCAGAGCCGGTATTTGAACTCATGACCTCCGATTCCAAAGCCCGTGCCCTTTCCACTGAGCCACCCTGTATATACAGAGCTTAACAAATGCCATTTTTAAAAAAAGGTATGCAGCAACTGTCTGTTCAGTTCAATATCCCCTTTAAAGTAGGATTAGCACTTAAGTGCCTGAGGTGTAGGGAGGTAATGAAACTTAGAATTCATTCATTCAATTGTATTTACTGAGCGCTTACTGTGTGCAGAGCACTGTACTAAGCGCTTGGGAAGTACAAGTTGGCAACATATAGAGACGGTCCTTACCCAACAAAGAATCACACAGGTTGCTCAACAGGATTGGAAATTGGGAAAAAATAAGATGGTTGCCTGGTCGCCAAAGTAGCTGATCAGTCAGTCAATCAATCAATGGTATTTACTGAGCACTTACTCCATGCAGAGCACTGTACTAAGCACTTGAGAGCGTACAGTACAACAGAATTAGCAAACCCGATCCCAGCCCATAACGAGCTTACAGTCTAAGCAACCACGTACTCCAGCTGCAATGGAAATATGGGTAGCCACTTGGGGGTCAGTCTTTGCAACTCTTCCTCTCTCTCCCCTCCTTGCAAATATTTTGGTTTGGTACCTGAACTTTCAAATGTTCAATTGACCTCAGATTAATGCAGTTAAACACTCCTCCCTTTCTAAAGTGGAACTGGGAAGTTCTTGCTCCATGATTTTTCCCTTTGATTTTTCCACTGCTCCTTCCTGCCTTTCATGGAGTCAAAGCAGCAGAAGTGCAAATCGTCTCAAACGTCTCACACTTCTACCGTCTTCAATAATCAAATGATCCCTGTACTAAAGAGTCTTTCTGTCCCACCTCCTCTGGACCACCACTCTTTCATTCCCTTGCCCTGGCCCCCACCAGGTGACCAGCAAAAGTCTGAATTTTAGTTTGAGTGATGGTGGCAACAGTAGAGCACTCTGGAAAGTCCAGCATCGGGGGCAGGGGATGCTGCAGGAGCAGGAGGAGGGAGTCAAAAGCTGTGGTCAAGCATAACTACTGCTGCTATCTCCCTGAAGTTCCTATTTCCACCAGCCCCAGAGAAGGTTGGTTAGAGCTCTGTCTGGGCAGCCATAACAGGAATTCAGAGGAGTTGGCCCTGACCTCCAAAACCTCTCTTTTTAATTGGTTTCTCCTATTACTTCTCAGCTCTGGGCTGGGCATGCCTATCTTGGAATCCACGGTTCTTTATTTGGGTCTCTGTGAGTGAGTATGGGTCTGTACATGCTTGTGTCAAACAATGGTACTTTGAATGTGCGCTTACATTTTACAGAGCACTGTACTAAGCCCTTGGGAGAGTATAATATAGTAATATAGATACGATCCCTGCTTTAGTGAGTGTACGTTCTAGCGGGGGAGACAGAAGTGCCTTTGTGAGTGTGTGTGTGGATGCATCTATGAGGTATGTATACAAAGAGGGTGTGTGTCTTTGTGAAGGCATGTGACCGCAAATATGCATGTCTTTATGACCGTATCTATGAGGTAGTGTGTGTCTCTGTGGATTTGCATGTGTTAATGTATATGAAAGTGGGAGGGTCTGTGTGGACATCTGTTGCCACTGTTTGTGTCCACTTCAGGATCCTTTTTATCTCCAATTCCCCTCTCTGCCTCAACTTCTCTCTCTCTTCCTTCACCAATGCTTAAACCATTGGCCTCATCTCTTGTCCCGCTCTGAGCTCCAGAAAATCCGGTCACCTCTACCCTGGTCATCTGCCTCAAACATTTTTCATTCTGGTGATCATGTGGAACCAGATTTTCAAAGAAATGTCTTCGAATTCAGTGCAATTCAATAAGGCAGGGAGCATCCTAGTTGGTTTATAATAGAAATCCATGTGGCCAAAGCTGCACAAGAGGGTCATATTCACTCTCAGCTCGATTTTTTCTAAGTTCAGTCCCAGAGTCATCTGACTCAGACCTAGCTAAGAGGAAAACGAGGTGACTAGCTGGAGATAGGTGACCTCATCATACCCAATTCATTCATTCATTCAATCATATTTATTGAGCACTTACTGTGTGCAGAGCACTGTACTAAGCCCTTGGGAAGTACAAGTCAGCAACATTTAGAGACAGTCCCTACCCAACAATGGAGGTGTGGCTGCTGTCAGACCACTTCTCAGGGACAAAAATAGATGAGGGTAGAAAATTCTCTTGGGGCATTAACAAGATGAAAAGACACAGAGCAGTTAAAATATACTTGACTAATGGTCTGAAATATTTCTTATTTAGTAGATTGAAGCGTTTTAAATTTGCCGAATTCATAGGAACCATTACAGTCCAATGTGCAGCTTTTCATCGTGATAATTATTAGATCTTTTTATGTGGCTTTCATCAATTTATACATTTCCTGAAGTAGCATAAGAAAAACCAGACACACATTTTCGATTGATCTTATATGAAAAAATGAATGGGTAGTTTTCAAGTAGCTGCTTGAAGTTAACTAGTCCTCTGTGGAAGTCTTATAGAAGAGCAGAACAGTTGTTGGTTTTTTTACTCATTGTTCACCTAAATGCAGACTCATCGTTAAAAAGATTTCATGTGCTTTTATTTAAGCTCTCTTAGTGCCTTTGGATATATCACTATAATGCATATATATCTATAATGCATATCTGCAGTAATGGCCTCCTTTAGGTCCATTACATAAAGAGCAATGACAAGCAGCCCTCCTGGAATTCCATGCTTGGCTTGCAAATTTAAGTACGCAGAATATTGGCAATTCAAAGGCAAACTAGAGATTTAGTATAGCTGATAGTATAGCTTCCTCCATTTATAAGCTGATGGGAGTGCTGACTAAAAGACTGGGGCGGATAAAGTCAAACCCCATTGTTATTTTAAGCTTAGCGAATTAGAGGGCTGAGAATCAAAGGAATCGACCATATTGAGTGCCCCCCTAATGGTTCACGCACTAGTGCACGGAGCCCGGGATATAAGACCCAAGAGTTCTACTGAAGGATGATCTTTGGCCTGGACAGTCTAGTCGATCAGTTTCGGTCAGTAGCGATGGAGTGCACGTGGCAAACGACCCTTGTTTTCTGTCCTTTCCGGGAAATGCTGCATGTCTCACCTGAAGGTCATCGTTATCCTGTGGGAATCTGTTTGACTGCTGAAGCAGGTCCTTCTGAAATCAGGTTGTCCATTTCACTGAGCATCTCGTTTTCACTAGCATGGTTGGCATTTAACCTGTTGAGCCGTGACTGGAGCCTTTCCTGTTCCTTTTTGAGCTCCAGGTAAGAATGAGAGAAAGTGTGGAATATCGACGTTGCAGGGAAAGCCATAATGAGGATCCCACTCAAAATACTGCTCAGAGCTACCATCTGTCCCGGGACGCTCCTGGGTACCATATCCCCATACCCCACGGTCGTCATAGAGATGATCGCCCACCAATAGGAGGCAGGAATGCTGGTAAATTCTAGGACCCTTCCAGATTCATTCTCAGCCACGTAGACCAGAGGGGAAAAGAGAGTGACAGCCACGCACAGGAACAGTAAGAGCAGACCGAATTCTCGGGTACATCGGCGAACGGTGAGCCCCAGCGTCTGCAGGCCTAACGAGTGCCTGGCGAGGCGCATGACATATAAGATCCGCAAGGCCCGCAAAATCCGTAGCACCAGTCCTACTTTCTCCAAGTACGAACTGGCGCTTGGCTTCTCATTCCCTACCGCGGGCTCATCGGACACTATGAGCGACACGTAGTAAGGTGAGATCGCTAGGATGTCAATAATGTTCAGGGGTCCTCGGAAAAACTGACATTTACTTCTTGCCTGGATAAACCGGAGGCAGAACTCCAAAGAAAACCAAGCAACACAGACAGTCTCCACGATGAAAATGTAATAGCACTTCTGAGAGCATTCACCCTGTGGGGGGGGAAACAAAAACAAATGGAAGAAGAGGTCAATCGAAAAAATGTTTGAAACATTTAATGATTCAGGTCAAATCCTCTGGAGAGCCTGGGTGAGTTTTACATTTTCTTTGGTAAAGAAACATCTGAATGAAGTAAACCTTTGGGGAACCAGGGCTGTAGTGTTCTTGTGGGAACAATGGGGATGATAGTTCATGTTGACAGGCCAAGGAAATATCATTGCATTCTAGACTGTAAGCTCACTGTGGGCAGAGAACGTGTCTACTGACAATATTGTATTGTACTCTCCCAAATGCCTAGTACAGTGCTCTGCACACAGTAAATGTTCATTAAATTCCACTGATGATGAGTCATTCCAATAGTATAGTGATTCTTTGGGCTTCATTAAATGTAGCTGTAGACGTCTCTTTTATTTCTGTTGTCTGTTCCCAAGTGCCCAGCACAGTGTTGTGAACACAGAAGGGGCTCAATAAATGCTGTTGATCATGATGACGATCCCCTCGTGAATGTAAGCTACTTGTAGGCAGGGAGAGTGTCTAACGATTCTGTTAGATTATACTCTCCCAACTGCTTAATGCAATGCTCTCCACATAGTAAGCACTCAGTAAATATGATCGGTTGATTGATGAAGATGACGTTATGCAAAGGAAGCTAAACAAACAGTCACTGCTCTCTGGGACTTATGTTCTAATTGATGGCTATATTAAATTTAAAAAGGGAACATTGAAACCAAAAAAAAAAAAAACAGTAAACAGTAATGAGTTGATGAATTATCTCTTAACCGTGAATGGAGTGGCCCCAGGTGCCACGAGGAGGTTGATTTATTTCACACAGATGGGTACTGTATCTCAGAAATTATTTTATTTTTCTTGGTTCACCACGGATGAAGGCTTTTTGAGCCAACAGAAACAATGAGACCTGGGAACTTCTAGTCATTGAGAAGTTTTGACAGCCAAGGGACAAACCCCAGTGACCCGCAAGTACTTAGTTCAGGCCAAGAGGGAAGACTGTTGATGGCTTTTTCTGAGCTCAGAGTTGGAGCTTCTTTGGCCACTCCATCCACTGAGGAAGGCACATCTCTTAAGAACCATAACCGAGTTTTGGGGTGGCTTGAGGTATCCTGACTCCTGAGGTGCGAGTTGGGTCAAGCAAGGCCTTGAGAGGCCCGCTCTGGGACCCAGGGCTCTTCCTCCAGACCAAGGCCACCTGGAAGCCTAGGACCATTTTCAGCCTACCCTCGCTACTCCAGGTTCCAATGATCTCAAGGAGGTTCAAAGACAAAATGTTCCCAGATCATCAAGACCTTGAATACCACCGCAGGGAAACACTGGAACAAGTAGCGGCCTTGAGGGTTCCCGGACTGAGGACTTGACCTGATCAGCTGCAATGCTTCTCTTCTCCTTAGGACAGCTGGGTGTTTCCTAATCCACACTGGCCTGACCTGAACCCGAGGCTTAATTCTGAGGTTCCCCAGAGGGTTCACAATTACTATGACCTGACATAAGCCAGGTCAGCTGGTTGTGCTTTCCTGGAATTTCTGGGCAAGAAAACCTCAGTCTAGGCTCCAAGATGATACTGACAACCATTTTTTTAATTCCACCTCTTCTCCCCATCCCAGAGACACGGGGGCGTTAAATCTCTCAATGTCTCACTGCATCCCTGTTGTAAGGTGAAAGATTCAATGTTATTCACCCACTTTGCTAATGCTAGTACATCTGATGAAGGGTGGGGGGGTGGTGGGGGGAAGACAGAAGAACACATAGGAGTGATGGCCATAGCCGATGAACAAAATGCTGTCGGCTGAAAAGCAAGTGTAGCACAAATATTTTATGGGCCTTTTCATGGTGAGAAAAATAACATACGGCAATTATTCAGACTGGATATATCACCGGGAAACAGCTGTAATGTCTGTGTGGAAATGAGAACTATATTCAGATGCACTAAATCCACAGGACTTCGTAAATGAGAGTAAAGGAAACAGACTTTTTGCCACCGCTCATGTCATGCTAGAATTTCAAGGAGTCACAGAGCAGATGGACAACAACTGCGGATGGTAAACGGAAGCATTTCATTCCCGTTAATGTTTTGAAGAGAGTTGAATGTAAAACTTTGTTTTGTTTTTTGCCACTTGGTATTTTCCAGGAGAATGATGCCCCCACAGCTCCTCTTGAACAGGTCTATCTATCAATCAATCAATCAGTGGAATTTATTGAATGCTTACAGTATGCAGAGCATTTTCATTCATTCAATCGTATTTATTGAGCACTTACTGTGTGCAGAGCGCTGTACTAAGTGCTTGGGAAGTACAAGTTGGCAACGTATAGAGACGGTCCCTACCCAACAACGGGCTCACTTGGGAAAGTACCTTTATGGATCCTTTTTACAGTCCTAACACTTTTTCCATAACCCTTTCATAAAGAGAAGCAAAATATAATTTGGAGACTGATTTTACCGAGGGGATGAAGTGAACCTGAAGCATTTGCCTATTTTTTTTCACCCACAGCACACTCTGCCTCTTGATGCTTTGTTTTTTATTTAGTATTGATAAGCAGTTACTGTGTACCAGGCACTCTACTAAGCACTGCGGTAGATACAAACTAATCAGGTTGGACACAGTCTATGTCCCACATGGGGCTCACAGTCTTAATTCCCATTTTACAGATGAGATAACTGAGGCACAGAGAAGTGAAGTGACTTCCCCAAGGTCACACAGCTGACAAGTGGCAGAGCAGGGATTAGAATCAGGTCCTTCTAACGCCCAGGCCCGTGCTCTAGCCACTAGACCATGCTGTTTCTCTTAAAGCTACTGGCTGTTTAGACATCACTGTTTAAAATCTATAATCACAGTCTGGAAAGTACATTTTATTGAAAATTAAATGATTGGCCTTTCACACAACCCACATTCAACTCACCTTAAATGGATCTGCTTTCTCTTTATGGATAGCGAGGACAGTGCTAAGGATTTCAAACAAGATTTTTAAAACTTGGCAGCTGAGTTCAACTGAATGTAGATCAGATGCTAGGTTTGGCTTTTTCCATCTGAGCTCCTGAGGGGAAGGGGAAAATAGTTTCAGGAGGTTCAAACCAGGGAAGCCAGATGACCTGCGTCTCCAGAGAAACAAGCTAGAGCTAAAGTTCAGTCTCCGTCTCCCTCTTTCCCCATGTTTTCCTTTGACTTGGGCTCTAGTTGCCCCAAACCTCCATTCATTAATCAGCAAAACTCTGAATTTTGCCTGAGGAAGGGCAGCCAGTGGGTTCCTATGGGGTAAGGAAGCCTATTTTTCCCAAGAATGCCTCACAGTCTACCCATCTCGGGAGATATCCAATTAATTCACTCACAAGCCTCTCTGGTCACAGTCTTCAGAAGTCCTCACCTGCCATTCACTTTCCACTTTTCTCTGAATCACTAAAACTTTTCAGGCTTATTTCTAGCCTAAAGCAGATAATATAATTGAAAACATCATCCGGATGAAGGAGAAGGAAAAAAAATCCAGGTCTCCTGGAAATCAATCAAGCAACCTTGGCATTTATTGAGGATTTACTATGTGCAGACCACTATACTAAGCGCTTGGGAGAGTTCAATACAACAGAATCCGAAGACACGTTATCTGCCCACAGTGAGCTTTCTATTGATAACTGAAGGGAAGGCATGTCTTTACTTGACTTTTCTTCAGAATGCCACTTTTTTCCTTCCCTTTGTCTCTGAAGACCTAAGAGCCTCTTCTTTGACAATGGGTTCATTCATTCATTCATTCATTCAATCGTATTTATTGAGCGCTTACTGTGTGCAGAGCACTGTACTAAGTGCTTGGGAAGTACAAGTTGGCAACATATAGAAACGGTCCCTACCCAACAGTGGGCTCACAGTCTAGAAGGGGGAGACAGAGAACAAAACAAAACATATTAACAAAATAAAATAAATAGAATAAATATGTACAAATAAAATAAATTAATCGAGTAATAAATACATACAAACATATATACAGGTGCTGTGGGGAGGGGAAGGAGGTAAGGTGGGGGAGATGGAGGGGGGGTGAGGGGGAGAGGAAGGAGGGGGCTCAGTCTGGGAAGGCCTCCTGGAGGAGGTGAGCTCTCAGTAGGGCCTTGAAGGGAGGAAGAGAGCTAGCTTGGTGGATGTGCGGAGGGAGGGCGTTCCAGGCCAAGGGGAGGACGTGGGCCAGGGGTCGACGGCGGGACAGGCGAGAACGAGGCACGGTGAGAAGATTAGTGGCAGAGGAGCGGAGGGTGCGGGCTGGGCTGGAGAAGGAGAGAAGGGAGGTGAGGTAGGAGGGGGCGAGGTGATGGACAGCCTTGAAGCCGAGGGTGAGGAGTTTCTGTCTGATGTGTAGGTTGATTGGTAGCCACTGGAGATTTTTGAAGAGGGGAGTAACATGCCCAGAGAGTTTCTGGACAAAGACAGTCTGGGCAGCGGCGTGAAGTATGGATTGAAGAGGGGAGAGACAGGAGGATGGGAGGTCAGAGAGGAGGCTGATACAGTAGTCCAGACGGGATAGGATGAGAGCTTGAACGAGCAGGGTAGCGGTTTGGATGGAGAGGAAAGGGCGGATCTTGGCAATGTTGCGGAGGTGAGACCAGCAGGTTTTGGTGACGGCTTGGATGTGAGGGGTGAACGAGAGAGCGGAGTCAGGGATGACACCAAGTTTGAGGGCTTGTGAGATGGGAAGGATGGTAGTGCTGTCAAAGTGATGGGAAATTCAGGGAGAGAGCAGGGTTTGGGAGGGAAGACAAGGGTTGAAATGAATCAGCAGAGCAAGGCACACTCAGGAGGGTTTAGCTTACAAGGCATTTCCTACATAAGAGTTATTAGACAGACCAACCCAATGACTTGTTTAGACCTGGTGACCAGGTTTTTAAAATTATTTTTTAAAATGGCATTTTTTAAGTGCTTACTCTGTGCCAGGCACTGTACTGAGCACTGGGGTAGATACAAGCTAATCAGGTCGAATGCAATCCATGTCCCAGACAGGGCTCCCAGTTTTAGTCCCTCCCCATTGTACAGATGAGGTATATGAGGCACTGAGAAGTTAAGTGACTTGCCCAAAGTCACACAGCAAACAAGTGGGGGAGCCGGAGTTAGAACCCAGTTCAAAAGGAATTTTCGTCTGAATAGCCCATTCCTCTCTTAAGGAAGTATGGCAGGTACCAGTAAGCTATTCTTCCTGACCAGACCAGTTTCTGCAAACATTAATATCTTCCTTTGATCTAAGTAGATGGTGAATAATAGATGAAGAACAGACATTCAGGAGTTCCAGGGGAGGAGGCCAGTGGGTCCAGCATTTGCTGATGTGGGCTTTTAAGAGCAGAGGAGGAAGAATTGACCTGGGCATTCTTCAAAAGTATGTTTCTTAAACAGGGTGCCCCAAGATAAAAAGACTCCCATTTGTCTTTTCATGACCTCTCGTAGCGTTACCTTGGCGGCCCAACGGAGTGCTTGACAAGAGATAACCAAGCTGGTTTGCCCAAGTTTAAACTCGCTGATATTTTGTTTCTATAAATCTCAAAAACTAGAAAAGAACAAGGTTTCTTTATCTTGGGTCACTCTGTATAATGTTCTTAAACATAATCACAGCTGTATTCATATTCCTTCTGACAAAACATTTTCCCATGAACACAGTGAAATAAATATTTATATGCTGGCTCTAGTAGTGCACAGTAGAAATGTTCCCATGTTGAATTTTTCAAACATACCAATATAATATTTAAATATAGGCATCACGAATGCTTACATGTCTCAGCTTGTGTGAATTACAAAATGGAAAAACTGGCTTATAGAGAGGGAAGAAAGTGACATTAGACTGTGGCTGTGTGCCAATACTCTCCTAAGTTTTATCCACTGAACACTAACATCCAGAGAGCATAGAATTAAACTAAAAGAATTATGACTTGCAGCCCAGAGGAAGTGTCTGTCAGTCGACTGTATTTATTGAGTGCTTACTGTGTGCAGAGCACTGTACTAAGCTCTCGGGAGAACACAATACAACAATAAACAGATACATTCCCTGCCCACAACAGTGAGGTTGTGATGCAGCGGTAGACCACCTGTCTGGAAGCCGGAGGACCCGGTTCAAGTCCAACCTCTGCCACCCACTTGCTGGGTGACCTTGGACAAGTCACTTAGCCTCTCCGTACCTCAGTTTCCTCATCTGCAAAATGGGGAGGAAAAACAACTGTCTTTCCTACCTTCCGCCAAGGTTTGCTGTCAGGGCAAAAATGAGGAAATTGATGAGAAAGGACTTGGGGAATGAATGCACTATACAAAATCAAGGTATTCTATAATAGAAACTACATTTATCTTTTATTTGGAATGTGAGCCCCACTTGAAACAGGGGTTGTGTCCAACCTGATTATCTTGAATCTACCCCAGTGCTTACTTAGTACAGCGCCTGACACATAGTAAGCCCTTAATAAATACCATTATTAAACATAAATATTACTTGATTTCATTTATTTTTGAATTTTTCAATGGTCACAATTCTCATCACCATGACAGCCTGCTGCAAAGATGCATGGGGCATCCACACATATGGTTGTGGATGGAGGAGCCACTTCAAGCCTCTCTCTTTACACCAGTACTATCAGGGATGTATCCAGAATTTATGTTAATGTCTGTCTCCCCCTTTAGACTGTAGCCTTATTTTTTAAAATGGTATTTGTGAAGTACTTACTATGTGCCAGTTAGCATTCTAAGCACTGGAATAGATACAAGGATATCACGTTGGATACGGTCCGTGTCCCACATGGAGCTCACAGTTTTAATCTCCATTTTACAGATGAGGTACCTGAGGCACAGAGAAGTGAAGTGACTTGTCCAAGGTCACACTGCAGACAAGTGGCAGAGCCGGAATTAGAACCCAGGTACCTCTGATTCCCAGGCCCGTGCTTTAACCAGTGGGCCATGCTGCTTCTCCAAAGTGACATCTCCTCCAAGAAGCCTTCCCCAATTAAGCCCTCTACTCCCTGACTCCCTTTCTCTCCTGTGCCACCATGCACTTGGATCTGTACCATTTGGGCACTTGATATTCACCTCTCCTCTGTCTCAAAGCAGTTACTATTTATATCAGCATCTACCTCCTCCTCTAGACTGTAAACTTATCATGGGCAGGGAACACATTTACCAACTCCGTTGTATCATACTTTCCCAAGTGTTCAGTACAGTCCTCTGTTACACCGTAAGCTCTCAATAAATTCCATTGATTGATGTTACATTTCAGTGTGATAATTACTCTGGCTCGCTGTTTAGACCTGCGGTGGGATTTTTGGGCACTTTCATTCTCCACTCTAAATGTGGTTAATGATGGTATTTCTTTAGTGTTTCTTCTATGCCAAGCCCACTCTACTATGCACTGGAGTAGATACACGTTAATCAGTTCAAACAGCGTCCCTGTCTCACTTGGGGGTCACCATCTAAATATGGTGGAGAACAGGTATTTGATCCCCATTTTACAGAAGAGAAAACTAAGGCACAGAGTAGTTAAGTGATTTGCCCAAGGTCACACAGGTCTCCCAGGCCCAAGCTCTTTCTGGTATGCCATGTTGCTCGGCTAACCAGGAAACCCAGAGACAGTTCAAATTGAAAGTTGGTGCAGATAAAATGAATCAATCAATCGTATTTATTGAGCACTTATTATGTGCAGAGCACTGTACTAAGCGCTTGGGAGCGTACAACCCAGCAATATAACGGACACATTCCCTGCCCACAATGAGTTTACAGTCTAGAGGAATGACTAGAAATCTAGCATCTGTAATTTACTTTATTGTCTACCCTTCCCCCTTATTCTCCCAACTCTACTGTATGGTACTTTCCCAAGCCCTTAGTTAGTTCAGTGTTCGACACAAAGTAAGCACTCATTGAATACTACTGATTAATGCATCGATAAAGGTGAGATTTCAAAAAGGAGTCTGCAGCTGTGATCCATGCTGTGTCAGTAGCTCTAGACGAAATGTTCTTTTACATGGAACAAAAAGCCTTGGGCCATGTCAGGAGAGTTGTGTAGAACTGTGGGTGGTGAAAATCAGTAGGGCAGGTTCAGATCTTTTTATCAGGCCAATTCCTTCCCACTTCTATCTCCACGGCCATATCTCCCAGACCAATCAAGTATAGTATTTCTTTTCACATTTAAATCCAGTTAAGTATCCCAAGCTTCCTGGCCAACTGCCTGGAAGGCTTATAGAGGTACCACCATCATTTAACTAGAGTTTAATAACTGGCCTGGAAATAAACCAGATTGGAGATGAAAGTGTGATTGCACTGCTCCATTCAGATCGAAACAGAATTCTTTCCTGAGTGAAATTGTGTTGCATGAACATAGATCATTAAAACCTCATTGGGGATGCTGCGTCAGAACTCCATCCCCTTTTGGCATGATTTCTATTCCTCTTTAGAACTTTCAGATCGATTATGAGGTGAAACCTGGTACTTCCCACTATTTGTTTTTTTAAAATTTAATTCGGGAATAAATGGTCACAGGACCTAGGGCTTGTATTGTCATTTCCCTCTAACTACTTCTTTTAACAAATACCCAAGATGAGAAGCGTGATGCAAAACACATGGAATCTTTAATATGTCGAATCTTCATTTCCTCTGAGGTTAAGATCTGAATAGCTGTTTATTCAATTTCATTCTGTTTACTAGATTTCTTTTAATGTTCCTCTTACCCTGGAGCTATGGGTTATCTTTTGTAAGTACAAACAGACCATTTTGCTATCTGGTGAACTGTTGTTCCTTATCTAAAATGTGAGATTAAGACCAAATCTCTATAATGCGCAGATTCACCCAGTTTTCTTATAAGGTGGGAGTCCATTCTTGCTAAACACCGTTAGGAAAACTCATGCTGTGAAATTCCCCATGTCCAAGGCTGCCTCTATGTGCACACGCATGTGGGTAGGGAACGTGTCTACCAACCCTGTTGTATTAGACTCTCCTAAGGCTCAGTACAGTGCTCTGCTCATAGTAAGCCCTCAATAAATACCACTGATGATGATGATGACACACTCAAAGGACTTTCTCTTCTAAAACTCCAGCAAGCTGTGTGCAAAATGACTTGTGTTTAGGTAAGCGGTCCCTAATTCCCCACCACATTCTACATAATCAATCAATCAGTGGTATGTACTGCATGCAGAGCACTGTGCTAAGCACTTGGGAGAGTGCAACGACAGAGTTGGTAGACACATTCCCTGCCCACAATGAGCTGACAGTCTAGGGGAGGAGATAAAACTCCTGAATGGACAGCACAGTAGTGCAGGGAACTGGAGACTGAATGGTGCCAACACAAAGGAGGGTGACTTGGGGCCTTCCCTACTGTAGTGTAATTTATTTACATTAATGTCTGTCTCTTCTAGACTTGGGGCCCTTCCCTACTGTGGTGTAATTTATTTATTATATCTGTAATTTACTTATTATATTTGTAATTTACTTATATTAATGTCTGTCTCCCCCTCTAGACTGTAAGCTCATTGTGGGCTCAATGTGTCTGTTTATTGTCATATTGCACTCTCCCCAACGCTTCGTACAGTGTTCTTCACACAGTAAGTGTTCAATAAATATAATTGAATGGACTGAATGAATGAATGATGCAGGTCATCCTCACTGTGCCCAGATGTCCCAAATTTCACCTTTTTTTGGAACCAGAAAAAATGGAAGCAGGGCCAGAGAAAGCTGTCTGAGGTCCAGAAAACAGCTACTTGGGAAGCTCCAGTCACCTTTCAATCAATCGGCTGTGTTTATTGATTGCTTTCTACTGCACTAAATGAAGCACTTTGAAGAGTACAATATAACAGTTTAACAGAGTTGGTAGACAGGTCCCCTTCCCATGAGTTTACAGTCTAGAGGATGAGCTCACCCACTTCCAATTTGCCCACACAACTTAGACAATTTCAGATTGTGGTGGCAACAGTAGTAGCAACCCTGACCCCAGGGCATGCTTGGCATTCTTGAGGTCTCCAAACCTTGTTCAGGACTCTCAAATTCAGGACTTCATTGGCTAATTCAAGATAGCAAAACTGTTGGGTTAGTTTGGACTAACACTGTTGATATAGATCAATCAATGAATCAATGGTTTTATTGAGAGTTTTATATGGTATTTGTCAAGCGCTTGATATATGTCAAAAACTTTTCTAAGCACTGGGGTAAGTACAAGTTCATCAGATTGGACACAGTCTCTGTCCCACATGGGGCTCACAGTCTAAGCAGGAGGGAGAATGGGTATTTAGTGCCCATTTTACAGTTAAGGAAACTGAAGAACAGAGAAGGTAAGTGACTTTCCCAAGGTCACATAGGAAACAAGTGGCAGAGCCGGGATTAGAACCCAGGTCCTCTGATTCCCAGGCCCCTGTTCTTTCCCCTAGATCATGCTGCCTATTGTGTGCAGAGCACTGTATTAAGCACTTAGAAGAATACAGTACAGTAGATTTGGTAAACATAATCCCTTCACTCAAAGAGCTTGTGATCTAGTATGGCAACAAAATAGATTTTATGCTTGGACCTAGGATATTATAACTCATAAAAGATATACAGGACAACCTAAGGCAGGTAAAAAAGAAATGTAACACAATCCATGTGATTCCTAACATTCCAAACAAATTCTCTCAAATGCCCCTAACATTTGGAGGATTGATGCTAGAACAATTTGTTGTCTTTCAACTCAATATGAATCAAAAACATTACTTTGAGCAGGGGTGGGTAGCGTATTTTTTCAGGGAGACTGCATCATTGTGCATGCTCCCTGATTGGATGGGGAGCCCGCCTGATTGGCAGATGTTACCTAAGGGTGCTAGAGGCTTGATGAAGCAGCATGGCGTTGTGGAGAGAGCACAGGTGTGGGGGTCAGAAGATCATGGGTTCCAATCCCTACTCCGCCACTTGCCTGCTGTGTGACCCTGGGCAAGTCACTTCACCTCTCTGTGCCTTGGTTCCCTCACCTGTAAAATGGGGATTAAGACAGTGAACCCCATGTAGGACAGGGACTATGTCCAAACCAATTTGCTTGTACCGACTCATCATCATCATCATCAATTGTATTTATTGAGTGCTTACTATGTGCAGAGCACTGTACTAAGTGCTTGGGAAGTACAAATTGGCAACATATAGAGACAGTCCCTACCCAACAGTGGGCTCACAGTCTAAAAGACTCCAATGCTTAGTACAGTGCCTGGCTCACAATAAGCACTTAACAAATACCAGAATTATTATTTACCCAGCTTCCCACCTCCTTCCTCCTCCCAGATCGCTCACAGCACAATTCAACTTTCTGCAGCAAAATCCCCACTAGCGTTAGGTGAACATTCAAGGTTTATCTTGCCCCAAGGTGATTCAGGCTCCTGAATCTTTTCTGCAGGAAAATTATCCTCAAATAAAACACCTAGTCTGTGCAGATCCAACCTTGTCTCTGCCCTGATTAACCACCAAGTTAAACGGGGAAAAAACAAAGGTGCAAACTAGCTTTCCAAATGAAGATCCCCAGTGGTTTTGGAGGAAAAATGACCTTGAAAATCACATGACTGGGGAAGAAGGGCCCCAGCCGACTCATTTTTGAGTTCCTGTGCATAAGCCCGGGATTTCGGGCCAAGGTGTCCCGAGATATCTGAGAAGGGCAATAGGCGACCCAGCTGTAATGGTTTAGACTAATACAGGATGACCCATTTAAAAATGAGGCCCACTTAACACAAAGCGGTTTTTAGAATGGCCTGATTTGTACTAGCCACTGACAGCAGCTTAATAGAACCTCTTTTCCATCTTTCCCATGATATGATCATTCTCCTATCACTCTGGGGCTGACTTTGGGAATGATTCATTTTTCCTTGGCACAAGAGGTGTTTAAAGCCAGTGGATACTTTCCTTCACCACTGTGGGATCATTTAGGAGTCCGGCTCCCGGAAGCAGCGGAAATGCTGTTCCCGGCTAGGTTCGCGGTTTGAATATTCAAGGCATGCACCTCTCAACCCCGAGCAATGGAAATCCAACTGCAGTGCAGTAAGCACTGCTGAGTCACTCTGCCTGCATTGCTGCTCTTATTTGAAACATTAAACCATTCTCCCTTCAATCAAATATGACACATGGAATTCAAAAACTCCCCATGATGGATCACTCATGCTACTTGAATTTATGGATGAGGATCCAGGGCAAGCCAGGTTCCAAAAATGGACTGCCTACCACAAGCATTGGATTTGATTCTCAGAAATGCTGGCGGGTAATAAGGATGTGTACCCTAATTGCTCGGAGCCAAATCGTTCTTTTGAAAACTTCTCCCTTTGTAGAATTAGAGTTAACTGAAGCATATGTGTAAATGATGATGATAGTATTTGTTAAGCACTTACTATGTGCCAAGCACTGTTCTAAACACTGGGGGGATACAAGGTAATCAGGTTGTCCCACATGGGACTCACAGTCAATCTCCATTTTACAGATGAGGGAACTGAGGCACAGTTACCTGCCCAAAGTCACACTGTCCTCAAATAAAACACCAAGTGGCAGACAAAGTGACAAACGGCAGAGCCGGGATTAGAACCCATGACGTCTGACTTCCAAGCCCGTGCTCTTTCCACTGAGCCACACTGCTTCTCTAAACAGTTCTCTAAACTATGTAAACAGGGAAGAGAGCTGGTGGTTAGCAGGTCAGTTCTGAACCTGATCTAGGCTCTGGGGCTCGTACTGTCATGCAGTTTGAACAGAGGAAAAGATTTTAACCTGTTTCCTCTTTGGTTACATTAATGGAAAAATAGGCATAGCACCCCCTGCCCTGTACTGACCTCAGCAGGATATTTTAGGATTAAGTAGTGACTTATAGCTCCTTGGGGTGGAAATTCCAGCTTTGAATTGCCTTCTACTTCTGAGTTGTCACCTTCTAATCTAGAGAAAGCCCAGGATATAGAACAGCATTCAGGTCCCAAACTACTTGGCTCTTCCCTGGCCTGACTGGGATGGACATATCTGCAGGCTTTGATTTGGATCAATCAATCTGTCTATCAAAGGTATTTATTGAGCCCTTACTCTGTGCAGAGCACTGTACTAAGTACCTGGGAGGGTACATTACAACAGGGTCGGTAGATGCCATCCCTGCCCACAGGGAGTTTAAGGACTCACTGATGAAAAGGGAAACCCAGGTGGGAAATGAGAAGCAGCATGGGTTACTAGATAGAGCACAGGCTTGAGAGTCAGAAGGACCTGGGTTCTAATCCTGGCTCTGCCCTTGTCTGTTGTGTGACCATGGGGAAGTCATTTAAATTCTCTGAACCTCAGTTACCTCATCTATAAAATGGGGATTAAGACTGTGAGCCTGATTGAATGAATGAATTTGGGACATAGACCGTGTCCAACCTGATTAGTTTGGATCTACCTCAGCACTTAGTAGAGTGCCTGGCACATAGTAAATGCTGAACAAAGCAGTATGGCTTAGTGGAAAGAGCCTGGGCTTGTGAGTCAGAGGTCTTGGGTTCTAATCTCGACTCCGCCACTTGTCAGCTATGTGACTTTGGTCAAGTCACTTTACTTCTCTGTGCCTCAGTTACCTCATCTGTAAAATGGGGATTAAGACTGTGAGCCCCATGTGGGACAACATGATTACCTTGTATCCCCCCAGCACTTAGAACAGTGCTTTGCACATAGTAAGCACTTAACAAATGCCTTCATTATTATTATTATTAAATACCATATAAAAAATGACATTGTAAATACCGTCTATCAGAGTCTCTCCATAATGGGGACAGTGAATGTGAGCTTACAAGCTTTAGCCAAAAGAAGCATTTGCAAATGAAAATAATTCCATTTTTGTTTAACTGATAATGGTATTTGTTCTAACAAAGGCAGATAGCCTTTAGTGGATTATTATTATCATTGTTATGATATTTGTTAAGCGCTTACTATGTGCCGAGCACTGTTCTAAGAGCTGGGATAGATACAAGGTAATCGGGTTGTCTCACATGGGGCTCACAGTCTTAATACCCATTTTCCAGATGAGGTAACAGGCACAGAGAATTTAGGCGGCTTGCCCAAGGTCACACAGCAGACAAGTGGCGGAGCCAGGATTAGAACCCACGTCCTCTAACTCCCAAGCCCGTGCTCTTGCCACTAAACCACACTGCTTCTCCTCTTGCAGGATAGTAGACAGCATGGGGTAGTGGAAAGAACATGAGACTGGGAGTCAGGAGACCCAGGTTCTAGTTCCAGCTCTGACACTGGCCTGCTTGATGACCTTGGGCAAGTCATTCAACCTCCCCTCAGTTTCCTCATCTGTAAAACAGAAATGTGATTCTGGCTCTCCCTACTTTGTAGATTTTGAGCCCCACGGAGGGCAGAGACTCCATCTGATCTGATTATCTTCTCTTCTGTCACAGGGCTTGACACATAGTAAATATCTTAAATAAATTAATTAGCATGTGCTCCGGTTTTTTCATACGGCAGCAAACTTGTGTTCCCCACAGCTGCCTGAGTTTTTACAAAGGGGATCGGTATCAAAATTTTTCCCAAATAATCTTCTCATCAGTTGGGATATCCTCTTTAATGAGTTAGATCAGAGCCTCAATTTTACCACTCGAGATCAGTCCTTCCCCTCTATTTGCTGCTTAGGAAAGATCCCCCCAAGAAAGTGCCCCTGATCTGCAGAGTCCATGTACTCATTTTCCACTCTGAAGACTAGGAACGATTCTGGAGTAGTAACTGTAGTAGTAGTAGCTCCCTCCTACTTAGACTGTGAGTCCCATGTGGGACAGGGACTGCGTACAGCCTGATTAATTCGTATCTACCCCTGCACTTAGAACAGTACTTGGCACAGAGTAAGGACTTAACAATCAATCAGTTGTATTTATTGAGCGCTTACTGTGTGCACAGCATTGTACTAAGTGCTTGGGAGAGTACAATACAACAGAGTTGGTAGACACATTCCCTGCCCACAATGAGTTTGCAAACACCATAGTTATTATTAGAGAAGTAGCGTGGCTCAGTGGAAAGAGCACGGGCTTGGGAGTCAGAAGTCGTGGGTTCTAACCCCGGCTCCGCCACTTGTCAGCTTTGTGACTTTGAGCAAGTTGCTTAATTTATCTGTGCCTCGGTTGCCTCCTCTGTAAAATGGGGATTAAGACTGAGCCCCATGTGGGACAACCTGATTGCATCTACCCCAGCACTTAGAACAGTGCTTGGCACACAGTAAGCACTTAACAATACTATTATTATTATTATTATATTTATGCCTGTCATCCTGAAAAGCAGCAGACTAAGCCCTTGGCAATCTATCGGCATCCTGGACTGACAAGGCATTTAATAAACCAGCCATCGGCTAGCTCTCCATGAGCTCCATTCTTCCTTTCAAGCCCAGGAGAGCATAGCCTAGTGAGAAACAGCATGGCCTAGTAGATAGAGCACAGGCCTGGCAGTCAGAGGTCCTGGGTTTTAATCCCGGCTCCACCACTTGCCTGCTGTGTGACCTTGGACAAGTCACTTCACTTCTCTGTGCCTAAATTCCCTCATCTATAAAAATAGGGATTAAAACTCTGGGCTCCATGTAGGACAGGGACTGTGCCCAACCTGATTACTCTGTATCTAACCCAGTGCATAGAACAGTGCATGGCATATAATAAGCACTTAGCAAATGCCATAATTATTCATTATTAGGAGAGGCTGACTATCCACGATCCTTGCTCCTGGTGCAGAGCAGCCCCTCACTGTTCCATTACTTTCGATCCAGATGACGTACAGCCTGTTCTTTCCATGCTGCTGCTGCTATTTCACTCCCAGCCAGTGAAAGAGGCCCAGCTTGGGCACAGGACTGGGGGGCAAAGGACCTGGGTTCTAATCCCAGCTCTGCCACATACAATTGTTGCCAATTTGTACTTCCCAAGTGCTTAGTACAGTGCTCTGCACACAGTAAGCACTTAAAAAATACGATTGATGATGATACCTACTAAATGACCTTGGGCAAGTCACTTAACTTCTCTGTGCCTCGGTTTTCTCATCTGTAAAATGAGGATTCAATACCTTTTCTGCTTCCTACTTAGACTGTGAACTCCACATGGGACAGGGATGGTGTCCCACAGCACTGGACCTGATTATCTACCCCAGTGCTTAGTATGGTGCTTGACGCGTAGTAAGCACTTAACGAATCCCACAGTTATTATTATTATTACCTTCTGAAAGAGGGCAGAACAGCTGAGAACCATATAATGGTCTGTGCCACTGGGCATGCCCTTCTTGGGATACTGTGGGCTCAGGGTAGCATGCAGAGGCTCTTCTCTATCCTTTCCCCCTACCCTGTCAACTAATGGCATTGAGTGTTCACTGTGTGCTGTTTTTACTGTGTGCTGAGGTTTATACTAAGTGGTTGGAGGAGTACATAACAGCAGAGTTGGTAGACGTGATCCCTGCCCTTAAGGACTTTACGATCTAGTGGAGAAGCTTAAAATCTTTGACTTCACATTTTTACAACCCTCTACCATAAACTGATACCGAACCTTTTCAGAAGCTGCTCATCATTATGTCAGCATCTACCAGTCGGGTGTAGGGAGAAGCATCCTAGGCATAGCAAAACATATTTTCACCCTCATTGAGGGGGAGGTGACCTCTGTCAACTCTGCTGTATTGTATGTATTGTACGAAGTATGCACTCAGTCAATACCAGTAATTGACTTACTGTAACCCCAGAAGAAAAGAATCTATTGATGTGGGCAGGTTATGGGACCTACTCCTCTAATGTGTGATTTCACACTCACATGTTTCTTTGAAAAACCACCAGGTGGATAAATTGGCTTCCCCTGCCCATTTTCCAGATGCAGTCATTTTATGTGGAAGAAGCAAGAAAATATCAATTCCCACAAGGAAGGCATTTATTCATTCAATCATATTTACTGAATGAGTACTGTGCACAGGGCACTGTACTAAGCTCTTGGGAGAATACAATATAACAATAAACAGACACACTCCCTGCCCACAATGAGGAATCAACTACTGAATCATATGACCTATGTGCTGCGGGAATGGGGAGAAATCGCAGGCAGATAATAGTTCCCTTGTTCTCTAGCCATCACAAGCAGAACCATCTCAAAGGAGCCAGACTCCCAAAGATCCAATTTCCCTTTGTCCTCACGCCTGCATCCTGAGACAAGCTTCCCTCTTGCTAAGGAGTCCATAGAAATAGACAGTCTGATTACCTGTCCCTTAAAAAGGTGAGCAAATTATAGAAACTAAAAGGTCAGTCCTAAATTTCTCACTTACAAGGGGACAGGGAGAAGCTAGGCTCCTAAGCACTCGGGGGGACTCTCCTGGCCCGCTTGCTGACTCTCACCCAAAATTCTGCCTTAAGTCTTGCAAAGTGTTTTCTATCTCCTTGGGGTGCTGGGATGGGAGAGGGGTGCGGGGAGGTCATGTCCACTACCAGATGCTAGAAGCAGTCACTCACCTGGAAGCCCTCTCCACTCCCGCCCCTCAGGTGTCGATTTGTGCAGCGCCAACACTTTTCTCTCCAAAATAACAGATGAAGATAAACCTGACATTGAGTTTTTGATTTCCAACCACCTGGAACGCTTCTAGAATCTCAAATTTGGTCTTTGTCCTCTGCCCAGGTCACCCATGAATTTTCAAGATCAACAATCAGTCCACCATTAGTATTTATTGAGTGGTTACTCTGGGCAGAGAACTGTATTAAGCATTTGGGAGAGTACAAAAGAGTAAGGAGACACAATCCCTGCCCCCAGAAACTGACAGTCTAGAAGGATCCCCCTCTCTCCCCCTCCCCAACAGTTAAACTGATTCCTCCTTTTCAACCTGGGTTTACCCCTTGGATTTGACTTTCAAGTTCAGACTTAAAGTGGTGTTTGATTTTTGATTGTTCACTGGGAAGTGAGCTGTGCTCAGAAAAGCTTGGCTTGGCTTTCTGATTTCTGAGTTCCTGAAGATTTCAATCAAAAGTCATCTGCATGAAAAGGGGGCGTTGACACTTCACTCTATTTGTAATCTAGCAGCTCCTGGGTTTGGGTAGGTGGTTTCATGCAGAAATTCCACAAGAAACAGCTTGGACTAGTAAAAAGAGCAGGACCTAGGAGTGAAGAGACCTGGATTCTAATCCCAGCTCTGCCACCTGCCTGGCATGTGACCCTGGGCACGTCCCTTAACTTCTCTGCATCTCAGTTTCCTCAGCTGTAAAATGGGGATTAAATATCTATCTCCCTCCCACTTGGACTGTGAGCCCCATGTGGTAAGGGACTTGATGGTCTTGTATCTACCCCAGTATTTAGTATAGTGGTTGGCAAATACTATAATAATTATCATTATGAATTCTAAGGGGCTTCCAGATTTTCATGGGAAATAAGAAGGAACCTTCTCTCTAAAGGGTTGGGGGTGGTGGGGAAGGATGGCTCAAATAGTAACAATAATAATTATGGTATTTATTAAGTGCTTACTATGTGCCAGGGACTGTACTAGGCGCCGGGGTGGTTACAGGCAAATCGGGTTGGATACAGTCCCTGTCCCACGTGGGGCTCACAATCTCCATCCCCAATATGCAGATGAGGAAACTGAGGCACAGAGAAGTGAAGTGACTTGTCCGAGGTCACACAGCAGACAAGTGTGCTGTCGAGAAGCAGCGTGGTTCAGTGGAAAGATCACGGGCTTGGGAGAAAGAGGTCATGGGTTCTAATCCCGGCTCTGCCACTTGTCAGCAGTGTGACTTTGGGCAAGTCACTTAATTTCTCTGTGCCTTAGCTACCTCATCTGTAAAATGGCGATTAAAACGTGAGCCCCACATGGGACAACCTGATCACCTCGTATCCTCCCAGCGCTTAGAACAGTGCTTCGCACATAGTAAGCGCTTAACAAATGCCATCATTACTAAGTGGTGAAGCCAGGATTAGAACCCATGACTTTCTGACTTTCAGGCCCATGCTCTATCCATTATGCCATGCTTGTAGGTATTCATCTGTTCTTTCCAAATACATTTTATGTCTCCTTTCTTTCTCTCACGCTCATTCCCATTCTAAGGTCAACTCTTGCCCTGGTACCATGAGGAATGGAGACTCCCAGAAGCATCGTGGCCAACTGGATAGAGCACAGGCCTGGTAAGAAGGACCTGGGTTCTAATCCCAACTCCACCTTTTGTCTGCTGTGTGACCTTGGGTAATTCACTTCATTTCTCTGGACTCAGTTATCTCATTTGGAAAATGAGGATTGAGGCTGTGAGCCCCACAGGAGAGGTAGCCTGTGTCCATCCTGATTATCTCAAATCTTCCTGCGTCCATCCTGATTATCTCAAATCTTCCCCCATTGCTTAGAAGAGTGTCTGGCATGTAGTAAGTGCTTAAAAATACCATTTAAAAAATAGACCTCTCATTGGCTGACTGCCAGCCCTGGCCATTGCGCTTGAGTGTTCAGCTTCCGTTCTTGAAAGAAGTTTGCCCTGTGCTGTTCTGCTTCTCTGGGCCCTGTCTGTAGGCTGTGCCTCCTCATGAAGTACAAAAGCACCTTGTAAGGGCATGTTAGTACTGCTCTCACTTTTGTTTTTCATGTGGAGATCATCCCAGTAGGGTAGAGTTGCCTTTCCACCAAGGACAGAGCAGAAAGGCATGAAAACCCTCGGGCAGAAGGGAAATTGAATGCCTATTCATTCTCAGTTGCATCTCCTGGAGGTGGAAAGTTAGTTTGGATAACCCAATTATCAGGAAGAACAAGGGATCCAAAGAAGTCCATAAAACAGTAAAAGTAACCCAGCAGCCATTCAGAAGGTCAGCTAAGTCTGTGCCTGCAGGGAAGAAGAAGCAGATGAGTTCACAGATGAGGCCTTTGAGTATTCAGGTTTGCTCCTAATAGGTAAAGAGCAGGCAGGAGATGTGGGTTCCAGGCCTGGCTCCAATGGGCAGCTCCTTTCCATTCCCACAACTTAAGTAACCAACAGAAATGACTTTAAGTTGCATCCCGAGAGATTTTGAATAGTGTAGAGGAAAATCGATTGGACTAAAAAGAATGGGGCAATACTGGAGCGGACTATGAAGAAAAGTTAGAATATTTCTTTCCCAGGAGAGCTTTGAGAATAGATGAAGCCCTCATTTATCTGGGATGTTAATTCCTGCTTAGAATTAACTAATACCTAGAAAGAACTACATAATCTCTTTGGGCCTCTTTTAGTCCTATCAGCAAGCCACTAAACTCTGATTCTTAGGTGCTTTGTCTGTGAGAAAATTGGTATTCTCTCATGGCCTTCCCTGCCTCCCACCTCAAGGATAAAGGAATATTAATGAGAAGAGTGCATCTATAGTGCTTTAAAATCCTCACAACAGAAAGACAGGATAGAAATATCCTTTTAATTTACAACTATCATTAAATATATTTTACCATTATTCTTGCTAGTTTTTTTAAGGAACTCCATTAAAAAATATCTTGGAGTTTGATGTTTCTGAGCCCCTAATTATAATAATAATGATTGTGGCATTTATTAACTGCTTATTAGGTCCCAAAGATTTTACTAAGCACTGGGATTGATACATTATAAGCAGATCTAAAACAATCCCTGTCACACACAGGGCTTACAGTCTAAAAAGCAGGTATTTATCCCCATTTTACAGATGAGGTAACAGCACAGAGAAGTTTAGTTACTTACTTGCCCAAGGTCACACAGCAGGCAAGTGGCAAAGCCAGGATTAGAATCCGGGTCCTATGACTCACAGGTCTGTGCTCTTTCTTGCTTCTTAAGTATTGGAAACAAAGTGAAGAAAGGATTTCACTTTCAGTCAGTCAGTCATATTTATTGAGCACTTGCTGTGTGCAGAGCACTGTACTAACCACTTCCATCCTGGTTAGTGGTTATTTCCTGATTTTCTACCTTCCCTGAGCTCAATTTTGGACTCTTAGAAAAGTGTGTGATGACAAGGGAGCCCTCTGTAATAATTCCGGGCCAAAAATCTCATCTACTCCACACAAGGGGCTTTTCTCTCCATTACAGCTTACCTGGGCCATGCAGCCAAGAAATGCACTGGAGTGGGACAACATATTTTCCACTATTCTGTCTGGAAGCTTTGCTACTGGGCCCCTATTCCAGAAGGGAAAGCCTTCAATCATCATAACTGTTTACTGAAGGTCTGTCAGACCCAGAACAGAGTAGAGGCACTTGGGAGTTCACTTAAGTTCTCTCCTTCATAGTAGCCTATTTTGAGGGAAAACAGATTGCTAATGACTGTCACCATTTTCCTCTCCAGCCAAGGCGAAGGGCAGGATCAATTCAGGATAGAGGAGACTCAGTGCCAACTAAGTCTCCCCTGTCCTCCCTAGTACTTAGGGGTTTTCCCTGCAAGCAAGGGGATGCTAAGGAGCCCAAATGTGACGCTCCCTTCTCTTTAGGAGCTGAATCTTCAGATAGTTCATGGTATCCTTAGGAGGTTAGCTTAGGGTACGTTACATTTTACAGGAGGGACAGGTGAGGGACAAAGAGGTTAGCTGATTAATCCTTGACAAGCAGCAAGGCAGTGGTGTCACGAGTGGTCCAGAGCCTAATCAGTGCCTTTCCCGTAATGCTCAAGGTCTGCTGCTCAATCATTAAAGTGACACAGAGAACTGGTGGGAGTGGTCCCTGTCTAGAGAGGATGCTTGTTGGCTCACTGTTCCCCATATCTTTCACTGACCTTCTTTGTGATTTTTTTTTCCTTTAAAGAAATTATTTTCAAACCATTTCAGCCTCAGAGTAAACTCTGAAAATGAATCCAATTCACGCTTTGATGCTCTAGGATGTCACAAAACTGCCAAGATGCTGTAACGACTTTTTATCTCAACTCCCAGCCATGACACTTCTAATCTATAACCTCCATCTGGCATTACAAGAGAGAGTAGTAATTTCAGCCACGGGAGTGGGAATCTAAGGACAAGACTAAAAATTTGCATGAGAGTCCAGTTTGTGGATAAAATAACTGTGTTTTTTAGTGCTGTTTGTTAAGCGCTTACTATGTGTCGATCACTGTTCTAAGTGCCGGGGTAGATAAAAGTCAGTCGGGTGGGACACAATCCTTCTTAATTATTAATAATCATATTTAGTGAGTGCTTGCTGTGTGCAAAGCACAGTCCTCATCCCACATGGGGTTTACGGTCCAAGTAGAAGGGAGGACAGGTTTTCAATCCCCGTTTTACAGATGAGGGAACTGAAGTGTATATGTATGTTTGTACATATTTATTACTCTATTTATTTTACTTGTACATATTTATTCTATTTATTTTATTTTGTATGTGTATATATGTTTGTACATATTTATTACTCTATTTATTTATTTATTTTACTTGTACATATTTATTCTATTTATTTTATTTTGTTAATATGTTTTGTTTTGTTGTCTGTCTCCCCCTTCTAGACTGTGAACCCGCTCTTGGGTAGGGATTGTTTCTATATGGTGCCAACTTGTACTTCCCAAGCACTTAATACAGTGCTCTGCACACAGTAAGCGCTCAATGAATATGATTGAATGAATGAAAAATATAGAGAAGTTAAGTGACTTGCCCAAGGTCACACAGCAGACAACTGGAGGAGCTTTTCTCGGGTGTATTGCTGGGAAGAGGTAAGAGTTTCCCTTCAGGGGCCTGATCTTAATTTTTTAGATGCCAGGCAGCAGGGTGAAAAGGTCAGGCCTGTGAATTCCAGCTCATAGTGTGATCTTGGGAAAATCACCTTGTTTTCCACTGCCTCAGTTTTCATATCTGCACAATGGGGATATAAATAGTGCCCTACTTCGGTGGAAACTTACTTTCTAAATGTAAGGTGCTAAAAAAATGCTAAGTAATCATAATAATTATGACAGACTGAGTTCAAGGCTGCTCTATATTAAATGCTGAATCTCAGCAGCAGCACCCTGTCAAAATAGTTACAAACTGACATCACTTGAAGGTGAACATGCAGCCATAGAACACTTATTGAAGGGATACCTTTCTTATGTAAATTTAAGGAGAAACTCATGAAATAACAGAAAGGAGAAAATGATTGCTTTTAAATTTCCACCTCAGTGCAATACTTAGCTTTACTGAAAGCCATAAAATACCATGGCATATCTTCAATGCCACTGCAGGTCTGTGACTCTCTGAATTACTGTAGGGACAATAAAATTGACATGGTACAACTCCTGGGGGAGCAAACTTGCAAATGATTTCATTAGTTCTCTGTGCCACAATTCAGTCACTGGAAACAAACATAAGCTAGTCTAGTTTCAGTGAATGGTAGGGAAAAAGTGCTACCTCTTAACCGTTAGGTTGTCAGAAGCTTTCTTTAAAAAAAAAAAAAGCCCAAAAAACTGTTGGTTCAAAACAGTTCATCTTTTACATTCATGAAATGTGGCTTTTCTTAATATAGATTTACTGGTTAATCTGACAGACACTTTTTAGGATTACTGGGTGATTTGCTTAACAAAGTCGGTCTGTTGAGCAGATTTACTGTGAGCCTGTTGTTGGGTAGGGATTGTCTCTGTTGCCGAATTGTACTTTCTAAGCGCTTAGTGCAGTGCTCTGAACACAGTAAGCGCTCAGTAAATACGAATGAATGAATGTACTGAAAATTTGACTCATACACTTCTTCGAATTACTGGGTGATTTGTTTAACAAAGGTAGTTTGTTTTGTAGATTGCACATGCCCATGGTAGACTACCTGTATGAAAACCTTTAGCGAGGACAGATTTTGTTGTTTGTTGTTTTTTATCCTAGCCAGCCAAGATTTACAGAAATGCGGAATCTCTCCAAATCAACAGTGGCATTATTCCCACTGGTTCCATACATCGAAGAGATCACGAGGGCTTGAGAAATAGTGCAATAAGTAGGTTATCGATTTATATATGTACTTTGCCGTCGAGGCTAAATTGAAACGACTCGGGAGCCTGGAGGGACCCCATGTAAGGCGATGGTGGGCTACCCTGACAAACGTCTGCAGCCGTCTCGGAGATGCAACTTTGAGAAGCAGAGTGGCTCAGTGGAAATCAATCAATCAATCGTATTTATTGAGCGCTTACTGTGTGCAGAGCACTGTACTAAGCGCTTGGGAAGTACAAGTTGGCAACATATTGGCAACAAGTTGGAAAGAGCCCGGGCTTGGGAGTCAGAGGTCGTGGGTTCCATGGCTCAGTGGAAAAGGGCCCGGGCTTTGGAGTCAGTGGTCATGGGTTCAAATCCTGACTCTGCCAACTGCCAGCTGTGTGATTTTGGGCAAGTCACTTAACTTCTGTGTGCCTGTCACCTCATCTGTAAAACGGGGATTGACTGTGAGCCCCCCGTGGGACAACCTGATCACCTTGTATCCCCCCAGTGCTTAGAACAGTGCTTTGCACATAGTAAATGCTTAATAAATGCCATCATTATTATTACTGTTCTAATCCCAGCTCTGCTAATTGTCAGCTGTGTGACTTTGAGTGAGTCACTTAACTTCTCTGTGCCTCAGTTACCTCATCTGTAAAGTGGGGATGAATACTGTGAGCCCGCCATGGGACAACCTGATTACCTTGTAACCTCCCCAGCTCTTAGAACAGTGCTTTGCACATAGTAAGCGCTTAACAAATGCTATTATTACTAATCCCGACTCTGCCACTTGTCAGGTGTGTGACGGTCAGGTCACTTAACTTCTCTGTCTGTGCCTCAGTGACCTCATCTGTAAACTGGGGATTTAAGACTGTGAGTCCCACGTGGGACAACCTGATCACCTTGTAACCTCCCCAGTGCTTAGAACAGTGCTCGGCACCTAGTAAGCGCTTAACATATGCCATCATTATTGTTATTAATCCCGACTCCGCCACTTGTCAGCTGTGTGACGGGCAAGTCACTTAACTTCTCTGTCTATGCCTCAGTGCCCTCATCTGTAAAATGGGGATTAAGACTGTGCACCCCAGGCGGGACAATCTGATCACCTTGTAACCTCCCCAGCGCTTAGAACAGTGCTCGGCACCTAGTAAGCGCTTAACATATGCCATCATTATTGTTATTAATCCCAACTCCGCCACTTGTCAGCTGTGTGACAGGCAAGTCACTTAACTTCTCTGTCTGTGCCTCATCTGTAAAATGGGGATTAAGACTGTGTGCCCCACGTGGGACAACCTGATCACCTTGTATCCCCCTGGCGCTTAGCAGTGCTTCGCACATAGTAAGCTCTTAACCAATACCATTATTATTATCTTCAGAATCCGGTCCTTTGCATCTCCCGCATTTTTTCCGATGCACGTTCCCGGCCTAGAGATTTATGCTTTTCCAGTGACCATCCGGAGGCGGGGAGGGGGGGAAGGTAAGTACGTCCCAAAGTTGGGCCGCCTCTGAGGAGTGAATAAAGGAGACTTACCCTGTCTTCTTCAGCTCTCAAGTCCGGCATGGTGCTGACACAAAGGCTGACGGCGGTGGTGGCCACGAACAGGATGGAGAGGCAAGCAAACACTTTCCCCGGCAGCCCAGACTGGGGATTGTCCACCATGTCCCGGAGGCGATTCATACAGAGGCCCCACCTGGTCTGGTCCCCGGGCCCACCCGCGCAGCTGTCCCTCTGCCTCTGCAGCTCCTCTTCCCTCGCGGCCTCGGCCCGCTCCTCGACTTTCTGCAGGAGTTTTCGGAAGCAGCACCTCTCCAGGCTGGCCTCCTCGATCCCCCAGTAGCTCAGCTCCTCCTTGAAGGACAGGGCGCACATCTCTCGGAAGAGGACCAGCTTCCCGGCCGCCAGGAAGGTGACGATCATCCTGAAGGCCCCGGGACTCCGGTCGAAGAAGAACTCGCGGCGGTCCTCGTCGTAGTCGTCGCAGAGCTGGATGATCTCCTCGTAGGACTGGCAGAACTTCAGCTTGCTGAGCCGGGTCAGGGGGAAGTCATCCAGAGTGGTCCAGGGCAGCAGGTAGCGGATGCCTCCCACGTTCACCAGAATGCCCTCCCGCAGGTCGGCCGCCCTGCCCTCGTCTACGGGATAAAGTTTCCTGGCCCTCTGGTAGTAGAGCCCTTTGAGGGTCGGCTCCTCCCCGAAGCCCCGGAAAAAGTGGTTCAGGGAACGGGCCGAGTCGCAGCTGTGAACACCCTCATCTCCCTGCTCGCGGCCTATGGGTTGCCCAGGCATCGCTGGGGGCTGCCCTCCGGGGCATCCGAGGGAGCCTTTACATCGGGGCCAGCTGGGCATCCCCGCAGAAGAAGGAGGAAGAAGGGAGACAAAGTTAAAAAGTCCGGGAACCGTTGGAACCGTCCCTCCCGGCCCCCAAAACCAATCAATCAATCGTATTTATTGAGTGCTTAGTGTGTGCAGAGCACTGTACTAAGCGCTTGGGAAGTACAAGTTGGCAACATAGAGAGACAGTCCCTACCCAACAGTGGGCTCACAGTCTAAAAACCAGAGCACCGGCCTTCCCTGACTGAGCCCCTTCCTTCCTCTCCTTCCCCCCCCCCCCCCACCATCTTACCTCCTTCCCTTCCCCACAGCACCTGTATATATGTATATATGTTTGTACATATTTGTTACTCTATTTATTTATTTATTTTACTTGTACATATCTATTCTATTTATTTTATTTTGTTAGTATGTTTGGTTTTGTTCTCTGTCTCCCCCTTTTAGACTGTGAGCCCACTGTTGGGTAGGGACTGTCTCTATATGTTGCCAACTTGGACTTCCCAAGCGCTTAGTACAGTGCTCTGCACACAGTAAGCGCTCAATAAATACGACTGATGATGATGATGACTTTGGAGAGGGCAGCAGGAGGCAGGCTCTTGCCCTACAGCCCCTAGCGTGGTGGGCTTCATTGCCTTTCATTTACAAATCCCGAACCGCCCCCCTTCCCTCCCTCGAGGACTCTGTCTGATTCCCTCCTGAATTGTCTTTCAATCAATCAATCGTATTTATTGAGCGCTTACTGTGTGCATAGCACTGTACTAAGCGCTTAGGAAGTACAAGTTGGCAACATATAAAGACAGTCCCTACCCAACAGTCGGCTCACAGTCTAAAAGGGGGAGACAGAGAACAAAGCCAAACATACTAACAAAATAAAATAAATAGAATAGATATGTACAAGTAAAATAAATAAGAGTAATAAATATGTACAAACATATATACATATATGCAGGTGCTGTGGGGAAGGGAAGGAGGTAAGATGAGGGGGATGGAGAGGGGGACGAGGGGGAGAGGAAGGAAGGGGCTCAGTCTTTCCCAGCGCTTAGGACAGTGCTCTGCACTCCATAAGCTCTACAGTGCTTTGCAGTCGGGGAGCGCTGAATACATTGCTGGCCAATCAGCCATCAGTCATCGATTCCCCCACAGTGAAACTCAGTCCGCAACTATTGCAAAGTGTCACCGTGGGAACTGAAATCGGGACCTCAGCTTTTTTCGCAGGGTGGCTTCGCCCTTGTCAGAACTGTACATTGGTCAGAACTTCCCCAGTCGGATGGGGATTTGCCTGATGCTCCTATTGTGAAAACTTCTCTTGCAGTGGTGCTTAAATGATGCCTAATTGCCTCTGTGTTGTGTTATTATTATCCAACACAGCCATAATTAATATGCTATCCATAGGGTTTCTACTCTTCCCTGTTTCCATGCCAGCTGCATATTCCTACTAGACAGACATGCCTTTACACCTTAACAACCCCAATCCACCTGAAATTGCGTGCATGTTAATGAACGGCAAGTAAGTGGTTAAAGCAGGTTGCTCCGGAGCAGCTGGAGTTTGAGTTTACTCGGAGAGGCTTAATCACCTCTTATTTACTTGGCCCGCCTTCATTTCACATTTTCTTGCTCTGTCCTGCATTTTTTAAGTAGCCCATCCATGTTTTAGGGCAGATTACTGACTGGAGACGAGCAGGTTTTATTCAGCAAATTTAATTCTGAAATGCAGGGCCCCCACAGGCACCTGGCAGAGAAAGCGGCCTCACTTTTTCCACCCACACAGGTAGATGCCCCCTTTTTTAAACCCCGTCCCTCCCCCATCACAAACCAAAGCCGTGGAGGGAGCCAAACTTTCCCCTGAAGTTTCACTTACCATCCTGATGTGGAGACTTCCCGCAGGTGTCCTGCAGTTCTGCAAAGGCAGAGCACAAACGGCAAACACATTCACATTTCCTCCAAAAGAGTACATTAGGTATATGCTGCAGGGGAGCAGGGGAAGGAAAATCAGCTTTCTCTGAGCAGTGTTCAAGCCCAATCTCTGAGTCTTCCCTTCCCACTAATAGGGAGGAGAAGTCCATTTATCTCAACCCAGTAGACCCATGGCACGGGGCTGGATGGGGGGTGTCCGTCATCAGAGGTTCCCGGGTGGACACCTCTTCTGGAAAAGGTTAGACTCCTGGAGCTTGATGATGAAAACGACCGACTGAGTGGGCTGTCAACACCTGCCTGTCTTCCATCCCTCTGCCTCGAATCCCTGAGAAACAGTCGGTCTGGTCCTGAAGGAGGTGAGTGGGGAGGGAGGGCTGGGAAGGCGATGCCGTGGGGAAGAAAGGAAAGGGTTGAGACAGAATCCCTCTAGCATCCATGCAGCCATCCTGCAGGGAGCAGCCAGGCAGCGGCAGCAGCAACTTGCCAGCAGCCTGGAAGAAAAAACAACAACAACAAGAAAGCTGCCTGGCCTCCCCCTTGCCCAAACCATAATAATTTGGGAGCCAGAGGCAAAGATTGTTAAAACAAATGTATCCTGGCATTCACAGCAGTTCCTGCTACTTCAATGAATGGTAACTTAATAGCGGTGTCGCTGTTTCCTTGTGAGAAGCCGGTTCTGCGGAATTAACTTTTTCTTAAACAGATGTGACCCCTTGGCCCGACAAACATCCCAAGCACACCTGGCTGTATCTTGGGGCAGAGACTGGATAGGAGGAGGGCGCTTGGCTCAGGAAGGAAGGGGAGTCCCGGGAGATGTGGTCACCTCCTAAACCTTCAGGGTTGCTGGATGCTGAGGGAAGGGAAACCAATCAATCAATCAATCAATCGTATTTATTGAGCGCTTACTATGTGCAGAGCACTGTACTAAGCGCTTGGGAAGTACAAATTGGCAACACATAGAGACAGTCCCTACCCAACAGTGGGCTCACAGTCTAAAAGGGGGAGACAGAGAACAAAACCAAACATACCAACAAAATAAAATAAATAGGATAGAAATGTACAAGTAAAATAAATAAATAAATAAATAGAGTAATAAATATGTGCAACCATATATACATATATACAGGTGCTGTGGGGAAGGGAAGGAGGTAAGATGGGGGGATGGAGAGGGGGACGAGGGGGAGAGGAAGGAAACCAGCTAGGCTCCTTCCTCCCAGGGCTATTTAGAAGGTGGAGAGTTTTCTTTCAATCTCTAAGAACGAATATTCTAGCAGTTCTCTGCCTTGGGGGAAGCCACCTTACAATTAAAGAAGGGGAGGTGCAGCATGACCTAGTGGAAAGAGCACTGGCCTGGGAATCAGAGGACATGGTTATTAATCCCAGCTCTGCTGTGCGACCTTGGGCAAGTCACTTAACTTCTCTGGGCCTCCGTTTCCTCACATAAAATGGGGATTCAATACCTGTTCTCCCTCCTCACTCTCAGCTTTAAGGCTCCATCACCTCGCCCCCTCCTACCTCACCTCCCTTCTCTCCTTCAACAGCCCAGCCCACACCCTCCGCTCCTCTGCCGCTAACCTCCTCACTGTACCTCGTTCTCGCCTGTCCCACAGTCTACCCCAGGCCCCCGTCCTCCCCCTGGCCTGGAATGCCCTCCCTCCACACATCTGCCAAGCTAGCTCACTTCTTCCCTTCAGAGCCCTACTGAGAGCTCACCTCCTCCAAGAGGCCTTCCCGGACTGAGCCCCCTTTTTCCTCTCCTCCTCTCCATCCCCCCCGCCCTACCTCCTTCCCGTCCCCACAGTACCTGTATATATGTTTGTACACATTTATTACTCTATTTTACTCGTACATATTTACTATTCTATTTATTTTGTTAATTATGTGCATTTACCTTTAATTATATTTGTTCTGACGACTTGACACCTGTCCATATGTTTTGTTTTGTTGTCTGTCTCCCCCTTCTAGACTGTGAGCCCGTTGTTGGGTAGGGACCCTCTCTATATGTTGCCAACTTGTACTTCCCAAGCGCTTAGTACAGTGCTCTGCACACAGTAATTGCTCAATAAATACGATTGAATGAATGAATGAATGCGAACCCAGTGTGGAAGGGGCTGTGTCTGACCTGGTTTTCTTTTGTCTACCCCAGTGCTTAGTACAGTGCTTGACACCTGATGATAATAATAATTATGGCATTTGTTAAGCAACTACTATATGCCAGGCTCTGAACCAAGCACTGGGGTGGATTCAGGCAAATCAGGTTGGACCTAGCCCCTGTCCCACATAGAGCTCAGAGTCTTAATTCCCATTTTACAGATGAGGTAACTGAGGCTCAGAGAAATGCAGTGATGTGCCCAAGATCACACAGAAGACAAGTAGTAAGTTCTTAAATAGTGCAAGTAACTGAAGGGATAGAGAAGTCCAGGTGGCAACAAACCTGGACAATTTTCTCTCTGATAAAAAAAAAAAATACTCAGAGATTGGGGCACGGCTTGGACGGTGAGGGCGGCCTTTGAGTCAACAGCAGAGGCTAAGTGAACAGACTTTTGGGTCTGTTTTCAGGTCTGAATTGTGGCTTTTTCATTGATACTTTTTCCACAAGAACTGTGGCTTGAAGCAGAGAGGCTGCAGACTTAGGACTGCTCCTTCCAAGTAGTGTTTATTTCCTTTTAATAGCGCCCATTGTTTGTAACTCATTTCTTTCTCCTTTTTCCCCTGCCTTCTCCACTTAGGTTCTGAGCCCCTTGTGGGACAAGGAACCTTATTGGAACTGTAGAAATTGAGGTATTAAGCCTTTAGCTGAAGGACACCCAAAATGTTCTGGCAGTGGCATGAAGAGAAATCATTCTGGAAAGAGTAATCTGTCCAAAAGAATCTCTACAAGGTACTGAATGACCTGGGTACAGAGCTGTTCGTCCATGAGTGGTATTTATTGAGTGCTTACTTGGTGCAGGGGAGTTACAATACATTTGGATCCAGGTTCTAATCCTGGCTCTGCCACTTGTCTCCTGTTTGACCACAGGCAAGTCACTTAACTTCTCTGTGCCTCAGTTACCTCATCTATAAAATGGGAATTAAAACTGTGAGCTCCATGTGGGACAGGGACTGTGTTCAACCTGATTAGCTTCCATCTACCCCAGTACTTTGAACAGTGCCTGGCACATAGTAAGTGTTTAACAAATGCCATAAGAAAAAAATGGGCAGATATGATCCCACCCCCAAGGAGCTTACGGTCTACCAGGCCATTTTTGCTTCTGATACCCTCTGTAGCCTCTCTTTATCCCTCAGCTCATCCAAATGTGGTCAGTGGTCACACAGCTCAGTCAGCCAGTCAATCGTATTAATTGAGCACATACTGTATGCAGAGCACTGTACTAAGGGCTTGGGAGAGTGCAATATAACAGTTGCATTTCCTGCCCACAATCAGCTTACAGTCCAGAGGAGTTCAGAATGCCTTGTCCAAGTTTGAAGGAACAGGTCTATGTTGTCTGCACTTTGCAAGTTTTGCAAGATAACATAATGACATCATGCAGAACTTTTTTCAGAAATTCTCAGATCCCAGAGTGTGTCCCCTGGGGCTCCTGACCACCTCTCTTGCTCCAGAGACTACTGAACAGGCATCACTTCTGAACCATGGAATTCAGTGGCAGGACTTGAAGAGGAAGGGCTAGTGCTGAAACTAAAATGACAAGTAATAAAGACATATGCAACCTTATCTGTACCAGATGGAATCGTCAGGCTGAAAATTAGACTGTCCAGTAAAAAAAAAAGTCTAGATGCCTGTTGCAGACCTACTCTCCCATGGCATTCCTCAAAATTGGGTTCAAATCCTGGCTCCACCAATTGCCAGCTGTGTGACTTTGGGCAAGTCACTTACCTTCTCTGTGCCTCGGTTACCTCATCTGTAAAATGGGGATTAAGACTGTGAGCCCCCCGTGAGACAACCTGATCACCTTAATAATAATAATAGTGATAGCATTTATTAAGCACTTACTATGTGCAAAGCACTGTTCTAAGCGTTGGGGAGGTTACAAGGTGATCAGGTTGTCCCACAGGGGGCTCACAGTCTTAATCCCCATTTTACAGATGAAGTAACTGAGGCACAGAGAAGTTAAGTGACTTGCCCAAAGTCACACAGCTGACAATTGGCAGAGCCTGGATTTGAACCCACGACCTCTGACTCCAAAGCCCGTGCTGTTTCCACTGAGCCACACTGCTTCTCTAACCTCCCCAGCTCTAACCTTCCTTGTAACCTTCCCAGCTTTTAGAACAATGCTTTGCACATAGTAAGCTCTTAATAAATGCTATCATTATTATTATTAAATATAACCTAACTGGGCACATCATGTGGGGAGGAAGAAGAGCAGGGTGCCATAATTCACATCCTAGGTCCCAAAGCATGTGGCTGTTACTCTCAAGTTAGCAAGACTGTGGTCCTGGGCTAAGTCTGAGACCTGGCTCTGTATGGATCTGTGGAAATTTCGCTTTTCATCTCCCCTATCTTTCCACTGGCCCTGCCTGAGGGTATTGGGAATTTGACTACTGTGACTTCCTCAAGTGTCAAGGTGTTTTATAGTGGAGACTTACAAGCAGGTCCGTTTCATTCATTCATTCAGTCATATTTGTTGAGGGCTTACTGTGTGCAGATCACTGTACTAAGTGCTTGGGAAGTACAAATCGGCAACATTTAGAGACAGTACCTACCCAACAATGGGCTCACAGTCTAGAAGGGGGAGACAGACAACAAAACAAGTAGACAGGTGTCAATACCATCAGAATAAATAGAATTATAGCCATATAAATATCATTAATAAAAAAGAGTAATAAATATGTACAAATATACACAAGTGCTGTGGGGAGGGGGAGGAGGGAGGGTAGAGGAAGGGAGGGAGGTGATGAGGAGGATGAGAGGAAAATAAGGGGGCTCAGTCTGGGAAGGCCTCCTGGAGGAGGTGAGTTCTCTGTAGGACTTTGAAGGGAGGAAGAGAGCTAGTTTGGCTGGTGTGTGGAGGGAGGGCATTCCAGGCCAGAGGTAGGACGTGGGCCAGGGGTCGAAGGCGGGACAGGTGAGAACAAGGCCCAGTGAGGAGGGTAGCGGCGGAGTAGTGGAAGGTGCAGGCTGGGCTGGAGAAGGAGAGGAGGTGAAATATTAAAGGGCGAGGTGATGAGCTTTGAAGCCTAGAGCGAGGAGTTTTTGCTTTATTCGAAGGTTGATAGGCAACCACTGGAGATTTTTGAGGAAGGGAGTGACAAGCCCTGAGCATTTCTGTACAAAGATAATCCGGGCAGCAGAGTGAAGTATAGACTAAAGTGGGGAGAGACAGGATTTATTGAGTGCTTACTGTATGCAGAGTGCTGTACTAAGCACTTGGGAGAGTACAATATAACAATAAACAGGCATATTCCCTGCCAGCAGGCATATTCCCTGCCAGCAATGAGCTTGCAGTCTAGAGGGGTTTCTAGTTACACGGAATTAAGGCTCAAAATGAAAATACCTTTGACTCTCCTCTCTTGTCCAGAAACATGTATTCCCTGAGAATGGAGAAAAGCCTACTCCAGATCCACCCAGATTCTCCACTTCATAGTGAAATGAAGAAGCATTGACCCCGCTCTTCTCAATCCCATCTCCTCACCCTTCTCATTTGGTCCTGGGTCCTTCCGACTGCCAACTACATTCCCATGCCGGGACCTTTTTTCCATGCAGAGCCCTGAAAGATACAAAACATGACCTTGAGGCAGGCTGGCAAACACTACTAGAATCACTTCTTCTGACGTGTTTTCCTCACCTCCTTGAAATTCCACCCTTCCGCCCTCTTCCCCACAGTAAGACCTTTTCTCTTCCAAAAGTTGACTGCCAGAACAGGATATTAAGCTTCACTACACGTATATCTCCTCAAAAATCTCCAGTGGCTACCAATCAATCTGCGCATCAGGCAGAAACTCCTCACCCTGGGCTTCAAGGCTGTCCATCACCTCGCCCCCTCCTACCTCACCTCCCTTCTCTCCTTCTACAGCCCAGCCCGCACCCTCCGCTCCTCCACCGCTAATCTCCTCACCGTACCTCGCTCTCGCCTGTCCCGCCATCGACCCCCGGCCCACGTCATTCCCCGGGCCTGGAATGCCCTCCCTCTGCCCATCCGCCAAGCTAGCTCTCTTCCTCCCTTCAAGGCCCTACTGAGAGCTCACCTCCTCCAGGAGGCCTTCCCACACTGAGCCCCTTCCTTCCTCTCCCCCTCGTCCCCCTCTCCATCCCCCCCATCTTACCTCCTTCCCTTCCCCACAGCACCTGTATATATGTATGTATGTTTGTACATATTTATTACTCTATTTATTTATTTATTTTATTTGTACATATCTATTCTATTTATTTTATTTTGTTAGTATGTTTGGTTTTGTTCTCTGTCTCCCCCTTTTAGACTGTGAGCCCACTGTTGGGTAGGGGCTGTCTCTATATGTTGCCAATTTGTACTTCCCAAGCGCTTAGTACAGTGCTCTGCACATAGTAAGCACTCAATAAATACGATTGATGATGATGATGATGATGATGAGAGAGCAAGTAACCAACGCCACTTTTCCACTTTCCTAAGAAGCAGCATGGCTTAGTGGAAAGAGCATGGGCCTGGGAGTCAGAGGTCATGGGTTCTAATCCCGGCTCCGCCGCATGTCAGCTGTGTGACTTTGGGCAAGTCACTTAACTTCTCTGGGCCTCAGTTACCTCATCTGTGAAATGGGAATTAAGACTGTGAGCCCCACGTGGGACCTGATATCCTTGTATCTTCCCCAGCGATCAGAACAGTGCTCGGCACACAGTAAGAAAAGCAGCGTGGCTCAGTGGAAAGAGCACGGGCTTTGGAGTCAGAGGTCATGGGTTCAAATCCCGGCTCCACCAATTGTCAGCCGTGTGACTTTGGGCAAGTCATTTAACTTCTCTGGGCCTCAGTTACCTCATCTGTAAAATGGGGATTAAGACTGGGAGCCCCACGGGGGGCAACCTGATCAACTTGTAAGCTCCCTAGCGCTTAGAACAGTGCTTTGCACATAGTAAGCACTTAATAAATGCCATCATTATTATTATTATTATAATTAGGCGCTTAGCAAATACCATCATTATTATTATAATTACACTGCTCATGAACTAATTCACAGAACTGTTGAAACAGGAGTCTCCCAGCTAAGCAAACTGGTAACAACCCCCACTTCTGGGGCTGTGCCTTGGTCTAGCAACCCTGCACCCCTGCACCCAAAGAGCAGTTAGTACAGTGCTCTGCACATAGTAAGCGCTCAATAAATACGATTGATGAAAGAGAGAGGGTAGAGCATCTCCAGACCCTCGGAATGTCTTTTCTCCTTGACTGCCTAGTATCTACCTTGCCACTTCTCCCGAACCCTCAGCCTCTTCCAAAAAGTAGTCTGGCACCCCAATTAGTAATAGCAGTGGCAATAACAAGTATTTTATATGAAAAGACAAATTTGTCCTTAGTGTCCATTAATTCCAAGGAGTTATGGAGTAGACGGTACTCATTTTGTACCCTGCTAAAAAATCACTTCTTCAAAGCTTAATTAGTTTTACCCTCAAAATACCCCACAAGCATTCTTCCTAGGAAGCCCAATGTTAGTTGAATGTCCTTTTTTTGGTGTGGTATTTGTTAAGGGCTTGCCATATGATAGGCACTGTACTACGTGCTGGGGTAGATACAAGTTAATAATAATAATAATAGCATTTATTAAGCGCTTTCTATGTGCAAGGCACTGTTCTAAGCGCTTGGGGTATACAAGGTGATCAGGTTGTCCCACAGGGGGCTTACAGTCTTCATCCCCATTTTACAGATGAGGTAACTGAGGCCCAGAGAAGTTAAGTGACTTCTTAGGATTCGAACCCATGACCTCTGACTCCAAAGTCTGGGCTCTTTCCACTGAGCCATGCTGCTTCCTCCCAAAGTTAATCAGATTGGGCAGAGTCCCTGTCCCACATAAGGTTCACAGCCTTAATCCCCATTTTACAGATGAGGGAGCTGAGGCACAGAGAAGTGAGTGACTTGCCCAAGGTCACACAGCAGACAAGTGGTGGAGCTGCGATTAGAACCCAGGTCTTTCTGACTCCCGGGCTATGCCCTATCCCTTAGGCTATGCTTCTTCTCCCTGTCAACTGCCAAATACCAGTAATCAACTAACAGTATTTATTGAACCCCGACTGTGGTTGTAGACTAGTGTAATGAGCCCTTGGGAGAGTACAACATAATTAATAAATATGATCCCTGCCGCCAAGAAGTTTACAGTCTAATGGGTTGCTAGACACTGAAATGAATTGCAGATTGGAGGAAGTAACAGAGTATATAAATGTGGGGATTTTTTTCCTAGGACTCTCCTGACCCATGAATTTCCTCTCAGGTGCTGTTGTGTTTGGGAGACCTGGAGGCAGGTGTTTATTGAATGCTTATTGTTTGCAGAACACTAAACTAAGCTAAGAGAATACAATACATTAGAGCTGGGAGGTATCCTCCCTGCCCTTCAATCAATCAATCCTATTTATTGAGCGCTTACTGTGTGCAGAGCATTGTACTAAGTGCTTGGGAGAGTACAGTGTAACAAAGTTAGTAGACACGTTCCCTACCCAGAGTGGCTTAGAGTCTGGAGTGGGATACAGACATTTAAATAAAATATGTTTATGTACATAATAATAATAATTTTGGTATTTGTTAAGCACTTACTATGTGCAAAGCACTGTTCTAAGCGCTGGGGAGGATACAAGGTGATCAGGTTGTCCCATGTGGGGCTCACAATCTTAATCCCCATTTTCCAGATGAGGTAACTGAGGCACAGAGAAGTGAAGCGACTTGCCCAAAGTCACACAGCTGACAATTGGTGGAGTCAGGATTTGAATCCATGACCTCTGACTCCCAAGCCCATGCTCTTTCCACTGAGCTATGCTGCTTCTCTGCTTATAAGTGCTCCTTAAGTGCCCTCAAGGAGTTTATGACAGGAATGAGGGGTACGATGGGTTATTGTGTTAAAATGAGATTTTTTTTGTCCAGTACATAATTACTATAGAAGAGACTTACAAAGAAGGCAAAAATATTTAAAAACCTGAAATCCCTTTCCTTCTGACCCTTCTGCTCCCTCCCCAAGCCCCCTGGAGTTATCAAGGTAAGAAGATAGAGGAAGTCAGCATTTCTTTGCATTCACATAGCACTAATTGTTGTAACCCTGAAAAGGCAAACGAGTGAGTGAGCCAATGGTCTTTTGCAAAGGTACCATAAACTTTTAAAAACCTTTGTCTGCATTTATTATAAATCATTTTTATGGAAGAGCAGAGGAATTGCTGTTGATTTCCTTAGTCACTTGGTCTAATGCTTTTTTTTTAATGGCATTTGTTAAGTGCTTACTATGTGCAAAGCACTGTTCTAAGCGCTGGGGGGGATACAAGGTGATTACGTTGTCCCACGTGGGGCTCACAGTCTTAATCCCCATTTTACAGATGAGGGAACTGAGGCTCCGAGAAGTTACGTGACTTGCCTAAGGTCACACAGCAGACATGTGGCAGAGCTGGGATTCGAACCCATGACTTCTGGCTCCAAAGCCCATGCTCTTTTCCGCTGAGCCACGCTGCTTCTCAATGCTTTCTGCATGCATAGATCACGAACAAATATTTAGGAAGTGTTTATAAATGACTATAAGTACAATTTGTATTATTAATACAGCAATTTAGGCTAAGGGTATCCTAAATGTATTTGGTAAATGTGTATTTACAAATATATTACCATGAAAGCAAAATTTCCATTTGGTTAAAATCCATTTTCCAAGAACTCTGCTGCCTATTTCCTTTTGCCACTTTTGAGATCTCTTTGCTGTTTGTGTCTGGACTAATAATAACTTTCCTCATATATTTTTGTCTTCCTAGGATACTTGTGATTTGATTCTTCTTCACTTTTGCCTTTTCTGTAAATACATTTTAGGACACTCACAGTTCCTGTAGGGTTTGTGAATCAGTTACCTTTACCTAGGTTAGCCTCTTCATCTCTGATTCTTTGCCCATCGAGAAATTTTTCTGCAATTTGTTTATATGGTTTCATTTCTCTTTCAGTCTCAGCAGGTCCGTCACTTTAGAGTTCATTTCAGTACTCGTATCTCCCTCCTTTCATTTTCACCTGTCAATCGAACTGTGCTGTTTTCTCTCCCTAGTTAACAATGGGAGGAAAATCTAAAGGGGGCTTGTCCTTTTAGGCTTAAAACAAGAGAGAATTCAGGGGAAATCTTCCTTGTGCATGAAAAATAAATTATACCAGAAATGAACATTATTAATTTGTTACCTGCTGGATAAATTGCATATCAGCTTAAATCATAATATCCGTTATTAACCTCTAAGCCCTAGCTGTTAACAGTGATAGTGTGATAGAATGACTTCAAGGCTCTCTGCTCGGCACGCAGTAAACGCTCAATAAATATCATTGATTTTGATTGATCCTGTCTCTTGTTTAAGGCTAAATAGTGGGGTGTCCATCTTCTGAGAACACCAGTCAGATTCAATAAAATGAAAAAAGTTGAAAATCACCAGGTCAGTGTGCCTAACAAACTGTCTGAAAACCTCTTTATGTCCGGACAAGCACTATGGCCTAGTGGAAAGAGAATGGGCATGGGAGTCAGTGGACCTGAGTTCTAATTCTGGCTCCACCACTTGTCTGCTGCGTGACCTTGGACAAGTCACTTAACTTCTCGGTACTTCAGTTACCTCATCTGGAAAGTGGGAATAAAGACTGTGAGCCTCATGTGGGACGTGGACTCTGTCCAACTTGATTAGCTTGTCTTTACCCCAGTGCTTAATACAATGTCTGGCACATTAGTAAGAGAGTGACAAATGCCATAAAAATTACATATAGCCAGTTTTCCAGAGTGAGATTTCTTTTCTCAGGGCACAAAGCTATTTCACATACCTCCAAGCCTTCTGCTTTCCAGAAAGACTCAGATATGCCTTACTTCCTTCAAGGATCTAAATGTCCCAATTAGCCCACATCTACTGACCTGGACAGAGAGATTTCACTCATCCTTCTGTTAATTCATTCATTCAATCGTATTTATTGAGCACTTACTGTGTGCAGAGCACTGTACTAAGCGCTTGGGAAGTACAAGTTGGAATAATGATGGCATTTATTAAGCGCTTACTATATGCAAAGCACTGTTCTAAGCGCTGAGGAGGATACAAGGTGATCAGGTTGTCCCACGTGGGGCTCACGGTCTTAATCCCCATTTTACAGATGAGGTAACTGAGGCACAGAGAAGTGAAGTGACTTGCCCAGAGTCACACAGCTGACAATTGACGGAGCTGGGATTTGAACCCATGACCTCTGGCTCCAAAGCCCATGTTCTTTCCACTGAGCAACGCTGCTTCTCCTTGGGCAAAAGCAGCACTGCTGACGGGACGTACTTTGGTGGTGTAACCTTAATATCAGGCAATCCTGCAGTAATTTCAATCCATCGATGATATTAATTAAGCACGTACTGCGCACAAAGCACTGTATTAAACATTTGGGAAAGTACAATGCAATATAGTTGGTAGTCAATCCCTGCCCACAAGGAGTTTACATAATTTCTTAAACGAGAAATTGTTGCTCAGTGTAGCACAGCAGTATGTGTGGGGCCGTCTACACCATATTAAAAGGCACAGGGGGCCAAGGTTGAGAAGAGGAACAGGGCAGAGTTTGGAGCTTGCTGAGAGTGTGTAATTCTCATCTCATGTCTCCCATCATGGGGACTCCCCTCTCTCTGCACCTGAACCCCACGTAGCCAGAATATCAATGTCAGCAGGAACTCGCGCATTCTCTGGATCAGACCAACATTAGCCTGACAGACCTGGAAAATAGAACAGACAAAAAGTGGCAATGTATTGCGAGGGACACCCTTAAGGAGAAGTGCAGCCACTGATTTTAATTGGAGTTTTGTCTATTTATGGAGTCTGAGCCTGAGCTAGTCACAGGAAATGATATAAATGTGGCCCAGTGGAAAAAGCGCTGGATTGGGTGTTAGTAGACCTGTGTTCTACTCCCAGCTCTGCCACACACCTGCTGTGTGACCTTGGGTAAGTCACTTAAATTTTCTGTGCCTCAGTTTCCTCATTGGTAAAATGGGGATTAAGACTGAGTATCCCATGTGGGACATAGACTTTGTCCAACCTGATTAGTTTGTATACCTGTTCTCCCTCCCCTAGTCTGTGAGTTACTTGTGGAACAAGTTGGTTTCTGACCTGATTGTATCTACACCAGCATTTAGCACAATGTATTGTACATACTAAGTGCATCACAATTATTATTATTATCATTGTTATTAATTGAGGTTAAAACATTGGCCTTAGTCTGCATCACTCTTCAGCGACCGACCTTGGTGTTACACTAAGTTTTTAGATGTGCCTACTAATCTTTGCTTATTCATTCATCCATTCAATCATATTTTTTGAGCGATATGGTGTGCAGATCACTGTACTAAGCACTTGGGAGAGGATAGTATAGCAATAAACAGACACATTCCCTGCTATTCTCTTGGTCGTTGTGAAAAGATGAATCTTGAAGACAGGTAAACTGTAGGGATGTGTTTCTGTTTGTAAAATGTTCTAATAAAAATGTGTCATTAATTCCATACGTGTTAGATGCCTCAGAGCATCAAATAGCAAGCTTTCCTAGTAGGGCCAGAAAATCCATAGCCTAAGACTATAGACTCAGTGATCTGCACACAGTAAGTGCTCAATAAATACGATTGAATGAATGAATGAATGAATAACACTTTCCTACTGTAAACTGATCAATTAGTATGATGTAACAATATATTATTTAGTACAATGTTGGTATTTATAGCTCTATAGGAGAAGAGTGAGTCCAGTGTTTTAAAAAGTGTCTTAGCCTTTGTCATCACCCTGCTAGCCACTTGCTCCTGGCTAGTGAAGTCAGCATTTTGGGAGCAGGGCTGTGACAATCATGAGACTTGAAAAATCTAGGTCAGGGAGTCTCCAAAGAGAAAATGAAGGAGACCAGAAAGGAAAGTGCTACCCTCTCGTGGATCTTCTCTCTTCTAAAGTAAGCAATTAATCAGGCAAGATTGAGCAGACTAAAAGAAGTAGAACAATTGACCTGAAAAATGGAACCACTAAGATTCAAACCCCCCCAGAGGTGGCATCCTGGGGACTCGGAAAGAAATAGCATGATTAAATGAAAAGAGCCTGGATTTAGTAGACACGAAAGTCGGGCCCTAATCCCATCCCTGCCATTGGCCTGCAGGGGTATGTTGGGCAAATCTCTTAACCTCTCAGTGACTCAGTTTCTTCATTTGTAAACTGTGGATAGTGACGAGGAAAGGTTTGCTCTCCTCCTCATCATCATCAATCGTATTTATTGAGCGTTTACTGTGTGCAGAGCACTGTACTAAGCACTTGGGAAGTACAAGTTGGCAACATATAGAGACAGTCCCTACCCAACAGTGGGCTCACAGTCTAAAAGGGGGAGACAAAGAACAAAACCAAACATACTAACAAAGTAAAATAAATGGAATAGATATGTACAAGTAAAATTAATAAATAGAGTAATAAATATGTACAAACATATATACATATATACAGCAGGCGGAGAGGCGATTCTGCTCTTGGAGGGCTCAGGGGTCTGCTGCCAAAGGGGGTGTGACTAAATTTGAAGCTGAGCGGGGCCACTGGCTGCAAACTGAGATTCTCCAACTTGCGCTGAGCCACTTTTTGGCACCACAACTGCAGATTTCTTTTTCTAGGCAGGCAGCAAAGCTGCCATTTTGGGAGAACAAGTCTCCAGGAGTGAGCTGAGATGGCTGCCAGTGGCCCTCCTAGATATGGGACACCAGATGCTCATGAGGCGACTTGCCTTATAACAAGCATGCAGAAGTAAAACGGTAATAACTGTGGCATTTGAGCGTTTACTGTGTGCCAAGCACCGTACTAAGCGGTCCAATAGATACGAGATAATTAGGTCAGACACAGCCCCCACCCCCACCCCTTTTTTTAAATGGCATTTATTAAGCGCTTTCTGTGTGCAAAGCACTGTTCTAAGCCCCTTCCCATATGGGGCTCACAATCTCAGTAGGGGAGAATGGGTATTTAATCTCCATTTTATCGATGAGGAAACTGAGGTTCAGAAAAGTTACGTGTCATGTCAAGGTCCACCAGGAGGCAAGTGGTGGGATCTGGATTAGAATCCACGTCCTCCAACTACAAGGCCCGTGTTTGTTTCCACTTGACCATGCTGCTATAGTGTGCTAGAGATGGGATGGGGCCATAAACAATTTGCCGAAGTCTGCTTTAACCTGGAACATTTTTTCAGGGTAGAACCCTGGCTAACCCCTTTGCAGACTCCGTTCAGCATTATTAAAGTCACATCTTCTCCAAGAGGCCTTCCCCGATAAAGTCCTCTTTTCCCCATCTCACTCTCCTTTCTGCCTCATCTATGCACTTGGATCTACGATTTTAGGACATATGATACCCATAGCACTTATGTACATGTCTTGAAATTATATATTATAAATTATTTATCCATATTAATGTCTGTCTCCCCCTCTAGACTGTAAGCTCATTATGGGCAGGGAATATGTCTGCTAATTCTGTTGTACTGTATTCTCCCAAATACTTAGTATAGTGCTGTGCACATAGTAAGCACTCAGCAAATAGCATTGATTGATTGATCTGTTGCTTCATAGCCATAGCGTTCTCCTCCCACGTCCCTCTGAAAATGGGTGCCACTTCTAAGCCCCGGAACTCAGTGGCAAGAGCCAAGGCAGGAGGAGGCTATGGGTTTAAAATAAAAATACCAGACATAAAGTTGTCTGGCGCTATAACCATATTGGGCACAGGACAGATCAGCTGACAACTGGACTGACTAGTATAAAACCAGTTAAATATCCACCCTAAGGCAGCTTGTGTGGACAGGAGGCTCCAGGAATGGAATTAAGCCCAGTGTGTCCCCCATCACAATGCTGGGAGAAAATGTTGCCTGTAGCAATCAAACTGAAACTTTTATTCAGCTGAATTCTCTCCTTTGGAATAGTAAATGGTATTTACTGATCACCCTAGTGAGTGCAATTCTCTGTCCAAAGCACTTAGTTTAGAACAATAGATGCCCAAGACACTTTCCCTGCCCACAGGGAATTCCATCTCTGCCACTTGTCTGCTGTGTGACCTTGGGCAAGTCACTTCACTTCTCTGTGCCTTGGTTACCCATCTGGAAAATGGGGGTTGAGACTGTGAGCCCCCACATGGGATAGGGACTGTATCCAACCGGAGTGCCTGTATCTACCCCACTGCTTAGAGCAGTGCCTGGCACATAGTAAATGCTTAACAAATACTATCATTATTATTATTATTACTAAATGACACCCTATTTGGAAGATATATGGATAAACCCAATCTGGGTCGACACCATTTGGCAGTCTTCTCTCCAACCCCTACTTTCCTCCAAATAGGATATCATCCAAAGTAAATATTTCTTTTTAAATAACAAAAGTAAAATGACAGTCATGCACTCCATGAATTGTAATGACTGAGCTAAGACTATTTCCTAAACAGTACCCAAACATTTTAAAGGGTCTGTTTTTAATGAGTTCATCAAATTTCCTTTCTGCGCTTCCCATTAGGATAATCCTATTAGATGTATTTAATGCTCTGGATGGCAGAGAGATTATTAAAGTGTGAAATTAATTGTTTAGGAGAAGATATGAATGGAGAACCCAAAAATCTCAGATTTGAAAATCAAATAAATACAAATCTCCAGATTTTCAAAGCTATTTCTGTATTTTATAAAGAATTGAAGAATGAGGCGATGAAATAGATGATTATTATTATTGAGGTTTCTAAGACTGAGTTATCATCAATTCTTAGTTTTCTTCCTCTTTCTATGGGGATTTAATTGTGAGAAATACAATCATTTGCAATTGTATTGGGATAAACCAATAAACCCGTAAAAAATTAATGATAATAATGGCATTTGTTAAGTGCTTACTGTGTGCTGAGCACTGTTCTAAGTGCTGGGGTAGACACAAAGTAATCAGGTTGTCCCACGTGGGGCTCACAGTTTTAATCTCCATTTTACAGATGAGGTAATTGAGGCACAGAGAAGTCAAGTGACTTGCCCAAAGTCATACAGCTGACAAGTGGCAGAGCCAGGATTAGAACCCACGACCTCTGACTCCCAAGACCATGCACTTTCCAGTAAGCCACGCTGACATTTTAAGCACTGGGTAGTACTTGGAAGGATTAATGCTGCTCTTGTGTTGACAGTCCATCCTTACTTATAAATTAATTGGATTAAAATAATTTTGTTAAATGGAAATTTAAAGTTATGTTGCATCCCAATATTAACACTTGAAAAGATGGGAAAGCTGAATTTCCATTTGAGCCTAATAATGATATAATAAATGATCAGATAAACTTTAAAATCTTCACCTCAATTTGCTTCCTTCAGCAAAATTAGGTTGGGGTTTTGTCATTCATACAGAAAAAATAAAAATGTCCTTGTTAGTGGTGAGAATAGATGCTGATTTTTGAACAATGGATTGAGGAAAAGACTACTTTTATTTTTGATTTAGAAACTTTAGAAGAGTAAGAAAGACCTTCAGGGTTCTTAATTTTGGTACCATTCCCAAAACCCAGAAATAAGTGGTATTGATTTCTCAACCGCTTATACTTTTAAATGAGAAGTCTAGAAGTTTTGATTCTAATTGTAATGAATGTGATTAATTGATTGACTGATTGCAGTCTTGATTAATTCTGCTCACCCCTATGCTAATAGAAGTAGTGTAGATTCCTGGCCCCTCCAGGAAGAAGAGACTGCTCCCACGCTTGAAAGGGTTATAAATTATTTATCTAGATTAATGTCTGTCTCCCCCGCTAGACTGTAAGGAGCAGGAGAAGCAGGATGGCCTAGTGGTTTGAGCATGGGCCCAGAAGTCAGAAGGACCTGGGTTCCAATCCTGGCTCTGCCACTTGCCTGCTGTGTGACATGGGCGAGTCACTTCACTTCTCTGTGCCTCAGTTTATCTGTAAAATGGCAATGAAAACTCTGGGACATGGATTGTGTCCAGCATGACTGTCTTGTATGTATCCCAGCTGTTAGCACAATGCCTGGCACATAGTAAATGCTTAACAAATACCATAAAAAAAAGTTCACTGTGGACAAGGAATATGTCTACAAACTCTGTTGTACTGTACTCTTCCAAGTGCTTAGTACAATATTCTTCACACAGTAAGCTCTCGGTGAATACCATGATGATGGTGATGATGACAACAAAGACCCCAGGCATTAGAAGAATGAAGGGAGGAATCCCCAGGAAGAAGAGGGATGTGATTGGTGTCCTGTTCCCTGTATAGGACTGAGTTTCTGGACCCTGGAAGGAGTGCTACTGGGTAGGGACTGTCTCTATATGTTGCCAATTTGTGCTTCCCAAGCGCTTAGTACAGTGCTCTGCACACAGTAAGCGCTCAATAAATACGATTGATGATGATGCTACCTGCCCAGGACCAGATGGAGAGACATGGCAGTGCTCCCCAAAGGCCAGTGATTCCTAACCCATGAGGGAAGGTGCTCCCTGTTCTATCCGGACTGTATGTAGCAGGAGTGATTTCAGAGAGCTGGGAGCAGCGGTCAAAATGGCAGAAATTCAGGTGGTGTTCTTAGGGGTCATCCTAGTTGACGGGAAAGGTGGCCACAGGATGCCGGAGTATGTTTTAGCTGCATAGTTGATATCAAAGAGAACAAATCGGAGTCATGGATAATGGAGCCATCTTCACCTCATGTTGAAAGGAAAAAAATCTCCCTTAGGAGAAGACTGAGCCCTCTGAGGGATGGGGACCATGGCAAATTCCCACCTTTGCAGTCTCTCACAGAGCGTAGTTCAGTGCTCTGCACACAGTAAGCGCTTAATAAATATAATTACTACTACTATTGACTACTTAGTGCTCTGAATTAGTGTTAGTGGGAATGAATCAATTATGCCCAAAAGGCAAATGAAATTGATATTACCGATCACTGTCTTATGAGATCTCACTCTCAGTTCCCTTCCTCCATCCCCTTACTTATGCTCTTCTCCTAAGTGTGGGACTTTCCCCCAAAATCTGCCAGACCACAGCTCTCCCCTTCTTCAAAGTCCTGCTAAAATCCCTCCTTCTACAGGAGAACCTTCCCTGAATAATTTACAACACTCCAGCACATCAACTCAATGACTACACTTAGCTAGCAGATTTCATTTTATTTCTCTCCTATGCACTTTCTTAATGGTAGTTGTTAGATACTTACTCGGTGCCAAGCACTGTACTAAACACTGGGCCAGATACAAGAAAATAAGGTTGGCTTCCAGTCCCTGTCCCACATGGGGGTCACAGTCTAAGCTTATTGTGGGCAGGGAACGTGTCTACCAACTCTGAAATATTGTACTCTCCCTAGAGCTTAGTATAGTGCTCTGCATATAGTAAGTACTCAATAAATGCAATGATAAGTAGGAGAAAGTAGGATAATAATAATAATAATGGGATTTATTAAGCACTTACTATGTGCAAAGCACTGTTCTAAGCGCTGGGGAGGCTACAGAGTGATCAGGAGGCTACAGAACGATCAGGTTGTCCCACGGAGGGCTCCCAGTCAATCCCCATTTTACAGATGAAGTAACTGAGGCACAGAGAAGCTAAGTGACTTGCCCAAAGTCACACAGCTGACAATTGGTAGAGCCGGGATTTGAACCCTTGACCACTGACTCCAAAGCCTGGGCTCTTTCCACTGAGCCATGCTGCTTCTCAACAGGATTTACTCCCCATTTTATTAATGAGGTAACTGAGGCACAGGTAATATAATTGAATTGCCCAAGGTCATACAGCTGACAAGTATGGCTCAGTGGAAAGAGCCCGGGCTTTGGAGTCAGAGGTCATGGGTTCAAATCCCTGCTCCGCCAATTGTCAGCTGTGTGACTTTGGCCAAATCACTTAACTTCTTTGTGCCTCAGTTACCTCATCTGTAAAATGGGGATTAAGACTGTGAACCCCCTGTGGGACAACCTGATCACCTTGTAACCTCCCCAGTGCTTAGAACAGTGCTTTGCACATAGTAAGCGCTTAATAAATGTCATTATTATTATTATTATTGTTGTTGTTATTATTATTATTATATTATAAGTGGCAGAGCCGGGATTAGAAGCCAGCTGCTGTGACTCCCAAGCCCATTGCTCTTTCCATTAAACTACATTGCTTCCCTTTTTTTGTATGTATTTATTATTCCATTTGTATATTCAGTTACTTATTCGTCACCTTCATCTTGATTTGCCTAAACCACTTACTGTTAAATCCTCCTATGCCTATAATTCGTAAATAGTCTTGGTCCATCTCCCCTTTTAGGTTGTAAGCTCCTTGAGGGGGTCTCAATAAATACTCAATAAATACCACTGATTGATTTATTAATAGATGGATCTATGGAGAGACCTGGAACTATTGGAAAACTCTAGTATGGGTGACAAGATTAGGTAAATGAAATGTAAAGAGCATGAGAAATAAACAGGAAGAAATGTAGGTCCTAGCTCAGAACAAACGTTTTGAAGAAATTGGAATAACTTAATAATAGTGGGATAACACATATGACTAGGGTGTTAGCTAAAGATGGTTTTGTAATATTAGGAGGGAAGTGGAGGTAACATAGCTTGGAACATCAAGAACTTCTTCATGTGCTCAGAAACAGAAAAATACAGACCAGAATTAAGAATGGATAAGAAGGTGGCCTTCTTCTAGGCCTTCCCAGATTGAGCCCCCTCTTTCCTCTCCCCTTCCTCCCCCTCCCCAACCCTCCACCCTACCTCCTTTCCCTCCCCGCAGCACCTGTATATATGTTTGTACGTATTTATTACTCTATTTATTTATTTTACTTGTACATATTTATTCTATTCATTTTATTTTGTTAATGTGTTTTGTTGTCTGTCTCCCCCTTCTAGACTGTGAGCCCACTGTTGGGTAGGGACCGTCTCTATATGTTGCCAACTTGTATTTCCCAAGGGCTTAGTACAGTGCTCTGCACACAGTAAGCGCTCTATAAATACGATTGAATGAATGAATGAAGAAGAGTAGTGTCCAGATAATAGTAATAATATTAATATTGAATATTAAGTGCTTATTATGTGCCAAGCACTGTACTAAGAGCTAAGGTAGATACAAGATAATCAGCTCGGACACACTCCCTATCCCACATGGGGTTCACCATCTAAGGAGAAGGGAAAACTGGAGAATTTTACAGAAGAGGAAACTGAGGGTCAAAGAAGTTGTGACTTGTCCAAGGTCACACAGCAGGCAAGTGCAGAGACAGGATGCAAAATCAGGTCCTCTGACTCCTGGGCCTGCATTCTCCCTATTAGGCCCCACTTCTTGTAGGGACTGTCTCTATATGTTGCCAATTTGTACTTCCCAAGCGCTTAGTACAGTGCTCTGCACATAGTAAGCGCTCAATAAATACAATTGATGATGATGATGATGATGATGACCCAGAACTATTTAGACGCTAAAAGCAAAAGGGAAAATTTCAAAACATGGAAATTGGACAAGATCACTGAAAAAGCCAAAAAGAAATTTTGTGATGATATAGAGGCAAGGTGAGAAAAGCTGAAGCAGGAAACCAGATGCAGCTAACATAAAACATAAAAGGAAACAAAAGATTATTTCATAATATTTGGCAGAAGATAATGCCATAGAAAGGAAGAAAAAGATGAGAGCCAGTGTCTGTTAAATACTGGAGGGTTTGAATGTTAATTTCACTTTTGCCTTTACAAAAGAGATCAAATATGGACAGCCAATTAGGGCCAGCCTCATTTGCCATGAAGTTTGGAAAATCAAACTAGATAAGGGGAAGAAATAGTTAATGGGTATCTGAAAGAACTGACTGCATTTAAATCAGCAGGACTTGTTGTCAATGCCTTGGTACTTAAAGGATTGGCAAGTGTTATTACAGAGCCATTAGCAATAATTTCTGACAGCTTGTGGAGGACAGGGGAAGTTTCTGAGGATTGGAAAAGGCCAAATGTTATGCCCAACTTTAAGAAAGGGTGACTTCCATTATTACAGGTCAGTCAAGTTACCATCAATACCTGAGACAATAATAGAGCAAATTGTCAAAAAATCAACCTGCAACCACCTAGAAGAGCCTAAGATATTAGAAGGCAATAATGTGATTTGTAAAGAACAAATTGTGTCAAACCATTTATTGTCCTTTTTGATGGAGTGGCAGGCCAAAAAGACAAAGGAGAAGCAAAAGATGTAATATATGTGGACTTCAGTGACACTTAATTCTATCCCACATATTTTCATTGACTGGCTAAGAAAATGTGTTGGGTGGTTGCCCGTTTGGCTTGAAGAGTGCACCCAAAGGAAAGTCATCAATGACTCTGTCAGCCTGGAAGGATGCATTAAATGGTCTTTCACAGGGATTAGTCCTAGGGCCAATTCTATTCAATATCTTTAATAATGATTTGGACAAAAACATTGAGAGTATGCAGATGATACTACATTTGGCAGAGTTGCTACAATTGTAAACACTGGACATGATTGCTTACATTTTGGATTACAGGAATAAATTCAAAGTGACCTCATCAAATTAGGAAGTTGTCTCTACAGAAACATTGGAGATTTGATAGGGACAAGTGAAAGGGAGTTTTGTTTTAAAAGAATTAGAACAAAACTCAAATGAGTATAGAGGTTACTGGGTAAGCACAAATATGGCAGAAAGTTGTCATCTCTGCCCACAAGCTGAATGAGCTAGCAATGCAGAGCAAGGATTTAAAAAGTCAGCGTGGTGTGGGGATGAATTAACAGGAGTAAAACAGGCAAGATAGAATCCTTCCATTGTAATATGGACTGTGATTGTGTTTCTAATACAGTTTGGGTTAATGTTCCCTGAAAAGAATGTGGAGAAACTAGAACGGGACCACAGAAGAGCAGCAGGAATGATTGAGAGTGAAGGCAGTGGAATAGAAAGGGAGAAGAGGAAAGGGACACCTTTTGGTGAAAATCCAAGGCATGTTAATTGTCGAGAAAAGAAAGTCGAGTGGCAATAGCTGACTTGACTATGTGAAGGTTTTATGGGAAGGTGATCTTGGTAATTGACAGCTAGGAGGAAACAGTAATGTGTAAAAGCATGTAGACAAGGACCATGTGTTTTAGGGGCAGAAAGCAGATTGTGAGTACAGAAATGCTTGGATGAGGTAGAAGTGCTGGTTGTTGGGCTTCAGAATGGGGAGGTGAGAAATTAATCATGGAAAGCTTCCTGGAGGAGAGATGATTTAAGAAAGGCTTTGAAAATGGGGATAGTGGTGGCCTGCTACTAGGGGGAGAATGTTCCAGGAAGAACAGAGGGAGTGAGCAAGAAGCCAAAGAGACAAGAGATGAAAACAAATCACGGGGAGTAATTTGGCTTGAGAAGAATCAATCATTCAAACCAGTCAGTCATATTTATTAAGTGCTTACTTAGCACTGTTCTAAGCACTTGAGAGGGTACAATATATGGGAGCTGGTGGATACGTCCCCTGCCCACAGTAAGCTTACTGTCCAGAGGGCAAGTGAGAAGAACAAACGGGTAAAGAAGATAAATCGGGAAAAAAAGCTAAAAGGGATTGAAATGCTCAGTTACTTGTGGTAGGCTAGGGAGGCTTCTAGGAGGGAAGGAAGGAAGTCTTTAGAAGGGTTTTGAAGTAGAGGAGTGATATGATTTGGCAAGGAGAGACCAGGAGGCAAATCCATAACAAGAGGCGTAACTGATTACCTGCAGTACCTGCCCCTTTAGCCTGCTAATGGGAGGCTTCTCAGTTTTTCATTCATTCATTCATTCAATCAATCAATCAATCAATCGTATTTATTGAGCGCTTACTGTGTGCAGAGCACTGTACTAAGCGCTTGGGAAGTACAAGTTGGCAACATATAGAGACAGTTCCTACTCCTTGTATACTGCATACTGCATACTGCAGGATTTCCATCAATTGAAGCATTTTTGACATAGAGAATGTTGCATATATTTTCCCTATCTTCCCTACGTTTAACTGTACTTCTTAAAGGAGGATCCTTTCTAGAGCTCTGTTCCAAACTTCGTAGCTATATACTACAAAGAGCTCTACATAAGCTCTGAAAATGGCTCCATGCAAAATCTGGGTGGGTCAGAAAATAAGCGTTGATAATAAACTAAAGCTACTTTAAAAAATGGCAACTTTGAATCCTTTAAACCTACTTTGGATTTGGGGTTGTAATTTACATTCACTTAGGCCTTAGTCAATAATGTTGACTTTTTACAAAAAATAGTAGTTAGTTGCTGTGTTCCAGGGACTGTTTTAAGATCTGGGGAAGATACAAGTTAATCAGGTTGGGCATAGTAGCTCTCTCACATGGGGTTCACAGTCTATTTAGGAAGGACTAAGTAGGACTCCCTTTGAAGTCTTTTAAACTCATTTTAAAATTAAAATTAGATTTAATTAAAAATTAAAAATTTCATTTAAAAATTAAATTTTAAAGCGCTGTACTAAGCACTTGGGAAGTACAAGTCGGCAACATATAGAGAAGGTCCCTACCCAACAACGGGCTCACAGTGTGTGGGATATAAATTGGAATCACTTTCATTAGATGCAGTTAAAATGGTAGCCATGGTTAAACTTTTAGATTTTGTGTCTACACTATCATTATTTAGTTTTGATCATTATGTAGTACAGTGCTCTGCATACAGTAAGCGCTCAATAAATACGATTGAATGAATGAATGAATGTAAACTTCCTTTCTAACCAAAAGAAATATCTCATTGTTCTGAAATTAAACTTTATCCATCAACCAATGATACTTATTGAGGTAGAGGGGGAGACAGACTTTAAAATAAATGAGAGGAAAGGCAGAACCTAAGGATATGTACACAAGAGCTGTGGGGCTGGGGATGGGGTGAGTAAAAGAGTTCTTAATGGACACACACCCAAGTGCAAAGACAAACCAGAAGGGAGGGCAAGAGAGTGGAGAAATGAGGGAATCATTAAGCGCTTAGTACAGTGCTCTGCACACAGTAAGCGCTCAATAAATATGATTGAATGAATGAATGAATTTAAGCAGCGTAGCCCAGTGAAATGAGCATAGGTTTGGGAGTCAGAAGATGTCGATTCTTGTCCTAGCTGTTAATAATAATTAGTAATTATGGAATTTGCTAAGCGTGTACTATGCGCCAAGCACTAGGGTGGGTAGATAATAATAATAATAATAATAATAATAATAATAATAATAATGATAATGATAATAATGGTACTTGTTAAGCATTTACTATGTGTCAAGCACTGTTCTAAGTGCTGGGGTAGATGCAAGTTAATTAGGTTGGGCAAAGTCCCTGTCCCTCATAGGGCTCACACTCTTAGTCCCCATTTTACAGATGAGGAAACTGAGGCCAACAGAAGTGAAGTGACTTGCCCAAGGTCACACAGCCGACCTGAGGCAGAGCCAGAATTAGAACCCATGACCTTCTGTCTCCCAAGCCTGTGCTCTGTCCACTAAGCCACGCTGCTTCTCTGTGTCTGCAAGTGACTTGCCCAAGGTCACAGCAGAAAGGTGGAGCCAGGATTAGAATCCATGACCTTCCGACTCCCAACCCTGTGCTCTAGCCACTAGACTACCCTGATTCTCATTTAGCCAAGTCATTTAACCTCCCTAAGACAGAGTTTTCTCATCTGGAAAAGGGAATAATAATTCCTGGCTCCTCCAACCTCATAGGTATGTTTGAGGCTAAAATTACATAATTTTAAAAATCATATTTATTGAGCACTACTGTATATAAAGCCCTGTACTAAGTGCTTGGGAAAGTACAGTATAGCAACAGACACATTCCTGCCCACAACAAGCTCACAGTCTAGAGGGGGAGATATTCGTTCATGTTTACGTGCTTTAGTAAAGTGAAAAACTATACCTAATTGACTGTTCACTAAATTCACTAAATATTAAAAACTATACAAAAGGCTATATAAATTTAAAATGTGGTTTTGAAGACAAAGATTCCAGGGGAAAACGTGGCCAAAATTTTCCTCATTTTTTTCTCCAAAGAACTTTTGCAATTTTTAATGAAAAATTGGAAGTTGTTTGAAAATTTAAAAAAAATTCAAATCTTTTCTTTTAGAATAATAGATGACTTTCTTTACAAGAGAAACAAGGATTTTAAAGTTGATACAGTTGCCCTTTCTTCCCTCTCAAAATAATTTCTAATGACTATGTAATATGAAAATGTTTTATGCAAGGCAGACAGTCGGTGGTTTTAGAAACAGAAATTAGTAGTCAGAATTTGCAATTGGGCCTGATTAGATGACGCACCTTAGGATGTTTTTTCTAGGATGCCCTTGATTGTTTGTAGGATGATATTAGTTGAAGGAATTTGCCCCCAGAACTAGAATAATTTATTTTTTGATCCTGTTTTCTAAAAATATGACCTTTTTTCTGTACTCAGATTGCTGACTGATTGGAGGGGGCTTTCTTGAACCTGTTAAGTTGTATTCTCGATTTTTTTTTCTCTTTTTTCTCATAAACTGGGAAACACTAAAGAGATGCTTGGAATTTTAGGATGCAGACAGAACCTCCTAACTCCATCTGAAACAATAATTGTGTACAACTGATTCACACTAATATTTACCTGTGCTTATTGTATGAAGAAAATGAAGCCACTTTTGCTTTTAAATTTCAAAAAGAGATAAAACATTTCAATTTTATAATACTAAGTTTAATTTCCTGTAATACATTTGATGTTCTTGAGGCCATAAAATTTAAACCTAGCCCTGATAAAGCTAAGTATTTCAAATATTTACTTTTTTCTCCCCCATCTGAAAAACACCCATTTTCTCCCTTGGGATAAAATTTCAATAAATATTTTACCTTTAGTGAGCTCACAAAAAAAGCTCTGTGTAAGTCTTTTGCTATTCACATCATCACTGCCCCCTTGTTCATATATTCTCCCTGGCCTAGAACTCAGTCCCCCTTCATATTTAGCAGACCACCACTCTCCCCACCTTAATAATAGTAATAATAATGATGGTATTAAGTGCTTACTATGTGCGAAGCACTGTTCTAAGCACTGGGGAGGTTTCAAGGTGATCAGGTTGTCCCATGGGGAGCTCACAGTTTTAATCCCCATTTTCCAGTGAGATAACTGAGGCCCAGAGAAGTGGCGTGACTTGCCCAAAGTCACACAGCTGACAGTTGGCGGAGCTGGGATTTGAACCCATGACCTCTGACTCCAAAGCCCTGGCTCTGCACACAGTAGGCGCTCAATAAATACGATTGATGATGATGATGATGGGCCACACTGCTTCTCCAGAGCCCTAGTAAAATCACATCTCCTCCAAGAGGGCTTCCCTGACTTGCCTCACATTTTTCCACCCAGTTTTCCCTCTCTTTTATATCACCTTTGCTCTTGGGTCTCGTACCTCTAAGCTCATTGATACTAACCCCACACCCATAGCCATTCATGTTGATATCCTACTTTGAAACTTCCTATATCTGTAATTTATGTTCTTGTCTCCCTCCTGCTCTCTCCAAACTGTAAGCTCTTGTCTCTCTCCAAACTGTAAGCTCCCTGTGGGCAGGGAACATGTCTATCAACTTGGTTGTATGTACTCTCCCAAGCATTTAGTACAGGGCTCTGCACACAGAAAGCACACAATAAATATCAATGATCGCTTGATGGATTGATTGACTGATTGCCGGGCACACTTTTTTGTTCACCTCCTTTATCTTCTGCCTGAAACTTTGCATGGCAAAGCCACCGTTTTTCTAATTGCTGCACTAGAAACCTCAGGCAGGAAAGAATTTGCAGGTTATTGTCAAATAGAGCTGTTGATTACAGACAGTCTATATCCCATCCGATTATCCTGCATCTGCCTCAGTGCTTAGCACAGTGCTTGGCCTCTGGTATATGCCTAACAAATACCACAGTTATTTTTGTCATTATTAGTAGTATCCCAATTTCAAATGCACCAAACGTTTAAGCAGAATACAGAAGTTGACAGGAAGGAAATGTGTGAAACAATTTTGCACTTTCACTAGAAAAGCAGCAAGGTCTAGTGGATCGAGAACGGACCAAGGTGTAGGAAGGACCTGGGTTCTAATCTTGGCTCTGCCATTTGTCTGCTGTGTGACTTTGGGCAAGTCACTTTGCTTCTCTGTGTGACAGGAACCTTCATCTGTAAAATGGGTATTAAGGCAGTGAGCCGAACTGTCTCCGACTTCATCACCTTATATTGATAGTATTTGTTAAGCGCTTACTCTGTGCCAAGCTCTGTTCTAAACGGTGAGGGGTATACAGGGTAATCAGGTTGTCCCACATGGGCCTCACAGTCTTAATCCCCATTTTACAGATGAGGTAACTGAGGCCCAGAGAAGTTGTGACTTGCCCAAAGTCACACAGTTGACAAGCGGTGGAGCCGGGATTAGAACTCATGATCTCTGACTCCCAAACCTGTGCTTTTTCCACTGAGCCACACTCCTTCTCTACCCCAGTGCCTAGAACAGTGTCTGGCACATGATAAGTGCTTAACAAATACCATAAAAAAGGATGTGTTATAATAATAATAATGGCATTTATTAAGTGCTTACTACGTGCAAAGTACTGTTCTAAGCGCTGGAGAGGTTACAAGGTGATCAGGTTGTCCCACGGGGGGCTTACAGTCTTAATCCCCATTTTACAGATGAAGTAACTGAGGCCCGGAGAAGTTAAGTGACTTGCCCAAAGTCACACAGCTGACAATTGGTGGAGCCAGGATTTGAACCCATGACCTCTGACTCCCAAGCCCGTGCTCTTTCCACTGAGCCATGCTGCTTCTCTGTGCCTTATGAGCCCTTGTAAGACATAGATAATAAATATTAATCCAGCTTTGCATTTATGATGTATTAAATGTCTGAGAAGAATCATCCCATTTGTATTTCTTCACAAAGAATTAGAATTTGCTTTTAAGACAAAATGCCCAAGGGATTTTGTTTTATGTCTTAGTCATTCTGCTTTTTAAACAGTTTCTTTGCCCACCAGTGCCATCCTCTTACTATTAAGTGGTGAAGTAGAGGAGAATATCTAGCAAGTAAAGGCAAAACATTTTCTCCACTGTATAGAGATTATAATTAGGGAGAATTAGGGCCATCCAGCAATACCAAACTTTCCTGTATATGAGACATGACAATTTAGGGAGTTGAGTTCATTTTGCATTCATCTAAATAAAACAAAGGGACCAGAATAGGCCCCAAACCATGAAAAATATGAATATTTTGTAGCACATGATGCTGAATGCAGAGGATATCCCCTAAAAACCATTTACTCCACCCTACTTCCACTTCCATCTACTTCAATATACCACTTGAAAGAGAAAGGACTCTGATAGCATTTTCTCTCATTTGTTTTAATCCTATAACTGTCAGCTCATTAACTCTGAAAAGGTCTTACTGTTCCAGTGGAAAAGATAGATGTTTTACTTTTATAACACAGTGATTGACTCAGATTCTCTGAAGGCACTCTAATTAAAGGCCCAGATGTTGTCAAACCAAGATGGGATGAAAATTCCCTGGAGATTTGAGCCAAAAATATAAATGGACCATCAGAAAATAGGCATAGGGATGGGCAGGAATGAACGAAATTGAATTCCACCTAGAAGCACAGGGAGCAGACCCATCTAAAGGAAAGTAATGCTTTGACTAAGCGATACTTGGAAAATGGTTGTGCTGGAGTGTTTCAATGATAAGCACGTGGTCAGTATTGTGGAAGAAAATAAAGCAAAAACCCAACATCAAAGTAAGTAGTTATAAGTAGCACCACATTTCCTGGATTGGAAGAAAGGTTATCCTTTCCCCAAGGATAATGTGTTTGCACTCAAACAGTTCTGCATCCATTGACTTCTACAGTACAAAAATATTTTTTAAAAATATCAGACCTGCCAAGGGAACGGCAAGAGAAGATACGAGACTGAAAGTTGGTCCGGACATTGCACTACTATATTGCTAGCACATGTGATTGGGGTGTGTAAAAACAGGCTATAAGTACATTCGCTGTTTCCAACAAGATGACCCACTCGAGTATCAAAAATTTTATAAATTAAAAAGCGGTGTCCAGTAAAACTTTCAGGGTACTTTTGTCTTTGTGCCTTTGCCTTTGCTCTTCGGTAATTCCTTAATATCCTACTCTTTCGACCACCTTTGCTGCGTGTGTGTGTTTTCCTGTGGCATTTTTTAAGCACTTACTATGTTCCAGGCATTGTACTTAGCACTGGTTGGACTTAGTTCATGTCCCATATGGGACTTGCAGTCTTAATCTCCATTCTACAGTTGAGGTAACTGAGACATAGAGAAGTTTAGTGACTTGCTCAAGGCCACCCAGCAGGCAAGTGGCAGAAGTGGTATTGGAACCCAGGTCCTTCTGATTCCCAGGCCTGTTCTCTATCCTCTTTCCCAGGCCTGTTCTCTAGGTCACACTTCCATGTGTTCTCTGCCCTTCTTAGATTGTGAGCTACTTAAGGGTCAGGAAACGAGTATAAATTTACACCTGCATCCTTCCTTCTGCTTAGTACGGTTCTTTGCACACAAATGTTTAATAGATGCTATTACTGCTGCTAATACTCCTAATCTTATTGACTCACATCTCACCTTAGTTTCTCCCTGTCCTTGTCCTCTTTGTTCTCTCATTTTCCCCCCTTAATGATCCCTCTCTTTATCCTCGCTCACCCTGACTATTGCAGTTTTCCAACTGGTGACTTCCGTTCATCACCTCTCCTTTCCGTTTTCTTTGACTCTTCACCTACTAACTATGCTTTAGAGTTTTGCAAAGTCTCATCGTGCATTTTCCTTTAGGGAAGGAACTGATGTTCAGGGAAAGTCCAATACAGCTTCACACATGACACTGCAGATTGGAATATACTGCGGATCAAGCCAAGCAGCTCCAAAACAAGAGGAAGACTCTCATTGCCTCCCTGGGATTGGGGATGTTTATGAAGATTTAGTATCTAATAATAATAACTGTGGTATTTTTTAAGCACTTTCCATATGCCAAGTACTGTTCTAAGTGCTGGGGAAGATACAATAGTAAGCAGATTGAATGAAGTCCTAACCCGTCAAAGGGCTCACAGGTAGTTTGCTCAGCTGTAAAGTAAGGATTAAATATCTGTTCTCCCTCCTACTTATACTGTGATCCCCATGTGGGACAGAGACTGTGCCTGAGCTGAAGAACTCGTATGTACCCCAGCACTTAGAACAGGACTTGACACACAGTGCGTGTTTTATTTTACAGATGAGGAAACTGAGGCACAGACGAGGCCCAGAGAAATTGTGACCTGCCTAAAATCACACAGCAGATGAGTGGTGGAACTGGGATGAGAACTAATGTCTTCAGACTCCCAGGTTGTTTTACAAGGACATGCCGTTTCACTTCACCTACAGCTGAGCAAGGTAGAGTTCAGAGGAGCGGGAACTGTGTCCCCTGAAAAAAATGGAAGTTCTCCTAGCTGCAGATCTGGAAATCAATTGTATTTTTACCATGGCAACCCCAGGCCCCCAGCTGCCACCTCCCCATGCTCTCCCCCCATCTGCGCCATCCCCAAGGTGGGTTGGGAGCCCTGGAGCAATGAAGCCATGCTGGGGTGGCACCTGCATTGGCGGCGTTGACCATGGGAGCTCTTGGCCACAACTTCTGGTTTCCTTCCATGAGAGTTTCAGAGTTTCACACTGCTGACCTAGATCCTTTGTCATTCATGGTCTGCCCCCTGCTTCATCCAGGACCCTGGCCCCCACACAGAAGGCAGGGAATGAGCATCATGGGCAGGGAATGGGTCTGTTATATCGTTATATTGTACTCTCCCAAGCACTTAGTCCAGTGCTCTGCACACAGTAACTACTCAAAAAATACGACTGACTGGCTGACTGAATTCACAGCTTAGCAGGGTAGGCCCTGGGGACCTTTTTCCTTTATGTTACAGCTGAGATATAAAGTATGGAGTGACAAAAGGGAGCAGGGGAGGAGATAAATGAATGACCATGGTCTCAAGACCCATGTACTTGTTGTAGAGAAGCAACGTGTCCTAGTTGGAAGAGCAGGGCCTGGGAGCCAGCAATCAATCAATCTTATTTATTGAGCGCTTACTGTGTGCAGAGCACTGTACTAAGCGCTTGGGAAGTACAAGTTGGCAACATATAGAGACAGTCCCTACCCAACAGTGGGTTCACAGTCTAAAAGGGGGAGACAGAGAACAAAACCAAACATACTAACAAAATAAAATAAATAGAATAGATATGTACAAGTAAAATAGATAAATAAATAGAGTAATAAATATGTACAAACATATATACATATATACAGGTGCTGTGGGGAAGGGAAGGAGGTAAGATGGGGGGGTGGAGAGGGGGACGAGGGGGAGAGGAAGGAAGGGGCTCAGTCTGGGAAGACCTCCTGGAGGAGGTGAGCTCTCAGTAGGGTCTTGAAGGGTTCTAATCCCAGCTCTGCAATTTGCCTGCTGTGCAAATTGTCATTTAACTTCTCTGGGCCTCAGTTTCCTCAACTGTAAAATGGGAATTAGACACCTGCTCTCTCTCCTACTTAAACTGTGAGCCCTTGTGGGACAGGAACGGTGTCTGACCCAATTATCTTGTATCTACCCAGTAGCTTAGTACAGTGCTTGGCAGATAGTAAATGCTTGACAAATACCACTATTATTATTATAGTTAGATACAGCCATTATCCATTATAATACTCTTCATTTTTTTCAAAATGATTTTTCTTTTCCTTTACTCCACAAATGAAAATTTACAGAACCTCTTATTACATATTTTGTTGTTGCTGGGGGTGGGCGGGTATGGGATTTGTTAAGTGCTTATTATGTGCCAGGCACTGTACTAAGAGCTCGGGGTAGATACAAGCTAATCAGGTTGGACCCAATCCATGTCTCACTTCGGGCTCACAGTCTTAATCCCCATTTTACAGATGAGATAACTGAGGCACAGAGAAGTGAAGTGACTTGTCCAAGGTCACACAGCAGGCAAGTGGCAAAGCCAGAATTAGAACCCGGGTCCTTCTGACTCCCAGGACCCTGCTCTATTAGACCACACTGCTTATATAGGCCATGCTGCTTCCCATTGTTTTAGAATGACAAATGAAATGTTTTCAATCCAATAATGTTTTCAAATATTGTTTCAGTTGCCTCTTATTCCCCCCTGCTCCGAGACCTCATTTCTAAAAATATCAGTCATTTCTTTTTTTGACTCAGTGGCTGACTGTATTGTCTCTTCTACTGATGATGGCTTTCATTTTTAACTCTTTATTTTCCTGTTTCTCATGAAAAGCCCACCCCCCTCTTTTTTAAAAGGTATTTGTTAAGCACTTGCTACGTGCCAGGCACTGTACTGTGCTGGAGTAGATACAGGATAGTCAGGTTGGACACAGGCTCTGTCCCACATCAATCACATTTATTGAGCACTTAAATTTCACTGACTTGCCCCATTTTTCTGGAAAGATTTGGTGGGAGGAGGCATGTGTATATCTTGCCCTGGAATGACACAAGCACCATCCCTTGACAGACACAGAGAGCAGACTGTAAACTCCCTGTGGCTGTTTATTGTTATATTGTATTCTCCCAGCTGCTTAGTAAAGTGCTCTGCACAAGGCAAGTGCTCAATAAATATGAATGAATGAATGAATGACGTGAAACCAAATTGGAGCTTCAGAACCAAAATCTGGCTTCTTTTCCACTGCTTTCAAACATGCCCATGTCTCCCCATCCTAAAAAACACCCTGCCTTGACTGACTCCCTCCAGTTATCACCCCTTCTCCCTCCTTCTATTCTTCTCCAAACTACTTGAGTTAGTTCCTCTCCAATTCTTTCCTTGATCCCCTCCAATCTGGCTTCTGTCCCCTTCACTTCACAGAAAGTACCCTCTCAAAGGTCAGAAATGACCTCCTCCCTGCCAAATCCAAAGCCTTTATGCCATCCTAATCCTCCTTGATCTCACAGCTGCCTTCAACACTGTTGACTACCCCTGATGTGCAAAATTTTTCCTAGATCTGTGCCAACATTTGGGCATTAATTTTTGGTTCCCGTTTATTATTCCTAATGTGTATGTGTATGCCTGGATCCCTGCAGATGATCAGGGAAGGTGGCTTAGTGCTTCAAAACAAAGTTTAGTCAAGCCTGCTGGCAAATGGGCTAGGAAGTCTAACTTCCCCAAGCCAACTAAGTCAACTTGAAGACCTGTTCAGATGAGATGAGGGTGGGATATATTTTGTGACCCTTTTACATGGGTCCTAGAAAATTTCGAAGATGTATAAAAATAGGTGGGTTTTTTTCAAAACAACATATTGGATACAAATACAGGGCTCTGCACACAGTAAGCACTCAATAAATACGATTGATTGATTGATTCATTCATTCATCTATAAAATGGGGATTAAGACTGTGAGACTTATGTGAGACAGGGACAGTTTCCAACCCGATTTTCATGTATCTACCCCAGCGCTTAGTACAGTGCCTGGCATATAGTAAGTGCTTAACAAATTCCATAGGGGAAAAAATGTGCTGAGGATGGGGTGAATATCATGGGCTTAAAGGATACAGATATGTTGCCAACTTGGACTTCCCAAGCGCTTAGTACAGTGCTCTGCATACAGTAAGCGCTCAATAAATACAATTAAATGAATGAATGAAATATGAGACCCTCCCAAGACTCTGAGAATCAGTGTTGCCTAGTGACTAGAGCACGGGAGTCTGATTGGGAGTCAGAAAGACCTGGCTTCTAGTTCTGGCTCTGCCATTTATCTGCTGTGTGGCCTTGGGCAAGTCACTCAACTTCTCTTTGCCTCAGTTACCTCATCTCTAAAATGGGGACTAAGACTGGGAGCCCCAATGTGGGATATGAACTGTGCCCAACCTGATTAGCTTGTATCTACCCCAGTGCTTAGAACAGTATCTGGCACAGAGGCTTAACAAATACCATAAAAAAGAGAAACTTGAGTAGCTTAGCATAGAGATATTATCTAACTCTGCACATAACAATGTAGCAGAAATTGCAGATGGGAGCCAGCTCCATTCTGTCCAGAGAGAACAGTCAATCGTTATTATTATTGAGCACTTCCTGTTTGCAGAATACTGGACTGAGAGCTTTGGTGAGTACAATATAACAAGAAAACAGACATGCTTCCCGCCCACAACAAGCTTATAGTCTAGAGAGGGTTACCCAAGGTTCTAGTAACCTGGGTAACCCCTCCAGGAAGAGCACCATTAAAGGACAGGACAGCTGCCATTGCTAGAAGTGCAGTAATAATAATAATGATAATAATGGCATTTATTAAGTGCTTACTATGTAGTCACCTGAACACAGCTCTACTCAGGCCTAGAAGGACAGGGCCCTTCAATCAGTCAATCAATCAATGGTATTTACTGAGCATTCACTATGTGCAGAGCCCTGTACTAAGCACTTGGGAGAGTACAGTGCAAGAGAATTACCAGAAATTTCACCCTGAAGCCCATGTCCTTCCAGAGGTTTGAGGCAGTTTGGGAGGGGATTTGTCTCAATCTAGTCCCCAAAACTAGGAATTGGTTTTATCCTTGTTTGACTGGATTCCTTGGGAACACCAGAATCCTAGAACCAGGGACGGTAGTTGGGAAACTGTGCTTCCCAGGTGGGCAATTGAGTGATTGAACTAAGGCAGATCAACTGGGGAGATGCTAGAGGAAGGCTGCCTCCCGTTAAACATTGCTGCATCCCTAGTTGCTCCTCATAGTAAAATAAAACTCAGCTATTCCATATTCGTATGTATTTATAGTCATTGTTTTAAAAATCAGGCATTTATTCCTTCTAAATTCAGAAAGTGAAAATAATTTCATGTGCTCATTATGTAAAATCCATTTTCTCCCCTTAAAGCTCTGAAAGAAATTTAGACTTGATAAGAAAATAAGCCGTACATCTACTTCAATTTTTCCTAAAATTTCCAGGAAAGAAAATTACTTTTTTCTGCGCTACTAAATAGTATACATCTCTAGAGAAGACAGGAGGAAGAATAAACATTCTAGAGGCACAACTGAGAAGACAAAGGGATCTTGTTCACTAACTCTTGTGCTCTCCCAAGCTCTTAGCTCACTGCTCTGCACACAGTAAGTGTTCAATAAATACTATTAGTTGATTGATTAGATGCAGCATAGCTGTGGTCCGTGAGGAGCTAGCAACAGTAAATGGACCTACTTGATGTGTGGCAGTGGTGGCTCTTTTAGAACAGAGGTCTCAGGAAGATGTGACATTAAAGACAAGGCCCCCAAATGGTGTAAACACTCCAAATAGGAAATACAAAAGGACAGCAAAGGACGATCTCTATCCGTGTATAGTAAATAAGGGAACAGTGGACCCCTTTGGTGTCTGAAGCCATAGCACTCACACGGATAAAACTTCATTATCAGGAACAACATGGCTCTGTGCACACATGTGCACATGCATGCACGCACACACACACACACATAGAGACACACACACACGCGCAATTAGACCATTTTTCTTTTTCTGCAGTTTGTTTCTAGTTGGATTACCTGAGCTGTAATTTAGCCAAAGTAGGTTTCCAAACACTTATTTTTCCATTTGGCAAGGACACAAGCAGAGACCCGAATTCCAGGAGACTTGACAGACTGCAGTCAGTCCGGTTGCTTCACCAAAGAATTATTCATGGTGATTGGCTATTTCATCAGTGTTACAAATCAAAGCCAACAGCACATCCAAGTTACTAACCTGGAGCTCAGTACCCTATGGTGAGGCTTATATTTTTGAAGGTCACCTACTTTTCTCTTGTAATTACTCAGAGAAGAAATTCAGCCTGGAATGAGTATTTTAGGATTAAGAAAATGTGAGTCCTTCCCACATGATCCACACACAAAGGCGGCCCTTTCACAGTCCCCATATTCTGTCAGAAGACTTTGGGGTTAGTCCAAACAAAGAAAAAAAATCATTTTCCCAAATAATCCCTACCCCATACTCTGTAGCTGTAAATGTCAAAATTTTATCCATGTTTATCTTCAAGACCCCCCCAGTTCTATTTGTATGACTGACAATAGGGAAGGTCTGAATTTTCTTTGTCCCATGGAGAAACAAAATCCAGGATGATGACCTGTTAACTCTTCTGCCTGTCATGTGAGCTTATGTAAGTTTGGTAAAATAGGGATAACATTTTGGTAATTATTCCCAGGAATCCAAATGAAGCCATGTTCATCCAGTGCAGTCCTCAATGAGAATGATTTAGCTAGCTTTCTCTGAGCTTTCTTTCAATGCGTAGTACCCCATGATACCCTACTGCCAGAAAACATTGAACATGAGAGAATCACTATTTCAGAATGCTGTAGTTCAGACAACCCATTACACCTGTGTCTTATTTTTTTTAATGGTATTTGTTCATTCATTCAATCGGATTTATTGAGCACTTACTGTGTGCAAAGCACTGTACTGAGACTACAATATAATAGACTAGACTGTGAACCCGTTGTTGGGTAGAGACCGTCTCTATATGTTGCCAATTTGTACATCCCAAGCACTTAGTACAGTGCTCTGCACACAGTAAGCACTCAATAAATACGATTGAATGAATGAATGAATAACAAATAGACACATTCCTGCCCACAAGGAGCTCACAGTCTAGAGGGGGATTCATTAAGGGCTTACCATTTGTTATGCACTTTTCTAAGTGCTGAGGTAGGTACAAGATAGGGCTCACAGTCTTAGAGGGAGGAGGATTTAATCCCTATTTTACAGATTAGGTAACTGAGGCACAGAGAAATTAAATGACGTGCCCAAATTCACCCAATAAACAAGGGGTGGAGCAGAGATGGGAACCCCGGTCCTTTGAGTCCCAGGCCCAAACTCTTTCCATTAGGCCAGGCTGCTTCTCTCCTAAATAACTCATAGCTGAGCTTAAATAATGAAGATGCGTTCTACCCATAAAGTTATATGTTTAAAGACAACTCAAAATTGGATATTACCATGAAAAAAAACCTACCTACCTCTCTGAGTATTTTAATTTCTGATATAGCAGAACACCCCCTTCCCAAAATTTTAAAAAAATGCAATGGAGAAAGCCCAAATTTGTTGGCTTTTTGCCAGCTCTAGGCATTCAACCAAATCTAGAGGAAGATATGGGTTTATTGATTTGAACCAGCATGGCCAAATGGATAGAGCACAGCCTAGGAGTCAGAAGGACTTGGGTTCTAATCCTGGGCCTGCCACTTGTCTGCTCTGTGACTTTGGGCAAGTCACTCTATGTCTCTGTGCCTCAGTTACTTTATAAAATGGGAATTAAGACTGTGAGCCCAATTTTAGTATAGTGCCTGGCATATAGTAAGCTTTTAACAAGTACCATAACAAAAAAAAACCCAAAAAACCAAAACACCACTATCCAACTGAGAACCCCAAGAAGCTGTTCTGGACATCCTGTGAACCTAAAAGCAAAAGGAAGGTGGAATCCAATAACTACTGACTACTTCACTTCTGAGTAATTATATTTGACTTCATCATCCTGGTTTCTAAAAATAATTTCTTGTTACTCAGTGACCCAAGCTTTTGCAGAATACAAAAATTTTCCAACAAAGAAATAAGCTCTGGCAGACTTTCCAGAATAAGTAGATGGGTGAATGTACATTTGGTGTGTATATACACATTCGGATAGGTGGGTGAGATTGTGTATGTACATTTATGCAAGCACACATACACTTTGGCTCCCCTGAACTTCTTCCCCATTGGGTAATAATTATTTTGTAACAAGGAATGGCTATGATGAAACACAGTAAATGAGGGGGAGTGAAATGCAGCATCACAAAGAGGAGACTATATTTTCAGCTTTGCTGACAGTATAACAACCAATTAGGCACATCTGTTAGAGAACAGATGAGTCCCTTGGCTCTGAGAGAGCTTCACTGGAGTCAGTGGAATATATGATCCACATGCAGTTCCCTCTTGTATTTAGGTATTAAAATGAAAGCATCTAATGGGGGTGGGGAGAGGTGGAGGGATAGAACGTGTGGCTCAGTGGAAAGAGCACAGGCTTTGGAGTCAGAGGTCATGGGTTCAAATCCCAGCTCCGCCAACTGTCAGCTGTGTGACTTTGGGCAAGTCACTTAACTTCTCTGTGCCTCAGTTCCCTCATCTGTAAAATGGGGATTAAGACTGTGAGCCCCCAGGGGGACAACCTGATCACTCTGTAACCTCCCCAGCGCTTCGAACAGTGCTTTGCACATAGTAAGCGCTTAATAAATGCCATCATTATTATTATTATCTACATCAGGGGATTTGGGTGTCCCGTGTGGGCTGGGCATGGAATGGGTGGTCTGGAATTTCCAGGTTGAATCCTGGCTCTCCCCAAGGTTTTGCAGAGTAACCCAATGATGAACATATGGATCCACCTAGATACTCCATTTAACCTTATGTGTCTGACTTCCCCGGGATGTAGACTGAGGATTAACAACACCACCTTGCATAACGTTGTCAGGGGAGACAGTGAAGGGGGCGGGGGACTGTTGATAAGTGATTAAGAGCTTTGGGAAACACAAGGCACTAGATAAATAGTGAGTTTCATTATAACTGTGCTGCCCTACTTTTTGTTCATTTATAAAATTCTCCAGTGACTCTCAGGGTTTGTAGACTACAAAAAAAAAATTGCTAGCTTTTTTTGGTTATCACTGATTTGTTTATGGTTTCAGTGTGCCTCAGTGGAAAAAGCCCGGGCTTGGGAATCAGAGGTCATGGGTTCTAATCCTGCCTGTGCCACGTGTCAGCTGTGTGACTTTGAGCAAGTCACTTCACTTCTCTGTGCCTCAGTTCCCTCATCTGGAAAATGGAGATGAAGAATGTGAGCCCCACGTGGGACAACCTGATGACCTTGTATCTACCCCAGCGCTTAGAACAGTGCTTGGCATATAGTAAGTGCTTAACAAATACCAACATTATTATTATTATTATTATTGGGTATAAGTTGCTGTATTCCCTCATTCCTGTAATAATATTGACCATTGTTATTGTTTTTGAAATATTCTAATTCCAGCTCTGCCACATTTCTGCAGTGTGACCTTGGGCAAGTCACTTCTCATCTCTGTGCCTCAGTTACCTCATCTGCAAATACCTGTTTATTCTCCTCTCTTGACTGTGAGCCCCACGTGGAACCTGACTATTTTGTTTCTACCCCAGTGCTTTGTATAGTGCGTGGCACACAGTAAGTGCTTAACAAATACCGCAATTATTATTATTATTATTCTGCCTGTATTATTGCCTTGGTTGCTATTTGTTGGTTTTTTGGTTTTTTTATTTTTCTGTGGATGCAAATTCCTGGCAACTTATTATTTTATTCCCAAATAAGAATTGGTCAGTAGGAGGAAGACTAAGGTCCCAGAAGAACTTGACTGAGCTCTTCTGTTATGACTCCATTTTAATGTTACCTGCAGATGGGCTACAAAGTATCCATTTGTGAAAATGTTCTAAAGTCTGAACCTTATAAAGAATAAAAACACTCTATGTCAAGTTGCAAACTTGTTTTCCTCAAAACTGTTGATGATATCAAGTTGTACTGTACTAGAGAAGAAAATGGTGTCATCCAAATCACCACAAACATTAGAGAAAATGCCTTATTTTGAACATATTCATTCATTCATTCATTCAATTGTATTGCTTGAGTGCTTACTGTGTGCAGAGCACTGTATGAAGCGCTTGGAAACTACAATTCAGCAACAAATAGAGAAAATTCCTGCCCACAGCCGTCTCACAGTCTAGAATTCAAAAGAGGTATTTGTCACAATTAATGGTCATTTGTATTGTAATCTTGTCCTGATGATTTTAAATGAAAAATTAAGTAACTAAATAATAATAATAACGTTGGTATTTGTTAAGCACATACTATGTGCCAAGCACTGTTCTAAGCGCTGCATCAGAAACAGGGTAATCAGGTTGTCCCACATAGGGCTCAGTCTCAATACCCATTTTACAGATGAGGTAACTGAGGCACCGAGACGTTAAGTGACTTGCCCAAAGTCACATAACTGACAAGTGGTAGAGGTGGGATTAGAACCCACGACCTCTGACTCCTAAACCCGGGCTCTTTCCACTAAGCCATGCTGCTTCTCTTGTTAACTAAAGATAATGAATTTGCACTTCATGAATTGGTTCTAAGTGAAACTGAATTTTCACCTTTCTAGTAGGAATAACAATTGTGCAGTGTACCCAGCACTGTACTAAACCCTGGGGTAGACAAAGGATACTCAGGTCAGACACATTGCATATTCCACATGGGGTTCACAGTCTAAGGGGAAGGGAGAAAATATATTTTTAATCCCCATTTTATAGATGAGAAAACTGAGACACATAGAAGTTAAGTGACTTACAATCATGCAGCAGGCAAGTGGCAGAGCAGGGATTAGAATCCAGGTCCTCTAACCCCTGAGTCTGTGCTTTTTCCACTGGGACACACTGCTTCCCATTGAAGTTATTTGATACAATATGTTGGAATATAGAGATTGCACAGGGGACTGGCTGACCCCACGCTTACCCCATCCCTTGAACTCACCTCCTGACTGTTAGACTATGCCGTTTTATGGTCTGTCTTCTGTAAGAGCTCTGTTTTCAAAAGATTTAGAGATCTTGTTGAATGTTGACAAGAGAAATGTGGAATAGAAAAGGAGAAACTACATTTCCTGGGAAACAAAGGGGCTTCCCTGCCGGATCTGGGTTCTGTTAGTGTCCTACACATCTCATACTTTTACGTCCATCCCTCCCCTCCGCCCTCCTTACTCTATTTTACTTGTACATGGTTTATTTAGTTATTTTATTCTGTTAATATGTTTTGTTTTATTCTCTGTCTCTCCCTTCTAGACTGTGAGCCCGCTGTTGGGTAGGGACCGTCTCTAGATGTTGCCAACCTGTCCTTCCCAAGCGCTTGGTACAGTGCCCTGCACACAGTAAGCGCTCAATAAATATGATGGAATGAATGAATGCATACTTTTCTCAGGGACTCCAAGCCAAGGGTTAATTTTGAGATCTGGATCATTGAGAAGCTGCTAATTGACTGCTTAATTCTTAAGGTTAGGAAGGGAAGAATATCCCACCCCAGAGTACCCTACTGCCACTGTGCAATAGCCTGTAAAGAGGAGAAAGGAACAGAGCTCGTGCTTTTTGTTATTCCATGCATTTCTTTAGCACGGGGACTTGCAAAAGTTTTGTAAAATCAACACCTGTGCCTACGAATCCATATTCATGGGATGTCTAAGAATTTGAATGTATTGTTTGACATGTCTCTTGATAGATGGATGGAATCCTAACAGCCCCATTTTTCTAATGAGCTAAAAGAGAAAATGAGTTCTCTCAAAGAAAACAAAATCCAATTATTCTACATAGAGATCAGTACCAAGGCTTGCCCATCATAGTCACACAAGAGGCACAAATTAGAGACAGCCACCTTTTGGTAACTATGCTTTCATCAATCAATCAGTGGTATTTATTGATTGTTCACTGTGGTTAGAACACTGTACTCAGAACTTGGGAAAGTAAAACACAACAGAGTCGGTAGTCATGTTCCCTGCCCACAAGGAAATTAGAGTCTAGAGGGTTTTCATCTCCTACAGGGTGAAAAGGAAATGGAGACCGGCTTATTTGCTGGTGCCAGTAACTTTGCAAGGAACCTTGTTTTGAAAAGATCTTTTATCAGAAGGACACAGGTCCAGGTCTTGCACAGAGTCTGATATTTGTCAGTTTGCCTGATTCCATCTGCCCTGGCCTGAGAAGAACCCCTCAGATCTTTCTACTAGCCTTGCTGTTGTGGCATCCCATTCTAAAGCTGCCTGGGAAAAGGGGAATCTGCATCTCTGCAGGAGCAGCAGCAGCAGTAGTTTTTGAGTAGAGCACTGAACTAGGTGTTTGATTCAAAGTTGTTGCTGCTGATGGTGAGATTACCTCTATGAGAAGCAATGAGACATAGTAGAAAGAGGACCGGCCTGGGAGTCTGAGGACCTGGATTCCAATCCTGCCTCAGCCTGTTGCCTGCCATAGGACTTTGTTTCCAGCCACTTCACTTCACTTATCTGTGCCTCAAATTCCTCATCTGCAAAATGGGGAATAAAATACTTGTTCTCCCTCCTACGACACCTATGTGGAACAAGGACTGTGTCTGTATCTACCCCAGTGCTTGGAACAGTCTTGACTCATAGTTAGCCCTTAATCTAATAATAACAATAATAATTATCTCCTCCAAGAGGTCTTCCCCAACTAAGCCATTTCCCCCATTCCCTCTCTCTTCTGCATCACCTCAGCATGGCTCAGTGGAAAGAGCACGGGCTTTGGAGTCAAAGGTCATGGGTTCAAATCCCGGCTCCGCCAATTGTCAGCTGTGTGACTTTGGGCAAGTCACTTAACTTCTCTGTGCCTCAGTTATGCTTCAGTTACCTCATCTGTAAAGTGGGGTTTAAGATGGTGAGCCCCCCGGGGGACAACATGATCACCTTGTAACCTCCCCAGCGGTTAGAACAGTGTTTTACATATAGTAAGTGCTTAATAAATGCTATTATTATTATTATTATCACCTATGCCCTCATATCTGTACTCCTTAAACACTTGTTATTCCCCCTAGCACCATAGCACTTATGAACACATCCTTACACTATGACGTTTACCTCATTTGGAAAATGGGGATGAAGACTGTGAGCCCCCTGTGGGACAACCTGATCACCTTGTGACCTCCCCAGCGCTTAGAACAGTGCTTGGCACGTAGTAATAATAATGATAGCATTTGTTAAGCGCTTACTATGTGCAGAGCCCTTTCCTTCCTCTCCCCCTCATCCCCCTCTCCATCCCCCGTCTTACCTCGTTCCCTTCCCCACAGCACATGTATATATGTTTGTACATATTTATTACTCTATTTATTTATTTTACTTGTACATATCTATTCTATTTATTTTATTTTGTTAGTATGTTTGGTTTTGTTCTCTGTCTCCCCCTTTTAGACTGTGAGCCCACTGCTGGGTAGGGACTGTCTCTATGTGTTACCAACTTGTACTTCCCAAGCGCTTAGTACAGTGCTCTGCACACAGTAAGTGCTCAATAAATATGATTGATGATGCAGAGCACTGTTCTAAGCGCTGGGGGGATACAAGGTGATCAAGTTGTCCCACGTGGGGCTCACAGTCAATCCCCATTTTACAGATGAGGTTACTGAGGCTCAGAGAAGTTAAGTCACTTGCCCAAGGTCACACAGCAGACATGTGGCGGAGTCGATTTATTCTGTTTGGCTTATATGTTTCGTTGTCCATCTCCTTCTAGACTGTGAGCCCGCCGTCGGGTAGGGGCCGTCTCTGTAGGTTGCCAACTTGTACTTCCCAAGCGCTTAGTACAGTGCTCTGCACACAGTAAGCGCTCAATAAATACGATTGAATGAATGAATGAATGAATGTTTTGCATATAGTAAGTGCTTAATAAATGCTATTATTATTATTATTATCACCTATGCCCTCATATCTGTACTCCTTAAACACTTGTTATTCCCCCTAGCACCATAGCACTTATGAACACATCCTTACACTATGCCGTTTCCCTGTCCGTGACATATGTTATATCTGTCTCCCCCTCTAGACTGTAAGCTCCTTTTGGGCAGGAATCGTGTCTACCAATTCTACTGTACCACACTCTCCTGAACACTTAGCACAGTGCTCCACACTAAACAACGGCTCAATAAATGTCATTGATTGATTGATGATCAGTTCGAGCTTCTGCTCAATGCACTGCTCTGAGAAAGCTGTGTTTTCATTTGCTGGTGATGAGGTCAACAAGGGACTTGGCCAAGCCCTTGATAACAAGTCGAAGGGTTGGGGGGTGGGGGGAGGAAAATAGCTCTATCATCTTCACAGAATAAGTACTCAGTAAATATATCTGATCGATGGATTGATTGATCATGATAAGGCTTCAGTGGAGGCTTGGTGCTTTTTTCAAACCCACTCATTTACAGAGCATTCCTCATCTTTAACCCTCATATCCAAGCCAGCAAAACTGTCCAGGGCCATTTCATACTCAGGCTGCCAATTTGACAAAGCGCAACTGGACGGAAAGTCTTTCTCTCCTTATGAGACCCCCATCCTTGTTCATCCCCTATAATCCCCACAGAGCTAAACATCTTGGTTGAGAGAGGTGTTGTTGATTGTGACCTTGAAGTGGTCAAGAAACAGGGAAGAGGATTCTAAAGAGGGAGACTTTCACTCATCCAGGCAAGTCAATTCTGACTTAAGCCAAGTCCTCAGGAAAAGTCCTGGGTCTATTGTAGACATTTTTCAAGTCCAACTACTTCAGAAATATTAAATAATTAATCACTGTGACCAAGACTCCTGAGAGCAAAGGACTCTTAAGATAAGACCAAGAAATAAAGGTTAAGTGACTTGCACAAGCTACAAAAGAGATTATTTTGTCAGTCAGAGCCCCAGAGCATCTAAAATCTCATCTGTTGCATAGAGTAACACATGCCTAAAATTCCACTTGTGAAAGATAAATGCTTCTCATTCTTCAGCTCTTCTAGTCCAACAGCCATTCTGTTGCTGAATTGTACTTTCCAAGCTCTTAGTACAGTGCTCTGCATACAGTAAGCCCTCAATAAATGCAATTGAATGAATAAATAAACAACCAAAATAGTTTGGTAGAGAAAAACAGTTATTGTCATCGTCTCTGTAGAAGTGCAGTTTGAACAATAGCCAATCCCATGGCTAAACCAATATTTGAAAGAGGGTTCTGGCTCAGCTCTCCTTGGAAACTCCATGGTGGGAGTTGTTTTGGGGTATTATGCGGCTGAGTGCCTTTGTTTAGTATTTTTCCAAAGTATGTGTGATTTTGTAAGCAATCTCTGCCTTGTTTTCTCCCTAGCATGCAAAATGCCTGAAGTAGAGGTTCTTTCTCTCCTTGTATCATGTGGCATACTCACCCCTCCTTAAAAGTTCAGCAAATGTTCAATTTCAAGCGTTTGTGCCCAAGCCAATCTTATTGGTTTCATGGGGAGGATGGTGGTGAGGGAGAAGGGGAAGTGGGCAGAATGTGTCTTTAGACACAGTGGAAAATATCTTAGAGGCAAAACACTCTTCCTGAACTGTGGAGATTTCAGAGTAATCAGTGCTCCTGTTGCCATTTTGAAGTGATTTGAGCACTAGGAACTAGGGAGCCAGGAGTTGTGGCTAGGGGAGTGGGCCATACAATACGGAAGCTGGAAAATTGTGCTCTCACCCTTGCCCTCCTCTCTTAGCCCCTCCCCTAGAAAGAGGAATCCTAGCTTACAAGTTTATAACCAACCTAAGAATGAGGGGAGCTCTCAAAAGATGGGACTGGAAGGTAGAAGGTGAACAAAGGGGCCGTCTGAAAAAGGGGTTAGTACAGAGATTGAGCAATCATATTTATTGAGCACTTACTGTGTGCAGAGCACTGTACTAAGCATTTGGGAGAGTATGATACCACAGAATTGGTATGCAAGTGTGATCAGACAGAAGGATTCCAGGCCTTCCAAGAAACATGGAATGGAAACACAACTTCCTTTAAGTGTGGCAAATGAAAGGTTAATACTCTTTTGGAACAGTAAAACTGCCAAAGGTGTGTATGCCCTCAGTGAAGAGATTTGCCAGAGAAGTCAGTCAGAGGGCCTGACTGGGCTCAGCTGGATACAGTTCCTCTCCCAAGAGAAACTCAGAGAGCAGTGACCGTGTGTAATCCTTCAGTCTGGACAGTTCAGAGTAAGTGGAAGTGTGATAAGCCCCAGCAACACAAATATGAACTCATTTCTAAAGCATTCAGCTAGGCAAAATTCCTAGTCTAGGATGCTACCCCCCCCCCCCCTTATTTTTCTTTGTATACATTTTATTTTGCCATTTATCTTTCTGATACCTTTTTGACTGTATTTGGATGGCCTAACAGTCCCATGGAATAGGGTGACAGAGTAATGGTAGTTCAGCTTGTCACAGTTTTACATGCTTTGTTAGAGTGTAGAGAGGAATCTAGTTTTGGCAGGTACAGGATATCTAAATATTTAATAATCTAAATAGTTAATATACTAGGCAAAATAGCTAAATCAAACGAGGAGGAAAAAAAGTAGTATTAACCTGCTATTCTTCTTTGCAGCCAGAATGCTGATTTTAGCATTCTCAGAGGACTTGGTGGAGAAGCCTCCCTCACAAGAGGACAAAAAAAAATCTCCTAATCCAATGCATTGAGCTTTTCCTAGGCTGATTGGGTTACATTTGAGGATAATGGAAAGAATTGTTTGCCTAAACTTCTTTCCATTAGCTCTATTTCATCATCATCATCAATCGTATTTATTGAGCGCTTACTATGTGCAGAGCACTGTACTAAGCACTTGGGAAGTACAAATTGGCAACATATAGAGACAGTCCCTACCCAACTTTGTTCTTCTGTAAGAAAAGATATTTTGGCCTTATTAATGGAGACTCCCATTCATAGACCTTCAAAGCCTTATTGAAGGCACATTTCCTCAAGACAATTTCCCAGACTAATCCTTCATTTCCTCTTTTCCCACTCCTTTCTATATCACCTCCACACTTCTGTCTGCTCCTTTTATTCACCCCTCCATCAGCCCCACAGTACTTATGTACATATCTATAATTTATTCATATTAATATCTGTCTCTCCTTCTAGACTGTAATCTCACTGTGGGCAAGGACCGTGTCTAACAACTCTGTTATACTGTACCCTCCCAAGGGCTTAGTTCAGTGCTCTGCACTCAGTAAATATGATTGATTGATAGACTCTAGGCACAAGGTCTTTGAGGGATCAAGGTTTGAAAAATCAGTAGCTGTTTAAAAACCACAGGCATTTCCAAGCCATATAGCCTGCTCTCAAATAAAAAAAATTCTAGAAGCTTTATGGCTAACATTTTGGAAGATTACAGCTGGATCTGAATCAATTTCAGGTCCGCTGACATTGAGAAGGTACTTCTACCTGAAGATATCAATCCTGACTATATTAAAGTTGATTCATTTTGGTATTAGGCAGTGACTCTGGCTGACTTGGAGAAAAAAAAGAACAAAAACGGCATGGCCTAGTGGAAAAAGTATGGCTCTGGGACTCAGAAGGACCTGGGTTCTAATCCTGGCTCTGCCACTTGTCTGTTGTGTGATCTTGGGCAAGTCATTTCATTTTTGTGCCTCAGTGACCTCATCTGTAAAATCAATCAATCAATCATTCAATTGTATTTATTGAATGCTTACTGGGTGCAGAGCACTGTACTAAATGCTTGGGAAGTACAAGTTGGCAACATATAGAGACAGTCCCTACCCAACAGTGGGCTCACAGTCTAGAAGGGGGAGACAGAGAACAAAACCAAACATATTAATCAAAATAAAATAAGTAGAATAGATATGTACAAGTAAAATAAATAAATAGAGTAATAAATATGTACAAACATATATACATATATACAGGTGATGTGGGGAAGGAAAGGAGGTAAGATGGGGAGGATGGAGAGGGGAGGAGGGGGAGAGGAAAGAAGGGGCTCAGTCTGGGAATGTCTCCTGGAGGAGGTGAGCTCTCAGTAGGGCTTTGAAGGGAGGAAGAGTAAAATGGGGTTTGTAACTGTGAGCCCCATGAGAGACAAGGACTGGGTCCAATCTGATTATCTTGTTACTACCCCAGCACTTAGGATAGTGCCTGGCACATAGCAAGCTCTTAACAAATACCATAAATAGAAAAAATGTCACGAGGGTATCCATAGAAAATATTCAGTGCTCATTCTTAAACAAAGAGTTGGAGGAAGGAAGAAACTGAGGCTATCGTCCCAGGTCTGCGTGAATCAAGCTGGGGGCCACAGTATGACGTTACAAGGAGCAGTGGAGACCACTTTCTAATATCAACATAAGTTCCTGCAGTTTCTGTCAGCTCCTTGAGCTTCCTATGATTTTACACTCTCCCCAGTTGACTCTCGACCAGCCCCTAAGTGGAGTGGAAGTTAAGGAGGGGGATGTAGCAATAATGCCTAACCCAAGCAGTGTGGCCTCAAGGAAAAAGCACGGACCTGGGTGTGAGACGATCTGAGTTCTAATACCAGCTCTGCCACTGGCCTGCAGATGACAATAGGCAAGTCACTTAACTAAAGTCACTTAACTTCTCTGTACCTCAATTCCCTCATCTGCAAAATGGGGATTTAATATGTGAGACCTGATTATCTTGTACCTACTGAAGTGCCCAGTACAGTGACTGGCACAGAGAAAGTTCTTAACAAATACCATTATTATTATTGTTGTTGTTAGTATTATTACCAGCTCAGGGCAAGCATGATCTCACTTAAAAACTAGAAAGGAATTCATAAAAATTGTTGACATTTCCCTAATTGGGAATGTCAAGTCACAATTAGTAACTCCCAAGGATCACACTAATTAAAATTGCCACTTAGTTCTCCAAGCTTCATCCATGGGAGAGAAATGCATTTACTATGAAGAGCCTCATTATGATAAATAGATAAATAGTCTTTTAGACTGTGAGCCCACTGTTGGGTAGGGACTGTCTCTATATGTTGCCAATTTGTACTTCCCAAGCGCTTAGTACAGTGCTCTGCACATAGTAAGCGCTCAATAAATATGATTGATGATGATGATGAAATAGAAATCAACTCCATGGGCCAAAATTTGGAGACTCATGATATGTACTGGATGTAAATTATTTAGAAAGTGAACCTTCTCACAAAGCGTAGTGTTTTTTTTATTTCATCTCCCCTTAGAAGAATTTAGAAAATCTTCAGGAGATAACTGGCATTTTACCTCAATTACGCAGATGTCTCCTGAATGTTTTTTGGCAGGTATAAAAATTACTGAGTGAGGACCATAGTCAACTTGTTAGGACTGATTCATTCATGCAGTTGTATTTACTGAACATTTACTGTACAAAGAGCACTGCACTAAGCACTTGGGAGAGTACAATATAAAAATAAACAGACTCACTGTCCACAATGAGCTTACGGTCTAGAAGGGGAGACAGACATTAATATAAATCAATAAATTACAGATATGTACATAACTGGGGTCAGTCTTAATTATGGATCTTTTACATAAATGCTGTGAGATTGAGTTGGGGGCAGTAAATACAGGGAACAAATCGGGGTGATGCAGAATTGAGTGGGAGAAGAGGAAATGAGGGTTAGTCAGGGAAGGCCTCTAGGAGGAGATATGACTTTAGTATGGCTTTGAAGGCGGGGAGAGTAATTATCGGATACGAAGAGGGATAGTGTTCCAGGCCAGAGGTAGGATGTGGGCCAGAGGTCGGCAATGAGATAGACAAGATCAAAGTATGGTGAGTAGTGGTTCATTTATTTTGATTAGCAGCCACGAACTCCACAGTCATTTATTTTGATTAGCAGCCACGAACTCCACAGTCTCCAGCTGGGCAGTAGGGCGTTCAAAAAATTGTATGACTGTTTTTAAGGGATGCAAGTTTTTAAGAGGCTCCATTTATATGTTCTGATCATTAGTATTTATTGAATGGCTCCTCTGAGCAGAGCTTACAATCTAATAAGGGAGACATCCCCCCGTCTTACCTCCTTCCCTTCCCCACAGCACCTGTATATATGTATATATGGTTGTACATATTTATTACTCTATTTATTTATTTATTTATTTATCTTACTTGTACATTTCTATCCTACTTATTTTATTTTGTTGGTATGTTTGGTTCTGTTCTCTGTCTCCCCCTTTTAGACTGTGAGCCCACTGTTGGGTAGGGACTGTCTCTATGTGATGCCAATTTGTACTTCCCAAGCGCTTAGTACAGTGCTCTGCACATAGTAAGCGCTCAATAAATACGATTGATTGATTGATTGATTGATAATATTCCCCTCCTTTACCCTGGCAGGGAAGAAGGCTGGGCGATGGGCTTTGAATTAGGTACTGCATTTTTTTTTTGGATTTCAGATTTTCAGTAGACGTCTCTTTTCCACCTTGAAAATCAGCTCACCTTAATCACATTTCTACTTTTAAATCAATATATATTTTTCAGTCATCTTTGGCATTAGTGTCCTTTGGGAAAGGTCTTCTCTGAAATACTGTTCAGAAAACTTAACACTGTCTTTACCTTTAAAGTACAAATACAGTGTCCTATAAAGTGAATGTCAGTTTGTCTTATCCAGTGACGATCCCTAATCCTAATAATAATACTAATTATGGTATTTGTTAAGTGCTTACTGTGTCAAGCACTGTTTTAAGTGCTGGGATAGATGCAAGTTAATCAGGCTGGACACAGTCCCTGTCTCACATGGGGGTTCACAATCTTTTAGGAGGGAGAACAGGTATTGAATTCCCATTTTACTGTTGAGATTATTGAAGCACAGAGAAGTTAAGTGACTTGATTAAGATCACACAGAAGACAAGTGCCAGAATTAGAACATAGGACCTCTGTTCATTTTCCCCTAAGCCACACTGCTTCCCAATAGGATGGCCAGTCTCCAGTCTTGGCCCCTTCCTGCAATTCTGACTCCTGCCTTCCAAGGCTGTCAAGTCCAGGACCCAGTGGGGGAAGAAATCAGCAGGAGCAGAGGTTTGCAGCAGGCCTCCCCACCCCAATCCTCTATTGCTTTTCCTCCTCCTGCCCTCCACTTCACTGCAGATCTGTAAACATAAAATAATTTAAATATACTAGACAAACAGCTGGGTGAGGAGGAAGCCTGGGGAGAATCAGGGGAGTGTCCCCAGCATGCGGGGGACAGGAGCGTGGGGGAGGCTGAGTTACTTTCCTGTGATGGGAAGTGATTTCCACTGGGTGACAAGGAACTGCCCAAAGCTGTTCGGACTCTCACGGTGAGACTTCACTGTGCAGTATGAATAATGAGGGAAGCAGGGAGAGGGAAGCAATATTTAAAGGTGGAATTTCTGCTCTGTAAAAATTTCCCTTCCTTACCAGTTGGGAGCTTTGACATGCAAGCAGCGTGGCTCAGTGGAAAGGGCACGGGCTTGGGAGTCAGGGGTCGTGGGTTCTAATGCCGGCCCTGGCACTTGTTAGCTGTGTGACTTTGGGCAAGTCACTTAACTTCTCTGTGCCTCAGTGACCTCATCTGTAAAATGTGGATTGAGAATGTGAGCCCCATATGGGACAACCTGATTACCCTGTACCTCCCCCAGTGCTTAGAACAGTGCTTGGCACGTAGTAAGTGCTTAACAAATGCCATCATTATTATTATGGAGAAGCAGCATGGCTCAGTGGAAAGAGCACAAGCTTGGAAGTCAGAGGTCATGGGTTCTAATCCCGCTTCGCCACTTAGCTGTATGACTTTGGGCAAGTCACTTAACTTCTCTGTGCCTGTTACCTCATCTGTAAAATAGGGATTAAGACTGGGAGCCCCCCGTGGGACAACCTGATCACCTTGTATCCCCCCAGTGCTTAGAATAGTGCTTGGCACATAGTAAGCGCTTAACAAATATCATTATTATTATTAGCAGTAGTAATAATAATAAATCTCATTAGGTCTATGGTGGAAGGGGTGAATTTTGAGGTGATTATGAAACCAAGAAGTGGAGGAACTGAAATGAAAATCTAGAAAGTGGAGTGGGCCAAGCAAAAAAACGTTTGGAGGTTAGATACCTATCCTTTCCATCGTTTTCTTTTTAAAAATTATAATCCTTAATTAAGAAGGAACTTAATTAGAAAAAGACTGTAAATAACCTCCCTGAAAATTTCCAGCCTATTTCTATTTAATATAAGATGCCATTTTCATATGCTTAAGTTATGTACTATGTACATTATACTATCAACAGTGAATTCAAATGGCTATTTTATGATCAAAAGAGACCCATGAGTCTACCCAGTTTGAAGGCCAAAGCAATCAAGCTACATTGTTCACACTCATTTTTCTGCTATTTTCTGGAGACCTTAATTTATACCGGCTCCTCTGCCACCGCCAGAGAACAACACATATTCAGGTTTTGGATTTTGAAAAGCATCAATGCTTTAAGAACCCTGTCCATATTGCCCTCACCTTTCCAAGGATGTAATAAGTATAAGTGGATGTAATGTTAATATATGGCCGTCTACATGCCAGAGCCAGCAACACTTGAGCGCAGCCTCTTCTCTGTGACTTGACCTTGTCATCCTCTTGGGGTAACGCCCTAAGTTTTTCAATCATTTAGCTGTGCTGTTCCACCTTCCCTTCCTGTAGACATTTTAAAGACTGCCTAGCTGGGACTCTTTATATCACTAATATATCCTTTAGTCACTTTATGTCATCCTTTCTGCTGGAGAAGCAGCATGGCCTAGTGGAAAAAGCACAGGACCGGTAATCCAGAGGTCTGGGTTCTGATCCCAGTTCCACCAATTGCCTGCCGGGTGACCTTGGACAAGTCACTCAACCTCTCTGTGCCTCAGATTTCTCATCTGTAAAATAGGGATGAAACGTGTCCTCCCTTCCCCTTTTGACAGTAAGCCCCATGTAGGACAGGGACGTGTCTGATAATAATAATTATTATTATGGTATTTTTAATCCCTTACTATGTGCCAACCACTGTTCTAAATGCTATTATTATTATTATTATTGTTATTATTATTATTATTATTCTAAGTCCTGGGGTAGATACAGGGAAATCAGGTTGTCCCACATGGGGCTCACAGTCTTAATTCTTATTTTACAGATGAGATAACTGAGGCACAGAGAAGCTAAGTGACTTGCCCAAGGTCACACAACAGACCAGTGGCAGAGGCGGGATTAGAACCTACGTTCTCTGACTCCCAAGCCTGTGCTCTTTCCACTAAGCCATGCTGCTTCTCTCTTTCTCTGATCTGATTGTACAGTATCTACCCCAGCGCTTAGCTCTGTGCTTGGCACTTAGTAAGCATTTAACCAATTCTGTAATGAAAGTAATGATAATGATAATTATTACTTCTGGGAGACATACCATACTCGGCACTCTGGCAGTGACTAGCCTGCCTCCTTTTCATCCTTGCCCCTGAATTCCCTAGCGCTAGCTTTGTTTTCCCCTTTTGGCTAGCCATCCCCTCTCTTGTTCTCTCTCCTTCTCATCTGATTTCTGTACATTGGTCATCTCTACGCCTACCTTGGACATTTCATGGAGGCCGTGAAGCAAAAGGCCAGTTCATGATCTATGGGGCCATTAAGTAAGTATTCAGGAGAGAACACTGTTAGGTACGTGAACTCTGGTATTTATAATATGTTGTTATATAATATTGTGACGAGGAACACGGAGCTTCTTGACAAAAAAAAAAAGCCCAGCTTGACTGAAAACAGTAATTTTCCAGTTTAAATGTAATGCCTTGAACTTACAAATGATCTCCAAGTCAAGTTATCGTCCAGAGTAAATTTGTCCAGTTCTTGGATGGTGCTAATGGAAATGTCCTTAGTCATGACAACCCATATCATTCAGCTTCCATTTGGCCTTTCTAAACAGATGGTGTCTCACCCTGCAGTTGCTTACTGGATCATGACAGTTTTCATCCCTTTTCACAGTCTTCCCTCCACTTTGAAGTATTATAGACACATAATAGTCTGACCTATTCAAAACAAAATGTCAGGCACCCTATGAAGCAAACCAACACATATTCCCAATAGTTTCTCCACAGAGAAATCTCCTTCAGAAACTTAGAATGGGGCAGAACCTGATGGCATTAAAGTGACCATCTTCATGTGATCCACTTGAAAAGTAGCTTTGCAAAGTCACCTTGATTTATATAACAGCTGGCAGAAAATGATGGACTCTTAAAAGAAAAGTTAAAATAATAGGAAGAAAATTGGAGATGTTTGTTTCATAAGAGGACATGTATCATGGTCAATTTTTTGTAAAGGGGACATTAAATTATTCCATTGTATCTCAAATCACATTATAAATACGGATGTGTACGGATGTGAATGACTCACAGCAAATTAGAGTTCTCTTGCAAAGAAAGGTTTGTAGTGATATTTTTCAGTAGGCTGTCTCTATTTTACCTGCTTCTTGAGCTGGGAACTAAAATAAATATAAAATCAGCAATAGTTTAAGATATCTTAACTGTCGCTCGGAAGCTTTAGACAACATTTTAAAAACTTGAATAAGTAAACTGAGGGGAAAAATAAACCCTGTTATTATGCAATCACTTAGTGGTTTTATAATAATAATAATGATGATGATGATGACATTTATTAAGTGCTTACTATGTGCAAAGCACTGTTCTAAGTGCTGGGGAGGTTACAAGGTGATCATGTTGTCCCACAGTGGGCTCACAGTCTTCATCCCCACTTTACAGTTGAGGTAACTGAGGCACAGAGAAGTTAAGTGACTTGCCCAAAGTCGCACAGCTGACAAGTGGCGGAGTCGGGATTTGAACCCATGACCTCTGACTCCAAAGCCCGGGCTCTTTCCACTGAGCCACGCTGCTTCTTTTATAGATTTGGAATCTTGTCCTTAACATTGACACCATCTTTTTGGTTCAGTAAATGAAACAAAAAAATTTTCAAAACCCCATTGGAAGGTTTGGAGGAAAAAAAAAAATCACTCAGTACTATTCACTGAGCTCCTACTGTGTGCCAGAGCATTGTACTAAGTGCTTGGAAGAGTCTAGTAGAAATGATCCCTGCTCTTAAAGAGCTGACAATCTAGCTGGGGGAGACAGACCTCCCTTTCCTTTTTTGTGGAATTTGTTGTGCGCTTGCTACGTGCCGGGAACTGAACTAAGCGCTGGAGTTAGATACAAGCTAATCAGGATGGACACAGTCCCTGTCTGATATAGGACTCAAAAATCTTAATCTTCATTTTACAGACGAATTAACTGAGGCACAGAGAAGTGAAGCCCAAAGTCACACAGCAGACATATGGTGGGACTGGGATTAGAACCCAGGTCCTTCTGACTCTGAGGCCCATGCTCTATTCACTAGGCCACGGTGCTTCCCCTCTTGTGAGTGTGGCCCATGCAGGGTGGAGCCTTGGCCTCATCTCATTATCTTCTCTCTACCCAGGGCCTGGCCCAGAGTAATGCTAAGTGAATACCATCACCATCATTTAGGTCTAGGAAAATCAAGACCTCCAGACTAAATTTAGATGCCTCAATCCAACTCTCCATCTCCTGACTGGTGTGGAAGCCCAGTGGCCTGGACCTTGCATTCGCCCCTTCTCTTTAGACCATTCCCTATGAGCTATTTTGTCTCTCTGTCTGCTTGATTGTCTCCTAACCACCTGATTTAAGAGTAACTCAGGTGACTAGTGTCTCTGGGAGTGGTAGAATACCAAGGGATAAAATATCATGGGCCTTTAGACCTGGACTCCATCTTGGCTAGCCAATCCGCCATTTACTCAAAGCACATCACAGTTCCTCCCCTCCTTGGTTTAATTAATTACTTAATTAATGATGACATTTATTAAGTGCTTACTATGTGCAAAGCACTGTTCTAAGTCCTGCATGGGGTTACAAGGTGATCAGGTTGTCCCACATGGGGCTCACAGTCTTAATCCCCATTTTCCAGATGAGGTAACTGAGGCACAGAGAAGTTAGGTGACTTGCCCAAGTCACACAGCTGACAACTGGCGGAGCTGGGATGTGAACCCATGATCTCTGACTCCAAAGCCCGGGCTCTTTCCACTGAGCCACGCTGCTTCTCAGGTTTCATCCTGTCCTGGTGATCACCGACTTAATGCAGGATACCTTTTTTATTTAATTACAGTAAAAAAATTCTAGATACTTCCATTATAAATGTATATATCAGTAAGGATATTTGTAGCTATAATTCTATTTATTCTAATGGTTTTGACACCTGCCTACATGTTTTGTTGTCTGTCTCCCCCTTCTAGACTGTGAGCCTGTTGTTAGGTAGGGACCGTCTCTATGTGTTGCCGACTTGTACTTCCCAAGCACTTAGTACAGTGCTCTGCACACAGTAAGTGCTCAATAAATATGATTGAATGAATTGTCTTACTGGGAAGTTTGTTATATTAAGATCTCGAGAGAGGATGAAGCCAGGTCAGGATCCGTAACCTGCTTATCCGTAGCGTTGGCCCACCAGACCTCTGAAGTGGGGAGAACCAGGCAGGGCTAAGCAGTTACCCCAGGTAGAAATTTACTGCTGTTTATCTTAAAATACATTCATACATTGTGCTCTTCAATCACATGCGAAGGTAGGATGTGGTACCAACTATATATAAAGAAACTCTGTATTGCTTGACGTTGAGCTGGCCGTGACTTGTAGAGGAAACTCCGTACTAGTGCTAGAAGAAGGGCTGGTAGTAACGTACTTTTCTCTGACTTACCCTTTTGAACACAATGCAGAGTCCAGGATTATTTATTTGACACTGGGAAGAGCCACGGACCCAATATTAGAGCAGCAGAAGGGCTGGTTGTTTCCTATCTCCAGTTAAACTCAATCAGTGGAGTTTATTAAACACCTACTGAGAAGCAGCAAGACTTAATGAAAAAAGCAATGGCTTGGGAGTCAGAAGACTTGGGTTCTAATCCTGACATTACCATGTGCCTCTTGTGGGACCCAGGGGAAGTCACTTAACATGTCTGTGCCTCAGGTTCCTCATCTGTTAAATGGAAATTAAATACCCATTCTCCCTTCCACTTAGCCTGGGAGTACCATGTGGGACATAGACTGTGTCGATGATTGTCTTGTAACTACTCCAGTGCTTAATACAATGCTTGGCACATTGTAACCACTTAACTAATGCCACAATTATTATTATTATCTACTGTGGAAGCAATGTGGCCTACTGGATAAAGCACTGGCCTGGGAGCCAGAGGACTTGGGTTCTAATCCTGACACCACCACTTGCCTACTGAGTGACCTTGGGCAAGTCGGTTTACTTCTCCATGCCTCAGTTTCCTCAAGTGAAAAATGGGGATTCAATACCAGTTCTTCCTCCTAGTCTGTCAGCCCCATGTGGAACCTGAAGACCTTGTATCTATTCCAGCTCTTAGTACAGTGCTTGGCACATAGTGAGCACTTAAGAAATGCCACAATTATTATTATTACTGAGTGCTAAGCACTGTACTTAAGTACCTAGAAGAGTAAAAGAAGCAAGACACATATTCCTTGACTTCATGGAGTTTGCAGTCTGAGAAGACAGACAAAAATTGTTTATAAACAAGTGGGAACAGGAGGAAGAACAATTTACAGGGTGTAAATTAATGGTAAAGTGCATCTTGACTGACAGACAACTAACATTTCAAGGAAGTAGCCTTACAGATGTCAGGTATCTCTGTATATATTAGTTTTTTTGGTGGCAGTTGTTGTTCTTAACATACTTTCTGTATAGAAAAATCAGTTTCTGTGCCACTTACAGGGAAAATCAATCCAAATTAGAGGATCAATAGCAGAGTAAATAGTTGCTGAAACTGGAAGATTATCTATTTGCAAGGCCGCTCTAAATTCACCCACAAGAAATGAACCCATAAAGAAAATTTCAAAGGACATTGCTATAATCTTTTTCTTTAGGACTCCGATAAAATGGGCCTAATGTTAACAGACTACTCAGATTTGGAAGTGCTTTAATTTGAGAGTGAACTTCGTGGACCAGACCCTAAAGGAACCGAAAGAATTATGGAGGTTCAATTTGGTCCATCTTCATTGGTAAGACCCAGTGGCCCCATTCTCATAAAGGTGACAAACCTATACATCCCTTAGTAGATTCTACCTTAATAAATGCAACAGGCCAAAGTCTACTAAACAATAGATCATCCAAGAGTCCAGAAAATAGGGCCCTCTGTTAGCTTTGGATCCTCTCTGATGAGATTATACTCTTAGAATTCTCCAAATTCCTCAGAAATCTAATTACATGCTGCTTCATTCTAGGGAAATGGAGCACTCTTTAGTAGCTCAGATGTTATTAGACACTGTTCTGTTGCTCAAAACAGCAAACCATTCATTTTTTAAAGGCTGACTTGACTAAGACGTTTGATTTGAAGCATTCAGAGAGTGAATTGTAGTTCATATTTTGAGGGAGTGTAAGGGCTTTCCTATACCCCTGAATCACAGAGGTGTTAATGATTGATTGATTCATTCATTCAATCATATTTATTGAGGGCTTATTGTGTGCAGAGCCCTGTACTAAGCGCTTGGGAAGTACAAGTCGGCAACATATAGAGACAGTCCCTACACACAACGGGCTCACAGTCTAGAAGGGGGAGACAGACAACAAAATAAAACATGTAGACAGGTATCAAAACCATCAGAATAAATAGAATTATAGCTATATAGCTAACCGATGTCTCAAGTGGCCATCTCAGCTGGTAATCTCAACTGAAATTGCCCATCTTAATTGGAAAATTACCTTTTAGTGTCATCAAATGGCCACTTTATGGTTTCTGCCCATTATGTTAATTGCTCCAAGTCCCCTTCCAGTTGTTTCAAACCTAAAAAAATTGGTGGACGTGAGAATTTAATATCCAGACCATTTGAAAGGCATTTGTCTATTAAATTGTGGAACTTATCAACTTCAATCAGAGGACAGTATCTTTAAGTAGTCCCCAAGAAGGCTTAAAAATGAAGATAGATCCCATGTATTTCCTCCTCTGGAGTGTTTTTAACTGCATCCTTATTGGAAATTTGTTCCATGTCCCCCGCCTCCCAAAAACATTTTAGTCCATCAGCCCCTTTACAATTTTAACTGTTTGACCTGATTATCTTGTATCACCCCAGTTCTTAGTATAGTGCATAGTAAGCATTTAACAAATACCACATATTATTATCATTATTATTATTAAGAATAATAAAAATAATTCCCCATGAGAATTCACACCATTGCAGGAAATTTAATGATTCACAGGACTCTCCTCATATTGTATCATAAATTACTGTTAGCTTTTTTTAAATTAATTTATCTGCAAAGGAATTTGGAGGCTAAGAGTGGAATCCAGGGCTTCCTGTATTAGGTTCACTGATTTTAGTGTACCCTAAACCAGGCTGAGTTTAAGGAAAGCAAGCATTTTGTTCTTGTCTACTTTTCGTACAGTGGGAGAATGCAGTTCTTCTACCTCTTTAGGGAGCCAGTCCTTTCAATTTAGTTGGAAGTCATTTCACATTTTCTTCAGAGTGACTCTAGGTTTCCCTCATTTCTGTTGCAAAACAGCAGCCACCACCTCTGAAAGTTAATTAGTTCCCCTCCAACTCCTTATATGAATTAAACTAGCTTTGCAGGGAGGTTTCTCCTCTTATTTATTCACTTGCCTTACAGGACCACTAAACCATCTGCTCTGGACATATGGAGAATGCCCTCTCTTCTATCTGGCGCTTCCGCGTACAAAAACAATCTTAAAACATTAGTGGAAATTTAGAAGCTGAAGTGATTGACTTTGCAGGAGAGTTGGAAGAACCTAAAACAGTTTTTGAAATAACAATTAGGAATGCACTGCCTATAGATATGGAGGTGGAGCAGAGGAGAAGAGTTAAGTACTGAAAAGACGGGGATTAGATTCCTGTTCCCCCTCCACTTTAGATGGTGAGTCCCATGCTGGACAGGGACCGTGTCCAACCTGATTATCTGTATTACCCAGCTCTTAGTCAGTGCTTGACACAGAGTAAATGCCTAACACCTGAATTATTAGTATCAAGGAGGAAGGTAAGTTCTTTAGAAATATCCAAAATCGCATAAGTAACACAATAGGAAGCCAGGATAACAAAAGCCTGAGATTTACATCAGGAAAATTGTCCTATTAGCTCCCTGGTTTATGGAGTTGCCTACCAAGCAGAAGGGCATATGCCTGATCAGGTGAGCTATTCCAAACAGACCTGGGCAAATTAGGAATGAGATGGGGAGATGCTGCAGGGGAGCGCTTTGCCTCAGACATACTGACAGCAACCAGGTGTGTGATATAGAAGCGTGCTGAACCAGTGGAGAAATGGACTGAAGCATGCAGCTATGGGGTGGGGTGGGGGTGGGGGGTCTCTAGTTTCTGGGGTTTGTCACCAGTAAGCAGGTTGAGCATCTTATCCAACTATCTGTTCCAGTTTCAGAAAAAATGAATCTGCAAAAGAAAGGTTAAAAATGCACTTTTATTTTCCAAATAAATGTTAGTGTTTTAGCCAAAAACAAAGCCTGTCTATTCACAAGTGACCTTATTATACCTGATTGTAGTAGTAACAATAATATTTGTGAAGGAATTACTCTGTGAAAATCACTGTAGTAATAGTGACAATAATTGGGGTATTTGTTAAGCATTTACTATATGCCAAACACTGGGCAAAGCCCTGAGGTAAATACAAGATAATCAGGTCCCACATGGGGTTCACAGTCTAAGTAGGAGGGTGAAGAAGTATTGAGTCCCCATTTTGCAGATGAGGGAACTGAGGCACAGGGAAGTTAAGCGAGTTTCCCAAGGTCACCCAGCAGGAAACTGGTGGAGTTGGGCTTAGAACCCAGGTCATCTGATTCCCAAGCCTGCACTCTTTCCTCTAAGCCATTAGGCCAAGCTAGCAGACACAGTTAATCAGGTTAGATATGGTCCCTGCCCTTCATGGACTCATAGTCTAAGTAGGAAGACCAACAGTCATTGACTCCCCATTTTGCAAGGGAAGAAACTGAGGCACAGAGAAGTTAAGTGGCTTGCCTATGGTCATACAGCAGGTAAGCGACAGAGCCATGGTTAGAACCCAGGTCCTCTGATTCCCAGGCCCAGGATCATTCCATTAAGCCATGATGTTTCTCTTCACCTTTGCAGAGGGAATAACTTTCCTTAAGATAGTTACTATCTTGACCTTCCAAGACACTTTAAAGTATAAGTAGAGTTGAGGGGAAAGAGTTGCAAGTTTCTTTCATGATTTAATATGTCCTTTTAAAAGGCACTTTATTTCTAAATTAATATTTCATTGGGGTGGAAAATAGCTTACCTTACTGGCTTCTGGAAGGTCCTGGTGAAATGTTTTTTAACTTCCTCCAATGGACGTGCTGATGAAAGGAGAGCATTCTAATCAAAAAATGAAGCCAAAATAAAATGCAAACTCAAATTAATTTGTGGATGGAAAGTATTCTCAGTGGAACCCAAGCATGCAGTTGTACTTGTTTAGTGCAGGGTGATTTTTCAAGAAGAAAACAGAGAAGACAGGATATTATTTTGGATTTGGTTCAATAAGTGAAGGGGAAAAATTGGAAATTTTAACAGAAAAATGGCTGTTTATATCGTCTAAATTATCATCAAGTTCTCTTTGGTATAAAAAATGTAACATAAAATTTTCTCTGAAATTTTCACTATACCACTGGGGGAAAAGGAGGAACTGCACACAACAAAATTGATGAGCTTCAAAAAACAAAAAAGAAAAACAAATACCTAGGAAATGTGTGACTTTGGCCACCTTTGTCTGTTTCAGTAAATAATACTATTTACACTGACCAGAGCAGAACCTTTATTCTTTTCTGTGATATTTGCTTCAATGAATGTGAACCAAACCCATAATAAGCAGAAAGTCCTTACAGTTGCACTTAAACTAGCTTATGCTGTGTTTGCTTATCTTTCCTCTTGATCTATCAGCACTTAAAAGTCCTACCCAATTTCATCTGCAGAGTTTTTAGGAATCAAGGACAGCTACTGTGTGCCAATTTGCAGCACCCGCCTCTAAGCAGAATTTATGAGGTTCTGTTTACCACTTCTCTTTAAATGCAGCCCAATTAAAATAGCTACCTTTTGACTTTTTGAAGGATTCATGTCTCCCTAGTATTCTCCGTATCTACAATTTAATGTTCTAGAATATATTTTTTGTTCTGATTTTAATCTGCCCCTTGTCCCAACCACCACTTTAGACTTCAAGGGCCAGAGGGGCTATGTTTAAGAGCGATTTCCCTTATCTAGGAAAAACAGGGTTTTAGATAACAGGGATTTACACCGTCCCCCAGACCTGAAATTGAACTCTGCTGGTTCATCCGCCTTCTGTTTTATCCCAGAAGGACATAGATAGCCTGGAGAGAAGTTGGAGAGGGAAAACAAAGCAATGGGCTAAATGGAACAGGAAGGGTGGATTCAAGAGGAAAGATTATTATAGGGAACTGACCCGTGATGCTTGTCTCTCAAGGAGCTCCAACAACAATATGCAAGTAATTGAACTCTGTAAACATCAAGGTGAAGGACAATGTTTAACCTGATTGAAAAAAAACAAGGTAACTGGCTTAAAGAGAGAGGGTGGAAGGAAACAGATATTTAAGAAATAGTTGCGTTATTGTTTCCTCAAACAAACTGGATATTCCATTGTGCTAGAGCACTGTCCAGGAGGGTGAATTTGAAAGGAGTTGCCCAAGGTAAATCATGAGAGATCTCTTGTAAGACATTTTCTGTTCACAGCTGGGGTGACCCAATCAATGGTATTCACTGATTGTTCACTGTGTGCAGAGCACTGTACTAAGCGCTTGGAAGAGTACAATATAACAGAGCTAGTAGATATGCTCCCTGCCTACTCCGAGCTTGCAATCTATAGTGGGCATATATATATTTAGCCCATTAGTTTGTAAACACTTTGAGAGTAGAGATGTGTCTTTTCCTTATGCTCTCAAACATCAAGGACAGTGCTCTGCTCTCAGTTGGAGCTTAGTACTGAATGACTTATATAATTCTGAACTTGGTTCTGCATATGTATGTCTAAAAGGTGAGTCTTAATATCAGGTTCCTTACTTTTCCTCCCAACCCCTATCATTCCCTCAAACTGATGGTTTAGGGCAATTTCCTCATTAGCCACTGATGGGCCTCGTCTCCCGCCTTATGGACATGTGGACTTATTTAGGATGGAACTTCATATTCTAAAATTATTTAGGAAAGCTGTGTCCATAGAAACCTATCTGTTCCAATCCTAAAGCCAAGTCTCCACTGTTCACTTGTTGTCAAATAAGAATGGATATTGTGATCTGTGACCTAAGACTAAAGCAACAGGAGATATATGTTCATTAAAGAGCTTTAAAAAATGTGGGTGGGGTGAGAAGAGAGGACTAGGCTACTGAAACTCCTCCCCTGGGCTAAAATTGCTGATCTGCTTCCAAACCCCTCACATGGCCAAAGGTCGAAATGGGCCTGGAATGCTGCTGATGCCCACCAAACTACAGAGACCCTTATTCATTCATTTAATCATATTTATTGAGTGCTTATTATGTCCCAAGCACTGTACTATTACTTGGGAGAGTACAATATAGCAATAAACTGACACATTCCCTGCCCACAATGGGCTTTCAATCTAGAGAGGGAGACAGACATTAACATAAATAAATAAATGCATTACTGTATGTACATTCCAGCCTCCAGGTATCCTGGTCGGAGCCCAAACACATCTAACCCTTATTCTCCTTATAATTAGTGCTTTGGGGAACCTATCATTAGCCACTATGCATGGTGTAGAGGATACATTGACCCAAAGTCTCATCCCTTTGTGGACCACCCCCTGTGAACCACCCCCTTCTCCTCAACATGCTATCTGACCTTGGCTTCACAGACTCCGTCCTCTCCTGGTTCTCCTCTTACCTCTCCAGTCGTTCTTTCTCAGTCTCTTTTGCAGGCTCCTCCTCCCCCTCCCATCCTCTTACTGTGGGGGTTCCCCAAGGTTCAGTGCTTGGTCCCCTTCTGTTCTCGATCTACACGCACTCCCTTGGTGACCTCATTCGCTCCCAAGCACGGCTTCAACTATCATCTCTACGCTGATGACACCCAGATCTACATCTCTGCCCTTGCTCTCTTCCCCTCTCTCCAGGCTCGCATCTCCTCCTGCCTTCAGGACATCTCCATCTGGATGTCTGCCCGCCACTTAAAGCTCAACATGTCGAAGACTGAACTCCTTGTCTTCCCTCCCAAACCTTGCCCTCTCCCTGACTTTCCCATCTCTGTTGACGGCACTACCATCCTTCCCCTCTCACAAGCCCGCAACCTTGGTGTCATCCTCGACTCCGCTCTCTCATTCACCCCTCACATCCAAGCCGTCACCAAAACCTGCCGGTCTCAGCTCCGCAACATTGCCAAGATCCGCCCTTTCCTCTCCATCCATACCGCTACCCTGCTCATTCAAGCTCTCATCCTATCCCGTCTGGACTACTGCATCAGCCTTCTCTCTGATCTCCCATGCTCTTGTCTCTCCCCACTTCAATCCATACTTCATGCTGCTGCCCGCATTATCTTTGTCCAGAAACGCTCTCGGCATATTACTCCCCTCCTCAGAAATCTCCAGTGGCTACCAATCAATCTGCGCATCAGGCAGAAACTCCTCACCCTGGGCTTCAAGGCTGTCCATCCATCCCCTCGCCCCCTCCTACCTCACCTCCCTTCTCTCCTTCTCCAGCCCAGCCCACACCCTCCGCTCCTCTGCCGCTAATCTCCTCACCGGGCCTCGTTCTCGCCTGTCCCGCCATCGACCCCTGGCCCACGTCATCCCCCTGGCCTGGAATGCCCTCCCTCCCAACATCCGCCAAGCTAGCTCTCTTCCTCCCTTCAAGGCCCTACTGAGAGCTCACCTCCTCCAGGAGGCCTTCCCAGACTGAGCCCCTTCCTTCCTCTCCCCCTTGTCCCCCTCTCCGTCCCACCATCTTACCTCCTTCCCTTCCCCACAGCACCTGTATATATGTATATATGTTTGTACATATTTATTACTCTATTTATTTATTTATTTATTTATTTTACTTGTACATATCTATTCTATTTATTTTATTTTGTTAGTATGTTTGGTTTTGTCTCCCCCTTTTAGACTGTGAGCCCACTGTTGGGTAGGGACTGTCTCTATATGTTGCCAACTTGTACTTCCCAAGCGCTTAGTACAGTGCTCTGCACACAGTAAGCGCTCAATAAATACGATTGATGATGATGATGATGATGATCCCTTGTTTTCTACCACTTAGTGAAATGTCCAGCTCCTTTGCCAACCCAGCAGATATGGAATTTGATGATCTGCCAGACAGCAAAATGTAACTTAACAGTTCATTTTCATAATGCATATTTTGCTGTTACTGAATGGCTATGTCCAATATTTTCTTTTAAGCTTATGATAAAATGCCATTTCTGAAAATAAGCCATGACAGAATCTTTGTATCCCTGAACGACAGATGAACATTGCTGCCATTCTCTGGAGAGATGTGTGTCTTAAGAACCAAATAAGTGCTACTGGATCTGATTTGTTTTCTTGGCCAAGATTCCACTTGCTTTCAGGTAAATCTTTTATTTCCCCTATTTGCTTTCTTCCTGGCAGAACTTCTGACACCATAATCAATTTCCCCCATATATCAAGAGAAGCAGTGTGGCCTATAGGAAAGAGCACAGGCCTGGGAGCTGGAGGACCTGGGTTCTAATTCTGGCTCTGTCACTTGTCCAAACAAGTCATTTAACCTCTCCGTGCCTCACTTCCCTCACCTGCAAAATGGGGATTCAGTACCTATTCTCCCTCCTACTTTGACTGTGAGCCCCATTTGGGACAGGAACTGAGGCCAACCTGATTTTCTTGTATCTAGCCCAGTGTTTGGCACATAATAAGCACCTATCAGGTATCATTAAAAAATAAAATCAAGGGCAGATACACTGTTCAGCTGTGCGGCTGAGTGGAGAGCCTGAAACGTAGGTCTGTTTTATTTCCAACTCCCACGACTAAGCACCAGCTTACTAAAAGAGAGACTCTTCTAGCTCTAATCCAATGCTGGCTTGTAGACGACTAAGAAGCCCATTTCCCAAAAATGAAGATCTCTGGACTATACCAAGGTCCAGGGATGGATAACCAGCATCAATGGCCCTAGGAAATAATGGAGGGCTAAAATGGGAGGATAGGAATGAGGACCAGATATAGGGATAAGAGTGATTTAAGGAGAAAAATGTCAAGGGCAATTTATCTATCAGGGGATGAGTTTCAGTAGGGCATAGTAGATAAAGCATGGGCATTGGAGTCAGAAGGTCATGGGCTCTAACTCTGGCTCTGCCACATGTGTGTTTTATGACCTTGGACAAGTCACTTTACTTCTCTGATCCTCAGTTACCTCATCTGCAAAATGAGGATTGAGACTGTGAACCCCACATGGGACAGGGACCGTGAACAACCTGATTTGCTTGTATCCACCCCAGTGCTTAATACAGTGCTTGGCACATAGTAAGCACTTAACGAATACCACAATTATTATTATTACAGGGTAAAACTTTGGATATTGGAAGTAGTAGGAAGATGATAAAGCTGTTGGATTAAATCATAGTCACTGAGCATTTACTGAGTTCAAGAGCACTGCACTAAGCCCTTGGAAGAGTTCAATATAACAGAATTGATAGACACATTCCATGTCTACAGTGAGCTTACAGACTAGAGGGAGAGACACATATTAATATAAATAAATTATGGATATGTATATAAATGCTGTGGAGCTGAGGGATGAAAAAATCTGGAGAGATTTGAAATTCTTCTCTATGTCTCTCTCTGATTCTAAATCCCGGCTCTGCTGCAAACCTTCTGTATTACCTTGGGCAAGTCATTTCCCAGTTTCCTCATCTGTAAAATGGGGATTCAGTACCTGTTCTCTTTCCTTCTGAGGCTGTGAGTCTTATGGGGTACCGGGACTGTGTTCTACCTGAATATCTTGTATCTACCCCAGGACTTAGTAGAATGCTTGGCTTTCCCCCTACTCCCATCCCATCCACTTTTCCTTATTTTACCCAATTTCACCTAAAGTGACCAGGTTTCTGATCCAGGATAGATCCCTTGGAGACCCTGTAGTTCTTTCCTCTCTATCTCTTCCACCTTTCACATGTGGGGCATTTGTGAAATACTGCTGCTGTCCAAGGAAGACTCATTGAAGACAGATATATTCACACATGCCCATTGTTGGGTAGGGACTGTCTCCATCTGTTGCCAAATTGTACTTTCCAAATGCTAAGTACAGTGCTCTTCTGCACCCAGTAACCACTCAATAAATACAATTGAATAAATGAATGAGTACACTTGCACAGAGCATGGGAAATGAAGGAAACTGTAACCTTCATTAGTAACTCTAGTTAACTCTATAAGGGACTGTTGGTATTAATCTTAGCATACATCTCATTGTTTTTAAAGACTGTTTTTCCTCAAAGAGAAGGGTGATATCTTTTCTACATTCTCTCTCCCTGACACTTTACTCCTATTGTGGCGAAGACTCCGGTTGGAAGGGAAGTTCTTGGCTTAAGAATTCTTGGCTTAAAATTACTTGGCTCGTCTATCAATCAACCAATCAGTGGTATTTATTGAGTGCACTGTACTATGCTCTTGGGAGAGTACAGTATAACAGGGTTGATAGCCACATTCTTTCCCTGCCCACAACGAGCTTCCAGTCTAGTGCTACACTGAGTAATGGATACTCACAGTTTACCTTTCAGTACATTTACAGATCTTTGGAATAATCTACTCAAATAATATTTAATTAAAACTGAATTTTGTTGTGATCAGAAATGATTACCGAAGCACTCTTAAATCATTCAATCAGCGGTCGTCTAGCGTGGGGTAATAGGTCAAAAGTCCCAAAACAAAATGAGGGTGATTTCTCCAGCTTTGAGTTTCAAATTAAAACCAGGGAACGAGTTTTGTGGGTGGATGAAAAAATAGATTCTGTCATTATCCATCAGGGTCTATTTTTATCCATGGAGGGAAAATGTAATGAATGGCCATAAATCATTATCTAATTTGCTTTGGGGAAATAAAACAATCTTATCTTCTGCGGCCCAGCCTGACTTGCTAGGGATTTTTAGGGACAAATAATAGGTGACTCAGTTTATCAGAAATCCAGTGGGCTAAGCTTCTGGACATTTTGAGAAAGGAAGGGTGATGCATTGAAAAAGCCTAAGCCCTTGGGAGGGAAACTTGGATGTTCCCTTCACAGAAGGTGATTTATCTCCACCTCCTCAGAAGCAATCACAATGGGAATGTTAGACAAGGGAAAACAATTGGAAAAATAAAAAGAGAAAAGCATTCAGGAAGGACGCCCTTTCCTCTCTTTAAGTAGTTCCCATATTAAGGAGACTTCATAGATAAGACTGATATTATCATTTAGGTCAGAGCTTGAAAATGCTATTTCAATCTGTCACCTGTGCTCTGGAAGATTGGATATAGAGTTGGTTTCTTTCCTCCCTTTTCCCCCATTATTGAGACTCAAGGTTATGGAGTTTCCATTGTATTATTATTTTTTTAATTGGTCTTCGCTATCTTAAAAAGAGCACAGCAATGGGCATTTTGAAGAAAGGGCCTAATTGATATCCATTGCATCCAGCAGTTTCAGAAAGCTGAACCATACTATGCTATAGCAGCTGGTGCTACTTTTTCTACTTCATCAGATTAGAATTATATAATGATCCAGCCCAGAGACTGCCAATGAATATTATTGTCCGTAGAAGCCCCAAAACTGTCAAACCTCAGCTCATGATGAGAAAACACATTCCTGAGTATTATTGGACTTGGAGACAGAAATTGAGATATCTGAACATCTATTTGATAGGGCCAGGGTGGCTCTTTAAAAACAAATAGATAAAACTTTATAAAAGCTCTTCCCTTAGCCTGAAGTGTTTGGATTCCAGCCACGACTGATGACTTTTACTGAGGACTTTTTGTGATGTTGGTTTTTTTTTTTCACCTCACTGTTGAAAGATTAGGGAATTTTGTTCCTTGACTTCTAGAGGGAGACAAAAATAACCCACTGAGGCATCATCATAACCAAATTCCCACTACATGGAGACAGAGAATCTTGGAATTGTAAGGGACTTGAGATAAGCTCTTGGTGGGAAGAGATCAAGTCTACCAACTTTGTTTTACTGTACTTTCCCCAGTCAATTGTATTACTGAGTGTGAAATGTGTGTTGAACACTGTCTTGGGCACTTGGGAGAATACAATGTAACAATGCAACCGAGTTGGCAGACACATTCCTTCCCACAATGAGCTTAGTCTAGACATTAATATAAATAAATTATTAATATATACATAAGTACTTAGGGGCTGAGGGAGGGATGAATTAAGGGAGCAAATCCAAGTGAAAGGTAGCACAGAAAGGATTGGGAGAAGAGGAAATGAGGGCTTAGTTAGGGAAGACCTCTTAGAGATGTGCCTTTAATAAGGCTCTGAAGGTAGGGAGAGTTACTGTCTGTCAGATAAGAGGAGGGAGGGCATTCCAGGCCAGAGGCAGGGCATGGTTGAGAGGTGGGTGGTGAGATAGATGAGATTGAAGTACAGTGAGTAGGTTGGCATTAGAGGAGTGAAGCATATGGAGTAGCAAGGTGTGTTGGGAGGGGGCAAGGGGATTGAGTGCTTTAAAGCCAGTAGTGAGGAGTTTCTTTTTGATGTAGAGGTGCATGGGGAAACCTCCGGAGGTTCTTGAGGAGTGGGGAAATGTGGACTGAACGTTTCTGTAGAAAAATAATCCGGGAAGCAGACTGAAATATGTACTTGAGTGGGGAGAGAGAGGAGGTGGGAAGGTCAGCAAGGAAAATGATGCAGTAATCAAGGAGGGATAGGATAAATACTTGGATTTACATGGTAATAGTTTGGATAGAGAGGAAAGAGTGAATTTTAGCAATGTGAAGGTTGAACTGATAGGATTTAGTGACAGAGTGAATATGTGGGTTGAATGAAAGAGATGAGTCGAGGATAACGCCAAGGTTATAGACTAGTGAAACAGGAAGGAGGGTGGTATTTTCTATAGTACTGGGAAAATCAAGGGGAGGACAGGGGTTGGGAGGGAAAATAAGGAGTTCTCTTTTGGACATGTTAGTTTGAGGTGTAGGTGGGACATCCAAGTAGCGATGCCTTGAAAGCATCAGGAAATGCAAGACTGCTGAGAGGGCGAGAGGTCAGGGATGAAGATTTGGGAATCATCTGTATAGAAGTGGCAGTTGAAGGCATGGGAACAAATGAGTTCCCAAGCACTTAGTACAGTGTTCTGCGCACAGTAAGCACTCTAGATTGATTCCATCAAGGCCAGAAGGACCCGGTCACTGGGGAGAACTGCTCCTGTATCCCACAAGACAGATTTTGTCAAGCCTATTATTTCACTTTTGCATCTCAGCAGACCCTATGCTAAGTACCCAATTACTACCATTGATTGTATCTATCCCATAGCATTGTAAATTGGCACATAGTAAGTGTTTAGCAGTCACCACAATTATTATTTTGTAGACTTTAACTCATTTTTGTTTCCATCTTCTCTACATTCTTCACATTTTTTATGGTATTTGTTAAGTACTTAATATGTGCCAGGCACTATACTAAACACTGGGTGCCTCTAGACTGTGAGCCCGTTGTTGGATAGGGACTGTTTCCATATGTTGCCAAATTGTACTTTCTAAGTGCTTAGTACAGTCAGTGCTCTGCACACAGTAAGCACTCAATAAATATGATTGAGGGAATGAATACAAGCTAATAAAGTTGTTCACAGTTTGTCCCCCAAGGGGCTCACTCACGGTCTTAATCTCCATTTTACAGATGAGGTTACTGGGACACAGAGAAGTTAAGTGACTAGCCCAGGGTCACACAGTGGACGTGGCGGATTAGAACACAAGTCCTTTTGATTTCCAGGTCCATACTCTATCCACTAGGCAACATGGCTTCAAATATAGAAACCAAACCCGGGCAATCAATCAATGGTATTTATTGAATGCTTACTGTGTGCAGAGCATTGTATTAATCATTTGGTAGGGTACAATGCACAGAGGTGGTAGACATGATTCCTGCCCTCAAGGAGCCTACAATTTAGTGGGAAAGATATAGTAAATTGAATTACAGTTAGGGAAAGTAGCAGTGTATAAGGGAATGTTCATAAGTATGGTGGGAGAAGGAGTGGGGTGAGTAACAAAGTAGTTAAGGGATTCAGATCCAAAGTACATATTCAACAAAAAGGGAGATCAAGCAGAATAGGGAAATGAGAGTTGAATCAGGGAAGGCTTCTTGGAGGAGGGGTGATTTTAGTATATCTATGAATAGCAATCAATCACATTTATTGAGCACTTTCCTTGTGTAGAATACTGTACTAATGGCTTGGGAGAGTACAATATAACAGAGTTGGTAGACACATTCCCTGCCCACAAGGAGCTCAGTCTAGAGGATAAGAAGAGTGGCTGTCTGTTGGATATAAAGGGGGAGGGAGTTTCAGGCCAGAGGGAAGATGAGAGCAAGGATGTCCACAGTTAGAGAAACAAAATCAAAGCACAATAAGTAGAATGGTGTTAAAAGAGCTAAGTGTGTGGGCTGGATTGTATGTAATAGGAGATGAGCGAGGCTAAGAAGGGACATTGAGGGATTGAGGGACATAGAGTCAATGATAAGGAGTTTCTGTTTGATGTGGAGATAGAGAGATGGATGGGCAACAATTGGAGGTTTTTCAGGAGTGGGAGATGTATGTAGAATGACTTTTTAGTAAATTGATCAGAGCAGCCGAGTGAAGTAAGGATTGGAGTGAGGAGGGACTGGAGGTAAGGAGACCAGTGAGGAGGCTAATGCAGTAAATCTAGATGGGATATGATAAGGGGTCAGACCAACAGTTTAACAGTTTAAATGGAAAGGAAGGGATGGATTCTAGAGATATTACTCTGCACACAGTAAGCCCTCAGTAAATATGATTGATTGATACTGTCCAGTTAAATCTGACAGGATTTGGTGACCAACAAAATGTGTGGCTTGAGTGAGAGGAATGAGTTGAGGATTATGTCAAGGTCAGGGGCTTGTGAGACACGAAGGGCGGAGGAATTACAGTAAGAAGTTTGGCAATCTCATGAGTCTTTTGTCTTTCCTTTAGACATTTCTTCAAGGGTCCTTAAAAGGCAGGGTGATTTTGATACAAAGCGATCCAATTGATGAGTACTTTTAAAGATGAAGTGACTCAAGTGGGCATCGCTGTGTATTCATTTCACCAAAACCGATGATGCTTTTTTGGCCGATCAGCACTGTTGGTCCTATTGCCAGGACAATGGTGAATGTAACAGCAGGAGTCGAAAGAGAGGAAGAAACAAAAAAGAAAATAAATGAAGTTATTTCCAAGGACATTGGTTGTTTAGATACCTCATTGTGTTTTTTCCTCTTCCAGATTTGATTGAAAATTTGACCTATGGGCTACTGGAGACAAATTGCTGTTTCCTCCCATTGTGGGTGGATTCTATTAGTGACACCAACAGCTTTAAGTGGGTTTTTGCACAGACAGCAAAAACTGAACAGAAGGAGCAAATGACACTGTCTTCCCCCTCTAGACAGTAAGTTTGCTGTGGGCAGGGAACGTGTATTTATCGCTGTATTGTACTTTCCCAAGCACTTAGTAGAGTGCTCTGCACACAGTAAGCGCTCAAGAAATATGATTAAATGAATGAATACTCCTCTCAGACAGTTGTCCAGCCCAGCAGAGACCCTTGCATCCAGGCCGGTGAGGCAGGCTCTGACCCCATCACTACCCAGTTCTTGGGAGAGTCACTTCTGCAGTCTGTCTGACCATCCCGTTTAGCAAAACTGGAAAATGTAGTTGTTTTTGGCCGGGGCAAAAGATTTCTTTCAAGCTCTGTTCAACTCCCTCGACTAGGGTATATGTGTATCCCAGGGGCAGTAGAGGAAGAGCCCTCACATCCTCCCCTAGGGCGCCTCAAAACCACCAGTTTTCCAGATTTCCTACACTACTCGAAATTGAGATGAATGGAGATAAATAATATGGAGTGCTTTGGCAACAAAAGCACTGAATCCAACTAAGCTTTTCTAAAAATAGAAACGGTTGGACTGGGGGTGTTATGACTACTGACAATACCCAGTTGTTTATGCTGCAGGCACACCACCTCTTTAGAGCTTTGTGATCTAGTTAACCCTAAAAGGAAGGGAGACTGAAGCAGGCCCTATCCTTATATTCTACTATTTCTCCTTTTGGTAAGTTATTTTAATGCCTGTCTCCCCTTGTAGACTGTAAGCTCCCTGCGGGCAGGGATTATGTCTACTAGGGAAGCAGCATGGCCTAATGGGTAGAGCTTGGGCCTGGGCGTTAGAAGGACCTGGGTTCTAATCTTAGCGCCACCACTTATTTGCTGTGTGACCTTGGGCAAGTCACTTAATTTCTCTGTTCCTCAGCTACCTCATCTGTAAAATGGGGAATAAGACAGTGAGCCCCATGTGGGACAAGGACTGTGTCCAACCTGATTAGCTTGTATCTACCCCAGAGCATAGAACAGTGTTGGACACAGAGTAAGTGCTTAATAAATATCATTATTATTATTATTATTAATATTACCAACTCTACTGAATTTTACTTTCTCAAATGCTTAGTACAATGCTCTTTACCAGTAAGTCCTCGGTAAAGCAAATGATTGATTAATAGACTGATAACCTTGGGTACTGTCCCTTAAGCAAGGAAGGGAAACCTCTTCACCCGAGGCAAACACATGGAGGGCTTCCTCTCTGCACACTGACACCTACCCCATTAGACTGTAAGCTCCTTAAAGGCAGGGATGATGCCTAGCGACTGTATTGTACTCTCCCCAGTGCTTAGTATAATGCTCTGCACACAGTAAGTGCTCCATAAATAGCACTGATTGATTGATTCTTTACTCTTCCCTGTCTGACCACCAGTGGGACAATTGGGGTCATCGCCCTTTTGACAAAAAATGAAGTTGTTTCAATTGCAGTTTCTGGGGAAGTGACCTATGATGGATTAAAGGAAAATGAAATTTAGAGGAAGGATTTGTAAATCCTAATATTAAATGCCATTTTTAGCTCAGGGAAAAGGGGAGTTAGAACAACAAAGGGCACCATTCACAAAATTTTCGCATTTTAAAGCAAGAGCCCGACACGTAATACTGCCTTGACCATGTATGCCCTCAAAAGAAAAAGAAAGGTCAGTGAGGTTACATAAGGTTCAATGCCAAGATCTCTCCTCAGTCTGGATTTTAAAACCTCAGTGCAAAGTCAGTATGAGCCAATAGCCTCACATCTGGAGTCAGGAGGGGTGATCATTAAAAATAGATCTTGTGCCGAATAGCTAAGATGATTATTGAACCTGATTCACAGGATTAGAGTGATGGAACAGCCTGTTGAGCCCTTTTTCCTGGCAGCCCTACCAGCTGTTGTCAGGTCCGTGAGGATACTTTGTGTCCTCTGAGGCTCGGACAGAAACGGATCTGGAGCGCTGAGCTCATACTGCTTTGTGCCAGTAATACAAGGCTCAGGTAGTTATAAAAGAATTGGGGCAGCACAATGGGTAAAACCATGGATGCAGTGGAATCAATCGATTGTATTTATTGAGGGTACACTGTGTGTAGAGCACTGTACTAAGCACTTGGGAGAGTACAATATAACAGAGTTGGTAGACATGTTCCCTGCCTAAAGGAGCTTATGGTCCAGAGGAGGAGCTTCCAGGCTAGAGGAAGGACTGGTAGTCTAGAGAAGGAGTTTAAAGCCTAGAGGGAAATGGAAGAAGGCCGTCAGGGCTGACATCTTGTGCTGAGAAAAAAGCTTTAGTTATGCAGAGAAATGGAGGAGAGGAGAGTCTAGACAATTTTCTGGTTTATGGGACTGTCCCAGGAAATGCCCTGGTAGTTCCCTGCAGCCGCACACCCAGCAGCTGGTTTGGCATATGCATCAGACAATACTGGTTCTCTCTCTGGGACTGTTGTGTCATGAGGTGATTGTAACAAGGGTATATCTGTATTTGAAAGGCAGAAGACTGGGAGCCCGTTGTTGGGTAGTGACTGTCTCCATATGTTGCCGACTTGTACTTCCCAAGCACTTAGTACAGTGCTCTGCACACAGTAAGTGCTCAATAAATACGATTGAATGAATGAATGAATAGTGCATAATGTGAAATACCAGTAAAATATCATTTTTGCATTTGGTTTCTAAACCCTCTCATGAGTGGAACACATTCTTGGAGCCTGGCTGTCAATTGAGTCAGAAATGTCTGCATTTGAAATTTCTAATAATTTCATTTTCTTAGAATCAGGGTGTCAAGTTTTCATTTTGAGCGTGTGGGTCGACTTAGGGGGAAAATAGAGTAATGGAGTGGGCTTTAAGGGACAGAAGAGGAAGAAGCAGAGAGAAAGGGAGGAGGGGGGAGAAAGAAGGGGAGAAGATAGAAAGAGAAAAAAGGAAGTAAAAAGTGCAAAAGAAGAAGCACTTCCTTCTTCATTGTCTTATCGCTGTTACCAACTTGTTACCAACTTGTACTTCCCAAGCGCTTAGTACAGTGCTCTGCACACAGTAAGCGCTCAATAAATATGATTGAATGAATGAATCTCTGGTCGGTCACCAGCCGCTCCCTTAACCCCCATCCCGGAGCTGTCCCCACTCACCTGATCCCACCCAACTGTACCCCCTCCAAGGACCACACAAGTTCTATGATGTTCTAGAGAAGCAGTGTGGCTCAGTGGAAAGAGCAAGGGCTTTGGAGTCAGGGGTCATGGGTTCAAATGCCGGCTCCACCAACTGTCAGCTGTGTGACTTTGGGCAAGTCACTTAACTTCTCTGTGCCTCAGTTATCTCATCTGTAAAATGGGGATTAAGACCATGAGCCCCCCTGTGGGACAACCTGATCATCTTGTAACCTCCCAGCGCTTAGAACAGTGCTTTGCACATAGTAAGCGCTTAATAAATGCCATTATTATTATTATTATTATTATTATTATTATTATTATTATGCTGCTGGGGCTCTAGGTTTTCACCTCCCCATTCCCCGACAACTGCGCTGCAGATACTCCAGTGTGTGTCCAGCTCCCACTTGAAACAATCGGTCCATCAATCAATGGTATTTATAATAATAATAATAATAATAATAATGGCATTTATTAAGCACTTACTATGTGCAAAACACAGTCCCTGCCCACAGAGATCTTTCAGTCTAGAGGGAGGAGTTTACAGAAGACCCCAGCCCCTATTCACATCATGAGATCCCAGCTTTCATTCAACTAATAATAATAATAATTGTGGAATTTAAGTGCTTATTATTGTACAGATTTATTACTCTATTTTACTTGTACATATTTGCTATTCTATTTATTTTGTTAATGATATGCATCTAGCTTTAATTCAATCAATGAATCATATTTATTGAGCGCTTACTGTGTGCAGAGCACTGTACTAAGCGCTTGGGAAGTACAAGTTGGCAACATATAGAGACGGTCCCTACCCAACAGTGGGCTCACATTTGTTCTGATGACTTGACACCTGTCCACATGTTTTGTTGTCTGTCTCCCCCTTCTAGACTGTGAGCCTGTTGTTGGGTAGGGACCATCTCCATATGTTGCCAAGCGCTTAGTACAGTGCTCTGCACACAGAAAGCGCTCAATAAATATGATTGAATGAATGACCGAATATGTGCCAGGCACTGTACTAAGTGCTGGAGTGGATAAAAGTAAATCGGTTTGGATACAGTCCCTGTTCCACATGGGGCTCATAGTCTTAATCCCCATTTGTGAGGGAAAGAGTTAGTCGAGTGACTTCCCCAAGGTCGTGCAGCAGACAGGTGATGGAGTCAGAATTAGAACCCAGGCCCTTGCTGCTTCCCACTCCAGCTGCGGAGACACGATCCTTGAGGACCCCACCCCCACGGTACCTGTGTGAAAAATTCAGTGGACAGAAGGGCTGGGGTGGAAGGTAAAGCAAAGTCCTGAGGAGCCATTATGTGGAAGGAAAGAATTGTGTAGAGGCAGCTGTATGCTCCCTTGTGGGACCCCACACGACCCAACCCTTGGAGGGTTCGTTACTTTTAAGCCTCATCTTTTTATCACCCCTACCAATTATTTCCTGGTACCAGAGATGACTATTGCTCTATTGAGAGGTGTTAATGAAGAGGTCAGGAAAGCTTCCATCTCCCCCCACCTGTGGGAGACAGAGGTGTAGGTAAAAGAACAGACCTTCCATCCAAATCTGTACCCACCATTCTGGCCATGGCACCTAAGAAATGAAGCTAGCCTGTGTGGCCACACTTGCTGATTCATACGTCTATCTTTAGCGATATTTGGTAATGATGGCATCAGATCCACTCCGGAATAACACACGTGACTTGACGCCGGGATGTCGAAGGTGAACTTCTTCTGGGCAGATAATGTGCCTGGTCCTTCTGTTGCCCTACTGAGAGCTCACTTCCTCCAGGAGGCCTTCCCAGACTGAGCCCCCTCCTTCCTCTCCCCCTCGTCCCCGCTCCATCCCCCCCATATTACCTCCTTCCCTTCCCCACAGCACCTGTAGATATGTATATATGTTTGTACATATATATTACTCTATTTATTTTACTTGTACACATCTATTCTATTTATTTTATTTTGTTAATATGTTCGGTTTTGTTCTCAGTCTCCCCCTTCTAGACTGTGAGCCCACTGTTGGGTAGGTACTGTCTCTATATGTTGCCAACTTGTACTTCCCAAGCGCTTAGTACAGTGCTCTGCGCAGAGTAAGCGCTCAATAAATACAAATGATTGATTGATTGATTGATTGAGCCCTGGCCCTTTCTACACCACAGACTCCAGAGAAGCGGGGTGGCTCAATGGAAAGAGCCCGGGCTTGGGAGTCAGAGGTCATGGGTTCAAATCCCGGCTCCGCCAAGGTCAGCTGTGTGACCTTGGGCAAGTCCCCTAACTCCTCTGTGCCTCAGTTACCTCGTCTGTAAAATGGGGATTAAGACTGGGAGCCCCACGTGGGACACCCTGATCACCTTTTATCCTCCCCAGTGCTTAGAATAGTGCTTTGCACATAATAAGTGCTTAACAAATGCCACTATTATTATTATTATTATTGGAAAGAGCACGGGCTTTGGAGTCAGAGGTCATGGGTTCAAACCCCGGCTCCATCACGTGTCTGCTGTGTGACCTTGGGCAAGTCACTTAACTTCTCGGAGCCTCATTTACCTCATCTATAAAATGGGGATGAAGCCTGTGAGCCCCATGCGGGACAACCTGATCACCTTGTATCCCCCCCAGAGCTTAGAACAGTGCTTTGCACATAGTAAGCACTTAAAAAATGCCATTATTATTATTATTATTATTATTAGGTTCCCCAAAAGAACCTTCAGGCCAGGTTTGAATTCAGGATTTATATGCTGTGGATTACTAAAGATAGGCCCCTCTGGATTAAGGATACTTTGTGGGATTCCTGCCAACCTCCCCACCATGTAAGGGGCTATTTATTCTTTAATCAGGCCTAGTCTACCTTCTAGGGGTAGGTATTCATTTCCTTATCTCTTTAACTGACTAACTAACTGCAGCAGAGTTCTTAAACTCCCAGGGAAGCCTTTTGTATTTAATTTAGGAGTAATACTCTGGTTAGCTTAATCCAGACAGGGATTTTATCATCCTTATTACACTCACTCTCTTTCAGTTCTCATCATGTGGGAGTCATCAGTTGTTCCAAATGGCAATTGCAGGTCCCAGAAAGTAAGAACAGATTTTCACTGATCACTACAGAATGATTGGCAACTTTAATCAATCAGTGGTATTTGAGTGCTTACCGTGTGCAGAGCACTGTACTAATTAGTTGGGAGAGTACAGTATAACAGAGTTGGTAGACACATTACCTGCCCACAAGAAACTTACAGTCGAGAGGGGGAAACAGACATTAGAGAAGCAGCGTGGCTCAGTGGAAAGAGCACGGGCTTTGGAGTCAGATATCCCAGCTCTGCTAATTGTCAGCTGTGTGACTTTGGGCAAGTCACTTAACTTCTCTGTGCCTCAGTTGCCTCATCTGTAAAACGGGGATTGACTGTGAGCCCCCTGTGGGACAACCTGATCACCTTGTAACCTCCCCAGTGCTTAGAACAGTGCTTTGCACATAGTAAGCGCTTAATAAATGCCATTATTATTATTATTATTAATATAAATAAATTAAGGATAGGTAAATAAGTGCTCTCCCCTGTCAGGTTGCACCTGGAGAGTTTCTCTGCCACTCTTGATTACCAGAGGGAGAGTCAAGTGGAGGCATATCCATTCCATTCCTAGATTGGGCAGAGGCTAGCGAATGGAAGGCAATCTACTACAAGCTGAAACTCCCGTGCTGGGCAGCAGCAGCATGGGAGAGAGTCGAGGGCAGAGACTCAAGTTGACTGCGCGGAAGGAGGCGATGGTAAACCTCCACTGGTAAAACACGCTGTGAAGCAGCGTATCTCAGTGGAAAGAGCCCTGGCTTGGGAGTCAGAGGTTGTGGGTTCTAATCTTGGCTCCACCACTTATCAATCAATCAATCAATCAATCGTATTGTCAGCTGTGTGGCTTTGGACAAGTCACTTAACTTCTCTGTGCCTCAGTGACCTCATCTGTAAAATGGGGATGAGGACTGTGAGCACCACGTGGGACAACCTGATGACCTTGTATCTCCCCCAGCACTTAGAACAATGCATGGCACATAGTAAGCGCTTAACAAATACCAACATCATCATTATTATTATTATTATTATTATTATTAAACCACTTCCATATTTTGACCAAGAAAACTCTCTGGATCCACTACCAGAACGATAGCAAATGCAGGTGGGGCATTCTGGGAGACATGTGTCCATGGGTCAGAGACGACTCGACGGCATAAGACAAGACAAAATAGGGGTTCGCACACAGTAAGCGGTCATTGATTGGTAAGTGCTGTGGGACTGAGGCTGGAGTGAATATCAAGTGCTTAAAGGGTACAGATTCAAGTGTAACCAGAATCTGTCCTTAAATGCTCCTGCTCAATCGGCCATTAGTATTTGAGTGCTTAATGCAGAGCACTGTACTATCTGTATGAGAAAGTGTGGTAGAGTTAGTAGAGAAGATCGCTGACCTCAAGTAGCTACCCATCTAGTGGAGAGGATGGCCACCATTCTCCCCATCTCTAAAGCTTATATTCTCAGCATTATCATCCAGTGCTTAAAATAGTGCTTGGCACATGGTAAGCATTTAACAAATACCATTATTATTATTATTATTATTATTATTATTATTATTATTATTCTACTCTACCAAGCAGTTAGTGCAGTGCCCTGAACACAGGAAGTGCTCAGTAATATGATTGATTGATTGATGGATTGATCAATCCTTGATTTCTCTCTCTCTTTCAACCCCCTGTATTCAATCTGTTGTTAAATCCTGTTGGGTTTTTCCTCCACAATATCTCCAGGATCTGCCACTTCCTTTTTTTAAGGGTATTTATTAAGCACTTACTATGTGCCAGACACTGTACTAAGCACTGGGGTAGATAATAATAATGATGATGGCATTTATTATGCACTTACTATGTGCAAAGCACTGTTCTAAGCTCTGGGGAGATTACAAGGTGATCAGGTTGTCCCATGGCAGGCTCACAGTCTTCATCCCTATTTTACAGATGAGGGAACTGAGGCCCAGAGAAGTGAAGTGACTTGCCCAAAGTCACACAGCCGACAATTGGCGGAGCCGGGATTTGAACCCATGACCTCTGAATCCAAAGCCCGTGCTCTTTCCACTAAGCCACATAGAACATGCTAATCAGATTGGATACAGTCCATGTCCCATATGGGGCTCACAGCCTTCATCCTCATTTTGCAGATGAGGTCACTGAGGAACAGAGAAGTGAAGTGACTTTCCCAAGGTCACACAGCAGATGTGCAGCAGAGCTGGGATTAGAACCCAGGTCCTTCTGAGTACCAAGCCCATGCTCTAGCCACTAGACCATGCTGCTTCTGTGTACAACCATCCTCTCCATCTAAGTAGCCATCACTCTGGTTCCCAGGCACTTGTCATATCCCAACGGGAATACTGTATCTTTATCCCTGGTCTGCTCCGCTGCCTCTCTCCCATCTCCAGTCCATAGTTGATTCTTCTGCTTGGCTCATCTTTCTAAAACCGACATTCTGCACAAGTCTCTCCTCTCCTCAAAATCCTTTAATGGTCACCCATTATTTTCTGCATCAAAATCCCTACTATTGGCTTTAAGACACTTTATCAATGCCTTTGCTTTTATTTATTCACTCTCTTCTCCCACCACACCCTAGCTCACCCTCAATGTTCTCCCCAACGCGCACATTGCCTTGTTCTTGACTTTCCCTCCTCCGACACCTGGATCACTGTATCTTCTCTGAGACTCCCTCCTTTTTCCAGTTCCGCAGATCTCAGCTCTTACCATCTTTAAAGCCCTTCTGAAATCTCTCCTCCTCCAGGGAATATTCCCCAATGAATTTTTCTTTTCTCCACCTTCTAAATGTGATGTTTATTCCTCTCTAGAAATGCAAGAACCAAGTCTGAGAGAGCAGAATATACTTGCGGGTGCCAAAAAACCAAGCTGCAAGAACTGGGGAAAGTACTTAAGGCAAAGAAAATGGGTTTCTCAATCAATCAATCAATCAGTCAATCAACGGTATTTATTGAGTGCTTACTATGTGCAGAACCCTGTACTAAATGCTTGGGAAAGTACAATACAACAGTATTAGCAGACACATTCCCTGCCCACCACAAGCTTACAATTTAGAGGGGGAGACAGATATTAAAATGAATAAATAATTTATAATATTGTATTTAAAAACATATACTTTAGTGCTTACTTTGTGCTAATCACTGTGGTAGATACAAGATAATCAGTTTGAACACAGTCCCTGTCCCATAAGGGGCTCACAGTCTAAGTAGGAGGGAGTAGGGTTTAATCCCCCTTTTACAGATGAGAAAACTTTAGGCCCAGGGAGGTTTAGTGACTTTCCCAAAGTCACACAACAGGCAACTAGCAGAGCCAGGATTAGAACCCAAGTCTTCTGACTCTCAAGCCCGTGCTCTTTCCACTAGCCCTCTCTGTGTTGCCGCCTTTGACATCCATCCTTGTGTTTTTATTTTGACCATGTTACACCCATAACCTTTCCCCTCATTATCAATAACTCTTCCTTTAGGAGCCCGCCAAGGATAGCTTGTTCTTAAATTTCTTTAAGTCCCTTTTGAACCTTTTGAAATTTTCTGCCTGCACAACTCCCTATGGTAGCAAATTCAGTTCTCTTACCACCCACTCTGTGAGAAGTTTTTTCTTTTTATTTGTTCTGAATTTATGACCGACCCCCACAAACTGAAATGGATGTTCCTTCACTCTGGTATGATGGGATTTGGTAAACAATGATGCTGTGTTTTCTCCCTGCCCACATCCTTCATTATTTTACAGACTTCAACCCTGTCTGTATAGACTAATATACACTGTGAGCCCACTGTTGGGTAGGGACTGTCTCTATATGTTGCCAATTTGTACTTCCCAAGCACTTAGTACCGTGCTCTGCACATAGTAAGCACTCAATAAATACGATTGATGATGATGATGATGATGATTAAGGAAGCAGCGTGGTCTAGTGGCAAGGCCACAGACTTGGGAGTCAGGGAATGCGAGTTCTAACCCCAGCTCTGCCACTTTTCTGCTTCGTGACCTTGGACAAGTCACTTCACTTCTCTGTGGCTCATTTACCCCATCAGTAAAATGAGAATCAAGACCATGAGCCCCACAAGGGACAACCTGATTAACTTGTATCTACCTCATTGCTTAGAACAGTGCTGGGCACATAGAAAGCGCTTAACAAATACCATAATGATTTTTATCATTATTATTATTGTTATCTGTGCCTCATTTACCTCATCTGTAAATTTGGGATTAAGACTGCGAGTCCCAAGTGGAACAGGGACTGTGTCCAACGTGATTACCTTGTCTCTACCCCTGTGCTTAAAACAATGCTTGACATATAGTAAGCGCTTAACAAATACCATTATCATTATTATGTTCCCTTTCAGCTTCTGTTTTTCACCCAAACACTGGTGGAATTTATTTAACACCTACTGAGTTCTCAGTACTATTTATAGCTGCTTGGAAAAATACAACAAAAGCAAAACACATCTTTCCTGCCCACCAGGCATAAGGAATTCAAGGGATACAATCACCTCTTCAAAACACAGGCTAGGAGAGAGAATTCATGGATTTTTTTCCCCTGTCATGGAAAAGTGACATTATCAAGGGAAGGGTCAGCTTCTAACAATTGGTATTCCTGAGGTGAGAAGAAAAATCACTCCATGAACCAAGTGATGTGTGCATTATTCCAGGCACCCACAGTAGTGACGTCAGGCGGAAGTTGTCCCGAGTCTGCCCAAGACTCCTAGTGACTGCCACTACTGCTTGTGTGTCTTGGAGGAAACCCTGGACCCCATCCCACTCTCCAGACCCTTGTTATTCCCTTCCTGATCTCTGCTAACACAGGGGAACGCTCAGAGCCTCACGGTCATCCCATGGTGCCGCTCCCTTTGACAGGAGGCTACCTCCCTCATTTGCCATTTTAAGTCAATCCTGATCCAAGCTGCTGTATTCATTCATTCATTCATTCATTCATTCATTCAATTGTACTGATTGAGCGCTTACTCAGAGCACTGTACTAAGAGCTTGGGAGAGTATAATAATAATAATAATAATGGTATTTGGTAAGCGTTTAACTATGTGCCAGGCACTGTACTAAACACTGGGGTTGATGCAAGCAAATCGGGTTCCTGTCCCACGTGGGGCTCACAGTCTTAATCCCCAATTTGCAGAGAGTGTGAGCCTGTTGTTGGATAGGGACCGTCTCTATACATTGCCGACTTGTACTTCCCAAGCACTTAGTACAGTGCTGTGCACACAGTAAGTGCTCAATAAATACAATGGAATGAATGAATGAATGCGGTAACTGAGGCCCAGAGGAGTGAAGACCCCAAGGTCACACAGCAGTCAAGTAGCCAAGCCGGGATTAGAACCTATGACCTTCTGACTTCCAGGACTGTGCTCTATTCACTACTCCATGCTTCTTCTCCCCAGCCCACAATGAGCTTATAGTCTAGAGGACGACACATTAATGTAAAAAATTACAGACTGTGAGTCCATTTTTGGGCAGGGATTGTCTCCATTTGTTGCTGAATTGTACTTTTCAAGCACTTAGTACGGTGCTCTGCACACAGTAAATGCTTAATAAATACGATTGAATGAATGAATACAGATGTGCATAAGCGCTGTGGGGCTGGGGGCGGGGATGAATAAAAGGAACAAGTCGGGGTGACACAGAAGGGAGTGGGAGGAAAGGAAGGCTTAGTCAGGGAAGGCCTCTTGGAGGAGATGTGCCTTCAGTAAGGCTTTGAAGGGAAGAGAGTAATTTTTGGAAAGGATACAGAGTCCCTCCCTGCAGACTGGGCTTACTTATCCTAAAACCGAGTCAGCAACCAAGCGTTGAACCAGAATTTAAGGGTATGGATTTGTTTTCACTTTGGGCTCATGACCTGCCAAAAGCCCGGCTATTGGCTGTCACTGGGCATGAACTGGAAAAGTACCATTATTGGCGTGCTGTACTTAATAGTACTGACGGTACAAATCACAGTTATGACCTATGTGTTTCCCTTCTGGCTTTCTATTGGTTTGAAAAGTACCTGGAGTTTTAAGGAGTCATTGTATTAATTGTAATAGAGTATAAAACTGTACATCAGTGTTTTGTGAGGTGTGATTTCCCAAGTGCTTAGGTGGGGGTTATGGGGATATAGGGTGGGGAGATGAGAAATTAATCAGGGAAGACCTCCTGGAGGAGATGGCAAGTAATCATAACTTGTTGTTGTACTTTCCCAAGTGCTTAGTACAGTGCTCTGCACACAGTAAGCACTTAATAAATATGAATGAGTGAATGAATAACAGTTGTGGAATTTAAGTGCTTACTATATGCCTTGGCTCTGTACTACGCGGTGAGGTTGATAAAAGGTAATCAGGACTGGCACAAAGTCTAAGTAGAAGGAGAACAGTTATTGAATACCCATTTTACAGGTAAGAAAACTGGCCCAGAGAAGTTAAGTGACTTACCCTACATCACATAGCGGGCAAAAGGCAGGGTCAGTATTAGAGCCCAGGTCCTCTGATTCAAAGGCCTGTTCTCTTTCTACTGGGCTATGCTGCTTCTTGGCTAGAGAAGAGGGGCAGAATCAGAGAAAATAGTGCCAGAAAAAACAAGGTTAGGTTTTGTGTCCAGGAGAAAGGCATGGCCCATGGGGTTGAAGGTAGCCAAATGGTCTGGGGCATTAGGATAGATCCAATACTTGTTCTCCCTCCAAGTTAGAATTTGAGCCCCAAGTGGGATAAGAACAGTGTATGTCCTGATTAACTTGTATCTATCCCAATCAATGGTATTTCCTGAACACTTATTGTGTGCAGAGCACATTACTAAGCCTTTGGGAGAGTATGATACATCAGAATTGGTAGTCAAAGCCCTTGCCCACAATGAGCTTACCATCTATAGTCTTCAGTCTACCCCAGCACTTAGAACAGTGCTTGACACAGTAAGCGCTTCCCAAATTATTATTCATATTATACTCTCCAATTTTCCAGTATTAAGAAGAGGTTGCCCTGCTTTTGATTGTCATTCATATCTCTCCTAAGTCCCATGCTCCAGGGTTGATCTCCATGGCGGGGGCATGGGGATGGAGTCTGTCGTTTGTGGATCTCCCCCAACAGGAATATTTGTGGACTGTGGGGGTGGGGAGTGGACCAGGGGGCTGGAAGACCTCTTCCCCAAAGCCCTGCTGCAGGGGGAGTGGAAATGGAAACCATCCAGGGATGTGTGTGGATTGTGGGGACAGGGAGTGAAGCAGGTGGTAGATTCCCAGCCACTAGCCCTAATCCCTGAACCTCCCCATTGTGTTAGGGGTAAAGGGGATGGAGTCTGTCCAGGGACACATAGGGAGAAACAGTGTATCCTAGTGCCAACAACAGTGTTTGGCACATAGTAAGCGCTTAACAAATACCATTTTAAAAAATCCTGATGAGAAGAGGGGAGTAACCAGTCCTGGAGCAAGACACAGAGGAGAGGGTGCATTGGAGAAACGAAGGGAAGGCTTCTTGGAGGAGATGTGATTTAAAGAGAGTTTTAGAAGTGGGGAGAATTCCCCCACTTTTGCCCATCACCCAGAATTCTAGGGCTTCCAGCTTTCTTCTGAGAATTAGTGTGACTTAATGGAAAGAGCACAGGACTGGGAGTCTATTCCTGGCTCTGCCACTGCTCTGCTGTGTGACCTTGAGCAAATCATTTGACTTCTCTGTGCTTCAGTTTCCTCATCTGTAAAATGGGGATTAAATACCTGTTCTCCTTCCCTTTGAGACTGTGATTCCATGTTGGAGAGGGTCTGTGTCTCATAAACCCATTGTGGACAGGGATTGTCTCTATTTCTGAATTATACTTTCCAAGCACTTAGTACAGTGCTCTACACACAGTACGCACTAAACACGATTGAATTCATTCATTCATTCAATCAATCATATTTATTGAGCGCATACTGGGTGCAGAGCACTGTACTAAGCGCTTGGGAAGTACAAGTCGGCAACATATAGAGACGGTCCCTGCCCAACAACGGGCTCACAGTCTAGAAGGGGGAGACAGGCAACAAAACAAAGCATGTGGACAGGTGTCAAGTCTACTTGACAGGTGTCAAGTAGAGATTGAATGAATCTCTACCCCGGTCCTTAGCAGGTGCTCACATAGCACTCAACAAATACCACCAGTATTATTATCATTATGGGGAGTCACAAGTGATTTATTGAGCGCTAACTGTGTGCAGAGCACTGTACTAAGCGCTTCAGTTAGCTCACCACAGTCACCTCCTTCACAGTCAAGAGCCAACTCCGGCCCTATTCCAAACCGTCTCCCCACATTGAATGCTGCTTGCTCCCTTAGTTTCACACTGATATTATTTTATGAGTGAATAGAGAAGTATTTTCCTCTACTTAATCTTCCCGGTTGTCTACCCATCTTTGATGTCTGATTCCGGCAGAGGGGGCTACACACTAATCCAAGCTATAATTGACTCACACGGAGCTAGGCTTTCCATCTAAATGACTGCAATAGCAGCATCGAAGGGTATTTGCTCAACCTTATACTCTAGTTAGGTGTCTTAGTTTAATATTCCCCACCATCAATTAAGGAAATGGATACTTTCTACCAAATTGGGGGTGTTTTTCCCTTGTATTGCACCCATCTATCACCTACAGAACTCTAGGAAATTACCAGTCACCCGAAATCCTAGCTACCTCTTGTGTGCTGAGCTGTAAACTGCCTGCCGGTTGAATGTTCATTGGAAACTGGGGCTCGGAGGAAGTCTGGATTCGTAGTCATTTTGCTGGGCTAGAAAACAGAGGGTTCTTTCCTGGGGCAATGGAGCAGGTTGTTGGAAATTTTCAGCCATTACGATCCCAGCTTTCCCCTTCTAAGGGTGGGGATAACTGGGCACGCTCCTTTTATCACTTTCTACACCATAAATGACTAAAGTGGCCCGGTTTCCTCATCCACAAAATGGGGATTAAATATCTGGGCTCCCTCACCTTTAGACTGTGAGCTGCAGCATAGAACAGGGGCTGTGTACAATCTATATAGCTTGAATTTACCCTAACACGTAGTACAGTGCTTGGCACCTCACTAAGCATTTAACAAACACTACAATTATGAAACTGGGTATGGGGGAGGCTGGTGACAGGGAGGAGGGGAAACAGAGAGAGTAGCAGGGGTGAAAGTGAGATTGGACTCGGACCAGAATGGGGTTGAGGCCAAGGGATGAAAAGGAGCCACAGTTCGGGGCTGAGCTGGGGAGTTGGGTTCTGCCTGCCCATAGGGAAGGAGCAGCAGGAGCTTGGATGGAGTTCATTCATTCACTTGTATGGATTAAGCGCTTACTGTCCACAAAGTACTGAACTAAGCGCTTGGGAGAGTACAGTACAGCAATAAACAGACCCATTCTCTGCCCACAAAGAGTTCACAGTCTATAGTGTTACCACACCCCCACCCAGAGCGACCTCCGCCTTCTGCGTAGCCCTTGCAATGCATTTAACTTCTCTGGGCCTCAGTTTCCTCATCTGTAAATTATTCATTCAGTCAGTCATATTGAGCGCTTACTGTGTGCAGAGCACTGTAGTAAGCACTTGGGAAGTACAAGTCGGCAAACTATAGAGATGGTCCCTACCCAACAACGGGCTCACAGTCTAGAAGGATAATAATAATAATGGTGGTGTTTGTTAAGCGCTTACTATGTGTGAAGCACTGTTCTAAGCGCTGGAGGGATACAAGGTGATCAGGTTATCCCACGTGGGGCTCACAGTCTTAATCCCCATTTTGCAGATGAGGCAACTGAGGCACAGAGAAGTTAAGTGGCTTGCCCAAAGTCATGCAGCTGTCAAGTGGCGGAGTCAGGATTTGAACCCATGACCTCTGACTCCCAAGCCCACGCTCCTTCCACTGAGCCATGCTTCGATAGCTGTTCTTCTTCCTATTTAGACTGTGGGCCCCCTGTGGGACAGGGCCTCAGCCCAAACTGATTATCTTGTATCTACCCCAGCACTTAAGCACAGTGCTTGGCACATAGTAAGCACCTAACAAAAACCACAATTATTAGGATTAAGACCCCACTGAGGTATGGCGGTGGAAGCCAGGTGGTGTCCATGCCAACGTGTGCCCCTTCCTGACCTGGATGGTGTGGCAAAGAGGGTGCAGGATATTGTCAATTTGTTGCTTAGCGAGACCTCTGTCAGTTGCAGTGGGTCCTCCTGGCAGCTCTGATGTGTCCTGGCTGGACAGCCATTCCCACAGATCCTACCCACCAGGGAAAAGGAAGCAGCATGGCTCAGTGGAAAGAGCCCGAGCATGGGATTCAGAGATCATGGGTTCTAATGCCAGCTCAGCCACTTGTCAGCTGCGTGATCTTGGGCAAGTCACTTCTCTGTGCCTCAGTTACCTCATCTGTAAAATGGGGATTAAGACTGTGAACTCCACGTGGGACAACCTGATCAATCAATCAATCAATCATATTTATTGAGCGCTTACTATGTGCAGAGCACTGTACTAAGCGCTTGGGAAGTACAAACTGGCAACATATAGAGACAGTCCCTACCCAACAGTGGGCTCACAGTCTAAAAGGGGGGAGACAGAGAACAAAACCAAACATACTAACAAAATAAAATAAATAGAATAGAAATGTACAAATAAAATAAATAAATAAATAGAGTAAACCTGATCACCTTGTATGCTCCCCAGCACTTAGAACAGTGTTTTGCACATAGTATGTGCTTAACAAATGCCATCATTATTGTTATTATTATTAAAAGGGCATAGCAGTGGGCAAACCCTGTAGCACCCAGAGTGCTTCCACCCGGGTAAATTATCCAGCTGTTAGACCCTTTTCTGGCAACGATTTTGCCCTGGCCAGAAAATTCACCTGAGAACATGGGACTTGGCCAAGGATCGGTCTGCAGGACCAGGGAGTTGAGGAAATGCCGTCATGCCTGGAAATGCCATTGTGTCTATGTCAAAACGTAGATTCCCTGACATTTCTGAACCCATTACACATTGTCATGCTTCTGTGAAAGCCCTCACTCACCCTGGTTCTCACAGACTGTCGTAAACCCACCCACAGGCACCCGGCGGTGAGAAGAAATGGCTCTGGTATTGACCAAATTGGCTGTTCATTCTGGACTAGTGAATAGTTTTGACCTCTTCTCTCATGGTTGATTGATTCTTCTTGCGAGAACATTCCCACACGCCTGAGACTATTACAAATAGCTCTCTGAGTGAGACTGCACCGTGCCAAGAAAAAGTAAATGAACTATTTTAGCCCTTCAGTTTTCATATTATTTGCATTTCCTGTAAGGGAAACGTTTAACTAATTAACGTGATTACTTTCGAATGAAAATCCCAACAACAAAAAACTCCTCACATCATTATAATTCTATTCTACTTGGGTTTTTTAAATCTAAAGTTCAAAATGCTATGTTAGGCCTTCATTAAAATTGGGCAAATCTCCATAGCCTGCCAAAGACAAGGCTATAGGAAGAAGTTGCAGTTTTCTCACAAACTTTTCAACTATTGATAACTAACCAACTTCAAACCTAGCTGTAGCTGTCTGCAGAGATACAATCATTGCCAATTGCAGCTTGGATTGACTATTCATACCTCCCAAGCGATATCTTTTGTCCCTTATTCTGTGCCAGGAATTGATTGTCTTGATGTCCCATTTAGCTGCCAAGAAACAAGAGCTCTGAATACTAAATCATCAGAAGTAGCTAGTCAGACGGCCAGTCCCTGTCATTTAGAGCTGGGGCCCAGACCCTCCCATATATGACATCACAGAGGAAGTACGAGTTGCCCAGGGACCAAAGGCAAGTTGAATCAAACACATTTATTGAGCTCTTACTGTGTGCAGGGCACTGTACTGAGGTTGGGAGAGTAAATTGTAACAAATTTGGGAGACATGTTCCCTGCCCACAAGGAGCATACAGTAATAGAGAAGCAGTGTCTCTTGGTGGAAAGAGCATGGGCTTGGGAATCAGAGGATCTCGGTTCTAATCCCACCCCTGTCATGTGCCCGCTGTGTGACCTTGGATAAGTCACTTCATTTCTCTGCACCTCAGTTGCCTCATATGCTGACTGGGGATTCAATACCTGTTGAATCCTACTTAGACTGTGAGCCTCATGTGGGACCTGACGATCTTGCAACTACCCCAGCACTTAGTACAATGCTTGGCACATAGTAAGTTCTTAAATACCACAATCATCGTCTAAAGGAACTGGGAAGATTTGCCTTTTTATTTGCCCTTTGTCTTTTATGGAGATGGGGAAATTGAAATGAGTTAAGGGACCCAGCGGGAGGAAAATGAACTCATTTTAGATGTCTGTTGGCAGGGCTGAAAGCATCAGGCACCTGAACTCCCTGCTACCTTGCATCTCAATCCATCAATCAATCAATCCATCAATCAGTGGTATTTATTGAGTGCTTACTGTGTGCAGAGAGCACTGTACTAAGTGCTTGGGAGAGTACAGTGCAATAGAGTTGGTAGGCACGATCCCCATCCACAGAGAGCTCCCCAATCAATCAGTGGTATTTAATGAATGCTAACGGTGCAGAACATTGTACTAAGCACTTGGGAGATGAGCAGCAGAGAAAGGGTGTGTGCTACTGAGGCTAGGGCAAAAGGGCTATTTGCCCCCCAGGTGTGTCTGCAGGAGAAAGAACCTCCCAGGTAGCTCAACCATTGAGAAAGAGAATAATAATTGTGCTATTTCTTGAGCGCTTAACTATGTGCCAGGCTGTACTAAGATACAAGCAAATTGGGTTGGACACAGTCCCTGTCCCACATGGGGCTCACAGTCTCATTTTACCAGATGAGGTAAATGAGGCACAGAGAAGTGAAGTGACTTGCCCAAGGCCACACAGCAGTCAAGTGGCATAGCCAGGATTAGAACCCCTAACCTTCTGACTTCCAGGCCTGTGTTCTATAATAATAATAATGACAATAATGGCATTTATTAAGCACTTACTATGTGCAAAGCACTGTTCTAAGCACTGGGGAGGTTACAAGGTGATTAGGTTGACCCACGTGGGGGGCTCACAGTCTCAATCCCCATTTTACAGATGAGGTAGCTGAGGCACAAAGAAGTTAAGTGACTTGCCCAAGGTCACACAGCTGACAATTGGAGCCCAAGGGGAATAGAAGGTAACAGGGAAAGAAAAGGGAAGAGAAGCAGAATGTGTGAGAGGAAAAAAAATGAAGGGATAACCAACAAGGAAAGGGAAGGGAGAGCAAGAGGAACTGCCTAAAGGGTAACAAGAGAAAAGGAGGGGAAATTGAGCCAGAGTGGAGAGGATGTCAAAGGAAATCTTTCTCCAGGGTAGGGGGCTAGGTAATCTCCATTTATTGTCTGCTCCAAGTACCAAATTCAGTGTTTAGCCCTCAAGTTTTTGATCAATACTAGCAATGGTGATATTGATGATGAAGAGTAGAAAAGGAGAAGTGAAGCTGGAGTGGTGTTACCTTTTTTCCTGACATATTTATTCATTTTAATATCTGTCTCCCCTTCAAGACTGTAAGCTGAAGATCTGTTGAAGAGTTGAAGCACAGTGGTCTAGTGGATAGGCTAAGGGCCTGAGAGTCAAAGGACCTGAGTACTAATCCCGGCTCTGCCACTTGTCTGCTGTGTGACTTGGGCAAGTCACTTCACTCCTCTGTGCCTCAGTTACCTCATCTGTAAAATGGGGATTAAAACTGTGAGCTGCAAATGGGGCAGGGACTGTGCCCAAACTGATTCACTTGTACCTACCCCAGAGCTTAGTACAGTGCCTGGCACATAGTTATCACTCAACAAATATAGTTAAAAATATATATAAATCCTGATGAGGAGAGGAGAGTAACCAGTCCTGGAGCAAGTGGGAATTCAAAGAACTAATGCCTTAACAAGTCCCACCATTGCCCGTGAGAACTGGGTAATGAGAAATATAGTAAAGAGCCTTTAATTCATTTTTCTAGGCCCTCCCAAGGCCTTGCTTTCAAACCTGAATACACAGATGTTCTCCAACCAGGCCTTAAGAGATTTGAAGTGGTATATGGGTTGCAAATGAAGATCAAGGGCTGTCAGATGTTTTCAACTGGTCTCGGGAACAATTTGCCTTTAAGACCGATCTTGGCAGTTCACTAAAGAGAAGCAATTGTGCCCATGTCTGTTTGTATTTAGTGCGAGTCTGCAAAGTATCTGACACCCAAATGACAAAGTTGGGCCCTGCCAAACCTTCCAGAAGGGCTCTTCTAGTCACGCAGGGTGGCTGGGAAACTGACGACATTAGAGACGTGCATATGTTCGCCCTGGGCTGTGCAATTGTTTGATTTATATCTGGTTTGTACCAGGGGTTTTGCAGAGTTGTCAGATAATTATGGATCCTTGCAGACTGGCTCTGTTGAGTACGAAATTGGCAGCCCCCTCTACGAGCACCAAGGCAGCCAAGTGAAACTTGAAATAATGTGCTTCTTAGAGAGACTGTAAATTCCTCCAGCGTGCTTACATTTCAGAGTTATGGCACGTAATGCATTTTATGAAAGTTTCCAAAGTAGAGGGGTAGTCAGAAGACTTGATTAACTACCGTTGCTCTACGTAAAAGAGAAACGGATCCAAAATGAAGCAGATGAGACTTAAAATGAGTGATATATTTGATATTTGTATAGAGCATCCCTAATTTTCCTGGAGAGCCATATTAAACAGAAAGTAGGAAGGGAATGGTTGTAGAACACGGAAACTATCATTTGCAATGTTATGGCCATTATTCATGGTGCCTTGTTCTCAGTTTGGGGTTTTGTTGTTTTTTTATGGTATTTGAAAAGCGCTTACTATGTGCCAGGCATGGTTCTAGCACTGGGGTAGATATAAAAATGATCAGATTGGACCCAATCCATGTCCCACATGGGGCTAATTAGCAGCAAGAGCACAGGCGTGGAAGTCAGAGGACATGGGTTCTAATTCTGGCCCCGCCACTTGTCTGCTGTGTGACCTTGGGCAAGTCACTTCACTTCTCTGTGCCTCAGTTACCTCATCTGGAAAATGGGGATTAAGGCTGTGAGCCCCATGTGGGACAACCTGAGTACCTTGTATCCACCCCAGTGCTTAGAACAGTGCTTGGCACATAGTAAGAACCTAACAAATACCATAATAATTATTATTATTAATAATAATCCCCATTTACAGATGAGATAACTGTGGCACAGAGAAGTGAAATGACTTGCCAGTGGTCACAGACCAGACAAGTGGCAGAGCCAGAATTAGAACCCAAGTCCTTCTGATTCCAAGGCCCATGCTCTTTCCACCCCATCATATTGCTTCCCTCCCACCCAGCGACCTCTTGTTCACGTCCTTCCTCCTGCATGGAACTTCCTTCCTCTTCACATCTGACAGACCACTACTCTCCTCAACTTGAAAGCCATTCTCAAATTGCATCTTCTTCAGGAAGCCTTCCCTGATAATGTCTCATCTCCCCACCCTATTTCCCCCCCAATTATCAAGTCACCTATGCATTTAAGCACTTATTCCTAAAAAGAAAGGACCTCCTCCCAACCCCTTGTAGCACTTCTGTACATTTCTTTAAATTATTTTGCCTCTCCCACCTGTAGTTTATCTTAGTGTCTGTCTCCCCCAATAGATTGCAAACTCCTTGTGAGCCCCCAGGGTCAGGGACTGTATCCAATTTTCACCTGTGTTTTCTTTCCCAGTGCTTAGTACAGTGCTCTGCCCACAATTCGTGCTTAATAAATAAATATCAATCAATCAACCAATGGTATTCATTAAGCTTTTATTGTATGCAGAGCACATTTCTAAGTTGGTAGACCCTTTCCCTGCCCACAAATAGCTTACATTCTAGATGGAGAGACAGACATTAAAATAAATTATGGATTTGTACCTAAGTGCTGTGGGACTGAAGCTAGGGTGAATATTAAGTGTTTAAATGGTACAGATCCAAGCCCATTGTTGATACACAAGGGAAAGCAAGTAAAGGAAAAGAGGACTTAGTTGGGGAAAGCCTCTTGGAGGAGTTGTGATTTTAGTAAAGGCTTTGAGGGTGAAGAGAGGTGGGCTGTCAGGAATGAACAGGGAAGGAGTTCCAGGACAGAAGGAGGTCGTGGGCAAGGGGCCGGTAGTGAGATAGACAAGATTGAGGTGCAGTGAGTAGCTTGATGGTAGAGGAACAAAGTGTGTAGGCTGGGTTGTAGTGGGAAAAGTTACAACAAAATAAGATCACTCAAGAGCTGAGTGAGTGCTTTAAAGCTGATGGTACAGAGTTCCACCACCTTGCCCTCACCTTGCTACTCTCCTATTACAACCCAGCCTGCACACTTAGCTCCTCTCACTGTGCCTCGATCTTGCCTATCTCGCCACCGATCTCTAGCCCATGTCCTGAAATACCCTCCGTTCTCAAATCTGATGATTACTCTCCCCCCTCCTTCTCAGACTTACTGAAGGGACATCTCTTCCAAGAGGCCTTCCCAGACTAAGCCCCCACTTTCCTTTACTTCAGCTACCTTCGGCCTTGCCCTGACTTGCATCCTTTATTCTTCCCCCTTCCCATCCCCCCAGTACTTATGTACATATCTGTAATTTATTTATTTGTATTGCCATCTGTCTCCCCGCCTCTAGCCTGTAAGCTCCTTGTGGGCAGGGTATGTGTCTGTCAGTGCTTTGCACATAATAAGCACCTAACAAATAGTATCATTATATTATTATTATTATTGTACTCTCCCGAGTGCTTAGTACAGTACTCTGCACACAGTAAGTGATCAATAAATATGATTGAATGAATGAATGGATGCAGAGGTGGGTGGGCAACCACTGGAGGTTTTGGAGGAGAAGGGAAATGTGGACTGAATTTTTTTTTAGAAAAAATGATCTGGGTAGCAGAGTGAAGTAAAGACTGGAGTGGGGAGGTCAGCGAGGAGGCAGGTACAAGAGTCAAGGAAAGATATGATAAGTGCTTGTCCTCATTTCCTCTTCTCTCACTCTCTGCTGGGTTGCCCTTGCACTGGGATTTGCACCCTTTATTCACCCTCTCCCTCAGTCCACAGCATTTATGTACACATCCATACATTTACTTATTTACTTATATAAGTGTTTGTATCTCCTTCTAGATTGAAAGCACGATATGGGCAGAGAACGTATCCATCAGCTCTGTCAAATTGTACCCTCCCAAGCACTTAGTCCTCTGCATACGGTAAGTGCTCAATAAATACGATTCATTGATTGAGAAGGAGATGGTCCACAATGTCAACGGCAGCAAAGACGTTGAGAAGGATTATGATGAAGTAGAGACAGTTGGTTTTGGCAAGAAGGATATTACTAATGATTTTAGAGAGGGTAGTTTCCATGGAGTAAAGGGAGGAGAAGTCAAATTGGAGGGAGTCAAGGAGAGAGTTGAAGGAGAGGAAGTGGAGGCAGTGGGTGGAGACAACTCACTCAAGGATTTTGGAGAGAAATGGTGGGAGGGAGATGGGGCAATAACTAGAGGAAGCTGTGGAGTCAAAGGAGAGTTTTTTTTAATGTTTAAAAGTACTGCTTTAAATAATACTGCTAACATTATTTTACTCTCCCAGGTGCTTAAGACAGAGTCAGTGCTCAGTAAACACTAGTGATGGATTGATTGATTAGCTGGTATTTGGAAGGCCCCCTGAGTTCAGCTTCTAGAAATTACTTGGAGCAGCATTACCTTGTTGGAGAATTCTTGAGCCTCTGGAACAGCTGAGGGCCAGGCAGGATCTAAGAGAAGGCTTTTCTACTCTTGGAAAATCTAGCTGCACATAAAATCTGGCTCCAGGGAAGGAGAGCACTTGGGGTGGGGCGGGAGGAGAGGAGGGAAAGAAGCAGGGATAGGGGAGAGTAGAAAAGAGGAAGCAGAGTCTCCCACACTGTTCCTTTCTCCTCTTGATCGGCTCATGCCATGTTCCGCAAGGGGCCCATGTGATTTATCTGCCATGTTGTAGAAATCCAATCATCCTCTCCTTCTCCCTCCCCCATCTCTCCCCACACCATTCTTGCTCAAGGAGGAAAGCGAGGCAGTCCATTCATCTCTCAACAGAAAGAGACCATCTAACACAGTAAAACAAAAAACCCTGTGTAAGAGAGCCCAGTCAAAATCCTAGAGGAGAGAATTAACGTATGTCTTCCTTCTTGGAATGAGTTTGAACCAGAGCAGCCTGGATCTATTCTCTTAAGCCTGTATTCAAGAAAGCTGGGGTCTTTGAGATAACAGTTTTTATCCAATGATAAAGATAATTTTTCCTTTTTATCTTTTCAGAGGTTTTTCTTGTTGTCAGTCTTTGCAATTCCCAGCAAACCCATTTCTGTTTTTGGTTTCAAAACTAGAAATATTTTTTAATGATGAGGATTATTAGTAGTGGTATTAAAAGGGTGTAAAGCACCATGCTAAGCATGTCTGCTAATTCTGCTGTACTGTACTCTCCCGAAAACTTAGAACAGTGCTCTGTACATAGTAAGCAGTCAATAAATACTATTGATTGATTGATTGATTAAGCACTGGGCAAATGCAAGCAAGTCAATTAAGACCTGGTTCCTAGCACTCAAGCATCTCTCAAATTTCTAGAGTGGAGACAGGCACATAGGACAGTTGAAAATGGCCAAGCAGCCTCAATAAATTGGTTGATTTCGTTCTGCTCCTAATCCAGAAGATATTTCTTTCCTTAGGTAGAGAGGTGGTTAAATCCAGGTGTAACCTGCCCTTAAAAAGTAAGCAGAATGAAATGCTTAGTTTGCCCTTAATACCAGGGATATAACTACCCTTTAGAGACCTCTTGCAGCTGTGCTTGTTCTTCCATTGAACTGAGAAGTCTGAGGGTTTTAAATGGTTCCATGTCAGGCAGGCAAAAATCACGTCTTCTCAAAGTGATTGAAGCTCAGGTTTCCATTTGAGCAAATTTTCCAGAGAAGTTACTCCACTCCATCCTTCCTGGCCCAGTAGTCATTGCGCCCCAGGGGGAGAGTCTGTGATGTCGGAGGATGGGGAGAGTCTTGGAGAAGGGGGAAGAAGGCTCGGGGGAGATGCAAGAAGGCTCACTGTCTCCACAGGGGATTGGAAGTGCTGGGCTAGGAAGGCGGAGATGGGAGAAACTTGGTTCTTCTCCAAGCCCCACCATCCATCACTCCCCTGTTGTTGCTGTGGGGAACATGGAGGGTTGGGCTCATGAGGAGGGCAGGGGAGACCCTCAAATTCATTCATTCATTCAATCGTATTTATTGAGCGCTTACTGTGTGCAGAGCACTGTACTAAGTGCTTGGGAAGTACAAGTTGGCAACATATAGAGACGGCCCCTATCCAACAGCAGGCTCACAGTCTAGAAGAGGGAGACAGACAACAAAACAAAACATATTAACAAAATAAAATAAATAGAATATGTACAAGTAAAATAAATAGAGTAAGAAATATGTACAAACATATATACAGGTGCTGTGGGGAAGGAAAGGAGGTAAGGCGGGGGGATGGCAAGGGGGAGGAGGGGGAGAGGAAGGAGGGAGCTCAGTCTGGGGCAAGCCCTTACTGTGTGTCAAGCACTGTTCTAAGGATTGGGGTAGATACAAAATAGAAAAACAGTGTAGTTTAGGGATAGAAAGGATGATAATAATAATAGATAGATCCCAGGTCCAGAGAGTCAGAAGGACCTGGGTTCTAATTCCAATTCCGCCACTCATCTCTCAGAGAGCTCCTAAACTCCGTTTCAACCACTTAAGTCCCTGGGAAATTTATCTGATGTTGGCACAAGCCAGGTTTCTGCATTAGATGAAAGGATTAGAATGTCACCATTTATAGGTTATTCTGTCAAGCTCTGTTCTCCACTCCTCTGGGTCCCGCCTTCACCTCCGGACCATCTCAGAAGCAGCGTGGCCTAGAGGATAGAACATAAGCCTGAGAGTCAGAACGACCAGGGTTCTAATCCTGACTCTGCCATTTGTCTGCTAAGTGACACTGAGCAAGGCACTTAACTTCTCTGTGCCGCAGGTACCTCATCTGTAAAATGAAGATGAATACTGTGAGCCCATGTGGGACCTGGACTGGGTCCTACCTGATTAAATTGTATCTACTACAGTGCTTAGTACAGTGCCTGGCACATAGTAAGTGCTTTACAAATAATATAAAATGAATAATGAATTAATCCCAAAATGTTTGATATATTTTCATCCCCTGACTTTTTTGTCTGATTCACTGAGGCCGAATTTCCTACTGAATAGGAACCCACCGTCCTGGGTTCAGAGGGTAGACAATCCTCACTGTGCTCCCCTTCTTTTTTTGTGGTATTTATTAATAATAATAATAAATGATGGCATTTATTAAGTGCTTACTATGTGCAAAGCACTGTTCTAAACGCTGGACACTTAGTGTGTGCCAGGCGCTATACTAAGCATGGGGGTAGATACAAGATAATCAGGTCGGCCAGTAGTCTGCCTGGTCTGGCCAGAATGGGCCCAAACTAGGGCATTTCTCTGCCACCTGAATTGCTCCAGAGCTATGGCATTCCCCTCCTCATGCCCATGTGAACTCAGACGCAGCATTTGAGCCGGAGAAATCAGAGACAGGAGTCACAGAAAGGGGTGCTAGGAGCTGAAAGTAAATAGGCCAGATATAAGAGCCTCTTGTAGAGGATAGGCTATCTGAAAACTGGACTTTTTGGTATAAAACTTGACAAACGGCCACCCTTACTCCCACCTCTTTTCAGGAAGGAGTGGAGAATCAAAGCTTGCATAATGATGTTGTGGATTCAGTCGCCCAGGCTGTCAGTTTTGGGCGGGGGGATTTGGTATTTGTTAAGCGCTTATTAAATGTTGGACACTGTACCAAGTGTAGGTGTAAGTACAAGATCATTAGATTAGGCATATCTAATGATCTTGTACTTACACCTACACTTGGTACAGTGTAGGCATAGTCCATGTTCCACATGGAGCTCAAAGTCTTATCACCCTTTAACAGATGAGGTAACTGAGGCACGGATAAGTTAAATGACTCACCCAAGGTCACAGAACAGGAAAGTGGTGGAACTGGGATTAGAACTCATGTCCTTCTGACTCCCGGGCCTGTGATCTGTCCACTAGGCCATGCTGCTCTTACTAGGCCATGCTGCTTCTCAGTTAAATGGACTTAGATAAATAGTTGAAATAGATGGTAGTGAACCATATTTCTCCTGTTCATTTCAGCACAGTACTCTGGGTTCTTCCTTGATCCAATCCAACCCCCTGAAATTCTTGTCAGCTGACTCTATGGTTGTAGACATCGATGCACCACTTAAACCCAAGATCTCAAAGAGAAGATGATTAAATTCACAATGCAAAGACTTCTTAAATAATCTATCTGCAAAGGTGTCTAAGTACCCAAGGAAGGTTTTAATGTTCAATTTTTAAAGACCTGGAAATTACTATCAACATGTCAACAGATGGTGAGGTTTCGAAAAACAGAAAGCAGAATATCTCTCTGGGCTGTTCTCCTTAGCAACTGAATCCTGGGTGCTAAGATGAAGATATCATTCCGGATTTAGGATGCCCAGTTGATGATTCAAATGCTACCTTTTGAGAAGCAGCATGGCTCAAGAGGTAGCATAGCCTAGAGGAAAAGCACTGGCCTGAGAGTCAGAGGAGTTAGGTTCTAACCCTAGCTCCATTATTTGCCTGTTCTATGACCTTAGGAAAGTCACTTAACTTCTCTGTGGTTCATCTTTTTCATGCATAAAATGGGGATAAAATACCTTTTCTCCCTCCCCCTTAAACTGTGAGCTAGGCATTGTGTCCAACCTGTTTATCCTGTCCCTACCCCAGAGTTTAGGCCAGTGCTTGGCCCATAATAAACATTTAACAAATACCACAATTGTCATTTTTTTTTTTTTCTTAATGGTATTTGTTAAGCACTTACTGAGTGCCAGGCACTGTACTAAAAACTGGGGAGATACAAGCTAATCAATTTGGACACATTCTTTGTCTCACCTGGGACTCAGTTTCAATCCCCATTTTTCATATGAGGTAATTGAGGCACAGAGAAGTTAAATGACATGCCCAAGGTCACACAGCAGACAAGTGGAAGAGCCAGGATTAGAACCCTGTTTTTGTTGTTGTTTTTGTTTTTGCTCCAGTTCTCCTCCTGCTTCTTCCCACTTCTTCCTCTTCCCTCCTCCCTCCATTCTCCCTTCTTCCTTCTCCCTTCTTTCTTCTCCCCCCTTTCTTCTATCTTCTCTCTTCTTCTTTTACTTCCAGAGGACAGCAATGTGGTCAAGCTGTGTGGCCCAATGGAAGGAGCATGGGTTCTGGAAGTCAGAGGACCTGGATTCTAATTCCGGTTCCGCCACATTTCTGCTGTGTGACTTGGGGCAATTCACTTAACTTCTCTGGGCCTCATTTACCTCATCTGTAAAATGGAGGTTAAGACTGTGAGCACCATGTGGGACAGGAACTGTATCCAACCTTGTTTCTACCACAGCGCTTAGAACAGTCCTCGGCACATAATAAGCACTTAACAAACATTATTATCATCATCATTATTATTATTACTACAGAGGGTAGATTCAGGTTTTAAGCCAGGAAAGCATAGAAGGTTGGATATCTGAATTATTCGTAAATGTAGTTCTACATTTCACTCTCAGGGGTTTCTCTCCACCCATCCTCCCTAAGGAGGATTCTGATGGGGGTAAGGCTCAATGGATATGACTCAAGAGGCATAACTAAGTTTTTTTTTCTAGTTATGTTCGATGGAGGTACTTTGACTAGCCCTGGCCCAAGTATTGTGTACAATTTCCTCATTGTTCATAGAAATTTTGGAAAGTTGGCACCGAAATGATTTTCTCCCTGAATTATATTTCCTCCAACACTTGCCAACTGTCGCTTTTGAGGTCCTTTCTCTTGTAAAAGCAGCTCTGTTGGATTTGATTCATTTTTTTAACACCCGATGCCGTGCCAAGTCAACTGTAGTACATATGTCAGCTTTGTGCATGAAATGCTTGAAAGAGGTCTTTAGCAAATATCTTCTTATTTCAACTCTTGCTAAAAACACTACAAGAGTTAGGCCACGTCATATGGGTGGGCAACTTCCAGTTTTCTCATAATAGTAAGGAAATCATTATGTTTCAAATTACCTTTGTTTAACTGGGGGATGTTTGCCATGGGTTCCCAGAAGTCCCAAGGCCCTGTAAATATAGAAAGCATCTTAAAAGAAAGGAAATGGTGAAATCCAGGGGAGACTGATGCAAACAAGTGGAAGGAAGCACTGAACAGTAATTTCCAAAGAAAGAGAGTCTGACATATCTTAATCGATGGAGTGTGAATATAGCTGAACAATGACTATAAACCTGCCTGTCGACTTTGATCAGAATCCCCAAAGTACCTCAAAGGCCGACGCGGCAAGTGATGCTGAGAAGCAGCATGGCTCAGTGGAAAGAGCCCGGACTTTGGAGTCAGAGGTCACGGGTTCAAATCCCGGCTCCACCAACTGTCAGCTGTGTGACTTTGGGAAAGTCACTTAACTTCTCTGTGCCTCAGTTACCTCATCTGTAAAATGGGGATTAAGACTGTCAGCCCTCCGTGGGACAACCTGATCACCTTGTAACCTCCCCAGCACTTAGAACAGTGCTTTGCATATAGTAAGCTCATAACAAATACTATTATTATTATTATTATGGCAGAGAGGGGCAGGTGAGCGGGACTGGTTTTAGCAGTGACACTCAGTCTGCTGACCTGTACCGATGACTGGGAATCTGGGAAAGGATTTTTTTGGAATAGCCTTCTCTCCTGTGGTTGGACTGCCTTTCCATTAATTTCATTTCATTAAAGGAAATTGTTGTATGAAAACTTAGTGAAGAGGAAAGAGAAAGCAGAGAAGTTTGACAGGATCAGAACCCTGGTTTTTTTTTCCCTGTTCTCCTGCTTCTCCTCACTTCTTCCTCTTCTCCTTCTTTCACTTCCGGAGGACAGAACAGTGTGGGGAAGCAGTGTGGCCTAGTGGAAAGAACCCAGGCCTGAGAGTCAGAAGGACCTGGATTCTAATTCTGGCTCTGCCACTTTGCTATGTGACCTTGGGCTATTCACTTAACTTCTCTGTGCTTCAGTTACTTCATCGTTGTCTTCATTCATTCATTCATTCAAGCATATTTACTGAGCGCTTACTGTGTGCAGAGCACTGTACTAAGTGCTTGGGAAGTACACGTTGGCAACATATGGAAACGGTCCCTACCCAACAATGGGCTCACTGTCTAGTAGGGGGAGACAGACAACAAAACAAAACATGTAGACAGGTGTCAAAGTCATCAGAACAAATAGAATTAAAGCTATATGCACATCATTAACAAAATAAATAGAATAATAAATAGGTACAAGTAAAATAAATAGAGTAATAAATCTGTACAAATATATATACAAGTGCTGTAGGGAGGGGAAGGAGGTAGGGTGAGGGGGATGGGGAGGAGGAAAGGAAAAAGGGGGCTCAGTCTGGGAAGGCCTCTTGGAGGAAGTGAGCTCTCAGCAGGGCTTTGAAGGGAGGAAGAGAGCTAGCTTGGCAGATGTGTGGCGGGAGGACATTCCAGGCCAGGGGAAGGATGTGGGCCGGGGGTCAATGGCGGGACGGGCAAGAACAAGGTACAGTGAGGAGGTTAGCAGCAGAGGAGCAGAGGGTGCGGGCTGGGCTGTAGAAGGAGGTGAGGTAGGAGGGGGTGAGGTGATGGACAGCCTTAAAGCCGAGAGTGAGGAGTTTCTACTTGATTCGTAGGTTGACAGGCAACTCCTGGAGATTTTTGAGGAGGGGAGTGACATGCCCAGAGCGTTTCTGTACAAAGGTATTCCGGGCAGCAGAGTGAAGTATAGACTGAAGAGGGGAGAGACAGGAGGATGGGAGATCAGAGGGGAGGCTGATGCAGTAATCCAGTCGGGATATGATGAGAGATTGAACCAGCAAGGTAGAGGTTTGGATGTAGAGGAAAGGGCAGATCTTGGCGATGTTGTGGAGGTGAGACCGGCAGGTTTTGGTGACGGATTGGATGAGTGGGGTGAACGAGAGAGCGGAGTCGAGCACGACACCAAGGTTGCGGGCTTTTGAGACGGGACGGTTGGTGGTTTTCAGTCTGTGTCCCATGTAAGACAAGGAATGTGTTCTACCCCAGCACTTAGTACGGTGCCTGGCACACAGTAAGCACTTAACAAATACCATAAAAAAAGCAAGGGTGATCTTACCAAGGACTGAACTGGGACAGTTATTCTACACCGCGAGTACTTAGTAAAGTGGTCTGCACATAGCATGCACTTAATAAACACTATTACTACTACAAGGTTTGTCCAGGGAAGACTCAAGGACAAAGTGGGGTAGAGTCACCCTTCAGAGTGATTCACATCAGTTATCTCATTTTATCCTTACAGCATCCTTTTGAAGCAGGGAGAGGTGGGAATTATTAACATCTGCCTTTTACAGGTGAGGAAACTGAGGTCACTCAGGAGGTCAAAAGCAAACCAGGAACTAGAATCCACGTCTACTCATAACTTCCAGACCTGTGCCCCTTTCCAGCACAAACAGCACCCAGGGAGCATCCACCACAGGAAGAAGGAGGAAAAGAGGGATGTCTTCTACCTCCCACCTGCTCATAATCTTGCCCCTGGGCCCTCATCTCCAAAGACCAACAACAGGAAGGAAAATAACAAGGAAACAAACAACAGTCAATTGTATTTATCGAGTACTTACTGTGTGCAGAGCACTATACTAAGCACTTGGGAGAATACAATATAACAATAGAACAGAGTTGGTAGACTCATTCCCTGCCCACAACAAGCTAACAGTCTTACTGGAGGCAAACTCCTGTCTTCCCAACCCAGTGGAAATCCGGAGAGATTGTAGTAAGATCCAAGTGGAGACAGTGCAAGAAAGGTATTTCTCTGTCTTCTTGATCCTTTTCTCTATTTTCCAACCACGAGCCCATCCTGGTACAGTGGTTAACCCATTCCACTGCAGCATATCTTTTCCCCACAAATAGGGTGACTTTTGATTTTGAAGATGGCTTCATATGCAAGAGAGATGTATGGGATATGTGGAAAATGTCTTCCAAATTGTAAGCTCCGTGTGGACAGGAAATATGTCTTTTGCTTCTATTCTAGACTCCTCTCTAGACTGTAAGCTCCTTGTGGGCAAAGAGCATGTCTAACAATTTGGTTGTATTGTACTCTAGCAAGTGCTGATTAGAGTGTTCTGCACACAGTAAGGGCTCAATGAATACCACCGATTTATTGATTAGTTCTATTTTCTTAAGTGCTTTGCAGTGAATTGCATTACTACTAAGCTCTCTGAGGGCAGGGATCATGTTCTAACTGTTCTGTAATCTCTCAAGTACTTAGTGCAGTGTTCTGCCCAGAGTAAGCCCTCAGTACATTCTACTGATGGATGACTACTCTAAATAAGAATTGTGAATCCTTGGAAATACCCCAACAAGTTCCTTTTTACCCTGGCTTCTGCCTTTTGTTTAGCAACTCACGTATCTATGACATTTTGTGAATGTTTAGTAGCTGATCCATATCGCACAGTATTTTCTTGAAAAGTTATGAGCTAATGGGTTACGTTCTTCCAATACCCTAGGTTCCTCATCCAAATCAGTTTGACTATCCATGACATACGGTTACCCTTTCGACCTGTTGGGGTCTTTTCAACGTGGATAATAATTTTCGATCATTTCATTTTTTTAGATGCTGCTGTAGAATGGCCCTGTCGTGATCTGAAAGGATGTTTGTGATTGGCGGAATATCTGGCTTCTGACAAGGGGTTTGGACTCAGACAGTATCTGACTCCACCTTTCTCTGCTATTCTTGAGTCACAATGGTGAGGGAGAGGAAGGCTGAACAGTTGGCCAGGGAACAAGAATCCTTACTAGACTCAATTTAACCACGTCATGGTTGACTAGATTTAAAAAAAAAAAACAGATCTGCTGTGTCAAATCAGGAAGGAAGCGTGGAGTGAAAATACTTAACACCATATGTACTTGCATAATTGCTCCATATTTTTGCAAATTTTTACAACTCAAATTGGGGAGGGGCTAATGCAAGGAGAATTTGGTCTAGCTATAAGAGGAGCAGAGAAACAAAAGGAGGAAAGGAGGGGAGAATGAAGACAAAACTAAGAGGGCACTTGAGACTGTGTCTTTTCTGTAGCAAACCATGACTCTTCACCTTTCTCTTGGCCACATGTGTTTGGTTCAAAGAAGGAATTCCCTGCCTCCAGCCTGTAACTCCAACTTTAACTTTTTCTGATCCTTCTGCTTTTCCCAACCCGGTGCCCACTACTATTTCTGCCTACAAAAATGCTCTTTCAGTTCTACCTCAAAAATCAGGGTGGGAGGGGCATTATTATGCAGTGGAAGCAATTATGTGAGTAAATACGGAGCCTCTCAGTTTCCCAGTGAAAGTCCTGTAAAATAGCTGTTCCTTTCAGTGTGACTGTCATGAAGGATGTTGAATTCAGAGCACTTAAAACATTAAAAAAGAATGAATACTTGAATACTTTACCAGTTTTTCATTTCCCTAATGAAGCCAAGTCTTGGAATTTTGACCAAGAATGTATGAGTGAAATGCAGTTTTTAAAGTGCATTGACAGCAGACAAGGTTCGATCACTTAGTTTTCCTCCTCTAGTTCTGCCTTCACAGTGAGTAGCTTGGGACTTTTATTTTTATCTTCCGTGGAAGAGCAGAGCGGGGGACTGACTCTGCTGGGATTTAGAACAGTGATTCTAGGAAGTCGAAAGAGTCTGCCAAAGCAGATGTTCCTGCAGTTGCCTTGAGGCATAAATGGAAGCGTTCATGGAAATGAAACAGAAGTATCACTGAAGAGGTTCAGCCGGTGTCAGTTAAGCAGAAATAGCCCATTGCTTCCTTCTAGGAAGTCAGTCTCATTTTGTTGTTACTCTCAAGCTGCAGCATGTTTGCTGCATGTGACTGCTTCTCAGTGTAATTTTTTTTTTTTTTTTTTGCTATTTGTTAAGCACTTACAATGTGCAAGCACTGTACTAAGGTCTATAGTAGATGCAAGACAGGTTGAACACACTCCATGTAATAATAATAACCACTGTGGTATTTGGTAAGCACTTACTATGTGCTAAGTACTATACTAAGCTCTGAGGTAGATACAAGATAATCAGGTCAGACAAGGTACGTATCCCACATAGGGCTCACAGTTTAAATCCCCATTTTACAGATGAGGTAACTGAGGCACAGAGAAGTGAAGTGACTTGCCCAAGGTCACCAGCAGACCTGTGGCAGAGCCAGGATTAGCTCCCACACCCTCTAACTTCCATGCTCTTTCCATTAGGCCATGCTGCTTCACCATTCATGAGCAAAACACTAACGACACACTGCTTGGCTTTCAAAAACATCTGTTTATTTACCGAGTTCTCTTTAGTTGGCTTGGTGTTTTAGTGTGCCCCTCACCCTATAAAGCTGCGAAAATGCGTCTATTCTTCCTGGAAACCACGATGGGAGAGAAATTCTTGGGGGTGGAGAAACTTGTGTAATGAAACCATGGCAGTGAGTTTAGGAGTGGAATCTCTCCTGGACAGGAAGGAAATTCATAATTCTTTATACCCGGAGCTTTACAACCAATCTTAGGAGATTTATGGTTGGTCTCCCCTTCATGACATTTGTGCAGTAACGGAGTTGGAATTCTGACCTGCTCAGTGAAAGGAAAAACAAAGTTAATGGTAATCACTTCTTGCCGTTAGGGACATTTCAAGTTCTGATTTACCACAGGGCTTTTTCTTTGCTAAGGGAAATGTTGCTTTCTGTGACATAATGAATGACGGGGGCCGTGAATGTTAGGAAATTAGCAGCTCTGCTGAATGTGTTCTTTTTTTCTGTTCTTTTTTGTCTGTTGACAGAAAGGACTAAATGCAGCTGCAGCTCCTAGCTTCACCCCCACTGAGCCCCTGATTCCTGCACCTCCTTCATATGACCTCCTTTGAGTTGAAGGGAGGAAGAAGGGAAGACTTCTTATCAGGCCAGGCTGCAAAATTCAGTGCCACCCCTATCAAGCACTCAATAAATACCGTTGCTTAAATTAAAAACAAAACAAAACTGTCCCTCCCACCCCTCCACCACTTGCAATCGTAGACCTCCCCCGACTCTGAAGACGCCAGTGCTTGAGTGCTAAGGCTAGCCTCTTCAGTCTTTTTAGAAAAAAGATCCTGAGATGGGTTAGTGAGACAGCAGTGTGGCTTAGTGGCAAGAGCAAGGGCTTGGGAGTCAGAGGTCATGGGTTCTAATCCCAGCTCCGCCACTTGTCAGCTGTGTGACTTTGGGCAAGTCACTTAAATTCTCTGTGCCTCAGTTACCTCATCTGTAAAATGGGGATTAAGACTGTGAGCCCCCCATGGGACAACCTGATCACCTTGTAACCTCCCCAGCGCTTAGAACAGTGCTTTGCACATAGTAAGCGCTTAATAAATGCCATCATTATTATTATTATTCTCTGTGCCTCAGTTACCTCATCTGTAAAGTGGGGATTTATTCATTCAGTCATATTTATTGAGACCTTACTGTGGGAGCACTGTACTAAGCGCTTGGTGTGAGCCCCACATGGGACAACCTGATTACCTTGTATCTCCCCCAGTGCTTAGAACAGTGCTTGTCACATAGTAAGTAATCACTAATATTATTCTATCCCCATATCCCACGTTATCTATTTAAAGGGGACAGCTTCTCCAAGGAAGAGATGTCAAGGATATGAAGAGATCCGGGAACTGGGCCAATCAGCTTCCTCTCTCCAGCTTTTTGTGGGAAGGAATATGCTGAAAGATTATTTTTTAAGCTGGTTGATTAAGACAAATAAAGCACCGTGACCAACAACCCAAGAGCCCAGTGAGGTAAAGAAGCACAGCAGCAGGGCCTGATGGGATTGAGGTAAACTGAGGGCAGCGTTCAGATGGTATGTGCTGAGGAAACTGCTGGACGATGTTAGACCTAAGTGACCTAAGAAGGAATGGTGAGGGGGTGAGGATTGGTGCATAGTCAGGAGGAGAAGAGACACAGTGGTGGCAGCAGGGCAGGAGCCATGTCAGAGAGAGCAGTGACGAGCTTGGGGGGCAACAAGACAAGTGCAGTGCCAGAGGGGGAGAGGGCCAGTGAAGGCCAAGTGACAGAGAAGGTGGGAGGCAGTGAGGGCACAGTGCCAGAGGGGAAGGGGGCCAGTGAAGGCCCAATGACAGAGGAGACATGGAGACAATGTGGTCATAGAGGGGACAAGGGCAGTTTGGGCAAACAACAGAGAGGGAAGGGAAATTTGAGCAGTGTGGCTCAATGGAAAGAGCCTGGGTTTGGTAGTCAGAGGTCATGGGTTCTAATCCCGGCTCCACCACTTGTCTGCTGTGTGACTTTGGGCAAGCCACTTCACTTCTGTGCCTCAGTTTCCTCACCTGTAAAATGGGGATGAAGACTGTGAGCCCCATGTGGGACAACCTTAATTACCTTGTATCCCCCTCCCCAGCACTTAGAACAGTGCTTGGCACATAGTAAGTGCTTAAGAAATACCAACATTATTATTATTATTGAGCAGAGAGACAGAGGGGGCAGAGGGGCAGTGTTTTTGCAGTGACCAAGGAGATGGGGGACAGTCTGGGTACAGCAACAGAAGGGATAGGGAGGCAGTGAGGGGGCAGGGAGCAGTATTGGGGTAGTCGCCAAGGGAAAAGGCTGCTGCACCTGGGGCTGATACCCAGCAAAACATAGTGATGTCACTTGGAGCACTGCTTTTGCACACCGTCTGGCATATGATGCTCTATGGATTGCGGAAGGCAGCACATTTTTCAGAAAATCATGGAAGGAAGCAGTGTGGCTTAATGGAAAGAGCACCAACCTGGAAGTCAGAGAACTTGGGTTCTAATCCCAGCTCCAGCACTTGTCTGTTGTGTGACCTTGGACAAGTCCTTTAACTTCTCTGTGCCTCAGTTTCCTCATCTGTAGAATGGGGGTGCCTGTTCTCCCTCCTACATAGTCTGTAAGTCCCATGGCAAAGATTGTGCCCAACCTGACTACCTACCCCAGCATTCAGTACAATGCTTGGCACAAGGTAAGCATTTAGCAAGTACCATAATTATATGAGAAGCAGCCTGGCTCAGTAGAAAGAGCATGGGCTTGGGAGTCAGAGGTCATGGGTTCAAATCCCGGCTCAGCCAATTGTCAGCTGTGTGACTTCGGGCAAGTCACTTCACTTCACTGGGCCTCAGTTATCTCATCTGTAAAATGGGGATTAAGACTGTGAGCCCCCCGTGGGACAACCTGATCACCTTGTAACCGCCCCAGCGCTTAGAACAGTGCTTTGCACATAGTAAGTACTTAATAAATGTCATTATTATTATATTTTTATTATTATTATATGAGGTAATCAATCAATCAATCATATTTATTGAGTGCTTACTGGGTGCAGAGAACTGTACTAAGCACTTGGGAAGTACAAGTTGGCAACATATAGAGATGGTCCCTACCCAACAGTGGGCTCACAGTCTAGAAGGGGGAGACAGAGAACAAAACAAAACATATTAACAAAATAAATAGAATAGATATGTACAAGTAAAATAAATAAATAGAGTAATAAATACGTACAAACATATATACAAGGTAAACCTTGGTGGGTCTTCCCAAAGCAAAACCGTTTTTCCTCACCATATTCAAGTCTGGAATCCAGTATACTGCTTGAGCGCAACTCCAGGTGATGAGCCCCAAAATGGGGAGGATGAGGGATGGAGGATTGGGATCTGTTGTGCATGTGCACCTGGTGTTTTCATCTTGAAAACCCCATCTTCCTGCTCATCACCTCTGGCAAAATCTGTCTTCCCCAGATTATGACTGTTCAGGGAGCCATTTTCTAGAAGTCCCTAAGCAGAGTATGTGGCTTCAGGTGATGATTTGTGGATTACCTCAGTGGAACTGGATGTCAGATAGATGGTGGCTCTTCTATCCAGAGTACCGGGGTCAGGCTGTAGTGCCCTCCTGACCTTGAAGGGAAGAATTGAGCTGACCAAGGACAATTTATATAAAGACAAGTGATGTGTCTACCTACTTTAGTCTGTTGTATTGTTTTATTGTACTCTCCCAAGCATTTAGTACAGTGCTGTACACCCAGCGCTCAATAAATACGATTGATAGAATGACTGATGTACATCTCCAAGAAAAGACAGTAATAATCATGATATTTGCTACGCACTTTGTGCCAAGCCCTGTTCACAGCACTGCGGTAGATTCAAGTTAATCAGGCTGGACGCAGTCCCTGTCCCATTTGGGGCTCACATTCTTTATTCCCATTTTACAGATGAGGTAACTGAGGCACAGAGAAGTTGAGTAACTTGCCCAGGGTCACACACACAGTAGACCTGTGGCAGAGCCGAGACTAGAACCCAGGTCAATGAACTTTTCTACATGTGTTCTGTCATTATCTTTATCCTTTTTGGAAGAGTATTCTCTTTATTTGATTCTGAGTTGTCTTTTGAAGCCTGCAAGGTCTTTCTGAGCTTCCATCCCGACACCATACATATTCTGAACTTTTGATATTCTCAACAAGATCTTCAAGGCATACCGAGAGTGAGTTCGTTCTGTGTTATTTATTGATCCTCTGCTGCTACTTCAGCCCTTACTTTGTGCCCAAGAAATGACTGTAAATGCTTGGGCTATTTGAAAGCCGTCACACAACTAAGGGAGGGAGTACTTATTGGTTTTCAGTCTAAGTTCCCAAGAATTCTTCCAGGAACTGGAATAGAATCTCCCCTGTTCCGAGCTCAAAAGGGGTTTTCTGCTTCCTAACCCCAGAGGGAAAATGAGCCTCCCTGGACTATTCCTTCCTCCTCTCTTTCAGATTCCAGTATTCTCCTCAGGGCTGAGGGACAGGATGCAATAGCATTCTGGGGGTGGTGGCGGAAGTCAGAAAACTGGATTCAGCCAGTTCACCAACACTACTAGCCAAAGTATCCAGAGAAAGGATTGTGTGGAGCCTGGATCCTAGGACACAGGTTTGGGACTTTGGGGATTGGGGTCCCTGTGTGGGGCTTAGTTTCAGGGTACTGACTGGGATATAAGGTCCCTCAGGGCCTACAGTGAACACGTAGCCTGGGTCCTGGGACAAAGGGTCAGAGAAGTAGAGATCGCTGTGCTCCCTACCCACCCTGCCCCCTGACTCAGGGATTGGGTATTTCCTAGAAAAAACAATCATATTTACTGAATGCTTACTGTATGCAGAGCACTGTACTAAGCACTCGGAAGAGTACAAGGTAACAATATAACAGACACATTCCCTGTCCATAATGAGCTTATAGTCTGGGGGAGTGAAACAGCTCTCAGCCCTTCCTGGAGAGGACCCGGGGGCTACTGGTAGGCCCACGAACAAAAAACATCCATACACCGCTTCTGACAGAATCAAGAAAGGCTTATCAATCTGTCAGTCCTTTCTCTTTCAGAGCCAGGTTTCCCAGATTGAGTCAAGTTAAGCCTCAGGCTCTACCTCTGATGGGTGACCTTCTGTCAATTATTTTCAGTTTCCGCTTTACTGCCACATTCCCTGACCCAGGAAACCATAGACATTAGTTTTCTGGAAGATGTCCGGTGGGTCATGGGAATCACGCTGTCCGATCTCTATGACCCAGAATGACCTGGATTGGGCTGTTGTCTCAGCTATGCAAACTGGACATCAGGGTAGCTATGAATGATACTGTGACATCTTCCGTAGGACACAGGGTTCCAGACTCTTGCTATTTCCTGCTGTATCTAAGAGTTTTCCTCCTGTTCACCCTATTTGCCTGTATCTATCTACCTGTATCCTCTTAGATCATCAGTTTCTATTGTTCTCTCCCAAGGGCTTAGAGAGAATCTAGTTGCAAACAGTAGGCACTCAATAAACAAATTGGCAGTCTCTGATGGGTTAGGGATGAACCCCAAGTGATAGGTAAGAGACGTCTTTTGAAGTCTGTCTCCAATGCAGCCTGGGTTGCCCCCATCCAGCTGGGGAGATCCCTTAGCTAGAGATGAGATTTGTATAATTTATTTAAACTGGAGAGTTCTGTCCTGTTCTGAGAATTCCCCACCGAACTCTTTCTTATCCACATCCTGCCTCCCTCTTCCTACTGGACAGACAATTACTTTCTCCACCTTTGGAGCCTTATTGAGGGCACACCTCTTTACAAGAGGCCTTCCCTAACTGAGCCCTCATTTCATCTATTCCCACTCCCTTCTGCCATGCCCTGACTTGCTCCCTTTATCCCTTTATTCACCCCTCCTCCAGCCCCACATTTATGTACATATCCTTAATTAATTTATTTATTTATTTGAATGTGTGTTTCCCCCTTTAGACTGTGAGCTTGTTGTAAGCAGGGAACGTGTCTACCAACTCTGTTATATTATTCTCTCCCAAGCACTTAGGACAGTGCTCTGTACACATTGAGCTCTCAATAACTATGATTGATTGATTGAGAGGTTTCCATGAGGTTTTTGGGTTTGTTTTTGAAGAATCTTGGCATCCCCTAGAAAATCAGACCCCGTGGAGGCAGCAAGATCAGCTTTATTCATCAGAGAGGATTAAAGGGATTGGCCAGATTCCCAGGGGCTTTCAAATGGAGGCAGTTCTTGCTAACCTTTAGAAAATGACACTAAAGAGGAGATCCAGAGCCTAAATTGTAGGAGGGCAGCTCACTAGTCTCAGAATAACAATAATAATAATGATGGTATTTGTTAAGCACTTACTATGTGCGAAGCACTGTTCTAAGCACTGGGGAGGTTACAAGGTGATCAAGTTGTCCCACGGGGGGCTTACAGTCTTAATCCCCATTTTACAAATGAGGGAACTGAGGCACAGAGAAGTTAAGTGACTGGCCCAAAGTCACACAGCTGACGGCTGGCAGAGCCGGGATTTGAACCCATGACCTCTGACTCCAAAGCCCATGCTCTTTCCACTGAGTCACGCTGCTTCTACCCAGATACCATTAATATATCAGAACACTGATGAACTGTAAAACCTGTGTCCAATAGTGTCAGAAAATGTTACTAAAAAAACAAAACCTGAAGTACTTAATAATAATAATAATGATGGCATTTGTTAAGCGCTTACTATGTGCAAAGCACTGTTCTAAGCGCTGGGGAGGATACAAGGTGATCAGGTTGTCCCACGGTGGGCTCACAGTCTTAATCCCCATTTTACAGATGAGGGAACTGAGGCCCAGAGAAGTGAAGTGACTTGCCCAAAGTCACCCAGCTGACAAGTGGTGGAGCCAGGATATGAACCCATGACCTCGGACTCCCAAGCCCAGGCTCTTTCCACTGAGCCACGCTGCTTCTCTAAAGCAATGATCTAGGCGCTAGGGAGGTTACAAGGTGATCGGGTTGTCCCATAGAGGGCTCACAGTCTTAATCCCCATTTTACAGATGAGGTAACTGAGGCACAGAGAAGTTAAGTGACTTGCCCAAACTCACACAGCTGGCAATTGGCAGAGCTGGGATTTGAACCCATGACCTCTGACTCCAAAGCCCATGCTCTTTCCACTGAGTCACGCTGCTTCTACCCAGATACCATTAATATATCAGAACATTGATGAACCTGTGTCCAATAGTGTCAGAAAATGTTACTAAAAAAAACAAAACCTGAAGTACTTAATAATAATAATGATGGCATTTGTTAAGCGCTTACTATGTGCAAAGCACTGTTCTAAGCGCTGGGGAGGATACAAGGTGATCAGGTTGTCCCATGGTGGGCTCACAGTCTTAATCCCCATTTTACAGATGAGGGAACTGAGGTCCAGAGAAGTGAAGTGACTTGCCCAAAGTCACCCAGCTGACAAGTGGTGGAGCCGGATATGAACCCATGATCTCGGACTCCCAAGCCCGGGCTCTTTCCACTGAGCCACACTGCTTCTCTAAAGCAATGATCTAGCCGCTAGGGAGGTTACAAGGTGATCAGGTTGTCCCATAGAGGGCTCACAGTCTTAATCCCCATTTTACAGATGAGGTAACTGAGGCACAGAGAAGTTAAGTGACTTGCCCAAACTCACACAGCTGGCAATTGGCAGAGCTGGGATTTGAACCCATGACCTCTGACTCCAAAGCCTGGGCTCTTTACTCCAAGCCACGCTGCAGAATTGAGAACTTAAGTACTTCTTAAGTTTTAAAAGATAGGTGGGTAAATCTGAATGGTACAACCTACTCAGTGAATAATAAGGTGTTCTGGCATACTTTTTTTGTTTTAACTCCTCTTGTTAGGCTATTTCATACTGTCATATTTGTTCCTAATTTGTAATTAAGCAAAATAATATGATTTATATTTCTTGAGTAGTGCTTCCTTTCATTTAGTTCTGGTGTCATAACCTTGTCTTTTTTGATGCATGAAGATGAATGAATAATGTTGCTTTCAGAATTGTTCTCAAATTATTCAGTGAGTTCTGTAGAGTTCAAAGATCCTGGATGATTTTACATTTTCAAGGAATTAACTTTCAAAATGTACTTGTTGCCCTTAATGCCCCAAAATGATTTGCAGTCAATCTGAGGTAAGGAATTCTTTAATTAAATGATGCATATCTCATTCATTCATTCAATTGTATTTATTAAGCAATTACTGTATGCAATGTACTAAGCACTTGGGAGAGTACAATATAACAATAAACCGAAGTATTCCCTGCTCACAATGAGCTTACAGTCTAGAGGGGAGAAAGACATTAATATAGATTTAAAAATTATAGATATCTACATAAGTGCTGTGGGGCTGGGAGGGGGGAGCAAGTCAGGGCAGTGCTGAAGGGAGTGGGAAAACAGGAAAGGAGGGCTTAGTCAGGGAAGGCCTCTTGGAGGAGATGTGCTTTCAGCGTAGCTCAGTGGAAAGAGCCGGGCTTTGGAGTCAGAGGTCATGTATTCAAATCCCGTCTCCACCAATTGTCAGCTGAGTGACTTTGGGCAAGTCGCTTCACTCAAGAGAAGCAGCGTGGTGCAGTGGAAAGAGCTCAGGCTTTGGAGTCAGAAGTCATGGGTTCAAATCCCGGCTCCACCAATTGTCAGCTGTGTGACTTTGGGCAAGTCACTTCCACTTCTCTGGGCCTCAGTTACCGCATCTGTAAAATGGGAATCAAGACTGTGAGCCCCCCCATGGGACAACCTGATCACCTTGTAACCTCCCCAGCGCTTAGTACAGTGCTTTGCACATAGTAAGCACTTAATAAATGCCATTATTATTATTATTATTCTCTGTGCCTCAGTTACCTCATCTGTAAAATGGGGATGAAGACTGTGAGCACCCGGTGGGACAACCTAATCACCTTGTAACCTCCCCAGCACTGAGAACGGTGCTTTGCACATAGTAAGTGCTTAATAAATGCCATTGTTATTATTATTATTATTATTAATAAAGCTTTGAAAGCAGGGGGAGAGTAATTGTTTGTTGGATTTGAGGAGGGAAGGCATTCCAGGCCAGAGGCAGGAATTAGGCGAGGGGTAGGTGGCAAGACAGATGAGATGGATGTCCAGTACTTCCCAAGCGCTTAGTACAGTGCTCTGCACACAGTAAGCACTCAATAAATACGATTGATTGAGACAAGGTAATTGAGTGCTTCATGCCAACGGTGAGGAGTTTTTATTTGATGAGGAGGTGGATGGGCAACTACTGGAGTTTCTTGAGGAGTGAGGAAACATGTCCTGAATATTTTTGTAGAAAAATGATCTGTTTGCAGATAGCCTTCTAAGCAGGGTCATCTAATGGGAAGAACACAGCCCTGGAAGTCAGAGGACCTGCGTTCTAATTCCAGTTCCTTCTCTTGCCTGCTGTGTTACCTTGGCTAAGTGGCTTATCTTCTCTGTTTCTCAGTTTCCTCATCAGTAAAATGAGAATGCAATACCCGTTCTCCCTCATATTTAGCTTGAGAGCTCCTTGTGGGACAGGAACCATGTCTGGCCTCCTTATCTTGTATCAACCCCAAACTTAGTACAATGCTTGGCACAGAGTAAGTGCTTAACAAATTCCATTATTATTATTGTTAGTAATAATAATAATAATAACGACATTTATTAAGCGCTTACTATGTGCAAAGCACTGTTCTAAGCACTGGGAGGATACAAGGTGATCAGGTTGTCCCACGTGGGGCTCACAGTCTTAACCCCCATTTTACAGATGAGGTAACTGAGGCCCAGAGAAGTGAAGTGACTTGCCCAAAGTCACACAGCTGACAAGTGGCAGAGCCGGGATTCGAACCCATGATCTGTGGCTGCAAAGCCCATGCTCTTTCCACCAAGCCATGCTGCTTCTCTAGTTAGACAGTTAGTACTGTCATCATTATTAGTATTATGCTACTCATGGAAGCAGGGCTGTTTAACCTTCTGTCTAGGCTGCGAGGAAGAATGCCCAGGGAAGTGGGAATGAGGATGTAAGGATGTATTCAGTTTTCCATGACCCAAGGGGAGAATCAAGCCCTTTAAGCTGAGAACAGCCAACCATCTGTTTTGTACAGGGGAGCCAGTAGCTAACCTAGAAGCAGGGGGAATTAGTGAGGAGTCGGGCAGTCCAGCTCTCCTCTGCCCTATCATCCATCCATCACCCTGCCAATCCAGTCTGCCAAAGTCGGTCCTTTCAGACATCCTTCTGAGCCTTGTCTCCCAACAAGGGAGAGCCCACCCTGCATAAACAGTTCTTTCCCAAGATTTCAGCTGCTCTTCAGTCAAAAACATCTTCCAATTGTCTTGGCTGCAGCTTGAACTAATTACTCCTTGTTTTTCTCTTAGCCGGCCTGGCACACAACTGGCCATTATGTCGTCAAGATCCTTCCAGCACTGGGATTCAGCGGTCACGATAAATATAAAAACTAGAGTTTTTATAATAAAAATCTCATCACGGAGATGATTGATGTGATTTAGTACAGACCTCTATGCACAGTAAGCACTCAATTATGCTTATTGAGAGCTGTTGAACTTCCAGGGACACATTTAAAAGAGCCAAAAAAAAAGTTCTAATAAATTATTTTGAATTCCGGGGACTGGGATAAATGGCAGGGAAGGGCTAGTAGGGGCTACTCTGCTGGACAGAGAAACGGAGTTCCTTCCGGGGCTCTTTTGTTAATCCACTAAGCAACAGACAAGGCACAAATCAGCTTTTGCCTCTGTACAGTGACAGTAATACTACCTCTCCTCTGCTTACCTCACCGAGATGGTGTGGTATAGAGTCCATAGGGATGAAATAGACTATGTGAGATCAACCAATCCATGCCTGCCTTCAATCAGTACTACATTTAAACCAAAAGAAAAGGCAGGCACTCGCTTATTTTCAAAGACATCCAGGGATGGGAAATAAGCAGTCCCCATCTGTAACCTATTCTGTAGATGTTGGAAAATGTTAGAAAAGGACATAAAGCTTCTAAGAGAAAGGAGTTTCTGAACAGAGGCTCCGGGCTTCATAAAGTGCCCTCATTGTTTCTCAGTAACTGATTGAGTCTGGCCTCGTTTGCCCATCATCATCAACATAAGTTGAACATCTACTTTGAAGAGGGCATGGCACTTGGCATTAAAGAGGTATGAAATCCTTCACTCGGTAGGGTGGCCAGTTTTCCATCTTTTTACCGTCATCAACAACAGTGGTATTAATTGAGTGCTTAGTGTGTGCAGAGCACTGTACTAGGTGCTTGGTAGAGACGGTCCAGATCCCCCTGTCTGGGACTGATCTGAGTTTGGACTCCTTCAGGGATGGCATATTTTTCTGCTCCTGCTGCTGAGTCCTGAGGCTCAGAGGCAACTCCCATGCTCACAGGAACCTGGAGGAGAACACAGAGGCTCTGGAACATTGGGTGGGTCAGGGGTCACCCCTGACAGCATGCTTTAGGTTCAGGCGGAGTAGCAGAATGGTGCTCATCACCTCATTTCCTTACTTTGCATGTCTGGCATATTGCAGGCGACTCCATGTTCAGTTGTCTGATATCTGCAGTGGCCATCGGTGGCCACCTTATTCCTCAGAGAGGGTTGTGGTGGGGGACTACTGTGAACTCTGTCACCTCCCCATGATTTAGTGGGAATAAATACCATAATTATTATTATTATTATAAGAACAGAATTTCCTGACATGCCGAAGTTTTAAAAAAGCAGTTTTCCCCATCCTCTGCTCATTTCATAGGGGTTCAACTCCCTTCCAGTTTTAAAAGCTGAAAACCAGGGCTAATCCACTTTGGTTCATTCACCATAGGCCCCAGTTAGAGATTTGAGGTCTTGTTTATAGAGCCCCCAATACCTCTTCAGAAACCTAGATTTTTTATCATGGCACATTAAGTAATAATAATAATAATAATAATAACAATTGTGGCATACGTAAAGTGCTTACTATGTGCCAGGCACTGTACTAAGCACTGGGGTGGATACCAGCAAATCGGGTTGGACACAGTCCATGTCCCGGGGGACTCTGTCTCAATCCCCATTTTACAGATTAAGAAACTGAGGCACAGAGATGTGAAATGACTTGCCCGAGGTCATACAGCAGAGAAGTGGTGAAGTCAGGATTAGAACCCCTCACCTTCTGACTCCCATGCCCGTGCTCTATCCACTATGCCAGGATGTGATCAGAAAACACCTGGTATATGTGCCAGGGCAGCCTGGGAGTAGATCAGATATGAGTTTGTGCAAGCCCTACTTTATTGTATTTGTTTGCTACTTCTGCTTCTTTCATTGCTTTAATTAAAAAGTCAGTTTTACTTTTTATTTATATGTAAACTCTTACTCTTCTTCACATTATGTGCTTGCAATCTGTGTCTGCCTGACTCCCCCACTAGACTGCAAACTCCTTGAGGTAAGAGAGGAATCTTGTCATTTTCTCCTTTTATATATAGTATTCTGAAAAGAGGAATTGCTCAGTTGATCGATCAGTGGTATTAATTGAGCAATCAGTGTGTGCAGAAGACTGTACTAAGCTCTTGGGAGAGTAAAATATAAACATAGTTGATAAACATGTTCCCTCCCCACCAGGCACTTACAGTTTGGGAGGGAAGATAGGCAGTAAAATAAATTAGGGATATGTTGTGGGCAGGGAATATGTCTGTTTATCGTTGTATTGTACTCACCCAAGCACTTAGTACAGTGCTCTGCACACAGTAACCGCTCAATAAATACGACTGAATGAATGAATGCTATGGGGAATATCAAGTGCTAAAGTGTACAGAGCCAAGTGAAGAGGCAACACAGAACGAAGAGGGCATAGAGGAAATGAGGGCTTAATCAGGGAAGACTCTTGGAGATGTGATTTTAAAAGGGCTTTGAAGGTGGTCTGACATACACGAAGAGGGATGGAGTGATGATGATAGTGATGACAGCCTAGAAAAATTACTATTTTCCAAATTTCAGTAATATTGTTTTGGTGCACTGTCAATGAAGAAGAATGAGTGTTACGGGAGGAGACGATCTGACTTTAAAAATATCTCGTGACTTTAAAGAAAAAGCTGTGCTTCCACAGTTTGCACATTGGCATGTGTTGCTGATGGAGTTGTGGAGATTTTTAAGAAAGCCAGAAACAGCTAGCTTTCTGAGATGTTTTAGGTACTGTCTAGCATGAAGGCAGGTGGATGAGCTGAGGGACATGTTAAAATGCTTCCAGCCCCATGGGAAGCATGGTGGAATTCTCCCATGGGAAGGTCTGCATTTATTCTTCATACTCAAAAAAAACCCACCACTGATGGTGATCTCCACCCTCCTCCTGCTTGTTACACTGAAAAGGCCAAAACAGGACCCTCTGTCCCTGCTACCCATACAAAACCAGGCCCTTGTTGTGCTGCTGTGTTGGTTATGTACTGAAATTAGCAGTGTTTCCAGGTACGAGGAATCCCATTGTCACATAGGACTTGCACTTAAGATGGTTTTCCAGTAGTGGTGATGGTTTGCACAGAGCTATGTATACTAGTTCACCCCTGATATAGTAATAGTATTTATTAAGGGCTTGCTGTGTGCAACGCACTGTGCTCAGCACTGGGATAGAATGTAGCCAACAGCCACGCATTGTGTGAGAGTTGATAAGAACATAGTTACAGCCTGGGGCCATGGCACAGCATATTTCTGGTGTGCCTCCATAGCAGCTGACCCTGCTGTTCCCTAATTCTGTTAGTGCCACATTGTTGAGGGAGACAATTGCTCCCGCTTTACTGAACACTGGGGTCTTCACTTGTATTGCATCAGCAAGCAGCCACAGCTGGGCCCACAGAGAAGCAGAGCGGAGCGGGCCACTGTGATTGCCGTGACTGCCGCCACAGCTGTGGCATTTCCCCTCCGGCCACGTCCGCACTTCGCTGGAATAAGAAAAACAGGGATGCTGGGAGAGAAAGGGTCAAGTAGAAATGCTCCATCTCCCCTCTATGCCCAGGGGGGTGCCTAGTCCCCAGGTGCTGAGTAATTCTGTGATGAAATTGTTGTCTTAACCTATACATGTTCATTGCCCTCCCCTAAACCCAACAAACTTAAAAGGTTTTTGGGACAGCCGATCCACAAAATAACATGCTTATTGGCCTGGACCCAATTTCTCTAAGAACCTCCCCACATGGTAGTCCATGGGAATCTACAACAGTTTGTGTGGTCTTTACATTTATGGCAATTTGAAAAACTAACACAGGGGCTTTATGTTTATATTTTGGGTCAAGTGTTCAGGCTTCTAGTCTCCAAGAGTAATTCATCCCAAACATTGCATACTCAGTTTCCCTGCCGCCCTGGAAAAAAAGAAATTTTCAGTCCCCTCTCTGTGATTGGATTTGGGGTGATTCCTCTACCTCCCCTCCCTGCCACAAGCACTGAGGCAACACTCATCACATCACACTTGTGTCAGGCAGGCCGTGTGAGGAGAATGGATGGCAGTGGGTTACCCGCCGAATCAACTGGGGTCATCATTAAAGAAAGCAAACAGAAAAAATCATTTAGAGGCACAATAGAAAAAACCTCAAATGATGTAGTGTTGCAGTGGGCAGTTAGGTGATAGCCACAGAAGACAGGTTAGGCTGGAGGGACTGCCTTGGAGCTAAGATTTTTGGAAACATTAGTACACCAAGAAACGAAATAATCACTCTAATAATAATAATGATGATGGCATTTGTTAGGCACTTACTATGTGTGAAGTACTGTTCTAAGCACTGGGTGGGGGGGAGGGGGGGATACAAGTGATCAGGTTGTCCCATGTGGAGCTCACAGTCTTAATCCCCATTTTACAGATGAGGTAACTCTAGGTACCATAGATAGCAAAAGGAGCATTGCAGCCAAAGACAACCTTTGTGTACAACATCAATCGATCAATCAGTCAGTCAGTGGTATTTATTGATTTCTTACTGCATGTAGAGTACTTACTAAGTGCTTGGGAAACTACAATAGAGATGGTAGATGTGATCCCTGCCCACAAGGAGCTTGATAAGGAATGGCTTGTCAGTGACACATTGCTCTATCTGCCACACCTGCAAATCCTGGTGAAACAACACTGTCGGTCAATCAATCAGTGGTATTTATTGAGCTCCTACTATGTTCAGAGCACTGTGCCAAGCACTTGGGAAAGTGCAATAAACAGAATTAGCAGTCACGTTCCCTGCCCAACACAAACTTATAGTCTAGAGGGCTAACCTCTAGACTGGCAGTTTGGCCACCTTTGAGCACTATGCGACAAGTTCTATTTTCCTCCTTTTGAATCTTCCCAAATCTCAACAGAGGAAGCATCTGACTTCAAAGATGTGAATTTGCAGATGCAGGTTCAGTTAACTTGTGCGTGGTGTGGCCAAGTTAAAACCCAAAATTCAGCTCTATTCACAAAACTAAGCAAAGCCTTCAAATCTCAGTATGCTCTGGAAAGGTGCGAGGTGCTGTCAAAAATACTCAGTGACAGTTCTGAAATCCTGCTGTCTAGAAGAACCTGTCCAATGAAAAAATAGAAAAAAAAATTCACAATCTCCTGTTTCTTAATGGGGGACTTTTTTTTCCAGCCTTTCCTCACCCCCATTCTCTGCCAAGAGCAGGCAATCTACAGGAGACTGCATCACCATTTATATCAAATAGATTCATTTTGGTGTGGGACTTACTTTCAGATGGACTCGGAGTCTGCTTGATTGACACTTCACCTATGTCCCTTTCATGTCTGCCTTCTAGAGCTCTGTAATAATAATAATTGTGGCATTTGTTAAGCACTTACTATGTGCCAGGCACTAAACTAAGTGCTGGGATGGATATAAGCAAATCGGACTGTGCTCTGCTCCCATCTTTCCCTATGCTTCCCTCCCTATTTCGGCAGTATGTAAGCCAGAGGCTGTGTGGAAACGCTACTGCTCTATTTCCAAGCATGAAGTCAGTGTGATTTTCCCTTTTGCCCACCCTGTAAAAGTATATCATAACCATCTAAGAACTGAAGTTTACTACTGCCCACAAGTCACAGTGCTTCAGTTCTAAGCCTGAGTGCTCTGTGCACAGTAAGCTTTCAATAAATTGTATTACTACTACTATTACTACTACGACAGTGTTCTAAAACTCCATACGTTCCCCCCCTCTAGACTGTAAACTCACTGTGGACAGGGAACATGTCCATCAACTCTTATATTGTACTCACCCAAGTGCTTAAGACAGTGCTCTGCACGCAGTGAGTGCTCAATCAATATGATTGATTGATTGGTATATGCATGTTCAGGATATATGCCCATTGCTTCACACCGCCCCACAGGGAACTCTCAAAGAGGATAGGGCAGGACATAAATGCCAGAGGAACAGCAGCTGTAGCTCAGCTACTGAACCTTCAGATAACCACAAGAAGGAAAAATAGAGACCCTGACGGAGTTGGGTGGATCTTTATTTGCAGCCCCAGGAAACATGCAGGCACCAGCATCCAGATAGTATAGACTTAGTGGGAGATGAGAATTCAGGACTGGGGGAACTTAACTCCATGACTACAAAGAGAAAAGAGTCTAAGAGGCTATTCATAACCACCTTGACAGGGAGGGAATTAAAGTGACTTTAATGAAGAATAATAATAGTGGTTTTGCCAAGCACTCTACTAAGCATTGGAGTAGACATATGAGGAGGAGATCAGACAAAGCCCCTTTCCAACAGGAAGCTCACAGTCTAAGTGGGAGGGAGAACAGGAATTTAATCCCCATTTTATAGATGAGGAAACTGAAGCCCAGAGAAGTTAGGTAACTTGCCCAAGGTCCCTCAGCAAGCAAGTGGAAGAATCAAGATTAAAAGCCAGGTCTTCTGACTTCCAAGCCCATCTTCTTTCACCTGGGCTTGCTACTTCTCAGAAAGGACCATCTCCAACTTGTTGATCTTGAGTGAGAGTAAAATGTTTTTCAACAATTGGAGCAGCATGGCCAAATGGAAAGATTACAGGTCTGGGAATCAGAGGACCTGGGTTGTAATCCCCACTCTGCCAGTTGCCTGCTGCATGACCTTGGGCAAGTCACTTAAGCTTCTCTAAGCCTCAGTTTCCTCACCTGTAAAATGGGGTTTCAATACCTGTTCTCCCTATTACTTAGCCTATGAGCCCCAGTTGGACAGGGACTGTGTCTGACTTGCTCAACTTGTATCGACTCCAGTGCTTAGAATACTTGTACATATCTATTCTATTTATTTTATTTTATTAATATGTTTGGTTTTGTTCTCTGTCTCCCCCTTCTAGACTGTGAGCCCACTGTTGGGTAGGGACTGTCTGTATATGTTGCCAACTTGTACTTCCCAAGTGCTTAGTACAGTGCTCTGCACACAGTAAGCGCTCAATAAATACGATTGACTGATTGATTGATTGACAGTAAGCATTTAACAAATACCATAATCATAACAACAACAGTAGAAATGACAGGTTGTAAGAAAACCTATACGCTTAAATGAAATGCATTCCTGTGTAGGTGCTCTCTGAAGGTGCTCTCTCACATCATGCCCTTCGAAACACCGTAAATTACAGGTTAAAGCAAGATTTATCTTGTTTTACACTGTGGAGCCATCTCCGACCCATAGAGACTCCATGGACACATCTCTCTCAGAACGCCCCACCTCCATCTGCAATCGTTCTGGTAGTGGATCCATAGAGTTTTCTTGGTAAAAATTTGGAAGTGGTTTACCCTTGCCTTCTGCATGGTAAGCTTGAGTTTCTCCCTTTGACTCTCGCCCATGCCTCTGCTGCCCAGCACAGGTGAGTTTTGACTTGTAGCAGATTGCCTCCCACTTGCTAGCCACTACCCAAGCCAGGAAAAGCATGGGTATGCCTCGGCTTGACTCTCCCTCCCTTAGCCGAGACTGCTAGAATGCTGGAAACTTTCCAGGTGTGATCCTGAGAGGGGTTAAAGTAAGATAGCGTGATTTATTTTGCACATCATTTTGTCCTGGAGCACTGAAAATAGTCTCAGAATGTGCAAGTAAATTTAGAGATGGCACACAGATTGCAAGAGTTTAAAATACCTCATTTGGCATTGAGGCTCCAAAAAGAATTTGCCTCTGGCAAGACCCTCCACAGCATAAAAGTGGATAATCTCTGAGTGAGATCCAAAATGAATAAAAACGCTAATTGTCATGCTTAGTGTGAGTTCCACTAATCCAGTGGAGAAGTGGGGGAATCCGGCTGAAGGAATTGTCTCAGATATCTCAGATTCACACACGCCCTGTCCCAGGTTGATTTTAGAAACTGGCTGTCATTCTGGTCTAGAATGAGGGATTAAGTCTGCCCTCTGAATGTTTATAGTTTGAAAGAAAAACAGACCTCTTCAGTATATAGATAGTGCAGAGCTGTGAGAGGAAAAGGTCAGGAAAGCTGAAGCCAGGAGGGAGAGATATCATCTGCATCAGACATTAATGGTAACGAAAAGCATTTGCTTGACAAGGGAAGTGGTGTGGCCTAATGGAAAGAGCACGGACTTGGGAGCCAAGAGACCTGGGTTCATTCATTCATTCATTCATTGATTCAATCGTATTTATTGAGTGCTTACTGTGTGCAGAGCACTGTACTAAGCGCTTGGGAAGTACAAGTTGGCAACATATAGAGACGGTCCCTACCCAACAGCGGGCTCACAGTCTAGAAGGGGGAGACAGACAACAAAAGAAAACATATTAACAAAATAAAATAAATAGAATAGTACATATGTACAAGTAAAATAAATAGAGCAATAAATATATACAAACATATATACAGGTGCTGTGGGGAGGGGAAGGAGATAACTTGGGGGGAGGATGGGGAGGGAGAGGATGGGGAGAGGAAGGAGGGGGCTCAATCTGGGGTTCTAATCCCAGCTCTGCCACTTCCCTGTTATGTGACCTTGGTCAAGTCACTTCACTTCTCTGTGCCCCAGTCACCTCATCTATAAAATAGAGATTAAATCCTCCTCCCTTCAATTTAGACTTTGAGCCCCATGTGAGACAGGAACTGTGTCTGACCTGATTATCCTGTATTCACCCCAGTGCTTGCTACAGTGCTTAATCAATACGATCATCTTCTACTCCAGTGCTTAGTTCAGTGCCTGGCACATATATGCTGAGTGACAGCTGTCTCTATTGCTCATGACTGGCTCTGAACTTCTGAGCTATTGACATTTTCAAGGAGGCAGCACAACCAAGTGGGAGAAGTATTGAACTGGCAGTCGGGAGACCTGAGTTTTAGTCCCAACTCTGCCCCTTGCCTGCTGTGTGACCTTGGGCAAGTCAGTTAACCTCTCACTACCTCAATTTTCTCATCCATAAATTGGGATGATAAACTGTGTGTCCTATGTGGGACAGGGACTATGATTTGAGAAGCAGCGTGGCTCAGTGGAAAGAGCCTGGGCTTTGGAGTCAGAGGTCATGGGTTCAAACCCCGGCTCCACCAAGTGTCAGCTGTGTGACTTTGGGCAAGTCACTTCACTTCTCTGGGCCTCAGTTTCCTCATCTGTAAAATGGGGGTTAAGACTGTGAGCCCCTTGAGGGACAACCTGATCACCTTGTATCCTCCCCAGTGCTTAGAACAGTGCTTTGCACATAGTAAGCACTTAATAAATGCCATTATTATTATTATTATTATTATTATTATTATTATTATTATTATTATTTGATAAACTTGTATCTACCCCGGGATTTAGCATCTAGTAAGGGCTTAATAAATATACTTATTAATTCTAACTGCCTAAAAGACGTTGAGCTAGACACTTCTGTCTTCATGAAGTGGCATGGCCTAATGGAAAGAGCACAGGCTTGGGAATCAGAGGCCCTGGGTTCTAATCCCAGCTCTGCTACTTACCTGTTATGTGACCCTGGGCAAGTCACTTACCTTCTCTCAACTTCAATTTTATCATCTATAAAATGAGGATTCAATGCATGTTCTCCCAGCTCCTTAGTTTGGGAGCACCCTGGGGACAAGGATTCTGTCCATCCTAATTAACAATGTACCCCAGCGCTTAGTACAGGACTTGACACAAAGTGCTTAACAAATACCGTAATTATTATTTTGATACCCGAAGTCCTTTAGCTTTTTCGCCATATCTCATTCTTCCCATTTGTACAGTTAACAGGAATAAGAAGAAATGGAAGGAAAATATTTCAGATTTTACTAGTCAAAGGGAACCCCATGTAGTTTGATAGACTTTGCATATTGACATGTGTTCAGTGCTGACTCTGATGATGCTAGTAATGGGCAAAAGTCCAATGGACAATATCTGTGCTGGAAAAAAATTTAGCCCTAAATTCAGTTAATTAATGGGAGTAGTCAATGTCCTTATTAAACTGACTCCTGAGTGTCCCAGGCCCAGCAGAGCCTAGTGGATAGAGCACGGGTTTGGGAGCCAGAAGGACCTGGGTTCTAATCCTAGCTCTGCCACTTGTCTGTTATGGAACCTTGGGTGAGTCACTCCACTACTCTGGGCCTCAGTTACCTCATCTGTAAAATGCCCCATGTAGGACAAGGACTGTGTCCAACCCGATTTGCTAGCGCTTAGTACAGGCACATAGTAGGTGCTTAACAAATACCACAATAATCATTATTATTATTAGTCCCATTAAGGAAGGAAAGATCCAGACTGTGCTAGGGAAACTCTATACGCACTCAAAGGTCCAACAAGATGAAGCAACTTGTTGCCAACTTGTACTTCCCAAGCACTTAGTACAGTGCTCTGCACACAGTAAGTGCTCAATAAATACGACTGAATGAATGAATGAATGAAAGCAAAACGCTGTCCCAGATTTCTGTTATATTCTATGCAGGACATTGGTGATTCAAGGATAGACAAAAAAAGTAAAAAGCCAATTCAACAAGGCCAGCGTGTCCTCTGGGACAGAATATAGCAAGAGTCAGCAATCATTTAGTGCAGAAGAAGCAAGCAGAATTACGTCACCCTGTGCATGGTGCAATATGTATATGCCATTACATCGCACCGTGCCCCAAAGCCACAGCCCCTTCATGTCAACAGTTGTAGTCTCCAGGACAACCAGCAGTACCATTGTCCTGATCCTCCCCACCCCCCAGCTCCAGCTCTAGCCAAGTCTGTCCCAGTTTCCCACGGGAGGGGCTGGAAAGGGGAGAAGGGGCTTCCAGACAAAACTCGAGAGTAGTGCCATGCGAAACCCAAGGTATTTGGAGCGCTAGGGAAATTTTAAAAATGAATACTGAATGCTCCCTCCCTGTATCCAAACCAAAGTGGCAAGAAACTCTAATGGGCTCACAGCGTGATTCAAGGGCCATTGAATTTTTGTCATAAGAAAGCTAGAATTTAACCTTTTGCATTTAAGGAAAACAAACAAGGACATCACTCTGAGAAACTGTGAGCCCGTTGTTGGGTAGGGACCATCTCTATATGTTGCCAACTTGTACTCCCCAAGCGCTTAGTACAGTGCTTTGCACACAGTAAGCGCTCAATAAATACGATTGAATGAATGAATGAAAAACAGATGATGGGAAGAAGCATTCGTAAACTTGTTTCCAATACCCGCCCCCAACCATTCTGAGCCAAAAGAAGATTATTTGTGCAGCCAAGGAAGTTAATGTTCTGTATGGACCATTGCCTTCAATGGGATTCCTCTTTAGATGTTCATTCTGTAACTCAGCTTGGCTGTTGGAAATGTGCTCGAAGGCTCGTAAATTGAGAATCTGGCTAAAAGAAGCTGGAGAGAGAGCAGTCAGGATTCAGATTATCAGTGACACGCTGCCCAAACACCCAGTGTTCAGTCAGCTATCTCTCCTTCTTATCCACTGTCTCCTCCCACTACACCCCAGCTCACATTCTTCATTCCTATTAAGCCAACTTTACTCACTTCACCTCATTCTCATCTCTCCCTCCACCAACCTCTTGCTCCTGCCTTCCCCTCTGCTTGGAATTCCCTCCCCTTTCATCAATGACAGATCAGAGTTCTCCCCATCTTCAAAGCCTTTCAGAAATCATATCTCCTCCAGGAGTCTTTGCCTGATTAATTTCTAATCTCCCCATTTTATAACCCTCAACTTCCACTTCAGCCTTTTTGCACCATCTAAACCCCAAGATCTCACAACACCGAAGCAATTACAAACACATTTATTACTCTATTAAGTCATCCTATTTTTTAAAAATGGTATTTGTTAAGCTCTTACTATGTGCCCGGCACTGTACTAAGTGCTGAGAAAGATACAGGGTAATCAGGTTGGATACAGTCTATATCCCACATGGGGCTCACAGCCTTAATCCTCATTTTACAGATGAGGAAACAGTCACAGAGAAGTTAAGTAACTTTGCCAAGATCACACAGCAGACAAGAGGCGGAGCAGGCATTAGAACCCAGGTCCCTCTGACTCTTAGGCCTGTTCTCTCTCCACTAGGCCAAGCTGCTTTTTAATTGTCTCCAGACTAGGGGTCCCTTGAGCCATAGTTAAACCCCAAAATGAACCCAAGTCCCAAAATATACTTCTCCTGGTGGGGGAGAAGAGAAGCAGCATAGTCTATTGGAAAATACACAGGCCTGGGAATCAGAAGACCTGGTTCTAAATCAGATCTGCTACTTGCCTGCTGCGTGACTTTGGGCAAGTCATTAATTTCTCTGTGCCTTTATTTTCTCTTTTGTAGGAAATGGAGATTAAACTCTACCACCTCAACGCAGAGCACTATACTAACTGCTCAGATTGCGACCCTCACACCATGTGGGATAGGGACTGTGTCCAACCTGATTATCTCATATCTACTCCAGCACTTAGTACAGTGCTTGGCACATAGTAAGCGCTTAATAAATGCCATTTAAAAAGAGGGTTACCTAGGCTTGTCTTAACATGCAGTCAGCCAGGTTGAGAGTCCTCTTAGGAAGTTCTCCAACCATCATCACTAGGGTAATATTTTATACATCTTTCTAATCACTTGATTCAGGGGATCTCAAGAGAGAAGCAGCATAGCCTAGTGGATACAGCAAAGGCCTGGAAGCCAGAAAGACCTAGACTCTAAACCCAGCTCTGCTACTTGTCTCCTGAGTGACCTTGGGCAAATCATTTAACTTTTCTGTGCCTCAGGTACTTCATCTGTAAAATGGGGATTAAGACCGTGAGCCCTTTGTGGGACAGGGACTGTGTCCAACCTACCCCATGCTTAGTACAATGCCTGGCTCATAGTAAGAGCTTAACAAATGCCATAAGAAAAAAAAAAAGGCAATTCACAAACTACGGTGGTAGGAGCGTTGGAATCCAGCAACCTCTGTGGCACTTAACTGCCAGTACAGAAAAAATTAGATTGGTTCTAATGTGCATTATAATTCAGATTTAAATTATATTTAAATTATATATTACAAACTATATTAATGTCCGTCTGCCCCTCTAGACTGTAAACTCACTGAGGGCAGGGACTGTGTCTGCCAACTCAGCAGTGTGACTTAGTAGAAAGAGCACGGACTTGGAAGTCAGAGGTCATGGGTTCTAATCCTGCCTCTGCCACTTGTCAGTTGTGTGACTTCGGGCAAGCCACTTAACTTCTCTGGGCCTCAGTTACCTCACCTGCAAAGTGGGGATGAAAACTGGGAGCCCCACGTGAGACAACCTGATTACCTTGTATCTACCCCAGAGCATAGAACAGTGCTTGGCACATAGTAAGCACTTAACAAATGCCATCATTATTATGGGGTAATCTCCCAAGAGCTTAGTTCAGTGTCCTGCACATAGTAAGTGCTCAATAAATACCACTGATGATGAAATCACAAATACAAAAATCATACAAAATGGATTATGCTTTATGATCAAGCTTAAATAACAAATAGTGCTCTGCACCAAGTAAGCACTCAATAAATACCATTGAATGAATGAATGAATTTAAAGCCCCCCAGATTTCCCTATGATAAAATGCTAATATCAGAATTCTAATAGTTTTTCTTTTAAATTGCTTTTGGCTGTATAAGGTTCCCTTGCACATCATAATTCATAATTTTAAAAAAGAGTTTAATCTATAAACCTTTGCGCTTCAGAAACTCAGAGGCAAGGACTTCTTCTCCTGAGAGTTGTTATACCAAGGGATCAAGAAGTTCAGTGAAAAAAACCAAGCCTGTTTATTTTAGCTTTTTATGTTTCCTTTTAGGGGAATGTATGTCTACTAGTGACCCCAGCCAGCTGTTCCTCAGTTCCAGAGAAAGAGCATGGGTGCCTTCCCATCCATTTTACCACGTCAGAGACATGGATTTATGCCGGGTGGTCAGCCTTATGATAGTTTGTTCTGGAGTAGGTATTTTCTTCTGATTATGGTCGGACCAGCGGAATGGGCAAGAGAGAATGGGAATTTTTCATTTACCATTTTTCTCCTAAAGCCTTGTTGAGAACAGGGAGTTCACAGAAATTAATATGGCTTTTGTTAAGTGCTTACCATGTGCCAAGCATTGTTCTAAGCGCTGGGATAAAAGCGTGCCAGCCTGACCGGAGGCATGCTAAATTGGAAGAGGTATTTTGTTCTGATTACGGTCAGGCCAGGGGGTTGGGCAAGAGAGGAAGGGTGTTTTTTGCTTAGCGTTTTTCTCCTAGAGCCTCGGTGAGAGCAGGGAGTTCACATAAAGGCATGCCAGCCTGACCCGAGGCATGCCGGGGAGGAGTCATGCCCTACCAGGGGGGAAATGTCTCTCCCTGACTCCTCCTCCTCCTCATCATCATCATCAATCGTATTTATTGAGCGCTTACTGTGTGCAGAGCACTGTACTAAGCACTTGGGAAGTACAAATTGGCAACATATAGAGACAGTCCCTACCCAACTGTGGGTTCACAGTCTAAAAGGGGGAGACAGAGAACAAAACCAAACATACTAACAAAATAAAATAAATAGAATAGATATGTACAAGTAAAATAAATAAATAAATAGAGTAATAAATATGTACAAACATATATACAGGTGCTGTGGGGAAGGGAAGGAGGTAAGATGGGGGGTATGGAGAGGGGGACGAGGGGGCTTATGTGCTCATCACACAAGCACTCTGGCACTGCGATCAGGCAATGCACAATAGCCAGATAGGGCTCAATGAAAGGACAGCTAGGGCCAAAAAGCCTTCTAACTTAAACCCCCAGGGCCTCTGCCCAGCTTCTCATATAATAATAATAATAATAATGGCATTTGTTAAGTGCTTACTATGTACAAAGCACTGTACTAAGTGCTGGGGAGGATATAAGGTGATCAGGTTGTCCCACGTGGGGCTCACAATCTTAATCCTCAATTTACAGATGAGGTAACTGAGACACAGAGAAGTTAAGTGACTTGCCCAAAGTCACACAGCTGACAATTGGCAGAGCTGGGATTTGAACCCATGATGTCTGACTCCCAAGCCTATGCTCTTTCCACTGAGCCATGCTGCTTCTCTATATACAGTGCTTTGCACATAATAGGCACTTATTAAAAATGCCATTATTATTATTATTACACACTGAAGTCTGGCCAGGGACATACAAAGTGCAGATGGAAGACGGCTCACTTTGGGAAGGGAATCTATCTACCTACTCTGTTATATTGTACTCTCCAACCACTTAGTACAGTGCCTGCACAGAGTAAGCATTCAGTATGATTGGTTGATTAACTGGGAGTGGAGGCTCTTTGGTCTTCTTTGTCTAGTATGGAGTAGGGAAGGAAATTCAAAATGGTGTTTAAGTCTTATATTCTTCACTTTTGACAGCGCAACATTTAGCACACTAGAAACAAGTTCCACGAATCCCACTGAGTTTCCAGAAAGCCTGAGGACCAAGAGGAGAAGGGGCCAAACTAAAACCTAGAAATAGAACCTATACTTTGCCCTGACCATCTTATTATACTTAGAATAACTTCTTCAGGAGCTCTCCAAAAGTCTAAGTCTTTCTTGGGTTTAGTCTTTCCCTTTATAACTGATAGGAGTCAAAATATCCAGTGTGTGGCCAGAAGCCTCTGATTTTACCCTGCTCCTACTTTGTCTTTTTCTCCCTATCTTTTCCCCTTCTCCTACAATGTTCCCTACACCTAGTTCACTCACTGCTAATTTCTCTCTCTTTCCCCTTTCCTTCTCTCTCTCCTCCCCCCATCCCCCATATATGACAGTCCGCTACTATCCCCACCTTTAAGGCCTTACTAAAATCACAACTCCTCCAAGAAGATTTCCCCAAATAACCTCTCATTTCTCCTATTCTCTCTCCCTTCTGTGTCACCTATGCATTTGGATCCGTACCCTTTAAGTACTTAAATAAATTGATTGATTCTCCCTCCCAGCTATACTTTTACCATCCGGTTCTTAAGCCTGGCTCTCCTATCTCCTCGATTCCCTGCTCCTCACCTTTCTTCTTCTCTCTTTTCCCCACTCTGTCCTCTCCTCTTCCCCTCACCACTAGTTCCCCATTCCAGGTTCCAGCCCATTCAAACAGCCATCATGTGGGATAAGTTTCTGAATGAATCACACCACTCTGCAGTAACTTATTTAGAGGATCTTCTACCCATTAAGAGAGTGAGATGATTATTTTGTGTTCTGTGTTTGCTCTATTTTTTTCCTAACCAGATTTTAAGGGGTGTTTTTCCAAGACAGTTCATATGTTAAATGTGTAGCTTTGTGAAACATAAAAATCTAATTGAGGAAAAAAGTTTCCACCAACAATGTTTTCTAAACATATGGTACCACTTATATTTGACCTTTAATGGACTTAATTATGCCTGATTCCAGTTGCCTAATTAGAATAACCTGCTTAGGTTTGACTTTCTTTAGTTTTTTTCAGTTCTGGCCTATGGATTTTCCTGTCAGATCACACACCTCACCCAAATGGAGTGTGAAGGCAGAATCCAAAATTTATGCTTACTGTAGACTCTAAACTCCTGTGGGCAGGGATCGTTCCTACCAACTCTGTTGTATTGTAATGCAAGGTAATTCACAATCCTCAAATATTCTTGGGTCCTAAAATTTAGTTTCCATATAGTTTGATCTTTCTCTCCTTTAACATATATGTTCTTGATAGGTTTTGCAAAGTTTAGTAGATGAACGACTGGGAAGAGAAGGAATAATAATAAACTGGTAACAAAAAGTATTTTAATCTATGTTCAAAAAGTGAAAAACTACATCTCTATATGAATTTACAAGTTGAAAGACTGATCATGTGAAATGGAGGAGAATGGATGAGGGAGTCTGTTTGCTCTACTTTTATATTGTCTGTTTCCATAGAAGACAGTCTAGCATTTCTAAGATTTTATTGTTAACTCTGAGTTTCACTGTAGCATGTCCTGTGCTTAGAATAATGTTTGACACATACTAAGCACTTAACAAATATCTTAAAAAAAGAAGTGAGTAACATTGTGTACCACTGAAAGCCCAAATGTATTCTAGATTCTGTTTGCCAAAACACCAATATACAGGTGGCTAATTGTTCTACCCTTTCTCAGGTTTGCACCTGAAGAGTTTCTAGTACTCTACCAGTCACAACTACAGGAAGGAGAGTCAAGCGGAGACATACCCATTCCATTCCTAGCTGGGACAGTGGCTAATGAGTGGAAGGCAATCTACTACAAGTCAAAACTCACCTGTACTTGGCAGTACCAGCGTGGGAGAGAGTTGAGGGCAGAGACAAGTTCACTGCATGGAAGGAGACAATGGTAAACCTCTTCCATATTTTTACCAAGAAAACCTCTTGGATACACAACCAGAACGATTGCAGATGGAAGTGGGGCATTCTGGGAGAGATGTGTCTATGGCCTCTCTATGGATCAGACACGACTCGACAGCGTGAGACAACAACAATTGTTCTATGTAATACTTCCTTTTCTTAGATGCTTCTTTAATTCTGCAGAACTTATTTAAATTCTCAAGAATCATTTATTCATTCAATCGTATTTATTGAGCACTCACTATGTGCAGAGCACTGTACTAAGCACTTGGAATCCATTCTAAACGATCAAAATCAAGATATGTCAATGAAATCATATGTATTGAGCGCTTACTGTGTGCAGAGCACTGTACTAAGCGCTTGGGAAGTACAAGTTGGCAACATATAGAGACGGTCCCTACCCAACAGTTGGCTCACAATCTTTGAATAATACCTTAAAAACTGCAAAAGGGAGCAAGAAAGATAAGCTTAAATTCCCGATTCTGCTACAAGTTGCCCAGGGGCTTCTCTTTGGCTCTTGAGGCAGTTTTTCCTTTGTGTTTAGCCAAGGCTGGCTTCAGATACTTAACTGGCCTGCAACAGGGAAAATTTGCCTATCCCTTTCTATGTGACTTTCTCGTTACACTGCATACACATGCAATGTTCCATAGGATTCCATTAGGTTTTTGCTGTGTTTGACCGTCATACCACAGGACATCATTGTGTTTCACCACATGAGCATGAAGCATAACCTAGTAAGATCATAGAGAAGTCTATCTGAACCCTTGAAACATGACCACTTCTCAGAGAGGATTTCTGCCCCCTAACCCAACCAATCATTTTTCATTCCCCTCCCAGGTCTCTGTACTCACAGGTGCTGCTTTTTAACAGTGAGGCAACCTAAAAGTAAATAATAGCTGAGGAATGATCACTCCATCCAGCAGAAGCTCTGTTGAGAGGAAAAATTCAAGAGGGTGAAGAGAAAAGTGCTTTATCCCTGTAGTAGTCAAACCAGGATGTGACAAGTGCCTGGACCAGCATGGTGACCATTTGGTTGGAGAAGAAGGGGCAGATTGTGGAGCTATTGTGGAGGAAGAACTGACAGGATTTAGTGATAGACTGAATAAGGGTATTAAGCGAGAGGGAGGAGAAAAGGATCATGCCAAAGTTATGGGCTTGAGAGCTGGGGAGGATGGTGGTGTGAACTCTGACAGGAAAATTAGCTGGAGGAGAGGATTGGAGAAGGAATATGAGGAATTCAGTTTGGGACATTTTAAGTTTGAGGGATCAGTGGAACATATGGGTAAAGATGTCCTAGAGTTGGGCGAAAATATGGCCCTTAAGAGAGGGAAGGGCACGTTACGAAGATTTAGGAATCAAAGTTGAGGCAGTAGTTAAAAGAAGATGAGCTTGCTGAGGAAGTGGAAATTGAAAAGCTAACAGAAACCAGAACAGAGCCTTGAGAGACACCCATCCATATAATGTCGGGGATGGAAAATGAGCTAGCAGGAGAAACTTAGAAGAATCATCCAGGGAGCCAAGAAGACTGTCAATAGAACACTCTCCAAAAACCAAGATTAAGTAGTTTTTCCAGGAGAAGGAGGTGGTCAGGTTTGTCCAAGGCAGCAGAGAGTTAAAGGAAATTTAGGACTGAATCCACTCAATTGTGTGAGGAGGTCATTGGTGACCTTGAAGAGAGTAAATGGGAACAAAACCAGATTGTAGATGGTTAAGAGGGGAGTTGGAGTTGAGGAAGTAGAAGCAGTTTGTATATGTGACCATTCAAGAAGTTTAGACAGGAATTAGAGGAGGGAGATGGTATGATCAGTGAATGGGAAATGGAGTCATTGGGAGGGAATTTCAAAAACAGGAGACCAAGTTCTTGAGAAAGATGAGAGAGAGCATGGATGTTGGTGGATGCGGAGGTTGGAGGGAGCTAAGGGGAAGATTTGGGGAGTTCACCAGTCAATCAATGGGGACTTAGCGTTTATAGTGCACTGTACTAAGAGTTCAGGAAAGTACAATATAACAGATTTGGTAAATATGATTCTGGCCCACTGTGAGTTTACAGTCTAGAGGGGGAGACAGACATTAATATAAATAAATATATTATGGATAAGTACATAAGTGCTCTGGATTGAGCGTGAGAGAAACAAAGGATGCAAATCCAAGTGCAAAGTTGGCATGCCCAGTCAATCAATCAATTGTATTGATCGAACACCTACTGCCTTCAGAGCACCGTACTAAGTTCTTGGGAGAGTAGAATACATTCAAGTGGGTATATATGTTCCCTGCCCACAATGAGCTTGTAGTCTAGAGGGATGGCTTCTAGACTGCCTGATGGTTTTTATTTTGTCAACAAAATAGTTGACAAGGTCATCGGGGGGAAGAGTGGGGGAAGTTGGGGCAGCCAGAGTTGCAGGAGGTAGTTAAAGGGGGTAGTTGGGTTGGCCAATGGACACAGGAGTTGATGAGGAAAGAGAAAGCAGAGTAATCTCAAGTAAGGGTGAATTTGAAGTGGCCAAATTTGGCTTGAACCTTGGATTTCCACCCCCCTGTGGCACGAGCTCAGGTCTGTGGATCCAGTGTCCAGGCTGGAGTGACTGTGACTTCCCAAGATTTGCTGGGAAGGTTGTGAGGTTCACTCCCAGTGGCAGTGGATCCATCTATTTTACTTGTACATATCTATTCTATTTATTTTATTTTGTTTGTATGTTTGTTTTTGTTCTCTGTCTCCCCCTTTTAGACTGTGAGCCCACTGTTGGGTAGGGACTGTCTCTATATGTTGCCAATTTGTACTTCCCAAGCGCTTAGTACAGTGCTCTGCACATAGTAAGCGCTCAATAAATACGATTGATGATGATGATGATGATGATCTCTTGAAGAACGGTCATTCAGTCAGGATGTCAGTCGTATTTATTGAGCACTTACTGTGTGCAGCACTTACTATGCGCTTGGGAGAGTACAGTATAGCAATAAACAGACACATTCCCTGCCACAATGAGCTTATAGCCTAGAGGGGGAGACAGGCATTAATAAAAATAAATGATTATTAATAATAATAGTGGTTTTTGTTAAGTGCTTCCTATGTGCCAGGTACTGTACTAAGTTCTGCGGGACCAGGGGGAAATAAAATCAAATCAGGTTGGACCCGGTCCCGATCCCACGTCGGGCTCACAGTCTAACTCCCCATTTTATAGATGAAGTAACTGAGGCACAGAAAAGTGAAGTGATTTGCCCAAGGTCACACAGCAGACAAGTGTCAGAGCTGGTATTAGAAACTATGACCTTCCGACTCCCAGTCCACTTAACAAATATTGTGAAAAAAAGAACCTTCACTGATGAGAAATAAAAAGCCTCCCACCACATTTATCCTAATTTTACCTCACCGGATGATGACAAGGCGGTCTTTGGGAAATTCTAATTCCCTAATAGCAGAGGAGGCATTGGCTTGCCAAGTGACCTTCCCAAACGTTTTCTGACTAGGCTTCACGAGGGTCACGCCGATCAGTGGAGAACACTGGCAACGATTTATGTTATCCTGCTTGGCTCCAAGACGGCGAGTGATAAGTCCCCAGACCGTGAGCCCACTGTTGGGTAGGGACTGTCTCTATATGTTGCCAACTTGTACTTCCCAAGCGCTTAGTATAGTGCTCTGCACACAGTAAGCGCTCAATAAATACGATTGATTGATTGATTGCTTCTTCTTCTTTGGCAGCCCACTCCTCAGCCCCAGGCCCGCAGAAACCTTCTTGGAATCGTGGAATCAGCAGGTCAGAGAGAAGGAGAAGCAGTTTAGATCCTGGCCACACAAGGTCTGGTGATGGAGCTGAGCTGTGGGTGCTTTCTTGTTTCTGCTTTCTCCCCATAACCCAGCCTGTAGGTTATTTTCAGGGAAGAATAGTATACTCAGCAATATTTGAGTAGTAGCAATACTATTTATTAAGAGCTCACTCTATGCAGAGCACTGGGTACTGTTCACTTGAGCACAACATATAATTTTAGGGAATAATAGAGAAGCAGCATAGCTCAGTGGAAAGAGCACGGGCTTGGGAGTCAGAGGTCATGGGTTCTAATCCCGGCTCCGCCACTTCTCGGCTGTGTGACTTTGGGCAAGTCACTTAACTTCTCTGTGCCTTAGTTACATCATCTGTAAAATGGGGATTAAGATTGTGAGCCCCACGTGGGACAACCTGATGACCATGTATCCTCCCAGCACTTAGAACAGTGCTTTGCACATAGTAAAAGCTTAACAAATATCATTATTATTATTATTTATCATTAGCCTTGAGCACCTTCTCTCTTCCTATCCTACAGACAATTACTCTCCCCACCTTCAAGGCCTTATTGAAGACGTCTCCTTCAAGAGGCCTACCCCACCTAGGCCCTCATTTCCTCTTAAGAATAATAATAACAATGGCATTTGTTAAGTGCTTACTATGTGTGAAGCACTATTCTAAGCACTGGGGGGGATACAAGGTGATCAAGTTGTCCCACGTGGGGCTCCCAGTCTTCATCCCCATTTTACAGATGAGGTAACTGAGGCCCAGAGAAGTTAAGTGACTTGCCCAAGGTCACACAGCAGACATGTGGCAGAGTTGGGATTTGAACCCATGACCTCTGACTCCAAATCCCGAGCTCTTTCCACTGAGCCATGCTGCTTCTTTTCTCGCCACTCCCTTTCGCAACCCCCTTACACATGGATTTGCGGTCTCTATTCACCCCTCCCTCAGCCCCACAGCACTTATGTGCCTATCTGTAATTTATTTCTTTACAATAATGTCTGTCTCCCTGCCCTAAACTGTAAGCTCAATGTGGGCAGGGAATGTGTCTATTAGCTCTATTATAGTGTATTCTCCCAAATGCTTAGTAGAGTGTTTCACACACAATAAGTGCTCAAAAAATACAGTTGACCGATTGATTTTCTGTGCCAAAATAAGCAGCATGACCTAGTGGATAGAGTCGGGCCTGGGTGTCAGAAGGACATGGTTTCTATTCTCAGCTCCGCCACTTGTCTGCTGTGGGACCTTGGCAAATCACTTAACTTCTTTGTGCCTCAGTTCCCTCATCTATAAAGTGGATATTAAGACTGTGAACCCCATGTGGGACATGGACTGTGTCCAACCTGATTGGCTTGTATCGACACCAGTCCTTATTACAGTGCCTAGCACATAGTAAGTGCTTAACAAGTGCCATTTAAAAACACTTTCTAATGAGTAGTTAAGTAAATTTTACTGTCTTCAATCTTTTCATTTATTATCTCAGAGGCCACCATGTGAGAGTATTAGAAAATGAAACTTGAGGTATTTATGATGAATCTCTGATATATTAATGCCGATTAGAAAGGGGACGGGGAAGGAAGGAAATGAGTTAACTGTAATAAAATGCACTTTCTACTTCCAAGTGCTCAGTCTTGTAACTTATTATCAACCCCTTTGAAATTCTTACATGTTCCAAGCTTGTCCCTAATAAAATGAAGTATTACCAACATGGAGCTGATTTTATTATGCCACCTGCAAAAGGAGGAAATTAGTTTTGGGAAAAAAATGGAAATAGCTTAAGATCAGTGTGAGAGGAACTTATCTCACTGTTCAAGTGGGGCAAAGAAGTAAATATGTAGGGGAGGGCAAAGAATGTTTGGATGTTTAAGCCTAAAATAGCTGAAGGCCAGAGCAGCAGAATAGCAACATTTATTAATCATTCCCCATTTAATGTTAGCCAAATAATAGAGGGCAAGAGGGAGACAAAAGGCTGAATGTTGAAATAAGCCCGATAATAACCCACAGGAATTCAATAGAGGGCCATTTCTCCTAGCTTTTTGCTCCTTAGAAATCTGATAATTTGCGAGAACATAGGTAGACATGGAAAAAGGCAGGGTCATTTATTTATAAGATAACTTGGACAGTCTGTGGGAAATCAGATCCACTACCAAAGCTGTTCTGCCTTTTTATTAAATTCTGCTTCCTAGGCAGCTCATTGCTCAGTGATGACTGAAAGCAGATTCTCTAGAAATTGGGTTGGACACAGTCCATCAGGTTGGACACAGGCCCCATCCCACAGAGGGCTCGCAGTCTAAATCGGAGAGAGGAAGATTTAATCCCAATTTTACAGGTGAGTTGACTGAGACAGAGAGAAGTTAGGTGACTTGCCCACGGTCCCATAGCAAACATGGAGGCCAATGCAGCATGTTTGCCAACTCTGTTGCATTGTACTCTTCCATGTGCTTGGCACAGTGCTCTGCACAGAGTTAGCACTCAATCAATACTATTGATGATAATGATCAATGTCTAGGTCCCTAACAATGATAGAGTCCAACCATCTATATGTCTGTGGATAGCCTGGATACAAATATTCCACCTGGTTTCTTGAGCAGTTTCTTCAGTCACATTGGGCTCTTAGCATTAAATGTCAGGACAGAATCACCGTAAACAAAGTCATTATCACTTTTTTAGGGTGTTTATTAAGTGCTTACTATGTATCAAACACTATACTAAGCACTGGGATAGACACAAAATCATCAGGTTGGCAGAGTTCCTGTCCCACATAAGGCTCACAGACTAAATCTGAGAGGTAATTGAGGCACAAAGTTAAGTGACTTGCTTATGATCCCACAGCAAACAGGTGGTGGAGCCGGGATCAGAACTCAGGTCCTCTGACGCCCAGACCTATGCTCTTTCCACCAAGCCACACTGCTTCTAATAAAATCTTGCGGCGAGACCGTGCTGTTAGACTATGGTTATGCAATTAAGGCAAAACAACTGAACCAGCTGTTTGAGAGTGAAACCAAATGAGGCAGCCAAAAATAGGATGGGTAGGAGAGGTATTTTAGGGATAACCTGAAGCGCACAACCTGACAACTTTAAATGAAGTGATAGAGCGATAGAGCTGGGGCCAGTTAATAATAATAATAATGATAATTGTGGTATTCGTTAAGCAAGCACTGGAGGATACAAGGTAATCAGGTTGTCCCACGTGGGGCTCACAGTCTTAATCCCCATTTTACAGATAAGGGAACTGAGGCACAAAGAAGTGAATTGACCTGCCCAAAGTCACACAGCTGACAAGTGGCGGGGCCAGGATTAGAACCCACAACCTCTGACTCAGTTGAAAACTGAGATAGGCCTGCCTGGAATGCAGCAATTAAAAGAGCCTGTTGGCTTTTGAGCAAAACTGTAGGGAAGAACCTGAATCTGAGTAGGAGGATAGACAGCCCCAGGCTCCACAAAGGTTGTCTGCAGCCCCTAACAAAAATGCAGTCAAAATTCATGTGTGGTATGAGTGAAATTATCGTTGATCAGGCACCAGTCTTTCCAACTACACTTTAGAGTTCAAAAAAAGATTGCCATTAGCGGCATCTTCAAACACAAAAGAAAATCATGTGCAGAGCAGAGAGAAGAGTTGGGAGGTGATGATTTTGAATTGTAGCTTCACTACTGATTGCTGGGGAACCAGGGATAAAATCTCCATGCCTCAGTTTTGTTGTTTCCAAGACAAGATATATTTACAGGGTTGTTTTGAGATCAATTATAATAATAACAATAATGGTGTTGTTTGTTAAGCACTCACTATGTGCCAAGCACTGTTCTAAGTTCTGGGAGAAATACAAGGTAAACAGGTTGTCCCACGTGGGGCTCACAGTCTTAATCCCCATTTTACAGATGAGAGAACTGAGGCAAAGGTAAGTGAAGTGAATTGCCCAAAGTCACACAGCTGACAAGTGGCGGAACCTGGATTAGAACCCACAACCCCGGAGTCCCAAACCCGTGCTCTTTCCACTAAGCCACGCTGCTTCTCTGTTATGTATTGAAACACTTTTAGCTGATTAGAAGAAATGGACTCCAGCCTGTATTACAAGCATTATGAAGTGAAAAATTAGCCAGGGTTTCTTTTCTGCCCTAGTAAACCTTGAAACTGAGGTGCAAAATCTGTGGGGGTGAAGGGGACTCTTGTTCCTAAGGGTTGAAAAGTTTCCGTCTCCCCCAGTAACAGAGGTGTCGATAGTAGTAGTAATAGTCAGTCATTCATATTGATTGAGTGCCTACTGTGTGTCTGTAGTAAGCATGCAGAGCACTGTACTAAGCACTTGGACGAGTACACTATAATGATAAACAGAACCATTTCCTGCCTACAGTGAGCTTACAGTCTTGAGATTCTATTTATTTTGTTAATGATGTGCATCTAGCTTTATTTCTATTTATTTTGATGACTTGACACCTGTCCACATGCTTTGTTTTGTTGTCTATCTCCCCCTTGTAGACTGTGAGCCCGTTGTTGGGTAGGGACCATCTCTATATGTTGCCAACTTGTACTTCCCAAGCGCTCTGCTCTGCACACAGTAAGCGCTCAATAAATATGATTGAATGAATGAATGAGAAGTAGTGGTAGTAGTAGTAGCTGTAGTAGTTGTAGTAGTGATAGAGTAATAATCATATTAAGAACATACTATGTGCATATTATTGTAATAAATGCTGGGAAATAATGCACTGGTGCAATTAGACACAGCCCCTGACCCTCAAGGGACTCATAATTGAAGAAAATAATGAGGGAGAGGGGACCGGAGAAAGAAGCAAGAAAGCAACAAAAAACTAAAATGACATAAAAAAAACAAGGACAAATACCCAAAACAAAACCAGAAATTAGAAGTGTGCTATAGCTCGAAGAAAAAAGCTGTACAAAGCACTGGGGAGAGTTTAGTACAGTTGATCGACAAGATTTCCAGAGGCCCTCAAACCCAATCCTAGAAGAAATACTGGCTGTAAACAATGCAAACTAAACCAAGCCAGTTTCCACAGTCCCACTTTATTTCCAAATTTGGGATACAAAATGAACTGAATCACGTAGTCCCCACCAAAGAACATTAATTACTTGTTGATTCTTTATTCAGATTCCGTTCCAACTCTGATCATAGCACGGTTTTGTTTTGCATTTTTTTCTGAGCACATTAAGCGCTTACCCTGTATCAACCACTGTTCTAAGTACTGGTGTAGATACGAATCAAACAGGTTGGATCTAGTCCTATCCCACCTGGGGCTCACTGTCTAAGTAGGAGATTGAATCCTTATTTTACAATTGAGGCACAGAGAAGTGAAGTGATTTGCCCAAGGTCACACAGCAGACAAGTGGCCGAGCTGGGTTTAGAACCCAGAACCTCTGATACCCAGTGCTCTTTCCACTAGGTACGCTGCTTTCCGATGGGACTGTCTCTATATGTTGCCAACTTGTACTTCCCAAGCGCTTAGTACAGTGCTCTGCACACAGTAAGTGCTCAATAAATACGATTGATGATGATTGATGATGATTCCGATTCAGAGAAGTAGCATCGCTCAGCGGAGGAACACGGGCTTTGGAGTCAGAGGTTCAAATCCCGACTCCACCAATTGTCAGCTGTGTGACTTTGGGCAAGTTACTTAACTTCTCTGGGCCTCAGTTACCTCATCTGTAAAATGGGGATGAAAACTGTGAGCCCCCCTGTGGGACAACCTGATCACCTTGTAACCTCCCTAGCATTTAGAGCAGTGCTTTGCACATAGTAAGTGCTTAATAAATGCCATCATTATTATTCCTGTGAACTTGATTTTCCTGCTCACAGCTCTCTCCCACCTGTGGAGAGGACAGCACCTTCCTTCCAGCCCCTCCCATATTCTTTGCAGGACAAAGACACCTTCGTCAGTCGGAAGCTTCTGGAGCAGGTCTTAAAAGACAGTGGAATGTCTATGCCCGGGGCTGTGGGGGATACATCCCCAAAAGACACTCTATGTTACTCTGCCTGAATCCTGAGAGGTAAATCTTGACCTACAATGATGCCTTTTCTCAAAGGGATAGACAATCAGTAGCATTTTCTGAACACCTACTCTGTACGGCCCCTCTCAGGGTCGCACCTGGAGAGTTTCCAGTACTCTGCCAGTCTCGGCTATGGGAGGGAGAATCAAGCAGAGGCCTACCCGTTCGATTCCTAGCTTGGCAGCGGCTAGCGAGTGGAAGGCAATCTGCTACAAGTCAAAACTCATCCACGCTGGTCAGCAGCGGCAGGGGAGAGTGTTGAGGGTGGAGACTCGCGTTTACTGCGCGGAAGGTGGAAAAGGTACACCACTTTTGTATTTTTACCCAGAAAACTCTATAGATACACTACCAGAACGATTGCAGATGGAGAGCAGGGCGTTCTGGGGAGACGTGTCCTTGTTGTCGCTATGGGTCGGAAACGACTCCATGGCATAAGACAAGACTCTATACAGAGCACCACACTAAGGACCTGGAAAGTAGGATAGAGTTTGAAGACATGATCCCTGCCCTCAAGAAGCTCACAATCTATTGGTGGAAACAGACATTTGGGAAGGCAAGATGGCTAACTTTGTCCCACCCAGCTCTAGGCACATCCAGTCAGTGATAAGTGATAAATACTAAATGAGCAATGACAGGCTAATCCAATTCTGAAAGTCTGTTTGAAGACTGGAGGAGACTTTCAATCAATCAATTAGATTGTGAGCCCACTGTTGGGTAGGGACTGTCTCTATATGTTGCCAATTTGTACTTCCCAAGTGCTTAGTACAGTGCTCTTCACACAGTAAGCGCTCAATAAATACGATTGATGATTGATGAATCAATAAATGGCATTTTTTGAGCACACATTCTGGAAAGCGCACTGTACCAAGTGCCCACTGTGGACAGAAAACGTTTCTACCAATTCTTTTCTCAAGGGCTTAATATAATGTTCTGCACACATTAAATACTCATTGTATACCATTGATTAATTGATAGGGAGAGTACAGTAGAGTAGGTAGACATTATCCCTGCCCTCAAGGAACCAAGATTTAGCTGGGGAGACCAACATTAATAATAATAATTGTGGTATTTGTTAAGCTCTTACTAGGTGTCTGGCATTGTAATAATAATAATAATAGCATTTATTAAGCACTTACTATGTGCAAAGCTCTGTTCTAAGCACTGGGGAAGTTACAAGGTGATCAGGTTGTCCCACAGGGGGCTCACAGTCAATCCCCATTTTACAGATGTGGTAACTGAGGCACAGAGAAGTTAAGTGACTTGCCCAAAGCCACACAGCTGACAATTTGCGGAGCCGGGATTTGAACCGATGACCACTGACTCCAAAGCCTGTGCTCTTTCCACTGAGCCACGCTGCTTCTCTGTACTAAGTACTGGGGGGATACAAGCAAAATGGGTTGCTGTCCCTATCCTGCATGGGGCTCACAGTCCTAATCCCCATTTTACAGAAGAGGTGACTGAGGCAAAGAGAAGTAAAGTGACTTGCCCAAAGCCACATAGCAGACAAGTGGCTGATCTGAGATTAGAACCCATGACCTTCTGAATACCAGGCTTCTGCTCTATCCGTTACACTGTGGTCAGAGAAGCTGCGGAATGTAAGAATATGTATATAGGAGCTGTGGGAGTGTGATGAGAATCAAAGTGTTTAGGGGTACCAACTTAAGCCCAGTAAAACTCTTAATTGATGTGGAATATGCAACTGTTTTGCAATGTGAAACTGTGGAATATCTTGGTGAATGTTTAAGGTGTCTTTACCACTGTTATCTTCTCAACAGCTGTGCAGTTTTTAGATTGCATTTGACCACGTCTTGGACTCTGGCTACATCTTGCAGTCCCAGATTTATTTGAAAATGTTTAGCCACTAGAAAAAAATGTCCAGATGAGAAGAAGCTTCACAGTGACAAGGTACCTAATAGAGCATCAAAGGCAGCATGGAAGTTATTTCATTGGAGACAAGAAAGAAAACTTCCTTCTGCCTATGAACACCAATGAGGACCTTGTAATGCTAATTTGGGGTTTTGTCGACTGCTCAATGTCAGGTTCTCTTTGAGGAAAGGATTTTCCCAGGCTGAGGTGCTAATCACTGTTGTGCATTGTAATGGGCAGCTAGAAAACCATTGCACGACTAAACCATCTGGGGAAAAAGTTATTATGTCTGATCTGTTTATAGTGTATTTCTCCCAGTGCTTGGCACATGGTAAATGTTTAACTCATTACTATTATCAGTGATAATAATAATAATTATAGTATTTGTTAAGGGCTTACTATGTGCCAAGCACTAATCTAAGCACTGGGGTAGATGCAGGGTAATCTGATTATCTCATGTGGGGCTCACACTTTTTTTATCTCCATTTTACAGATGAGCTAACTGAGGCACAGAGAAGTTAAGTGATTTGCCCAAGGTCACACAGAAGACAAGTGGTGGAGGAGGGATTAGAACCCACACCCTCTGACTCCCAGCCACTAGGCCATGCTGATTATTATTATTAATAAGCCAGTTCTGGACTTCCTCTGCAGGGTTGGGCTCCCTCTTCATCAGGACTGGGGCAACTCTAGGGACTTGGAATCTCTGAAATCATTGAACAAGGATGAATTCCAGGAGGGGTGGGGGTTGGGGGGGGCCTGGTGAGAGATCCTTGTCCATAAGATTCATCCATCAATTGGAGCAAGTTTCACAGGGAAGAAAAGTCGAAGGGCCAGTGGCTGGGTACATTTAGCTCCCCTTTGATCAGGGTCTATTTGGGGTAAAATACATATTAAAATATCTGATTCACCCTAAATAACATCGAACTTTTCAAAGTCCCGATAATGGAGATCCTGTCTATGTTCTAGGCAAAGAAATTGGGATATTAGAAAAAAAAATTATTCCATTGTGATACACATAATAATCAGGATAATAATAATAATAGGGGTATTTGTTAACGTGCCAAATACTGTACAAAGTGCTAGAGCTGGTACAAGAACATCTAGTCAGACACAGTCCATGGCTCACAGTCTAAAAAGGAGGGAGAACAAGTATATAATTCCCATTGCACAGATGAGGAAACTGAGATATAGAGAAGGTAAGTGACTCGCCTTAGGCCACACAGCAGGCAAGTGGCAGAGCTGAGATTAGAACTCAGGTCCTCTGACTTCCAGGCTGTGCTCTTTCACTTAGTTCTTATTTACATTAACTCATTCATTCAATTGTATTTATTGAGTGCTTACTGTGTGCAGAGCACTGTACTAAGCATTAACCTGCTTAAAGAAGGTAGTAACCTGCTTTAAAGAAAACTGTCCTTCATGTTCAATGCAGTACATATTTACTATTCTATTTATTATATTTTGTTAATATATTTTGTTTTGTTGTCTGTCTCCCCCTTCTAGACTGTGAGCTCACTGTTGGGTAGGGACCGTCTCTATATGTTGCCAACTTGTACTTCCCAAGCGCTTAGTAAGTGTTCTGCACACAGGAAACGCTCAATAAATACGATTGAATGAATGAATGAATGAATGAATGAATGAATGAATGAATGAATGCAGTATCAGCCTTTCATCAGAAGAGTGCAATGTCACCGAGATCATCCTTTAAATGAAACTTTTACCGAGGGGCACAAGTTTTTGGTTCATCTTTCATGCTACAGAATTACCCAGATTTCTTCTCTCCCGAGCCTTTCCTGCAGTTAAAAGAGGACATGGAAACTGAAGGTAAGCCGCTTGACTTTATTAGCAACAGCTTCATTATCGTGCTTATTTTAACATTCTCAGGAAATGAATCCCCTTCGTGCACTAATTACATCCCCACTTTGTGTATTTGTGTACCAATAGGGTGCAAACCCCCAGAGCAATATACCTACTGCGGGGAAAAGCTGGTGCCCAGAAGTGCTTGTTAAGTGGGAAAGTCCTGGGAAACCGCTTATTTAAAGACTGCCCAGCCCACATCTCCAAGATCTTTTTTTTTTTCCCCTTCCCCTGCAGCTGTCATCTGATCCGATGCCTTGGCTTTGAATGTAGCTCTCTGAGTGCCAGATGTGGTGAACAAAGATCTAAAAATAATCTTCCCATCTATGACTGAAGGAGGTGCATATGCCGCGTGTGGACTCAAGATCTGAGGACCCGATCTGAGTTTTCACCAAGAAAGTTCAGCGTTAGATCGACACCCACGCTAGGGACTGAGGCTACGCGGGAAAGCCGTTGGCTTCACTGAGCCTTTCCTCCCTCAGCTCTGGCTTCAGTCATCCGCATTCTGACAGACCTGGGCTCTTCATCTTATTTGGCTCACTGAGAAATCGGATCTCAGAAGCACCAGAATGGGAAAGGGACACCTTTTCGGCAGAAAGCTGTTTCTTGGAGCCCTGGGCATCTTCCTGTTACTCTTGGAAACGGGCTTTGCAAGGAATCTCTGGAAGCGTGCACTGCATCTGAAACTGAAAGAGAAGTACGATGTAAGTAGCTGGGGGAAGTGCTGTTCAGTGCCTGACTGCTTAAGGGGTGTCCTGTTGAAATCGTGTTCTGGCAATAAATGCTGTAAAGCCGTTAAAAGTGGGGATCACATGAATTATATTATGTCCCTTCTATCTGAATAGCTGAATAATTGGGCTAAGGCTTTGCTACCCATTTGGAGCAATGATGGAAAAGGTCACCCCAAGCCCCAATGCGATTACTGTCGATAAATGACTGCTGAGGAAAAAAAGGCGGGGAGGGGGGAAATAGTCAAGAAAATGGGCCAGCGAGAGAATGTGTGATATATGGTATCGTGGAAACACAGTCTGAACAAGGAAATAGGAAAGCACAGTGCTCTGCACCAGTAAGCGCTCAATAAATACGATTTAGTACAACTGAATGAAAACTGGCCCAGGGTGGTGGGAACTAGAAATGAGAATATCGTTCCCCAAACCTGGATGGAGGTTTTCCCATCTTTCTCCTGACTGACATCTGTTAGGATCAAAGGAGTCTTCTAGACTGTGAGCCTATTGGTGGATAGGGACCGTCTCTATATGTTGCCGCTTTGTACTTTCCAAGCGCTTAATACTGTGCTCTGCACACAGTAAGCGCTCAATAAATGCCATTGAATGAATGAATGAAGGAAGGAGTCGGTTGTCACCCACGGCTAGCCGCAGTTTATCGTTGGCCAGTCCCGATACCCTTTGCTCTCAACCTTCAGACAGTCTGTCAGGCCACCCCAGCAAGCGTCTGTCTCCTGTGGCTTCCTTCCCACAGCATCTCAGGTAGAGCTAGTGAAATCCTGGCCTTGTGGACCTGATGTCTTTCTTCACTGAAGGTTCAGAAAGCCCTTGCCCCGGCCTGTACCATATTATAGGGTGAAACTGCTCACGCATTTGGAGGAGGGGACACTTTGGTGATTGAAATCTATTCTCTGCTTTTTGGAATAACAACTATACAAACTGTAGAGCAACTCAGGGGTTAGAGCGGGATGGAAATGAAAAGTTAAGGGAAAACTGCTCTCGCAACTCGTCTAAGTGGGTTCACACTTTTGTCATAGCCTGGTGTCTTGTCTTTTTTGGATAAACCAAATCTTGGTCTCCAGCCCACCAAACACACACATATCCCAGATGTCATTGTAAAAACGGGTTTTATCTCTCCGACTGAACTAATATCATTTCCCCAGTGAATTCTTATAATGTAGAGGCAATGCCTCATTTTCAAAAAGCCTACCTAAAATTTATTTTAACTTCTTTCTCCCTCCCTAGATTGTAAGCTCCTTGCAGGGAATGCATCTAGCAACTCTGTTTTATTGTACTCTCCCAAGAGCATAGTTCAATGTGCCACATACAGTATGCAGTCAATACATACCATTGATTGATCGATCTATTGATAGTAATTCTATTGACTCTCCCGAGTCCTAGCAAAGCACCCTGCACACAGTAGGCACCCGCTAAATGCTATTGATTGATTGCAAACCGGGTGGTTTGCAGTGGCTCCCCAGAGGTAGTATTAAAGTGAGATTTGGCTGAGGTGGAGGGAGGATTAGGAAATCCAGTCTTTCCCTTCCTGCTGAAATGAAAGAGACTTCTGCGTCATACTTGACAATCTGTGAGGTAGGGTGGGTTAGGTCAACTGTGAAAAAAGCTCCTGACTCATCTGCCCAGGACCGAAGAGAAATCAGGCAGGAAGTAAGGAAAGCAGATAGGATGTGGCAAAGAAATACACGGTGACTTTTTTTTAGCCCTGTTGGTTTGTGTTTCGCCATAACCTGTGTGAGAGGTAGAACTCTATGTCTGTAACTGCATAAGGCCACCTTAACACCAGGCTGAGAATGCTAGATTTCTGGAAGGCTGAAAAGCATTGCCTGGCCTGTGCAGAGTGACCATGACCAGGTTACTTCTTTGTGCCTCAGTTTCCTCATCTGATTTGATACCTTCTCTCCCTCACTCTTAGACTTTGACCCCTGTGAAGGACTGATATTCTGATCTAATGAACTTGCAGATATGCCAGCATTTAGCACAGGGCTCAGGACTTATTAAGTAAATAGTAATGAGTAATAATAATTATGGTATTTGTTAAGCAGTTACTTTATACCTTTCACTGATGATGACGTTGATGATGATGGTATTTGGTAAGCGTTTACTATGTGCCAAGCACTATTCTAAACACTGGGGTAGATACAGGGTAGTCCCACGGGAGGCTCACAGACATATTACAGATGAGGTCATTGAGGCCCAGAGAAGTTAAGTGACTTGCCCAAAGTCACACAGCTGACAAGTAGCAGAGGTGGGATCAGAGCCTGTGACCTCTGACTCCCAAGCCTTTCCTCTTTCCACTAAGCTATGCTATTTCTCAGATTTGCTGGCGGTAGATGTATTAGAGAAGAAGGGGCAGGGCAGGCAAAGTATGGAAAGCGTTATGTAAGACATTATGTAAACTACATGAGATACGCGTATTGCATAGCACTTTACATAAATGACGTGCGAGGCTTCATCCGTGTAATTTGCAGTGACTGCATAAAGGGTGCATTTTCCCTAGGCATCATGAATTGCTCTATTTCTGTATTTGACCCGGATGATGTAAGGGAGCAAATTGTGCATCTTACGTAGACTGCATTGTTTATGTACTTTTCGGTTAGTTGCACAAGTAATAATAATAATAATGGCATTTATTAAGCACATACTATATGCAAAGCGCTGTTCTAAGCGCTGGGGAGGTTACAAAGTAATCAGGTTGTCCCACGGGGGGCTCACAGTCTTAATCCTCATTTTACAGATGAGGTAACCGAGGCCCAGAGAAGTGAATTGACTTGCCCAAAGTCACACAGCTGACAATTGGCGGAGTCAGAATTTGAACCCATGACCTCAGACTCCCAAGCCCGGGCCCTTTCCACTGAGCCACGCTGCTTCTCTGATTGGCATAAGGTGTGCATATGTTACATAAATTGCACGAGTTTGCCATCTGCACATCTTACGTGAACTGCACCAAATATACAATTTTCGTGATTTACTGCAAACGAATTGACCCCTTTCCCTTGTTCTCTCATGGGCCAGAAGGGGAGGTGGGTTGGGCAGAGGAGTTAACAGGAGGTATCAAGCAATATCGAGCAATTGTGTTTTTATAGGCTGTATTTGCCTCTGTATGTAATTTATATAGCATGCTTAAAGGACGTATTTCTGCAATTCTGAATCAAGTATGCAAATTGAGTGACAGGGAAAGTTTGGTGTTAACAAATTCGTGATGGTATTCCTTCAGTGCTTACGAGGTGTCAAACCCTTTTCTAAGCGCTGGGATAGGTATGAGGTTATCAGATTGGAAGCAGTCCCTGTCCCACATGAGGCCTCCGCCCCACCCTCCCGGGCTTAATCCTCATTTTACATATGAGGTAACTGAGCCCCTGAGAAGTTGAGTAAATTGCCCAAGGTCACACAGCAGGCATGTGTAGGAGTCAGGATGGGAAGCCCGGTCCTTCTGATTCTGAGGCCCGGGCTCTTTCCCCTAGGCCACGCTGCTCTCGAGGAAAGTCTCGCCGTCAGATGGCTTGAAACGACATTCAGTTTTAACTCCAGGAGCTGGCAAAGGAAAAGAACAGATGATATTCTGCATGGGTATACGGGACTTCATAACATGATTGAAATACTGTGTGAGGGAGAAAGAAGGAGCGAGTGAGAAGGGGGGGATAAAGAGAGAGAGGGAAAGAGAAGGGGAAAGAAGGAGCAAGCAGAGGGCAAGCAAGTGAGAAGGGCAGAAAAAGTGAGAGGGAGCAAGAGTGAAGGAGAGAGAGAGAGAGTGAGACAGAAGGGGAGAGAAGAAGGAAGAGAGAGGTGGAGAGGAGGGGGGAGAGCCAGAAGAGGAGAGGGAGGGAGGGAGCGAGAAAGGGAGAGATTGAGTAAGCGAGAGGGAAGAACGGCAGAAAAGGAGAGAAGGAGCAAGGGTGAAGGAGAGAGGGAGGGAGCGAGACAGAAGGGGAGAGAAGAAGAAAGAGATAGAGGTGGAGAGGAGAGGGGGAGAGACAGAAGAGGACAGGGAGGGTGGGAGCGAGAAGGGGAGAGAGGGAGTAAGCGAGAGGGAAGAAGGGCAGAAAGGAGAGAGGGAGAGGCCTGTGCAGGCCCGGGGGTCTGTCCGAGCTCCAGGATGTGGGACGGGAAGAGAGGGGCGGGTCAGGGCTCAGGGCCCAGTGGAGAGTTAGCTCTCTGGGGCCAAAGCCTTCCGCGGCCCGGGCATGGCCCCAGAACGGAAACCCTGGCTCTGGCTTCTGCCCACCCTCACAATCCATCTGAGGGACCATTCATTCGTTCATTCATTCATTCACTCAATCGTACTTATTGAGCGCTTACTGTGTGCAGAGCACTGTACTAAGTGCTTGGGAAGAACAAGCTTCAATTCTATTATGACGATTTTGACACCCGTCTACCTGTTTTGTTTTGTTGTCTGTCTCCCCCTTCTAGACTGTGAGCCCGTTGTTGGGTAGGGACCGTCTCTATATGTTGCCGACTTGGACTACCCAAGAGCTTAGTACAATGCTCTGCACACAGCAAGCGCTCAATAAATACGATTGAATGAATGAATGAACAAGTCGACAACATATAGAGACGGTCCTTACCCAGCAATGGGCTCACTGTCTAGAAGGGGGGAGAGAGACAACAAAACAAAATAAGTAGATAAGTGTCAATACCATCAGAATACATAGAATTATAATTATATACACCATTAATAAAATAAATATAATAAATACGTATAAATAAAATAGAGTAATAAATATGTACAAGTACATACAGACACCTGCCCTGCCCATAACACTCACTCCCTCTCTTGCTCACTCCATCTCTCTCTCTCACACAGTATTTGAATCATGTTAGAGAAGGAAAGGTTTATCGTTGGAGCTTATCATCCACATATTACTTTTGTCAACCACTGGAGTCAAAGTTGAATGTTGACACCCATCTGAACTCAAGGACAAACCTTCTCCAGAAATGCACAGTATTTGAATCATGTTAGGGAAGGAAAGGTTTATCGTTGGAGCTTATCATCCACATATTACTTTTATCAACCACTGGAGTCAAAGTTGAATGTTGACACCAATCTGAACTCAAGGACAAACCTTCTCCAGAAATGCAATCGATGGATGCCGCGTAAAAGGCGCCAAATACACCACCTGTGTAGCCTACGTAAACTGAGGGAAATAAGCAATAGAGTGAGCACTTCAGAAATTTAATGACATGCCCAAGTACTCCATTGGCATCCTGTATGCTATTTGTTCAAAATTTGCCAATGACCTACATTTCGTGACGCCCTAAAGACGAAACCAGGGCAAACTACTCTATTTGCAAAAGTTTCGTGACATGCTCTGGTACACCATTTGCATTGCCTGCCCAGAATACGAGGAACATGCCATTTGAGCCATTTACTGAAAATGAATCAACACCCTTCCCGGTTCTCCTGTCCTCTTATGGAGAAGGTTTGATGTGAATTCATGATGGTATTTCTAAAGCGCTTGCTGGGCCTTAGAGAAGCCACGTGGCTCAGTGGAAAGAGCATGGGCTTTGGAGTCAGAGGTCATGGGTTCGAATACCAGCTCTGTCACTTGTCAGCTGTGTGACTTTGTGCAAGTCACTTACCTGTGCCTCAGTTACCTCATCTGTAAAATGGAGGTTAAGACTGTGAGCCCCCCGTGGGACAACCTGATCACCTCATAACCTCCCCAGCACTTAGAACAGTGCTTTGCACATAGTAAGCGCTTAGTAAATGCCATTGTTATTATTATTATTATTATTAAATGCTTTTCTAAGCGTTGGAGTAAGTAAAAAAGGATTATCAGGTTGGATACCATCCCTGGCCCACCTGGGGCTCACAGTCTTAACCCCCATTTCACAAATGAAGTAACTCTACAGAGAAGTTGAGTGAATTGCCCAAGGTCACACAGCAGGCATGTGTCGAAGTTCAGATTAGAACCCAGGTCGTTCTGATTCCGAGGCCTGGGCTCTTCCCACTAAGCCACACTGTTCTCCAGGAAAGTCTTGCATTCAGATGATTTTCGACAACATTCAATTTTGATTCCAGTAGATGACAAAGGAAAGGAGCAGATGATATTCCACAAAGGTTTATTTGATTTCATAACATGATTGATAGTGCTTAATAAATGCCATTAAAAAAATAGTGAGGAATATCACTGTGGGCAGGGAATATGCCTGTGTATTGTTATATAGTACTTTACCAAACACTTAGTACAGTGCTTTGCACCCCGGAAGAGCTCAGTCAATTCAATTGAATGAAAGTGTGAGGGAGAAATGGGGAGTGAATGAGAAGGGGAGAGCCAGGGTAGGGGAGAGAGGGATGGTCTGAGATGGTAAAACTTGGCTCTGGCTTCTGCCCATTCCAAAAATGGGACAAAAGCAAAGTGTGTGGCAGGACTTGGATATCCACGAGTCAGTGTTGACTTTACACTCCGGCAAGTTCCAATGGAAACAAAAGGAAAATAAAAAACATCACTTAAACTCTTACAAATTTGGGAGGTCAGAGGGGTTCGGAGAAAAGGGTGGTTTTTTTTTTCTTCTGTTGTTACAAAAGGCAAGCAACTGGCCTGATAAATATGCCAAATCTTACCCATCAATGTCCTCGAGCCCTGGATCTCTCTTAGGTTTTTGCTGTATAATGAGAGCCATTGGTATTGACAGCTGTCTACGTGTTTTGTTTTGTTGTCTGTTTCCCCCTTCTAGACTCTGAGCCCGTTGTTGGGTAGGGACCGTCTCTGTCTCTCTATGTTGCCGATTTGTACTTCCCAAGTGCTTAGTCCAGTGCTCTGCACAAAGTAAGCACTCAAATACGATTGAATGAATGAATGAATGAACATGGTGAAGGAAAAACTGGGATTAGGAGTCAGGAAGCCTGGGTTCTAATCCCGTTTATGCCAAAGGCTTGCTGAAATACCTTGGACAAGTCACTTAGCCTCTCTGAGTCTGCCTTCTCCTCTGTCAAATCGATAGGAAGTGGGTGAGGGGAGGAGGTTCCCCTGTAGGTTCCACGGGTTATTTAGATGATGGAATTTAGGCCAACCCTGTCCATTGTCCATATTGCTCAAATGCCATAGCACAGGCATATTTGTCATTCAAGCAGGGGTGGGGGGATCAGAGGGTGGGGGGCTGAGGGCCCATGTTGTGGGGGGGGGTGGAGGGGAGGGGACCCTTGCTTGGAGAGTAAGAGAGAGAAAGCTCAGTGCTGCAGCAGTGGATCTGTGGCACCCATTGACCTGTGTGTGGTAAGTTCCTTTATTAGTTGGGGTCCCCGTGAATGGGCGAGCGCTATCAACTTGTAAGATGTCAATGGGTGAATATTGCCAAGTTTTCTGCAGAGCAGGTTGGGGACAACCAGGTAGCACGGTGCAGTGGCCAGGCGGGATTGTGCCGCTTTTGCACTATCCCTTCTCCCCCTTGCCTTTCCTTCCCCTCCTTTGAGGCCCATATTATCCACCTCTACCACCCCCTCCAGATTCTTGTAGCCATCATCTACAACCCTCTTGATTCCACCTCCAACCTCTTTAACCATTTTGATCATCATCATCATCAATCGTATTTATTGAGTGCTTACTATGTGCAGAGCACTGTACTAAGCGCTTGGGAAGTACAAATTGGCAACATATAGAGACAGTCCCTACCCGATCCCTTTCTCACCTTCCTTCTCTCTTTTTCCATGCCCACTGTGATCCTCGAAGACTTCAGCATCCACATGGATGTAGCCAGTGACTCCTCTGCCACCCGCCTTCTATCACTCATTGACTCCACCAAGCTCCTGGTCCACCTCACCTCTCCCACTCACCAACTTGGTCACACCCTCGATCTCATCATATCTTACCGCTGCACTTTCTCCACCCTCACCAACTCTGAAATCCCTCTCTCTGACCATAACCTTCTCACCTGCCTCCTCTCTCACACTCTTTCCCCCGTAAATCTGTATTAGTCCCCCAACAGAGACCTCCGCTCTCTCGATCCCATCCCATTTCTCAGCGCATCACACCCCACCTCGCCTCCCTATCCTCTATACCCACTCTTGATGACCAGATTACTGCTCTCAACTCCATCTTCTCTACTCAACTCAGCTCACTCACTCCCCTTTCCCTTTGTCACTCTCGCACCACTAACCCACAGCCCTGGATCACTGCCAGTGTTCACCTCTTTGGCTCTTACACTCGAGCTGCTGAACACTGCTGGAGAAAGTCTAAACACCAAGCCAACCTTGTTCACTTTATATTTGTCCTTTCCTGCCTTAACTCTTCCCTCTCCTCTGCCAGGAAAAACTGTTTTTCTTCCCTTATTGACACCCATGCCCATCACCTCCGTCAGCTGTTCCGAACATTTAACTCCCTCTTCAGGCCCCCTGTTCCTCCCCCTCCTCCATCCCTCACCTCCAACAATCTGGCCACCTACTTCGTTAGGAAAATTAATACCATCAGGTCTGAGCTCCCCAAATTCACCCCTCCCCCTTCTCCATCCCTCCGCTCTCAACTCTCTCCTCTACTTTCCCATCCTTCCCAGCATTATCTTCAGAGGAGATCTCCTCTCTCCTCTCAAGTGCCACCCCTTCCACCTGTTCTTCAAACCCCATTCCCTCTCATCTTATAAAAACTCTCACCCATTCCCTCCTCCCCTCCTTAACTTCCATCTTCAACTGCTCACTCTCCAACAGCTTCTTCCCCTCTACCTTCAAACATGCCCACATCTCCCCCTTCCTAAAAAGGCCGTCTCTTGACCCCACTGCCCCTATTGCCTTATCTCCCTCCTACCCCTCCTTTCCAAACTCCTAGAGTGAGTTGTCTACACTCGCTGCCTCGAATTCCTCAACTCCAACTCTCTCCTGGACCCCCCCCCCAATCTGGCTTCCGTCCCCTCCACTTCACCGAAACTGTCCTCTTAAAGGTCACCAATGACCTCCTTCTTGCCAAATCCAATGGCTCCTACTCTATCTTAATCCTCTTCAACCTCTCAGCTGCCTTTGACACTGTCGACCATCCCCTTATCCTCAACACGTTATCCAACCTTGGCTTCATGGACTCCATCCTCTCCTGGTTCTCCTCTTATCTCTCTGGCCGTACGTTCTCAGTCTCCTTTGCGGGCTCCTCCTCCCCCTTCCATCCCCTTACTGTTGGGTTTCCTTACGGGTCAGTTCTTGGTCCCCTTCTGTTCCCTATCTGTACTCACCCCCTTGGTGAACTCATTCACTCCCATGGCTTCAACTATCATCTCTACACAGAAGACACCCAAATTAACATCTCCACCTGTGTTCTCTCTCCCTCCCTCCAGGCTTGCATCTCCTCCTGCCTTCAGGACATCTCCTCCTGGATGTCCGCCCACCACCTAAAACTCAACATGTCCAAGACTGAGCTCCTTGTCTTTCCTCCCAAACCCTGCCCTCTCCCTGGCTTTCCCATCACTATGGACGACACTACCATCGTTCCCATCTCACAAGCCCACAACCTTGATGTCATCCTTGACTCCGTTCTCTCATTCACTCCACACATCCAATCTGTCACCAAAACCTGCTAGTCTCACCTTCACAATATTGCCAAAATCTGCCCTTTCCTCTCCATCCACACCGCTACCTTGTTGGTACAATCTCTCATCATATCCCGACTAGATTACTGAATCAGCCTCCTTTCTGATCTCCCTTTCTCCTGTCTCTCCCTGCTTCAGTCTATACTTCACTCTAGTGCCTAGATTATCTTTCTATAGAAACGCTCTGGGCATGTCACTCCCCTCCTCAAAAATCTCCAGTGTTTGTCTATCAACCTTCGCATGAAGCAAAAACTCCTCACTATTGGCTTCAAAGCTCTCCATCACCTTGTACCCTTTTACCTCACCTCCCTTCTCTCCTTCTACAGCCCAGCCCACACACACTGCTCCTCTGCCGCCTACTTCCTCCCTGGGCCTCGTCGACCCCTGGCCCACATTCTACCTCTGGCCTGGAATGCCCTCCCTCCTCACATCTGCCAAACTAACTCTCTTCCCCTCTTCAAAGCCCTACTGAGAGTTCATCTCCTCCAGGAGGCCTTCCCAGCCTGAGCCCCCCTTTTCCTCTGCTCCTCCTTCCCTCCCCATCGCCCCTACTCCCTCCCTCTGCTCTACCGCCTTCCCTGCCCCACAGCACTTGTGTATATTTGTACATATTTATTACTCTATTTTATCAATGATGTGTATATATCTATAATTCTATTTATATATTTTGATGTTATTGATGCCTGTCTACTTGTTTTGTTTTGTTGTCTGTCTCCCCCTTCTAGACTGTGAGCCCATTGTTAGGCAGGGACCATCTCTGTATGTTGCCAACTTGTACTTCCCAAGCACTTAGTACAGGGCTCTGCACACAGTAAGTGCTCAATAAATACCATTGAATGAATGAATGAATGAATAAGTAACAGAACCATACAATATGCCAAGTGTAGGAGAATTTGGGGCCTCTAGTTGGCATTTGGGGTTTGCACCTGCTGTCTGGGGCATTGACAGCTCTACCCGGCCACACCCACCCTGGCAGAAGTCTGACTGGCTCTGAGATTTGCCATGATGCTCTCAGAATGGGAGTCAAAGGGGGTTGGGGGCTGTGAGAGCAGAAGAATCCTAAGAGGTTCTGACAGTCAAGCAGCTGGGCAGGTTATCTGGTTCAAGGGAGGGAGCTCAGAGCCTGGGGAAGTGGTTCATGGCTCTCAAATCAGTGGTCCTGTCTGCAGAAACATGAGGTCAGCCCTTGGCATTATTACCACATGTCTCAGGCAGTCTGATTCACAGTCTGGAAGACACAGCATTTCCATTTTCTTGGCCCGGTGATGCAGGGGAGCAGTGTAGGGAGGAAGGTGTGCAGAAGAATGTTAAATGTGGGTGGGGCAAGATGAATGACTTTTGGAAACTCTTTGTAAAGCTTTAAGAGCTGTCAGGGATTGCTGAATTGCAGAGTTGGCCTAGACAACCTGTGACTCCCTCCCTCTAATTAAAAAAAAAGAGTAAACTCATTCCAAAGAGAGCTTCCCCTGCTCAGTCGCTGGAAAACCCATGGCAACATCCCATCCAAACCCTTTGCATGATAGATAACCAAATGGCATTTTAATGGCAGGAAGTTTTAAAAAGTACCATGTGTCTTTAATAATCCCTGAAGAATTACATCGAGTGGGGAATGTACCCATAGCGAATGTGGACATTCTTGGTTTTGTTTCATTGTTAGTTAATTGCCTGTTTTCCAGACGTTCCTGCTTTATTAGTACTCAGCTCTCTGAGCATTTTAGGTAAATGAAAATTGCCATCATAAAGAATTGGGAGAAACCTGCTGTCTGTCTTCTGTCGCCTTGAGGATCCGTGAAGGGTATTTAGTTTGAACTTGTATTTAGTTTGAACTTTCTAATTTTCCTACTACTACTACACCATGTTCTTGAGAGAGAACAATTATAAAGCAGGAAACTACACGTTAGTAATTTTCAAATAACTTTCTAGTGAGGCACACAGCCAATTGTGTGTGTGTGTGTGTGTGTTTTCCTCTTTGTTGAAATCTTCAAAAGTTTGGCAAGGAGTGGGGTCTTCTGGCCTAAATTGAGTCAGAAACCCACAGACAGTTTATTTGTTTGCAGGGTGGAGGCAGTGATTTCCAAATTCTGCAGAGAGAATGGGGAGGCCAGATCCAGCACAACACACCCGATCCTAGGGGACCAGGCAGGGGAGAGTTGAAGAAGAGTAGGAGCAAGGAGGTTTCCTGGCAACAGGGACTAGTGGAAAGATCATGGGCCTAGGAATTAGAGGACCTGGATTCTAGTCCTTCCTCTGCCACTTCCTTGCTGTGTGACCTTGAGCAAGTCACTTCACCTCTCTGTGTGTTAGATACTTCATCTGTAAAATGGGGATTAAGACTGTGAGATTTATGTGGGCAGAGACTGTGTCCAACCCGATTACCTCGTATCTACTGCAGCGCTTAGTACATGCCTGGCAATGCAAAACTCTCCAAGGCTATTTCCCGATTAGTCCTCGTCTTTTGGTCCATTCCAATATAAAAGTGATTCATGCAGCCAGATCTCTCATAATAAGTGATAGTCATTACAATAAAATGCAGTGCTGAGGTCCCGACTAATTTCAATTGGAATTAAATACCTGACTCTTAGCTCTATGAAGAGAAGCTTAGATGCTGAAAATTTGCAATCAAGTCACTTGTATTGGTTCTGAAGAGATTTGTCTCCATTTACTGAACACAGATGATCTTAAACAGCAGAAGGCATTGTGTAACAGAACCATCATTTAAGGCCATAATGAGATTTTTTAAAAAACCCACAGGAAATCTTGCAAGACTGTGGCATGCTGAAGGCAGTTTTAAGCTTCGGGAAAATTCCTGCAGAGCAGGAGAAAATGGTATATCTGTGTTCAAGCAGATTTATTATTTAAATTCCACCCATCAGTTCACTGGGAAGTAAAAGGAATCCAGTAAAAATTATGGAGCGTTTGACTCATAGTCCTGAATAAGTGGGCTGTTATACTCTTCAAGTGCTATAGCTTCCAGGTGATCTGGGGTGGAGCATCAGGTCTGGCCCATAACATTTTCCTTCTGCTGAGCCTTCCCTGACATTTTGGCACTTCTGGGCTTGAAGAGTTTGTTCAGTGGAAATGGGGAAGGGACAGGGGAAGGTGAAAAAGAAGGCAGAGTGAGCGTTTTCCCAGAACACCTCTGTCCGCCGCCATTATCAGGACTACTCTTAAAATGGGGATTAAAACTGTGAGCCCTCCGTGGAACAACCTTGTAACCTTCCCAGTGCTTAGACCAATGCTTTGCACATAGTAAGTGCTTAACAGATAACATCATTATTATAACTACTCTTGAGAGGGAGAGGAGCTGAGAGCTGGAAGCCTTCAGCCCTGAGCCCTGAACTGCTGTCCCAGATGACTACTGAGGGGACTACTGAGTGTTTGTGGGTGGGGCCAACACAAACCGGACATGGCACTACTAGTTCTTTTTTAATTTTTTTTAATGGTATTTGTTAAGCATTCACTATGTACTAGGCACTGGGGTAGAAACAAGATAATCAGGTTAGACACAGTCCATGTCCCACATGGGGCTCACAGTCTTAATATGCACTTTACAGATGAGGTAACTGAGGCACAGAGAAGTTAAGTGACTTGCCCAAGGTCACACAGAAGGCATGTGGTGGAGCTGGGATAAAATTCAGGTCCTCTATCAGACCCGTGCTCATTCCACTAGGCCAAGCTGCTTCCTAGTCACTGTCATCTCGGAGTTGAGGAGCAAACTCAACTATGCAAGTATCTCTGGGAAGTGATAAAGTCCTGGAAGCTTCTAAAGCAGGTCACAACACTCTACCCTGATTCCTGTGGGCTAGAGAGTCACCTCTCACTTCCCTCCCCTACTTTGGCAATGGAGAGAGTTAACCTTGGGTCTTTCCCCTGAGGATGAATACTGAATAGGTCTCTTCTGGGGAAGCAGGCTCCCCCTCCCCAGCCCACGTCCTCCCCCTCCCCAGCCCACATCTTTCCCCTGGCCTGGAATGCCCTCCCTCCACACAGCTGCCAAACTAGCTCTCTTCCTCCCTTCAAAGCCCTACTGAGAGCTCACCTCCTCCAAGAGGCCTTCCCAGACTGAGCCCCATCATTCCTCTCCCCCTCCCCACCCCCCAGCCCTACCTCCTTCCCCTCCCCACAGCACCTGTATGTATGTTTGTACAGATTTATTACTCTATTTTACTTGTACATATTTCCTATTCTATTTATTTTGTTAATGATGTGCATCTAGCTTTACTTCTATTTATTCTGATGACTTGACACCTGTCCACATGTTTTGTTTTGTTGTCTGTCTCCCCCTTCTAGACTGTGAGCCCGTTGTTGGGTAGGGACCATCTCTATATGTTGCCAACTTGTACTTCCCAAGTGCTTAGTACAGTGCTCTTCACACAGTAAGCGCTCAATAAATGTGATTGAATGAATGAATGAAAGGTGAACCCCAAGGATGAAGCGTACAATTGCTCCCTTGATCTTTCCCCTATTTCTTCATGATATCAATCCAGTTTTATCTTTATCTGGAACCAGAACTTGCCTGTGAGACTTCCTCTAGTCTGCAAACTCCTTGTGGGGAGGGACCATCTATACCTAGTCCTTTGTATTGTGCTCTGTGAGCCCAATGTTGGGTAGGGACTGTCTCTATATGTTGCCAATTTGTACTTCCCAAGCGCTTAGTACAGTGCTCTGCACATAGTAAGTGCTCAATAAATATGATTGATTGATTGATATCAATGCTCTGCACACAGTAAGTGCTCAGTAAATACCACTGTTTGACTCCAAGGTATACACCAAGGGCAGTGAAATTACTTTCAGTTTTATCCAGGAAGGATGGGGGGAAGGGGAGGGTGGCGGAGTTCCTCTCCCAGCTGGTCTCCCGTTGCCCCAGTCTGCCTGACCTGGTCGCCACAGCTCTGGTGGTCCTTGGGGGTTCCAAGTGGGGAAAAGTGGGCCCAGCTGTGAGACAGGCAAAAAGTTTCAAAAAACTGCACCCACTGAGGAAACAGTGTAATGTTAATAGTGGTGAGGGGAAGGAGAAAGGGGGAGTCTGGGGGGGTGGGGGGAAAGAGAGCAGGTGTGGGGTTCATGAAGTGCTGGGAACACAAGGAAAGGGACAGAAGGGAGGTAGAATCGCAGAGTGACCTGATTGCCGGGGTTGGGATGATGGGTCTGTTTTCTTTTTGCTGAAATAAATAATTATAAATACAATAATTATGGTATTTTTTAAGCACCTACTATGTTCCAGGCACTGTACTAAGCACCGGGATGCTCACAAGTGAAGTGGGTTGGACACAGTCCCTGTCACGCACAGGGCTCACAGTCTTAATCCTCATTTTACAGATGAGGGAACTGAGGCCCAGAGAAGTGAAGTGACTTGCCCAAGGTCACCCAGCAGACAAGTGGCAGAGCGGGAATTAGAGCCCCTGATCTTCGTACTTCCCAAGTGCTTAGTACAGTGCTCTGCACACAGTAAGCGTTCAATAAATACGATTGATTGATTGATTGATTCTGATTCCCAGGCCTGTGCTCTATCTACTAGGCCATGCTGCTTTGTTGGCTTTCCGGTTGTGGAACCAATTTACACCCAATACCTTCGGAGGTTGTTGACTCTTATGAGTTACTCAAAGCCAGTTCACCGTACCAAACTGTTCGAACACTTCTCTGTCTATTTATAGCAAAAAAAGTTCACTGTGGGTGCCTCGGGGTGATATTTCTACTGTGTGGTCATTGCAGAGGTTTTTATTCTCTTTTAGAGAAGCAGCGTGGCTCAGTGGAAAGAGCACGGGCTTGGGAGTCAGAGGTCATGGGTTCTAATCCCAACTCTGCCACTTGTCTGCTGTGTGACTTTAGGCAAGTTACTTAACTTCTCTGGGCCTCAGTTACCGCATCTGTAAAATGGGGATTAAGACTGTGCGCCCCATGTGGGACACCCTCATTACCTTGCATGAAGTAAATGTTTCTTCTAGACTGTGAGCCCACTGTTGGGTAGGGACCGTCTCCAAATGTTGCCAACTTGTACTTCCCAAGCGCTTAGTACAGTGTTCTGCACACAGTAAGCGCTCAATAAATATGATTGATTGATTGATTGATTGTATCCCCCCCAGCACTTAGAACAGTGCTTAGGACATAGCAAGTGCTTAACAAATACTCTCAGTATTGTTATTATTATTTTAATGTTTTGACTCAAGGACTGATTTGTATCTGTACAACTTTAAATAGCTAAACTAATTTTTTAAATGGGGATTTCAAGAAATCCCTGATTTGCTTATTAGTCAGTTATCTGAGGTTTTGAGCTTTAATTGTAATATTTAAGTGCTTACTATGTGCCAGCACTATGCTAAGCACAGGAATGGATCCAAGGTAATCAGGTTAGACACAGTTCCTATCCTATATGGGGCTTACAGTCTAAGGGGGAGGGAGAACAGGAGTTTATTCAATCCCCATTTTACGGAAGTACAGAAAAGTTAAGTCATTCATCCCATGATCACACAGCAGGTAAGTGGTGGAGTCAGAATTAATAATAATCATGGCATTTATTAAGCACTTACTATTTGCAAAACACTGTTCTGAGCGCAGGGGAGGTTACAAAGTGATCAGGCTGTCCCATGGGGGGCTCACAGTCTTCATTCCCATTTTACAGATGATGTAACTGAGGCCCAGAGAAGTTAAGTGACTTGCCCAAAGTCACACAGCTGACAATTGGCAGAGCCAGGATTTGAACCCATGACCTCTGACTCCAAAGCCTGGGCTCTTTCCACTGAGCCACACCGCTTCCATGTCCTCTGCCTCCCAGGCCTGTGGTCCTTCCCCTAGGCCATGCTGTGGTCAATGAATTGGTTATCTTATAACCTGTATATATGTATATATGTTTGTACATATTTATTACTATATTTATTTACTTATTTATTCTACTTGTACTGTATATAACCTGTATATATGTATATTTGTTTGTACATGTTTATTTGTTTGTACATATTTATTACTCTATTTATTTATTTATTTATTTTACTTGTACATATCTATTCTATTTATTTTATTTTGTTAGCATGTTTGGTTTTGTTCTCTGTCTCCCCCTTTTAGACTGTGAGCCCACTGTTGGGTAGGGACTGTCTCTAGATGTTGCCAACTTGTACTTCCCAAGTGCTTAGTACAGTGCTCTGCACACAGTAAGTGCTCAATAAATACGATTGATTCATTGATTATAATTACCCAGTGCTTGGAATATAGGAAATGTTCGATAAATCTAATGGCTAACACATCTTTTTTCCAGTAACCCTAGTGGTGAATAATAGACCATTGATGATACATTTCTGTCTATGAAACTAGCCAGAGCTAGACTCTAAGCTCCTTGGGGACAGGGAACCTACCTACCCTCTCATTGTATTATACTCTCCCAAGTGCTTAGTTGACCATTCTTCCAAAATGGGAATCAAGAGCCAAGTGCCCCTTGGATCTCCCTTGCCCTATACAAACATTGAGTTGGGAATGAGGTCACCATCCCTATGTCCAAAATTCTTCAAACCAAAGGAGATTTTTTTATCTGAGCTAAGCAATGTCAGGTTTGAGAGAACCTAGACTTTTGAATTTGCACTTGTGTTTGCTGCACTAGTAAAATTTTATCACAAGAAGAAACAAAGACTACCAAAATGCACGATCTCTAACCATAAATAATAATTTGTTCAATCGTATTCATTGTCTATTGTGTACAGAGCACTGTACTAAAGGCTTGGAAAGTACAATTAGACAACAAATAGAGACAATCCCTTCCTAACAATGGGCTCACAGTCTAGATAGTATCTGTTAAGTGGTTACTGTGTGCTAAGCATTGTACTAGCTGCTGGATGTAGAGAAGCAGCATGGCCTAGTGGTTAGAACATGGGCCTGAGAGTCAGAAGAACCTGGGTTCTAATCCTGGATCTGCCACTTGTCTGCTGTGTGACCTTGGACAAGTCACTTAACTTCTTTGTGCCTCAGTTACAGTATCTGTAAAATGGGGAATAAGATGGTGAGCCCCATGTGGAACATGGTCTGTATCCAACCTGATTAGCTTGCATCTACTTTAACGCTCAGTACAGTGTTTTGGCACATGTACGTGCTTAACAAAAACCTTTTTTTTTTTTAAAAAAAGAAAGATAATTAGGTTGGACACAGTTCCTGTCCCTTAGGAGGCCTTCCCAGACTGAGCCCCTTCCTTCCTCTCCCCCTCCTCCCCCCTCCATCCCCCCCATCTTACCTCCTTCCCTTCCCCACAGCACCTGTATATATGTATATATGTTTGTACATATTTGTTACTCTATTTATTTATTTATTTATTTATTTTACTTGTACATATCTATTCTATTTATTTTATTTTGTTAGTATGTTTGGTTTTGTTCTCTGTCTCCCCCTTTTAGACTGTGAGCCCACTGTTGGGTAGGGACTGTCTCTATATGTTGCCAACTTGTACTTCCCAAGCTCTTATTACAGTGCTCTGCACACAGTAAGCACTCAATAAATACAATTGATGATGATGATGATGATATAGGATCACAGTCTAAGTGGGAGGACGAGATTTATCACCACATGGGAGATAAATTCATGACTATTTCATGGAAACTCTAATTTATTTTCTGAATTGTATTGAGAGAGTACATTTTTTCCTTGAAAATTCTTCAAATGGCAAGTGAGCTTGGCTTTAGATTAGCCAAGCGACCCTTCAACAAAATGATCAAAATTATTTTCACATGACAGAAATATGTTTGGGACATCTAAAATCATGAAAGTGAAATCTCTGGGGGTTTAAAGTGTATAAAATGCTTGTTCCAGGGAGAAATATATTTAGATTTCTCTGACGTCCAAATTCCAGAGAAAGAACAAATGGTTTTGAAAAGTAAAATGGCTCTCTTCCACAATAAAGAAAAACAAACCTCATTGGTAGCATTTTTGTATTCACTACGTTGTGTCAGTATTCATAAGCAGAATTAAGATGTCATATGTGGAAAGGGAGAGTATAGAGAGATTCAGGGTAAAAAGGAATAATTTTGCCTTAGTTTATTCTAAGCTTACACTAATTAGACACGGTCTGCCCCTTAAACACACAGAACTGGAACTTCCTTAGTTGAACTTTTGGCTTTTCCTCCCCTTAATGACTTCCTGAGGATATCACCCATAAAATAGCTTTGTGAGGCTATTGAGAAAAGAAGTAACTTTTCTGAAGGCAAAAAATATAAAAAAAATCCACAAGAATAAAGCAACTTAATAGAGTCTATAAAGCTGGATAATCCAAGTCATGGTCAAAGTGAAATTATAAATCTCTTATAGGGGCTTTGAAATAGTCTTGCAACACATAACAAATCCTGCAGGTATAAAGATTGGGGGAACTGATGGATTTTTTGTTCCTTTTTGTAGGGAATTTGTTCAATCTGAAATGATCCTCAGTTGATCATGCATTTTTACATGCCAGAGATACAAATTTCATTTGAGTATAGAGAGCTATTTTAAGGTAAACAAGAGTTCATTAGAGACATTTCTATGCCTTGTGAGTTAATAAAAGTCACAGAGTCTTTCTCTAACTTTATTGAAAAACAAAAGCTGTTATATTCAGTTAGCTTCATAGTAAGAAGCCACCTCCCTGGGAGAGGAGGACAGAAGGGGGACAATTATGACTACGTAATGAGACAATTAAGACTAATTGGATGACCCTGTAGGCAATGAGTGGGCCATTAAATTAGAGGATGTGAGAAACAGAAAACCCAAAGTGGCAGGAAAAGGCTCCAAGATGAGAGATTTCACCCTCTCCTGCAGGGCTCTAGCCAAAGGAAGTTTCAATTAGGCTTCATCCCCACACCTAAAAGGTGAAAAACCATAAGGTTTAATTGGCCCTGGAAATTAGTTATTCAAAATAGCTGGAGACATGAGCCTGCACTTATAGCAAGACATGAAAATCTCTGTAAGGTCCCAATAAATGAGAAAGGAACTTTGATTATTGAAAAAGCAAAATAATCAAAAAAAGGCTGGGTAACTGTATGTTGCTTGGTTTTGTGATTATTTTTTTCCAGAAAGAGTCACAAAAATCAAATCTAGTATGGACCCAACTATGATTCTGGGCTGTAAAATTAATTCATGACACTGGATTGCGTTTGAGTACCTACACTGAATAAACCAGAAGGTTGGGTGATGCTTTAAATTGATTATTTGACATGAGCTGAGGTTTGGGGGTGTTTGACTGATTCCTCCATTGTTGACTTTTCTTTCTGTCAAGGAACACAAGGTTCTCATGGGCATATTTAGAGCATTTTTCTTCACTCTAAAGAAAGTTTTTTCGTATGAACCTAGGATTTCTAGGGTGGGGTCAAGCAAATACAGTAGTTTCATTCTTGGAAATGAAAGATGTGTGAGGACATTGATTTAGGGGAAAGAATATCTATTAAGTGTAACTTATTAGACTGTAAGCCCATTGTGGGCAGGGATTGTCTCTCGCTGAATTATACATTCCAAGCACTTACGACAGTGCTCTGTACACAGTACGCATGCAATAAATACAAATGAATGAATGAAGATCAGTTCATTACAAAATATTACGTTAAAAACGTTCCTAGCCTTACGATATGAAATCCTAAAGAAATAATTGGTTTATCCAGAATCATCTGCTATTTCAGAAGGAGAATGAATAACTAGACATTTAAGACAACTTTTTTGTGGCTCTAACTTCCCTCACAAAACGGCTGAGTCAGACATATAATTTTGCCATCATACCTATTTTTGTTTTTATGGCTCACTTAGTCCCTAAATTCTTAAGCAATTTATCTCCGAGAACATGACTAGAAGGCTCATTTATCTAGCTCAAAAGTGTCTCCCTTCTCATGGCAATTTCCTTGAAGCTTCACAAATGTTTAAGCTTGATAAAAAAATGAGCTAGGCAGAAAAATTAATTTACCCTTCTAGCTGTGTGCACTCTACAATGTTCCTCCTAATCCTATCCCAAGAAGGTGGAGGTGACCGTCAGATAAACCTTAAAAATAACTTGGCAGCATTGTGCTCCACCATGACGGGTTCGGCTACGTTCAGGCTGGAGGAAGTGAGCCAGCGGTTCAGGGAACTGCATTGTTAGTCCTAATTACATTTTTTAAAATGACTAATTACCATCTAATCATTCACAACAGCGGTAATAAAGGGGAGCTAGCTCTGAAGTCAATTGTCATTTTTGTCCTTTGCAGCTCCATTAGTTGTGAACTGAGGCCATCTGTAGGAAACCTGGAAGGAGCGCAGAAGAACATGGGCAAGCGATTCCACTGAAATCCTGCTTTTTGCAAGACATACAGTGGCCCAGGAAAGTGAAGAATCGAAGCAGTGATAATAATAATAATAATAATGATTTTTTTTAATGGTTACTATGTGTCAAGCACCATCCCAAGCACCGGGGTAGATATAAAATATTCAGGCACCGCACGGGGCTCAGCTTCTAAATAGGAGGGAGAATGAGCACTCAATCTCCATCCTTCTCTTCCCCACAGCACCTGTATATATGTATATATGTTTGTACATATTTATTACTCTATTTATTTTTTTATTTTACTTGTATTTTGTTAGTATGTTTGGTTTTGTTCTCTGTCTCCCCCTTTTAGACTGTGAGCCCACTGATGGGTAGCGACTGTCTCTGTATGTTGCCAACTTGGACTTCCCAAGCGCTTAGTACAGTGCTCTGCACACAGTAAGCGCTCAATAAATACGATTGATTGATTGATTTTAAAAGTGGGGAAACTGAGCCACAGAGAAGTTAAG